>NC_089222.1:109651315-112151315 GCF_963924675.1 Phocoena phocoena | reverse complement strand
GTTATCTCTTACTTGGTGATTTCCTTTTTGACAGTCGTAACATAATCATGTTTCTAATCTCTTATCCACTGGGACCTAACTTAAGGAGAACACAAGTAACTAAGCAAAACAGTAACCATATACATAGACTCATACAAATAGACATAACCATATGCATAGACTCAAGACCACTCTCAATGTGACTCCATAAACTTTTCCACCTTATTTCATGTTTACATTTTAAACTGTTTTTATTTATTATTGATTTTTCTAAGAACTTCAATATTTTTCTATTAATTTAATTCTATCTGCTAAAGAGAAAATGGACTAGTACTGACTTTTCTGTTTCAAATACAGATTAGCTGAGATAACACACCTTATGCAGTGTCTTAGGAGACTGAGCAATAGTTAAGGATAATGAAGTCCATGTCTTTTTACGATAAACAAAATGATCTTTCATATATGTGACACCATAAAGGTAAATTTAATCACTGCATGTATGTCCATATACTTACAATTTGTTGACAGTTACTATATAAAAATGTTCTTCTGAATGAAGCACCTAACTGATCCATTTTTTATTTGTCTTTCAGGTCTTGTCCAAGGTTTTTGCAAATCATGTACTATAATATGCTTGCTTTGATTTAATAATTTAAATAGACTGAATAGATTATTTTATCCATTCCACATTGACCAGCCAAACTAAGTATATTTCTAAACAATCACATACATTTAAGTTGCATTTTATAATTCCCTAAAATAAACTTTCATATAAATTGTCTTATTTCTTAAAAATTTAAATATATGTGTATCTTCTGCTTTTACTGGAAAGAAGAAATCATACTCTCATACAAGATTTATACACGCATGTCCTTAGCTGTTCTTTTTGTAATAACCAAAAACTGGAAACAACCCAAATGTCCATCATCAGGTGTATGAGCAAATAAAATATGGTATAGCCAAACAACAGAATACAACTTAGCAATAAAAGTAAATGAACTGCTAAACACACTACAATATGGGTGAATCTCAAAATAGTTATGCTGAGTTTAAAAAGTCAGACAAAAAATGTGTATGTGCTGTATGATTCTATTTCTGGAAAATGCTAGAAAATGAAACTAACCTAGTGACAGAAAATAATCTATAGTGAGAGAAAGCAGATCAGTTGTAGCTGGGATACATATAGCTAAGAGGGGCAAAACGGAAAACCTACAGAAGAGCACAAGGAAAATTTGGTGGCTGTAGTATATGTTCATTCTCATGATTATAGTGATGACTTTACAGGTATATACTTATATAAAAATTTATCAAATTGTACATTTTAACTATGTCAGCTTATTGTATGTCAATTATACCTCAATAAGAGCAGTTAAAATTTTCTTGTTTCATTTCAATCTCACTATCATCCTGTGAAGTTGTATTTTTCTGTTTTACAGTTATTGAAACTGCTGTTTAGAGCTGTATTATTTTTTCCATGATGGTGCTTCAAGTGTCTATCAAATAAGGCTTTAAATATTTCAATATTTTTGATTAAATATTTTATCCCAGTTGTATATTCCTTCTATATCAACATTTTCCTATAGGAGAACATAGTGGATTTAGCACAACCTTTATCATATTCAAGAATCTCAGGACTTCCGGGAAGATGGCGGAAGAGTAAGACGTGGAGATCACCTTCCTCCCCACAGATACACCAGAAATACATCTACACGTGGAACAACTCCTACAGAACACCTACTGAATGCTGGCAGAAGACCTCAGGCCTCCCAAAAGGCAAGAAACCCCCCACGTACCTGGGTAGGGAAAAAGAAAAAACAGAGACAAAACAATAGGGACGGGACCTGCACCAGTGGGAGGCAGCTGTGAAAGAGGAAAGGTTACCACACACTAAGAAGCCCCTTCGCAGGCGGAGACTCCAGGTGGCGGAGGCGGGGAGAAGCTTTGGAGCCGCGGAGGAAAGCACAGCAACAGGGGCGCGGAGGGCAAAGCGGAAAGATTCCCCCACAGAGGATCGGGGCCGACCGGCACTCACCAGTCCGAGAGGCTTGTCTGCTCACCCGCCGGGGTGGGCAGGGCTGGGAGTTGAGGCTCGGGCTTCCATCGCAGGGCCGGGAGAGGACTGGGGTTGGCGGCGTGAACACAGCCTGCAGGGAGTTAGTGCGCCACAGCTAGCCGGGAGGGAGTCCGGGGAAAAGTCTGGACCTGCCGAAGAGGCAAGAGGCTTTTTTTTCCCTCTTTGTTTCCTGGTGCGCAAGGAGAGGGGATTAAGAGCACTGCTTAAAGGAGCTCCAGAGACGGGCGCGAGCCGTGGCCAAAAGCACGGACCCCCGAGACAGGCATGAGGAACTAAGGCTGCTCCTGCAACCCCAAGAAGCCTGTGTGTGAGCACAGGTCACTATCCACACCCCCCTTCCAGGGAGCCTGTGCAGCCCCCCACTGCCAGGGTCCCGGGATGCAGGGACAACTCCCCCGGGAGAACGCACGGCACGCCTCAGGCGGATGCAACGTCACGCCGGCCTCTGCCTCCGCAGGCTCTCCCCACACTCCGTGCCCCTCCCTCCCCCCGGCCTGAGTGAGCCAGAGCCCCCGAATCAGTGGCTCCTTTAATCCCGTCCTGTCTGAGAGAAAAACAGACGCCCTCCGGTGACCTACACGCAGAGGCGGGGCCAAATCCAAAGCTGAGCCCCTGTGAGCTGTGAGAACAAAGAAGAGAAAGGGAAATCTCTCCCAGCAGCCTCAGAAGAAGCGAATTAAAGCTCCACAATCAACTTGATGTACCCTGCATCTGTGGAATACATGACTACACAACGAATCATCCTGAATTAAGGAGGTGGTCTTTGAGAGCAAGATTTATATTTTTTCCCCTTTTCCTCTTTTTGCGAGTGTGTATGCTTCTGTGTGAGATTTTCTCTGTATAGCTTTCCTTCCACCATTGATCCTAGGGTTCTATCCATCCATTTTTTTTGTTTGTTTTAATTATTTTTTGCTTAATAATAATTTTTTATTTCAATAACTTTATTTTATTTTACTTTATTGTCTTTCTTTCTTTCCTTCCTTCCCTCCTTTAGATAATGAATCATCGCAAATTGAGGAGGTGGACTTTGAGAGCAAGATTTATGATTTTTTCCCCTTTTCCTCTTTTTGTAAGTGTGTATCTGTATGCTTCTATGTCAGATTTTGTCTGTATAGCTTTGCTTCCACCATTTGTCCTAGGGTTCTATCCATCCATTTTTTTGGTTTATCTGTTTTAGATTTTTTACTCTAAACAATTATTTTTTTATTTTAGTAACTTTTTTATATTTTATCTTACTTAATTTTATTTGGCTTTATCTTCTTTCTTTTTTCCTTACTTCCCTCCTTCCTTCCTTCCTTGCTCCCTCCTTCCCTCCCTCCCTCCCTCCTTCCTTCATTTCTTTCTTTCTTTCTCCCTTTCATTCTTCTACTAATTCTTTCTTTCTACTTTTTCTCCCTTTTACTCTGAGCCATGTGGATGAAAGGATCTTGGTGCTCCACCCAAGAGTCACTGCTGTGCCTCTGAGGTGGGAGAGTCAACTTCAGGACACTGGTCCACAAGAGACCTCCCAGCTCCACATACCATCAAACGGCGAAAATCTCCCAGAGATCTCCATCTCAACACCAGCACCCAGCTTCACTCAACGTCCAGCAAGCTACACTGCTGAACATCCTATGCCAAACAACTAGCAAGACAGGAACACAACACCACCCATTAGCAGAGAGGCTGCCTAAAATCATTAATAAGTCCACAGACACCCGAAAACACACCACCAGACGTGGACCTGCCCACCAGAAAGACTAGATCCAGCCTCATCCACCAGAACACAGGCACTAGTCCCCTCCACCAGGAAGCCTACACAACCCATTGAAACAACCTTAGCCACTGGGGACAGACACCAAAAAGAACTGGAACTACGAACCTGCAACTTGTAAAAAGGAGACACTAAACACAGTAAGATAAGCAAAATGAGAAGACAGAAAAACACACAGCAGATGAAGGAGCAAGATAAAAACCCACAAGACCTAACAAATGAAGAGGAAATAGGCAGTCTACCTGAAAAAGAATTCAGAATAATGATAGTAAAGATGATCCAAAATCCTGGAAATAGAATAGACAGAATGCAAGAAACATTTAACAAGGACCTAAAGAACTAAAGATGAAACAAGCAATGATGAACAACACAATAAATGAAATTAAAAATACTCTAGATGGGATCAATAGCAGAATAACTGAGGCAGAAAAACGGATAAGAGACCTGGAAGATAAAATAGTGGAAATAACTACTGCAAGTCTCAGAGACCTCTGGGACAACATTAAACGCACCAACATTGGAATTATAGGGGTTCCAGAAAAAGAAGAGAAAAACAAAGGGACTGAGAAAATATTTGAAGAGATTATACTTGAAAACTTCCCTAATATGGGAAAGGAAATAGTTAATCAAATCCAGGAAGCACAGAGAGTCCCATACAGGAAAAATCCAAGGAGAAATATGCCAAGACACATATTAATCAAATTGTCAAAAATAAAATACAAAGAAAACATATTAAAAGCAGCAAGGGAAAAACAACAAATAACACACAAGGGAATCCCCATAAGGTTAACAGCTGATCTCTCAGCAGAAACTCTGCAAGTCAGAAGGGACTGGCAGGACATATTTAAAGTGATGAAGGAGAAAAACCTGCAACCAAGATTACTCTACCCAGCAAGGATCTCATTCAGATTTGATGGAGAAATTAAAACCTTTACAGACAAGCAAAAGCTGAGAGAGTTCAGCACCAACAAACCAGCTTTACAACAAATGCTAAAGGAACTTCTCTAGGCAAGAAACAGAAAAGAAGGAAAAGACTACAATAATGAACTCAAAACAATTAAGAAACTGGGAATAGGGACATACATATCGATAATTACCTTAAATGTAAATGGACTAAATGTTCCCACCAAAACACACAAACTGACTGAATGGATACAAAAACAAGACCAATATATTTGCCGTCTACAAGAGACCCACTTCAAACCTAGAAACACATACAAACTGAAAGTAAGGGGATGCAAAAAGATATTTCATGCAAATGGAAACCAAAAGAAAGCTGGTGTAGCAATTCTCATATCAGACAAAATAGACTTTAAAATAAAGACTATTACAAGAGACAAAGAAGGACACTACATAATGATCAAAGATCGATCCAAGAAGAAGATATAACAATTGTAAATATTTATGCACCCAACATAGGAGCACCTCAATACATAAGGGAAATACTAACAGCCATAAAAGGGGAAATCAACAGTAACACATTCAGAGTAGGGGACTTTAACACCCCACTTTCACCAATGGACAGATCATCCAAAATGAAAATAAATAAGGAAACACAAGCTTTAAATGATACATTAAACAACATGGACTTAATTGATATTTATAGGACATTCCATCCAAAAACAACTGAATACACATTTTTCTCAAGTGCTCATGGAACATTCTCCAGGATAGATCATATCTTGGGTCACAAATCAAGCCTTGGTAAATTTAAGAAAATTGAAATTGTATCAAGTATCTTTTCCGACCACAACGCTATGAGACCAGATATCAATTACAGGAAAAGATCTGTAAAAAATACAAACACATGGAGGCTAAACCATACACTACTTAATAACGACGTGATCACTGAAGAAATCAAAGAGGAAATCAAAAATTGCCTAGAAACAAATGACAATGGAGACACGACCCAAAACCTATGGGATGCAGCAAAAGCAGTTCTAAGAGGGAAGTTTATAGCAATACAATCCTACTATAAGAAACAGGAAACATCTTGAATAAACAACCTAACCTTGCACCTAAAGCAATTAGAGAAAGAAGAACAAAAAAACCCCAAAAGTTAGCAGAACGAAAGAAATCATGAAGACGAGATCAGAAATAAATGAAAAAGAAATGAAGGAAACAATAGCAAAGATCAATAAAACTAAAAGCAGAGAAGATAAACAAAATTGATAAACCATTAGCCAGACTCATCAAGAAAAAAAGAGAGAAGACTCAAATCAATAGAATTAGAAATGAAAAAGGAGAAGTAACAACTGACACTGCAGAGATACAAAAGATCATGAGAGATTACTACAAGCAACTCTATGCCAATAAAATGGACAACCTGGAAGAAATGGACAAATTCTTTGAAATGCACAACCTGCCAAGACTGAATCAAGGAAAAATAGAAAATATGAACAGACCAATCACAAGCACTGAAATTGAAACTGTGATTAAAAGTCTTCCAACAAACCAAAGCCCAGGACCAGACTGCTTCACAGGCGAATTCTATCAAACATTTAGAGAAGAGCTAACACCTATCCTTCTCAAACTCTTCCAAAATATAGCAGAGGGAGGAACACTCCCAATCGCATTCTATGAGGCCACCATCACCCTGATACCAAAACCAGACAAGGATGTCACAAAAAGAAAACTATAGGCCAATATCACTAATGAGCATAGATGAAAAAATCCTCAAGAAAATACTAGCAAACAGAATCCAATAGCACATTAAACGGATCATACACCATGATCAAGTGGGGATTATTCCAGGAATGCAAGAATTCTTTAATATACGCAAATCAATCAATGTGATACACCATATTAACAAACTGAAGGAGAAAAACCATATGATCATCTCAGTAGATGCAGAGAAAGCTTTCGACAAAATTCAACACCCATTTATAATAAAAACCCTGCAGAAAGTAGGCATAGAGGGAACTTTCCTCAACATAATAAAGGCCATATATGACAAACCCACAGCCAACATCGTCCTCAATGGTGAAAAACTGAAAGCATTTCCACTAAGATCAGGAACAAGACAAGGTTGCCCACTCTCACCAGTCTTACTCAACATAGTTTTGGAAGTTTTAGCCACAGCAATCAGAGAAGAAAAGGAAATAAAAGGAATCCAAATCGGAAAAGAAGAAATAAAGCTGTCACTGTTAGCAGATGACATGATACTATACACAGAGAATCCTAAAGATGCTACCAGAAAACAACTAGAGCTAATCAATGAATTTGGTAAAGTAGCAGGATACAAAATTAATGCACAGAAATCTCTGGCATTCCTATACACTAATGATGAAAAGTCTGAAAGTGAAATCAAGAAAATACTCCCATTTACCACTGCAACAAAAAGAATAAAATATCTAGGAATAAACCTACCTAAGGAGACAAAAGAACTGTATGCAGAAAATTATAAGACACTAATGAAAGAAATTAAAGATGATACAAATAGATGGAGAGATATACCTGTTCTTGGACTGGAAGAATCAACATTCTGAAAATGACTAGACTACCCAAAGCAATCTACAGATTCAGTGCAATCCCTATCAAACTACCACTGGCAATTTTCACAGAACTAGAGCAAAAAATTTCACAATTTGTATGGAAACACAAAAGACCCCAAATAGCCAATGAATCATGAGAAAGAAAAACAGAGCTGGAGGAATCAGGCTTCCTGACATCAGACTATACTACAAACCTACAGTAATCAAGGCAGAATGGTACTGGCACAGAAACAGAAATATAGATCAGTGAAACAGGATGGAAATACCAGAGATAAGCCACGCATATATGGTCACCTTATGTTTGATAAAGGAGGCAAGAATATACAGTGGAGAAAAGACAGCCTCTTCAATAAGTAGTGCTGGAAAATCTGGGCAGCTACATATAAAAGAAGAAATCAAAACACTCCCTAACACCATACACAAAAATAAACTCAAAATGGATTAAAGACCTAAATGTAAGGCCAAAAACTATCAAACTCTTAGAGGGGTAGGCAGAACACTCTATGACATAAATCACAGCAAGATCCTTTTTGACCCACCTCCTAGAGAAATGGAAATAAAAACAAAAATAAACAAATGAGACCTAATGAAACTTCAAAGCTTTTGCACAGCAAAGGAAACCATAAACAAGACCAAAAGACAACCCTCAGAATGGGAGAAAGTAGTTGCAAATGAAGCAACTGACAAAGGATTAATCTCCAAAATTTATAAGCAGCTCATGCAGCTCAATAACAAAAAAACAAACAACCCAATCCAAAAATGGGCAGAAGACCTAAATAGACATTTCTCCAAAGAAGATATACAGACTGCCAACAAACACATGAAAGAATGCTCAACATCATTAATCATTAGAGAAATGCAAATCAAAACTACAATGAGATATCATCTGACACCAGTCAGAATGGCCATCATCAAAAAATCTAGAAACAATAAATGCTGAAGAGGGTGTGGAGAAAAGGGAACCCTTTTGCACACTTGGTGGGAATGTAAATTGATACAGCCACTGTGGAGAACAGTATGGAGGTTCCTTAAAAAACTACAAATAGAACTACCATATGACCCTGCAATACCACTACTGGGCATATACCCTGAGAAAACCATAATTCAAAAAGAGTCATGTACCAAAATGTTCAGTGCAGCTCTATTTACAATAGCCAGGAGATGGAAACAACCTAAGTGTCCATCATCGGATGAATGGATAAAGAAGATGTGGCACATATATACAATGGAATATTACTCAGCCATAAAGAGAAACGAAATTGAGCTATTTGTAATGAGGTGGATGGACCTAGAGTCTGTCATACAGAGTGAAGTAAGTCAGAAGGAGAAAGACAAATACCGTATGCTAACACTTATATGTGGAATTTAAGAAAAAAGAATGTCATGAAGAACCTAGGTGTAAGACAGGATTAAAGACACAGACCTACTAGAGAATGGACTTGAGAATATGGGGAGGGGGAAGGGTAAACTGTGACAAAGCGAGATAGAGTCATGGACATTTATACACTACCAAACGTAAGGTAGATAGCTAGTGGGAAGCAGCCGCATAAAACAGGGAGATCAGCTGGGTCCTTTGTGACCGCCTGGAGGGGTGAGATAGGGAGGATGGGAGGGAGGGAGACGCAAGAGGGAAGAGATGTGGGAACATATGTGTATGTATAACTGATTCACTTTGTTATAAAGCAGAAACTAACACACCATTGTAAAGCAATTATACTCCAATAAAGATGTAAAATATATATATATTTTTTTTTTTAAAAAAAAGAATCTCCATTACTAAATCTGAACAAGTGTCTTGTACCGTAATGGGGTGGGGTGGGAGCACAGCCGTTGGCACACAGCCATTACCGGATAACCGTTATCTGGAGACTGCTAGAACAGGGCCCGAGTGGGGCAGGTGGTGGCCCTCACAGTGGAGAGAGTGCAGTAAGAGGCAGGATCGCGGCCTTCTCCCTGGGGCCCTCCAGGCCTTCTGGCCTTAAGCTGACGGGTGAGCTGGGGAATCTGGGGAACAGGCTGAGGGCTGTGTCCTGAAGGGCTCCAGAGAAACTCTCCCCTACTCCCTCCTCCTCAACCTAGTGGCAGGGGCAGTCCACATGAGTCGCAGTCTACAGGACCCAGCAACACCCCCTACTTTTGGGTGGTCTGAGGAACCTAAGGGTCAGTTAGGTCCTGGGCGCCTGGCTCCCCCAGTGATGATGGCTGGGAAGGTTCCGGGGACCTTGCCCTAAGGGCACCGCCAGCTAAGATCTGCCTCTTCAGACAGGCCTGGACACTGGCAGGAGGACCCAGACTGGGTATTGGACAAATGCTCCCAGACAGGGTAACTGGCCCAAGCAGGGAGCCCCTTCTCTTAGACAGGATTTATGGTTACAATGATATCTAATCGACTCCCAGTTTAGTGTCACATAGCTCACCACAGAAATTAAAGGGAAAGCATAGAAGATACTAGTTACGCATAGCAGCACTGAAATCTTAAACTAACATCAACCAATCATCAAAATCTGAAACACCAACATTATAAAAATAAAGATAATGAGACTTGTATTAACAATTCAGTTAATGCAATATATACCTCTGAAATACAGAAACCATTCTACCCTCAAAGACAAGGTAAGAAGAAAAAGTTTACCTTCTTCCTGACTGTTTCAAGATGCAAAATAGCCTTCTCTATATAGATGAGAACCACTTTCACTGTAGAAGACTGACTCTATACCCCTTCCCTCAAAATCAGTTAGCTGCCATTCTACAAAAAGCCAGGAAAATGTGGATTCTGTTGAATTAGGCACAAGGTGGTACTTTGGAAGGTACAGTTTACTTGTATTGATATTTATATAAACTGATGTACATGGAGGTATATCACTGATAGAAGTACGAGGATTGTAATTATTATATAATATGTAATTATTATAATTATAGGACTGTAATTTTTCAAATAGTGCTTTAGTTTAGAGCTTTAGAAAATATGAAAATGCCTTAGGAGAAGGAGATAAGTTTTTTCATCCTTGAAGTATGAATATAAAGGAAAAAAAGGAATGAGTCCTGAATAAAACTACTTAAACACTAGATAAAAGATTATTTTGTAGACTCAGAAAAGGAAAAAACACTCTGAAAATAACTTATTTCTGGAATAAGAGAAAAAACCTGAAAATGGTTATTGTTTGTGTTCAAAATAATACAAGCAGAGATTTCCATGAAATATGTGCAGATATCCACAGGAAGAAAACAGGCCGAAATGAAAGATACCCAGGACATAATCAAAGATAAATAAAACTAAATATTTCAGAGTGATAGAAGGTAAAATTGCCAGGAAGCTAAATGTTAAACTGTATTAAATTGAACTCCATACTTTTGGACTTCAAAGCAAACGATAAGTATTAAAACAGACTTACTAAATCAATAAATTAAATTTTTTAGACTATGTACCTGAAAGATAAAATAACAAAAATGACAAGATAAATGTAACAGATATAAAATATAAAGTGAAGATAAGAGCTCAAAGGTGTTTATAAGGAACAAATAAAACATGAAAAGAGAAAAAATATCTAGAGTTATATATCTAAAGAAAATTGCTGTGACTGTTGGGGATGGTACCATCAAACTGTCCCAGATAGTACTGATGAAAGGAGAATAGTACATAAATCTATTTTATCTCATTTAAATTTTGAAAATTATAAAAATAAAGTAAAAAAATTATTATTCAAACAGCTTGCTAAAAAAAAATGCTGTATACAAACAGCAAATCTGGCCAGCTCATGTTTCTGCTCTGCAGGATTAAATGGAGAAGATAAAGGAACAATGCTTAGTTTTGAGAGGAAACTTCGTGAATCTCGAAATTTTGCACCCAGCTAAAGCACTCTAATTAACAAAGAAAACCAAAAGTTAATTCTATATATCAATGACCCAGGAAATACATGGAATTAATTCTATAGAAATGTGCAGCCTACAAGACTAAAACTAAAAAAGACAAGCTGTAAACCTAGATAAACGGGATAAAGCACAAAAAATTTTAATAGCTACCATAAATATAAATATATACAAAGCAAATAAAAAGAGTAAGCATTAATGACAGAGAATGTGAAAATTATTCATTAATTTATTCAACAAATATATAATAATTAGAGTCATGAACTTTTTCTCAGGTGCTGGTTATACTGTAGTGGATCAAATATAAGAATTCTTGAATTCGTTGGATTTTATATTTTAGTTGGGGAGACAAACAATAAATAAGGTAAGGTGTGTGTGTGTGTATTATTCAAGAAAGTATTAAGTTCTAAAGGGAAAAAATAAGCTGTAAAACAGAATGTGATTTGCAGTGGTTGGAAGAGAGTATATGTGTTGTACTGCAAAGAGAATGGTCAGAGAAGTCCTTGTTGAGAAGGTGACCTCTGAGTGAAGACCAGAAGTAAGTGCTAGAATGTACCTTTTGGACATATGAAAAAAGAGTATTCCAGGCAGATAAGAGAAATTGTGTAGGTCTTGATGCAACAGCATGTCCACCATTTCTTGAAACTACAAGGCCACCAGTATAGCTTGAGTGAAGAAATAAGAGAGAGTATTAAGAGATGAGGTCAGAGAAATAACTGAGAGCCAGTCGAGATCAAGGCATCCTCATACTGAGATGTTAGAGAATGAGAAAGAACCAGAAAGTTGGTGGCCAGAAAATTAATAATACCAGGCAAGGGCTTCCCTGGTGGCGCAGTGGTTGAGAGTCTGCCTGCCGATTCAGGGGACACGGGTTTGTGCCCTGGTCCGGGAGGATCCCACATGCCGCGGAGCGGCTAGGCCCATAAGCCATGGCCGCCAAGCCTGCGCGTCCGGAGCCTGTGCTCCACTACGGGAGAGGCCACAACAGTGAGAGCCCGCGTACCGCAAAAAAAAAAGAATACCAGGAAAGTGAGTTGTCAAAGGAGCCAAGAGGAGAAAGTACTTCAAGGAAAAACAGCTGCTAGGTCAAAAAAGATGAGACCTGAGAAAAAGCATTGGATTCAGCAAGTTGGAGGTCATTGGTGACTTTAACATACAGAGGTTATTGGTGTGATGGAGATAAAACCTGATTAATTGGGTTTAAGAGAGAGTAGGAAAAGGAAATTTGGAGATAAAAGAAGGAAGAAAGGAAAGAATGAAAGGAAAGATGGGAGAAGAGAGGAAAAACAAGTTAACAAAATTCAAATCAACTGAAGCAAATGACTAAGTGAACATATCCTTCTAGCTTGTTGTACTAGCTAAGGATTTTTTATAAAATGTTTCCATGGAATGCAGTTACAGAAAGTTATCTACGATATTGAGAATAATTTTATTTTCCTTGGAGACCTTTGAGGTCAAGTCAGAAGAGGTCCCATGAGAAAGCTTTTGATGATCAAATATATTTCCTCTCAAAATGTTCCTTAAAGGGCAAATGCAGGTGACCAAAAGACGATCTCTGAAAAGTGATGGAAAGGGCCAAGAGAGCTGTTTTTAAAATCAGTCATAAAGGAAAAAGAGCAAATAACCCCTCTTTTTCTATAATAAGATTTTTAATAAAGTCATAATAAATTAAACAGTGCCATAGAAGCACTCACACACACGAATTCCAGACTGTACTGTGTAGAAAATAGTTAGAAGGCAATGAGACAGATTGAAATACATAAAAGAACACAAAAATAATGATGATGCACAAGCCCAATGAGAAGGAATGGATTGATTATTAAATGGTGTTTAGAAAATAGGATAAAATAGGGTGAAATCCAATAAAATCTTAATTTTATACCAGTGATTCTCAAACTTTGGGCATTTGTGGAACACATTCAATGAGTGCTTGTTGCATATACTGACCTCCAAACTTTAGTAAGCTTAAAAAACATTGTGATAATTTTTTATTATAAAAATGTTCAGAATTACAATATTTTTCCTATCAGTGATAGGAATGACATTACAAGCTTATTCCAAGCTATCTCTCTATTTCTGGATCCAAGCAGAATATATTAAATCAAAGATTGTTTCACATCCAACTAGTTCATTAACTCAAAGATTGTTTCACATCCAACGAGTTCATTTCCTTACTTTATTTCTACTGCATTAGAAAATTCTTACAATTGTGAGTTTCTGAGAAAAATATCAAGTGTTTTCTGCTGTGGAAAATTCTTCCATATATTTGTACAAAATATGAACACCACATTTAGGAAAATATTACTTACTGAAGATTCCTTTTTGTACACCAAATGAAACTAAGATAAAAATTGTTGTGTATATTTAGAAACCGCATCCAAATATCATATTCAAAGGTGGAAAGTTTAAATGTCTCAAATTGAGAGATAGTGGCAAATAATTCTAAATCAACCATTTGGCTACATTTGATTCTGGAAAGTATTACTTCAAGAAATATGTCCAAAAATCACTAATTTCTTTTTCTGAGTAGTGAATAATATGATCAAGAGATGGGAAAGGATAAAAGTCCTAATAAAAAGCTGCTCAAAGTGTTGGAGTCATTCAGGTCTCCTACAACCAATTCTAACATTGTAGTTTTAAAGCTATAAAGTAAGCAGACAGAGCTGTTTAATATAAGGGGTATACTCAGTATTTAAGTGAGTCATTGAACTCTTAGAAATAGTCTTTAGTGTTTTACCATTCTTCACTACAAAAGGCATAAGAGAAGCTTTTCCTTGGTGACGGCAGCTGTCTAAGGTTGAATCTCTCCAGATATCCTTCATATATATTTAAAAAAGGATAAATAAAACTACCCATAACCCACATCTACAGTATAACTAGGAGACAGAGAATTCTTCTAACTTCTGAGTATATGTAAGTGAAGAAATAAATATTCAAACCAACAAAGCCATCTCCAGACCTGCCTGAGCCAAAAGTTAGGAGAGATTGTACAGAAAAGACAAGGGGGGAGCAGGGGACTGGCACAGACAAAACACAGATTAAATTATCTACAGAAAGAGAAATTTCCACTCTTAGTGGAGAAATATTGAAAACATTTATGAGTTCTGTTGGACATGAGCAAATTCTGGTTCACAGCCTCAGGAGCTTCCCAGATGAAATCTAAAACTGCCCCTTTCCACAAAGGGCAAGGAGAGACCAGAGAAAGAGGCAGTACTCCAGATTGGTAGGTGGCAGTTTTAATAAATGAAGTAACTTACATAGGATGCTTGTCTTGAATGGCAGGAACATGAGTAGATCTCTGCACCTGCCCGTGGATTCTTAAATGTCTATATAGAGGCCTTAATAGGGTTCAGTCACATATTCAGACCAGATGGTCTCAACAACATCTTACTCTCTCAAGACTATGTCTTTGGAATAGCTCCTCGTGTGTGAATGATGGGTGTAACATACATTCTAAGGACAAGGAGGGGGTAAGGAACCTCCAATTGCCCAGGTCCAGCTCAAAGGTCAACTGGTGGTCTAATTCTTTCAATACACTCCTTCAAAAGCAAAAGGTACCTAACAATTAACAAACTATTGACTGGAAAATAATTTAGTAACATATATTAATGAAAAATGTTTAATGTTACTAATGCTTACAAATCAAAGGGAAAAACCAATAGTAAATTGTATTCTCATAGAATAAGAATTAGAAGTGCCTGCTTGGGCTTCCCTGGTGGCACAGTGGTTGGGAGTCCACCTGCCGATGTAGGGGACACGGGTTCATGCCACAGTCCGGGAGGATCCCTCATGCCGTGGAGCGGCTGGGCCCGTAAGCCATGGCCGCTGAGCCTGCACGTTCGGAGCCTGTGCTCGGCAGCGGGGGAGGCCACGGCAGTGAGAGGCCCACGTACCGCATAGGGAAAAAAAAAAAATAAGTGCCTGCTTAACATAAAAACAGTCAATTTCACTAGTGGTATAAGAAGTATATATGTATTTCTTATCCACAATGAACTATCACCCCACATCTGTCAGAATGGCTATCATTAAAAAGACCATAAATAACAAATATTGGTAAGGATGTGGAGTAAAGGGAATGCTTGTACACTGTTAGTGGGAATATAACTTGGTGCAGCCATTGTGGAAAACAGCACAGAGCTTCCTCAAAAAACTTAAAAGAGAACTACCATATGATTCAGCAAGTCTACACCCAGGTATATACTTAAAGAAAATGAAAACGCTAATTCAAAAAAATGCATGCCCCCCAATGTTCACAGCAGCATTATTTACAAAGCCAAAATATGGAAGCAACTTAAATGTCCATTAAAAGATGAATGGTTAAAGAAGAAATAGTACATAAGTTGTGTGTGTATATATATATATATATATATATATATATATATATATATGGCATAAAGTTAAAAATATAAAGAACCAAAGTTGAAAAACACAATAACTGAAATTAAAAATGCACTAGAAGGAATCAATATTAGATTAATAATACCTAAGAGCAGATCAGCAAGCTGGAAGACAAAGCACTGGAAATCACTGAAGCTAAACAGAAAAAATAATAAAGAGTAAAAAGAAATGAGGACAGTTTAAGAGACCTTTGGGACAAAATGAAGTGTACTAACATTCGCATTCTAGGCATCACAGAAGGAAAGAGAGAGAGAAAGGGGCAGAGAAATATTTGAAGCCATAATAGCTGAAAACTTCCCTGACATAGGGAAGGAAATAAACATCCAGGTCCATAATAGCTGAAAACTTCCTTGACATAGGGAAGGAAATAAACATCCAGGTCCAGGGAGCACAGAGTCCCAAATAGGATTAGCCCAAAGAGGATGACACCAAGACACATTGTAATTAAAATGGTCAGAAAGAGATAAAGAGAGAATATTAAAAACAGCAAGGGAAAAGCAACAAGTAATATATAAGGGAAATTCCATAAGGCTATCAGCTGACTTTTCAGCAGAAACTCTGCAGGTCAGAAGGGAGTAGTAGCATGATATACTTAAAGTGATGAAAAGGGAAAACCCATAAAAACGAATATTCTACCCAGCAAGGCTTTCATTCAGATTTGATGGAGAGATCAAGTTTTACAGACAAGCAAAAGCTAAAAGAAATTAGCACCACCAAACCAGATTTATAAGAAATGTAAAGGGATTTCTCAAAGCAAAAGAGAAAAATGCCACAACTAGAGGAAACATAAAAATTACAAAAAGAAAAATCTCGTTGGTAAAGGCCAATATACAGTAAGGGTAGTAAATCAACCATGTATAAAGCTAGTAGTAAGACTGAAAGATAAAAGTAGTAAAATCACCTGTAAGCATGATAAGTAGTTAAGGGATACACAAAATAAAATGATGTAAAATATAATGTCAAAAATACTAAATGTGGATGGGTGGGAGTAAAAACGCAAAAAATGCAGAGTTGTTAAAATGCATTTGAAATTGAGATGGTCAACTTAAAATAATCATATATATATACACATATATATAGATAGATATAGATACACACCTACATATCTACATACTTACATACATACACATATAGCTATATATAAACCCCATGGCAACCACAAACCAATAATCTGTAATAGATACACAGACATAAAAAATAAAGGAATCCAAACATAACACTAAAGATAGTCATCTAATCACAGTGGTAAAGAACAAAAGAAGAAAAAAAGAAATTTAAAAAATCTAAACAAACCAAAAAAATGTGAAAACAATTTAAAAAATGGCAATATGTACATCTCTATTGATAATTACTTTAAATGTGAATAGATTAAATGCTCCAATCAAAAGACATAGAGTGGCTGAATGTATACAAAAACAAGACCCTTTCATTTTTAGTGTAAAGGAATGCAAGAGATTTCTGAGTATTAATTTTGTATCCTGCAACTTTACCAAATTCATGGATTAGCTATAGCAGTTTTCTGGTGGCATTTTTAGGATTTTCCATGTATAGTATCATGTCATCTGCAAACAGTGACAGTTTTACTTCTTGTTTTCCAATTTGGATTCCTTTTATTTCTTTTTCTTCTCCAATTGCCATGGCTAGGACTTCCAAAACTATGTTGAATAATAGTGGTGAGAGTGGACATCCTTGTCTTATTCCTGATCCTAGAGGAAATGTTTTCAGTTTTTCACCATTGAGAATGATGTTTGCTGTGGGTTTGTCATATATGGCCTTCATTATGTTGAGGTAGGTTCAATCTATGCCCACTTCCTGGAGAGTTTTCATCATAAATTGGTGTTGAATTCTGTCAAAAGCTTTTTCTGCATCTACTGAGACGGTCATATGGTTTTTATTCTTCAATTTGTTAATATGGTGTATCACATTGATTGATTTACATATATTGAAGAATCCTTGCATCCCTGGGATAAATCCCACTTGATGATGCTGCATGAAATTTTTAATGTGCTGTTGGATTCAGTTTGCTAGTATTTTGTTGAGGAATTTTGCATCTCCATACATCAGTGATACTGGCCTGTAGTTTTATTTTGGGGGGATATCTCTGTCTGGTTTTGGTATCAGGGTGATAGTTGCCTCGTTGAATGAGTTAGGGAGTGTTCCTCCCTCTGCAAATGTTTAGGAGAGTTTGAAAAGGATAGGTGTTGCCTCTTCTCTAAACGTTTGATAGAATTCACCTGTGAAGCCATTTGGTCCTGGACTTTTGTTTATTGGAAGATTTTTAATCACAGTTTCAATTTCATTACTTATAATTAGTTTATTCATATTTTCGATTTCTTCTTGGTGCATCTTGGAAGGTTTTACGTTTCTAAGAATTTGTCCATTTCTTCCAGGTTGTCCGTTTTATCAGCATAGAGTTGCTTGTCATAGTCTCTTGTGATCCTTTATATTTCTGCTGTGTCAGTTGTTACTTCTCCTTTTTCATTTCTAATTTTATTGATTTGAGCCCTCTCCCTTTTTTTCTTGATGAGTCTGGTTAAAGGTTTATCTATTTTGCATATCTTCTCAAAGAACCAGCTTTGAGTTTCATTTATCTTTGCTGTTATTTTCTTCATCTCTATTTCATTTATTTCTGCTCTGATCTTTATGATTTCTTTCCTTCTACTAACTTTGGGTTTTTTTTGTTCTTCTTTCTCTACTTGCTTTAGGTATAAGTTTAGTATGTTTATTTGAGATCTTTCTTGTTTCTCGACGTAGGATTGTATTGCTATAACGTTCCTCTTAGAACTGCTTTTGCTATATCCCATGTTTTACATCATTGTGCTTTCGTTGTCATTTATTTCTATGTATTTTTTGATTTCCTCTTTGATTTCTTCAGTGATCCATTGGTTATTTAGTAGCCTACTGTTTAGCTTCAATGTGTTTGTGTTTTTTACAGTTTTTCTTCCTGCAATTGACTTTTTTCTCATAATGTTGTGGTTAGAAAAGATGCTTGATAAAATTTCAATTTTCTTAAATTTACTGAGGCTTGATTTGTGACCCAAGATGTGATCTATCCTGGGGAATGTTCATGCACACTTGAGAAAAAGGGTATTCTGCTGCTTTCAGGTGGAATGCCCTATAAATATCAATTAAGTCTATCTGGCCTAATCTTTCATTTAAGGCTTGTGTTTCCTATACACTAACAATGAAAGATCAGAAAGAGAAATTAAGGAAGCAATCCCATTTATCACTGCAACAACAACAAAAATTCCTAAGAATAAACCTACCTAAAGAGGCAAAAGACTTGTACACAGAAAACTATGAGATACTGACGAAGGAAATAAAAGATGACACAAACAGATGGAGAGATATACCATGTTCTTGGATTGGAAGAATCAATATTGTGAAAATGACTATACTCCCAAAGCAATCTACAGATTCAGTACAATCCCTATCAAATTACCAATGGCATTTTTCACAGAATTAGAACAAAAAACTTTAGAGTTTGTATGGAAACACAAAAGACCCTTAATAGCCAAAGCAATGTTGAGAAAGAAAAATGGAGCTGGAGGAATCAGAAAAATGGAGCTGGAGGAATTAGGCTCCCTGACTTTAGACTATACTACAAAGCTACAGTAATCAAGACAGTATGGTACTGGTACAAGACAGAAATATAGATCAAAATGGAACAGAATAGAAAGCCCAGAGATAAACCCACACACATATGGTCATCTAATCTATGACAAAGTAGGCAAGAATATACAATAGAGAAAAGACAGTCTCTTCAATAAGTGGTGCTGGGATAACTGGACAGCTACATGTGAAAGAATGAAATTAGAACATTCCCTGAGACCATACACAAAAATAAACTCAAAATGGATTAAAGACCTCAATGTAAGGCTGGACACTATAAAACTCTTAGAGAAAAACATAGGCAGAACGCTCTTTGTTATAAATCATAGCAGGATCTTTTTTGACCCACCTCCCAGAGTAATTAAAATAAAAATAAGAAAATGGGACCTAATTAAACTTTAAAACTTTTGCACAGCAAAGGAAACCATAAACAAGATGAAAAGACAACCCTCAGAATGGGAAAAAAATATTTGCAAATGGAGCAACTGACAAGGGACTAATCTCCAAAGTATACAAACAGCTCATGCAGCTCAATATCAAAAAAAAACAAACAACCCAATCAAAAAATGGGTTGAAGACTTAAATAGACATTTATCCAAAGAAGACATACAGATGGTCAAAAGGCACATGAAAAGATGCTCAACATCACAAATTATTAGAGAAATGCACATCAAAACTACAATGAGGTATCACCTCAAACTTCAGAATGGCCATCATCAAAAAATCTACAAACGGGGGCTTCCCTGGTGGCGCAGTGGTTGATAATCTGCCTGCTAATGCAGGGGACATGGGTTCGAGCCCTGGTCTGGGAGGATCCCACATGCCACGGAGCAACTAGGCCCATGAGCCACAACTACTGAGCCTGCGCGTCTGGAGCCTGTGCTCCACAACAAGAGAGGCCACGATAGTGAGAGGCCCACACAACGCAATGAAGACTGGCCCCCGCTTGCCACAACTAGAGAAAGCCCTCACACAGAAACAAAGACCCAACATAGCAACAATAAATAAATAAATTACTAAACTCCTACTCCCAACAACTTAAAAAAAAAAATCTACAAACAATAAATGCTGGAGAGGGTGTGGAGAAAAGGGAACCCTCTTACACTGTTGGTGGGAATGTAAATTGATATAGTCACTGTGGAGAATAGTATGGAGGTTCCTTAAAAATCTAGAAACAGAACTACCATATGACCCAGCAATCCCACTCTTGGGCATATAGCCAGAGAAAACCATAATTCAAAACGATATATGCACCCCAATATTCATTGCAGCACTAGTCACAAGAGCCAGGACATGGAAGCAACCTAAATGTCCATCAATAGAGGAATGGATAAAGAAGATATGGTACATATACAAAATGGAATATTACTCAGCCATAAAAAGGAATGAAACTGTGTGATTTGCAGAGATGTGGATGGACCTAGAGACTGTCATACAGAGTGAAGTAAGTCAGAAAGAGAAAAACAAATATTGTATATTAACGCATATATGTAGAGTCTAGAAAAATAGTTCAGATGAACTTATTTGCAAAGCAGAAATAGAGACACAGACATAGGGAACAAACATATGGATACCAAGGGGGGAAGAGGGGTGGGATGAATTTGGAGACTGGGATTGAGATATATACACTATTATGTATAAAATATATAACTAATGAGAATCTACAGTATAGCACAGAGAACTCTACTCAGTGCCCTGTAGTGACCTAAATGGGAAGGAAATCCAAAAAAGAGGTAATATGTGTATATGTATGACTGACTCATTTGCTGTACAGCAGAAACTAACACAACAGTGTAAAGCAACTATACTCTAATAAAACAAACAAAACCAAAAAACAAAACTAAAAAAAAAAAACAAGACCCATCTATATGCTGCCTACAGGAGACTAACTTCAGATCTAAACACACACAGAGACTGAAATTGAGGAGGTGGAAAATGGCATTTCATGCAAATGGAAATCAAGAGAAAGCCAGGGTATCAAGCTTATACAAAATTGACTGCAAAATAAGACTGTAACAAGAGACAAAGAAGAACATTACATAGTGATCAAAGGATTAATCCAAGAAGATATAACAATTGCAAATATATATGCACCCAACATAGGAGCACCTAAATCCATAAAGCAAATATTAACAGACATAAGGGAAGAAACTGACAGTAACACAATAATAGTAGGGGACTTTAACACCCCACTTACATCAATAGACAGATCATCCAGACAAAAAATCAATAAGGAAACACTGGCCTTAAAGTTCATGTTAGAACAAATGGACTTAATATATGTATATAGAACATTCCATCCAAGAGCAGCAGAATACAAATTCTTTTCAAGTGCACATGGAACATTCTTCAGGATAGAAGACATGCTAGCACATAAAACAAGTCTCAGTGAATTTAAGAAAATTGATATAATATCAAGTGTCTTTTCTGACCACTATTTTAGGAGACTAGAAATCATCTGTAAAAAAAAAATAAAATAAAAATACTACCCAAAACACAAACACATGGAACCTAAACAAAATGCAAGTAAACACCCAATGGGTAACTGAATAAAGCAAAGAGGAAATAAAAAAATACCAGAAGACAAATGAAAATGAAAACACAATGATCCAAAATCTATGATACGTAGCAAAGCAATTTTAAGAGGGAAGTTTATAGCAATAAAAGCCTAGCTTAGGAGACAAGAAAAATCTCAAACAACCTAAACTACCATTTAAAGGAAGTAGAAAAAAAAGAAAAAAACAAAAACAATGTAACTAGAAGAAAAGAAATCATAATGATCAGAGCAGAAACAAATGAAATTGAGACTAAAATAAAATAGAAAAGAGTAATGAAACTAAGAGTTGGTTCATTGAAAAGATAAACAATATTGATAAATGTTTAACCACACTGATCACACAAAAAAAGAGAAGACCCAAATCAATTAAATCTAATTTTTCAGAAATAAAAAAGGAGAAGTTACAATCAACACCACAGAAATATAAAGGATCATAAGAGGTTACGGCAAACAGTTATATGCCAACAAAATATAAAATCTAGAAGAAATGGACAAATTTCTAGTAGTGTACAATCCCTCAAGACTGAACCACAAAGAAAATATGAACAGATGATTTATCAGTAATTATCAGGGGATATTTTTGTTGGCAGAATTTTATATTTATTCAAAAATTAGTGTCAGGACTAATTTTTATTTTGCATTTCTGTTTAAGAAACAGTGTGCCTGTGATAAAGTATTTTTAAAATAACTCTCATGGAAAAAAAAATCTGGCTTTACAAGTTATTGCTTCAGTATCAGTAGGAATTTAAATAACTTTTTTACTTAACTAATATAAGAGATTAAGTAAATACTAAGCAGTAATGAAATACAGGTATAAGAAACATTATATGGCAAGAACAAAAATATTATATTGTTTAGGATATTTATTCATATTTTAATCAATATTTATGGTATTGACCTGTAGTTTAACTCTCAGGATGTTAGATGATTTTTGAGTGAGAAATGAGAAAGATCATATCAGCCACACATTTTGATTATTTTTCAATATAGATTGGAGATAGGGGAGTACCAGCAGCTAAATTTCTCTATTTGCTATGGGGATTTCCTAAAAAATAACATTAAGTCAGTAGGCATAGACATATGATGATAGATGATAGATAGATAGATAGACAGGAAAATAATGTACTTCAATAAAAAAGAAAACACTGCATAGCTTAGAGCACACTCTTTCAGGTTGCTGAGTCTGATTATATGGGAGCTCTGTGCCTTTCATTACCTTTAGGTATTTTACAACTCTATAAGTTGTAAATAACTGACAGCAATGCAAAACAATTCTTGTCTACAGACAGGCAAATAAATTCTGTTAGGCAAAGGTTCAATTGATTTCCCTCCATCATATTGGAAAAAGGCATTTCTGTGTCATTTGCTTATTCATTTCAATATTCCTGATTAATAAATGTGTCTGTTTTTGGATTCTTCTTTGAACCAACTATGTCTGCCTGACTCACTCATTAATAATTAGTTCAACAAAATGTTTAGCCTATGTTTATTTTATATCTGTATGAGAGTGATTTTACCTTTTTAAAAAATAATTATCAATGACAGAGAAAGGAAGAAAGAAAGAAGGAAAGGAAGGAAGGAAAGGAAGGAGGGAGGGAGGGAGGGAGGAAAGAATTTAGATTTGCCAAACTAACTCTTCATTAACCTTCTCGAAAACTGATATCTGAAAAGAAGTCAATTTAAAATATAGAGTTTAGTTCTTACTTTTGTTCTTTTTCATTGACATTTCTCCTCCATTGTCTTCTTTCAAATACTAGAAGATATCTATATTTTGGTACTAAACACAACAGAGATCGACAGAGAAAGAGAAGAGATAAAGACATACGATAGAATGGTACATCTTCCCATCTCCTTTCTTCCTACCTGTTTCTGTAACCTTGTTTTCATGCCATATATTTCTCCATCTATTCATGATTCTTATATGATAATAATATTTACCAAAATTTTTAGACTAAAATTATGGAAAGTTGTTTACTTTTGTAATAGACTTATGTCAATGAAATTCCTCAATTAACCCCATTCTGAGCTTCAGATCTCTGATGTAAACAAGAAGTCAGATTACTAGGTGATCTCTAAGTTCACTTTCATTCTCAAAATCTCCATGACTTACAATTAACAAGTAAAGTCCAGGGGGTAAAGGCCACATATAATCTTTAATATCATACCTCTTTATATTTCACTGTTTGTATTTTGTATATTTTACACTGTTTCTTATAAGAAAACTTAACAGGTCAATTTTTAAAAGCAGAAGACCTATTACTTCTTTACTTCTAACCTTGTTTGTTTCATTCTTGTACCATTATCTTTTTCCCGTCTAAACCTATCAGCAGTGAGTAGAGTATCGCAAGACTTCAGTACATATTTATTTCAACATTGCACCCTAAACTGTATGGCCAACACATCAACTAGAGTTGTCCCTTAAAAATTTAGATCTATAAAGTTGGACCATGTCATCCCTGTATTCAAAGCTTTTCATAGATGTCCCATTTCACTCAGAATAAAAGATAAGGCACTTATTATATGACTAGAATGTAATCTACAAGGACATAGAAACTCTTCCACCAGCTGGTACTATTTCCCCCTCACTGTTTCTCCTTACACATTGTTGCTTTGAGTCCCTTGTATTGGTTGCTCCCCCAGAAATACACATGGCTAACTTCACTTGCTTCTAAGTTTTACTCAGTCTTCACCTATCTCCTAATAGCTTATTTAAAATTTTAACTTCCCCTGCACCTCTGCCAAATTTCCAGTCCTCCTAACCCTTCTCTAGATCCTTTCTCCATAGCACTCATCACTTTATAACATAGTATACAGTACAATTCTTTTGTCGTTGTTTATTTTCTGCTACTTCCCATTAGAATGTAAGCTACACAGAGGCAGGGGATTTTGCCAATTTAGTGTACTGATGTATCTCAAGCACTTAAAGAGTGCCTAGCAAAAAAATAGATGGTCAACAATATTTGTTGAATAATTGAAAAATTAAAATAAATTATCGAATTAATGAATTGTCCCCATTTACTTTTACTATGCCCCAAGTAAATTGTTTAACTATGTCCAATTTAACATAGCTATAGATGATAACAGTGAAAAGAAAAACGTTTATAGGAGGTGTTGGACTGAATGGTTGTTTCTATCCAAAACCTTTATGTTGAAATCCTACCTCCCCCGATGTGATGGTATTAGGAGACAGAGCCTTTGGGAAGTAATTAGGTCATGAGGGTGGATCATTACCCTGATAAAGAGACCCCAGAAAGATCCCTCTTCCTTCCACCACGTGAGGACACAGGAAGAAGACGGCTGTCTAGGAAACAGGACGTGAACTCTTAAGAGACACCAAATCTGCCAGCACCTTGAACTTAAACTTCCCAGTGCCCAGAACTGTGAGAAATGTATTTCTTTTGTTTATAAGCTATCCAGTTTATGGCATTCTGTTATAGCAATGCAAATGGACTAAGACAGGAGGTAATTTCAAAATTTTTAAAAGCATATGTAAGTCATCAGCATAAATGCTAGAATCAACTTATTTAATAAAAGTATTTTAAAAATACAAAATTTCTTTGAGCAATACTTGTGTTAGACACTGAAGACAGCAAAAGAAAGACATGTTCCTGCCCTCAAAGATTTCTAAACTTCTTGATCAAACAGGTAAGTCAAAAAATATTAAAGAGGACATAAAGAGGAAAAAAAGGAAAACGAAGAAAAGATTGAAGTTGGTTCCAGCAAGCCTTTCGATTTTGAGCTGGAACGCTGTTGCCGTAAAGTGGGTCTCTTTTAAAATCCATTGGCAGTAAACACTTCAGTCCCCAAAAAGTATTGGGGCAGAAGAGCAGATTATATGGAAGAAATTGTATTAGCCCTAATATCTCAGGGGAATGTTTCACAGTTTTCTATTTGCAATAATAGCCCTTCTTCTGAACTGAGAAATCCTTTTCTTATAAGAAACAATCAGTTATCTTGTATAATAGAATGCTGATATCTTATATTCCCCTTTACCTTCTCCTGTGATCAGTTAATGTATGTCTCCAGTTACATGCCACATTTTCACTTTAAATGGCACTTATGAAGATCTTGCTATTGCTTTATAATACTTTCTACATTACTCTTTGTTTCTTCAAATCATTTACAGTTAACTAAGTTTTTATCAAAGGAAAACTCCTTCATTGAGCTATTCCAAAAATTTTAAGCAGTTAATCCACTAACATTTTTAAAGCACTCACGCTGCTTTCACTGTTATAATGTGTACTGTAATGACTTCTAGATTATGTTAATAAGGAAACTCTCCAAAGTCGAACACTCACAAAGCACACCATTGTTCCACCTGCAGCAACCCATGCATTTACTCATGGCAATAAATTCAATCACTTCAGTTATAGCAGATTTATACTCACTTGTTATCAGTCAGTACACTGACTTTAAAATTTGGCTCAGAGTTTTTTGTTTTGTTTTGTTTTGTTTTGTTTTTGCGGTACGCGGGCCTCTCACTGTTGTGGTCTCTCCCGTTGCGGAGCACAGGCTCCGGACGCGCAGGCTTAGCGGCCGTGGCTCACGGGCCCAGCCGCTCCGCAGCATGTGGGATCCTCCCGGACCGGGGCACGAACCCATGTCCCCTGTATCGGCAGGCGGACTCTCAACCACTGCACCACCAGGGAAGCCCTGGCTCAGAGTTTTTCATTACCTCTGTGGAACTTCCCTTTCACTCCTATCAGAACTGGGCTCCATTTATATGTGCCCTCAGTCCTTAACTTTCTAATAATAAATCTCAAATTCATCAACCCCTTTGTCAGGTCTCTCATCCATGGGCACCAGAGCATTCACCTGTTATGCCCCTGAGTTGTGGAATTCCCTGAACTGAACACTCCTCTCCAAATCCCCAGAGCTTTATAAATCCCTTTTACGCCTCCCTTATTACAATTTGCTATTAATATTTGATCTGCCACTGACACATGCTGTAGGCTTGGTTGTTATAAATATATATATAAGGAGATGAAAAGTCTTTTTATTTTCCTCCCCATTTGTGAACAGAACTAAAATGTCCTCTCCTTCTCTGTTGGTATTTTATATTTTTCATCATTCCTTCTTTTCTCACTTTCATTGCTAGCAGAACAACTACCCAGTAGGCTTTGGTCACTAGCCGGGGTTTAGAGTTAAAGGTTTCATGTGTTTGGGATCACAATATCATTAATTACCTTGCACCCTACAGATTGGTGTAGACTTTTTTTTTAAGGAGACAACATGCAGTTAGGAGAAAAACAGCTCATTCCTTATAGCTACGCTCCTCCATTGCCTGTCCTACATAGCAGCTTTTTCTTTGATCTTTAATTCATAAACATTCTGACTTAACACTGCTCTTTTGTCAAAAGAAAAGTACATTTAGTGGCACTCAAGGACATGTGATTTCTGTACTGTAATGGTGATATAAGCAATAACATCAGACTGTGGGTCCTAGATAGCCCTATTCCAAAGGAGTCTGTTCCAGCATCTGCCAATATTAAAAGAATGTTGTTTATTTTTGCATTTTCCTTGACACATAGTCCAGAACTATGTACACAGTGAGCATTTCAAAAATGTTTGTAGAACATTGAATCAATTAGCTTTATCTCAGTTTTGTAATTTTTATTTCCCTTTGAAAAGGATCTAGTTTACTGTTTCTCTACTCATTAGAGTACACAGTTTTTCTGTTACCCTTGTCTGTTCTACAGCTATTGATCAGCCTATTGATTAGGACCCAGAGGCTAGCTGACAGCCAGGAAAGGGCATTATATTCTGGTACAATTTCCCTCTAAATGCTTAATGTTCTTTAAACCCCTCATTCAATTAGATGGCACAAGCTATTATACATAAGTGCCCCACCATGGAAACTTACATGCTCATATCTGTAACAAACAGAGAAAAGAAGGCAAAGAATAAGTTAATAGGTCATTGTCTGTATGTTTGGTAAATCCTGTGGAGTTTAGGGCTCAAGGTTAATATCAGAGTGCCAGGCTATGGAATTTAAACAGCAGGTATATTTCAATAGCACAGAATATGAGAGAGAACAGAGTATAGCCTGATATATTATTCTGTTATTTGAAATGGGTACAGTGTAAAATTCAGCATTTTCTCTGAAATATTTTGAAGATTATTTAAGCCACTGAAAATAATGGCAAAGTTGAAACTTTTTTAAAATTACTAAAGTAGGTGACCGGATTGGATTTCACTAACTGGTGGAGTTTTAAGAGTTCTGATATACTTACAGATAGAAAAAAGAAAGGACTTTTTCTTTGTGAGAAGGCAGACAAAATTAATCTCATAAGATATAAAACTTAATGCATGAAGATTATTAGTTGTTATTAATGTAGGAAGACACTGGATTTTACATGAGAATAAAAATTATCGTGCTTCTGCTAGGTATTGGGAGCCCTTCAATGGGACAGCACATGGCTGATAAAATAAAATGAAGGCTTGTTTTAGCCACTATTCACTCCCGTCTCTGATGCTTTTGTGCTTTGCACGAATGTACAACAGTAATTGACCTCCTGATAAATGTTCTTACAATGGATATGAAAATACAAGCAGAATAGAGAATCAGTTTCATCATCTCTTCTGGACAACTTTGAAATTTATAATTATGATACAATCTATAATTATGATACACAACAATGGCTTATATTTAAAGCAAAATCAGTAAATTCCCAGCATAGCACTACAGCTTTGCCTGATCTCAATTAATTTCCAAACTAACTTTAGGAGGTGGGTAAATTTATTTTCTTCATTTTACAATAAGAAAACTCAAAATGACATATTAAGCTGTTTGACTGATATGCCATACAGTTATAAAGTAGAGACAGGATTGGAATCCAGACAATATGATTATGCAAGGTTCAGCCACAATATAAACTACAAGCCTAAGGCATATCATAGTGTTTATATGTTTTATTCTTAATAAGGATACACTGTTTTTAAAAATTTGGAATCAATAAACCCAAAGAAGAAAATTCAAATCACCCTTAATCTCATTACAAAGAAAACTACTGTAAATATTTTGGAGCATGTATATTCCAAGTTGTCTTGTAATGGATAATTTATGTTGTTAGTAACCAATTTTTTTCAATTAACAGGTTTTCCACTAAAATAAAACTATGACATAATTTATTACATGCATATATATACCTTCTGTGTACTATACTTTACCCAATAAATCACATACTTTTTTTTTTTTTTTTTTTTTTGCAGTACGCAGGCCTCTCACTGCTGTGGCCTATCCCCTTGCGGAGCACAGGCTCCAGACGCACAGGCTCCGGACGCGCAGTCTCAGCGGCCATGGCTCACGGGCCCAGCCGCTCTGCAGTATGTGGGATCCTCCTGGGCCGGGGCACGAACCCGCGTCCCCTGCATCGGCAGGCGGACTCTCAACCACTGTGCCACCAAGGAAGCCCCCACATACTTTTAATAGTGTTTCCAATTTTATTTTGTTGCTGTCATTAAAACATTTTAATGAGTATCTTTGTTACCAGATGTTTAGAATTATACGTAGAATCATACTTAATTATTTTCCTAATATTCTGAATATTTTTGACAACTGCTAAACTACCCTCTAGAAAGTTATACCAATTTACACTCGCTAACAATATGTAATAATACTAATTTATACCCACACTAAGCAAAAGTGTCATTTTTTCTTCCAGTTTTACTGAGATATAATTGACATACAGTAATGTATAAGTTTAAGGTGTATAGCATAATAATTTGACTTACATACATCATGAAATGATTAGCACAATAAGTTTAGGAAACATCCATAGTCTCATATAGACACAAAGTAAGAAAAAACAGAAAAACTTATTTTTTTTCCTTGTCATGAAAACTCAAGATTTACTCTCTTAACAACTTTCATATATAACATTTAGCAATATTAATTATATTATGTTGTACATTACATCCTTGGTACTTATATATCTTACAACTGGAAGTTTGTATATTTTGACCACCTTCATCCAATTCCCTCTCCCTCAACACTCCACCTCTGGTAACCACAAATACAAACTCTTTTTCTGAGTATATTTCTTTATTTCAATTATAACTGACCTACAATGCTATGCTACTTCCTGGTGTACAACATAATGATTTGATATTTCTGTACATTACAAAAACGATTACTGTGGTAAATATAGTTACCATCTGGCAGCACACATTACATTATTATTTATTATATTCCCTACACTGTATATTTCAGCCCCCCTTCTGGTAATCACCTGTTTGTTCTTTACATCTAAGACTCTGTTTCTATTTTATTACATCTGTTCATTTGTTGTTTTTTAGATTCCACCTTTAAGTGATATCATTTGCTTTGTCTGACTTATTTTGCTTAGCATAATGCCCTCCAAGTCCATCCATATTGCTGCAAATGGCAAACTGTTGTTCTTTTCTATGGTTGAGTAATATTCCATTATATATATACACACACACACACACACACACACACATATATATATATATATACATATGTTACATATTCTGTATCTATTCATCAGTTTATGGAGACTTAGGTTGCTTCCATATCTTGGCTATTGTAAATAATTCTGCAATGAGCAATGGGTGCATATATTTTTTACAATTATTGTTTTGCTTTTCTTTGCAAAAATACCCAGGAATGGAATTACTGGATCATATGATAGTTCTATTTTTAATTTTTTTGAGAGAGCTCCATACTGCTTTCCATAGTGGCTGTACCAGTTTACATTCCCACCAAAGTGCATGAAGGTTCCCTTTTCTCCACATCCTCACCAATATTTGTTATTTGTTGTTTTTTGATAATAGCCATTATGACAGGAGTGAAGTGATATCACATTGTGGTTTTGACTTCCACTTTCCTGATGTTTAGTGATATTGACATGGCCTGTTGCCCATCTGTATGTCTTCTTCAGAAAAATGTCTGTTCAGATCCTCTGCCATTTTTTTAATACATCTTTATTGGAGTATAATTGCTTTACAATGGTGTGTTAGTTTCTGCTTTATAACAAAGTGAATCAGTTATACATATACATATGTTCCCACATCTCTTCCCTCTTGCATCTCCCTGCCTCCCACCCTCCCTATCCCACCCATCCAGGTGGTCACAAAGCACCGATCTGATCTACCTGTGCTATGCGGCTGCTTCCCACTAGCTACTGATTTTACGTTTGGTAATGTACATATGTCCCTGCCACTCTCTCACTTTGTCACAGCTTACCCGCCTCCCTCCCCATATCCTCAAATCCATTCTCTAGTAGGTATGTGTCTTTATTCCCGTCTTACCCCTAGGCTCTTCGTGACATTTTTTTTTCTTATATTCCATGTATATGTGTTAGCATATGGTATTTGTCTTTCTCTTTCTGACTTACTTCACTCTGTACGACAGACTCTAGGTCCATCCACCTCACTAAAAATAACTCAATTTCATTTCTTTTTATGGCTGAGTAATATTCCATTGTATATATGTGCCACATCTTCTTTATCCATTCATCCGATGATGGACACTTAGGTTGTTTCCATCTCTGGGCTACTGTAAATAGAGCTGCAATGAACATTTTGGTACATGACTCTTTTTGAATTATGGTTTTCTCAGGGTATATGCCAAGTAGTGGGATTGCTGGGTCATATGGTAGTTCTATTTTCAGTTTTTTAAGGAAGCTCCATACTGTTCTCCATAGTGGCTGAACCAATTCACATTCCCACCAGCAGTGCAAGAGGGTTCCCTTTTCTCCACACCTTCTCCAGCATTTATTGTTTCTAGATTTTTTGATGATGGCCATTCTGACTGGTGTCAGATTATATCTCATTGTAGTTTTGATTTGCATTTCTCTAATAATTAATGATGTTGAGCATTCTTTCATGTGTTTCTTAGCAGTCTTCTTCTTTCTTTCTTCTTCGGAGAAATGTCTATTTAGGTCTTCTGTCCATTTTTGGACTGGGTTGTTTGTTTTTTTGTTATTGAGCTGCATGAACTGCTTATAAATTTTGAAGATTAATCCTTTGTCAGTTGCTTCATTTGCAAATATTTTCTCCAATTCTGAGGGTTGTCTTTTGGTCTTGTTTACGGTTTCCTTTGCTGTGCAAAAGCTCTGAAGTTTCATTAGGTCCCATTTATTTTTGTTTTTATTTCCATTTCTCTAGGAGGTGGGTCAGAAAGGATCTTCCTGTGATTTATGTCATAGAGTGTTCTGCCTATGTTTTCCTCTAAGAGTTTGATAGTCTCTGGCCTTACATTTAGGTCTTTAATCTATTTTGAGCTTACTTTTGTGTATGGTGTTAGGGAGTGATCTAATCTCATACTTTTACATGTACCTGTCCAGTTCTCCCAGCACCACTTAGTGAAGAGGCTGTCCTTTCTCCACTGCACATTCCTGCCTCCTTTATCAAAGATAAGTTGACCCTATATGTGTGGGTTTATCTCTGGGCTTTCTATCCTGTTCCATTGATCTATCTTTCTGTTTGTGTGCCAGTACCATACTGTCTTCATTACTGTAGCTTTGTGGTATAGTCTGAAGTCAGGGAGCCTGATTCCTCCAGCTCCATTTTTTGTTTTCAAGATTGCTTTGGCTATTCCTGGTCTTTTGTGTTTCCATACAAATTGTGATTTTTTTTTGTTCTAGTTCTGTGAAAAATGCCTGTGGTAGTTTGATAGGGATTGCATTGAATCTGTAGATTGCTTTGGGTAGTAGAGTCATTTTCACAATGTTAATCCTTCTAATCCAAGAAAATGGTATATCACTCCATCTATTTGTATCATCTTTAATTTCTTTCATCAGTGTCTTATAATTTTCTGCATACAGTTCTTTTGTCTCATTAGGTAGGTTTACTCCTAGATATTTTATTATTTTTCTTGCAGTGGTAAATGGGAGTGCTTTCTTGATTTCACTTTCGGATTTTTCATCATTAGTCTATAGGAATGCCAGATATTTCTGTGCATTCATTTTGTATCCTGCTACTTTACCAAATTCATTGATTAGCTCTAGTAGTTTTCTGGGAGCATCTTTAAGATTCTCTACGTTTAGTATAATGTCATCTGCAAACAGTGACAGTTTTACTTCTTCTTTTCCGATTTGCATTCCTTTTATTTCCTCTTCTCCTCTGATTGCTGTGGCTAAAACTTCCAAAACTATGTTGAATAAGAACGGTGAGAGTGGGCAACCTTGTCTTGTTCTTGATTTTAGTGGAAATGTTTTCAGTTTTTCACCATTGAGGATGATGTTGGCTGTGGGTTTGTCATACATGGCTTTATATGTTGAGGAAAGTTCCCTCTATGCCTACTTTCTGGAGGGTTTCTATCAAAAATGGTTGTTGAATTTTGTCAAAAGCTTTCTCTGCATCTACTGAGATGATCATATGGTTTTTCTCCTTCAATTTGTTAATATGGTGTATCATATTGATTGTTTTGCATATATTGAAGAAACCTTGCATTCCTGGAATAAACCCCACTTGATCATGGTGTATGATCCTTTTAATGTGCTATTGGATTCTGTTTGCTAATACTTTGTTGAGGATTTTTGCACCTACGTTCATCAGTGATATTGGCCTATAGTTTTCTTTCTATGTGACATCCTTGTCTGGTTTTGGTATCAGGGTGATGGTGGCCTTGTAGAATGAGATTGGGAGTGTTCCTTCCTCTGCTATATTTTGGAAGAGTTTGAGAAGGATAGGTGTTAGCTCTTCTCTAAATGTTTGATAGAATTCGCCTGTGAAGCCATCTGGTCCTGGGCTTTTGTTTGTTGGAAGATTTTTAATCACAGTTTAGATTTCAGTGCTTGTGACTGGTCTGTTCATATTTTCTATTTCTTCCTGATTCAGTCTTGGCAGGTTGTGCATTTCTTTTTTTTTTTTTTTAAACATCTTTATTGGGGTATAATTGCTTTACAATGGTGTGTTAGTTTCTGCTTTATAACACAGTGAATCAGCTATACATATACATATGTTCCCATATGTCTTCCCTCTTGCGTCTCCCTCCCTCCCACTCTCCCCATCCCACCCTTCCAGGCTGTCACAAAGCACCGAGCTAATATCCCTGTGCCTTGTGGCTGCTTCCCCCCAGCTATCTACCTTACTATGTTTGTTAGTGTGTATATGTCCATGACTCTCTCTCACCCTGTCAAAACTCACCCTTCCCCCTCCCCATATCCTCAAGTCCGTTCTTCAGTAGGTCTGCGTCTTTATTTCTGTCTTACCCCTAGGTTCTTCATGACATTTTATTCCCTTAAATTCCATATATATGTGTTAGCATACGGTATTTGTCCTTTTCTTTCTGACTTACTTCACTCTGTATGACAGACTCTAGGTCTATCCATCTCATTACAAATAGCTCAATTTCATTTCTTTTTAAGGCTGAGTAATATTCCATTGTGTATATGTGCCACATCTTCTTTATCCATTCATCCGATGATGGGCGCTTAGGTTGTTTCCATCTCCGGGCTATTGTAAATAGAGCTGCAATGAACATTTTGGTACATGACTCTTTTTGAATTTTGGTTTTCTCAGGGTATATGCCCAGTAGTGGGATTGCTGGGTCATATGGTAATTCTATTTGTAGTTTTTTAAGGAACCTCCATACTGTTCTCCACAGTGGCTGAACCAATTCACATTCCCACCAGCAGTGCAAGAGTGTCCCCTTTTCTCCGCACCCTCTCCAGCATTTATTGTTTCTTGATTTTTTGATGATGGCCATTCTGACTGGTGTGAGATGATATCTCATTGTAGTTTTGATTTGCATTTCTCTAATGATTAATGATGTTGAGCATTCTTTCATGTGTTTGTTGGCATTCTGTATATCTTCTTTGGAGAAATGTCTATTTAGGTCTTCTGCCCATTTTTGGATGGGGTTGTTTGTTTTTTTGTTATTGAGCTGCATGAGCTGCTTGTAAATTTTGGAGATTAATCCTTTGTCAGTTGCTTCATTTGCAAATGTTTTCTCCCATTCTGAGGGTTGTCTTTTGGTCTTGGTTATGGTTTCCTTTGCTGTGCAAAAGCTTTGAAGTTTCATTAGGTCCCATTTGTTTATTTTTGTTTTTATTTCCATTACTCTAGGAGGTGGGTCAGAAAGGATCTTGCTGTGATTTATGTCATAGAGTGTTCTTCCTATGTTTTCTTCTAAGAGTTTGATAGTTTCTGGCCTTACATTTAGGTCTTTAATCCATTTTGAGCTTATTTTTGTGTATGGTGTTAGGGAGTGATCTAATCTCATACTTTTACATGTACCTGTCCAGTTTTCCCAGCACCACTTATTGAAGAGGCTGTCCTTTCTCCACTGTACATTCCTGCCTCCTTTATCAAAGATAAGGTGTCCATATGTGCGTGGGTTTATCTCTGGGCTTTCTATCCTGTTCCACTGATCTATCGTTCTGTTTTTGTGCCAGTACCATACTGTCTTGATTACTGTTGCTTTGTAATATAGTCTGAAGTCAGGGAGCCTGATTCCTCCAGCTCCTTTTTTCGTTCTCAAGATTGCTTTCGCTATTCGGGGTCTTTTGTGTTTCCATACAAATTGCGAAATTTTTTGTTCTAGTTCTGTGAAAAATGCCAGTGGTAGTTTGATAGGGATTGCATTGAATCTGTAGATTGCTTTGGGTAGTAGAGTCATTTTCACAATGTTGATTCTTCCCATCCAAGAACATGGTATATCTCTCCATCTATTTGTATCATCTTTAATTTCTTTCATCAGTGTCTTATAATTTTCTGCATACAGGTCTTTCGTATCCTTAGGTAGGTTTAATCCTAGATATTTTATTCTTTTTGTTGCAATGGTAAATGGGAGTGTTTTCTTGATTTCACTTTCAGATTTTTCATCATTAGTATATAGGAATGCCAGAGATTTCTGTGCATTAATTTTGTATCCTGCTACTTTACCAAATTCATTGATTAGCTCTAGTAGTTTTTTGGTAGCATCTTTAGGATTCTCTATGTATAGTATCATGTCATCTGCAAACAGTGACAGCTTTACTTCTTCTTGTCCGATTTGGATTCCTTTTATTTCCTTTTCTTCTCTGATTTCTGTGGCTAAAACTTCCAAAACTATGTTGAATAAGAGTGGTGAGAGTGGGCAACCTTGTCTTGTTCCTGATCTTAGTGGAAATGCTTTCAGTTTTTCACCATTGAGGATGATGTTTGCTGTGGGCTTGTCATATATGGCCTTTATTATGTTGAGGAAAGTTCCCTCTATGCCTACTTTCTGGAGGGTTTTTATCATAAATGGGTGTTGAATTTTGTCGAAAGCTTTCTCTGCATCTATTGAGATTATCATATGGTTTTTCTCCTTCAATTTGTTAATATGGTTTATCACATTGATAGATTTGCGTATATTGAAGAATCCTTGCATTCCTGGAATAAACCCCACTTGATCATGGTGTATGATCCTTTTAATGTGCTGTTGGATTCTGTTTGCTAGTATTTTGTTGAGGATTTTTGCATCTATGTTCATCAGTGATATTGGCCTGTAGTTTTCTTTCTTTGTGACATCCTTGTCTGGTTTTGGTATCAAGGTGATGGTGGCCTCGTAGAAGGAATTTGGGAGTGTTCCTCCCTCTGCTATATTTTGGAAGAGTTCGAGAAGGATAGGTGTTAGCTCTTCTCTAAACATTTGATAGAATTCACCTGTGAAGCCATCTGGTCCTGGGCTTTTGTTTGTTGGAAGGTTTTTAATCACAGTTTCAATTTCAGTGCTTGTGATTGGTCTGTTCATATTTCCTATTTCTTCCTGATTCAGTCTTGGCAGGTTGTGCATTTCTAAGAATTTGTCGATCTCTTCCAGGTTATCTATTTTATTGGCATAGAGTTCCTTGTAGTAATCTCTCATGATCTTTTGTATTTCTGCAGTGTCCGTTGTTACTTCTCCTTTTTCATTTCTAATTTTATTGAGTCTTCTCCCTTATTTTTTGATGAGTCTGGCTAATGGTTTATCAATTTTGTTTATCTTCTCAAAGAACCAGCTTTTAGTTTTATTGATCGTTGCTATCATTTCCTTCATTTCATTTTCATTTATATCTGATCTGATCTTTATGATTTCTTTCCTTCTGCTAACTTTAGGGTTTTTTTGTTCTTCTTTCTCTAATTGCTTTTGGTGCAAGGTTAGGTTGTTTATTCGAGATGTTTCCTGTTTCTTAAGGTAGGATTGTATTGCTATAAACTTCTTAGAAGTGCTTTTGCTGCATCCCATAGGTTTTGGGACGTCGTGTCTCCATTGTCATTTGTTTCTAGGCAATTTTTGATTTCCTCTTTGATTTCTTCAGTGATCACTTCTTTATTAAGTAGTGTATTGTTTAGCCTCCATGTATTTGTATTTTTTACAGATTTTTTCCTGTAATTGATATCTAGTCTCATAGTGTTGTGGTCACAAAAGATACTTGATAGGATTTCAATTTTTAAAAATTTACCAAGGCTTGACTTGTGACCCAAGATATGATCTATCCTGGAGAATGTTCTTTGTGCATTTGAGAAGAAAGTGTATTGTGTTTTTGGATGGAATGCCGTATAAATATCAATTAAGTCCATCTTGTTTAATGTGTCATTTAAAGCTTGTGTTTTGTTATTTATTTTCATTTTGGATGATCTGTCCATTGGCGAAAGTGGGGTGTTAAAGTCCCCTACTATGAATGTTACTGTCAATTTCCCCTTTTATGGCTGTTAGTATTTGCCTTATGTCTTGAGGTGCTCCTATGTTGGGTGCATAAATATTTACAATTGTTATATCTTCTTCTTGAATCGATCCCTTGATCATTATGTAGTGTCCTTCTTTGTCTCTTCTAATAGTCTTTATTTTAAAATCTATTTTGTCTGATATGAGAATTGCTACTCCAGCTTTCTTTTGGTTTCCATTTGCATGGAATATCTTTTTCTGTCCCCTTATTTTCAGTCTGTATGTGTCTCTAGGTCTGTAGTGAGTCCGCTGTAGACAGCATATATATGGGTTTTGTTTTTGTATCCATTCAGCCGGTCTGTGTCTTTTGGTGAGAGCACTTAATCCATTTATAATTAAGGTAGTTATCGATATGTACGTTCCTATTCCCATTTTCTTAATGTTTTGGGTTTCTTATTGTAGGTCTTTTCCTTCTCTTGTGTTTCTTCCCTGGAGAAGTTCCTTTAGCATTTGTTGTAAAGCTGGCTTGGTGGTGCTGAACTCTCTCAGCTTTTGCTTATCTGTAAAGGTTTTAATTTCTCCACCAAATGTGAATGAGATCCTTGCTGGGTAGAGTAATCTTGGTTATAGGTTTCTCTCCTTCATCACTTTAAATATGTCCTGCCAGTCCCTTCTGGCTTGCAGAGCTTCTGCTGAAAGATCAGCTGTTAATCTTATGGGGATTCTGTGGTGTGTTATTTGTTGTTTTTCCCTTGCTGCTTTTAATATGTTTTCTTTGTATTTAAATTTTGACACTTTGATTAATATGTGTCTCAGTCTGTTTCCCCTTAGATTTATCCTGTATGGGACTCTCTGTGCTTCCTGGACTTGATAACTATTTCCTTCCCATATTAGGGAAGTTTTCAAGTATAATCTCTTCAAATATTTTCTCAGTCCCTTTCTTTTTCTCTTCTTCTTCTGGAACCCCTATAATTCGAATGTTGGTGCATTTAATGTTGTCCCAGAGGTCTCTGAGACTGTTCTCAGTTCTTTTCATTCTTTTTTCTTTATTCTGCTCTGCAGTAGTTATTTCCACTATTTTATCTTCCAGGTCACTTACCCGTTCTTCTGCCTCAGTTATTCTGTTATTGATCCCATCTAGAGTATTTTTCATTTCATTTATTGTGTTGTTCATCATTGCTTGTTTAATCTTTAGTTCTTCTAGGTAGGTCCTTGTTAAATGTTTCTTGCATTTTCTCTAGTCTATTTCCAAGATTTTGGATCATCATTACTATCATTATTCTGAATGCTTTTTTAGGTAGACTGCCTATTTCCTCTTCATTTGTTAGGTCTGGTGGGTTTTTATCTTGCTCCTTCATCTGCTGTGTGTTTTTATGTCTTTTCATTTTGCTTATCTTACTGTGTTTGGGGTCTCCTTTTTGCAGGCTGCAGGTTCGTAGTTCCCGTTGTTTATGGTGTCTGACCCCAGTGGCTAATGTTGGTTCAGTGGGTTGTGTAGGCTTCCTGGTGGAGGAGACTAGTGCCTGTGTTCTGGTGGATGAGGCTGGATCTTGTCTTTCTGGTGGGCAGGTCCACGTCTGGTGGTGTGTTTTAGGGTGTCTGTGAACTAACTATGATTTTCGGCAGCCTCTCTGCTAATGGGTGGGGTTGTGTTCCTGTCTTGCTAATTGTTTGGCATATGGTTTCCAGCACTGTAGCTTGCTGGACGTTGAGTGAAGCTGAGTGCTGGTGTTGAGATGGAGATCTCTGGCAGATTTTCACCGTTTGATATTATGTGGAGCTGGGAGGTCTCTTGTGGACCAGTGTCCTGAAGTTGGCTGTCCTATCTCAGAAGCACAGCACTGACTCCAGGCTGCAGCACCAAGAGCCTTTCATCCACACGGCTCCCAATAAAAGGTGGAAGAAGAAAGAGAGAAAGAGAGAAAGAATGGAAAGAAAAGAAAGTAAGAAAGATGAAAAATAAAATAAAGATAAAATAAAATAAAGTTATTAAAATAAAAAATAATTATTAAGAAAAAAATTTTTTAAAGAAAAAAAAAAACCGACAAATGGTGAAAGCAAAGCTATTCCGACAAGATCTCACACAGAAGCATATACATACACACTCACAAAAATAGGAAAAGGGGAAAAAAATCATAAATCTTGCTCTCAAAGTCCACCTCCTCAATTTGGGATCATTCATTGTCTATTCATGTATTCCACAGATGCAGGGTACATCAAGTTGATTGTGGAGCTTTAATCCACTGCTTCTGAGGCTGCTAGGAGAGATTTCCCTTTCTCTTCTTTGTTCGCACAGCTCCTGGGGCTCAGCTTTGGATTTGGCCTCACCTCTGCGTGTAAGTCTCCGGAGGGCGTCTGTTCTTCACTCAGACAGGATGGGGTTAAAGGGGCAACTGCTTTGGGGGCTCTGGCTCAGTTATGCCAGGGGAAGGGAGGGGTGCGGCTGTGGGGCGAGCCCTAGGCGGTAGAGGCCAGCAGGACATTGCACCAGCCTGAGGCGTGCCATGTGTTCTGGGGAAGTTGTCCCGGGATCCTGGGACCCTGGTAGTGTTAGGCTGCACAGGCTCCCTGGAAGGGAGGTGTGGATAGTGACCTGTGCTCGCACACAGGCTTCTTGGTGGTAGTGGCAGCAGCCTTAGTGTCTCATTCCCTTCTCTGGGGTCCGCACTGTTAGCTGCGGCTCGTGCCCTTCTCTGCAGCTCCTTTATGCAGCACTCTTAATCCCCTCTCCTCATGCACCAGGAAACAAAGAGGGAAGAAAAAGTCTCTTGCCTCTTCAGCAGGTCCAGACTTTTGCCCGGACTCCCTCCCGGCCAGCCGTGGTGCACTAATCTCCTGCAGGCTGTGTTCACGCCACCCACCCCAGTCCTCTCCCTGCGCTCTGACTGAAGCCCGAGCCTCAGCTCCCAGCCCCGCCTGCCCCAGTGGGTGAGCAGACAAGCCTCTCGGGCTGGTGAGTGCCCATCAGCACCGATCCTCTGTGCGGTAATCTCTCCGCTTTGCCCTCCGCACCCCTGTTGTTGCGCTCTCCTCTGTGGCTCTAAAGCTTCTCCCCTCCGCCACCCACAGTCTCCGCCCGTGAAGGGGCTTCCTAGTGTGTGGAAACTTTTCCTCCTTCACAGCTCCCTCCCGCTGGTGCAGGTCCCGTCCCTATTCTTTTGTCTCTGCTTATTCTTTTTTCTTTTGCTGTACCCAGGTACGTGGGGAGTTTCTTGCCTTTTGGGAGGTCTGAGGTCTTCTGCCATCGTTTAGTAGGTGTTCTGTAGGAGTTGTTCCACATGTAGATGTATTTCTGGTGTATCTGTGGGGAGGAAGGTGATCTCCACATCTTACTCTTCCGCCACCTTCCCCCTCTTGTCCCCCTCTGCCCATATTTTAATCAGGTTGTTTGTTCTTTCAATGGTGAGTTGTATGTATTCTTTGTATATGAACCCCTTATCAGATTTATAATTTGCAATATCTTCTCCCATCCAGTAGGCTGTCTTTTCATTTTGTCGATAATTTTCTTTGCTATGTAAGAGCTTTTTATTTTGATGTAATCCCATGTTTATTTTTGCTTTTGATTCCGTTGCCTGAAGAGACATATCCAAAAAAATTATTGCTAAAACTGATGTCAAACAGTGTACTCCTTATGGTTTTTTTTTAATGAGTTTTATGGTTTCAGGTCTTAACATTTAAGTATTTAATTCCATTTTGAATTTTTTTTTAATTTATTTTTGTATATGGTGTGTCTAAGTCCACTTTGATTCTTTTGCATGTAGCTATTCAGTTTTCCCAACACCATTTACTGAAGAGGCCATATTTTCCCCATTGTATATTCTTGTCTCCTTTGTTGCAAATTGATTGACCATATTAATGTGGGTTCATTTCTGGGCTCTCTCTTGTGTTTCATCAAGCTACATGTCCGTTTTTGTGCCAGTTCCATACTGTTTTGATTAATGTAGCTTTGTGGTATTGTTTGAAGACAGAAAGTGTGAAACCACCAGCTTTATTCTTCTTTCTCAAGATTGCTTTGGCTATTTGGGCCTTTTGTGGTTTCACACAAATTTTATGATGAATTTTCCTAGCTCTGTGAAAATGCCATTAGAATTTTTATAGGAATTGTATTCAATATGTAGATTGTCTTAGGTAGTATGGTCATTGTAACAATATTAATTCTTCCAGTTCATGAACACAATGTATCCTTCCATTTGTTTATGTCACCTTCAGTGTCTTTCATCAGTGTCTTATAGTTTTCCAAGTAGAAGACTTTTACTTCCTTAGTTAGATTTATTCCTAGGTAATTTATTCTTTTTGATGAAATTATAAATGGGATTTTCAGAATTTCTCACTTTGATATTTTGTTGTTAGTGTATATACATGCATTAGACTTCTTTATATTAATTTTGTGTCCTACAACTTTACTGAATTCATTTATTAGTTCTAATAGTTTTTTAGTATCTTCTTCAGGAATTTCTGTATATACTATCATGTCATCTACAAATTTGGATTCCTTTTCTTACTTTTTCTTGTCTGATTGCTGTGGCTAGAACTTCTAATACTATGCTGCATAAAAGTGGCAAGAGTGGGAACCCTTGTCTTGTTTCTAACCCTAGAGAAAATGCTTTCAGCTTTTCAACGTTGAATATAATGTTAGCTGTGAACCAGTCATATATGGCCTTTATTATGCTCAAGTATGTCCCCTCTATACTCACTTTGAGAGTTGAGAGTTTTTATCATAAATCTATGTTGAATTTTGTCAAACGTTTTTTCTGCATCTGTTGAGATGATCATTTGATTTTTATTTTTCAATCAGTTAATGTGTATCATGTTGACAGCTTTGTAGATATTGATCCATCTTTGCCTGCCGGGTGTAAATCTCACCTGATCATGGTGTATGATTCTTTTAATGTACTGTTTAATTTGGTTTACTAATATTTTAGTTGAGGGTTTTTTTTCATCTATGGTCATCAGTGATATTGGTCTGTAATGTTCCTTATTTCGTATTGTCATTGTCTGGTTTTGGTTTCAGGGTGACCCTGGCCTGGTAGAATTAGTTTGGAAGAGCTCCTTTCTCTTCAATTTTCTGGAAGAGTTTGAGAAAGATAGGTGTTAACTCTTCTTTAAATATTTGGTAGAATTTACCTGTGAAGCTGTCTGATCCAGGAGGATTTTGATTGTTGGGATTTTTTTTACCAATTCAATGAGCTGCTCCAGGACCCACCTCCACCCACCAATGGGATGGCATTGGCCCCAGGATCCCCAAAGACACACAACCAGATGAGCTGGGAACCAGACCCACACACCAGTGTGCCAGCTACAATGCCAGGACACCTGGGACCTGTAACAAGCTGCCCCAGGGACTGATCCTGCTCACCAGTAGGCCAGCACTAGACCCAGGTCCACAGTCAACAATGCTGGGACCCAACCCCTAACCAACAGCAGCTGGCAGTCTCCATACTAAGAAGAGCTTGTCAGTCAACTGGGCTGGGGACCAGCCCAGCCGACCAGCACACCCACAGTAGTTGGCCCCACCATAACATAAGGACTCATGCAGCCTACATAGTGGCTAGAGCATATAGCTCTGGGACCACGGGGTAGTGTGCTTCTGGGCCCCATAAGACATCTCCTAAATAAAGGCACTTCTCCAAGATCAGGAAATGAAACCAACCTACCTAATATATACAAATAAACACAGAGAATTAGGCAAAATGAGGCAGCAAAGGAATGTGTTCCAAACGAAGGAACAAAATAAACCCCATAAGAAGAACTAAACAAAAGGAAGGTAAGCAATATACTCAAGATAATGATTCAAGGTAATGATTATAAAGATGCTCAATTAACTCAGGAGATGAATAGATGAACACAGTGAGACGTTTAATAACTACTTATAAAGCTAGTAGGAGGGTTAAAAGAAAGTAGTAAAATCATCTGTATCCTCAGCAAGTAGTTATAGGATACACAAAACAAAAAGATGTAAAATATGACGTCAAAAATAGTAATCATGGTGAGAGGGGAGTGAAAATGTATGGTTATCAAGTGCATTTGAAATTAAGAGATCACTAAAAAAGAGTGGACATATGTATATGTATAACTGATTCACTTCACTGTACACCTGCAACTTGCACAACACTGTAAATCAACTATACTCCAATTTTAAAAATTAAAATGAAATTTAAAAAGAAATTAAGAGATCAGCAACTTAAAATAATTGTAGATATAGATATATAGTTTGCTATATATAAACCTCAGGGCAACCACAAACCAAAAATCTATAATAGATACACACACACACACACACACAAAAGAGAAAGGAATTAAAACATAACACTAAAGGTACTCATCAAATCACAAGGGAAGATAGCAAAAGAAGAAAGAAATAAAAAATCAATTATAAAAACAATCAGAAAACAATTAACAAAATGGCAATAAGTACATACCTATCAGTAAAACTTCAAATGTAAATTAACTAAATGCTCCAATCAAAAGACACAGAGTGGCTAGATGGATTTAAAAAATAAGACTATATGCTGCCTACAAGAGACTCACTTCAAATCTAAAAACACACACAGGCTGAAAGTGAGGGGATTGAAAAAAGTATTCCATGCAAATGAAAACAAAAAGAAATTTGGGGTAGCTATACTCATATCAGACAAAATAGACTGTAAAACAAAGACTGTAACAAGAGACAAAGAGAATATTATATAATAATAAAGGGATCAATCCAAGAAAAAGATGTAACAATTATATGTATATATACATCCAGTATAGGAGCACCTAAATACATAAAGCAAATATTTAATAACATAAAGAAAAAAGTTGACAGTAACACAACAATAGTAGGTGACTTTAACACTCCACTTACATCAATGGACAGATCATCCAGAAAGAAAATCAATAAGGAAACACTGACCTTAAATGACACATTAGACCAAATAAACTTAACAGATATATATAGAACATTCCACCCAAAAGCAGCACAATATACATTCTTTTCAAGTGCACAAGGAACATTTGCCAGGATATATCACATGCTAGTACACAAACAAGCCTCAATAAATTTAAGAAGATGGAAATCATACCAAACATGTTTTCTGATGAAAAAGCTATGAGACTAGAAATCAGCTTTTAAGAAAAGAACTGCAAGAAACACAAACATGTGGAGGCTAAACAATATGCTACTAAACAACCAATGAGTCACTGAAGAAATCAAAGAGGAAATCAAAAAGTACCTGGAGACAAATGAAAACAAAAACACAATGATCCAAAAGCAATGGGATGCAGCAAAAGCAGTTCTAAGAGGGAGGTTTATAGCAATAAAAGCCTAGATCAGGAAACAAGAAACATCTCAAAAATCCTAGATCAGGAAACAAGAAACATCTCAAATAAGCAACCTAACACTACACCTAAAGAAAGCAGAAAAAGAAGAATGAAGCAAACCAAAGTTAGTAGAAGGACAAATTTTAAAGCTCAGGGCAGAAAAAAATAAAATTGAGACTAAAAGAAGTAATAGAAAAGATCAATAAAATTAAGAACTGGTTCTTTGAAAAACAAGATCGATAAACTTTTAGCCAGACTCCCCAAGTAAAAAAGGAGGACCCAAATCAATAAAATCAGAAATGAAAAAGGAGAAGTTATAACTGTCACAGAAATACAAAGGATCATAAGAGATTACTATGAATAATTATATACCAATAAAATGGACAACCTAGAAAAAATGGATAAATTCCTGGAAATGTACCATCTCCAAAACTCAATCAGGAAGAAATATAAAATACGAACAGACCAATTTCCAGGAATGAAACTGAATCAATTAAAAAAAAAAAAAGAAAAAAAACAAAAGTGCATTTTTTTTTTTTTTTTTTTTTTGCGGTACACGGGCCTCTCACTGTTGTGGCCTCTCCCAATGCGGAGCACAGGCTCCCGACGCGCAGGCTCAGCGGCCATGGCTCACAGGCCCAGCCGCTCCGCGGCATGTGGGATCTTCCCAGACCGGGGCACGAACCCATGTCCCCTGCATCGGCAGGCGGGCTCTCAACCACTGCGCCACCAGGGAAGCCCCAATAGTGCATTTTTAAAATAACACAAAAGATGCCAGATTAAGACAAAGTGGTATTTCAATACTATTTTAATTTTATTTCTTTAATAAGTAATTTAGAACATTTTTTATGTTTATTGGTCTTTTATATTTTGGTGAACATATTGCTAACATTTTGCCCACTATTAAGGTATGTTATTTTCATTGGCTTGCAATATCTCCACATATTCTATCATGTCATTACTTTTCTATGTATATTATACTTATTCCCATTTCATCATTTTTACTGAAATTTGGTTTGCATGGTTTTATCATGTGTAAATTTTCATATTTTATGGTTAAATATCTCAATCCTCCTTTTTATGGTTTATAGAGTTTTGCTTTTCATGTTGAAAGGCATTGACACAAAATAATTAGATAAATATTCATCCTTTTTCTAAGGTTCTATGGATTTATTTTTATATTTAAAATACTAATTCATGTGAAAATTATTTTGCATAGGTTAAAGTAGATATTTAATTTTCACCCCCAAATCATGAGTTATTTGACCCAATATTTTTCAGTGAATTGCTTATCCTTTGTCCACTAATTGGAGATGCCACCTCTATCAATTATATAATTGTTATATATTTTGGGGTCTGATTCTGATTTTTCTGGCCTTTCCCTTTGATCAGCTACATAGATAATTTTACTGACTACTAGAAAAGCTACCCTATATTGATTCTCTTTAAAAATTTTCCTGGGTTACCTGGCTTCTTATCTGGAATGAATTAGAAGTTCTTGATCAGAAATTGTAAAAAGATTAAAAAGTTACTGATGTCCAACCTACAGAATCCAAAAGGTAACTTCAATATTGGAATTTTTTTGAGTATTTGATTAAAAGAAAATAGATCAAAACAGATATAGTTGGGCCTATTATTTGGATAATCATATTGTAAGTACTTTTTAAAAAGTGCTTAGGGTGATTAAATAATGAAAAATTATCCTGGGGAGATGGTTTGGAATTACCTATGAAGTGATATATAAAATACGGGAATAATTTTAGTAAAGCACTCTACTACTACCACCTCTAAAACTAGGTAGATTACTGGCAGCTTTGAATAAAAGAAACTAAACAAATGTAATCAGACCCACCTTGAGAAAATCAATTGACTATGGAACTCAAAGTTTTGAGATTTTTTTAAGTTGTAAAATTTTACTTGAAATCAAAGGGACAACATAAATATTCACTTAAAATACATCTTCTAGCATATCCTGTTTGTTTTCTTTTTTAATATAAAACTTTTATAACAGAAGCAGCTATTTAAGTGATTGACTTGACAATGCAGTGCAGGAAACAGTTCCCCAAGAGGTTCACACTGATACCAGAGAATACACTTTCACTTTGGATCTCCCAGAAAAAGCAGCTCCATAGTAAATGGCATTTGCTCATTAGAAATGTTGTATTTCTCTTATCATCTGCTTCAGAAGTGGGAAAGATATTATTAAGTTTTACCAAGGTTAGATACCATACTGTCAGAGTTGTTCCAGGAAAAGCAAAGAGACAAACAAAGCGAACGTTCATTTTCAAGGGTACCTTATTTTGCAGCCACTTGAGAAATACAATACCTTCTGCCCCAAAATTTTTTCCCACCAATCTGTCCCACCAGACAGATTGGTCAGCCAGCTTAGATTTCACAGGACAAGTCTGGAGTAAATAAGCCATTCTATTTAGCTTTGAAAAAAAATCTATTGGAAGTGACAGAGCGGTCGATGAATAGAGATTATTTTGAAGTGTACTTGTAGAAACTGGCCTTGGTACAGGACTTTTTTTAAAGGGCATTCTTCCACTTTGCTGTTAGAATGGAGAAAATTGTGCAATTTTCCCATAACCACTTGATTCTTTTCCTCTGTTATGGAGATGGAATTTCATAAGAAGGGAACTACACCAATATGAGTTAAAGCAAGGAAAGAAAAGGCAGCTGGTCCCTAGGAAAAAATGGTGCATTCTTTGCTCTTTCCCTGATGAAAGGAATCTATGGTTCCATTCCTGATTTAAGAAGCTGCTATTTACAAATGCAGCAAATGTATGCCTGAAGATTTAGCTCCTAGATTCCCACCCTAGGGAGAGATTTACATTTCACTGTTCACTTCAAGGACAGCAGTACTAATTCATCAAGACTCCAGCTATATTCCTTTTCTTCAAGGGTAGAATGGTGATAATCAAACTAGCAGTAATATTTAAAATTTTATGTAATATTAGTATACATCAGGTCCCATTCTAAAAACTTTATATGTATTAACACATTTAATTCCCATAAAAACCTATAAGGCAATGCAAGTGTTAGAGGCGTTGACCCTCCAACGCAGTTGAAAATCTATGTGTAACTTTTGACTCCCCCCAAAACTTAACTACTTAGAGCCTACTGCTGACTAGAAGTCTTACCAATAACATAAACAGTTGATTCTAGAAGCCTTACCAATAACATAAACAGTTGATTAACACATATTTTGTTATATTTTATATACTATAATCTTACAATAAAGACAGCTAGAGAAAATATTATTAAAATCATAAGGAAGAGAAAATACATTTATACTACTATAAGGTATTTACCAATACCATAAGCTTATATCACCTGTTTACAAGATGAATTGTCTGTCAGTACCTACATAAATACTGATGGCTGTACAGCTCTGTGAATATACTGAAATTCATTGAAGTGTACACTGAAATGTACATAAACTGTACACTTAGACAAATTTTATGGTATGTAAATTATATCTCAATAAACCTTTTCTAAAAAAAAATTAGAAATCAGCACATTCATCCTAACTACTCTACAAGAGAAGGTAACACAGTGGTTCCTCCCCAATCATATGATGATATTCTTGAAAAATCTCATCAAAGATGAAATCAAAGGGGGAAAAGTTTACATTTAATTGGAGTAAAGAAATTTACAGGGAAGAAGTATGACTGTGATCCAAGGTTCTACTTATTACTATTTTACATTCTCTACATTAATAAATTGGGAAACATGACAAAAAGGAAAAATGCGGTGCATGTGAGCATGAAAGAGAATATCAATGCCATTTCATATAGCCTGTTTTAAGAAGCATTAATAACAGGTACTTTATCATGAGTGTGTATTTACCACTTCCTTTCTCTTAGCAATATCCTTCACCCAATTTCTACATAAATTTCTAAATGTGTTTTGTGTTGCTTTAGATAATACACAAGTCAAAAGCATCTTTCCTGTGTGTGGTCCTTCTTCTAAATGTTCCAGCTCAAGTAGCCAGTTAGTGATCCATAATTCTAAAAGTTTAAGAACAGAGATGCTTGAACAAAACCACCATAACACTGAAAGGATAGCCATATGACCAATAAAATGACTAAAAAGAGAATATACCAATCCCTTCTTAACAAATTCATTATGTCAAACTTTCATTGAAAGTTTCCTTTTTAGCATTTTGCCAACCACAGAATCATGGTTGCAAGGATGTGGAGAGCTCTGAGTCTTTCTTTTTTTTTTTTTTTTTGGGATCTTACTTACTTACTTACTTACTCATCTTACTTTTTCAAACGATCCACTGTTCTCCTTCTCTGATTTACTGTATGAAATCAATACTTCCTGCATTATCAGTAGTTTACCTCTTAAGAGAACTTAGGTCAATGAGTTAACTCTTCAAGAACTTAAGTCAGGACTTCCCTGGTGGCGCAGTGGTTGAGAGTCTGCCTGTCGATACAGGGGACACGGGTTCGTGCCCCGGTCCGGGAAGATCCCACATGCCGCGGAGCGGCTGGGCCCGTGAGCCATAGCCGCTGAGCCTGCGCGTCCGGAGTCTGTGCTCCGCAACGCGAGAGGCCACAACAGTGAGAGGCCCGTGTACCAAAAAATAAATAAATAAATAAAAGAAAGAGCTTAGGTCAATGAGTTAACTCTTCAAGAAGATTTTTATTTTAACCTTTGTTCGGCTAATTCAATCATATTTTACTGGAGAGAGAATTCCAAATCTGCCTCCCCAGAAAATTTAATATTAATCAACTTTTTGTATATTGTGCTAACTCCTGTATCCCACTGGCATGTTCCTTAATAATTCCCTTACTTTCAGTTAGGTTTACACCTAAGGCATCCAAGTAAATGAGAAATTATCTTATACAATGTTTTTCCAGGATTTTACTACCTACTTCAGGAAGTTGTTCTAGAATCAAAAATCTTTATGATTATTTTACAACTAAATTAGTCCTAACTAAAGGAATTCCAAAGAAGACACTAAGGGGTTTTAAAAGACTGGAGAGCTAAAGGTGAAGAACATAGCAGATGTTCACACAAATCACTAATATTTACACAGACAGAAGAAACTAGAACTCCATCATGAGGGAGCAAGACTAGAGTAGCACTTAGCAGCATAGACCTCGGATCTAGAATATCTCCAATTTGCTTCATGCTTGTGCTGCTAATGAGTTTTACCATCTTGGAGAAACTTCTTACCCTTGCTGTGCCTCAGTTTCTTCATCTGTAAAATGGACCTAAAAAGAGTACCTATACCATAAGATATTTGTGAACATTAAATGGGTAAATACATATAGAGCATTTAAAATACTGCCTAATATAATTGTTGGATATTATTGTCTTGTAGTTCATTGGTTCTCAATCCAGGAAGGAAGGCATATGTCTGAATCACTTGGCAAGGTGTGTATACATTCCACCAACCCTTTCTCACTCCAAGGATTGTACTATGTGATGGGGAGTCTCAAAGATTTTTAATCAGGGAAGCGACTTGATATTTGCTCATTACAAACATCTCTGTACGGGCACTATAGAGGAACAGAGGAAAGAAAAATCAGGACGTCCATTGCAGATGTTCACATAATGCTCTGAAAGAAAACTGTAGTGATAGGAATAGAAAAAGACATGATGGCTAAAACATATGTTTATCAAAGTAAAAATACAAAGCCTAGTCACCTGGTGAGTACAGGATGCCACCCATGTTTCTGCTTCAGTGTCCAGAATGGATGGAGCTACCATGTTTAAGAAGGAATTAGAAATAAAGAATATAAAGCACTTGTCTTCATAACTAGTAAACCAGTAAATGTGTACTCAGCAGTACACATATTGGGAGTAGCTGCAAAACAGACTCAACAAAAGAGAATATTGCCTCTGTCTCTCTAAAGAAAATGTACATCTCTTCTTTACAGCACCCAAAATCTACGTTACTCCTTTTCTCCAAGATCAGAGGTATCTGTCCTGTGCCTCTTATTAACATCAAAACTTTAGCATCAATACTTCTACTAGCAACAGACTCCTAAGGATATTGACATAGAGTGTTTAAGTCATTCAGCTACTAATTAATGGCTCTGAGTTAATATTCTCAGCTACTGTTTAAAACTGAAATTTAAGGTACAGAGCATGATGGAGGATGACACTGAAAATATGTACTCAGCCTGCCATCCAGACCCACTTTGTCCATGACAGCAGGCTTTGATGGAGAAGTCATCTTGCAACAAACCAAATGATCAGTCCTCTCCCAGTGTAAGGATCGTCTTTATGGGATAAGAGAGGAATCAAAGCAAAGTCAGCAAAGATGTGGGAAAAATAGGTCATTCCAGGGCTTGATTTGGGGAAAAGAGTCAAGAAACAATGTATTTCCAGAGTTCACATGTCATCCCACAATGAACAAGATCAGTTCATACAGCAGGTAACAAGATCTGAAATTCCAAATAAGTTCAGGGGGCACTGGTACCTAGAAATTGTACATGATTCTTGGAGAAAATTGACATGTGCCACATCAAAGGAAGGGCCAACAATGATTTTATTTTAATGATAGAACTGAATTCTGAAATTAAGCACAGCAGGTAGGAAATGGATCTAGCACAGATGTCAAAAGCTATCATTGGCTTTTTGTGATAAAATGGTTTTTTTCCCCCTTAAGCCCATGCCAGTGGTCTATGGAGGTCATTGATGTTTAGCATGAAAAAATAAAATAAAATAAACATCACAAGTGTGAGTGTTTTTCTGAGGAAAATTTGAAAAGTTACTGATATTCAAAGATTCTTTTATTTTAGCAAATCTTCCATTGTCAAATAGTAATAGCAGAGGCACCATATTTTCCAATGATCACATTTCACTGCATCACAGGCAGCATATAAAAAATAAGGAGTTGAAAGAAGCACCAGTGAAAACAAAACAAATAAATGACACCAGAATTCTACCCAGCATCTGACAGCAGGCAAAATTTGAATGGCCAAGAGTACAGCCCTGGTTTTGTGCTAATTCTTGTTTTCACACAATTTAAATGATCTTTCTTCTGATAGGTAATTTTTTTTCTAGAGAAATGGCTTTTCTCTCCCATTTTCCAGCTTTCTACATAAGAAGGGTCAGAACAATTTAGTAGCTGATTTTTTTAATTGATTTCTTATGGAATTCTTTGCTCATCTAAGTCATCACAATCCATATTGAACACAGAATGGCAAATTTTTCTGTAATTTGTCATTATTTCAAAAGAAAAAATCAGCTAAGTAGAAGTTTTGTCTTTTAATCAAAATGATTTTCAGTCACAGAAAATCCATGTGTCATTTCCCTTTTTAATAAACACACTTGATTTTTATTACTAGTGAAAGCATTTATCTATGTGGTAAAGGACACCAGTAAGCCCTTTTGCACCCAAATCTTCCAAATCATCAGTAAAACACTAAGCCATTTCACAATTAGACATTGTGTATCTTAGGTCCTTAAATGGGCTTCTTCTTTCAATGTACTCTGTTAAATATAAATAACTCTGGGAAAGGCAGTATATTAAGGTAATTATTTTTTCATACTTTTATATAAGTCATTAAAACTGCTCTTTGGAATAAATCTTATATAGAAACTCAAGGAAACCATAAACAAAACAAAAAGACAACCTACAGAATGGGAGAAAATATTTACAAATGATGAGACCACCAAGGGCTTAATTTCCAAAATACACTAACAGTTCATACAACTTGACAACAAAACAAACAAACAACCCAATCAAAAAATGGATAGAAGACCTAAAGAGACATTTCTCCAAAGAAGAAATACAGCTGGTCGATAGGCACATAAAAAAATGCTCAACATCGCTAATTATTAGAGAAATGCAAATCAAAACTACAATGAGGTACCATCTCACGCCGTCAGAAGGACCATCATTAAAAGGTCTACAAATAACAAATGCTGGAGAGGGTGTGGAGAAAAGGGAACTCTCCTACAATGTTGGTGGGAATGTAAGTTGGTGAAGCCACTGTGGAAAACAGTATGGAGGTTCCTCAGAAAACTGAAAATAGGATTACCATATGATCCAGCAATCCCACTCCTGGGCATATATCCAGAAAAAACACTAATTCAAAAAGATACATGCACCCCTATGTTCATAACAGCATTATTCACAATATCCAAGACATGGAAACAACCTAAATGTCCATTGAAAGATGAATGGGTAAAGAAGATGTGGTACATATATACAATGGCATACCATTATGGCATACCAGCCATAATATTATGGCCATAATATTATGGCCATATTATGGCATACCAGCCATAATAAAGAATGAAATAATGCCATTTGCAGCAACGCGGATGCAACTAGAGATTATCTTACTAAGTGAAGGAAGTCAGAAAGAGAAAGACAAATACCATATGATATCACTTATATGTAGAATCTAAAATATGACACAAATGAACCTATCTAAGAAATAGAAACAGAATCAGGGACATAGAGAACAGACTGGTAGTTGCTAAGGGGGAGGGGGTTGGAGGAGGGACAGAGTGACAGATTGGTGTTAGCAGATGCAAACTGCTATATATATAATGGATAAACAACAAGGTCCTACTGTATAGCACAGGGAACTATATTCAATATCCTATAATAAACCATAATGGAAAAGAATATGAAAAAGAATGTGTATATATGTATAACTGAGTCACTATGCTGTAGAACAGTAATTAATACAACATTGTAATTCAACTATACTTCAGTAGAAGAAAAAAAATAAAAAAGAAACTCAGTGTATAAATAAGGTGATGCAAATGGGATTAGAACATTGTCCTTATTTCTTTCCTCAAATCCACATGTCCCCTGAGGCACCTCTATGAAATCTCAATGATTCCTGACAGCAAATTTGAAAACTCCTAAGTTAGAGAAGTAGACAGGAAAAAGATCACAATGTAAGGAGGATGGTTTCTTTTTGTAGTTATGTATGCACGTGATCCCATCATTAGTGACTTCATTTAACAATATATAGAGCCTCTTTATGGTACAGATATTATGCCAAGTCATGGAAATACAATGACAAAAGACATTTTCTGTTGCCAGGAACTTAAAGAACAAAATAGAGAATTCAGACACAGCCTCAGAGATGTATGGTCAATTGATTTTTGACAAAAGTACAAAGAAAATACAGTGAAAAAAAGATGGTCCCTCTAATAAGTGTTGCTAGAATAACTGAATATATGGAAAAAAAAGAACTTTGATGCATACCAAAAACTAACTCAAAATGGATCATAGATTTAAATGTAAAACCTAAAATTATAAAGCTTCTAGAAGAAATCAGAACATTTTTTAAAATTCAGTTAGGTAAAGAGTTTTAAACATAATATTAAAAGCACCTTTCATTGAAAAATGATTAACTGGACTTAGACAACTCAGAACTTCTGCTCTTTGAAAAATACTGTTAAGAAAATAAAATACAAGTTGCAGCCTGGTTGAAATATTTGCAAATCATATATAGATAAAGGATGTATATCCAGAATAGATAAACGATCCTCAAAAGTCAATAATAACAAAACAAATAAAATGAAACAAAAGTTGGGCAAGATACTTTAATAGATACTTCATCAACATGTAAGAATAGTAACCAAGAAGATTTAAAAGCAGCTCAATGTGTTTAGTCCTTAGGCATTTAATATAAATTAAAATCTTAATGAGATACCTCTACATACCTACTCAAATGTCTAAAATTTAAAAGACAGACCGTAATTAGAGTAGTTGAAAATGTGGAGCAATGGAAAATCTCACACTCTGCTGGTGGGAATGAAAAATGTTAAAACCACTTTCAAAAACAATTTGGCAATTTTTTTTCTTAAAAAAGTTAAATATGTACTACCTTATTATCCAGTCATTCAAATCTTATTCATCCAAAAGAAATGAAAACATATGGCATAAAGTCTCAATTATGCAAGATTAATAAGTTTTAGAGATCAGCTGTACAATATTGTCCCTATAGCTATCAATATTTTATTGTACACAAAAATTTGTTAAGAGGGTACATATCATGTTAAGCATTCATACCACAACTATATATATATATAGTTCATACTTTATTATCTGCTTTATTTTTAATGGCTAATATTTGTAAACAATTATCAGGTAAATGGCTATATAAACTGTGGTATTTCATACAATAAAATATTACTTTGAAATGCAAAGAAGTAAACTATTAATTCACATAATATTATCAATGAATCTCAAGATAATTAAGTTGAATGAAAGAAGCCAGAAAAATAAATACATACTATATGATCCCATTACCATAAATTTCTATAAAATGAAAACTAAAGTGAAAGAAAGCTGATCAAGGGCTGTCTGGGGTAGAGGGAAAAGTGCAGAAGAGAGGGTACAAAAGGGACACAGGGACTTCTTTTTGGGGTGATGGATATGTTCATAATCTTGATTGAGGTGATGGATTCATGGGTGTATACATATGTCAAACAGCACCATATGCTTTTCAAATGTGTGCATTTTGTTGTATGCCTATTATACCTCAATAAAGCTGTTAGAAACAAGTTTTGAATGTATCAAAAATGTGAATCAAAAAATACAAAATAAAAAGAAAATTTAAAAGAATTATATACTATGCAGGTAAGTTTTGAGTATTATGTGACTACACAGAGGTGACATGCACCCATTCTTGTGGGGTCATGGAAGCCTATTTTAGCCAGGCCAAGCATGGACAGTCCAGGCTGAGAAAGTACATGTGCTCATAGAGTAGAGGCTCCAATTGAATTAATAGAGCAATGCTAGCCAAAATATGACAAAGAGGCATCAGCGATCAAAACGTGTTATCCTGCCCATCATGCTTCTCTGACATTGTGAAACCCAATTTCTAGGACACCTAGTTGCCAGTGAGGCAAAAATATAACCTCTGGTCATTGATAAAACATAACTCAGCTCAACAGAAAAGGAAAAGTTCATGGCGTGTTTAGACACAAATTCTACTGACAAAAACTATTTAACCCCACCATCACATTTGCTTTTGCACTATTTTTATATTAGACCTCTTTTGAAGAGGGAGAAAGGAGGGGTGTGGGGTAGAAAATACCTGAACCAGGTTGAGCTTTCTGACAGAGGCCATTAGGGTGCACCAGAAAGTGCTCCCAATATTGGGTGCACAGAAATTCCACATAGAGGCTCCCATTTGGTGTTTGTCAGTTTTCTCTAGATAGAGAAGCTTGCAAATAATAGAGTAAGCAAAAAAGATTGTTGAGATCACAGATTGCCAAACCTTCTTATTTTTCTAATTTCATACATGTATCAGTTAAAAATTGATCACACCCCCAAAAATCCATTTTGTTTTTTTATAAATCACATAAATACAACACTGTCAGAATATATTATATTATTATAAAACAAATACAGAGGTGTCAATGAACAATCATAAAATGTAGATAGATATAGATAGATAGAAACTATATAAAGCTATGTAGCAATATAGGTTCTGATCTTTTCTTCTGGGGCCAGCCTCTCTGTGGCAAACATGCCTCACTTTGGACAACTTGGCTCTAGATTAGTTTATGTCAAAGTGATATCACCTGAGTTAACCAGAAACACCAGAAGTACTTATTTTTAAATACTGATTGAGGTCTCACCCCTGGACTTCAGAAATAATATTTTATTCCTGCATTTAAAACTGAAACCATGTCCAATTCATGTGATTTTTATTAATAAATAAATTAAGAGTGGAAGTGAGGTGTGGTAGGGAATCTTTATTCAAGATTCCGAATGCAGCTTGAACTCTCTTTTTAAAAGCTGTGATGGCAACAAAAAAGAGACTCCTGGGAACATAGATGATCAGGTGAGAACATATCTTCTTAGAGAAAGTTAATTGACTCCCCAAAATGTCAAATTTGGATTACTAGGAGTTGAGTAGAAGCAGGTGGGTCTTATCAAATGTGAAACCCATGTAAAATACAGGAAGGCAGTTTCCAAAGTCATAATGAGTTTCACTGTTATTGCCCACAAATCCTTGTACATATAAAAACACCCGTTGCTAACTCTTTAGAAGAGCAAATATTTGCAAAGCAATGCTTATGCAAACTAGAAACTAATTACCAGTGTTTGTTTCCAGCCAATTTTTGCAAATTAAAATTCTAGCTCAGCCAAGAGAGTGTCTTTTAAAATAAGCTGGATTTTCAATATTTATAAGTGATTAATCATTAGAAATTATATTACATACTTAAACTGTGGCCTGTCTAACTTTTTTCCCATGTACAAAATGTATATTCTTCATGAGATAGTCTAGCAAAATAGCCATAAATGTCCTTAACTCTATAAATATCCCTAACTCTAATAAATCAACATGTATTTAAATATTTTACAAGTGCCAAAAACATAAAATATGGGTTCTCCTATTTAGTCTGTATCACCAGGGCAATTTTCATCAATTGTAGCCATAATCATTACCACTTATTACCACTAGAATAATATATAATCCCTAACTTTGTGTTTTCAACACATGTGCTTGGCAGTACAGTAAGTCCCCTACATAACGAATGAGTTCCGTTCCAAGAGCACGTTCATACGTCCTATTTGTTTGTTAAGTCCAACAAAGTTAGCCCAGGTACCCAACCAACACAATCGGCTATATAGTACTGTATTGTAATAGGTTTATAACACTTTTAACACAAATAATACATAAAACAAACACAAAAAAAAAGAAAACATTTTAATCTTACAGTGCAGTATCTTGAAAAGCACAGTAGTACAGTACAACAGCTGGCATACAGGGGCTGGCATCGAGCGAATAGGCAAGAAGAGTGACTGACTGGGTGAGGGAGAGGAGGTGGGAGATGGTAGAGCTGAAGGATCATTAGCAATAGGAGACGGAGGGCCAGATGCAATTTCACTCACACCAGATGCTGATGGACCGCACATTTGCATCTTTGAAAGTTCACAACTTGAAGGTTCGTATGGAGGGAATTACTGATACAGTTGAAGATAAATTCCATGGCAATACAGTTGGAGATAATTCCATGCTTTCTTATGGAGTTTACAGAAGTGAGAAAAGGTAAAGGAAAGGGGAAAGAATAGGAGATGCTAAACATATAATTAATTATCCATTTAATTTATTAAGTGCCCTGGTTTGCATTTAAGGAAGAAAAACAGAATTTATTGATTGTTATCATTATACCTAACGCTATCAAATAAAGTTACATTTTCTAATTTAGTCTTTAAAACAATATATGATAGAAAACAAAAAAATGATGGAGAGGTAGGGGGAGGGGAGGTCTGCTGCTTGTCCAAGGTCACAAAGATGCCCTCTGGGCCAGTGTTCACAATCCCTATCTTTTGATTTAAAAACCAGTGATTTTCCCCTCTCTCTTTTTTGCTGTTATATAAATTTTCAGCTTTAACTCATTTCCTTATACCACATTTCATCTTAGCAATGTCCAACCCTAAAATTTCAAAAATGTTTCTTCTGGTTTAAAGGAATTAATTAGAACCGGTTAGGGAGTCTAAGAAAACATAAGAATACTATATGCAAATAATGAAATCTGAAGAATGTATTTCAACCTTCAAGAAAAACCAGACTGCATTCTGCAATAAAGGTTGTTCAACATTAAGAAGTAAAAGCTATTTAAAAAGTTTAATGCAGACCACGGTAGAAAAGATGCCCATTGCCAAGTCCTTCACGGCTCACCATAAATGTGAACGGTGTAGTGCTATCCATTTTAAAATAAATCAAGGTGATGCAATGCTTAAAATGCAATTGATTTTGGCTAATTTGCAAGTAGAAAGGTTTAGAACTTGAATAATTTCTTTTCCACTTTAGCTGGTTCAACAGCCTAGTCAATGAGCTGCCTAATTATTAGTCTTATTTATTTATTTATTTACTTTAGCTAATTCCTGAGTGAGACTTTTGATTTATTTTCAACTTTCCTTGTGGAGATGAAAGAGACCACAAACCCAAATTAAAACAACAAACAAACAAAAACACTCGTTAGGGTGAGCAAAATGAAGAAAAACCTCAAATGCAAGAATTACAATTTCCAAGCTGTGTGTTTGGAATATTTAAAAACTGAAAACAATTAAGAGACTCCATTTCAGCCTCCTATTAGTGATTAGGCTGAAAAACAATGAGAAGAAATAGGAAGAAAATCACTGCAAATTCCATTAGGGACAGCTTAGAGAGATGTTAAATTACTCTTTCTATCTGCCTTCTCTGGTCAGTCAGTCTGAAGAGCTTACCACCTTTCCAAGGAATCAGCATGTCACCTCGGTGTCCTTTTAAATAGCATTCATAACCTTTAGAAATAGCTTTTATAAACCCCTCATTGTATTTGAATGATATGATAAGGAGCCTGTATGCCCCAAGCATTTGGGATCCCTTTTGTGCATTTCTCCAAAATGACCCCTGCAAGAGGAAAGGCAGAAACATTCTAAAATCTGACAAAAATAATCAACCGGGATAAATATTTCCATACACCCAACCAAAGTGTGTTGCATCCTACATATGCACACCTGTGTGTGCAGATGAGAGTAATATACAGTTATATAGATAAGACTATACGCATACATGCACACTGATAAACAAACATTTGCAGATTCAAATAGTTGCACCAGTTAGGAAAGTGAGAACTCAGTACAACTTTTTCGGAGGAATAAGTAGTTCAAAATATCTGCTGTTTTCCCAAATATCTAATTAATCAGGTAACTTTTTTCCCTAAATTGCACATTATGCAAAGTAATTGCCCTACATTCATTTGATAAAATTATTGGTTTACCTGAATACAGTTAATTTAAGATCTGCTCGTGGTAGATGAGTTTGCACCTTACTTTTCAATGTAATGAGGTTTTACTGAATATTCACACAATTATTAAAATATATCTGTATAATTATACTTAGTGCTATTATAGCTAAAGTTATAGCAGCATTTAAATGGTTTTTCTTATAGAAATTTAAAAACCTGGTGAATTGTTCATAATTTCCGTGCTGTAAAACAGTCTGTCAAGCAGAAATAGCAACAGAATGCAAGCCGTTTTGTGACTCAGTTCTTGATTGCACACAGCTGAGATTCAATAGCTGAAGGGGGAATTAAGGACACCATCCAGACGTCTGTAATAATTCCTCTACTTTTTTCCCCCCTAGCTTGAATGCTGCATCAATGTGTCTGCCTATTTTTTGTCTCTATAATTATAAACAGGACAACAGCATTGATACATATCTTGATCATAAAAAATTTACCCGTTCCCTAAAAGACTGATGAACATACCAGCAGAGTTATCTGGTCTAGAAACTTATTATAATTCTCAGGACCCTGGTTCTGACATTTACAAATGACCCACTGAAGCTACTGCAGCTGAACATGATAACCTCAAAGTTATCTTGGCGACATGTTTCACCCTCAGTGTGAGGGGAGATGGAAGGAATATCAGAATCAAAGGAACCTTCTCCACAGCCTGGATTCTTCTGAGATTAACATTGCTTATAAATAAATGCGCACTAACACACATATGCATGTATATCTATTCATAAATGTATGTAAATGCAATTCTTTGAAATGAATCAAGTAATTGTACCTTAGTATAGTGGTCCATTTCTGCAGCACTAAGCCATGTTTCTGAAAGGTAAAGAATGAATGGCATAGTCTGCAATATAGCTGAATTCATAGTAAACTAAGGAGCTACAGGATTATCCTGGGTCTTAAAACAATTAACTTTCACCCATATAAGCATGTCAAAATACCACACACCTGCCAGCACATAAAGGCACACTGCCAACACTCCAGTTTTGCTCATAGCACTCACCCTGGCATGCTAAATCATAATCAGTTTTCATTCTGACCAACATTGCACAATATTGATTTGTGACTCTTAACTCAGGGCACTGAAGCTGGAGTCTGATTAGGTCATTTTAGCATTCCAGCCAAGGTATTTTTTTCTTTGCCCATCTGGCTTTCAATGCCCAGAGCAATCTTCTGCTCAAAGGATCCCAACCCCATTCTAAGCCCCTGACTCTGGGAGGAAACACAGGTAACAGGTATTTCATGTTATTTTCAGGTTTAACCACAAACAAAAATTCTGAGGCTTCGATGAGATCCTCCTAGCTCCTCTTGTGGTATGTCTTCTTCCACTTTGTCCCATGTCCTTGTTTTCTTCACTAACCATTCCCAAGCTATCACTGAGTACATCAGTAGAATTTGAATTCCCTACCCTTAAGCAAAATCCTATTACCTAACCTTTGTAGGGCACACAGAAGCATGCAATCATAGACTCAGATCTGCAGAAGTTATACTGATTAGCTCATGTGTGAAACCTAGATACAGAAGGATTACTGAATAATTCTAGCTTTTCATCCAATCACCTCATGCCATTTGGTCATTTCCCAATGGCTCCAAACCTGCCCAACTGCAGGTGTGGAAGAATTTCCATCAACAACATCAGCCATAGTTAACCGAATACCTGGCAGGGAATTAGAAGTCCATCCCCAATAGTAGGCAGAGTTTGAACATACTTTAGTACTTGGACAATTTAGGGTATGGACTAGATGAATTTCTAGACCCTCTAAGCATTCAGTTGGAATAGAACTTAGCTAAGCTTTGTTTTTCTCACACTTAGGCATTAGATGAGGGCATCTATTGACCCAGATAAAAACACCCACTGTGAATCTCATGATGTCTCATAATCCCAACAAGATGACCTATAGTGTATCAATATCAAAAAACGATCCCATTGGACAGGGTACAACTTTACCTCCACAGACAGGTCAGTGTCTCTAATCATAGCACTTTCTGACTTTATTATAAAGTCTGTTACTGATATTCCACCACTACTTGTGACCAAAGCCACATGGGCCATTCATTCTCTATTCAAGGGTCAGTGATACAGCAAACAAACAAAGAAGAACACATTTCTGCCCTCATGGAGTTGCACACATATGGAGAAGGAAGAAAATAAATATATAATGTCATGTGGTGATGAATGTTATGAAGAAATACAAAGTTGGGTAAGGAAAGAGGACATGGGCACACTATTTTAATTTACTCCCTGGGGATGTAACATCTGAGCTCAGGCTTCAGTGAAATGAGGGATGCAAATATCTGGAAAGTTGTTCCAGAATGAAAAGTCTGCAAGAACAAAGGCCCAGAGATATTTGGCCACATGGGACCAGTGCTATGAGAAATGACTCTCATTTCTGGGTCATTTAGGACCATGTTCTACTTAGACAAATTCCAAACAACTGGTTTAAACAAAATTTCCTAGAAAACATTTTTTAAAAATTATATTTCCTTCTTTACCAATGTCATGCTCTCAGCTTAGTTCTTCATAGCATCTTGCCCAGCTCCATTTCAGGGGTTCACAAATGGACTCCAAAAGCCCCCACCCCCCACCCCCAGTGTCTCTTCAATCCAGTCCATCCTACTGCTGCCAAAATTATCTTAGAAAAACAAAGATGGTGGCATGGCACTCTCCTTCCAGAAGTCAATGTGATTTCTGAGTCTGGACTTTGAAACCCTCCACAGTTTGGCACTTGCCTCCCTTTGCTGGTTAACTTAGCAAAGTGTATTTTACTATGTCAATTGCCATAGCTGTGACTATATTTCCAAGAACCCCCATCTCTGTATGCTTCCAAGTTAAAGTTTGCCACAAGAGAAATCTGTGTGCATGATTTGAATGGCAGTCATTCCTCTCCAAAGATTATTGCAGTAGGATATGGGAAGAAACAGACACAGTAATGCTGGGAAGTTCTAGCTTGTTCTTGATCTCCCTGTTCCATAGTAGTTCTTCCCAACAACCAGTTCTGCTGATGCAACCTCAGACTCTTCGCCATATGCAGAGGCAAAAGACTTCAGCAGCTCTCCTCCCCCTTCCCACTCCATCAACTTGAGGGACCAGCCTTCCCAGATTTTCTGCAAGTTCCAATTCGTCCTCTCACATTAATGCTTCAGAAGTCCTGGGTCTGACTTTTTCCTGATTTTCTACAACTCCTTTTTTCAGACCCTTACTTCCCCAGTGTCTCAGATTATGTAAGGTCTTATTCCTACTATTCCTATAATAAATCCCTTATTCCACAAAACTCATAGAGAGTCTGCCGCCTTTATTGAACTGGGACTCACTTCCTCTCCCTCTCTTTCTCTTTCTCTCCCTCTCCACCCCCCCCTCGCACACATTTACTTACCAGGCATTTTATGTATACCTCTATTAAATAAATAATAATAAATGTAATAACTAATAAATAAAATAAACAATAAATAAAATATTCCACTGTAATTGAGGAAGGAATAACTTTATTAACTCCTGACTCCTTTTTTTTCCTTCTGAAAGTGTGGAAATTGGGAACATGAAAAGAATGCAATTCCAACGCCACTTGCCTACTGTGCAAATATAGTCTGTTCTGCTCCCACATGTATGTTTCTCTAACATCAATTACCTAATGCATAATCAGGACTTAGGAAAAAATGGAAGCTTTTTCCAGGAAAAAGGAACCAGAATAGCCAGAGTAGAATTAGAACTTTCATCAAGAAAGGAAAATTCCCTCAGTTCAGTTGCTACACTGGTAAAAGCCCTTTTAGCTCTACTTTAAGAAGAGAAAAAATAAGTACCTGCATGCAGAGCTCTTTCCCCAGAGAGGCATGCTGCCAGTTTTGCCCAGCTCCTTCAGCTCCTGGCATGTTTTACTTCTTCCCATGACCCCTAAATGGCAGCCCCACTGGTTCAGAGCTTATGCTGGTCTGCATCATCTCAGTGCCCACAAACCAGCATTTCCAATGTATTGTTCTGGTGGTTTTTAAAAAAGTTATCCCCTGAGGCCAACTCTGAGCTGCCTGCCTCTGCTCTTTGTGTTATATTCCCAGATACCAATTAATACTTTAGTTAATGCTCTAGTTAAAAAGTTACATCAAAAAAAAAAAAAGTTACATCAGTTTTGCATCTCTGCCCACATCTATTTTTTCCAATAAGTTGTTATTTTCAGAACAAAAATTATCCAAGAACATGTATGCTGGGTATGGCAGAAATACTCATATATGCTGTATAGATTGTATATGCAATTATCTCTGTATATGTCTCTTGCACATACTAATATTGACATGTGCTAAACTGTTTAATGAATTTGTATGTATATTTGTGTGTATTATATGTAGTACATATGTTCATGTATATCTTGTGTATTGATTTCAATACTTTTGATGTTTGAGAATCTTTGCTTCAATTTATGGAAACAATATTAAGTTAAAGTGACAAAATTCATGATTTCTTAGAGCTAGTAGTCTGTAAATAAAAAAGAGAGATGATTAAAAATCAAATACAATTTTGTTTGTATGCTAGTGGAAGTTCAAGATTGCTTGGAAAGCTGCTATTAGGGAGTCTAACTTGGTCTAATGTTCAGGAAGATTCTCCTGAAGAAACTGGTGCTCACCACAGATCTGAAAGATGAAGAGGTCTTAAGAAGAATGGGATGGTGGTAAAAGATAAACAATATATGTGATGGTGGTGAGATAAGAGAAAACGTGAAAAAATCTGAGCACTGAAAGAAATCAGAATTTGAAGCACTAAGGTTTGAGGGGAAACATTCCCAGAGACAGGATGAGAAGACATGAACAGGGTAAAGGCCCTAGAGAGTCTTAGCAGCCACCCATACCTGAGGGCTCTTAAGGATGAGATTATCTGAATCAGATTTGTGTTTCAAAAAGATCATTCTAGCTTCACAGTAGGTGAATCACAGATACAGATACAAAATACTACAGTAAATGAGACAGTTAGGAAGCTATTGAAGGAATTAAAAAAAAATACAATATCCTAATCTAGAGCAGTAGAAGTGGGGGTAGCAAAAAAAGGTGACTATTTGATGGTAGAATGAATAGGCCTTGTCAATTAATTGATTGTTGTTAGTGGGTAAGGAGTTAAAGCCAACAGGGAATCATCAAGTACCCTTAGTATTTTTGTCAAAGTAATTGGAAAGATGAAGTAATTTAATAAAATGGGAAATAACAGAAAAGGAATAAATAGATGGTGAAAGGAAAAGATGATTTCAAGTCCTAGGTATGCTCTGTAAGAAGATCAAAAGGAGATTTGGCCTGCAAGTATATATTTGGGTATCACTAGTGCAGTGATGGTATTTGAATCTTAAGAATAGATGCAATTCCCCTGAATGGAGTGAGAAAAGAAGAAACCCTAAACTGAGATTCCAATAATTAGGATGTAACATTATGGAAAAGAGACTGCAAAGAAGATGGAGAGGTAGGAAAACTAGAAGAGTGTGGCACCGTGAAAGTTGAGTGAAGTGTTTCAAAAGGGAAAGTTGATCATGTGGTCAAGAAAACTATGAATATACAGACTCCATTGTGTGCAGTTTCATTGTCTACATTAGCACATTGGTGATTTTAATGAGATCACTTTCAGTGGAGGGGTGTGGGAGAAGCCACAATGTGGTGGCTAAGGATTGAGCAGGAAGCCAAAACTTGCCACAGGGATGGATGGCAACAGTACAAGGGGGGCTTAGAATATGGGGAAGATTTTTAAGACAATTATATGTTTGTGTTTGCATATGCCTATGCTTGCTTTGCTGCTTCATGACATTTCTTCTTAAAGGAGCAATATTAAACTATTGGGACTTCAACCCTTCTCTCACAAGTTCCTTTTATTTCTGTGGTCCCAAATCTCAACAGCCTCTGAAACCATTTTCTCTGCTCCAGTGTTGCTTGGACTTGCCCAATGGCTACTCCTTCCATGCCTATCTCCTAATTTGTCTCTTGTCCCATTGGTGTTGCCACTCCTACGATACCACCAAAAATTCTTGATACTTTATGTTATCTCTTTTCTGCCTTCTTTACTGCCAGCAGGAATATCATAAGGAAAAATATTTTAGTGCCAGCCCCTACCCCAAATAAAGATAGGCTCCAAGTTTGTTATAGAACCTTCTATTCTGGAACTTGAAATATTTGATTTGTATTACCAAGTGTTACATTTAAAATCACTGGTTCATAGAAAACATGAACCTGAATTCCATCACATGATTTCAGCATCTCAACATTCTTCCACCTTAGGCTGATTTTTATTGCTCTATAGAGAAACCTACCCCATCAAACCCAGCCTAACTTAGGGGAACCATTCACCTCATCCTCATCACTTGGTCTCTAAATCCTCTTAACTCTTGCCCCCATAATACCTAGTGGGTTTGGTGGTACCTGTGTGCCCAAGGAAGGCATGGAAATTAGGTATCATTATTCCTGACTAATCACTGCTCATTCCTGCCCTAACAAGATGAAAGACATGTTGTTGATATTCTCCCCCAAGTTTAACTGCCCTTGAACCTTGAAATCTGCTTTAAGGAAAATCAGTAGTAAACATCACTTGAAAAAGAGCAGCAGAAAATGTGCACCGTATTTCTAAACATCTCTTCATAGCTTCATAGCAAAACATAATCATCAAAGGGAAACCAGTCAAGGTTAAAAGTAGCACTGAAAAGTGATTCACTTGGTAAACAAGAGTAGGTGTAATTATCACAAAAGCAAACTTTGCTAAGGGGATAACTGTCAGAGCTCTTGAAGTAAAAGGTCTCTTTACCATTTTAATCTGACAGGCTGAGAGTTCCCTAGTGAAAACAATTCTCAATAAAATCACAAATGTAACTACGGTATCCTTTTAAACTTTCATTTCAGCCATGGCTACCAAAACAAGCTTAATATTTACAATTCAAATGACATTGGTAGATTGGCTGATAATATGGCTTATGAAAAATCTTTTAGCACTGTATTTTTATGTACTGAACAATACTCTCTTATCAGCAGGGACACTTTAAAGAGTTTTGTTTATTTGCTTACTAGAAACCAAACAGGCCTGTCTCCTGAAAGAAACCAAAGTCAAATTCAGTTTATGGGGCAATTATGCATTCAGAATTTTTTTTTTTTAATTTTTATTGGAGTATAGTTGCTTTTAACATAAAATAGGCAACAAGGATTTACTGTATAGCACAGAATTATAAGCAATATCTTATAATAACCTATAATGGTATATAATCTACAAAAAAATGAATCACTATGCTGTTGTACACCTGAAACATAATATTATAAATCAACTATATTTCAATAAAAAATAAATAAAATAAAAGTACACTTTCCAGAGACTCCAGATGATTCTTAGCTCTATTACATAACAAAACCTTATAGTATATGTATGTCACTGCTAAACAGATCTTGTGGATTACAAGCAACCTCCTCATTTTAAAAAGAAAGTAAAAGTAACTTGTTCCAGGTCACACAAAATAGTGACTCAAACTGTGGTCTCTTAACACTCAGGTCACTGTTTTTTGTTTGTTTTCACTTTGGTCATATCTTGCAATGCTGCCCAATAAAACTTTCTGTGATGACTGTAATACTCTGTCTTTGCACTACCCCATACAATATCCACAGGCTAGGTATGGTTCCTCAGTACTTGAAATTGGTTAGTGTGACTGAATTAAAAAGTGAATCATTAATACTATTTAATCTTAATTAATTTAAATTTAAGTAGCCATATGTGGCTAGAGGCTACCATATGAACAAGCAGTCATCAGCTCACTAAGAAATGTCCAGGATGCTCTCTGTCTCCACCAGCTCCTAGCTAAACTGACACAGGAAGGGAGAGGATATGAGATTTGTTGCCTCTTTGAAATAGGGGTTATGACTTGTGTTTCCTTTTATTTCCCACATTCTAACACCTGGCTTTATACAGAGTAGGCAAAAAACCTAAATCTGTTGATGCTTTAAATATTCACTTGCTTTAACAAATGCTAGGGGCAGAAGAACAGTTTAGAAATCTGTTCACAAAAATTGCCCTGCTCACATTTTTCTGCAGTGAGAGAAACCCATTCCTTCCTTAAAGTAGACTGAACCTCATCCAGGAGAGGAACCCTACATATACACTAATCAGGGCTCAATTTACATGGGATACACTGTAGTGGTGTTCAACCCAGAGGGTAGGAAGGCACAATGAAATTGCTGCTAAGCAGTTTACGGCCTCTACAGTCCACATAATAGCAAGTGCATCCCCTCTTTATAATAAAAATTCATTTACCTCTGCCTGGAGAGGAAACTTGGTAAGATCGATTAATTTTTTTTAATGGAAAAAATAATTGAAAATAGTATTGATTTTATTTTTCAGATGGCCATTTATATGGTAAATGTAAGCTTCCCTTATTAACAACAGGAAGAATATTGGTAGGACTGTTAGAAACAGAATGTAACCATAGGGCAACCTTCAATTATCATTTCTTTTTATTATAAACACTTTTAGCTTTTCAAACTCTTATGTAATTCTCCCCCGAAGACCCCTGAAACACAAATAAAATTAACTGTTACTGCAGCATAATAGTCTTCTCTAGTTTCTTTTATTTATCTGTTTATTCATTTGATTTGTTTCTAGAAAAGCAGGGCTTTTGGTACTATATGTTGTAAGTACCCTTTTCCCAGGGCATGTATTTCCTTTCCTGTCTTTCTTTTTCTTTCTCTCTCTTTTTTTTTTTAATAAATAAAAACATTCTTAAAGATTTAAGAATGGATGGCTTAGAACAACTACCATCAGTCAAAAACTCTTGTTGAATATATCTCAAGGGAGCTACTTTACAAATCCTGCAATGCATGTCAAATTCCATCTACTTCTTAAGAGGCCAAAAGGGCTTTTGACAGGGTCTCAGAATTTTTTCATCTTCTTAAGCTCTCCTCTTTGAAGCAAACAGTTTTGATGCTCTGAAGACCAGCATTTATATCTATTGCTCCCAGTCCCCAAAGATCATAATTTCCTTGAACTAAATAATGAATGATGTTACCTAGGTTATTTAAAGACAATTTTATTGTTTCTATGTAATCTTAGTGCTGTGTCAGGAATTCTTATTTTAAAACAAATGCTCATTTTACTTTATATATTTAGGTTTTTACCAATCCTATTCTTCTAGACTAATGGAAAGTAGTTCATTGTTTGGTGGAATTTGTCCTTAACAATTGAACATTGTGCTATACACCATCAGTAATGGGTTTTGAATAACTTCATTATTGCCCAGAAAACATATACACCTAGGGTAAGAGAATTGTATGACCATTGTAAATATTTATAATAGAAATAATCTTGGGATTCTGACCAATAATTCAATTAATAAATTATGAATGGAAAAATATAGGTTTGTAAATATTGTCTTCTCTGTTTATAGGCTACACTGTTGCTAGTTGCAACAGCAATGAACTTCACAATATTGCATTTGGAGATGATCCTAAATCACTGTGGCAATTACTGAGATTTTTTAGAGTCTGTAGTCAGCAGTACCATAATTTTCACTTAACAGGCTTAAGAATTGGCCTGTCATTCATACTTCAACTGAATGATATAAGCCCAAGATACCATCCTTTAGATCTCTGGAACAGCCATAAAGAGAAAATATATATATATATATATATATATATATATATATATATATATATATATATATATATATATATATATTCTTGGTATATATATGTATATACCAAGATTTGGGGGATTCTAAGCTTAACATGGTTTCTAAAAAGGACTAACCCTACTGAGCTTTCCAAATCCCCAAGGCCCAATTATATTTCTTTGCTTCAGCATCACGTTTCAGATGTTTTCACCACTGCTGGTGAACACAGATAACATGTGGGTCACTGATGAGGGAATTCTTAAAAAGTGGGTTATTAAATATTAAGTTAATTGTAATTTATTAGTGATCTCAATCACTGCTTCATGAAGAGGTTAGTATCATTCATAAAATTATATAATCTCAGAATTTAAAGTTCCCCAGATATAAAATAGTCTAAACCATTGCTAAAGTTTAATCTTCCTTCCATATTAAAGTTCTTCAACTATTTTAAGGCAGCTATCATAACTGCCCCTAGAGTTTTCTCTCCTCCAAGCTAAATATCCTTAGTTTCTTTCTACTGTTCTTAATGTATGGTTCTACTGTTATTAATGTATGGTTCTTTCCCCTCCCTCCTGCTTCAACCTCAGTCACATTTCAAAGCTAAGAGAGCCTTCAAAGGCATTAGATTTTAGAGGCAGGCACAGCACAGTTGATTCATACGGAGCTTACAGTCAAATTGAAAATCCTGCATCTTTTTGAATGCATTTCAGCTATAGGTTCTTCTATCTTATTTTATTCAGTAAGACTTTTTGACTTAAGAGCAGTTTTCAGTCATCATAAAATTCAGGTAGTCTGTTGTTTCAGTTTGATGTTAACTTTTTGTATCTTGATTTGACTAAATAATCTCAGAAGAATAAAGTATGTGTATTGAAGTGACAAAAACAAATGCAATAAGTAAGATGAAATTATGTGGGGAAAGAAAAAAAAAGTTAAATACCTTCCCTTACCCTTCTTTTCTCTGTAGGCTAATAGAGATTTATGGATCACAATAAATAAAATTATGCGGTCAGAAGCTCTATAATGTAATGATACATTCAAGCTAAAGTTTTTACAGACTGTTAAAAAAATCAAAGAATGTTTAAAAACCTTGAGAATATATATATAATATACATATTTCCCAAAGATTGTCTAATCAAAATGATTACATATTCAAAGTCACTAATATATCTGTTAAAATAATCCATATGTTAAGCAATCTAAGTGTATAAAAATTATTTGCCAATTTAATGTTATGAAAAGCATATAACTATTTTAACCGGTGTGCATTTTTAATAAAAATGTACCAATGCTCTAGTAAAAATGAAAGCATTAAGATAATGCTTATGGTTGAATTCATATTGTAAATATTTCAAAATCAGAGAAATTTTAATGTAATTTTATTGAATATTATTTTACCTATCAATATCTAATCTTTTAAGCTTGAAATCTAAGGTTAGTTCATTTCTTGAATGTATGTTTCACTCTATTATTTGTTATTAGAAGCTTCAGTCATCATTGGTTGATTTACTTACCCACTAACTCAAAATTATGCTAGATGCTGATATGTCACTAAAATTTCAGTGGATAAGTGACTCTGATTCCCCTATGGAAGTGTGATCCATGAGGAATAGATCCAAATTTTTCAAATTAACATATGTTTTGGGGGAGTATATGATGTTTTGTCAAACAGCAACACTTCCTTTGAAAAGCCAATGATAGCTGCTCTTCCTACTCATTTCAAATCTGCTCTATTCAAGTTTATATAATTTATGCAATGCTATTTGCAATATCCAGCTGCCTTGTAGTTCCACATATTTAAGCAATATAAGGAAATTTTCAGCAACATTTTCACTTTTAGAAGTGCTACATTGCACATAAAGACCTTATTTTTCAAAGTATTATAAATTACTAAACAGTCCTCCTATTTGGGTTGCATTTGGAAGCAAGTAATATTCTTAATGCATAAACTATTTTCAGATACAATCTTCTATAATGCTTACACTTGAAAATAAGCAAGCTTAAGCAAAACAATTCCTTCTAATCATTTTAAGTGACGTGCTCAAGCATTTCATATGAGCTGGTAGTTCATTTGAAAGCCAAAGGTTTGCAAATCATGTCATCAGGCTTACATACACAAATAGTATAGAAAAAGATGTAGTCATACATAGCCGAGCAGGTAGGTACAAAACTAATCTGTCCTCTCTTTTCAGGGACTAGCTAGCATTTGCTATACTGCTAGCAAATTCCATAAAATCAACAATATCATACGTTGTTCAACTCTTTCCCATTCCAGGGGTCATAATAATTACTGTATTTTTTTAAGCCTAGAATTGCCAAAATCGAACACCTCTGAGAATCCTGGAATTGTTCATCATCTATCAATGTACACGTATGTACAAGAACTATTTTTAAAGTCAAGATTAGAAATTTATGAATAACATACCTGTGTTAGTTTGGGCTGCTTTTACAAAATACCATAGACTGGGTCACTTATAAACAACGGAAATTCATTCCTCACAGTTCTGGAGGCTGAAGGCCCTAGATCAGGGTGTTAGCATGGTCAGGTTCTGGTGCGGACCCTCTTCTGGGTTGCTGATTACCAACTTCTTGTGTCCTCACATGATGAAAAGCATGAGATAGCTCTCTGGGGCTTCTTTTGTAAGAGCACTAATCCCTTTTATGAGGGCTCCACCCTCATAATCTAATTACTTCCCAAAGCCCCCACCTCCTACTTCCCTCACATTGGGGGTTAAATTTTTAATATGAATTCTGGAGGGACACAAACCTTCTGTCCATAACAATATCTAAGCCAAAAGGGCAATGTTATGCAAACCACAGAGTTTTAACTAGAAACACTGCAACAACTCTTCTCATGTAGAATTTTATTTTATTTTAGTTTTTTTCTTCTAACCCTCCTCACCCCTCACCCTACCCACAGAGTACTGGCCAGGTTTAAGCATAACAGCTCAGATTTACTGAGTGCTTCCTGTATGCTAAGCACTGCGCTTAGTCTGTATATGCATTAATTCACAGGATATGTAGAATTTTCCAAGCATTTGGGTAGTTTCTAAACATGGTCATATCACATTCAGACCCAGCCTGAACTTCTTTAAAAGTTTAAACGATATGGTATATTTCTAGACCCAGATGTCTGAACTTTAACACCTAGCACCCAAAGTCACAATACCATATGCCTACTTCTTATTATCAAAACTTATAATTCCTGTTTTTTGGTTCTCTGGCAGAACACAAGTCTATCTGTAGATTAAGTAATGACTTCAATTAAAACGGTCTTAGTTCAGGTTACAAAACAACATGTCATTCTATTTCCCAAAATATATATGTATATATGTGTATAATTACAGCAGTGATTACTTTTGATTCTTGGGACTCCTAATGATTTTATTTTCTGTATTTTCTATAGTCCCTACAATAGCCATGCATTATAATAAAGAAATGAATAAACAAAAGTATTACCAAACTCAGTAATATAATAACAATAACCCTACAACGTATTAGCAGTGAAGGCACTAAATCTAAATAGCAAAGTTCTGTCTTTCCCTTGCCTACATTTCCATAGTAGCTGATTAATTTTTCTGAAATGTTAAATTGCAACAAAAAAGATTTCCCTTCTATGTGTTCTTATGTATAGAAATACAGAGAGGAAGCGAGAGCTCATGTGATGTGTTATGAAAAATAAAACAATTTTTGACTACAAAAGAATTACCTGTCATGCAACACAGCACTCAGGTTACACAGCAACAATAAACCTGTCTTTCAATAAACTATTCAGGTAACATCATTGATTCTTCAGGTCCTTGGAGACCAAGAGCAGTAGATATAAGTATTGGTGTTCAAAGCTTCTAAAGTATTTGCTTCCAGAATGACAGCTTCTACAGATGAAACAATTCTGAGTTCCTGCCTAAGACCCTTGGCCTCTTAGTAAATCAGAGGATATCTGATATGCATGGCAGGGTATTTTGAAAAGTGGTTCTCTCAAGTGATGTATAAATGAACTTTTTGCTAGATTTCTCCTGAGAGGGTATGGAATTGGCAGCTGGGATCCAATATCAGAGTCCTGTACTAAAAAGATGACTCAGTCATAGAGAGTTTGAGACAGAGTGAAACTGGCCCACTAATAGTGTACAGAGTTGGGACACAGAAACATTACAGCCAGTAATAACTGCCAAGGGACAAGGCACTGAGAGAGTGTTTCAAATACAGGGCATCAAAAGTCCTTTATTATTTCCTAAAACTTAAACAAACCTTAGACTTGGGAAATGTTTCTCATTTCAAATTGAACACTTTGTAGTCCAGAGGGGTTGGCTACTAGTTATTATATTCAGTATGTTAGGTCATACTTTTATTTAAGTGGCGTTTGTTGTTTGTGAAATATAATTTCTTGGAGCATTAAGTCTCCGTTTTATAAGTATTAGAGCATAAACAGAAAAGGTGCTGGAGGGGTGTCAATGTTTCTAACATAGATGAAATCTCCCCTGAGACAGTCTTCACAGGGTCTTGATCTACCAATCTTAGGTCAAGTCCTGAATACAGATTTCAGATCTTCCTCCACTTATGGTAAACCCATCTTAAGTTGAAAATATCATAAGTGGAAAATGCATTTAATACACCTAACCTACCTAACACCCTAGCTTAGCCTAGCCTACCTTAAACGTGCTCATCTAATGCTAAGACTTTTATAAAAAAACAGTTGAGTTGAACATCTCATGCAATTTATTGAATACTGTACTGAAAGTGAAAACCAGAATGGTTGTAAATTTATTTATTGGTTGTTTATCTCAGGAGCGAGTGGCTGACTGGGAGCTAAGACTCACTGCTGCTGCCCAACATCATGGAAGAATATTGTACTACATATCACTAGCCCAGAAAAAGATCAAAATTCAAAATTTGAAGTATACTGTCTAATAAATGCATATTGCTTTTGCACCACCATAAAGTGGAAAAATAATGTCAAACCATCGTTAAGTCAGGGACCACCTGTATAGGTCCAGGCACAAACATTTGGAAACAGCGAAATAATCACTCTCTCCCCAACAATTCCAAACATCCAATAATAGAAGTCTCATTGGTTTATCTTGAGCCATATGCTCACCCCAGTCCAGTCACCTAGAGCTGAGGGATAAGGCACTAAGGAGGCAGACATATAAAATGGCTGGGGTCCTACCGTGGGTGGATGGACCAAATAAGGTATCCACCACAACCTCAGAACAAACCAGAGAGATCAGCCTAATCGCTCTCATCTTGTATTTCAGGCAACTGAAATCCTAATTTGTCCAAGGGCACACAGGTATTAAATAGAATCAAAATGACTGCCTCTGATTTCACATCTCAAATCCATCAACTTTACCACCTGACTAATCTGATATATTGCCTCATATTCAAATAATTTTAACTGAAGCATTAGCCTTTAAAATTCAAATATAGATGAAATTTATGATTATTTTAGATAGATATATTTCATTCGTTGAATTTACGAAGCTGATATTCTTTTAGTGGAATCTAAGTTGTGTAAAATGCAGATTTCTCCCTTAAGTTCTAGGTTGTTAACTGTCACATTATACGTGAAGATAGCTAATTTTCAAAATGCACCAATACTCTGTCTCTGGGGCAGTGTGAAAATATGAGTGACGAACTAGATATTCTTTCTTCTTTATTCCTAGGACACTAGCAAAGAAAAAAAACAGTAGGGAGTCCCCATTACTGTCTCCTTTCTATTTATTACTGGAAGTCAGTGGCTTTAATTTCATTTAATTTATATTCAGTTCTATGGGGAAAATGTTGTCATTCATTACCGGAGACAAAAATAACAGTAATAGTGGAAGTCACCTTGATAATTCCAGTTAAACTCATTTACTTTCAAAACAACTGTGATTTTATAAAATCTCATAGGATTTTTTTTCAGGATTGTGATATTTTTTCAATAGAATTTTATAGGAATAATACAACTTAAAAATACATACAAAAGTGTTCTTTTTGTTTTGTCTTGTTTTGTTTTACAAAATGTCAGATGGAGAATAGCAGAGTACTTTTAATATGCTAGTTATAATACTGACCTTAGCATCAGCACAAATTTTCTAATCTTAAAAATTTCTAAAATAATTTTTGCCTATGTAATTTTCATGTTGTGTCCTCAATTAGGGAATGGAGGCACAGTACAGTCTATAGCAAAACAGACTATCTCTTGGTAAATCTAGCATACACTACACAAAAGTATGTATCAACCAGTCCTTTACATAGTGTATGAGTCAATATTCTATCCAATAAAGAATTAAAGGTAAAGAGGTACAGCAGAAGCTCCTCTCTTCTTATTTCCATTTCATAAAAGTCATGGGAAAGTCATTCTAGATTCTGGAGGCACCCCACATGGCCACCCAATCCATGGTCACTGAAGCAAATATTCTCCACATCACCTCTTTCTTGTCTTCTCTTCCTTTTCAAGTACTTACTCTTACAACATCAGCCTCTGGTACGCTGCACCTTTCTGTCATTTACAAACATCACCTTTTGATCCTGTCCATATAAATTCAGTGCTAGATGGAAACTGAGAAAGAGACTGGAGAGTAAGGGCAAGAAGAGAATAAGGGTGTCAAAACCTATGGAGTGTGTTTATACATAACAACAGCACATCCACAGGTTATTTCACACTATTTTGACACATCTTAGACTTTCTCTTTGTTCTATTTAGTCTCTGACCTTACTCTCAAAACACTTCTCTTTCACTTCTCATGTACAAAATCAGGTGAGGGATAGCACCTCAAGTAGTCATTTTGTTAAATGAAATGCCTGTTCCCTAGGGTTAAAAAGAAAGAGATGGGCAGTTTTTGCATAGAAATCCACACACTTGATTCCCCTCACTCACTTTCCCATTGGTGCTTTCTGTCTGGAACTTGCTTTCTCTCTCCTGGACCATTACAATTCAGCACAGTCAACTAGTTGTATATAGATATACACACACCCCAACCACCAAGTATTCAGACATCTGTGAATATTAGCTTTGTACAGTTGAGAAAAATTATCTGCACAGTCTATGTTGTTTAATCAACTTAATGTCTCTAGGCAGATTTACCTTCCCACGTTGCTATGGGTGAGAGATCCTGTGTAAAAGTACAAAATGAACTCTCCTAGAAACTCAAAGAAGTTAGAACTGGAAGAAATTCAGAAGTTCTCTGGTTCAATCTTCTCCTTTTACACATAAAAACTGAGGCTGTGAGAGATGAACTGATTTGTCCTAGGTCTCCTAGCTCTTTAGTGTCTGTTGAGGGTTAGGAGACTTGATTACAATCTCAAAATGAGTCAACAGGTAATATGTTTACTTCAAAAAATGGATTTAAAAAATAGACTTCATGATAAACAGTAAGGATTTACTTATAGCACAGGGAACTATATTCAATATCATGTGATAAACTATAATGGAAAAGAATCGGGGAAAAAAAGGATATAGATATATGCACATATATACATGTATAACCAAATCATTTTGCTGTACACCTGAAAATAACATAATATTGTAAACCGACTATATATACTTCAATTTAAAAAAAATAGGCTGCATGAATTAACAAAGGCTCCCTTATTGCATCTTAGGTAGGTATATATGAGCCCCAGGAAGTGTAACAAGGACACAGTGGGGATGGGGGGAGGGGGTGGGTTGGGATCTGTAGCACAGTATGACATTTTACTAGAACTCTTTGAATCATTTAAATGGATTTCAGATCCTCCCCTTCCTCTCTCAGTTGGCAGAAAAAGAGTTGGGTATAAAACTATTCCATATTCCAACTCAAAATTATCCACCTGAAGGCATCTCCTTGGCCATGGTGAGGTTATACAAAGTAGTGGGTTGCCTGCAGCCTCTGCAGAAGAATGGTGCCTCTTGGAAGTGGCAAGCAATAAGTAGCTTTAAAACTTTTAAAAAGAGACAAATATAAACATACATACTTGAAGCTATACAAGGAATCTGCTTAAAACATGGATTCCTGTAGAGAATGGAATTAGTAGATAGTATTGGAAGGATACTTACTTTTATATTGTGCTCTTTGATTTTTTTACCACATAAAATGAATTACTTTGAATCAAGAAATAATTGATAAACTTAAACTTTCTAGTTGGGATACCTCTGGAAGATAAAGGGCAATAGTACTGGTTGTTTTAGTCTCCACCAATCGATTTAATTCCCAAGTAATCAATTCTTAATATTTACCTTTTAGTTAAAGCAGATCTTTAAAAAAAATAATCCTTTAAAAAAAAAGAATTCCCCCTAACCCCAAACCTAAATCATATCCTGAGAGATTGTAACCACTGGACACTACCTGGATATAACAATTACAAAAGTTCATCCCTACACATATAATGCTAAGATTTGGATTACCCAATTCTAGCTCTAAGACAGGCAGTGTGATTCTTTGCGGGTGTTTGTTTGTGTCTTTGATTGTTTGCTTTGGTGTGAATCATCTTCAGATAAGCAGACTATGTGGTAATCATTTTCAATTGAATAGTTTCTCTTTGTCTGAATCTCTTCTGCAATATTGGGCCAAAGGAACTATCTACCTTAATACCTTAAGAACTATATACCCTGCTTACCCACATTTATTCCCCTGAGATATCATGCATCACTCTCAACACAATGGGACATTCTTTCTGAGGTAGTACTAACTGATGCTCCAGATACCATCAGTTACTGTGATCCCTCACTCTTCCCTCTCTCCTCACTTCCCCCCTCTCTGTCCATCTCTCTATATGTATCTACATCTATGTCATACACACATGCTTCATTAGTTAGTGATAGTTTTATCCTTCTAAGATCAGATCTCTCATTCTGTAGAAAAGTCTTTAATCAACCTCTTTGAAAAAACTCACTTCTCAATGCTATGGTTTACAGTTCTGAATTTCCTTACCCATCTGTAGGGGTGTAGGTTTAGGAATGCCTTTAGGGTTAAATAATTCACAGCTTCCACACCACCCACCTGGGCCCCCAACCCTTTTCCTATCCTAAGTAGCCTGAGCATACTTGCAAGAGACGGTATCAGAGATCTGAGATGAACATCAAAGCAACATAGCTTTTGTATCTTTGTGCTAAGCCAAAACTGATACTAAATTCTGTAACTAGAGAGTACAAAGGGCTCCTTCCCAGCATAGCCTCATAGAACCCAATTTAACACTGTAAGGACACTAATAAATGGTTATATCACTGCACACCTAAATGCATTTTCCTCTCCATTCTCTTTGCTCTTATTCGGCATTGCTAATGTTAGAACTAAAATATCTTCTTTAAGTGTGCTGTATCTTACCTGGACAATGGATAGGCTCACATTAGTGAAGAGCACAAGATTAATTTTTTGGAAGCCATCTTGTGTGTTACCCACACCCTTCACACACATATACACTATTACAAGCTAGTGTCAGCTTGTAATAAAATAAATAAAAATAAATAAATTTTAAAAACACCTTGGAGTATGGAAAAGTCAGTACAGTCAATCCACTTGCTTTATTGATGTAGAAGCATGAGTTTTTTCCACCTCGCTCTAAATGTTTCTAAGAAACAGTAGCTCAGTAGCTCTGCCCTTCTTTACTGCCTGTGGTGGAAGGATAATTCTCCAGAAATACTTTGAAGCCTTAGGCTCCCTTTAATCACATGGCTTTTGCCGTTCTTAATATTTTCAATGAAAGAAAAATCCTACCAAGAATATTTATGTGTTAATTCCCAAGTAACTAAACTGTACTTCATCTATAGGTAAAATTCTATTATGACAGAAACTACTTAAATAAATTTTTCCATATAAAAAAAATACCCAGCTGATTACGTATTTCATCAAAAGTATAGTATAAGGACCACAGCCAGACTTATGTAGAGTTCACTGTAATAGGACCTGATTTATTGCAAGTCTGTAAATACTCTCATTCACATAAGCTATTTATAAGCAATCCTCTGTTTTCTGTATTGATGGTTTCTCTACCAGGGATAGATGACATCAAAATTATTATTCTCTTTGTGCAGTTCGGAAACACATAAAATTCATTGCTTTTAATCAAGTCGTTTCCAATTCACATACTCTTATTTGCTGTGAGCCCTATTGGTCATTAGTATAAATTAAGATGGGTCTACAATTGTAATGATCCATGCTTTATTAACCTCCTCCCTTTATCAAGCACTGTGATTTAAGAAATATCAGTTCAGTGTACACATTCTGCAAAATTAACATTAGTCACTCTGGAAATAATTATGAAAGAAAGCATTTTGACAACAGAGAAAGAAATCCTGAGCCATATAGTACCATTAGCCATTTGTAAACTTAAAACTTATGTAAAGATAAAAGAGTAGAGCTCCATATGCAAATATGTATGCATCTATCCAGGAATATACGACTGTACTTGTGTTGGATTTAATTATTCCATACACTGGATTCTAAGCATATAAAAGGTCTGGGAGTAGGTTTTAAATGGAGGTAGCATGGCTTAATGGACTAAGCTCTAGGACTTAATGGAATCAGCAAGTGAATTTTAAAACCTGGTCTGCTACTAAAAGGTTATATAAACTTTAGGAGTCACTTAAATTTTTAGTACTTTCAGGCTCATTACTTCCAGTCAGGAACATCTGAAATATTGTCTGCCAAAATACACCCTGTTATCTGTTAAAAATTTACTAGTAGATGCTTCTGTCTTTACATGTGTCCATTTACTTATATTTTCATATTGATATTTTCTCTTTACCTACATACTTAAAGGACATAATTGTTAAATGAGATTTTACTTTTTACTTCTATTGCCTCTCCCACAGTACTTTTGTAAACCAATGGTTGTTGATGAGAGACAATAACCCTCTTTTTTCCGTTTAGACAATAGTAAACATTGAATCACTTAGATATTTATACTGAAAATAGTACAAAAAGGTAGATGTGGTCTGCCTCTTCAAGAAAATTCTGTTTTGACATTCTACCAGTCACATTTCCTGGTGTTCTAATAATTAGCATAGAGAAATCATTGAGAAATGAACATAATCCTTAGGCAAATTCTAATCATCTTGTCTCTGGACAGCAGTTTTGTAATCATATATGATTCTTCACATTCTCTGTCCCTTGGATTTATGTTAACTTAAGTCATTTAAACCACTACTCCTACGAATAGATCTCCTAGACTAAAATAATAAAAGGTGAAAATTATAGAGTGTGAATATAGACATCATAAATAAGACATCTCTTTCTTTGTTTATTTATAATTAATCCTCCAAAATATCCATCCAATACAGTTCTAGCAACCCTTCTCACATTGTGACTTGTCTCCTGGAGTATGCAATTCCAATGGAGAGGTTATGCACTGGCTTAAACAGTTTCTCTGCTATTTACTCCATCATTTATTCTGCTAGACTGGTGATACAGAGGTGATAAGAACAGGAGGAAATCCTCATCTATTGGGAAAATAAACACAACACTAAAGTACTTTCAAAGATCCACGTACTTTGTTGAGTGATTTAAGTGCTTTACAAGGATCTTCTCAGTTTATCCTCATAATAACCCTATTGGGAAAGGCACTATAATTGTTTGACACTTTGCAAATAAGGAAACTGAGGCAAAGGATAAATTATTTGTCTAAAATCATATGCTAGAAAGTGGCTAACCACGGATTTAAACACATGTAATCCAGCTAAATATATGATTTGGAAACCCAAATTGAAGCCTGCTGGTTGGAACAATGATGCCTAACTGTAACAAACCATATTTATTCTCAGAGAATCAAGTCTTTGCATTCCAAATGCCTCCTTAGTTCTGATGTAGGTCTAAATCAATTTTCTACAAAACCCACCTTGCCTAGGCAGTATTATCCTGTGGATCCATTCTCTATTAACGTGAACAAATCCATGTCCCATGTAGAGGGAGAAGATTTGAGGAAAAAGAAGGAGAAGGCAGCAAGCATTTATTGAATACTTACCTTTTGAAGGCACTAGGAAGCTATGTCAGCAAACACTTAAAACAACTCTAATTATAGGGACTGTCAACTCCATTTTACTGATGAAGAGTCTAAATTGCCAAGAGGTTGATTAACTCCCAAAGATTATTCTGGTCGGAATCCAAGCCTACATATTTAAGATTTGGAAATATTCATGTTCTTTTCATCACATAAATAAAAACCCTAGACCCAACATCATTCCTTTCCACTTCCACCCCCAACATACAGAGTTAAAGCTATTTCTTCATTTTAAACTTAAGTTTTGTTTTATTTTGTAGGTTCAATAGAATTATTCCTAAGGAAAAATTTCACTGCTTAAGATGTAGTCTAGTTATAGAACAGGCTAAGATGCAGGTTGGGGATCAAAAAGAGTTCATTTGACCATATAATCCCTGTTATCCATTAAAACAGATTACATAAATTGCACTCAATAAGACAAAGCCTTACCATTATTTGATCTGCAACAACACATGTTCACCCTTCAAAACACAAAAAGATGGCATAGGCTTTGGCAGAATTATGTGCAGATCCCATAGCTAATCCCTTGAAAGAAATCCAAACTGATCACAAAGCCTTTTAGAAGACCATAACAAAAAAGAAAAGAAAATCAGCAATGTTAAGGGAGATGAAAAATATACATGCTGATCAAATTAGTCTTGGAATCCAGTACTTAGGTGATAAAATAGTTTTATTCTAGAGACTCTCGGGAAATAAATGGATAGCAAGGGTTAATATAAATGCAGCACCTATTAACAGAAAAGAACAACACTAGCCCTAAAGGTAGTCAGTCTTTCAACTGTATTTGAATAACAAATTGAGAACTGGAAAGATCTGCCAACTCCTGGATTTGCAGAGTAACATAACTTTAAACCAGACAGCTGGAAATGGAAACTTAGCTGGAGCTTTGCACTGGTAACCATGAATCAGAGACATTGTCTTTGGTAGAGTAACAAGCATAAGCATGACTTTGAGTATACTAGATATCAAGATCCTAAGAATACAAGAACTCCTTTGCTTTGGTAAAACATAGCTAAACAAAAGGCTGCCTGAAACCTAATTTTTGTCAGGACCATAAGCAGAAATTCCTCAAATCCCAAACAGTCCTCATTTAAAGTTGGAAAAACCAGTAATGCCCCTAGAAACTAGGCAAAGCCATAAGCCATGCATAAAGTCAAAGGTGGCAAGATAACCCCACTTGAGATTCAAAATTCACAATCAGAAATCACGCAATCTGTGGGCTTAAAGCATCCTTACACAGTCTAGAGAGATGCAGGGATGTCAATAAAGCAGGTACATCAACCGAGAATTGATATATGTGCCAAAAGTTTCCAGATAACAATATGGGACAATGGCCTTGGGATACATTGTGGGAATATAGATTTTGGCAACTGGTGATTTAATATGTCCTTGCCTTCTTGTTCCTGATAACACTTCTTTTTGTTAAACAACCCTCGACATATTGTCAAGGAAAAGGCACCAGGCTCCCCAGTGCAGAGAACCTCCCAGGGTAATTATAATATCACAAAAAATAAGTTGGCCCTTCTTACTAAGGATAATGGCTGAAAGCACACTGTGCTAGGAGAGAAGAGACCTATAGCTATACCACAACCCACTATAAATTAACGGATTTCTTCATTGGTAACTGCATCAGTGGTCTTAAATGACTGTATACATGTAACCTTTCAGGAAACAAAACATGACAAAAAATAAACATACATGCACAGAAGCGTGCACACACACACACACACACACACATACATACATACACATGAATATATGGGAATTGCTGCTTCAGGGAAACAAAGATGAAGGGGCTGTCTTTCACATGCTCCTCTACAGTTGGTCTCTAAAACCCCTCTATAGAGACCCTATGCCAGCTAAAAGCTATTTGAAGTTGCTAAGATGATTTTCAAATGTGACAGTGGGATGTTAACAATAAGAAACCATTTCTTAAATTTGACTTTGAAACCCCAACTACACTGTGTTTCAATAGTATTTTCTGGAAAATAGTATGGGAAAATCTCTGAACTCCTTAGGACATTTTAATTTATTTTTTTAACATCTTTATTGGAGTATAATTGCTTTACAATGGTGTGTTAGTTTCTGCTGTATAACAAAGTGAATCAGCTATACATATACATATATCCCCATATCCCTTCCTTCTTGCATCTCCCTCCCACCCTCCCTATCCCACCCTTCTAGGTGGTCACAAAGCACCAAGCTGATCTCCCTGTGCTATGCAGCTGTTTCCCACTAGCTATCTATTTTACATTTGGTAGTGTATATATGTCCAGGCCACTCTCTCATTACGTCCCAGCTTAACTTTCCCACTTCCCATGTCTTCAAGTCCATTCTCTACATCTGTGTCTTTATTCCTGTCCTGCTCCTAGGTTAATCAGAATCTTTTTTTTTTTTTACATTCCATATATATGATGTGTTAGCATACGGTATTTGTTTTTCTCTTTCTGACTTACTTCACTCTGAATGACACACTCTAGGTCCATCCACCTCACTACAAATAATAATTCATTTCTTTTTATGGCTGAGTAATATTCTATTGCATATATGTGCCACATCTTCTTTATTCATTCATCTGTTGATGGACACTTTAGGTTGCTTCCATGTCCTGGCTATTGAAAATACTACTGCAATGAACATTGTGGTACATGACTCTTTTTGAATTATGTTTTCTCAGGGTATATGCCCAGTAGTGGTATTGCAGGGTCATATGGTAGTTCTATTTTTAGTTTTTTAAGGAACCTCCATACTGTTCTCCATAGTGGTTGTATCAATTTACATTCCCACCAGGAGGGCAAGAGGATTCCCTTTTTTCCACACCGTCACCAGCATTTACTGTTTGTAGATTTTTTGATGATGGCCATTCTGACTGGTGTGAGGAGATACCTCATTGTAGTTTTGATTTGCATTTCTCTAATGATTAGTATATTGAGCATCCTTTCATCTATTTGTTGGCAATATCTATATCTTTCTTGGAGAAATGTCTACTTAGGACTTCTGCCCATTTGGGGATTGGGTTGTTTGTTTCTATGATATTGAGCTGCATGAGCTGCTTCTATATTTTGGAGTTTAATCCTTTGTCTTCTGTTTGATTTGTAAATATTTTCCCCCATTCTAAGGGTTGTCTTTTCACCTTGTTTATGGCTTCCTTTGCTGTGCAAAAACTATTAAGTTTCATTAGGCCCCATTTGTTTATTTTTTGTTTTTATTTCCATTTCTCTAGGAGGTGGGTCAAAAAGCATCTTGCTGTGATTTATGTCATAGAGTGTTCTGCCTATGTTTCCTCTAAGAGTTTTATAGTCTCTGGCCTTACATTTAGGTCTTTAATCCATTTTGAGTTTATTTTTGTGTATGGTGTTAGGGAGTGTTCTAATTTCATTCTTTTACATGTAGCTGTCCAGTTTTCCCAGCACCACTTATTGACGAGTGTGTCTTTTCTCCATTGTATATCCTTGCCTACTTTATCATACATAAATGTGTGTGGGTTTATCTCTGGGCTTTCTATCCTGTTCCATTGATCTATATTTCCGTTTTTGTGCAACGACCATACTGTCTTGATTACTATAGTTTTGTAGTATAGTCTGAAGTCAGGGAGCCTGATTCCTCCAGCTCCACTTTTCTTTCTCAAGATTGCTTTGGCTATTTGGGGTCTTTTGTGTCTCCATACAAATTGAGCAACTTTTTCTTCTACTTCTGTGAAAAATGCCATTGGTAGTTGGATAGGGATTGCACTGAATCTGTAGATTGCTTTGGGTAGTATAGTCATTTTCACAAGGTTGATTCTTCCAATCCAAGAACATGGTATATCTCTCCATCTGTTTGTATCGTCTTTAATTTCTTTCATAGTGTTTTATAGTTTTCTGCATACAGGTCTTTTGTCTCCTTAGGTAGGTTTATTCCTAAGTATTTTATTATTTTTGTTGCAATGGTAAATGAGAGTGCTTCCTCAATTTCTTTTCCAGATATTTCATCATTAGTGTATAAGAATGCAAGAGATTTCTGGGCATTAATTTTGTTTCCTGCTACTCTATGAAATTCATTGATTAGCTGATAGCTCTCTGGTAGTATCTTTAGTTTTCTGGTAGCATCTTCAGGATTCTCTATGTATGGTATCATGTCATCTGCAAACAGTGACAGCTTTACTTCTTCTTTTCCAATTTGGATTCCTTTTATTTCTTTTTCTTCTCTGATTGCTATGGCTAAAACTTCCAAAACTATGTTGAATAACAGCAGTGACAGTAGGCAACCTTGTCTTGTTCCTGATCTTAGAGGAAATGCTTTCAGTTTTTCACCATTGAGAACGATGTTGGTTGTGGGTTTGTCATATATGGCCTGTATCATGTTGAGGTAAGTTCCCTCTATGCCTACTTTCCGGAGTGTTTCTATCATAAATGGGTGTTGAATTTTGTTGAAAGCTTTTTCTGCATCTATTGAGATTATCATATGGTTTTTATCCTTCAATTTGTTAATATGGTTTATCACATTGATTTATTTGCGTATATTGAAGAATGTTTGCATTCCTGGATAACCCCACTTGATCATGGTGTATGAACCTTTTAATGTGCTGTTGGATTCTGTTTCCTAGTATTTTGTTGAGGATTTTTACATCTATGTTCATCAGTGATATTGGCCTATAGTTTTCTTTTCTGTGACATCTTTGTCTGGTTTTGGTATCAGGGTGATGGTGGTCTCATAGAATCAGTTTGGGAGTGTTCCTCTCTCTGCTATATTTTGGAAGAGTCTGAGAAGGATAGGTGTTAGCTCTTCTCTAAATGTTTGATAGAATCCATCTGTGAAGCCATCTTGTCCTGGGCTTTGTTTGCTGTAAGATTTTCACAGTTACAATTTCAGTACTTGTGACTATTGTGTTTATATTTTCTATTTCTCCCTGGTTCAGTCTCAGAAGGTTGTGTTTTTCTAAGAATTTGTGCATTTCTTACAGGTTGTCCATTTTATTGCCATAGAGTTGCTTGTAGTAATCTCTCATGATACTCTGCATTTCTGCAGTGTCAGTTGTTACTTATTCTTTTTAATTTCTAATTCTGTTGATTTGAGTCTTCTCCCTTTTGTTCCTTTTGTTCTTGATGAGTCTGGCTAATGGTTAATCAATTTTGTTTATCTTTTCAAAGAACCAGCTTTTAGTTTTATTGATCTTTGCTATCGTTTCCTTCACTTGTTTTTCGTTTATTTCTGATATGATCCTCATGATTACTTTCCTTCTGCTAACTCTGGGGGTTTTTTGTTCTTCTTTCTCTAATTGCTTTAGGTGTAAGGTTAGGTTGTTTATTTTTTATTTTTCTTGTTTCTTGAGGTAGGATTGTATTGCTGTAAACTTCCCTCTTAGAACTGCTTTTGTTGCATCCCATAGGTTTTGGGTCATCATGCTTTCATTGTCATTTGTTTCTAGGTATTTTCTGATTTCCTCTGTGATTCCTTAATGACCTCTTGGTTATTTAGTAGTGTATTGTTTAGCCTCCATGCGTTTGTATTTTTTACAGTTTTTTTCCCATAATTGATATCCAGTCTCATAACATTGTGGTCAGAAAAGGTACTTGATATAATTTCAATTTTCTTAAATTTACCAACGCTTGATTTGTGACCCGAGATATGATCTATCCTGGAGAATGTTCCATGAGCACTTGAGAAGAACATGTATTCTGTTGTTTTTGGATGGACTGTCCTATAAATGTCAATTAAGTCCAACTTGTAATGTGTCATTTAAAGCTTGTGCTTCCTTTTTCATTTTGGATGATATTTCCATTGGTGAAAGTGGGGTGTTAAGGTCCCCTACTATGACTGTGTTACTATCAATATCCCCTTTTATGGCTGCTGGCATTTGCCTTATGTACTGAGGTGTTCCCATTTTGGGTGCATAAATACTTACAATTGTTATATCTTCTTTTGGATTGATCCCTCGATCATTATGTAGTGTCCTTCATTGTCTCTTGTAATAGTCTATATTTTAAAGCCTATTTTGTCTGATATGAGAATTGCTACTCCAGCTTTCTTTTGATTTCCATTTGCATGGAATATCTTTTTCTATCCCCTCACTTTCAGTCTGTATGTGTCCCTAGGTCTGAAGTGGGCCTGTTGTAACAGCATATATATGGGTCTTGTTTTTGTATCCATTCAGCCAGTCTATGTCTTTTGGTTGGAGCATTTAATCCATTTACATTTAAGGTAATCACCGATATGTATGTTCCTGTTACAATTTTCTTAATTGTTTTGGGTTTGTTATTGTAGGTCTTTTCTTTCTCTTGTGTCTCCTGCCTAGAGAAGTTCCTGTAGCATTTGTTGTAAAGCTGGTTTGGTGGTGCTGAATTCTGTTAAATTTTGCTTGGCTGTAAAGATTTTAATTTCTACATCAAATCTGAATGAGATCCTTCATAGTTAGAGTAATCTTGGTCATAGGTTTTTCCCTTTCATCATTTTAAATATGTCCTGCCACTCCCTTCTGGCTTGCAGAGTTTCTGCTGAAAGATCAACTGTTAACCTTATAGGGGCTCCTTTGTATGTCATTTGTTACTTTTCCTTTGCTGCTTTTAATATTTTTTATTTGTATTTAATTTTTGATAGTTTGATTAATATGTGTCTTGGCATGTTGCTCCTTGGATTTATCCTTTATGGGACTCTGTGAGCTTCCTGTACTTGATTGACTATTTATTTTCCCATGTTAAGGAAGTTTTCAACTATAAATTTTCAAATATTTTCTCGGACGCTTTCTTTTTCTCTTCTTCTTCTGGGGCCCCTACAATTCGAATGCTGGTGCATTTAATGTTGTCCCAGAGGTCTCTGAGACTGTCCTCAATTCTTTTCATTCTTTTTTCTTTATTCTGCTCTGCAGTAGTTATTTCCACTATTTTATCTTCCAGGTCACTTCTCCATTCTTCTGCCTCAGTTATTCTGCTATTGATTCCTTCTAGAGAATTTTTAATTTCATTTATTGTGTTGTTCATCATTATTTCTTTGCTCTTTAGTTCTTCTAGGTCATTGTTAAACGTTTCTCCATTCTATTTTCAAGATTTTGGATCATCTGTACTATCATTACTCTGAATTCTTTTTCAGGTAGACTGCCTATTTCCTCTTCATTTGTTTGGTCTGGTGGGTTTTTGCTTTGCTCCTTCATCTGCTGCGTATTTCTCTGTCTTCTCATTTTGCTTAACTTACTGTGTTTGGGGTCTCCTTTCCGCAGGCTGGAGCTTCGTAGTTCTCATTTTCTTTGGTGTTTGCCCCCAGTGGGTGAGTTTGGTTCAGTGGCTTGTGTAGGTTTCCTGGTGGAGGGGACTGGTGCCTCTGTTCTGGTGGGTGGGACTGGATCTTGTCTTCCTGGTGGGCAGGGCTATGTCTGGTGGTGTGTTTTGGTGTGTCTGTGAACTTATTATGATTTTAGCAGCCTCTCTGCTAATGGGTATGGTTGTGTCCCTGTCTTGCTAGTTGATTGGCATGGGGCATGCAGCAGTGGAGCTTGCTGGCCATTGAGTGGAGCTTGGTCTTAGCATTGAGATGGAGATCTCTGAGAGAGCTCTCGCCGATTGATATTACTTGGAGCCAGGAGGTCTCTCATGGTCCAATGTCCTAAACTTGGTTCTCCCACCTCAGAGGCTCAGGCCTTACACCTGGCCAGAGCCCCAGACCCTGTCAGCCACCCAGATGTCTTATAGGGTCTTTCCTCTCCTAGGGACTTGGCCAGCATTTCAGGCAGTGGGTTCTGAGACCCAAAATTGCCCCTATTTGACACAGGAGAGGTTTCAATATTTTCTTGGAGTTGGATTTGCTCTCTTGTACTTCTCCCATTGCCACAAAAAATTCTTCCCTGAGTAGCTGCTGCTCCTTTATCCTTAATTCCCCGATTGAACACACTTGAAGGAGACCTGAGCCCAGCTTACAGTAGCTGGAAGGAGCCAAAACCAGTCTCTCCTTAGGACATTTTAATCTAATTCTATTGATTTCATGTTTGCTAGAGGAATCATAAAATTTCACTGATTTATTAGAGAAAAATGAGTAGAAGCACATACTAATTGAGACATAACTCTGAGTATGAGTGAATTAGATGCAGGATTCAATCTTTATGAAAAGGAAAAGAATTAACAGAAAGTAGTAAAATAGGGTTAAGAAGAAAAGAATATAATAACTTGTGTATAATGTCAACTTTTCTAAGAGAAGCAATGTCAGATCTCACCCTCTCTTGGGTAAAGTCACCTCAGGGTGGGGCGGATATTGTAGTATTTCATAAGTGAATCAGTGAGTTTCTAGCAAGGTGAAATCCCTTCACCTGAAATTGGAGACCTGTATCTCACCTGTGCAAACGTACTGACTCAAGATAGTTATGGTAAAGACTATGTAAACAATGAGAATGCCTGTAGGGGTTCACTATTCTCAAACAATTAGAGAAAATTTAAAAATTACAACAGTTCTTTTCAGAAAAGTAAAAAGAAAATATTCCTTTTGCAATATCCGGGACCTCAAATTGAACAGTTATGATCCACTGTTTTTTATATACAAAGAAGAGAAATCATGAGACTGTCCTAGTAGTGTGAGACTCAAGAAATATGATCTACAAAATAACAGAATGGTAAATACAATAACAGGATAAACCCTGATCTGAGAAAACTAAGTAATTACATTATGATGGACAATTTATGAAATTAGAAAAGAAAGAGAAAAAATGCAAATTCAGAATAATTTCATTAGCAAAAGGTAACTAATCCCCAAAGAAACACGTCAATTATATCCTTGGTTCTGTCAGATTTGGGGCAAACTTAAATGGAGTAAATAACATGATATTCCAAAAATGACTTGAACTAACTTTCAACCTTTGCCTAGGTGTTGATCTTCTCATTAAACTAGCAAAGCTGTTTTTTTTTTTTTTAACTGAATGTCCAGAGGAAGTTTATTACTATTTTCAGTATGTGAAAATCTGACTAAAAAGAAGTACTGTTCCCTACTCAAGCCACATGCCTTATAATTACCAATTCATTAATTTATCCTTATTACTGTCATTCCCATTTTGTGTGTGAAGAAACTAAGAGACAAAGGTTTCAGTTCACTTGTTTAGTACAGCATATGGTATATATGATGTCAAAAGAAAGGCATTCCAAAAACAAAAAGAAGCAGATTCACAGATATAGAGAACTAGTAAACAGTAGGAGTGGGAAGGGGAGAGGGGCAATATAAGGGTAGGAGGGAAAAAAGGGTCACTATGGGATTATATGAAATTACATGTGTGAAACTTTTGAAAATTATAAAACACTATAGAATTTAAAGACTCTATCATTTAATTTAAAAAAAAAAAAAAAGAAAGGCATTCCAGAGAAGGTAGAACATGAATTGCATATTGGAAAACATGAAGGAGGTAGCCTAGACAAAAGGATAGGTATGAGGAAGCATTTCCCGGCAGATGGAGCTGCTTTTAGACAGAGGGAGAGAGAATGATACATTTCAGAGACTGAGTTTTTTTGGAGAACGAACATGAAGATGTAGCAACAGAAGAAGGTTTAGGGAGTCAGGCTAGTTCTGTGTCATGTAGTATCTTGAAGGCCATGCTTGGAAACGTTTACTTTTCCCACAGACCACTGAGGAAACATCAAAGGATTTTAAACAAGGATATTTGCATTTCCAAATAATCTTTCTGGTAAAATGTTGAAAAGGATTTGGAAGACAACAATTCTGAAATTAGGGCATTCCATTATAGGATTCTTTCCTTTTTTTTCCAGCTTCACTGAGATATAATTGACATATAACATGATATAAGTTTAAGGGACACCAAGTGAGGACTTGACACATCTCCATCACCTCACATAATTGCCTCTGCATGTGTGTGTATGTTCATATGTGTGGTGAGAACACTTAAGATCTATTCTCTTAGCTTTCAAGTACATAATAAATTATTGTTAACTATATTCACCATACTGTACAGTAGATCCCCAGGACTTATTCATCTTATAATTGAAAGTCTGTACCCAATACCCAACATCTTCCCATTTTCCCGCAGCCCCTGGCAATCACCATTTGATTCTCTGTTTGCATGAATTCAGCTTTTTTAAATTCCACATATAAGTAAGATTATATATTATTTGTCTCTCTCTGTCTGACTTTTTTCACTTAGCATAATATCCTCAACATCCAAACATGTTCTTGCAAATGACAGATTTTATTCTTTTTAATGGTTGAACAATATAACACACATATATACACACACACACGCACCATTTTCTTTATCCATTCATCTGTCGAACACTTAGGTTGTTCCCATGTTTTGGCTATTGTAAATAATGCAGGTGCACAGCTGGAGGGGCTAGCCCCAAGTGCATGCACAGCTGCGGGTCTCAGCTATGGGGATCTAGGCCGGCAGTTTGTACTCACACAGCAGTCCACTCCTACTGTGTGGATGATACTGGTAGCCCCCACCTTCTTCCTTGTTCCAAGCCATCTCTATATGCCTCAGCTTTGCTGGTATCTGGGAATGGTAAAACTGAAGAGGGACCTTCATGTACTGCCCTGAAAGGCTGGGAAGTTGTCTGTTTACCACCCACTCCCATTTTCAGAGAGGAGAACTCTTTCCAGAAGAGGAGTTCCTTCTTGGTGCTGCACAGTGCCAGTCAGGGAAATGGAATGATACAGGCAAAATAAAGATGTTTTTCCTTACCATTTTGTGCAGTTATTTTCAGGTTTTTTTGTTTCACCGTGTTGCTGAAGTTTCTTAAATGGACTCCTAAGCTGTCCCAGAGCTACTTTTTGTTTGTAGATAGCTGTCTAACTATTGACCTTTGTGTGGGGACAGAGTCTGTGGTCTCATGAGTCTCCATTTTGGTGACCTCATTCCATATCATATTTATTGATTTGCATATGTTAAACCATTTTTGCATCCCAGAAATAAATCCCACTTGATCATGGGTTATGATCTTTTGAATGTGCTGCTGAATTCGGTTTGCTAATATTATGTTGACAAATTTTACATCTATATTCATCAGGGATATTGGTCTGCAATTTACTTTTCTGGTAGTATCCTTATCTGACTTTGGTAACAGGATAACAGGATAATGCTGGACTCATAAAATGAGTTTAGGAGTGTTCCTTACTCTTCAATTCTTTGGAGGAGTTTGAGAAGAATTGGTTTTAACTCTTCTTCAAACATTTGGTAGAATTTAACCTAGAAACCATCTGGTCCTGGGTTTTTCTTTGTTGAGAAATTTTTGATAAATGATTCGATCTCCCTACTCATTAGTCTGTACAGATTTACTACTCCTTCATGATTCAGTCTGGTAAGTTGTATGTTTTTCAGAATGTATCAATTTCTTATAGGTTATCTAATTTGTTGGCATAAAATTTTTCGTAGTAGTCTCTTTTGATCCTTTGTATTTCTGTGGTTTCATTTGTAATGTTTGCTCTTTCATTTCTGGTTTTATTTCAGTCTTTTTTTCCCTTTTTTCTTACTTAGCTAAAGTTTTGTCAATAGTGTTTATTTTTTCCAAAAACCAGGTCTTAGTTTCATAGATTTTTTGGGGGGGGGGGAATCTCTATTTCATTTATTTATTTTGCACTTGTTGAAATGCTGCAGGATGGTTATGTAAAGGAGGTATAGTGCAGGTACTTCTCAAAGATACATATGGTCTGTTTGGAAAGGACACATCCACACAATATAAGGAACTGATTAAAAAGGATAGGATATGAATTAATGTGTGGTTGCTGATGAAGGAAGGCATGAGATTAAGCTTCAAAACAGAATGTAATGTTTACACATAGTGTGATTAATTTTCTTTCATGTCTCATTATCAGAATGTTTTCTTCATTCTAGGGATAGAAGAACAGGCTATACAAGCTATATATAAGCCCTCTCTGTGCCACTCCTGGGAATAGAGAGCAAAAAAAAAAAAAAGTTACACAAGCATTTCTCAAAGCCTGGTTTACAAAATACATGATGCTCTTCATGGAAAAGTTTTTAGATATTCACAAAGGACTTAAGAATCTTGAAGACAATGAGAAATTCTATGATAAAAACTCCTGCTTAACTTGTTTTAATGTAGCATTTCACAAAATTGTTTAACCACAGAAAAAGTTATCTAGTAATGTCAGTTAATATGACCTATATTGTCATCGGATCATTAATGGTATTAATATGAGTAATCTTTGGAATGCACTTTGAGAAATTCTAACTTCTATTACTTAGAAGTGCTTAAAGGGTCCTTTTAAAGAGAAAAGGAAAGCCTGTGGCCAACATGATGCAGCTTTTCCTGAGTCAAACTGATCAGTGGGATTACTGAAAGATCCTACATAAAATGGTCTTTAAAACTAGAAAAATAATAAAGCCATTGACCCTGTAACCGTACATATCAAGAGGAGACATATGGGAACTATGTTTATGCAGATGGAAACACTGGTCATGGAGTAACTTAGAAGTCAGTATATAACAGAGAAACTGAAGTCAGGATATATTATTCCAGTGTTCAAAATACAACGGTCAACAGACAGAAAGACAAATTACAGTATCTGGGTGAGACAGAGCAGCATGCCTCTTACTAGGCAATGTTGCAGAAGGAATATCTGTACTAATGGAAAAATCAGAAACAGGATGGTGAAAAGAGCAATGTAGTAGCAACATCACCAGCCCAGTTAGGCCTTTTTATTTAAAAAAAAAAAAAAGAAAAAAAAAGGAATAGAGACTTAAGGGAATACAGAAAGACTGTGATGAAATCCAACACTGTGCTGAAGAAAACGTTTCATAGCACACATTACAACCATCAGACACATTTCTACAAGCAGGAGGGGATGGCCTACCTGAATACTAAGAGAATGAAAATAGAAAAAGTGTTTCCTCTTCAGAACCTGTAGCTCAAAGAGTTTATCTATTAATCATGAAAGGAATAGTGATTAAATAGGTGTCAAACAAGTATCAGTTACTTAACAGGGATAAATTATACACAAACCTGTACTGTTCAGCTATTAACTGAGATTATTTTCTCATTCATTCATAATTTGTTATTATTTATTGACCAATATTATTCTAAAGTAATTCAAATTTAGGTTGTTTTTAAAATGGAAATGTTTGAACTTGGGTGAAGTCAAGTCATGATCTTGGTGGCTGGGTCAAAACTATTCTTGACTATATCTAAGAGATGAGAGTTAATCAGGTAATGAGACTGTGTGTACTTTCCTACCTCCTACATAATTGTGTTTCATATTTTACCTTCAAACAGATGACAGTATTGATCCATCTTCAATTAAGGATGAGTTCAGAGGTATTTACAAGGTGTTTTCCTTGTGCTGAGTTTTGGTTTTATACATGTGGAATATGATATATACAATCTAGCTATACTATTAAAAACAGAGTTATGTCCTAATTATTAGTACAGTGCTCTAAAACAACCATGGGCCAACATGAGAGTTGTCCTTTTAAGGAAAAGTTACACTTTCTAGGAAATATTTGTTGATCTTTTGTTTTTCTTTGATTTTTTTTTCAGTTACACCTGTTATGAAATGGAGAAGGAAATGTTATGCTTGCATTTTTAAAAAAAATTTCAATCTGGCTAAATGTATCTAAAATATTCATAAAATTAAGCTTTTTCAGGATAAAAAAAAAAAGACATGGTTTTCTAAATTGTTTATAAGCGTGACTCTAAGCTGATGGAGATATTTTGAGCACAAGGTGCAGCAGAATTTTAAATATCTTCCTCTCACTACTCATCAGTGTCTATATGATTTCTAATCATTCTTCTACACATCAGCTGTGATGAGAATAATCCAGGTGTGATGAACATGATGTTCTTGTTATTCTGAAGGACGTTTATTTTTATTTATGCCATTGTGTTTAGGCTTCTCAAGCAATATTTAGAATAAATAGGCACACAAAGCTTCTAAGTTACACCTTCTACTAGCTCCATTTGTAGAGTGGGGGCAGAACCTCTTCTTGTTTGGATAAAAGTTTCCAGCTGGAATAGGATGAGTGAGGCCAGGACACTAATTCCCAAATTGCCCTTAGTCTGACGTGGCATAAGGGAGTATTTTCTAAGCAGTAGTTTCATCTGAAGTTCCAGAAAAATTGAAAAGAAGAAAATACATATTTCCCAATGTCAACTTCTGTTAAAAGAAAAACTTTTCAAGCACAGATGTCGATCCATAGATAGAGTTGTTACGGCAAGAGGAACTTTCCATAATTATAGGTAATCACGCAAACCCCTTGGAACACAGATTCCTCTTCATTTTTTGTTCCTGAGATTACAGAGTCTTGGGAGAGGGGGTATTTTCACTTATTGAGCTAACAGCAGATCTTCTGAAAAGCTTAGCATAAGTTTTTTATTAGGCATATATTTGCTGACTAAACAAGTGATTCTTGTTTATTTCCACAGGATAATAATTTTTGAAGTTGAATTCATCCACATGTCTAATGCTTCACATTTGTTGCTGTGCAAATAAGAAAATATCAAGAACTAACTAAAGAAACAAAGCTTAATGTTAGGAGCCCACTTGATCACACCCAGGAAATGGTTATATTTGTTTGGCACTTATTAAAGCTGCATATTTAAGTCTATTAAGATGCATTTCATTACCTCTGCCAAATCCAAGTAGGCTTTCAACCTTTCCAGAGCATCAGGATTTATTGTACAGTTCAAAGAATGATTGTATCTGCCTTCTGGGCTTGGTGTAGTCTAATTTCATAATATATATATAAATAGGATTTGTTCTCTGAGTAACATTGGGACAATTTCAGAGCTGTAAGTCAGGTGCTTGATGAGCTCCTGAAAATATTTGTTTAGTATTCTGAATAATACATATAATTTACAGTGTTATCCTGAGATAACAAGGAAATGTTATTTCAAATAACAGCTTACTTAGTAAACACAGGTGCCAGTGGAGATACTACCCAGCTATCACAAGACAACATACATTCACTTTAGGTAAGCCCATATCAATAACGCATATCCCAAGAAAATTATGAATATTCCTGTGAATTGGCTGACATTCTGCTCAAATAAGATTTCTCTAGCAGCTACAAAATTGTAAATGGATTAATGCAACTTAATTGCTTTGAAAATGCTTTACTGCATTGATAAAAATTACATTTCACTTGAAGTGAAGCCAGGGAAAAAATAATTCTTAAAGGCCACCAGCAAAGTGTAATCAAAATACATTTGAAATAATTATAACATAGAGCATTAACAATATTTCCACTTTCATCAGAAGTTACTATAAAAATATTACACAAATCAATATTCACTTGAATTTTTAAACTTCATCTTTAAAAAATTTATACACTCCCACAAAAAATAAGGTATCTGTCTGCTCTGCATGTATCTCTTCCTACAGAATGACAGGCAGGCAAGATTGAAGAAGGTTTTAAGTCTTTTTAGTTTTCAAACTTGCCCAAGGCTTCAACATTCTGGAAACAACTGGATAGAATGCCTAAATTCCTCCTTCAACACGCTCCAATCTCCAACTGGAACACAGGCCAATAAATATCTTCTCTTAAAATTGACATCAGTTATGTGAAAATTATTTCCAAGATTTGAAAATGGTTGTTGCCATCATTGAGTCTCAACACTGACAAAGCAAAATGTGTCGTTCATTCCACTGGTATGTACCAGGTGTACTCTACATTCTGGGTATGTAGCAGAGAACATACAAGAAGAGCCCTACTTTTACCCAGCTTCATTCTCATGGGGATAAGAGATAGTCAGATTATAAGAAAACAAATAAACAAGATAATTTCATCTTCCTTAGCCTTAGCTTACCCACTGTAAAATTACTCATCAATTCAGCCAGTCATTGAAGATTTACTGAGTCTATAATGGGTGGGCACTGCTCCAGTAGTTGTGAATAAACACAAAAATCCAGGTCCTCATGCACTTACATTCTAATGGGAGGAGATAGATAATAAGCCAAATAAGCAGGTAAAACATATATTATGTTAGATGCTAAAATGTACCACAGAGAGAAAATAGCCAAGGATAGTGCATAAAGTAGGTTACAGCAATGAAGGCAGGGTATCAGGTTTCAATTTAAACTCAGGTAGTCAAGAAATTACCCTCTGTGAATGTATTAGGAGAGCAGAATTCTGAAGGAGGTGAGGGAGCAGTACCTGGGAATCACCTGGGGGCGATGAATTACTGGTACCTGGCTTATTCCAAGGATAGTAAGAAACTCAGCATGACAGAACTGAGCAATCAAGGAGAATCATAGTAGAGGAAGAGGTGAAAGAGATAACAGCATGGTTTGGAGGGAGTGAACTGATGGTTTTAAACCTTGTAGACCATTCTAAGGACTTTGGCTTTTAATCTGAGAAGCCACTGGAGCATTCTGGGTAATAGATTTCAAATGACCTGATATGTTTTAATAGGAGAGAGTCAAGACAAGCAATTAGGATGCTATTGCAATTAATTGGATGAGAGATGAACATGAGACATTACTGTTATTCCATCAAGAGTGTAGCAGTGGAGGTGGTGAGGAGTAGCTGGATTTTGAAGGTAGAGTCTATAGGATATATTGGTGATTTGGATTTGGGATGTAAGAGAGACAGAAGAATCAAGGATGACCCCATGATTACTAGGCTGGGCCATAGAAAGAATGGAGTTGTCATTAACTAGGATGGAGAATCAGGGGAAGAACTGACTTTGGAGGAAAGGTCAAGAGTTCTGTTATGGATATGTAGCTTTAAGATGCTTACTAAACATCTAGGACATCTAAGTATGGAGATAATTAAGAAAACTGGAGCTCAGGGGAGAGCTCCAGGTAGGAGGTATACATCTGGAAGTCATGACATTTAAAATTATGAGAATGAATAAGAAAAGTATGATAGTCTCATTCAACTACACCTTAGGGTATTTCTAAAGAAAGTACTCTTTTAGACATTTATACTGGACCTAACACAAAGTTAAGCCTTTAATAAATGTTAGCTATTATTATCATTTACGATTCTGCTTTGTATCAACTACTTCTTATTCATACTTTCCATAAAAGTTAGTAACTACCAGAAACCACAGTGTCAAGTCTGATTAAAATGTGCTTATACCCTTGGAACTGAGGTCATACATCACAGATTATACAGGGTTAGAATATAGGTAGAAATAGAAAACAACATCCCTAGAATAGTATGAAGGTGCAACACTATACATAGATGGTGGTTTCATGGATATTAACCCTGGAGTATAAACTTCTGATAAGAAATAAGTAAATGTACAAATCAAATTAAGCACCCCCCAACCAAAAAAAGTAGTTTTATGTTGCTCTGTTACATGATAATTTAGACTCAAAAGCAACTCAGAAGCAACTTCATTGGCATACAAAAATCATGAAAAAGTAAACTTGGACATATTCTGGATTATCAGATATAGAAAGTGTGTTGGGGGTACGCTGTGTTACCTTTTCTTTGTTTAGCTTTTCACTGGAAGAATTCTTCTATTTAATTAGTAATGATAAGACACACTTAAGCATTTTCCAGTTATTTCAAAATATGACGTCTTAAAATTGTTTTGAATTATAACCCTATTGAGCTATACTTAAAAAACAAGAGGGGGCTTCCCTGGTGGCGCAGTGGTTGAGAGTCCGCCTGCCGATGCAGGGGACACGGGTTCGTGCCCCGGTCCGGGAGGATCCCACATGCCGCGGAGCGGCTGGGCCCGTGAGCCATGGCCGCCAAGCCTGCGTGTCCGGAGCCTGTGCTCCGCAATGGGAGAGGCCACAACAGTGAGAGGCCCGCGTACCGCAAAAAAAAAGAAAAAAAAACATGAGGGAATATTAAAGAGCAACAAGTGTTCCCATAATAACATTATGTTGATCTTAAAGAATAGGCTTTATGGGTAGCAAGTGATTAAGAGTGATTTAAGTGTCATTCCCAAGGAAATACTGACAGAATCTGTGGTCACATTTCCTGATCTTTTCATATTTTTGCCTTTATGGTTCAACCAAATTTGGCAAAGCAGATGATTCATACTCAAAAACACATTTTAAAATCAATATCAATAGTTTTTCTTATTAGTTTTCTCATTTGAATCACTGTTAAATTGTAAAGCAGAGTAAAAATTAGTATTTTCTTGATCAGTCATTGTTTCCATAAAAGTTCCAAGATGCAAAGTATAAACACTGAAGGGCGTGGTTATGAAAAAACCCTTACAGACCATTGCACTATCAGCATACTTGCACTAAAAAGTCCATTAACAAACATAACTGAGAGCATTAAACATTACAAAACATGTTACAAAAGCACCTATACCTTAACAGATATTGAAAAGCTGCATCTATTATGTCACCTAGTGGATAAAAAGAAAATAGCAAGACTACTCCCTATGTATTTGTGGGCAGCAAAATCAGATCTCATTTCTGAGTGTATTACAGTACCTGAATAGAAAATTTGTAGAAGCAACTGGATGGTGGATATAGTGGCTTCTTGTTCTCAGGAGAAGGAGGTCATTATTCAAACATAAAGTTATCTCCAGTACTGAGAAAGAGAAAAATCGAGAATCAGGTGATTAGTCTTAAGAAGGATTTTGTTTTTCATAAAAGCCAATCCAAGTCCTATCCAAAGAGAAACGTGATATCAATATTAATAGAAGATATGATGTCCAAGCTGCTTCTAATTTTAGTTCTATGTGAGTTGACCCAAAGAGAATATCATTTTTACTTTCAGCAAATAAAGTTATCATTTCCCTAAGAAATGGGGAAATAAAGCCAAATCTTAAAATAGCAAAATCATAGACAGACATGTTTAGAGGTTTCAAAAACCAGCTTGTAAGGGAATTTTTAGACCATTCAAAATCCAATTACTCCCAGGAACAAATGTGATTGAAATACTTTGCCATAGAGAAAAGAGAAGGTACCTGATCAATGTCAAATATAAACTTAATTGATAGTCACAATTTTAAACCCCAAGACTGAACAATTGGTTAAGGATTTATATTCATATTGAGCACATTTCTAAAAATTGAGCTGTAATTGACTACAATATTATATCAGTTTCAGGTGTATAATATAATGATTTGGTATTTGCATATCTTGCAAAATGATCACCACAATAAGTCTACTTAACACTTGTCACCATACATAGCTACAGATTCTTTTTCTTGTGATGAGAACTTTGAGCACATTTTTTTAGCAGTACTTGACTCTTTAAGTTTTCAACCCTATGCTTTCCAACAGAAGTATATGACCCAGATATGGAGCTTACAACTTAACAGCACAATCCTCAGAACTGAGAGATACATCATGCAGTTTTATTTTTCTTTTTAAATAATAATAAAAAGATTAGTTGTTGTTGGAGGAGAGTTTTACTTACTGGAGCAACAAACACAAACTTAAAGAAAAAAAGCTCACATATTCTTATAGTGTCAAAAGAGGGCAGAAGCTTATATTCTAATCAATTTGTATGAACTTTTCTCTTCACCCCACTAATGAATACTTATGTGGCAGAAAAGCAAACATGAAATCTGTCAACAATTTTAACATGATTAGTTAAGGAGAACTGCTGCTAGGTCTCCTTACACTGATCTGAAGCATTGATATAGTTAGCGTGGGCAAGCTTGTCAACCAGGTCATCTGCCTTAGGCATGAACCTAGCATACAGCATTTCTGATAATTTTTTACTCGATTCCAACTGTCAAGCAACGCTAATGCTATTTTTCTTAGGTGTCAGTGTAATTGCTCCTGACTGAGAAGTGACTTCGTTTCTTGGTGTTCCACGTATCTGTAGCTTCTTGCCCAAGGGACTTGTCCCAGGCTTCGTTCATGTCATGTTCCATTAGGTATGGTTCACTAGGAGTAGACTTAAATAGCCTATTTTTTCTACAAACGGATAAAGTAAAAGAGTTGCATTTTCAATTAGTCACAAAGATTTTTCATGTAGGTGGCTATGTGTGAGGACTTTTGTACATGTGCACATAAATGGGCACCTGTTGTTTTTTTCCTCAATCTTTACTGATAAAAACAGGCAAGTGGTAGTGATAAGCACTTCAATATTATCATGAGCCTGGGATCCCTGGTAGTCCACAAACAAGACTTCTGATTTTTCAATACCAAATAAAGGCTAGCAGATACTGCTATAAGTATTAAGGCAAAAATCTAGAAGCACTGCAATATTACATTTACACAGATTTAATCATGCCATTTTTGTAATAGTAATGAATGGAAAATAAGTATAAAGGACCTTTTAAATATTTAAAATATGAGAAAGGTCTAAATTTATTTAAATATAAAAATATTCATAATATATTATTAAATTAATAAGCAAATAGCAAGCATGTATAATATGACTTTGTTTGGAGGAGGAAAGCTAAATATTCATAAGTGGGTATATAAACACAGAAAACTATCTCAAGGATATACTCCAAAATGATAGTGGTTGTTATTCCTTAATAACAAGATTTTAGTTACTTTTTTTTTCTATTACTTTTTATATTGATAAAACTGTGGTATATCCATACAATGAAATACTACTTAGGAATAAAAAGAAACTAATAATGAAAAAAACACAAATAATCTCAAAATAAATATGCTGATCTCTACATTAACCAGCCTAATTTACCAATCTACAAATCAGTAACCAAAGGTATACCTAAAAGGTGAGTCACCTAGGAGTATTAGTGAAGGTGAAAATTATTAGGTTCCTTTCTAATTGCAAAGTTTTTCTCATGAAAATAAGATGCTACATATTGCTTAGCCAGACTGGGAAAATCTGGAACAAAATTAACATTCCTTTACAGTCAACATGAATACTGCTATTAGCTGTGAACTTCCTAAATCCCTTCAAAAAGTTTATATGTTATGGTACAATGCTCCCTAATTTCAAACAACATTACAAAGCTACATTAATCAAAACAGTGTAGTACTGGCACAAAAACACAGAATATAGACACATGAATCAATGGAGCAAAATAGAGAGCCTAGAAATAAACCCACACTTATTTGTTCAATTAATCTACAACAAAGGAGGCAAGAATATACAATATGGAAAAGACAGACCCTCCAATAAATGGTGTTGTGAAAACTGGACAGCTACATGCAAAAGAATCAAACTGGAACACTTTCTCACACCATGTATAAAATAAACTCAAAATGGAAGTAAAGGGGCTTCCCTGGTCTGCCTGCCGATACAGGGGACACGGGTTCGTGCCCCAGTCTGGGAAGATCCCACATGCTGTGGAGCAGCTAGGCCCATGAGCCATGGCTGCTGAGCCTGTGCGTCCGGAGCCTGTGCTCCACAACGGGAGAGGTCACAACAGTGAGAGGCCCGTGTACCGCAAAAAAAAAAAAAAAAAAAAAAAAAATGGAATTAAAGACCTAAATATAAGATCTAACACCATGAAACTCTTAGAAGAAAACATAGGCAGTATGCTCTTTGATACTGGTCTTAGCAATATATTTTTGGGTATGTCTCCTCAGGCAAGGGAAACAAAAGCAAAAATAAAACAAAGGGGAATACATCAAACTAAAAAGTTTTTGCATAGCAAAGAAAACTATCAACAAAACAAAAACACCAGGCTACCTACTGAATGGGAAAAGATAGTTGCAAATGATATATCTGATAAGGGTTAATATTCAAAATATACCAAAACCCCACAAAACTCAACATTAAATAAACAAAAAAAACAATGGTTGGAGGACCTGAATAGACATTTTTCCAAAGAAGACATGCAGATGACCAACAGGCACATGAAAAGTGCTCAACATCACTGATCATCAGGGAAATGCAAATCAAAACCACAATGAAGTATCACTCACACTTGTCAGAATGTCTATCATCAAGAAGAAAAGAGAAAACAGGGGCGGAGAACAGGGATGTGGAGAACAGGGAACAGTAGTGCACTGTTATGGGAATGTAAATTGGTGTAACCACTATGGGAAAAGGTATGGAGGTTCCTCCAAAAATTAAAAAATAGAACTACAATATGATCTAGCAATTCCACTTCTGGGTATTTTTCCAAAGAAAACAAAAACACTAATTCAAAAAGATATATGCACCCCTGTGTTCACTGCAGCATTATTCACAAAAGCCAAGACACAGAAGCAACCTAAGTGCCCAATGATAGATGAATGGATAAAGAAAATGTGATATTATTATTATTACATATATATACATACATATATATATATGAATATTACTCAGCCATAAAAAAGAATGAAATCTTGCCATTTATAATGACATGGATGGACCTAAAAGGTATTATGCTAAGTAAAATAAGTCAGATAGAGAAAAATTTCTTTCTTATTTTGGGGGTTAGAGAAAGGAAGTTAAGGTAGTTGAAAGAAACAAACTTCCAGTTATAAGATAAATAAGTACTAGTCATGTAACATACAACATGATTAATATAATGAACGCTCCTATATATTATATATGGAAGTTGTTAAGAGAGCAAATCCTAAGAATTCTTATCACAAGGAAATTTTTTTTCTTTCTCTTTTTTTTTTAACATCTTTATTGGAGTGTAATTGCTTTACATTGTTGACTTACTTTCTGCTGTATAACAAAGTGAATCAACTATACGTATACTTGTATCCCCACATATCCTCCCTCTTGAATCTCTCTCCCACCCTCCCTATCCCACCCCTCTAGGTGGTCACAAAGCACCGAGCTGATCTCCCTGTGCTATGCGGCTGCTTCCCACTAGCTATCTATTTTACATTTGGTAGTATATATATGTCCATGCCACTCTCTCACTTCATCCTGGCTTACACTTCCCTCTCTCTATGTCCTCAAGTCCACTTTCTATGTCTCTGTCTTTATTCCTGTCCTGCCCCTAGGTTCTTCAGAACCATTTTTATTTTTAGAATCTATATATATGTGTTAGCATACAGTATTTGTTCTTCTATTTCTCACTTACTTCACTCTGTATGACAGACTCTAGGTCCATCCACCTCACTACAAGTAACTCAATTTTGTTTCTTTTTATGGCTAACATTCCATTGTTATTATGTCCCACATCTTCCTTATCCATTCATCCAATGATGGACACTTAGGTTGTTTCTATGTCCTGGAAATTGTAAATAGTGCTGCAATCAACATTGTGGTACATGACTCTTATTAATTATGGTCTCCTGAGGTTCTATGCCCAGAAGTGGGATTGCTGAGTCATATGGTAGTTCTATTTTTAGTTTTTTAAAGCACCTCCATACTCTTCTCCATAGTGGCTGTATCAATTTACATTCCCACCAATAGTGCAAGAGTGTTCCCTTTTCTCCACACCCTCTCCAGCATTTATTGTTTGTAGATTTTTTAATGATGGCCATTCTGACCAATATGAGGTGATACCTCATTGTACTTTTGATTTGCATGTCTCTAATGATTAGTGATGTTGAGCATCCATTCATGTGTTTGTTTGCAATCTGTATATCTTTTTTGGAGAAATATCTATTTAGGTCTTCTGCCCATTTAGGTGATTGGGTTGTTTTGGTTTTTGATACTGAGCTGCATGAGCTGCTTGTATATTTTGGACATTAATTCTTTGTCAGTTGCTTCATTTGCAAATATTTTCTCACATTCTGAGGGTTGTCTTTTTGTCTTCTTTATGGTTTCCATTGCTATGCAAAAGTTTTTAAATTTAATTAGGTCCCATTTGTTTATTTTTCTTTTTATTTCCATTTCTCTAGGAGGTGGGTCAAAAAGGATCTTGCTGTGATTTATGTCATGGAGTGTTCTGCCTACGTTTTCCTCTAAGAGTTTTATAGTGTCTGGCCTTACAATTAGGTCTTTAATCCACTTTGAGTTTATTTTTGTCTTCTTTATGGTTTCCATTGCTATGCAAAAGTTTTTAAATTTAATTAGGTCCCATTTGTTTATTTTTCTTTTTATTTCCATTTCTCTAGGAGGTGGGTCAAAAAGGATCTTGCTGTGATTTATGTCATGGAGTGTTCTGCCTACGTTTTCCTCTAAGAGTTTTATAGTGTCTGGCCTTACAATTAGGTCTTTAATCCACTTTGAGTTTATTTTTGTATATGGTGTTAGGGAGTGTTCTAATTTCATTCTTTTACATACAGCTGTCCAGTTTTCCCAGCACCACTTCTGGAAGAGGCTGTCTTTTCTCCATTGTATATTCTTACCTCCTTTATCAAAGATAAGGTGACCGTATGTGTGTGGGTTTATCTCTGGGCTTTCTATCCTGTTCCACTGGTCTACACTTCTGTTTTTGTGCCAGTACCATACTGTCTTGATTACTGTAGCTTTGTAGTATAGTTTGAAGTCAGGGAGCCTGATTCTTCCAGCTCTATTTTTCTTTCTCAAGATTGCTTTGGCTATTCGGGATCCTTTGTGTTTCCATACAAATTGTGAAATTTTTTGTTCTAGCTCTGTGAAAAATGCCATTGGTAGTTGGATGGGGATTGCATTAAATCTGTAGATTTCTTTGGGAAGTATAGTCATTTTCACAATGTTGATTCTTCCAATCCAAGACCATGGTATATCTCTCCATCTGTTTGTATCATATTTAATTTCTTTCAACAGTGTCTTACAGTTTTCTGCATATACATCTTTTGCTTCCTTAGGTAGGTTATTCCTAGGTATTTTATTTTTTCTGTTGCAGTGGTAAATGGGAGTGTATCCTTAATTACTCTTTCAGATTTTTCATCATTAGTGTATAGGAATTCAAGAGATTTCTGTGCATTAATTTTGTATCCTGCTACTTTACCAAATGCATTGATTAGCTCTAGTAGTTTTCTGGTAGCATCTTTAGGATTCTCTATGTTTATTATCATGTCATCTGCAAACAATGACAGTTTTACTTCTTCTTTTCCAATTTGTATTCCTTTTTCTTCTCTGACTGCTGTGGTTAAAACTTCCAAAACTATGATGAATAATAGCAGTGAGAGTGGGCAACCTTGTCTTGTTCCTGATCTTAGAGGAAATGCTTTCAGTTTTTCACCACTGAGGACGATGTTGGCTGTCAGTTTCTCATATATGATCTTTATTATGTTGAAGCAAGTTCCCTCTATGCCTACTTTCTGGAGGGTTTTTATCAAAAATGGGTGTTGAATTTTGTTGAAAGCTTTTTCTGCATCTATTGAGATGATCATATGGTTTTTATCCTTCAATTTGTTAATATGGTGTATCACACTGATTGATTTGTGTATATTGAAGAATCCTTGCATTTCTGGGGTAAACCCCACTTGCTCATGGTGTATGAACCTTTCAATGCACCATTGGATTCTGTTTGCCAGTATTTTGTTGAGGATTTTTGCATCTATGTTCATCAGTGATACTGGCCTGTAGTTCTTTTTTTGTGACATCTTTGTCTGGTTTTGGTATCAGGGTGATGGTGGCCTCACAGAATCAGTTTGGGAGTGTTCCTCCCTCTGCTATATTTTGGAAAAGTTTGAGAAGGATAGGTGTTAGCTCTTCTCTAAATGTTTGATAGAATTCACCTGTGAAGTCATCTGGTCCTGGGCTTTTGTTTGTTGGAAGATTTTTAATCACAGTTTCAATTTCAGTGCTTGTTACTCATCTGTATATCTTTTCTATTTCTTCCTGGTTCAGTCTCAGAAGGTTGTGCTTTTCTAAGAATTTGTCCATTTCTTCCAGGTTTTCCATTTTATTGGCATAGAGTTGCTTGCAGTAATCTCTCATGATCCTTTGTATTCCTGCAGTGTCAGTTTTTACTTCTCCTTTTTCATTTCTAATTCTATTGATTTGTTTTCTCCCTTTTTTTCTTGATGAGTCTGGCTAATGGTTTATCAATTTTGTTTATCTTCTGAATGAACAGGCTTTTAGTTTTATTGATTTTTGCTATCGTTTCCTTCATTTCTTTTATTTCTGATCTGAACTTTATGATTTCTTTCCTTCTGCTAACTTTGGGTTTTATTTGTTCTTCTTTCTCTAATTGCTTTAGGTGTAAGGTTACATTTTTTATTTGAGATGTTTCTTGTTTCTTAAGGTTGGACTGTTTTACTATAAACTTCCCTCTTAGAACTGCTTTTGTTGCATCCCATAGGTTTTGGATTGTCATGTTTTCATTGTCATTTGTTTCTAGGCATTTTTTGATTTCCTCTTAGATTCCTTCTGTGATCTCTTGATTACTTAGTAGTGTACTGTTTAGCCTCCATGTGTTTCTATTTTTCATAGTTTCTTTTCCTGTAATTGATATCTAGTCTCATAGCATTCTGATTGGAAAAGATACTTGAAATGATTTCAATTTTTTAAATTTACCAAAGCTTGATTTGTGACCCACGATATGATCTATCCTGGAGAATGCTCCATGAGCCCTTGAGTATAAAGAATATTCTGTTGTTTTTGGATGGAATATCCTATAAATATCAATTAAGTCCATCTTGCTTAATCTATCATTTAAAGCTTGTGTTTCCTTATTTATTTTCATTTTGGATGATCTGTCCATTGGTGAAAAGTGGGGTGTTAAAGTCCCCTGCTGTAATTTTGTTACTGTCGATTTCTCCTTTTACGGCTGTTAGCACTTGCCTTATGTATTGAGGTGTTCCTATGTTGGGTGCATAAATATTTACAATTGTTATATCTTCTTCTTGGATTGATCCCTTGATCATTATACAGTGTCCTTCTTTGTCTCTTGTAATAGTCTATATTTTAAACCCTGTTTTCTCTGTATGAGAATTGCTCCTCAAGCTTTCTTTTGATTTCCATTTGCATGGAATATCTTTTTCCGTCCCCTTACTTTCAGTCTGTATGCGTCCCTAGGTCTGAAGTGGGTCTGTTGTAGACAGCATATATATGGGTCTTGTTTTTGTATCCATTCAGCCAGTCTATGTCTTTTGGTTGGAGCATTTAATCCATTTACATTTAAGGTAATCATCAATATGTATGTTCCTATTACCATCTTCTTATTTGTTTGGGGTTTCTTTTTGTAGATCTTTTCCTTCTCTTGTGTTTCCTGCCTAGAGAAGTTCCTTTAGCATTTGTTGTAAAGCTTGTTTAGTGGTTCTGAATTCTCTTAGCTTTTGCTTGTCTGTAAAGGTTTTAATTTGTCCCTCAAATCTGAATGGGATTCTTGCTGGATAGAGTAATCATGGTTGTAGGTTTTTCCCTTTCAACACTTTAAGTATGTCCTGCCTCTCTCTTCTGGCTTGCAGAGTTTCTGCTGAAAGATCAGCTGTTAACCTTTTGGGGACCCTTATTTGTTGCTTTTCCCTTACTGCTTTTTTTTTGTGTGTGTGTGGTACACGGGCCTCTCACTGTTGTGGCCTCTCCCGTTGCAGAGCACAGGCTCCGGACGTGCAGGCTCAGCGGCCATGGCTCATGGACCCAGCCACTCCATGGCATGTGGGATCTTCCCGTACCGGGGCACGATCCCACATCCCCTGCATAGGCAGGCGGACTCTCAACCACTGCACCACCAGGGAAACCCATCCCCTACTGCTTTAAATTTTTTTCTTTGTAGTTAATTTTTGATAGTTTGATCAATATGTGTCTTGGTGTTTTTCTCCTTTGATTTATCTTGTATGGGACTCTGTGCACTTCCTGGACTTGATTGACTATTTGTTTTCCCACGTTAGGGAAGTTTTCAACTATAATCTCTTCAAATATTTTCTCAGTCCCTTTCTTTTTCTCTTCTTCTGGTACCCATATAATTCGAATGTTGGTGCATTTAATATTGTCCCAGAAGTCTCTGAGACTGTCCTCCGTCCTTTTCATTCTTTTTTCTTTATTCTGCTCTGCGGTAGTTATTTCCACTATTTTATCTTCCAGGTCACTTCTCCATTCTTTTGCCTCAGTTATTCTGCTATTGATTCCTTCTAGAGAATTTTTAGTTTCACTTATTGTGTTGTTCATCATTGTTTGTTTGCTCTTTAGTTCTTTTAGGTCCTTTTAAACATTTCTTGTATTTTCTCCATTCTATTTCCAAGATTTTGGATCATGTGTACTATCATTACTCTGAATTCTTTTTCAGGCAGACTGCCTATTTCCTCTTTATTTGTTTTGTCTGTTGGGTTTTTACTTTGCTCTTTCATCTGCTGCATATTTCTCTGTCTTCTCATTTTGCTTAACCTACTTTTTTGGGGGTCTCCTTTTTGCAGGCTGCAGGTTTGTGGTTCCCATTGTTTTTGGTGTCTGCCCCCAGTTGGTGAGGTTAGTTCAGTGGGTTTTGTAGGCTTGCTGGTGGAGCAGACTGGTGCCTGTGTTCTGGTGGATGGGGCTGGATCTTGTCTTTCTGGTGATCAGGACCATGTCCGGTGGTGTGTCTTGTGGCCTCTGTGAACTTTTTATGATTTTAGGCATCATAAACTTCTTATGATTCTGCTAATGGGTGTAGTTGTGCCTCTGTCTTGCTAGTTGATTGGCATGGGGCGTCCAGCACTGGAGCTTGCTGCCTGTTGAGTGGAGCTGGGTCTTAGCATTGAGAAGGAGATCTCTGGGAGACCTCTTGCCTATTGATATTACTTGGAGCTGGGATGTCTCTGGTGGTCCAGTGTCCTGAACTCGGCTCTCCCACCACAGAGGCTCAGGCCTGACACCCGGCCAGAGCACCAAGACTCTGTCTGCCACACGGTTCAGAAGAAAAGAGAGAAAAAAAAAAGAATGAAAGGAATAAATAAATAAATAAATAAAATAAGATAAAATAAATTTATTAAAATATAAAAAGTAATAAAAAAAAGAAGAGAGCTACCAAACCAATCCACCAATGATAAGAAGCACTAAAAAAATATACTAAGATAAACATAAAAACAGAAACTAGTCAGTCGCATACAGCAAACCCCAAGTCTACAGTTGCTCCTGAAGTCCATCACCTCAATTTTGGGATGATTCAGTGTCTATTCATGTATTCCACAGATGCAGCATACATCAAGTTGATTGTGGAGATTTAATCCGCTGCTCCTGAGGCTGCTGAGAAAATTTTCCCTTTCTCTTCTTTGTTTGCACAGTTCCTGGAGTTCAGCTTTGGATTTGGCCCTGCATCTGCATGTAGGTCGCCCTCTGACATTTGTTCTTCGCTCAGATAGGACGGGGTTAAAGGAGCAGCTGATTCAGGTGCTCTGGCTCACTCAGGCTGGGGGGCGGGGGTACGGAATGTGGGGCGAGCCTGCAGCAGCAGAGACCAACACGACGTTGCAACAGCCTGAGGCATGCTGTTTATTCTCCCGAGGAAGTTGTCCCTGGATCATGGGACCCTGGCAGTGGCGGGCTACACAGTCTCCCGGGAGAGGAGGTGTGGATAGTGACCTGTGCCTGCACATAGGATTCTTGGTGGCTGCAGCAACAACATTAGCATTTCATGCCCGTCTCTGGTGTCCACGCTGATAGCCGCAGCTCATGCGTGTCTGTGGAGATCATTTAGGCGGTGTTCTGAATCTCCTCTCCTCACACACCGTGAAAAAATTGTCTCTTGACTCTTAGGCAGTTCCAGACTTTTTCCTGGACTCCCTCCCAGCTAGCTGTGGTGCACTAGCCCCCTTCAGGCTGTGTTCACACTGCCAACCCCAGTCCTCTTCCTGGGATCTGACCTCCAAAGCCCGAACCTCAGCTGCCAGCCCCCACCAGCCCCCGCTGGTGAGCAAACAAGCCTCTCAGGCTGGTGAGTGGCTGGTGATCCTCTGTGCAGGAATCTCTCCACTTTGTCCTCTGCAGCCCTGTTGCTGCACTCTCATCCATGGCTCCAAAGCTTCCCCCTGCCCGGGTCACACCCCTCACCCTGTCCCTGACAGTGAAGGGGCTTCCTAGTGTGTGGAAACTTTTCCTCCTTCACAGCTCCCTCCCAAAACTGCAGGTCCCGTACCTATTCTTTTGTCTCTGTTTTTTCTTTCTTCTTTTGTCCTACCCATGTATGTGGAGAGTGTCTTGCCTTTTGGGAAGTCTGAAGTCTTCTGCCAGCGTTCAGTAGGTGCTCTCTGTAGGAATTGTTCCACATGTAGATGTATTTGTGTGGAGAAAGGTTATCTCCATATCTTACTCCTCTGCCATCTTCTCCCTGTTTCCTCTTTTTCTGTTATTTTGCATCTATATGAGATGATGGATGTTCATTAAACTTACTATGGTAATTATTTTATGATGCATGCAAGTCAAATCATTATCCTGTAAACCTTAAACTTCAATAGTGCTGTATGTCCATTTTATGTCAATGAAACTGGGAGAATAAATAAATAAATAAATTTAAAAAAATTTAAAAGATGTGAAAAAGCATTGCGGTGAAGAGACAATAGAAAGCACCAGGAAACATGAACAGAAGGGAAGACATCTCTATAAGTAATATTTTACTTTTTTAAGCTGGATATGGAAGCATGGAATTTAACTTATTAATCATCATACTTCATTTACCTTACATACAAACATTTACATATATACAGATGTAATTTTTTGGAGTCTGAGACATAATAACGAAAACAGTAAAATTAACAATAAAAATCAATGTCTGGGTAGGAACTCTTTTAAAAAGATACTTATTCTAAGTCAAAAATGAAAACATTACAAACAATAACAGCAAAAAGAAACTTCAAGCAGGATATTGGCAGAAGACAATAACAGGGATAATTAATGAATACTGCTCTATTTATTTTTCTATGATTTAAACAATAATTCACTAATTTTCTGTAAGATCATACAACATAATTACTGATATAAATACATTTGAATGTTGAATTAGCTTTGGTTCTTTCTATTAAGTACAATACATGTAAAAATAAAACACTCTTCTACTGCTAATTTTATAGTTTTGATAATTGGACTATGGCATGCAAGCTGTTAACATTAGAGGAAGCTATGTGAATTCTATACCATTCTGCAACTTTTCTGCAAGTCTAAAATTATTCAAAATAAAACAAAATTTTAAAGGAATAATTATGATGAAGGAAAGAAGCCAGATAAAACAAGAGTCATGCTACATGATTCTATTATGTGTACCACCTAGAAAAGGCAATTCTATAGCAACAGGAAGCAGATAAATGGTTGTCTAGGGCTGAGTGGGTGCAGGAACTGACTGCAAAGGGGATATAGACACTTTTTAGAGGTGATACAAGTATTCTAATAGTAAATTGTCATGTTCTTTGCATGACTGTATACATTACTAAAACTCACTGAACTTATACATTTAAAATAGGTGCATTTTATGAAAATAACTATATTCAGTAAAGATATTAAGAAAAGAAATGCATGTAGTTATATTCACACACCTATGCAAAGAGGTACATTCAAGGAAGTTCATGGCCAACTTGGTCATAAGAGAGAAAACAAAAAAAGAAATACCTTGACAATACCAAAACATCCAAAAGCAAGAAGTTGAAAACGTTATTGTTCATTCATATAATTGGACAATGTACAGCTATTAGAGAAAACAACTATAAACTATAGTTTTATAAACTATAAAACATAAAACTATATGTAGAGTAAAATAACTTTAAGAAAAAGGGGGAAATATTATAATCTGTGTATTTTTTCCATGATTATTTTAGAGAAGGATAAAGCTCCTTCTACACTCTTAGGTTCTATAGCTCAACCTGTGAATTAAACTAATATAAGATTAACAAAAGAAAACATATATATATATATATATATATATATATATATATGTATACCTTATTTAATATTTTTAAATGCACATAGAGGTCTTCCAAAGGAAAATGAGAAAGGAGCCCTGGGAGCAAAGGGTGGGGCTGGGAATTTACTAGAAGGAAAAGCTACCTATTTCACTGAGCAGCAGTGAAATCATTTTTCTCTGCTCTACCAAAAGTGAATTAGAAATGTTCCTCAGGAAGAACACCAGAATAACCACCAACTGCTGAACAATCATCGACAGGAAGACACTGGAACTCACCAAAAAAGACACCCCACATCCAAAGACAAAGGAGAAGCCACAGTGAGACGATAGGAGGGGAGCAATCACAATAAAATCAAATCCCATAACTGCTGGGTGGGTGATTCACAAACTGGAGAACACTTATACCATAGAAGTCCACTCACTTTAGTGAAGGTTCTGAGCCTCACGTCAGGCTTCACAATCTGGGGGTCCGGGAACAGGAGGAGGAATTCCTAGAGAATCAGACTTTGAAGGCTAACAAGATTTGACTGACAGGACTGGGGGAAACAGACACTCCACTCTTGGAGGGCACACATAAAGTCCTGTGTGCATCGGGACACAGGGGAAGGAGCAGTGACCCCATAAGAGACTGAACCAGATCTGCCTGCCAGTGTTGGAGGGTCTCCTGCAGAGGTGGGGGTGGCTGTGGCTCACAGTGAGGACAAGGACACTGGCAGAAGAAGTTCTGGGAATTACTCCTTGGCATGAGCCCTCCCAGAGTCCTCCATTAGCCCCACCAAAGAGCCCAGGGAAGGCTCTAGTGTTGGGTTGACTCAGGCCAAACAACGAACAGGGAGGGAAACCAGCTCCACCCATCAGCAGACAAGCCAATTAAAGTTTTACTGAGCTCTGACCACCAGAACAACAGCCAGCTCTACCCACCACCAGTCCCTCCCATCAGGAAACTTGCAAAACCTTTTAGATAGCCTCATCCAACAGAGGGCAGACAGCAGAAGTAAGAAGAGCTAAAATCCTGCAAGAAACATAGACAAGATGAAAAGGCAGAGGGCTACATACCAGAGGAAGGAACAAGATAAAACCCCAGAAAAACAACTAAATGAAGTGGAGAAAGGCAACCTTCCAGAAAAAGAATTCAGAATAGTGATAGTGAAGATAATCCAGGACCTCGGAAAAAGAAAGGAGGCAAAGCTAGAGGAGATGCAAGAAATGTTTAACAAAGATCTAGAAGAATTAAAGAACAAACAAACAGAGATGAACAACACAATAACTGAAATAAAAAATACACTAGAGGGCTTCCCTGGTGGCGCAGTGGTTGAGAGTCCGCCTGCCGATGCAGGGGACACGGGTTCGTGCCCCGGTCTGGGAGGATCCCACATGCCGCGGAGCGGCTGGGCCAGTGAGCCATGGCCGCTGAGCCTGCGCGTCCGGAGCCTGTCCTCCGCAACGGGAGAGGCCACAACAGTGAGAGGCCCGCATAACGCATAAAAAAAAAAAAAAAAAAATACACTAGAAGGAATCAATAGCAGAATCACTGAGGCTGAAGAATGGATAAGTGACCTGGAACAAAATGCTGGAATTCACTGCTGTGGAACAGAATAAAGAAAAAAGAATGAAAAGAAATGAAGACAGCCTAAGAGACCTCTGGGACAACATTAAACACAACAATGTTCGCATTATAGGGGTCCCAGAAGAAGAGGAGGGAGAGCAAGGACCCAAGAAAATATCTGAAAAGATTAGAGTCGAAAACTTCCCTAACATGGGAAAGGAAATGGCCACCCAAGTCCAGGACATGCAGAGTCCCATACAGGATAAACCCAAGGAGAAACACACCGAGACACATAGTAGTCAAATTGGAAAAAATTACAGACAAAGAAAAATTACTGAAAGCAGTAAGGGAAAAATGACAAATAATATACAAGGGAACTTCCATAAGGTTAACAGCTGATTTCTCAGCAGAAACTCTACAAGCCAGAAGGGAGTGGCATGATATACTTGAAGTGATGAAAGGGGAGAACCTACAACCAAGACTACTCAGCAAGGATCTCATTCAGATTCAATGGAGAAATCAAAAGCTTTACAGACAAGCTAAAGCTAAGAGAATTCAGCACCACCATACCGGCTCTACAACAAATGCTAAAGAAACTTCTCTAAGTGGGAAACAGAAGAGAAGGAAAGGGCCTTCAAAAACAAACCCAAAAGAATTAAGAAAATGGTCATAGGAACATACATATCGATAATTACCTTAAACGTGAATGGATTAAATACCCAAACCAAAAGACACAGGCTTGCTGAATGGACATAAAAACAAGACCCATATATATGCTGTCTACAAGAGACCAACTTCAGACCTAGGAACACATACAGACTGAAAGTGAAGGGATAGAAAAAGATGAGGGGATAGTGAGGGGATAGAAAAAGATATTCCATGCAAATGGAAATCAAAATAAAGCTGGAGTAGCAATACTCATATCAGATAAAACAGACTTTAAAATAAAGAATGTTCCAAGAGACAAGGAACGACACTACATAATGATCAAGGGATCAATCCAAGAAGAAGATATAACAATGATAAATATATATGCACCCAACGTAGGAGCACCTCAATACATAAGGCAACTGCTAACAGCTATAAAAGAGGAAATTGACACTAACACAATAATAGTGGGGGACTTTAACACCTCACTTACACCAATGGACAGATCATCCAAACAGATCATGAATAAGGAAACACATGCTTTAAATGACACAATAGATCAGATAGATTTGATATTCATAGGACATTCCATCCAAAAACAGATTACACTTTCTTCTCAAGTGCGCACAGAATACTCTCCAGGAGAGATCACATATTGTGTCACAAATCAAGCCTCAGTAAATTTAAGAAAATTGAAATCTTATCAAGCATCTTTTCTGACAAAAGCGCTATGAGATTAGAAATCAAGTACAGGGAAAAAAACATAAAAGCACAAACACATGGAGGCTAAACAATACGTTACTACATAACCAAGAGATCACTGAAGAAATCAAAGAGGAAATCAAAAACCACCTAGAGAGAAATGATAATGAAAACAGGATAATCCAAAAGCTATGGGATGCAGCAAAACCAGTTCTAACAGGGAATTTTATAGCTACACAAGTCTACCTCAAGAAACAAGAAAAATCTCAAATAAACAATCTAACCTTATACCTAAAGGAGCTAGAGAAAGGAGAACAAACAAAACCCAAAGTTAGCAGAAGGAAAGAAATCATAAAGATCAGAGAAGAAATAAATGAAACAGAAACAAAGAAAACAATAGCGAAGATCAACAAAACTAAAACCTGGTTCTTTGAGAAGATAAACAAAATTGATAAACCATTAGCCAGACTCATCAAGAAAAAGAGGGAGAGGACTCAAATCAATAAAATTAGAAATGAAAAAGGAGAAGTTACAACAGATACTGCAAAATTACAAAGCATCCTAAGAGACTACTACAAGCAACTCTATGCCAATAAAATGGACAACCTGGAAGAAATGGACAAATTCTTAGAAAGGTATAACCTTCCAAGACTGAACCAGGAAGAAATAGAAAATATGAACAGACCAATCACAAACAATGAAATTGAAACTGTGATTAAAAATCTTCCAACAAACAAAAGTCCAGGATCAGATGGCTTCACAGGTGATTCTAACAAACATTTAGAGAAGAGCTAACACCCATCCTTCTTAAACTCTTCCAAAAAATGCAGAGGAAGGAACATTCCCAAACTCATTCTATGAGGCCACCATTACCCTGATACCAAAGCCAGACCAAGATATAAAAAAAGAAATTTACAGACCAATATCACTGATGAATATACATGCAAAAATCCTGAACAAATACTGGCAAACAGAATGCAGCAACACATTAAAAGGATCATACACCATGATCAAGTGGGATTTATCCCAGGGATGCAAGGATTCCTCAATATATTCAAATCAATCAATGTGATACACCATATTAAGAAATTGAAGAATAAAAGCCATATGATCATCTAAATAAATGCAGAAAAAGCTTTTGACAAAATTCAACACCTATTTATGATAAAAAATCTCCAGAAAGTGGGCATACAGGGAACCTATCTCAACATAATAAAGGCCATATACGACAAACCCACAGCAAACATCATTCTCAATGGTGAAATACTGAAAGCATTTCCTCTAAGATCAGGAATGAGACAAGGATGTCCACTTTCACCACTATTATTCAACATAGTTTTGGAAGCCTGAGCCACAGCAATCAGAGAAGAAAAAGAAATAAAAGGAATACAAATTGGGAAAGAAGAAGTAAAACTGTCACTGTTTGCAGATGACATGATTCTATACATAGAGAATCCTAAAGATGACAACAGAAAACTACTAGAGCTCATCAATGAATTTGGTAAAGTTGCTGGATAAAAAATTAATGCACAGAAATCTCTTGCATTCCTATACACTAATGATGAAAAGTCTGACAGAGAAATTAAGGAAACACTCCCATTTACCATTGCAACAAAAAGAATAAAATACCTAGGAATAAACCTTCCTAGGGAGACAAAAGACCTGTATGCAGAAAGCTATAAGACACTGTTGAAAGAAATGAAAGATGATACCAACAGATGGAGAGATATACCATGTTCTTGGATTGGAAGAATCAATACTATGAAAATGACTATACTACCCAAAATAATCTACAGATTCAATGCAATCCCTATCAAATTTATAAAACCAGAACAAAAAGTCTTAAAATTTGTATGGAGGCACAAAAGACCCCGAATAGCCAAAGCAGTCTTGAGGGAAAAAAGCGGAGCTGGAGGAATCAGACTCCCTGACTTCAGACTATACTACAAAGCTACAGTAATCAAGACAATATGATACTGGCACAAAAACAGAAATATAGATCAATGGAACAGGATAGAAAGCCCAGAGATAAACCCACACACCTATGGTCAACTAATCTATGACAAAGGAGGCAAGGATATACAATGGATAAAAGACAGTCTCTTCAATAAGTGGTGCTGGGGAAACTGGACAGCTACATGTTAAAGAAGGAAATTAGAACACTCCCAAACACCATACAAAAAACTAAACTCAAAATGGATTAGAGACCTAAATGTAAGACTGGACACTATAAAACTCTTAGAGGAAAACAGGAAGAACAGTCTTTGACATAAATCCCAGCAAGATCTTTTTTGATCCACCTTCTAGAGTAATGGAAATAAAAACAAAAATAAACAAATGGGACCTAATGAATATCAAAAGCTTTTGCAAAGCAAAGGAAACTACAAACAAGATGAAAAGACAACCCTCAGAATGGGAAAAAAATATTTGCAAACAAATCAACAAAGGATTAATCTCCAAAATATATAAACAGCTCATGCAGTTCAATAGTAAAAAAACAAACAGCCCAATCAAAAAATGGGCAGAAGACCTAAATACACATTTCTCCGAAGAGGATATACAGATGGCCAAGAAGCACATGAAAAGTTGCTCAACATCACTAGTCATTAGAGAAATGCAAATCAAAACTAAAGTGAGGTATCACCTCACACCAGTTAGAATGGGTATCATCAGAATCTACAAACAACAAATGCTGGAGAGTGTGTGGAGAAAAGGGAACCCTCTTGCACTGTTGGTGGGAATGTAAATTGATACAGCCACTATGGAGAACAGTATGGAGGTTCGGTATAAAACTAAAAATAGAATTACCATATGACCCAGCAATCCCACTACTGGGCATATAACCTGAGAAAACCATAATTCAAAAAGACACATGCACCCCAATGTTCATTGCAGCACTATTTACAATAGCCAGGTCATGGAAGCAACCTAAATGCCCATCGACAGATGAACAGATAAAGAAGATGTGGTACATATATACAGTGGAATATTACTCAGCCATAAAACGGAACGAAACTGGGTCATTTGTAGAGACGTGGATGAATCTAGAGACTGCCATACAGAGTGAAGTTAAGTCAGAAAGAGAAAAACAAATATCGCATATTAACGTATATATATGGAAACTAGAAAAATGGTACAGATGAACCAGGTTGCAGGGCAGAAGTTGAGACACAGATGTAGAGAACAATCGTATGGACACCAAGGGGGGAAAGCAGTGGCAGGTGGGGTTGGTGGTGTGATGAATTGGGAGTTTGGGATTGACATGTATACACTGATGTGTATAAAATGGATGACTAATAATAACCTGCTATATAAAAAAATAAATTAAATATATTCAAAAATTAAAAAAAAAAAGGAAAATTAAGACCCAAAGGAGCTGTCAGGCACAAAAGCTTATATAATGTTTGAAACAAAGAATAATAAATTATGGAAATGTAACAAGACAAAGTGGTTTGGGCTAGGGGCAGGAAATTATGGGACAGTGACTAGGAAATATATGGGGAAAAGTAATGGAAGACAAGGGTTATTTTAATGGGTTTGTTTGTACAGATCCATTTGGTGTTAACTCCTAGTCTCTGGTGATAAGAATTTCTCTTTCTGGTACAGAGAGGTACTCTTTCTCATGGGAAATGTTATGACCTGCTTTTAGCTGGAAAGAGGGAGGTCAGAGAGCCCTTCCTGTATCTGCTCTTCCTCAAGTAACTTCAGCTCAAAATTCAATATGCCAAAGGGGGTGACATGCTCTGAACCACTTCAGGATAAAAATATCTGAAAAGCACACAAAAAAATTATCAGTAGGATTAGGATAGAAGAATTCTTTTTTTTTTTTCAATTCAAACTCATAGTTAATTTTAATTACATACATATGCAGTAAAAAATAATTATTATTCTCCAATATTTACTTTCCCCTTCTTCCTGCTCCTTTACCCAGTTCTAATAAGGCTCACAGGAGGCTGGCTAGGGACTATATTTCCCATTCTCTCTTGCAACTAACTAGGATCATGTGATAAGTTCCTACAATGAAAAATGAGCAGAAATCAGGCATACAATTGCCTGGGCATTTTCTTATAACAAAATTGCTTGTTTTGTATCCTGATCTTTTCCCCTTCCAACAGGCTGTAGGATGGACTTTAGCCAGCTTTGGCCTGCAGTGAAGATAGCACCAAGGTGACAGTGCATTGTGAAGCTGAACTGAGCACAATGGAACTAGGCATCTGCTTTTTATCTTCTTCAGGTCACTTGGAACAGTTGTTCTCTGAGGGAGAAATAAATACCTGTCTTTTGTGAGCTCTTACATTCTGAAATCTTTTTACAGCATCTTGGCCTATCCCCCAGCAACAACAGCAAGCATTTATTGTGTTTTAAATATAGTCTAAATTTTAAAAGTTTGAGATCAATGGAACAAGTATATTTTAAATTAAGATAAAGTGTCAATCCCATTACTTATTTACCCAGTGTGCATATGTCAATAATACTTGAAACTTCTATTTTAGAATGGCATAGTCACTTCATTGATTTTTATAACTCCTGTAATTTAATTCCCAAATTGTTCCTAATATAATTATGTAAAAAAATTGACCCATTGTATGTCCAAAGGAAAAGGCTAGTTCTTTTCATTTTATTTCAGAGATTTGTTTTGATATTCACGTTTCTTCATTTTCCTAGACAACCTCTCACAGGATTATATTTCATTTTGACCGCTATGATATTGTTACTTGTTTACTTCTCATCAAATAATGGACTTTGGTATCTGATTAGCTTTATTCTATTCTTGAAAGAAGAATGTTATCCTCCGGTTAACATATCTTACTGATAGCTGTCAGAAAAATAACCTTTGACGCCTTCTCAATACTGCTCTAACAACTTCCACAAAACATACTGCAAACAAGGCTAGCTGGATTCAAAAGTGGCATTCATAACAAATTAAAGGCTCCCAATAATTATGGCCTACAACTCTATAACATTCTTAAATTTGCAGGAAATATACATGGCTTGTGAATCACTTAATAATCAGCCAATATAAAAGCTTTCACATCTTGTGTCACTATTAAAATGATTAGTATAGTGTCGTTACTTCCATTCAATTCTTCTAAAACATGAAATATTTTATATCCTGAAACTTCTATACAGTGATTTCAGAGTGTTTAACATCAACATTTAGAAACACAACTGACTGTTTTTCAAACTCAGTATTCTGTAACCAAATAGATTATTGCTATGATTATTCTCATATTTATAATATGTTTACTTATAGGGGATTCTACATCTAAAAGTAAAGTTTTTCCTGAGAGTATTTACATAAGACATCTCTACCTTTATTTGGTCATCAATTTTATTATAAACTTACATCATTGTGAGAACTAAGATATCTCATATTAATGGGCTGCTATAGGGGATTGACTCCCTTTATGCTTAAATGATCCCACCTGGTCCCTAAAATTCATTTTGGCTTTTTTGAGGTTATTGGTGTTGAGTTTATTTTGGAACTCTCATAAGTAATTTTTTTTAAATTGACAAGACAAGATCCTCCAAAGACAGGCAAAGCCTAGTATGTGTTATGTAATGATGAAACATACATGAAGGCTATTGCACAACTCTAAATTTAGATGATGCCCAGAACCAAGGTATAGTCAATGAAGGTGAAAGGGAAGGTGCAGATGTGAGAAACACTAATAGAATCCATAATGATGGGTAACTAATTGAATATGGGTAATGAGATTAAAAACAGGTCAAGAAGGCTATGAGGCCTTAAGTTTGGCAAACTTAGATAATGGGGGAGATGTAAAATAAGCATTTGATGAATGAAAGTAAAAGTCATGTCTACCTTGGTTCGTGAAATGGCAGGCACAGCAGGACTGTTGCAGGAGTTCAATAAATTTGGGAATACTGTTAATGATAATAGATATTCAAATTCTTATGTTTAATTTACTTGGAATCATTCTTGTAGAAGGTACATCAAAGACTCTGACTTTGAGGCATGCCTTTCTTTCTGTTATAATTAACTGCTGCAGAAAAAATGGGGGCAATAGGCATTTAATATAAATTTTGAAAATCTATTTCCAACAAGAGATTTAAGAAAATTGCAATTCAACAATATTTACTTGAACATTTAGTTCTGGAGTTTGGGCTGGAGTTGTCCTCAAGGGGAAATTATAATTACTGAAGAACTCTAATAGAGTAGGGATTGCATCAATTATTATAGAAGTAACAACAGTGAACCATTGTTTTCAAATAAAATTTAGATCACCTTAGAGATACACAGAAAAAATAATTGGATCAGATAGCATTTCTGAGGAAAATTATGCTCTGCTGTTTACCCAACAGAGGTCCACTGTCTTGGGTCATGGAAATGTTTGTCACTGATCTATGAAGACATAAATACAGAGATTCAAAGACTTTAGAAACTTTTACAACCATTTGAAAATGTGTTTTGAATATCATAATGAATGTATAAGTCTTTTTATATTTATTTCATACTTCTAACAATTTATGTTTTTATATTGCAATGTTGGACTATGACTGAATAGAAACTTCCAAAAAAACTGGTCCTTCATCACAGAGAGGTTGAGAAGCTCTGTACTAGAGGATGGGTAATGTTTCTACATAAATATGGAGGGCATTCCAAGGTTTTCGCAAAGTATTTCACATGTTCTAGGAACAGAAAGCAGCCTAGTTTCACTGAAGTACAGTGTGTATAAAGGTTTAAAGGTAGAGAAGGTTGTATGTTAACTTTAGATAACTTAGGAAGTCTTGAATGCTATAGTTTAATTAAAGAGAACTTTCCCAAGGTTTCATTTACTGAATGCTCATTTGATTAAGCATCAAGATCAGGCTGATGCTAAACACAACTGCAACACGTCATTTTTCTATTAAAGGCACTTTGGTTTTATTAATGAGCATGTGTTATTTTCAAGTCACTCTTCAAATTTATTCCTTATTCATTTTCTCCCATTGGGTGGGGTACCTATGGTTTCTTTTGGAGAACAGCATTTTAAATCACAAGGTCTTCTCAGTATTAATTTTAAAAAAAAAGAATCCCCTGAATTAATGTTAATAAAGGATATATTTTTTAAAGGCAGTATAACTTGCATAGAAATATAAAATGAACATGTGCAAAATATTGTTTTACCTCATTAATTAATGAGGGAACCAGTAAAATGTTACAATTGGTTCAAAGGAGAATTCAAATAACTCACACATATAAAGGCAATCAAGAATACTAAAATAAACTTGCAAATATATGTAAATCTGATGAATATCCATGAGGTAATAATCTACTGGACAAAATTCACTTTCATCTCTATGGATAAGAATTATTTGCATTACTAAATAGCTCAAAGAGTATGAAAGGATCAGAACCAGATAGAATCAGATAACCAGGAAAGGTGATCTACCCAGAACAGTAAGTAATTTTTGTTCTTTTTAATGCCTTTGGCAATTTTCCCCTACAATCCTATCAACTGAAACTTTCTATTTTTGTATGTTGTGTTTCATTGCCATTGCTATTATTATTTCAATTTATCCTAAAGTAAGAAAAGGAGACTTATAGTCAAGCTTCCTTAAAAGTGGGGTTTCAGGGTTTCCCTGGTGGTGCAGTGGTTAAGAATCCTCCTGCCACTGCAGGGGACACGGGTTAACGCCCTGGTCTGGGAAGATCCTATATGCCACAAAGTAACAAAGCTCACGCGCCACACTACTGGGCCTACGCTCTAGGCCACAACTACTGAGCCCATGTGCCACAACTACTGAAGCCTGCACGCCTGGAGCCCGTGCTCCACAAAGAGAAAACACTGCAATGAGAAACCTGCACACCACAAAGAAGAGTAGCCCCTGCTTGCCCCAACTAGAGAAAGCCCACACGCAGCAACAAAGACCCAAAACAGCCAAAAATAAAAATTAATTTTTTTTTAAAAGTGGGGTTTCAAATCAACTGCTTTTCAAAAAGTTCAGTTGCCCGGCATTTGAGAAAAGGATGCGCTAAATCACTGTAGTTTCTGTGCCTAACATCTTTTGGTGGCACTTATAAGTAGCCATGTGCTGTTTGTACAGTTTTCTTCCAATTCTCCATTCAGAAAATTCATTTTTTTTTATCCACCACCATTTACTGGCACTTAAAAGATCATGTATGTTTCAGAAAATCTGCTTGACAGCCTGTGGTTTACAAGAGAAATTTGGTAGACATTCTGTTATAACATGGCAGGAGAGTGTAGAGTGAGCACATAGCATCTAGGATTAATAAATGGGAGTGCCAGCATGGAGTGGGATGTTTAAGCAGCAAACGGCTTCTATGGAGGAGGCTCATACCTTACTATGTCTACTCTACCTTACACTGTTGATTTAAAGCCCAGATGGAAGAGAGCCTCGGGTTGATTGGTACCCTCTAAAAAGGAGCTAGTGGTTTCCAAAAAGGCCCTATTAGGCAGGCATCAATTCTTCCTAGAAACTTGAAAGGGATATCACAAGCCTAAGGGGCTTTCCAGTTTACACCTCTGAGACATGTTGGTTGATTAAGTTTGAGGGTCTTGTGTGAAGTGCTTTGGGGGAGTCCACTCTGTGAGACTGGCAATACAATACTTCTTTTTGTGATTAACTTCCCCAGGGTTCTCAATTCAAAACCCTGCACTTGTACTCACTTCACTTAAAATTTTACAAAAGCCAGAACCCCTGAGGCCTCATTGGCTTCTATAGACATTCGTCTTCACTGCCAAATATTTATCTTCTTTAAGAGAGACTATATCTTCCCAACTAGCTCCCCTTTGGAATACTGTCCAGCTGTGTATCAGACTTCATACACTATCCTTCCGATAGCTAAGATAAATCTGACTCTGTGCATACAATCATTATGATTCAAATAATTGCATGCTTGGCTTAGTAGTGGGTGCCAGCCACAAATGTGATAATTTCTTCTTCCCACAGCCTCACACAAAGAGGTAATTTGTTCCATGCCCCCAGCAACAGGTAAATGGCACAAAACATGAGCAATGCCTGCATAGAGAGAAAGGCACATATTACAGATAAAATGGGTGAAAGAGAAATGATCCATATGCACAATTACTAAATTTGCATTAATCATTTTGGGATGGATGCTCTCATTGTATGAGTCTTGGGAAACCTAGCAGAGGAAAGCTGTTGCCTAGAGGATAAAAATAGCTTTATTCTTGCCGTCATAAGCCTGAGCTCTGGGGGATTCAATTCCCTTGCCAACTTTTTGAAACTCCAGCCCAAGGCACTAGAGTATCACGTAAAGCCCTCCACTTCTTAATCAAAACTCCAAGTTTTTCTTTTTCCAATACTTAGGTTTTATTTGCTCGCAAACAAAAGTGTCAAACTTGCCTTTCTCATGGCAATTATGTGCTGTTCTTATACCGGTATGAGAAAAAGTATCCCACAGGTAAATACATAGAAGGTGAAATACAGCTATTAGTATAGAAAGAAAGATTTTAGTCTTCTTACAAACCATTCATTCTGCTTCAAAAATAGGAAGAAATGGTCACTCCTTGAATGCCACTGAAACCAATTCTTAAGCCACTGATGAAAATGAAAGATCTGTGCCAGGAAGGTTGTACGAAGAAAACTATACATCTCAGCTGCACTACACCTACAGATGAACATTGAGAGGCTTGGAGGAAAACAAATTAAAACATAATAAATGGTGAATTAGGGAACCAATACGTACTTACATATTCTTATGAATGCAGGTTATATCGTTAACTTTTTGTTCCAGTCCATGCCCACAAATTCAGACTGTCACTCTTGAATAGCTGCTTTCCATCACTCCCACAAACACTAAAAGCCTCTTCATGCCTCATTATGGTCAGCCCCCATACACATACCCCTTTAAGATTTCTCTTGTCTCTACCTCCTATATCTGCATGTACCATCTTTGTGAGCACTGCTATAAAACCTTTCCATTGGACCCTGGACTTGCTCTAGAAACACGTTCTTGAAGCAAGTTTTCAAACTCATCCTTCTGGTACTGAAGCCACTCTCACTTGCAAATTGAACTCTGGGTCTTCATTCTGTCTGTAAATGACATCTGGAGTAGCCAAGGGAATGTGGAATGCACCTACAGCATCTGTTATCTCTCCCAACTCTACTGAGCTCTGTCTATCACTTCCACCTTTCAAAGCTTTTTTTTTTTCCCTCCATGAAACTAGACAAGACAAGCAACATGCCCTGGTGGCAAGGGTTGTGAAATGGGGAAATACCAATATTTTACAGAAAATAGTGGACTGCTACCCATCTGTGGTAGGCAGAATAATGGCCCCAAGTCAACCTAATTGTCAAAGCTGAGGTCCACTATGAGGGAGCCCAGCTGAAATCAGCAAAGCTGCCTACCCAACTAGAAGAGGACACAGGCAGGTTACAGGGCCCAGGCAAAACCAGAAGAACTGCCTAGCTAAAACTCACCTGAATTGTCAAACTATAAAACCATGATTTACATGCACATTGTTTCCAGTAACTAAATATTGGGGTGACGTTTTGTACAGAAATAGCTAATTCCACACTAGTACCTCCACTATCTGCCTTCAGAGAGAGTTTGCATGCCTGGATATTTGTATGCCTAGATTCATTTTTTTTTTTTTTTTTACATCTTTATTGGAGTATAATTGCTTTACAACGGTGTGTTAGTTTCTGCTTTATAACAAAGTGAATCAGTTATACATATACATATGTTCCCATATCTCTTCCCTCTTGCGTCTCCCTCCCTCCCACCCTCCCTATCCCACCCCTCTAGGTGGTCACAAAGCACCGAGCTGATCTCCCTGTGCTATGTGGCTGCTTCCCACTAGCTATCTATTTTACGTTTGGTAGTGTATATATGTCCATGCCACTCTCTCGCTTTGTCACAGCTTATCCTTCCCCCTCCCCATATCCTCAGGTCCATTCTCTAGTAGGTCAGTGTCTTTATTCCTGTCTTACCCCTAGGTTCTTCATGACATTTTTTTTTCTTAAATTCCATATATATGTGTTAGCATACAGTATTTGTCTTTCTCTTTCTGACTTACTTCACTCTGTATGACAGACTCTAGGTCTACCCACCTCATTACAAATAGCTCAACTTCCCTTCTTTTTATGGCTAGTAATATTCCATTGTATATATGTGCCACATGTTCTTTATCCATTCATCCGATGATGGACACTTAGGTTGTTTCCATCTCCGGGCTATTGTAAATAGAGCTGCAATGAACATTTTAGTACATGACTCTTTTTGAATTATGGTTTTCTCAGGATATATGCCCAGTAGTGGGATTGCTGGGTCATATGGTAGTTCTATTTTTAGTTTTTTAAGGAACCTCCATACTGTTCTCCATAGTGGCTGTACCAATTCACATTCCCACCAGCATTGCAAGAGTGTTCCTTTTTCTCCACATCCTCTCCAGCATTTATTGTTTCTAGATTTTTTGATGATGGCCATTCTGACTGGTGTGAGATGATATCTCGTAGTTTTGATTTGCATTTCTCTAATCATTAATGATGTTGAGCATTCTTTCATGTGTTTATTAGCAGTCTATATATCTTCTTTGGAGAAATGTCTATTTAGGTCTTCTGCCCATTTTTGGATTGGGTTGTTGGTATTTTTGTTATTGAGCTGCATGAGCTGCTTATAAATTTTGGAAATTTATCCTTTGTCGGTTGCTTCATTTGCAAATATTTTCGCCCATTCTGAGGGTCCTCCTTTGGTCTTCTTTATGGATTCCTTTGCTGTGCAAAAGCTTTGAAGTTTCATTAGGTCCCATTTGTTTATTTTTGTTTTTATTTTCATTTTTCTAGGAGGTGGGTCACAAAGGATCCTGCTGTGATTTATGTAATAGAGTGTTCTGCCTATGTTTTCCTTTAAGAGTTTGATAGTTTCTGGCCTTACATTTAGCTCTTTAATCCATTTTGAGCTTATTTTTGTGTATGGTGTTAGGGGGTGATCGAATCTCATACTTTTACATGTACCGGTCCAATTTTCCCAGCAACACTTAGTGAAGAGGCTGTCCTTTCTCCACTGTACATTCCTCCCTCCTTTATCAAAGATAAGGTGACCATATGTGCATGGGTTTATCTATGGGCTTTCTATCCTGTTCCATTGATCTAACTTTCTGTTTTTGTGCCAGTACCATACTGTCTTGATTACTGCAGCTTTGTAGTATAGTCTGAGACAAGGAGCCTGATTCCACTAGCTCCATTTTTCGTTCTCAAGATTGCTTTGGCTATTCGGGGTCTTTTGTGTTTCCATACAAATTGTGAAATTTTTTTGTTCTAGTTATGTGAAAAATGCCTGTGGTAGTTTGATAGGGATTGTATTGAATCTGTAGATTGCTTTGGGTAGTAGAGTCATTTTCACAATGTTAATTCTTGCAAATCAAGAACATGGTATATCTCTCCACCTATTTGTATCATCTTTAATTTCTTTCATCAGTGTCTTATAATTTTCTGCATAAAAGTCTTTTGTCTCCTTAGGTAGGTTCATCCCTAGATATTTTATTCTTTTTGTTGCAATGGTAAATGGGAGTGTTTTCTTGATTTCACTTTCAGACTTTTCATCATTAGTGTATAGGAATGCCAGAGATTTCTGTGCATTAATTTTCTATCCTGCTATTTTACCAAATTCATTGATTAGCTCTAGTACTTTTCTGGTGGCATCTTTAGGATTCTCAACGCATAGTATCATGTCATCTGCAAAGAGTGACAGCTTTACTTCTTCTTTTCCGATTTGGATTCCTTTTATTTCCTTTTCTTCTCTTATTGCTGGGGCTAAAATTTCCAAAACTATGTTGAATAAGAGTGGTGAGAGTGAGCAACCTTGTCTTGTTCCTGATCTTAGTGGAAATGCTTTCAGTTTTTCACAATTGAGGACGATGTTGGCGGTGGGTTTGTCATATATGGCCTTTATAATGTTGAGGAAAGTTCCCTCTATGCCTACTTTCTGCAGGGTTTTTATCATAAATGGGTGTTGAATTTTGTCGAAAGTTTCCTCTGCATCTATTGAGATGATCATATGGTTTTTCTCCTTCAATTTGTTAATATGATGTATCACGTTGATTCATTTGCATACATTGAAGAATTCTTGCATTCCTGGAATAAACCCCACTTGATCATGGTGTATGATCCTTTTAATGTGCTGTTGGATTCTGTTTGCTAGTATTCTGTTGAGGATTTTTGCATCTATGTTCATCAGTGATATTGGCCTGTAGTTTTCTTTCTTTGTGACATCCTTGTCTGGTTTTGGTATCAGGGTGATGGTGGCTTCGTAGAATAAGTTTGGGAGTGTTCCTCCCTCCGATATATTTTGGAAGAGTTTGAGAAGGATAGGTGTTAGCTCTTCTCTAAATGTTTGATAGAATACGCCTGTGAAGCCATCTGGTCCTGAGCTTTTGCTTGTTGGAAGATTTTTAATCACAGTTTCAATTTCAGTCCTTGTGATTGGTCTGTTCATATTTTCTATTTCTTCCTGATTCAGTCTTGACAGGTTGTGCATTTCTAAGAATTTGTCCATTTCTTCCAGTTTGTCCATTTTATTGGCATAGAGTTGCTTGTAATCTCTAATGATCTTTTGTATTTCTGCAGTGTCAGTTGTTAACTTCTCCTTTTTCATTTCTAATTGACTTGAGTCTTCTCCCTTTTTTTCTTGATGAGTCTGGCTAATGGTTTATCAATTTTGTTTATTTTCTCAAAGAACCAGCTTTTAGTTTTACTGATCTTTGCTATTGTTTCCTTCATTTCTTTTTCATTTATTTCTGATCTCGTCTTTATGATTTCTTTCATTCTGCTAACTTTTGGGGTTTTTTTGTTCTTCTTTCTCTAATTGCTTTAGGTGCAAGGTTAGATTGTTTATTCGAGATGTTTCCTGTTTCTTAAGGTAGGATTATATTCCTATAAACTTCCCTCTTAGAACTGCTTTTGCTGCATCCCATAGGTCCGGGTCATTGTGTCTCCATTGTCATTTGTTTCTAGGTATTTTTTGATTCCCTCTATGATTTCTTCAATGATCACTTCGTTATTAAGTAGTGTATTGTTTAGCCTCCATGTGTTTGTATTTTTTACAGATCCTTTCCTGTAATTGATTATCTAGTCTCATACCGTTGTGGTTGGAAAAGATAATTGATACAATTTCAATTTTCTTAAATTTACCAACGCTTGATTTGTGACCCAAGATATGATCTATCCTGGAGAATGTTCCATGAGCACTTGAGAAAAATGTGTATTCTGTTGTTTTTGGATGGAATGTCCTGTAAATATCAACTAAGTCCATCTTGTTTAATGTATCATTTAAAGCTTGTGTTTCCTTATTTATTTTCATTTTGGATGATCTTCCCATTGGTGAAAGTGGGGTGTTAAAGTCCCCTACTATGAATGTGTTATTGTCGATTTCCCTTTTTATGGCTGTTAGCATTTGCCTTTTGTATTGAGGTGCTCCTATGTTGGGTGCATAAATATTTACAATTGTTATATCTTCTTCTTGGATCGATCCCTTGATCATTATGTAGTGTCCTTCTTTGTCTCTTGTAATAGTCTTTATTTTAAAGTCTATTTGGTCTGATATGAGAATTGCTACTCCAGCTCCTTTTGGTTTCCAGTAGCTTGGAATATATTTTTCCATCCCCTTATATTCAGTCTATATGTGTCTCTAGGTCTGAAATTGTTCTGTTGTAGACAGCATATATATGGGTCTTGTTTTTGTATCCATTCAGCCAATCTGTGTCTTTTGGTGAGAGCATTTAGTCCATTTACATTTAAGGTAATTATTGATATGTGTGTTCCTATTCCCATTTTCTAAAATGTTTTGGGTTCATTATTGTAGGTCTTTTCCTTCTTTTGTGATTCTTGCCTAGAGAAGTTCCTTTAGCATTTGTTGTAAAGCTGGTTGGGTGGTGCTGAACTCTCTCAGCTTTTGCTTGTCTGTAAAGGTTTTAATTTCTCCATCAAATCTGAATGAGATCCTTGCTGGGTAGAGTAATCTTGGTTGCAGGTTCTTCTCCTTCATCACTTTAAATACGTCCTGCCAGTCCCTTTGGCTTGCAGAGTTTCTGCTGAAAGATCAGCTGTTAACCTTATGGGGATTCCCTTGTGTGTTATTTGTTGTTTTTCCCTTGATGCTTTTAATATGTTTTCTTTGTATTTTATTTTTGACAGTTTGAATAGTATTTGTCTTGGCATATTTCTCCTCGGATTTACCCTGTATGGGACTCTCTGTGCTTCCTGGACTTGATTATTTATTTCCTTTCCCATATTAGGGAAGTTTTCAAGTATAATCTCTTCAAATATTTTCTCAGTCCCTTTCTTTTTCTCTTCATCTTCTGGAACCCCTATAATTCCAATGTTGGTGTGTTTAATGTATTCCCAGAGGTCTCTGAGACTGTCCTTATTTCTTTTCATTCTTTTTTCTTTATTCTACTCTGCAGTAGTTATTTCCACTATTTTATCTTCCAGGTCACTTATCCGTTCTTCAGCCTCAGTTATTCTGCTATTGATCCCATCATTTATTGTGTTGTTCATCGTTGTTTGTTTCACCTTTAGTTCTTCTAGGTCCTTGTTAAATGTTTCTTGCATTTTGTCTATTCTATTTCCAGGATTTTGGATCATCTTTACTATCATTATTCTGAATTCTTTTTCAGGTAGACTGCCTATTTCCTCTTCATTTGTTAGGTCTTGTGGGTTTTTATCTTGCTCCTTCATCTGCTGTGTGTTTTTATGTCTTTTCATTTTGCTTATCTTACTGTGTTTGGGGTCTCCTTTTTGCAGGCTGCAGGTTTGTAGTTCCCGTTGTTTTTGGTGTCTGTCCCCAGTGGCTAAAGTTGGTTCAGTGGGTTGTGTAGGCTTCCTGGTGGAGGAGACTAGTGCCTGTGTTCTGGTGGATGAGGCTGGATCTTGTGTTTCTGGTGGGCAGGTCCACGTCTGGTGGTGTGTTTTGGGGTGTCTGTGGACTTATTATGATTTTCGGCAGCCTCTCTGCTAATGGGTGGGGTTCTGTTCCTGTCTTGCTAGTTGTTTGGCATAGGATGTCCAGCACTGTAGCTTGCTGGTCGTTGAGTAAAGCTGGGTGCTGGTGTTGAGATGGAGATCTATGGGAGATTTTCGCCATTTGATAGTATGTGGAGCTGGGAGGTCTCTTCTGGACCAGTGTCCTGTAGTTGGCTCTCCCACCTCAGAAGTACAGCAGAGTCCTGGCTGGAGCACCAAGAGCCTTTCATCCACACGGCTCAGAATAAAAGGGAGAAAAAGAAAAGAAAAGAAAAGAAAAGAAAAGAAAGAAAGAAAGAAAGAAAGAAAGAAAGAAAGAAAGAAAGAAAAGAAAGAATGAAAGAGAAGGAAAGAAAGAAAGGAAGGAAGAAAGAAAGGAAGGAAGGAAGGGAGGAAGGGAGGGAGGGAGGGAGGAAGGAAGGAAGGAAAGAAAGAAAAGATAAAGTAAAATAGAGTAAGATAAAATAAAATAAAGTTATTAAAATAAAAAATAATTATTAAGAAAAAAAATTTTTTTAAAGAAAAAAAACGGATGGATAGAACCCTAGGACAAATGGTGGAAGCAAAGCTATACAGACACAATCTCACACAGAAGCATACACATACACACAAAAAGAGGAAAAGGGGAAAAAATCATAAATCTTGCTCTTAAAGTCCACCTCCTCAATTTGCGATGATTCGTTGTCTATTCATATATTCCACAGATGCAGGGTACATCAGGTTGATTGTGGAGCTTTAATCCGCTGCTCCTGAGGCTGCTGGGAGAGATTTCCTTTTCTCTTCTTTGTTCTCACAGCTCCCGGGGCTCAGCTTTGGATTTTGCCCCACCTCTGCGTGTAGGTCGCCAGAGGGCGTCTGTTCTTCACTCAGACAGGATGGGGTTAAAGGAGCAGCTGCTTCGGGGACTCTGGCTCACTCAGGCCAGGGGGGAGGGAGGGGTACATAGTGTGGGACGAGCCTGTGGCGGCAGAGACCGGCGTGACGTTGCACCAGCCTGAGGGGCGCCGTGCGTTCTCCTGAGGAAATTGTCCCTGGATCCCGGGACGCTGGCAGTTGCGGGCTGCACAGGCTCCCCATAAGGGGGGTGTGGATAGGGACCTGTGCTCGCACACAGGCTTCTTGGTGGCGGCAGCAGCAGCCTTAGCATCTCATGCCCATCTCTGGGGTCTGCGCTTTTAGCCGCAGCTCGCGCCAGTCTCTGGAGCTACTTCAAGCAGCGCTCTTAATCCCCTCTCCTCGTATACCAGGAAACAAAGAGGGAAGAAAAAGTCTCTTGCCTCTTCAGCAGCTCCAGGCTTTTTCCCGGACTCCCTCTCGGCTAGCCGTGGTGCACTAACCCGCTGCATGCTGTGTTCACGCTGCCAACCCCAGTCCTCTCCCAGTCGGCGCCCGAAGCCCAAGCCTCAGCCCCCAGCCCCGCCCACCCCAGTGGGTGAGCAGACAAGCCTCTCGGGCTGGTGAGTGCCCGTCAGCATCGATCCTCTCTGCGGGAATCTCTCCACTTTGCCCTCCCCACCCCTGTGCCTGCGTTCTCCTCCGCGGCTCCGAAGCTTTCCCCCTCCGCCACCCACAGTCTATGCCCGTGAAGGGGCTTCCTAGTGTGTGGAAACCTTTCCTCCTTCACAGCTCCCTCCCACTGGTGCAGGTCCCATTCCTATCCTTTTGTCTCTGTTTATTCTTTTTTCTTTTGCCCTACCCAGGTATGTGGGGAGTTTCTTGCATTTTGGGAGGTCTGAGGTCTTCTGCCAGCGTTCACTAGGTGCTCTGTAGCAGTTTTTCCACGTGTAGATGTATTTCTGGTGTATCTGTGGGGAGGAAGGTGATCTCCGCGTGTTACTCTTCCGCCATCTTCCGCTCGTCCCCCTGCCTAGATTCTTACATTCATTGATTCCGTCACAAGCAAGCTCTGTGACCTCTATCAACTCATTTAGCTCTCAGTCTTTTCATTTGTAAAATGAGATGTTGCTACCATTTGATAAACAATACCACATTTAGCTTTATGAATCCATCAAGGATAAAAAGAGAAAAGGATTTCAAACTATTCCTTCCATTAAGACCAACAGACAAAGACAACGGCTGGCATGTCATCCACAAATTACCATTCATATTTAACTGGGAGAATGAATTTTAGCAACTCTGAAATCAAAATTAAGCCCTGAGTTGAATATATACATTCATTTCACCTTTCCTCTTCTCATTCATTTAAGAGAAGAGCAGAAGAAACTGCAGGATATAGTCCAGTAACAATAAAAGTAAACAGTAAATAATAAATAGACAGGAGTGTTTGAATTACCAAGCAATAAGCCCCATTACTAGCCCCTAATCAAAAACTAACACACTGCTCTCTGTTTCTATATAACTTAGTGACTTTGATTTGTATTGGGAAAGATGAATCTAGAAAATAGCTCTGTGCCTTCTGAAATAGACCCAGTCACCATAACAAAATTTTGAATATTTACTTTAAATGTAAGACAAACAGAACTGTGTGTGTGTGTGTTATCAATTTATTTCCTCTCAGTTTCAAATCCATGCTCTTTAACTCTTCTTTGTGATGTTGACATTGGACTCTAAAATTTTCCCCATGCCAGCTGGCACAATGTCAGGCTTTGTCAATAGAGGGAGCTGAAGGGATGCAGCAAGACCAAAACAGAAGAAGGAGCTCCTCTTCCGGATTTAGTAGGTTCTTATGTTGCAGCTCCCAGTAGATGGGTATGCAAGAGGCCCAGCGGCAGTCACTCTCTGGCAAGTTCCTCGGCCATGGTGGACTGCTCCTATGGGCTAACTCAGTCCATGGACACTGCAGCAAGTTTCTCTGTCCCCAGCTGACTGCTTTCTGTGGATGGACTCAAGTTCTTACTATTTGCATTCACTATGGTACATGAAACAACACGTGTATAATGTCATTTTGATCCTTTTTGACTAGCAGTCATTATATCAAAAAATTATCATATAAAAATTCATGAAAGTTAACAATTCATGCATCATTTCTAAAGTTTCAGAAATATGATTTCTGGGTCCACGAAATGGGAAGCATAAGTGTACTATCAAAGAATAAGCAAATTAAGAGAGTTACATTCAGGCTGATGTTTTTTTCTGGAGACTATAAGTTCACTGATTACAGTCAGAGGAAAGTCAGTAGACTTATTCTTGGTATGTAAAATATCAGTCATGGTTTTAGGAAGGTATCAATCTAAAATATCAGTAGTACAAACACTTAGTCTTACAAACATTGTGAAATTTTGCTAAAGAGAACTGAAACTTATAGCGGACATAGACTGGAAGAAGTTAATCATTTGGCTTATAGTTTCTTTTAGGCCAGGTTCCCCAGAAGCAGACCTTAAGAAGATTCTTTTGCTAGTGTTGTAGTAAGGAAATAATCCCAGGAAAAATCACTAAGAGAAGTTTATTGGGAACACAAGACAGAGAAAGGGAAGAAGGTAACCAAGAATGCAATTGCAGACAATGTCCCAGAAGGGTACCTGCAGCCTGCTACTAGAGAACTCTGCAGTATTATGTTTCAGAACTGTCCCAAACTGAGGTGAGGGAGCTGGGTTGTCATACTTCCACAAGACTGGTCACTAGCTAAGGGCCTGCTAGAGTAAAGTCCCCTTCCAGGCATTCTGGGCTCTCTGCCCAAGTGATCAGAGTAGCTCTAGTAAGCTGAGAGCTGACCTCTGTAGAAGACAAAAAAGCACACCAGCACAGGGGGCTGCAGGTGTGGATGGAGTTAAGGATGAATCCCAGGGCATCTAAGCAGAGCAATAAGAGAATTTGATACTTAATAAAAGAATTCTCTCCTTTTCAGCATTTTTATTTCAGATGATTGTCAGAACTATCCTGAATGATTTGCAAAAGAGAAAAGATCTGGAATCAAAGATTTTATCAAAAGATCAGGCATGGTGTCCAGTAGTAATAACCAGAGATGGATTTAGTAATCCCACGATAGTCAAGACCCCTCTTTTGTAAAATAAACAGAAATGGTCTAAGGAAATACAATATAAGAAATTTAAAGATTACATGAAGTTCTGTTAAAGTATAATCATTGGAGACTGTAGAGGTGAAGGTATTCTCCAGGGACCTCTAAGGTTTCTTTTCTTCTTAACAGTGTCACTTTACGTATTTGTTTGAGACTCCAAGCTGAACTCAAAGATTTAGGTATGCTTGCCAATTTGGGTTCAGAATATTTCTCTTTGCTTCTATGCAGCCTGAATCTGAATCGTACACATTCTCTGATGGTATATAAATACTGAAAGTAAAAAAGTGGAGAGAAAACTGCTAAGCCAGAGAATACAAAGAATGCAGGAAAAACATGGGTTGTTAAAGGTTGCAACTAAAAAGAAATTTGGCAACTGATAAAATTATTACATGAAAAATTTGAATTCCACTCTCATGGGAAAAAAATACAAGAACAAGCAAGATGACTTCAGGATGGCTTAATTGACTAAGGAGCTGCTTATGGATTAGAGAGCACCAGTATCCATATTTATGTCAGGTTATGATATATCACTCATATCCAGAAAGTATATTTACCTGGAAATAAATCTTAGCTTTCAGTGCCATTCTGAGAGGGTGGAATACACAAAAAATGCCTGGACTGATGTGTTACATTGTCAAATGGTTTTGTTTCTGGCAGATTTCCCCCTACATAAGGCAAACATGCCTGGGTTCAATCTTTGGCAAAGAATGAAAAATACAAACCAGATTCCACTCCTTTTCAAAAGAAATAGGATATAACAAGATTAATCAGATAAGTCAGAATAATCAGGAAAACTCATCCTCAAATTAACAAACCTAAAATTATAAAGAATGTCAGTATCCTAAAAAATAAAGGAGGTATGAATAAGAAGAGATAAGAACAGCTAATAGAGACTTTAGTCATACTGAAATCAGACATCTTTATTCCTTCTCTCTCTCTCTCTCCCCTTCCTCTTTCTCTCTTTCTCCCCCTCCTCCACCACTCCTCGTTTTTCTAATGAGGAATAAAAGACATATAATAAAGTTACTAATCCTCAGCATACAGTTCAATGACGGACTTCACACACACACACACACACACACACACACACACACACACACACGTATATGGATCATTTCCAGCAAACTCCCAATTAAATCCAAGTAGCATATTCTAATTCCTATCATCATACATAAATTTTTTCTACCTTTCAACTACTCATAAGTAGATTTTTACAGTATGTATTTTTGGACATAACATTTTGTCCATGTTGTTGCACGTAGCAGAAGTTTATTCTTTTTCATTGTTGTGTGTGTTATGTTGTGTGAATAGCCTACCTTTTAAATATCATTTCTATTGTGAAGGAAATTATAGCTTGTTTCTTTCAGGGAGCTATTATGAATGCTGCATCAGAATACTTTTATACATGTTAAATGGTGAACATTAAGACTCATTTCTGGAGGTAAGGATATACAGTGGAGAAAAGACAGTCTTTTCAATGAGTGGTGCTGGGAAAACTGGACAGCTACATGTAAAAGAATGAAATTAGAACACTTCTTAACACCATACCCAAAAATAAACTCAAAATGGATTAAAGACCTAAATCTAAGACTGAACACTATAAAACTCTTAGAGGAAAACATAGGAAGAACACTCTTTGACATAAAGCACAGCAAGATCTTTTTTGACCCACCTCCCAGAGTAATGGAAATAAAAACAAAAATAAACAAATGGGACCTAATGAAACTTAAAATCTTTTTCACAGCAAAGGAAACTATAAACAAGATGAAAAGACAGCCCTCAGAATGGGAGAAAATATTTGCAAATGAATCAACAAAGATTAATCTCCAAAATATATAAACAGCTCATGCAGCTCAATATTTAAAAAAAAAAAAAAAATCCAAAAATGGGCAGAAGACCTAAATAGACATTTCTCCAAAGAAGAAATACAGACAAGAGGCATGTGAAAAGCTACTCAACATCACTAATTATTAGAGAAATGCAAATCAAAGCTACAGTGAGGTATCACCTCACACCAGTTAGAATGGGCATCATCAGAAAATCTACAAACAACAAATGCTGGAGTGGGTGTGGAGAAAAGGGAACCCTCTTGCACTGCTAGTGGGAATGTAAATTGATACAGCCACTATGGAGAACGGTATGGAAGCTCCTTAAAAAACTAAAAATAGAATTACCATATGACCAAGCAATCTCACTACTGGGCATATACCCAGAGAAAATCATAATTCAAAAAGACACATGCAGCGCAATGTTTATTGCAGCACTATTTACAATAGCCAGGTCATGGAAGCAACCTAAATACCCATCAACAGACGAATGGATATAGAAGATGTGGTACATATATACAATGGAATATTACTCAGCCATAAGAGGGAACGAAATTGGGTCATTTGTAGAGACGTGGATGGACCTAGAGACTGTCATACAGAGTGAAACAAGTCAGAAAGAGAAAAACTAATATCGTATATTAACACATATATGTGGAATCTAGAAAAATGGTACAGATGAACTGGTTTGCAAGGCAGAAATAGAGACACAGATGTAGAGAACAAATGTATGGACATGAAGTGCGGGAAGTGGGGGGTGGGAGGTGGTGGGATGAATTGGGAGATTGGGATTGACATGTATACACTAATATGTATAAAACAGATAACTAATAAGAACATTGTGTATAAAAAATAAATAAATAAAATAAAATAAAAAGACTCATTTCTGTTTGGTATGTGCCCAGGAGTGGAACTGCTAGAACAGAGGGCATGATGTTTGGCTTTGTAGATACAGACAGTTTCCAAAGAGCCTGTTCCAATTTATATTTCCACTAGCATTGTATCATTGTTTCAAATGCTCCACATTCTTCCTAGCATTTGATATTGCTCTCCATTTAATTTAATCATTCTGGTGAATTTAAGTGATATAGGTTTGTGTTTATACTTCCAAAATGACTGATGATATTACCTGCTTTTTTGTGTTTGATATCTCCTTTCATGAAGTGTCTGCTCATGACTTCTGCTCATTTTTTTAAATTTTAATTTCTTTTTTATTGAACTGTATTTGGTTTAATGTTGTGTTAATTTCTGCTGTGCAGCAAAGTGATTCAGTTATACATATATATACATTCTTTTTTAAATATTATTTTCCATTATGGCTTATCATAGGATATTGAATATAGTTCCCTGTGTTATACAGTAGGACCTTGTTGTTTATCCATTCTATATATAATAGCTTACCTCTGCTAACTCTAGCCTCCCACTCCACCCCTCCCCCAAATCCCTCCCCTTTGGCAACCACAAGTCTGTTCTCTATAACCATGAGTCTGTTTCTGTTTCATAGATAGGCTCATTTCTGTCATACTTTAGATTTCACATATAAGTGAGATTATATGGTATTTGTCTTTCTCCTTCTGACTTCCTTCACTTAGTATGATAATCTCTAGTTACATACATGTTGCTACAAATGGCATTATTTCATTCTCTTTTAATGTATGAGTAATATTCCAGTATGGACCACATCTTTATCCATTCATCCATCAATGGACATTTAGGTTGCTTCCATGTCTTGGCTATTGTGAATAGTGCTGCTGTGAACATAGGGGTGCATGTATCTTTTTGAATTATATTTTTGTCTGGACATATACCCAGGAGTGGGATTGCTGGATCATATGATATTCCTACTTTTAGTTATCTGAGGAAACTCCATACTGTTTTCCATAGCGGCTGCACCAATTTACATTCCTACCAACAGTGTAGGAGAGTTCCTTTTTCTCCATACCCTCTCCAGCATTTGTTTTTTGTAGAGTTTTTAATGATGTCCATTCTAACTGGTGTGAGGTGGTACCTCATTGTAGTTTTTATTTGCATTTCTCTAATAATTAGCAATGTTGAGCATCTTCTCATATGTCTACTGTCCATCTGTATTCCTTCTTTGGAGAAATATCTCTTTAGGTCTTCAAAATTCAACATCCACTTATGATAAAAACTCTTACCAAAGTGGGTATAGAGGGAACATATCTCAACATAATAAAAGTTATTTATGACAAACCCACAGTCAATATAATACTCAACAGTGAAAAGCTGAAAGCCTTCCTGCTAAAATCTGGAACAAGACAAGATGCCCACTCTCACCCCTTTTAATTCTACATAGTATTGGAAGTCCTAGCCATAGCAATCAGACAATAAAAAGAAATAAAATGTATCCAAATTGGAAGGCAAGAGGTAAAATTGTCCTTATATGCAGATGACATGATACTAAAGACTCCACACAAAAACTACCAGAATTGATAAATGAATTCAGCAAGGTAGCAGGATACAAGATTAACATACAGAAATCAGTTGCATTTCTTTACACTAACAATTAAATATCAGAAAAAGAATGTAAAAATATAATACCTTTTAAAATTGCACTCCCAAAAATAAAATACTTAGGAGTAAACCTGACCATGGAGGTGAAAGATTTATACACTGAGAACTATCAAATATTAATAAAGGAAATTCAAACTGGAGTAAAGAGATGGGAAGATATCCTATGTTCTTGGATTGGAAGAATTAATATTGTTAAAATGGCCATACTACCCAAAGCAATCTACAGATTTAATGTGATCGCTATCAAATTACCCATGACATTTTTCACAGACCTAGAACAAATAATCCTAAAATTTATATGAAGCCATAAAAGACCCAGAATTGCCAAAGCAATCCTGAAGAAAAAGAACAAAGCAGGAGGCATAACCCTCTCAGACTTCAGAAAATACTACAGCCACAGTAATCAAAATGACATGGTATTGGCACAAAAACATATATATGGATCAATGGAACAGAATAGAAAGTCCAGAAATAAACCCACACACTTACAGTCAATTAATCTTTGACAAAGGAGGCAAGAATATACAATGGGGAAAAGACAGTCTCTTCAGCAAGTGGTGTTGGGAAAGTTGGACAGCCACATGTAAATCAATGAAGTTAGAACACACCCTCTCACCACACACAAAAATAAACTCAAAATGACTTAAAGACTTAAGCACAAGACATGACACCATCAAATTCCTAGAAGAGATCATAGGCAAAACATTCTCTAACATAAATCCTACCAATGTTTTCTTAGGGCAGTCTCCCAAGGCAACAGAAATAAAAACAAAAATAAACAAATGGGACTTAATCAAACTTACAAGCCTTTGCACAGCAAAGGAAACCACAAGCAAAATGAAAAGACAACCTACAGAATGGGCAAAAATATTTGCAAACGATGCGATCTACAAGGGCTTAATTTCCAAAATACATAAATAGCTCATACAACTCAACAACAAAAAACCACACAATCAAAAAATGGGCAGAAGACTTTTGCTCATTTGTAAGCTGGGTAGTCTATGTCTTTCTTAGTAATCTGAAGTAGTTCTTTATATATTCTGAATATAAATCCTTTTCCAGATATATTTTTACAGACATCTTCTCCCATTATATGGTTTGCTGTTTTCATTCTTTCAGCAGTTTCTTTGGAAGAACAGCATTCTTCATTTTAATAAGATTTTATTTTCTTTTATGACTAGTAAATATATTGTGCTGTTTATGAAAGCATTGCCTACTGAAAAATCATGAAGTTATACCTCGATAATTTCTATAAGCCTTGTAGTATTTTTTTCACATTTAGATCTATAATCTATCTAGAAACATTTTTTTTGTATATGGTTCAGGTTCTGGTTTTTCCATATGGACATTTAGTTGATGAAAAACCACTTATTAGAAAAACTTTTTTCTTCTCCACTGATTGTATTGGCAAGTTTGTCACAAATCAGGTTATTATTATACTCATAAATTTATTTCTTCATTCTAAGCTGTTCCATTGATTTTGTCTTTTCTTGCATGGTATCATACTGGCTTAATTACTACAGTTTTATAATGTCCTTATATTCTGTGTTTTATGTCCTCAAATTTTTCTTCAATATTGCATTAGCTAATCTAGATTATCTGAGTTTAAACATTCATTTTAGAATAAACTTGTCAATGTCCACAAAAAAAGTAATGCTGGGGTTTTACCTAGGATTATCTTAAATCTATAGATAAATTTAAGGATACACATCTTAACAATATTTCCTCTTCTGATTCATGAATGTGGTATAGATCTTCATTTGTTTAGTTCTTGAATTTCTCCTAGCAATATTTCATAGATTGAAGTATACAGATTGTGCACATTCTTTGTTAGATTTACTCTTAGATGTTTTATGCTTTTTGCTGCTATTAGAGATGGAGGGTGTTTTTCAAATGTCATTAAAATCATAATTTATATGTAAATACAGTTGATTTCTAAATATTAACTTTGTATCTAGCAACATTTTTAAATTCACTCTAACGTAGTTTTCCTCTTTTCCAGATTCTTCCTTTCTCTTTCTTTTTTAATGTAAGACCCCTTCATTTGAAAAAAGAATTTTTGTAGCCCTGTTCAATGCTACTCACATATTTTTATAGGATCCTTTCCACAGTTCTGTGATGATAATCAAGGATAAATCATTTAGATTTATGTCAATTGCTAAAATAAGACCATATTAAAGTGTTATTTGGAATATTTTCATCTATCTGAAAAGTTAATCCTTTCTATAAAAATGAGAGTAAAGGAGTCTTCTAAAAGTGTTGTCATCAGTGTATAGAAAAGAGATAAGAATGAAATTTTAAGCCATTACTATAAACAAATCAGTGTCCACACACACAATGCCAAGAATAGGACTGAGGTAATTTGGGGATGATTTAGATAATGAAAAATTTAATCAATTTTCTTTCTCCTTTGTATGTGGATCAAATTTTCTAGTGAGGATTCTGTATGTATTTAAATTTAGTACATAAGTTTATTCTTTAATTTGACAAACATTTATTATGTACCTACTAAGTACCAAATACAAGAAATAAGGAAGGATTTTTCAGTCTAGTGAGAGATATACAACTACTGAGGCAATAAAAATTCGGTGATTGTTTTCTTGATAGGAAGAAAGGAATTGATGCTTCTCAGTTTGGGAGGTATGATTAAGAAGTAAGGTAGAAGTAGGGAAATGAGGTATAAACGTTGTCTTAGCTGAGACATGAAAAAAAAAAACAGTAGTTTTATCCAGGCAAAGAGAGGGAAGATAACATTTAGCAGAAGAATGAATAATATGTGAAATTGATAAATAAGTACAAATATTAGCTGTCTCTAAACAATATCCCCTGATTGACTTTTAAATATAATTTTTTGTTTTTTTCCCCCCCCCCCGTGGATAAATTCTGTCCTCCACCATCTCTCCTCCATCCTCTACTGTAAAGTATGTTGGAGGATTATTTTGTAATTTTTTTCCTTGTGAATGAGATATAGAGCCATATGACCTTTAATATCTTAGCACCAAAGATAAAAACCCGGGACCATTTTCTTAGAAGAAGGATAGTTTTATTTATGGTACTGGAATGAATATGGAATTAGATTACAAAATTGGATTTCTCTTCTCTTTCATTTTGTTCTCTTTCCATTCCTCACCTTACCGTGTTCAGGAAAGGTACAGATTTCCATTTTACCTTCAATATACAGTAAACTTTATGTAATGAGCTAGGCTTCTAGAGTTCAAAGAGAGGCATAAAGCATCTAAGAACTTCTTTCTTTTTTAGAACTTCTTAATTTTTTAAATTTAAATTATTGAAATGTAATGATTTTTAAAGCATTTTGAGTGATTTTTGGGATATAAAATTATAATCATATATCTAATGTATATGTATTGTTCAAGAGGAAAAATATGATATGCTATTTTACTCTTATGTTCAGCCTTTTGAGACTATAAGAACAAACTATTCAATACCCAAACACAAAATACAAATACATGCACTTTCCTCTACTAAATATAGGAACAAAATCCATCCAGATAAAAGGTTGATATAATCAAATAAAACAAAATTTCAAAAAATAACAGTGAAGATTATGCTGGTAATAATGAACCAGGATCTGAATAACAGGAGAATGACTTCATGCCTATAGTCTTAGGTATAGGCTCTATTACAGATATATACATGTGTGTGTATATATATATATATATATATATATATATACGTATATAATGCTATATTACCACTAACTTTGTTGCTAACTTACTTATATCTATTATTTTAGCCAAAAGATAAAGAAATAACAATACTAACCAAAGCCATGTCCTGTTTGATGACTTCTCATAGGAAAATAAACAACAACAACAAAAAAGGACTATTTACACATGTGCACTTTTGTGTGTGTGTGCTTGTGAGTTCAAACATTGAACTCTACTTAGGGAGTTAAGGTCCTACTCTTCATCTTTTCTAAGATTGGGGGAAAAAAATGTTTTTTTCTTTTTCCCTTCCAGGGGTGAGAGGTGGCCTTTTTACTAATCTCCAGGAGCACTTATGAATTAATTGAAACTTGGCAAAAGCTTTCACTTTAAAGAATGGAGGTGGTTATGTTATAGAACCCCTGTTAAAAAAACAGAGGCTTTGAAGGTACTGCCCTGTCTCTACAAGTTATTTATTCTCAGGAAGAGAATATCAAACCTGCTCCAATTCTTTTCAGAAAAAGTGCTTCTTGCATGAGTTTTATTTTTAGAATCATATGCCAAAATAACTTTAATCTTCTAAGTCATTCTTAAAACTTTAAAAAATTTAAATTCTGAAGTATTCTCTTTGGAAAAAATAAGGATGGGATGGCAAGATGCTGGGCCATAAAGAGAACCTTCAGATAGGGCAGTCGGGGAGACAAATGAGAAATATTGCACGACTCAAACTTTATTGACCCAACAGATGTTTAGGAATTGTTCTTTAACCTTTCCATCAGTTTACAAGCCTTCACTGAAATATGAATATATCCAGAGAATTGAAACAAGATTTTAAAAAGTGCAGTCAATTGAAATTCATATTTAGAGAAATTTCTCAGATTCTAGGGCAGCTACTTTCCAGTGTGAATTATTATTTTTTTTTCCCTCTGAATGACACAATATTTTCTGCACACCTAGTTTTAAACTGTGAGAAAAAACATGAATACTGTTTTATGCTAAATGTAACAAAAAGATAGCTATTTTCTATTTCAACATGATATGTTTGCTTATAGTATGTCAAGTGTTTTGAGCAGTAAACCTGCACTCCTGAAACTGAAAAGTACTACCATCTCCTGGGTATTCATGAAAACTGCATAAATGATTACAGTGCTAGTTGTAACAACTCCTAATATGTTCACTACAAACTTGAAGATTCCTCTGCTGGGAGCTCTCATCCCAGTGAGCAAAGAGGCAAAATTCAAAATCTTTATTGAGGCTTTTCCAACTTTTTCAATCAGTCCATAAAGTAAAGTGAAATGATTCCACAAGTTTCAACTAAACAAATACTTCCAAGCAAATCAGTATAAAAGGATCATTTTTAATCCTGAGACATTTTCAGGTCATGTAAAAATTGTTGGTCAAATATAATTGTTCTTTGTCCCTTTTTAAACATCATGATGTTTGGCTTTGAAATGTATTTGACTATAGTAAAATTAACAGTACACAGCAATTTATATGTAGATTCTAAATTGGTGAGTACAAAGATTCAGAACCTCAAAGAGAGCCTGCAAAATATAATTATAAACTGGAACAGAAAGAATCCTTGGTTTCTGCAACCTACTTAGAGATATTCCTAGTAGAAATATAGTATAGAATATTGCAAATATTCCAATGACTACTGTCAGGAATTCACTAAAGTTTCTAAGCCTCCTTTTCCCACTGGGGAAGAAATAATTGTTCTTCAGGCATAAATTATTCACAGAAAAATAATACTCCTTTATTTTATGTGCTGTTTAAAGTCTTACAAAGCACTTAAATATGTGTTTAAATATTAAACTAAATATTTATATACACATATATGTATATATAATAATATGTAATATATCATAGATACATATATAAAATTTAGAACTCAGAACAAAATTATGTGATTGAGTTCACATTCTCACAATAATGAGATTGATATTATTAATCACATCTTTTTATAAGGAATCTAAGGCTTACAATAATAAATTACCCAAAGTAACATAATTAGTAAATGATAGACCTGGATGCAAAGTAAATTCTTTATAGAGTTGATGTCCTATGAACTTTCCGGGCACCAGGAGAGGAAAATATCCTAGAATTATTATTTTAAAAAGCACCATAGAACCTAAATATTGAATACCAGAATGCAATACTTTGGGTTTCCAATTGCTGAAATGTCCCTGTGAGGGTCACCTCTTTTTCTACATCCTTACCAATCACGGCTCCAGCCTGAAGTGATTAGTCAGAAAGGTAAATGCAATAAATTAATTCTTAAACCACCAGGTGTAACTGCATAAGTGACTATTTTCAGAGGTTAATTTTCTCTCCTGAGGAAAGACTAGAATCCCAGAAGGAATCTGGACACCCTAATGTATCATGGATTAAGCTCATGCCTTTGAAACTGCAGTGATTTACTCTATCCAAAGATAAGATAAATGGAAGAATACCAGAGGAAACAAAAATAGAAATTGGATTTACCATTTCTTTTTCCTAAATGAAAGGATTTACTCAGGAAGCTTTTTACCTAATCATCTCCCATTGAAAAATGTAAATCTCCTAAGTACTGCAATGGGAGTCATCTTCAAAGAATTCCAAATATGCCCTGGTTTCAAGGCATACCATTAATTTTACATTATTCATCATCTTCAATGTCAAAAGTTGTATTCTCATCTATTAGATCATCAGCTAGATGACAATTATTACTCACCCATTATTCACTTCAGAACACATGCAACTATCTTTCCCAGCTGGCCAAAACGAAATCTAAGAGGTCTGAAAAAATAATGCTGGAGCAGCAATGTATTTGAAAATGTATCAACAGTTTCAGAATTCATAAATTGTGAAATGATTGTGGTAATGGCCACGATGAAGTGGAGCCTATAGCTTGCAATGGTAATAACTAAAACTCTAGAGGGAATACAAAGAGAAACTATGAAAGGCTCTAAAAATAAACAGTAACAGACAGATTGAGGATGGAGGTCAAAACTTGAAGAGGGGCTTCCCTGGTGGCACAGCGGTTGAGAGTCCGCCTGCCGATGCAGGGGACGCAGTTTCGTGCCCTGGTCTGGGAGGATCCCACATGCCGTGGAGCGTCTGGGCCCGTGTGAGCCATGTCTGCTGAGCCTGCGCGTCCGGAGCCTGTGCTCCACAACGGGAGAGGCCACAACAGAGAGAGGCCCGCGTACAGCAACAAAAATAAATAAATAAATTTTAAAAACTTGAAGAGAACCCAACGTAGTGGTGAGTTAATAGCTTTTTTCCCCCCTTTTTTATGTCCCATAATTGATCTGAGAGCAAGCTGGGCCCCATAACTGCATAGAAGCCATGGACAGGAAAATCTCCCAGAGAAGCCCCATTAAAAATGGGACTGTGAAAAGGAAACTCTTCAGCTGGAGAATGCAAGAGGAATCCCTGGTGGGATTTTATTGTTGTTGACTTGTTTTGGGTTTGGTTCTTTCCTGGACCTGCTCTGAAGTCAGCCAATATTAACTGGTTACAGCAGCAGAGAAACCTAAAACCTTAAGAGAAATGGATCATTCATACATTGCTGGTGGGAATGTAAAATGGTACAACCACTCTGGAAATCAGTATGGCAGTTTCTTAAACAAAACTAAACTTGTATTTACCATACAACTCAGCATTTGCACTCTTGAGTAATTATCCCAGAGAAATGAACACTTATGTTCATACAAAACCTTGTACAGGAACACTCAAAGCAGCTATATTCATAACAGCCAGAAATTGGAAACAATCCAACTCTTCAATGGATCAATAGTTAAACTGTGGTATATCTTTACCAAGAATACTACTTAGTATTAAAAAAGGTTAAAAGCAATGATAAATGCAACAACCTGAATGAAACTCAAGGCAATTATGCTGGGTTAAAAATACAATCTCAAAAAGTCATACACTATAAGATTCCACTTATGCAATGTTTCTTAAATCACAAATTATAGAAATGGAGAACAGATTAGCAGTTGATAGAGGTTAGAAAGCAGGTTAGTAAGGGGACTGGAAAAGGTGACTGATTATAAAAGGGGTAGATGACAGATCCTTGTGACAGAATTGTTCTGTATCTTGAGTATTATAGTAGTCATACAAATCTACACATGTGATAAAATTGCATAGAACTACATTCACAAATTAGTGTATGTAAAACTAGTGAAATCTGGTATTGTCAGTAGACTGCATCAGTTTCCTAATTGTGATACTTTACTCTAGATATACAAGATGTTACTATTGTGGAAAACTTAGTGAAAGGTATATAACATTTCTCTGTATTATTTCTTATACTTGCATCTCAATATACAATTACCTCAAAATAAAAAGTAAAAAAACCCCACAAAACCCTGAGAGAAATCCTGTCTAGGCACATATAACTAAAAATATCCCTTTGAACACTGCCTTTGCCGCATCCCATACATTTTCATTTTTATTCAGACTAAACTATTTCCTAATTTCCCTTGTGTTTTTTTTTTCTTTGACCCACTGATTGTTTAAGAGTATGTCATTTAACAGAATCACAGATATAGAGAACAGACTGGTGGTTGCCAAGGGGCAGGGGCTTGTGGAGGGATGGAGTGGGATGCTGGGGTTAGCAGATGTAAGCTTTCATATATAGAATAGATAAACAACAAGATCCTACTGTATAGCACAGACAACTATATTCAATATCCTATGATAAACCACAATGGAAAAGAATATTTTAAAAAAGCATGTATATATATATATATATATATGTATAACTGAATTACTTTGCTGTATAGCAGTAATTAACACAACACTGTAAATCAACAATACTTCAATTAAAAAATAACAGAAAAGAAAATTAAGAGTGTGTTAAATTCCACATATTTTAAAATTTTCCTGTTTTTCTTCTGCTATTGATTTCTAGCTTCATTCCATTACAGCCAGAGAAGGTACACTGTATGCGTTCAATCTTTTAAAATTTATTAAGACTTGTTTTGTGGCTTAATATTTAATCTAACTTTAACATTATATTTGAAGTAACTTTCTTGTGACAGCATATATTTGATCCAATGTGACAATCTCTGTCTCTTAATTGGTGTGTATTTCATGCACTTACATTTATTACAAGCCAATCTTCTAATTTATATGGAATTACAAGAGCCCCAAAGAGCTGAAACAATTTTTAAACAGAAGGATAAAGGTGGAGGGCTCATGCTTCCCAACTTCAGAACTCACTACAAAACTATGATAATCGAAATAGAGTGGTACTGGAATAAGGATAGGTATATAAACCAATGGAATAGAGTTAAACCTGTACTTTTATAACTAGTTTTTCACAGAATTGCCAAGTCCATTCAATGGAGAAAGAACAGTCTCTTCAATAGATGATGCTGAGACAACTGAATTTCCACATGGAAAAGAATAAATTTGGACCTCTACATCAAAGCATATACAAAAATTAACTAAAATTTAATCAATAACCTAAATAAAAGAACCAAAACCACAAAACACTTAGAAGAAAACATAGAGGTAAATCCTCATGACTTTGGATTTGGCAATGGATTCTTAGATAAAACACCAAAAGCATGAGGAACAAAATTTTAAAAATAGATAATTTGAACTTTATAATAATTTAAACCTTTTGTGTATCAAAACGCATTATCAAAAACTGTAAAAAGACTATGTAAAGAAAGGAAGAAAATTTTGCAAATCATATATCTGAAAAGGATTTAATACCCATAATATATAAGGAAATTCTATAACTCAAGAATAACAGAAAACAAACCACCAAATTAAAAAAATGGGCAAAGGACTTCCATAGTCATTTGCCCAAAGAAGATATATAGATGGTCAATAAGCACATGAAAAGGTGCTCAACATAATTAATCATGAGAGAAATGTAAATCAAAACCATGATTAAATAGTACTTTACACATACTAGGATAGCTATAATCCAAAAAAAAAGAAAAGAAAAGAAAAGAAAAAAAGTGTTGGTGAGAATGTAGAACGTTGGTGAGAAGGTAGAAATTAGAATCCTTGTACATTACTAGTAAGAATGTACAGTAAAGAAGAGCTACTGTGGAAAACAGTCTGACGATTCTTCAGAAAGATAAACACAGAATGACCTCATAATATAGCAATTTCGTTCCTAGGTATATACCCCAAAGAATTGAAAGCAGAGACTCATACCTATATTTGTACACCAATGCTCATTCCAGTATTATTCACAATAGCCAAAAGCTGGAAATGAGCAAAACATCCATCAACAGATGAATAAACAAAATGTGGCATATACCTACAATGGAATATTATTCAGCCATAAAAGAGAATGAAGTTCTGATAAATGCTACAACATGGATGAAACTTGGAAACATTATACTAAGTGAAATCGGCCATACACAAAAAGACAAATGTTGTACAATTCCACTTGTATAAACTATCTATAACAAGCAAATTCCTAGAGACAGAAAGAGATTAGCGGTTACTTGGAGCCGGGAAGAGAGGGAAATAGGGAGTTATTGCTTAATAGTTATATAGAGTTTCTGTTTGGGGTGATGAAAAAGTTTGGGAAATGAATAATGGTGATGGTTGCACAGTATTGTAAATATAATTAATGCCATTGCATTGTACACTTAAAAATGATTAAATGGCAAATTTTATTATATAAATATACATTTTTATAGGATTGGAGGACAGATCTGTAGTTATTTGGGTTTGGAGATGGGGAAATGGCGTGTTTACAAAGGGTCAGCATGGGGGACTTCTTTGGGGTGATGGATCTTTTCTGTATATTGATTGTGTTGGTGATACACAACTCTACGCATTTGTCCTTACTCATAGAATTGTATACCAAAACACGTGAATTGCATTGTGTGTAAATTTAAAAATTTAATCCATTCCCCCAAATAAAAATCCCTTAGAAATAGTTTCCAGAAATAGAACCCTTCTGCCCACTAAAATAGTCACTTGATAGGCTCCAATAATTTCCAAAGAACTTCCAATTTTTGTATGATATTCTTTTTATTTTACTGGGACTGTTTCCTTGTACTTTAAAAATATTTCCAAATTATATTTTAAAAAAACCTGTAAATGCTTCATTTGTGGGGACCTTCGCTATCCACCCAGGTTATAATCAAAATTTACAGAACATGCACCAGTGTAGCATTCATGAAAATTGAACAAGAATATTATTAAGTACCTCATCAAGTAGATGGAATTTCATGATTTTTCTGATGGACCAGGTTGGCTCAATCTTTAAGAATTGACAGGCCAAGTCTATCATCATATTTAAACCTTTACTTTGCCTCAGGTTCAGTTCTGTTCCTGATAAAGGACAATGGCTATTGGTCCTCTGAGCTCTGCCATTAATCATTTCTGAAGTCATGCCACTAAAATCTTTAGTAATTTTCATAAGATTGAAGAAGTGCTTTTTTTTCACTAAGATAAAACACTAGCTATCTTCTTTATTCTGTTTCTTCCTGAAGATTCATGAATCACATTATCTGTAACTATTTCTGATTTTCCATATTAGAAGTAATCATTTTTCTTCCAATGTATTTTTAATAAGTCCAATAGTGAAGAGTATTATCATTTCAGTTCTTTCAAAATGTCTAAAGTGAACAGTGACTGTACTTGTCATAACTGTCTCTAAGACTTTGCATTCTTTACCTATCAGTTCATATGCTAGTAACTTCCAAGATACTCCTTTTTCAGGGAATCATTTCAAATTCCATCTTTCAATTCCACTAACTCCCCTTGCCTGTACTACTGATGCAGAATCCCTCTGTAACTGCCACCTTGTATATGCCACCAAGATATGAAAAAGCTCAGGATCAACACAACCAATTCTTTATTAACAATGATACCTGATCTCCCAAAACAAAAAATAAAACTGTTTTATAACTCACAGAATTGCATTGAAGTCACAAATGTTCCTTTCAATGCGATATGGAAACAAGAATTTCATCATTGGTCTCACAATAAACATACAAATGAGATTTGTAGCTGTATGTCTGAGCTTGGATGATCTCTAGTAAGTAGGCCATCTTTATGGAAATCCCACTGAAAAGAAAACTCATGTGTATTCCTTTCCTGTACATAAGGTTGCTTTTATTTGAAACATTGTTCACAGAGCTGAAACTCTGTGCACTGTGATTTATTGTATATCATATCTGGATTTTACAGTTATAATCTAACGGTAATAGAGGCAGAGTTATCTACATGCACTAAAGGCCTTGTAATATTTTCCTCTGTCTTCTGAGGCAAGGCCTATTACAATGTATTTACATCTTATATTTGAAAACTTTTCAGTTATGCATTACATATTTATGGGTTTTAAATTATCCACATCTACTTGAAATAATGTTGACAAATCTTATGTTTCCTTTTGGGTCCTTAATAGAGCTTCTTCCTCCCCACCATCAGGGTTTAAACAAAGGTTTATGGGTAAAAACGATACTTATATTCTTTCTGCATTTGTCATCCATGGACACACATATACCACGGTACTATAAGGTATAGAGGTAAAATAAAAGAAGGTTTATCGGGAGAACTCACAAGCAGAGATGCAGCAGAGTTCATGACTCCTCCATCCTCTTGGATCAAGTAGAGAGGCATGCTTGGGTAGAGCACAGCTGGAGAGCCTTTAAGCTTAGCTTCTGATACCCGGCTGTTTTACTATTGAGCTAATTCAAAACTACTGTGGGAGTAGCCTGCTAAGCTATCAAAAGAGTGTGGGAGTGGTGGGAGGGGGAGAGCGAGCCTCAGACTCATCCAAATTTGTCTCTCCTCAGCCCACCCCCTAGCCCTTGGTGGCTCATTAAGTATGAGTCTTTCCATTAGCTCTCATGGATTCTGGGTAACAGTGATTCTTGCATAATTACCTAGTAGGTCTCCTGCAGCTGAGAAATATAGCAAGCCATGGCTTGAAACAATTGTGAAAAAACATTTTGGCCTTTTCATCCATATCTAAAATAGGAAATCTACATGCACCAAACTTTCTGGGGTCAGAGGAACTTGTGCCTGTCTAGTTGAGGTCTGCTACTCCTCTTTGTTTATGTTAGGCTGTATGTCCACTTTTAATTAAAAATAAGTTCTTCAGAGACTCAGAAATCACCCTTTTGTTATCAAAAGCAACTTCTGAGCATAGAAGAAGGTAGTTGTACAGCTATAAGAGGCAGAGCCACTATCTAGATTCATATCTCTCCAGATGTCCTTAATCTTGGCAACATACACTATTCATCCACTCACCAAGGTCATAAACCATCCATACATACAGCATTGCCAAAGCAAACACAAATTGTGAAAATACTGAAGATGGCTAAAATGTTCCTCCTCAAACTCTTACTAACTCATGACTTCGAGGTGCACTGTTGCTCAGCCAAGGCAAACTAGATATAAAAGCATATGTACAACTTTTAAAGAGCAGCAGGCAGCCGGCCCAGCCTCATAGATATAGTTAATGGAGAGGCTAGAATAGGGGCAAATAGAGGATACTCTGAGTGTCAAAACTTTTCCCATTGAGCATCCCCATCCATTATGGTGGTTCTATGCCACTTGTTAAAGTACAGGAGAAATACTTTATTCAACGGGAGTCATTACAATGGGTGTAGGGACCACTGCAATGGGGTCTTGTAGTGGGGAGAGAAACTGAACTCAACTCCAAATACAGCATTGGCAAGTGGGAATTTATAGCCAAGGAGCAGGGTGCAGGTCAGTGGATAGAAAGTTACTAAGAGAAAATATTAGGAGTAAGGGGGTTTCTGGCTAACCCAACTAACAAAATTCTTGTTGAAGGCAGGCCAAGGTGATTGGACATTACCTGGGGAATGGCAGAGGATAAGAAACCTGATTATTTGTCGAGGGTAATAGGATATGGAAAAAACTTTTTTAACCTGTAGAAGTAAACTTTTAATGGTTGGTTAATTATATCACTGCATTTTCTTTGCACTATAGTACCTACTTAAGCACTTAAAAATGGAATGTGTATAATGATTAAATTAAGACACAATAAATTGACTATATATTTGGTTTTTGTATTAATAAAGGTCATAACCATACTGTTGATATGTAATTGTTATAACAAGACAGTTAAACTTGTGAGTCTATAACAGAAGTTGATAAAGACCATGTTAAAACACTAGGACTAACAGGTTGTGGTTGTAAGTAGCAACAAACATATTCATTCAGATCTGGAGTATTTTAAGTTTTATAGTTGGTGAGTTAAACCAAATTAGCAGGATTCTTTCTAAAACTGGACAGTGCAGAGACGAACGTGGAAGGTCTGGTTGAAAAGTTCAGGGGAGCCTGAGAAGAGTCTGGATCAGGAAGGATTCTATGTCATGTACCATGCATCAATGCAGATGTTTATTTTAGTCAATTTCAGGGATGCTGCTCCATGTAGAACTAAAATTTTGTCCATACATAAAACTACTAATGCTGTGGTTTACCAACAACTTACTCCCATTATGTTTGGCAGATGGCTAAGGCATTCCATAGGGTTTACCCACCTCAGAGGAGGGCTGTTTTTTTTTATCAGTGATTCATCCTTCTCTTGCGAGGTGACATTATTTCCACACCACAACCTTGATAAACTTTAAGCAGTTCTGAGCCATTCAAATACTAGAGAAGCCACCAACAAGACTCACAATGTGTAAATCTGATCCATAGGTTCAGGTACCCATGTGCTCCATATTAATTAAAGGTGGGATAACACAAAAAACAAGCACAGTCCAGAAACCCCACCTTTACCAGGGCCCTCCCCCCAACAAAATAATTAACAACTAGATATAATAAAATAAGATTTCTTCATAATTCTCTTAAATTCAAGAATCCAGGTTTCACATCAAACCATTGGGTTGTTTACATTTTTCACGGCACAAATAGCCAAATAAATTCCAGGTATTGATATAAATCAATCGACCTGGATGCACTGCTGAGCAGCCCCTATCTTAGGTTATTCCAAGTATTTTTACTCTCTAGGAGAAGTGTCTACCTTTCTACCCCCAAGTACTGTTAATTTTTGTAATATTCTTAAATCTCTTTTAGGCTCCCTCATCCTCAAAGACAATCACTGGCCCTGAGCACAACTTCCCTCTGTAACTGTGTCAGTTTTCTGGTTTTTAGTCCACTTACAGGGAATGGGACTCTTCCTACTACCCAGCCTACCCCACCCCAGTCCCAGCCCTGCCTTCTTCCCACTGGTTATTAACACCCTTGTTACTGTGTTTTATTTCTTTCCCAGGAAATCCATCATTCTGAGATTTCGGATCATTAATTTTGCTGTCATCTTTCCAACCACTGCATAGACTTGAACAGACACTACAAAGAACTTATTGTCTTTAGAACTTGGAACACCTAGGGCAACTCACCAATCTGGGTCTGTAGCCTATTCAGTCGCCAGCCCTCCCACTTTCCTTCCTCTAGGCAGGTGTATTGCCGAAGGAACACTGCTACTTCCAAGAACGGCCCAGAATGCAGTGGTGTTTGTCCCTTCATGGTTACCTGTTATTATGCAAAAAAATCATTGACTCACCACTCCAAATGTAAAATCAAGCTTCTCAGAGGAAAACTGAAGGCATTGATGGGGGAATGTATGTCATCTGTGTTTGCTAATTGGATTTACTCAAAGGAAAAGTAAACTCTCCCTTAGCTTCATAACAGGAGGTAGTTTTACAACTTAGAGCAAGGTATCCCCCTAAATTAAGCTCTTACTCTCCCACAGAGACTGGGAGACAGAGACACTCTCTGCCTTTGTGATTACATTTCAAAGGAGTGGCTCCCAGGTCCTTGAGAAAGACCATGCTGGGCTGTAAAACTGGCAAGAAGCTTTTAGAAGATTTACACTTCAAAGGGGTATGAAAATAATTTATAATTATTCATTTTCTAAAGTAAATGTTCCAAGAAAAGGGAGATCAGGGGCTTAGAGACTGGAAGAAACTTGTCTAAAGTTTAGTCATGCTGAGGGAAATGTTAAGGTCTTCTTGGTTACCAGGTATCCTGCCTGGACGTTATATTCACCAACCTGGGAGCCAGAAATGAAGGAAGACTTGACTTTAAGCTCCAGCTCTGATCTATTCAAGTAAACATCTATTCATGTAAACATAATTCAGAGAAATACTGTACATGGAGCCAGGAACACTACACCTAAGAAATAAAGTCAGTATAAAAAAAAAAGTAATTTAGAAGTGGAGATCCAAAACTTATCCACTTTGAGTAGAAAATGGAACGTGAGTCAGGCAAGGGAGCCAAATGTCAATGCGACCTCTCCTGGCTCAAGACACTACGTTTTTCTGCCATCCACAGAACACCTCGTTCACAGCATATTTTTCAAAGACTCTGCCATCAAAGTACTCTCTTTCTAGGGATGTAGTAGTCCACTGACCCAACAGCTGCATGCTCTCTGATATGAGTGTTCTTTACCTGAAAAACCCTTTCAAACATACTTTAAGTTGCTCATCTAATTCATCCTGTTTGATGTCCTCAATTTACTGAGTCTCACACATATTTTGCAAAGCTACCAAGTCTTAGAGACTGATGCTTTTTTTCCTAGGCTACCCAGGAGACAAGCACAAGTCAGCAGGGCATTTGCATGGAGTTTCCAGAGTTACTGGGGAAAACAAAAGTAGCAAACAGGTACAAGAAGTCAAGCAGAAAGTAAAAGAGAGATGCCAAACACCTCCCTTTCCTCTACCGCATTCACTAGTATACCTGGAATTAAGTCAGTTGACTGGTTTGCCATTTTTCACTACAAATATATTAAAAATATTTAATCTCAAAAGGAATGTTGAAATAGCTATTCTCCCTGCTTTCAATCCCCTCTCAATGCTGCCACTTAGCTTTTTAAAACTCAGAAATAATCTCTCAATCATTTCCTTAAAACTTAAGTGGTTCTTCCCAACTTCAGAAAAATGTCACTACCAAACTCCTTCACCTAACAAAAGGGATAACATGCCCCAAACATATTTCTTCTTCCCCTTTTCACCCCAGTGGGACCTTGTGTACTGCTGCCATGTGAAAGGCACCCGCTGGAATTGTGCACTATAGTGAAAATTTCCAACACATTCCTTTCAGCTATTTCCCAACTGACACTGCACTTCCATCCTACAGAAGACATTAATCATGAACTAATATGATATTTGCAGCAAAGGGATGGAATTTTCACTGTTAGAGTCAAAGTCTCTCTTCTGATCTCTCTTAAGAGTAGAACGTAACCTCTTTAGGGACTGGATATATTACACTCATCTTTTGTCCACACTGCCTACGGTATAGAGCCTGGCTCATGGTTGACCCTCAATAAGGGTGTGCCAAATAAATGAAATAAATTAACTGTGAATGAATGAGCGGATAAATGACACTATGGAACAACTAGTTAGAATTAACTTAAAGCTCTGGAAAAGAGAAATGCAAATGTGTACTCTAAGGGATCAGATTAAGGAAGTTAACTGGTATTAATGAACCACAGATTCACCCTACACAGACAAACAAAACACTTATATGTATCCATGGAAAACATGACACAATACCAAGGATTCTTTTATCTTATTCTACTTTGGGAAGCAGGAAAGTACATTCCATTTCTTGAAATCACTTTCCCTGACAATTTTTTTCAGTCAGTTGTACAGATTGATCTTCATCAGTTTTAGCCTTGAAATGATAAAAAGGGTGGAATATAAACAAAGAGCTGCCTGCACAATATTTAGGTGGAGAACATTCATCAGTGTGAACAGCTCTAACTTAAAAGCAGTAAGAAGAGTATTCCCCCAATTCCCAAGTATAGTTAGTTCTCAGCTTTAATGAAAAAGAGACAATTAGAACAAAGGCACTTGCTCACTTCAAGTCACAATTCATCAAGCTGTCAAAGACAATAAAATGCTACACACCTAATCTTTCCTGTTAACCATAATGTAGGCAATGCAATTACATTGTTGCAGCAAATTGGCAAGAATTACAGGAAGAATTAATGTAAAAACCTTGTGAAATTTTCTGTTCCAGTAAATGGTGTCATTCATATTTAAAAATCTGGTAAAGAAATAAGTATTAAGTGAATTAGCAATAAATACTTCTTTTTAGGCCCATTTTCTTGTTCAAAAGTATTAGAGATTTTTTTAACTATATAAGCAAGGAAAAATTAATTCATACCACCAAAGCCATCTAATTTTAATAAAAACAAAAGATAATTTTAGGTGAAATGGAACAGAGCAATACAAACACTCAGTAATACATAGAAATGCAAGAGGACAGATAAATTTAATCTCAAAAATGGTCAAAATGCTTTCAGTGGACTTCTTTCATAAACAGTAGATCCATATGCACACAGAAGAGGAAACTAAGCTGATTACGAAATTATATGGTTAACTATAAAGAGTATTTTCTAAATGACTCTCTATTTTCCAAACTCAGCTCGTGGCACTATAAGAAATACAGAAAAATAAAGCAAAGCCCCCACCCTTTAAAGGTACAAACTTTAATTGAGGATTATAAATGCCAGCCCAAGGATTAAAAAGATGCAGAGAAGTCATGTCTGATCTAGAGGAGCTCACAATCCCCTGAGGAATGCTGTGGATAAACTAATCATTGCTGTTTATACTTTACTGTTCATGTATGCCAAGAAAATGGAGGACATGTATTTTTCATGTCAATCTTATCTTGCTTCAAAAGTCTCCACCTTGGTGCATAACAGTGATGAGACTGGTTCTTCAAGTTTGCTTGACAGTCTCATTTTAACTTATTAATTATTCAGCTAATGCAAAGTTTAACCCCTATCATGCTGTTTCTCCTACTTCCACTTCTGTTTCTTAAGAAACCAATGAGTATATTGAGGGGTGGAGCTTGCAAGATTCCCAAGATTTGGACACTCTCTCCAATCTGCATCTTGTCTTCTGAATCCTGGCTGCTCTGTGCTGTGGGTTCACCAAGCTCAGTTCCCCTTTGCTTTCTCATCAACACCTTGATCCTTGTTGCCATTTGGGCTCTCCCTATATTCTTCTTATACCCTTGGCCATGTATGTACTTTGTCCCACCAGATTAAGCTTTCCTAAACATCCTCCCCCAAGCTCATAAGCCAGCAGTATCAGTCACCTTCATCCTTCCAAAATCATGGAGGGATGTTTCTATTTACCCCTTCTGCACACACACCCAAACTGTCACTAGCTCCAGCTCTCTCTGTCTCTGTCTCTCTCTGCTTGTTCAAATAGAACATACATCCATTTCTACTCTGATGTAGCTACCCCATGTTGAATTCTCATTTTAAATTCCAAATAGGAAATAGAACAAAAAAGCACTCCTTCCCTTTTTTTTCCCCTCAACAAAATACTCTCTTACCTCTCTCCTATCTATACTATAAAACCTATACTTCTTTAGAGGAAAAGAAGATCTCTCTTATACTATTTTCTGTCACCAGATACATACCATATGTTATATTTTTCTTATGTTTCTTCCAGGGGGCATAAAGCCACATACTTTAGCCCTAATTATGGACAGATTTTAAGAAGAGGAAATAATTATTTCCAGTAAGCAAAATACATACAGAAATTCCTCACAAGCATTATCCCTGTTAGACCATAATTTTATTACAATATGGTATAGGAAGATAATGTTAACACTGTGAAAGCATAAATAAGAAAGATTAGCTTAATTTAAGAGACTAAAGAGGGTTTGGAAAAGAGGGCAGTTGATTACAATGGTAAAGATAAGTTGAATTTTCAAAAGTTGAAATGACAAATACTAAAAGCCAAAAGATCTACTTACATTTATACAAATGTATTTATTGACCAACAAAACATAAGAGTTCTGTCGTAGACACAAATATGTGCTGTCCAGAGGCACCTCTTCAAGAATGAACTTGCTGTTAAGCTACGGCATATTAAGCAAGTAGCCTTCAGCTCTTAGCTCCTTCAGGGTGTGCCCCAGTTTCAGAAGTAACACCGTTTTGAGCACATGTTTATTGCTGAGCAAGGTAAGGGTATGAAGTCCCAGGAATTTTGGCCTGATATGACACTCTGATGAGCATTACTCACTCTAGAGCTCCCTGCCAATTCATCTAGGGCTTTATGGGGCCCACACTGCAATTCAACTCTTTCAAGGTCAAGTTTTGCCTCCTCCTTTTCCTTTCACAGAAGTTGATCCTTAATAAACACTTTGCACCCCCAGCTCTATCTCAGCTCCTGGAGAACCCAGAAGTACGGTCTATGAAAGTAGGCCAAAAGGTGGAGCTTTGGGGCTAGATGACTCAGCAACCTGTAGGCAATGAGGGTGCCATCACTAGTGGTAGGTCAAGAACATTCCTCCAACAAGGTGGCAGTCAACGTTTTACCAGTGGTGAATCAGAAGGGTATCCCAGGGAAGGGGGAATAAATTAGCACAGGTAAAGATCAGGCATTGCAACTTACAGAGAAACTTGTAAAGCTAACAGGATAGGCTGGCTATGGCTAAGAGCCTTCATGCTCCATTTGGTAAGATAACAAGCAGCAGAGGTAACAAGGAACCAAAAACCAAGTATGAAAGCCAGAGGTCTGCGTGGCTGCCTACAAAGATGCTCCTATCATCTGTATGACATGATAGAAAAAGCCAAAGACAAGTCCAGGACCTAATAGACCAAGTGGTTAAGTGTCCAATAACAAACAAGGTGAAATGCCAAACTGAGGCAAGTCAGTTACACCATGGACAGGGCTCTGAATAGGAAATCCTAGGATGCTGACACGTGAGATGGAGCTGCTGTTTGAGTATATATGAAGTAGATCCTATGGTGCAAGAGGTACACTGGGATAGATGTGATGTGGCCCAGATCCTCCATAAAGACATGACCTGATGTGGGGAGTATGCTCTGCAGACACCCTCCAGTTATCATCCACACTGGCTGCTAAGTGAGGAGGGGTATAAAGTTTAGACAGTTCAGCCTGATGCACATCACTCTGACAAGTGACCTTGCTCCAGAGCCCCTTGTTGGTTTGTTCTAAGTGTGTCTAGTTTGTTTTACCTTCTCCTTTGCCCAAGCTTGCCTCTTTCCCTTTCCTTTCACAGAGTTCTCTCTCTCATGTACATCTTGAATCCCAAACTCCATCTTAAAGACTGCTTCCAGAGACACCATATTGTAACTCAAACTGTTCAAAGAGAAATTGTAGTACCAGTATTAACATACAATTAGAAGGTATTTGTTGGGGGGCAGGTTGTTGCCTATAGATAATTGTTAATGACTATTTGATAGGAAGTATTTGAGATGAATTTTTGCACTTCTAAGAGAATTTTTGTCATCTGTAAAACTATCCAATTCCTTGTAAGTTCTCAATCTCGGAAATTTCCCTGGTGAAATCTGAAACTGCCCTCCTCACCCCAGACAAGGAAGGCATGGAGAGACTTAAGAAACAGGCAGCCACTCCAGATTGGTAGGCGGCAGTTTTAACAAGCACAGGAACTTACTTACAGGCCTTGTCTTGGGTGGCAGCAAGATGAGTAGATCTCCACACCTGCCAGGATCTTAGTTTATGTAGAGGCCTTAACTGGGTTCACTAACATATACTGTCCAGATGGTCTCAGCACACATTGTTCTCTCGAGGCCTCATCCATGAAAATAGCTCCCGCTGTAGAAACGTTACCGACCTTCCCGAGTGGAGCCCCACCAAGGGTCCACCTAACCGGTGTCACTGGAACAAATAGAATGAGACTGAGTTCGGTTCAGAAGCAAAGGAAAGCTTTGTTTTTTGATCAAAGAATGGAGAGGCGCAAGCTCACGCTCTGTAGCATATGCTCTCTGCCGGACTCCGGGCTCTATGGGCGGGGCTGCTTTATCTGCAGGGATGAGACACAGTTATCGCGAGTCCTGCACAGTCGTGTCGCTCACGGCACCTCATAATGAAGCGCCTAGGGCGGTGTCTCTGCACACGGCCCGCCCTCCACCGCCGTCTCAATTGGCGGTGTTGTGCGCAGTGCTTCTGCGCATGGCCCACCAAGTCCATGTATCAGGTGCAGCGGTTCTGCCCTGGAAACTCTGATCCAACGTGTTAGGTGCACGGCTTCTATACACAGCCTGCTACAGGCAAGTGAAACTAGACTAAGCACTAAGAGAAGAGGTTAGACCTTATCACCTAGAGTCCATCTTATTTTTCCCAGGGACCCCAGTGGACTTTGCTGGTGACAGAAGTGGCAGGCAGAATATACATTTCAAGAATGGGAGAGGGTGACGAGTCTCTGATGGGCCAGGTCCAGCTGGTGGGTCAACCACAGTCAGGTCCTCCCAACGACCTCATCCAACATTCCAACGCTCTTATGATCTCACCCACCTCCTTCTTCCTTAACATGCCCCAAGAGGTCAGCAAGGGGTTTCACTAGCCTGGAGGTAGCTCGTTTGGCAGCCATCTGGCTGCAGTGGAAGCAGATGCCCAAGCAACAATCTAAGCATATGCGACAGAAAACGCAGATTAAGATAATGATTTCTGATATAAGTAACAAAAGTTTTCAACCGAAAGGCCCATGATCCAAAACCACTGATTTACTAACTCCTCTATGCCTTCTCTGCCCCAGGCCGGGGTGGGGCAGGGTGAGGAGTTTTGGGGGGCTGGATCACTTAGAGCGTTCACTTGTATCCAGATTAATCAGGTATGAACATATGCTGTTTGGATAATGGCATAGATGCCTCCCCCTGTGAGGCAGTAATAATGTCCCAGGCCATTCTGTTTTGGGGGACAGCTTTTCTCATTAGAGATGTTTCAGTGTTCATTAAGGACAGGCTTTGCCAGCTATCATTTGAGGCAGGCTGGGTGAATTTAGTAAGGACTTCTATGTGTGCTATAACATCCTCCAGGCCCATGAAAGTATCAGTGGAAAACACATTACTTTCTCAAGTCCGTAGTCTTGAAACAGCAGTTAGCGTGGGAATGGTGGGCAGAAGGTACATTCCAAGGACAGAGGAGGGGGTAAGGAGCCTCCTATAGCCTGGGTCCATCCCACAGGTCAACATGCAGTCACGCCCTCTTGATGACTTCCTCAAACATTTTTCCAAGCCCCCAAAACAAAATATTGTACCATAAACTTCCATTTCAATTGTCCTTTATGGAGTGCTTCTGTCTTTGGTTCAGTCTTACTATTCTGTGCTCATTCTTAATCTGAAAATTGGCAAACATTTGGATTCTCTCGTGTACCTGAACTAAGTATCATAAAGTTCACCTTTGTAACATATATAATGGATATGAATTGACTGAGATAGAGTCATATGAAGAATATGAAGAGTAATAATAATTATCTCAGAGCCATTCAGTCTAAACATCTTATTTAGGGTCCAACAAAGGAAGTCATGAAATTGGACAATATGAGGAAGGGAATCAATGTAGAAAGAAAAAGGAGGACGTCTATGGACTTTCAGCATTAAAATGTCAGGGAGATAAAGAGGAACTGAGGATGAGCCACCAATGAAGTAAAGGAGAAGCAAGGGAGAATGCATGCCATGGGCCCTGTGAACAAAACTCCTTATGAAGGAGGGAAGAATCAACTGTGTAAAATCCTTCTGAGAGATAAATTAAGATGAGAATACAGTTAGTAACTGGATTTTGGAGTGTGGAGATCACTGGTGGCCTTGACGGAGGGTTTTTATGGTGTGACAGGGTCAACATACTGATTGAAATGGGTATAAGAGAGAATAAGAGAATACAAAATAAGGTTACATCTGTAAACAATGCCTTTTAGAATTTTTGTTACAAAGAGGGCAGAGAAGTTGGAAAGTTGCTGAAGATAAAATGCGGAAAAACATTTTTTAAAAGAATGGATGAAAAGATGCAATTAAAAGGACTCTAGGCTCCCTTTTAACTTCAAGATTCAACATCATGATCATGTGAAGAACAGCTATGCAAATGCATTATTCTGCCTTACTGGGTCAATATTTTTTTCCATATAGAGCTTTTACCAAAGATTTAACACGTAAATGTCATTAAAAAGTATTCCTGGGCTTCCCTGGTGGCGCAGTGGTTGAGAGTCCGCCTTTCAATGCAGGCGACACAGGTTCGTGCCCGGGTCCGCGAGGATCCCACATGCCGCGGAGCGTCTGGGCCCGTGAGCCATGGCCGCTGAGCCTGCGCGTCCGGAGCCTGTGCTCTGCAACGGGAGAGGCCGCGGCAGTGAAAGGCCCGTGTACAGCAAAAAAAAAAAAGTATTCCTATTTTTCAGTCAAGTACTTTAAATTATGATCCACTCTCTTAAACACCTGCTCACTTCAAAACAGCTCATTGTTAAACACCCAAGTTAACTTACAATCTCTTAACAGGTTAAACACGAGCACTTAACTCCTAAAGTATATTAGCTACAAATTGAACATTAAGTAAAAAGCACTCAAGGCTATTTAAGGCTTTAGTGCCTTCTTATAAAGGTATGGTATTTGCAATTAGATATGATTTCCATTAGTTATTATGGAAATAATCCACAGAACAATGTTTCTAATTGGTATTATAATAAAATGCTTCTCTTTGGAGCAAGAGTGGAATCAAGGCAAAGATGTGGATTAAAGTAAATGGCTCCCTTACCTTCCGGGACCATTTATTTTTGTCTCTCTCTGGTTATTTGGCCAGGAATAAGCAGGGACCCTGGAATGCAGGTTATATTTAGTTGACCCTCTCTATCAGTAGCTGTTTGCTTTGGGAGGCAGGTGAGTGTCTGAATATCAGCTGCACCCACTGCCAGAGTAAGCAGACATCTAAGTACTCCTTTGGCTCCTGGCAGTAATTGCATTACCACTTTCCTCTCCAATTCCTTGCCCTGCTGTCCAGAGATGAGTTCTAAATGCCCAGGGCTCAAGGTGAAGAGACAGAAGCTAAGGCAAAGCGTTATCCCAATATCCAGTGAATTTGTATTGTTAACAATTTAACTTTTCAAAGGATTTTAGAGTAAAGCAATCAGTTCTCTGCTGGAGTTGGGCAGGACATAAGGCTGAGACTGCTGAATCAATATGTGGAAGCCTGACTGACAACTCAGGTAATTTGGTGCAGGAGTTTGGACAACAACTGGAGATAAATTACTTAACACAGTCAGGAACCAAAATTGTGTTCAGAAAGAGAAGTATTTTCCTGAGAGAAGTGAGGAGAATTGTACTGACAGGGAAGTGATGGGAAGTAATTATTTCATATGCAACTGTATAAGCTCTGATGAATATCTTTGAATTGTCTTTGTGGAAGGGTAGGGAAGTATTACGAAATATATGTAAATTAAACTGTGATACAAATTCCTCCTCTTTAAAGTATGTAACTTTAGAACAGTTAGGGCTGAAATATAGAAAGATGCTTATTTTGTGGAGAGAAAACTGCAGTATAAAAAGTTGTATTTTTATCTCTCTAAATCATGACGCAATCCTTTTAGAATTCAATTTGACTTATGACAAACTGTGTAAAATACTTTATATAAAGTTTATCTGTATTTTTAACTAGCTTGTATTGGTGTGCTAAATAAAGTTTCTTCCCCTCCTCCCAAACTAATACCCCCTATAATGTAATATACTCAGTAGCTGCAAAATCCAAGATGAATAGATCTAGCTGCCTTACCAACCCTAGAATATGTGCAGTGAAAAAGGGAAGGAGGATGCAGAGAAGGGCAAACTCAATTGATTATTCACTGCTGTAGTCACTGCCAATCAAGAGGATGCTCATGTTTTCACATGTGTGAGCAAACAATGTTTGAAAGCGTTACTTCATTTCTGAATTGCTTCAGTAAAGACTCTTAAGTGCCTTCCAGGGTGTAGCCGAGATTTGTTTTTGGCTTTTCAGATTTCAATTCCCCTTTCTAATACAATCTATATATCCTTTTGAGGAATTACCTTCTCCAGTATGTTCTGCTGTTGCCATACTCAATAGATGACATGCTATATGAGCTAGGCCAATCAGATGCTTCCTCTTGAGCAGAAGGACAAAGACACCAGATGTAACTGGAATCTATCCCATTCTAACAACCATGACTCACCCAGATTATTACTCTTCCTAGGCTCTTCTTGTTCTGGCTTCCTAGCCTCTGGGACTACTTGACCTACTCATTTCCAATGCTCATACCCAGTGTCCCATGAATTTTTTAACCTCCATTATTTCCTCAATCAATTCTCTTTTGCTTAATTTAACCAGAGTTGATTTCTGTTGTTTGCAGTTAAATATCCAAAAATTTATACACAGGATAATAACTGGCTGGCCCCAATGCTGATAATTCTACTGGGTATTATGCCACCATCCTAGCTCTCCATGAACATACATGGGTGGGTGTGTATAAGAAATCTCAATGTGAGCTGTTCAACACATGTTATATCTTGGCCACTTCTTTTAATGTCTTTAGCAATTTGTGCATATGGCTATGATACCAAAACTGATCTTTTTCCTTGGCATTCTTTCTTGATGAAATTGATCAACAAGGGTACAATACCAAATACCTAGGAATTAGCCTTTATACCTCCCTCCCCTTCACTACCTTTATCCAGTACCTTACCAAGTCTTAATGATTATAATTTCTAAATACTTCTCAGGTCTGTACGTATAACTCCATCTCTACCACCACTGCTCTGGATGATTATCATTTCTCTCCTGAGCTACTGCAAGAGCTGCATGAAAGGTGTGCTTATAATTATTTGTGTCCCTTTACAATCTATTCTCCACATAAAGCCGGCAGAATAACCTTAATGAAATAATAATTTAAACATTTCACACTCTGCTTTAAACACTTCAGTAGCTTCCCAGAACTCTTAGGACAATGTCCAAAATCCTTAATATATCCTTCAAGCCAAGTATTCTGACATTCCTCACTCAGCCCCTTACTTCACATAAAATGTGTAACCTGGTCACACTGATCTTTCAGCTCTAGGAAGGAGCTATGTTTCCTCCCATTACAGGGTCTCTGTACTTACCTCTACGCATTTTGCCTTTTCTAATTAAATCTTAAGAATCCTTCAGATTAGCATCCTTCAGATAGTGTTTCATGTCCCCAGAAACACTTCTCATCCTCACTAACTAGATCAAATCCCTCTAGTATAGACTCTTCAGAATCATAAACCTTTCTTGACACCACTTATCTCAGACACACTTGCATTGTAGGATTATATGATTATCACTTTTCCCCCTCTCCCAACAATGAAATCTAAGCTACATGAGAGCAAGGACAAAATCAATGGTTTTCATCATTGTTTCACCAGAACTAAGTGCAGTGTCTGACAGATGTTAGGCACTTGGTAATGGATGAATAAGGCCAATATTCTCTGTGAAAATATGAATTCCTTGAATTCTCTGTGGAAATATGAACTAATGTCTGACACAAGTGCTCAAAAACTGATTGGGTTCTTCCACACTCAGGTTCAGTAAAGGAATTGCTGACCTTAACAACTGATGAAGGTTATAAACATTTTCTTTATCACTCAAGGTCAGGTACACATTTTGATCATAATCTGATATTGCATAATTTAAAAAAAAATTATTCTCAGACTCCCTTTGAACAATCAGATTCAACATGCCAGGCATGGTAGTAGATCATCTTTCATCAACAGTCCATGATATTGTTTTCTGACAGAGAACATTTCACAAGAACTGAAATCATGTACTTCCAAAGAACATTTAACTTTTCCATTAACAGAGTACTTTATTTGAAATGCTTATTAATAAACTCAAGATATTTAAACAAAACCCTAAATTAAATATCAACCCAAAGCCAATTAACTCTCATACATGTGCCTTTGATTTTCTGGTGACAACCTAAAGTATAGATTCAGACTCAAATCCAGTACCAAAGTCCATGATCCTCCCAAGGACTTGATAAGACTCACTTGGTCTGCTCTCATATTTACAGAGTTTCCCCTGGTTCTCAGATGCTGACTAGTGTTGGCAATTGTTTCTGACTGAAGATGAGCCACTTTTCCTATATAAGTGTTCCATTCTGAAAGTGTTCCAGATGTTCCATTCTGGAAAAAAAATATTGAATCTTATGCCTAAGGGGCATAAGCATGCTTTCAGAAAACAACTATATCATCACTCCCATCTCTTGTCAATTCAAACCTGTCCTGTTGAACTACTTATTTCTAACCTTTAGATGAAATAGAATGTAGACATACGCCTTTTCTCATTACTCTTAGATAATAAAATGGTTTTACTCTGGAAGTGTTGACAGTCATCTTCTGACATTTGAAGCTGAAGAAGGAAGCCAAAACCAAGAGAAAGAAGTTGAAAAATAGAGAGAACATTTAGTCCATGGTGAGATTTTTTAGCCGAAGATCACATTGTGCTCAGATCTATTCAATTATGTGAGCCAATAATGTTCCTCTTTTACTTACTTCAGCTTGGTGTTTTAGTTCTATGCATAACTGACATATGATCTGCCAAGTATGCCCAAGAAAGATTTCCCCCAGGTGGCTAACTGCTCGCTGGTACATGGTACTTAGAGATATCTTACTCCCAGCTCCAAAAACACAAATCCACTCACTGAGGAAACATAGACAGTGCTATCTGTTCTAAAAACTCAAAGAAGACCACTAGAGGTAACAGAGTTTTCTGTTCTTATTTCTTCACTTCCTCAACCTTGACAGTGAGGAGATCTTTTGATGCTGCCCTGTGATTATTTTGAAACACTTAGGCCTACTCCTCCGAAGACATAAGGACATAATTGCTATCAGCTACATGCAAACCTACTCAGGATTTCCTACATGACATTGATGTTAAAGCTCCTTGTCAAGATGAAACCTACATCCTAATATCCTGGTGAAGAGGGCACAGACAATTGGAAAAATTGTAGAAGAAACTAAGGCATTGAGGATGGGGAACAGGAGGATGAGGAGAGAAAGAAGAGATGTCAGAGAAAGAGATGGTTTCCAAATGCCCATTTAACCTAGGCACGCCCCGTGTAGACGGAAAGGTGACAGTGTGAAAAGGAAAGAATGTTTTGTATCATCTATCAGCCTCCATGTGCTTTCCTTTTTATGAAAAGATTGTATTCCCTCTGCTAACAGATTGTTCATACAAAGCCTTTCAAATTGTACAAGATAGAGCAAAGCAGATAGAAAATGAACACTCCTGGAACTTGTTTAAATATTTCTTCTCCATTCTTTCAGCCTTAAGTCCTATTTTTGGCTCCCCTTGGGGGTGCCTTTCCTCTCAAATAATAAATCAACAACTATATCTAAATGCCATATATATACACACAAACATATATATGTAATTTTCTCTGGTGAAACCTTAAAATGGAAAGAAAAATACCAGGTGTGCATATATATACATGCACATACATACATATATATACATGTTATGTTTACTTTTTCCAGTTGTCCATCATAAAATCTGTGCCAGAATCTGTACTTGGTCCAGCATATGAAGGACCCACTTCTCTATGTTTTGGATAAATTTCTTCTTGTTCATCTACTTTTATAACACTTCCTCTCTACCCCTCCCTGCCTCTCAGAATTGCTGTGCAATTGGAAACTACTAGAAAGTGTACTAAGTTAGCACTTCATTGTTGCTTTTAAATTCAATAATTATTTATGAATAAAATTACTATACATACATAGAGTGAGCATTATATAGCTGAAGATTTTACAGATTCTAAAGCAACTCCTTCCCAAGTAGCAGTAGAGATGTAAATTACTTTCAAATACAGATACCACAAATTCAAAAAAACTTGGAGTGGGAAAAAGAGCAATGGGGATATATTGTCTGCCCTGTGTCTAGAGGGCAGTTGTTTTCTCCCCATTTGCCAAGGAGAGAAGTGAGCTGAAAAGAAGTGCTTACCCAAAGCTGCCATGGTTATGTTAATGCTTTTGGAATTTTTCCAAAGATTTTAACCAAATATTCAATCCATAACAAGTATTCCCCGTGGCACCGTTGAAGCATGCTGCAGTTACACATTATAAATGAAAGCCAAATCACATACTTATGTAAAATGACTGGTACAGCAGAAAAACAAGTTATGTATTTAATAAGCAATCTCAAGCTTGTAATGTAGTGAAACCCACTTGTAATTTCTTTCAAAGTTTTTTTTTTTCCCTGCACACACTATTCATTTCTGAAGCTCTCTACAAGGCTTTTATAAAAATCAACCTAGCCAATATACCATCACTCCAATTTTCTTTGCCCATTGCTGTGAAAAACTGTACTCCCATTCACGAATATTAGTCATATCAAAATGCATGAAATGTGGTTGTACGGCATTCCTTGAAGCATGGTTTTTACTTATAAAATATGTATGTTAAAAAAAGAAGCCTTCAACACGTGCTTACACTCCATGTAGTAGGCATGCTTTCTGTATTTATAACCTGTGGGATACTTTTACATACAAAAGCCATTCATCTGAATTTTGTCTACCAAATGAAAGTTGTTATAGTTCCTCACATTGACATTACCCATAATTCTGATTGCCTTAATGAAGTAGCATAATGGGCATTTTTGCCAATTAAACATAAGGTTTTTGTTAAAAATGAAAATACTGGATGTAGCAGTCAATTCTGAAACAGACTAACCTGAAATTCTGCCAGCATATTTAAGCTGTCCATTTAAAGATGAAACTATCCATTGTTGCTTTCAGCAGGCCCTTTACTAGCTGGGTTCCCTCTCTACTGAATTTCTTCATTAATTTCTATGACATTTTACTTTCCTTTAATTAGATAATTATCTAATTCCATTTGAGCTATTTGTAAATGTGTTTTCATGCATCCAACTCCTCAGAACACATTGTTTTCTATCATAAAGGGGAAAAATATTATATTTATAATTAGTTACCCCATGGAACAGTGTTATAAGAAATTTTTCTCTGATGAACTTTGATTGAAAAGAAAGCAAGTCAGTATTTTGCCAGTGAGTGCATATTGGCTTAGGTTTTCAGTGTATTTTTGATTTATTTTTAACCTTGGTTTTCTGTTTGAGCCAGAAAAGATCATCTTCTTCTGAGGATTTTTCTCCTCTTTTGCTGATTAGCTATAGAATGAGGAGAAGCACCTGAGGGGCCACATGAAGAAGGATGCTAAGCGGTTTACAAGTCTCAGTAATTAATGACTATTTTTATCACAAAGAATATAGACTGGCTTCTTCCATCTATCTAAAACTCAATGTAAGCCCCTATAAGCCTCAATGCAGCATAATTGGTGCAACAGAGCTGAAAATGAGATGGAGGATATAATGCAGCTTCCTGCCTTTAGCTGAAATGGAACAGTAGAAGCCCCTGGCAGCCTCCAATGTGTTTGCCACTAAGATTTGAAGACAGCCAGCTGTTTAGTGTTCCTTGTAAAGCCCACATCACTGTTTATGTCCTTAAATAGAGTTCAAATGTTTTAAATAATGATATTTATGAGAATGATTTACTATGGTAAACAATGTACTTTTGGCTCTAATTGGGTGTTTTCTCTGATTAGGAGTAATCATAGACTGTGTACTTGTATTAGTTTTTATTCTGACCACACTGTGCTTAAAATGTGCTCTCAAACCTCTTGGGATGAACAAATGGGTTTTGCTTTCTCAGTGCTGTTATTAAAAAAACCCACTCTGCTGTAAATCATAATATGTTAATAATAGGTCTGAGGACTCAACTGGGAAAATGCAAAAAGCTTCACATTCCTGAAGGCATGCTAAGTGAGACCACAATAAGTGCTGGATAATGTGTTTGTTTTAGATGTGTGACCATCCCCTCTACAGCCTGGATAGCACTGTTTTGTCCAAACCAGCCATAATCACAAAATAAGCTCTTGGTAGTTTTCTACAATATGACTGGAAAGAACACTGGAAACAGAAAAAGCAAACAAAGGGAAGGGCTGGGAATACCTTCCAGAAAATTCTAAGACAAGCCAGGGTTATTTTCAGCCACCTCCTTGAATAGCACCTAAGCATTTCACTCATGTTCTTCCTCGCAATGCTGGCACCACCTACTGTAAAAACAAAAAGACCGGCCGGTTTCTTCAAAAAAAGGCTATATTTGGAGACCCATTAACAGCATCCTCTATGAGTATTATATAACAGCTGAACGCCACCTCTCTGTGGATATCAAAAATTAGAAGGTTTTTCTAAAAACATCTCTTGAAGATATGACAGGTATCCAGAATTCAAAAGATTCATTGTAAAAGCCAAATGGATTCGGATTAGTCAGGAATATGGTTAGAGTTAACACAATAACAGAGATAAATCCAATGGGACAGAGAAACCAGTTGGAGTTCAAATCTTTTAAGAATTACTATAGGGACTTCCCTGGTGGCGTAGTGGTTAAGAATCTGTCTGCCAACACAGGGGACACAGGTTTGATCCCTGATCCGGGAAGATCCCATGTGCCGGGGAGCAACTAAGCCTGATGCGCCACAACTACGGAGCCTGCACTCTAGAGCCGGCAAGCCACAACTACTGAGGCCCTGTGCCACAACTACTGAAGCCTGCATGCCTAGAGCCCGTGCTCTGCAAGAAGTCACCACAATGAGAAGCCCATGTGCCGCAACGAAGACCCAACGCAGCCAAAAATAAATTAATTATTTTTTTTTAAAAAGCATTACTATATAGAGCAGGGGTCCCCAACCCCGAGACTGCAGACCAGTACCAGTCTGTGGCCTGTTAGGAACTGGGCCACACCACAGGAGGTGAGCAGCGGGCTAGTGAGCGAAGATTCATCTGCCGCTCCCCATCGCTCTCATTACCGCCTGAACCATCCCCCCCCATGCCCCATCTGTGGAAAAACTGTCTTCTATGAAACCAGTCTCTGGTGCCAAAAAGGTTGGGGACCGCTGTTGTAGATGATAAAATTCTGTTAGGATGAGAGTCTAAAATACTACCTATTCCATTACCCCATGACATATAACAGGAGGGTTTCACTGTGAGACAGTCTCCTGAAAGACACTGTGTACTCCCCAGTTCACTGCTGCAAGAGTGCTTAGTAGGGAAACAAGTTCATAAGGAGCTGTGAGGAAGGTCCAAGAACAACTCCAACTGCTGAATGAAAAACAGAATGAAACAAAAGGAAAATCTGAATTTGCTCATTGCAAACAAAACATTCATCATAAAAGAACAGATTGGGTATCTATCTCTTATTTCATGTTCAGTCTTCTCACAAGGTTAAAGACTTTGGTAATCTGAATTGTACAGTTTCCTATGATAAAGATATGAGCACACCAAATGTTATTCCCTTTAAACATAAAGCTGAATCAAGTTACAGCATCTAGGCAGTATTACAGAGGTGATGCAGCATAATGCTCAAGATTGCTGGACTCCAGAGCTAGATTGCCTGGAAGTGATTCTTATTTCTACCAGTTTTCAGCTGTGTAACCTTGGGCAAGTTCTTCACTTAATCTGTAAAATGGGGATAATAGTACAAACTACCTCAACAGATTATTGGGATGATTCAATGAGTTAATATATAGAAACGCAGTACTATTTAATAAATAAGTAAATAGAAGCCCAAATATGTACATCACTTTTCCAAGATCACATACTTAGGAAATAGTGAGGGCAGGACACGTATCCTGTGATTCTGACCTGTACTTCACTGAGATGCCCACACTGGCTTGATGAAAGTACTGATGATTTTGGTGAGAGTGGTTCTGGTGATGGGGGTACAAGTAAATGTAGGAACAAGTAATTAGGAGAGGAAGATGCAACCTAGATTCTGAATAAGCAAAATGAAGGAGGAACATTGAAAAGATTAGAAGATCAAAGGAAGGTGATGAAATATTCCACAGCGGTGTCTGTCTGCCCAGGTGCTTGATTGGAACTATTATATATTAGATGAGGTGCTTATACTAAAATAGATGTGAACAACTGGTTCAGGTGAACAATATACAACTTATATTTGTACTTAGTTTTTTCCTGCCCTACACATCTATGCTACCTTTCATGCATGGTCCTGAAAAACTGCTAATTCCTCAGTCTCATCCAACTAGGGAATACAATCCTGTGACAGGCTAGTCACTCTCCTTCAAACACACCTGGATTCCTTTTAAGAAGATTTTCAATATTATAAAGAAGTGGATATTACAATTGCCTTCTTCATAATTGTTTAGTTTCATGAGCTGTACATACTGTCAGAAAGCTACTGGCTACTCTGTATAAGAATGCTGATTATATTGAACATAATGCCATATATTTGATTTATTTGCCCTTCCAAAAAATCATTTCCATCAAACACTGTCTGTGACAGAAGTACCTCTTTTACTGTTTATATTCTCCAATGTCACAGGGAATGTTTTGCAATTTTTTTTTCAAAGTTTGGTACTTCTGCATCCAATTTAAAATGATTTCCTCACTGGATAACCTTGGTTACATCTGACTCAGAACAATTCGTTACATTTTCTATAGGATTATCATACTATTACATGGTTCTGTTGCTATAATGCTATTGCATTAAACTAATAATGCACCCCAGAGAGCATTCTAGATTATACATTTTTTAGGCAAGAAAATATTTTCCCGACCACTCTAGAATTGAATATTCTCATGAATTTACCTGTACACTAAGCTTTAGTTTTGCTTACATCCTCTTGAGCCTCACACTTTCTGTAAAGAGATTTTTGTGACTTATTCTGGTTACTACAGAATTAGAATCAATGGTGGGTGTTAATAATTTGTTAAGGCAAATATCTGCTCAATAATAATTTTAAAAACAGATAAAATAAAATTACAATGATCCCTAATTGATATAGATACACAAATGCCTTAAAAGAAGGGAGTTGTCTGCTGTTCGAAATATTTAGAAGAAGGAACAAATCTATCACCAATATTGTAGAGAAGATTCGTGAGTCAAATGCAAAGTTAGACTTAGGGTCCTCTGAGATTCCATAATCCTAAACCAACTCACAGTAGATCTATCACAAGAGGTGGAAACAATTTTCAAGAAAAGAAGTCATAATTCTTAGTATATTTTCTATTTGATGTTTGGAAATTAATTTATTGGATTGTTTTAAGGCAATAACTATGGACTCTGGAGTACTATAGACTTGGCTCTGAATGCCAGCTTTGACATTTATTAATATGTAGAATCAGGCAGTTTACTTAACCTCTTGGAAGTGCTTTTTTAATTTTTTTTAATTTTTTTTTTTTTTTTGCGGTACGCGGGCCTCACTCCTGTGTCCTCTCCCGTTGCGCAGCACAGGCTCCGGACACGCAGGCCCAGCAGCCATAGATCATGGACCCAGCCGCTCCGCGGCATATGGGATCCTCCCGGACCGGGGCACGAACCCGCGTCCCCCACATCGGCAGGCGGACTCCCAACCACTGCGCCACCAGGGAAGCCCAGAAGTGCTTTTTTAAATTGGTAAAATGAGATTAATAATACCTATTACATAGGGTTAGTATAAGGATTGAGTAAAATAACCTTTTAATGCTAATACAATTCTCAGCATGGAGTGAGGGCACAATACATAGCTGCTATTATAAAACATATAAATCAATAGAAATAAAACTTTTAAACAGCCATATCACTGAGGATGTTTTTAAAAGTTATAAAATGAATTGTGCCAAAGTTGTCCATAAAACTGATTCATTTATAAAATGATTAAATCATTTATCAGATCAATATATTCATTCCTGTGATTCAATTATGACTTTTTGATCTGTTAATATGTCGTTTGCTTATGTCATCCAACTCCTTTATCTTGACATCCTCTGAAAGCACTTCAAAATGAATCTAGCACTGTGTTTTTCTCGTTTGGCAGTTACCTTTTTCAGTAGCTATAAATTTAGAGATCATTACCTTTGATGGAGAATCTGAAGGAAATTGGGGGGCAGTAGAAGGGTAGTAGAAGTGTTCATTGGAAGGAACCTGTTTGGTGTTGAGCATAGAAATAAATGTTGGCTACCCAAAATGAAGGTTCTAAAGAAATGCAAGGAGAAAAATCAGCACTGAGATCCTAAACACTAAATAGAAAATTAAGAAACCAGGAAACCCAACAAAAATAACAAAACACGACTTAATGAATAATTGGTTTAAGCTGGGGATTGTGTCCTTTTAAAATACTAATTTTAAATACATCACGAGTTATTTGTTGAGGAAATCAACTTAATCTTAATTTATAAATTACCATCAGACATCACTTATTTTTTATTTATTAAGACAGTGAGCACAATTATACTCCAAAAAAGATGTTAAAAAAAAGACAGTGAGAAATAAAAACTTATTATATTTATAATTTTTATTGATTGTATTAATCAGTGTTGAAGAGGAAAAATTAATGTTTCCAAATAGCAGATATGTAGTATTCTCTGCCAAAAGGGTAAACTCCAGGCAATGAGAATACAAAATTCAAATTTTGTATTCTCTTTATATTCTCCAAAATTCATTTCCCTCAGAGTTTAAGTCACCAAACATTATTAAAGAAGAAACAATTTGCTGTCTTTGACCCCCTAGGTTGCTAAGTTGCTTCAGTAATCCATTGACAATAGTCATCGTCTAACATAGCTCTTTTGTTCTTCTACTGTATTCTCTGTCCATTGGTACCTGAAGATTCAAAAACCAAAATAAAAATAACAGCAATAGTTCCAGCCTTTCCCTATCCCCTTCCCCCTAAAAATACTTCTGGCTCTACCTGCTAAGTTTCTGCCTTTTCCCCAAACAATGAGAAGCATTCTGGAATTTCAAGCAGATGTTTGCATTATTGTGATGCATTATTATGGGAAAGACTGAGGAAGAAGTTACACGAGAGACAAGAAGTTTGGGGAAGGCATTTTTTAGTAGATTTAGATGTTAGAGTTTGATACTGGGTTTGTTGTAGGTGAAGAGAAGAGTAATATTACAATGAACCTTATATCTTCTTGTGGAGTTTGAAACATGTAATCAACTTAATTCATTTTCACATTTCTTTTTAGTGGCCAGGCTTTGTTTTTTCTTGACCAACACAAGGCTAAGACTGGATGCTTGAATCATGGCTATATTATCTACACAATGAATTTTTCTTACCAGTTTATTGAATCCTTAGAACTGCAAATGAAGAGAACCATAAACAATGCAAAAGATGAAGTATATTGGGTATTGTTTTCAGTAAAGCTTGCCCAGCGCAGAATTCACCACCATTTACCTGGTAGGAGTACCCATCTCTGTGGTAATGCTGTTATGGTGCTTGGAAATTAAGTATAATGTACAGGCTGATCACATGAGGTCTATTTAGGTCTATCTCGAGGGCTAGGTTTTGAATCAAGGTTAGTAGGCATTTGTGTTGAAGGCAAAACTGAAAAGTCATAATGAAAAGAATTTGCGTTAAGTATAAGAAGGCCAAATTGCATCTGCAAGTTCAATTGAGCCCCAAGGTGCTGCACATAATTTGCTTTGCCTACTGACTCCAGTCACGTCAGTGTCCACAATAAATCATAAGGTTGTAATCCATGAAGTTCTGCCTGACCTACTGGTTGGTATATCTGCCTGGAAGGAAAACCCAAGAACGGAGGAATGGAGAAATCTCTCTTCCGAGGCCTTCTAAAGTAGCCTGGGATGACAGTAATTGTGGCAGCCCAAACTTTCTATCACCTAAAAGGGTAGTGAGAGTAGAAACATCACGAGGATTATATTCCAAGCTTTCACATATATCATCTCCCTTAACCCGTGTAACAACTAAATGCAATATGAACTATGTTTTATGTTTTATGGATAAAGAAACTAGGACTCTCAGAGTTATATGCTCCAAATCACTCAGCTAGTTTAAGGCCAGAATTTGAACCAAATATAACAAGTGCTTTTTATTCATATTACCCCACATCCTTTCAGATTTCTTCCCCTTCTTTCACTGTTTTTCCATCTATAAGAATATGCCTTCCGGGACTTCCTTGGTGGTCCAGTGGTAAAGAATCTGCTTTTCAATGCAGAGCACACGAGTTCAATCCCTGGTCAGGGAACAAAGATCCCACATGCCATGGGGCAACTAAGCTACACGCCACAACTACTGAGCTCACGCGCCTCAACGAGAGAGCCTGTGTGCTGCAAACTAGAGAGTCCATGTGCCCTGGAGCCTGAGTGCCACAAATACAGAGAGAAAACCCGCACGCCACAATTAGAGAGATGCCTGCACGCTGCAGCGAAAGATCCCGCATGCCTCAATGAAAATCCTATGTGCCACAACGAAAACCCAAAGTAGACTAAATAAATAAATAAATAAATAAAAAGAATATGCCTTCCTAGACTTTATACTTTTTTATTTTTCTATCAAAATTATTGCAAAAAAAAAAGGCAGCGATATTATTATTGAAATAATATGCCTCAGAATAATTCACTGAAAAAAAGTCTGAAACCTTGGTTGATATAAAACAAATTATTCTGGGCTTCCCTGGTGGCGCAGTGGTTGCGAGTCCGCCTGCCGATGCAGGGGATACGGGTTCGTGCCCCGGTCCGGGAAGATCCCACATGCCGCGAAGCGGCTGGGCCCGTGAGCCATGGCCGCTGCCCCTGCGCGTCTGGAGCCTGTGCTCCGCAACGGGAGAGGCCACAGCAGTGAGAGGCCCGCGTACTGCAAAAAAAAAAAAAAAAAAAAAAAAAACAAATTATTCTATCAGGCTTTTGTCCTAAATTTAAATAGTCAAATAACTTAAAAATTAATATTTTTCGCCAAGATTGTAATGCCATTAATGAAGATCCTAAATAGATGCAAGTTTTCTAAGTGGCTTCTAAGCCATTAAGGAAATATTAAAATATCTTTAATAGATATCAGTGTTATGTATATCTTACTGCATTATAATATCTGGAACAATGTTCAGTTTATTTATGGTGCATATGTTACTCTCAGCCAATCCCCTGCTTGTGACTTATAAATGAATTTAATAGAATAGAGTAGAATTTATTATTTATTTAATAGAATTGTCTTTATTCAAAGCTATAGGGTCACTGGGTTTCTCCACTGCTTTTCTGTACTAAAATATTATCTTTTACATTCCTAGAGATTATGGTACACAGTGAGAAGAGAGATATTCTTTCTACCAGGGTTGCAAAGTTTCCAAATATAAATTGAAGTAGAATCTGCATAAATATTTAAATGTTTCTTGGCCTGTTATTATCATTGTGTTCATAGTATGAGACTCATCTATGAAAGGAAGGCTGAATTTAAATTCTCTAACAAGATAATTACCCATTGCATCTAATTTTGAGAGTAAATTATTAAAGAAACTGTGTCTGTTTGCATGAATATTCGTACTGTGAAAAGTTACATGGTCATGATTCTGAAATAATCCTGGTGGGTGAATGTGGATATACCAGGATTCTCTGGTGATGTTTTTAACAGATTCTGAATGGGTCTGAACTCAGGCTTTTAAAGAATTTCGAATCTGTATCTACTCCTGGTGCTGCCTGCCAGCTCCAGTTTCTTTACTTTAAAGGGCTAATCTCCTTTTAAGGAAGGGCATTAGCTCACCAAAAAGGAAATGGTGTGCTTGTAATGACAAATGACATGACTCTTCTCTTCTATTTGATAGAAGGGCACTTGTTCTGTCTAAATCGTATATTCTTTTGTAAACAGACTCTCCAGCCTTCTAGCTAGAGAAATCAATGCCCTGTGCAGATGGTGCCAGACCTTTATTCAGAAATGCATGCACTTGATTCATATTAAAGTTCTGATATTTAACCTTCTGTCTAAACCTTAAATCAGGACCCTAGGGCAACGTCAAATATCTTCATCTTTTTAAATTTAAAAATTTGTTTCAAACCATAGAAGAGAAATTAAAATCTCAGAATGATTTGAGTCTGTGAGCATAAAAATAGCCCTCTAGCATAGGATGCATTTATAACGAGAGCCATAATCTAAGGATCAGTCTCTCAAAATGAGAATAAGAATCAAAAAGAATTAGAGGAAAAAAGTTGTGTCTGTGGAAAGACATATATAAAGCCCTATGAATATAAAAACCAAGCCAAGCCAATTAAAATTCAAGCGTATTTAAATACAACTCTATACCCTGTTCTCCAACATACATACAAATATACACATAAAAAATATAATGTAACCTAAAATTATGCTATTTAGAATTTTTTAAAAAGTAATTACAGGACTTAACTCATATAGCAGCTAGGGAAATTATCACAGGTTGTAGCTACTGCCGCCATAAGAATTGGTTTCAATTCAGCCTTTAATGAGATCAGCTATTTCTATTCATTTTCATGGGTACCTACTTCTATAATGACAAGGATTAATTTGAAGTTCCTAGAAATGCATCATCTAGCTCACATTGGAGGGTAGCTAGTCTGTGGGCCATAAATATAAATTCTTCAAGTAGTGGGTTGACTATTTCATTAAAACTGATGATGTTTTAGTATTTCATATGCAGAGCCACTCAAAGGTGGTATCAAGCAAGGTTTTAATATAGAAGGTATTTAAGGAGGAAAAGCTGTCATGGAAAGGTGATTGTTAGTTACTCACAGATGCACGAGTCAGGGTAGGGGGATACTTCCTTTGTCAAGCAAGTGCAAAATAATCTCTGAATTTCAGGTGCCTCTTATGGCTAAAACGGGCCTGCAAAACATATCACCACATTCAACATAGCCAATACAAAGGCAGGGGAAGGCTTCTGTGGCATGGCTACCCTTCAAATGTCAGTGATATTAATTTACTTCACTTTTCTTTAAGTAAAGATAATAATGATTGGAGGGTAATATTTGAGGTTTGGGAGAAGATAGTGCACACAGTATGGTTACTCAGCCTCCTGTAGTTTAGCCCCTGTTTGTAAGTCAGTATTTCCCAGTATTCTTCTCTAACACTGTAACCAATGCCATTCAGAGAGACAGTGCTGGCAATGGCAGGCTACTGTCATGCTCAGTGTGAGGGAAGCTGCAAAACCGGCATCAGGTCCATAAAGCACAAGTTCGTTAAAGTCCCTGAGAAGCCCGCAATGACTCAGACACTCTGTGTTATGTAAGTTATGCACATGTAATAACCAAGCAAGCAATTTAGCCTCCGTTTGATCAATTCACTGAGGAGAGAAAAATAAAAGAGAGCCATTGTGGTTTCATATGAAATCAGGGGCAATCGCTGTCCTGGACTTCTCAATAAGAGTGTTATAGACATGTTTTCCAGATTCTATTCTTCCAGAAAAAGAAGAGTTGACTAGTATTTTTGAGAGTTAAACATTAAAAACCATTTAAAATATCAAGAATTATTTGTAAAATAGTAATAATCCACCTACTTTTTTTAAAGTGGAAATTTTATAGAAAATGATAAAATGTTTATTTCTTTCAAAATTCTTTCCAGAAGCTGTTCTGAATCTTCACATAGTGTTCATCATCTTGCAAGTGAATAATAACATATAATGATTCTTAGCCCTGCTGCAGAAATCCCACTTTGGGACCAGTATCCTCTGTGACATCTATAAACCAATGACAAGACAAGATCACCAATAATGATGTCCTGGACACCAATCAGCCATAATGTAGTGAGCCCATCTCGGGTATTGTCCTCCCCTGCACCAGACAGGTGAAGAAGGGAGCTCATAAGTGATGTATGAACCCTTCTGTTGTACCTAACAGAGGAAGAGTGTTTATCTTCCTAAATATCTGTTAGAGTCCTGTCACTTAGATATATAATACTCCAAGAAGACGAAAGGAAGAGGGAAAAAGGAAGTTAAAAAAATGTATCTTTCAAGCCATTGTGCTAAGGAGTGTCAGGTCAGGGGTTACTGCCAAGTCTGAATAACTCTTCAGTGAATAAGTTTATGTAAAATGAAAACCACAAATTAATTCAGAGAGAAGAAGCGAATGAAAAAAATTCCAGATTCATTATTTCCATAATACAGCCCAAACCACTGGTTAACTTCTTTCACTCTCAAGTTGTGACTCGTTGGTTTTGTTACTCTCCTGCTAATCCAAGGCACAACTGATAGACTATCATATGGAAAGGAAGAGCATTCATTTTTTTCTCAGCTTTATTGAGGTATAATATCATCTTCTCTTAAATATCTAAACTAGTATGGATCTTAACCTCTAAAAGAAAACACTGATTCCTTATCACTCTGATCCTTAGTTCCATCCATAAAATTGGATGAATAATTCAGTGGGTGGTTATATAGATTAAGTGAAGTAACATATGTAAAGTGGCTAGGACTTTGCAAGCACTCAATAAGTATTAAATATTATTTTTATTCCTATAGGCGTGCAATATTTCAGTTGATTTTCAGTAAAAATCAGCTTTTCCTTAATTCAGACTATGAGCAAGTGTTAGTTACAGTTTGAAAAAAGTGAAACAGAAGATTAAAAGAAACTGAAGATCCAGATAACTATTATTCACTATAATTGAATTTCCATTTGTGATTAAACTTCAGCTTCTTCATAACTGAAAAGATACTAGAATAGTAGGTCATAACATTTGTTGTGAATATTTCCACATGTAAAAAGACTGATTATTTCTGACTGCAAGGCCCCAGAGTACTTACACTACACTTCGCAATTAAGATCCCAATATCAGTTCCCAATTTCATACGTGAAAACGGCAGAAGAAGACTGGACAATTTGAAATTCAGTGTGTGAACTGCATTTTTGTTTTCTTACATAGCTCATTCTCTCATACAGTTAATCATTGATTTAGCAATATATTTTGGGCACCTACTATGTGCCGAATATATAATGCTAGTACTAGCAAGAAATATTAGAGTTAATAAGACAAGATAGAGCTTACAACTGACACACACACTAAACACACACCTTTGCAATCAATTGAAAAACAAATATTGAACAAGAAAGTCAACCATAGGTCCTACAGTTGAGTGGGGTTTTGACAAGTAGAGCTAAAGGAGAAGAGAATTATGGGCAGAAAGAATGGCACAAATGAACGTCCGGATAATGGAAACACAAGATCTGATTTATCCTTTCTTTGTCTGCCAAAATCCCACTCTTTCTCCAAAGTGCAATACGATATTTAAACTGACTGCTTATCCCTTCCCCTATCTTCTTAATTCTTCTTCCATAACATCTTTCATTTTGCATTAGTAAGTTAAGACACTCTCAAGATCAGGAACATCTGGAATCAAGAATATTTAATTCTCTAGGATCTTATATGGTACCTGGAACATTAGTCACTAAAAAAATGTTCATTCTAGAATATAGAGAATGAGGGAAAATGAGAAGCTGTGATATGTGATTTATAATAAGAAATATATATTTGGTCTTCATCCCCATTTTTGGCTCCTAAAATGCTTGGAATTTCCTAAGTGAGGAGAGTGGAAAAGGTATCTTTTTTTATGCTAATGAGGTGACTTTTGGACCCCACCTAGGGATGGGGGTAGGTTGACAGGAGAACCAACCATGTAACTTGAGGCTTGGGATTTTCAGTCCCACACACCCCTCCCCACACCCCCTACCCCTCACCCCCCCAGACCTCTGGGAACAGGAGAAGGCTGGAGACTGAATTCAAGCACCAATAGCCAGTGATATAATCAATTATCCCTATGTAATGAAGCCTCCATAAAAAACCAAAAGGAGGGCCAGAGAGATTCTGGGTTGGTGAACACACGGAGATCAGGGAGAGTGGCACTGTCAGAGAGTATGGAGGCTCCATGCCCTTTCCCCATACCCTGTCCTACACATCTCTTTCACCTGGCTGTTGCTGAGTTATATCTTTTTTAGAATTAACTGGTAATTTAGTAATTAAAATGTTTCTCTGAGTTCTGTGACTGCTCTAGCAAATTAGTAGAACCCAAGGAGGAGGTCATGAGAACCTCTAATCAATAGAGTCAGAAGCACCTGGGCTTTCAACTGGCATCTGAAGTGGGGAGAGAAGGGGTAGAGTCTTGAGGGACTGAACCCTCACTCTGTGGGATCTGATGCTATATGGGTAGAGAGTATCAGAATTGAGTTGAATTGTAGGACACCCAGCCAGTGTCTGGAGAATACTTGGTGCTGTGCGGGAACCACATCCCCCCGACCCCACACACACCCATTGGAATTGGTACCAGAATCTATTTAGATCTCTAGAATTTAAGTTTCAGTGACTGGGTAGAAAGAGGTCAGAAGCGTGGAGTCCCTGAATAAGGAGGTAATTTAAGTTATTTGAGAAGAAGAGAATTATGATGATTTTAGTTTTGATGACAATTAAAGAGCTAAGTGAAGGTTCTGGCCAATTTTTGCATATACAGGACTAGAATTAAAAAGGTAGGCAGGACCATAGAAAAATATTTGAGAGCTGTCCACATAGTGGTAACTGTATATAAAAAAAAGATGAGGAGTGTGCTAACAAAGAAAGCCTGAAGGACAACTATTTGGGGAACAGAAAGAACATGAGAATACAGAAAATTGAGAAAAATTAGAAAGAGAGCTAGGAGAGCTTATTGTCAGAGGATTCCATGGAGAACAAAACAGTCAAAAAGAAAGGAGAAAGATCAAGAAAAACTGAGAAAGAGTTATTAGAGTTGTGATTTCTGTGTTCACTGGATACCATCAAAAATTATTTGGAGACAGAATGGAAGTCATTTTATCAGAAGGCATTTTTCTTCCCATGCTGGGTATACTTACATCTAAAACATCATAACGCAGAACCGAGTCTATAAAAAGTAATATGATATATCAATAGCGTTATGAGGAATGAAAGGAAAGTGTTTATTCAAAGCAATTTCAATATATTACTGTGATTTGCACATAGTGACATCATTTTAGGAGTGCATCAGATGAAGTTTTTGTACTTAGGACTTAATAATACAATATTTTTTTAAAGCCTACCATTATTAACATTTCTGAGAGTTAGAAAATTTACACCAACTATACAATTAAACTACAGTAAGAAATCAGTCCTGATGCAGAAATAAGAAGCCCGAATGCTATTTTGGAATCAGTAGTTAACTATTTTTATGAGGGAAAGTGGATGTACTTATACAATACAGTAGGAGGAGAATCAGACTACCTAGAGGTAATTTAGCCTGCAGGTAGCCTGAATGTTTTGCATTTTAGAAATTGTGTATAGGTTGTGAGGACAGGAGTGTAAAAAGTGAGGAAATGAAAATAGATGACCAGCTACCCAGAGAATCTGCCTGATTCAGTTTGTAATTAGATGTTTAGATTATCACTCTTAATCTTTAAATTATTTCAATTCTGTTGAGAGTGGAAGTGAAATTACAAATTGTAGAATCTTGTTAGCTGAGCTAGTTTAAGACACAATAAATTCATACTGAGGGTGAACCTTCTTTCTATATCACATAAATATGCAAAGAAAACATTTCCCATAGTAATATGAAAGTTAGTATATTTTCATGGTGGAATTAATTTAGTAATCCAGATTCATGTCTTATGAAACCATATGGAAGTCAGTGTATTATCCTTTTCCCCTTTGGAGTAGGTATTCATTCAATCATCCACTCATTTACCCATTCAAATAATAATTGAATGCTTATTATACATCAGGCACTGTGGTAGGCACTGGTCATCCAATCATGAATAAGATCCATCCCTTTCTCTCAAGAGCCAAAAACCTAGAAGCGCTTTCTAGATACTTCAAAATTTGTTAAAGAAAATTAATAGAGCAACTTTTAAAATCCAATATATATGCCATACAACTACACTTAAATATCTCACTATATTAACCAACATTCTTTATTTGCCCTATATCATAGCCAATGTCCATAGCATACTGAATGCTCAAAAACAGGATCTTATACTCTCTAATACTTTTACTTCCACTAGTAGAAGGTTTTCATGTTTTTGTTTTTGTTTTCATCAAGCCTACAGTTTGGATTTGCTCCCAAACTTGTTTATATAAGTTATGCTCGTGATCGTAATTATGCAATTCAATTAAATATTGCTTAAGCTGATTAAATACAGTTGTGAAAGTGTTTCTTTGATGCTGTTTCTAAGTTGAATGCTTTGTTAAGACTCAATAAAAATAGGTTACCAACAGGGCTGAATTAGTTTAGGGGACACAACTTTAAACAATTAAAGGGAAAAAACCTTAAACGTCTTAAAGGCTTCTCTACCTAGGTTAGATTACTTTGCAATGGTCTTTAAGTTCTTGGTCCACTTACAAAAGAAAACAAAACTGACTTTCATACAAGATCTATTATGTGTATGATTTATGTGGAAAGATGAACTGTAATCATTGGGCCCATCCTTTAGGGAAAAAAAAGCAAAAAATAACTTTGGTCTTATATTTAAAAAATAGTTAATGAACATTATTTGTAGGTTTTAGGTTAATAGAAAACCTTTAATGCATGCGTATAACATTATTTTGTGATTCCTCACTGTAACCAACTTTTTCAATTAATTGATCTACTACCAACCTTACCTGCATGTGATAGAAGGCTTTTTGCTGTGCTAGCTACAGACTACAATTCCAAAGACACATGGATATGGCATAATAGTATTGCATACTAATGGCTTATGTATAGATAGATATCATTTTGTTATTCTGAAACAGAGAAGATGTCTTCTGTTTCTCAATTTTAAAAAGGAATACTTTATTTAAAGGAACAGTTTTTATTGGGAAATACAAGAAGTTAGAACTTCAGAGCCCTAAGGTGCTATTCTATGCTTTCTTCTTAGAGGCACAACAGTTCTCCCAGTTGATGGATAAGAAGTCCACAAAAGGGAGCCATGAGTTGGGTAGCATGTCCCTGGAAAGGAACGAGATATGACAGTTTGAAAATTGAGTTTTCTATCAAAAATGTTGAGTTATTTAATTCTCAGTGATTCAGGGTACTGATAAATATTATTTTTACTTGGAATGCATATCCTTGAATGTTATGTTGTAAAAATGTCCAGAAAATGGGATCTGAACAAAGCCATTTTTCGTCCATTACATACTAACAGAACAAAGAAAAACAAATGTGTTTCCATACCCTATGCTTTATTAAACTACAATGACTTCAGTTGTTGCCTGTGGGATTTTTATGAGAAACTTTTCTTACTTTGCTCACTCACGTGCAGGCCATTTAATGGTCTTGCTTAGTTCACACTCATTAGCACACTTAATGATTTAGTGGATTACAACATAAAAACTAAAATAACAACAGATTAAACTATCCAAAAAAAGAAGAAAATTCCTCAGAAGGTTTTCTCTTGTGAATCTCTCTGGAAAAGCTAGAAGTCCTATTGTATTCAGTCTTTAATCTCGAAAAGATATGTAATTCAAATTATGACTTCTCTGTACCATTTTTACTTCCTTGTTTTATCCCAGTTCCTGACTTTAATAAAATTGCCATCTTGTTTAGCCATCTCCTCCATTTTACCCTTAAATCCAAATGTTCACCAAGTTTTGTTGCTTCTTCCTTTTTCATCTTCACAATTCTCAAAGCCACCCACCAAGTCAACAACCTCCTTAGCTGACACCTGGATTCACTTTAACTCATGTTTCCTTTTGCTGTCCACACTGCACAGCACTTCCAGATGAATCTTCCTCAAACATGGTTTGTATCACTTAATTCTCCTGCTTAAGAATAAATAAAGCAATCTATTGGCAACATCGTTTATCTAAATGTCTCTTCTTGTTATTCCAAGTCTTCTATAAACTGCTCCCACTCAATCTGATATTTAGTCTCTTCTAATCTATTTTTAATTAGCTGGGGGTTTGAATATATAACTCCTTAACCTCAGCATAAATCCCATAGCTTATACCAAGGGTCTATAAACTATAAGCTGTGGACCAAATCTGCTCTATCACCTTGTTTTTATACAATCCATTGTCTAAGTATGATTTCTACATTTTTAAACAGCTGGGAAAAATTAAAAGAATTCTATTTCACCATATGTGAAAATTATATAAAATTCAAATTTCAATGTCTATAAGTAAAGTGGTATTGGAACATAGCCATGCTCATTTGTTTATATATTGTCTATGGCTGATTTCACACTAGAAAGCTGAGTTGAATAATTGCAACAGAAACCACATGGCCTACAAAATCTAAAATATTTACTATCTGACCCTTTACAGAAATATATATATTTCTCTATATATATTCATTTCCCTTTATTCAAAGCAATATATGCTAGCCATGTTATACTCTACTTCATAAGCAATTTTAAACATGAATCTCTTTTTGCAAACTTAGAAAAACATTTTCATCAAAATGCTACTTGGGGTGTAGTGAAAAATAACAGCAGGAGAAGACGGGAAGGGAAGAGGCAACATAAGCATGGAGAAAGTGGAGAATTTAGTGAAAGAAAAAGGTAAGTAAGGAGGGCAACAGGGAACAGATTCTACAGACATAGAGGGAGAAAAACAGAATCAGAGTTAAGTAAAAGTTAGAGTAATATTCCCAATCAAGCCAACTCCTGCCATGCTGCCCTTTCTCCCTATTAAAAAGAAAAATAATTAGCTCTTACTTAAAAGATTTAGTTATTTATCAGCTAAGCCTCACAACAAACTGCAATTAAGGCAATAATGTTATTCTAAGTTACGAGATAAAGGGTGTGAGACCTACAGATGTTGACCAAGTGACAGACCTGTAACTGTAACTTAGATATGATGCGAACGCCCATTGTTATACCACCACACTGCCTATTCTTCAAGAGTTGTTCTTTATCCAGGAGTGTATGTTTAGTTCTTTAGAAAATCATGCAGTTTTTAAATTACTATGGAATACTATCAAATCTAAACTCAGCTTGCCTCTTACACTTAATAACTTCTTGTAAAATCCAGGTGTTGATTTTTACCTAAGAGGCTCCTGTGAGAAAGAGTAATCAAGAATTTTGTTGACCCAGGGAAATAAGCTACACTGGTAGGTTTCAAGGCCATTGACCAATGATTAAATATCATCCTAATAGTGAATATTTATTGACCTCTTACTATGTTTCGGTCATTCCTTTCTCACAATAATCTTAAAAGTTATGTACAATTAATATCCCTATCTGCATCATCACAGAAAAGTTTTGAGTAAATTGCCCAAAGTTACAGAGCTCAGCAGAAGCTGGGATATGAACTTAAATGGTCTAATACTAGAGCCATAAGATTAACAATTATGCCAGGTTGAGAAAATCTTTAAAAGATTTAAATATATGAGACTCATGAAAACCTAAATGTATGAGACTTACATTAGTGGTTTCTATTTTCTTAAAAAAATGAATTACCTTGCTTTGATAGGCAACAATTTGAATTTATAAGACTACTACAGTGTTATCTTTGAAGACAAAGCAGCACAGCATCATGATGAACAAACACTCACATGCTCCCGTGCACGCATACACGCACAATTACAAACACAGTGGTAAGAAGTGCTACTGTGGTCAGGAAGATCCCAAATGGCATTAGGCTTATCAACTTACCGGTAAACAGGAACTCCTCTGTGATGAATGGCATGCTTGGACCATAGTGTGGAGTTGCTTTAAGTTCAAGAAGTGTCTCTCCTTCAGGCAACACTCCAAGCCAGAGCTTTCCTCATGATCAGATCTTGGGACTGTTAATATAAAATGTTTGCTATCGTTACTGGGCTGTGAATGGTGCATAATGAACAGTCTGCCCCAGGGGGCCACAGTTCATGTAGCCCCCAAACACTGATGAGGCCAGAGATTGAGATGTCTGTTCAATCTTATTACTATTTTTAAGTCGATTTCAAGATAAAAAAGTTCTCTGGAATGAGGCAGAGGAACCTCACTGCTGCTGGCATAACCTTTTGCTGGTACATTGTCTTGGATGTTTCATCATCATAATGCAGTGCATTTCACAGGAACTGTACTATTTTAAAAGACAAATGCTAAAACTATAATGTAATATTTAGATACTCTTTTCCTGGAGGTCAATGTAAGGACACTGAGTAATTATATCATAACATGAGCTACTTAATTACAGAGGTGCATATATATTACCTCTACTAGATAAAGCCATTTTTATTACAGCAATTTCTCAGTTTTTAGAAACACTTTTTCCCCATTTAGGAAGTCTGACACTGGAATACATCTTAACGTCACAAAAGCAGATACAAATGTGTACATTTAGGGAGGTGATACCCTACCCCAAACGTTGATTTGACATCTTAAACTCAAGGGTCTCTTAAAATGGAAAAAATAATGCAATGATTTAATATTGGTATGGTATCAAATTATTTGTTTTTAATTTAAGAAAGCATTTTCAGGGTTTTCCAGGGCTGTTAAAAAGTGAACATATTTGTCTGGATCACATGGAATGCTTACCACCTCCTCCTGACAAAGTAAAGCATTAATAGTGGCAGCAACCATAACATTCTTGTCTCTCTTACTGCTAAAACCAGCACCCTGCGACACAGTGAGAATTGAAAATTCCTGACCTTCAGCTCGGTTGATTGGAAAGCTTTCATTAGAAGTTGGATCTCTTATGGCCCCATAATCTATATTTTAAAGCTTATTATCCACTGTTTTAGCCATTGATAAGCTGACAGCTGTACAACATTCATGAAAACACACTTGCAATCTTGATAAATGCCTCCACTGTGTAATCTATTGCAGCAATGCTATGTATTACAATTATTTCTTAAAGTACCCCAAATTGACAAATTCACCTTGTTTATACACACATACATAATGATGTAGTACTAGACCTAGATTTAGAATGATGCCCTTTTCTTTTATTATCAGGGAATTTTGCTTTCCCTACTCCTATAATTATTTAACATGAACAACTTTCTTTTTCCATCCATCAAACAGCAGTGCTCACCAGGAATACAAATAACCGGAAGACAGCCTTAATAGTCAACAAAATGTTAATCATTATATATACTATGGTACATTTACCAACCTGTAATGTATTGTTTTCCTTTTCTCATATAGTGTGAAGAAATTTGCAGGCTTGCCTAAAAGGTTTCTTACAACATAATTATCAAAATGATTGTATAAGTAAAAAATAGAAGCAAACTTGTTTTTATTTGAAATTAAAAGTACAAAATTTAAAATATCCTGTGTAGATCCAGTAATAACTGAAATGTTCTCCTTTTACTTGAGTCTTCATTTGATTGAATATATTAAACATATAAATATCAGGACTTTAGATTATAGAAAATGTATCTGAAAATACTTTCCAAAATATACCCCTGTAGACCTCTAGATGGCAAGCTTTAGTAAATTTTTAAAACTGGGCTGAATTCACAGTTTCTTACCAACTCTGTCTAATCCACCTATTGAAATAATTTTCTGTTAATAAGCTACTCAGAGGTATTTGTGCTCTTATGGAACAATGCATGAAAAGAGAAAATTATATTTTTTTCTGAAATTTAATCCTCTTCTTTGGGATAACCTAATCGTATCTACATGGTGTACTAGCATCTTCTAGCAGTGTCGTTTTGGTGTATGGGATGTTCTGGAAAAGTTTTACTTGATAGATGATTTCAAGTGGTTTCTAAAATCAACTATTTATTTATAATTATAAAGATTAGCTACAGCTTTTATTTTAGGAATTTCAGAAACCTTATAGAATAATTTTTTAAAAGTCCTTTGAGAAATGTAAAGTATGAAGTATGTGTGCATTTGTCATTAGAATTTCAATGTTGCCCTTTACAAAACAAATACTAACAGAACAAATTTCCAAAGCATGAATCTTTTTGTGATACATCATTCATGTCTGTTTAATTCTATAATCACTGCTATTCCTTTAGTCAAGTTAAAAATATTTGTTTTGAATGCCAACTATATTCAAGAGTTGTCACGGGATGAACTGAAAAAAATTAGTAAGAGAGTTGATAATTAACATATATGCAAGTGGCGTTGAAAAGGACAAATTTACTTTGCATATAATATTATTAGCAAGAATGCTGAAATATGAACTCCAGTTAGAGCTAGGATACATATGTTAAATCTTCAATGAGGACTTGAACTAATATCAATATCACTGGCTATGAGAAAATCCATTAGGTAGTGTGCTGGATATTATAGATCCGTTTCTGAAAGGTAGCTCGTCCTCAAACACATAGTAACTATAGAAAAAATACTTAGCATCATGTCATACTGGCTACTGACCACAGCTGGGAATCTGCTCCAATTGGCATAAGCATCTGACAAAAGCTGGGACCAAGTTCTTTTCAAATTCCAGATTCGGGTCACTAGGATGGGTCCCTGATCCAAGATGAACCAAAAAGAGTCTTTCCCTAAAGATTATAAAACTAGAAAAAGGGGAACAAATCTCTCTCTACTAGCCGAAGCTATAATATAGAGAGATAGAGAGATAGAGACAGAGATAGATATATAGAGAGATAGAGATTGAGATAGAGATAAACATAGAGATAGAGATATCTACAGTTGGTGAGTTAGAGGCAACCACTTTTGCTTCAGATTGGAGGAGCCTAAATGGGAAAGAGTTCTGAGGGATTAACCACTGATTCCAGTTATTTCTGAAGCTGAGATATTTTCTTATCTTCCCAGTCTGTGAGACAGCCTAGAAGCCAGTCATTAAGTTCCCATTTTACTTCAGCTTGTTCAAGTTGTATTTGAACACTTAAAACCAACAGAATCTTAACTAATATATTTTGTACTTTTGATAAAATAATATCTTTTGTAGTTGTATTCCGAAAGTAAATCATTTTAGAGCTAAATCAAGCAGCTAGGTTTTTAATTCTTATTTATGTACATACTAATTGAGAGTGTAGACATCTTCTAAAATGTGACAGAACCAAGATATACCTTCTTATAAAATCCAAGTACATTAAATATTATTTATGGACAATAAGTAGAATAGTACATTTAACTTAGAAGACTTCAATACAAAGAAAACTTTATGACCATAGAAATGTAAAAAGAACCCAAATGAATAAAGATAAGATTTTCTTTCATTCATAATTATAAGTGTAAATGAGTTTTTTGGGGGGATACATACATGTATCATCCAAGAAATGAAAAGATCAAGAATTTTTATAGCTCCTGTAAAATATTTTGATCTAGATTGTGCATGTTAAACTGAAATGAGGTATAGAGGTGAAGCCCTGGCTTGAGCTCATCACAAGCCGGTGCCCTTTCACAAAATCCTTACAACTCAGTGTCACATTCTTTTCAGACAACAGACCTCCTTGTTTTCAACACAAAACCTTGAGATTTGCTCTGTAAATGCTTTTTAGATGAGCATGGATTTTCTAATTTTGGATGGTGGAAAATACAGATGATTTCCACTAGGGGCTCCTAAAGTCCTACAACATGGAGAACACCTGCCTGAAGATTAAGTCAATTCACAGAGAGAAGCAGATCAGGTAAAGAGAGAGGCAGCAAGGGTATCTCACTTGAGCACATAGATCCAGTCATGCTGAGTCAGTCCAGCCCCGCGATGTTACATTCATGTACACTAATAATTTCTCATTTTTATCAAACCAGCTTGTGTATGGATTCATTAGGAACCAAAGGAGTCTTAAAAATAGCATCAAACCCCACTTTTTTGACTCATGTATTTCAGTGGAATCTCTTATTCCTCTCCAAAGGGTAGAATCAGAGCTAGAGGATAAGAGAATCTTTAGTTTTATACAGGAAACTTAAAATGTTGATAGCTAGATAGAATGACATACCTAAAAGCAGCCAAAAGATTCATCAGATCACATATCCAGATGTCTGCGCTCAGGAAAATGTTATTTACATATAGTGATTGACAGAATAAGGTTTTCAAAAAGTTTGAGAAGCTAACAGAAAAAGTGGGTCAAACTTAAAACATGAAATATCAAAGAGATTTATCTTTTTAACAGAAGATTAGTGAGTCCCACCTAACAGATCTTTGCAGGTGAAAAATATAAGAGGTTTTTGATTATTGCAGAGATGTCCAAAGTGACTAATGTGACTTAACTGAATAATAACATTGTAATAATACCTTTAAGAGGAATATTTTGACTGTTTTTCCTTGTTTTTCTTTATTCTGTAACATAATTTTGCTAAATTCTGAGTACAAAAATATGCATAAATTGAACACTTGTAAGAAGAGTATAATTGAAAGATTATATCCTGATAGTCAGCTAAAAACTGGAGTAATTCAGTTTAGAAAAGAGAAAATTCTGGGAAAAGATTTAAAAAAAAGATGTGATGTCAAAAAGCCTGAAGTTCTTGACCTGTCAATTGCTAGAGAAACTGTCTTGGATAAATTGCCTGATATCTGTAAGTTTCAGTTTCCTCATCGGTAAAATTGGATTGATGTAGATAACTATGTGCCTGTCTTCCCAACAGCTTTTCTTGGAAACTATCCACTATTTACTTGGGAACTATGATCAATCTTGTTTGTTTGCAACCTTGGAAATTTTTGGGGTGATATATGAAGCTGGTCCCCATACACAAAGGGCAGGAAGAGGCTGAAGAAAGAGGCAGACCACTCCAGATTAGGAGGTGGTAGTTTTAAGGGAACTTACAAGGCTGGTCTTGGGTGATGGCAAGAAGAGTAGATTTCTGTATAACTCTGCTCAGTATTCTGTAACAACCTAATTGGGAAAAGAATTTGAAAAGTAATTGATACATGTATATGTATAACTGGATCACTTTGTTGTACACCTGAAACTAACACAATACTGTTAATCAACCATACTCCAATATAAAATAAAAAGTTAAAAAAACACTGAATCAAAACTACAAAAAATATTTTTTTAATTAAAACTAAAAAAAAACAAAGAAGAAGAGTAGATTTCTGCACCCGCCCACTAGAATCTTAAGAGTTTATACGGAGGCCTTAGCTAGGTTTAGTCACCTTTTCAGTCCAGATGGTCTCAACATCTTACTCTCTCGAGGCTATGTCTCTGAAACAGGTCCTAGTGTGGGAACTGTGGACATAACATCTTCTCAACCCAGCCCTTGATAGGAAGAGAAGTTTTTACGATGATATGCTCTTTCTTACTGAGAGGCTCTTCCTGGAGGAGCGCCGTGTACCCTGCTAGAAGCACTGAATAGTGAGCTCAACAGGAAGCCTCCTATCGCCTCCAAGAGCCCTCACCTGGAAGCAATCTCAGCCTGCAGCATACCTGGGGCATGGGAAGCAGCCAACCCATCAGGGATGGTAGGGAAAGGTGGGGCAGGTGTGAGCTGTTGTTCAGGTTTTAAGGCTTTGCACAGGCTGACCAACACAGCCTTGGGTGGATGGTCTTTTCAGGTGGGTCCCAGGAGCAATGAAGTCAAACCACACCACACTGCTTCCCAGCTCCTGTTACCACACACTTTACAGTTGACTGGGGTAGCCTTTTGGCTTTTTGAGCTCCCTCTCTGTCTTGGGCCTTTCCCACAGCCTGTACCCATCCCCAGGATTTGTCAGTTTTCCCCAGATCAGCCATGGATTTTCCAACAACATAAATATCTTGTCCCACAACTGGGCTCAGAATGGATATCAGCTTTCCATACCAGGTGCTGGGGGTGAATTGGAATATTTTGTCCTTCATTCCTGCAGCAAATGTGGCACACTCAGGGCCTTTAACGATGAGCATAGATGGCCTGTTTCATTTCCAACTCCTAAGAATTTTTGATTGCCAAGGCCCCATGCACCTACAGAGATCCCCCTCACTGGGCCAAGCTTCCTTGTAGGATCAAATAGTCCAATCTACAAGGGAGTGAGTCCCTTGAACCTCCCGAGTGCCATGCAGTCTCTGCCAGAGGACAGGGAGTGTGGGGTGATGTGCTTTGGCTTTCCTTTGTACTAGAGATCAGATGTCACAGGTGCCCTGTCCATTTCACTGTCGATCACAACATCCTCCTCTTCACTCTCCTCACTTTCCCAGGGATTCCACCTCTTACTGTCCTAACCAGGCTTTGTCACAAACAACTGGACCTTACTCCTCAGCAGTCTGCACCCTCCCAGCTTTGCAAAACACACACTAAGGTGTCCAACTTGTTATCCTGCTCTCCCACCCTGTCCGCCAGCCCCAATGCGAGCAGAGCAGTGGACACCCGCATATCCTTCTCTAACCTCAGCTCTCTGCCAGCTCTCTAACTGGACCTCAGCCTCTAGTTGGACATCGGTGGCCACAATAGAGGCCAGTCCACTGTGGGGGCCATTTGTTTCCCTTCTTTGCCACAGCATGCTCTGTGCAGTTGCTCAGACAAGGGTGTTAGACCAGCTGGCGATTTCAGGGCATCCGCAGACTCACAGAGTGGCCCACAAACATCTAACATATATGCCACCCCTCCCACACAGAGGTCAATGGCCAAATCATGATTTCCCTGGAGGATGCCTCTTTCCTGTCAAAAGCTAATAAAAAATACAGCAGTAAAACCAATGAATTGCTTAAGTAGTAACTAGTAAAAGTTTGTTGTTCACACATCAAAAAGAAACTATTTGCAAACTGGGAGCACTCAAGCCAAAACATGGAATGAAGCTCAGAGGTGTATTGTCATAACACAGCTTATATAGTGCGAAAGCAGTTAAGTGTTTATTCTTTATAGGGATTGGTTATATTACAATTTTCTTAAATAAATGGGAATTGGTTAGTGGTTACCACATATCAACTTTGAGGAACGTCTTAAGTTCTGCTCATAATTTTCAGAGGCACAAGCAAGAAGTGACCCAGGACAGGTTAACCTTGCTTGTCTGGCAAAATAAGCTAGATTAAAGCTTTGCTTGTACCACTAACTAGTTTTGTCTGCTCAGGGAATTTTCAAGTTTGGTGTCCATTTGTGCTTGACTTTAATATTCCCAAGACCCATTTATTTGGTCTCTCAGTTGGCTCGCCAATCATCGGTTCTCGACCTCTGGAATTTCTCTAGTGAAATCTGAAACTGGCCTCCATACACAGAGGGCAAGGAGAGACTAAAGAAAGAGGTAGAGGACTTCAGATTGATAGAGGACAGTTTTTTTGTTTTTTTGTGTTTTTTTTTGCTTTTTCTGCATCTATTGAGATGATCATATGGTTTTTATTCTTCAATTTGTTAATATGGTGTATCACATTGATTGATTTGGGTATATTGAAGAATCCTTGCATCCCTGGGATAAATCCCACTTGATCATGGTGTATGATCCTTTTAATGTGTTGTTGGACTCTGTTTGATAGTATTTTGTTGAGGATTTTTGCATCTATATTCATCAGTGATATTGGTCTGTAATTTTCTCTTTTTGTAGGATCTTTGTCTGGTTTTAGTATCAGGGTGATGGTGGCCTCATAGAATGAGTTTGGGAGTGTTCCATCCTCTGCAATTTTTTGGAAGAGTTTGAGAAGGATAGGTGTTAGCTCTTCTCTAAATGTTTGATAGAATTCACCTGTGAAGCCATCTGTTCCTGGACTTTTGTTTGTTGGAAGGTTTTTAATCACAGTTTCAATTTCAATACTTGTGATAAGTCTGTTCATATTTTCTATTTCATCCTGGTTCAGTCTTGGAAGGTTATACCTTTCTAAGAATTTGTCCATTTTTTCCAGGTTGTCCATTTTATTGGCATAGAGTTGCTTGTAGTAGTCTCTTAGGATGCTTTGTACTTCTGTGGTGTCTGTTGTAACTTCTTTTTCATTCCTAATTTTATTGGAGTCATCTCTCTCTTTTTCTTGATGAGTCTGCCTAATGGTTTATCAATTTTGTTTATCTTCTCAAAGAACCAGCTTTTAGTGTTATTGATCTTTGCTATTGTTTTCTTTGTTTCTATTTCATTTATTTCTGCTCTGATCTTTATGATTTCTTTCCTTCTGCTAACTTTGGGTTTTGTTTGTTCTTCTTTCTCTAGTTCCTTTAGGTGTAAGGTTAGATTGTTTATTTGAGATTTTTCTTGTTTCTTGAGGTAGGCTTGTATAGCTATAAACTTCCCTCTTAGAACTGCTTTTGCTGTATCCCATAGATTTTGGATTGTCTTGTTTTCATTTTCATTTGTCTCTAGGTATGTTTTGCTTTCCTCTTTGATTTCTTCAGTGATCTCTTGGTCATTTAGTAACGTATTGTTTACCTGCATGTGTGTGTGCTTTTTATGTTTTGTTCTCTGTAATTAATTTCTAACCTCATAGCATTGTGGTCAAAAAAGATGCTTGATACGATTTCAATTTTCTTAAATTTACTGAGGTTTGATTTGTAACCTAAGATGTGATCTAGCCTGGAGAATGTTCCATGCACACTTGAGAAAAAACTGTAATCTGCTGTTTTTGGATGGAATGTCCTATAAATATCAATTAAATCTATCTGGTTTATTGTGTCATTTAAAGCTTGTGTTTCCTTATTTATTTTCATTTTGGATGATCTGTCCATTGGTGTAAGTGAGGTGTTAAAGTCCCCCACTATGACTGTGTTACTGTTGATTTCCTCTTTTATAGCTGTTAGCAGTTGCCTTATGTACTGAGGTGCTCCCATGTTGGGTGGATAAATATATACAATTGTTATATCTTGTTCTTGGATTGATCTCTTGATCATTATGTAGTATTCTTCTTTGTCTCTTGTAAGTTGTAAGTCTTTATTTTAAAGTCTATTTTGTCTGATATGAAAATTGCTACTCCAGTTTTCTTTTGATTTCCATTTGCATGGAATATCTTTTTCCATCCCCTCACTTTCAGTCTGTATGTGTCCCTAGGTCTGAAGTAGGCTCTTGTACTCTTGTAGAGAGCATATATATGGGTCTTGTTTTTGTATCCATTCAGCAAGCCTGTAACTTCTGGTTAGAGCATTTAATCCATTCACGTTTAAGCTAATTATTGATATGTATGTTCCTATGACCATTTTCTTAATTGTTTTGGGTTTGTTTTTGAAGGCCCTTCTCTTCCCACTTAGAGAAGTTCCTTTAGCATTTGTTGTAGAGCTGGTTTGGTGCTGCTGAATACTCTTAGCCTTTGCTTGTCTGTAAAGCTTTTGATTTCTCCATCGAATCTGCATGAGATCCTTGCCGGGTAGAGTAATCTTGGTTGTAGGTCCTTCCCTTTCATCACTTTAAGTATATCATGCCACTCCCTTCTGGCTTGTAGAGTTTCTGCTGAGAAATCAGCTGTTAACCTTATGGGAGTTCCCTTGTATGTTACTTGTCGTTTTTCCCTTGCTGCTTTCAATAATTTTTCTTTGTCTTTAATTTTTGCCAATTTGATTACTATGTATCTCGGCACATTTCTCCTTGGGTTTATCCTGTATGGGACTCTCTGTGCTTCCTGGACTTGGGTGGCTATTTCCCATGTTAGGGAAATTTTTGACTATAATCTCTTCAAATATTTTCTCTGGTCCTTTCTCTCTTCTCCTTCTGCACCCCTATAATGTGAATGTTGTTGCATTTAATGTTGTTCCAGAGGTCTCTTAGGCTGCCTTCATTTCTTTTCATTCTTTTTTCATTATTCTGTTCCATAGCAGTGAATTCCACAATTCTGTCTTCCAGATCACTTATCCGTTCTTCTGCCTCAGTTATTCTGCTATTGATTCCTTCTAGTGTAATTTTCATTTCAGTTATTATATTGTTTATCTCTGTTTGTTCTTTAATTCTTCTAGGTCTTTGTTAAACATTTATTTCATCTTCTTGATCTTTGCCTCCATTCTTTTTCCAAGGTCCTGGGTCATCTTCACTATCATTATTCTGAATTATTTTTCTGGTAGGTTGCCTATCTCCACTGCATTTAGATGTTTTTCTGCGGTTTTATCTTGTTCCTACATCTGGTACATAGCCCTCCGCCTTTTCATCTTGTCTATCTCTCTGTGAATGTGGGTTTTTATCCCACAAGCTGCAGGATTATAGTTCTTCTTGCTTCTGCTCTCTGCCCTCTGGTGGATGAGGCTATCTAAGAGGCTTGTGCAAGTTTCCTCATGGAAGGGACTGGTAGTGGGTAGCGCTGACTCAGTAGAGGGCAGTTTTAATAAGCAAGGAAACTTACTTACGAGGCTTGTCTTGAGCAGCAGCAAGACTAGATTTCTGCGCCCACCTGCCAGAATCTTTAGAGTTTATATAGAGGCCTTAGCTAGGTTTAGACACCTATTTTGTTCAGATGGTCACAATATCTTACTCTCTCAAGGCTGTGTTCTTGAAAGAGCTCTTAGTGTGGGAATGATGGACTGATGTACAGGATGTACATTCCAAGGACAGGAGAGCAGGTAAGGAGCCTTCCACTCCCACGGTCCAGCTCAAGCATCAGCCAGCAGTCACATCCTCTTGATTGCCTCCTCCAACAAATCTCTAACAGTATTTGGTTGTAGCAGGTTCAGAAACCTCATGCCGATTAGTCCACTAGGCCCTTCATGGGACTGGTGAGCCAGAGAGAGGTCAGACAGTCTTCAATAGCCAAAGGTGGGAGATGACAGTTAAGGAGCTGCTATTGATGATAGTTACTGCCAAGGAAAGGCAGACTGCAATAGGAAAAAAGCTGATAAGCAGAGAGACTGACAGTTAAGAAGTAGAGAGTCATGTTGTTTTGCTCACTGAGTCATTCTAAGTTCAGCTCTTGAATACTATTTGCTTTGTTGTTCAACTTTTCCTTGCAATCACTTGCCAGTACATTTCTCTTTTTTTTCTACATCATCTTTGAAATTGGTATCTATCACTTGCTGCCAAGGAAATTCCTAATCTGATTAACTTTTCTAATTATATATATATATTTTTTTAATAAAGAAATAAGATATTGGACATAACAGGACTTTGAAAACTTTAAAGCACTACCCAAATATAATACAGTGTTACCTTATTTATTATATACAACCAACCGCAAATGTTTGAGGGACTGTCATGAAAAAGAAGGATTTCTTGTTATAAGTAGTTTCAAATGGCAATACCAGGGAAAATAAGATTTGGCAAAATTTAAAAGGAGGAAGATTTCAGCTCAATATAAGAAAGAGGGTTTTAAAAACTGGAGTCTTCTAGTTTTCTTGCATTCAACCCTAAAATTCTGTGTCACTAAATACCTCCATGATTCTATTCCAAAGGCTACACCCATTCTAGTCAATGGCAACATTCCCTCAGCTCTATATTACTTTGGATAAAAAGCTATCCTTTCAAGTTTTCTACCACTTTTGTTTAACACATACATGCATACACACATACACATATATAAATACAAATTTTACATATATTTTAATTTTCTCTATATATGTGTATATAGTTTCTAAACCAGTAACTCTCAAAAAACTGAAGTCACTGATTGTTATTTTCTCTCCAGCAACTACTCCCATTTCTTTTAGCAAGAATAAATAGTTAAGATTTAAGGGAACCATTCATCCCCATTCTTTGTCCATATTTTTTCATTGAAGCTGAATGTTGGGCTGGGATTGTTCAGGACTAGAGGATATGACCTCAATTAAGCCCATCAGTGTATTGAATTGCCTGCCCATAAAAATTGCTTAAGGGACAGGCACATAAACTAAGCTGGCTTAATTAGTGTCAAATCAGAAAGTTGCTCTGGACCAATTAAATGGAACTTTGCTGGGAATTCTGAAACAAAGATCCTTTCTTCAGTTGTAGGCATTTGACTCTGGAACCTGCCAGCAACCTTCATGTGTTTATGGGGGAAACAATCACAGAATAGGTTCTAATACATTAGAAACAGAGTGGAGAAATAACACTGTGTCCTTGATGACCAGGTTGAGTCATTGGATTAAATCTAATATTAAACCTTTTAAAAAGATGAACTTTTTATTTCCTTTTAGTGTTTAAGACAGTTTGAGCTCAACTGTCTTTAACTTGTAACTGAATGCATTTTAAATAATGCAAGTGAGAGGAGTGATGGATGAAGGGTACCAGAATAGGCCACACCAAATTATGCCTCTCTGGCATATGGACTGTTTTGAGGTAATGGCCATTGAGAACTAGCAGATGCTGGTAAAGGACTCTTAACAACTCTTATCAATAGGGAAAACTTAAATCTGTATAATAAACCTTACTAAACAACCCTTGTTTACCATACTTTTCTGTCACCTTCTCATAACTTGTTCCCCCCTCTCAGAAGTCCCAAACCCTAAGATGGTATATGGGTCCATGTTCTAACCAGCCCTTTAGGTTACTCATCATTGGTTGCTCCCATGGGTGTGCAGGATACACGTGTTAATAAACTTCTGTTTGTTTTCCTTTTGTTATTCTTTTTACAGTCTAATTTACAGGGCCCTGCCAGAGATGGGCAAAGGAAAAATATTTTTTCCTCCCCTAAATGGACAACACTGTTCCCACTATGTTTGTTCAAACCCCATATACCTGCGCAATCTGACATTATACCCTAGTGACAACATTCACAAAATCCACCAAGGTAAGGACTGAGATGGCAAAATTTTAAAAATAAAAATTAAAAAGGTTTGAGTTATTAAAAAACACAATTCAACTGAGTAAATTTGAAGCTCTCATTGGCCTTATTAGGCACTTCATGAATTGGGCAGCATCCCATCTAGCAACTGAAAGGGCAGTCTGAGGTGTTCTACAAATGGAAGAATTTTATGGGTATCTTTTTGGGGGGAGGGGGAGGGAACAGCAAGGGTTTTATCACTGAAATTGCCTCTTCTTCCTATGGGGGATGGAGTGGTCCCACATGGCAGATTATCTCATTGGTGCTGACCAGAAAATTCCAGACTGGTTGATTAAAATTACATATTTGGTGAAGGTCAAAACTGCTGTTAGGTTAGGTTTTAAATCTAGTTTGGTGCCTTGGGTTTCAGCACAAGTGACGCCATTTTGGGCCTGTGGTTTTTCTCTTTAACAGCATAAGATATTTACTCACATGACCATGGACTATGAATTGCCTACTAAATGTGACTGAGAATAATTCTGAAAAGTCTGGAGCTGTAGGTGAAATTATGTCATACAAAAAGTGTGTCTTCAGGACTACATTCCTCCCCTCTCACTATGAACCTACACCCTCTCCTCCAAAGAAACATGTACAGAATATTTATCTTGGCTCTCCAGTAACTACACATATATATAGAATACTTCCTGGACTCCAACATCTTTTTTTTTTTTTTTCCTCTGCAATAACTACATTTGGAAGGGTACTGGAGTAGGAAGGACTTCATATTTTTCAACTCCCAGAGTTATTTGTGTTCCAAGAGAGCATGCCTGTGTGAGTCAACAGGAGTTGAACTCTTGTAACAAATGCTTCTAAGAACCATTATAACAGAATATAACAGAAACTCCTATAGTAAATATGAACCCCACAGCCCACAAACTCTGGTGCTAAAAAAAAACAAAAACATAAAACAATTTTTTAAATTCCTTAACTTAATGTCTATCTCAAGTCCTCATTCTGCCTCATGACAGAAAACAGCCTATCTTAGCTTACTCTCTGCCTTCTATTCTTGCTCCCTTCCAGGTGGAGACAGTAGGAGGGTAGTAGATGCTGAGTCTAATTTGGAAATATTATCAAGAATAAAAAACCTGTATCAAAATAATTTCTGCTACACTGCTTTATCAGTAAAGTTCTAAGAATTCTAAATTAATCAGATTGTTGTATCTAATGGAATTTGATCTTAACCCAATCTTCTACCTAAAGCCCCACTTTACCAAAATAATATCGGTTTTTGAATAGAATTGGAAAGATAATTCTTAAGACAGCAGAATAACTGGCTAATGGTGAAATCTCTAACATCAGTGATTAGAAGCCAGGAGACAGATTATTCACCCTATGCTAAAGAAATAATTCAAAAGAGGAGAGAGAAATGAATGGTTTTCAAAGAAAATGTCTGAGAACCAGAATTTGCATAGTTTCCAGAAAACAGGTCTGATAAAGCAAGAATAGAAGATAATGAGCTAGGACATTTCCTCCTCTCCTGCAAGTCTGCAACCTCATCAAGATCAAACATAACCTGGCCTGGCTAGAAGTCAATTGGTAAAATAAATTATCAAAAAATATAATTAAGTAAGCAGAGAGGCCTGGGCAAGCTTCTTAGACTTTTTAATATCAAAGCTGTAAAAATGAAGCTTCCTGGGGTCATTCCATCAAAATCACTAACAAAGCCTACATCTGGCTTGACTCTGACCAGCGATCTCGCCTCAGAATCAATTAGGGCAATTACAAACTAGTGGAGCACAAGGGCTCATCTGTGGTTAATTGAGTAAAACATACTTAATCAACTTTCTGAGTAAGAAGTACACAGAAAATCAGAATCCCTCGTGTCCACTGGTGCTTGCTCTAAGTCGTGTTACTTAAAATCTGGCTCTTTTATGGATATGAAGGGAAAATGTTTGAAGGAGGACAAAAAGATGGTATTTATAACACTTTCTATCACCAATAAACAATTTCCAATATATCCGAAGACTATCTTTGTGCCCTAGAGAGAGCACAAACATGTACAACCAAAAACAATCAAACAAAAGCAGCTAAACCTCAAGATCTGGAATCAAATTGGCAGAGTAGAAGGATGTGCTCTCTCCCTCTTGTGAGAACACTGCTGGACAATCATCAACAGGAAGACACTGGAACTCACCAAAAAAGATACCCCACACTCAAAGACAAAGGTGAAGCCACAGTGAGATGGTAGGAGGGGCGCAATCACAATAAAAACAAATCCCATAACTGCTGAGTGGGTGACTCACAAACTGGAGAACACTTTACCACAGAAGTCCACCCACTGGAGTGAAGGTTCTGAGCCCCACATCAGGCTTCTGAAAATGGGGGCCCGGCAATGGGAGGAAGAATTTCTAGAGAATCAGAATTTGAAGGCTAGCAGGACTTTTTTTTGTGTGTGTGTGTGGTACACGGGCCTCTTACTGGTGTGGCCTCTCCAGTTGCAGACGGACGTGCTGGCTCAGCGGCCATGGCTCACGGGCCTAGCCACTCTGCAGCATGTGGGATATTCCCGGACCGGGGCACGAACCCATGTCCCCTGCATCGGCGGGTGGACTCTCAACCACTGCGCCACCAGGGAAGCCCAGCTAGCAGGATTTGATTGCAGGATTCTGACAGGACAGAGGGAAACAGAGACTCCACTCTTGGAGGACACACACAAAGTAGTATGTGCATCAGGACGTAGGGGAAGGAGCAGTGACGCCAGGAGAGACTGAACCAGACATACCTGCTAGTGTTGGAGGGTCTCCTACAGAGGTGGTGGGTGGCTATGGCTCACCGTGAGGACAAGGACACTGGCAACAGAAATTCTGGGAAGTACTCCTTGGCGTGAGCCCTCCCAGAGTCCGCCATTAGCCCCACCAAAGAGCCTTGGTTGGCTCCAGTGTTGGGTTACTTCAGGCTAAACAACCAACAGGGAGAGAACACAGCCCCACCCACCAGTAGTCAAGTGGATTAAAGTTTTACTCAGCTCTGCCCACCAGAGCAACAGCCAGCTCTACGCACCACCAGTCCCTCCCATCAGGAAACTTGCACAAGCCTCTTAAATAGCCTCACCCACCAGAGGGCATACAGCAGAAGCAAGAAGAACTATAATCCTGCAGCCTGTGGAACAAAAACCACATTCACAGAGAGATAGACAAGATGAAAAGGCAGAGGGCTATGTACCAGATAAAGGAACAAGATATAACCACAGGAAAACAACTAAATGAAGTGGAGATAGGCAACCTTCCAGAAAAATAATTCAGAATAATGATAGTGAAGATGATCTAGGACATAGGAAAAAGAATGGAGGCAAGGATGGAGAAGATGCAAGAAATGTTTAACAAAGACCTGGAAGAATTAAAGAACAAACAAACAGAGATGAACAATACAACAAATGAAATGAAAACTACACAGAGGGAATCAATGGCACAATAACTGAGGCAGAAGAACGGATAATTGACCTGGAAGACAGAATTGTGGAATTCACTGCTATGGAACAGAATAAAGAAAAAAGAATGAAAAGAAATGAAAACAGCCTAAGAGACCTCTGGGACAACATTAAACGCGACAACATTCGCATTATAGGGGTGCAGAAGGAGAAGAGAGAGAGAAAGGATCAGAGAAAATATTTGAAGAGATTATAGTCAAAAACTTCCCTAACATGGGAAAGGAAATAGCCACCCAAGTCCAGGAAGCACAGAGAGTCCCATACAGGATAAATCCAAGAAGAAACATGCTGAGATACATAGTAATCAAATTGGCAAAAATTAAAGACAAAGAAAAATTATTGAAAGCAGCAAGGAAAAAACAACACATAACATACAAGGGAACTCCCATAAGGTTAACAGCTGATTTCTCAGCAGAAACTCTACAAGCCAGAAGGGAGTGGCATGATATACTTAAAGTGATGAAAGGGAAGAACCTACAAACAAGATTACTCTACCCGCCAAGGATCTCATGCAGATTCCATGGAGAAATCAAGAGCTTTACACACAAGCAAAGGCTAAGAGTATTCAGCAGCACCAAACCAGCTCTACAACAAATGCTAAAGGAACTTCTCTAAGTGTGAAACAGAGAGAAGAAAAGGGCCTTCAAAAACAAGCCCAAAACAATTAAGAAAATGGTCATAGGAACATACATATCAATAATTAGCTTAAACGTGAATGGATTAAATGCTCCAACCAAAAGATACACGATTGCTGAATGGATACAAAAACAAGACCCATATATATGCTGTCTACAAGAGTACAAGAGCCTACTTCAGACCTAGGGACACATACAGACTGAAAGTGAGGGGATGGAAAAAGATATTCCATGCAAATGGAAATCAGAAGAAACCTGGAGCAGCAATACTCATATCAGGTAAAATAGACTTTAAAATAAAGAATGTTACAAGAGACAAGGAAGGACACTACATAATGATCAAGGGATCAATCCAAGAAGAAGATACAAAAATTATAAATATATATGCACCCAACATAGGAGCACCTCAATAATAAGGCAACTGCTAACAGCTGTTAAAAAAGGAAATTGACAGTAACACAATAATAGTAGGGGACTATAACACCACACCTGCACCAATGGACATATAATCCAAAATGAAAATAAATAAGGAAACACAAGCTTTAAATGACACAATAAACCAGATAGATTTAATTGATATTTATAGGACATTCCATCCAAAAACAGCAGATTACACTTTCTTCACAAGTGTGCATGGAACGTTCTCCAGGATAAATCACATCCTGGGTCACAAATCAAGCCTCAGTAAATTTAAAAAACTTGAAATCATATCAAGCATTTCTTCTGACCACAATGCTATGAGATTAGAAATCATTTACATGGAAAACAACGTAAAAAACACAAAAACATGGAGGCTAAACAATACGTTACTAAATGACCAAGAGATCACTGAAGAAATCAAAGAGGAAAGCAAAACATACCTAGAGACAAATGACAATGAAAACAAGATGACACAAAACATATGGGATGCAGCAAAAGCAGCTCTAAGAGGGAAGTTTATAGCTATACAAGCCTACCTCAGGAAACAAGAAAAATCTCAAATAAATAATCTAACATTACACCTAAAGGAACTACAGAAAGAGGAACAAACAAAACCCAAAGTTAGCAGAAGGAAAGAAATCATAAATATCAGAGCAGAAATAAATGAAATAGAAACAAAGAAAACAATAGCAAAGATCAATAAAACTAAAAGCTAGCTCTTTGAGAAGATAAACAAAATGGATAAACCATTAGCCGGATGTATCAAGGAAAGAGGAAGAGGATTCAAATCAATAAAATTAAAAATGAAAAAGGAGAAGTTACAACAGACACTGTAGAAATACAAAGCATATTAAGAGACAACTACAAGTAACTCTATTCCAATAAAATGGACAACCTGGAAGAAATGGACAAATTCTTAGAAAGGTATAACCTTCCAAGACTGAACCAGGAAGAAATAGAAAATATGAACAGACCACTCACAAGTATTGAAATTGAAACTGAGATTAAAAATCCTCCAACAACAACAACAACAAAAATCCTCCAACAAACAAAAGTCCAGGAACAGATGGCTTCACATGTAAATTCTATCAAACATTTAGAGAAGAGCTAACACCCATCCTTCTCAAACTCTTCCAAAAAATTGCAGAGGAAGGAACACTCCCAAACTCATTGTATAAGGCCAGCATCACACTGATACCAAAGGCAGATCCAGATACTACAAAAAAAGAAATTTACAGACCAATATCACTGATGGATATAGATGCAAAAATCCTCAACAAAATACTAGCAGGGTCCAACAACACATTAAAAGGATCATACACCATGATCAAGTGGGATTTATCCCAGGGATGCAAGGATTCTTCAAAACACACAAATCAATCAATGTGATACACCATAATAACAAATTGAAGAATAAAAACCATATGGTCATCTCAATAGATGCAGAAAAAGCTTTTGACAAAATTCAACCCATTTAAGATGAAAACCCTCCAGAAAGTGGGCATAGAGGGAACCTACCTCACCATAATAAAGGCCATATACGACAAACCCACAGCAAACATCATTCTCAATGGTGAAATATTGAAAACATTTCCTCTATGATCAAGAAAATAACTAGGATGTCCACTCTCACTACTATTATTCAACATAGTTTTGGAAGTCCTAGCCATGGCAATCAGAGAAGAAAAAGAAATAAAAGGAATACAAATTGGAAAAGAAGAAGTAAAACTGTCACTGTTTGCAGATGACATGATACTATACATAGAGAATCCTAAAGATGCCACTAGAAAACTACTAGACCTAATCAATGAATTTGGTAAAGTTGCAGGATACAAAATTAATGCACAGAAATCTCTTGCATTCCTCTACACAAATGATGAAAAATGTGAAAGAGAAATTAAGGAAATACTCCCATTTACCATTTCAATAAAAAGAATATAATACCTAGGAATAAACCTACCTAGGGAGACAAAAGACCTGTATGCAGAAAACTATAAGACACTGATGAAAGAAATGAAAGATGATAGCAACAGATGGAGAGATATACCATGGTCTTGGACTGGAAGAATCAATATTGTGAAAATGACTATACTACCCAAAGCAATCTACAGATTCAATACAATCCCTATCAAATTACCAATGGCATTTTTTTAAGAACTAGAAGAAAACATCTTAAAATTTCTATAGAGACACAAAATACCCTGAATAGTCAAAACAGTCTTGAGGGAAAAAAGTGGAGCTGGAGGGCCTTCCCTGGTGGCGCAGCGGTTGAGAGCCCGCCTGCCAATGCAGGGGACATGGTTTCGTGCTCCAGTCCAGGAGAATCCCACATGCCACTGAGCGGCTGAGCCTGTGAGCCATGGCCGATGAGCCTGCGCATCCGGAGCCTGTGCTCTGCAACGGGAGAGGCCACAACAGTGAGAGGCCCGCGTACCGCAAAAAAAAAAAAAAAAAAAAAAAAAAGTGGAGCAGGAGGAATCAGACTCCCTGACTTCAGACTATACTACAAAGCTACAGTAATCAAGACAATATGGTACTGGCACCGAAACAGAAATATAGATCAATGGAACAAGATAGAAAGCCCAGAGATAAACCCACACACCTATGGTCAACTAATCTATGACAAAGGAGGCAAGGATATACAATGGAGAAAAGACAGTCTCTTCAATAAGTGGTGCTGGGAAAACTGGATAGCTACATGTAAAAGATTGAAATTAGAACACTCCCTAACACCATACACAAAAATAAACTCAAAATGGATTAGAGTACCTAAATGTAAGACTGGACAGTATAAAACTCTTAGAGGAAAACATAGGAAGAACACTCTTTGACATAAATCACAGCAAGATCATTTTTGATCCACCTCCTAGAGTAATGGAAATAAAAAGAAAAATAAACAAATGGAACCTAATGAAAATTAAAAGCTTTTGCACAGCAAAGGAAACCATAAACAAGATGAAAAGAAACCATCCGAATGGGAGAAAATATTTGCAAATGAATCACCAGAGAAAGTATTAATCTTCCAAATATATAAACAGCCCATGCAGCTCAATATTAAAAAAAACAACCCAATCCAAAAATGGGCAGAAGACCTAAATAGACCTTTCTCCAAAGAAGACATATAGATGGCCAAGAAGCATATGAAAAGCTGCTCAACATCACTAATTATTAGAGAAATGGAGATCAAAACTAAAATGAGGTATCACTGCACAGCAGTTAGAATGGGCATCATCAGAAAATCTACAAACAACAAATGCTGGAGAGGGTGTGGAGAAAAGGGAACCCTTTTTCACTGTTGCTGGAAATGTAAATTGATACAGCCACTATGGAGAACAGTATGGAGGTTCCTTAAAAAACTAAAAATAGAATTACCATATGATCCAGCAATCCCACTACTAGACATATACCCAGAGAAAATAATAATTCAAAAAGACACATGCACCCCAATGTTCATTGCAGCACTATTTACAATAGCCAGGTCATGGAAGCAACCTAAATGCCCATCAACAGATGAATGGATAAAGAAGATATGGTACATATATACAATGGAATATCACTCAGCCATAAAAAGGAACGAAATTGGGTTGTTTTTTGGGACGTGGATGGATCTAGAGACTGTCATACAGAGTGAAGTAAGTCAGAAAGAGAAAAACAAATATCGTATATTAACGCATATATGTGGAACATAGAAAAATGGTACAGAGGAACCGGTTTGCAGGGCAGAAATTGAGACACAGATGTAGAGAATAAATGTATGGACACCAAGGGGGGGAAGCGGTGGGTGGGTGGTGGTGTGATGAATTGGGCGATTGGGTTTGACATGTGTACACTGATGTGTATAAAATGGATGACTAATAAGAACCTGCTGTATTAAAAAATATATATAAAATTTAAAAATTCAAGAACAGCAACAAAAAAAGCAGCTCAACCTGGAAGTTGCATTGGTCAATAAGCTGAACATGAGCTTTGATCCAAAATCCTAGCTCTTAAAATGTTCTGCAAGGCTGTAATTTTATTTTCACTCTCTAGTGATGATACATTCTGAAAATTAAGTTTAAAAAATACTCTCAGATTAACTTAGCTCAGTACTCCCTTTTCTTTTCAACCTATTCCAAGACACAAGTGCCAGCTCTAGCAAGACAGTAGAAAATACAGCTCATGCTGGAATCCAGCATTTTCCAAACAACACTCAGAGTCAATCAATCTCCAATGCATCTAATTTTTTGAAGACAGCTCTGTTACAGAAAGAATAGCCAAAAACCGTTTCTACTGGGCATGGGGGTGGGGAATACACTACAAGTTAGTTACCAGAGAATTGGGGCCAACCATCAAGGTATATAGGTTTTTACTGAGCAATGACATTTCTAACCTAAGCTCTATGAGGAGTGAGTCCCTTATATCTATGGAAAGACTACCCTCTAATTCTAATCTAAAGCACCGGGCGAATAAGCAAGAACTATTTTAAAGAATCCAGACAGCTCATTTCCTCCTCCTGCTGGGTACACTTCTAACAAGTTGGCATTAGCACACACCTTCCTCTGAATGGAAGAGAACAAAGAGAAAGAATAAACGAGATATAAAACAGAAAACAAAAATGCCCTAGGGTTGTTCTTAACTCCAGCGGCTCAGACTACGTGAATGGTGCTTCATCAGCACAGTGGGAAGTTCCCAAGCAGGCAGACCCCATGCCCTAGAAAATGCCTCTGATGTGGATGTCTAATCAAACTAAACAAAGAATTTTAAAGAGAGGATGAAAAAAAAAGTGGCATGTTTTTGTGGGAAGAATATTACGTTGCCTGGAATTGGTACTCTGGCACCATGCAACTGTCTGGAGTGTTTTTTCCCAGCAAAACAAGGCTCAAGTTATTTATGTTTTCATTGTGTCACATTACATGAGGCTACAATGCAAAATAATCAACAAAAAGAAGCCTCAGGTGACACAGATGGTAGCACCAATTGTTTAAGAAAAAATACCTGATCACAAGCTTTGCATTAAAACCGCTCTGACAAATGAAATCATCATAAGAAGAAAATAGCACTTTGATTGAATAATAATTCTGAGTAAATGTCAACTTCGCCTATATCCATTTGGCATTAAAGATGGCTTTGGAATAAAATGAGAAGGACACCGTTTCTTGTTCCACATGAATAGAGATTAAGTAGTGTAAGATCTTTTGAGAAGCAAGGAGAGAGAATTCCCAGAGGGTTTGGATGGACCCAGATTTTTAAATACGAGGGTACATGTGTGTGCAGCCTATAAACAAAGCATCAAATCCTTCACACATGCACTGTTCTGAAGTGTTCAATCTCTGAGATATGTGGGAATGGAGGCCAAACAAGCTAGTAGAATAGCAGAGAAGATACTAACCGAAGTTTAAATATATTTTCCCATATTTTATTGCCTACATAGAGGTCTCAGTGTATACAAAAATAACAGATACATAGAGCATTTAGATAACCTTTTCTGAAATGTCTGTGATCTCATGTTGAGAGTGTTTGTACAGCCTTAATATTTAAGATGTCTCTGCAGCTCTTCAGCTTTTTGCCCCTTATACTCAACAATGATAGAGATGAGAGTGAGTATCAAATACAGCTGTCAAGTTTGATATGTAACCCAGGGTCCCTGTACAGCCTTGGGTTCGAGTGGCTGTAAACCTGGCATCTATAGTCATAGGCACTCGGGCAGGTCTTACCTCTGGGCTTGACATTGCCCTTGCACACCCAAGATAGCTTCTCCATTCTTTTTTCTGTCTGCTTCTAGAGAGCTAAGCCAAAGATTTCTCTTTTGTGAGTCTTTTTAGGTTTCGTCATCTACCATTCTCAGCTGACCCCCTTTCTCATGCTATCCATAAGCTATTTTGTCATCTTGCTGTCTTCCCTCCCTTGTGCGTGCCTTGCCTTGTGAAGCTCACTTACAGCTGTACACTTTCCATGCTGGTTGGCAGGCTGAGTGGTAGGATTTCATTTTTAGTGATTGTTGTGGTACTTGATGTCCCTTCTGATGTAAATAGAGCTCCACAGTTTCCAGGAAAAAAATGGAGGGTTCTATGTAAAGCCTTGTGAGTAATGGTAGAAAGCTTAAAGGAGATTAATGATTAGTCCCACCCCGGATGTCTTCCCCAAGTATACCCAGAGTGAAAAGCTGGCACCCTGACCTGCTCTATTGCCTCATTTTTCACCGTGTGGAAGGGTGGTCTTGGAAAAGGGGGTGATGCTTAATAACCCCCCATGGATTCCCAGGCTATTTTAGCACCCCCAACACAGGCTGGGTCTCTTTTCTCACTTATCGCTATTAACCATCATTTGTCAGAAAGCTTACAAGCCGGCAGCATGTACCGACAGCTTTCATTTCTGCATCTCCAAGGACTACCCTTAGCATTACAAATGGTCATCACAGGTGTAAGTTGATGCTGTTATTTTGATCTCCTTCCAAACAAAGATGTTCTCCTAAGGATCTCTGCTGTGTGTGGCTGGCTCCATATTTCCAGTGAGTTATCGTGTATGCAGAATGATTTCTGAGTGTTGTAAAGATGTCCATAATTTTTTGAGCTGAAAAGAGCTTCCCCAGAGGCCAAATTTATATTCTGATAACATAATCCTCATGTCTCATCTCCCTAAGCAGGCCTTCAGGAAAAGATGATCCTGAAGCCAAATCTACAAACTATTCCTACTTCTACACCATTAGTAATAGGAAATGACTCTTAACACAGCTCCTCAGTTGTCACCCACAAGGCTATGTCCTCATGTACTAGTTTTGCATCAAAATTAATTCTATTCATATCCACATCTGTTTAGAAGTACCTCAGTTCAGGTCTGCTAATAATTGAAAATATGTCTATACGAAGTTTTCAGAGATATATCCAGACAATTCATGTAACTTCTTGTATTTCTCTCCTATCAAGAGAAAACTGCCTCTACTTGCAGGCTAAAACTACCAGGGACTCTGGAAGACTTCTTTAGCACTGCACAGTAGCTGATTGAAAGCAGTTCATTCAGGGACTGTGCCAGTGCTCGAGAGAGGTGGCAAGTCCCAACAGTTGCTACGTACAGCTTTTTGACTCTTCTTTACAGATGGTGATGACAGTCATGCTGCATCCTGAGATGTGTTACCAGTGCTTTATGGGAAGAATCCTAGAAGATGTCTGAGGAGCTCCTTCTTGTTCAGAAAACCTTGGCAATGAATATGGCAAAATCCAAGGACTTCACTATTAGTCATCTGCTTGTCCCGTCAACTTCTGGCAAAGCTGAATATTTTCCTTAGCATCTTCTTGAGTATTCTGTGTAATAGAAAGTCTTATGCATAATGGTAGAAGGCAATAAGGATACTGATAAACTATTACTCTCAAGGATTTCCTCTCCAAAGGTCCTCACAGTGAAAGAGTAGAACCCATGTACTTGCTGTCATTTGATCCATAAGACACTCCATAGCACCACCACCAACAAATGGGGAGCCCAAAAGAGGTATGAACATAGGCAAAAAACAGAAATGACAAAAATGCAGTACGTCTGAAGGCTAGTCCAGGCTACTTTAATCCCTGAGAGTTTATCAAGCTGACTTCCCCTTGGGAATTGTTCTCTGGATAGCTTTGAAAGGAAGTGAACTTTGCAAGAAGAGTCTCAACTTGAATATTTTGGGGCTTGGTTATTAGCTTCATCATGAATAGGCTTTACCTTCTCGGATCCTACTTTTCTATATTTTATTAGGATATCTCACGTGACCATCTCAGAAAATCTGCTATTGCCCCTTTTATAAGTGTCCAAGTGTGGCTTACAATTTAGGACTCTTCCTACTTCTGAATTCAAAAGACCCCATGCTGTTGAGCAAAATGATAAAACATTAATATTTTTATACTTCTTCACAGATGTACAGAACCATACATCATGGATAAGATGAACATAGCATAACACTCATCAAGAGAAAGAACAATGAAAACATTCATTAGACAAGGTTCTATTTGCATACAGGAACAATAACATTTATTGAGCACTTACTCCACATGAGGCACAGTTTTTTACATGCATTTTACATATATCACATATTTAATACTCATAACAAAACTTATGCAGTATATGCTATTATTTTCTACGTTTTATAGATGAGAAAACTGAAGCATGACATGAATCGGTAATCTGATCAATGTAAAATTATTGGTAAGTGGCAAAAATGAGGTTAAAAGCCAAGCAGTCTGGCTTTGTAGCACACTACCTTAACCATCAGTCCATACTGCCTATGGTCAACACTAATCATTGCTTTGCTCTTACAAGGGGAATTGCTTGATTAAGATCACTAATGATCATGCATGTATCAATTCTGTATTGTGACAATGCTGCATAATAAAGCACTCAAAACTTCAGTGGCCTATACCAGTGAGCATTTATTTATCATGCATCACTGGGATTCAGCTGACCTAGGCTAGGCTTAGCTGGGCTTGGCTGGGATCATTCATTTTTCTGCAGAGTGGTTCTGCTTTGCATGCCTCTCCACCAGTCTCTGCTTGCATCTTGTTTACCAATATTCCATTGGCCCAGTGCAAGCCACATGGCAGAGTTCAAGAGTCAGAGTGCAAGGGCCCTACCAAAGGTGTATGGCAATGGACACAGGGAGAGGTAGAACTGGGTCATTCTAGAGACTGTCATACAGAGTGAAGTAAGTCAGAAAGAGAAAAACAAATACCGTATGCTAACACATATATATGGAATCTAAAAAAAAAAAAAAAAAGGTTCTGAAGAACCTAGGGGCAGGACAGGAATAAAGACGCAGACGTAGAGGATGGACTTGAGGACACGAGGAAGGGTAAGCTGGGATGAAGTGAGAGAGTGGCATGGACATATATACACTACCAAATGTAAAACAGATAGCTAGTGGGAAGCAGCCGCAAAGCACAGGGAAATCAGCTCGGTGCTTTGTGACCACCTAGAGGGGTGGGATAGGGAGGGTGGGAGGGAGGAGACATGGGGATACATGTATACATATAGCTGATTCACTTTGTTATACAGCAGAAACTAACACACCACTGTAAAGCAATTATACGCCAATAAAGATGTTAAAAAAAAATTGGGTCATTATGTAAGCCTACTATAATTAGTAACAAGGAATGTAAATTGGGTTAGAAGCCAAATTTTACTATATTTATTCATCACTTTATCCATCCATTCAGTAAACTCTCTTGAGTTTCATATATAAGCACTGTCCTTACATCTTTAGTCATACCAAGATAAAATTCAGAGTTGCTCCTTCAAAAAGACTTGTAATTTCGTTGATGAGATAGACAAACCAACAGTTACCATACATCATGGTATTGCAAAGAATGTTATGAGAGCAAAGACTAGAGCTCCAAAGAAGGGTTGTATTCAATAAGGAGAAAGGATAAAGGGGAGGAGTGACTCCCCTAAGATAATGTTCAGGCTAAACTTTTATGTGTAGGTAGTTCAGATAATAGCAAATGTGCCTGCATTACATGCAGCAGGACATCAAGAGATGAAAATGGAAGTGAGATCATGAAGGGATTTGCATGTCACACTAAATAGCCCAAATTCTATCCTGAAGGCAATAGAAGGCTATGAAAGATTTAAGCAAATTATCAAACTTTGTAAAAATGTCTATACAATGCCTGACAATTTTCTGATGGATAATTTACAAGTTGATATACAGGTAGGTAAGTGGTATTAGACAGAGATAATCCTACTATAATGTTCCTTTATTTTGAAGTCCCCAAAGACACTTTCTTATTGATGTTCCAAAGTGTGATTAGTCTTTGAATGACTGGTTCACACTTACTAATAAACATGTAAGATAAATATCAAAGAATCAATTTATTTATATGCACTGAGAAATATAACTTTTACACAACCTGTAAGTATTTGAGTCAGCAGGGTTGGCACATTGCTTCCCCAGGGCCAAACTATGTGGTCATGCAATAAACATTAACCAAAGTCTGTTTTAATAATTTACTGTGAAATATTATAGTGACAAGGACCATAAAACAGAGAGGCAGACGTGGAAATTAGATTTCTTGGTGAGCATGGAATCAAAACAATGGGAGTTAGATGAATTGAATGTTTAATGGCAACAGGTGAGAATACCTGTTGGTCATTTTCACAATAGAGTTGGACTTTCCATTCAGATCAGAAAGACCTAAGATCCGTCCCCTGGCTCCAAATCTTAAGGGCCAACCTTGCCAGTGGGACATAAGTAACTTGATGTCTAATGACTAGGCTCCCTTCTTCCTTTCATGATCATTACCTTTTGCCCAAAGTCTTCGTTTCTTTTCCTGCATTTCCACAGTTGACTGATGCCCCTTCTGTGTGGCACCTTTTTTCTTTAAATATGTTAAAACTTCAAACAGAAGCCATCTGGTGTGTCACAAGTCTGCTGATCTATAATCTAATATTGATTTTACCATTTATCTCCCACAGAGCCAATTATTTCCTTCATTGTCAACATTCCTAGTGGGCTTCTTATTGTAGCCTCTTAATACTAAAGAAAAAAAAAAAAAAGACACTAGAATGTGTAGTCAACAACTATTATACAAACATACATATGCAGTCAAGTTAAAAAAAAAAAACAGACATTTTTGGTTATTTAATGATGTAGTTCCACTGGTGAATTTTGACCTGTAATAAAAGCATATGGGTTTCCCTAAGTTATTTAGATCAATATATTCATGAAAACATGTTTTTTTATTCACTGGGAATTTTAACTTCAAGTAATGCATCTTTCTAATTATACAGTAAAGGGCAACAGACACCTCCAGGTAATCTTTGAAATAGGAGAAGAAACGATTTGTTCTCTGATTTTCCATTCTCCTTTCTTGTGCTCTTTATTACCATGAGCAAAATATTTGAATGAAACAGAATTTCTGTTTACAGATGATTATCTTCTGTTAATGTCAAAAAAAAGCCTCCATGGACTTCCCTGGTGGCGCAGTGGTTGAGTCCGCCTGCCGATGCAGGGGACACGGGTTCGTGCCCTGGTTTGGGAAGATCCCACATGCCGCGGAGCGGCTGGGCCCGTGAGCCACGGCCGCTGAGCCTGCGCGTCCGGAGCCTGTGCTCCGCAACGGGAGAGGCCACAGCAGTGAGAGGCCCGCGTACCGCAAAAAAAAAAAAAAAAAGCCTCCTGACTCCTAAATAATAGTGTGATTACATTATGTATATTTTCTTGGCAAATGAGTGAAGTAAAAGGAAATAAAGTAAGCAATCTCCCAATTGCTCACTGATATTGGGCATTTATGGCTTCAACTATGTTGCTATGAGATAAGCAATTAAAATATGGTATTGCATGCACCCATAATATACAAGTCACGCGGGAAAGTCAGAAAAAGCTTACAACTATATAGAAATACTGCTGCTTATGTGTGTCTGTTTCTTTTTTTTTTTTTTTTTACATATGATTTAGGGATTGGAGAATGGAGGATTACTACATTTATCAAATGCTTTTATTTGCTAGTAGTAGAAAACACAACTCAGGCTTAATTAATAAAGATAATTTATTGCTTTTGTGGCTGAAAAGTCTTTCAAATAGTGCTTGAACCACAGCTCAAAAGATATTGCCCAGGACTTTTATTCTTTTTGCATGTTTCAACCCCTCTTTCTGGGCATTTCCCTCATTCATTAGAGGCTTCTCTCCTTATACTCCACGATAGATGGCAGTGGTTTCCAAACAATCATACTTCTGCATTCCTATCCAGCAGAGGAAAGCATTTCTGCCACAATATCCAAACAAATGCCCTGATACTCATTCTGATCAGACCAGTTAAACCACAAGCCCGTCTCTGAACAAATCACCATGACCAGGGAGCCACCTCTGTACCTGGCAATGAAGTTAGCTTCCTGCACCACATGCCCTCCTGAGATTAGGGAGGAGATGTTCATTAAAATCAAGGTAGTACACCAAGAAAAAGGAAATAAACTTAGGAGTCAAGTAACTGACTTTACACTTTGGCTTTAACATCGAATAAAACACATTAAAAATTATTCCTATTTGCAGTAACATATTTGGTCAAGATGAATAGGGCACACAGAAAAATAATTTCACTGAAAAAAAAGAAAAAAAATCACCTACGAAAAGGATTAATGGTAATAATGACAGACTTCATTGAATGAGATTGGGGTATTTGATATTTACCTTCCTCCACAACAGAACTCTACAACCATTTCCATTTGCCTTTTGGATATCCCAAAGTACCACTGCTAATCAAAAACTGCTGTAAGCCGCTAAGTTCAACTTCCCCTTCTATCTTCTAAGCAGCCATAAAACCCACTGTCCAGTGTTGCTTATTATCTTCTGTCATCATTCTTCTCTATATCAGTAGGAGGAACAATCGCATATCCCTGACAAGGAACACATAGCTAACTCAATTCCAGGGTGCTTTGCTTGAGATCCAGTTAGGAGATCTGGTCATTTAGAAACTAGAAAGCAACTATCACATGAAAATTGAGACATATATTGCTGTGTTGCAATGCTCTGCATGTTTGGTGTTTTTCTCTACATTTTACCTTGTTTTAAATTGTTTCCACTGACAGATTTAAACCTTAGTTTTTTTCCCAAAAGAGTTACTAATTATCCTTACGTAGTGACTAAACCAAAGTCTTTTCCATCTTCAGGGCTATTTAAACCTGCTATATCTTTTTTTTCTATTTGCCAGAAAGCACTTATTCTATTTCAAGTGGAACAGAAGGCTTACTGGCTCCTGTAAAAGTAAATACTTTTGCATGTAATCTAAAAACAAGGCAAAGTGACTTGACAGGTCTTTCCCCTTTACCCCCTTTCAGGATGGACTGACATTTTCCAGGTACTATCAGCCCTGAGCAGTAGGAAAATTTCAAGATGTCCACTTCATAGCATCTAGACTTCAATGAACTAAACCATCAAACTGTTTTGTGCATTAACTTAAGTGTGCATTGGTAATGAATATTTTTCCAGTCAAGGCTGGTGTTATAAGGATTTAAGATGCAGAAGCTCAGCAATGAAGTGTATATATAGCTAACAGCCTCGGAAAAGAACTGATTGAAAGTGGGTTTAAAATCAAGTTTTACACAATCTTATGAGTGCTTTAATGAATTATCAGGTATTTTATTCTAACGAAAACTTGAATCCTATGCTAATCAGCCAAGGAAAGGTGTATTTGCTTTAGATTAATACTTCTATATAATAGAACTTAATTTAGTTTCAAGAGCTAATAGTTTAATTATTTATAGCTTGTACATAATAAAAGGAAAACACATATTGTGAGTTACTGTTAACTATTTGAACTAGTAGGATATTCTATTGCTTAATCACAACATAAAACTCCTCATCCGTAAGTATTTGTTATCAACACAGTTGACTTCCAAAGAGTTGTTGACATTAAATAATATTTATTTAATTGTGTATATTAGATAAAAACTTGAGATAAAGAAAAAGGCAATAAGGGGAAACCGATGTTCCACAGTACATTTTCATAATTATTATTCAAATTCTTTCATTTGCTCCCTACGTCCTTCCTACTAAAGCTGCCTTCAATATTCCTAACTCAGAAAAGAAGTCACTGCCCACAGCCTGATCTTTCTGACTTCACCTACTGATGAGGTAGTGCCCCACATTTCTCCCTACAGGACTGAGGCCCTCATTTCCAACCACTGAGAGTCTAGACTGCTGGCAATTTTCAACTGAGTCTCTCTCCAAAATTTCCTGAAGCCAGTTGTTCTCAAACTTTAATATGTATTTGAATCATTGGGAGAGCTTAGAGCACAGATGGCTGTGCCCTCAGACTTCTGATTTAGTAAGGGATCCAATATTCTACCTTTTTAACAAGCACCAGGATGATGAACCACATTTTGAGAACCACTGCCCTAAGTTGAAAAGAGCTGCCTCACACAAGGTCACATCTCCCTCCCTGGAAGCAGCCCAGATCCATTGGGAGTAAAAAAGTTAGAATTTCTCACATCCAAGGAACAAATCTAAAGGGTCATCTTAGCTCCAGACATCCTGGTGGGATTGGCTGTGGCATTTATCACTGCATAGTGTTTCAGTAATTCCGTTTGTCCAATCCTATGTCCATTCTTGTCCTACAGCTGTGGATCCTATGTGTAATGCAAGGCCCAAATTGATCTACTTAAAATTCCTGTCTTGTTAATGGCTCTTCAGTATCCCTAGAATGCCATCCAAACTTGTATCTATCTTTTGCATTCTTCCCAATTCTGGATTACCTAGCTTCTACTGTCTGTTGAATGTTGCTGGAGAAAAAATGTACAAATTCATAATGTCCTGCTCCAAATTAGCCCTCCACACTGCCCAATAGTACTAGAATGTGTGGAGGTAATATTTTCTCTCTGTTTCCACATGAACTATCTTTTTCACTTTCTTTCTACCTCCCACTCCACCATTTCCTAATATACTCTCAGGTGGCCTTTTCATCACCTTACCTAATGGCTCAAAGCAGATGCCAAAGTTACCCTCCACACTCCTTTTCCCTTATTCCTAATATCTCATCCAATATCAGGTCCTGATGATTCTATCTACAAAATATTGCACAAATTGTCTACATCTCTTCTTCCCAATTATCCATTCATGCCCCAGTGCAGACAAATATTATTTCTCATTCTGGTAACATTAAAGCCTTCTTGACTAGACCCAGGTTTTTGTTACCTCCCAACCATTCTCTACCTTGACAGTGTTTCTAAAACAAAAACTTGATTTCATTTCTCCCTTTTAATACATTCTTTCCACACTCTTCTACCATAAACATCCTGATGACCCACCTCAGCCCTTCTCCACTCCACATATATACATAACCATCTCAGAATAAAGTTTGAAATTCTTAACTTGGCTTACAAGACTGTTCATGATCCAACCCATGCTTATATCTCTTGCCTCATCCTGTGTCCCTACATATAATAAAATATGCTCCAGTACTTCCCTGGTGGTGTAGTGGTTAAGAATTCGCCTGCCAATGCAGGGAACACAAGTTTGATCCCTGGTCCAGGAAGATCCCACATGCCACGGAGCAACTAAGCCCGTGTGCCACAACTACTGAGCCTGCGCTCTAGAGCCCACAAGCCACAACTACCGAGCCTGAGTGCCACAACTACTGAAGCCCATGCGTCTAGAGCCTGTGTTCCGCAACAAGAGAAGCCACCGCAATGAGAAGCCTGTGCACCTCAACGAAGAGTAGCTCCCACTCACCACAACTAGAGAGAAAGCCCACGCACAGCAACAAAGATGCAACACAGCTAGCTAGCTAGATAAATAAATAAATATATACACACATAAATAAATAAATATGCTCCAGTTATGCTAAACAACTTGAAGATCCTAAGCCTTGCATAGGTCACTCATCCAGTAAAATGTGTCTGAGTCCCCAAGGCTAGGAACATTAAAAAAAAAAAATTATGGCAACAAATTTTAAACCTTTCCAATCCTTGAGATATACCCTCAGATGCTGAGAGGTTGGTCATGAAATCCCAGGTTGATAAACACTGTTATAGATGCAATCCTCTAATACAAAAGCAAAAGAATTGTAGAATTTTAGGGCTAGAATGACATTAAACAAAAGCAAGCCCAACTCTCTTGTTTTCCAAATAGGGAAAATGGTGCTCAGAGAAGTTAAATCATTTCAAGTGGCTATTACAGTAGTCAGAACAGCATGGGACGAGGGTGGGAAAAGTTAAAGAAATCTATTAAATACCAAAGAAAATTTTTAAAGTGGTTGTGAGGTGTCACCATCAATTTTGAAGTCCAGATGTGTAGATGTGGGACAGGGGACAGACTGAGAGGACAGATGCCACACTGGTCTCCAAGGCAGACATGGTTCCTTCCAGAAGGCACTGTTACCAGTGCCTCCTGGTTGAAGTCAGTGAAGACTTAGAATGAGAAGAGGTATTGTACTTACATCTTCATCCCTTTGAGCATGCTGGGTGTAATGCTAATAGCTAACGTCTCAGTAAGAAATGCATTTTATATTGTTAACTGGTATACAGACACGAAGCAAAATACTTTTGCACACAACTAAATAGTAACAATTTTCACAAAGCAAACTCTGATGTCTTCTATTTTGTTCCATTCTAAATCGTTAAGATAAGGGCTAACTGTGACCTGCTTAATTGTTTTCACAGTCCGTTAATGGGTTGTAACTCACAGTTTGAAAAATAATGTAGCCATGATTTCTCGTTTAGTCTGAATTTGAGCTCTTCTTCATGTCCTTTCATCCATAACAGCAATAATACTTCATAATATCCTTATTATATTTTGCCTTCTTGGTAAATTGCATTTAATCTCCCAGCAATCTTTCTTATTAAGATTAAGCCATGCAGTAGGTATAAGAAGGATATATATATATATATATATATATATATATATATATATATATATATATATATATATATTAGTCAGCTCAGGCTGCCACAACAAAATACCATAGGTTGGGTGGCTTAAACAACAGAAATTTATTTTCTCACATTCTGGAGGCTGGAAGTCTGAGATTGGGGTGCCAGCACGATCAGGTTCTGGTGAGAGCTTTCTTCTTGGCATTTAGATAGCCACCTTCTTGATGTGTGCCCCAATGGTAAAGAGAGAAAGAAAGTAAGCTTTCTGTGTTTCTTCTTACAAGGACACTAATCCCACCACAAAAGCCCCACAATAATGGCTTCATCCAAACATAATTACCTCTCAAAGGCCCATCTCCAAATACCATCCATATTAGCGGTAGGGCTTCAACTTATGAATTTTGGGCAGACATAATTCAGTCCAAAGCTTAATGTAACGCAATGTTCTTTCAGAAAGAAAGAGTCTTCTATGCCTGGTGGAAAGGAAGACGTGGGGAAAGTGGAAGTGAAAGGTGAAAAAAAAATCCTATTTACCTTGGAACCAAAATTCTAGGATAGGCTGTTAGAAACATCCATAGAGAAGGATGAAGGGGATGAAGGGGAAGAAGGATGAAGGAGAAGGGCTTACTCCTCATTTTTAAGTTGTAACTTACAAAATTTCAAAACCCTTTGGAGAAGCAGCCTGACAACACAAGGTAGCTACCATAAAGTGCTGATGACACAGGCAGAGAACAGATCATGAGACTGTGATCTCTTCGTTCTCTACAGTCTGGGAAATGTATGTAAGAAATCCAGAAGTTTTTATGTGACATATTACAGAGTGTGTGGTAACAGCCAAAAGTCAGAGAATTTGATATCACAATGTCAGAAATTTTTGCTAGGATTTCTGCTAGGATTAACTGAGGTGTGTGTCCTGGGTAGGAAATGGCCAGCATCTCAGGAATTTTCTTGAGCAGAGAGAGATGACACTGACACTTCACGAAAGATACAAGGACGGAAACCAAGGCCTGAAACCAGGCAAGATGATCTATACCTTGACTGGTGATACTCAGAAGCAAACCAGAAAAGAATAATGTAACAGTATGTGTGTGGTCTATGTGCCTAAAACCAGAGAGAGGAGTAGGAGAGGTGGGATGGAGACAAAAAGTCTGGATATGGACCACAATGATATAGAGAAAGACTGAAACAAATTGTTGTTAAACTGGAATAGATTGTGATATATTTAATTGCTAAGTTTGTGACTTAAAAAGTGACACTATTATACTTCACTTTTCTTTTACACTCACTCTCCATTAAAATATTCTGACTTGTCATTTTAACTTAAGAAAAGCATAAGGTTATTTCTAAAAATATAACATAGGCTATCATAAGAAGCTTGGGTCAAAAACAATGTGATTGCATGCTAATATTTTTGGAACCAAGTAGTTAACTCCTCACTTTCATTTACTTCAAAAATGATAATAGATTGATCTATGCCATGCATCAATATCACGAATGTCACACACACTTGTGCAAAGTTCCCATTTATAAAACTAGTGTTCTTTGTACCATTTTATATAAAAACTACTCTATTCTCGGGAGTCCTCCAAACTATGTGAAAAGAAAAATGTGTAACAAAGGTTCAATCCAAGATAAATAGTGAGCCATTTCTGGATAAATGTGTAACTAAGAATAGAATGAACTCCACTGGCCAGGGCCCACCATTATACTACAGCCATTGGTGCTAAACTTAGCTATTTCTAAGTGATCACTGACTTTTACTGTACACCCACTGTGTACTTATCACTGTGGTAAGTAGGCACTGAGGACACAAATTGAAAAGGACAGAATTCCTGCCCTATCAGAGCTGATGGCTTAATATCCAAAAGAGAAAAATTAAATGGTTACAAAGCATTAATACTGACATTTGTGACATGTTTCATTTTTTCATGTTTCTGCTACAGGAGCAGAGACAAGGTAGGAGGGTCTTCTTGCTGTGCAATGGGGCTGCATTAGGGAAATTGTGAGGGACAGCTTCACAGAGATGATAACTGGACTAAATTTTATAGGGAGGAATATTGTGTTATGTTTTTTAAAGAAATATTGATTTTTTTAATACTTAAGAGACCTGAATGAATCTAGTAAAAAATATTAGAATGGAGTAAGTTGGGGTCACAAAAAATCTGGAGATTAAATTTTGAGAACTTACCTCATGATTTCATGGGTTGGGTTCTATGACAAATAAGCCATTTAAGGATTACTTTTAAAATCCATGCAATAGTTATTTATTTTGAGGAGACTGCAATATACATTTGTAAATATGAACAAATACCAATGGTCCTAATATTACCAGAATGACTACTTGTGGCTGGGAATAAAATATCTAGCAACAACATTATGTACCAATTCAAATATTTTTGTATTTCAAAATATTTAGACAGGTGAAGATGAAGTAACCTGAAAAACTCCTTGATGACTCAAAAATGGCTCAAGTGATGGTGATGAAATGAGATTTTAAATGCATATCTTGACCCAAGTTAGGTCAAATTCACTTTCTCAAGAATTTAAAATTGGAAGAGTTTCCAATGGGCTTTGGGTGCTGAACCCTGCAAAACATGTAAAATTAGAACTGGAACAGTCATGTTTGCCCACCAGCTTTGTTGGGCAAGCAGAAAGCCCAATTGCAGAAGAGCAAAGAACAGAGGGAAACAGAATTAAAGGCCATGTGAACCCAACTGGAGGAAGGGAGAGACAGGGGTAAGTAGGTTACCCTGGTTTCTGGGTTGTCTTGACTGCTCTGGTTTGGGTGCTCTTCATTTTAGTCCCTTGCAAAGCCTGGCTGAATTTCTTAACCTTGGATTTTCTGAAATATGCCAAGACTGTCCCAGGTTTTGCCTAGATAATTATGAGTGGATTGTTTTACATCCAAGCAAATGATTGACACACTGGGCCTTTAAAAAGAAAAAATTAAAAGGTAGCCTAAGATCAAGAAAAAAAGACAATAAATTATTTAAAGCATAATGTACAACATCTCTATCATTTTTACTATTGACTCCACTGAATGAAAAGCAATAGAACCTAAACAAATCCAAATGCTGCCTTTCTATTCCTCTAGGGTACACAGTAGAACTAAAATTATATGTAATCTTAGCTGAATGAGATGACTCCATAATTTTATCCACAATATACAGTTTAGAGAAAAAAATGTATTCGTTTTATCATTTCCATGTTTATTCTTTTGTTAAGTAGATTAAACTAAAATTCTCAGGGTGATCCTAGAATTTCATTTGAGATTTCGACGCTTTCCATCTGGAAAGAAGGCTAAGAGAACAGTAATTGATTCTATTTATTTCCAAATAAATAGCCACTTATTTCCAAATACCCAAATATATTGAGAGACTAATTGAAGTTTTTTAATTATCCAGCTGTTAGACACATGTAAACTTTAAAAATAGGAAAAGGAACTGCTACTTGATAAGCCATAGGTTAGGGCAGCATTAGGAATAGAAAAAACTTTAAAGAGATGAGTGTGGCTTTAATGACATCAACTACATTTTCTTATTGAGTGGCTACTCTCACCATCCTATTCTATTATTCGGTAACTTTATAGAGGCTCTCCTTGCTACTGGCCCCCTCTAAATTTCTTTTCTTATTAACTCTTCAGAAATTCATTCACACAAAAGGGATTGATAGTTGCTCAGTGTTAGCTTTCCCAGGAGAACTGTCATTTTAAGCCTTTAATTAAACAGAATAATCTTTTACTGCAGGATTTTTCAAAACGTAGTCAATAGAAAGGGGAGTATTTGAGGAACAAGGAAGTTTCCCTGATGCCTCTTATCATACCAGGCAGGTAGCCGTCCACTCCAACCCTCTCCTTAACAAGTCAGGTCTTGTTTGGCAAAAAAGTATAATATTAAGCAGAAGTAATTATCATACTAATTCTGCCTTATCATTGTAACTGTTATCATTGCTATTCTCATTCATGAGTGAACTTTTTAACTTGAAAGTTTACATATTCTTCCCAAAAGAGAAAAAGAAAACAAAAAAGGAGAATTAACTCAATGAAGAATTAAGCAGATGATACTGAGGAGATATGGCACTAATAGCAATTTTTACAAACATATATAACATAAAATAATTATACAAACAGTAACAAAAATAGAAGACATAACTTATTCAACCTGATTTCTTGCATGTTGATCTCTTGCAAAGTTCCATGAAAATTTGCAATACAAGCCCTTAAGGCAAATAATGCTGGTAGAGTTCTATGGCGGTGAATAGGTCGCCTACATATTACATCGTATTTGTGTAGCAATAGGGATGGACTCTAATTCATAATTAAGTCAAGGGAGGAGCTGATATTCCCTGAACCAAGAGAGCTCAGGTGGCAGGTCATGCCATTGGTCAATACACTAAATAGCTGTAACCACAAGAAACTGGACCCCTGATCATGACAGGGAGAGGGATGATGCTTCATAACCGTACAGTGAGAAAAACCCACGGCCTAAGAGCTGAGGTCTGTCTCGCAAGTCTGATATCTGTTTCATCCCAAGTGCAATGGGCAACATTAACCACCACATCAGCAGCTCCTATTATTCTATGATTATTCTAAATAAGTAATTCCCCAGTAGGACAGGTATGTGGGAGATCTGGCCATTTGCCTTTGCTTTTATAAAAATATAAAATACAATACAGAGATTTAATATGTGGATAACTATAATGATTCATCAAGTACTTACTATTCACTCATCTCCCAACAAATAATTTGGGGGGATAGCTGTGTCAGAAACTGTGTTACAAACAACACATACCCAGAACTGGGACCCAGGACAGAGTACAGGAATGGGCTTTAGAATTCAGATGACTGGGTTAAAATCCCAGTGCTACGTAGTGACCAGCAGTATGACTTGAGCAAGCTACACATACTCTCTAAGCCACATTTTTTGTTCCACGAGATGGATATGTTTGCAAGTTTGTCATGCGGATTAATGAAAATATACAGATACCACCTTACATTAGTATAATGGCTACAGTATTCCATTTTGGTCAATTTGTTTATAACACTTTGCTTTGAAAAAAAATTCTGATAATCAGGATATGTAAATAGATTCTTAATTTCAGAAACATAAATGATCAGGCAACAAATTATAAGAATATTAGTACCAAATTTAAAAAAAACTCTTTAGTAAGACATGGGGGGTGCCTTTGGTTGAAATAGTCTATTAGAGCATGGATGCATAAAACTAAGAGAGTATTTGTAAATAGCTTCTTCCAAAAGAATGATTATTCACACTGATAATCATTAATTGTTAGGCCATTTGTCAGTGGGAAATATATCAGTTCCCAATGCTTAAAAAAAAAAAAGCAACCCAAAATTTTAGAAAGGGCTTCTTGAGAAGTCTCCTCACATACAATTTCATGGAACACATCTAAATAAGTCACTAGTGTGTGTGGGTTGCTAGGGAATGCTGTAGCTTAAGGCACTTACGTTATAGCTTTGAAAACATGGGTCCATGTGGAAATGAAATTGTAATAATTAAATGGTCAAATCCATCCACAAACACATGTTTTGAAGATACTGCATACTGTCATAGACTGAACCGAATCTCCCATTTGTAAACTGTAATCCCCAGGTGACTTCTGCCGGAGAGAGATGCCCACGATAGATCCAAGAGGACGCTCACCACTGGAACAGGAATAGTCTTCCCCATACCTTCCTGTAGTTGCAGCTTGAAGATCCCGAAATTTAGCAAACAAACCAAACGCTTCCAGTCCAGTGTTCTGAACTCAGAGATTGCTCCAGGGATGTTAAGTAAGAAAGGAACTAAACTGATTTATTCTGAAGCAATTCACTAGCTAAAAGTATTCCTATTCCTACTTCTTCTTGAACAATTTACTTCCCAAAAGGATTGCAATACAATGAAGTTAATTTGGAGTATATGCATGGACAAGCATAAAGGAAAATGCATGTTTTTAAGAAAAAAATGAATTGCCCTGGCCGCCTGTTTTTATGAGCCAAACTTACTCCAAAAACTGGTCCAGGATGTTGCTAACATCCAGTGGGTACACAGTCAGATGTTTCCAATACAATTCACACTAATATTAAAAGTTCAATATATACAGGTGCTTTGGGGAAAATTAATAATTTAAATAATTGGAAGACATCATCCTCAACTAAGTACACTCAACTCTGCATCAACAGGATGTGGGACCCGCAAACATCAAGGAATGATTTGTACTATGTCATTTTACATATGGGACTTGAGCATCTGTGGATTTTGGTATCCAAGGTGGGTGCTGGAACCAAGGCACTGTGGATGCTGAGGGATGACTGCACCAAGTTTAAAAGCATCGATCAATCAATCAATCAATCAATCCCAAGCGTCTGATGTTTTAAATATATGATCCTTTTTCATCTCTGCCCGAATTCCATTTTACAGATGAGCAAACTAATACACAGAGACTCTTATTTACCCCAGGAAGCAGTGCTGGGATGCCAGTGTGCCAGTAGGGTCATACTTTTGAATCAATCATCTTAAAAAGGGTGTAGGTGGAAATTAAAGGACAACTGAAGAGATACATTAAATACATTCACACAACCTAATAACAGAGAAAAAAGATTTTTCCCATTACTGAGACAGAATAAAGAAAAATAATCTAATAAGTAGCTTCTAACCTGCTGGTGAAAAACAAAATAGGACTGAAGTAGTTGAGCTTGCATATGAAGGTACATACATTGTAAAGGGATAATTATTACTTTTAAATACCAGTTTTACCTTGGGGCATTGTCATCTATGCTACTTCCTTCCTTAAATGAAGATGATTATTTACTTTCCCCTAAATTAAAATAAGGTAGGAAGGAATACATTTTTGAAATTAAGATCTATGATAAAGAATAGATTTTATAGAGCTTCCATAGATTTGCCATCATTTTAGAGTACACAACTGAATCAGGTAAAGACTTAGAAAAAATACACCCCAGGGAGATATGCAGTATTGGCTAAAGAAACACATTCTGCTTTAATGTTTTGTTGTTGTTGTCGATTTCATCACTTTTTTCTAAAATGCTATGATCGAGCCCTTGGAAATCCAGGCTTCTCGGTTTTTTTCATGGATTCTATGGGACTGCAGAATAATTTAAGCTTTTCATCTGAGTTAGGATCTTTACTTCTGCAGTTCATCAACCTCATCTGTCACGTATATGTCATGAAATGAGAAAAGCCTTAGAAGGTAGGAAGAAATTAAAAACAAATTAATGTGGGAAGATGATATAAATCAAGTGGTAAAGCCAAGAGTGAATTATCGAAAGATTTTTCATCAGGAGTGAATACATTTTCCTTTCTCAAGAGGAACCCATTATGTGTTTTTGTTTGCACTATTATACATCAAGTGGAATATTAAAGAAATAGATTTATTAGGATTTAGAATGTGTTTTACTCTGAAAGAAAGAGGAAAGAATAGCAGTCCTTGAAATTTAATTTGAAAACGCTTAAACCATGAAAGTCTACATAGGCCCTGGTTAGTAATGAATGCTAAGAAACACAAATACTATTTTTAACTTAAAACACATGAACAAATCCTCTCCCCTTAGAAAAAAAAATACCAAAACAATATCAAGTTAGAATAAGCATTATTTATTCTATCTAAAATCCTTAGAGTTGATTCAGTCAGCTATGACAGTTTGAGGTTTTTATGGCAAATCATGCTCTGTTTACTGAGAGGGCAAAGAAACAAATCAAGGGTTGCTTGTGTTCTCTAAGCTTGTTTTTCTTCTGAGTTAAATGGATTGGCTTTACCAATGGGTTTTGAAAGATACGTCTATATAAAACAGAGATCTCAATAAGGAGTTTGAGATTGCCAAGCAATTTGAGAGAACAAAAAGGCGGATAGAAATTCAAAGATAAAGAAAAACTAGCTTTTCTGTGGTAACCTACTTGTAACTTGCCTAATCATTCATCACACCTGTTATTTTATTAGAGAAACATAAGCAGCCATATTGGAGTCTACCTGGAGAAGTGTGTGTGTGTGTGTGTGTGTGTGTGTGTGTGTGTGTGTGAAAGAGAGGCAAAGAGACTTGTAGGGAGAAGAACTGTCTAGGCATTTAATTTGGCTTAAGAAAGGTATGTGGTAAGACTGGGGGAACTGACTATTGCAGTTGGAGAGGTGAACCATTATTGCAATAGGGAGAACATTCTGGACCAGAGATCTGCTAGTGTCTCAACAGTTAAGCAGGAAAGGACCTTTCCTTTCTAGCGAGGACTAAACAAGGCTAGAAAAAAACAGGTGTGGGCAAGTGGGATAAAGGGTAGCCTTATGGGACAACAGAGCAAAGAATGTTCTACTGTGAAGCCCCCCTGTTCTTGACAGGGGCTCTTAAGGAGGGGTTGTATGTTGGCTCAGGCTGAAGGCGATCAAAATTCAACAACCTGGGGAATGGAGAGAAAATTAAATTTGAGTGTTCTGATTAATCAGTAGGAATAATCAGTTCAGCAAATCACTTATGAGGCAAAGAATAGAAATTTGGAGAGTCTGTGTCTGACTTGTCATAGGTAAATAAGATGCATCTGTGAGTTGTACTTAAATCACATGCAGTAGGGTGGTTCTCTGCAGTATGCTGCTTGCTAGAACACAAGAGTGGGGGATTTCTTTAACCTTCACTGTTTCTCTGCATCAAAGGGCCAGGACAAAATTCAACAGTCAGACTTAATATCACCCCCAGCTCTAAGCCTTTCTTCTTGCTCTTGCCCTAAAAAAAAAAATTTCCCTTACCCTCTTCTGCTACAAAGATCCTGGAAGAAACAGTTTGCTGTCTCAAGTGCTAAGGCAAGGGCAAGGATGGGGAAGGAAGATGATGTTGGGAAATCTTTAAAGAGTCCCTTGGACAACAACATCTGAGCTAAGGATGGCCTCCTAAAATGATCGTGGTCCCTCCAACAAGATAAAAAGCACCTAGAAGGGACATGTCATTTCATCAAACCCCTTCAGCTGACTGGGGGAGAGTCACTGCTGGAGTGTATCGTTTGTTTCCAGAGCTCTGAGCATGGGAGGCGCTACATGCAGCCTCTGGGCAGATGCAGGCTGGCAGAAGAGACTGCAGTGTACAACGAGTTAAGATATGTTTAAGTCCTCCTCCAGGCACATACTGGTGACTGGGCCTGGCTTGAACAAGAACAAAAAGGTCACATATGACAGCAGATCTCATCAGGGTGAGAAAGTATAGACCAGTGATTTCATTATGCCCCAGAGGCTCAGAGTCAGGAGGTATGTGAAATTAAGCGGGTGGTGATTTGTTTTCCCTCCTGGGAAACAGATGCTGCATAAACTTGAATAAAGTTCATAAACCTTTGAACTCCTATGTCTTACTTTCTTAATCAAGAACACTACTTACAACTTTGATGACATAAGTTTATCCCGTGAATTCATAGGCCAATGAGAGCTTGAGAAAAAAGTTCTTCAAGATAGAACACCAAGTATTGTTACTGTTATACATACTACTACCATTAAAAGCGGCAACATACACCGTAAATTATATCGTTAATTCCGTAAGGGTGAAAAGAAATTAGTTCTGCTCATAAGTAACAAAATGCTGATAACTCTCATTCAATTTCACCATTTAGGAGCATTTAGAACTTTTATCATTATTGTGATAAATTAATAGTGGGAATGTAGCCTGTGTTTTCTCTAATTTTGTAGTAATAATGTCGTTTCTGACATACGTTGTCTCTGTCATCAAGGTAATATGATTTGCTTCTTAATTACGTTTCTGGGTGAAGGTAAAATAACAAAGAACCACACCAGTGAATTCATCTTTTAGTGGATGTTACAGTGAGCTTTGGTTAATGCTAAAGAGATGGAGAAGAAAGAGGCTCAGAAAAGCAGATTAGACTCTCCTTTTCTCTGACTTGCCCTAGCTTACAGAATGTTACTATTCTGCATTCCATATATTAAATATAATTACATTTTAGTGTCATCCCCATTTCTCATAATGTTGAAGTGTTCATTGTAGCTTACCAAGAAGCCTTAAATCTGGGTGTATAGGAAGTTGGAATGAACAAAATTATTCCAATCCTGCTTTCTGTATCTCATTATCAAGGCTTCATTTAACCACTCTCCTAGAGGAGGGGCAGTTGCACTTAAATTATACCATCAACTAATGGAGACCACCTAGAGAGATGCCAAAAGTCTTATGCACAGTAATTTTCAGACGTTTGCTGTTATCCTTTATTCAGCAATATCCACCATACCTATCTTGGCATTTGGTGAATTATTCTGAATCTGAAGCTTCATTTTCTCTCCTAATCATCACACTCCACGGTCCAGGTAAGTTCTGTCACCCTGCAGTTCTGTGGCCTCTAAAAGCAGCCACCTCTTTGTACTGCTTCCACCATAGATTCAAGCAATGAGGTAACAGCAATAGAAAAAGCCCTCTTCCTCCTCACTCCCAAACAGGAAGAGCCAGCTGAGGGCAATGCTGTTCAGCAGGATATCCTCAACTGACACTCCAAAAACATTTATGTAGCACTGCACTAGATGTGAATAGAAATAAAGATAAGTAAAGAAAGGGCCCAAGCCCTGCAGAAGCTGACAATGTATTAATGCACTTGGGAGGATTCTGATAAGTTTATTCACACTAAACTGTTATAAGCTGACAAGTGTTAGTTCCATCAGGTGCTATTGCAACAGGTTCCTTAGCAACCCAGTTCCTCCTTCCTTGGTTGGGCTGTAGCAGTGGGAGAAGCTGGTGACTGGGTATTGTTGTGTGGGAACAGCTTCTGAGGAAATCTGTCAGAGAATTATAAAGTTGCCCAACAGAGGCTCCAGAGAACAGGCTGTCATCCTATTTCATCCTGGACCTCTTAGGGAATGGGTTCCCTGAAATGTCCCTTAACAGATTCTCTGCCAAGCAAGAGGGCAAGTGTGCAGAGCTGACCTTGGAGCCAGAAGTCTCAAGAGACTCATTTTCTCATTAAGGATTTTATTCCCTTTAAAAGCACTATAATGTAGCTTGAAAAACTACTTTCCTTTAAGAGCTTGTTTCACAGCCTGATGTACTTTGTGGGGTAATGGCCACAGAATTTAGGTTCAACTGGCAGTAATCCTAAAGGGCACTATATCAAGTATTCAGAGCATTAGGAATTTTAGGCTGGAAATAAAGTGGCCTCCTGAGTGAATTTCACATTTCAGTGAGTGGATAGAGGAGATTTGTCCTGAAAATAGGTTTTGGGGAAAGAAGTCTAGACAGTCTTTTAATAGGAGATTCTGTATTTCTATCTATGGATATATAGATATAAAAATATGTGGATATAAGATATATTTTATAACTATATATCCTATAATACCATCTATGTACATATGAATACATAATTTCTTGTATACAATCTGTGGTTATTCAACAGTAAAAAAATGAAAATCAGGGGCCAACCTACATACACAAAAATTTATAGGATAGTTCTTTAATTTGGTCTATAATCATAAAACAATAAACTTTATTTTTTGTAAATGAAAACTAGGGGCTGGACCACTAATAGAAATTTAGCTGAAAGATATCATGGTGACCTCTTTTATCACTTAGGCAGGTCATTGAATATGTTTAGGTTTAAAACATATGAGAGCTGCCCTGAAGGTCAAGGCCTTGAACAGTTAGCTTGGAACAAGGCTTCTTTTATCTGTGAACATACAGATCCAATAGACTGTTGTTAGCAATGCATGGTATCATGTGTTCCTCTACCCTAATCCCGAAGTGTAATTTATAAAAATTAAGTAGGGAGGAAAACAAGAGCATGCGGTTTTCTATAATTTGTGTATTTTGTAACTTGTCATGAAATTTTTCACATACTTGCTACTATGTAATATCCAGTAGAAGACAGGAGATGCCCACTTCTCAGCGGCTCAGATAGGAGACAAAATATTGCAGTTGGCTAGGGACACTGCCTGTCGTCTCAAGTACAGAAGAGTGAGATGGATCATCTCAGGAGCAGAGACCGGATGTGCTGGAGGAACTTGAGGAAGTATGAAGTCTTGAAGAGGGCTAGGATGGGAGTGGCAGCCATTTCCAGTTCTGCTTGGAGCCTTCACCATCACGGGGTTAGAATCTAACGTACAACACGGTGACTACAGTTCGTGACACTGTATTGTATAATTAAAATTTGCTAAGAGAGTAGAACTTAAATGTTCTCATAAAAAAACCTAAATATGTGAGGTGATACATGTGTTAATTAACTTGATAAGAGGAATTGTTTCATACTGCTATATACATATATCAAATCATCACATTGTACACCTCATACATCTTACAACTTTATCAATTATACATCAATAAAAAATTTAAAAAATAAACCATTGTGGTCCATATCTGAATATTAAGGTTATCTGGAGGAGGAAATTTTAAAAATTTTGTTAGAAAATAATCTTCTGACTGGCACCTGTCTCTTCAAGTTCTGAAGGTTTCATTCAGTCTTAGGGGGAAAAAATGGTATTAATTAATCAGAGCCTGAGAAGAAGGAAAGGGCTCTGACCTCAATCAAGCATCTCCATATGACATATGACAATAACATATGACAAAATTAATAGCACATGGTAGGCACTCAGTAAATGTATTTACAGAATAACGATACTAGTAATAATGGACAATGCCTGAAGAATTTACTATGTACTAAACACCTGGCTAAACACTGTACTCAGGAAATTCCAGCTGAAACACACGTTTTTTCATGACTCAGTGGACAGCAACACCTGACCTGGCTTAAAGTCATTTGATGGAAAAACGTTACCTGAACTGCTATGCAGCTGTTTCTCAGCTTTTTTTTTTATTCAACTTAGTGTGACTATCCATATACTTTCCTGCAGAAATGTTAATATGTTTGACTATACTGTTCAAACTCTGTCATGGGTATTGTATAATATATTACATATACTCCATTTAGCCTTTCTTTAAAAAATAAAAATGTCTTAATTCTAGGGTACATCCAGTCTCAAGGGCTTTAGACAAGGGTTGTAGACACTAAGTCCTTCCAATAACCTTTGATTTGGTATTACTACTATATTTATTTTATGGTTGAGAAACTGAAGCACAGAGAGATTAAATAGCTTTTCTAAGGTCACACAGCTGGTGATGACTGGAGTTAGGACCTGAATTTAGACAGTTTGTCACCAAGACCTATAATCTCTACCCACTGTTTCATACTACTTCTTATATGAATAATGACACATACTAGAGAAACAATCAAGTTTAGTGATAGGATAATGGAATGCCTGCATGTAACCTATAAGAAAATATTTTATAAACAAGCAAAAACGCTTTCTGTTTCATTTTGGACAACTAGTCCAATGAATTGACTAAGAGCTACAGGAACTAGAAAGCAATATTTCATAGAAGAGAACAGGACAAGGCCACTTTGTCAGTGGCAGGTCCTGGGAAACTCAGGACATCAAAGAAGAAGCAATTATCAGGGGGAGATCTTAGGAATCTTTTTGTTAGATGCCTGGAAGAACCCCAAGGCAGCCACAAAAAAGCGGGGACCAAAGAAATCAGAACCACAGACCCACAGAGGTCCAAGAGGTGACTGGAATCTCTGCTTCCTCTTTTCCTTCACCTGGACACTCCACTGGGATTACAAGGGTTGCACCCAGTTTGCTACTAGAAGCCCTTCCTCTTATTTCCCTCTGACAGGTGGACCATCTGTGAAGGCTAGTGCAGAGGTACTGGGGAAAAGAGAGAGAGAAACAGCTTGCATGAGGGTGAGTATTCATCTCGATAACATCTCATTGAAAAATTATCTTCAGGTTTATAATATTTAGAAATATACTTAAAATAATAAGAAAGAGGTAGAGATGTAAAGTGATGTTTTCAACAACCAAGGAGAGGGAAAGGGGCCCTTTGCAAAATAACTGGCTAATATGAAAGGGGCCAAAGGACTGTAAACAGATGCTGAGGGCAAGCAAGGAGGAGGTTGAAAAAACACACACTAACGGCCATAAGAGAAATGAGTTTTCCAGAAAGTTCTGTCATATCATGATGCATTCTGGAGTTAGAAGGGGCTAAGGTGAAATAACTATACAAGTAAGTAGAGGATAATTAAGTTGGCTGGTCTCTGAGCTAAATGCTGGCCAAGTAGAATGGATTGCTTAATCCACCATCTGGAGTGGTGTCCAATTTATCCTCGGACTCTCAGGCCTTGACTATGAAATTAGGAAGGCAAGTTCTTAAAACTAAACAAAGATGGTTATTGAAGTGTGTGATGATTCATTTTCTAGCATGTCTCTATTAAGCAGTGGAATTAGAAGATAACACTAAGAGTATCCTGAGGAGAGTGACATATTGTTGTAGCCACATTGATCCACAGAAATGTAAAGCCATTCTTCCCAGAGGTCAAATGGTGATGTTAAAACAAGCTTGCTTAATGTTGAGGTAATGTTGGAGTTAATTTACATGTGGACTTTGGGTGATTTGTATCAGAGAGTAAAAAAACTATTAAAAAGATTTAAACTCTCCTCCCCTTTTACCCATATAAAATGACCCTTCTCCAAAGAACTCTGATGAGGTTCTAACAACAAGTTCCTACAAGGCTGACAAATCAGCTAAATGGACTTTTTTAATCACTATAAAAATGAAGGACACTTTCAGAGATCAGAATGCCAATTATTTTATCTAAAATTTCTTTCAGAGAAATTACATTATAAACTAGTGAACCTAGCCTAGAACTGCTGATAGCACAGCAATGCATTCACACGACTATCACTAGTGGCCAGGAAATGCTATTGAAAAGTCAAAAGATATACATTGTGTGATATCCAACCACATGTGTCAAAAGTTATTTTCTTTCTTTTTTTTTTTTTTTTTTAAATCTTTTGGCCACACCATGCAGCATGTGAAATCTTAGTTCCCCGACCAGGGAATAGAAACTGTGCCCCCTGCAATGGGAACACGGAGTCTTAACCATTGGACTGCCAGGGAAGTCCTGTGTCAGAAGTTTTGATAAGACAGACATGATAAGGCTTCAGTGTTTTCTGATAAACTTTGAGGAGTCACTTTATATTCAAGACCCCTTGAGTTATGTTGCAAGAAGAAACTGGGTGTCTTTGTTCCCTGGGACAGAAGGTAAAGGGTAGAATGAAAAGTTATGAAATGAGACTTCTTTTAAAAATAAGGACTTCAGCCTGGTCATCTAATTCAACTCTTTGATATCTTTGAAATGTAGTAACAGTCTCTTGTTTTTGTCTTCACAGCATGTATTTTCCTTTTTTTTTTTTTTTTGGCAATTAAGAACTCTATTTTTCTTTGCAAAGTAATTCAGGTGAATCTGGCCCCATTCCATCCTGCTCTGAGGGGTGGGAAGTAGCTATACCCAGTCAAACACATTTACAATGAATAGCTCAAGGACCGTTATATGACCCTAGTTGAGCCAGGGAGTTAAGCCCTAGACTCTTTTAGAAATCCATGTAAAGAGAAGCTAAGTTAATAAGCCAAGAGCTGCCAACAGCCTCTGTATGGTGAAAGCCTGCCTGAGAATGAAGCCAACATAGAGAATAAAAGATGGGAAGAGGGGTGAGACCAAAGAAGCACTTGTTGATACTCTTTGGATATAACTCTTCCTAAAGCTGGCTCTCTTATTTCTGGATTTTTCTGTTATATAAACTAATAATACCTTTTGTATTTATTATTATTTTAAACAAGCTTATAATTGCGAGCCTGTCACTTGAAGTTTAAAGATTCAAATTTGCAAAAACTGATACTTGCAAGTGGGGTAAAGTATAAATTTTTGAATTGACTGAGTCAAAGTGGGATATGAGAAAGCTCGAATTTGTCTACCCCAGGAGATCACTGATGTTACCTATTATGCACTAACGAAGTAAATAGTCAAATTATCTCTTGCTATATTTTAGGAGTCTGGTGATGTGCCCACTGTAGTTGCAATTTTAGGGTACTAGGTATAAAAATGTAAAGACAGCTAAATCTTTTATCCTATGTCCTTAAAGAAAGACCAAGCATGTGTCCAAATGTGGCACACCAGAAAGCAGGAATGAGGAAAAATATACTGTTCTTGTTTGTTTGCTTGTTGCTATGAAGCTACAGTAATCAAGATAGGGCAATGTTGGTAGAATGATAGACAAATAGATTAGTGGAAGAGCAAAGAAAATCCAGAAATAGACTGCTTTCTCACAAGGCACAGTCAAGCAATTCAATAGGAAATGAAAAGTCTTATCAACAAATGATCTGAAAAAATGGAATAAAAGTATGAAAAAATATTAACTTTATTCATTATCTTACAATAAAAATTAATTCAAGATGTTCATAGACCTAAAACATTAAACTAAAACTATAACATTTCTAGAGATAAACATGGACAAATATTTCCTGGAACCTTGGGTAAATAAAAATTTCTGAGAAAAGGTGAAACAAGCATTGACAAAAGAGAAAAAACACAATACATTGGACTTTAAGTTAAAAATGTCTGTTCATCAAGAAAATGAAAAGGCTGGAAAAATATTGGTAATACATATACCTAACAAATGACTTGAATCCAGAATATCTAAACTCCTACGGCTCAATAACAGAAAAACAAAATATTAAATGGGTAAAATATTGAAAGATACTTCACAAAAGAATAAGCACATGGAAAGATCCTCGATATCATTAGTCACCAGAGAAATGCAAAGTAAAACCACAATGAGATACCACATCACATCAATTAGAAAAAACTTGAAGGAATTGATCAGACCAAACGCTGGCAAGGATGTAGAGCAGCTAGAACACTCACACATTGCTGGTGACAGGGTAAAACAGTAGAACCACCTCGTAAATATGTTTGGCATTTCCTATAAAGCTAAACATTAATTTACCTATGTCAAAGAAATTCCTTCTGTAGATATTTACCAAGAGAAATTTTAAAAAATCTATTTTATACACAAAAACTCATAAAGTTTATAGCAGTTTTAGTTAACTGTATCCCCAAAGTGGAAACAGGTTAAGTGTTCCTTAGCAGGAATACATAAAAACAATGTGTGGTATAGTCATATATTATAATACTATTCAACAATAATATTAAAAAATAAACAACTGATACACTCAACACAATGAATTAATCTCTTAAAAATACTATATTGAGCAAAGAAAGACCAGACACAAAAGATTACATACAATACAGTTCCATTTCTGTAAAGTTCAGGAATAGATAGTTGCTCTGAAGCACACCTATCATGGCACTTAGCTTAACCCTAACCCTATCCCTAATAATATCACTTGTATTTCAGGCTCAACTACATCCAAGGGCTTTCTTTTTTCTTCCCAAATTAAAATATCTTCCTGCACCAATTCACTTACTCTCCCAGCTGTCTTACCTCAGATAGGAAAAGGAGAAAAGGAAACAGAAAACTGTGGTTGATATACTCTTTTTGACTTGGATTCTGTAAGATGGGTAGCAATGAAGAGTCATCATTCTGCAGTGAGGAGACAGAGCTTTTGGGGTGTAGTAGTAAACACTTAATGCTTTTATTATTTCTGACTTAGATAAATTGGCAAGAGAAGAAGACTATAAAAATACTAACTTATGGGGGCCTCCCTGGTGGTGCAGTGGTTGAGAGTCCGCCTGCCGATGCAGGGGACGCAGGTTCGTGCCCCGGTCTGGGAGGATCCCACACGCCGCGGAGCGGCTGGGCCCGTGAGCTGTGGCCGCTGAGCCTGTGCGTCCGGAGCCTGTGCTCCGCAACGGGAGAGGCCACGACAGTGAGAGGCCCATGTACCGCAAAAAAAAAAAAAAAAAAAAAAAAACAAAACTAACTTATGATGGTAAAGTTAGAACAGTGGTTGCTTATGTCAGGTAGGGATTAATTTGAAGAGAACTGAAGGTATTCCTGACCTTGAGCAGGGGGTTGAATACATGGGAGTATACATTTTCAAAATTAATTGATCTAAGATCTTTGCATTTCCTTATATTTAAGTTTTTCTTCAGTGAAAAATAAAAATGTATGTGCTTAACAATATTTCTTTTAAGTGTCAAAAAACACAAAAAGATCTTAAGGCCTTGGATTGCCATTTGTGACTAGTAATCTACGATGCCTACAAATCAAGTAATCAAATTTTATAGGATTGGAAAAGCTGAATTTCTCTCTGTGAAAAATATAGTTAGTCCTGGCAGGAATCGGGAGTAAGACTGAAACCAAAGAAGCCAGAGCTCGAGTCCTCATGCCATTTCTCTGTTTCCTTCCTGCTCGAGAAGATGGGGGATTACCACATTCACATTTCTGATGGAAAAGGTTTTCAACCTAAAATTACACTCAGTAAACTGGTTAATAAAGTGAGCAGGTAGAAAAGAACCATTTTCAGACATGGAAGAAGTCAAACAATCTAATTCTGAAGCGTCCTTTCACAGGAAGCTCTTTCAAGATGTGCTTCAAGCAAGGAAGGAAACAGATGAAGAGATAAGAAGGCAGAGCTCTTAGGAACAGGGGATCTCACACAAAATCAAGGAAGGAATACAAACAAAGGACATCTCAGAATGGCTATTCTGTACCAGGTACAGATGGTGTCCAGTCTGTAGGGGTCAGGTCACATCACCAAAGAGCACATTATTCAATATAGGCAACCGTTCAGGTTGGAGATAACTGCAGACCCCCCAGAAAACCTCTAACGTGATCTCCAAGAGGGCCAGCCTGCCAATACCTACCACATAGGAGATACCAGTGATTGAAATACAAAAGCATCAATGACATAAGACCTTTGCCACTTTTGCCCTAAGCTCTTCACCCCTTTCATCCCCCCCTAACCAAGAAGCCAGGAAGTATGCAGGATGGGAGAGAGTTGGGGGGACAGTGAAAGGACAGATCCTATGATACTCCAGTGCAGGTCTCTGAGCCTAGTTCAGGAGAGCCTGACCTTGGAGGAGGCGGAAAACTATCAACTAGAGATGATTCTGAAGGTTTAAGTTGGAGTGGTCTGGACATGTACCTAAAAAGAAGTCACAGTTTGCTTTTTCTTAGGGGAAGGGGAAGGAGATCTGACAGAGCAGGTTTAAACACAGTAATGGGAAAATAATTACCTTTTCCCCTTGTTTTTACTCCACTGAGTTAACTGTTCAATAATCTACTTACAGTATCTACTACCTGCCTGTCACAATGATTGAAGATTGGGCTTTCCATTTTTCTGTTACCACCACCCATATTCCATTCCCAGTAACTGAATGGAGTTATTTTACAGTATTTGATTCAGCATATTTACTGTTTTTCTCACTGTGATTATGTAAATATTTTCTATTGTGGATCCACAAAGACAACTACGATCACACTTCTTAATGTTACAAAACTTTCCATTTTCCCCAGTTACATCTTGGCTTAGTTTTGCAAGACTCAACTGAGAATTTTTAGCATAATAAAGATCTTCAATAATAATATTTGGAAATGTGTGTATATTTGCTAAAATACTAGGTAGACAGTAAGTTACATGTATTTGTATTGCTTGTTTGTCTTTGAAATAAAGGTGTTGTATATTCTGAGATACTGTTGTTCAATCCTAGCATTTTGATTGTTCTTTGCTTAAGCTTAACTTCTGGCCATTTGTGTTGTTTTATGAAGAGAAATTGAGTGAGTCTTCTTACGTAGACTACACATGTGCTTAACCAGTTCTGCATTTACTTATTTTTTGTAGACACAAAAACAGATAGATGAGAGAGAAAGAGAGAGAGAGAGAGAGAAACAGAGAGAGAGACAGAGATAGAAATATACATACATATTTATATATAGGAATAAACATATAAATATTCCTTATGTATGTAATATTACTTGTAAAATTGAAATAATGTTACTTTATAGGATTGTTGAGGATTTGCTGAAATAATCTATATAAAGAATAGTGCCTGTCGGGCTTCCCTGGTGGCGCAGTGGTTGAGAGTCCACCTGCCGATGCAGGGGACACGGGTTCGTGCCCCGGTCCGGGAAGATCCCACATGGCGCGGAGCAGCTGGGTCCGTGAGCCATGGCCGCTGAGCCTGCACGTCTGGAGCCTATGCTCCGCAACGGAAGAGGCCACAACAGTGAGAGGCCCGCGTACCGCCAAAAAAAAAAAAAAGAATAGTTCCTGTCAAATAACATGCTCAATAAACATTGTTTATTATTTTCAGAATAATATATAAAAATTATTCTCTAATCCCTTAGCATAGTCAAAAATATGGATGCATTCCAATTATTTAAGGAGTGGAGAGCACAATACTGAGGTTTAAGAGACGTAATTTTTAGTCCAGCCTTCTGTAACCTTCTCTGTTTGTGACTTTTACCAAAATGTTCTACTTCTATGGGCCCAAATTTCTTCCCCTATAAAACTAAAAGGTCTGTTATATACTTTCTCTTTAGAGTCTACTTCAGCCTTATACTTAGACAAAAAGTAAGTTAATAAATTCATTTTCGGGCTTCCCTGGTGGCGCAGTGGTTGAAAGTCCGCCTGCCGATGCAGGGGACACGGGTTCGTGCCCCGGTCCGCAAAGATCACACATGCCGCGGAGCGGCTAGGCCCGTGAGCCATGGCCACTAAGCCTGCGCGTCCAGAGCCTGTGCTCCGCAACGGGAGAGGCCACAACAGTGAGAGGACCGCATACCACAAAAAAAAAAAAAAAAAAAAAGAAAGAAATGCATTTTCTATAGCCAATCGTTCGATAGACTTCGGCAAGACAAGTTAAGCAGTAATTTGAAATTGTTATGTTAACAAGTACTTACTGAACACTTCCTATGAGCATGACATACTGGCTCAGGGCTGGGACCCAAAGGGATTTCTGCAAATTTGGAGACCATATCATGAATAAAATTCTGTATTTATTGATAACAGATTTTTACAGTTACAACTATAGCACTTTATCTGTATAGCTATAACATTTTCTTTGTATAGGTCTATCACCTACGACTTAGACAGTTCAAGGACTCAGTGCTAAATTCTAAAATGTGCTTTTCTCCCGTGACATTTAGATCCAAGTCTGTCAATGGCCAACTCTGCAGAAGCTGAAAAACTGCTCTGCAACACTGCCAGCTCCTGCTTCAAGGCTGATTTCTAGCAGATGTCTTACCCTTGTCCATCCCCCCTCTTTATTTCAGCTGCCATCCTTTGCACTAACAAAAGGAGTCTTTTGGCCATTTGATATACCTGCAGGAAGCTACGCAGCCCAGTGCATGAGAGCACATCTGGATCAAGACTGCCTTTTTTCCCCTGACATACAAACACAAAGTACCTCATTGCAGCTTGCACGCTCTGTTTCCAAGTTGCTTGCAAGGGGCCTGGCAATTTGATAGATTTAATACAATGACATTCTGATCACAGAACCACTGGACTGACGTTAAGGCATTAGGATGGATGTAAGTTGTCCCCCTTAAACACTTCACAACCGACTGTGCAAAAATTTTTACCTGGGATGAAGAAAGTGTTCAAGAGTGTTCAAGAGTTGAAGAGTATGAAACACTCAGGAGTAAACCACATTTGCTCCCTGTGGAATAATATTATACCTGCAGTCAGGATTCTGATTAGGACTTACATCAAATTCCCATTTTTAGGAAGGTCTCATTATCATCACCAACTATGGCCAAAAAGGTAAAATAACATATGTTTATTTCATAAGGTAAATAATTTCATCTGGTAAATGCTGTATTCTCACACAGCTTCACAATAAGTACAAAGCTAAATAAAAATGGAAATTATTTTGCAAGCTTTCCTACAACTTAAAAAAAATGAAAGAAAGATACTTTGGGACTTATTTTCGAGATACATACAGATTCTTGAAATTCTTTATTCTTTTATCAGCTCTGTTGCCCAAGGGGAAATCTGTACGACAGGCATCGTATGTCTTTAATAATGAAGCAAATGTAGCTCAAATCTTTCTAGCAGCTAAGAAACCCAATTGTGTGTAGGAAATGCCAGAAGAGTTTGTTTTACTAGAGCTATAAATTCAGCAACATTCAAGGGTTAGGCTCATTTCAATCCAAGGCAGAAAGGCTAAACTGATGAAAACATTTAAAAGGATAATCCATATGGACTGAGTCTGAGGGAAATTTCCCATGAAGCAAATACCTTCCTTATAAACCAGAGAGCTCTAGAATCTTCCCCCTCCTTTTTTGTGTTTAGAGGCTCAAACTTTATGAGACTTCTCAAAACAAAGTTTCATCCTTCTTGAAAAAGGAAAATTGAGATATTTATTTTAAGTACTTCTGGCATAATTTCTCCAAGTGAAATGTTTTCTCTATGATCCTATTTAAAAATATCCATTTGCAGTTAAAAACTGCAAAACTGGAGTTAGCAAATTAAGATAGTAAAGATTTGCTTCTAATGACACTGTTACACCAAACAGTACATTATATGCCTTAGCTGATGGATGAATAATGGCTAAAAGCTGCTATTAAGCAAAGTAAATACATTAAAGATAACTATAAAAATAACTGTATTTAAAGCATCAAGAAAACATTTTAGGCATCATTTCCATATGGTCTTCTTGGTGCTTCAAATTGATGTCATAATAAATACTATCCATTGAGACTCAAGATAAAGTCAATTCAAAGTACTGCAGATTTTAAAAATATTTAGTCAGTAGTTCACTTTTCCTTCAAAAACCCATTCAGCTGAATAAATGTGTAATTTTAGAGACAGGAAAGGAACATGTTTACTTAGATGTTTTCACATAGGAAACCCCAGCACTACAAAAACATTGTACTGATAACAGACCAGCTCTGTCCTTAGCTAGGAACAACTAAGGAACACCACTGAAGCTGGTGTGCACTAGGTAAACTGAAGAATCATGAGCTTTTTAGCTGAAGACTCATCACAGATCTAAAATTTATATGTCACGTGACAACAAGCCTATTCAGGGCAAAATCAAATTAACTGAATGTAAATATTGTTCAAAACAATCCCATTAATTTTAAGAGATTTAACAGAAGAATTCCTTCCACACACAAGTGAGCTCTTTATTTTGTAATTAGAAAATGGTGCGAAAGTTTTTCCTGACCCTGTCTTGAAGTATTTGTACAGTCCAAACAAAAGAACTCAATGTTCTGTTCCAGAACTTGGTATGTTAGACAAATTTCTTACTAAAAAGTCTTGACTTCTTTAAACAAGGTTCTAAAAGTGTGCCTATTTGACTTTCTAATCTAAAACATGTTAGAAGCAGAAAATCAGAAGGAGCCATGACTATATTGGCAGGCCATCAAACAGCAGCAAGAAATGACAGCTGAAAGGCTGGTGGAGAGGGACAAGTCAGAGAAACCATAAAATACACAAAGTAATTATAAAAAGTAAATACAACAAACTGACCCAAGACTTTAAAAGGCATAGCATCTTGAGGCAAACATCTCCTCAAATAATTACTTTACTATACACTACAAATTGATATGCATGATGATGACACAGAGTCATTAAGAAACATTGTTATGTGCTCTCCTCCAATAAGACAGGAAGTATTTAACACATCATACAAACATTCCCATAAAAACACTTAGCTTATCTTAAAAATAAAGCATGAGTATTCTGGGTAGCCCCTTTTGTGGAATATCTCATCCCAATTATGTCAGACCTCTGAAGCCTAACTGTGTTAATGTCAGACTATATGTGATACACAACATGACTGCCAGATGCTGACCGATAGTTCAGGTAATAAAATGTAAACAAACAATTTATTTGTAACCTTAAAAGCAACCTATTGCTACATAGTCTTCATGACAATACCATTTAATGTTACTAAACAAAATAGTTCTCTGAGTGGATATTTTAAAACTTATTCTCCATTCCCCTTTGGTTGAGCATTTATATCGGTTGTAATGATATTGTAATTAGAGCTTCATGTCTCAGGATGTTTTGCAGTATAAATAACAGAAGAAAAGGCTACAAATAAATTTGTTTAGATAGCCGGATACCCAGTGGCAGGACGAACTTCAGTTCTCTTTAATACAATGGTGCTGGTTTCATTTCTCTGCAGTTCCTCAGCTGTGCCCTTCACGGATTTAGCCACAGGACCAGCTTCCTTTATGGTCACAAAATGCCGCTAGCAGTACCAGGCTTCACATGTCCACAAATCAAGATGTGTGGCAGAGCAGAGAATTTTTTCCCCCTGATTTCTCTCTCACAAAAACTCAGAAGACTTCTTTCCTGTCATCCCCAGAAAAACTCTCCAAGTTCACCCTCATGAATTATTTTAATCCTGGTACCTGAGCCCTGTGGCTGGCAGAAGACCATTCACTGATTGACTTAGGTCTGGGTCAGTGAACTAATCACTGTGGGATTTCCCTGAGACAATCAAGCCCAGGCCTGGAGGTTGCATTGGATCTCATCTTGACTGTGGAGGAGTCGACAACTATCTGAAGATTGGGTAATTATGAGGATGAGGGGAAAATCTCTTTCATTTAGATTCCTTCTTTAGTATAGTTTGTCATACATAATACAAATATTTTGATTTCATAATTTAAACTGTTTTGCCCACAATGATTGGAACACATTTGAATTTGTTTAAGCAAGTGAGGAAATATTTCAGAGTATGTTAGATATACTTATTGTCTTATTTTTCCAGGACAGTACCCTTTCCCAGTATTGAGGAAGGTGTTTTGAAGGCAGCAGGCTTTTTTGTTGTTTACATGCTTGTACTTTCTTGGCAAGAGTGACTGGTTGAAGGATGAGCATCTGATACAAGCATAGCCTATCATAGTTCTCTGTACCCTTGCTCTGTTGTGATTCATCCAGGGCACAGACCCATGGTCCACGGCAGATTAGGCTACTTTCCAAAAAGCTTTATAAGTAGGAATCGTGGGAGCTGGGGAGGGTGGCTGAAAGCTGATTTTGTTTCACCTTGATAAACTGTACCCAGAGCTGCTGGTGACCACCGTTCCAGCCTTGTGGAGAAAGCAGGTTTCAGAGACGCCAGGACACAAAGAACAGAAAGAAAAGGTGGAACAAACAAGTCCCAAAGGCATTGACAAAGGTTCTCTCCTCTACCAAACTCTACTCAGGCTGTCCTTAACTTTCTCAATTAGGTCTCTACTCTTAGACTTCCATGTTTGTCTCTGTATTGCCCAGTTTTAGCGAGAATCCTGCTAAGTTGGTTTAGCTAGAATTCTTCATCCTCCATATCCGATCACCTTTGATATCTCATTGGGTTCCTCATCCTTCATCATCCCTCAGTTGATGTTGGATCACCCTACCGTGCCTTCAGCAAGACTTCTGTGAGGGTGGTTTGGGCAGAATTTCCCCTTACCACTGTTGTTTCCATATAATTTTCCGTACAATGACCCACATCCCGCTCTTGGTGGTAAATTCCCACTTACCCATGCTGTATTTGGAGTTGAGCCCAGTCTTTCTCTCCCACTGCAAGACCCTAGTGCCATGGTTTCTACTTCTATCCTTTGAAAAAAGTCTTCTTTACCATCATTAACAAGTGTCATTGAATTTTTTTTTTTAACTACATGCATGCACCTTGTTCTAGCTGTGTCCAGTAACATGCAGGCCCTTCCAATGCATTGGGGTAGGAAGTTTCCAGAAAGTTTGTCCCCAATTACTTTTATAGGTATCTGATGCTTATTGCCAATTTGCTTTCCCAAAATGTTGTCCTAGTGTATAACATATTCATCATAAATCTGTGTGTATTTGTTATTTAATAAATTGTACGATGAATACTCTGAATTACATATACTGTAGTATCACAGAAAAGCAGCAGAAGTAGGAGGAAATCTGCTATAGTGGAAGGACTATAGTCTTCAGGGTCAAGCAACCCTGAATTCAAAACTCTACTCCTCCTGTTCACCAACCATATAATTTTTGGATAGTTACCTGAGTTTCAGTCACTTTAGTTACAAAAATAAGCATATAATGCCTAGCCAGTGTCCTATTAAAGACCCAGCATTTAGGGCTTCCCTGGTGGCACAGTGGTTGAGAGTCCGCCTGCCACTGCAGGGGACACGGGTTCGTGCCCCGGTCCGCGAAGATACCACATGCCGCGGAGCGGCTGGGCCCTTGAGCCATGGCCGCTGAGCCTGCGCGCCCGGAACCTGTGCTCCGCAGCAGGAGAGGCCACAACAGTGAGAGGCCCGCGTACCGCAAAAAACAAAAACAAAAAACCCAGCATTTAATAAATATCTTTTTCTTTTTTCCCTGGAAGAAAAAGATATCTCCTCTTCTTAATTTAACTACAAATTGCTTGATCTAGGGAAACTCACATTATCCACATCTCTGTACATCATTATCTTAACTAAGAAATTTTAAAATCTCTTTAAAAGCTAATTTTTATAACCAATTTAATATCTTCAGATTTATAAATATTGTTATATCTAAATCAAATTAAAATGAATAATTTATAACTATGCAAAAAGGAGAGTATTTTTTTCTGGGAAAATTATTACTTAGAGAATAAGTATATAGTACCTGCCTCCATGGAATTTCTAACTTCTTGACACTGTTCAATTGCTCTTTGAACCATTCATGAGGCTGACTTTATTTGGCTGGTGTCATTAAGCCAAATGAAAGGTGACAAAACTGCATGAAGCTTTGGTATTTCTGAGAAATCCATCTCTGATCTTTACATTGTCTGCTTCCTTTGGTAACACTTTGTTTCAATAAATGTATGTCTTGGGGAATTTAAGGGTACATTTAGAAAAATGGAAAATCTACCTGTGTGAAATCACTGGCTTTGTGAGGTTCCTAATTATATACTCAAAACATATACAACCATGTATAGTTCATGTGTTAATGAACTTTTATAGTAAAATCATGAATCTGCATGCCTTATCAGCATTTCTATATTGATAGCCATTTCTTTGTAGACTTTTCCAACTTAATCTGCAAGCTATATGGGAAATATTCATTAGTATAAATTCTTGAAGTTTGAATTATTTTTAAGGATTTAATGAATCATGTCAGCAAGTTCACTTTAATTCAGAGAGAATATTTTATTGCTTAGCCTTAAATTTTAAATTTACATGTATGCTCACTTCAGGAAACACCTTAATTATTTAAAGCTTTCCTTAACATATGCAGATATAAAACAATAGTTTTTTGAACCCAGAAATGTTTTTACATCAGAAGAGATCAGAAAAAAATGGATAAGAGTAGAAACACTGCTGGTTTTCATTTCCTTACATGCATTTGTCAGCTAAAGGTTACTTTTCAGGTCAAGAAAACGTGTATGCTAATCCCTTCCGATGAGAGAATCAAGGAAACATGTTGGGATTTTGGCTTTCTTAAGTAAAAGAATATTATAATTCTCAGAATGGTACAGACAAGTATAAATATGATGCTACATTTGAAGTGCCTTTCTTATCTTTATATTTTCATTTGGTATAATGTGTAATCCACAAATAAATATGCACATAGGACCTAACACATCTTTATTTTTTTCATTTATCTAAAATTTTGCTAAACAGCGGAGCAAAGTTTGCAAGTGCTAAATCCCTTTGTAATGCTTGCACTGCAACATGTAATCTGGAAAACCTTGGGACATTTTTATTTTAGGGGAAAAAGGAAAATATATTGCATAAAACTAGAGATGCATGGGGCAGAAACTTAAGTAAAAGATGTTTGAGGAAATGAGGATTGGTTTACAGTAAAATGAGCAAATTGATTCCTCTTTTATTTAATCTGTGTTGTCCCCTGGAAAGAAACACGCACTCATGTATACACATGAACATGCATACACGCAGGGCTCACTGTAATTAGAGAAACAGCCATTGGTAGTTTGCTGCTTTTTGGTTTTTGGTTTTTTCAGATAGTGGGTAAAGATACTAAAAGTCGAAAACATTCAGCTTTATTTTCTTCTCTAGATGTATTCTTGGATATAAGGATTCCACTGAGGTTAAAGATCATGTCTATTCTTTTTTTTTTCCTCATATATCTTTTAATAACAGTAAATGAAGGAAACATTTAACAGCAAGTCCCAGGGTGAGGGCTCCTTTTGATTCAGCGATCTTCAACAACAGAAACACCTCAGACTAAAATTCAGAATGCTAAGTACACAAATTAATGACCAGTTATTTCCAAAGGTAACCACAGAAACCATTTTGGTAGAGTCAAAAGGTTTTACAAAACAGAGAAAACATTACAAAATGTCCCAAGAGGTGAGCAAATTGGTGTGGGGCACAGAGCACCGAAGAGCCAGCTTGGCAAAAATAACTCTTCCTTGCAGCTGTTTCGGGGGATCACAAGACCGGTTCGAAAGGGAGCCACTGTGGGAGCAGGTGACGGAAGGGGTCTGCCCAGAGCATAGCAATCCCACCCTGGGAATGAGGAAGGATTAGGGTGCGGGAGGGCGCGACGACAGAGGCACTGCGAATTTCCTAGCAGAAAACATCACAAGTCAGACCATCTGATTCTCTCTACCACACTAACACCCATAGAAACGAAGAATTCTTTCAAATATAATACAAAACCGACACCGAAAGAAAGCAGGTTTCCAAAACAACAGTTTGGCTTGAAATGACTCTCTTCGTTTTGTTTCTTCCTGCCACAAGTAGCAAACCAGTGTACAAAAATGTCACAAGAGCAGCAACAAGTGCACAGGTGGCTCACTCTATATACAGAAGAGGAAGTCTCGCATATTCTCACAGACCCTACTCACCCCACAGAGGGCAGGGCAGGGTGTGCAATGAGGACACTCCTTCCCAGTAGTCCGGGGCCTTGCCCACGGGACACCTTCCCTTATGCCTGCTCCCAATTTACCAAAACCAGCACCTGTGGCCACGCCCACCCTTCTTTTCCCCTTGCCCACCTGCCCATCTCCCCTTCAGATGACTCGGGATTGACGTCTACAAATCCTAGGAAGACTCTTTGGTTGGGAAAGGGGGAAAGGGTCTTCTGCCAGCCCCGCTGACAACCTGCTCTCTGTGCGCAGCTGTGAGTCCACTTCACAAAACATGCAAGTTATCAACGAGCACAAACGGCAAAACCCTGATGGAGGCTACAGCCAAAGGGATCATCGGAGAGCTGGACTTGAGGTAGCGGATGGGAAAGGGCCCCAACCGCCCCACACATCCTGACCACCCTGCACGCAGCTTCTGTGAATGCTGAGAAGTCCCAGGACAAAGGGAGAAGTCTGACTTGGGGAGACTGAGTCTGTGGCTGCCTCGCAAGCTGACAGAGGAACACGTCACTGGGCCTCCAGGAAGAAGATGGGCCAGATCATCATAGAGAACCAAATACCGGGGGGGATCGGGAGGAGATGGGGGGCTACAAGCAGGCGTGACCATCTCTATTATTTTGAGTTGATGACACAAGTTGGCCAGCTGAACAGAAACTTCTCAGTGGCCCGGATCCTCAGCCGAGGCTGTCTGGGCGCTGGAGGGAACACTCCTTTCCCTTGCCGGGGCCGTTTTGAAAGAGACTCTCCAGTTCTACGAACACTCTCCCAGACACACACGGAGCTCCCACATGCTGGCAAATGGCACGTGGCAATTTGGCCAGGCTGGTTGAGGAAGCTCCTTGGCACTGACAGGAAAGCTCTGGGGAGGCTCTGGGAAGCCCAGGCCCACAGGTGCGGGGGCCACCCTCCCAGGCAGGCCGCCGTGGGTATGGCCAGGTTACCTCTCTGCATGGGCCTGGCCCAAGGTAAGAGCCAGGTGCAGACCAATTCACACGCCTGCTGCTGACCAATACCTCAAACACAGGCCATGACTCTCCGGGGAGGAGGTTCGTTCTCTGTTCCCTCCCCCCACATGTTTCTAAGCCAATCCGGCCCCCAGAAGCCCCGCATTTCCCCTTCCCTTCCCCGGACAGGTGCATCTGCCTCCGGCCTGGCCAAGCCAGGCACATGGCTTCCACTTACTTCTTTCCTTCCAAGCAGCAGAAAAGTGCCAGCCAGCATGGGGCGCTGAGTTGTAGCCAGGGCAGAAGCGAGCTTTTGGAGGCACGCTAGTGCGGTGAAAGCTCGGGGTGACTAGCACCCCGCGCCAGGCCCGGAGACAGGGAGGAAGAGAGCCGCAGAACTGCTCTGCCACCTTGGCGGCGGAGCGTCTCTCCCGCCCAGGCTGCTGGCCCCTAGCTGCGGCAGAGACTCCGCGTTCTGGCAGCCGGCAGGCCAGGCCTCCAAGGTCTCCTCCCGAAACCTCCGTCTAACCTTCCTGCGCGTAAAGAGGCCTAGGGCTACTGAGGTCTCGCGAGGTTCCTCATCAGCCACGCCTACACGCAGCCGGTGGGCGGGGCAAATCCAGGCACTTCAGTGGTGCCTCTTTGGGAGGGCAACCCTCCAAGAACGAGGGAAATGAAGGTTGTGCGTCGCTAGTTGCCCCGGGGGAGTCAGCGCGCTCGTTGTTCTCCCTCCTGCAATCCCACACCCCGGGGAGTGATGGCCTCAATACAGCGCGCCTCTGCAAAGGGGCAGGACTACCACAGTTGCTTCCCTGGGCGTTGCCATCCTCGGGGAGACTCTTCTCCACTCTGCTGCCTCCTGTTAAGTCCACTGGCCGAAATCACGACCCCCTAGTCACTGAAACTCAGTCTAGGTCCGATACAGTTAACAAGTGAAATACTGCACAGGCCCTGGGCAACTGGGTTGCCTACAGTGGGAGGGGGAGGGGTCCCATCAGGGGAAGTCACGGAACTAGCTTTTCTGTTCTTAAATCTGGTCTTAGTAAGAGCCAACAAGAGCATGGCCATTTTTATATTGTATCTCAAGTGGGTAAGGGGAGGTGGTAGATTATGGCATAAATTCAGGATTGGAGTTTTGCTTTGTGGTATCACGGGAGGTTTGCAAGGGAGTTGAGGATATGTTATGTATTTCTGGTGAAAGCAAAAGTAGCTGATGATCATTAGGAAATTACTGGCCTTAGGAATGCAGGTGTGAGAGAGATTGAAAGAATGAGAGATTGTGGTCATACAAAGGTATGCTGGAGGGGCTTCCCTGGTGGTGCAGTGGTTGAGCGTCCACCTGCCAATGCAGGGGACGCGGGTTCGTGCCCTGGTCCAGGAAGATCCCACATGCCGCAGAGCGGCTGGGCCCGTGAGCCATGGCCGCTGAGCCTGTGCGTCCGGAGCCTGTGCTCCGCAATGGGAGAGGCCACAACAATGAGAGGCCAGTGCACCGCAAAAAAAAAAAAAAAAAAAGGGTATGCTGGAGTTCAAAATTTCAGAGAAGCAGCAGACCCTCATGTCAGATCTCAGTGTAAGGGAAGTGATGTCTAAGGTATCAATGCTTCCACATTTTTCGAGAGTAATAGATGATTGGAGAATGACAGCTGTGGGATAGAGGGATAGAGTGTGGCAGGAAACTCAAAGAAGGGGTTTTGCACAAGGGTAAAAGAATCAACATTGGAAAACTGCAGTGCTTTATGTCTTAAATGAAAAAGATTTGATCCCTGTTTAACAGTCATGAAGGGCAGTCTGTAAAACATAATGGGTACTCATTCCCTTGGCTGAGAGCAGCATCAAGTGAGGCCACTTTCCTGTTATTTGCTAGCCTTCTACATACTGGCTGGACATTGATACATTACCTTTTAATGAATAAATTTATTGAACAGTCAAGGTGGCAGAGCTAAGGAAACACACTGAACGTTTTTATTATTCATAGATATTTGGTCATTTGTAAGGTTGGCATATTGCTGACTGTATTTTCACTTCCATTTTCTTCAGCTAAGTCATAGTGCTCAATTGTTTCTTCCTTAAAATGTCTTTTATATTTATAAATTCTTCTCCATTCCCTTTTTCTCAGCAGTAGTTCTGAGTTGGAAATCTCTATTTTCTCTAACTCTCTCCTCTCTCCTGTTTCAAACATCTTAATGCATCAATCGGATTAATCTTTGCAGAAGAATGATGTCAGTATCTAATTCCACTGCTCAAGAACATACACTGTATTGATTCTCCATTAGGTGCACTATTCAGTTGTATTAAGTCCTTTGTTAATCTACATCTTCAGCCTTGTTCCCCACCACGCCCCACTAAGAATGGTCTATTCTCTTCTGGCTGTTGCCCTCCTGTGTCCTCTAACACATGATATTCATGCTCACATTTTTGTCTTCACTAATGCTATTTCATCTGCTTCAATTGACTGTGCTTCTTCCATCAGTGGGTCTGAATTCTGCCCTGTATTGTGGGCAAATTATAATCCATTTTCCAAAAAGAAAAATTATCATTTTAAATATTCCATCTTACCACGACTTTTCCCTTCTCTCAATTTTAAACATTTAGCCATTCTCTTGTTTTGTTTTTCCAAATAGATTTGAAGCTATTTGAGGGAAAGTGTCATATTATATATTTCTTGCCCACCGCCATAGTGCTCAGAAACACGATATTGGGAATCTATGATAAATCACACACAGATGGCATTGTGCTGTCAGTACACTATTAGAACACAGTATGTTTCTTGAATGATTGCCTTGGCATTTTTAAAAGAATGTCACCAAATGTTGACTATTTTTTACATTGCTCAGTTCTATTTTGCATCAGAATTTGCCAAAAGTACTGCTAGAATCAGCTTGTAATAAACTCATCACTAAAATTATCAAGGCCAGAGCATAAATGGACTTTGATTATAGGTGGATGTTAACTTTCAAAGAGTAAGCTGTGACTATTCAATTCATAAATCTCCATTAAACGACACTCAGTGACCTTAGGCTTAAGCCCCAAGAGAGCCAATTCAATTTGTACTTCATAACCTAGGAAGGCCAGATGCTAGTCTACTCAGTTCTGCGGCAGAAAGCTATTTAGAAGCATCTGAAGGTCAATCATGAGGAAAAACTCAAGCTCAAAAAAAAAAAAAAGAATAATTTAAAGTGACGCATAACACACCATTTTGTTTCAGTTAATTCTATTTTCTACCTCTTTACTGTAAGACAGGCCAAACATAAGAAATTCTAATTCTTTTTGTAACCCAGAAAACATTTTTATAAAGAATTAAGTGTGAAAGTGACTTAGGTTTAAAAGTAATGAAATTATTCCTATGCCTCAAATTTGTATTGTAGAAAATTCAGATAAACTAAATTTCTGCAGTCAGGGGAGGGAAAGTCAGACAACAACATATTTTGGGGTAGATGACAACCCTGTGTAAGTGTTACATGGCTTTTGTCCTGGTTGTTGCTACTGTTTCCTCTATTGTCTTCAGAAGTTAAAGTCATGAGTAAACATTCTTGTTTCCCCACCTGCAAAATAAAGTAGCTAAATCGTATCAGCCCTCCCAGTTTGAAACACTGCATAATTAAAATTAGATTATCATTTCAGTACATCAGAGTTGGTGAACTACATTGCATGAGCCTTTTGTAGGCAAAATATCAAGGGGATAAATGATACGTTTAGGAGAAAATTCTCTCTTCTTTGGCAAAGACTATTTGTTCACACAAAAATTAATTGAGCATACTCTCTGTGTCAGTATACGATACACTACATTGTGAATTTAAAAAAAAAGCCATAGTGTATAAGGAATTGAGCTTCAAGGTTGTATAATAATATGGTTAGGGAGACAAAACACACATATATAAAATGCTCATAGCAATGAAATACAACCCCTGAAAAAGATAAGTCACTGGGAAATGTTAAAAGCTATGAGTTCAGAAGAATGGGAAATCAGAGGGTCAAGAAATAAAGTTCATTTCAGCTGTTGCATTAAAAACCAATACACACCTGCATGCTAGATGCTTTTCTTACATTGTCTCTTTTAGGGAAATTCAAAGTGGATTTTGAACCAGCAGACTTTGGGTACAAAAGGAGGGATGGAAATCAGAAGTCTGAAGGCAGGATGACAGAAGCATGGACTGGCTAGCAGGAGCAAACTGAAGTTTGGAAATCAGGTGGATGGGAAATCAATCTGGGGGTGTACACAGAAATTTAAACACTCTCAACCCCCTCAGTATGGACAAAGTATCGTCCTCCCGAGACCCCTTCACCAGCTCATCAGCTTTGCAGGGTTTTTTGTTTTGTTTATTTGTTTTGTTTTTTTTTTTACTTAAGACTGCATTAATGCATTTATTTTTTATATTTTTAAATTTTAAAATAATAACACACAGAAAAGTTGCAAGTACAATATAAACATTTTCCCCCTGAAGATTTGATTTGATGCCCCATCACCCCTAAATAAACGAGTGTATGTTTCCTACAAACAGGAACATTATCCTATAAACCACAATAAAGCCATTAAAATCAGGAAATTGAAGCTTTGCTGTTTAAAGAAACCTTTTTGAATTCCGAAAGCATCTTACAGTGAGGACCAGTTCCTTGTGGTTTGAGTCAGCACATAACTAGCAATTGTGATGTCAGAAGCACTTTTGAACCAAACTTTTGACTAAGTATGAACTGCTGTGCTTCACTGTGATGAACTCAGAAGTTTAGAGCCTGCACTTAAACAAATATGTTACATGTACATATTCACATATAGATTCACTTGTTAGCCATAGCTTGCTTATGCCAAGCTCTCTTGGCTGGCTACATCAGCATGCGTATCATTTCTTCTTCCACTGCCTCCTCAGACTGCTATGGACAGATTTCTTCATTTCCTAGGCCAAAAGTCATATTGGTGAATAGAGTTGTTAAATCCAAAAAATTACTGTTATAACAACTTTAGCAAGTGTACAGAGTCTTCAGGTTGATTGTGATTATATTTACACCTTTCTTGAACATATCAAGATTCTAGTTCTTGATTTTAACATTTAATTCTGACATAAGTTAAGGAAAGCTCTTCGACCAATCTCCAGTTTAGGAGGTGATCCTATCTGTAAAAGAATTAACTTCTCTTTATGCACATTAGCTCAAAACTTAATCCATCTTAGGTTTCCCCTCTTGAGCAAGGATTTTCTTTTTCTAGGTGGTTCCAAAGCACTTGATAGAACTGATGTATGTATACCCACACCAAACTCACAACATGAACAGATTATACTCATTCCCAGTTCATAGTTTATCAAACACCATACCCCAATGGAAATAATTATATAGAAGGAAAGGTACTTGTAACTTGTTTCTTCCAGCTCATTCCCCAAAAGACACAAAGTTATTAGGTTTTATTTCTTTAAAAGAAAGGGGGGGGTAAAATCTCCCTTTCACACAGTACATTTTTTTCTTAAAGCTGTGGGAAAATCTATTTGATATAAAAGAAACAAAAATGAGTTACACTGAATAATGTCAGAAATAAATCCCATAGAAAAAAAGCTTCCTGAGAAAAAACCAAAGATCTAACAGTCTGACATAATTCTCTGAAAGGGAGATAAACATGCAGGGCTTGAAAAGGCACCCTAGAATTTGAATGTAATTACGTGTTTGAACTTGAGGATAAAGTATTTGACATTGGTGAACATTCACTGAACACCTGTAAAGACAATTTTTTAAGAATTTCTTGCCACTCCTTAATAAACTTGAACTTTTCAATCATCCTGTCCTCCAATCCCTATATATTCACAATTTTTTCGACCTGGTTTTACTCTCCTCATTCAGACATCCTTTTTAACAGTGCCTTTTCTAACACTCAGAGATCACTTTCTTGCTTAACTTTCTGCTATATCACTGTCCTTCTAGAAATACTATCATTCCTTTTCTCCCATCCAGCTTTCAGGTTGATAAGAATTGTAACAGAAAAAAAATAATAAAAAGTTCATCTTATCAATGGGTCAAATTCATGTGCTCTAACCTACCAGAAGAAGTTAAACATCTATTAGGCAATTCTTCTAGATATGTTTAATCAGCTCCTGTAATGAGTATTAAAAACCGTTCTCAGCTTTTGCAAGTTTTCAACTTGATTCTGCAGTCTTACTCTTCAAGGTGAAGAGATGCTAGTAAAGTGTCTACCAGTTTCTTTCCTTTTCACCTAAAAATCTTATTTGATATCTCCTTTCTCTTTCCTGTCTCTGGAAGAATTGTCCAAATCACACTCAGCCTGTTCTCTCGACTCCAGTCCTTTCCACTTCTGAACTTACATCTTCAATTTTTATCTCTCTACTCACTGGCTCCTTCTCTGGCACTAAATATACACTCTCCTTTCCTAATGTTACCAAACCAGGCACATTTGTCAGACACACAGGAGGCCAAACACTGAGATGCAGAGGTTTGCAGCAGAGAAAGAGCTTGTTCCTGAGGCAGCCAAGCAAGGAGACCAGAGGACGAGTCTCAAATCTGCCTCCCCAAAGACAAGAGGCTTGGGATATTTAGGGACAGAGAAGCAGGGTGGTCTGAGGCATGGAGAAAGATGACTGGAGGCAAGGAAAAGATGAAGTACTCAGTATTCTGAGCAGGCATATCTGAGTTACATGCTTCTTCATGGGATGAATGTTCAGAAAATGGTGGCATTAGTATGATCTAAGGGTGGAGTTTTGACCCTCTGAAGCCAAAAGGTCATTCATCGGGCCCTTGTGCAAGCCCAGTTGAATGGTTGGTGGTCTCCGTTGGTTTGAACTGGGCAAGACTAGCTCCAGGCTCCTGAAAAACTGTTTAAGCAACTGTTACTATAGCGACCCATATATCAGAGGTGTTATCTATAGGGGGCAGTTAAAGGAGTCGTATGATATCTTGTCTAAGCTCTGTGAAGCTTAGAGGATATGCATTTTGCAAGAACAATTAAAGCAAGCTTAGGGACTTCCGTGGTGGTCCAGTGGTTAAGACTCTGCACTTCCACCCACCCCCACCCCCCAAAAAGAGCAAGCTTAGTCAGTAAGGGCAGGTTGTAGGATATTATTTATTAAGCAAGTTACAGTTTAAGGATCTAACTGATGCTTGCCCTCGGTTTCACTAAGAAAGGGGATTATGCTTTTTACCTCCAGGTGTATTATCAAGCTTTTCTTTGTTTTTCTAACAAACCCACATTGGCCAGTCATTAGCTGTCTACTGCCCACTCACCAAACCTTCCCAGTCTCCTTCTCCTCCAACCTCCCAGCATTCTGTTGAGTTTTCCCTTAAAGAATCACCATTGACAATCTAAATGCGAGATCAAATCATGGCTTTTCACTTAGGACTTGTCTTACTCCTCAGCAACATTTCTTACCATTACCTACCTTTTGTCATTGCTGCTGTTACTTTTGTTCTAAAATCCCACTTCCTTTTGTCAAATAACTTTGCATTTTCTGGATTCCCTTATGTCTCTCGAGATACTACTACCTACCCTTCTCTTGGTTTGTTATTACACACACCAAATACATGTGAGTTCTTAGAAAGGTCTGAGTTCAGAAATTTTAACTCCTAACTGCGTTTACCATCACTTTATGGATGGTGTTCAAATTTATATCTCTGGTTCCTAAATTTCCTGAGGTAGAGACTGAAATTTTAGCAGCTGCTAGACATTTCCACATGGATTAACCTCAGTACCTAAAACATAAGGGGTTCAAAGTCAATAACCTCATTTTTTCTCAATTTCTCTATTGTTTATTTCTATGTCACTTACTCATGTTATCATTTTTCCTCTTTAAATTTTTAAAGTTATCAGTGGTTTTCATTTTCTTTTCAACTGTCACACCCCACACCATCACAGGACTCCAGCCAAACAGTCCTTCCTTTCCAATGTTCCAACATACAAGAATTTTAGTCACCATGTTTTAGTTAAATAATACCATTTCAAAACAACACAATTCAAATTACACTTACCATAACATTTTAACCAAGTAATTGCAAAAAGTGAATTCTTTCATAGCTCTTCAGTCTAGAGGCAGACAGCAGAAGCAAGAAGAACTACAATCCTGCAGCCTGTGGAACAAAAACCACATTCACAGAAAGATAAACAAAATGAAAAGGCAGAGGACTATGTACCTGATGAAGGAACAAGATAAAACTCCACAATTAAATGAAGTAGAGATAGGCAACTTTCCAGAAAAAGAATTCAGAATAGTGACAGTGAAGATGATCCAGGGCCTTGGAAAAAGAATGGAGGCAAATATCACGAAAATGCAAGAAATGTTTAACAAAGACTTAGAAAAATTAAAGAACGAACAAACAGATATGAACAATACAATAACTGAAATGAAAAATACACTAGAAGGAATCAATAGCAGAATAACTGAGGCAGAAGAATGGATAAGTGACCTGGAAGACAGAATGGTGGAATTCACTGCCACAGAACAGAATAAAGAAAAAGAATGAAAAGTAATGAAGACAGCCTGAGACCTCTGGGACAACATTAAACACACCAACATTTGGAGAAGAGAGAGAGAAAGAACCCAACAAAATATTTGAAGAGATTATAGTCAAAAACTTCCCTCACATGGGAAAGGAAACAGCCACCCAAGTCCAGGAAGCACAGAGTCCCAGGCAGGATAAACCCAAGGAGAAACATGCCGAGACACATAGTAATCAAACTGACAGGAATTAAAAACAAAGAAAAATTATTAAAAGCAACACGGGAAAACAACAAATAACATACAAGGGAACTCCCATAAGGTAAACAGCTGACTTCTCAGCAGAAACTCTACAAGCCAGAAGGGAGTGGCATGATATACTTAAAGTGATGAAAGGGAAGAACCTACAACCAAGGTTACTGAACCCAGCAAGGATCTCATTCAGATTCAATGGAGAAATCAAGAGCTTTACAGACAAGCAAAAGCTAAGAGAATTCAGCACCACCAAACCATCTTTACAACAAATGCTAAAGGAACTTCTCTAAGTGGGAACCACAAGAGAAAAAAAGGACCTACAAAAACAATTAAGAAAATGGTAATAGGAACATACATATCGATAATTATCTTAAATGTGAATGGATTAAGTGCTCCAACCAAAAGTCACAGTCTCGCTGAATGGATACAAAAAAACCCCGCATATATTATGCTGTCTACAAGAGACAATTTCAGACCTAGGGACACATACAGACTGAAATTGAGGGGATGGAAAAAGATATTCCATGCAAATGGAAATCAAAAGAAAGCTGGAGTAGCAATACTTACGTCAGATAAAATAGACTTTAAAATAATGCTACAAGAGGCAAGGGTGGACACTACATAATGATCAAGGGATCAATCCAAGAAGAAGATATAACAATTATAAATATATATGCAACCAACATAGGAGCACCTCAATACATAAGGCAAATGCTAACAGCTATAAAGGAGGAAATCGACAGTAACACAATAAGAGTGGGAGACTTTAACGCCTCACGCCAACGGACAGATCATCCAGACAGAAAATTAATAAGAAAACACAAACTTTAAATGACACAATAGACCAGATAGATTTAATTGATATTTATAGGACACTCCATCCGAAAACAGCAGATTACACTTCTTCTCAAGTGCACAGGGAACATTCTACAGGATAAATCACATCTTGGGTCACAAATGAAGCCTCGGTAAATTTAAGAAAATTAAAATCATATCAAGCATGTTTCCTGACCACAATGCTATGAGATTAGAAATCAATTACAGGGAAAGAAATGTAAAAAACACAAACACATGGAGGCTAAACAATACGTTATTAAATAACCAAGAGATCACTGAAGAAATCAGAGAGGAAATCAAAAAATACCTAGAGAAAAATGACAATGAAAACATGACAATCCAAAACCTACGGGATGCAGCAAAAGCAGCTCTAAGAGGGAAGTTTACAGGAATACAATCCTACTTCAAGAAACAAGAAAAATTTCAAATAAAAAATCTAACGTTACACTTAAAGGAACTAGAGAAAGAAGAACAAACAAAACCCAAAGTTAGCAGAAGGAAAGAAATCATAAAGATCAGAGCAGAAATAAATGAAATAGAAACAATAGCAAAGATCAATAAAACTAAAAGCTGGTTCTCTGAGAAGATAAACAAAATTGATAAACATTTAGCCAGACTAATCAAGAAAAACAGGGAGAAGACTCAAATCAATAAAATTAGAAATGAAATAGGATTCCATAGACACCTCAGAAATACAAAGCTTCCTAAGAGACTACTACAAGCAACTCCATGCCAATAAAATGGACAACCTGGAAAAAATGGACAAATTCTTAGAAAGGTATAACCTTCCAAGACTGAACCAGGAAGAAATAGAAAATATGAACAGACCAATCACAAGTATAGAAATTGAAGCTGTGATTAAAAATCCTCCAACAAAACAAAACTCCAGGACCAGATGGCTTCACGGATAAATTCTATCAAACATTTAGAGAAGTGCTAACACCCATCCTTCTCAAACTCCTCCAAAAAATTGCAGAGGAAGGAACACTCTCAAACTCATTCTACGAGGCCATCATCTACCTGATACCAAAACCAGACAAAGATATCCCCCTAAAAGAAAATTACAGACCAATATCACTGATGAATATAGATGCAAAAAATCCTCAACAAAATACTAGCAAACAGAATCCAACAACATATTAAAAGGATCATACACCATGACCAAATGGGATATATCCCAGGGATGCAAGGATTCTTCAATATATGCAAATCAATCAATGTGGTACACCATTTTAAAAACTGAAGAATAAAAAGCATATGATCATCTCAATAGATGCAGAAAAAGCTTTTGACAAAATTCAACACCGATTTATGATAAAAACTCTCCAGCAAGTGGGCATAGAGGGAACCTACCTCAACATAATAAAGGCTATAAATGAAAAACTCACAACAAACATCATTCTCAATGGTGAAAAACTGAAAGCATTTCCTCTAAGATCAGGAAAGAAACAAGGATGTCCACTCTCACCACTATTTTTCAACATAGTTTTGGAAGTCATAGCCATGGCAATCAGAGAAGACAAAGAAATAAAAGGAATACAGAAGAGAAAAGAAGAAATAAAACTGTCATTCTTTGCAGATGACATGATACTATACATAGAATATCCTAAAAATGCCATCAGAAAACTACTAGGGCTAATCAATGAATTTGGTAAAGTTGCAAGATATAAAACTAATGCACAGAAATCTCTTGCATTCCTATACACTAATAGCAAAAGATCAGAAAGAGAAATTCAGGAGACAATCCCATTCAGCATTGCAGCGTAAAGAATAAAATACATAGGAGTAAACCTATCTAAGGATGTAAAAGACCTGTACTCAGAAAAGTATAACACACTGATGAAAGAAATTAAAGATGACACAAAAAGATGGAGAGATATACCATGTTCTTGAATTGGAAGAATCAACATTGTGAAAATGACTATACTACTCAAAGCAATCTACAGATTCAATGCAATCCCTATCAATTTACCAATGGCAGTTTTTTCAGAAATAGAACAAAAAATCATAAAATTTGTATGGTGACACAAAAGACCCCGAATAGCCAAAGCAGTGTTTAGGGCAAAAAATGGAGCTGGAGGAATCAGGCTCCTTGCCTTCATACTATACTGCAAAGCTACAGTAATCAAGACAGTATGGTACTGGCACAAAAACAGAAAGATAGATCAATGGAACAGGATAGAAAGCCCAGAGATAAACACACGCACCTACTGTCAACTACTCTATAACAAAGGAGGCAAAGATATATAATGGCAAAAAGACAGTCTCTTCAATAAGTGGTGCTGGGAAAAACTGGACAGGTACGTGTAAAAGAATGAAATTAGAACACTCCCTAACACCATACACAAAAATAAACTCAAAATGGATTAGAGACCTAAATGTAAGACTGGACACTATAAAACTCTTAGAGGAAAACATAGGAAGAACACTCTTTGATATAAATCACAGCAAGATCTTTTTTGATGCACCTGCTAGAGTAATGGAAATAGAAACAAAAATAAAGAAATGGGACCTAATGAATATTAAAAGCTTTTGCACAGCAAACAAAACTATAAACAAGAAAAAGACAACCCTCAGAATGGGAGAAAATATTTGCAAACGAATCAATAAAGGATTAATCTCCAAAATATATAAACAGCTCATCCAGCTCAATATCTAAAAAAGAAACAACCCAATCAAAAAATGGGCAGAAGACCTAAATAGACATTTCTCTAAAGAAGACATACAGATGGCCAAGAGGCACAGGAAAAGCTGCTCAACATCACTAATTATTAGAGAAATGCAAAGCAAAGCTCCAGTGAGGTATCACCTCACACCAGTTAGAATGGGCATCATCAGAAAATCTACAAACAACAAATGTTGGAGAGGGTATGGAGAAAGGGGAACCCTCCTGCATTGTTGGTGGGAATACAAATTGATACAGCCACTATGGAGAACAGTATGGAGGTTCCTTAAAAAATGAAAAATAGAATTACCGTATGACCCAGCAATCCCACTACTGGGCATATACCCAGAGAAAACCATATTTCAAAAAGACACATGAACCCCAGTGTTCGTTGCAGCAGTATTTACCATAACCAGGTCATGGAAGCAACCTAAATGTCCATCAATAGATGAATGGATATAGAAGATGTGGTATATATATACAATGGAATATTAGTCAGCCATAAAAAGGCACAAAATTGGGTCATTTGTAGAGATGTGGATGGACCTAGAGACTGTCATACAGAGTGAAGTAAGTCAGAAAGAGAAAAACAAATATCATGTATTAATGCATATTTGTGGAATCTAGAAAAATGATATAGATGAGCCGGTTTGCAAAGCAGAAATAGAGACACAGATGTAGAGAACAAACATATGGACGTGAAGGGGGGAAAGTGGGGCATGGGGGTGGGGGTGGTAGGATGAACTGGGAGATGGGGTTTGACATATATACATTAATATGTATAAAATAGATAACAAGAACCTGCTGTACAAAAAAAAAAAGAAAAGAATAAAAAAATGCTGGCTGTGGGAATGTTGACAACTCCAACATGGAAGAAACTCTAGATATGGGGCTAGATAGTCACTAGTTCACTGAAGATGGGCTTATTGACACAAATGAGGAAAGCAGTTACCACAGCAAGGATACAGCTTTCCTAGAAGTGATGCTGGCAAAACTACATTAAAGGAATTCTCAAAGGTATTTCATGGAACTGAAAATCCAAACTATAGAATGTTGGAAGCCGATCTAAGCTTAGAAAGGAGTCCAATTCACCAAGGCATATAAAAGATGTTTCCTCTGTATAGGAAGTTACATGACAAAAAGGCAAGCACTAATCAAGCTACTGTTGACATGTTTTATACACAGAAACCAAACACATTAATTGTTTGCATTTCAAATGTCTTAAATTACTGTGTGCTAAATAAATATTAGTCTTGCTATTGTTTAAATTTTCCTTTACATGTATAATCTACAGTAAGAGGGATTTTAATGCTTTGATAAACATTTTAAAGGTTGTAAAACAATTGTAATTTTCTTTTTGATTATTGAGTTTCTTTTGTATGGTTCAGCTTTCACAGTAATTTTTATGATACCTCATCACTGTGCAAAACAAGGACTAGGTGTACTATCAATTCAGCTTCAGCATCTTCAATGTGTCCTCTGCTGCATTTTGGGTGTTCTTAATCAGGAACTTCCTTACTTTTTTTTTTTTTTTTTTTTTTTTTGCGCTACGCGGACCTCTCACTGCTGTGGCCTCTCCCGTTGCGGAGCACAGGCTCCGGACGCGCAGGCCCAGCGGCCATGGCTCACGGGCCCAGCCGCTCCACGGCATCTGGGATCTTCCCGGACCACGGCACGAACCTGTGTCCCCTGCATCGGCAGGCAGACTCTCAACCAGTGCGCCACCAGAGAAGCCCTCCTTACTCTTCTTAGATGAAGGATATCTGCAGATGGCAGAAGGGGAGTTTTCCCAGGAGCTTCTAGGCAGTCTCCTGAGAATTACCCACTTTGGTGCTGTAGGCAGCTCTGATAATCAAGAGCAGCTTTCAGCAGTATCTGGGCCGTATCCTCCTGAGAATCACTGCCTTCGGTGCTGTAGAGAGCTAAGTTTATTAGCAGTGGCAAGTCTTATACTTTTGGGTCTGCTGAAAGTCAGAAGTAAGCTTCCTCACCTTTACTTTACCAGCCCTTGCATGTCCCTAATAATAAATCACTTTGTAATATTTGTAGTGGTGTCTGTCTTCCTGTCTGCCCCTGATTAATACAATATTTAGCACCAGAAGAATTTCCGAGGTAAGAGCCATCTAAAGATGAGTTTTTATATTGGTTATCTCACCTAGTGAGATGTGAAGACAGTAGTGAGTTTATTAGTGTTAAATGAGATGGTAGTCCATAAGACAAGGTGAAAAAGTGTATAGGTCAGGATGCAACCCGGAAGAAGAGAGGCCATTATGAGTATTTAAAACACAGGGACTTAAAAGCAGGAATTTGGTTACACTGTTTATGAAAAAGGCTAGAATGCTTTTGGGGGCGGTTGATACATCTCTTTACCTGTATAGTTCTACTGAAACTACTCTGGCTTCAGGCCAATCCCATCTCTGGAGTAGCAATTTCATTCAGCTTTACAACTGATCTCCCAGCTACTGACATTTATCCCCTACAAAGTACATTTTAGAGTATCTTTCTGAGCTACAGCTCTTATGTGCACCATAACATAATGGGGGAAATTGGCTAATGTCCTATAGACTCATGGTCAAGTCCTAACCTGCAGTGAGATCATGGGCAAAAGGCTCCTGAGTCAAAATTTTCCAGCAAATACAATGAAGGGATTGGGGTAAATGGTAGATTTCACATCTTGTTAGCCTTAGAACATTTTGTTCAAAGAAGTGCTACGTGGACTTAGATAAAAGTAGAGTTGCTCTGAATGAGGAATGGTGGTGCTGTGTAGACTTACCCAGTCAGCAGCCCCAAATGCTTTGCCCCAGCCCCCTACTCACCAAGTAGTTCTCATGGGGATTCCCCAAATAGCAAATTATGAAAATCATTAGAGGAGTGGATTTTAAGGTCCATTCAGCTCTAAATATTATTTTTCTCCTACTTTGTAAATAATCCTTAATGACTGTATAATCAGTAAAATCCAGTCTTCTTAGTTTAGATATTGAAGGTCATTTATAAACTGGTTCTAACATCATTCCACCATCAAATCTCTTTTCCTTCACAGAGTCTGACTCTGAACTACTAATTCATGTTGAATGAATTAATAGGTGTTCAGAAAGCATTCAGTGTAATTTCTTAATTCTAATATAACAATATGCCTTCTTTCTATATATATATATGACCTAATTCACCTACTTACTTTAACCTTACACATGCAAAGCCTAATTCTTTTTTTTTTTTTTTTTTTTTTTTGCGGTATGCGGGCCTCTCACTGCTGTGACCTCTCCCGTTGCGGAGCACAGGCTCCGGACGCGCAGGCTCAATGGTCATGGCTCACGGGCCCAGCCGCTCCGCGGCATGTGGGATCTTCCCAGACCGGGGCACGAACCCGTGTCCCCTGCATCGGCCTCTCAACCACTGTGCCACCAGGGAAGCCCTAATTCTTGATTTTTTTTTTATCAGTTAGATCATTTAGTTTCATTGGTAAGTAAATCATTTAGGATTGGATTTGCTGCATTAACAGAAAATCCTAAACATTTTAGTACATTTATAAGGGCTTTTTTTTTTTTTTACATAAAATAAATCCACAGTAAAGGCAGGCCACTGTTGTATGATTGATCCATAATCACTGGAAGTCTAGCATCTTCTATCTTTCCTATCTGCCATCGAGCATATTAAAGTTTCTCATGACCTAACATGAAGGCAGACCTCCAGCCATTTTATCTGCATACCAACCAGCTGAAGGAAAAGGTAAAGGCTATTGTTAGTAAATGCCCTAGTTTTCTGTTTTACCTTTTAAGGAGTCTTCCTGGAAGTTCTACCTAATTTCTTTCTTTGCTCGGAATTTAGACACGTGGATGGAAAAAGGATGTCTTTTGGCACCTGAATAATTGTTCTATTATTGTAGAAGACAGAAGAATGGACATTGGATAGGAAACTTGTACACTCTGCCATGATAGCAAATCTATTCGCTCCTTTGAGACTAACAGCATACTAAATTGTGAAATTCTATTACTTATTTATCTTTACATTCCTAGAACCTGGCACAGTATCTCAATACATGAATTAATAATAATGAATGAATAACAACTTTATCTTACTTTAAACTGGCATTTGGCTAGCCTTCCAGAATGTCAAGAAGGGGCCTACATCATACTTGTTCTAGGAATGTGAGAAGTACTAGAAATAACTGGCCAGTGAGGAGAGAAATGATTTGTATTTGGGAATTCTTCAAAAGAAACTACGTGAATATTACTGACTTTCTTTCTGTAACTGCCTGTCAATAAGTATACATATCTCTCTATATATTTAACCCAAGTTTAGTTCTTAGTTTTGTCCAATATTTAGTTTATCTTAAATTTTTATATTACCTTCAGATTTCTAATATAACAAATCTTTAATATCTATTTATAAAGGAATAGAAATATGATAAAAGATGTAAGAATTTATTGTTTTGTCATACAAAACAAAAAAATCATTTTTTCATATATACTTTAAGATGTTTCACATATTATAATGCAATTTAACATCCTGCTGTCACAGTATTGGGAAGAAATCTTCATGACTCTAGATAATCCAAGTTTTAGGCTAATGGAATATCAAGGGAAGCTCCTGTACTTCTCATTAGTTCTAAGTGGTTCCTCAGCAACTAGTCACAATATGGAAACACAAAGCTACAGACTATGCCATCATGACAACCAAAGCTGTATTTTTAAATTTTGCCTATCTCTCTATCTATCTATCTATCTACCTTCTATCTTATCATTCATATACCTACTTCCTTACTCCAAAAATGATTTAGATGCATTACAAATATATACTACAATAAGAGATATAAAAACAAAATTTAAAAGTAAGGATAATGAGAGCAAAGGAAGATTGGGGTAACAACAACAAAAAGCAGATCAACCCAGAAATTAGGTAATTAAATGAAATGCATAACATGAAATTATACTCATTTTATAGAAGTTGGACTTCAATCTGGTTCTAAGATTTCTTATAACCTTGGGAAACTCATTCCAGAGAACTTTGAGATCAGTATTTGGGGATCTAGTTAAACAGCTATCAGGAGAATTCTGAACCTAGGGAAATTAGATTGTCCACTGACAATTAAATTATGAGATTAAGAAGTGGTTTTAATGCAAATATTGACTCCTAGATAAGCTGACCTTGAAGGAAAGTGAACTGAACACACACACACACACACACACACACAGAATAGTTTGAAAGAAGAGTTATTGGTCATGGAAGCATAGAAAAAGAAGAGCAAGTTATCTTCAAGTTAGTGTATCATAACTATCTTTAAGCAAACATAGTGGGGTTTTTTTCCCAAAATGTTTATCGATGCTCCTTGTGGATGAGAACTGAGTTAAACAATGTTAAATAAGTTCTGGAAACACTGAGTTAAATGTTAGACCAGTTTCCTTACTATAGGTATTCCCAGGGCCTTTAATATTTAATTTGCATTATGAGTCCGTAAGGGGGACTAAAGCATATAAGATTTCCCAAACTCAGTTGACAATTATGACAGATGCTATGCTATATTTTTATTGCACTGTTTCCCCTTCCTGCAAAAAGAAAGATCTAGCCTCCCCTGCAGTTAGGTCAGAACAGTGTGACTGAATTCTGGCTAAGAAGGTGAAACAGGAAGGGTGTAAGCCACCTCCATCCTGGACGTACTCTTGTAATTCTACAGTTTTCTCTTCCATTGTGACTTTGGAGGTCACATATTCCAGATGGCATAACTACAAGATGGAGAGGGGCCACCTAGTCTGCACTGAAATGAGATATGAAAGGAAAATACTCTTGTTTTGTCCAGTTGTTAAGATTTTAGGACTTACCTGTAATTTCAGCCTCACTTTGCATAGCCTGAGGATTGTAGGCAAGCTCCTAATTTTTGGAGAATATTTACAAATATAATTTCTTAACATGAAATGTTGTACCAAGGTAAATGGTTGAAAAACATATGCCTGAGTATCTGAATGAATTATTTTGCCTATGGGATTACTAGTAAGTCAAATGTGGAACAAGTTTTACCAAAAAACCCCAAGTCTTGGTTTCCAAATGTTTTATTTGCTCACTTGCAGGCCACTACTCAAATAATTAAGTATAGTATCTCAGTAATCCAATACAGATCAACAAGACATACGTTTTAGACATTTGCTTTCATGTAGTCATAATTTTAGAGCTTTGCTTTGTCTGTTGGTCAGGGAAGGAGACGGGGAAAGGATGGTTGGTTATCATTATTTCAGCCACTTTAGAAAATTGCTTTCAAGCTCTTAGCCTGCAAAGTTCAGTCTCCTTTCAGTTTTGGTTTGTCTCCCTGGAACACTGGGTGTGATTTGTTGTAACAATACATTTCCTCTGTAAAGGAGATTTGTCTGTTCAGGCATCTCCTTTGACACAATTAAAAAAATATATTAACTAAACTCTACATTTTATTTGAATTTCACCAGTTTTTCCCTAATGTTTCTTTTCTGTTCCAGAAGCCATCTTGGACACCACATCCCATTTAGTTGTCATGCCTCTTTAGCCAGCTCTAGGCTTTGACAGTTTCTTAGACATATCTTGTCTGGCATTTCCTTGTCTGGGTAGGTGTCTCTATGATGGTTACTCTTATGTGTCAACTTGGCTAGATTATAGTACCCCGTTATATAATGACAAGCTAACTTAGGTGTTATAGTGAAGGTATTTTGTAGATATGGCGGTTAACATCTACAGATGGTCCCTGTTTTAGGATGCTTCGACTTAACGACTTTTTGACTTACAATGGCATGAAAGCAATACACATTCAGCAGAAACTGTACTTTGAATTTTGAATTTGATCCTTTCCTGGGCTAGTGATAAGTGGTAAGATACACTGTTGGGATGCTGGGCAGCAGCAGCAAGCTTTGTGCCCATTCTGACATGATCATGAGGGCAAACCACTGACATACTTAGAACCATTCTATCTTTCGCTTTCAGTACAGCATTCCATAAATTACATGAGATAGTCAACACCTGATTATAAAATAGGCTTGGTGTTAGATGATTTTGCCCAACTGTAGGCAAATAGTAAGTGTTCTGAGCACCTTTAAGGTAGGCTGGGCAAACTGAACTGTGATGTTCAGTTTGTTAGATGTATTAAACACATTTTGACTTGCAATCTTTTTAACTTAAGATGGTTTTATTGGGCTATAACTCCATTGTAAGCATAGGAAGACCCTTATGATGAGTTGATTTTACAGATTACTCTTGATAATGTGGGTGGGACCTCACCCAATCAGTTGAAGGCCTTAGGAGCAAAAAACTGAGGTTTTCCAGAGAAGGAATTTTGCCTCAAGATGGCCATATAAGCTCTTATCTGAGTTTCAAGTTTTGCTAGCCTGACCTACAGATTTTGGACTTGCCAGTCCCCATAATTATGTGAGCCAATTCCTTAAAGTAAATCTCTTTATATTTGCCTTATATATATTATATAAAGAGATATGCACACACATATAAAATCTTATACACACATACAAAATCCTATATGTGTAATCTCTTGATATATGATCTCCATATTGTATGTATGTACACAATGTATATGTATACACGCATGTATATGTATTATATATGCAACCCTTTTGTGTGTGTGTGTGTGTGTGTGTGTGTGTATGTGTGATATTTTTCTCATGGTTACACTAGAATTATAGGTTTTGGGGATTGTATTTTTGCCATTCTCATCACTCTCATCACATCATATGGAGAGTACATGTTATCAACGTGTCTTACTGATGATGCTAACCATGACCACCTGGCTGAGGTAGTTTTCCAGATTTTTCCACTGCAAAGTCATTATTCCCTTTTACCTACTCTGCTCTTTAGAAGGTGGTCACTAAGTGCAGCCCACACTCACAGAGGGAGTTGGGGGTAAGGAGAGTTAAGCTCTACCTTCTTAAGGGGGAGTGTCTATGAAAATCTTCATCATTCTCCTGTACGGGAGATTTATCTCTTCTCCCCGTTTATTTATTTACTCAATCATTTATATCAGAATGAATTCATAGGTATTTATTTTATATGTTATACAATAACACAACATTTATTTTATTGCTCAAACTATTTCAGGTATGACCATTGAGTGCCTTTCAATTAATCCCTGTTTCCCTTTGACACACTCCATTCTTTTGATTTGGGGGCATCTCCCTACTTTCTGGCACTATAAGAAGTCCCAGGCTTATCTTGTATATTCCCTACCCAGTCCTAGAATCAGCTATTTCTCCAAGGAATCCTGGTTCATTCTTTTAGAAAATAACACTAGAAACAAGGATCTGGAAGCTGGGTGCAAGCTCTTTTAAATTTTTGTTTCTATGCAACACATGACAAAAACTTGAATACTGTCTGGAACTTGAATACTATCTTGCCACAGAGTGTGGGGCATTACATGCCCTAGTTTGGCTTCAAATGCCATCCACTTCCCCCAGCGAAGACATGCAAATCCAACTAAAGACAAACAAGAGAATTCCCTGGTGGTCCAGTGGTTAGGACTCTGTACTTCCACTGTGGGGGGCCTGGGTTTGATCCTAGGTTGGGGAACTAAGATCCCACAAGCTGTGAGGCCAAAAAAAAGACAAACAAACAATACAAATGAGGGCATCAAATTTTTACCCTTGATCCAGAGATCATCAGTGATCCATGATGGAAGACAACAGAGTGAGTTGGATGGGCATGAGCCTGGACCCAAACAAGGATAATAATCATCACTTTTCAGAGTTCAGGAGACTCAGTGATAATGTGCATTAAGTGTCAACACAGGGCATAGTAACAAGAAAGCACTCAACACATGGTAGCCAATGCAGTAGGTCTTTAAAAAAAAAAAAAAAATATATATATATATATATATATATATATAGAGAGAGAGAGAGAGAGAGAGAGAGAGAGAGAGAGATAGAGATATTGATATATAGATATGTATATCTCCTTGTAATTAGTAGAATTAGGCATACTACTGCTGTTTCTATATAGCTGAGTGATGCTCACTTATCATAAGAAAGATTAAAGGGGATAGGGAGTGACTCTGTGTGTATGTGTTGGAGGAGGGATCTCTGTATCATACGATTGGTTTTAATCAATAGTTGACAACGTGGCTAGAGGCATCTGTGAAATGAAATTACATGCAGTGTTTTTCATTATTTATATTACTGGGGTGAATGGAAGGTGACACTACAAACTCAGTTAAAAAGAATCCCTAGTGGATATAAATAAAGAAGCAATAAAACTATTTCATTTCCGCCCTCCTCTCTTTCTAGAGGAAAAATAAAAGACTTATAGCCAAATAGGCTGAGGTGAGAAATTCCCTAAAAGGATTAAGACATATATATTGCATTTTATTGCAAGATCTGCAAACTACTTTGAATCCAAATGAAATCACTCTTGTTCAGATTGATGCTCTTAATATGGCCATATAAATTCTGGAATCAGTGAACTTTGTGAGTTTTCAGCTTACTTACAAATTATATGTATGTCTGTGTGTATGCACACACCCATGCATATACTATAAATACATGTATGTCAGAAGGGTTTTATTCATACATTTACAGCTGTTTCCCACATTAACTTAGACAAGTATGCACGAATAATTTGAACACTTACCTCATTGAATTTATATCCTTGTGCAGCAAAATAATTTGGCATGATAGCGATTCTGTTAGTTTTCTGCTTTCCATTGTCTCTTTGTAAGTACCAGACAACTGGGGAAATTACAGATTGATGGCTGATAACTTTCTGCTTTCTTCAAGAAATTACTTTTGTGCAAATACTTAATGAAGATGTGTGTTTCTAATGACAGTACAGACTTTCAATCCAAAAAATGATGGGCCAAACTGTTTCTAAACTATGAGCTCTCTTTTGCAATTCTTAAGTTTCCTCTGTCATTTGTTCCTCCTGCCAGCAGTGTATACTGGGCTGTGAGCAGAAGGGGAAGAAGGGGGCTTCCCTGGTGGCACAGTGGTTGAGAATCTGCCTGCTAATGCAGGGGACACGGGTTTGAGCCCTGGTCTGGGAGGATCCCACATGCCGCGGAGCAACTAGGCCCATGAGCCACAACTACTGAAGCCTGCGCGTCTGGAGCTTGTGCTCCTCAACAAGAGAGGCCACGATAGTGAGAGGCCCGCACACCGTGATGAAGAGTGGCCCCTGCTTGCCACAACTAGAGAAAGCCCTTGCACAGAAATGAAGACCCAACACAGCAAAAATAAATAAATAAATTAATAAACTCCTATCCCCAACATCTTAAAAAAAAAGGGGGCGGGGGAGAAGGAAAGAGAGACCCTCGACACCTGGTTGCTGTGTTTCACTGGAGGGCACCTGTGGCTATTTCACTTTGTGTACGGTTTACCCTGATCTACTGGTTACCATTAAGAGGTTGCTAACTTTTCTTCATAAGGTTGGGTTACTTAAGAGCAGAGTCTGAGAGTAGCTGGGACAGTACACTGACTGCATGAGAAGGAATTCACTGGGACTTTCTAGTGCCTTCAGAGAAGAAGCTAAAATAAAAAAATAAAAGCAGTGGTGGAGGAGGTCTGATGTTTTGGTCATCTGCAGTGGTGGTGGAAATGCAAAATTCCCTTCTCTGTAAAGCAGCCCACACCCCCTGCCTGGGACAGTACGGATAACAGTGCAGAAGCCTCGAAGGACAGACAAGTGGCAGGTGATGGGGACAGTGTGTTCCTGACAACAAACTTGGAAAATGTCTACAAATGCTGACTCACCATCCATGTAGCTATCGATCAAACAAGAGCCTTTTATAAAACCAATGACGATGCTCTTTTTTACTAATTGTCTTAAAACCATGGAAAAGTCACTGAGTGCTTTCTAAAATGAGGCACTGGGAATTAAGAGCTATAACTTGAACTCAGGTCTTCTAACCATTGTATCACACACATCCTTTGAAGCTCAGTGCAGGTTTCTAAGTGAAACAGTCTATGCAACAGTCTTATATGAGGGTCAAAGACCTCTCTCTGGTACAGCAGAAATGACAAAAAACCCTGTAAGTAATAAGTAAACTTGTGAATGACATGCCCTTTGGTATAAGCAGATCTATCACAAAATCCCTTTTTTTCATGTAAATAAACATCACATTCTCTGCATAGTTTTTGCCAAGAGTTAAAATCCAGATGTAATATTTTAAATTATGGAGACAAAAACACTTATAACTACTGTATCTTAATTCCTCATACTACCAATTAAGAAATTCTGCCCTAAAGTATGAATGTTTCTCTGCAATTCTCTACAAATCACCACTAATAAGATAATAGAGCAGAAAAATTAGTAGGGAGTTCGTATGATTTTTCTCCCCCTGAAGGCTGGCTTTAGTGGGAAAATTTATCTACATTTCAAGCCTCACGCATTGTGAATGATAAATGAACTCTATTGCGTAAAGGACATGACATTGCTGTGCCTTAGATTTCTATTTTCTTTCATCAGAATATTCTACCTAGCAAAGTTCATAGCTCAGGGCTTGTCTCCCTATAAGCAATGTGTAGATTAATGAAACCCCACCACTGTAAAGAACCGTAGTTAAGGGCATGATTCAAAACAGGCAAAAAGAAATAATATGAGAGGTGTAAGGCCAGGCAGAAAACTGCTTCCCTGTTTTGCTTTCTATTAGGTATGTCTGCTCTGGTTCATTCTAAACAGGAAGAGCAAGAGCAAACCTATTTTATGATGCTTTCATCACCTGATTCAATGGCTGCAGGACCAGAGACAGTGAAAAGATATTTGCCCTGAAGCTGCAAGCAGAACACTAGAGGAAAACACATTACCCTTCATCGTTTCCCCCAGATCTATCTGCTCTCTCTCCTGTATTATTTGAAGAATAGGCTCCTTATCCAGACAGCCTCCTGTATGAGCCCGCATAGCAACGGCTATAACCCTGATGGGTGACAAATGTTGAGTTGATATTGCTAAGGGGAGTGTGGAGTCAAGAGGAAAAAATACATGCATTCTTTTACAGTTGCTACCATAAAAGTCAGTTTATTGTCACTGGTTATTTTTTGATCTTGAGGAACATGGTGGCTAAATCCCTCATTTTATGTTAGAGATGAATACATCAGCTAAGAGCAGGGCAAAGTGAGAAACATCAAAGGTACAGAAAAGAAAATATGAAAGGAGGTGACCCTCAGAGTTCAAGTGCTATAAAGTGAGAGACATTCCAGGAAAAATGTTTACAGTGCAAGTTTTGATTATTAAAAACTATGGTATTTTCTGAGTAAGCTAATATTAAACTAAAACATCAAGCATCATTAGCATGAGGGGTAAATTCTCTTTTGGATAATAGAGCAATTACTAATATTTGCTAATATTAAAAAATGATGGAAAGATATCTGTTCTCATCCGTGTTTTCTAGAACATAAAAAATTAAAACGGCAAAAATATTTATCCTAAAAAAGCCAACAAAGACAGATCACTCTCATTTTTGATGTTGGTAATAAACACAGCAGAGGAAAAAGCCATTATTATAAGGCAGAGTAAAATTTTGCATCTCTCTGTTGTGATTATTGAAAATGTTTAACCAGTAAAAAGAAAAAAACTTCCCACTGGACTACATGATGATGAGAATGTTATTGAATCAAAAATGAAGATGTAAAGTGAAATACAGTACAAATATTAAACTGTTCTATAAAGGCTGTTTGATACAACAGGGAAGAAAAATCCAGCTATTACATTCTACTTGGACTCAATATTTTATTTCTTTGCATGTATTTTTATGTTTCACACCTAAAACATCTGTTTATTGTTCTTGTGGCAGGGGAACACTTGACAAAGGCAATTAACTTACATTACATTGTTAAATTCGAACTTTACACTGTGAAATCTAAAGACCATAATAGTAAGGTCAATCAACATAATGAAAATATAGCAGATAACTGCTCTGGCCTTTATGACTTTCCACAGAGGTTGAAGTCAAAAAAACAAACAAACAAAAAAATGAGTTCTAGGTGTGAAGTAATCTGTCATTTTTTAAAGAGTCATGATAGAAAATTAGCATATCTCTTTATACATAAGAAATGCAAAGGTAAGAAATTATAAACTAGAACACAAAACGTCATGGTTGTACATCATGTTATTATCAATAACAGGCACAGTACACAAATCATGGCAGTGCTAAGACGTTAATAACACATCTGTAAGGGCAGAAGCATTACAGAAGGCTTTCAGTAGTCTTTCCTAATGTGTGTCATCATCATCTGGCATCGCTGTCAGGAAATCAAACTATTACTGTACTTTTGAAATTAAGGCAAATAACATGTGTCAGACCTAGATTCAAGGCTTTACTCAAGTTATAAGAAAGATGGTTAATATGCAGGCTTAGCTATAAAAGGAAGTCTCTTTTGCTAATCTCTTCCATTACTGAACCAGTTTTTAATAGACTTTCATGTACTCCTTATTAGTCATGATAATCAAGCTAAAAACAAACAAAAAAAGAAGCAGTCAGTATTAATGTAAAGGAAAATATTAAATCTTTTAAAAAGTGACAGATACTTTATGTCTCATAAGTGCATCATAATTTCTCAGTTATGAATGAATTATCTGTGGCCTGCTATTTAATAAACCAAAGGGGTAATTTCATGATGGAGTATCCCATGGAGTTGAGATAGTTAATTCAGCTTCTAAAAGCGTTGAGGTTTAGAGCTCAAAAGTAGCTTAGATATCTGAGTTATTTAGTATAATTTCAACTTACCAAATAGTACCTAAAGAAAAAAATAGTATTAATCCCCACGCCTAGTCCATCGTGCAATGTGCACATATGTGGGGAAGGTCTCAGAGTTGAGAGAGGCATTTTAATATTCACTTTAAATCGATCCCCATAACATCACAGCAAAATAAACATTATCAAAGGCAATTTTGCAATTTTTTTTATTGACTAAAAGTAAAAGATAGTTTCTGAAATGTTACAATTACCAAGTCAGGCCTTCAGAAATGAAGATATTAGCATCTACCAAGATACTAAGTGAACAAGAGATCACAAGATAAAACTTATGCAAAATAAGGCATGGATGAGTTCATAGGCAACAACTTTTATCTTTAACACAATTCTTAGTTTTATATTATTATTATATACTTATTACAGTATTTCTAAACACAATTTGAAAAAGGAGAGTAACAATCTTGGTATTTTATAATTTAGATCAAGAGATACCAGAACAAATAAAGTCACCAGATATCGCCTTAAAAATATGCTGTATACATTCAACAGAAATAATCAAACATGACACATGATTCAAATCTGAACTTAAAAGGACTAAATAACTGGCCTGTAAGGCAAAATTGTTTGAAGACATGATATATCACACTTCATCTGAGGATCCTAGCTGTTCAGATGGCTGGAAAATATAGTCTAGGATCTCCAAAATTCCAACAAATATGTTCCCCTCTCCTCCTTAAAGAAAAGTTTGACATTCATTTTCATGAACCAGTATTGAATTTCAGACATCTGACATTTAGGCTAGACAAATATATTTTGAAAAGCTTACACATTACAAGCTCTGGGACAACAAGCGTGGGAAAACAAAGTGCACATCTTTCTTTGCTGGAGCTGAAATCAGATCTCTTCAGTTGGGCAGGTCCACATTCTGAAGGACGAGGGCCACTCGGTTTGGAATGTACACCTAAGACAACACAATAGAGTCAGTGCATTTGAAAGAAAAACTGGGAGTGATGTCATCATGTCAGAGAGACTGAGGCATGATGCAGTTTCACATTTGCCTAAATTACAGTTACCTTTACAATTCTACTGGCTCTGAGGAGACTCAAATCCCACAGTTCCAACAGTTCTGGCATCAATGTAAGACTCCTTTAAAACAGTCACCGCTAGAGGGCCCCATACGCTTTACAAAAACCAATGCTCCTCAGACACTAGGGACAGAAATAGCCCTCGCTGCTCCTTTTAGGCGCTATCAGGTGGTGAAGGAAGGCTGCCCTCCAGTTCACAATGTTATTCTATTCAGGGGAATAAAAGTAACATACAAAAGATTGCTCACATCAAGTCACTTTTATTATCGTTCTGGTTTGTGTTTTCTCCTGTTATTTTAAGAACAAAACCTTAATGGTAACAGTAAAATTTATCCTAAGTGTATTCTAGGCTCCGATCCAATTTAAATCAATCAGGAAGCTTGCCACTGCACCGAAAATACAATCCACATTCTTTGCCTGCCCCGCGGAGTCCTGACTCAGCTCCTTCTTGAAAAGGTACAGCTCTCATCTCAGATCTGCTCTTCACTTACCCCTTCTCCCCTCACCAGGCTCTGGCCACAGGGCCCTTCCTGTTCCTTGAACACTCCACATCCTTCCCTTCCTCTTGGTCTTGGCCCCTGCCTTGCCCCTCTGTTCAGAACACTCTTTACCTGGTTAGTTCCCTATCTCTTAGATCTTGAAAAATCCCAGTTCCACGGAGACGTATTCCTTGATAACTCTATATCTGATGGTATCTCCATGCCATTTCCTATCACAGCATCATTTTTGTTTTTTTCTGAACACTTAACAATTTGTAATTCTTTTTCAAGTTTATGATCAATCCTTCCCACTAGACCATGAGGTTTACCAGGGTATAGGCCATATATCTTCATATTTCTAACTTTTAGTAGGTGCCAATGGACAAAGTAGGTGCCAATGATGACTAAATAAAAGAATGAATGATGGAGTAAGTAACAGAGGGATCAATATGTGCATATTTCACAAGATATTCTTTAATACACTTAAATCTAAAATAATTTTTATAAAGCTGAGAAGTGATTTGAACTGCTTGATGCTTATCTATGTGCTGTTTTACACATATTTAATTACCATTAACAAAGCAAACAGTAAAAATAATATTACAGATTGCTGTCTTCATTGTGACAGTATCTCTCCATTTCTGACTTTGTGAATATTTTACTATTTTCAGTCACTTTAACTGAAAACTTGACTGATGGTTAAAAAAAATAAAAGGCTTCTATAGTTTAGAACTGGAATGAAAAATGCAAAGCAAACAGGGCTTTAGGAAAAAAAAAAATTAAAGAACAGAACAGCTGATTTTCATTGACTGAGACCACTGTATGTCCAATGCATGTCAACTCTGCAAATGAACACAATGTTTTCCCTTGAGGTTTCTGTGATAAAGACCTCTTATAACTGTTTAAAAAAAATAAGATACACCAATACAGCTGGTTAGCTCTGAACATTAAAGATTAAAGCAGTTTTTAAATGATGGAATTTTGAGAAATTTATATTATGAATGTAACAACTAGGGAACAGTTTTTCTAATTTTGAATCAAAAGTAACAGTGATTTAGGAAAAGAACATGGTCATCTGAGAAAAATTTCACAAATGCTAACAGTTTACTGGATTACTCAATGTCTCACAGTCTGATTTGCAATCCAGTACTTCCAAAAGATAATATTACATCCTTGCAGTCGTTAAGTGTGGGGAACCCATGTATTTCAATGCCATAATCAGTTTCCCTACAATTTACACAGTTTTTAATGTCATATAAAACCACATCATGATTTGATTGCTAATATAATCTCTTCCATTCAATAGTTTCTCTTTGACTGTGATAGGTAAGATGTTATAAGATTGGTTCAACAAAAGGAAGCTGGAGGTACTCATGAACAAAGCAGGACTATTACCAATGGTCCCGACAAATCCAGTCCAAAGGATGCCCTATTTCCACACTGACACTACAGACTAAAGCAACAACAGACCAAAGCAAAAGAGGAGAAATAAAAGAAATCAACAATCAGATTCAATCATTTCTCTCTCCAGGTCTTCTCAAAACAGGCATGAATCAAGAGACAGTTGTTCTGCCCTTCTAAAGGAATTTGCTATGTATTTATTCTAGCTGTTTGGTTTGGGGAATCATAGTAACTAGGTGTAACTAATCAGTGGGACAGCAGGTTATAATCAGAATGGTTCTGATTTGTTCTGTCAGGGCCATTCTAAAACTGAAGACCAATCTAAATTTCTCAGCAGCACCGGAAATTGGAGAAAAGAATTTCAGTTCCCTTTTCCTTAAAAACATTTCTCTGATATTATTTGGTCCTATATGCAGATAAAATATTCTGATTAGCCCAAGTCTCCTGAGAAAGAAGCAATAAAACACACAAGTCAGGCCTAGGACAAAAAATGATAGGTCCGTGCTCAGTGTGGCACAGTGATATACCAGGACACATCACCTCAATCTCTTACTGGATCTTATGCACTTTTGATATTTACTCTGATTCATAACCTCACACCGATTTCATTAATGAAATATGAATAACTATATGCTGATAATTTAGAAGCAATCTAACTCTCTGGTATTTTAGCTAGCCCAAATTTAAGTGTAAAACAAACTGGATGACATGAGAACTTCAAGGTTTGCAGTAAATGCATTGAGTTTCCTATTTTGTTATTTAATGGTTAAAAAAATCCTCCAAGAATTCTCTCTCAATGATGCTGGCCATTTTATGTAAGGACCTTTTTGATGCCAATTCCAGCCACACTTAGAGACCTCTTAATACTATCTGCTCAAAAACCATCAGTTGATAATTGTATAATATCATTAATGGGAATATTGTATAATTATATTTTTTCACTGCAGTGTTAATTACCAGAATGTGTTCATGTTGCTTTAGAGCCCCTGCAGTATAAACGACATGAAAGAATTTCCCCAAGCAACGGATTTTTCTTAACTATGGCTATTTATGGATTTTGGACTTTTCTTCTTTACTAGGGTTCTGAGTATATAAATCAGTGTTCTTAGTAGTTAGGAAATGACTACAAATTATACTAAAGGACTTAAGATAATTAGAGCTAATCCTTATGATGAGACAATTACAGACATGAACAATTTGGGGACTATAATTTAGTGCTAATATTGGCTCTGTAAATCTCAACTTACAATTTTAATTCTATAAATAGTTTTGATTCATATGGCAAAAGAAATATGAACATATTTTAAGTAGATTTAAACATAAATGCTTATATTTAAATATGAACAACTCATATTTAAGTATATGTATATAGAAACCATTTAGTACACACATCACAAATAAAATATGCTGATAAACACGTTCACTAGGCCCACTTACTAACCATTAGGCCGTAAACATTTTGTAGCTAGGATCACATGAAGAACATGTGAGACAGAGTAATGTAGAGCCATGAATTTCATTGTTTCTAGCTATCTTTATAGTCCATTCTTCACAAGGAATCAGAATGTCACATTATAATCCAGTTCATTTATTAAGAGAGTCAAAATGCATGCTAATCTATCCAGTTATTTTGACTACCTTAATGACTTAATCACTATGCAAACCATTAGTATGGCTCAAAAAATAACTGACCACACAATAATCTACTATATTATGTCATCCAGGCAAAGTATTATGTTCTTCTAGGGTCAAAATTGAGTTACACAATTTAATTACACAAATTAATTACATAATTTTTGCAAACAGCGTGTCAAAAATTTGAAAACCAGAAAATTTGAAAATAACTTTAAATACAAAATACTTAGGGCTTCCCTGGTGGCACAGTGGTTGACAGTCCCCCTGCCGATGCAGGGGACACGGGTTCGTGCCCCAGTCCGGGAAGATCCCACATGTCACGGAGCGGCTGGGCCCGTGAGCCATGGCCACTGAGCCTGCGCCTCCGGAGCCTGTGCCCCGTAATGGGAGAGGCCACAACAGTGAGAGGCCCGCGTACCGCAAAACAAAACAAAACAAAACAAAAAAATTTAAAAGGTAAGTTTTGAAATGTTCTTAGAAATTGTAAAAGTTAGCAATAGCACATAATCAGAGTGATAACATCATTTGATGAAAAGGGCATTAGACCCTTAACAATCTATATACACTTGTCATAAAAAATCAAAGATTATTTTGAAAAATAAGGGTGACATATATAATAATTTCAATTTTCACATACATGCTTTAGTTCATAAAATATTTTCTAAGAAAAAAATCTTATTAATGTACAAGTATATATTATCTCATTTAGTTTAGAATATGAAAAAGAGTAAACTTTAAGAATCAAAATTGATTTTGCCTGAAAAAAAAACCTAAACATTTTCATAATTCTGGATAGAGCAAAAAACATTTCCCAACTTAATTTATATTTTCAATGCCTACAACTGAGGGACAATAAGATAGATACCTCTATGCCAAATGCCCTATTTAAACTAGAAGTCTATCTTTGAATCACTAAATTTAGAATGGGAATAAACAGATCTACTTCTTAAGGATAAGGAGATTAATTGGCAAAGTAATAGATGCTAAAACTATTGCTTTATTCACGTTTCACCATTAAGACTGCTTAAGTTATTGTAAAGGAATCTAATTTATTTCAGGTTCAATAATCTCTGCTCTTCCATTTGTGCCATGGAATTTGAATTTATGAATCAGAAAAGAGAAAGAGAGCACCCCTGCCCCTCCTCATGCACTGATTAAGATATAGGTTAATATAAGTTCCTATATCAGGAACCAAAATATAGAGAAATCATTATGCTAAAACGGAGTTCCAAAAACTGTCAGTAAAGAAGAATGGAAAAGTTCTGCCCTATAGCTTCTTGGCATTTGTGAGATACTCCGACCTCAGCATGTATGTTTCAACAGTAGTACACATGCAGTTCTCCTCTGGCTTAACAGTTTCAACTGATGGAGCATATAAAGAAGACACTGGGATGGTACCTGGTGATGCTGCAGCATATATGGCTATTTTAAGATTCCCTTGAGCTCTGTTTGTTGCTATCTTTGAAAACAGATTTGACACTTAATCAGCAGATCCTTTGGATTATTGAGCTTGCAAATTAAGCTTTGGCAAATACAGTGTACTAGTTATGATGGACAGAAATTTCATGGAAAAGAAAAAAAATTACATTTTTTCTCCCCTTCCCTCTTTATTCTAGGCATGTGGGAGGCAGAAGGTGGTTGAATGAAACCTAGAGCACTTAGGGTCATGTTCAAGAAACCTGATTGGATACCAGCGCATATTGATCAGTTTAATAAAGAGTTCCATTATGATGATGCATTCTTATATTAGGTATGTATATTAATGTAATTTTTTTCTTTGGCTCTTTGAAGGATAACTCTGGTAAGAATGAATCTGTTTTATTGGATTTTCAGGTCTACTTGGGCTCCCTTATTCTTTTAAAAAAATTTTATTATATTATTATTATTTTTTGTTTGTTTTTTGCGGTACGCGGGCCTCTCACTATTGTGGCCTCTCCCGTTGCGGAGCACAGGCTCCGGACGCGCAGGCTCAGCAGCCATGACTCACGGGCCTAGCTGCTCCGCAGCATGTGAGATCTTTCCGGACCAGGGCACGAACCCGTGTCCCCTGCATCGGCAGGCAGACTCTCAAACACTGTGCCACCATGGAAGCCCCCCAAAATTTTATTATATTATTTTATTGCGTTAATATAAATTATTACAAAAATCACAATGTCATATACAAAAATATATGAAATACTATAATGAATATTTTAGGTACACACACCTTGCTTAAGAAATCATCCCTAACCACCAACCAATTTTTTTTTAATTGAAGTACAGTTGATTTATTGGGTTCCCTTATTTTTACATTAAAACCAGTGATCACTTCATCTGGAGTCTAAAGACTTATTTAAAATGAGTCATTCCTAGATTGGTTCAAGATGGTGGAGTAGAAGGACATGCACTCACTCTCTCCTCCAAGAGCACTGGAACCACAACTAATTGCTAAACAATCATCAATAGAAAGGCACTGGAACTCACCAAAAAAGATACACAACATCCAGAGACGAAGGAGAAGCTGCAATGAAATGGTAGGAGGGGCACAATCATGATAAAATCAAATCCCATAACCGCTGGGTGGGCAACTCACAAACTGGAGAATAATTAAACCACAGAAGTTCACCTACTGGAGTGAAGGTTCTGAGCCCCACATCAGGCTTCCCGACCTGCGGTCCAGCAATGGGAGGAGGAATCCCCAGAGAATTGGACTTTGAAGGCCAGTGGGATTTGATTGCAAGACTTTGACAGGACAGGGGGGAAACAGAGACTCCACACTTAGAGGGCACACACAAAGTAGTGTGCACACCAGGACCCGAGGGAAAGAGCAGTGACCCCATAGGAGTCTAAACCAGACCTACCTGCTAGTGTCGGGGGGTCTCCTGCAGAGGCAGGGGATGGCTGTGGCTCACCGCAGGGACAAGGACACTGGCAGCAGAAGTTCTGGGAAGTATTCATTGGCTTGAGGCCTCCGAGAGTCCACCATTAGCCCCACCAAAGAGCCTGCAGGCTCCAGTGCTGGGTCACCTCAGGCCAAACAACAACCAGGGAAGGAACACAGCCCCAACCATCAGCAGACAAGCGGATTACAGTTTTACTGAGCTCTACCCACCAGAGCAACACCCAGCTCTACCCACCACAGGTCCCTCCCATCAGGAAGCCTGCACAAGCCTCTTAAATAGCCTCATCCACCAGAGGGCAGACAGCAGAAGCAAGAAGAACTACAATCCTGCAGCTTGCGGAATGAAAATCACAATCACAGAAAGACAGACAAGATGAAAAGGCAGAGGACTATGTCCAAGATGAAGGAACAAGATAAAACCCCAGAAAAACAACTAAATGAAGTAGAGATAGGCAACTTTCCAGAAGAATAATTCAGAATAATGATAGCGAAGATGATCTAGGACCTAGGAAAAAGAATGGAGGCAAGGATTGAGAAGATGCAAGAAATGTTTAACAAAGACCTAGAAGAATTAAAGAACAAACAAACAGAGATGAACAATACAATAACTGAAATGAAAAATACACTAGAAGGAATCAATAGCAGAATAACTGAGGTAGAAGAACAGATAAGTGACCTAGAAGACAGACTGGTGGAATTCACTGCCGTGGAACAGAATAAAGAAAAAAGAATGAAAAGAAATGAAGACAGTCTAAGAGACCTCTGGGACAACATTAAATGCACAAACATTCACATTATAGGGGCCCCAGAAGGAGAAGAGAGAGAGAGAGAAAGGACCCGAGAAAACATTTCAAGACACTATAATTGAAAACTTCTGTCACATGGGGAAGTAAATAGCCACCCAAATCCAGGAAGTGCAGAGAGTCCCAGGCAGGATAAATCCAAGGAGAAACACACCAAGGCATATAGTAATCAAACTCACAAAAATTAAAGACAAAGGAAAATTAAAAGCAACAAGGGAAGAACGACAACTAACGTACAAGGGAACTCCCATAAGGTTAACAGCTGATTTCTCAGCAGAAACTTTTCAAGCCAGAAGGGACAGTTACAATATATTTAAAGTGATGAAAGGGAACAACCTACAACAAAGAATACTCTACCCAGCACAGGTCTCATTGAGATTGGATGGTGAAATCAAAAGCTTTACAGACAAGCAAAAGCTAAGAGAATTCAGCACAACCAAACCAGCTCTAAAACAAATGCTGAAGGAACTTCTCTAAGTCAGAAACACAAGAGAAGACAAGGACCTAAAAACCAAACCCAAAACAATTAAGAAAATGGTAATAGGTACATACATATCGATAATTACCTTAAATATGAATGGATTAAATGCTACAACCAAAAGACACAGGCTTGCTGAATGGATACAAAAACAAGACACATACCTTATGCTGTCTACAGGAGACCTATTTCAGACCTAGGGACACATACAGACTGAAAGTGAGGGGGTGGAAAAAGATATTCCATGCAAATGGAAATCAGAAGTAACCTGGAGTAGCAATACTCATATCAGACAAAATAGACTTTAAAATAAAGAATGTTACAAGAGACAAGGATGGACACTACATAATGATCAAGGGATCAATCCAAGAAGAAGATATAATAATTATAAACATATATGCACCCAACATAGGAGCACCTCAATACATAAGGCAACTGCTAACAGCTATAAAAGAGGAAATCGACAGTAACACAATAATAGTGGGTGACTTTAACACCTCACTTACACCAATGGACAGATCACCCAAAATGAAAACAAATAAGGAAACAGAAGCTTTAAATGACACAATAAACCAGACGGATTTAACTGATATTTATAGGGCATTCCATCTGAAAACCACAGATTACACTTTCTTCTCAAGTGCACAGGAACATTCTCCAGGATAGATCACATCTTGGGTCACAAATGAAGCCCTGCTAAACTGAAGAAAATTGAAATCGTATTAAACATCTTTTCTGACCACAATGCTGTGAGATTAGAAATAAATTACAGGAAAAAAAACCGTAAAAAAACGAACCTATGGAGGCTAAGCAATATGCTACTAAGTAACCAAGACATCACTGAAGAAATCAAAGAGGAAATCAAAAAATAACTAGAGACAAATGACAAGGAAAACACGACGACCCAAAATCTATGGGATGCAGCAAAAGCAGCTCTAAGAGGGAAGTTTATAGCAATAAAATCCTACCTGAAGAAACAAGAAAAATTTCAAATAAACAATCTAACCTTACACCTAAAGGAACTACAGAAAGAACAAACAAAGCCCCAAAATTAGTAGAAGGAAAGAAATCATAAAGATCAGAGCAGAAATAAATGAAATAGAAACAAAGGAAACAATAGCAAAGATCAATAAAACTAAAAGCTGGTTCTCTGAGAAGATGAACAAAATTGATAAACCTTTAGCCAGACTCATCAAGAAAAACAGGGAGGAGACTCAAATCAATAAAATTAGAAATGAAAAAGGACAAGTTAAAATGGACACTGCAGAAACACAAAGCTTCGTAAGAGACTACTACAAGCAACTCTATACCAATAAAATGGACAACCTGGAAGAAATGGACAAATTCTTAGAAAGGTATAACCTTCCAAGACTGAACCAGGAAGAAATAGAAAATATGAACAGACCAATCACAAGTAATGAAATTGAAACTGTGATTAAAAATCTTCCAACAAACAAATGTCCAGAACCAGATGGCTTCATAGGTGAATTCTATCAAACATTTAGAGAAGAGATAACACCCATCCTTCTCAAACTCTTCCAAAAAATTGCAGAGGAAGAAACACTCCCAAACTCTTTCTAGGAGGCCACCATCACCCTGATACCAAAGCCAGATCAAGATACGACAAAAAAAAGAAAATTACAGACCAATATCACTGATGAGTATAGATGCAAAAATCCTCAACAAAATCCTAGCAAACAGAATCCAGCAACACATTAAAAGGATGATACACCATGATCAAGTGGGATTTATCCAAGGGATGCAAGGATTCTTCAATCTATGCAAATCAATCAATGTGATACACCATATTAACAAATCAAAGGAGAAAAAGAATATGATCATCTCAATAGATGCAGAAAAAGCTTTTGACAAAATTTAACACCAATTTATGGTAAAAACTCTCCAGAAAGTGGGCATAGAGGGAACGTACCTCAACATAATAAAGGCCATATACGACAAATCCACAGCAAACATCATTCTCAATGGTGAAAAACTGAAAGCATTTCCTTGAAGATCAGGAAAGAGACAAGAATGTCCACTCTCACCACTATTATTCAACATAGTTTTGGAAGTCCTAGCCATGTGAATCAGAGAAAACAAAGAAATAAAAGGAATACAAAATGGAAAAGAAGAAGTAAAACTGTCACTCCTTTCAGATGACATGATACTATACATAGAAAATCCTAAAGATGCCACCAGAAAACTACTAGAGCTAATCAACAAATTTGGCAAAGTTGCAGGATAGAAAACTAATGCACAGAAATCTCTTGCATTCCTAGACAGTAACAACAAAAGATCACAAAGAAAAATTCAGGAAACAATCCTACTCACCATTTCAACAGAAAGAATAAAATACCTAGGAATAAACCTATCTATGGAGGTAAAAGACCTGTACTCAGAAAAGTATAAGACACTGGTGAAAGAAATCAAAGATGACACAAACTGATGGAGGGATATACCATGTTCTTGGATTGGAAGAATCAATATTGTGAAAATGACTATACTACCCAAAGCAATCTACAGATTCAATGCAATCCCTATCAAATTACCAATGGCATTTTTTACAGAGCTAGAACAATAAATCTTAAAATTTGTGTGGAGACACAAAAGACCCTGAATAGGCAAAGCAATCTTGAGAAAACAAAAAAAAAATGGAGCTAGAGAAATCAGGCTTCCTGCCTTCATACTATACTACAAAGCTACAGTAATCAAGACAATATTGTACCGGCAGAAAAACAGAAATATAGATCAATGGAACAGGATAGAAAGCCCAGAGATTAACTCACACACCTATGGTCAACCAATCTATGAAAAAGGAGGCAAGGATATACAGTGGAGAAAAGACAGTCTCTTCCATAAGTGGTGCTGAGAAAACTGGACAGCTACAAGTAAAAGAATGAAATTAGAACACTCCCTAACACCATACACAAAAATAAACTCAAAATGGATTAAAGACTTAAGTGTAAAACCGGACACTATAAAACTCTTAGAGGAAAACATAGGAAGAACACTCTCTGACATAAATCACAGCAATACCTTTTTGACCCACCTCCTAGAATAATGGAAATAGAAACAAAAATAAACACATGGACCTAATGAAAGTTAAAAACTGTTGCACAGCAAAGGAAACCATAAACAAGAGAAAAAGACAACCCTCAGAATGGGAGAAAATATTTGCAAATGAATCAATGGACAAAGGATTAATCTCCAAAATATATAAACAGCTCATGCAGCTCAATATTAAAAAAACAAACCACCCAATCCAAAAATGGGCAGAAGACCTGAACAGACATTTCTCCAAAGAAGACATACAGATGGCCAAGGAGCACATGAAAAGCTGCTCAACATCACTAATCATTAGAGAAATGCAAATCAAAACTACAATGAGGTATCACCTCACACTGGTTAGAATGGGCATCATCAGAAAATCTACAAACAATAAATGCTGGAGAGGGTGTGGAGAAAAGGGAACCCTCTTGCACTGTTGGTGGGAATGTAAATTGATACAGCCACTATGGAGAACAGATGGAGGTTCCTTAAAAAACTAAAAATAGAATTACCATATGACTCAGCAATCCCACTACTGGGCATATTCCCTGAGAAAATCATAATTCAAAGAGACACATGCACCCCAATGTTTATTGCAGCACTATTTACAATAGCTAGGTCATGGAAGCAACCTAAATGTCCATTGACAGACAAATGGATAAAGAAGATGTGGTACATTTGTACAATGGAATATTACTCAGCCATAAAAAGTCACGAAATTGGATCATTTGTATAGGTGTGGCTGGACCTAGAGATTGTCATACAGTGAAGTAAGTCAGAAAAAGAAAAACAAATATTGTATATTAACGCATATATGTGGAAACTAGAAAAATGGTACAGATGAACCTGTTTGCAAAGCAGAAATAGAGACACAGATGTAGAGAACAAATGTAAGGACACCAAAGGGGAAAAGCAGGGGGTAAGTGTTGGGGGGTGTGATGAACTCAGTGATTGGGATGGACATATATACACTTATATGTATAAAATAGATAACTAATAAGAACCTGCTGTATAGCACAGGTAACTCCACTTTGCTGTACAGTAGAAACTAGCACAACACTGGGAAACAACTATACTCCAATAAAAAACATAAAAAAATTAAAAAATAAAATAAATGGAGTCATTCCTAAAGCATCAGTAGTTATCGAAAACAAGATGCTGCTGCTGAGAAGACAGGGCCAATCTTTACCTTTTGACCGAGTTGGATCAGAATTCTATTACAGGCAGTGTTCTATTTCTCATGTGCTTGCAGTGCTGTATTCCTCTACCTCTTATGGAGACTTATCTGACCTTCTCCATTCCACCTGCTAATTTAGAACTGCACAGTCCATATTTGGAAGATCAATTCAATTAGTGCTTGAAAAGTAATCTCTTGACTGTTTCTGCCACTGGTTACTTGGCTTGTTTTAATTATAACAGAATATCTTTGCTCTTAAAAAATCAAAGGGATGTCAAGATATTTTTTGCACACCCTCAAAGATTGCAAGCCCTTGCCTAAGATGATAATTTTTCCAAAATTGGGAGAATATCCTCAAAGCACCTAATGTCCTGACACGCTTAAAATACCTAAACAATTATTGAATAGCCACAACAATAGTAACTTTTGAATACATGTGCAGTACTATTTTGCAGCTTCCCCAAAGCTTGGCTGTGTTAATTAATTTATGCCTCGCAAGAACCTCTTGCTGTATGTAGGCAGGATACTATTATTAATCCTCACTATGCAGACAGGGAAACTGAGTCACAAAAAGATCAAATTACTCAAGTTCTCATAGCTGGTAAATGATCCCAAATTCCCTGCCATGACATTTTGTGGTCTTTTTTTACTATATTACCAGGCTTCCCTCCCCAACAGAGCCCTCTTTGGATACACGAACCTTTAGGAAAGTTGGCTATATAACATTTTTGCTATCTGAAACTTTTAAAACCCTTTCAGTCTAGTTCAACTGGTTCAAGTTCAGCTTTATCACAAGTGGGTGCTACTTCTCCATGACTCCTCTTTATGAGCTGTCACCTTCCCTAACCCCTCAGGGGTCTCTAACTCTTTTGGTTATTTCAGAGCTTTAAGATGATTTTCTTGTTCATTTCAGAAACTATTTGTATCAGTCTTATTTTACATGTCAAAACTGAATGTTCTGACAAACTACGGCAATCATTCTTTGGAGATAGAATCCACTAGCAGCTTTGAGCCCTCCCTCTTGAAAATACATATGAATCTAGATCTCTATCTAAGCCATATCAACATCATCAACACCCCACCTCAACACACACATAGGGTAACACCTAGGTTTCCTAAGGCTACTGACTTTCCTCAGAGCTGATAATCAACAACTTAATCTTGCTCATCCCTGCTCATTTTATTTTATGCGACTGTCTTTGACATATATAATATGGCAGCTTACAAAGTAAGGTGCTGGTACCACCCTAAGAGTTGGGAATATAGTAGAAAAATGGAGGAGCCAGGGGTACCAAACAGATTCTCATGCTTCACTTTTACCCAAACTTAAAAAAAAATGAGAGAATTTAACAGCAATGATAAAGCCATACATTTGTGGGATACATCCTGGCCTCACATAAGTGAAACAAATCTTTCCTTTTTCTTTTTTTTTCTTCTTTTTCTTTATTGGAGTATAATTGCTTTACAACGTTGTGTTAGTTTCTGCCGCACGTTGAAGTGAATCAGCCATACGCATACACACATCCCCTCCCTCTTAGACCTCCCTCCCCCCTACCGTCCCACCCAATGAGGCCATCACAGAGCACCAAGCTAAGCTCCCTGTGCTATATAGCAGGTTCCTACTAGCTACCTATTTTATGTATGGTAGTGTATTTATGTCAAACCTTACCTCCCAATTCATCCACCCTCCCCTTACTCCCTCCGTGTCCACACATCCATTCTCTATGTCTGCCTTTCTATTCCTGCCCTGCAAATAGGTTCATCTGTGCCATTTTTCTAGATTCCACATACATGCATTAATATACGATATTTGTTTTTCTCTTTCTGACTTAAATCTTAATCCAAGACATTTTATAGTGAAACAAACAAAAAAATGCAGATCTGAGACAGAGAGAAGAGGGAAGAGGAAGAAAGATAGATATATAACTAGTCAGGAAAAGGAAAACATACATAATGCAGATGTTGACTTGGCCATAAATTAAATGAAGAATTCCTCCAAATCTGCAGAGCTTCTAAATTCTACATTAATTCTTTTTATTGATATAGTTGATTTATAATATTAGTTTCAGGTGTACAACATAGTGATTCAAAATTTTTATATATTATACTCCATTTATAGTTATTATAAAATATTGGCTATATTCTCTGTGCTATACAGTATATCCTTGCAGCTTGTTTATTTTATACATAGTAGTTTGTACTTCTTAATCCCTCCCCCTATCCTGCTGTTACCCTCTTCCCTCCCCACACTGGTAACCACTAGTTAGTTCCGTATATCTGTGACTCTATTTCTGTTTTGTTATATTCATTTATTTGTTTATTTTTCAGATTCCACATATAAGTGATAACAAATGGTATCTGTCTTTCTCTGTCTGACTTACTTCACCAAGCATAATACCCTCCAGGTCCATCCATATTGTTGCAAATGGCAAAATTTTATCTACATTTTTAAAAGAAATTAAATTTAGTAGTCTAAAGCAAAATTCTTTCATTGTGTCAACATCACAAAGTAAAAGTTAGTTAATATAATACAACACTCTCCTCAGTAATATAAGGAAACCAGAGAATTTTATAACTAGAATGAATTCAGTCATCAATAACTACATGAAAGAAAAAGATGTATATATAGATTCTTTTAAGGTGTTTTAAATTAAACTTCATTAGATAACCAATAATGTAGAAATTTGCTTAATGTAAAATATTACAGAGAAAGCAAGAACAGAAGGAAAGTAAATTGTATAAAAATAGAAATATTCATAATAGAAAGAAAACTAAAATGTGCCTTCCTTTTATTTTTTGAGAAATAATTTTTAATCCTATTAATATTCAAATTTCCTCAATTGTCAGCTAAATATCCTTTATTACTTGTTTTTCCAGAACCCAGTTCAGTCTAGCACCACACATTGCATCTATTTTTTTAGTGCAATCCTATTTCCCTCCTCTCTGCCTTGTCTCCAAGTTGCTTACTTGTTGAAGAGTTGTTTCCTTGGACAAAAACACATCATTTTGAAAATACAGAATTAAATTTAAATGAAATGAAAATACCTTAAAAATCTTACTTACCAAAAGAGAATAGGGACAGTTGTTATGTTCAAAAGGTTTAGAAAAGAAATCGGTATTGTGGTCCAGTCTCTGGTGTCCTCCATATTCCGCGGCATCTGAATCTAGCACAATTTTGTACGTACAACTCTTAAGGAATCACAACGGTTTAGGAGTTGAATGAGACATTATAAAACATTTCTGAGACAGGATTTAAAAGCGAATATTTTGAAAACTGTTTAATGATGATTTGTGCTATGTTCTCATTTCTTCTCTAAGATTTCTGAGTTTGAGTTTATCATGTTTGAAAGGGGCTTTATAGGCTATCTAGTCCGCACACCCATGGGATCCTTGTTATCCTTTTATCACAGCTCGTCACATGATCATCCATACCTACTAGTGAAGAATCTACTTTCCTCTTCATGTAACTAATTCCATTTGTTAGAAATTCTTCTCCATATTGAACAGAATTTTGATTTCTTGGGACTTTTTCTACCCAGAAAAGCCATAAGGAATAAGTTCAAAATACAGTAATTTTCAAATATTTAATAATAGCTATTTTGTCTCCATGTGTCCTCTGCATACATAACTAAATACTTACTAAATGTAATCCCAGAACCTTTGCTCATTACTCATTTGATATGGCTTTTTACTATTTCCCTATCTCTGAATTCACTGCAGTTTGCTAGATCGTGGTTGATAAAGTGAGGAACACAGAAGAGAACTAAAGGTCCATGTGTGGCCTGAAGACCAAGTAGGCTCATTCTTTCCCCTTGGTTACAAGCAGCATGCTTCTATTAATGCACAAGATCATGCAAATATACTACCCATCATGCCACAGGTGGATTCATGCTGCAATCATGTGATCTGCTACAACTTAACATCTGATTTTTCACAATGAGCTATTATGCATGTTAGCATTATTGTATTTATAACAAAATAACAGCTATGGTTATTGTGTTCAAACTTATGCTCAGAAAGTCTAGAAATGATACTTGATTAAAAAATCCACAAGTAAATATAAATGGGTACCTAGAAATTTAAGTTTCTTCTAGCCTAAGGAGGGAGACAGATAGGTGTCTAGGTGCTTTGTATTTTCTTTTCCTCGTATATAAATATTTAATCTCAGAAACGTTTGTACCTTTTCATTACAGCTAAAGTTATCACATTAAAAGTACATGGGAAAAAAAAAGTACATGTGGATGACAAACTATGACCATATTTTCATGCCTAGGGGACTTCTGTTTGGGTAAGAGATGCAGATGGACGCACCACAGGAACTTTTGCTGGGAGTGGTGGCGCCATTTCAGTCAATCCAGGTCAGCCTACTCTGATGCAAATTTAGACTAATACTGTAATCAGCATGTTACTGTGTTTAAAAGAGAGGGAGAGGGAGGGGGAGAAAGTCTGAGTTCAAAAGGTGACTCTTGGGCACAAGCTCATTCATTCTAAAGTCACTCAGTAGAGCTGCACATGATTTGAGCATATGGATTTATTTAATGGGGAAATACACACAGTGAAAACAAATCATTAGGGGCATGGTAAATAAATGAAGCATTGTGGAATTAAAGGAACTACTAAAATAAAAGTTTAGTTTTGGTTCTTCATCCTAGTTCATTAAATACTTGCACAGTCTTCAAAAAGCATTAAACAAAAACAAAAAGAGTACAATACAGTTTAGAGAATAATGACCTAGAATCCTTTCTAAAACACTTGAAATACAGTATCAATTATTAAATTATTGGTTAACAGCATAGATTATTGGTAGTTGTGACTGAAGACAGCAAGTATACCATGAAAAGCACCGATTCCCAAGCTGTGGGTTGATAATCACTGGTCATTGTGTTATAAGGGTCTCACAGAATGAGTAATTATGTTATTAAAAGGGACTGGGATGGATTCTGTATGTACATTGTCTGAAGACTAAATTATGTTATTATACCCATTTGGTACTGTATTTCAAAGAATATGCACTTTTTTGATTAATGAGATATAAATTCATTTAAAAAGTCACAGAATTTGTAGTAAGTTTTTTGATATATTTTCTCAATCAAGGATACTGAAAGAACAATTGTTATATAAGAAGCAATTTTTTTGACATTGAGAGGGGTCATCACACTGAAAATGGTTAGAATCTACTCACTTAATCTATAATTTATAGCTATAAAGAAAAACCTTACAAAAGCCATAAAGTTTCAAAATATCAGTTTAGACATATTTCTCTAATCTATAATTTGAAGAAAAAAATTCTGCTGTGGCCACTTTTGGAATTCCCCAGCCCTGTGTCTCTATTACCCAGGGAATACAGCCACGTCCTTTAGAAAACACATCCCTTAAACTCCAGAAATTCCAACAATTTAAAACACTAGATTAAAAGTAATGATTGTGAAAGAGCTTTATAATTGTAAATTACTACAACATATTACTCAAGTGTCAACTTAAAAAAATGCACAATGTTAGAGTTGTGAGTTAAGTTTTATTTGGGGCAAAATGAGGACTGTAGTCTGGGAGACAGCATCCCAGATAGCTCTGAGAAACTGCTCCAAAGAGGCAGGGGGGAAGGTCAGTATATATGTGGTTTTGGTGACGGGGGAGTACATGCAATCAAGCACATATTTTTTACAGAAGTTTTCTACTAGTCTCGTGCAGGTTACTGCTAGTCACAGGAGCAGACGTCACCATGAAGGATTTTAGTGCTTTTTTATATATGAGGAGATACAAGAATTGGGCTCATAAAATTGCTCCTGAAAATATCTAACTATCTGAAGGCCTGATCTGCCAGTTTTTCCCAGAGCACAGAGTGCCTCGTTTCTGCTCTCCACCTGAACTCCTTTCAGGGGGTGTTGAAAGTCAGCAGATCCAGCAGCTCATGATTTAATCCTTGTAGACGTAGATGGCAAGTGCCAATGGAAAATGCCAATTCATAGTTGACACAAAAATCAGGAAACCCCGTCTTTTAGGAACACTGCTTAGCATAAACATTTTTAAAGAGGTTTTATGTGCAATTGGATTTTTGTTTTTCTCTTCTCTCACTCAGGCATTCCCTCACTCCCTCTTTCTCATGTACATGTGAGCACACACAAACACACAGATACACACATGCACATGACGTGGGACCCACACAGCACCAATATCCCTACAAAGCCCTGTCTTCCACTAAAGAACATCCCTCTGAAAATATAACTCAGAGCCAATTTACACTTAAACTACCTTCTTCATGTGGTTTCCAGTTCCACAGTGGATAAAACAAATTTAGCAGGACATCTCAACACCTTCACATCTCTTTAATTCATAGCTACCTCCCTACACCTAGCAGACTGCCTTCTCATAATAGCTTCTCAATACATCTTTGAAACTGATATTCAGGATGACAATTCTGATTCACCAAGAAAGGCCAAAGTACATGTCTTATTTTTTATATTCGAGGAAAGTAGGAGAAATTATTTTCCCATTCACTTAATAAATACACACAATGTAGGAGGCACTGTACAAGATATAAAAAAAAAATGACTAAGATGTGGTTTTAGTTCACATGCAACTCATAGCCTATTAAGGGGAGATTAGAAATGAATATGAATGTCTATAAATAAAACAGAAAGCAATATGCAATGAGAGGTAGAGCCAAGGAGGGAAGGTAGGATTGACAGTCTGTAAACAAAAACTTTTAAAGGCTAGGCTAGACTGTTAAGATTTATTTTGTAATTAAGTATGAGAACATTGAAGGTTTGTGAGAAAGGTTATGACAATCAAAAAAATTAAACTGGGGCTTCCCTGATGGCGCAGTGGTTGAGAGTCTGCCTGCCGATGCAGGGGACACGGGTTCGTGCCCCGGTCCGGGAAGATCCCACATGCCGCGGAGCGGCTAGGTCCGTGAGCCATGGCCGCTAAGCCTGTGCGTCCGGAGCCACAACAGTGAGAGGCCCGTGTACCGCAAAAAAAAAAAAAAAAAAAATTAACCTGAAGGTTGAGGGTAGAATAGGATGAACAAAGGAAAGACTAAGTCAGAGAAACCAGCCAGGGACCTAACAATGGTTCACGGATAGTAGTATGGCTAAACTTGGATAATGCAAATGGAGAGACATACATAAACCAATGAGATTTTGGATGTGCAACTAATGGTACTCAAATGTAAGGAAACTGATGCTCAATTTGGGGAAACACTTGGAAGGGGAGAATAGTTGTGCCCAAAGACACACAATAAGTTTAGTGGCAGAGTTGGGATGTAGACACAAGTCAAATTCAGATCTAATTACCCTACTCTCCTCAAGTGGATGCCTATTTTATGCCAAGAATCAGGCAAAGTGTTTTCGCAGGCAATTTCTTGTTTAATTCTAAATTTGAGATTCTAAGCATAAAGAGGTTGGAATGAACATGACATGTAGAACAAAAACAAGGAAAACAGATAAAGTGATATCCATCTGAGTGTTTAATTAAATTTAAAAGATTGGTGTTAAAGGACTGTAATTCTTAACATTACTTAAGGAGTCTGGATATCTGAGGTTTATTGCATTTGTTCTAGATCAATTTCTTGTTTAGTTGGTTCATTTGGTCACTTGATTGGGGAACACAAAATTATTGAACTGAAAAAATGTACCTTGCTCAATTTGGGAAAATACAGCAGGGAAAGAATGATAGAATGATAGAATTTTTATAGAGATTTTCCTTTTAAAAAAGGAGATCAAATAGATCCCTATCCATTTGATTATCATTTTAAAATATTATTTCTTCTTATTTTAAATTCAAGAGCTTCTTAAGTATTTGATATATCTATCAACAGGTTGAAGTAGATAAGAAGTTTTAAGCATTATTTTATCATGTGTCCTTAAATTTGAACCAAGGAAGAGCCATGTTCTGAAGACCTGTACTAATAAGATTAAAGAACAGTGAAGACATGAAGACTCTTAAATTCAATGGCTCTTCAAATACTTCAAAAGCTGCTGTGTTTGCTCAGCCACTTGATAAAGTGTCTGTTCAAAGTATAAGGATTTTGATGTAAGAAGTACTATCGTTTAAATCATTCTGCACTAAACTCACTTCACTCCTGCTGAAGAAACTAAGGAAATTTATTGTAAGGTACAAACCCTGAGGTTTCAGACTCAGTGACAATAAAAGGGGTTCTCTAGTGACTAGGTGGCCATAAAGATGGCAAAGCTGGTAAGTTACCATATATCTTTAAATCTAAGATACCTTCAATTTTAAGATGAATTATTTTATACACATCCAATAAAGAGAAAAATATCACTACGATGATAATCACTGTAAGACACATCCCAACTGAAGACATGTTAAAATGTGAAAAAAATGTACACTTAGAATATATGAATTTGGTACGTTATTTTTAGATCTGATTCTTTAATCAACCCACCCATAGTATTATGATTGCAATAACTTTTGGGAGTTAAGTGACCCCAGGAGGGAGAATCTGTATCAAAGGCAGAAAACAGTAGGTACAAAATTCTAAGGAACTGTGAACAAACATCTGGCAGTGTAAGAACAGGTGGTAGAAAACAAAAATAATTTCATGTTTTTAACAGTCTAAAGATAACCACCCAGCACAGGACTTGCCTCAGTGTTCTAACATAATGTTCCCCTTTCTATGTTTCATGAATTGAATTTTATTTATTGCCAGCCATAATTCACAAAATCTTAGGTTATGGCTGTATAGCGTCTCAAATAGATCTGTCTCTTTATTTTATAAATATAGTTAAATTATACATCATTTATTGTCCTGAACCACAGAAATGGTCATAAATGACAACCTTTAGTTGGTCTCTCTGCTCTCTTTCCAAATATAGAAGTAGCAAAAACTTGTAATGTGTTGCTGTATGTTTTATGAATGTATGTGTGTTAGAATGAGGCAGGTGTGTGTGTGTGTGTGTGTGTGTGTGTGTGTATGTGTATGTGATTTAGGCATTTTTATCTTTAGCTCTGTCATCTAGAATATACGATGATTTAAAAATTCACCAATGGAAATGGAAATGATATTTTCATTATTTGTTTGAAACTATTATAGGGCGATGGACATTTATGAGTATATTACTTTCAATAGACAATATCCATTTAGCTTTTTGCTCTAAATAACTTTAATTTAAAAAAAACTCCCCCAATATTATACTATTTCTAAAATAAAATTAAAAGAGGGTAAAATAAAAATAAATAGGAAATTTACTACTGAATGTAGTCAAAGTATATTTTAAATATAATGAAAGGCAAGTGGAAATTCCCTTTAAGGGTACAATATATTTTTTTAAATTTTTATTAGTTTACATTAAAATTTTATTGTCCTTGAAAAAAGCAACAACTTCAATGCATGAGCTACATGTGCATTCAAGTTTGTGTACACTGTTTTCATTAAAAGTTTAAATGACAACCACATGTTTTAATTAAGTGAAAAACAAAAGTATATTCCTAGTATAACTTAGAATGTGCTTGTTTCATCAGGTTTCTGATTTTAGCCTAAAAAATAAACTCCAACTCCTGCAAGCTTACTTCCTTAACTATACATTCTTAGAAATTGTACAATGCAGAATAACAATAAAGTAAACTCAAAGGATGAGGGGCTCAAATATAATCTACCATGTTAATTAATGGATTGCTATGCTTTTTGAAATGCATTTTCAAGCAAATTATTAGTTCATTCTTAGGCACCAAATTGAATAATATAAAATATTGAGCACTACATATTTCTCTATGCAAATAGAAATATTATTCTAAATACTTTACAGAATTCTTTGACTAACCTAATTAGGAACTTTTCTTTGTCCTAGAAGATTATATAACTTGAACTAAAAAATGTCACTGTTTCTCAGTAACTCAAGAAAGGAAAATAAGGAAAAAATATGCCCATACGTCTAGACTAACCTCCCTCTAAAATTGTTGGTCTTTGTCTGTGACATTAAAGATTATTACCCAAAGAACTTATAAATTCAATTATTTGATGAAGCAATAGCAATTATTTAGAACTGCAAAAGAAAAAACAACCAATTTTTATACAACTTTTAAACACATACTTTGCCATCAAAATGAGTTTTGACCATGCAGATGCAACATTTTTTACAAACATATTGTGCTTGTGCTTTTGAACTCAATATAATCTTGACATAGGCTATAAAGAAACGTCTTCACCCAAACTTACTCTAATACATCCTTTAATAGAGTCCTATGCAATGTATATATAAATGGAAAATATAATCGGAAACTTCGAAGTTCCTGAAAAATAATGACAATTAGCGTAAGTAAGCATCATCTAAGCTATTTCATGCAGACAGACAAGAATAGGAGAAAGCATCCCAAAACAGTAAAATACAGTGGGTGCATGGCTTTGGGGTCCAACAATTGCATTCTAAACTCGATTCTGCCAATTACCAATTGCGTGTCTTCCAGCAAGTTACTGAATTTCCTGGAGGCTCAGTTTCTCACTGGTAAAATGGAGGTAATATATCAGAGTGTTGCTGCAAGGATTCACAGAAGCAGTGTACATCAAGTGCTTAACACAGTGCCCAGTGCTGGGAAAAATGCTCAAGTTATTAGCTGCTCTTTATATTATTATTATAGACCCTGGACCATTTAAACTGCTGTCTAAAGTGATGAAAAATGTAAAAGTAGGTCGATTTACTTTCTTACTTTTTACACCCAACTTGGCCTTTGCTTCCTTTGTGACCTTTTTTTCCATTCCTTTCTCCCATGTCTTTGTTCTCACTAGAATCTAAACACTTTTCCTGTTATTTAAACAAGCTGAACATTGAAGTTTGATTGGACAGTACCTTGAACTATTTGAGGACTACACACTTTTTAAAATTTTATGAATTTTCTTTTTTTTTTTTTTTTTCGGTACGTGGGCCTCTCACTGTTGTGGCCTCTCCCGTTGCGGAGCACAGGCTCTGGACGCGCAGGCTCAGCGGCCATGGCTCACTGCCCCAGCTGCTCCGCGGCATGTGGGATCTTCCCGGACCGGGGCACAAACCTGTGTCCCCTGCATCGGCAGGCGGACTCTCAACCACTGCGCCACCAGGGAAGCCCTAAAATTTTATGAATTTTTAAAAATGCTCCTCATGCTTCTGAGAAAGATTGAGAAGCCTACTCTGAACATCCTAACTGAAAATTAAACACTTCCCCACACGCTCTTGCATTTGTCCTGATTTTTCAACACAGCATTATCAACTTTTATCATCCTATAAATTTAATTATTATATTTTCTCTCTTCCTTTAATTAAAATAAACCTCTATAAGGGAAATATGTCTTTCCCCATCCCCCCTCTTCCCCTCTACCTGGGACCTAGATTAGTACCTGGAATATTTATTGAGTGGATATTCTTTTCATTATTTTCCTATGGTAGTATCCTCCTTGGGTTTTGATCTATGCATGCTCTTGCTAAACTTTAAGAAATAATTTAACACTACTTTAGTCATAAAAGAACAACCTTGATTTTCTTCCCTCATTTTATAGAGTTAATATTCCAGATCCGTACAATGTAACTTCTAACACAATCCCATTTCATTATCTATAAAGTTTTACTTGGATATTTTAAAAGATTTTTTTCCCTTCTTTCTGGAACAGTCACAACAGTTAAACAGATGCATGTCAGCTTGAAGCAATTAATTCTCAAGTGAATAACTCTGATTGGTATGAGCCCTGGAGACAGACATTTTATATAATTCTTAGTTGAAGTGGATAAATGATTACATGTTTACTAAAGTCGACATATACTCAAAGACTTGTATTTTCAACTTGACTGCTTAGTCTTCTTTATACAGATGACTGAAGTTAAGCATTGAACATCAAAATGACTGTGAAAAATCATATATATATGATTTTATACATAATTTGGCAAGGCCAGGATATGCACTTAGGTATAATATTTTCTACACTCTACCACCATCTGCCAGTTAAAGTCTGCAAAGTAAATGAACATTAAAATACTTAAACATTTGAAAGCTTACTCTTTTAGTGTTGGTAGTAGAAACATCCTTTTTCTTTATTTGAAGCCAAAATTTATTAGGAGTAATGTATAGTCTATATTCTTCTTTCTCTTTTAACTTTTAAGACCAAATAGAAAATCTAATACTTTAGGGCTTACTCAGTGCTTCAGAAAGGTAAATGAGAAGGGGCTGAGCTAGCTTTCCTTGAGAAACTGTCAAGTAAAGCTTACAGGAGTATGTGTGTGTGTGTGTGTGTGTGTGTGTGTGTGTGTGTGTGTACGCACATGCATCATTACTCCCAGTCATTCCTGAGCACTTCTGGGCACACAGTCAGTAACTATCAAAACTTTACCTAGGTTGATGATTGTGAGGAAAAAGATTCAAAGTAAACATTTCTCCACAGGCACCAAAAAAATTGAGTGAGAGAGCTTTAAACACACATACACATGTGATTGTTAATATATATATTTTTTCAGGGATATAATAAATCTAGTATAGTAGTTTGCAATCATCTTGAAAACAATCATATTGGTTTAATATTACTAGGTAGATGTGGAAAAGACTTACACAAGAAAAGAGTAAAGCTGCTAAGTTATTTCTGAAAAGTGCATTTTTGTACAATTCAAAACAAAATGAACCAATGTTTTGGCTATGATAGTCAAATATAAAGATGATTTACGTAATTGAAATGAGCAAAAATTCTGGCACATTTTGGATCAAATTCTATGTAGACTTAATTATTTATTTTTATAGTTATTTCACAAATGTTGAGTTTTATTTAGACTATCCAAATATTATTAAAATTCCAAAGTGATGTGACTACTATGGTCATAAAAGAGTTAACCAAATCCAGTAAGACAATTCTGTATATCCCTTAGGTAAGTTGTCTGAAGCTGTCAACAAACAAAATATCACCAGGAATAAATTTCCTACATTCAAAATTATTAAGGCAAGAAAAGGAAATATATACAATTAAATGAAAGAAAGCTGATGATAGCAGGACGCTTCTCTTTCACCTCTTTGTAAAGTGTTCTTTATTCTATGGGATTTTTAGTCCCCAGACCCTTTATCCTTTAACATCCTTCAGCACCTAGCATGACACTTTCCCAATCTGCACTTGAAGCTGAAATATACTTAGATTTATATCTTGGTTTAACAAATATTTGAGCAGTCATCTTTTTCCTTAAAAAATCATTTTATCCCTTTAAAGTGAATATGTTTATTTTAAAAATACTCCAGCTAAATTGATCTGTGTTTGTGTCAGAAACTAGGACAGTGTAACACTGCAAAAAATGACATTTAGTCAGAGACACCATTAACTTCTACAAAGAGAAGCAGAGAAAACAAATAAAATTATAAGTAGTTAGTGAGACACACTTTACTTATTTTAATGGTGTTTCTACAGGGCAACAAAAGGTGAATTATCTGGTGCCCAAGTAAAAAACTGTGCTGAACTTACAGGAACTAGACTTAAATCACATTTATTCACTTACTAAGAATATGATCTTGTGAAAGTTATAAATCTTTCTAATGCTTATATTTAATTTGAGGATAAAAATACTTGCCTGACCCCATCACTAAGATGATGTCAAGATGAACCAGTAATTAGATAATGGCTTAATTTTAAGAAATCTTCTGGAATACTCAGGTACCATTTTCAAGATGGCAAGATGAGTCAATATAAATAAAAGTATTCATACACTGTCAAGTGTTATGCAATTTAACTTTTGGTACTAATTTGGAAACCATCTCTAAAATACATCTGATCCAACCAATTCCATTTAATTGAATAGAACCAGGTCATGCTACAGTTCTTTTACCTTTCAAAAAGCTATGATTCCAGACTGCTCAGTATTTCCTAACAGTCATTAAACATCACAAAATTTCACTTAGTGAATAGGAGAAGACCATGGTAGAAGGGGCAATTAGGGATCATCTTCACAGAGCTACAGTTGAAGTTATGAGCATGTGTGAGTTCTTCAAGGGGAAAGAGCAAGAAAAAAGAATAAATGATTGGGTTTGGATCTGAGGGGAAAAAAGACAACACAAAGAGTGATTAGAGAAGAAAGGGAAATCAAGATAGTGGTGCAGCATGTGGAGAAAGTGGAGGTAAGGAAGAAAGGTGGGCCAATGGCACAAGAATGAGGAAAAGATATAGCAGGGAGCAGAAGACTTTATGACCATCGCAGCTAACAGGTACTAAGCTTATAGTATGTGCTGGACACTGTTGCCAAGCCTTTCACATGCCATCAACTCATTTAATTCTGACAATAATTCTACAAGTAGGTGTTTTAAAAATGAGAAAACTAGGAAACAAAGAAATTACTTTCATGAGTAAGTGGAAGAGATGGAACTTGAACTCTCAGATGGTCTTATTCCAGAGCTAATGCTCTTAACCACTATCCTAGTAAAAAGAGCAAATTTCTCAATGTTTACAAATATAAGACCCAGAAATACATACTGCCATACAAGTTACATGAGCCTCTGTGAGATAAGAATGTTAGGGTAAGAGAACAAACTGAAGAAAGGAATGTTTCAGAATCAGAAAAGAATGCTACCACAGAGAAACTTATTTTCCTTTTGTTTTCCTTAGGCTGAACAAAAAGGAAGAGCGTTAGAAGGGAAGGTAGTAGAGTGAAATTGACTATTTCCCTAAGTAATAAAGAGCTTATGGGGAAAAAATTACAGTAATGGTTATAATTTTACAGACAAAGAAAATAATCTTCTGTTTAAATTAATGTTCCTATCATAAATGTTAATTGCATGCCAATAAAAGGTAGTATGACTGCACTTAAGTTATATATTAATTAAATAATTTTACTTAATAACATAATAAAGAATGCTTTCCTTATTCAACAGTTGGTATCATGTAACTACCGAAAGGATTAATTAGTTCCACAGATAAATTTCACAAATAAAATAGGGATTAATTAGGCATTTTGCCGTCAGTTAGGGTAAGAGATACCACATTAATAGAATTAGAGATGGTTCTTATACATGGTTATAACTGAAACCACTGTTTCCAAGAACACATTGTTCATGGCTTTACTTTTTCCACTTTTCTCTGGAGAGACACAACTTTCTTTTGGTTGTAGCACCCATATATCCTTAAGAGCCCTTAAACATTTATAATGAACCAGTAATTAGATAATGGCTTAATTTTAAGAAATCTTCTGGAATACTCAGGTACCATTTTCAAATATAGATGAAACACTGAGCCCTCAATTTGACCCTGTGAGATTCTGTGAGAGTTAGAACAGCTTAACAGAAAATGATGAAAATAAAAATATCTCACTTATAGAAGATCCAAACAGCTTTCTCGTAGGCAGGAGATGTTCACTGAAAAAAAAAAATAAAAGGGGGGAGGGTGGGCTAATTTCTACAGAGATGCAGAAGGAAAAAGTAATTTAACATTCAATATATTAGAAATTTATTTTAGATACTGAATGCTCTATTTTTAAAAAGCTGGCATCAGATATAAAGGTGATATGTATAATTTATTTTTCAAAATAAAAGAGAACAATCTGTTCTGGACTAAGTAAATAAAGGACAATTTAAAAAGAAAGTTTAGATATGAAATCTTTCAGGCCAGTGTTTTCATTGTGGATTTTTCCTTCCTCTACAGTTTGCAATGCTATTCCCTAGGAAAGGAAAAAGTTTACTAAATGAGACAGTGAATGTAAAGTGCTTGCAGCATGCAAAGCATATGTTTGTAAATAGATGATAGGTCTTATTATGAAAGTCTGTTCAGCAAGTATCCTGACAGCAGATTCCACAATTTCAAATTCTACAAAATCATGATGTATGTTATTGATAATATTTTATCAATTTTTCCTTTCTACCATTTAATTAAACATCTGCTCTAAGGGAAAAGCAATAGATTATAGAAATCTTTGTGTTTTAATTACTTAATTTTGAACAACTTTAAGGGCTCTTCCACCATTAGGAAACTGTATCCTCCATCTATCCAGCCATCCATCCATACATCCATCCATCCATCCATCAATCAACAATTTAGCTTTATGTTTACCTAATATATTCCAGTAAAGATATAATTGTTAATATAAGAAAGACAGTCTTACCATGTATCTTGGAGTCAATTGCCATATAATAGTACCTCTTTTCACAAATTGGTAAAAATACTTATGCTAGGAACAAATGTTTTCCTCCCATTAATGACACAACTAGTAGGTGAGAATGTCCTGTTTCTATAGCATACAATAATATTTCTGATTTCTGTTTTCCCCAGAAAGACAAGAAATAGAGGAGAGAAATCTTGACTGAGCTATTGTTAGATGAATTTCTGGAACCAGAGGAGACTATCACTGAGCAACTGAGCTATGAACCAAAATCAGAAATGCTGTTGAATGACACTGAATAGCACTCAGCTATTAAAAAAAAAAAAACCTAAAAACGTTTGTGTGTAGTAAGGGCCCACTCATTATTCATTACTACCTATAGTCCTATGAATATATATTAAACCAATCTAAAAGTGTTACAGCAGTTGCAAAATATTTTTCTTACTTTGTGATTCATCTCAAATTCCTGAGTATAAAATGAAGCTAAATCATAGGCTCTTTATTGCCAGTGGAGGTGGGGGGTACATATTTGTCATTATCATTACATCACAGGGGTTTTTGGACAGTGTTTAACAATGAAAAATTACCAAAAGTACCTCTAGGTAATGAGGTAATGTTTAAAAGTATTACTTTCACCTTGAAACTAAAGAAGGCTAACCAAGGCCATGAGTGTACATCCATTTTGAAGCTACAGAAACAAAAGGAGGACTTACATTAAATATAAAATTGTTAGTAGGATTACCTGTCCCCATTCGCATAAAAAGAGCTTCATCACTAAATGGACACAGAGTAAAAGCGCTTTTGTGCTCTCTCTCTCTCACACATATGTGCATGAGGAAAAGAAACATGCTTGCATCTGTTCAAAGTCACTATGTAGATCTTTTATGAGAAACCCTTGGACTTGTTTTTTTTCTTCCTTTAATTTTTTACCAAAACATCTAAGCCTGGAAAACTAAAAAGTTAAGCTCTACATTTTTAGTCCAGAAATTAACCTTTACATATAAAATCTTGATAGAATGTGGCAACTAGCTAATCCTAAATTAAGTCCTTTGTTTTTATTTGCTGCATAACGCCTAGATTCTAACAAACACAGACTGTTACATAACCACGCTTCAAAGGCTTCTGTAAACTAAGCAACTCACAACAACATCTCTGCCTTCGGCGATCACACTTCAGTGAATCATCCAAGTGACCTTATATGCTCATAAGAAACTCTGTGTGCAGGTTGCAAATGTCAGTGTCTGAATTTACATTTTAAAAAGTACATCTTTCAGCAGTTTAATGAAAACATTGCAAAGATCTTGAGTCAAATCCAACTATTTACTCATCCGTTCCCTTAGCTTTAAATATTTTTGGCCTGGATTCATATATTCTTCACAAGCCGTAACTTATGATGATTCCTCTTAACATTTCAATATCATAAGAGTTTGAAAAGCCATTTGGAAAGGGGGCTGCAATAACACTATTATTCTCACCCCATCTCAAAAGCATGCTGACAAATAATTTGAAAACGTTTGTTACTAGTGTTGTTTACGCTCTCAGAGTGATAAGAATCTGTACATACCAAGACACATACCTTAAAAATGAGCTGTGAGGGCTTAACATTCACATAAATATTTTACAGTAAACTTAATTGATGTGATGCATCAGAAGGTTTCACTTTGAGCAAAGAACTACGGCACATTTATATTCTCCAGAATGCAGGGAAATCACAATAATTGACTGAAGCAATTATTTCATGTTTTGCTTTTAAAAAAAAACTTATTTTTTAGTTTTTTCTTTTGGATGATGGTGACAGGGGTCACGAGGAAGAATATGTGGGGAAAAATTTGTAAAGCGTGATGGTGAGGTACTGAGGGAAGCTGACGAGACTGAAGTCTGTGCCATGAAATTGTGTGTAATTTTCTCATGCTACCTATTTTCTCAGAACTATAGCAAAATCCTTTTGAACATTACAGAAATAAGTCATCATCTCTAATACCACTATTGCTACCACCAGCAACTAAATGTACGCACCCATGAATGGCAGAAAGGGGCACTGTGGTCTAATAGAAAGAACATGGGCTTTGTAACACACTGCTCAACCTTCACCAGCCTGTGCTGGAGGGAAGTTGAATAGTTACTTAAAGGCCTAGTTTCCTGATCTGTCACATGAATCTAACACAACCTACCTTACGGGGCACCTGGGAATGTTAAGCTACATACTTAATAAAAATGGCTAGCAAACAGAAGGTCCTCAAAAGAGGGACCCTTCACCCATGCTCTCCCCTATGTCACTCAAAATGAGGCAGCATCATTTGTTTTATTCAAAATGGATTAGAAAGAGTAGTTTGTCCTTAGGGGCTTAGCAATTTTCCTTTTGATTCAATGCTGATTTGATAATGGTGAAGAAATGTGACCATAGAAATACAATAATGATTCTGATACTATAAAGGGCATTATGTTTCTTGCTTTCTCTCCAGCTAAACAATGTAAAATCATAAGCAAATACACCACATCAGGAGAATGCATTTTATCTTCCTGAGCATGTAACCTGCCAGTACATTGGGTCTCAGTTCTGCATCACCCACATTGCTATCCACTGTAGGAAAGAACACTGGTGATTATTACACTGCAGATTAGTGGCTAAAAAGACAAATGGGAGACACTGCCCAGGCAAAGGGTTTTTATTGTTGCTATTTTTTGTTTTCTAGAATATGGCTACAGATTCCTTTTGTAGAAACAATACTATGTCCTTTAGCAATCACCATGAAGACCAGGTTCAAAACCTTAGTAATACAAAGCAGACAACCCTCTCAGCTTTCCAAATTTATCATCTTATTTTGAAGTGACAGCTAAAAGCATCCTTAAAGTGTTGCTTCTATTCTGCCTGGCATTGCCCCCAAAATAGCTCCCCTTACAACAGTTTCTTGGGAAGACAGTCAGCACATATGCTACACAGATCTGAGTGAAAGTTGATGTCTTGCTATTTGATATACAGGATACACAGGTTAAAAAAATGGAACTGCACAAGAATTCAGACATGCTGCCTATTGCAGGTTTATATTTCATAGTGACAGAGGAAGTTCAAATGACTTCTTTAGAAACTTTAAGTTTGTTCTGGTACCAAATCCTGCTTTTCTGGGAATTAAAAATTTGATGAATTTCCTGACTTGATTAATACATCCAATCTTGCCTCTGTGGATCCTTCACAGAGAAAAATCTGTATTCAATTCACTGGCTCAGTAGTTGGAAATACCAGTGTCATAGAAGAACACTTTGGTAAAGTCAGAAACTACAGCATAGAAATCCCAATGTTTTCGTACTTTCTATACCTGAAATGATTCTATAATGCTGAACTACAATGTTGTTTAAAGGTATAAGAACAAAGTCAGAAAGATGAAAGACCAAAAAGAAATGAGACTTGTAAAATGCTAAGGATAGTAAAAAGGACTGTTAAAGCTAAGCTAGAAACAACAAGAATCTGAAAGAAGAGATCTATCTATTGCTTAGGGGAGATGGTATGATCATAACATTAATACTCTTGTGTTCTTTTATCTTCTCTATTAATAGTTTAGAGACAAAAAATAATGTTTTTTTATGTTCAATGTTAAATTTGGGATTTTAGTTAAATTAGCTGAATAAAGAATAAGTGAGATAGGACATAATACAAGTACACATAAAGAAAAGCTAAAGCTTTTTATTTGAAAGTGAATACAGTATGAGTGAAAAATGTGATGGCTGCCAGAAAAGCTGATGTAACTTTAACTCCATTAATGAGACAGCAGTCTCAAGATAAGAGGAGGTAATGGGGCACTCAATATCATACTTGCCAGATCATATCTGGAATATTCTGCTGTTAGTTCTGGAGACACAATGAAGAGGAGTGTGAACAATGCTGGGTGGATTTTGATAAGAGAGACATGATGGCAACAGGTCTGGAAAGTATCATAAGAATCTATTAAAGAAACCAGAGGTATATTTGGTCTGGAAGAGGGTAGACTAAGGAGAGGTGGTACTGTGAGGAACAAGTTAAATGCCTTTTTGATTTGAATAGCTGGCATATAGAACAGGCATTGGACCCAGAGTACAGAATTAATGCATTTACATTTAAGGCTATATTAAAAACAAACAAACAAACTTGAATTGTTTACCTTGTGAAATAGTGAGATTCCTAAGACTGGAAAGTGTTCTAATGACTGCTATGATTTGTGAAGGAGTATATAGGTGGGATTTCTGCACCGAACTGGGTCATTGGAGTATAAAGCATTTCAAAAACTAGAAGTTTTTATGATTTCAAGCTAGGAGTTAGGGCTGGCAGTAGTAATATAGCTAATTAGAAAATATGGTTTAAGGTATGTTGGAAATGCTCTCCTGCCTTCCTTTCCTCAAAAGAAAAATCCTCATTATAAAAAAAATTATTCTACTAGACATCTAGTCCATTAGGTCTTCCATACTTTTGAGTATTCAAAGAGACTGTTATTTAAATGCAAATGTCCTTGGAGGAAGCAATAACATATAGGAATTAGTTACAGCTTGTTTACAGAAAGACAGGAATGAGAAAGGCAGCAAGAGTAAATAAGGTCCAAGTGGGCACAAATCTGTAGAAGACAAAATCCTTGTAGTAAGAGAACCAAACAATATTTCTTCAAGGTTCTCTTAGAGATGCAACAGATGACTAAGGCTGCAACTATGACTTCTATAAAGATATGGCCCAGTTTTCCAAGATCTGTATATCATTACAACATTTAATGAGTACATATTCTGAAATGAGTCATTAATATAAAGCATTCAGTATTTATCAGTATAGAAATTTTCTGTATAACAGGTGCCTATGGGCATTTAAACAAATTGCTAAATTTCTAAAGATTCAATTTGTGGCAAGGTTTACCAAAACCAAACTAGACTTTCATGTACAGTGTAACTTTGTATCATTAAACAAAATTAACTTTGGGGATGGATTTTACTTAGTAAAATATACTATGTTATTATATATATTTTCATTTAATAATATTGTTAAATTACACAGACTTCAGATAGGGGATCAATGTAGCTAGAGCCAAGATTTTTCTCCTAGACATCATCATTGAAATTCCATGTATTTCCATTTGTCAATGATGCTAAATTAAATTCATATTTTCTATTCCCCAAACTGGTTACTCCTCCTCCTTGCTTTGCTATCCTCAGTAATAATGCTACTACCATTCTTCTCACTCTTCACAGTGAAACCTTGTATCTTCTTTTCTACACCCCGTGTCCAAACAATTGCTGAGTCCTTTCACTGCAAGAAAGTGCTTCATATACCTCTTTCTATCCTATGGACATTACTTCAGTTCATACCCTAATTCTCTTTTACGTGTACTTCAATTTTTCATAATTGATACCTGTACTTCCAACCTCTCTCCTCATAAAAGCTCTCTAACACCCTGGGTACATGAGAACTTTTCCAAATGCATACATTATTATCAAGTAGCTCCCTAGCCCAAACCCTTCAGTGACTCACTATGAAACTATAGAAAAAAAGCCTAAACTAATTAATAAGGCATTAAAATATTCTATTATGTGATGGCAATCTGTCTTTTCAGTTTTATCTCTGAGTACTTTTCCTTCTGGTCCTCATTCTCCAGTTAATCTATGGTACTATCCATTATCTAAGGATAGTCTCTGATTTCCAACAGCTTGAACGGCCTTCCTCAATTTTTTCTACAATTTTATCCATTTCTCGAGGTCCAGGCTTAAAGGTCTTTTCTTAATCAATCCATCAGTCCACTAATCATCTCTCTCTCTCCCCTCCCCCATCCAGGCTTAAAAGTCTTTTCCTTTTCAATCAATCAATTAATCAATCTCTGTTTCTTTCTCTCTCTCTCTCTCATATTTATTTATTTTTCTTTTACTTATCCTCTGTTAAACATGAGGATAAGTTTGTGGAACACTCCTGCCCCATCCCCTTTACTGCATTATGCCTTACATCCTAAATTGGTTTTGTACATCTCTTCTTCCCCACTTAGGGTCAAGGGCAGTACTTAACTAACAAACACTGCAATAGATCACAAGTGTTCTGTAATTGTATTTTGGTCTGATAAAAATCAAAATTATGTCTTGACTATATGACATTATTAGATATAGCAGGATTTAGTCTAGGGGTATTACTTTTAGCAGTTCGTAGCTGAGAAGGCTTATGTATGAGTTGCTACATGTCTAGCATCTGTTTGCATTTCTTCATGGAGATGGTGAGAACGTTTGCCTCCTGAACAGTACAGCTCTTCTTTAGTGCAGACAACCCATTACACTGATTTCCATTATCTGAGCATTCTCTGTATTAACTGGGGCACATTTAGACTATTAGTCACAGCAATAGCCTTCCCTCCCCAATGCTCTGATGTCCTGTGGGATGCTGATCTGGAAGGGTTGGGGTAGAAGACAGGGAACATCTTTCACGACGCTCAATGTCACTGAGCAGCACAGATGCCACAGGCTACTTACCGACAGTATGGCCCTTTACTCCTAACTGCCAAGAAACATTCTGTCTGGGCAACCACTTCACCAAGGAGGCCACTTCCTGGAGACTCAGGGGTAATTCCTGATTAAGCTACTCATGATGATAGCATTCTCCTCCCTAGACACCTCTCTGGGGATATGTGACTGAATTCTGGTCAATGGGATACAAAAGGAAATTTGCTAAAGTGACTTCATTCTTGAAAAAAGACACAAATCTATTTGCCTTTTGTTGTGTCTGAAGGTGACATTTGGAACCATGGCTGTTGTCTTGCAACTCTACCAGGTGCCAGCCTTTGGACACTGCTGGCACCCTGAGAGTTAAAAGCAGAAAGGCCAATAGACCAGGGAACTTGATGATATTGTCATAGTGCTGGGGTCCCCCTACCTCAGGGCTTTCATTGTTTGGCAAAATGCATTTTCCTTATTGTTTGAGCCAGCCAAAAAGGGGGTTTCTCTTACTGTAGCTAGAGACACCCTGACGCGTAGGACTTCAGGTTGGCATCTGGCATCTCACTCAGGTGGCTGACATTAATCATTGTTAGGGCTTCAGAGGAAGAACACATTATTTCTACTGCCTGTTTAAAAATCTGTGCTGGTTTGTTGCTATATCCTGAATCTGTCACTTTTTCCCATGGATTGGGTAAGCCATAATCTCTTTAAAATACACAGCAGGTTTCACTTTGTCACAATGATCACACTTACAATTATTAATGTTTGTCTTCTTCACTAGCTTAAAAGCTCAATGAGGGCAGTGACTGAATCTGCCAGGAAAATTCCTGTACTTCCAGCACCCAGCACAGGGCTGGCATGCAGGTGTTCAATAGATAGATGCGTGAAATGAATGAATGGATGAGTAAATGAATGTTCAGACGATATCAAAACATTCTCCCTATTATTTCCTTTGCTTCCACCTCCCATGCCCTGATTCCTTACCAATTCAGGCCCATAAAAGCGAGCTATGTCTTGTATTTTAGGAGACGGGAAAAAGAAAGGGGAAGGAAGCTATCTTTACAGCTACTGTCTACTTGCTCACTCAGTGGAGAGGGGGAAAGGAGACAATTCTCAAGGGCAACTTACAGAATATTTTCATAAAGAGAAACAACAATTATCTCCTATACTATTAATAGTATATTAATAGTATATTAATCCTATACTACATATTGGATTAAAATATTACTTAAGAAAATGTTAAAAATCATACTTTTTAGAGCCAGAATGGAGTTTAGGGTTAATTTAGTGTAACTGAATTAAGCAAAGATTTATCAACTATTTTAAGTCCCTCATTTTTCAGATGAAGAAACTGAGAGCTACCGTCACCAAGATCAGCATTAGTTTTTCTGACGCTCTATGATGCAATAAAAAAACTGAATGCAGACAGTCATATTCATTGGCAACAAAAAGGATATTTTCCTGGCACTGTCGTTCCAAGTCGGTAATCAGTGTAGCTGTTGCTTGGATGAAAGTTGAAAACAAAAAGAAGGCCTGCTCTCTCAAAAGCAATGATCTTATTGGTTTCATGCTCTTCACTAACATGAGCCTGTAAGAATTAAAACGCATAATACATTTAAATAATACCCAGATGCTGCTACAAGTAAATTCTTTACAAAAAAGTTGTTTTTGTCTTTATTAACAGCCTTGTTAGTTATTAAGCCAAAAATGAAAATTCTAGCATGTTATATTTTTTGAACATGTTGCAATCATGCCCTATCAAACTCTAGGCCAACAGCAGTCTCAAAAAATTGCTTAAGGAGTATAAAAGCTCACCAGCAACTTGCCAACTTCAAACAAAGCACAGACAGAGGATTAGGGTTTGGGCTTAGGTTTTAGCTAAAAATATAGCACCTGTGCTATACATAAAGCATCTGTGTGTGTGTGTGTGTGTGTGTGTGTGTATTAGATCTACTTATAAGTGAATTTTCTTTAAGACTTTTGTTTTAGTCCTTAATGAGGTAAGGTATATAAAATTACTTTTCAAAATATGATGTAACATTGTTATTATATCCAGATTTCTGAAGTTGTAGTTTTCTTAAAAACTTTACATTATTGCACGACTTTGTCAGATTCAAAAACAACCAAGAGTCCTTCACAGTATACTTTTTTTTTTTGCCTAATAATAGAGAAAGTCTGAAAAGGAATTACAACATCTACAAGCTCTCTTATTTTATACACCACATTTTACAGTAGGTAGTGAGAAGGCTTTGTTTTCTCAACCCTACCCTCTTCCAGCCCCAGCTTTGATAGGACTTATTTCCACGCACGTCAGCAGCGCCACTCTTGGTAATTTAGAAATGTGAGCTAAGGCTCTAGAGCAAACAGCATGCCTTTTGGTATTCAACATTGTTCCTATTGAAAAGGCGCATCATTTTGCTCTCTCTTCTGGAAACAGCACTACTAATAAATGTGATTAGGGCATTTGTGTCATGTAGCCAATCTTACTGAAAATATAAGTACCTTTGTCCAACCATTAAAAAAAAAAATCAGAGACACCAAAGTAAAAACACATCAACAGTAGTTTCAAACAGCACCAGTAGACAGTAAATGGATTATAAGTAACACATATTATATGCAAATTTTTGCAAGGGAAAAAAAAAACACTGTATAAAATCTGAACCTGTTAATTACATTTTCTAAAACTTATTGAAAACTGAGACTTTAATTCCAGAGGAGAGTCAGGCTCATGAAAAATACAAAACAGCATGGAGGTATAATGGCATCTATTGAAATGACAAGTTAGAGACCAGTAAAGGAAGGAAAAAAAAAGGAATAAAGAAATCTCCATGTTGTCAAAGCAGTTTCTTTATGACAGCATAATTATTTATGTAAAGAAAAACAGTCAAAACAATTAAGATATTTCCACAGCAATTTCCAAAGTGGATGCCATGCAGAGCTTTTGTCAATTATTTTAACCAATTGAAATAAAAATTACTAAATTTAAACAACAACGACAAGCTAACCACGAATGTAAGCAGGGGATTATGTTTAAGATTTTCATTATCTATTGGGGAGACTTCAGTAACATGTTTTGACAACCTGAAGTATGTCACAGGGCACTACACACTGAATAATAAAATGCTGTTTAAAAGATCTGCATATAGATTTAAATCAATTGCCATTCTAAGCATGTAAAACACTGGTGACTAAAACATAACATTTAGAGTAAAGAGCTTACCTGTGGAGCTGAAAGCCAATGACATCTTTCTTCCAATTTATTCATATCCCTGTCAAAGTTATTTAGGAACTTATAGCGGAGAAGGTCATCATCAGTTAAATGAAACTGCCTTCTTGCATAATGGTAGCTCTCATTATTTCCCTTCCTTGGGAAGTCTAACCATTCAGGATGCCCAAATTCATTACCTGCAGTTGAAAACAAACATAAACATCACCTGGTAATATTAGCATTTCTTATTAAGATGACTCAATAATTGTATGTTTTAAAGTCTTTGAAATCAGTTTAGGTTATAGTTTACTATAGCTGTGCCCTATAAATGATGCACAACCCTGGCTTAGAAACAGCACAGTCTAGCATGCAGTACCGGCAGCATTTGGACTCAAAAGCCCAGGGCACAGTTTTAGCCTGGTCACACATTCCTTGTTCTCATTTTCCTCATGCACAAACTGAGAACAGTATCTCTGTCATACTTATTTCATCTCTGAAATAATCTCCGAAATCTCAGAGTAATTTTTGAGATCTCTATTTCTATAATCTCTGAAATCTGTACAATGCTTTGCAATTTCCAAAGGCTGTATGTACATTATTTTTTGATCCTCGAAGGAACTCTCTATTATATCCATTTCACAGATGAGAAATCCAAAACTCTAGACAGTTAAGGGATTTGCCCAACCTCACGTGGATAATAACTAGAAAAGCAACCATTAAAATTTAGTTCTTCTCATTAAAATCCAAAGTTCTTTCTACCTCATCACATCAGGCAAGTACGTTTTAAACTTCAGGTGCTACAGAAACCCAAGTCATCACTTTTATTATTCATTTTCCCCATCCCTTTCTCAGACCCATGTGCCACCATTAGATGTATATCTTTAATTTAAATGTGTGTGTGTGTGTGTACGGCTGGGACACTTCGTTGGGAACCCATTTGATATTATTTCTCATTATAATGATGAGAACCAGAAACCTGATACACTTTAAACATGAAATAAAATAATAACATCTACATATTATACATTCTTCCTTCTGAAAATCAAATTTAGATATTAGTGGTCTAATAGAATGGCTCCTATTGTTTTCCCCAGGTTAGATTTCTATTTTATGGCTTCTTATTTTTCTCCTAAAAATTAAACACTACTTTCCAAAATTTACTTACATTTGCCACTTTAATGCTGCAATTTTCTAAGCCACAGGTTTCTCCTTTGAGTTGGAAAGTACCGTAGCTGATACAAGTGTGTCCTACTTTAAAGTAAATAGTTGCTAAGTGAAATAAGTCAGACAGAAAAAGACAAATACCGTATGATCTAACTGATATGTGGAGTCTAAAAACAACAATAACAACAACCAACCAGCAAACAAAAAACAAGCGCATGGAGACAGAAAACAGACCAGTAGTTGCCTGAGGTAGGGGTGGGGGGTTGGGCAAATGGGTGAAGAGGGTCAAAAGACATAAATTTCCAGTTATAAAATAAAAATTAAAAAATATGGGGATGTAATGTACAGCATGGTGACTATAGTTGATAATACGGCATCACATATTTGAAAGTTAGCTAGGAGAGAGGATCTTGAGAGTTGTCATCACAAGAAAAAAAAAGTTTTGTAACTATGTAGGGTGATGGATCTTAACTGGACTGACTGGATGATCATTTTGCAATATATACAAATACTGAGTCATTGTGTTGTACATCTGAAACTAATGTAATGTTATGTCAGTTATACTTCAATAAAAAAGAAAGGCAGAAAAGAAGCTAGCATATTAATATTCTAATAAATAAAAACTAACAAGCTATGATGTAATTCAAAATGATTTACTGTAGAGTTGCTTTAAATGGTAAACTCTACTAAGAAACACTGCAATTTACATTTAACTTTTCAGGACTATAGTCATCAAAATAAAAACAACATCCAAATATATCTGTAGCAGCTTCATAAAAATTACAGTGTCTGCAAAACTTTTCCTTAATTCGAGTATTTCAGTCTAAACAATACTTCTTATATTGTTGTCTGCTATGTGACAGAGGAGGGAACAAGATTTCTAACTCTGCGGGCCTTTATTTACTTTATGGTGTCTTAAAGTGATACAGGAACTTCCCTCTGCTACATTTAGGAGTCCTGCCTAGGTCTGGAGCCTGATTCACATCAGCCCATAGTGAACCCATGGCATAGCTTGCTCCATCATCCATTCAACCAGCAAAAAGATGCACCTCCAGAATTGTAGTCCAGCATATTCATTGCTGATACTGAAGGTACTGTCTGGAGAAAATTATATGTCCTAGTACTAGTGGGATTTCAACTAGTTGGGAATTTAGGAGAGACCAGAAATGCCATAGGGTAGCTAAAGTATAGTAGCCTACAAACCAGATCCAAGCTCTCTATAGGCAAAATACTTTTATTTTGGTATGACCATGAATCTCTGAGTTGACTCCAGTATTAATAAGCAATTTCTTTAGCCTTTCTGGGGGAAGATTGTTATATCACTGCCATCATGATTATCATAGTATAATCAGCAACAAAAGCTTAATGTTGGCTTATTATTTGCCAGGCACTATTCTAAGCATTACACATGAATTAATTCCTTTCATTTTCAACAACCCTGAAGTAGTTACTATCATTGTCCCAGTTTTATAGGTAAGGAAACTGAGGCACAGAGAGCTATTAAGTAGTGGGGCCTATTAGCCCAGACAGTTTGATTTTAGCACCTTCACCCTTGGTTACCACTCTCCCGTATTGCTTAGAAGCAGATACCATGGAAATATAGTGCAAACATTGACCAAATTCTCATATGTGGACAGAGATTCTAAGATAATGGAATGATGTGCAAATGTGTTGAGTGAGAAGGTGAGATGTAGTAAGGAGTTTGGTTTAGCCATGAAATAGGGCTTGTGGTAAGGAGAAGAGGTGAGACAGGCAGGATGAAGCTAGATTAGGATGGGCCTTACAATCTTTAAACCTTAAGCTACTTTTAAGTAGGGTGATGCAAAGCTCAAATGTGTTTTTATTAAAGTATCTCTGGTAAATACAATGTGGAGGAGACACTGGATATTGGAAATAGCTGAATGGTAGGAAAGCTACCATGGAATTCAAAGTATAAGATAAGAAATAACCAGGGGAGTTCCCTGGTGGTCTAGTGGACTCTGTGCCTTCCCTGCCAAGGGCCCAGTTTTGATCCCTGGTTGGGGAATTAAGATCCCACTAGCCGCACTGCGTGGCCAAAAAAAAAAAAAAAAAAGAGAGATGACCAGATGCAGTGGGAATGGAGAAAAGAATGGCATTTTTGAGGTGGAAATAACAGGATTTGATGACTGCCTGCTGCATGGATTTTAGTTCCAATGAGGACATTTATGAGAAACATGAATTTAGGCAATTGAATCTCTCCGGGACACAGTTTCCTCATCTGTAAAATAGGATAACAAGTTTCATAAAAGCTCTTTTAAGGTTCAAACGAGGTACGTTAAGGCACTTGGTACAGGGTCTGGCGGCTAAAGCTTTCAATGTTTGGCAGCTTTTACATTACACACTCATTTCTGATGCTGCTCAGAAAAGAATGACATAAAAACCAATAAGTGAGAGTTACTATAAACCTAAAATTTCTGGCTCCCATCATTCTGAGGAGGGAACTAACCAGCCCAACTCTGCAGCAGACACACAAGCAACCAGGATGAATTCAAGGCAGCTATTTGGCTCTTCTTCACTTGGTTTCATGGTACAACATTATTCTTCTCTTTAAAGTGTGGAAATTCTATGCCGATGAGTTTATTCGTATATTTTATAATACAAACACATTTCCCTAAGCCAAGTATTAATGTTCTTTGAATTATCTATTTTAGATCTTAAAAGGCAGAATTGACTGTGAAAGTAATTTTGCTACAAGACACCCAGATTGATAGGGCAAGTCAGGTTGCTATGTTAGGAATCCCCTCTCTACACTCTTCCTTCATGATTCCTACTACATGTTCATCCTGCAACCCCTGAACAAGCTCTCAGGGGTTATTTATAGTTATACTGTATATTATATACACACATATATGCTATATATTGTATATATTATGCTATATAATATATATTTTTATAGTGTATATATATAGTATACAGATGATTCTATTCCACCTAAGTTGAAATTTAATCCTCAGTATGATGGTCTTAGGATGTGGGACCTTTGGAAGGTGTTTACGTCATGCGGGTAGAGCCCTTATGAAAGTGATTAGCACTTTTATAAATACGAGACTCCACTGAGCTCCCTTTCTCCTTCCACCACAAAAAGATATCACTAGAAGTCTATGACCTGGAAAAGGTCCCTCTCTCAACCATGCTGGCACTCTGATCTCAGACCCCCAGTCTCCAGAAATTGTGAGAAATAAACTTTTATTGTTTATAAGCTACCTGGTCTTTGGCATTTCATTATAGCAGCCCAAGCGAAATGACATCACTGTTTCCCTGTTGATAAATATTTTATTTATTTTTATTTATATCTATAGCAATAGCTATATATATCTATCTATATCCATACCTATACTTATATACATATCCATCTATCTATTTATCTATCTTACCTACCTACCTACCTACTTAACAACTAGTTTTTGAAAAAAGGTAGGTATATTATATATTATTTTGAATTTTAATATAAACACTTTCCATGTTAATAAGTATATTATCACCATGACGGTATTCCATTTTGTGCATAAAATGCAATTTTATTTAACTATTTTCCTCATGTTAGTCATTTTGGCTTTTTCTAATATTCTAGCATTATAAAAAAAGACCAGTCTTATAAATGCATCTCTGTACACTTGTCTGATATTTCCCTAACATCAATTGAATAAGTAAAATACTGGTTCAAAAGGTAAATAGCAGATAGGATTCTAAGAGAAAACATTTCCCAAGTTTTCAACATTGCTAATTATTTGAAGACACAGGCACAAGGTAATAAATTGTTTCTCAAAATAATGTTTAACACACACGCAAATTATATTCCTTAATGTATATGTTTAAGTTTCTACTTTAAAAATACTCTTTATTACTTAAATATAAGACTTCATTTTAGTGCCTTCTAACATACATTGATCTTAAACATTCATTTATCTTTTCAATAACATCTAAAACTATTAACTATTAAGAAGAAAATTTATTACATGAGGGCAAATTAAGTACTTGGAAAAAATATAAGAAAAAAATGAAAGTGGTAAAAATGTTTGGTATCATAATCCAATTTAGGATTTTGTATGTCACTACTTTAAAGAATATTCCAAGAAGCATACTTACATAATATGGAATATGAAATTAAACTTCTGAGTTAGAAAAAAGAACTGTTTAAAAAATATGACATGAAGAAGACCCTATTCTATTAGAGAATAATTTATTAATCTCTATTACAGACTAATTTAGATTCTCTGAAAAATCTCCTGGAGAGGCTTCTTTTTAAATTGAAAGATATAGAAAGTTGCATACAACAAAGAAATAGACAGAAAAATTCCGTTAGTGATTGCAATCAAAACATTTTACAGAGTGGCTTTTGAATGTTATCTCTGTTGTAAATGATCTGACAAGGGGCAAATTAAGTTTAATATAGACAAATGCAACATTAAATTCATATTTGGTTCAAAACTGTAAACACAAGCATAAAATAAATGGAAGCAAATCACAGAAAGACTTTCAAAGTGACCTTGGATAACAGTGAACCATTCTCAGACTGAAAAGAAAAAAGTGGAAAATGCCCGTTAGTATCTTACACTAGTTCTCAGCTCACAAACCTAATGAAGAAAAATATTATCATTAAAACAAGTTAAGAATGTTCTTCTCAGCTATGGTCTACAGATTACTTAGGAAATGTGGCAGCATTTGAGACAGTACAGTGAAACATGCTCACCCAAATAAGCTTATAAGTAAGGCCTGCTGTATATAAAGATGGATAAGAAATCTAAATTTATTCAGGTAATGGTAAAGAAGGTAATTGACTTGTTTTAGTACAGATAACCTGATGGAATAGGGAACACATGATCTGAATCAGCATTTTAATTTAACCAAATTAAAAAATATGTGTGTATATATATTTCTAAATTATATATAAATATGTTATGTTTACATGCATACATAATATATGTATACATTCCTCAGTGAAAGCAACAGGCATTTATAACCTGGGGTTCGTGCTTTCCTACCGACTCCTGATATTTTATGCAAAATGTTGTATGTATGTTCATCTGTGCATTTTTCTGAGGAGAGAAAGGTGTTCTTCAGATGCTCCAGGCGTCTGAGTCTTAAAAAGGGTAAGAGCTACTCACTGTATTAGAATGTTAGGAACTAGAAGAATGAAACACAAGTAAGGGTTTCTAAGCTACATAAAAAAAGAAGAAAAAAGTAGAAGCCTAGATTGAGGAAAGCATTTAAAAAGTCTTCGGCTGGTTTACTCAACAGATAAGAGGCTTAGAAAAGTCACATTTAAACTATCTCTAGTGCAGAGAGGCAATGAGTGTGACTCCTGAGAACAAGACTTCCAAGTCCAAAATATGCATTGCAAGTAACCTGGCACTAACCATCAAAGCATGCTCTTTCTGCTCGTTAAATTATAATTATGATCACTAAGGTAATACATAGGATGGTACTCGTTTCAAAATGAAGTGAGGATGGTAATTTTTTGAGCTGCCACTTGGGACATTTTGTAAGAAAACTCACAGTTCAGGCCATGATTCATTGCATTCAATATAGTAACAGAAGTGGATGCTTCCAGAAATGAGAAGGCTGAAAGCTTTAGCTAAACAACTTTAAAACAAACACAGGGAAGCAAGTGACTAACATTGCTATGGTTAATTAATGCTTCTAGAAAATTCTACGCTGTTCCTTTTCTCCCTTTCCATTTCGTCTGTAAACAGCACCATTCATGCCTGGTTAATTGTGAAAAATCTCTAAGCGCGAAATTCCTATCGGGATTTCTTTTCCTGTAATTAATTTTTTGCTGTTTGATGTAAAGGTCCAAACTATAAGTTGACAAGAAGCCAGCTGTTGCAGTGATGAAATTCGAGACAATACAACTAATGAAAAAAGCCCCAGCTCTGTTAGCTGAACATTTTGATTAGCCGGTTTGTGTGTTTTGTTTCTCTAAACTGTAATACATACTAATTTTACCTAGGAATTAATTAAAGTCTATCACAGCCTCCATGTTGTGGATGTTATGTAACTCTTTGTTGATACCAAGTTTATGTATATATGAGAATAAGGTACAGTTTTAATGAGAATAAAAAAACTTTAGCTCCTACTTTTTTTTTTTTTTGTGGTACGCGGGCCTCTCACTGTCGTGGCCTCTCTCGTTGCGGAGCACAGGCTCCGGACGCGCAGGCTCAGCGGCCATGGCTCACTGGCCCAGCCGCTCCACGGCATGTGGGATCCTCCCGGACCGGGGCACGAACCCGTGTACCGTGCATCGGCAGGCGGACTCTCAACCACTGCGCCACCAGGGAAGCCCTACTTCTCTTAACTGTACTGAAGACTAACTCTTTTTAAAAGGAAGTATCTATTTTAAAATCAAATGCTTCTTTCTCAAGGCCATCAAGTTACCAGAAGGTGAGGCACAGAATAAAATATTTTTCTATATTAGGGAGTGTGATTTCCCTTTTTAGAAAAATAAACTTGCTATCTACTGCTCCATCCCACCTTTGACACTGATCACTATGGCTCCGGGCAGGGGCTACACTACACTTCTCTTCTTCATTCTCCACAGCATGTTCCCGTGTATTATACCTACAACAGGGACTCCTTAAATATTTGTTAAGGTTGGATGTTTCCCTCTACAACTGATAAAGGTCTAACGTCATCTCTTTTGAGGTACAGAAACAAAATATGACAGTCAGACTCAGAAGAGGAGATAAAGACAAGCCGAAAAAAACTCAGCAGTGCTACTGGGATTTACCCTTAAAGTCTATCACAGCCTCCATTCTGCGGATTTTAGGTAACTCTTTGTTGATATAAAGTGTATCTATATATACACATATAATGTGTATAAATATATGTATGTGTGTATGTATATATGGTAAGTCCTAAAGAAAATATATTTAAAAACCAAACAAACTTTAATGCTCATTCCTCTTACCTGTACCAAAGACTATTTTAAAATCAAATGCTACAGTCTCTGGGTTCTCCCTGGAGCCTCCCTCGTGTACACTCTTCCTTCAAAAGGTGCAAGTCAGTGATTATATTATGAGCCCCATGACTCCCTATATTGACCATATGCTCAACTTAACACAAAATTCTAATTTTAAAACTACTGAAGTGTATCCTGTGTATCAGATAACGTGCTCAGTGTACATCAGCATGGTCCCTTTCCTCATAGAGCTTACAATCGAATGAGTAAGAAAGACAAATATAAAAATACACACACATATATATATGTTTATATATATAAACAAATATAAAAATACATATTTCCTTAAAGAGAGGAAGTTGGGGAGAAGGCTCAAAAAAGGCTTATAGGATCAGTATGAGTTGAAATAACAAAAAACTGTAGGGGAGGAAAGGAGAGAATGGCAGCAAACCTCCTCCAAGAGCAAATATAAATGCCCAGAGATGACAGTTAGGGAGGACGGAATGAAAATTATGTCAATATACAGGGAAGGGGGAAGAATCAGTCTTAGGAACTCAGTCTTGGAATTCTAGAATTTCCCTTGGTATTAAAAACAAAACAAAACAAAAATCTTTGCATACTAGGCATGTATATAGCTTTTAGAAACATACAGGGTAACTGATGCCATGGGAGTGGATGAAATTGCCTGGGGAGAATATTCAGGGAATAGAGGCAGAAAAGGGAGTATAATGGGACAAAGCCAGAGGCACACTCATACGGCTAGTTGGGGTAGAGGAAGGGGGGGCCTTGAAAAGCTGGTAGAGGAAGGGCCAGAGACAGAAGAGGAAAACCATGGCGGGTAGGAGACGGGAGACTGAGCCCTGAGAAGTAGTGCTTCCTAGAGGAAACAGTGCTCAACAGTATTAAGCATTGGCGAGCTGAACTAAAACCTGAAGGCCTATAACAGACTGAGTAACAAGAGAGGGCACTGATGAAAGAGAGCAATAGCAGTGATATCTGAGGGTATAACCAAAGAACTGAAAACTATACTGTGAGAAATGAATGCTTTATTTTTTTCTATTTGTTTATTCTATGATTTTCTGACAGGTAGTATATTTAACTAAACACCTGGGAGAGAATGGCTCATCTTAGTATGTAAGCTTTGCACTCGTAAATTTTAAATTCTGAGGCAGTTTATGGTATATATTGTATGTATATATATTTCCTATTTTAAGACATTTTAAAAAAAGGGTTAGTATGCTACTAGGTTTCCTTAAAATTCCAATAACAAATTTACAAACTAATATTTTGAACAAAAGACATGATAACTTCCAGTCCTTCATCCCCTAGATAAAGGGCATGGTGGCCTGAATCAAGCACTATAGCTGCTGTCTTGCTCCATCTAATAATACTGTCGTGACTATCGTTCATGCCTCTGACACTGTGACAGCTTAAAGGGGCCAGAAATAATGCTTCTGTTGGAGCTGCGGTAGTGAGGCTGGTCAATACTCTCATTCTGTCCTGCTCTCCCCAGCCTTCCCCCTGATTAATTATGCATAAAAAGTCTTGAGGCAATAGCCAAATGAGCTCCGGGCACTTGGGAAAACAATTTTCAACTTGAACTATGCTTGGACCACGGCCAAACTAATCAATACCTTTACTTATCTACATGATTAGAATTGCTTTGGGTGATAAGTTCCCATCAATAAAGCACAGAATAGGGGGTGAACACTTGCTTACCTCAAGTGTTTTGATAAGAAGATTATCAAAATAAAACAAGCAAAAAAACAAAAAATTCTCTTAACTATCAATGTCCGTAAGTACAAAATCAGATTAACTTTATATTACCTACAAGTGTGGTAGAATAAACGTAGACACGTTTATAAACCAGTCGTTTTAAATGCTGAAGAATTAACATTATTATATTGACGGGTAATTATATATTTCTTGATGCTTTCCTTTAAATCACGAAAATGGAAAAATGCTTTAAATAAATGAAATGTAATCATAAAACTATATTAAAATAATAAAAGCAATAGTAATTACTTGAGAGCCCTCTAGATACACAGACTCTGTGCTAGAATTTTTAGCAGTTATTTCAGATAATAGTTGCAAAAACCCCTCAATATGGGAGGGGACATTGTTCCTATTTTCAGATAATAGATCAGGAAGGTAATATAACTATCTAAGGTTATAAGGTATAAAATATCAAAGTTAGTATTCAAACCTATATCATCTGTATTCTTTCCATTGTATCTGGCATTAGGTACTTAATTTGAACAACATTAGCTGGAAACCTACTATGAATGTACAGGCATTAGGGAAGGTAATGAAAGAGCTATAAAAAGGTGTAAAGGTATATATTTCCAATTCCACTCTCAAGTGTACAAATAAATTATACCTATTACTGACCTGTGCTCCGTTTGTGTCTTGTGTGTTCTGCTACTCCTGCTGTTACTACTCCAAGTGATAGCTGTTTGGTTTCCATGAGGCCTTTTTAAACTTCTGCAGGAAGGGTTTTGGTGCTTGTGCTTCCACTAGTACTTAGATGTAAATTTTTCCCTTGTTAAAACAATTACTTAAATAGTGTAAAAATTGTGGGGTTTTTTCTTTTTTTTTTTGCTTGTCTCAGACTGGGGATAGATATCCTATATCCTAGTTATCCTATATTTTTATTTATTATCCCTACTGCCTAATCTAATAACAGGCACAGAATACCCATTCAAGGATTTATTAAACCTGTGTTGAAAGAAAAAAATGAAGGAAATCTGCTTCCCTTAGTAGGCTATAGATTGCTTATGGAAAGTTCTGTCTTACTTTTTGATTATACAGTTCACAGCACAGGAACTCAGATAAAGAAAGTATCTAACAATTTTTTTTTAACTGATTGCAAAATTGGTCTTTATAAGACCATAAGAAAAACAGACAAAAGTGCTTTGGGATGGAAAGGGGATGGATAAAGGGGAGCATATCCACGTCACCAGGGAGGGGAAGGTGTATATCAGGAGATAACTTCAGCTCTCTATTTCTCAGAGGCCTCCTCTGGCGTTCTCCTCTGACTGCCATGCCAATAGGAGGCAGAATTTCGAATTGTTCATGTTGCTCTATATACTTTGACCTACATTCCATCTTCGTGGCACAATTTTGTTTTAAAATAAATAAAAGTATCATCAAACAAGGATAAGACAATGAACAAAACAAACGAGACTGAACTGAGAATGTGCTATTTTTATGCAAACACAATTTTTAAGAGCTAGATAATATTTTCTTGAGAAAATTGATAGCAACAGTAATGGACTTTTGCCATTCATTCCAAAACCATTTTGATGCTACATGAAGCAGAGGACTCACGATACTCTTTGACGGGGAGTGAAGTGGGAATAAGGGAGAAATTGTGGGGGGGAAAAAGGGGGTTCTTTAATAAAATTCTAACTGAATTCAGATTTTTCTGCAAGTAGTTAACAAATGTCTTAGAAAATGATTTGCTAATGGACAGCCTTGTAAAAAGTGTAAAAGTTTTGCATGCGAACAGGGCACCCACTGAAAGACTCCACACCTTTCTAGGTGGTAGAAAACAAGCGAGGAAGACAGTAATGTAAAAACAAAGAATATATTGGCTGATTATAAAATTGATTATACTTGTGGCTTTGTGGCTATTCTAACTTTAGGTTTAGACTCAAAAGTTTAGTAGTGGAGTCACACTGTACTATTTTTCCCTAAAATTTGCCTATAATTTAGGATATGTTATCACCAAGTCAGGGTCAGTTCCCTGTGGTCACATGAAACATACATAGAGATTAACACACTTCCCTAATGAATTATTAAGAGCTAAGCAGATGCATTTAGAAGGGAAGCATATAACCACAGGAAGTAAGATTGGAAAGAAAATGTTCATTTAAATCCTCTATACTTCACAACCAACATCCATTTAACTCAATCCTGGTACCATTCCCAGGCTAGATGAATATTTCTGTAAGAATCTAATGCTCTTTCAAGGCACAGCCTGGATATAGCTTTTCTGAGGTTCAATCTCCCGCAGTCTTTCTTCTGTAGGCAGCAACTCTAACTCCCTAGTAGAGAGATTTAACTACCTGCTTATAACTTAATCAAAGAACCAGTATCAGTTTGCCTTTGGATGATGCTTCTATCCCTCCAAGTTCCTGCCAACAGCTAGTTATCCTTCTCTACTTCCCTGCTGTCAGCTCTTGCTTTCCTCTCAGGCCGCTGGTGCCCAAGAAATGAGAAAAAAGTTCCCTAGCAGCACGGTGGCTTGTGGGAAACACTGTGAACTTCTTCCCCCAGCAAGAAAGGTTCTCAGTAATTGTACTTGCGTGCTTCAGGTGTCTTCCTTTGCTCTGAATAAAATGGATTTCAAATTTTAAAAATGTCATGGCAAGTTTATGAATTAGCCTATCAACTGGCTTTGAAGGCAATTAAATGGGAGGGTTCAAAAACACAAACATCTATGTCTTTAAAATAATAATATTTAAAATATTATGCACAAGTCTCCTAGAGAGGTTTGATGTGATGTAAACAGCTGCCATCACCACCCTCCACACAGGTAAACCTTACAATCTTCTATAAGGCTAAGTCAGTCTCTACACTTCCATAAAAGTTTACGTTCTAATAAGAGAAAGGGTTTGGTAAAGAAAAGAACACAGAAGTGAAGCAACACAACTAGTGATTTAGTCAGTTGTGTGCTTAACTTTCATGGTATCCAGCCATTTCATTAAACTATTCCATGTGGAAATGCTCATCACTATTATTTGTCCCTGAATGCGTAGAGTTTCTTTGTTCGCCTTTAAGCTTTATCTCCCAATATACAGAACTTGCTTCAGGCAAACCAGATGACCCATAGTAATATGATATGGCCCATCTTTCCTGCTTCCACATCTTCTCTCCAGTTAGTCCTTGGCTTGTAATGCCTGTTACAAGTCAAAAAGGCAAACGCCTCCAGAAATTCTGTCCATTCTTCAACAACCAGCGTAAACATCATCTTCTATGTCAGAGACAAATCTCCTTCAGTCTAAGAAACTTACCTATTTTTATTTTTAGCTAGATAAACTGATGTCAAGAAAAGATACATTTCCTAACTTCCCTTTATGGCTCTCCTTTATGGCACTGTGTCTAAGTTTTGTCCAAAGATATACAAGCAGAATTGTTTATGTGAAGATTCTTTCTAAAGAGCTGACTCAAATGGTGGACATTCACTTCTGGTTCCTCTTCCTTCTTCCTTATGTAGAGAGAGTGTTTGGGTACTTATCTGGACGACGTGGGAAGGGCAGCATTTCAGGTTTGTGACTTTTACTTTATACAATGAAATGTTTTGTACATATAGATACACAATTAAGTGAATTTAATGTAACTGTACCAAAAAACCTAAGGGTATGAAGAATATCTAACTCAACTTCCATTCTTCAGGTTAGAAACTATATGTATAGTACAGAGGGAAACAATATGAAATATGCTATTATAGAACACATATCTTAATCTGAAATGAACATACTGTATTAATTTTTAAATAATATAAAGAAAGCTATTCTGAAATAAATGCTATAGCTTGCCTAAAGAGTAAAGAAATATAGCAACAGTAATGGACTTTTATTACAAGAGACTCTAAGAGACTCCAAGACTCCAAGAGACTCTAATTACACTAAAGATATATTAAAATAAGCATCCAGAATCATGGCTCAACAGTCCCTCACAAATTGGTACATGAATGTATATAAATACTGTGTCAAAGTTATCCCAAAACTTCTTGAAACTTTACAGAAAGTCATTGTGTCTTTTTCAGAGGGGAAAAAGAAACTTTTAACGTTCCAAATGACAGATGTCAAGACTCATGAAATACCTAAATATTCATAACTTAGCAGACATTCTAAACAACCATCCAGGGATATATACATATTTGCTTTAATGTTATTCCTGGGACCCATTTTAAACAAAAAAACATATAGGAACAATGGGAGCACAGAGTGAAAACATACTAAGAGGTAAACTCTACTAACTGACTTATATAACCACAAATTCCATTGCAGTTTTACGCTTTCGGATAATTTTCTGACTATAACCTAGTCGAGTCTTCAGTAAATAAAGAATTTCTCTTATAGAAATTAGAAAATAGGCAAAATTATGTGTATACAGTGAGTAAAACATGGGATATAGAAACAAACGACATGAATTTTAGTACTCTGTCACAATATATAACCTCAAGTTGTATAACTTTTCATTATTTGTAATATAGTTAGAACTTACACTTACTAAACACTTATTACATGCAAGGCATAATTCCAAAAACAACATCACTAAATATTTTAATTCTTACAAGTGCCCAGTAAGATAGGTATCATTATAATCCCCATTTATGACATGATGAAGGTGAAGTTCCAAAAAATTAAGTAATGTGCCACAGATGATGCAGCTAGGAAGTAAAGCAGCCAGGATCAGAATGTGGGCAGACTGTCTCCAAACCTGAATTCATAACCATTGTGTTATACTGCCTCAGAATGAAAATTATAAAAAGAATACTGACTTTGCAGGTTGGTTGTACTAAGTGAAGTTATGCATGCAATAATGCTTTATAAACTTTAGAAGTTTAAAGAAATGTAATATTAATAGAAAAATGGCATAGGAGTACAGGAAAAAGAAAATGAAGAATAAGGATGCTGTAACTTGGTTACTGGCAGAATGTTACAGACAAGGAAAAGGAAGGAGCAACTGAAATGACTCGAGTTCACCCATGGTTACTAGAAGAGAGATGATGATACTTATAATAATAATAATTTTTGAAAGGCACCACAATTTGTAGGGAGGATGATTACAGTTTTGGATTCAGTGGCTTCAGGAGCCAACAAGATACCATGTATAGATCTCAGGCAGGCAGTTTCCAAATTTATATTTGTAGTTTAGAACAAAAGGTTCGATTCTGAGATGCAGATGGGGGGGATTATCTGAATTAAAGAGATGGACAAAGCCTAAAAGTAGATGAGCTCTCTGAGAAAGAAAGAGTAGGGAAAAAGTAAAAGAGGCCCAGGACAACCCCTGAGGAAATATGTACGTTGTAAAGAGAAACAAGATGAAAAGGAGACTGTGAAGGAAACAGGGTCATGGTTGATAGAACAAGGAAGGCAGGGAGGGAAGACATGAAGGATATCAAAGGGAACCAGGTGATCAAGGGAGTTCAGGGAGTAGGTGCAGAGACCAGCAGGTCAATGATGGCCTTAGAAACCAGAGTTTCCAGACTGTAGAGACGGCAGTGGGAGGCCTACAAGGGTTTGAGTGGGCAAAAGAGTATGAGAAGGAGGGGTTAACAGACATGACTACATAATGAAGTTTGCCAAAGTAGAGAGAAACAGATAAAAATACTAGTTAGTTTTACAGATTAGTAACCTATTTCTCAATTTGAAAAATGTACATTTTAAGGCAATGATTCAAGAGTTTTTGATAGTTTCTCAGATTCATTTCCTAGTTATTTTATAATTATCAAAATAATTAAAACAAATGTGTATAAAAATCATGGTGAAAAGAACTGTTTCCAGTCCAATGCTTACTGTTGATATTGTATGTTTAGCCACAGCATAAAAGGAGACATTTATTGTTTTATTTAAGTACAGTTGAAAAACAAAAACAATTTAGGTGTCACTAAAGTATATACCATCAAGTTGCAGGGGAAATACTGCTTGGTATAAAATATCTTGTGATAAGGGTCAGAAAACAGCAATCTTTTTTTCTAATTAAAATCCAAAAATTCTGTTTTTCTATCAGTAAGTCATAATAATTATATCCGCCTTTTCCAATTAACCTCCTCAAGACAAAACAAATATTAAAATATTCCTGACTCATAAGGAAACAAGTGTTTTATGTACTCATGGTTAGTTACATAGATAGAAACTGATTTTAGGAAACAAAACTATTACTACAAATGGATTTCAGTATACTAAATATTAATGTGTATAATGATTATATTATTTTCTTATCCAAGAAAATAATTTTCATAATATGCATATAGCAATATAGAGATATTAGAACTTTTTTCCAATTTAAACTTATGACCTTAAAGTCAACTGATTAAATATGAACAGATATCCTTGTATTTTACTAAAAATATGATGGGTGTCTATAGGAAAAAAAATTAGAATGTAAAAGTTTCAGCTCTTTATCTTCAGTTGTCTGGCCTTTGATGCTATATTTGCTCAGGCAACTATTGCCCTCATTTAGTTGGGGGCAGCATATATTGGCAAGGGAAAAAGAAAAAAAGTGGATAAGAATAAAAGAATTAAGTTGGAAGTAGGCTGGCAGTAATTGAAAATATCTTTTTCACTTTCAAACATATTTAAAACTTAAATCCCGTCTTTTTTAGCTACTTGAGAAATATCTTCCAAGGGAATAAGAACTCTCATCAATACCACTGTTAGGAAGAATATGAGGCCAATGTCTTTGTCTCATTTTACAAAAAGAACACTTAGTTACATGGGAATGGCCGAGCCAGGACTTTTTAAGTGTCTACTCTAAAAGTAGAATCTACACATCAAACTAGAAAACTGAAACAAATATCCTTGAGATACTATTGATACTTTGAGATAAACAAAATCTAGTGGGTGACACTTGAACAGAAGGCCTAGAGTTACGATGAATAATACAGTGTTTTTTGACCTTTTTGTCATTATTGCCCCCTGACCTATGACACACACACAGACACACACACACAAGCCTTTTAAGACATTTTTTCCTAATTGCTTCCACCCCGTGAAATTTAAATACTGCAGATCTGCTGCAGATCTGTTTAAATATGCTATGATGCTCTGGAGGGCAATAACGATGATAATATCTAAGTTTTGTTTGCCCTCCCTTAAGGATCAATTTTCACCCCTATTGGGGTGATAGCACCCTCTTGAGAATGCAGGAATAAGGCATGTTTGTGAAACCAGGAAGATAGGCATGTTGCTGAAAATAAGTGCATGCATACTTCTCCGTGTAGAGAAGGCACATGCTGTATGAATCAGGTAGTCAAGGAATTGTTTGATTATACATCTTCCAAGAGTATATAAAAAGAGCATATCTGGTCCACGTGATCACTGCCCCCTGGATTTTATTCCCATCAGGCTCATTTTAGGAGCTGTCAGAAAAGTCTGGCTCTCACTTTGTTATACAGCAGAAACTAACACAACATTGTAAAAAAAAAAAAAAGAGAAGAAGACGAAAGAAAAAAAAGAAAAGTCTGGCTCTAAAAATATTGGGAGTGACTAACAAATATCATAACAGCAGCTTTCCGGACAGCCTCTTCAATAAATGGTGCTGGGAAAACTGGACAGGTACGTGTAAAAGTATGGGATTAAATCACTCCCTAACACCATGCACAAAAATAAGCTCAAAATGGATTAAAGACCTAAATGTAAGGCCAGAAACTATCAAACTCTTAGAGGAAAACATAGGCAGAACACTCTATGACATAAATCACAGCAAGATCCTTTTTGACCCACCTCCTAGAGAAATGGAAATAAAAACAAAAATAAACAAATGGGACCTAATGAAACTTCAAAGCTTTTGCACAGCAAAGGAAACCATAAGCAAGACAAAAAGACAACCCTCAGAATGGGAGAAAATATTTGCAGATGAAGCAACTGACAAAGGATTAATCTCCAAAATTTATAAGCAGCTCATGCAGCTCAATAACAAAAAAACAAACAACCCAATCCAAAACTGGGCGGAAGACCTAAATAGACATTTCCCCAAAGAAGATATACAGACTGCCAACAAACACATGAAAGAATGCCAACATCATTAATCATTAGAGAAATGCAAATCAAAACTACAATGAGATATCATCTGACACCAGTCAGAATGGCCATCATCAAAAAATCTAGAAACAATAAATGCTGGAGAGGGTGTGGAGAAAAGGGAACACTCTTGCACTGCTGGTGGGAATGTGAATTGGTACAGCCACTATGGAGAACAGTATGGACGTTCCTTAAGAAACTACAAATAGAACTACCATATGACCCAGCAATCCCACTACTGGGGATATACCCTGAGAAAACCATAATTCAAAAAGAGTCATGTACCAAAATGTTCATTGCAGCTCTATTTACAATAGCCTGGAGATAGAAACAACCTAAGTTGTATGAATGGATAAAGAAGATGTGGCACATATATACAATGGAATATTACTCAGGCATAAAAAGAAACAAAATTGAGCTATTTGTAATGAGGTGGATAGACCTAGAGTCTGTCGTACAGAGTGAAGTAAGTCAGAAAGAGAGAGACAAATACTGTATGCTAACACATATATATGGAATTTAAGAAAAAAAAATGTCATGAAGAACTTAGAGGTAAGACACAAATAAAGACACAGACTTACTGGAGAATGGACTTGAGGGTATGGGGAGGGGGATGCGTAAGCTGTGACAAAGTGAGAGAGAGGCACGGACATATATACACTACCAAACGTAAGGTAGATAGCTAGTGGGAAGCAGCCGCATAGCATAGGGAGATCAGCTCGGTGCTTTGTGACCGCCTGGTGGGGTGGGATAGGGAGGGTGCAAGGGAGGGAGACGCAAGAAGGAAGAGATATGGGAACATATGTATACGTATAACTGATTCACTTTGTTATAAAGCAGAAACTGACACACCATTGTAAAGCAATTATACTCCAATAAAGATAAAAAAGAAAAATAACAGTAGCTTTCCAACCTTGCAAGCAAAAGAACATGTTTGACTATTTTTATTTATTTATTCTGCTAATATTTCTTTGGCCTCATTTATAGGCGAGTCCATATACACACAGAATTTAAAAGTCTCCTAATTAAATGAGAGAGTCCTATCAGTTCACATAGCTTTCAGAAGACCTTGCTTTAATAAATAAAATGCCTTTCAAAAAGTCAATAAATGAATTTTTCAAAATGTACCGGGGTTATAAATGTTTATTTGCTCAACATGTAATAATCAAGCTCTGTCATACTACTATTTTAAAGTCTATAGCTAGGCATAAAATAAGCTGATCTTTAAAACAATATGTTAAATGCACAGAATTTTTACATTATAGTAAAGAAAAAGAAAAGAAAATATAAAATGTGGAATGAATTGTTAACTACATAATGTAATTGATATTTTTTATTAAACTATAGATAATATATTGGAATAATCCAAGATATCTGAATGTCTTCTCATTTGTGGAAAGGTGTTATCAAGTATAACTTGAAACTTTCACTTATGACTTTTATATAATCATAATGTATGTAAGATTAAAGTATTGAAAAGATGTGGATTATATAGGTTTTCAAACTTTCATTTTTGTCATCTTTTCATCCCCAAATGGTCATCTCAGCACATCTCAAAATGGAACCTCTGAATGATGGTGGTTTTGTATATGTTGGTGAAGCTCAAACAACTATTATTAGTTTTGTTTTGTTTTTTTTTTTATTCCTTCACATTCTAAATGTCTTTATTTTAATCACAGGCACCCCCTCCAGCTTTATTAAGATATAATTGACATATAACATTGTATTAGTTTAAGGTGTACAATGTGTTGATTTGATGTACTTATATATTGCAAAATGATTACCACCAGAGCTTTTAATACCTCCATTGGGTCACATAATTACGATTTTATTTTTGTAGTGAGAACATTTAAGATCTACTCTCTAAGAAACTTTCAAGTATGTAGTACACTATTATTAACTGTAATCACCATGCTGTACATTTCCAGACTTGTCTTATAACTGAAATTTTGTACCCTCTGACTAATATCTCCCCATCTCCCTGCCCCTACCCAGTCATTAGTTTTTTTTTTGCTTTATCACTGTCCTTTATTTTTTTTTTAACTTTTAAAAATCATTTTTCATTTTATTTATTTTAAAAAATAAATTTATTTATTTTAGGCTGCGTTGGGTCTTCATTGCTGTGTGCAGGCTTTCTCTAGTTATGGTGAACAGGGGCTACTCTTCGTTGCGGTGCATGGGCTTCTCTTGTTGCGGGGCACAGGGTCTAGGGGCGTAGGCTTCAGTAGTTGTGGCACTCCAGCTCTAGGGCACAGGCTCAGCAGTTGTGGCGCACGGGCTTAGTTGCTCTGCGGCATGTGGGATCTTCGTGGACCAGGGCTTGAACCAGTGTCCCCTGCATTGGCAGGCGGATTCTTAACCACTGCACCACCAGGGAAGTCCCATTAGTTTTTTTAAAAAGTAATTCATAAGGGCCTATTAGACAATGGCATACAAACAAAGATGCAGAGCAGTTTCTGGATTGTTTCTCTCAAGCTACAAAATTCCTCTATAAAAACTGAAAGTTGACATTTCTAAAGTTTAATAGTACAAGCTTTTTAGTTAATTTTCAATACATTTCCTGAATATGTTTTTAAAGGGCAGATAACTATTGTACTGTAGACTTTCTATAATATAGTTATGAACTGTTTAGGCTTTAAAAGTTATGCTATCGGACTTCCCTGGTGGCGCATTGAGAGTCTGCCTGCCGATGCAGGGGACACGGGTTCGTGCCCCGGACTGGGAAGATCCCGCATGCCGCGGAGCAGCTGGGCCCGTGAGCCATGGCCGCTGAGCCTGCGCGTCCGGAGCCCGTGCTCCCTAACGGGAGAGGCCACAACAGTGAGAGGCCCGCGTACCACAAAAAAAAAAAAAAAAAAAAAAATAGTTATGCTATCATTCTTTTTAATTTATAATTTATGCTTCTACAGGTACAACTTACTTTAAGCAACTTAATGATATGAAAATGTTTTCATGAAAGACAAATCAGGTGGTAATTCTTTGCTATATTACAGAATTCTTTAAAATAACACATTTTCAATTGCATCTCAAATTATTTATTTTCAAACTCTAAATTAAACTTTTCCAAATGATAGTTATTTCATAATGTGAGTTATACCTATACTACCTATATTTTTAAAACTGCTTAAATCAAGCACCTGGATCATTTTTGAATTCTGAAATAAAATGCAGAGGTTGATTCAAACTTGCACAAAGAAACGTATCTTTTATATGACCTACATAGACCAAAAATTTCAAGTACTATTACTTGATTACTTTGGATATAAATATACAGTAAGAATAATTTACCTAAATAATATAATGATAGTTTTATCCTTATATTACATAACTTAGGTGGAATTAACAATTAAATTTCTCTTTCATTTTGAGGCAATAATCAGAGGAATCCTAGTATTTGTATGGCTCTGGAAAATGGCAGTTTTATTTTCCTCATAATCTTCAGAAAAATCTTTTTTTTTTAATGAAGTAAATGATTTTGAACCCATCCACAAGAGATACATCCAATTTATTGACTGATGTGAATAGTGTGGAAAGAACTGAGACCTACAGTTTTAAACCAATTTTAAAGAACTCCAGTGACAGAAGATCTTGCAGTGCTATATTTAGTGTGAGGTCACTGCCCCCTTAAATCTATCTCTCACATTTTTAGTCCAGTAACATATCTAAACTGTGGATCTGACAATGTCAATCTGTAAAAACCCTTCAATAGCTCTCTGACTTGGCCTCTCTCTCATCATTCATGTCCTAAATTAATATGTCCCTCATTCTGTTTCACCTTCTTAGCTTTTCGTAGTCACCATTCCAGTGAGGGACACTCATAGAGGATCAGGATAGAGAGGAATGGGGCACTTTAAACTGAACTCCCTTTCTGCAGGACACCCTCCCTTATAGCCCACTACTTCCACCCCCCCACCCCCGAGTATCAGTTTAGTGTTCTTCCGTGGGGTACTCACACTGCTCAATGCGGATCTTGAAGGTGACATTTATCACCCAACACACTTACGGCTATCTGGCTTTGTCAGTCTCCTTCCTGGACACTACGCTCCATGAGCTAATGCCTACATCTTCTCTTTGTAAGATAGGTCCTAGGCTGGTACCTGACCTGGCAGTAGGTGCTGAATCACTGTAGAATGAAGGAAGCATAGGGGACTAACAAGTCATTTGTAAGACTGGCTTGAAATTTGAGAATAAGTTACTTTCTCCCTTGATTTGTTTCAGATTGCTGCACAATATAAAATTTGGTTTGTTATTTTCCTCTTTGACTTACCTCCTCTGGAGGGATGTCTATAGCTAGAGATTTACCAACATCACCGACAATCTTAGCATACATTTTAGGTAAAATAATAATAGAGTTGGCTCTCCATATCCCAGGATGCAAAAACCATGGATACAAAAGACTGTACTGCGTGACTGATTTTACGTAAGGGACCTGAACATCCTTGGATTTTGCTATCCTGGAGGGTCCTGGAAGCAATCCCTGCCCCGTCACGGGAACTGAGGGCTGACTATATTGGCTCATATGAAGTAGTGTGAGGCAGACAGAGCTGTGCTCAAATTCTGGCTCTTGTATTGATCTGAACAAGCCACTTAACCTTTCATGTCCTTTACGTGTGAAATGAAGGCAATCATTCCTACCTTTCAGGATGGCAACACAGGTTTAAATGAGATATTATATGTAAAGCACTTATTGTACTGCCTTGCTCAGGGTAAATATTCAAGATATTGGAGCTAGTTTAAGACTACCTTGTTCAAAGACTGTCAAATGAAGACAAGTCACCCAAATAATATGCATGTCCCCAATCCCTCAAGGAAAATATATTCCCAAAGAGAAACCTGTGTCTCTCCAGTGAGAAAGGAAAAAGAAAAATTACTATATTTCCCAAGGAATTTAATTACTCTACTACTAACTGAGATTAGTGTGTATATTTCACCATCCTGCTTTGTTTGGGGGAGTGAGGTGGGGTGGAGAGTTAAAACTCAGATAATGATCTCAAGTTTTAGAGGCAAAGAAATTCACCTTCTAAATCCTATCTCCTGTTGGCAAGTTGCTCAGGAGAAACGCTGTCAGAGCAGATTATTTGTGTTTAGAGCAGTCACCACCACATCCCAAGAGATGACAGCCATACATAGCTCACCAGCTCTGGTAATATATAATCAATCACCTTTTGCATCCTATGGTTATAAGGATTTTTACAGCCTGCTTGAATAATACTGGAAAAGTCAGTCATTCAGTCTTTTAGCTAAAATAAACTCTCTGATCAATCCTGCTTGGAAGGAAGATCTGGGGGTTTCTTGGTAACCTCTCGAAGCCTATGAAAAGCTCTAAAAGGCTGTGAGCCAAATAACAAGACTTACTATCTAGTAAAAGTGGAGAGAAGAGAATTAGTAAAAGAGAGAAATGATTCAAGAGCCTAACGCCACAGCAGAAATATTGTGATGTGTAAAGAAAATCCATACTATGGGACCAGTGGGGGAGAGTGGGATGCTTATTCATTTATTGGCATATCCTTTAGGCAGATTACACCAATAAGATGAGGTTATCACCCAGGTGGGCCTTTGGGATTGGATCGGGGGAGGCTTAAAGATATAACTCTAAATTAGGAATCCAGGGCTAGGTATGATGTCCATTATATATTAATTTATCTTTACTCACATGTCTTAGGATAATACCTTATTTTCTCCCTTCTTAGGAAGATAAGCAATTTGACAGAGGATCCTGGACCTAGATGACTCCCTGAATTTAGAGGATTCTTCTGTGGGACACTGAAGCTCATAAAGTGAGGCTTTGAAGTTCTTTTAAAATGCTAGGTAACAAAGTAATAAGGAAGGTTTGATGAAATTTCTATGTTTCTAAATAATGTTAAATTACATAGTTCCTCCATTCTGCAAACTCCACCATCTACAACTCAACAATGGAGCTAGAGAAGTTTATATACTAAACTTTTAACCCAGGGCTATGTGGATAGTGAGTTCATTCAATGTTATATATACATACATGCATACATACACATACATATACACACACAGTATACATACAATGTGTATTTATGTGTGTGTTTTTGTGTGTGTAGTAGCCTAAGAGCAAATAATTCAGATATTAACTTTAGAAAAAACTGTGCTCTTTTCACTGGGACTTATTTTAAGGTCCAGGCCCATTTTATTGTTTTGTTACATTAGGAAATCTGCTATGCAGCCTACATGTTGAACTTCCTATTTGTGATTATCTCACCCTGAGGAGAGAGAGATGAAAAGAAAAATACGTGTCTCCCATATGTGGGAATTTTCTTTCTTTATAAAGATATGATCATATACCTTCTCACTGAGAAAAGTCAGTGCCCCAGATGGTAAGTTTTGGCTTAAAATCCATAACACATGAGGAATAATATTCCATTGATTAGCATGTTCTGCACAGAAGAACAATCTTATTTTCCCAGTAAGCCTCTCTAATGAAATAAACATTTGAACCAACAGTAATAATTAATATCTCTACTTTCTGAGGCAGTTTTAGAGCAATAAACCAAAGAGAGAAAAAAAATCTTGTTTCTGGTGTAAAAGGCTTAGAGGCAAATGACCAGAGAGCAGCAGACCTTGCTTAGATGGATAAAGACTGGGGTCCTGCAGTGGGTCTCATCTTATTGCTTTAACCATTTCTTTGGAACTTCAGTAGGACGTCAGCCCAGCTGAACAGTAGTTTAGGGAGAATCATTTACACCACACCCAATAACCCCACTGACAACCACACAGACCCCAAAAGAAGAAATGCAGGGACTTATACAGATATCCTACTCTAAGATCAAGACGGGAAGAATTAAGGACACATAGGTTCAGTTGCTTCTGTTTTCCTCTCAACATCCAGATTACTAGTAGACCCTTTTCCTATGTGTAAAGGGTGTGATGTATTCAACTTGAACAAATGTGAGTGGGCTAGAGAAAAATGTGGATAAATTGCATCAGAAACATTCTTCACTAGGTTAAGATGAACTTCTCTAAAGTGACTCTTCTCCCAGGTTATAATCGTCGGCAAGGATTTGAAGGTTCTTGTGTGAAAATTAACCTGTCAGAAAGAACACTTCTGGTACTGAGCGGGGTATTTAAATCATGTCGGGAAAGGGACAGGTGAGTCCCTCAGCTAGCCCCCAGTGATCCCAGCACAGTCTGGATTTGTCTTTGGTCCAACTTTCATTTTTGCATTTCCTTCCCATCAGTGGATCTCTATGTTCTATCTCCACAAGTTAATCACTTTGTGAGATTTTTTTAAAAAAACCACTAGTGTCACAGCCTCACGATCGCTGACTCTGGCGTGAAAGGTTGATGAGGCTCAGGGTTCAGTATTTTAAAGATCCCCAGGTAACTGCAGCAGTACTTCCTTCTTAGCCCCATGCTGTACTCATGTTCTCATTAAATGCCACTCAAAATTGGTTATCAGTGTGCTGTGAATCAAATCAGGGCCATTACTTTTAAGTCTATGCCATTTAAAATAGATTCTATTTGTGTCTCTGAGCATTTTAACAGGGCTTCAAGCCATTTACAGCTGCTCATATTGAGAATTTTGCAGTTTTTCACAGCTCAGTTTTACAGACTTCTCCTAGCTCTGTCACATTCAGTAAACTTGCCTCAACAAGCTAAGAGAAAATGCCAAAAACCAGCACTCCTACTGCTCGGCAGTCCTCTTATAACTGCTTCAATTCCAGCACTTAGCAGGAAGACATTTAAATTTTTATTGTATTCCTATCTATCAGAAAAAAGAAGAATTTACAAGTTTGACACTAAACAATCACAGATGGAAGATGTGAAGTAGGATCACACATTTTACACTGAAGTATAATGTAGCTATCACTAAATGCAGACCAACACAAAATCCATCCAACTTTCCCTGTGGCTTTAGGGAGAATGTAACATATTCATTAAAGAATGTCCCACAGAATTTCAAATGTCAAAATACAATATAATCATATTGAGAAAATCCTTCAAATTTAGTAATGGAAATTTCATAATACTGCTGAGAGAGAAAATTGCCAGTTTGTAATTATGCCTCTTTCTCCGCAGGTACCACTCATTACAGAAACTAGGAAAACATCATGGTAATGAGATTCCTAAAGAAGAAAGTAATAAAAACAGATGTACGCATACCAGACGACCACACTGTTAATAAAAGACAGTTTACTCCATTGTCATGATTTTAGTTTGTTTATAAATAGAGAAAACAATATAAGAAAAGTAGAAAAGCCTTCTCATTTAAATTCTATCTGTTGATAAAAATCTATTTGAGAAAGCTTCTCAATACCAACCAGGAAAACTCCAGAAGCAGCCCCATTCCTGTTTGCCTTGTTTGCTATGGGAAGTACAAGTCCAGCCTCCTGGTCCTTCATTGGCCCTTCACTGACAGTTGGACTCACAACATACCCATCATCTGTCCCAACTTCCCTTCCTTGTACCGTGCCCTCTATGATTTCTGTTCTAGAACCAGAGAACTTTCCTATATCTTTTACATCCTCTTGGAATTCTCTCTTTACTTCCTAGCCTTAAGGAATCTTTAAAAAATTCCAAAGCCCAGGCTATAGCAAAGGCCAATTCAATCACAATTTCTAGTATTTTTTGAAACTCTCCAAGTCATTCCAGTGTGCAATTTTGAGAATCAGTGATTTATGGGTTCTCTATTACATCAGCTATTTCCTAATACTTTCAAAATCCTTCCCCCTTTTGACAGATGCCTGACAAAATTCCAACCCTTGATCAACCATGGACTACTAGGAAAAAAAAAAATGGCACACAACAAAGAGGTTGATTTGGCTTATAATCTTGATTACAAATGAGCATTCAGTATTACCTAGATATTCTACTACAGTTCTCTAGTATTTTCATGCCTGAAGATGTCCATTTCATACTTCTACTTTTTTCTCAAAAGTCTCTTACTCCTTCCACTCTCAAATGATAACCTCACTGATAATATAAAAGTTATCAAGCATGAACTTCTTTGCCTTCACACAACTCTACTTACATCCAGAAATTGACATGAAAACAATTGGTTTAACTGAATGAATGAATAAATAAATGAGGGAACAAATCAATGAGTTCCAATGATTCCAGATTACTTCTGACATTTCAGTTTTATGTAGTAACAGCTGATGTCATGGGGAATATGTATTTTATGACTGCAACGTGAGTTTTCAGTTTTCTGGACTACCATGCCATATTATAGTAGTGAAACATTGTTAGTTTTGTTGATTTTAACCCTTCTAGTTCAGTACTTTTTAAATGAGAAATTGGAATCACTTATGTTTTGACATAAACCCAGAGAGTTACATGCAGCATTAAAATTTCTAATGGAATGAAGGTGTACTCATTTAGAAAATGGTATTCTATAACATAGAGTCCCCAGGAGGAAAAAGAAAATGGTAACCGGGAAAGCAAAGCTTCTGTTGCAAGAATGATTCTTACTTTAGTTCAAAGACTTTCTGAACAAGTGGAACATGAACATGACAGTATTGAAAGTGATTCAGATCACTCTGCATCTGAATCTCTATCTATATATGATGAAACTCAAGAAAATGAAGTCAAGTTGCTTAAAAAGATTTTCTTCAAGTTATAAGACACTTGGTTATGTGAAAATTAACATATTTGGAGTTAGCTGTCCAATGTAACCTTCTCCTACCATTGCCCAGCCTAGAATAGGATTACAAAGAGCTTTCTGAAGAGCCAGAAAAATTTTCACAGAAACTGACTTGGAACTAACTCGATGATGACAACACTTTAATTCACGTTATTTTTGAAATTCAAATCTTTAAAAATGATTAAATAATATTATTTAGTTTTTGACTTTGAGATTAAATTTTCATCATTTTGTTTGGATAGCTGATTCTTAAGATTATACATGTCTGCCAATATTTTAAATCAGCAAGATGTGTGCTTAATATTTAGATTTTAATTTATACTTTACTTGATATTTTAAAATATGTACATGTTTATATTTTAAATGAGTTAAATACTTAGGTTCTTCTCTTTTTCTAGAATTCTAAGCAGTCTTTAATAAAGAATACCATCAATGCATTATTTTGGTATTTCAGTTGACTCTTAAAAAATGACAAGGTTTATCCACTAGTAACTTATAGTTGGCCCTCCATATGCTTAGTGTCTCCACATCTGTAGATCCAACCAACCACTTAGTTTGTAGTACTGTAATACTAAATACTGAAAAATATTCATGTATGAGTGGACACTTGTGGTTCAAAATTGCATTGTTCAAGGGTCAACTGTACCTGGAATTAATACTGCAGCATCTGTATTGGTGGTTTTTTTCCCAGTACACAATTACTGGACATAGTAGCCCATTTGCCTGCCTGGCCACACCTCTCTATAGCAGTTCCTGACAAGTCACATGACAAGGTCATGCAACTACTCCCTCTGCCTCAGTAAGCTAGGTTAGGAAAAGGTAGCACTTCCAAGATAACCAGAGAACCACCAGAAAATGGGGCAAAATATATCATTAACCACAGTTTCTTCTTCTTTGAATTGCTTTAGCAGTTTATCTACATACAAGTATAGGCATAGTGAGAAAGTACTGTGGGTTCAGTTCCAGACTACCTCAATAATGTGAATATTGCAATATAGTGAGTCACACAAATTGTTTGGTTTCTCAGTGCATATAAAAGTTACATTTACACTATACTATAGTCTATAGTAATAGCATTATTTCTAAAAACAATGTACATATCTTAATTTTAAAAATAGTGTATTGCTGGGCTTCCCCGGTGGCGCAGTGGTTGAGAGTCCACCTGCTGATGCAGGGGACACAGGTTCGTGCCCTGGTCCGGGAGGATCCCACATGCCACGGAGTGGCTAGGCCCGTGAGCCATGGCCGCTGGGCCTGCACGTCCGGAGCCTGTGCTCCACAATGGGAGAGGCCACAACAGTGAGAGGCCCACGTACCACAAAAAAAAAAAAAAAAAAAAAAAGTAGTGTATTGCTAAAAAGTGCTAACCATCATCTGAACCTTTGGCAAGCTGCAGTAGTAACATTAAAGCAAATCAAAACCACAATGAGATATCACCAAACACCTGTCAGAATGGCTATCATCAAAAAGTCTACAAATAACAAATGTTGGAGAGGATGTGGAGAAAAGGGAACCTTAGTACACTGCTGGTGGGGATGTAAATTGGTGAAGCCACTATGGAAAACAGTATGGAGGTTCCTTCGAAAACTAAAAATAGAATTACCATACGATCCAGCAATTCCAATCCTGGGAATATATCTGAAGAAAATGAAAACACTAATTCGAAAAGATAACATGCACCCCAATGTTCATAGCAGCATTGCTTATAACAGCCAAGATATGGAAGCAACCTTAGTGTCCATCAACAGACGAATGGATGAAGAAGATGTGATACAAAAAATATATATACACACACACAATGGAATATTAGTCAGACATAAAAAAGAATGAAATTCTGCCATTTGCAACAATGTGAATGGACCTAGAAGGTATTATGCTTAGTGAAATGTCAGACAGAGAAAGACAAATACTCTGTTATCACTTATATATGGAATCTAAAAAATGAAACCAACAAATGAATATAAAAAAACAGAAACAGACTCATAAATTAGTGGTTACCAGTGGGGAAATGGAAGGGGTGGGGCAAAATAAGGGTAGGAGATTAAGAGATATGTATTAAATAAATAAGCTACAAGGATATATTGTACAGCTCAGGGAAATATAGCCAATTTTGTAATAAGTTTAAATAGAGTATAATCTGTAAAAATATTGAATCACTATGTTATATACCTGAAACTAATATAATACTGTAAATCAGCTACACTTCAATTAAAAAAAGAGTGCTGATCACAGATCAATGAAAAAGTATGAAATGCTGTGAGAATTATGAAAATGGGCTAGATACAGGAAGTGAGCAAAGGCTGTTGTCAAAATTGTGCCCATAGACTTGCTCAACGCAAGGTTGCCACAGACCTTCAATTTGTAAAAAACACAATATCTGTGAAGTACAATAAAGTGAAGCGCAGTGAAACAAGGTATGCCTGCAACATATATTCACTGAGGTCATCCTATGTGTAAAGCAGATGTTTTTCATTCTATATTTATTTTTAACCAACAATTAAACATTAAATAACCACTGATTATAAAAATAGCATAGACATATCCACATAGATTATCAATAATCACGTCTTATTTTTCTAATCTGTCTCCTTTTAGTTATATTACAAATAGATAAAAAAATAAACCATAAAGCTATTAAACCATCAGTCAATACCAGGCCTTTCTTACTGAAGAGTTCATGATGTTTTAAAGTGATTGAAAATCACATTTTTTCATTAAACTTGCCAATCAATGAATGATCTCTAAATTGATTTCTTTGGGCCCCAGTTTTTTCATTTATTTGAAATTTAATATTCCCAACTGACTTTAATCTCACTCCACTGCTTCAGTCCTACTCCTTCTTAGACTTTCCCTGAGTTTGTCATATGGCTTTCTTGTGCCTTTCTATTTTTCTATGTTTGCCTGGCTGAAGCAGCTCATAAATTCCACCAACAACCTAATCTCTTAACCCAGTTTCCTACATATTTACATGACATTCTCTGCTTATCTCTATCACTGTATCTAATGAATGTACTAGGACAGAGATACTTGTCTGCTTACTTGTCTGGATCCCCTTTTGGGTTTTGAGACCTTGAGGGCAAGAACTCTTTTTCACCCAGGAATATCCACCACTTAGCAATACCTGGTACATAGTAGATACATATAAATGTCTGAAGCATGAAGGAATGTTATAAATTGTGTTAAAACACATTCTAGAATGTGTTATAAATATATTATGTATAGTTTAAATTGATATATATGTCAAATTCACTAACTTTTTAAACTGAAGTTGCTTTATATCAATCTACATCTCTCTCTCGCTCCCTCCCTTCCTCCCTCTTTCTGTGTAAAATAAATCTCGGCACAGGTATTCCAGAAAAATATATTAAGTTTTTTTTTTTTTTTTTTTTTTTTGCGGTCCACGGGCCTCTCACTGTTGTGGCCTCCCCCGTTGTGGAGCACAGGCTCCGGACGCGCAGGCTCAGCGGCCATGGCTCACGGGTCCAGCCGCTCCGCGGCACGTGGGATCTTCCCGGACCGGGGCACCAACCCGTGTCCCCTGCATCGGCAGGCGGACTCTCAATCACTGTGCCACCAGGGAAGCCCTATATTAAGTTTTATACAATGCTCACACACACTCATACACAGATACCATATAATATATAATAAATGTTAACTGATTAATATCATATTGGCTTATCCTAGAAATGAGAATCAAGGCAAACATCACACCTCTTCATACATGAAAGTTAAGATGTTTTAGCAGCAGCATTCAGCAGACATCACTATGAATTAAAAAAAAAAAGTAATCTTAACTCTTAGTGAGATTTACTATAGAAATGGCTTAACTTCTGTATAATTAACCACATAATACCACCTAGGAAAATGTCATTTGATTTTTAACAAAGAATTACTGCCTTTACTGATGTTTTCAAGAGGAAATGAGTTAAATATTTTAAGAAACTTTTACATTAAACAATATACCATCAGATAAGATTCTAAAGAAACACTCTTGGATGGAATTGAAACATCAGCGTTCAGGACCCATATATTCAATGGAATAGCTAGTAATATTAAAAATAGTAATAGTAAATTTAACTTCAAGTGAAATTAAATTTAAAGAAACATTAAATATGAGTTATGTGCCTGGCAATATTCTAAGTCTTGTGTACGTATTAAATCATTTCACCCTGAAAACAATCCTCTGAGGCAGGCACTACTCCATTCTACCACTGAGCAAACAAAGGTACAGAGTAATGATGCCCCTTACCCAGCTCACACAGCTAAGCTTGTATTCCCATCGAGATCGCTTTCTTAACCACTATGCTCTACCTTTTCTCTAAAAGATATTTATTAACCATATTTTGGTAGCTAATCTATACACTGATCTAATAATAATTTTCATTTCTAATTTTTTCACATTGTAAATAGAATAAAAAGACAATCAGCTGCTGTCATTTTCTAGTTGTACAATATTGGGTGTGTCCCTTTTCCTCTCTGAGTTGTAGCTTTAGTAAAATGGGACTTGGAACATCTACCTAGATACCTGAATATTCTTCTTTCACCCCATGTTTCTTTGCAAGCCAGACAGTATTAAAAAAAAAAAAAACTTTTATGAAGATTGAGTTAGATGAGGCATATGAAAATGTTTTAGAAAATATAGTATGCTATGTCAAATATAAATTTACTTTTGTTAATATTTATTATAACTCTTATGATCAATGATATAAAAATATAAAAGTAATTTAACTATCCCTGCTCCCCTCTTCTATATTTGATTCTTTCATATGATGATATGGTAGAAGAATAGGAAATATAAACCTATTTATTCATAATCAATTAAAATAACCTAGCAAATTAAAAATTAAAAAAACCTTGCAAATATTCCCCTGGCTTTAAGCAGAGTGAAAGAACTTTTTTAAACTCAAAATTATGAGTATATAAGACAAAAACAAATAAAATAAAACAAATAAGCCAAACTGGCATCATTGTGAGAGAATTCATATTGATCTTAATTATTTTTGATAAACAGAACACATATCTAAATGCCTGATGAATTTAGGTAAATAGATTTAAATGAAAAACTACAAAAGTATGTTGTTTTCTTACTTCTTTTAAATCATTCTTTCTCTACTAGAGGGAAATAAAAATAAAATTCCAAAAGCTAGTAAGTTTTAAAATGCCTAAAACATGAGTAAACGACCAGATTGCTCCTTAGTCTTGAATTTCTTAAATTGATCTTTTTAAAAATTAATTTCTTACATGCCACTTGAAAAAAGAATAACTTTCCTTAAAACTACAACTGGGGCTTCCCTGGTGGTGCAGTGGTTGAGAGTCCGCCTGCCGATGCAGGGGACACGGGTTCGTGCCCCGGTCCGGGAAGATCCCACATGCCGCGGAGTGGCTGGGCCCGTGAGCCATGGCCGCTGAGCCTGCGCGTCCGGAGCCTGTGCTCCGCAACGGGAGAGGCCACAACAGTGAGAGGCCCTCGTACCGCACACAAAACAAAACAAAACAAAAGAAAACTACAACTGGTGATTGCAGCTAATGAACTACTGCTAAAAATAATTACAAATTAATTATATATATGCATATATGTATATATATAAATACATAAAATATCCTTTTTTGTAAAAATGTGCAAGTCTTGTGATGTGCTAGATACTGTGCTAATTGCTACTCGTTCATGAAGATATAATAGTGAATAAGATACAGATGACCCCTATTTTCATTCAGTTTTAAATATATCAAGGCAGCTATATATTTAATAGTTTTTGAAAATGTAATTTTGTTATGTGCCACAAAAGGTAGGTATAGGGTAATATAAAAATGTATAATAGGTAAAACTAGTGAAGTTTGAGGCTTTAGAAAAGACTGCCCTAAGGAAAAAAGATTTGCAAATGAAGGATTTTGTCGGGTATGGCAGGGGGTATCTGAGTAGAGTGATTTCAGAGGGGAGAACAGAAAAATATACAGAATTCATAGTGGAAGGAAGTTGGTACATTCATTGAACTGAAAGAAGGCTTGCTTGACTGGAGCAGAGCCATCAACGGGAAGACCCATGGGAGACCATTCATGCAAGGCCTAGAGGTCAGCTGGAGGACACTGCAGCCATTGAAGCCATTCAGCAGGAGAGTGCCATGATCAGGAAGTGGAAAAAAATATTTAAAGTCATGATAGCTTACAGGGAAATATTAAATTTCATAAAACAACATCAATAATCAGAAATTATAGAGACTTTGGAGATTACTGGTTTCAAAGTTAGTAGAGAAGTGCTAGATTTAGATAAGACATTGAGACAGAAGGATTTTTAAAAAGTGCTATATTGGAGTTAAACATTATAAGCCTTTTGAAGGACAAATGTAAGAAGAAAACTTCAAAAGATCTTTGAGTCCTGTATCAAAGAATAATTTCAAAATTATATTTGATACCACAAATATGGTCAATTTACAGACCTTATAGAGAGATGCTAGAAATAATTGTGTTTATTTAGCTGTGTTACTATTGAAAGTTCCATGGGAAGAGTTTCCAAAACAGAATAGCATCTTAGCCATCCTCAGGTTGAATATATACAGTTAAGATTATATTAATATAAACATTTCACAAAATTTATGAAGTTACTGGAGATTTGTTAAGATCTTAGCTGTCCATGATCCATTTTTACCCTCAGGGAAAATATTGACCAAGACTCAATTCTCATTATGAACTTTCATCAGACCTTTTTTTTTTTTTGCGGTACGCGGGCCTCTCACTGTTGTGGTCTCTCCCACAGGCTCCGGAGCACAGGCTCCGGAGCACAGGCTCCGGACGCGCAGGCTCAGCGGCCATGGCTCATGGGCCCAGCCGCTCCGCGGCATGTGGGATCTTCCTGGACCGGGGCACAAACCCGTGTCCCCTGCATCGGCAGGCGGACTATCAATCACTGTTCCACCAGGGAAGCCCCATCAGACCTTTTTAAATCTGAAAGTTATCAATATTAAATTAACTAGGGCCATTAATTCTCTGTCATCTGCAGATAGTTTTATTTTACTCTGATGCTCTGTTGCATGCTACGGGCTAGAATTGTCTTCACCAAAGGACAGTCTCAGGAAAAGGACTCTATCAGGTACTTCAAACTACTGACACTCTCAACTCTTCGCTATAGGCTTCTGAGCTGATATTGTTTACACAACTTCCAGACTAAAGCAGTAAACTAAGTCAGGATTACTAGAATTCTCGGATGCAGTGGGCTTCAAGAATTAATGACAGGACTAACAGCATGAAATCAGAGGTCTTCTTTGATTTTATTTCTCTAACAGGAAAGTTGTTTTAGTTTCCACATATATAAGGAAACTCTTTCATTTTCTTTTTAATCTATCTATATACACTGCAACAATTTAATAAACCCTGCTTTTGTAAATGAAATAAAACATTAAAAAATCTCTCACTTTACATGGTGACATAGTTGTTTACCTAAGTTCATTGACTCCACCTTTTCATCAAGATATAATTGAATAAACTGTGCGACTAAGGCCTTACTGGAAAAGCCATACTCATGAATGATGTTCATTGTGTGAAAGAGGACTAGTTGCCTTTTAGGAACTGAGGCCGGTTTTACTTATGAATACAATGCCTGCAAAGTCCACCCAGGAAGCCCAGCCTGGTGCCTGAAAGACAAAGTGCCGTCTCACAGGTCATAAGGGCCACTTCCTGACAGGTTGGGAATATTAACAAATTTTGGTGATCCTGAGAGGAGAGGGATGCACTGAAAGGTACAGGTTGTATGGGTGAAATATGGTGTATGGTTTATTGGGTCTGGCTTCCTAATCTCAAGTTAGCAAACAATAGAGGCTTTTAAAAGTCCTGTTGTGGCCTCTTCCGTTGCGGAGCACAGGCTCCGGACGCGCAGGCTCAGCGGCCATGGCTCACGGGCCCAGCCGCTCCGCGGCATGTGGGATCTTCCCAGACTGGGGCACGAACCCGTGTCCCCTGCATCGGCAGGCGGACTCTCAACCACTGCGCCATCAGGGAAGCCCCAATCTGAGATTTTTAAATAAAAATTTCCAGATAGAAATGAATTAATCTGAAGCTCTACAGCTTTTATTGTAGAAAAATGTCAGTCTCCCATATGCATTTTCCAATCTTTCTAGCTCTCTCTAACCTAAAAACTGGTGAAATTTCCTAAAACTCAAATGGTCATGGTTGACCAAATAGAACTGAAAATGGTATTAGTTGATTTTTATGTTTTATCATTCAAGATCCTTTAGACAACAATGACCTTTGAATATTCATATTTTCCTATTTTTTAAAATAAATACATTTTTTTGTCCATCACAGCATCTTGGGCGTTGGCTTCCACATTTATAATACAAGTATACTGGTATACAATTACCTCAAAGAAGACCAATAATATTAGCTCAATATGCTATGACATGACAATTATATCCTTCTTATGTTCAATGTATTACAAACACTATAATAATAAACTCGATTAAATTCAGAATAATAATTCTGTTTAAAAAAAGTTCACCCCACTTATTGACAACAATATTAAATAAAATACCAGCCATTAGATTACTTTTGCATCATGTATTAGTATAACAATAATCTTAAAGCAATTTAATTTTTACAGTTTACACTGTAAAAATGACAGTGCTTTAAAGAAATAAAGTTATAATTTTCTATTTTAAACCTGAACAACCAAACCAAAATATTCTGCATAACTTATGTCATATATAATATTAGTTAACATTTTAAACACAGATTGGATATATGTTCAGCTCATACTTACCCATGAAATTGAGATAGCCTTCTCCGCCAAGTGCATGAGTAATGAGTCGAATCATTTTATGAAGCTGTATTCCACGATCAATAACTGGAGTAAACGGGGTTAGAACACTCATGTTGGTATACATTTCAGCATCCATCAACCAAAATGCCAGCGTCTTATCCCCAACGAGTGCCTATAAAAATAAAAGTCACTGAGATAAATGCAAATAATAGGTACTAAGCAGCTGTGATTTATACTAGAATAACATGCAATTATACAGAATGGAAACAATGCAGAAGAGGTGTGTGAATTAATATTAATTTCATGTATTTTCCAACAGTCACTATGCTGAAGGTGAGCTGATGAAATACATGAGAGATCTCATGTACCTATGTTTCTTTCATTTTTAAAATAGCTTGGTGAAAAACTCATGATAAGCTACCTGAATATTTGTTATAATAAGCTGATGCTTCACATTTTTTGAAGTTAGAATAAACATGTATTTTAATGTTGAGAATACTAACAGATATTTTTTCTTTTTTTAGGATTTGAACAATGAATTTTTTAATTGAATGAATTCTTTAAATTCTATAGTGCTTTACAATTTTCAAAAGTTTCACATACATGATTTCATATAATCCCATAATCTTACATTAAACTATTAGAATACTAATAGATTTTTAAAAATATCTTGTATATCATGATTTTATTGTTTTGAAAGAATGGAAGAGTTTCCTAAAAGTAATTTATATGTATATGCATTTATATTTATATAGATGTATTTATATATATATAATATGTATATAAATATATTACAATGGACCCTCTCCCCTTCAGCAGCAAATTGACAACTTTTTCTTAAAATGTAAAATTTGCTTTCTCATTATATTTGCCATCTAATCTAAAATTAGTTTATTTTATATGAGAATATAATAGTTGACAAATGGGGCAGGTTAACTCAGAAACACCCTGAGCAGCAGAAGAGGCCTCTTAACGATCTGAATTATTTATGGTTAAAAACAGCTAACTAATACCAAGTGTTATTTATTGACAAAAAATTATATATAGTGAAACATAGAGACTAAACCATAATCTCTTCACCCTATTACTATATGATTATTTTCATTTTTAGAAAAATATTTTTACTTATAAACCTATTTTAATCTCTAAGCTATTTTCACATATATATTCATATTTATAATTTTTTATCAGGTTTAAAATTCAGTATACATTTGCTTTTATAGAAAGAACTAGGCAATTTGCATCTTTTTGTACATTCCCAACAATTTGTAATATAAGGCAGAATTATGTGGATCTTTAAAGTATGAAATAATTCTTGGTAAATCCATACTGTTTCTGTACATTTGTGGAGAAAAATTATGAAATTAACCTACCAGTTTCATCTTCAATTTGTTTATTCCACTCATTTATTTATTCTTTTATTCATTCATATAAAATACACATATATTGGAAGCTCAAAACATGCTATAACTGCTAGGAGTTTGTAATAGAAAGATATCATTTATGCATGCATTTTAATTTTCATATTGTTATGTATTTGGCAAGGGATTCCCCCAATCTTAAATTAATACTACTCATTTCTTATTTTGTTACGTATTGGTTCTGGTTTCTTCATAGGTATTTGTTTGATCTTGCTCCACAGCCAATTTAAGTTGAAAAGAAAGTGCTGCTCCAACTAGGAAGATGCAAAACTTAATATATGTCTACTTTATGAGTGAGCAAACATTCTGTACAGGCCAAACAGTACATAGTGTAGGCATTGTGGGCTCCTTCCTCAGTCTCAACTACTTAAATATACCATTATGGCTCAAAAGCAGCCATAGACAATAGGTGAGTGAATGAACATGGCTGTGTTCCAATTACCTTTACAAAAACAAGCAGCAGACAGAATCTGGCCCATGGGCCTTGGTAGCTGACCTCTGGTCTACTTATACTTTCTTAACAGTTCAAAGGAGACACCTGAAAAACTACTGTCTACCTTAAATTGTCAATTTCTGCTGAAATACTGAGGAGCTTATTGGTTTAACTTTAATTTTCTGAATACATATACTGCAAATAATTTCAGACAGTTTTACTGTCTTTTTAATGTATAAGGAGTTCATTTTATGTTGTTTATGCTGGTTCATAGGCTTTATATAACTGAATGGCCATTTCCTGCATTTATTTATGTTTATTGAGTGACTACGAGGAATAGCACAGTGCTAAAGCTGGAAATACAAAGGTATCAGAAGCAAATTTTCTGCTTAAAATGTGATGAGAAAGTGAAGAATGGGGAAACTATTTTTTCCCTATACACCTGGATGAAGGCTTCAAGGAGAGTATGTCTGAGCCAGGGCATTAGGTCTTCACACGAGCTTCCCAGGTGACGTAGGCATTTGCAGGTGTGTGGGGAAAAGTACAAGATTGGAGCAAGGTTGACCTACTCAGGAATGGGTGGAAATTTAACAGTATTGAAGAATAGAACTCTTGGAGGGTTGAGCAGAGAATAAACTTTGGCATGAGCCAGGATATGACAGGCTGTGAATGAGAAGATTTAACCAAAAGATCTGGGTTGACAAAATTAGCTTTGCCCTTTGGAAAATACCTCAGACTACATTACAGAGGATGGACTAAAATCAAAAGGGACAGAGGTCAGGGCGATCAATCAGCAAAAGATTTCAGTGACTGAGGGAAAAAATGATGAAAGCTTGTGAAAAGGCATAAAAGAAAACCTTTAGAAGGAAACCTAAAATGGAAATTAAAATTAACCTGGATTAGCACCAACATTCCTCTTGTGACAACAAAGGAAAACATGTAAGATAACACTTGAAACTGTCATTCACAATCATTTAATTACAGTTTGGCATGGTAAAAGTGGTACTGCATTTTGAAGCTGGAATTTATGGATCTACAAAATAATTTTTAAATGTTTTTCAAGTATGAATAGTTGTCACATAAAATAGACAGATAACACATTACATTAACTGTATTAAACTATAGAAATTTGTACTGTGATATGTTTATAATTAGGTATGTTAATAAATACAGACAGAGACAGAATGGTTTATACACATATTAATTTACCTGATCATGGCTCTCTGCATAAGCAATGCACTTTTCAAGGTAGCGTCTGTTTGTGAGTGTATACACTATATTGCCCATATTCCAATCTTCATCTTTATATTCTTTAAGTAACTAAATAAAAGACAAAAAATAATTCCAATACACCATTATCATCCTTACTTTAAATCCCAGTCTGAGGGTATACATCATATCAATCCAAATTATTTAAGATGCAGATATAAGCACACTCACAGAGCAAAAATATCTTTGTCAAAACTTTTACTGAAATCACAGCTTTTATACAGACTATCCAAATGACAGTGGTGTTGCATGTGTGTGTGCATGTGTTTGTTTTTCTGCAGATGATTTGATCACTGCATTTTAGGATTTTTGTAACCTTTTTCCTCTGTAATAGCTGCTACCTCTTGATTAATGACCACAGTGAAGTGTTGTGCAGTATGTCTTTCCGGAACTTCCACAAGGTAGAGATATACTTGCTACATTTTTAGGTTTGAATGAAAAAAAAAATTAGCATGAATAATGTCTTGTTCCATTCTTAAAAAAAAATTAAAACAACTGTTATTTCAAAGTATAAAGCCTAATTATCATGAATAATTATCATCTTAACAGACCACACATTTTTGTTTCCACTTCAGCTGCTACTCAGTCTCCAGTGTGGCTTCTGTGCCACTAACACCTCTTCAGTGCAAATGACCTTGCCAAAATCTCAGACTATGATTGTCTCCTAGGTCAGTAATTGCTCTTTCTTAGGCAAATGCTTGCAGTACATGATGATAATGCTGACCCTACCCCTTCCATAAAATGCTTTCCTTCTTAGTCTACCAATTGTGAAACTCTTGACTGTTTTGTTTTGTTTTGCAACCACTCTAGACATCCTGTAAAATCCATTCCTCTGCCTATCCTATAAAAGCTGGTGCTGCTCAGAGTTAATAGCGTAAAAATAGCCTGTCCTTTTACTCAACGCATTCTTTCTAAGTGGGTTCATTTCTCTTGTCCAAAAGTGTCAATGGCATGCTGATAGAAGCAGAATTCTAAAATGGCCCCTATGATTCCGGCTCCCTCAGATTCACATCTTTGTATAGTCCTTAACCTGGAGTGTGGGAGGGTCCTTTGAATACAATGGGTGTCCTTAGAAGAAACTGTGAGATAATAACAGTAATGTTTTAAGTTGCTAAATTTGTGGTAGTTTGTTATACAACAATAGAAAATTAATGAAGATTTTGGTACAAGAAATGGGGTTCCAGCCTGCCTGTATCTTCCTTTGCATGTTTTTTTTTTTTTTTGGCTCAGTGGAATTCAGAGGTGCTTAGCCATCCTGCATAATTGCATTGTGAATCACTGAGAACCAGAGGACAGGCTATATTAGGCAGACTAATGGTCACCCACAGGTGTTTACATCCTCATACCCAGAGTCTGTGAATATGTCACCTTACATGGCAAAAAGGACTTTAGAGATATGTTGAAGTTAAGGACATTGAAATGGGTAGATTATCCTGGATTATCTGGATGGGCCGAATGTAGTTGCAGGCATCTTTCTTAAAAGATGCCTGAATTGTCAGAGTAAGAGAGAGATTTGAAGATGCTACCCTGCTGGCTTTGAGGATGGGGGAAGGGACAATGGACTAAGGAATACAGGAATACAGGTCCATGCTTTTACAGGCTTTTAGAAGCTAGAAAAGTCAAGGAAACAGAGCCTCCAGAAGGAATGCATCCTTACTAATGCCTTGATTTTAGCTTAGTAAGACCCATTTCAGATTTGTGACTATATGACAGTAAGTTTGTGTTATTTTAAGACACTAAGTTTGTGGTACTTAGATACAGCAACAATTTGAAACTAATGTATAGACCTATACAAATATGCTCAATTAAGTTCAACTACTGTGTAAAAACAATTCAGTGGAAGTAGGTTCAATGGACTTTTCAACAAATCATGCTGAATGAGTTAGACATCTATAGGCAAAAGAAAACAGAAAAAAACCCTTACACGTTGACTGAACAAAAACTAACTCAAATGGACTATGGGTTTAAATATAAAAGTAAAACTATAAAATGTTTAATAGAAAACAGGCGAGTCAAAGAATTCTTAGGCTTGTCACCAAAAGAGATCTCTAAAAGGAAAAAAAAAAATAAATTGGCCTTCATCAAATTTAAAGGAAACAAAGAACTTCTTGTTCTGTGCAAGTCCACATGAAGAGGATGAAAAGACAAGCAAAGACTGGGATAAAATATTTGTCAACCACATAGCCCCCCACAAAAGAGTTGAATCTAGACTATATAAAGAACTCTCAAAACTCCACAGTAAATAAATGATCCGATTAGAAAATGGTCAGAAGACATGAACAGACATTTCACCAAAGAGGATATACAGAAGGCAAATTAGCACAGGAAAAGATGTTCATCATCATCAGTCATTAAGGAAAGACAAAGTAAACCCATAGTGAGGTACTTCTGCACACCTGTTAGAATGATTAAAATAAAAAATAGTACAATAGCAAATGCTATTGTTCAATGATGTACAGAAATTGGATCTCACCAAAGTGGCTGGTGGAAATGTAAAATAGTACAGCTACTCAGAAAAATACTTTGGCAGTTTTTTAACAAATTAACATCCAACCACTATAAGACCCAGTAATTGTACTTTGGGGCATTTATCCTAGAATAATGAAAATTTATGGTTATACAAAAATATGTACACAAATATTTATAGCAGCTTTCTTTACAAGAGCCAAAACCTAGAAACAATCTAGATGTCTTTTAATGGACAAATAATTAAACTATGATACATCCATGCCATGGAATACCATTTAACAATGAAAAGGAGTACACTGAAGTAGAGTCACAGATATAGAAAACAAACTTCAAGTTACCAGGTGATAAGTAAGGGAGGGGGGGATAAATTGGGAAATTGGGATTGACATATACACACTACTATATATAAAATAGATAACTAATGAGAACCTACTGTATAGCAAATGGTACTCTACTCAGTACTCTGTAATGGCCTATATGGGAAATGAATCTAAGAAAAGAGTGGATATATGTATAACTGATTCACTTTGCTGTATACCTGAAACTAACACAACATTGTAAATCAACTATACTCCAATAAAAATTCTTTTTTAAAAGTTGAAAAGGAATAGACTACTGATACATGCAAGAACCTGGATGAAATCCCCAGAGAATTCGATTGAGTGAAAAATGGCAATTCCAAAAGGTTACATACTGTATAATTCCATTTATATAACATTCTTGAAATGAAAAAATTATAGAAATGGAGATCAGGTTAGTGGTGGTCAAAAGTTAAGGAGTAACTGTGGGAAGAGGGAAGTGCGTGTGGTTATAAAGGCAACATTTGGGAAACTTGTGGTAGTGGAAGTGTTCTACATCTTGACTATGTCCATATCACTATCCTGGTTGTGATATTGTACTATAGCTTTGCAAGATGTTACCATTGGGGAATACTGTTTAAGAATTCACCAGATCATACTGTATTATTTCTTACAACTGCATGGAAATCTACAATTATCTTAATATAAAAAGTGTAATTAAAAAAACTATATATAATGAAAAATACCAGATGCTCAATAACTATTTGGTAGAATTAATAAATGAATGAATTCAATTAAATACCTATATTACCTTTACATGAACACGTCAGTTATTAGATAATAAAAATGATCAAATAAAATGAAAGAAGAAACAGCAAATTTGGCATATTTTAGATAGGCAAATATTTGTTCAGTAAATGACTAAACTAATATGATATCCCAAACTACTGATTTTGAACTCTACAAGTAGAAAATGGTAAATAATTTGTTTCTGAACAACAAAAACATGAATGAAATCTAGCATTCTAATCTAATGCATACTCTATGTGTAGATAAAATGCGTGACACATACATTCTGAGTAGTTGTCATTTCTATCAATACTCATGTGTTTTATTGACATTTGAAGGAATGATAATCATTTATGGGATTTTTTTTAAATGCACAAATTATAAAAGGACTGGAAAATCACTGAGTTTTTAAAAAAAATATTATTTTAACTATCTCATCTTATTAACAAAGGCTCTCACTTTGGTGATGAAAAAAGATGTTAAGTAATTACATAAAACAGAAGATGATATCTGTCTTCAGAGGCTTTACAAACTACAAAGACAAGATGGCCATATCCTAAACAGAGGACAATACATTTTTTTCTATTTATATGACGTACTGCATAGTATAGTATCTTGAGCATACAAGGTACTGAAATGTTTAGTAAGTTAAATTTTTTTTAAAACCTGACATGATTGCTCAGAGAAGGAAATATCCTACTGTGAGCCATGACTGACTGGAAAATAATTCTAGGTTGATGTACACCTTAAAATATCCTGAAATTTGCCCAAAGACTGATGAAGGCTTTTCAGTAAAAAAAAGTAAGATTTGGCACTTGTGAGGAGAAAAAAGTCTGTGTGGAAGATTAGAAATAATAAAAGATGGTGGGTGGATAAAGAACCTTCAACTAAGGTAAGAAACTTGAAGACCACAGCATTTTTTTAAGGTAACAAATACAAAGCAACTTTCCCAGGTATTAAAGTTGGAACACACATTTGTTTGTTCCTTTGATTTCTAAGTCTAATCGCCTCTGTAAAACCCTTGCTTTTCGACCTGACAATGTTTATGAAATCATTATAGATGGAGAAGCGGAAGTTGTGCTGGTAGAGTTTTAATGTCACAGCTGTGCACTGCCCAAATTGCCTAGGGATACAGAAAAGGCAATTAAGAGATGATTACAGTAACTATTTCCTTCAGAGTAGGCTTTATGTTTTTTCTGTACAAAGTTAAGCTCTTCTACCGTTGTGATCTCATGGCACCTGTTCATGTCTGTACTAAAGGGCTTAACAGAAAGCAATGATTATTTGATACGTATCTGACTCCTTATACATATTCAGCGTATATAATTAAAGACTTAGCCACTCAGAAATGTTCTACATCAAATCTATGTAACAACTTTAGTCGTTTAGACAAACATAAAATGAAACAAAATATAATCCAAACTACTTGAACGGTCATTAAATTTAATAAAATTGTATTAGAAATCATATGCAAGGTGTCATGTATAATTATTCATTCCTAGTGCCTAACACATGGTAAGGACTTTTAAATGCTAAATAAAGGAATGGATAAATCCAAATCTGTTGAGAAAAAAACCATACTATGAAGCAAGTACTGGGAATTAAGGAGTGACTTCTATATTAATTGATGATTTGCAGGCAGAAATGGATGCATTGATGAAGTTTAATGTGTTTTAAATATAGAACACCAAACTTTCATATAATTGCATTGATAAGGCAAAATTCCATTTACACAGCTAACATTATATCAATCATATTTTCTCTGTGCCTGTATAATGCAAGTGTGAATACTTTAAATTAGAACTTTTAGAATTTTGAGAGGCACCTTATAAAAAGCACAAGAAGCAACACACTAATGAGAGAATACTTCAATTATATCTGTAACTACTGATCACAACCAAGAAATAAATCAAAGAAATAATAAATAAACCAACATAATACATAGTATCCGCAGGAAAAATTTTTTTTACATGAAACCTTACCTGGATCCATTTATCTGGAACTGCCATGGCTAATCGATAGTCAAAGCCACCCCCTCCCAGGGAAATTGGAAAACACAGAGCTGGCATTCCTGATACATCCTAAAATAAAGAGCATCAGAATTATCAGTTCATATTGCTTAAACTTTTACTATATATTCTTCTGACAGTAAAATCCAGGCCAATAAATACAAACAATAAATAGGGGTGAATACTCTTGGGAGTACTTTGGTAGCATAACTGTAAAAGTAGATAAAATTGTGATAATGTATCTCATTTCCCAATAAGATTTTGTGTAATGCTTTTCATTTCAGGACAAATTTGATCTCTTTTCCTTAGTAGTACATAGAGAACACAAAATAGTAAAAGTGCTATTGTTGAAACATAGCTTCTTATACTAATTTTTGGGTACTATATTTATTAACTACTGCTTTCATCAAACATAAAAATACATGTGCCATAGATCTGTTATTCTTGTTCTCTTTGTATACAGCATGGACATATAGTGTATTTTGTGAGAACTTAGCTTCTGATGAAATGGAAAGTAGAGTTAGCACACTAAGAGCGAAGCAGCAAGATGGCTTTCACTATAGTCAGTTACACTTGGAAATGGTCTTTGAAGTTATCTAGTGGATTCTCTTCATTTAGAAGATACAGAAATTGAGGCTTATTGAGGTGAAGGGATCGCTAAAGACATGTTTCTCCATGGTAGAGCCAGGACTCAGACATCTGGCCTTTTGACAGGATCTTCCTACTGTCATGACACCACTAGATTGTCAGTAATCAAATAAATATACAATCAAACAGATAAGTAAAAAAATAATGGTACAAGGACCCAGATGCAACAAAATACATTACTATAACAACTGTGGTAAAATATGGGACAAGTACTAGTAATTCTAACTCCACAATATCTTTCCAATAAATTCTTTTCCTTTGCTCCATTTCTACAGACACTATCTTATTTAACCTACATTACTGTTTGCTTCAACCACTATATTTCCAAACAAAGTTCCCCATCTCCAGTTTCTCTTTACCCTAATTGCTGCTGAAGAGTCTGCTCCTATCACTGCTTGCCAATAGCTTTCAATAGCCAACAATAAAAAACTCAAATTCTTCAATTTAAGATATAATTCAACAATTATACTTTAAGTGTTGACAATATAGTTCACTATTTGATTATCGGCTTCCTCATTCACTGTTAAAATTTAAGATCCATGGAGCAGGACTTTTGTTGCTGTTGCTGTTGCCATTGTCCACTGACATATGCCAGGAATCTAGAATAGTAGAAGAGTCGCTGGCATAAGGCAGGAACTCAGTAACTCCCTGCTGAGTGAATGCATGAAGGTGCTGCCAAGGATTTCAAGATACATAAGACATAATACTTGACTTGCTGGATTCATGAACTAGGACCTAAATGAACATGCACACACATACACTTATCATGAAATGACAACGTGCGTGGCTGTCATAATTGTTAGCTGAAGTACACAGAAAGTGCAAGGAAGAGACCTCTATCTTTCCATCGTTATTTTTACTATTTCATTTCAAATATTCAATACCTCATCCACTTTGAAACATTTACTCTTCCCTGTACTTGTCACAAGCTTTTCTGTGTGTGTCATTGCCCAAATTCTTCTTTGGATCATTTTCCTTACTTCCTATGAAAGACTATCACATACTCTGAGCTCTCTGAGACTTAACTGCTTCTTCTTCCACAACACCTCATCCTCAAACTTGTCCCACAGAAAAGCTGGAAAAAAAGAAACATATGACCTCTCTGGACTTCCAAAATATGTATTAATTGTTTTCTAATGGAAGAGAGCTACAGTTAAATATAGTACATGGTGGGATACATCCATAAGAAAGTATTCATCAATAATATCTTATTTCTACATACTTCCTTATAGTTTATAAAAGTGAAAAAAAGATGAATTAAAAAAAGTGAAAAAGGATGAATGTTTAACAGAAAAGAAACCATTTTAAAAGAATTATATTTATCAAAATATATCACATTTTCACAGATATGATAGGTATTCAGTTCAATTCCTTATAAACACTGGCTGAATATGTATTAATCTCAGGCACCTGTGTTAGGCACTGGAATTACGGACACAATGCCTTCCCAAAAGAATTTTTGTAAGACCCAGAGTTTTCCTAAGACTGGTGATAAGATGACATTAAAGATCAAGATAATTTTTCTCAAGAAAACATTAAGGTACAGTCTATATTCGGTCTACAGGTAGTTTTAGCAAATAGTTTGAAAGGAAATAGAATCTGCTAAGAAAAATATTTGGACATCAATTGGTCTTAACTCCTAAATCTGACTACTAGAAGGCTGCCCCATTAATGCATATGAGATATTTCTAGTTCTCTTCTGGAAGTACAGAGCTAATGACTATTCTTTTAAAATCTTAAAAGAAAAAAAAAAAGTAAACATAATGGTCACTAAAATAAATATGCTTTAAATATAAAGGAGTTGATGCTTACTGACATAGGATATTAAAATGATCATGTATGTTTCAAATGAAGTTAAAATAGTTTTAATTCTTTAATATCTAAAGATGACTCATGACTATTCCAGAGGGGTAAAAAGCCTCAGTTATCAAAAAAATATTTTTAATTAATACAGCAAATATAACCATGTATAATAGTAGATATACAGAAAAAAGGCTTCAATTTTAATAACTATTATTATAAATAAATTCAAATGTCTACTACAGGACTTTATTGTAACATTGCATTACTTATTCATTACACCACATTCCTTTCTTAAAAAAAAAAGTTCATGAGGATCAATTCCACATTCTGAAGACTCTCACTAGACAGAAAAGTGATGTATTGAAATTGAAGTAGTTTTCAATTTAAGTAGAATAAATTGAAGATACTTCTTGTTTTAAAAATATCTAAAACCAAGTAATATAAAGTAGGCTAAAGTCTCCAAGTTTCCTTGGTAGAAACACTGATAATCATACAAGAGCTCCCTAGATGATGAAACTATTTTACTTGAAATGAATGGAAAGATCAATGTAACAATTTTAAGTTTCATGTATTAAATAATTACTTCTTTTTCTTCAGTACCCACTTCTGATTTGTGATGTCATTAATTGTTTGTAGTAATTTGTTATATATAATGTCTCGGCTTCAAATTGCCATAAATATAATTGACAAAACTAATTAATTTTTTTGATGTTTAACAGATAATATTAAAATATATAAAGACAAAATAAAAGTTTAAAAGTACTAATTTACATTAAAAAATATTCAGCACAGAAAGTGTTAGCATAAGTACTAAAAAGACTTATAAGTTATGACCAAATATAGGTAGGTAGAGATTGTGAAACAATACAGAGTATCAAAATGGCATTGTAATTGTGGGGTTTTTAAATTTTATATGAAAATTTACTCCAGGAATTTAGGATCTATTGCTCTATTCCTAGAAGATATTTAGGAGGCAAAAGGTCTCTGTTCTCGATCCAGAGATAAACCAGGAAATCATATCACCTAGTTTGAGATTTGGAGTTTTGAGAAATGATGTATAGAAAAAAGGCTATACAAACAATAAACACTACAAGAAGGAGACTGTCACTACTGCATATCATTCCAATGAACAAAATGCCAAAAATGTGAAAATACACCTTAACTCTGACTCTTTCAATAGCCTTACTACTTTTATATGCCAATCACTACACTTTGTATAGAACAGTTTTGACACACTAAGTTCAATTTTAATAATAATTCCTAGTTAGAGGACTCACAAAACCAGAGGGACTTTACTACTAAATATAAATTAGCATAAGCATTTAACAAACTTCTTAATTTATCAAATTTATCACCAAGAGGGGAATTGTCAATTATGCATATACCGAATTATATCATTACGGTGCAGCTTTGGGACAGTTAATCATGAACCTTCAGTAATCATGAATAACTAGTGAACATTTGGCAATTTCAGAGCAATAACGTAAACAAGAAAGGTAATTGCATCAGAACAAGAGAGGTTTCAGAGAAGCTCGCAGGCAGTGATCCATGCCATCTCTAATGATTAAACCAGAAAGGAAAAAAAAACTTAAATAGCCAGACGCATATTAATATTCAATTCTTTTCTGTGCTGAAGGTCACATGGCAAAAGGACCTGTCCACTGATTAGGGTATTTTACTTTCTAACCACTGGCAGTTTCTTTTTTAACAATGGAATAATGACAAGTAATTAGGGTACATTATCTGATAATAGGAAAACAGTGAATTCTGAATAATGTGCCACCCACACAAGGTAGCTGCACTATAGTCAGGGTATAATTGCACTTATGCAATTACTGACAACATAGAGATCATTCAAATATTGTATACTGATAAAATGTTCTATTTTAAAGGGGGTCAGAGGGTAGAGATCATTATACCTTTACCTCAGCTATTGTTATAGAATCTGGATACAGCGTGTGAACCAAATGATTTGCCAACATGATATAGGTCAAAGCGTCTTCATCTACTTGTAGTCCAAAATACTCATGGTAGTCACCGGAAAAATTCTGACCTAGAGAACAGAAAACCAATATGGATGCATCATGTTAGCATGTAAGTCTTAACTCTGCACAAATGCCTCCACCAATTAGATGGTTGATATCAGTTTTGTTATCATAGCAAAATGTCATGAGCCAGCAATTATATGATTTAACTTACAAAAGTACTCCATATCTACATTCAAAGTTCAGACAATCCTGCAATTCAATTTTTGTTTTACAAACACAAACAAAAACCCTGTGATTTAAAATTTTAATTTAATTTGAAGTAAATTTTACAGGAGAAATATGAAGCAAAATGATACCAAAGAGAAGCCGGCTTCCCTGGTGGCGCAGTGGTTGGGAATATGCCTGCCAATGCACGGGACACGGGTTCAATCCCTGGTCCGGGAAGATCCCACATGCTGTGGAGCAACTAAGCCCGTGTGCCACAACTACTGAGCTTGCGCTCTGGAGCCCGCAAGCCGCAACTACTGAGCCTGAGTGCCACAACTACTAAAGCCTGCGTGCCTAGAACTCGTGCTCTGCAATGGGAGAGGCCACGCAATGAGAAGCCCGTGCACCACAACTAAGAGCAGCCCCCGCTCTTCACAACTAGAGAGGGCCCGCACGCAGCAACCAAGACCCAACGCAGCCAAAAAATAAATAAATAAAAGAAATAAATTAAAAAATAAAAAATGAGACCAAAGAGATTCATAAATTTTGTTTTAGATACATTTTTTGTCACACTAAAAGATCTTAACGTTAGCTAGCTCCTATTCAATCCCTCTGAAGAAAAGGGAGGATTTTGTCTGTTGGTGGGCATTTAGGTTGCTTCCACGACCTGGCTATTGTAAATGGTGTTGCAATGAACATTGGGATGCATGTATCATTTTGAATTATGGTTTTCTCTGGGTATATGCCCAGTAGTGGGATTGCTGGGTCATATGGTAATTCTATTTTTAGTTTTTTAAGGAACCTCCATACTGTTCTCCATAGTGGCTGTATCAATTTACATTACCAGCAACAGTGAAAGAGGGTTCCCTTTTCTCCACACTCTCTCCAGCATTTGTTGTTTGTAGATTTTCTGATAATGCCCATTCTAACTGGTGTGACATGATACCTCATTGTAGTTTTGATTTGCATTTCTCTAATAATTAGTGATGATGAACAGCTTTTCATGTGCATCTTGGCCATTTGTATACTTTCTTTGGAGAAATGTCTATTTAGGTCTTCTGCCCATTTTTGGATTGGGTTGTTTGTTTTTTTAATGTTGAGCTGCATGAGCTGTTTATATATTTTGGAGATTACTCCTTTGTCCATTGATTCGTTTGCAAATATTTTTTCCCATTCTGAGGGTTGTCTTTTTGTCTTGTTTATAGTTTCCTTTCTTGTGCAAAAGCTTTGAAGTTTCATTAGGTCCCACTTGTTTATTTTTGTTTTTATTTTCATTACTCTAGGAGGTGGATCAAAAAAGATCTTGCTGTGATTTACGTCAAAGAGTGTTCTTCCTACGTTTTCCTCTAAGAGTTACATAGTGCCCAGTCTTATGTTTAGGTCTCTAATCCATTTTGAGTTTATTGTTGCGTATGGTGTTAGGGAGTGCTCTAATTTCATTCTTTTACATGTAGCTGTCCAATTTCCCCAGCACCACTTATTGAAGAGACTGCCTTTTCTCCACTGTATATCCTTGCCTCCTTTGTCATAGATTAGTTGACCATAGGTGCGTGGGTTTATGTCTGTGCTTTCCATCCCATTCCACTGATCTATATTTCTGGTTTTGTGCCAGTATCATATTGTCTTGATTACTGTAGCTTTGTAGTATAGTCTGAAGTCAGGGAGCCTGATTGCTCCAGCTCCATTTTTTTCCCTAAAGGCTGCTTTGGCTATCTGGGGTCTTTTGTGTCTCTAAACAAATTTTAAGATTTTTTTGTTCTAGTTCTATATTGTTAATTTGAAAGGGATTGCATTGAATCTGTAGATTACTTTGGTAGTATAGTCATTTTCACAATATTGATTCTTCCTAACCAAGAACATGGTACATCTCTCTATCTGTTTGTATCATCTTTAATTTCTTTCATCAGTGTCTTATAATTTTCTGCATACAGGTCTTTTGTCTACTTAGGTAGGTTTATTCCTAGGTATTTTATTCTTTTTGTTGCAACGGCAAATGGCAGTGTTTCCTTAATTTCTCTTTTACATTTTTCATCATTTGTGTAGAGGAATTCAACGGATTTCTGTGCATTGATTTTGTATCCTGCAACTTTTCCAAATTCATTAATTAGGTCTAGTAGTTTTCTGGTGGCATCTTTAGGATTCTCTATGTAGAGTATCATGTCATCTGCAAACAGTGACAGTTTTACTTCTTCTTTTCCATTCTGTATTTCTTTTTCTCCACTGATTACCATGGCTAGGACTTCCAAAACTATGTTGAATAATAGTGGTGAGAGTGGACATCCTTGTCTAGTTCCTGATCTTAGAGGAAATGCTTTCAGTTTTTCACCATTGAGAATGATGTTTGCTGTGGGTTTGTCATATATGGCCTTTACTATGTTGAGGTAGGTTCCTTGTATGCTCACTTGCTGGAGATATTTTATCATAAATGAGTGTTGAATTTTGTCAAAAGCTTTTTCTGCATCTATTGAGATGATCATATGGTATTTCTTCTTCAATTTGTTAATATGGTGTACTCCGTTGATTGATTTTCGTGTTTTAAAGAATCCTTGCATCCCTGGGATAAATCCCACTTGATCATGGTGTATGATCATTTTAATGTGCTGTTGGATTCTGTCTGCTAGTATTTTATTGAGGGTTTTTGCATCTATATTCATCAGTGATATTGGTCTGTAATTTTCTTTTTTTGTAGTATCTTTGTCTGGTTTTGGTATCAGGGTGATGGTGGCCTCATGGAATGAGTTTGGGAGTGTTCCTTCCTCTGCAATTTTTTGGAAGAGTTTGAGAAGGATGGGTGTTAGCTCTTCTCTACATGTTTGGTAGAATTCACCTGTGAAGCCATCTGGTCCTGGACTTTTGTGTCTTGCAAGATATTTAATCACAGTTTCAATTTCATTACTTGTGATTGGTCTGTTCATATTTTCTATTTCTTCCTGGTTCAGTCTGGGAAGGTTATACCTTTCTAAGAATTTGTCCATTTCTTCCAGGTTGTCCGTTTTATTGGCATAGAGTTGCTTGTAATAGTCTCATAGGATGCTTTGTATTTCTCCGGTGTCTGTTGTAACTTGTCCTTTTTCATTTCAAATTTTAATGATTTGAGTCTTCTCCCTCTTTTTCTTGATGAGTCTGGCGAATGGTTTATCAATTTTGTTTATCTTCTCAAAGAACCAGCTTTTAGTTTTATTGATCTTTGCTATTGTTTTCCTTCTTTCTATTTCATTTATTTCTGCTCTGATCTTTATGATTTCTTTCCTTCTGCTAACTTTAGGTTTTGTTTGTTCTTCTTTCTCTAGTTCCTTTAGGCGTAAGGTTACAGTGTTTATTTGAGATTTTTCTTTTTTCTTGAGGTAGACTTGTATAGCTATAAACTTCCCTCTTAGAACTGTTTTGCTACATCCAATACATTTTGGATCGTCGTGTTTTCATTGTCATTTTTCTCTAGGTATTTTTTGATTTCCTGTTTGATTTCTTCAGTGATCTCTTGGCTATTTAGTAACATATTGTTTAGCCTCCATGTGTTTGTGTTTTTCACATTTTTTTCCCTTTAGTTCATTTCTAATCTCATAGCGTTGTGGTCAGAAAAGAGGCTTGATATGATTTCAATATTCTTAAATTTACTGAGGCTTGATTTGTGACCCAGGATGTGATCTATCCTGGAGAATGTTCCGCACGCACTTTAGAAGAGGGTGTAATCTGTTGTTTTTGGGTGGAATGTCCTATAAATATCAATTAAATCTCTCTGGTCTATTGTGTCACTTAAAGTTTGTGTTTCCTTATTAATTTTCTGTTTGAATGGTCTGTCCATTGGTGTTGAGGTGTTAAAGTCCCCCACTATTATTGTGTTACTGTCAAATTCCTCTTTTATAGCTGTTAGCAAATGCCTTATGTATTGAGGTGCTCCTATGTTGGGTTCATATACATTTATAATTGTTATATCTTCTTCTTGGATTGATCCCTTGATCATTATGTAGTGTCCTTCCTTGTCTCTTGTAACATTCTTTATTTTAAAGTCTATTTTATCTGATATGACTATTGCTACTCTAGGTTTCTTCCGATTTCCATTTGCATGGAATATCTTTTTCCATCCCCTCACTTTCGGTCTGTATGTGTCCCTAGGTCTGAAGTGGGTCTCTTGTAGACAGCTTATATGGGTCTTGTTTTTGTATCCATTCAGCAATCCTGTATCTTTTGGTTGGAGCTTTTAATCCATTCACGTTTAAGGTAATTATTGATATGTATGTTCCTATTACCATTTACTTAACAGTTTTGGGTTTGTTTTTTGTAGTTCCTTTTCTTTTCTTGTTCTTCCCACTTACAGAAGTTTTATACCATTTGTTCTACAGCTGGTTTGGTGGTGCTGAATACTCTTAGCTTTTGCTTGTCTGTAAAGCTTTTGATTTCTCCATCGAATCTGAATGAGATCCTCGCCGGGTAGAGTAATCTTGGTTGTAGGTTCTTCCCTTTCATCACTTTAAATATGTCATGCCACTCCCTTCTGACTTGTAGAGTTTCTGCTGAGAAATCAGCTGTTCACCTTATAGGAGTTCCCTTGTATGTTATTTGTCGTTTTTCCCTTGCTGCTTTCAATAATTTTTCTTTGTCTTTAATTTTTGCCAATTTGATTACTATGTGTCTCAGTGTGTTTCTCCTTGGGTTTATCCTGTATGGGATTCTCTGCACCTCCTGGACTTGGGTGGCTATTTCCTTTCCCATGTTAGCTATGTTTTTGACTATAATCACTTCAAATATTTTGTTGGGTCCATTCTCTCTGTCTTCTCCTTCTGGGACCCCTATAATGCCAATGTTGCTGCATTTAATGTTGTCCCAGAGGTCTCTTAGACTGTCATCATGTCTTTTCATTGTTTTCTCTTTATTCTGTTCTGCAGCAGTGAATTCCAGCATTCTGTCTTCCAGGTCACTTATCCGATCTTCTGCCTCAGTGATTCTGCTATTGACTCTTTCTAGTGTATTTTTCATTTCAGTTATTATATTGTTCATTTCTGTTTGTTTGTTCTTAAATCTTCTAGGTCTTTTTTTTTTTGCAGTACGCAGGCCTCTCACTGTTGTGGCCTCTCCCGTTGTGGAGCACAGGCTCCAGACGCACAGGCTCAACAGCCATGGCTCATGGGCCCAGCCGCTCCGCAGCACGTGGGATCTTCCCGCACCTGGGCATGAACCCGCGTCTCCTACATCAGCAGGTGGACTCTCAACCACTGTGCCACCAGGGAAGCCCCCTCTCCTAGGTTTTTTTTAAACATTTCTTGCATCTTCTCAATCTCTGCCTCCATTCTTTTTCCTAGTTCCTGGATTATCTTCACTATCATTATTCTGAATTCTTTTTCTGGAAGGTTGCCTATCTCCTCTTCATTTAGTTGGTTTCTGGGGTTTTATCTTGTTCCTTCAACTGGTACATAGCCCTGTGCCTTTTCATCCTATCTTTCTGTGAATGTGTTTTTGGTTCCACAGGCTGCAGGACTGTAGTTCTTCTTGCTTCTGCTCTCTGCCCTCTGTTGGATTAGGCTATCTAAGAGGCTTGTGCATGTTTCCTGATGGGAGGGACTGGTGGTGGGTAGAGATGGCTGTTGTTTTGGTGGGCAGAATTCAATAAAACTTTAATCCCCTTGTCTGCTAATGGGTGGGGCTGGGTTCCTTCCCTGTTGTTTGTTTGGCCTGAGGTGACCCAACTCTGGAGACTTCCAGGGCTTTTTGTTGGGGCTAATGGCGGACTCTGGGAGGGCTCACACGAAGGAGTACTTCCCAGAACTTCTGCTACCAGTGTCCTTATCCTCGTGGTGAGCCACAGCCACACCCCACCTCTGCAGGAGTCCCTCCAAGGCTAGCAGGTAGGTCTGGTTCAGTCTCCTATTGGAGTCACTGCTCCTTCCCTTGGGTTCCGATGCACACACTACTTTGTGTGTGCCCTCCAAGAGTGGAGTCTCTGTTTTCCCCAGTCCTGTCGAAGTTCTCTAATCAAATCTTGCTATCCTTCAAAGTCTGATTCTCTACAAATTCCTCCTCCCGTTCCCAGACCCCCAGGTTGGAAAGCCTGACGTAGGGCTCAAAACCTTCACTCCAGTTGGTAGATTTCTGTGGTATAAGTGTTCTCCAGTTTGTGATTCACCCACCCAGCAGTTATGGGATTCAATTTTATTGTGATTGCACCCCTTCTACCATCTCATTGTGGCTTCTCCTGTGTCTTTGGATGTGGGGTATCTTTTTTGGTGAGTTCCGATGTCTTCCTGTCGATGATTGTTCAGCAGTTAGTTGTGATTCCAGTGTTCTAGCAAGACGGAGTGAGAGCACATCCTTCTACTCCACCATCTTGAAGAATGTCTACTGTCTCAGTATTTGTTATTATCCTCATCTCAAAGTGGGAAAGTATGCTAAGTAACTCAGAATGTTTTTCTTTACCATTTCTTGGACCCTGTACCCATAAAAAGCATATCCCATATCCATGGATTTCAGTTCATTTCATCAACTCCACAATTCCTTGGAAAATACCTAGCCCTCAGCACAGCGAGGTTCTGCTGGGGCATGTAGGTGTTTTAATCTAGGAGAGGATCTTTTTGAATTTTGTCTTGCTTGCCTTTTTCATCCCCTAAGTCAGCTTCTCTCCAAAGTGGAAGATATCAATGAAACCTGTCATGTCTTATAGATTCAACTTCTTCCCTAGGAATGTTTCATGTGGCCAGCATCTTGACTGAGAGCAGTTAACAGCACACTTTGAATATAGCATCTTTCCTTGGCAGCCACTTTTTGATTTATACTCTAAAGTGAATTTTTTGGATTGGTTGTTGCCAGTAAATATTTGGTCATTAAAAAAATAATAATTATTCTCCATGTTATCAATTGAAGGATTAGGATTCTGTGATCCCACTTCTCTGTACAACTTTTTAACTGAAGATCTTTGATCCATATTTTTAATTAAAGATTAATTTACAATTTAATTTTAACTGAGCACATCTATATTTAAAATATACATAGTTTCTTCAATGTTTAATATGCAAAGGAACCCATACATTAACAAATGTTCTCATTTATTATTTTTGTTATTTATTTTTCATTACAAATGCTCTCATGTTCACAGCCTGAGGGTGCTGTAATAAATGGTATCCTTAAAAAAACATTTTTAAAAGAATGCTACATATTAAAGAGAGCATATTATTAAGTAGTATATTTCAAAGAAAATCATTATATTTTATTTACTTATAAAATGTATTTGACCCAGTCTCTTGCCAAAAAGGGATCAGAAGTGATCAGAGAAAAGACATATGCAATGGAACTAATAAAAAATCAATCCAACAATAATGGTTACTGCAGCAACATATCTGAACCCCAAGCCTGGTTGTAATCTTCCAGTAAAAAATAAAATAAAATCATTAGTTACATCTGTAATGTATCAGGTTACCTACCTATTCCATGGTGATGATACAGCATGGATGTAACACCATCAAAACGAAATCCATCAAATCCATATTCTTCCAACCACCATCTTAAGTTTGACAGAAGAAATCTTAAAACTTCCCAGCTAAAATATTAGATAAATATATATTTAAGCATAATATATATAGTATTTTCCTTAATTCTTATACATCCTTTGCTAAGAGTAATAATTAAAATCAAAATCTCTCTCTTAGGAATCATGATGTTCAAAGAAATATATCACATAAACAACAGAAAACTACTAAGGTTTACCTCATTTGTTTGATGAAATTCATTCTAATAGGAAAATGTGTTAAATTTCTTTAGCTGCAAAATCACTCAATATCTGAGAAAAACCTAAGGAAAAAATGTGTCAGTCTGGTCCAAAGTGCAGGGACTCTGTCTTGTTCAATGCAAACATACAGTGATTACTACACAGTATTGGTACTAAAAAAAGGGAAAAAAAAACAAAAACACAAAGTCTGTCACTTATCTCTGAATTTTCATCATGATTTTTCATGTAATATAACCACAGTTACGTAGTTTCTCCTTTCAGAAAATATAATTTCATTATCAATAGAAACTGCTTTCAGCCTTCAGTGTTTGCTTAAAATATTTCCTTATTCTACAGTTTAAAACAGATATAGTTCAGAATAAAAAGTAAAAGAAAAAAGAGAGTTTTAAAATCAACCATATGATAAGCAGTATTATACTTATTGGACTTGTTTTGTGAGGGTAAAAGAAGGAGATCTAATTACTAGAATATACACGTTTAATAAAGTAAAAAGTTCTACAAGTTAAAGAGTCCTATATCCATAAAAACAGAAAGAAAACAAAGAACTGTTATAACTCAATTAAAAACACCACATGAAACAAGGCTATTTTGGACAATTGAAAAGAAGGCATCATCAATTAGTATTTTTTTTTCAGTCATACAGTTATGGTTGAGTTCTCTATCTCATTATAACTGTGGTCTTAAGACTTTAATACCTCATTTAGCTTAATGACAAAGCAGTAATAGTGTACACAATTCCTTAACCCATTTGAAATTTATGTACTTTTTTTAACCTTCTATATATTAAAGAGCCATCTGACATAAGTGGAGATTAAGTCATCACAATCAACTCCAGAATTGTAAATCAAAACTTTGGGGCAAGATGAGTATCGTTGGTAATTAACTGCTTTAAATAAGTTACTGTGAGTTTTGAAAACTTACTCAAAGTTAAGAAATGAAGAAAAAAACAGAAATCCAAGCAATCCAGTTGATATGAAAGGGAGCCTGTAGGTTCTAGATTGTTAGGTCCAAGCCATGATGAAGGTAGAATATAGCAATGTTTCTATTAATGCATATTCATTTAGGGTTTAAAGAGAAAAAATTCTGTTTAACAAAAAAATGAATAGATCAAAATTGCTCTATTTTTTTGAAGTTTCTTTAAAATTAATAAACTTTATTTTTTAGAGCAGTTTTGGGTTCACTGCAAAATTTAAAGGAAGCATGTCTATACTTTTTTTTTAACAAGGTTGCTATATGAATATTTCAGAAAGAATAAATTTGCATATCAATAATCCTTTCTAAACAATATTTTGAAAAGGTCATACTTTTCTCATTTGATTGGTAATGTATATTTTACTTCTGAAAGACAAACTGAAAGTTATTTTTAGCCCAAAATACCTCAGAGTAGGAACAAAACCTGTTTAAAAACTAAATATCTTGGGTAGATGTATGAAGATAAGAATATGTAAACCAGAGTTCACAGACTGTCTCTGGGCCTGATCTGACATGTATTACTGTTTTGTTTACCTTGCAGAAGGCAGTAGACCCTTGAACAACACAGGTTCGAACTACACAGGTCCACTTATATTTTTTTTCAATAAATATACAGTCATCCCTCCATATTCTTGGATTAGCATCCTTGGATACAAAGCGACCACAGTATTCATTATACTATGCCACTTTATATAAGGGACTTGAGCATCTGTGGATTTTGGTATATGGTGGGGCTCCTGGAACCAATCTTCTGCAGATGTTGAGGACAACTGTACTTTCAATTTTCAGTTTGAATTTCTGAAGATGGGACGTGTACTTTCTGGTTCCTTCCAGTACCTGCAACGCCACATTTTCATACCAACCCTATTGACTCATTTACAACACCATCTTGGGCTGGTGGACATTTACTGTCAATTTCTAACATAAATATTAGACATTTATGTTAGGCAGGTAAACACATTCAAATGTGAAAACTGCATCCTAATATCTACAGAGATAAAGTAAGAGAAAAGAAGCAAAAAAGCCAATGATATTGCAATTCAATAAAAAGCAGAAAAGAAGGTGATGTGAATCTAATTATTAAAAAGAAAGTACTGTGCAATATCACATACTTGATTAAGGGCGGAGTTACTAAATGTCCTACTGATTCCTGTTATTACAATATTTAAATTATCTTCTTCTTGACCAAAAGGAGTTATAAAACTATATTTAACATACTTGGCTGTAACTATGTGAGTAGACAGATTCTTGGTATGAGTAAATAGAAAAAGAATTTCCTGTGATAACCAGAAAAGAAACAATAATGAAAATGGAGCATATAATTAAAAAGTTCAAATGGGTTAAAAAAATACTAAATTCTATCCTATGGACCTCTAAAATTCTCTTAACCTGAAACAAAGTCTAAACAACATAAAAATTCTTTTAAAAAATCACCACAAGATTAAACAGATAGGAACAAATCAAATTTGTAGTGCTTTCAAAATAATCCATTTTATTATATTTTATGAATATGTAAATCATTAATAAAACATAAAATAGATATGTAGTCTGTGGAGAAAGAAAAGAGATTCAGTTGACCCTTGAACAATATGGGTTTGAACAGTGTGGGTCCACTAATATGTGGATATTTTTCGATAAGTATAGTATCTGTATTTTCATTTTACAGATCTTTAAATTAGCGAACTGTGGGGAAAAGTTTGTGTTCAATTAGAGATCACAATATGTGGAATCAAAAGAACTATAGTTTGGGTCCTGATTCTAATCCAAACTGTTTCAGCTTGAGTGAGTCATTTATCAATTACTTTGTTTTTGAGGCAGAGATAGCAGATGTGGATTTCAACTGAGCAGGGGTAGGTGCATCTAAACCCCAAGTTGTTCAACGGTCAACTGGACACAAATTATACAGGGGAGTAAACTATCTAGAATGAAAATAGTAAAGAAACAAACTCTAGAACATTTTGTTTTTTAACAAAATTTTGGTAAATACATTCAGGAAAAAAATCACATCTAAAATTTTCAAGTTAGTAGCAGTAAATAGAAAGCAAAAGTTAAAAGTATTAATTCTCTGGTTATACATATTTTTTAAAACTAGATTATTTTAAAAAGTTAGTAAAAAAATTGATCTTATAAAGGTAACATTTTATAAATAAATAGCCTTTGCTGTTCAAGAAAAAATAAACTACCAGTGCAGGAAATAGGGGGAAAGACAGACTCATAATTATGTTCTTAATATTTCTGTAGTCCAAATTTTCTCTTATCATTTTAGCATGATAAATCCAGACAGATAAATTCACTCTATAAACTCAGTGTCCTAATAAAACTAATTTAAAACACAGGTTGCTTGCACTCAGATCACAAAAATTGGGGCTTTCAAGACCTAACAAGACAGAGAACCAGGAAGACTGAGGTCTGAGTCCTTAAATAACTAGACCGTACACGTGAGTAATTGCATGGACACAATCCAGAACTCAAAGTTGAAAAACAGCAGGTTTTAGAGGGTTTACAGTATCACTGGAATAAAGATGTAGCTTTCTTTTTTTTTTCTTACACTATGTAAACATCTAACTTAATGTTAACAATGTATTTAATTATTATATAAATATATTTATCCCAGGTCACTGAAGTTAAATTACAAGAGGAAAGCTGTGCCGGGAGCCCTCCAGACAACATCCAGATTTAGTGATTCATTAGGGGACCTACAGGAGTAAGCATATAGTCATGCTCATGGCTATGATTTATTACATACAGTAAAAGGATAGAAAGCAAAATCGGTAAAGAAAAAGGTGCATGGGGCAAAGTTCAAAGGAGTCTAGGTGTAAACTTCCAAGAGTAGCCCTCTCCTGATAGAGTCACACTTAATTCCTCTGACAACAAACTCACAACACTTGTGAAATGTCATCTACCAGGGAAGCTCGTGAGAGACTCAGTTCTCAGGAGTTTTACTGGGGGCTGGTGAAATCTTAAATATATGTTAAAAATCTAAATCTAAAGGACCTCCAGCTGAGGTACTCTGTTTTGCACCCTACTTTTCAGCAGTCACATGTACGATGCAATTATTAAGCTTATACATGAATGAAATCGTTCACTGAATCTAAGCTTTGCCTTTTAAATAGAACACCAGAACAAACTTAAGGAATATATACCAGTGAAAATATAGATTTCTGAAAGACGTCTATTACTAATCCTACTATCGTAAATTTCAAATTCAGCACCCATAAATTGCATTTTTCCTTCTTTGAGGGGCTGAAAAGAAGAGTTAGGATATATTCCAAATTATGACTGAATTACAAATATTACTCATTGTGCTCTGTAGTAATAAATGAACTGAATCATCTCAATTGAATGGTTTGCCTTGAGTCAAAGTAGGAAAACGTCTGGCAAAGGGTACGATAGAAAAGGCAATTTACTTTTTCTACTTCAAAATGTCATCAGACAGCCCATGACACAGTTAATATATCCAGTTGATTAGAGTCCCATAAAAATATAAAGCAGAATTTAAGAGTACAGTTTTACTTTGGTTTGTTACAGCAGACAAGGTGGGGCTTTGATTTTAAGATTATTCCACTGACACAAGGCTTTTAAAGTCTGTCCTTAAAAACCACAAAGTAGCCTAGTTTCCAAACAACTGGAAGAATTTGATGCTAACAAATATATACTTAGGAACCAGCTTGAATGTATTTGAGAAGTAACCTATTTTAGTTATTAGCTTTCTATCTTAAACCAATTAACACATAAATTAGAAACAAATACTATGTCATATATACTGCCTAAGATCGATTGATTAGCTTACTCATATATTTTATGAAGCAAAAACAAAATCCCTAAAATCCAGAAAAAGATAATGAAATGCGCTGACTTTCCTGTGAATCATAAACCACTAAAAATGTTGAAATCACAGGTGTCTGATATAGAAACTGAATATATCAATGAGAAATATATAAATTTAAGGATTTCTGGCAATCAAAATAATCAGTCTAATTGGTTTGGATGTCTGAAATATTCAACCTGTAATCAAGGAATGACGATTTATTAAGATAATTTTGTCACACAGATAATTCCAATATTAAGGTTTTTAGGAAATATCCCTAAAATCAGAAACTGTTGATTTGTTTCACATTCTGCCAATGAACTTTATAATGAAATAAAACATTGTCAAATTTTCTTGGCAAGAAAGTATAATCAGATGTAACCACACTTATTAGATGAAGTTACATTTTGTAATTCAAAACTATTTGCCTAATGTATTTATTTGTGGCCCTGAATAACTTCTAGAATTTTCAAAATCAGCCACTTAGTCCACTGGATGTTACTAACCCCACTAATATTGCATACAAATAAATAGGAGACATTTTTAAGCAGTGGCCAAATATCAAAATATGAAGAAAAATTATATATTCCTCTTAGCTATTACAAAGTCTTTGAAGCTGATGGCTATTAAAACGTACATCATAAAACCATAAAGCAAAAGTTACATGTTTTGATCTGGGTATTTCAACTGAGGCAGCAGATTAACCTTAAACAAAGAAAGTACTTTGAGACTTTTTCTTTTATAGAAAAATATGGCATGTCAAATAGAAGGATAGAGTCTTGAATCACAATCACAATAACATTTTTTTTAAAGGAAGATACTCTTTTTAAAGGAAACTAACTTTTTTTTTTTAAACTAACATTTTTTTAAAGGAAGATACTGAAAAGCAGGTAATATCTTACTACGTACTCTATTTTTAAAAATAAAAAAGAACTCATCTATCAGTATAATTTTAATATAACTAAATAAAGGGAAAATGCTATAGTTTTGCTTTTTACTTTGTCAACAGAAATTATACTGTCAGTCAATTGGAATTGATTGAGAAAAATTTTAAGCATCAAAAAGTGCAAAAAGTGCTTATTCATATCTCGTACAACATATTGTGTCATCTATAACAAAATGTACCTAGGTCTTTAGACAGTATATTGAGGCGACTGTATATATTAATTTCAAACAAAATTAGATAGCAAGAAGCACACAATTTAATGAGACAAAGTATTAATTCAACTACTAAAAATCTGTAATAATATAAATTTCAGAAATGGGTTTTTATTATAAAATATGATTTTGAAGTTTTCTTTTCAATATCACGTTATTTTTTTATTTCAACCTGTACAACTTTATTTTATTTAAATTAATATACTGTTTAATCATATTATATCCACTGAGTCCTGGTTATCTACATTCATTATTACAATAAAACATTTTCTTCCCCTTAAGGCCTAAATTGTACTTAGCTTATTAAATATTGAATTAAAATTACCTCTATTTATATTATCTGTAAGTTTAATCAGGTATTCTCTAGGAAATAAGTAGGAAAGGATGGCATATTATACTTTCATATGCTAAATGTTTCCAATTATACTTTTCCTAAAAAAAAAAAAAATACTCGAGAAATGTTCAAGTCTCTCTTTTCTCTAAATTTATATTCTTAACAAGCTTGGTTACCTGCTCAAGTAAGATGAGAAAAATGCAAACTTCGAGGGGAGTGTGTTTGTCCCTGTGTATGTGTGTGCATAGGGGTGGGGAGTAGAGTGGTAAGGGACCAGCAGTGAAAACAAAAGTGAAAGATTTTCAGTCTGATACAAAAAAAGAGATAAATCTAAAATAACTAATAACCCACTCTGATAATGATTAATTACTCTGAATGATTAAGAAATTAATGTTTTCATACTATTTATTTTTATTTATTTATTTATTTTGCAGTACGCGGGCCTCTCACTGTTGTGGCCTCTCCCGTTGCGGAGCACAGGCTCTGGATGCGCAGGCTCAGCGGCCATGGCTCACAGGCCCAGCCGCTCCACGGCACGTGGGATCTTCCCAGACCGGGGCACGAACCTGTGTTCCATGCATCGGCAGGCGGACTCTCAACCACTGCGCCACCAGGGAAGCCCCATACTATTTATTTTTAAATCAGTTTATATTTCTTTGCTTTCTCATAAAGATTGTTACCAAAGGTGATTTTTCAAAGCACTAGAGCTTATCAAATATACTATTAAAATTTGGACAAAACTTAGATTTTTCAAAGTAGAGGGCGCAAAAAAGCTGAGCATCTCAAGGTCCAGAAAGCAAAGCCAAGCTAAATCATCCTCTATAATGAAACATAGGGGAGGTATTATATGAAATTATTACATATCTCATCTGAACAAGGCATTGCTCTTCTACAGAACAAATCACTATAGGTTAGCTAATTACATATACATACATACAGGTACACAGATACACATCCATCTTTTCCAAACAAGGTTAAAAATTCAACCTTACCTATAGAATGAAAATAATTATTGCTCCAGATCAAAACTGACAGTGACTTAAACATATATAGATATACATTATTGGCAAATATTAAACTATAATTGGTAATCAGATTTTAAAAGCTTATTTTAATGGTAAAAGTTTGGAAACATTAACTATTTACATATTTCTCATTTTTCAATTTTTCTCTTCTGATTGATTTATTTCTAATTTATTTCTAATAATAATATTGCTCTTGATATTTAAGTGAACTATTATAATATTTCTATTGTAGAAAAATAACTCATAAACTTGATAATTTTCCATTACTGTATTAAAATTTGTAATTAGATATATAATGTTTATTTACTTATATTTAACCAGCTTCATTTCAAAAGATTGACTTGAGGTAACTTAAAGATAAATACATCTAGACAGCATCAAAAATAAATGAGAAAAATACAAGTGAAGGAGAACAAAGATCTGTAGATAAACAAGTATAAAGCATCTGGGAATTAATTTTCTTTTCTAGTCCAAAATAATTATGATTTTATAGACTATATTGACTACAAGAGGATTTTCCTTGACTATCACCCCTAAATAATTAATATTTTAAGACAACATTCAAGAAAAATACTATTATAGTTTATATAAAGTTACAGATATTTAGAATACTAAGGCAGTTGCAATGCAACAATGTACTCTGAGACCAAAAATGGATAAGCACTCTGGGGAGGAGATGAGTTGGGGAATACCAGTTGTATAGGGATAGAGATAAGGCAAGGGAAAAAAGAAGCACCTAGTTCTTCAGAAAATGTTATGTGCATGCCTGTGTGTGCTTTGTGTGTGTGTGTGTGTTCTGGGGGTGGGAAATTGAGGAAAACTGTATGGGAAGCTGCTATTAATCATATTTAAATTTCAACTATCACTCCTTCAGCAGTTTTCAAATTTGCACTAACCTTGTTAAATAAGATATAGTTCTTTAATGTCTATTTGTACACATTCCTACAAACAAAGGGAATTAGCATTTAGCAGGCTGGCTAGAATAGAACAGAATGGAGAATATAGTTGTTATATAGAAAAGAAAAAGAAATTCAAATTCATTGAATGTCTACTGGCTTCTAGAACTCACACATTACATAGTCTCACTTAACAAGGCTGTAATGTCAAGTGTGTTTCATGGCTGGAGAATCTGAGAGTTTAAAAAGTTAAAATGTTCAGGGTCACCCAGCTAATAAGTACAGGTAGAACTCAACCTTTTGAGTCCAAAACCTCAACCCTTAAGTATAATTGGATAGTGCTACATTCAGCATGACCATGTATAAGTTAATTTTTGTTTTTGGCAATTTCCTTGGTACAATAATTTTTTAAAACCACATACTCATAGCTCCAACATGTGGTCATGTCAGTTGTATGAACTTGGGCAAGGTACTTAACTTCTCTAAGCCTCAGTTTTCTCAACTGTAAAATGGAAGATAATTTCAGCACACTCCTGAAAGAGGATTAAATAGGATAATGTGTATAATGTGGTTAGCAGTGTTTGATATATAGTAAGGATTGATTAAGGGGAGCATCTATTGGATAATAAACAGATTTTAAATGTATTTGTTTACATGTAAATTAAATATAAATTGGAATAGACCAATGTGTTATAATACTTGTAATTCTTTTATATTGAAAATAAATATTCTTAAAGATAAGCACGTTTTGGCTAATATCAAAACAAAATGAGCCTGTTTTTTTTTCTAGTTGATTCAGCAGTTGAGTTGTTACACATTCCTTAGAGGATTCCGACTTCCATGGCCACCATCTTGAGCCTTATTTTTTAATTCTGCATTTATTTTTTCTGGAGTAGTGTGGTGTTTACTTATTGGTGCATTCAACAAATATTTCTTGAGTACCTGCTTTGTGCCAGGCTCACTGCTAGGTGCTGGGGTTATAGTCATGAATAGAAAACATACAACACCCATTTTCATGGAGCTTAGAGACTAACGGGAGAGACAGACATTTTACAAATAATAACACAAATGCATTTAATTACAATAGTGATTAATAACACAAAGAAAAGTATAGTACTACGACACTATAATGAGAAAGGATCTGTTAATCTAGTGTGGAAAATATGAAGCTAGGCTACTCAAAAAAATGTTATTAAAGGTGGAGGTCTACAGGATAAATTGGATAATATATCATTCAAACTTACTGGAAATAACCATAAATTTAATTCAGGAAAGCTGTCAATCCATTTCTGACAGGCATAGCAAGAATACCTTTGTATTACATACTATCAGTTCTATAGTGTAATCTTTAACATGTGACCTCCTTTAAAAATCAATTCTAATACAGTCAACACAATCAGATTTTGTGGAAAGCTATTTATTAAATTAGCCGTCACATAAACGGCGGTGAGAGCATGAAAAAATAAGAGATGAACATTTTTTATATGATAATTTTGTGTGGTTGAACCTCTCATATAATACTCAGCTATTCACTTCTGAAATGTTTGAATCACATTTCTCCAGAATTTTTCTATTTTATTTATTTGTTTGTTTATTTATTTAGCTTGGTCAATAAGTTTATTATTGTCTTTATCTGAAAAACCTTCATAGAAAATTGTGGTTTGGTTTACCAGCTCCCAGCGGCTCACTCCTGAGCTCTGAGGAAGCTTGCCTTCTTCTGAGCTACTCCGTCTTTCTTCTGGGCATTTGACATTCTGAGATGGTTCTACTTCTTTTAACCTTCTTTCTTGGGCTTCTTCTCATAGACTGGATTCTCTCCTACAGCAGCATGAGCTTTCTTATAATCTCCTCCATCGTGTCTAGAGTCACATTGTTCTTTATGTATTTAGAGAATTATTTCCTGGAAGCATCTTCACCTTCTTCAGTCAGGTAACACAGACAATCTGCAAGGTTCTGACCCATGATGTGCTTCCAGTGTACTTCTGCAATGGATTCCTTTTGCATGGAGGTCACATGTTAATGGATTCCTTGCTTTCTGAATCATAACCAGAGTCTTTTGGTACTGTGAGGGACAGAGAAGCCTCCATTCACAGCTCCCTTCAGGTAGTATTTCAAGTAGTAGTTCCGGCAAGCCCTGCAGCCAAACAGCAGGTGAAGGCACCAGGTTGACCATCAGTGCTTTCTGCAATGTTTCCATGAGAGTTCATGAACATAAGCTGCACAAACTATCATATCTCCTTCTATATGGAATAAGCAATCTGACAAATGATATCTCTCTTGGTTATACGAACTATCATCCTATATTTGGGTTTCTTGTACTTATTTTTACCCTGGATTACCATGCATTTCTGAGCACAGTCATCAGCTTTAACCTCTCGTCTTCTTCCAAATTTCACTTGGTATCTCTTGAAGTAGGCCTTATTCTTGATAACTTTAATAACCCCATCCTGCAGAACAGAGACCTGTGCCCACCACTAGCTACAGACCTGCAGATCCAGCACCTCTGAGGGTGGCAGTGGGGTGAGAGTGGAGAAGTGGCCGCAGCCCGAACTCAGGCACAGTGATTAGCCAGAATTTTTCTCTTTAAAGAGAATACCTTTGGGATAATTTTCTTTCTAGCAAGATACATCTCTGGAAAATTCCCACTTCATGCTATAGTCTCTTTCCCAATTAAGGCTCACACTTTTCTTGAATCCTGTCCCAACTATTGCCCCCTTCAGCTGAGACTTTGCTCTTTCTATCAGTCTTAAGAAGCCATTCCTTTTTTCCCTTGCTCTGTGTGGCTCCGTAATTCCTAAACTAGCTCTCCATATGATCTCTTCTTCTCTTTCCCTTCTTTTTTCTTTTCTAACCTCTTTTTCTCTCTTCCTTTTCTCTCTTGTCAGCCTCTCTTCCTTTTAAATTGTCATTGATAAGGCAAAAGTGAAAGGCTATCAAAAAACTAGCTGTTGCTTGAAATCATTAAATAAATAAATATATTTACTAATTTTGAAAAAATAAAGAAAGCAAGTGCCTTGGTTTGATGCAATTTACGAGAAAATTGTCAGACTTCACTTAATGAACATCAAGGAAGCATTTGTAACACACACACACACACAAATAGCACTGAGTTAGGAGTCAAGAAAACTATTCCATCTGATGTTGTAAAAATCAGTATAAGCACATAACTTCTCTGAACCTGAGTGATAAGTTTTGACAAGAAGTTATTAGATTATTTGTTCTCCTTCTAACTTAGGATTTAATAAACCTTTTATTAAAGTGAAAGATTAATTCAAGATCAAAAATTTTCTGAGCTTCAGGATACAGAGTAAATAATTTGAATCATGCCACTATATGCTAACATAATCCAGACCTAAAGGTTTATTACATCAAATAATGTGTTTTAGGCAATAATAGAATTCTAGATGATAGGGGAAAATAAACACACACACTCAAAAACACAACCATTCAGCCTCCCCCCCCGAAAAAAAAAACAAATATAAGAACTATTACCCATTCCTCTCCTATCCAAACTCTACCTATTACTCAAGTCTCAGCATAAGCTTCACAGAATCTTCCTGACAATTCCTTAATTAGTGTAAAAGAAAATAGGAGATAAACTGGTTCATGTAACCAGTCTTCCCAACACAACAATAAATGTCTATGTGGTAGGAATCATGTCCTATACCTTTTTAAAATTAATTTTAAACAAATTGACCTGAACTGAATTAATAAGGTACATAGAAAGCTAAGAAACTCAAATAAAATCCAACATTAACTCTGAAGTAGTTAAAAAAACCCAAAAAACCTAGTATACATTACTTAGGAAACTGTGTTTTCAGAGTCATTGAAATAGGAAATGGAAATTAAGAACAAAACTCTTGACTACACTGGCATAAATGTAACTTAAATATACTTTTGTAGGTACTTCAGATACCTACAAAAGTGGCTATGTAATTAGTATGATGTAGGCATTTAGGAAGATATTTTCACGAAGAAAACTAAATAAGAAATTATTTACTTGGGATGCTCAAATAAGATTATCTTCTTCCTTTTTCCCCACAGTTTACAATCTTTGTTTAGGGGCCTTTTACAACATGTTTACCACTATGAAAAGTAAAATCATTAAACTCTTCACTAATCATATTTCCTTATTAATGCATGAATTTGTTTAAGTTTTAACACACATGGGCATTCATCTAAACATATACCCCAATTAAAAATATATATATATATATCCAGCCTCTAGTTAGAACAAATTCAGATTGGCCTCCACATATAGCCTACATTGGAATAAAAATGCTTATGATTAAATATTGAAAATTTCCCCAAATGTTAGATAAATCTCTGGTGACAACAATAAAAGAAAGAAACCACAAAAACATCAGTATCCTTAAGGAATCATCAGCTTCTTTTTGTTTGCTCCAGTTATAAATTTTGCATTTGCACATTGCTGCCTAGATTTTCAAAGGGTTCTGCAATGATTAATTTAACAATCTACCCATATTGCTGTAAAATAGCCAAGAACTTTTACATATGTATAATTTATAATATTCATATCAAGGACAGATTAGTGGGCAAAACAGAACCTCCAATAACCAGGACTGTTATTAATGCAGAAATGGGCAAGCATCACCAAAATATGACTACTCAAAGAACAGACTTCTCAAACTTAGGCAATTTTATCCCCAAGGATATACAAAAATACACACAAACAGTGGTGCATCTTCACAAGAGTCAATTTGACCTGATTACTGTGAAGTAAACAAAATGAATTTCTAAAAATTCTAGTAATTATAAATATATATTGAATGCTTATTAAATTCTGGACCTTGTACAAAGAGCTTTGTGTGAATTATTCCATGGAATTCCCACAATAACCCTCAGAAGTGTGCACTACGACAGGGATTGGCGAACTTGTTTTGTAAAGCGCCAAATATAAACATTTTACACTCTGTGGGCCACGCACAGTCTACGTCTCAATGATTCAGCTCTGCTGTTGTAGGTTGTAAGAGATCACAGACAATATGTAAAGGAGTAAGCATGACTGTAGTTCAATAAAACTTTATTAACAAAAACAGATAGCAGCCAGATGTGGCTCGCAGGCCATAGTTTGCTAACCCCTGCAATTAAAACTCACATTTTGGGCTTCCCTGGCGGAGCAGTGGTTGAGAGTCCACCTGTCAATGCAAGGGACACGGGTTCATACCCCGGTCCGGGAGGATCCCACATGCCATGGAGCGGCTGGGCCCATGAGCCATGGCTGCTGAGCCTGTGCTCAACGGGAGAGGCCACAACAGTGAGAGGCCTGCGTACCACAAAAAAAACCCAAAAAAACCCTCACATTTTACCAGTGTCCATATGTAACTTTCACGGGGCCACACAGCTGGCCAGTGCTGAAGTCAGAATTTGAACTCAGGTTTCTTATTGCAGAATCAAAGTAGCTTGCTACTATGCACATCTACCTCTTGACAGCAACTTAAAGAGCTAACTGTAGTAAAATGAACACAAATATATTCTGAAGTAAAAGGCAAACTGACAAATTTGTAAAAGATAAAACAATAGATTAGAAGAAACTTCACATCTGCAATGGATGCAGGTCCTGGGGAATAAAAGCTTAGGCTCCTCAGAATATCAGATATCTGGCGAAAATTTTGAGGAGAATTTAGCCTATGCTTACAAAATTAACTTTTTCTTTTTTTAAACACATGGGCCTAGAGATTTATTTGGGGGAGGTTTTTTTTTTAAAGAAGATGTTGGGGGTAGGAGTTTATTAATTAATTAATTTATTTTTGCTGTGTTGGGTCTTTGTTTCTGTGTAAGGGCTTTCTCTAGTTGTGGCAAGCGGGGGCCACTCTTCATCGCAGTGCGTGGGCCTCTCACTATCGCGGCCTCTCTTGTTGCGGAGCACAGGCTCCAGACGTGCAGGCTCAGTAGTTGTGGCTCACAGGCCTAGTTGCCCCGCGGCATGTGGGATCCTCCCAGACCAGGGCTCGAACCCGTGTCCCCTGCAATGGCAGGCAGATTCTCAACCACTGCGCCACCAGGCAAGCCCCAAAATTAACTTTTTTAAAAGGTCCCAAAATTATCTTAAATTTCCATGGTTTCAGAATTCTTTTTCATATATAAAGACATAGGATGAATTGTCAAAGTCACCCGCCCAGAGTTTTATATATATAGTTATCAATGCCCAGGCATTTTGTATATGTACAGCGTGCCGTCGGGTTGAGATTAATGACCCACTTTCAGGTCAAAATCCTGCCCAGTCAGAGTGACCTGGACCTATTAAATAAGTCCCATCTCACCTGGGATAAAATCCACTCTATAGTCCTGGCTACAAGGTCTGATACAATCAAGCACCAGTCTAATACTGTGACTTCCTCCCTTCCACTAAGTGCCAGCTACAGTGGCCTTCTTTCTGTTCCTCAAGCACAATCAAGCTCATCTTAACCATATGGACTTCGCATCTCTGCCTGGAATTCTCTGCCCGAGTTGAACCCAAGCTCAAATGTCAAGCAGATTTTAATCAAATATGACCTCTGAGAGGCTTTCTCTGGACACCCAGGGATCATATATAAGAAACTATGTCTTAAGCAAGGAATGTTATAGTCATGTTCATCTATGATTAGTTTTATGTTAGCCCCTCAAGTCCCTTGGAACTAAGTCTACTACTTTTTCCAAAATCAGTTTTTGTTGCTGAAAATCACTAATTTGGATACCTGCTGAATATCAGCAGGTCACTACTTATACAACCACCAATGGTTTTCTGGATCAGTGGTAAACTCTCCCATGCCAAACTATTTTTTTACAGTAAGAGGGAATCTGCAACCTAAACACTATGGTCTATTCCTCTATTATACAAAGATTGTGGGATATACCACATTAAAAACAAACAAAACAAAACAAAAAAAACCTTTGCACCGTATGAAAGGAAAGTAAGGAGAGACACTATCTAGTTAAATCCACTGTGCTTCTGCTGAAAACTGTTCTTGAGCGAGATTTTTATTTAAGAAATATAAATTCTACATGTTACTCTTTGATTAAATCAGGCATTTAGGAAAAAGCTGCTTATTTGGGCTATACCATCTTCTCCCTTTCAGAAAATCCCTCCCAAACTACATTTTCAATACCTTTTTCAACCTGCACTGAAGGCCACTGAATAGGTTTGAGACATTTGCTTTTTCATTGGCATGTAGAACTGTCATTGTGAACAGTTCCAACTACAATACTCAATGACGCCCAAACAATGTGCAACACGCGATAACTGTCAGAGTCATGATGTATCTGCTAACTCCTGAGGATGATTCCCTCTCCCCTTTGGCTGCTGGCAGTTTGCATTCTGGGGAGATAAAGAAAGAACAGGAAACTATCCTTTACTGAGAATAGATAATGGGTCAAATGCTTTATCCATATAGTCATGTTTAATTTTTTCTTTACACTTACACTAAGGGTTATCACCCTCTAATTACAGATGAGGAAACCGAAACAAGAGATTTTACATGATTCTTCCAAAATCACCTGAACAGATAAGTGAAGGATTGGGACACTGGTACAGATCCGTCTGACTTTCCCCCCATCCAAAACATCTCTCAAAGCCAAAAAAAACTTTAAAGTCAGATTTTATCCACAGACACAGCAAATGTACGGATGATTATAGCCCATATGTTTCCCTGCCTCTCAAATTATTTTCTAATTTTTGTTCTCTCCTCTTTTGTTTTGTTTTTGTTTTTTGCTTTCTCTTGTTATCACCCATATTATTGGTATATTAGCGAAGTTTATAAAATCTTGGATGTATCACAGGAAGTTCATGGAGCTTGCAGCAATGCACCACTTCCCTAGACATCTTAACTTGCCTTTTTCTAGAGCCCTCTTGCACACAGGTGGTTTGTTTTAATTTATCATTTACCATCACAATGTATTTCATTGTTGCTATTGTTGACTGCTAATGGTGAAACCGACTTTGGAAAGAATTATAATATTAGAATATTTTAAAGCAGATGTTGGAGACTGTAAATATGTAAATTGCTCACAACAGAGCCACAAATAGCTCAAATTTGGCATTCTGACTTGTCACTAACATAAATATGTGATTCAGATTCATTCACAGCCAGTTACATGAGGAGTAAATGAAGAAAAAAAGAGAAAAAAGGGTATAAAAATTTAATATAGATGTAAATGTGAGCAGAGAATGAAAGAGGCACATAAACAAGTAGAAAGGTCCAGAAAAATAATGGCTATACACAAAAATGAGTATTGCTCTGAAGTATAAATCCTTCTTATCATAATTTGCTGATTTTTTCCAACTATTATGACACGCCATGTTATATGTCTGACCCACCGGTTCAAAATGGCCTTCTCTTCACTACAGCAACAGCAGTACTAAGCCAGCAAGAGCAAACCTGTTCATGATCCTTCCACAGCTCTCCACCACCACTCAAGGATGCAACTCCTTGACCTTTGATATAGCAAGCTAATCAAAGAATAATTTCAAAGCTCCTTTGTTTCACAGATACTTGTTAGTCTTTGGCAATAGTTGATTTTATGAAAAGTGTGTCTCTTAAAGACGAAAGGGGACTATCTAGTTGAAGACAATTGCATTTTTGTGAATATTTGTCACGTTTACAGATAAAAGGCCTACACTTGTTTCTCGTAACTCATAAACACTTCATAAGGAAAGGCCTCTTTGAAGGTTTATGATCATATTACAGCAAGAGAGAAAATATAATTTTGATTAATCGGGGTGGCCTATATATTTCTACTGTGGCTTTTAAGATACAAAAGTTTAAAAGTGGCCCAGTAACCTCTGAAGCACTGTCATCACAATGGCTGGCTGAAGGAAAATACAATAGCTCTTTGAATCTCCAAGGTTTGTTGATAACACCTGTGATTGCAGGTGACTCTTCTAGAAAAGAAAAGCACCACCTTCCTCTTCAATTGTGACCACTGTGTTCCACAGTGGGTCAGAGGTGACCAGGGTGCTTTCAAATTCAGTTTTAGACTTCTGAAGAACTGGATTGTGAGCACTGACAAGTTCCCAATTTAGCCTGTTAGAAACATAAAAATGGTCTGCTTTCCCTCCTTTACCATATATTTTCATTCACTAAGTATAGCAGGAGATTTAATCTAGTGACTTTCGGAATCCAATTTAAATTTAAATGATAGATTGTAAGATTTTTGACTAGACATATATTGAGGCTTAAAAAATAGTAATCTTCACAATACACTCGAGGGAGAGTAAATGAGGTAAAACAAACAAAAAAAGGAAAAAAATATATCACTGAGTGATTTTTTTCCCCATTACCTTATATACACATTATTTACAAGTCTAAAAGACAGAATAGAACCAAATCTTAGTACGCTAGAAGTCTTTTGACACAATTGTACTTTTGAGTATAAAATAAATAGAAAATAACAAAGATACAATGCATGTCTATACTGGGCAATGGCTAAGAAATTTCTGACTAAAATATGATATAGTCAGAACCCATCGTTATATTACATTCAGAATTCCAAATATAAGAGGGGTATAGACAAATTCATGTTTGCTAATAAGTAAGACTTCAAAACCACGTAATGCAATAGGAAAAATAATTGGGGAGAAAATGGAAATACATACTCTGGAAATAGAAAGAGCTCCAGGTTATAATACTCAAAGGCACACTATTAGAAAAGTGATTGGATCTGTCTTCTGAGTGTCCATGGGTTACAAATTGATAGATTTTTAACTTAATGTAACAAAGGATTTTCTAATGGGGAAACCTGTCCAAATATGGAATGGGCTACCTCATGAGATGGGTTTCATACTACTGAAGATATCTAAGGGCAAGCAGAATCAGGGATGTTGAAGCAAAGATTAAAGATTAAACTATGTTACTGAGGTCACTTCAAACACTTGAGTCTATGAATTTTCTAGTAAGAGAATTGTCTACAATGAGAGAGAGCCCAGATTGATAAAAAGAGAAAAATAAATACCAACATACAAGTAACATTAGCTAATAGCAGAAATAAATGTAACTAACACATAGTTTATAAATGCTTCTTTGATGACGAGTTACAGAGTACAATCAAGGTGACAAGTTTGAATTGTCAAAAACAGGATGTACTGAAGAAATCTGAGAAAAATCTCAAGAAAAAAACATTGATCTGCATTGGGCTTAGTAAAAAACAAACATTATCACAAAGCTTAATAAAATGCATTCATCAGTACTAATCCAGCACTAATGGGAAGAAAGAAACACTAGTTGGTAAACCCAAGCTTTCCACTTATTACAGGGATAGTAACACCAGTCAGGCAGGAATGGTCCATAAGACATTTACTTTACCAAGATTACATATTGTCTAAGACCATGTAATGTTTATAGTGTTAACTCTATTCTCATTTAAAAATCCTTAAAATTACTTATTGGAATTCAAAAACTATTTGGTACAAAACAAAGGTGACTTCTTTACTGAACACAAGGATTCCAACTAACTTTTAAGGCATATACTCCATCTAACATTATTAGATCAGTTTTTTTTGTTGTTGTTAATATGAGTTTATCATGAGTGCGGCCCCTATAGCTCAATCTAAACTGGGGTGGGGGGGGAATTCTGAACTCTAAAGTTGAGTATCAGCTCTGAGTCACAGTGATTTTAATTGGCATTGATGTTCTAAGACTGCATGAGCAGCAGATGTCCTGATTTGGCTAAATCTAAACTTAAAAAAATCTATTTGAAAAGTTATTACCTATGTCAATATGCTTTTGAAAATGAAGCTTACTTTCAAATGCCCATGAGCAGTAATAGTTAAATAACTATTAACATTTTCATATGATTTCTTCAAGCCACTTTGTTTCTGATATAAAGAGGATTTTAAAAAATCTTAATTAAAACTTCTGATTTTGAGATAAATGTAGATTACCAAGCAGTTACATGACATAATACAGGCAGATCCTGTGTAGACTTTACCTGTTTACTCAAATGGTAACATTTGAAAAGCTATGGAACAATATCCCAGCCAAGGTACTGGCATTGATACAGTTAAGATACACAATGACATCACAGGCGGCTCTCCTGATTCCCTTTTATAATCACATCCACTTGCCTCCTGCCTTCCCACCACTATCCTTAACCCCTAGTTACCACTAATTTTTCTGTTTCTTTATTTTGTCACTACAAGAATAATACATAAAAGTAGTTGAATCATATGTATGTCCTCTTTTGAGACAGGCTTTTTCCTGTCAGCATAATCCTCTGAAAATTAATCCGAGTTGTTTTGTGGATCAATATTGTTACCTTTTATTGCTAAGTAGTAGTCCATGGTATGGGTGTACCACAATTTGTTTAACCATTCATCTATTGAAACATACCTGGCTTGCTTCAAGGTATTAGTTATGAATAAAGCTGCTACGAACATTCATGCAGATGTCTTTGTGTGTGGGGAGAAAAAGTTTTAATTTGGGGGGATAAATACCCAGAGTGTGACTGTTGGGTTGTATGGTAGTTTTACAACTACCTCATTGTTTCACAGAGTGAAACACTTTACATTCACAGACTGTAAAATTTTACATTCCCACCAGGAATGATCCAGTCTCCCTGAATCCTCACCAGCATTCAGTATAGTCACTGCATTTTATTAAAATAAATGAAATGGCTAAAGCCATTTCAACAGATGGGTGGTGATAATTCCTTGTAGTTTTAGTTTGCATTTCCTTAACTAACAATGTTGAATATATTTTCTTTCATCTGTTTATTAGGCATCTATATACACTGTTCATGTCTTCTGACCATTTTCTAACCGGGTTTTTGTTTTGTGTTTCTTTTTTTCCTTTTTTTTAATGTGGAGTTTTGAGACATCTTTATATACAGTTGAATTTGAACACAGGTATTTTTCAATAATAAATACCACAGTACTACACGTTCTGTGTTTGGTTGAATCTGCAGATACCAAGGAACCTTAGATACAGAGGGCAAACTATAAGTCAAATGCAGATTAACACCAGCGTTGTTCAAGGATCAACTGTATTCTAAACTTGAGACCTTTGTTGGATATGTGGTTTGCAAACATCTTCCTCCAGTCTGTAGCTTTTCTTTTCATCATCTTAACAGAGGCTTTATATCATAATTTTAATAAAGTTCAATTTGTAAATTTTTCCTTGTATTGATTGTGCTTTTGGTGTTGAGTTTAAGAACTCTTTGACTACTCCTACATTCTGAAATTTTTTCTAAAAGTTTTCCAGTTTTACATTTTATATGTTAGTTCATGATCTATTTTAAATTTTATATAAGGTATAAAATTTAGTTTGAGGTTAATTTTTAGCCCATGGATGTCCAACTGCTCCAACATCATGAATTGAAAAGGAAATCCTTCCTCCTTTGAAATGTTTTTCTTCTTTTGTCAAAAATTAGTTGGGCATATTTGTGTAGGCCTATTTCTAGGTTCTCTATTCTGTTACATCAATTTGTATCTATCCCTCCACTGATACAACATAGTCTTGATTAATGCAGCTATATAATGTCTTAAACTCAGGAAATCTGATTCCTACCACTTTCTCTTTTACAAGATTGTTTTAGCTATTTAAAACAATTGCTTTGCCTTTCCATATAATTTTAGAACAATCTTCTCTACGTCTTAAAAAAAAAACTTGCTGGAATTTTAATAGGAATTGTCTTAAACTGCTTTTTATTTGGGAGAAATGACATCTTCACTATGTTGAGTCTTCTAATCTGTGAGCACAGTATGCATCTTCATTTATTTAGATTTTCTCACCTCTTTCACCGGTGTTTTATAGTTTTCAGCATACAGTCCTGTTTAAATTTTATTATATTTATAAATAAATATTTCTTTTGAGAGAGAAAAAAGGGAGGGAAGAAGGGAGAGAGGAAGAGAAGAAGGGAGGAAGGGAGGGAGGGAAGAAGGGGGCACAATTAAAAATGACATATTTTAAAAAAAATTTTATGGTCCCATGTTCATTGCTAGCACATAGAAATATAATTGATTTTTGTATATGTTTCTTGCATCTTGCAATCTTGCTAAACTTACTTCTTAGACCTTGTTTTTTGATTGTTTGGATTCCTTGGAATTTTCTACATAGATCATCATATTATCCATAAATAGGGACAATTTTATTTCTTCTATTCCAGTCTTATGTCCTTTCTTTCCCTTCTTTTGCTTTATTTCATTAGCTAGAACTTTCAACACTATGTTAAATAGGAATGGTGAGAGCACACACATTTGCCTTGTTCTCAAACTTAGGGGGAAAGCATTTAGTTTCTGGCCATTAAGTACATTATTAGATGTAGGGGTTTTTTTTGTTTTGTTTTGTTTTGTTTTGTGGTACGCGGGCCTCTCACTGTTGTGGTCTCTCCCATTGCGGAGTACAGGCTCTGGATGCACAGGCTCAGCGGCCATGGCTCACGGGCCCAGCCGCACTGCGGCATGTGGGATCTTCCCGGACCAGGGCACGAACCCGTGTCCCCTGCATCGGCAGGCGGACTCTCAACCACTGCGCCACCAGGGAAGCCCTCCCTTAGCTATTCTTTGAGGATAGGTCTGCTGGCCACAAATTCTCTTCGTTATCTTTCATTTGAGAATGTCTTAATTTACCTGTCATTCCTGAAGGATATTTTTGCTGGTTTCTAGTTAATAACTTGCAATAAATATCTTTAAGCACATAGTATTTTCTTTTTAATACATAGTAGGCTTATAGCCTTAGAATAAAGTACCTTAAGTGAAATAACTCAATGATCATGCTATAGCATTTTTTAACATAAATGCTGACAAACTGTTTTCCAAAAGGACTGCAGAAAATTATACACCAAGAAAAATAGTGCATAGAAGTGATCCCTACTCTTAGAGAGAGGATGGACTACTAAGACCCTTCCAACTTCATGATTCCAACTGATACCATTGACGAGGCTCATTTATCATGGTAATTTTTAGACATGACTGTATTAGTCAGGGTTCTCCAACGAAACAGAGTGAACAGGATGTATACATATATGAGACGACTTCTTATAGAGATCAGTTCAAACAGTTATAGAGGCAGAGAAGTCCCACAATCTAGCTTTCTGCCTGCTGGAGAATCAGGAAAGCCGGGGATATAATTCAGTTCAAGGTTAGCCGATGATGTAACTCCCTGTAGGAGGCCTAAGGCCTAAGAACCAGGGTGTCACTGGTATAAGCCTCAGAGTTGGAAGGGCCAAGAACCAGAAGCTCCAATGTTCAAAGACAGAAAAAGATGAACTTCCCAGCTCAAGAAGGGAGAGAGAGAAAGAGGAAATTCACCAGTCCTTCACCTTTTTGTTCCATCGGGGTCAACAAACTGGATGGGGCCTGGCCACATTGGTGAGGGTGGTCTCTTTATTCAGTCACTGAATCAAATGCTAAATCTCTTCCAGAAACACCTCCACAGACTTACCCAGAAATAAATGTTTACCAGCTATTTGGCATCCCTTAGCCCAGTCAAGCTGACACAAAAAATTAACCATCACAACAAGGAAGAATCAACTTTGAAGAGCAGTGAGAAGTTTCTTTTGCCTTTGACATTCTCAATCAATACTTGTTTATTCCCACACCAGTTCACCTTGGCATTTTTGCTTCACTTCTCTTCCTCAGGTCAGAAACTTCATTGATGATGCATATCCTACACTGAACTTTCTTTTCTATAAAGAGCTTAGGGATGAGTTTAGGCAACACTACACTTTACAACTGTCCTTGAGAAAGTAGAACTACTGACTTGTATAGTTAGTTGAAAAGCTATGACTAGACCCAGAGATACTGGTGTTCTATTAATGATTTTTACCTTTAAATAAATGGACTCATCAGGCACTTTGGGGGGCTGAAAAACTTCTACACGCCTAGAAACACCTTAACTAGTGTACTCTTGGAAATCTCTGAACTTGTATATGAGATACTTTTGAAAAGATTACCCTTTAAATTATGTCAAAATAATGAGAATATACAGAAAATAATTTTATTTATCATTTTGTCATAAATTGCAAGGAAAATATAATTTTCATCCATTTAGTTTTCAAAAGAGATCACAAGTAGTAAAATCATTAATAATCATAATTTACACATTGGTCTCTGCCCTATAAAAAGAAGCAGAAATAACCATATTATGCAGATGTTCAGGAGCATGGCTGAACTAGACCTGTAAAATTGATTCTATAGAAAATATATCCTTCACATTATCCATAACTATATGAATTTGACTCAAGTTTATTGTGCAAATATATCTATACATACATTCATATTTTAAAAGTCTATCATTTTTCCATATAAATTTACAAAGACCACAGTGGTTTTATGGTCTTCTATATTTGCCCATACTGAAATCAGAATAAAGAGAAACCTATATCTGACATACATTAAATGTATGTTATTATGCTAATTAAATAAAATTGACAGATTGCTTATTTCTGTACTTAAGTGCATATTTCTGTATTTTTTATATTTATATAAAATTATTTATAAATCAAAATAATCGTAGTAGTTAATTATATGCCATGATAGATATATGATAGATAATGGGATGGCAGATTGGAACTTATAAGTTATTTAACACAACACATTTCATGGGGGGTGGGTAAGATAAGTATTTGATAAAATTGTGACTTTGTGAGGAATGGAGGAAAATTATAAAGCTAATAATTATATATATAACTGTTTGAAAATTATCCTCTAGGTTAGAGACATCCACATTTAAAAATTCTTTAGGGAGTTAATTAAAATAGAAAAAGTCATCACTTCTCAAAAATATGACCAAGAGATTTAATTTTGGCTTTGCATGCTTATTTTGACATTTTTAAATGCATTTTAATATGAGGAAACAAAACATCATTTTCTACTTAAAGTTTTTCTTTTTGCTGTTTTTCAGAGGTCTCAGAGTAAAACCTTTTCATAATAAGTAAAACAGCATAATATTAAAATGTCCTCACCATTAAGACATATGCAAATTTATAAAATGAAGTATCTCCCTACTTAGGAAGAACTGGATTTTGTGTCAGTTGGTATATCAGAAAATAGATCATGATTTCCTACTAAAAATACTGCTTTAACAAATTACTTAGGGCACAAATAAAATTAAAACTGAATGATATAAAACATATCAATTTAAAAGGCTTTACTATGTGGCAGCATGGGAAGTTAAAAATATTTTTGAAATAGAAATAATTTTTAACATCAAAAGCCAAAGGAAATGGCAGAACATTCTGCATGAAAATATCTCATGAAATGTACAGAATATTCTCTCAGGATAAACATTTTTGTTTTAGGTACAATTCTAATAGATAATAAGCATTAATTAGAGAGCAAACACATGCTGTTGAAGTAAAATCAAAAGGCAGGTCACTGAAATGACATGTTGTCTAGTAGGAAAGACTAACATGGGGGATTTTTTCAATGTAATATATATATATATATATATATATACATACACACACACATATATACACATACATACATTATTAGACCTATTTAAATGCAGTATTTAAGTAAGAAGGGGAAGTCCAGCTTAAGTCTATTGGAATGAGACAGGCAAGAAGACATTTAAAGCAGCAGGGACAAGGATGGAGATGGTAGAGTTTTTATGAAGGTTTCCTACAAGAGGAGATAGATATTTGGTCTTGAAATATAAGATAGTGTATAAAGCAAAGTAGAGGAGGGAAGGCATTCCAAAGGAGAAAGAATGGCATGGGTAAAGACACAGAGACTTGGTATGCGTGAGAAACTCTACACTGTAGAATTTAGAGAAGTAGAAAGTGATCAGATACTTGAGCTCCTAGTTTGCCAAGAACTTGGAAGTTATCCTTAAGACCAATTACTTTGAAAATATGATTCTTGTTCCCACAGAGCTTCAGTGAAGATGCCTCAGCGCTGAGTGGATAGCACACATGGGATTGCTAGAGGCAGCTGGGAAACCCCCTACCCTGGTGCCTCAAGGCAGAGAAAGGATTAACCCACTGTGACTATTGCCTATTGTTCTTTAAGTCTGTGTGCTTTCTCCCAGAAATTGGCTAAGGGTATACAATGAAGGAGAAGTGCAGCCACATCCCTGTTTCAAGTACTTTTTAAAAATAATGCCATCTCTTTTAATATGTATGTTTCTTAAAATTTAGAATTGGATTTTTTGTATATCAAAAAGTTGTAACTCAGTGTATTCATGGACCCATAGTTTCATCCCTGGGGAAAACATACAAGGAGTAAGGCTTGTATGTTGTGACTGTTGTGACTACCCCACCCACCATCCCAAAAGCAAGTGCACATGCACATATTTTTACAACCACTAGACATTCCCTGAGATAGCTGAAAACTGGATAGTATACCCTTGTGCTGCCTACTGCGAATTGCAATTCTAACTAGCTAGTGCACAATGGCATTTTTTGGGCTCAAGGCCTTTCAGGCAATCAAGGAACCCACCTTCAGTCAGTGGACTAGGAACAGTAAGGATAATCTCTGAGAAATATTTGGGACCATATTTGAGATGGCATAACTGACTCGTGAAACCCTGTTTTATGTCCTTTGCTCTCATATTTCTATCTCACATGATCAAGAAAGTTATCAATCTATGACATAGTCTATAAGGAGGAGGCAGCCTTAAGTGTGAGTAACTCTACAATAGACATTGGATCTCCATTGTCACCAGAGCCATTAGCATTCATCTGTTTAGAAAACAACTGTCATAGGCTATAGTTTACCACAAAATGATTTACACTTGTCAGCCACACACAAAATTTACATTTGAGAAAGCTTACTCCAGCAATACTATGAAGAATATATTTGGTGATGAGTTGAGTATATTTGAATCAATTGTCACGCAAGCTTACTTAGCTTATAATTAATTATACCTCCTGCTGTGACTAGTTACTATTTAACAGATTTGACCTGGAAAACTGTGATTCTTTAAACTGACTATTTTTGTTGTTGTCAACTTTCTGGAAATGTTAACTATATGAAAATTCAAGGAAAATGGAGGTAGAAAAATTGTCATTCAAGCATTTATTGATTGCCCTTCTCCAGCCTTTAAAACAGCTTCCAGTGGAATTTAAGGGAAGTCTCGTAGTCCTAGCAGAACTTAGTCAAATCCAGCTTTCTGCTTGGTCCACAGGCAGGTGGGCCCACAAAATCACTCAGGAATCCCATCATATTTCCTTATCGATGAAACAACTCTCCCACCCTCTCAGATGACAATTCTACACCTCCTCTCATCTGGAATTTCCAACACCTCTCTCTTAACTTTTGACCTTCAGTTGACTGCCTTGACTTTAAAAATAAATGAAAAAATAGAAGCATTTACAGAACATCATCAACACTCAATCAAATCTACCACCCTCTCTGCTTAAAACTCATATATCTGTCTCCTTATTATATCAGATAATTGTCCCTGAACTTTTCCAAGACCAACCCTCCATTTGTACCCTAAATCCCATCTTCTCTTCCCTTCTCAAAGATTTGTATCTACAGTTATCCATTCTCTACTGACTCAGCAATTTTCCCTTCTCTATTGGTTCAACCCTATCAGCTGAAACACCTCCTACTTTAAAAGAAACTTTCTGACTTACAACTCTCTATTTTAGCTACCAACTCACTTTTCTACTCCCCTTTAAAGAATATCCCCTCATAAAAGTTATCGTTACACATGCTGCCTTCACTTTCTCTCTTCGCATTCATTTTTTTTTTTTAATAAATTTATTTATTTATTTATTTTTGGCTGCGTTGGGTCTTCATTGCTGCACATGGGCTTTCTCTAGTTGCGGTGAGCAGGGGCTACTCTTCATTGTGGTGCACATGCTTCTCACTGCAGTGGCTTGTCTTGTTGCAGAGCACAGGCTCTACGCACGCGGGCTTCAGTAGTTGTGGCACATAAGCTTAGTTGCTCCACGGCATGTGGGATCTTCCTGGACCAGGGATCGAACCCGTGTCTCCTGCATTGGCAGGCAGATTCTTAACCACTGCGCCACCAGGGAAGCCCCGCATTCATTTTTAACCCATCAAAAAGATAATTTCAGCCCAACCATTCCAACAAAACCCTTTTTAGTCCAAATAAATGACCATCAGGCCAAATCAATGTCTAATTCTCAATCCTCATCTAACTTAAGCCCAACAGATGCAGCTGACATGGTTGAGACCTCCCTCCCTGTCCTTCTATTTCACCTACAGATCTTCTTCCTGACCTCTTCATGTGAGAGTAACTCAGAGATCAGCAGTCAGACCATATCTCTCCTCATCCTCACTTTTCAAGTAATCTAATTCAATCTCATAGCTTGAAATACCTTCTATAAACAGATGACTTCTGATTTCAATTTGCCAGCCCTATCCTTTCCACTGAATTACAGGTTTCAGATATTTGACTGGCTACTCAAGATCTCCATTTATATATCAAATGGACATTTCAAATTTAAGTTGTCCAACAATGAGCTTTTAATTTCCCCCCCCCCAATACTTCTCCCAGTTTCCTGCAGCTCTATAAGTGGCTATGCTATACCTCATGCTCAAAAGGTATAGAGGTGCCATTTTCAGAGGCCCATTTACCTACTGGACACAAACTTAGAAATAATTGTTCTTACCCTCATATACAACTAATCACTCATCAAGTTTTATCAGCTCTCCCTTCAAAATGTATTCCATTTTAATCTAATCAGTTTTTAAAGCTCCTGATGGTACCACTCTTACCCAAAACACTACAATTTCTCACTGGACTGCTGCAGTGCAGATGACCCTTAACGCTGCCCACCAATTCCACACCTACCCACATCCCTCTTCCTCCTAGCTTATTATAATATAGTGGACTTATCTTCAGTATTGTTACACCATTCTCCTGATCCACACCCTTTAACAGCTTCTCATCAAACACAGAATAAATTGAGTAAAATAGAAGAAAATCCAAACTCCGTACAGAAACCTACAAGGCTTTACATGATCTAACAACTGCCAAACTCTCTGGACTTTCCTAAAATTATCCCTCACTTACCATTCTGCATCTTCTTGCCTTCTCTTGAAAACACTAAGCCCGATCCCCCACAGAGACTTCACAACTGCTTTCTCCTCACTGTTCGCTCAACCCCAAGATTTTATATTGCACCTTACTTCATTCAAATCTGTTTAAATATTACCTCTTCAGAAATGGTTATCTGGATCACATTGAAAAACAGCTGCAGTCAGCATAACACTGAACACTTTTAGGTGACTTTATTTTTTTTCATGGTACTTGCTACTATCTGGAACTTTATTTTGTATTATCTGCCTTTCCCATAAACAAGGCTCAGAGAACTGGGGTCTTACCTGGTTTTTTAGTGCTTCATTTCCAGGATTCAGGAATATTGGGTACATAATAAGTGCTCAATGAAATTTTGTTTAGTTAATTAATTAATTAAATTAATTAGCTAATTCAGCACCTGTGTGTGCCAGATTTTTTTTTTTTTTTTTTTTTTTGCAGTAGGCGGGCCTCTCACTGTTGTGGCCTCTCCCGTTGCGGAGCACAGGCTCTGGACACGCAGGCTCAGCGGCCATGGCTCACGGGCCCAGACGCTCCGTGGCATGTGGGATCTTCCCGGACTGGGGCACGAACCCGCGTCCCCTGCATCGGCAGGCGGACTCTCAACCACTGCGCCACCAGGGAAGCCCCCAGACTTATTTTTAATACATGATTCTAAGCAGCAGATTACTTTATCATTAACATGTGTCCATAAAGCCCCCTGTCCCTATCATTCATTTTAAAAAGCAGAGACACTCAGAAGTTCACTGTATATACATATGCAGTATAAATATACACATATACATAGTACATGTATATATTTCCTAAAGACATTTTACAGACATTTCTAATATAGAAAAAGTACTTCATTTCTATTTTTAAAGCAAAACTTCCTTTGCTTTAAAACTAATTTACCTGCATAGCATAGAAATCTATATTCTTGCCCCATTTTCTATCAATTTTAGTTGTGTTGAGATTATAAACTATAGTTAACAGCAAGAAACAAAACCATTAAATAATCTATGATTAATCTGTATAAAACTTTGAACTTTAGATGTGTTTGTACACATACGTATATAAACATGTATATAAATGATAAGAAGACTCAAATCTAGTGCATATTGATATAAACTAGTTAATATCTACACAGTAATATAATTTATAAACACGCACAACACAAGAATCAGAATTCTACTTTCTGCAGGATGTTAATAAATCCTCCAGAAAGAGTGTATAAAAGGACCAAGCTTCCCTCTGGCTTGTTCCCAGCTTCTATGAATTGCCTGGGTTTATGCTCAAATGGTCTCAAAGGTTTACATTTCTTAAGACAAATTTTTAGCTGCAGCCAGTTTTTTCTACATGCTGAAATTATCAGTAGAGCAGGGAAATAAGCCATAATAAAGACAAAGAGGAGAGAAAACCAAAGCTGTGCCCTCACCTGATACAGACCCGAATCCTCCCCAGCCTCAGAACCTTGCTCTCCCTTGTATTAAAAAAAAAAGTGGGTGGAGGGAGGAGAAGGGAAGAGGAGGGGAGGGGAGGGGAGGAAGAAAGATCACAAAGAAAAACCGGAATGCTTCACTCCTGCCTTGATGGGAGAAATTCTTAGGTCTTCATCAATTCACAGATGACTATCTAATCTAGACACTGAGGATAGCATCTCCTCAGAGTATTTGGTTCTGAGTGAAGTTCTTACTTTTGCACTGCCTCTATTTTAATATTTTACACCTTGTCTGCTTGTGGCAAGTGGAGTCTATATAGTAAGACTTTTAAAATTAACATAGAGACAATTTTCCCTTAGCTCTTTGCAGAATTGATAAGCATGAATAAAAAAGTAAAATCCATGATTTTTTTATTGTTGGGTATCTCCTTTTAAATATCACAAAATTTAAATTGCCAAATGTACAGCTGAGATCTATGAGACAGACAGACAGAGAAAGAGAAAGAGAGAGAGAGACAGGGAAAGAGAAGAGAGAGAGACAGAGAGAGGACAAAGAGAAGAACTAGGAGAATAACAAAGGCAGCCAGATGAATCTTTGATGGACTGATGGGGGAAGACTGATAATAGTATTTTGTTTAAGTTAGTGTAAATCCTGAAGCAGGTTGTGCTATTACTTACTGCTTGAGAAAATGGTAAAAAAAGCTTCATTTCTCTAAAATGTAAACTACAAGTAAATGGTACTATATGCTGATGGGAGCTTGAGAGTGATCAAGAAGAGATGAAAATGAAAGATTTCAATAAAATAAAGAATTAAAATGGTGACAAGCACTACTCTGTAAGGAACAGCCCATAGCTTGGATGCCAAAGCAAACCCACCCTAGTTCCATCCACTAACTACCACAAGTTAATGTCACTATACCTTTAGTATTTAAGGGTTTAGTGAAAATTTTTAGCTTCTTACAAGGAACAAATTTCAAATAGGATATTCTTTACAAAAATGTAAAACCACCATTAACAGTGTTTATAATATGGAATTTACATACACACACTCAACAAAATATCTCCTAAAGATGAGATCAAAAGAAAAATACGTTATCACTATTTTAAAATACAAAATACAAATATAATTGCAAATCTTATCTACAGATTATGATAAATAAGTGAAGAATGAAGAGAGGAAGCCATGAGCAAGCATTCCAGGGGATTGATTTTAGACTGCTGAAGTTAAGAAGGGACTTTTATAATGTGGTCTGGAAAATAAATAGGAGCTGGCCATACAAAGGCAATACTCCAGCAGAGGGAAAAGCGTGCTTAGAGGCTCCAAAGCAAGAAAAGGACCAGAATGGTTAGGGATTAATGAATGAGAGGAAGAGAAAGTTAGGATGAGACCAGAGGCAGGTCCTTCAAAACCTTGATGTTAGGATTTCTTAAAAAATCTCTTCTAAGTGCATTGAAGGGCCCCAAGGTCAAAGACATTTGAGAAATGAAGTATCATTGTGCAGCACTTACTTGGAGATTCAAAATACACAATAGCTAATTAAAGATTCCAAGAATTTCAACTATAAAGAAATGTGTTGAACTTGATTTAATTCAGGGTTTTCCAAATTTATTTGAGCACTGAACACTCTTCATGTGACACACATGGATATCCTCCTGAACTTTCCTCCCTGGTGGATCATTTTCTATAATAGTTACATGGAACAAACTGCTGTGACAGATCTGGATGCCACTGTTACTTCATGAATTAACTGAAATACCATTTGCTATATCTGGGAATAAAAGGACCTAAAATATTCAATAAGTAAGACTCCGTAGAGATAACGAGTTTCATTTTTTACTCAGTTGAACAAATATTTGACAGTCTACTCTCTGGTAGGCTCTGAAATACTGTGCTAAACAATAGGTTTACAAGATGTATAAGACCTATATTCTAAATTTGGGAGCCTTAGAAAACATAAATGTATTCATTCATTTCTTTATCCATTCAACAAATTTGTGTTTAAGTAAGTCGAGCACTGTTCTAGTCTTGAGGGATAAAGGCAGAAACAAGACAACACTGCCTTTGCTTTGCTGAAGCTTGTATTTTTGCCTGGTGTAGAGAAGAAAAGTAAACTAAATCATAATGCAATCCAAAAACCAGTATAGTAAAATACATATTAACATGTAAGAGAGCAGACAGTGGAGGTAGATAATCAAATAACAGCGTTTAACGCAGGGCAGAGGTAGGAAAGAGAATCTGGATTTGAGAAATAATTTGGTAGTAATATAAAGAGGAACTGTAATGGTTAGATGGATGTATGTTCAGAGTTTGTATAATACATAAATCTGAGATCAACAAAGAAGTTGTGGAACAAACCATGGAAGTTATAAGAAATAATAACTAATTCTTATTATGTGCCAGGAACTGTTCTAAGAACTTCACGTATTTTTTTTTTTTTTTTTTCGGTACGCGGGCCTCTCACTGTTGTGGCCTCTCCTGTTGCGGAGCACAGGCTCTAGATGCACAGGCTCAGCGGCCATGGCTCATGGGTCCAGCCACTCCGCGGCATGTGGGATATTCCCGGACCGGGGCACGAACCCGTGTCCCCTGCATCGGCAGGCGGACTCTCAACCACTCCGCCACCAGGGAAGCCCGGTAAGCTCCGTTTTAATCATCGTTTTAGAGATGGATGTGAGTACTAGAATATTTTAAATTATGTATGTGGCTTGCATTATATTTCTTTTGGACAGTGTTGTTCTATATGCTTCTCAGCAGGACTATTAGGTTCCTAGTTTACACACTTATTTTGTGCACACCTCACATATAATTTCCCGTTTTTCCTTCTGACCCCACCAGCCAGCAGCCTGGCAGCGCAGCAGTCTCCTGTACCAGGTGGTCAGCAGGGACAGCAGTACTGAGTGCCTCTCTCGCCACTTCTATGACCTGAGAGTGTTCATCCCTTTATTTTATCACTAAACTCCCCGAATTCTCTTCTTTTACAGGAGATCTTAGATACCTCACTTCTGGAAAGTGCTGGGAAAAGATAAAGAGATGGGCAATTTCTAATAGCCTTTCAGATATAACCACACAAGATGGTCGATGAGCCCATGGCAGAAACAAGGAGGAAAAACCGCAAGTCAAGCAAAGCCCGTGCCAGATTATTATAAGGCAACACTTAATAATAACACTTTGTCAGAAGGAAAATATCAGGAGGACATGCTAGTCCAGCCTGGGCTCCAAACAACAAACATAAAGGTGTGAGCTCCTTACTCATAATCATTGTCACAACATCAATGGCCATGTGAAATAGAAAGAAGAGACAGGAGATGGTAAGAACTAAGTGGGCCCTTCCTGCCTGAGCTAATCTAGGTACTGTTATAGCAAACAGCTTAGCCATTATACTGAAACATTTGTCCCCTAACTCCATTATTGGGAAAGACTCAACAATTTGATTTAGAACCTACGTCCTGAGACTAAAATTCTGTTTCCCTCTCACAACAAAGTACCATAAGATATTATCCTAAGAAATATATCAGATGGCCCTGGATTTAAAAGGCAAAAGAATCAGGGTAGTTAATACAATAACTGTTCAATAAAATGCCTTCTGCACCTGAAAATTTTAAAAATAATAACAAGTAGAGGGATGCTTTGCTTATTCTGCATTGGAGGGGAACAAAGTACTCCACATAAATACAATCTTCACAGTAATCCTCATTAAAATATAGTTGACAGATAACTTTAACTTAATCGTTAAAATAGCATTTAAAAATTTAACATTTTTAATGAAAATACTTTGAAATAACATTTTACTTTTTCCTAGTGCCTAAAAAGACATTTTTGAACATGACTTAAAGTTTTTTTAATGACTCACATTCATTATGATCAATTATTATACTATAGTGCAGTCTAATGATGCCCAGAGTGACAGAGTGTGGAACTGTTTGCTGCTGCACCTGAGGGGCCTCACATCGCTGTGCTTTCAGTTCTGGTTTCTGGCCTTGATGGGCTTTCGCCCTCTACCATTTCTCTTGGCTGTGATTTCTCAGTACTGTTAGATGTTGATCACGCTAGGTCATTTCCACAAACGTTCCTAATTTGGGGCTTCTACCAAGAAAACAGTTGAATGTGCTTTTAAAAAAGAGTGTGAGACCACAACAAATAAAGATCCACAGCAATTATGGCACATATTTGGCTCACGAAAAGTATTGTTATTGCTTGTCTTCAAGCCTCTAAGTATCTTTCAGAGGAATATGTCGGCTGGTTAATCTACCCACAAGAAGACTGTGACAGTGATATGGCAATGTTGGTAACAATGGCGATTATCATGACTACAAGCCAGGCACCAGGATAAGTGTGTCACTAAATCTTCACAATCACAGGAGGGAGATACAATTAGAATCTTATTTTACAGATGGGGAAACTAAATTTAGAAAGATTAACTAATCTGGTTGTGGTTACACGCTAAGCGGTGGAACTAGTATTTGAGCCCAGGCTGCTACCTAAAGCCCAGGCCTCTACCCATTCTCTATTATGCCCCCAAAAGTCAGTAACTACATTTATAGAAATTACTTAGATGCAAGGCATTACAATAAATAAAGGTTACTGAATTTTAACTCTGTAGATTTCTTCACTAAACGTGAATTTTGATTTATTGAGTCTGATCTTAAAAGGCATTTATTTTGTTGATTCATCTGCTACTTAAAATAAAGGAGATGTTAACATAATTCTGCTGAAAGACAGTGTCATACTACCAGTTTAGGTTTATAAAATTCCCATTTATAATCCAAAGAAAGTTGAATTACAATGTTGTGTTTAAACTATAAAAGTATCATTGTCCTATTATCATATCTGACTCAGTACCTAATTTACTACGTAATTTTGGAAGTTTCATAGAATCTGATACTCTCTTAACCCAAGGTACATCTCAGGGTCCAGAGATAGCCCTAGAGGCCCAGAGATTATGTCAATCCCAAATGTGTGTTCCTTTGGTCTGAACAATAATTTCAAAAATTTAAATTAATTGCAGACATTTAAAAATGGGGATATTTCATATAAAATGTGGACTTTTGACTTCTCTCAAAGAACTGGAAGATGTGGCTTCACATGGTAACAACCAGCAGGAACTTGTGAGTGGGAGCCCCTTCTAACAAGACCTGTTTGCTCTGGGTTTCCAAGACCACCACCTGGCCTGCTTCCCTCAGTTACCTGCCTGGTTTGTGAGTTAAGCCCTGCTTTCATCTTTAGTAAAAATCTGAAAGTACAACTCCAAACTCTTCATAATATTCTATATTTAGCTTGTCATGCATTTTCAATGATGTTATTTTATATAGTTTTAATAACTGCCCTGTGGTACATTATGAGCTCTTCATCCATGAAACCAAGATTTAAGTGTTAAACCGCTTGGTAAGATCAGAGAGGTAAAGGTCATGTAATTCTAAAACCACTTATTTTATATTCTGTCAGATCTTTTATATCTTAACTATATGGAGTATTTATTATTATCATCATCATTTTGGCTGGAAGTATCTTTGATAGCTTTCTTCACTGAATTCAGTTCTAAAGAACAGGTAACCACACCAAGTCAACACTTTGCAGTGTCACTTTCATGGCAAACAAATTTGATGGTGAAAAGTTTATGAGACAGAGAGAAAGAGAAACACAGACTGCTTTACTTAAAATATTTTCTATAAGAAACAATAAATACTAACTTTACTTCCACATTTAATATATAAACAACAAATATATGACTAAAATTTAAAAAATAAGTATCTTTTTCAAATGTAACATGGTGATAAGTGCAATGGAAAAAAAATAGGTAGGGCCAGGAGATAGGAAATGGCAGAAGACTGAAGGAGACATTTTATTTCAGGTTGTCAGAGAAGAAAGTTCAATAAGGTAGGTAGGCACCTAATGCCTCCAAATTGAATGATCCTTAATAAAGATTATCACTATAGTCATCATGACCATCATCCCTCACAAAGATCAGATGAACCCACTGAACAGCTAGTTGGCCTCATTTGCCATCCTTTACACAGTGCTGAGAATAGAGCTTTAGTCTTAGAAAAGTTGGCTATTATGCTGTTTTGTTTCCTAAAGCACTGGGAGAAAATGTTAACTATAACTGCCCCTGAGTTTTAGTGATGCTTTCAGCAGACAGAGAATTTTGAAAGGCTACACAGGCAAAGGTCTAATCTTGGGGAGATATTTTAAGCTGAAAAAAGACAATGAAATAAATCCTGAGGCTGATGGCTTGTCTTACTAACAGTGAAAGAAAAAGAAGCAGAATGAAGACCAAATAGAGATATCTCACCACCACAAAACTGGGATGGGAAATTCAGAAGTTTGAGAAAAATATGCCTGATCACTAGTCCAAATGAATGGGGGGTGGGGGGGAGGAGACCCTCAAAAATAAATAATTTTTATGTTACTTATAAATTATGTGTCCTTCCAAAATTTTAAGATACCTATATTTTCTGAAAATAATTGGCTCACTATAACATAGGTTATTTATCTACAGCATAACACTAAGGAAATCATTCAGCTAGGGAACCATGAAATATCTCTTCATAACCTCAAAACTGCTAGTCCATAACCTAGAGGACAGACATGCTTAAACAAGTTGTTTTGTTACACACAGATAAAAAGAGAAAAATGATTTTTTTTCACATTTTACCTGCTTGTTTAAAAAGGTCATAAGAAAAACCCAGATATTATTATTATAGACTCAACAAAATTCGCAGACTTAAATAAACAACCACTGAATAGGGACCTTTGGACCATTTTCACAAGCATGTACCATTGCCTGAAGTTAAAAATGCTGCTTTTGAAGCCATGCTCGACATTTTCAAATTTAAGGTAAATTACCAAGTAAGAAGAGTCCTACTTTAGAGTGAGTTTGCGTTTGAGAAGGTGAATGTTACAGGTGAGTAAGACCTAAATACTCAAGATATTTTCACGATATCCCTGTGCACTTAAAGTTTAGACTTGTGGGAATAAACGAGGCAGATAATACCAGGAATAAAGTTTACACAAAGACTGTAAATCCTTACTCCAGTGCTGTGCTATGCAGCAATGGAAACCTTTCTGCCAGGCTGAACAATCTTATAAACCCTGTAAGAGAAGTAGTATTTCTACCACTCAAACTCAAATCCAGACAGATTAGATTGATATAGCAACTTCCTTAATCGCCTTTACAAAAGAAAATCAGCCTGTCTGAATTTTGAATCTAACTCTACCTTCTTTGAAATAGATTTAACCATTTGCCTCAATCAAGCTGAAATAAGGTTCTGGTTTAAACAAGGAAAAATTACTAAAATGAAGAGAGAAAATTCTGTAAAAGAAGAAAACAGAAAGACTTTTTATGGGACATCCAGCATTATTAACAATCTTACTGTGAAATTTTAATATTCTTAATGAATAGGCTATGTAAGTTATTCTTAGTTTATTTTTAATTGTCCGACTCCCTTTGGAATAGTTAACTGTTTGCTAAATCTATGTCTGAAATTGTCTTTTAATCTTTCATCATTTGCTTTTTATTAAGCAAATAGGAAAGGTATTTGTCTAAAATGATACTGTATTACTTCAATTAAAAAAAAATTCAATGTTCTGAAATCTATCCAAAGAAATTAAAACATATACTTTCTCTTAGGGTTTTGCGCTAGTTTAAATATACAGAAAATATCGTCTCCCTAAAGATATGACATAGGGTAAATGCTCAATAAGTTTATTCAATAAATTTATGAATGAATTGATCAGAAAAAAAAGTTTCTTCTTCTTTAAAAAAAAAATCTTTAATGTTAACCTTAATTTACCTAAGCACTTATTTGTAAACGTTTTTGACTGTGTGCCTTATCAGCACACTCCTCCATATGTATATTTATTTATTAATTGTATATATACCACTTTAGTAATATATTAATAGATCCACAAAAAGAAACTAAAAATAAAGGTAAAATAACCAAGGTCTGGTTAAACTTAAAATTGCTTTGATAGGTGATTTTAATGCTCATCCTGGCTATAATAGTTCACTAAAATACATAGATATAAATGAAAGAAGAGAATCAATGGCTATCTTTATTAAGTTATAAAACTTTTTTTTTCCAACTCCTTCCACTATCTACCATCTTTCATGAAATATGGATTGTAACTAACTTCCCTGAAGTTAGTTAGGTGATCTTGCCAATTAACCACAAGGTGGTTAATTTATAATTATATTTATAAGCATAACCAATGGGCTTAAGACAAACTATAATTGGAACAATTTTAGAAACTTGGCAAAAAATGCTCCAAGATTCATGTGTATGCAAATAAAAGAATTTTTATGACTGAAATCATTTGTGGCAATAAAATCACAAAGATGGAAACTTTTTCTTGATATTTTCCCCAAATGGTTTCCCCATAGCTAAACTTTCTTTGAAAGCAGTTACTTCAAGTTAACTGTTAAAATGTCACCTATACCCTGAAGGGAGTGATTTTTTTGTATTTGTTTTATCCCAAATTTCTGATAAGCATATGCACAGAAATTTCAAGCATATATATCTAGCAATGTGTCCTAGATGAATCTAAAACTTTTCCAGATAATACCTGTTTTCAACAGAAGTTGAACACGTTTACCCTTTTTATACTATTTTTCTGTGTTATTGTGGCCATTTCTACTATAGCAAAAAAGAGTGATTATTTCACCCGATGGCCTGTTGCTTTTTGTTTTTTGCTTTTAAGAAATCACAAAGCAGCATATGACTTTAAAGCTCTCTTAAAAAATAATATTTTAGAGGTTTCTATTCATGCCCTGGATGCTTAGTTTTTAAATATCCTGCTAATCATAATGGTGTCATATATTCATTAATTAATATATCAATGAACAATAATTCTTAAATTAAGGTTCATCATTAATAATTGATTGTCGTGATGTAATATCATATAAATATATGCCAAAATTTTCTTTAGAATTTTAGTACCTATGTTTATGAGGGCTTATCCTAGGAATGTAAGATTGGCTTCACAGGGCTTCCCTGGTGGTGCAGTGGTTGAGAGTCCGCCTGCCGAGGCAGGGGACACGGGTTCGTGCCCCGTTCCGGGAAGATCCCACATGCCGCGGAGCGGCTGGGCCCGTGAGCCATGGTCGCTGAGCCTGCGCGTCCGGAGCCTGTGCTCCGCAACGGGAGACACCACAACAGTGAGAGGCCCGAATACCGCAAAAAAAAAAAAAAAAAAAAAAAAAGATTGGCTTGACATTCAAAATCAATAAATGCAACTCACTATATTGACAAACTAAAATAGAAACATCACATAAGATATCACAGAATATTTAAGATTCAAATATCCACTCTCAGAAGGGAAGGCCCCATGAATTTCCTTCCACATTCTAACTCGTGGAAAAGACCTAGCAAGATTAAGAAGATCCACATATTATAGTGTATGTACTAAAAGATATTTTATTCCATGTGGTTATGACCTTAAAAAATCAAACTGGATTCATTTTTTGTTTCTGAAAGGAACTCTAATAACTCAAGATAAGAGTATCTTCCTGCCTAACAGTTGTCACACTACAAACTCATGCTGACAGAATATGATTACACTACTTTTGTACCCAAATGTAAGGTTCGGGGGGGCGGGGGAAATGAGCATGAGCTCTACTATGCTATCTCCTTTGAGATTCATATCTTATCTTTGAAGGAAATACTTAACAAAGAAACTGTTCTCATTCGAAGCTTTAGTAAAGGTTACGGTATAATAATTGTTAAGTTCCACAAATTGCGCAGTTGTCTTGTTATTTTATCAAGTGCATTTACATAGTGCCAGACACATATGCAAAATACAATTTAAAACTGAGACCATTAAATTATATCCATTATTTCTCACTCTAGAAACTTTTGAAACTTATGGGTGACAGATTTGTCAAGAAGTTCTCTTTACCAACTAAAGAAAGAACAACCCAACCTCTGTTATGAACTGTCATTAGTAATTTAGCAGAGCTAGAAGGCAGTTCAGCCGAGTAGACAGAAAATTAAAACATGGGCAGCTCCTGATTGGAAATGTATTCATAAAAGGTAATGAAATAGCACAGTCAGGATCTCTGGTATTACTCAGAGTGAGAGATTTAATTCTGATAACTCTGATGATGACACTTGAATCAGAGATTATAAATGGTGACAGGTTGTGACATACAGATAGAATGAAATAAGCATCAGCAACATATCTCTACAGAAGCTGATTCTATATAAGATCAACATTTTCTTAATTTCAAAAATTATTACAAGTTTTCAAAAAAGAGGTTTATTAGGGCCTTAGGCAAACCCTGTACCATTTTTATATCTACTTTTCAATGGAGTATAATATTAATCAACATATCAAAGGCAAGGGGTGAAGTATAAATTGTTGTTTATATCTTAAAACATGAAGTATAAATTGTTGTTTCTGATTTCATCTGGATAAGGAACAAGCCCAAAATTATAGACGAATAGCTATCCTATGTATAGAGTAATAGTAAAGGTTTGGGTTTTCCTGTGTTTATATGCATGAAAAGAATACTCATTAAGTGCAGCCACATAAAAATAATGTTATTTGTAAAGAATAATAATTTTTATTTTGGATTTTCTATGCCTTTTTATATTTTCTAATTAACAAAAATGGCATTATTAGTTTTATAATGATTAGTATATTTTTTGAAAATTGCCTATTTCAGACAAACTCTCTACCATAGAAATACAGCTGAGAAAAATAACAATATTTCCACATAGGTATTTCAATACATCTCTTTTGAATTTGTGAATTGGCATATTTACTGTGTATGGTTAAAACTTGTTAGATGTGGGGATTTTAAAACTTAGCCCTAAAATTCTTTAATACTCCTGTCACTGAAATAAAAGGGTCTATGCCCCTTGAATCTGTAACTGGACAATAGCTTATAGCAGAAATGATGCCATGTCAGTTTCCAGACCCAGACCGTAACATGAAAGAGAAGAAACGTCACACTGACCTATGCCCCAATTGCAGACCTGGAAGTAAAATAAACAACTGCTGTTGTCCGAAGTCACTAAATTTTGAGCTGGTTTGTTAAGCAGCAATAAATAACCAAAACAGCATCGGACTTTCATCATGAATGCCAATTATAAAAATGGTTTTCGCATTACACCAAAACAGTGTTATATTACATATGCTATAACTAGTCAGAATAGAAGGAGGAAAATGTAAAAAAAAAGAAAAATGCAGTACACTTTCATCAGGCTAACATAAATTTTATCAATAAAGTTTTTAATAAATTACAACACAGTATTGAGAAAATAATTCAAAAAATTTTAGAATCTTTAGTATGTTATAAGTTTAAAAACTTAAATATTACAGAATTATTTGCTTAAATTTGGTGATTTAACTTTTTAAATTTGGTTTTGTAGGATTTATCTATATTGTTTAATGATGTTGTAACTAAAAGCATAAACCTATATAGAAAATACTAATTCTATAAAAATTAGAGAATTTAAATATTGTCAAATGGAACCACATATTGAATAATAGAAATACATTTTAAATGGAACTATATTTACGGAGGTCTAAGCCTACATGACATAATGCAGCCCCGAAAAGTCATGATAAAAAAAAAATAACAAGCTAAAATCATACTACATGTTATTTACCAAAAGTAAGCACCTTAGAAAGATTAATAGTTAATTCAATAAAAAAGAAACTAAGTACTGGGTTGGCCAAAAAGTTCGTTCGGGTTTTTCGGTAACATCTTATGGAAAAACCCAAACAAACTTTTTGGCCAACGCAATATTAAATATGCCTTAATTTCAGTAATATAAACAATAGAATTGCTTTAAGACAATTATGTATAATTCCCTTTCCTTAGAAAACTGGATAACTTTAAATGGACTTTGAGAGCTCAGGATACAGAAAAATACCCTATAATAATTATTTTAATAAAATAATCATCTTATAACATAAAAATCCACCTACTTCATGTATTTCTTTTCAAGACACAGTTCCACAGCAGAATAGTTTCAAAACATAAAAATTTAACAATTTAGTGTATTTCTTTCATAAGACACAGTTCTACAGGATAGAGTCAACATTATTCATCCAAATATGAACCAGAAAGTTCAATTAATTGTATTTCTTGTCCACAAGCTACTTTGACAAGATTTACTCAATAATGAAATTGTTAAGAATCATATCATAGAATTAGCACAGGTTCAGTCCCTTTTACTCATTATAAATCTACAGTATAAAAAGCAATATTCAAAAGGTGACACAAATACAAAATACCTTTACAGAGGGAATTGTATTAATCCCAAAACTCTGCCTCCTCTTATAATGAAAACCTGAGAACCAGAATGATTAATCGATTTGTACCAGAGTGAAACTAGGCCTGGAACCCTGCCACCTGCTTCTAACTCTTGTGTCTTTTCTCATATATTATGCTGCTTCATCTGGCACGAGTGATTCCTATACAGCTATGAAATATAAAATAATGCATGATAATAAGAAAAGAGTGAAGCAAAACAACTTCCTCCATATAAAAGTCATCTAAAAAAAAAAGTCATTTAATTTATGCTGAAACATTAGAATTTTTCATTTTATCAAAGTCCTTGCTGAAGCATTTTTCTACACTGTCTGTTTTCCAGATATGTGCATATTTATTTATGGTACAACATCCAACAGAAAATTCATTAAACTCTTTCAGAAATACTATAAAAATTAGTTATATATTACTTGACACTCTGCTACTTTGAATATGCCTGAAATCATATTTTCATTATATTTTCACTTATGATAAAAAATGGATACAAGCTGATAGTATTTTTTATTTTACAACATTTTTGCCATATTTTGGAATTTAGATTTAATCACCTAAAACACCCTTCTAATTAGATGGCAAGTCAGAGATGTATTTAATCTTAAGGAATTGTTTTAGCACTAAGCCTTACTTTATTATCTGTGAGATGGTCATAACAATAGTACTTACCACACGTAAGTAGAATTGTTGTGCAGAATAAATAAAATATGTAGCTAATATATCTAAATCCTTGGCACCACACCTGACATATTACATACTAATAAATGTTAGTTGTTATAGTTTAACTGCAACCAAAAACATGGTAATATTAAGATTTAGCTGCGATCAAAAACATGGTAATATTAAGATAGCAAAACATAAAGTATGATTTTTAAAAAATGGCCTACTTAAAACAATGTGTATTCTTCTATTAAAAGGTGATTTGCTATGTTTAATTCAAACTGATAAAGTACTTTTTAGATATCAAAAAATTATTCACATTAACCTTTTAAGGGGCAATATAACCAATATATGTTAAATAGCATATGATTTGTAAAACCGAAATTTAGTGCAACTTACCATTAATACATGTGCTAATCAAAACAAGGTAAATTCTACTAGTATGTTAAACATTTCTCATAAATTTTTTTTAAAAATTAAGAAATTAAACACCAGTGAGAGAGTATACATACAATGAATTTAGTAAAATTCCTTGAATTATTATTATTTTTTATTTTTTTGCGGTACGCGGGCCTCTCACTGTTGGGGCCTCTCCCGTTGCGGAGCACAGGCTCCGGATGCGCAGGCTCAGCAGCTATGGCTCACGGGCCTAGCCACTCCGCGGCATGTGGGATCCTCCCGGACCGGGGCACGAACCCGTGTCCCCTGCATCGGCAGGCGGACTCTCAACCACTGTGCCACCAGGGAAGCCCCCTTGAATTATTTTTTAAACAAATAAGACATTTCCATATTCTATGTACGTACCTGGAGTAGGCAAACAATCGACTATCCCAAAGATTATGATTCCCTCTAGGTCCGTAATGAAAGTAACAGGACTCTGTCCCATCAAACATATTCAATCCATCTTCTGAATTTTTTGAGGCATGGCTATGTACCACATCTAAGAGGACTGTAATACCCATTGAGTGAGCTGTGTCAACCAGTTCTTTCAGCTCTTCAGGCGTTCCAAAACGGCTTAAGGTAAAGGAGGCAGCAAAAACAAGATCACATCATATTTAAACCAAACAGCCAATCATTTACTGAGAATCAATTGTTTTACCAGCACAGTACTAGATACTTCAAATGTACAAATGTCGTATGATATAATACTTAGATATAAATCAAAGTTGCTTAATAGTTGTTATTAGGCATTTTTAAAAGCATTCAATAAAAAAATAAATCTGGCTATTAATTGTAGATTTATAGCACAATGAAAATTCACATTTTGAGTAGGTAGATAGTAAAATTCCACTTCTCTATACTCAGAGCTTCTGATTTCCATCGCCAAGCCTAGCTAGTTTGAGGGGTATGGTCATTCCTGTCCACATACATGGCCATCCCTTTAAGCATGCATGGTTGGGATTGTGAGGGCTCTTAGAATACTTCTTTGAATATCCTTGGTGCCTTAATTGAGGCCATTTCTCCTGTACTTACTTATTCTCAGATTGGAATGCCTCAAGTACCAGTGGGTCCTGTCACCACCAAAGCCGGAAAGATGGGCAGCTCATATGCACGTGGGTTTGTCTTAAAAACAGTTTTCTAGTCAGCGTGAAATAGGAAACAAAAATCAAGCCCAAGAGGAAGGCCTTTCTTAACCTATATAAAAATCTCAATACTGCAGTCTTCCATAGCATCAACTTTTGCTTTTAAATAAAAAATCACCCTTGTGATGAATTGTTTACTGTCTCTCTTCCTCACTAGACTATATGTGCCTTGAGGGCAGGGGCTCTGACCATCTAGTTTCCCATGCTACAGTACAGTGCTTAGTATGCAGTGGGGCTCCTGATAGCAGATTCCATGGAGGAGTGAGCAAATACTCTAGTGTGGCTGGAGTGGAATAATCAAGAAAAGATGAGCTCAGAGAGTTGGCCAAGAACCAGATCACATGCGGCCTCACGGATCAATGTTAAGGCATTTGGCTTTTATTCCGAAAGGGACAGGGAATCATCAGAGTTCTGAGCAAGAGAGTGACATGATCTGACTTTCATTTTAAAAAGATGACTTTACATACTGTGCAGAAAGTGGTCCATATGTGTGTGGGGGGGGAGAAAGCTAGGGAAGGAGGACAAGAGAATAGAGTGACCAGTTACAAACCTAATGAAATAATGCAGGTGAGAAACAGCAACTTGGACCATGGTGGTAGCAGTTGAAGCAGCCAGATTGGGGATATATTATGAAGTTACCAGTGGCTACGTTTTCTGATAGCGAGAGTATAGGGGGGCGGACATAAAGGGAAAAGTCAAGTATAAGGCAGATGGCTTAAACAATTGGAAGATGGAGATGTCATTTATTATGTTAGTGAAGATAGCAAGAGAAGAAGGTTAGAAGATAAGATCAGATATTTAATCTGGAACAGGTTAAGAATGAGATATGTATTATATACCCCAACCTCAAATAGGCACTGTTTGGAGTTCACAACAGAGGTGAGGACTGGAGAACTAAATTTGGCAGTTGGCATATAAAGTGTATTTGAGGAGACTGGTTCAAGATGGTGGAGTACAAGGACGTGCTCTCACTCCCTCTTGCAAGAGCACCAGAATCACAGCTAACTGCTGAACAATCATTGACAGGAAGATACTGGAACACACCAAAAAAGATACGCCACATTCAAAGACAAAGGAGAAGCCACAATGAGATGGTAGGAGGGGCGCAATCCAAATAAAACCAAATCCTATAACTGCTGGGTGGGTGACTCACAAACTGGATGACACATATACCACAGAAGTCCACCCACTGGGGTAAAGGTTCTGAGCCCCACGTGAGGCTTCCCAACCTGAGGGTGCAGCAATGGAAGGAGGAATTCCTAGAGGATCAGACTTTGAAGGCTAGCAGGATTGGACTGCAGGACTTCAACAGGAATGGGGAAAACAGAGACTCCACTCCTGGAGGGCACACACAGAGTAGTGTGCACATTGGGACCCAGGAGAAGGAACAGTGACCCCACAGGACACTAAACCAGACCTACTTGCTAGTGTTGGAGGGTCTCCTGCAGAGGCAGAGGGTGGCTGTGGCTCACCATGAGGACAAGGACACAGGCAACAGAAATTCTGGGAAGTACTCCTTGGTGTGAGCCCTCCCAGAGTCCACCATTAGCCCCACCAAAGAGCCCGGGTAGGCTCCAGTGTTGGGTCACCTCAGGCCAAACAACAGGGAGGGAAACCAGCTCCACCCACCAGCAGACAAGCCAATTAAAGTTTTACTGAGCTCTGACCACCAGAACAACAGCCAGCTCTACCCACCACCAGTCCTTCCCATCAGGAAACATGCACAAGCCTGTTAGATAACCTAATCCAACAGAGGGCAGAGAGCAGAAGCAAGAAAAACTACAATCCCGCAGCCTGTGGAACAAAAATCACATTCACAGAAAGAGAGACAAGATGAAAAGGCAGAGGGCTATGTACCAGATGAAGGAACAAGATAAAACTCCAGAAAAGCAACTAACTGCAGTGGAGATAGGTAACCTTCTAGAAAAACAATTCAAAATAATGAGAGCGAAGATTATCCAGGACCTCGGAAAAAGAACGGAGGCAAAGACTGAGAAGATGCAAGAAATGTTTAACAAAGACCTAGAAGAATTAAAGAACAAACCAACAGGGATGAACAATACAATAACTGAAATGAAAAAATACACTGGAAGGAATCAGTAGCAGAATAACTGAGGCAGAAGAAAAGATAAGTGACCTGGAAGACAGAAAGGTGGAATTCACTGCTGCAGAACAGAATAAAGAAAAAAGAATGAAAAGAAATGAAGACAGCTTAAGAGACCTCTGGGACAACATTAAACACAACAATATTCACATTATAGGGATCCCAGAAGGAGAAGAGAGAGAGAAGGGACCTGAGAAAATATTTGAAGAGATTATAGCTGAAAACTTCCCTAACATGGGAAAGGAAATAGCCACTCAACTCCAGGAAGCGCAGAGAGTCCCATACAGGATAAACCAAGGAGAAACACACTGAGAAACATAGTAGTCAAATTGACAAAAATTAAAGACAAAGAAAAATTATTGAAAGCAGCAAGGGAAAAAAGACAAATAACACACAAGAGAACTCCCATAAAGTTATTAACAGCTGATTTCTCAGCAGAAACTCTACAAGTCAGAAGGGAGTGGCATGACATATTGAAAGTGATGGAAGGGAAGAACCTACAACCAAGATTACTCTACCCAGCAAGAATCTCATTCAGATTCAATGGAGAAATCAAAACCTTTACAGAGAAGCAAAAGCTAAGAGAATTCAGCACCACCAAACCAGCTCTACAGCAAATGCAAAAGGAACTTCTCTAAGTAGCAAACACAAGAGAAGAAAAGGACCTACAAAAACAAACCCAAAACAATTAAGAAAATGGTCATAGGAACACACATATCAAGATTACCTTAAATGTGAATGGATTAAATGCTCCAACCAAAGGCCACAGGCTCGCTGAATGGATCCAAAAACAAGACCCATATATATGCTGTCTACAAGAGACCCACTTCAAACCTAGGGATACATACAGACTGAAAGTGAGGGGATAGAAAAACATATTCCATGCAAATGGAAATCAAAAGAAAGCTACAGTAGCAATACTCATATCAAATAAAATAGACTTTAAAATAAAGAATGTTACAAGAGACAAGGAAGGACACTACATAATGATCAAGGGATCAATCCAAGAAGATACAACAATTATAAACATACATGCACCCAAAATAGGAGCACCTCAATACATAAGGCAACTGCTAACAGCTATAAAAGAGGAAATCGACAGTAACACAATAATAGTGGGGGACTTTAACACCTCTCTTACACCAATGAACAGATCATCCAGACAGAAAATTAATAAGGAAACACAAGCTTTAAATGATACAATAGACCAGATAGATTTAATTGATATTTGTAGGACATTCCATCCAAAAACAGCAGATTACACTTTCTATTTAAGTGCACACAGAACATTCTCCAGGACAGATCACATCTTGGGTCACAAATCAAGCCTCAGTAAATTTAAGAAAATTGAAATCATATCAAGCATTTTTTCTGACCACAACGCTATGAGATTAGAAATGAATTACAGAGAAAAAAACATAAAAAACACAAACACATGGAGACTAAACAATAGGTTACTAAATAACCAAGAGATCACTGAAGAAAGCAGAGGAAATAAAATACCTAGAAACAAATGACAACAAAACATGATGACCCAAAACCTATGGGATGCAGCAATAGCAGTTCTAAGATGGCAGTTTACAACAATACAAGCCTACCTCAAGAAACATCTCAAATAAACAATCTAACCTTACACTTAAAGTAACTAAGTAACTAGACAAAGAAGAACAAACAAAACCCAAAGTTAGCAGAAGGAAAGAAATCATAAAGATCAGAGCAGAAATAAATGAAATAGAAACAATGAAAACAATAGCAAATATCAATAAAACTAAAAGCTGGCTATTTGAGAAGATAAAAAAAAAAGATAAACCATTTGCCAGACTCATCAAGAAAAAGAGGGAGAGGACTCAAATCATTAAAATTTGAAATGAAAAAGGAGAAGTTACAACAGACACCACAGAAATACAAAAGAATCATAAGAGACTACTACAAGCAACTCTATGCCAATAAAATGGACAACCTGGAAGAAATGGACAAATTCTTAGAAAGGTATAACGTTCCCAGACTGAACCAGGAAGAAATAGAAAATATGAAGAGACCAATCACAAGTAATGAAATTGAAACTGTGATTAAAAATCTTCAAACAAACAAAGTCCAGGACAAGATGGCTTCACAGGTGAATTCTACCAAACGTAGAGAAGAGCTAACACCTATCCTTCTCAAACTCTTCCAAAAAATAGTAGAGGAAGGAACACTCCCCAACTCATTCTATGAGGCCACTATCACCCTGATACCAAAACCAGACAAAGATACCACAAAAATAGAAAATAACAGAACAATATCACTGATGAATATAGATGCAAAAATCCTCAAGAAAATACTAGCAAACTGAATCCAACAATACATTAAAAGGATCATACACCATGATCAAGTGGGATTTATCCCAGGGATGCAAGGATTCTTCAATATACACAATCAATCAATGTGATACACCATATTAACAAATTAAAGAATAAAAACCATATGATCATCTCAATAGATGCAGGAAACGCTCTTGACAAAATTCAACACCCATTTATGATAAAAACTCTCCAGAAAGTGGGCACAGAGTGAATCTCAACATAATAAAGGCCATATATGACAAACCCACAGCAAAGATCATTCTCAATGGTGAACAACTGAAAGCATTTCTTCTAAGATCAGGAGCAAACAAGGATGACCACTCTCACCACTATTATTCAACATAGTTTTGGAAGTCCTAGCCATGGCAATCAGGGAAGACAAAGAAATAAAAGGAATACAAATTGGAAAAGAAGAAGTAAAACTGTCACTGTTTGCCCATGACATGATACTATACATGAAGAATCCTAAAGATACCACCAGGAAACTACTAGAGCTAATCAATGAATTTGGTAAAGCCGCAGGATACAAAATTAATGCACAGAAATTTCTTCCATTCCTATACACTAATGATGAAAAATCTGAAAGAGAAATTAAGGAAACACTCCCATTTGCCATTGCAAGAAAAAGAATAAAATACCTAGGAATAAACCTACCTAGGGAGGCAAAAGATCTGTATGCAGAAAAGTATAAAACACTGATGAAAGAAATTAAAGATGATACAAACAGATGGAGAGATATACCATGCTCTTGGATTTGAAGAATCAATATTGTGAAAATCACTATACTACCCAAAGCAATCTACACATTCAATGCAATCCCTATCAAATTACCACTGGCATTTTTTACAGAACTAGAACAAAAAATCTTAAAATTTGTATGGAGACACAAAAGACCCCAAATAGCCAAAGCAGTCTTGGAGGAATCAGACTCCCTGACTTCAGACTATACTACAAATTTACAGTAATCAAGACAATATGGTACTGGCACAAAAAAAGAAATATAGATCAATGGAATGGGATAGAAAGCCCAGAGATGAACCCAGGCAACTATGGTCAACTAATCTATGACAAAGGAGGCAAGGATATACAGTGGAGAAAAGACAGTCCCGTCAATAAGTCATGCTGGGAAACTGGATAGCTACATGTAAAAGAATGAAATTAGAACACTCCCTAACACCATACATAAAAATAAACTCAAAATGGATTAGAGGGCTTCCCTGGTGGCGCAGTGGTTGAGAGTCTGCCTGCCGATGCAGGGGACACGGGTTCGTGTCCTGGTCCGGGAGGATCCCGCGTGCCGTGGAGCGGCTGGGCTCGTGAGCTATGGCTGCTGGGCCTGCGCATCCGGAGCCTGTGCTCCGCAACGGGAGAGGCCAAAACAGTGAGAGGCCCGCGTACCACAAAAAAAAAATAATAATAAAATAAAATTAAAAATGGATTAGAGACCTAAATGTAAAACCAGACACTATAAAACTCTTAGAGGAAAACATAGGCAGAACACTCTTTGACATAAATCACAGCAAGATCTTTTTTGATCCACCTCCCAGAGTAATGGAAATAAAAACAAAAATAAACAAATGGGACATAATGAAAGTTAAAAGCTTTTGCACAGCAAAGGAAACTATAAACAAGATGAAAAGACAACCCTCAGAATGGGAGAAAATATTTGCAAACGAATCAACAGACAAATATTTAATCTCCAAAATATATAAACAGCTCATGCAGCTAAGTATTAAAAAAACAAACAACCCAATCCAAAAATGGGCAGAAGATCTAAATAGACATTTCTTCAAAGTAGACATACAGATGGCCAAGAAGCACATGAAAAGCTGCTCAACATCACTGATTATTAGAGAAATGCAAATCAAAACTACAATGAGGTATCACCTCACACCAGTTAGAATGGGCATCATAAGAAAATCTACAAACAACAAATGCTGGAGAGGGTGTGGAGAAAAGGGAACCCTCTTGCACTGTTGGTGGGAATGTAACTTGATACAACCACTATGGAGAACAGTATGGAGGTTCCTTAAAAAATGAAAAATAGAATTTTATATGACCCAGCAATCCCACTACTGGGCATATACCCAGAGAAAACCATAATTCAAAAAGACACATGCATCCCAATGTTCACTGCAGCACTCTTTACAATAGCCAGGTCATGGAAACAACCTAAATGCCCATCGACAGACGAATGGATAAAGAAGATGTGGTACATATATACAATGGAATATTACTCAGCCATAAAAAGGAACGAAATTTGTAGAGACGTGGGTGCATCTAGAGACTGTCATACATAGTGAAGTAAGTCAGAAAGAGAAAAACAAATATAGTATATTAACGCACACATGTGGAACTTAAAAAATGGTACAGATGAACCGGTTTGCAGGGCAGATATTGAGACACAGATTTAGAGAACAAACGTATGGACACCAAGGGGGCAAAGCAGCCAGCGGGGTGGTGTGATTAATTGGGCAATTGGGATTGACATATATACACTAATATGTATAAAATGGATAACTACTAAGAACCTGATGTATAAAAAAATAAATAAAATAAAATTCAAAATAAAATAATGTGTATTTGAGTCATCAGAATGGATGAGACCTTAATTCTTCATATAGATACAGGAAGGAATGAAGCCAAGGGCTAAACACTGGAATGGCCCATCTTTATTGGTGAGAAAGAGCAAACGAAGTAAAGAAGAAGCAACAAAACATGTGAGAAAAACAACAGGAAAGTTTAATATTCTGAAAGCCAAGAGAAGAAAAAAGTTGCAAGAAGGTAGGAGTAATCAATTGTGCCAAATGCCGCTGACAAGTAAGCTAAGAACTGATGATTGACTTTACAATGCAGAGGGAAACAGTATCCTAGACAGGAGCAGTTTCAGCAAAGTGGTGGAGCGTGTACTTGGAATGAGCTCAAGAAAGAAGAGGAGTGGAGGAATTAGAGACAGCAAGGACAGATAACTCGTTCAAGGAGAAGTCTTATGAAGAGAAACAGGTGAAGGGACCAGTATCTTTTCTGTATGTCTGGAATGCTATCTACCTACTCCCACTTCACTCCTCCCCCCAGGTAACTCTTTTTTTTAGATTTGAAAACTGTTTATCTCTTAATCATGTTTTAGATCTCAGTTGTAACATTAGTTCAGATCTAATCTAAACTGATTAGACCCCTGATTCTATGTTATTGGAGAAATCTGCCATCTTCTTCTTAGCTTTTATTACATGTGGAAATCATAATATGTATGATTATTGGATTTATGTCTGTATGCCACCACCCTGTAAGCTCCATGTGGCAGAGACAATGTTGGACTTGTTCAACTTATGGTTAGTCGGGTCAGTACCTCTCTGCATAGGACCCCTTGATGTCTTTCTGCCCAGAGAGCAATATTCCTTGGATTTCACCCTGGGAAGAAGGACAGTCCTTCCGTGGGTATTATATATCCCACCAAGGGCCTCCTCAGTTACCTTCCTATATAAGTCAATCTCTTTCCAGAAAAGGATATGAGCTCTAGCAACAATGGCTTCCATAAGTCAGGATTTTCTGACTGAAGCTTAGGCCTCCGAACATATCACAATTTCAGCAGGCTAACTGGATATTCTGTACCAGAAATCATTTTGTGAAAAGCAATGTTAAATCAGGCCAGACTCTAAGGCTTGATGAGATGAGAGTCTATGATCTTAATAAAAGAAAATGCTCAGCTTCTATTAGCTCTGTTAACCCTAAAATAGGTTATAAGACATCACACAAAATATAGAAATTCATTTCATTTTTTAAATGTTTTGTTCAAACAAGAATGGATATAATTTCTTTCATTTTACCTTGAAGCTGCAAAGAAGCTTGTGATTTGGTAACCAAAACTGGCATAGTAAGCATGTTCCATGATTGCCATCATCTGAATGCAATTGTATCCTGTATAAGCAAAGGTCAAATAGAGATTAAGAGCCACATTTTTAAAAAGTAATGAAAACAATATATAAACACAGCACCCTGTTCAAAAGGCATTACATTTTACATATAATCTAGAAGATTTGGTCATTTTGAAAAGTTCTACTACTTTAACATCTTTGCTTGTCTGACCTTCTAACATAAAATCAGACAGTTAGTTCTTGAGGGTTATAGTCTAGCTATTTGAAATGTCTTCATTTTAATAAGTAATAAGTGATATGCAAATATACTTAATTTGGCTTTAGAATATTAAAGATGGCAATCTGCATATGCTAAACTTCAGCTGCACCTGTAATATTCATATCGAAGATTGTGAAAGCCAAATAAAAGTAACTGATTGCAGGCCATGTACTTTTTATTTCACCTTTTTCTTTATATTTCTCTTTTTTCTAACATAAGATATACCACACCACTGAATCCATTTTTCTACAAGGTAGCTTTTATAAAGCCAGCATTAATGCTTCCATTTTCCACTGTTTCTAGGACCTATAAAATTACTCCACAGTCATTCATGGGCTCACATGTGTGCACGCGTGCACACACACACACACACACACACACGTATACACACACACGTACACCCACATACATCCTTCCTTTCTCTATCTGAAAATGTTTTGCTTTAACACTAAATAAATTGACTCAAATGAACTGACTCAAAAAGATAGGTATGTATTTTTAAAAATCCTTAACACAAATATATTTATTAATGTGTTTTTAATGTAAGCAAATAATCAGAGTAGAAGAAACTTTGGTCTTTTAAAAAACTAAAAAAATCATTTTCTTCAAAGTAAAATATGGTAAAATTTTCAAATATGATTTAATTGCCTTCTGCAACATGCAAAGAAAATATTCCTATTCTGTTCTCAAAGTCTAATTCATGTCAATATAACTTCTTGTGCACATATTTTAGTACATAATTAATATTGGAACAATTACGATTCACGTTCAGAACTGAGGATTCATAAGTTTAAAGGATAACATAAACTCCATGATTCAGAATCTGTTGAAAAGTTATTACTGTTGGTTTTATTGTTAAAAAAAGAAACAAATTAACTCTATCAGGCCTGGTAGAAATATGTATATAAACTACTGCTCAATAATATAAACCAAGTATAATACTTAGTCACAAAATACAGAGTTTGTAGTTTATTTCTCTATTATGTAATCAATATTATTCTTCTGACCAAGTAACAATTTATAGCTTTTATTATACATTTTATGTCATTAACCATTCCTAAACTTACTTATGGTCAGAGTACTGGGCTAGGTAATTCAAACACAAAGATGAATAAGAAAATCCTTGTTCTGCTGAAACTTCTGCAAGATCCAGGTCATAAACAATTTATTACAGTATGAAATGAGAGACCATCTCAAGTATAACAATATTAATATAATACTTATTAAATATAATTTATATCAAATTATCCAAACATTTAATTAATTTTGGTTTCTGGAACCTGACCTCACCATCTCAGGTAATCAAGACCCCTATATAACTAAAAATTTCAACCATGAGAAACTTTTCCTCTAGCCAAAATGTGGACTGCCTACCAGAAGCAGACTAATTAAATGTAGTTTATCTTCCTGCCTAGCCACTGTAGCAGGTGCTAATATGCTGAGAAATGATAAAAAGCATTACCTATAAAAAGAAAATAACAGATCTAAAGCATTCTGAATCAATAATTGAGCAGTACACTATTCACTCTCCTGCTTGTTCCCATGAAGACAGGGTTTGTGTCATTAGAGTCCAATACAAACACCTAGACCAATGTGACTCACACAGAAAGATGCACCACAAATATCTGTCTAATAAGTCATCCAGACAGGAGCTATATATACAATGACTCTGAAACAAAATGAGTTCTAGTCACCTTACAAATGTAAGATTTTTTTCCCTAACAGACTAAAATGAACAGGCTATAACCAATGACCACTTAAATTGATAAGAATTCTCTCCTGTAGGGCTTCCCTGGTGGTGCAGTGGTTGAGAGTCCGCCTGCCGATGCAGGGGACACGCGTTCGTGCCCCGGTCTGGGAAGATCCCACATGCCGCGGAGCGGCTGGGCCCGTGAGCCATGGCCCCTGAGCCTGCATGTCCGGAGCCTGTGCTCCACAACTGGAGAGGCCACAACAGTGAGAGGCCTGCATACCGCAAAAACAAAACAAAACAAAACTCTCCTGTAGAAAAGTAATTATGCTTACATATTTATCTATAATTTTGGAAGCCATCATTTCACATTAAAATTGAAATAATATCTTGAATTCTTATGTTCTAATTCCATTTCTCTTTTCTATGCTATCACTATTACAGGGCAATTTGAGAAGCCTAAAATAACATGCATTTCTATTACATATTTAATCTCTTAACACAATAAAAGAGACACTTGTAATTAGCTTCTCTAATAAGAGAACAGACTCATTAAAATTTTATCTGAATAAAAATCAGAGTTATTACTTACCAAGGTCTTTGATTCTTGGTAGTATATTGCATGTAAAATGTTTATAAGAAGCTATTTTTCCTTCATAGGAAGAAATTCCCACATGAGATTCATAAATTCGTAGACCTCTTGGCTTCTTTGGTTTGGAATGCTTAAACTACAGAATATTAAAATTACATATAGAATTAAGCCAAAAATGCAGGTATGACACTAACAAATTAAGCATGTTAAATGAAATGATGAATTAACTCAGTCAAACACTTTGAAACTACTTTCACGTATAAAAGGCACTGGCTGCCTCCATTAAACTTTCTTTTAAAAAAAAAATCCTTTTTAGGATCATGGTAATAGACCTATTTGAAAAGAGTAGTCATGCGATGGCTTATGCCTTATCACTGAGTGAAGATGTATTTTGAGCCTAAGCCTTACAGAAAACATAAGAACTGTGAAATACATACATAATTATTAAATGCAAAGCATTTATCAACAAGTTTTGATAACTTAAAGGACAGAAAAGTGAGCTCCAAGATACCTATAACTCTTATCAATAAGACAGGCTTAAAAAATTACCCTAATTAATACATTCATGAGATGTCTTGACTATTCGTTGTTCCTAAGGACACTGATCCTGCTTCAAGTCCATGACAGTGAGAAATATTACACCACTGGAGAGTCTTTGATTAATCAGAAATTGTAGTTAAAATTTTAAAAAATCAGTATCCCTTATAGGTCAGTACATAGAGATTTAGTGTTCTTCCCCCGCCCACAACTTCAGAAACACACGATAAAACAAAAACTCACTTTTATATTTTATTGGCTACAGATGATGGACATATATATATATATATATATATATATATATATATATATATAGAGCAAATGAGTACATTATGATGTAAAATATTAAACCGGTGGTGAAGAGAGAAGTTGAACATTACAATAAAAGTTATAAAAGTAAAAATTAATTTTCCTAGAAATATTGGAACATGCATTTATTTAAAGAGTTGTTGTTCTCACTTTATATGTGTGTTCTGGATCCCAGTGTTTCCAATCATAATTCACATTACCACTGTCACGAGTCACATACTTCGCCCACGGTGAAATACGATACAAGATCTCTCCACTTTTACTCCTAATAACAACCTAAAAAGAGAACAAGATATTATTGCCTTAAAATACTTTCAAAACTCTAAGATAATGCATGATACTCTATGAGCACTGTGACAAGTAAGAAAAGGAGGAATGATCTTAAGAACCGAAACTGCCTTCCAGATGTGTTACCTTAAGGATGTTTAAATTCTATGGACCTTGCTCTCCTCATCTGCCATGGTATATGATCCCTAAAGTCATTTCCAGCTTGAATACTTTATGATTCTCTGGCAATTTTCATCATTGCCAACCAACCATTATAGTAGTTAATTAAAGTAAGCATACAGTAGATAGGAAAAAGACATGAATATTATTGGAAGCTACCGTCAATAAATCAATCAACAGAAGGAACTGATCCTAGTATATTCTTTTAAAAAGTCATGAGTTATATCACCATCTCTTCCTTTTCCTTTTCATAGCAATTAATGATAACATGGGTTTTGGCTAATAATTGTATTATAATACACACAAACACACACACTACCCTACAAATATTTTCCACTTCTCAATTTCTTCTACACCTTATTCCAAGTATGCTTTACCATATGAAACCAAACATTTTCCTTTTTAACCATTTGTTCCTATATTTGCCAGTAGTATCACTATTGCTATCAGTATAAAAAATAACAATAAAAATGCAGGGCTTCCCTGGTGGCGCAGTGGTTGACAGTCCGCCTGCCGATGCAGGGGACATGGGTTCGTGCCCTGGTCCGGGAAGATCCCACATGCCGTGGAGTGGCTGGGCCCGTGAGCCATGGCCGCTGAGCCTGCGCATCCGGAGCCTGTGCTCCGCAGCGGGACAGAGGCCACAACAGTGAAAGGCCTGCGTACCGCAAAAAAAAAAAAAAAAAAATGCAAAGGCAACTTTTACGGAATCCACCAGTTTAGACTTAGTACTGAATAGAGGGCTTTGAATTTATCAGCATGGTTAAATAGTGAACAGAGCTTCCAGGTATAGCTTTTTAAAGTTTTTTTTTTTTTAATTAATTAAACCTTCTAAGAGTAGGTAGAGTGTGACAAAAAATGTTCAGATCAGTAGCTGACCTGAATGCTGAATGATCAACATGCTCTCAGCGTTGAGAAAGAATATATTCTTTGGTCTCCTTTAATAGAGAAAAGCTCAAGTATGCATAATTCTTGGTCATTAAATATTTGTAGAATGTTTTATAGTTTAGAAAGGGCTTTCATAGTCATATCTCACTTGATTCCAGAGAATCTTTTTTTTTTTTTTTTTTTTGCTGTACGCGGGCCTGTCACTGCTGTGGCCTCTCGCGCTGCGGAGCACAGGCTCTGGACGCACAGGCTCAGCGGCCATGGCTCACGGGCCCAGCCGCTCCACGGCATGTGGGATCTTCCCGGACCGGGGCACGAACCCGTGTCCCCTGCATCGGCAGGCGGACTCTCAACCACTGCGCCACCAGGGAAGCCCCCAGAGAATCTTTATAACCCAAATATTAAGTGAGTAGCCAGAAGTCCCAAAGTCACCAACTGGCAGAACCAAAAGCTAAGCAGAGCTTCTGATACTCACTTCCTTTTTCTTAACAGGCTTTAATGGCACTTCCTTCATATACAGAAAAAGAATAAATCATGATTTAAGGAGGAGGGGACAGGTGAGTGGTGAAAAGGAACATCTAACTTACATGAGCTCAATTCTATCTCCTTAGTTGTGCCTCCCACTTATTAAAGCCCATCACAACTGTTTCTATTATTCAAATAGTAATCACAAAACATGAATGAATAGGATCAACCCAGTCCCAGAGTATTTTATCCCCCAAAATATGTCCCTTAAGTCACATAACTTTCTAGTATAATACACACAGTGATATATTTGAGAAAAGGCTTTTTATTCACTCATCAACCCAGGACAGGTAATGGGGAAATAAAATACCAGAAATCAGTTTTCAATGGATAGCACCCTGCCTAATCCATCCACCTATCTTTTCTCTTTTTTGCAAATGGCTCTCCAACCCCTCCAAAGGATGATAATGAACCAATAAGTATTTTTCAAGGTGTCTGCTGGCAGAGAGAATATTTGAAACTTTAAGCAAAGAACATGAAGAATTTCCTTATGCTGAATATAATTTCCACATTCTTTGGAACATTAACTTATTTATCTTGCTGTACACATGAATGTCTTCAGAGGGTACTGAGTGATGGAAGTTGGAAGGAACAGCCCTTCTATGGGTCTTTCTCACTCCTACATGTTTTGCTGGGTACAGCAAGAATATAAGGTCCTATTGATGACAGAGGCCATTTCTCAGAGTGGCAACCCTGAGGAATGAGATAATGTCTGCCTTGAAGACAATGGACAGCTTTCCTTACTGCTTGCCATAAAAGAAATCATTCCCCAAGGTAAATACTCCTCACCTATGAGGCAAACTAGCTGTGTGCATAGCATCCATCTAGACCCTATAGTGTCACCCCTATAAGACTTAGAAAGCAAGGGGAACTAATGCAAGTATGATGCACATCCTGTGCCATGAGTAATAAAGTCATTTATCTCTGACTCAGGAGTCCTGTGTTTTCTGCCAGAATCCACGAAACAGTAACAGGTTAACTTATGAGCTTGAAGGTACGGCAAAATCAAACCCTACACCTGACAATGGATGACTTACTCATTTTGAATGACTTCCATATTTTTGTTACCAAAAGTTCTATTTCTTCATTTCTATTAGTGTTTTATATTAGATATTTTTGTTCATCATTTTTATTAATTTTGCTTCTTGGGGTGGAAACTTTTAATTATCTAATTCCTTCCTTTTTTCTTAGCAATAAAATCAGAGCCTGGATCCTTAAATGATACGTAAAACAAAGCTTCCCACCACATCTAGAACACTTCACTGTAATCATTACATAAACGGTAAATTCACTTCTCTATTCTTTAGGCTCCTGAATTTTGGATGTATTTTTGCTATAGCAGTTTAGATTTTACTAGTAAACACACTTGCCAACAGTACCCACCTTACCTCACCTTTGATTTACTGTTCCTAAGTTGCTGTGATAACAAATAAGAGTATTATAGTAAATCTAAATAACCCAAACTTGAGAGACCTTCCAATGAGTAAAAAATATAACCTTCTGGACTAAATTTTGCTCCTGAAACGTTTTAGGGGGGAGAAAGGGGAGAGATAAGTGTACTTACTGAGTTTGTGCTCTCTTGAGTTCAGATTCAGAATTTTTAGATAAAACTTTATATCATTTAATTTACAACCTCAAAATAGAACATGTTATATAGCAAATTGAAAAGAAAGCTCTAGCTTGATTGATCTTTCAATGATAGTAAGTCTAATAGCTGATGGGTAGAAGAATTCACTTGGTACTAGCAAACTGAAAGTCTCATACACTACGAGTATAAAATAGTATGAACATTCTAAATAGCAATTTGGCAATAGGATCAAAAATTCAAAAAAAAGTAATTCTCAATGACTCAGCAATTCTAATTACAGATGTTTGCCCTGTAGAAATAATCAGAGAAGTGCCCAAAGAACTATATTCTTATCTATTAATCTTAGTGTTATTTTTATTAGCAAAAAGTGAATGACTGAATAGTGTATGCTTGTTAAAAATTATACCACTGAATTATATTGAAGGTTGCAAGAAAATTCTTTCAAGTTATAAAAAAGAATGTATTGCATCTTCCTAATGTACATATATACAAATGGTTGCCTATGGATAGAGAAATTATTAATAGCTTTTATTTTCCAGTTGTATCTTTCTATATTGTTATCAATTCATTTCACTTGTAGAGCTTCTATAAATCAGAAAAAAATAAGCATTCTGATAAGGATTGCAAATAGATGAATTATACAATTGTGTACATATTTGTGGACCTGTGCTACCAAGTTCCATATATATGTGTGTATATACATACACTTTAAATATATTGACACAGTGTTAAACATAAAACTTTAAAAAGTATATTAGGGAATTCCCTGGTGGTCCACTGGTTAGGACTCCATGCTTTCACTGCTGAAGGCTCAGGTTCAATACCTGGTCAGGGAACTCAGGTCCCACAAGTCGTGCGGCCAAAAAAAATAAAAAGTATATTAATATCACCACATATCACTTCAATAAAAAATATATATAAAATCACTTTAAAGAAATATACTAATGAAAATAATATCATGATGAACTTTTGTAGGGCAAATTGATAATTTGTATAATTATAACATTTTATAACATGGTAAAAATGTCATTAGGCTCCTTTTCTAATGAGCCAAATTATCTCTTTGACTTATGGGAGGTTAACATCAAAAGACATTATTAAATTAAATAAAGAAGTGAATAAAATAAACCTCTACCTGTGCAAAAGTCAAATTGACTTAGTGAACTGTATGAAGTCAAATTTTATTTAGAAAATGACATTTAAAACTCAAATATACAATATAAGAAACAGTTTGGTAAAACAGTGAAGACCTAAAAACTTGTGTTTGTGTGTGTATATTCATTCAATCTAGGAATATCTTTTGAAATGGTTCTTGTCAAAGACTATTGTTCCTTTGGACCAAAAAATCCCTGAGATAAGATGCTCCTCAGGTGGCCAACAATTTTATATGAAAACAGTGGATGTGTTCAGCTGGTTAGAAGTGGTAGGATACTCTGGAAAATGGTATTGCATGTAACTCTGGGTTTCAAGACTGAACGTGTAGAAGACGAAGAGAAAAGGCACAGATATTGAAAAATATAATTTGATTTGCCCAGATTATACTACCAAAATCACAACAACATGCTATGAAGGAAAAAAATTATTAATAAAGATAACTATTTAGTAGGGTACAGGTCAAAATAAATAAGCAATAAAAGTGATTTCTAATTTATGAAGCAATGTTATATCCTCCTCTTTTAAATTACCTCTAATTTATATAATAATAGCTAACGTAATTGATACTATATGTAATATGTATATAATATGTAAAATATATAATTGATATTATATACATATTTTTTAAACAATGGGTACAGTCATACCAACATGCAACGCTAAATATCAGTATTCTGTTGTGTGTGTTTAAAATGTGACAAAAAATATGTGTGTGTATATAGAGAAAGAAATACATACGTATAGAACACATAATACTTTTAAGTAATTTTTAGAAGTGAGTGGGACAAAAATAAAACAGAGCATTAGAAAAAGTAATCACAAGTTTATAATTAAGTAGAAAAATAAGTGATATTCCAGAGGAGAATCTGATGGTTCAACCAATGACCAGAATCCTGAAGAAATAAATATGTGCTTTTAATATTTACAATTAACATAGCATAAACATTATTTTTAATGCATAGATATAATTATTAAAACTTTAAAATACCTTAATATAATTTAAAAAGAAGTTCTTAAATCTCATTTTAATTCAACTAAAATTTTATGACTAACCTTTGTTAAAAACTAGGACATAGGGCTTCCCTGGTGGCGCAGTGGTTGAGAGTCTGCCTGCCGATGCAGGGGACACGGGTTCGTGCCCCGGTCCGGGAAGATCCCACATGCCGCAGAGCGGCTGGGCCCATGAGCCATGGCCACTGAGACTGCGCGTCCAGAGCCTGTGCTCCGCAACGGGAGAGGCCACATCAGTGAGAGGCCCACGTACCGCAAAAAACAAAACAAAACAAAACAAAAGGACATAGGGAATTTGCTGGTGGTCCAGTGGTTAGGACTCCATGCTTCCACTGCAGGGGGAATTAAGATCTCGCATGACACAGCACAGCCAAAAAAATTTAAAAATTAAAATAAAAAATAGGACGTATGAGTACAAATTTTTTTCAGTTTTGTTTGTTTGTTATCCTTGCTTGGGCCAATTTTAAGATTCAGTAAGGTTACTTAAGAAAGAATCTCTTTATCATTTTGAGAGGCTGAAAAATGGCCTCTCATTTCATATGTTCATATCCTACTTCTCTAGAATCTGTGAATGATAATTTATATAGCAAAAAATGGGTCTTTGCAGATGTAATTAAAGTAAAGATCTTAAAATGGAAAGATTGTTCAGATTTTCCAGGAGGGCAATCACATATATCCTTATAAGAAGGAGGCTGAGGGATATTCTGCACATAGGAGAGAAAAAAGCAATGTAACCAAAGAGGCAAAGACTGGAGTGATGCAGACACTAGCCAAGGAATGTCAGCAGCCACCAGAAGCTGGAAATAGAAAGGAACAGATTCTCCCCAGACGGAGTATGTTTCTGCCAACACCTTGATTTCAGCCCAGTGATACTGATTTTTAACTTCTGGTCCAAAACTGCGACAGAAAAAATTTCTGTTGTTTAAAAGACACCAAATCTGTGCAACCACCATAGGAAACGATATAGAAATAAAGAAAAAAAACGGAGGCAATCACTCTTCTAAGAATAAAATGTAATGTACTTAAATTTAGTTAAATCTTGTCAGTGTCAGAAAGAGTTGAAAAAGTTATCTTAATGAGTAGTCTAAATAACACATTTTATCTCTTATTAACTTCCTACTCCCAAAAAGTAGACCAACATATACCAATGCATTTCAGTGACCTTCACTAAACAAAGTAAGTCCTTGACAATTCTCAGGAAAAGCAAACTCATTCAGAATAAATGTTGCTGAGCTTCAGAACTGATAGGAGGGCCTTCAAAAAAGTGAATTTGTAATACGCAGTTTTTACTGCTAGCCTACTCTCATGTAATTATTTTCAGGGGTTGAACAAAAAAGAGTCAGTCTTTACATGATGCAAATAAAAGTTCTAAATTTTCCATAAGGAGAAGCTAAGGAGCTATTTTTTCTACCTAATACCTGATGTCCATCAGCAGAAGAATGGATAAAGAAGATGTGGTACGTATATACAACGGAATATTACTCAGCCATTAAAAAGGAACAAACTTGTGCAATTTGCAGACATGAACAGACCTGGAGACTGTCATACAGAGTGAAGTAAGTCAGAAAGAGAAAAACAAACATCGTATAATATCACTTATATGTAGAATCTAGAAAAACGATACAGATGAACTTATTTGCAAAGCAGAAATAGACACAGACGTAGAGAATGGATGTATGGCTACCGGCGGGGAAAGGGAGGTGGGATGAACTGGGAGAATGGGATTGACATATATACACTACTATGTATCAAATTGATAACTAATGAGAACCCACTGTATTGCACAGGAAACTATATGCAGTGCTCTGTGGTGACGTAATGGGAAGGAAATCCAAAAAAGGGGATATATGTATACGTATAGCTGACTCACTTTGCTTCACAGCAGAAACTAACACAACATTGCAAAACAACTAAACTCCAATAAAAATTAATTTTTAAAAACAGAGATGGGGCTATTTAAATAAATAGATGATCAGTTGTCAATAATAATACTAATTTTTCATTCTGCATTTTCTATTTAGGAATATCAGAAACACTGATATTAAAAGGCTATTTATTTCATTGTGAACTTGAGTTTATATTTCAATTAATGAGAAAAGAAAACCAAGAAACCAATAAAAGTATCATGGCAGTTTTCTAATAATAATAAGGTCCTGATATACGAATGACCACTTTGTGGATATACTTTCTTAAAACTACATATAATTGATTGGTAAAATTATATAAACTGGGGCTATATATGAGCTATAATTGACATTACCATTATTTAGATATTGAGCCTGCTATAGTAACCAAATAAAATTACTCTGTCTCTTGAAAATTTTTAAATTTCGTTTAATTTTTTCTAGATATTAAAGTTCATACATTTTGGAGGTCTCCATCTTTGTTTCATAATCTACTTCATAATTTTCAATTAAACAAACAACCTGACACAAGCCATGTGCATATAAAGTTATCATAAAAAGTTGTCACATCCTGGTGATGTCCTTTACATCTACAACATTCAGGGATTGAGGGAAGTGAAAAAGAGATTAAGTGATTAGATTAAGCCCCCTAAGCTCTTTGGATACTGGACACTATCCAAAAGAAGAGAAAGAAAAGGCAATATCTTTGCTAGTAGCTTGATGAAGAAAAGAAACAAATCAGTTGAACTTCAAAAGCAATAACCTATTGATGAAAAAAAAATAACCTATTGATGAATTTTCACTGGCTCCCATTATTTTTGCTTTGTATAAAATTTCTTATTTTAAAACATGCCATCACAATTCAGGTTTTTTTTTTCTTTAATAAGAAATTTTCCAAGGTTAAATCCTACAACAACAGCTTGATTAGGAAGAGTTAAAGGATTTCACTAACAAAAACGAAGCCACTAATTAAAGAAAAAAAACTTTCCTTACAAGAAAAGATTAAGTATACTAGCTATGAAAAATAAATTTGTAACATGACAAAAAGTATCATACCAAATTATATCAAACTTTTGTATAAAGGACACCAATGTACGGAATAAAAAGAGATTAATTTTGAGGTATAGTACTCATGGCTACTTTACTCCTGATTTAACAACAATTAGAATTACAGAGATATAAAGATTCACTTCTGTAATACTTACACAAGGGAGAGAAAAAACTGCAGAATATTGCCAAAAAGAAATAAATGAAGATCAGTAGCTGCTTCTTCTAAAAGCAGGTCCTTATTTAGAATGATTTAGAGAGACAGATGCTCCTGTACTTATAAAAAGCAGTATTACTCCCATAGGGTTCTATCCCAGTTCCCCAACTTTCTAGTCTAGTTAAGAAGTATTAAAACTATAATATTTTTTCTGTTTCTGTCTTTTGACTGAGGAAAATCTTTAACGAAATAAAGAAACAACTAAGTAGAACTGATAAAGTGTTTGCTTCATTTCAAGTACATTACCTGAACAAAAACCTTATAAAGTGAGGTCACTACAAAAAGACAAAATCCAAAGGGATTATGTGAGATTTAGGATGCAGGCATTGAAAATGATATCCCTGAGCAAGTGAGAATAACTACTCCTAAGTGAAAAGAATAGGAACAATGCTGAAATGTTGTAATCAGGTAAAGATTGATTAGGTGTCTTAGATGAGAAAACAGATGAATTACACATGATATAAAAATACAGGATTTAAACTTCCAAGATATTGGAAGATCAATATAGTAATAAAAGAAAAAAGCCATGAAAAGGGGGAAAAATCAGTGAGTTTTCATTACTGAAGAAGTGTGCTTCAAAGAGACTCATCCATGTGCAGTGAAGGCTAGAATTCTATTAAGTAAATAGAGTTATGATCTGGTATAACACCAACAAAAAAAATCTTAAAAAGTATTTTTAGAAGCGCTAGATGGGAGAGGTACTATCATAAGATGAGTTAAAACTCTCTTTAAAATATTTCATTAGGTATAATTATAAAAGTCTATATGGTAATAAATTGAATCATTTGAAAAAAAGAATATGATTCTTAAGCAATCACTCTAAGTGCCATTGCAATGAAGTAAAATATAAAATATGAGGGCTGGGGGAGAAATAATTTACTCCTTAAGGGAAATCTAGAGAAATTCCAGGAACTAGATACAGAATATGTAATTCTAAAAAATCATAAGATCTTTTTCAAAAACATGTAATTATATATTTAATATACATCGAGATTATCTCTAAGAATATAATTAACAACTATTAAATAAAGAAAACAGTTAATAATGAAAATAATTCAGAGTTACACTTAAATATTCTTTATAAATTAAGGTTTCATAATACAGAGTGCAACACTATCACTCTTTTCTTCCACAAACGTCACATATTTCTCCAGGTGCAGGTGGTATTGGGGAAGAACTACAAATAGGTATGTATGAATTAGGAAACACATAGTATACACATCATATGAGAAATTGATTAGGCAGACAGTATAATGGGAAATAGAACATGACTACATGTGAGATATGAAACTCAACATATGCATTTGGATAATTTCTTGTTAACTGATAGACAGTGACGATGGGAAGAAGTAGTGGTAAATAATAGGAGTCTTCACAATAGAGTTATTTACTTTAAACCTTCATAGCTGAAGTGTATTTAAATTATTAAACATAGATATTTCCATCTTACGTAGATAGCGAAGGCACAGAACAGCAAATGAACTTGGTGATCTCCAAGTGTGACAAGCTCTCTGGAGAAGCAGGGAAACTTCTCTGACAGTGCAGTCAATAAAGCACACAGGTCAGGGAATTATCCACCTGACTTCTGCATAAGGCTCAGAGAATAACCATGTGCTAAGGTGCAGTGACCTATGGTTCACTGCTTTCAAATATGTACATATATATTTCATAAAATAAATCTTATATATAATATATATGTGTATGTATATATGTTACACACACACACACACACATATATATATATATATATATATATATATATATATATATATATATCCATGAGACTTTTTTTTCCAATGGGGGCATACTGAGTCACTTGGGGAAATTTATAGCTTATTGGCATATTTGAAAGATGTTAAGATGAACAGACTGAAGAGTGAAAAAACAGAAAACCTTAAATTGAAGAGGGTTAAAATTCATATTGACATTTAACACACACTTAACTGTGCTACTCAATAAAAGAATTCAGCTTAAATGTAAATATTTAAATCATAAAAGATTATATAGTATGTACTTTATCACAAGTAAAAGGTCCTGTAGGCATACCATTATTCATTATTATTTGAATTCATTATTATTACTTGGCCAAAGTGCAAATACTTCTATTAAATATAACCAAAAGTAATACCCATCTAACAGTCACAAAATGTAATTTTCTTCCTTTTTCTGGCACAGCATTAAAAGATCAAATACTAAACAAAAGCTCTCTTTTAAAAAAAATTAATGCCTACATAATTTAGAAGAAAAAAGCATGAAATACTTTTATTAAAAAACATACTCCTAAAGAAAAATGAAAGTGTTCAATTCTCCAGATTTTATAATCATATTTAAAATCTACTATGCCCACACTGAAGGACAAAGGAAGACTGTAAAATAAATGCAAGATATTTCACAGTACATGGATATAAGAAAAAGAGAGTCTGCCAAAACATTTAAAGTATTTCTAGAATCAATGTTCACATAAAGGGTGCAATATTTATGGACAGTCTGATCTTCTAGATACCTGTGATTCACTTCAATAAGCACTAAAACAGAAAGAGAAAAAGAATATGTTTTATAGTTATCTTTCTAAAATGTATTATACATTCCCTTGTGACCTTAACAGAGGGAATTAAACACTTGTAGAAACTGATTTGTATACGCTGAACTGTGACATGGTTGGAATATGAACATTTCCCCCTGAATTCAGTAAAGAGAATATTAGACTTTTATATGTGTCTTTGACAGCAGTTTTCAACTCTGGATGTGCAATGAGAACCACCTGAGGAATATTTTAAAATAAAGATGCCTGAGTCCTATTTCTATCCACTATCACCACCCTACCTGTCACCCTTGATTCTGATTCTGTGAGCTGCAGTCTAGTAGCTTAGGAGATAAAAGCTAGACCTGAGAAAGCAAAAGACAAAGTAGCTACAGGGACCAGTGCTCCAATAATAAAGAATAGATTTTTATTTTTAAAAAGTTATCATGCAGGAACGAAAACTAACATTAAAGTTACAGGGACTGTATTTTCTAAGCCTTGATAATAATAAACACCTTTGCAAAAGACAAGGCATATTTTGCAATAAAATTTATCTCAATCTCTACTTTGAATTTTTAATTTATTTCTTATACAGTAATAATTTATAATTTGCTTTCATTCTTCCTAGTCTAATCTCCCTAATTATTCTCCAACAATCATTCTGTAAACTTTCAATCATGAAAGGCAACCAAGCTAGCTCAAAATTTATTCATTTGTGGTCCTGAGTACACCCGTGAATGTCCTCACTGATTTACTTATCAAAAATTTTCCCCTGCACTTAAGAAGGCCTCATAAAAGAGTATGGTGAATCTATTCAAGTTTCTGATCTTACCCTATAGTTTAACCAATTATTTAAAATATTTCACAAGTTCTATACTATGTATCACATAAATCATTTTGCAAAACAATATTTATCATGGCTACTTTAAATGCCATTACTAAAATTGGATGATTGTCTTTTCAATACTATGTTCTTAGGAATTCCATTTATAATCTTTATTGCAAAGTTGTAGATGATATTGGCTCTTCGGTCAGTCAAACCACTTTCTGGCATTTCTTCCTATTATAGAAAGGATGGAAAGTTTAAAGTCACATTTTTCACACTCCCTTGCAGCTAGGTTTCTGCATCTAGTAGAGGCACCCATGCAAGATCTGGAAGGAAGAAACTAGTACTTCAGTTAAATCATATGGAGATCAATCTTTTTTGCCTAAGAACCCTGAATGACGCTTAATCTAACAAAATGGCATTATTTCCATAGGCATGAGCAGTAGAAAACTCAAAAGATGATTGACATGCCACAATTAATCAGTTCACATGCTCAATTTCCATTTGTACTTCCCTATATATAATTACATATACATTCAGAATCAGTTTTCTCATGAGAAATAATCACAAAAAAAGTGTTTACCTGGGGAAAATTCTTTTCATTCTACATTTGGTTTCAAACTAAAATTTTATAAGCAGAGTTGATATGATTATCATGCAAAAAGAAACAGATGTTGGCAATACATAGGAATCCTCAGAGGAAATAAAGAAAATGTTGGGGGTGGGTGGAGGATAATTTGAAACTAAACTGGCATTTGAAGCAGTACTCATCATAAAAAATACGAGAAAGATGCTTTGCCCTAAAGTAGGACATCATTTGAAAAGAACACACCAAATTTGGATTATGAGATATTGCAGAGGCAAAGTAAGTTTGAAAAATGAAGTGGAAAAGCAGGCTCATATAAGGAAAAGTTGGAGGTAGAACCTGGAAAGTGGAGGCCTAAAGAATTGGAGGAGAATGGACCAAATTTCAAGATTAGATGGGTGAAAATAGAAAACTCCTAAGATGTGCCTAAAAAGTACCAGCACTGTGAAAACAAATAGTTATAGGTATGCCCAAACCTGGGCCTAAAACGACAAAAAAAAAAAAAAAAAAAGCTTTGAAAAGAAAAAGAAAGCACCTACAGGATTAATTCTTCAGATGTTAGAATTACTTTTGATAGAATTGTTAATTTAAAAATGAGTTCATGTCTCAGGAACAAAGGGAAAGGATTGATGCTCAGCTGAGAAACAACTTTTTATGACACAGCTTATCATTGCTCTAAGAAAAGACCATGCCTACAGAATAGCTTATAACTGCTTTAATCATCAAACAAATACTTATTAAAGTTTGGGATTGACACGTACACACTTCTATATTTAAAACAGATAACCAACAAGGACCTACTGTAGAGCACAAGGAACTTTGCTCAGTACTCTGTAATAACCTAAATGGGAAAAGAATTTGACAAAGAATAGATACAGGCATACATAATACTGAATCACTTTGCTGCACAACTGAAACTAGCACAACATTGTTAATCAACTACACTCCAATATAAAATGAGAAATTTTTTTAGAAGTACCCACAGTAAAATTACCTATTTGTTTCAAGATTTACAAGTGAGTAAGGTGTACTTTCATGTTTAACTTACAGATTCATTTGAAAGAATGATGAAAATATTTGCATGAACAGAGGTTTGCAAAAATCACCCACTAATTAGCAGTGCAAGACATCATGGATTATTATTTCATTATTATCATCTCTTCAAACCTCTCAACATAACTGTTGAGAGTCACATAAATGTGACTTCTTAAGTTAATGAAATAGAATTAATTGGCCATAATAAACTAACAATATTTAGCATAATGACAGAGAAAATCCAGTTTAATATAAATATGCATATGTCAATGACATTGTTACTTCCAAAGGCAACAAAAGCCATTACCTGTATATTCTTCAATTCATACTATTTCATTAAATTCTGATTTGTATATGAAATAAAGCTTATTCTGAGAGTTAAATTCAGAGGCAGTTCACAAGCATGTTTCATAATAGTAATATATATATTTATATATACACACATATATGAACATGTATATGTATGAGCTCCATTTAGATTCCATAGGCTGAAGTAGTATTTTCAACCTCTTAGGAAAGCTGATTAAATAATTAAGTTCTAAAAGTAATTTATGAACATTAAACAAACAAATGAAAACTATCAAATTGATGTTAGACATGAGACTTTTTAAAGTAAAAGAACCTATTTTGACTCTTGCAAACCTTTTTTTAAATAACATTTATATAGTCATCTTGGGATATGGTAATGATTAACTGAAAATCTTTAAATCCAAAGTACTTCTTCAGAGTCTGTAGACAAAGTTACAAAGAATTACACAATGAAATCTAAGACCATGTCCAGCAAGATACTGAACACCACTGAACAATTTACAGGTAAATTTAGAGCATTTTTAAGGCTCAGCTGCAAACAGCAAAAGGGTAGAAAACAAAAATGCTATTCTAAACAATGGTAGTAAAGGCAGAACCCTGATCTTAATATCTCAAGAAAGCACAAAATTATTATAAAATTACTTTCATTATAAAAAGAAACAGATTTGTGTGATATCCATTAAGTACATTAATATGATTTTACTTCTTTTTATAATAGTTATGCCAAGGTAGAATGCTTAGTCAGAGTAAATATCAATTTCTAGCTTATGTATATATCAGTCTATATGAGTATGGAGTTTATTTAAATAAGTCAAACAATAATGTACTTTTTGAGATTTGCATGGTATATTGAGTGAGGGAAAAAAAGGAAATTGAGAACCAGCAGGCATAGAATAATCACATTTTTATGATTTTTTCTTAAATAGCATATAAATACAGAGAGACAGAGAGATAAGGAGAAAGACAGTCTATCAATGCCTAGAAACAGATCAGGAAGAATACTCACAAAAACTAAAACAGTGGATGGTAGGAGGGAGAGCTATGCTGTTATTTTGAGAAATGCTACTTTGCTGTTTTCTTTCCATATTTCTTAATTGTTTTAAGTCCTGTTTTTTTTAAATACATTATAAATCATGTTTAATAATTACAAAAAAAGTAAAAATAACTCTTCTTTAAATAAAAATGAAAGCATTTCAAATATCAAAATAAAGTTTTCTTGGGTTGCAACTCATATCATACAACCTGTACTGAGTTCTTAAGCCTCAACAAATATATATGTGCATATGTATATGGAAGTTTAATGTTTTTATTAATGTTCTAAAATTCCAAAGGAAAACCACTCCAAAGAAAAATGTTCTTTTTACATTTATATGCTCAAGAAATTATGTAAACTGAAAATCTGTAAAGAATAATTTATCTTAATCAAAATGCCATGCCTCGGCTTTCCAAAAGAGGGAGCTATAACTCCACTGCCACAAATGTATCAGTTGGATACATAAGTCATATATTCAAACACAATTTATTGAGTTACTGACATAAAATAATTTTAAGAAAAATAAATTATGTGTTTATTTTAGCCTTATGATTTTAATTGCCTAAAGAGCACAGTAAAATCTATGAAAAATATCATGATCCACAATAATAAAATGGAAGATGCTCCAACTCTTTTATGGATCTCTCAACTGGAGAATAAAAACATGACAGAAGTCACACAATGTTTAGATTTTGAAAAAAAAACAGATTCAGAGACCACAGATGTTATGGTTACTAAAAACTGTGGTTCTGATTATTATATGAAAATAAGATTTAGTATTGTTCAAAAAAAAAACTAGAGACAGAATGCTACCCATTTCCTGCAGTGATTATTAAAAATATGAATATAAAATACTGTACCTGGGAGCTTCCTATTGAAAACAATGTTTACAAAACTGACTTTATAAATTAAATCAAATCTTTAAAAATGCATTGCATCTTTTGAAAAAAATAAGAATATAATCTAGTTTCTAAATTAAGAAAGAGAAAATTAATCAATGGACTAAAAAGATCAAAGCAAAAGAAATATTTGTGCTGTATTATGACCAAAGAAAATACACGAATGGCAAAAGGGGAGACATCAGCATCGAATCCAAGAAATGAATTCAACTTGATAAAGCAATGGTATCACTCTCTGGACAAGTATATTGTAAAAAGAATGCAAAACTGCTCTAGGTTATAAACATATACATTTAAATATAAAATGCAAGCAAGCAAAAACAGTTGAAAACATGGCAACTATTTATTCAGGATTCTATTTACCATGTTTATTTTATCTACTCTCTGTGTAATTACATTTAAAAATAGATGGTTTGTTTCTATTAATCAGCATGTGGCCAAATCACCAAGTTTCCACACATTTAAAATAAAATTTGATTGAGCTGATTAACTACAGGTCTCCCAACTTCAACATAAGTCAATATATCGCAGAGGATAAAATAGAAGGTAAACTTCACAGTTTGATTATTGTTTCAGTCATTTATGACATCGAACAAGATACTTAATCTAGCCAACATCCACTTTCTTCAGCTAAAACTGGGAATAATGATAGTATTTATACCTCACAGGACTGTTAAGCAAGGGTTAAAATAGAACAAGCTGTTAAGCAAATAAAATGCTTAAAATAGTACCTTTAATATACTGAACACTCAAAATAATAATTTTTTAATTCAAACTGAAATGCTCTAAAAATTTAAACTCATAAAAGAACAATAGTATCCCTGGAAGACTATTCATAGTCATGAAAAATACTGCAAATAAAAACATCTCTCTTGATAATGTTTTCTTATTTATACCTTAAGCAAGTAACAGATTATTTATTTTGCAACAAGCATTAAGGAGCTGGTATTTTGTAGGCTCAGATCTTACTAACATGAAGAGATGCATAATCTTGGGCAAGCTATAACTTCCTTAAAATTTAATTTTCTGAACTAAAACAAGAATATTGGACAAGGATGATCTAGAAGTTTCCTTCTTGCTTGTAAACTCAAGGATGCTCATTATGAAAACAACATTGTGTGTATGGGTACATACGTTTACACATATGTACAAATAGAGACACAGAGAGAACAGGATAACAGAGAATAATAAAAAAAAATGCATACATTAAGTTCTGAGGCTATGTGAAAATTGATGTTCAATCATAATGTTATTTCAACAAGGAAGGAACTTCTAAGTCATTTTGAAGAAGGAAATGGATTTGGAAAGGCAGAATACAGAAAATGGGACATTCTAGGAAGTGAATGGAATAAAGTAGATATCCAGAGGTGGAAAAAACAAATTCAAGGAGAGTAACAAAACCCGATTCTAGAGGATTACATGAATCTCCAAATAAAAAACAGGCACACTGAAGAGAAGAAAGTTTAAAACAACAACAATTATTCAATTAATAAAGAAAATAGAAACGCCACACTGAGGAGTTTAGGATTAACAGCTAAAAAAGTGCCAAGTACAAGATAAAAATAATAATGATTTACATCATTAGATCATTTTCATCCTTTAAACGTATCTTCATGAAGTCATTAGTTGTGACATATAAAATATATATGTATATATATTGAACAAGTAAACTGAGGAACCAAGAGAGAAAATCAGTGAACTAATTACTAATGGTTAAACTGTAACCCAAAACACCTGACCCTTGGCCCAATGCTATTTCTATGAGGCCAGTGAATTCCAAATTCACCCACCAAATCATCAGGAGCTGTTTAAAAGCACAGAGCCCTATTTCTGTGATGGCTATCTTTGAAACTACTGTCTTGTGTGGTGGAAATGCCACAGGAGTAATTTAGACAAAAGGCAACACAGGTCTGAGCTACCAATGAAAATAATAATATTCAAGAAATCCTACAGAGGTAGACTCAGCTAAATTTCTCAACTGAATGTGAAGGTAATAGAAAGACAAAAGTAAAATTTCTCAACTGAATGTGAATGTAATAGAGACAAAGGTAAAAAATATAAATTTACAGGAGACCAGAGGATGGCAGATGCTTTGAGAGTTGGTAAATAAGCTGGAAGTTTACACTGGTTTGCAAATGAGAAAATGAGCTTCGATTCCTCATATTAAATGTCAGTTGTACACTCGGATCTTGTCAGATTTTGAGATTCACACATATAACTGAAAGATATATGTATTTTTTTGCAATATGTTCAGAGATTTTTTTATGTTAAAATTAAACAACTTAGAAACTACATGATATCTGAGTGTATATATATGAATATATTTTATGTTTATATGAAGGTCTACCTTCCCTCATCCCCCAAGCCCAAGCCCACAAGAACACAGGCACTGTTGAAATGCAGAGCTAAAAGTTAAACTATATTGATTTCATCATTTATTTTTCTAGGAAAATAAAAATCTTATTTTAAACTATTTAGGCCAGTAAAACTACCAATGTCCTTAATTTCAAATATTTGTTACCTTCAAAGTTTAGTGTAATTTAAATTATTATCCTTCAAGTAAGTCTAGTAGAAGCTCTCTCTTCATAAATAAGGAAGGATCATTTACAAACAATATAAAACACTTAGTCTAAGAAAAGCAAATATTTGCTTGGTAGTATACAATTTATGAATGTGAATTACCCTGTAATAAGGCTAAAACATATTAAAGGTATGGATCCTTTTGCAAAGGAATCTCTCTTTCAGAATACATTCCCATTACCCATTAGCCTAAGAAATCTGTTTTATCTGTATATTACTTATAAATTATGATAAATTAAAATATGTTTTAGGAAAATTTCAGTGTAGTGTGTTTGAGCAATTACATGAAACACAAAATAAGTGTACTAAGTGGTAAGTCTATATATGATTGACAAACTTCAAGAGTTATAAGCAGAAACAGCCAAATTTGTTCCTGTGACTTGCTGGAGTTCACTGAAAAGACTATGGGAATTGTGTTCACCAAAATATGAAAGACTCACTTGGTTAACGGATGGACAAAAACATGTGTAAAATATGAGAACAGTATCTAAGTTCATTCCGGTGCTCACAGTTTAATATGTTTCCTATGATATATGTTTTTCACATTGATTAGATCTTATTGATTATTCACAGATAGTCCTTGTATTTGATTAGTCTCAAAACAACTAGCTTTTCTTATTTCCAACAGTTCCTTTCTTCATTAAGGATTCTCTATCCATCTTCACTGTGGTAGTTTCATTTTGGCTGACAATCTCCTTGATCTCTCTCATAACATTTCATTAAGATTTCTTTTAATGTTGTACAGAGATTTTATACATAGTTCCAAGATTCTTAAAATGTAAACTTTGAGTTAAGAAAATGAATGTTCAAAAGCACATAAAATTCTTTACATAAATAAGTGCTGGGCAAAGCACACACTTTCTATAAACACTCTAGTGAATTTTCAGACATTGGTGGAGTAATCCCATGAACACACCAGCTGAATCTCAGGAAACAGAGCATTTTGTAGGGAGGGAGATAATGCTGATTTACAGACTCATCAGATACTGGCTTATTATGCAAATTTATGAAATATTTGGCCTGTGCTCACGAAGTCTACAAAGATGTGAGAATTAAAGGCTAAATAAACATGGCCTCTGCATATATGCATGGAAAAGAAAATAGTTGAGATTACAGAGCATTAACTAAGTACCAGGCATTGTTGTGAGTGCTTTTACCCTCCCATCAATTCTAGGGGGTAAGTATGATTATTATTCCCAGTTTAGAAGAAGCTACTGAGGTAAGAGAATGATTAGCCAAAGTTCACACCATTAGCAGGTGTTGGAAACAGCAAGTGAACACAGGTAGTCTGGTTGGAGTCCATGCTTGTATTTATTATGCTATTATCACCAGTCAAGGGAACATGGAGATACCTATCCTCTGAAATATAAGTAGTATTGGCACCAACATAATGTCAAAGCCATCTAATAGGCAGAGTGCACAGAAGTAACGTTACGTGGTATCAAGTACATATTAGATATTCAAGTGAGACATGGTACTGCACTGAATAGTGTTATTGGGTAGTACACTCAAAGGAGGTTTGTTCTATCAGATGTATTATGAGAGAACAAAAATTTAAATAATGAAATATGTACTGTGAGAGAATAAAAACAATCATTATATTTCTTATTTATTGTAAATATGAAAAATCATAAAGTTGAAATCTATTTGAGTACTCTTTCTTTGAAATTTTTTGAAATGTATTAGATTTTTTTTTTTTTTAATACAGACAGGGGGATAGTCAAAAGGCTCAGCTATGTAACTTACTCAAAGCCATAAACGGCATATAATGAACTTATACATTCCAAAGTCTTTTTTATCCAACTCACTATACAAAATAATTTTTCATGACACCCAGCTAACAAGTTAGTAGATGGACTCTAAAATTTGTAAACATTTACAATAGCCAAGACATGGAAGCAACCTAAATGTCCATTGACAGAGGAGTACGTAAAGAAGATGTGGTACATATATACAATAGAATATTACTTAGCCATAAAAAAGAATGAAATAATGCCATCTGCAGCAACATGGATGGACCTAGAGATTGTCATACTGAGTGAAATAAGTCAGACAAAGAGAGATATCGCATGATAACACTTATACGCAGATCTAAAAAGAAATGATACAAATGAACGTATTTACAAAACAGAAACAGACTCACAGACTTAGAGAATGAACTTATGGTTACCAGTGGTGGGGGCTGTGGGGAAGGGTGGAGGGAAGGGATAGTTAGGGAGTGGGGATCGATATGTACTCACTGCTATATTTAAAAAGTATAACAAACAAGAACCTACTGTATAGCACAGGGAACTCTGCTCAATGTTATGTGGCAGCCTGGATGGGAGGGGAGTCTGGGGGAGAATGGATACATGTATATATATGGTTGAGTCACTTTGCTGTGCACCTGAAACTATCACAACATTGTTAATTGGCTATACTCCAATATAAAATAAAAAGTTAAAAAAATTAAAAATAAAATTAGTAAACATTGGCATGGTTATTCCAACTTCATCTCCAATGCTTTGCATCTAAGAAAATTGCTGTAGCAGGACTCCTAGAACTGACTTAATATAAAGTGACTACATGAATTTATATATCCTAATCTTGTATTGGGGTAGAAGGGCTGAGAAAGGTCTCCATGACTTATTTCTCTGCTCAGCAAAGTAAAATATAAAGTCTTGTTCAAGTACCCCTTTATTGCACCTGGCCCATATTCTTCCTTGTTAGAATTAAAACAGCTGTATACAACTAGTCAAAATAAAACAAACATGTTCTTGCAAGGGACTTCCTCAAGATCTACAAATTAAAACAAAACAAAACAAAACAAGGAAAGAAAAGAAAAAGAAACAAGATTTGAGGACACAGTTTTGTTTTTTAAAGCGTTATCAACTAATGGATGTACTAAGCAATAACAGAGTCCTCTGAACTGTTCTCAAATTATAGTCCCTGAACCAGCAACACTGGCATCATCTGGGAACGTGTGAAAATTCAAAATTTCAAACTCATCCCAGACCTACTGGATCAGACACTCTGGGGTGTGTCTTTTAACAAGGCTGGCAGGTGTTTCTGATGCGAGCTAAAGTTTAAGAACCAGTGCTTCGGGATACTGCTACACAGAGTTTTTTGGACATGCGAGTCCAAAAACATGGGGAATGAAAGGTTTATGAATAAAGGCAAAATCTACAGTATGATCACCACAGTGGATGGCTGTGGATCACGCAACTTAGTGAAACTGAGTTGGGAGAAGGGTAAGATCCCTAGAGCAGAGGAGGTAAAGGAACAGAGAGGCCAAAACCAGCATGCTGACGGGTCTCCTACGAGGATATGAAAATTACCAAAAGTATTTTTGTTTAAAATATTCTCTCAAGGATATAACTGAAACATTTTAAGGTGCTTCTGTCCTCCCCATATTTAATAATTTTATCCTAAAATATCTTTTAGAAAAGATAGATCTTGAGAATATAATTATTTTAATAAGATTCCATTTACTAATGGTTGCACTTAAAATGTTTAACCAACTTACTAGTTTTAAAAAGCAGTCTTCTTTCTAAAGCTCTTCTAATACTGTGTAAAATATCTTGAGAATCGCTTTCATTAATTATTACAACTTTACACATAAATGCTGGCTCACACCCTTTCCTTCTTATCTGATGTTCCTACAGAACATTTTTTTAAAAAGAGTGAAGATTTAAGTATGCGTATTCAAAAATGCTCACCACCAACACAAAAAATAAATGATTAGAGCCAATACCAATTTAGCATTTTTAAGAAGGTAAGGGAAATCATTCTTCTTGAACCCTAATTTAAATTTAGGTATCTCAACAGTACCCATCCAGCTGTCCTATGAATTCTCTGTCACAGAGGTGGTTGGTTTACATTCTCAATTGTGCTATTCAAGAAAACCAGGTTAGAGCCTAGTTGCTGTCAGTTGCTGATTCTGCTCAGTATGCTTTTACATCTCACACTGCTATATTTACATGCAGTGTTTTCATTAAAATCCTACTCTTATTTTGTGCAGAAATTGTTGTCAAACTAAAAATAGCATTAAAAGTGGGACTGGCACTTCATGATAATTTGGTCATCCTTCCAAAAATGGCAAAATTTTAAGCCTCACATAATATCTAATAAATTCCAGATTGCTTTAGGATTTTACTTTCATTTTATTTGTTTAATGTTGGTGTTTGCAATGATCTAAAAGCATACCATTATGATTGCACTCTATGAATAATACTAGTTATATCCTTGAGTGTATATTATTAATATTATCAGCTATATCCTCCAAATTTTCTTTCTTTTATTATTAAGAACACCACACTTTTTCTGTTATAATGAATTAAATCATAAAAGTTTTAAAACAATGTGTTTCTATAGCATAACAAATTTAAAAAAGGATACATTACTTACAGTTGTTCTGAGAAGTATAAAAAAAATGAGTTTCTAGCACAAGGTTAATTCTTCCTTAAAAAGTTGCTTTTAAATGGCAATAGCAGTAAATGCTAATTGTATTCCAAAATCAACCCTCTATTTTCCTTTAAATAAGACAGAACCTGCTGAATTTTAGCTGGACAAATGGCCCCAAAGCTAAAGCCACATTTCTCAACATTCCTTGCAGCTAGGATAGCCAATGTAACAAAGATCTGGCCAAAAGGATGTATATATAAATGATATGTTCACATTCTTAAAAGAGAATGCCTTGACCTTGTTTTCCTCTTTCTGCAAGAAACACAGAGAGATGGTGAGTGTTGTTTATCATATAGATAACATACTTGGAGATAGAAGACCAATGGGATGTAAGGAACCTGGTCTGAACATACACATGTAGCAGAAGCAGCCTGTCCACAAAGCACTTACTGACTTAGACTTTTACTTCAAAGAGAAACAATCATCTATCTTTATTCAAACACTGTTATTTTGGTCCTTGACAAAATAAAATATATATACATGTATACAATAAAATATACACGTGTGCATGTGTGTACAAATGTGTTTGTGTATACTTAAATATATATATTACGTATAGCATATGTTCTATTGAATATTCCTAAAAATTAAACAATGTCAAATTCGTTTCTGTGTGCTCCCAAATGCATTACTGTATTTGCTACTTGCTCACAGGAAAACATGTATTCTAAAATAACATATTAGGATTTGCAAAGGTTTAACATTTTAACCAAAGGCTATGCTTGGTGGTGTTTTTAAACAGTTATCAAGAAATCACAGGAGCTGTAATTAAACTAATATAGCAACATAACATAATGTTAAGAACACAACCTCTATAGCCAGATTTCCTGGGTTTGAATCCCAGCTCTGCCAGATATCAGCTAGCTATGTGACTTTGAGCAAATTATGTCATCTCTCTGTGCCTCGGTTCCTCATCTGAAAAAAATGGGGATGACTGATAATAGGACTTTCCCAATAGGGCTGTTATGAGGGCTAAATAAATTAATATTTGTAATATTTAAAATAGTAACTGGCACATAGTAAGGGCTATCCGATAAAGGAAAGAAAGAAAGGAAGCCTTTAACAAGGAACAAACCAGATTATATTTATAGCCTAGTTTAGGCTATAACTTCTGGATAGTCAATCACTGCATATTTTAAATTATGAAATTATTTTATGTACTGCATTTTTAAAAGAAGGTAAACAGAGAAAAAACATACGAGAAAAGAAAGAAATCAACAGGTTTGTGGGGTTTTTTTCCCTTGTACTTGTCTCTGAAGGTGACCTCTTTGGGAAACGTATGTTATTTGTTCTCTGAGCTGTGTATGATTAGTTTCTTCATCATACACAGACAAATTAGGAAGGCTGCTGTGCCCAGATATCATCCGTTAAACAAAGTCAAAATTAATGATAAAATTGAGTTCCCTTTGTGTTTGATTTTCATCTATCTGTACTCAATTATAAACGAGCTATCAAAGAAAGCTATCCATTAGCTCTTAATTCATAATGACTCCAGAAAGCAATCCCTATACTGCCATTGATATCTCACCAACAATCTCCTATTCTCTGCAGGGCTTTAGATGAAAATGAAAAGGGAAAACAAAACTACATAATCCAAGCAGCTCCTAATCCTGAGCCCTACCATGGAAAACTAGGAAATCAGGCTTAATATATGCAAGGTGTAATAAGTTTTCATCTACATATGTGAAAGAGACATTTGAACTATTTTTTCTTTCACCATAATCTATTGTGCCTTAAATAAAACAGTCATAACAGCAACAGTGCATCCCAGATTTCTATTTCATTGTGTCAAAAGAAAATATTCTTCAAAGTTAGAGAAAGCTTTCCATGAGGAAAAAGTCTAAAACAGAGATGATATGTGCTTTATGCAGAGAGAAGTAACATCTAGTTATTTATTTGGGGTAAGAGTGACATCATCCCATAAGTGGACTTTTCTCTCTTCATAGTACTCATCTAAACGCCTAAACACTCTGACCTCTGGCACATCCCATAGTAAATCCATTCTGTAGCCTCCTAACTAACTGGTTCTGAACTATATAAGGAATAAGAATTACGCATTGTCCATTTATTCACAGGTGATTTAAAGAAATATTAAAACAGATTTGAATCCTGATTTGAAATAATTCCCTGCCCTTATTCACAGATTTATGTACATTTAATTTATATTCTTCTTACTTCCAAAAAAAGAAAAAAAGACTACTCACAATTTTAAAATATAATATACTTAAAAATAAAATGAGAAGAAAAAATCAGCAGTTACAATGAAAGTGGTCAGAAGGAGAGAAGGGCTGGAGGGCAAGGAGACAAGATCATGGTCTAGGACTGGAGCTGGATGGTTATTGCAGGTGTACAATTCATTTAAGTTTTAAGTCTTCTGACAGACAACAGAAAGAGGCGGGGGGGGAACCATAAGATGAAAATAAGCATTTCAAATCTTCAGGAGAAAGGCAAACTTTTTTTCTAATATTAAGTTCTCTAAACAGTGACTCACAAGAATCTTTGTTTTAAAAGTAACATAGAAAATGCTAAAGACTCATTAAAACAAACTGTGATTTCCAGACCAATATTTGCTTACTTCAGTTATTTTGTTTGCTTGTCTTTAACCCTGGTATCAACAGCATTCCTCCTATAAACAGCAATTCTACAGGCTGAAGATGACTAAACTTATAGAAAATTTAAAATTACTGAAACACACTTTATAAATTTCTTTCACTTTCCGTATAACGTGCCTATGCAAAAATATTTCCAACAGTAGCAAGTGTACTTACATAATGATTCCTAACCCTTTCATCCATGCAGTCAATAAACATTTATTGAATAGCTTCTATGAATCAGATATTACTAGGTTCCAGAGACACAAAGATGACCAAGACACTTACCCTGTCCTCAAAAAGTTCACATTCTAAAAGTACATATCACAGTGAGTATAGTGGAAACAGGCTCTAGAGAGGCTTATGGCAGAAGGGATATTTGGTAAGTAGAAAGTGGCGTTCGGGATTATGAAAAACTTCACCAAAAATAAATGGCATATAAACTCTATATCAAAGACTAGGAAGTTTGTCAGATTACTAAAATAGGGGAAAGCCATTCCACATAAAAGGGATGCTGTCTTTGCATTTGCTGAGATATGACCAGAACAGCATTTAAGCAACAGCAAGTAATTCAGTATGGACAGTATACCTTATTGTTATGGGCTGAATGTTTCTGTCCCCTGCAAAATTTATATGTTGAAACCCAACCCCCCCAGTGTAATAGTACTAGGAGGTAGGGCCTTTGGGAGGTAATTAGCATTAGAATGAGATCAAGAGGGTGGAGCTCACAGGAATGGAATTAGTGCCCTTATTAAAGTCACTAGAGAGTTTGCTTCCTCTCTCTGCTCTCCACCATGTGAAGAGACATTACCAATGAGAAGCTGGCAGTCAGAAAAGAGCCCTCACTAGAATTCTACCAGGCTGGCACTCTGACCTCATACTTCCAGCCTCCAGAACTGGGAGAAATACATTTCTGTTGTTCATAAGGTGCCTAGGCTATGGTACTTTATTATAGCAGCCCAAACAGACTAAGACAAGGATAAAGACAAAGCTGGAGAGGAACCCAATGGCCAGGGCATGGAGGGCTTTGTATGGTAAGCTAAGGAGTATGGAATTCAGCCTAGAGGTCATTGTTGTTCAATTCTTTTAAAACAAAGAAATCATTATTTAGACATAAACATATATGGGAGCCCAACTATAAAACAGAAAAGGAATCTCCTTATTTCAGGTGAGTGCTGGAGAATCTGAAAACTGACCTGGTCAGCTTCTTGTCACACAGTTTGAAAACCTTGTCTATAACCAAATCAGGTGTGGGGAGAGTTTATCACAAAGGTTTATAGTCAGAAGGATAACATGAGAAGATTCCAAATTTTAGAATGATGACTATGGCTCTAATATGAAAATGGATGGGGGGGAAATGAGAACTAAGGAGATGATTTATGAGGGTAAGACCATTTCAAGAAAAGAGTAATGAATGAAATCCTGTATTAGGACAGCGAATAGTGAAATTTTTAGAACATGAAGGATAAAGAGGAAATCCAAGTGACTACCAGGAGAAAGGGCTGATTACATACAAAGGAATAAAAATCAAATTATCAGGATTTTATCAGCAACACTGGATATAAGACAAAACCAGAAATATAAAATCCTAGACAAATACATAAGATCTCAAGTCATCACTAAAAGAATTTCTACAGGATGTGCCATAAGAAAAGAAAGTATTAACAAGTAAGCTGCAAAAGCAATGATTTATGACAAGTTTGAGTTGGCAGGTGGTACACAGCAAAAGAATGTATTTTACCCATGACATAACTAGAAATGATCACTCAGGAACTGCAGAAGATTCAGATCCTATCACAGGCCATGACACAGTAGAAATCATCTATAAATTTATATGAAATACTAATGTGAATATGTGGTTCAAATGATTCATAATGGTAAATGAGATTTATATTGCTTCATTCATAGGTCTTAAATTTAAATTATCATCATCCAGCTACTTGGACCATTTTACTTTATTTTTTATTAAATCAGAGTAGGAGAGGATAGAAAACAATGAATTGGAAGTGAGGATATAGAAAGAGAAGATGTACATGATAGTAAAGTTCTTTCTAGGAATCTTTATGACATAAAAGAAAAAGAAAGAACATTCAGGATCCATTAACAGTGACTAATTTTTGTTCATTGATAATAAGATTACTTCAGCATTTTTATATGCTCTAGAAGAGAGAGAATGAACATTTCTGAGGAAAAAAAAATGAGATCATTAAGGGTCAAAAAACACCAGAGGTTAAAGAATAAATTGTTCATTTTTTTTAATTATTGAGGTTTTTCTTAAAGTAAGAAATGTAGGATTTAAGAAAAAGCAAAAAATAATCTCTGTCAAAATTTAGCAATTGTAGGACCCTGCATGCTCTTAGAGTAAAATTTCCTAAAATAGATTCATTATTCCATTTAGTCTCCTTACACATGTGACATCTTCATAAGTCAATACAAGTCAAACTGACCACTGTCTCTCACAGAATTGGTTAATTCCTGTATAATCTTGCTTAACTTTATTTTCTTTTATTCTCTAATAGACCCCTGACAACCTATTCATTAATCTAATCCATTAACTCCTTCAAGACCAAGCTTAAAATGCATCTCTTTCCATAATCATTCCCTAACTAACTATTCAACCTGTGACCTTTATTCTTTTCCATCTTTCCAGTTTTCTAAGAATCTATCTCCAATCCTTGTCATCTCTCCCTGTCATCTTCTTTCTTGGGTCCCCTCTTAGCCCCATTAATATTTAACCAAAAATGAAAGGAACTAACAAATATAAAAAAGAAACAACCACATATTCTATTTACTTATTCTTACTTTCCTGTTACAAACCTCTCAAAAATAAATAAGCTTCTTCCTCTACTCCCTTACCAGCCACAGAAAGCTCAAGTGACTCATTTGTTTATGGTGAGTTTTCTCCAAGTAGGCAATAAATTCAAAGTGCAGGCATTTTGCTTTTTATTTCTTCACATACATCCAGGGAAAACAGTGCAATACATTGAGTGTAGAAAATATAAAACTAAATATGTGCTAACTAAGATATTAAGAAAAAAAAAAGAGTAAAATCTGATAAATTAATGTGGAGCATGCTCAAAATAGAAGGAAACACTCACACTTTCTACCTCACCCACCCTCTAGGCAAACAGAGTTATGCTAAATATTGGTAAAAAGACTGCTTTGGAAATTTACAGATTTATTTTGTGTTTCCTGCCAACATTCTAGAGAGCTTCAGAAAAAAAAAAAAAGAAAAATGAATCAATTAAAAAGCCTTTATTCTCATCTACAGAGGAAGACCATTTCCTAGTACGTTATTTAGGTTCATTAACATTCATGGTGTATTTTGCAAACACAGAATTATAAGCTCTGTGGTAAAGGAAAGTGCATCTAATTCGACTTACACATTCTCCCACAATTAGATGTTTCAAGGTCTTAAAGGTTGATTAAGTTGAACCAGGTAACAAGTGAAGTGAGTAAAGGATTTTCTGTGGGTCATAGAGAAGAAAATCTTTATCACATATAATAATATGTAAAGACACCACAAGCTAGAAATAATCAGTCTGACCAAAATTTTATAATCATGGCATACAATAAGAATGTAATACTCAAATGAGGCCCCAGAATTATAAAATATTCTTCTACCTGGAAGATATGCTTTTTTCTTCTTTCTTTTAAATACGGGGGTTTAAGAAGTATAATCAAAATAACAAACCTACCAAACTTCTGTTAAAATAAATAACAGCAAAGGAACACAAAAAGTATTAACAGAGAAAGACAGAAAAGGAGGCAACAAGAGAACAGAAATTTCAACAAATTTTTGTAAGTTAGAAAGTAGTTGAAGTGGTAAGGAACTAAGTAGACAGGAAAAAATTAAAATCTGCTATTGCCGAGGAAGAACCTGAAGAGAGCTGGTCAGTTTGCTTCACAGAAGCCCTAGGAAACTCAGTATCTGGAGGCTTCTAGTACTATGGCAGAAGGTAAGATGCAGTGTTAAACAAGGGCACTGTAGGCTCTTCAGCAGAGCCTTTCCCTAACCCATACAGATAAACGTGTATTCCTCCAAAATGCCACCTCTCACCCCTCAAATGGGAGATCAGAGGTTCACTCTCTGAAAAACACTGAACTAGGAATGCTCCAAGTTCAGAGACAATGAGCATAGCAAATGGCAGGTGTGAATCATATGGTTAAAAATAGGGGGATTCAGTCTTACTGAAAGTTGGGACCCTTATCTACTTTCCCTGTCCTTATGCAAGGATGCCAGTAGCCACATAAAACTTCCTCCACTCCATACCCTTTACACCCATCCCTTGTAAGAGACTGGAAGTTTCACCTCTGTAAAAACTAAATGACCCCAGAGAAAAACTTTCACTTCTTTCCATCAATATAAAGGCTATCTCACTTTCTGACTACCCAACAGTGGAGATCACCAGGAACAAAGCACACCAAAAACAGAATTTTCAATTGTCTTTTCCTAACTCATTCTAAAATGATATTATCATGGATCACCAGGCATTTCAAGACAGCCTAAAACACAAAAGACAAGGGACTAAAAAAAAACCAAAAACACACAGGAAAAGAAAATCTGAAAGAAACAGTGAGGGGGTGGGGGAATAAGAAGAAAACTTGGAGAAAAAATAAAACATCTATAATAATTCAAAAAGATAAAACTATCTTTGAATATTTAACAATGACAGAATCTACACAAAAGGTAGACAACACAGGCATTTTATTAGAAATGTTTTTAATGTGATTTCTAAAATAATACAGTTGGAAGATAACTTCTCAAAATGGAACAGAAAGTCAAAATGATGGGGAACTTGACAAAAAGATAAAATCTAGGAGATTCAATATCCAAATACTAGAATATCCTAAAACAGTTAACAGAAAATGTGGAGAGAAGGAAATAGATGAAGAAATGACACAAGAAAATAGTCCGGAAATAAAGAATGAAGTACTTATGAGATTAACCTTTTAAGCAAATATGCAGATACTAATTTTTCAACATGCCACATCCCTGCCCAGTGGCATCCTTCTGCCTAGCAATCTCATTCTAGCCCTCAATAACTAGTTTCACTTTATTTAATCAATCTGATCTCTTATCCTCTAAAACGCAAACTCTTCCCACAAACTTTCTATCTCCTTTCTATTCTCAGGGAAGGTCACTTCAATACTCAGCACACTGAAAAATGGAGACAATAGTCCCCACACAAAAAAGCAAAAGCAATTATGGTATAAAATAATTAGTTAGACCTGAGACAAGGCTCAAGTTCTACTTCCTCTGTATCACTATTTTTTTCGTTTTTCTCTCTATAAACCCTTAGCTTGACCAGCAGTGTAGCACAATGGTTAGGACCATGGACTTTGCTAACAGACAAGCCTGAATTCAAGTCCAGGCAATACCATCTACTTAACCTCTCTAAATGTCAGTGTACTCATCTATGAAATGAATATATAATAACAGTATTTTATCTCACAGTGTTACCGTGAGGATTAAATTAAATATGAATGTAAAATAATCTCTAATTTCTTTCATGTGTCTCATCTGAGAAAACTGCAAATGTAGGTATTAAGTTCCATGACCCTTTTCTACCAATCAATTGTATAACATCTAAATATAATTCAGAAAGCAATATGATCTGCTCTGAACCAAACTGTGCCCCCCACCAAGTTCATATGTTGAAGCCCTAACCCCCCTGTGATGGTAGTTGGAGACAGGACATTTGGGAGATAATTAGGTTAAATTGAGGTCATGAGCATGGGGCCTGTTGATAAGATTAGTGCCATGTGAGTGCCATCTGTAAGCGAGGAAAAGAACTCACTGGAACGCAACCATGCTGGCTGATCTCAGACTTCCAGCCTCCAGAACTGTGAGAAATTAAATTTCTGTCGTTTAAGCCACCCACAGTACAGTATTTTGTTATTGTAGCTCTAGATGATTAATACATGATCCTTCAAAAAGGCTAAAAGTCTGGTATCAAAAAACCTTTATCCTAGTCCATTTTGTTACTGATTTGGCAAGGAAAAGTTAAAGTACATAAACATTCTAAACACTTAAAAGAAGACAATTTTAATTGCCATTGCTAGTCATATGGATATTAATAGGAATGATTTTTTAAAAAAAGAAGAAAATGGAAATCAGAAGAAAAGAAAGGAATTCTTCAGTTTGCCCCCAACCCACCTTTCAAGTTCACTTTCCCCGACCTCTCACTTTTCCTGACGTGGGGTCTTTCACTGACCTCCTCACCTTATTACTTTACTTTTTAAATATTTTGTTTAGTTAAACTCACTTAAAAACATGGAAAGGAGACATTTACGTGACCATATAAGCAATGGGCTATCTTCCTCCAAAGTGTTCAATTGAAAAGACCAGGTATTTTGCAAAGAAAATAAAGCTATTATTTCAATGGTAGGTAATACTCTTTTTTGAGAATGGTTACCAGATAATTCGTAAGAGAAACATCCACAAGTGAGTTATAAAGATCAATCCCTTGTGGGATGAAATAAGTTTTCAAGTTCAATTTAAGACAAGATTTTTAATTATCAAGGTAGACTACCTAGGGACAATTTCAGATTGAAAGGCCAAAAACCTTAAGTTAGTTGATTTTTAATAGAGAATTTAATCCCAGCCCCCCCAAAGGAAATCTGATAATTCATTTCCCATAAGTGAAAAACTAATTATATCACCATATTGACATTATAATAGCATCTAAATGTTTCCTCAAAATTTGAAACATCTAAACACTATGAGTGATACTTTGGGCCTAAATTTCCAGTAAATTTATCCTCACTGGAATCTTTAGAGAATAATAATGAAGAAAGATTACACAACAGTTGATTGATATTTTTTGAATGTTTACTGTTAGATATAGATTTTTTTTAAGTAAAAAGGTAAAAGATGCTTTAAAATTTTTTTTTTATTATTTCATTTCATCCAGGTCAAATGAATTTATGAAAAAAGCATAGTATAGTACATAGCATAGTGTTGAAAGCACCTTAGTCCATTTGGGCTGCTATAACAAAATATCAGGGACTGAGTGGCTTACAAACAACAGAAGTTGATTTCTCACAGTTCTGGAAGGTGGAAGTTCAAGATCAGCGGCCAGCATGGTCTGGTGTGGGCTCTTCTCCAGAATGCAGAGTTCTTGTTGTATCTTCATGTGGTGAAAGGGGCTAGGGATCTCTCTGGAGTTTCTTTTTTAAGGCCACTAATCCTATTTGAAGGGCTATACGCTCATGATTTATGCACCTCTCAAAGCCCTACGTACTAGTACCATCACATCAGGAATTAGTATCTCAACATATGATCTGGGGGGAGGACACAAACATTCAGACCATAGGAGAAAATATAAAAGTTTTAGAGTTGGATGGGAGAGGCAAATGCCTATAATTATTAACTATATATGTTAATAAGCATTCATTCCTAGTAATCATTTTTTCCCAATGTATAAAAACAACACATGAAAATTAATTCATTCACTGTATATAACAAAACAGAAAGAGACTCGTGGATATAGAGAACAAACTAGTGGTTACCAGTAGGGAGAGGATAGGAGGGAGGGGGAAAATAGAAGTATGGGATTAAGAGATACAAAATACTACTTATAAAATAGATAAGCGACAAGGATATATTGCATAGCACAAGGAAATATAGTCATTGTTTTGTAATAAACTTAAATGGAATATAATCTATAAAAATACTGAATCACTATGTTGTACACCTGAAACTAATATAATATTGTAAATCAACTATACTTCAATTTTAAAAACTGTAAAAAATTAATTAATTCACCCGCCATTTAATGCAAAGAGTAGGTAATTGGAACTCATAAAATTTTCTAATTTAAGAAGACAAAAAAATTTCTGCAGCACTTTAAAAAACTGGAAATTTCAATTCTTAAAAACAAAATATAACAAAACAAATGTCCAAAAGACCTAAAGCAACAATGAAATCAGTACTATAATAGTAGCCTTGCTTCACAGTTTCCTAAAATCAGGACTTACAGACCATAGAAAAATCAAGCTCTATGGTTTATTCCTTCAAAGATTGGGCCTAAAAATGGCTTTAACATTCAATAAACATTTTTTGAGTGCCTACTCTGTGCCAGGCACTCTTCTAAGAATTGAAAACATACAGTATTAGCAAACAGAACAGCAAAGGCCCCTGCTCTCGTGAAGCTTATACTGACTTGGAAAAGGGATTATATATATTAAATTTAAATCCCTCTTATTGTATACTGTAGCTACTTTTTCTCCTTTTCACTTCAGATTTAAGAGAACCTTGGCTGCTATCCCATATAAAATTTCTCTTTATTCCAGACAATATGCTCTTCTGGTAACTATATTATGTGTGGCAATATTTCAGTATTGTCAGGTACACTTATAATTTCATTATTTGTAAAAAACTGCAAAACAAACATACAACACATTTTTTATTTTAAATATAAGTAGCTCTGGTTAATATTGTTAAATAATAAATGCCAATAAAAATATAATTCAGTTACAGAATCTATCATGAAAAATGCTATGAATGCTATCACACATCCAAGGAAGGGAAAGAGATACAAGGGACATGGAAATATTATATAATTATATGAGCATGGGCTAAAATCAAGTAAATGTTAAAGGATTTAGATTGCCTTTTATGTAATCAAATCTGTGACAGGTAATCCAGACTTTGGGACCCATCCTTCAAGCCTCCCTTGAGGAGACAAAAGAGGGCAGCTGTGTTGGCTCTGTACACCCTAAATGCAGAGCTGCATGGTCAGCCAAAGCAGAGGGGAAGTAGAGGACAGGCAGGCCCCTAGGCTAATCCAAGGAGAACAGGAGAAGCAACAGCCCTGATATCAAAGAGCAGAAAAAGATCAAGAAAATCGTATCCCCGAAAGGCATGGGTCTCCAACACAGCCTCCCACATTTATGTGGCTCATCACAAAGTCAATTGCATCAAGTCTGTCTCTACAGGTAAAAATTCTCTGCCTGGCTGACTTGAAGACAGGTTTCATTTTTTTTTTTAATCAAACTTTCTGTTTTCCAGACTAAACTTTTGCAGTTATTCAGGGACCCTTCTATAAGGTTTCCAAAGTTGATAATAATACAACTAGTAAGTTCAGTACCTTACCAACCAAACAATTCCAGTCTAACACATTTCAATTTGTGATGACTTCTCTTAAATTTTCCTCTATTTAAAAATTTACACTGTTTCTCCCATAATTATCATGCATCAGTTTACATTTTAATAGTTTAAATCAAACTTTTCAAACAGGGCAAAAAGAAAATAGTAAGTTCAAATGAAAACAGGAGGGAGGAAAGTACCTTTAATTTGGATCCATGAGGTACTAGGACAGATCTATTCTGCTTTGGTGGGATATACAGCTCCCATTTTCCAAAATCCAGTTTTTTATATGGGTATGCAAATGGATTCCAATCATCTGAAAAAATAAAGATGATCAATTAACAATAGCATTATAGGACTAATACTCAATAAATTTCAATCAAAGTATAATACACTGCCTACTTATACAGAATCAGATTGCCTAAAAAACATTGTTTTCTAAGGTACTAAACAAAATACTCTACTAGTCATTTAGAAAAAGCAGGTTATGCTTAACTTATTTTTTAAAAAACATATTTGAAAGTTTGCCTTTTGCAAACTTTAAAGATTACAAACACATTTTCCATTGTACTTTCAACTTTATTACTTCTATCAATAAATAGAATGATGGGTCCTTTTTTAAGAAGCACCATCAACAAAGGGAGATAATATGAAAAAAATAGAAATGCATTCTAGGCAACTAGATAAAATACATGTTATGGTAGAAAAAAAGTGGTGAAAAATTATTAAAATCATATTACCCAAATTCACAAGTATGTGATAGAACTGAGTTAAAATCTAAAGAAACACCTCAAGCAAGAAAGGTAGAAGGTTATAAACTACAAGAGGCAAAGGAGAGGTGGACTGCAGGTGCTGAAAGAAAGCCAAAATGGACACATAGAAATTTAACATGTAATAGAGGTGGCATCAAAAATCAGTGAGTAGGGCTTCCCTGGTGGCACAGTGGTTGAGAGTCCGCCTGCCGATGCAGGGGACACGGGTTCGTGCCCCGGTCTGGGAAGATCCCACATGCCGCAGAGCGACTGGGCCCATGAGCCATGGCCGCTGAGCCTGCGACTGGGCCCATGAGCCATGGCCGCTGAGCCTGCGCGTCCAGAGCTTGTGCTCCGCAATGGGAGAGGCCACAACAGTGAGAGGCCCGCGTACCGCAAAAACAAAAACAGAAACAAAACAAACAAACAAAAAAATCAGTGAGTAAAGGACACACTGTTTAATAAGTGGTGCTGGGACAACTGGTGATCCTTATGAAAAAAAAATGAAATGGATCTCTACCAATAATATTACTGAAGAATCATTTGAACATAGATTAATGTTTAAATATGATAGACAAAATGATAAAATGCTTAGAAGAAAATATGTTTATAATCTTGAGTTTAAAAGTGTTTTTTAGACAAAATACATACATGTACACACACATACACGTACATACAAAACCTTAAGGAAAAGCCTGATAAATTTGACTACAAAAATTATAGACTTATCTTCCTTCATACATAGATAGATAGATAGACAGAATGACAAGACAAGCTACCAACTGGGAGAATACACTTGTAATGAACATACCAAGAAAGAGCATCCAAAATATATCAAGATCTATAAATCAATGAGAAAAAAAATACAGACCAATAGAAAAATCAATGAAGATATTCAGGGGAGGACATATGAATGGTCAATAAACATACATAATGATGCTCAAGCTCACTCATAATTAAGGAAACACAGATTAAAACAACAGTGAGATGTCATCTCCCACCCACTGGATTAGCAAAAACTAAAAGTTTGAAAATATCAAGTAGTCAGCAAGGATACAAAATAACACTGCAGCTGAGGGTACAAACTGGTAAAACAATTTGGCATTACATAGCAAAGGTGAAGCTATGTTAACTCTGGGGTCTAACAATCCTACTCCTAGGTAATACCCTAGAGAAATTCTCACAAATGGTCACAAGAAAATATTCAAAGATGTTCACTGAAGAATTGCTTGCAATAGCAAAAAATGGAAGTCATTGAAAGTTAAATCAGCCACAAAATGGGTAAATACATCATGGTGTAATTAAACAGGATGTTATATAACACTATAAACTGATTGGATTAAATATTCAATATATAGGAATAGGTAAAACATTGAAGTTCATTTTAAAGGTGTATAGAAATATCATTAATGTAAAGTTCAAAAAATATGCAAAACAGTATTATATAACATTGATACATACATATGTAGTAAAAATATCAAAAGAAAAAGAAGAATGACAAACATCAAATTCTATTGTGATTTCCACTGGGTAGAGGAAAGGGAACACAGGAAGTTTTAATAATATCTGTAATGTTTTATTTTTTAAGGTAGGTGGTGTACACAGAGATGCTTATTACATTTTCCCCTATTTGTTTATGCCTAAAATATTTCACTGTTTAAAAAAAACTTAAGCCCCTGTGATGCTACGCACTATAGTGCTATGAAATTAGATTCTCAATTGAGATAAGAAAAACACCAAGAAGCTTGTTTTATGCTATGATTTCTTCTTTTAGACACCAATACTTTCACCACATTAGCCTTAAGGTTTTTCACTCTCAGCCAGTCTGAATGTCATGGGTAGAGTGGGGGTAAGAAACAACATGTAAATAAAGGTCCTTCTAAACATTTTTCTACTCCCCATCAGAAAACAATCTGAAAATATCTAAAGGCGGTTTTATCTTCAGGAACAGCTCAACAAGCTCTGTGTTACTATATTCTCCTGCCCTTAAAACATCAAATATATCTCACCTGTTTATGATGTGACATTCCTTTACCAAAGCAAAGAATTTAGGGCATAATTAGAGAGAAGGAAAACAGGCTGAAATATAAGGATCTAGGTAGTGTAACACTTTATACATTTACTGAATTTCTTTTTAAGCTAATCATTTAAGACAATAAAATTAAGACCAGCAGCAGATCTTTTCCTGGTTAGGTTTGAAAATAAAGGGTACAGTTCATTAGTTCATTCATTCATTCATTCATTAAATATGTACTGAGTGGTTAATGCCAAACTGCCAAACTGCTCTATGCCAAACTGTTAATGCCCTGCTCTATGCCAAACTGAAAATTAGGGTTCAGAATGACATTCAGATTTCATCCAGAAAAGGTTAAACTGAGTAACAGCACACCAAAACTAAGAGTAAAATATATAATATAGGATCCTCTAAACATTCAACTATAAATAAGACTGTTACTTTGCAAGTGAAACTTCAATTATATGGGAAATTTTCTTATGCAGATTTACTTAAAAACTGTTTTCAATAATGTAAAACTAAATGTGGTTTTGAATATTAGTTTTTGAATATCAGTTGAAATAGTTCTTCAGCTTGCAGTCACTTGAGTTTTAAGATCTGTTTAAACAGGTAATGTTTTAATATTTGTATAAAGAAAAATATTTTTACTGAATCACATTTCTCCTTTCATAGTGTCTTAGAGACACTAACACACATGCTGATTATTTCTAATCCTACACTGTAAAAAATGTTTTTTCTATCATTTTCAAGAGTTTCATTTCATTAGCACACCTCCTCTTCATGGAAATCCTGGTGTTAACTTCTACTACACATACATTTTTCTTGCTGAACTCCAATCTTCAAAGAAAAATTTGGAACATCTTCACATATGCTCCCAAAGAAAATACATCTACCAACCATCATAAGCAATGTAGAATATACTAAAGGTTTCATAAGGGAGAGAGAGGGGAAGGTTTGCAAGGGGTGTACATACATCAAACAACTTGAGATTTTTGCATTGGACAGCTGTCTCCCACATAAATCCCTCTTCAGCCACACCACCACTAGTCTTTTATCTCCTTGATTCCTTCTCCAATCAGTGTTCAGCCCTGAATTTTCCTTACTCTTCCTCCTTTATTAAATACTATTGCTTCTTTCCATTTGAAAGATGGGCACCAACCAAACTAACCACTTCTACTGTACTGCACGCATATGAAAGATTTTATTCTAATAAAACCAGTTTATCCCTAAAATTGTTTTCTAAAAATACCTAATAAGATGAGCTTTATTCTACAGGATACAGATATCTAAGGTCCAGGTACAGAATAGTCAGAAAAGTCATCGGATTTGGATCTGTTCTCATAAACTTAAGTCCTTAGTTAAGAAAGAAGGAACTACCATTAAGGTATATTTAGGTATGACTGTGGGAACTAATTGTGGAAGTACACAATTAAAAATAAGTAAATAAAAATTAAACATCCAATGATTGGTGTAAAAATATTAAACAAAAGTGAATGCTTTGTTTTAAAAGGGAATTTTTTTTAGAAAAGCACAGAAAGCAAAATAATAAGAGATGAAAGATACATTTTGGGGGAATTTTTTTTTTTTTTTTTTTTTTTGCGGTACGCGGTCCTCTCACTGTTGTGGCCTCTCCCATTGCGGAGCACAGGCTCTGGACGCGCAGGCTCAGCAGCCATGGCTCATGGGCCCAGCCTCTCCGCGGCATGTGGGATCTTCCCGGACCGGGGCACTAACCCGCGTCCCCTGCATCAGCAGGCGGACTCTCAACCACTGTGCCACTAGGGAAGCTCAGGAATTTAAGTCTTAAGTGTCATGAGACTTTATTCCTGAAAATAACTGAAAGTAAAGTAATATTAATAATGATAAATGGTCCTAAGGCATATTAGATATATCTAAAGTGCATACTTTTAGAGCCAGATTACTCATTTTTTCATTTTAATCCTGAATCTACAAGATAGAATTAATTTTAATTAAGCACTTAATGCAAATAGTTTGTATCTCTATGTAGGCCTCAGGACAGGACCAAAAATATCCTATCACCACCTGTGACAATTATTTGTTTCTCTATCACACACAGAACTACATATTGGGAGTTCTGTAGTTCAGTGATTCTCAAGCTTTAGTTCCCATCAGAATCACTTGTTAAAGCAGATTGGGCTGATTAAAACAGCCTGTTGGGCTCCACCCTCAGAGTTTTTTGATTCAATATATCTGAAATATGGCCTAATAATGTGCATGTCTAACGAGTCCCTACGTGATGTTGCTGCTCGCTGAGGGACCACGTTGAGAATCAACTTCCTGGCTCGACGGCTGACTTCAGGTGTTCTCTGCTCATAGCTTTGTGAGTGATGTTCTAGATTAGATTAGATTTATAGATTACCAAATAATGTTCCAAGTCAGTAGCTCAAGGAAATTCTGAAATAGAAATTATCACTAATAATCCCTCAAGGTAAATATTACTCACATGAAATTTAGGATTTAGAATTTGGGATTCACTAGGGTTGTAAAGCTCAGAAGGATGACCAGTGAGATGAAGATTACAGAACAAACCTGATATATTAAGGAATCTGAATGTGTCAGTGTGAGGAAACAAAAATTTGAGCATTAAAAGAAAACATATATTAAGACCAATATTCAATATACTGCTATAAGTGTCTACAGAAAATGTTTCTTATAATATTCTCACTAATAGATTGCATGGTTAAAAAGTACAGGCCACTTTGATCAGAAAATGAATATAAAGTTGAAGGCTTCTACCTAGAAAAGTAACATTAAAATTTTTAAGTGTTAACATTTTAACTCATCTTCCTTTCTGTGTGTCATTTCCTGCCATAACCTAGACATTGCTAGGCTCAAGGATGAGGTACCCCTAAAGCAATGTGTGCTTATTATTCTAGTCTTGGTGTTTTAAGAGCCTGTTTCCTGCTTGCATATATTATTTTATTAAAACATTTTCTAAGACTTTCGATGATTATCAAGTTTGAATAACCTGACACAGTTTAAAAGCAAACATTTAAATAAGTATTTTATAACTAACAGGCTGAAATTCATCATCATATTTTATAATGCAAAAGATTCTATTTTTCCATAGACTCAAAACCAGCAGACAAATTTGAATCGAGATACGGAAAAGAAACGATGTGTAATGCGCAGTCTAACATGAACTGCAAACACACATTTGGCAGAGGCAATCAAACGTTAACTAAGGTCACTGCATCAGGCACACAGACTGTATTATCTCAAGCCCAACAACCTTTCTTTTTCTAATGTAATAATCCTCACATCAAATTCTTAAATGTCAGCCTTCTTCAAATATTCCCAAACTCTTTAACTCACAGTAAAGTATTTCTCTTCATCAGGACTTAGCCACCTCATTTCTGTAGAGTTTCTCAGTTTAATATATATATTCCTTACGCATGGTTGAAATGGTCCCAACTTACTATGTAGAACCACACCTTTGATGAAGATGCCAATGTGCTGAACAATGTGGTCCGTACTTGGGTCAACCCCTGCCATAAGCAGGCTTCACTGAGCTAGCGAAGTTAGGTCCCTGTTGGATGTGGCAGATCTAGTATCAGCTCTAATACAAGCCCAGTACTGGCCTATACGGCAGATGTCAGTCACCTCCTATCTGAGTCGATATCCCTTACATCATAAGTTATTAAATATTTGGAATATCACCCCCTTAAAACAAGTAAACACCCTACCTCATCATACAATGTTGTTTAATTGTTTCAAGCTTCATATTATTCAAAGTTTACATAGATTTATAATGCAAAGTTGGCTTGTCATGATGGAAGTTTGGGGACTTCTCTCATGTCAAGGAAGCATCCAGTCTGTTTCCAAGAAGTCATAAGATCCAGAACAGGAACCTCCTATGGCATTGCCCTTACCCAGAATTATGGAAGGACCACACAATTTTTGGAGGTGGAGAGCAGTCCTGACATATAACCCTGTGCTTTTTGATCACCCTCTCTTTTTCCCCTCCAGATAATTCTTCTCCTCATATGGTTACTTGAGAATCATCAAATTTCTGCTAGAAGACAGTACCCTGGAAATAACCTTAAGACCTCCAGCATTACTTCTTAGGGAAAACTGCTCTTAAAATACATTAGTTTAGGAGAGCTGTGGTTTTCAAGAACAAAATCTAGAGTATGTCAGAATGCCACTAACTTCAGAACCAATGGGATGCTAATATCATTTTAAAGAACAATATGCTCAGTCCTATGATATGCAGCTTTCTGGAAATTAGTGAACAAATTAAATAACCTAGAGTTTCACTCACTAAACTGTTCTTAAAGGCATGCATAGAAGAAACGTTCTCCATGACCAAAAAAAAAAAAGTGTGGCAAAAGTGACTTTAAATAGAATTAACTACGTGTCTTTATTATAGGAATAGTATCTATATTATGATACTTTTATGAAAGAAAGGGGGTGGTAAATGAATATACAGTTGGCCCTCCATATCAGAGAGTTCCATATCCACAGATTCAACCAAACGTGAATCAAAAATATTAGGGGAAAAATTCCAGAAAGTTCCAAAAAGCAAAACTTGACTTTACTATGTACTGCCAAATATTTACATAGCATTTACTTTGTATTTATAACTATTTACATAGCATTTACGTGGTATTAAGTATTATAAGTAATCTAGAGATGATTTAAAGAATACAGGAGGATGTGCATAAGTTAAATGCAATACTACATCATTTTATATAAGGGATTTGAGCATCCTCAGATTTTGGTATTTGCAGGTGGGGGAGGTCCCAGAACCAATCCACCAAAGACTGAAGGATGACTGTATGTAGTCACCTATGATTTCAAAAAGCATGAAAATAGAACCCAAAAAGTGAAGAGAAATGATTATGTATATGAAGAGGGAAAATACAGATTAGTTTTGTAGGATTGTACCTTGCTTTATTTTGACTATAAGACCAGGTAAACAATTTATAAAATTAGAAAATTTAATAAGTCAAAAAGAGGGGAAAATAAGAAAAAAATAAAAAGTCTCTTAAAATGGAAACAAACTGAACCTGTGTGATGGAATTTGCAGATGGGGATTTTGGGAGGTAGTTAGGTTATGAGGGTAGAATCCTCAAGAATGGGGTTAGTGTCTTTATAAAAGAAATCCCAGAGAGATCACTCCTGCATTCCACCAGGTGAGGATTTCACAAAGAAAGGACTGCAGTCTATGAGTGAGGAAGAGAGCCCTCATCAGATACTGAATCTGCTGGCACTTTGATCTTGGACTTCCCAGCCTCCAGAACTGTGAGAAATCAATTTCTTTTGTTTATAAGCCACCCAGGCTGTAGTTTTTTGTTATAGCACCCTGAACAGACTAAGATAAAGCTCATCTCTACTTTTCCGTATAATAGGAAATTTCCATAACAAAATTGTAAAAACTATGTTATGAGGTCTCTGTGAACAAATACATGTCCAAATCTCTTTCCTTGCTATCAGTTGTAAAAAGTGATCTTATCAGCCAAAGAGTGTAAGATTTTAATTTATTTACGGTTTTAAACACAGATTAACAAACTGCTTTCTGGATAAGCAGTTGCAGTTCATACTCCCACCAGCAGCATATGAGAACTGTCAACTATCCATATCCTCATCAACACCGGAGATTATATATATATATATATATATATATATATATATATATATTTTTTTTTTTTTTTTTTTTTTTTTTTTTTTTTTTCGGCAGGCAGGCCTCTCACTGTTGTGGCCTCTCCCGTTGCGGAGCACAGGCTCCGGATGCGCAGGCTCAGCGGCCATGGCTCACGGGCCTATCCGCTCCGTGGCATGTGGGATCTTTGCGGACCGGGGCACGAACCCGCGTCCACTGCATCGGCAGGCGGACTCTCAACCACTGCGCCACCAGGGAAGCCCGGAGATTATCATTTTAATAACAAGGCATGCCTGCCTTGTTCAACCAGGGTTAGCTAAGAGAATTAAGTTCGAATGCCCTACGGATCCATTGTATGCAATAAATTAACTTCTCTTCAATGCATCTTAGAATAGTACCTGTATGTACTACACTTGGAAGAATTTAGAAAATAGGCATTCAAATAATTTTCTGTGTTCTGTGGATCAGATTCGGAACCAGCATGAGAAAAGTTGCCTCTCCTTATTGTCCTAGCTGTAAGAGATAGCTTTGATACACACTGTTTTCATTTCTTTTCAAAGCAGGTTATAATTATAACTTCTTATATTCTCTTTAATCCTATTTTTATTTGGGAGAAATTGAGTAGTGGGTATTTTATTTTAAACTTTTTCGTTTAGTTCTAGTTTTATTGAACTGAATATAATAATGTGGTGTCCTTTATGGTCTAATACAGTGGTAACCAATCCAGTTATTTATTTACCAATCTATTTATTTTTAGCAGTATAAACCATTTAATTATCTCAAAATAGATTTTATGAAGGACTCCAGCATAGAAACTATACAAAACATGTAAAACAGCAAAGCTGCTTTGCTTGAAGTGCCTCTACCTACCTAAACCCTCATCCTCACCTCTTTTTCTCCCTCTCAGAGCCTACCACTCAGAACTCAGTTCTAAAAAGTGCTCCAGTGTATGATCTACCTTTGCAGATCTTCCATAGATCCTTAAAATATGTCATTTCTTTTTTTTTGATTCTCCATTTAATTTTAGTTTACTTCATCCACAAGTTAAGAATATGCTAAATTATGTCATGACGATTGGTTCTAAAAATTTATTCAATTTCTAACAATTCTTGCCATCTACACTTGACCAAAAGTAAATGTTATTTGGGACTTAAGGATAAAAGCATTTATCGCTGCTGTGACTTATATTACTGATCTCTGTGCCATTTTATCTGGTTTGTTTTTGGTCTGGATTTGACTCCTTTTATTTTATAATCTTTCAGTGAAAGTAAAGCAGAGAGAAACTAATGGTTAAAGCCAAGAAGAGGTACATTATTTGCTTAGAAAGAATGCAGAACAGGACAAAATAGGAAGGGGAGAGAGGTACTAATGCAATATGGTCAATCATCAGAGGAAGGCATCCCATGTGCCAAGAAGGGTTCTCAATTATGTTTTAACTGGCTAGTACATTGAACTGTATCCCTCCATGTCAGCAAACATCTGGAGCTTAGTTGGAGGACTCTTATAGCACGTACTCCAGTTCATCCATTATATCACTACCGACTGCAATTTAATCTATTTATGACTCCCCTGAAGTCCTAAATTTGACTTTAGGACTCTTCTCTACACCCTAAAACACAATCTTTCATCTTAAGATGTTCCACTTGAACCAGTCCCTGTTGTGAGGGCATGGGAGGGGCCTATAGTAATCAGGAAAGCAATTATATAGATCTCCCTGCTAACCCTATAGCCACTTATGAAAATATTTCAATGAAAGTAAAATAATATTTTCTAACATGGCTAGCAATGTAACAGAAGTAAACCAACGTGTCAATTGATTTTCAACAAGGGTGACCAAGACTACTCAATGGGGGAAAAATAGTCTTTTCAACAAATAATGCTAGGACAACTAGATCTCCACACACAAAAAGATATATTTGGACTCCTATCTTAAACCATATACAAAACTAACTCAAATGGATCAAGTACTTAAATGTAAGAGCTAAAACTATACAACTCAATGTAAAACAGTGCTGATACCTTGAAAAACAGTCTGGGTGTTCCCCAAAATGCCAGAGTTACCATTTTGACCCAGCAATCCCACTCCTAGTTATAAACCCTAAAGAAATGAAAACATATGTCCACACAAAAACTTGTATATGAATGTTCATAGCAGCATTACTTATGATAGTCAAAAGGTGAAAACTACACAAATGCCCATCAACTAACAAATGAATATACAAAATGATGCATATCCATACAATGCAATATTATTTGGCTATAACAATGAATGAAGTACTGATACATACTATAAGATGGAAGCTTGAAAACATTATGCTAAGTGAAAAAAGCCAGTCACAAAAGACCACATATTATCTGATTCAAAAATCCAGGATAAGAAAATTTCTAGAGACACAGTAAGTGGTTTCCTAAGCCTAGGAGAGGGATGGGAAGATTGTGAGATTATAGCTAAAGGGTACAGGGTTCCTTTGAGATAATGAAAATATTCTAAAATTCATTGTGGTTATGGTTGTAGAACTCTGTTTTAATATACTAAAAACAATGAAATTGTACACTTTAAATAGGTTAGTTGTATGGTATGTGAATTGTATGTCAATAAAGCTGTTAAAAAATAAAAGTATTTTAAAGGTCAGGTAGCCGTTTTCTGTTCATTTCTATTGAGCTTTTGCGCTAGACTAAAATCAGGTTCTATCAGAGATATTGTAAAGGGAAAGACCACAAAGGGAGACACATATAAAAATTTAATAGTGAAAGACAGCTCAGTCAATAAGTAGACTAAAGAGTCTAGGTGGATAGTTGAAGACTTTGAAGAGAAAATAATTAATTGTTTCAAGGCTTTGAAAAAGTAGAACTTGACCACATTTGAAGCTGGGGGGGTGGGGAAATAGGCTTTTAAGCAAAGAAAAATGTATATCTTCTTCTGGAGCCCAGATTTTTAGTAGTCTTGTGAGTGATTACCAACCGAACTGCTGCTAATGTTAGAATTTACCTTGGACTCTGAAAGAGATCCATAAGGAACAGAAATCTAAAACTATCATACAATCCACTCCCTTACGATGGAAAAAAAAAAGGTTTGAGCAGAGGCTGTCTCAAAACTAATGATATAAGGGAGGGTTTTATTATGATAGAAGAACTAATGAAAATCATTAAAATAACAAAAAATAGGATGATTTGGTGACACTGATGGCAGCAGCTGTAGTTATGGACCGTCCTGTGAGGAAAAGGTGTTTTGTTCAAAGCTAATTTCTTGATTTTGTTCTTTCTTTTTGTCTGTTTTCAAATATTTTCTCACACTCTGAGGTTTTCAAACATTCTCTCTCTTCAGGCTCTTTACTCTCAGCATCCAAATATGATAGAGTGATGTATTTGCTAATTCTGAAGTAACATCAATGACAATGAAGAAAACCTCTCCTTTGGTCCAAGTCATCCTTTGGTTCTCCTGCCACTGACAGCCCAATTTCTTGACTCCTATCTCCACTTCCTTATATCTCTTCATTCCCTAAAATATTTCTGAAATACTCTGGCAAAGGTCACCAGTGACCTCCAACTTTCCAATCCCAATTGTTCTTTTCAGACTTCAATTTATATGAGCTTTCAGTGACACTTGAAACTCTTGGTCACTCCACCTTCGGTGTCAGTTATACCCATCTCAGTTGGTTCTCTTAAACCACTCAGTGAAGATGGGGAGGAAAAAAAGGGAATGCACTTGAAAGCTATTTCAGAATTAAAATTGATAAGAAGCAGTGTTTTAGTTATTAAGGGTGACAGACAGAGGTTACTTGGGTGGTTACTGAAAAAGGATAGGGAATACAGAACTAGGAGAAAAGAGAATTTACAGGAACTGTAAATGGTCAACACCATCTATTACTGCAGAAAAGTCAAGTAAGGAAAAGATACCTAAATTGAGAGGCTGGGATATTTAATGGGAGAACACATGTGACTGAGTATACTATTATTTCTATTATTATTATTTCTATTACTTCTCTACCGTATTTTTTTCTTACCACAAAAGAAAAGTGTACTCTCTGAAGAATGAAAACCAAAAAACATGAATAAAAAAGACACTGAAGCACTCATAAACTGAACCACCTCTACACTAACACCTTACTTTAAAATTTCTTATTTTTTTACTATATACGTATTTATATGCACAGACATGTGCATTTCCATAATGTAAATTATATACAAAAGTATGTATATACATATATAAATTTTTAAACTTACAGTTTTGTATCCTTTTCTACATACTATATGATCAGCATTACTCCTGTCAGTACATATTCATTTACGACAGTAGTTCCCCAACATGGCTGCTTTTAAAAGTTAGAAGTCAATAGACTCCACCCCAGGTCCTTGAATCAGATCCAGGAGTAGATTTGTACTTTTATAAAGCTTCCTAATTTTGTGCTATGCACACACAGGTTTAGTAACCAATAATCTACAATATCATTCTAGAAATCTGACAGCAAATTAAGGGAGGGATCTTCTTTAGTTTTCCAATTTATTTAAGGAAGGAAAGGAGTGAGCAACTTTATATACAGAGAAAAAACAAGTAGCAAAGGGAGAGCCTGACAGGAGAAAGAAGAGGTAAATAGACAGATTTACCATGTTAAGGAAGAGAAGAGAAAATGATTAAACGCATATATTTGTGACATCAATTTCTTCTACTAACTTTTGAAAGCATGTGGGAAGGATAAATATAGATACAGAGATCTTTTTAGGGAAATGGTTTGGAAGTTGAAATATTCCTTTCTGCTGTCTTCTATTTTCTCTGAAAAGTAAAAGCAAGTATTATACTAATGGAAAATGAGGAGACAGTGAAATAAGGGATTATGCAGGGAGTGGTGAAACTGAAGTAGCTACTGTGGAAGATGTAAGAAAGAGATGACTGGGGATGTGCAAGTGATTTCTGTAGAGTGTTAATGGCCATGAACCCACAGAAGCAGCAGTTCATATGGCTGTGTGATTTTCCTCATGGTGGCTAGAAGCTGTGTATGAGCAGAAAAATTACACAATTTGATGCGAGCAACACTGCAGATTTACAGGGCGAGTGTGGTAGAAGTGCTAATGTTCAAAGGAGATGAAACTTTCAGGAAGAGAGAGGTTGGAGAGCTGGAGAGCTTAGAGCAAGGGATCTAGAATAGATATCAATGAGCCATAGACACGTCAGAAAGCATCATGGATCTAGACGTCACATTCAGTCTGGAATAACTGGTATCATGGAGTCGAGAATAGGGAAATGCTGCTATAGCAATCTTTGTACCTTTTACACAATTAATTTTGCTAATGCTTTGCAAAAATTCCCCTGTCCCTCATCAGTAGTCTCATTCCACCCCCAACAAAAAAAAATCTTGCTTGCTACCCTTCACCCTTCCTAAGCATATCAAGACCTCTAAAAAACAGAGCCACCCGAGCAGATTCCTATATATATGACTGAGAAATAAATGCTTACTTTTGTAACACATTGAATTGGGGATAGTGTGTTACACAGCATTACTGTTGCTATAGCTGACTTGTGCACCAAGTAAGAGTGAGCACTACCCCTCTGAACTTCCCACAAATAGTCTAAACCTGTATCTATTATTACCTGCATCTATTACTATAAACCTGTTACCATTTATTATATGTGTCAATACGGATTTCCTTGTTTGTGACTATAAGCTAGCTGAAGGTATATATCAACCAAGTATTCCTCACCTTTGTATGCCAACAGCCAGTACATTACTCCCATATAAGTACTCAGCAAGTTTTTACTGGAAGAATAAACTTATAACTTTTTATGCCAAATCAAGATCACAAGACAATTTGGAAACTGGAAATTTAGCAAAGAACAAAATTAACCAAAAAAACTCATTCCTTTTTAGTTTTGCAAGAGAACATAAATAGTATTCTTCAATAAGACTTCATTATACACTAAGATTATAAAAAATTAACTCCATTTAGCAAATAATATAAATCATTAAAAAGCACACAAAAAAAAACCTAGGTAATTCCTTTTTATTATTCTTCCCAATTAATATGGGTCACTAACTAAATAGCTTAAAAGAAAAACTATAAAAAAAAAAAAGAAAAACTATAGTAATTAAAAGAAAAAAATGTATTTACTTCTATTTAAGGTAGATCTTGATTATTTTCCTTTATGTGCTAAATTCCAGAAGTATTATATATAGTTTGTATAATATATAAATATATTTCAAAAGGTCACTTTTTTTGAGTGGTGACACTTAATTATATGTTAGATTAATTATATATTATATATAAAGTAAAAAAGGTTACAAAATTATAAGTTCTAAAAAGTGTTGGAGTTCCCTGGTGGTCTGGTGGCAAGGACTTGGCACTTTTACAGCTGGGGCCTGGGTTCAATCCCAGTTGGGGAACTAAGATCCCGCAAGCCACATGGTTCAGCCAAAGAAAAAGTATGCATATATATAATATATAAATTATATGTAATTAATCTAATATATATATAATTAAATATCACCACTCAAAAACAGTGATCCACTAAAATGCTCCATATGCTATTAATCTAAAGATTCACAAAATACATAATTATCCATATATAAACACATGTAGCATCTAAAAAAGACCTCTACATGTTATTTCTACATTTATAACACACATAAGAAATAATTCATTAAGGCTGTGCTCCTTCTTTTCTGAAACCCAAAATACAAGAAAATTGAATCACTTTGAAATGAACCAATCTGTTTATTAGCTCTGTGGGGTGTAAGAAAACTTCAATTGCTACTCTATGTCATACTGATATAGGCATAAACTCTCAGGTTAAACTTCTCTCAGTAGTACAAGTTTCAATTTGGATTTTAAAATGCTTGAGGGCATCAATTTTCACATCTTTCCCCACTCCCATTTCAGAAATCTGAGACCCAATTTCAGAAAATTACGGACAAGTTATATGGAGGTTTAACATGTTCAAGAATAAACATAACTGCCATTAAGGAAATTCCACATTAAAATAAAGAACATTTAAACCATTTACTATTATCAGGCTTTCTGGCTTCTAATATAATAGCCATTTATCTAAATTCAAAATAATCATGTTTTTCTTAACTGCACTTAGATTCAAAAATTCTACAATTCAGAGAGGACCTTCGAGATGGTGGGGGAGTAAGACATGGAGATTACCTTCCTCCCCACAAATACAACAAAAATACATCTACATGTGGAACAACTCCTACAGAACACCTACTGAATGCTGGCAGAAGACCTCAGACTTTCCAAAAGCAGTGTGGTTGGCAGGGTCTTGGTGCTCTGGCCAGGTGTCAGGCCTGAGCATCTGAGGTGGGAGAACTGAGTTTAGGACATCAGACCAGTAGAAACCTCCTGTCCCCACAAAATTTCAAAGAGTGAAACCTCTCCCAGAGAACTCCACCTCAACACTAAGAACCACTTCCACTCAATGACCAGCAAGCTACAGAGCTAGAAACCAAAAACCAAACAACTAGCAAGACAGGAACACAACCCTACCCATTAGCAGAGAGGCTGCCTAAAACCATAATCAGTTCACAGACAACCCAAAACACACCCCCAGACTGGTCCTGCCCACCAGAAAGACAAGACCCAGCCTCATCTACCAGAAAACAGGCACCAGTCCCCTCCACAAGGAAGCCTACACAATCCACTGAAACAAACTTACCGCCTAAGGGCAGACACCTGCAGCCTGCAAAAAGGAGACCCCAAACACAGTAAGGTAAGCAAAATGAGAAGACAGAGAAATACATATAAGATGAAGGAGCAAGGTAAAAACCAACCAGACCAAACAAATGAAGTTGAAATCGGCAGTTTATCTGAAAAATAATTCAGAGTAATGATAGTAAAGATGTCCAATATCTTGGAAATAGAATGGAGAAAATATAAGAAACGTTTAACAATGACCTAGAACAACTAAACAGAAAACAAACAATGATGAACAACACAATAAATGAAACTAAAAATTATCTGGAAGGAATCAATAGCAGAATAACTGAGTAAGAAGAACAGATAAGTAACCTGAAAGCTAAAATAGTGGAAATAACTACCACAAAGAGGAATAAAGGAAAAGGAATGAAAAGAATTGAGGACAGTCTCAGAGACATCTGGGACAACATTAAACGCACCAACTTTTGAATTATAGGGGTCCCAGAAGAAGAGAAAAAGAAAGGGACTGAGAAAATATTTGAAGACATTATAGTTGAAAAAATCCCTAATATGGGAAAGGAAATAGTCAATCAAGTCCAGGAAATGCAGAGTCCCACAGAAGATAAATCTAAGGAGAAACACACCAAGACACATAGTAATCAAACTATCAAAAATTAAATACAAAGTAAAAATATTAAAAGCAGCAAGAGAAAAGCAACAAATAACATACAAGGGAATCACCACTGGTTAACAGCTAATCTTTCAGCAGAAACTCTGCAAGCCATAAGGGAGTGGCAGGACATATTTAAAGTGATGAAAGGGAAAAACCTACAACCAAGATTACTCTACCCAGCAAGGATCTCACTCAGATTCAACAGAGAAATTAAAACGGTTACAGACAAGCAAAGGCTAATAGAATTCAGCACCACCAAACCAGCTTTACAACAAATGCTAAAGGAACTTCTCTAGGCAGGAAACACAAGAGAAGGAAAAGACCTACAATAACAAACCCAAAACAATTAAGAAAATGGGAATAGGAACATACATATCAATAATTACCATAATGTAAATGGATTAAATGCTCCAACCAAAAGACAAAGACTGGCTGAATGGATACAAAAGCAAGACCCGTATATATGCTGTATACAAGAGACCCACTTCAGACCTAGGGACACACACAGATTGAAAGTGAGGGGATGGAAAAAGATATTCCATGCAAATGGAAATCAAAAGAAAGCTGGAGTGCAATTCTCATATCAGACAAAATAGACTTTAAAATAAAGACTATTACAAGAGACAAAGAAGGACACTACACAATGATCAAGGGATCAATCCAAGAAGAAGATATAACAATTGTAAATATTTAGGCACCCAACATAGAAACACCTCAATACATAAGGCAAATGCTAAGAGCCATAAAAGGGGAAATCGACAGTAACACAATCATAGAAGGGGACTTTAACACCCCACTTTCACCAATGGACAGACCATCCAAAATGAAAATTAGTAAGTAAACATAAGCTTTAAATAATACATTAAACAAGATGGACTTAAATTTATAGGACATTCCATCCAAAAATAACAGAATACACTTTCTTCTCAAATGCTCATGGAATATTTCCCAGTATAGATCATATCTTGGGTCACAAATCAAGCCTTGGTAAATTTAAGAAAACTGAAATCATATCAAGTATCTTTTCTGACCACAACGCTATGACACTAGATATCAGTTACAGGAAAAAATCTGTAAAAAATACAAACACATGGTGTAATGTAGTAGTAGTAGTGTAGTGTAGTGTAAACAATACACTACTAAATAACCAAGAGATCAATGAAGAAATCAAAGAGGAAGTAAAAAAATACCTAGAAGCAAATGACAATGAAAACACGATGACCCAAAACCTAGGGGATGCAGCAAAAGCAGTTCTAAGAGGGAAGTTTATAGCAATACAATCCCACCTCAAGAAACAAGAAACACCTCAAATAAACAACCTAACCTTACACCTAAAGCAATTAGAGAAAAAAGAACAAAAAAACCCCAAAGTTACAAGAAGAAAAGAAATCATAAAGATCAGATCAGAAATAAATGAAAAAGAAATGAAGGAAACAATAGCAAAGATCAATAAAACTAAAAGCTGATTCTTGAGAAGATAAACAAAATTGATAAACCATTAGCCACACTCATCAAAAAAAAAAGGGAGAAGACTCAAATCAATACAATTAGAAATGAAAAAGGAGAAGTAACAACTGACACTGCAGAAATACAAAGGATCATGAGAGATTACTAGAAGTGACCATAGGCCAATAAAATGGACAAAATGGAAGACATGGACAAATTCTTAGAAAAGCACAACCTTCCAAGACTGAACCAGGAAGAAATAGAAAAAGTAAAAAAACCAATCAAAAACACTGAAATTGAAACTCTGATTAAAAATCTTCCAACAAAAGCCCAGGACTATGTGGCCTCACAGGCAAATTCTATCAAACATTTAAAGAAGAGCTAACACCTATCCTTCTCAAACTCTTCCAAAATACAGCAGAGGGAAAAACACTCCCAAATGCATTCTATGAGGCGACCATCACCCTGATACCGAAACAAGACAAAGACATCACAAAAAAAGAAAACTGCAGGCCAATATCACTGATGAATATAGACTCAAAAATCTTCAACAAAACAGTAGCAAACAGAATTCAACAGCACATTAAAAGGAAAATACATCATGATTAAGTGGGGTTTATCCCAGGAACGCAAGGATTCTTCAATATACACAAATCAATCAATGTGATAAACCATATTAACAAATTGAAGGAGAAAAACCATATGATCATCTCAATAGATACAGAAAAAGCTTTTGACAAGATTCAACATTGATTTATGATAAAAACCCTCCAGAAAGTAGGCATAGAGGGAATTTTCCTCAACATAATAAAGGCCATATATGACAAACCCACAGCAAATATCATTCTCAATGGTGAAAAACTGAAAGTATTTCCTCTAAGATCAGGAGCAAACAAGGATGTCCACTCTCACCACTATTATTCAACATAATTTTGGAAGTCCTAGGCACAGCAATCAGAGAAGACAAAGAAAAAAAAGGAATGTAAATTGGAAAAGAAGAAGTAAAACTGTCACTGTTTGCAGATGACATAATACTACACATAGAGAATCCTAAAGATGCCACCAGAAAACTGCTAGAGCTAATCAATGAATTTGGTAAAGTTGTAGGATACAAAATTAAAGCACAGAAATCTCTTGCATTTCTATACACTAATAATGAAAAATCTGAAAGAGAAATTAAGGAAACACTGCCATTTACCATTGCAACAAAAAGAATAAAACACCTAGCAATAAACCTACCTAGGGAGACAAAAGACCTGTATTCAGTAAACTATAAGACACTGATGAAAGAAATTAAAGATGATACCAACAGATGGAGAGAGATACCATGTTCTTGGATTGGAAGAATCAACATTGTGAAAATGACTATACTACCCAAAGCAATCTACAGATTGACTGCAATCCCTATCAAACTACCAATGGCAGTCTGCACAGAACTAGAACAAAAAATTTCACAATTTGTACGGAAACACAAAAGACCCTGAATAGCCCAAGCAATCTTGAGAAAGAAAAATGGAACTGAAGGAATCAGACTCCCTGACTTCAGACTATACTACAAAGCTACAGTTATCAAGACAGTATGGTACTGGCACAAAAACAGAAATTAATATCAATGGAAGGGGATAGAAAGCCCAGAGATAAGCCTACACACATATGGTCACCTTATATTTGATAAAGAAGGCAAGAATATACAATGGAGAAAAGACAGCCTCTTCAATAAGTGGTGCTGGGAAAACTGAAGAGCTACATGTAAAAGAATGAAATTAGAACACTCCCTAACACCATACACAAAAATAAACTCAAAATGGATCAAAGACCTAAATGTAAGGCCAGAGACTATAAAACTCTTATAGGAAAACATATGACATAAATCACAGCAAGATCCTTTTTGACCCACCTCCTAGAGAAATGGAAATAAAAATAAACAAATGGGACCTAACGAAACTTAAAAGCTTTTGCACAGCAAAGGAAACCATAAACAAGACAAAAAGACAACCCTCAGAATGGGAGAAAATATTTGCAAATGAAGCAGGAAACCATAAACAAGACAAAAAGACAACCCTCAGAATGGGAGAAAATATTTGCAAATGAAGCAATTGACAAAGGATTAATCTCCAAAATTTACAAGCAGCTCATGCAGCTCCATATCAAAAAAACAACCCAATCTAAAAATGGGCAGAAGACCTAAATAGACATTTCTCCAAAGAAAATATACAGATTGCTAACAAACACATGAAAAGGATTCTCAACATCACTAATCATTAGAGGAGTGCAAATAAAAACTACAATGAGGTATCACCCCACACCAGTCAGAATGGCCATCATCAAAAAATATACATGTCTACCTAGAGGGGTGGGATAGGGAGGGTGGGAGGGAGATGCAAGTGGGAGGAGAAATGGGAATATATGTATATGTATAGCTGATTCATGTTATACAGCAGAAAGTAACACACCATTGTAAAGCAATAATACTTCAATAAAGATGTTAAAAAAAGAGTATTTGTTAAGTGAATTAATAAATACAATAGTGAAAGAAAAAAATAAACTTATACCTAAAGGAAAATACAAAAAAAAAATCTACAACAATAAATGCTGGAGAGGGTGTGGAGAAAAGGGAACCCACTTACACTGTTGGTGGGAATGTAAATTGATACAGCCACTATGGAGAACAGTGTGGATGTTCTTTAAAAAACTAAAGATAGAATTCCATATGATCCAGCAATCCCACTACTGGGCATATACCCTGAGAAAACCATAATTCAAAAAGAGTCATGTACCACAATGTTCATTGCAGCTCTATTTACAATAGCCAGGACATGGAAACTACCTAAATGTCCATCAGCAGAGAAATGGATAATGGAGATGTGGCACTTATATACAATGGAATTATTCAGCCATAAAAAGAAATGAAATTGAGTTATTTGTAGTGAGGTGGATGGACCTAGAGTCTGTCATACAGAGTGAAGTAAGTCAGAAAGAGAAAAAGAAATACCGTATGCTAACACATATATATGGAATCTATAAAAAAAAATGGTTCTGATGAACCTAGGGGCAGGACAGGAATAAAAACAGACTTAGAGAATGGACTTGAGGACACGGGGAGGTGGAAGGGTAAACTGGGACGAAGTGAGAGAGTAGCATTGACATATACACACTACGAAATGTAAAATAGATAGCTAGTGGGAAGCAGCTGCATAGCACAGGGAGATCAGCTTGGTGCTTTGCGACCACCTAGAGGGGTGGGATAGGGAGGGTGGGAGGGAGGGAGATGCAAGAGGGAAGAGATATGGGGTATATGTATAGCTGATTCACTTTGTTATACAGCAGAAACTAACACACCATTGTAAAGCAATTATACTCCAATAAAGATGTTTAAAAAAAAAACTCTACAATTTAAAACCAACTCATTAAAATGTTTGTCACTTTAAACACCTCCAAATAGAGCAAGCAAGGAGCCCTCTCATCCTTAAACACTCTCCCCCATCACTGAGGGACTAGGCCACTCACTGTACCAGTTTTTGAACACACTAAGCTCCTTCCATTCTCTCTTGACAATTAGCTATCTGTCCACTACACAAACCCTTTAAATGTATACTCTGGAGACAGAAAACTATCTGCTTTTTCTGTGGCTGCCTCTGTCTTCCCTATGCACTGGGAGAAGACCTCCACTACTATGGGGACTGCCGCCCTACTTGAGACTATGTGGGGTCAAGCTCTTTGTTACCAGGCAGACACTCAATACCAGTCAAGGTCATATCTACATCCCTTCAGTGCATATTTTCTCTCCAAATTTCTCTTATTAAGATTCCCAGAGAAACGAATGAACTAGATCTCAGATGAAGCACTATCAATCAAATAAGACAATAAGAGCTAATACAGAAATAACAACCAAAAAGTCATAAGGTGGATATACCTCCAGCTTTAGTGCTGGATCAGGCACATAGCAGAAAATCAATAGTGTGCATTAAACAAACAGTTACCAGAACTACTCCTTATTTTATACTTATATGTAATATGCATTTTAAACTATAATCATGATATGGTTCACCATAAAGTATGTATTAACCATTTGCTAATAATTCATTGTCTTTGTTATCATTACTACTTATCCTAACAGAATGAATATCTCATAACAGTAGCATAATCATGAATCACATTTTTAAATGATGACAACCTTATTTTTCAAAAAAAGGTTAAACCACCTGTGATTCTCTTTATTGTCTTTCTTTCCTATACTAGACATTACAATAACTGTTTGTAAGCATGATGAAGTCCTACTAAATAACTCAGTTGATCACCTAAGATCGTACACTCAAAAGTCTGGCAGTTTTCCTTCAGTATCTACTTCAATATATTATATACATGAGTTCTCTTTCAAGTCAGTCCACTTCTTTTAATTTTCCTGTCTCACAACTCGAAGGTAAACAATATACATCATTTTATTACGTATATATCTATTGTATCACACACATACATATATGTGTGAATATATGTACATATACACAAACTCAACACTGATGTCTTATAGTTTAGATATAAAATTATCTCAAAAGTATAAATCAGCTTCCATTTTGGAACAATACACCACCAATGAGCCTAGCAAGAGAGTCCACACGTTCAAAATGTAATCCAGCAAAGACATGTTTTGACAAATTAGACAAAAACGTTCATATTTTCCATTTAATCTTTTAAAAAATGCTGGACAAAAGCTAAAAAGGAGTTAGTGAAGAAGTGTTTATTGTAAATGTACTAGGTGTCAGGCACAGTGCTAAGAGCTCTCACATATACACGATTTCATCCACTCTTACTTGCTTTACAGCACCACACATAGCAGGCTCTTCCTATATGGCTGATGTTGAAGGCTTAAATCAAAATAAAGTCCAGATGAGCATAATTCATTTGCTTGCAACAATGAATTCTCATTTTCTGTATGCCTAACATGACCATGATTTCTTACTAAGCCTCTGAGAATGAATGAATCTCAATCATTGAGAAAAGATTAACAACTCTGTAATGTTGCAATTACCTTCTGGGTAATGATGGCATATTTACAGGAGGTTTCAGTTTGTGATTACCTCACCCTGTGGAGAGGAGGAAAAAAGAACAAATACGGACCATTTTCTATAGCAACTTTTCCTTTAAAAAGGAAATGAAAGTTATAGTCAATAGACTTACCTTTTGACAGAGTTTATTTTGATTTAATATGTACAATTAATCTGAGATACTTTTGTGCTAGTCAGCATGACCTAGCCATTAAAAAAAAAAAAAAAAAGTTGTAACTTCCAAGAAGGATAAAGCTATAAAGCACTTAAGGTTATACTACTACTCATCTGAGTAGGTCTTAGGAGAAAGTAAGCCAGTAAAAGATAAAACGCCTCTTCTGACTTAGTAACCCTTAGAAAAAAAGGATCAGCTATGTTGATTCATTGACAGGAGCCACAGGCTGATCACAGACTAGAGCTGCAGCAACTGGTATAAACTCTCTCCCCCAACTCTACTCCTCTGACTTTTCTCAAGCAGGAGAAACTTCATGACCCAAAACACAGCCCAAACCTCAGCATCTGCTCAGAACAAGGGACCCCCATGTCCTGAAACTACAAAATGCAGTTCCAGGGCTAGAATGGTCAAGATTAGTAGCCAACTACACATTCTTCTTATTCAACTTACTTTTTCTTAATGCCTTGGGCTGAGAGTGCACAGTTAGATAGGACACAGAATAATCTTGGAGCACCCTCATTTCCTCTAATGAACCTAAAACCAATTCTGTAGTAGTAGAGTTTACAAATCTAGCCAACACATGCACCCAATATATATTCTTATTTATGTTTGCTTTTCTACTTTGACAACTTCATTCTTCATATGCTTTAACTTCCAAAAGAGTACTACCCATTGGACAGAATTATAAATGAGATAACAATCCATCAGGTGATAACATTAAAACATTAGGAAATACAATCTATAAGGATTGAGGAGTTGTGCTGTTGAGGTGTTCGGAGAATTCAGAAGGCAGACCCCACTTTTGTTCTCAGGTTTTAGTTTGGTTTGATAAGTTTGGTTACTTTTTCCATCAGGAGAAGAGTAAACCATACTTGGATCCAATATACTAAGTTATTAAATTCTTTCAGAGACTTTCTTTATACGTTCACTGTAATAGTTCAATTAAAATGTACCTTTTGGGGGCTAAACTTTATAAAGAATCCCTATTAAAGGCAAGTCCTGAATACAAGTTAAATACAAGCTAACCATAAATTTAATTTAAGATTTTAAACCTATTTCTAACTTAAAGAAAGGTTAAAGCAATCTACTTTTAATTAAATATATCTATGGCCAACCTAATTCCAAATCTTAAGGTTCTGCAACCCAATTTCTCATGATAAGAATATTACTAAAACTCATCTGCATTGAATGACAATCTTCCTTTCCTCTCTGCTCTCTGAATCCATTATCTCTCTCATGGGAATGAATGCTTTGCTATCACTGATGATGAATAAGATATATAGGACAAATGATGCACTTTTTCATTTAAAAGACTAAAAAGGAAATTCACTTTAGTCTCCTTTCTGCCTAGTTTCATTAAAATCTAAATACAGCTATTCTAAGAGATTTTTTCTAACTCAGTTCAGTTTGACAAAAAACGCCTCATGTATCATTTAAATCAATTACAGATTATCTGGAAATACACCTCAGAAGTTTCATTTTGACACTTTTTGGTTTAAAAATAAACATACAAAATGTCACCAAGATAAATAAGCAATCAGAAAATCCTTAAAAAAAATAGTATCGAGAAAGAGTATATTGTTTATAATTATTACTAAATTATATTTTAAGAGTTGTTTCAACTTTAGATGGTATTAAAGAAAATATCTTTATATAATTCTTTATTTGTAAAATATCTTTATATTTTATAAATATATCTTTTTTTTTTTTACCTGAAAAATTATACAGCAATGGCCACAATGCTTAGAATAACATTGAAATCTCAATTTAATTTTATTACTAGATGAGCTTAGGCAATCACTGTCATTAAAGAGAAGACCATCCATTTCGCCTGCTGGATGAAAATTATTGTCCCTCTTTATCATTGCTGAATTTCCATGACCTTAGCACAGTTTCTGGCACACAGAAGATGCTCAATAAATACTGCTACCTAAGGTAAGGGAAGCCGGAGGGATGAAGGAGAAGTTGTTGAATGTAAACTATAGATTTTCACATGCTGTTCTAACTTCAAGGATTTGAAACAAATCTACTTTCTAAAAAATCGCCATATGCCCATGCACAACTGTATATTTAATGAATTAGTACATTATTTTGGAAATACTACAACTTTAACAGAGTAAGCACCTTATTTTAAAATTATATTCTATTACTCCAGGGGGAAATAAAAGAAAGAAACACTTTGATTTTACTTGCCCAGAGTTTAGATGTACTGGTAATCATATACACATTATTTTACGATACTTTAGAAGTCTCTGATAAATTGCTACAAAGTTAATTGTTTGCTTTAAGTGGATTAAGAAATGAAGTTCCATCTTCTTTTCCTTAAGAACCCAGACCCTTTTATAAACCTGAAACTCTTACACTTCTTAATATTAGTTACTAGCCTTGCTAAGGATTAATAAGATCAAAGATATATCCAAGGAAAAGGAGGAAGGGAGGGAAGCAAGAAAAAGGGCAGGAAGGAGGGAGGGAAAGGGAACAAGTAAGAAAGGAAGGGAGAGGGCCTCCCTGGTGGCGCAGTAGTTGAGAGTCCCCCTGCCGACGCAGGGGACACAGGTTCGCATACCGATCCGGGAAGATGCCACATGCCGCAGAGCGGCTGGGCCCATGAGCCATGGCTGCTGAGCCTGTGTGTCCGGAGCCTGTGCTCTGCAATGGGAGATGCCACAACAGTGACAGGCCCACGTACCGCAAAAAAAAAAAAAAGAAAGACGGGAAAAAGAAACCAGTGCAAAAATGTTTTCTTCCTTGAATAGAAATGTACATAATACACTGATGTAGTTATTTATGATGTAGTTATTTAAAGAAGTTTGGGTTCACTTAGAAGAAAATAGGGTAAAAAATGCCTCTAGTGATTTGTGTACCCTCTAAATCATGTGAAGAGAAACCCGGGAAGTTGTTCTGATTATTCCCCATTTCTCCATGCTAGGAACTGCCTTAAGATCCCTCTGAGTTTCTCAGATCTGCTTTTTGAGACCCTGGAGGCTGACATCAACAGACAGTAACCCAGGACTCCCCTGCCCTCCAGCTTCAGGCTGGGTCTGACCAATGGGAGACGCTGGCATAAGAGGAACAGTGAGATATTTAGCATCCCCTTCCATCCCTGCTTCTTTCAGGCCTTTCTTTCTGGCCACAGATTCTGTAACTGGGCTCCTCTTTGAGGGCTCCAGCTCTAACTATGCTCCAGTAACCATTCCCTGCTTTCCCAGACCTATGCCCGAAGGTAGAAACAACAGCTTCTGATTCTGGTTGTTCCCTTAACCCTCACCAGCCTTCTCTGAAGAGTCCTTCATGAAACTATCTCCAGTGAAACCCCTGAGTGTGCCATCTGTGCCCTGCTTCTCCCTAATATAAAGGCAAAAATCCTGTGACTCTAAAGAAAAATTCTTCAACAGAATCAAGTCTTCAGATCACTAAAGATGACACTCACATTCACTGGAGCTAAGCACACTTAGCAGTGGGCCGAGACATCAGAAATAAAGAAAGCAAGTTAGAACTGCTGGGGTTAAAAACAAACAAGCACACAAACAAATAAACAAATTCCTATAAAGTGCCCAGAACTGTCAATCTGCACATGGTTCATTCACTTTCAGTCCTGATGGAGTTCTCTTCTCTCCCACTTCCCCCTTATTGGGATGAACACGTTTGAACAAACACAACTTCACGTTTCCATACATAAAGCGACGTCTAGATTAAGCATACATCAGCCTGGCCTATCTGTTTCATCAATTGGCAAGTATATCATACACATTTATCACAATAGAGATACAATTCACTTACATTTTAATGAGTAATTTTTAATTAAAATGGTCATGGTTACTCACATAATGATAGCCTTTTAAGAAAATCTTCCAAATTTTTCATTATTATTTTTACAGAAACATTGTAAGCACCAAGTATGTAATGATGCTTCTATAGGTTAATTCAAAAAGTTAAAAACTAATGAATGGTTCTTACATTACAGTAAATATTGTTTGTTGCAGAGTCAACTAGAAAACTAGGACTACAGATATTGTTCACAGTTTAATACCATGACCCTGGGCCGCTACGTTTAGTCTGCCCAGGCTGCTATGACAAAATACCATAGACTCGATGGTCCAAACAACAGATATTTATTTCTCACAGTTCTGGAGGCTGGGAAGTCCAGGATCAAGGTGCCAGAAATTTGATTCCTGGTGAGGACCCTCTTCCTGGCTTGCGACTGTCACCTTCTCATTGTGTCCTCACATGATAGAGAGATAGAGAGCGAGCTCTGATCTCTCTTCCTATTCCATTAAGGATATTAATCCCATCATAGGGTCCCCATGACCTCCTCTAAGCCTAATTACCTCCCAAAGACCTCATCTCCAAATACCATTGCATTGGGGGTTAGAACATATCGACTGTGGGGTGGGGGGGGGGCCATAAACATTCAGTCTTTAACAGCCACCTAAAGTAGACTCTTTCCAGCATTATGATTAAATTCAGCCTTACTTTTTTCTTCTACTGAAAACCTTTACTCATGTCCTAAAATTTTCTAAGCTCCCAAACGTTCTCGCCATTCTGCCATTTTCCTCCCAGGAAACTCCTCCCAGGGAATTTCTTCATGGGACATCTCTTTTCACTCTCTTCCTAATTGTTCTCTATGGTTGTTGCACAACCCAACTACTACTCTTCCACTTTACTCTCTCCTGAGCTCAAGTGATGGATTCCTGCATCCCAGGTCTTCCTCTTTCTTGGTTTATTCCTTCCATTTGCTGGCATCCATACATAACCTCCTTGGGAAGAATTTTTTGAAGATAATGCTTCCTGAATTCCTAAATATCTGAAAATATCTGCCTAAACTCCTGAGTGATAAATTGGACAGGGAGTAGGAATCAAATATCCTCCACCCAAGAAATCTGAAGTAATTATTTCACTGTTCTCTACTTTCCCCTGTAAGTGATGAGCCTGTCTGATACTTTCCCAGAAGACATGTGTTCTTTTTTCCTTCCAGAAGATTCTCTTAAAAAAAAAATGAGTTTCTGCTTTGCGTTGCATCCTGCCTACTATGTGCTAGGGTGCATAGGGTGCACATAGTAGTGCTGTGACTTCCCCAACAAAGATAGAGGGGGGAAGATGAAAAGGAAGGATATATAAAACTACAGCAGCTGCTAGCTTATAAACAAAAAAAGAAAAAAAGAAGGCAATGCATCATCCACATTAAACTCTACCCCCAAGAAACTGTGATTCAGAAAGTGTGTTATTCACCCTGGAATCTTTACTTTACCAACACCCAAGCTACTCTGCTTCTAGAGTTACATGGACCACACAATGGGGGGCAGGGGAATCATGATGAAGACGAAACTGTTCTTCAGCAGAGGGAACATCAAAAAGGCTGTTTAAAGTAAAGCATAACTAATTTGCTACAATGTAGGAAAAGAATATAACAATATCTCTCACTGCTGAGTTTTCCAGAATTCTGAATAACTTAAATTCTATAGTACATATTTCTTTACCATAAAAAGACTTAAAAATTCACAAAGTTGGTAAAGCTAACTCTAAAAAAAAGTATTGAAAATACTTTAACAGATGCAGAGCCACTGAGCTAAACTATTACAAGGATGCTTTAGAATACCTAAACTACAACGTGAAGGGTGTCTTGTAGACCTGCATAACTCAGCAGGCCTAATGGAAGGGAAATACTATTACAGTGAGGAGAATCCAGAATGGAACCCACCCTACTTATTTCACAGAGGGACTTAATACAGGGAATTGGTTACACAGGTAACAGATGAAATGAGAATTCAAATATAGGACAATTAAGTAACCCAGGGATTAGCAATAATAGGAATCTGGTAATCCCCCTAAGGAAGAGGCAGAATTGACTGGAACCCAGAAGCCAGGACCATCTAGCAGAAGCTGGAAATAAGGCAAGCCTTCCCTGCAGGAACTGAGCTCACAGAAAGAAAAGCAAAATGAACGACAACACACCTGCTCCAGGAGACAAGGCTAGCCTCACTTTAGACAGAGGGTGGGCAAGGGAGTAAGGGAGAATTCCCTGGCTTCTCCCTCCTCCCATCCTCAAGTTTCCCCCACTAGCGCCTCCAACTAAACCAACTCTACAGAAACAGAGTTCACAGGAGTGTGGGAAATGTGATGCAGAGCAGAGCAGTAAAGGGTGTGTGAAAGGATATTAGGGCAAACAAACAAATGACCAGCATATCCAAATAGCTGAATTTGGTAAGAATATCAATAACCAAGGCAACCAAGACAATTAAAAGCCCATGTTCACATAAAATCCAGTACACAAAATCTCATAAAAGCATTATTCACAATAATAGCTTTTATTCACAATAGCTAAAAACCAGAAACAACCTAAATGTCCATCTGCTCAGGAATGGATAAACATAATGTGGTATATTTACACAATAGAATATTATCCAGCCATAAAAAGGAATGAAGGACTGACTGTTACATACTACAAGATAAATAACCCTTGCAAACAGTATAATAAGTGAAAGAAGCCATAAACAAAAGGCAACATACTGTATGATTCCATTTATAATGAAATGCCCAGAATAGGCAAATCCACAGAGACAGAAAATAGATTAGTGGTTGCCAAAAAATAGAGGAAAGAGAAGAATTGGGACTAAATGATAATACATATGAGGTTTTTGTTTGGAGTGATGGAAATGTTCTGAAATTAGCAACAATGGTTAAACACCATAGTGACTATACTAAACACCACTGAAGTATACAATTTGAAATGGTGAATGTTATGTTATGTGAATTACATCTCAACTTTTAAATTTTTAAAAAAGAAAGAAAGAAAACAAATAACTAAGACGTGAGAGTCTATCATAAGCCTTCAAGATTTAGGTCAAAAGTCATTAGTCCCCTTGGTTGTTGGGCAGTGACACTGTACCACGATATCACTACTGAAGGTCACTGATACTTGCTGAGAAAATGCGGTATTATTTTCAGGTTTCTAATCTCTAAATAATACATCTGAGGTCCTTCTGCCACTGATTTACAAGCAAAACTAAGACAGCTAAGTCATTTTTTCAGGAACCCATCATAAGAGGTGGGTCTCTGACAGTCAAAATTAAAATGAATACTTTCACAGTTTCACATGAGAAATTGCAGAGCTACAAAGAAGCAAAAATTTCCTTTTTTTTTCCTCCAATATCTATTCAAGCTTAAAAACACATCCAACTTTTTTTAATAACAAAATAGAGAGGGATTGAAAAAGTAAAGAATACAAGCTAGGGACTTCCGGGAAGATGGCGGAAGAGTAAGACGCGGAGATCACCTTCCTCCCCAAGAATATACCAGAAATACATCTACACGTGGAACAACTCCTACAGAGCACCTACTGAACTTTGGCAGAAGACCTCAGACCTCCCAAAAGGCAAGAAACCCCCCACATACCTGGTTAGGGCAAAAGAAAAAAATAAACAGAGACAAAAGGTTAGGGACGGGTCCTGCACCAGCAGGAGGCAGCTGTGAAGGAGGAAAAGTGTCCACACACTAGGAAGCCCCTTCGCTGGCGGAGACTGCGGGTGGCGGAGTGGGGAATCTTCGGGGCCGCGGAGGAGAACACAGCAATTGGGGTGCGGAGGGCAAAGCAGAAAGATTCCAGCGCAGAGGATCAGGGCCGACCGGCACGCACCAGCCGAGAGGCTTGTCTGCTCACCCGCCGGGGCGGGCGGGGCTGGGAGCTGAGGCTCCGGCTTCAGTCTGAGCACCGGGAGAGGACTGCGGTTGGCGGCGTGAACACAGCCTGCAGGGCGTTAGTGCGCCGCGGCTAGCCGGGAGGGAGTCCGGGGAAAAGTCTGGACCTGCCGAAGAGGCAAGAGACTTTTTCTTCCCTCTTTATTTCCTGGTGCGCGAGGAGAGGGGATTAAGAACGCTGCTAAAAGGAGCTCCAGAAAGGGGCGCGAGCCGCGGCTAAAAGTGCGGACCCCAGAGACAGACGTGAGACGCTAAGGCCGCTGCTGCCGCCGCCAAGAAGCCTGTGTGCAAACACAGGTCACTATCCACACCCCCATTCCGGGGAGCCTGTGCAGCCCGCCACTGCCAGGGTCCCGGGATCCAGGGACAACTCCCCCGGGAGAACGCACGGCGTGCCTCAGGCTGGAAACGTCACGCTGGCCTCTGCCACCGAAGGCCCGCCCCGCACTCCGTGACCCTCCCTATCCCCCCAGCCTGAGTGAGCCAGAGCCTCCGAATCAGCGGCTCCTTTAACCCCATCCTGTCTGAGCAAAGAACAGACGCCCTCCGGCGACCTACACGCACAGGCGGGGCCAAATCCAAAGCTGAGCCCCTGGGAGCTGTGAGAACAAAGAAGAGAAAGGGAAATCTCTCCTAGCAGCCTCAGAAGGACAGGATTAAAGCTCCACAATCAACTTGATGTACCCTGCATCTGTGGAATACATGAACAGACAACGAATCATCCCAAATTAAGGAGCCGTGTGGATGAAAGGCTCTTGGTGCTGCAGCCAGGAGTTAGTGCTGTGCCTCTGAGGTGGGAGATCCAGCTTCAGGACACTGGTCCACAAGAGGCCTCCCAGCTGCATATAATATCAAACGGCCAAAAATCTCCCAGAGATCTCCATCTCAACGCCAGCACCGAGCTTCACGCAATGACCAGCAAGCTACAGTGCTGGATATCCTATGCCAAACAACTAGCAAGACAGGAGCACAACCCCACCCATTAGCAGAGAGGCTACCCAAAATCATAATAAGTCTACAGACATCCCAAAACACACCACCAGACGTGGACCTGCCCACCAGAAACACAAAATCCAGCCTCATCCACCAGAACACAGGCACTAGTACCCTCCACCAGGAAGCCTACACAACCCACTGAACCAACCTTAGCCACTGGGGACAGACACTAAAAACAACAGGAACTACGAACCTTTAGCCTGCAAAAAGGAGACCCCAAACACAGTAAGATAAGCAAAATGAAAAGACAGAAAAACACACAGCAGATGAAGGAGCAAGATAAAAACCCACCAGACCTAACAAATGAAGAGGAAATAGGCAGTCTACCTGAAAAATAATTCAGAATAATGATAGTAAAGATGATCCAAAATCTTGGACATACAATAGGGAAGATGCAAGAAACATTTAACAAGGACCTAGAAGAACTAAAGATGAAACAAGCAATGATAAACAACACAATAACTGAAATTAAAAATACTCTAGATGGGATCAATAGCAGAATAACTGAGGCAGAACAATGGATAAGTAACCTGGAAGATAAAATAGTGGAAAAAACTACTGCAGAGCAGAATAAAGAAAAAAGAATGAAAAGAACTGAGGACAGTCTCAGAGACTTCTAGGACAACATTAAATGCACCAACATTCGAATTATAGGGGTTCCAGAAGAAGAAGAGGAAAAGAAAGGGACTGAGAAAATATTTGAAGGGATTATAGTTGAAAACTTCCCTAATATGGGAAAGGAAATAGTTAATCAAGTCCAGGAAGCACAGAGAGTCCCATACAGGATAAATCCAAGGAGAAATACGCCAAGACACATATTAATCAAACTGTCAAAAATTAAATACAAAGAAAGCATATTAAAAGCAGCAAGGGAAAAACAACAAATAACACACAAGGGAATCCCCATAAGGTTAACAGCTGATCTTTCAGCAGAAACTCTGCAAGCCAGAAGTGAGTGGCAGGACATATTGAAACTGTTGAAGGAGAGAAACCTGCAACCAAGATTACTCTACCCAGCAAGGATCTCATTCAGATTTGATGGAGAAATTAAAACCTTTACAGACAAGCAAAAGCTGAGAGAGTTCAGCACCACCAAACCATCTCTACAACAAATGCTAAAGGAACTTCTCTAGGCAAGAAACACAAAAGAAGGAAAAGACCTACAATAACGAACCCAAAACAATTAAGAAAATGGGAATGGGAACATACATATCGATAATTACCTTAAAGGTAAATGGACTAAATGCTCCCACCAAAAGACACAGATTGGCTGAATGGATACAAAAACAAGACGCATATATTTGCTCTCTACAAGAGACCCACTTCAGACCTAGAGACACATACAGACTGAAAGTAAAGGGATGGAAAAAGGTATTTCATGCAAATGGAAAGCAAAAAAAAGCTGGAGTAACAATTCTCATATCAGACAAAATAGACTTTAAAATAAAGACTATTAGAAGAGACAAAGAAGGACACTACATAATGATCAAGGGATCGATCCAAGAAGATATAACAATTGTAAATATTTATGCACCCAACATAGGAGCACCTCAATATATAAGGCAAATACTAACAGCCATAAAAGGGGAAATCGACAGTAACACATTCATAGTAGGGGACTTTAACACCCCACTTTCACCCATGGACAGATCATCCAAAATGAGAATAAATAAGGAAACACAAGCTTTAAATGATACATTAAACAAGATGGACTTAATTGATATTTATAGGACACTCCATCCAAAAACAACAGAATACACATTTTTCTCAAGTGCTCATGGAACATTCTCCAGGATAGATCATATCTTGGGTCACAAATCAAGCCTTGGTAAATTTAAGAAAATTGAAATTGTATCAAGTATCTTTTCCGACCACAACGCCATGAGACTAGATATCAATTACAGGAAAAGATCTGTAAAAAATACAAACACATGGAGGCTAAACAATACACTACTTAATAATGAAGTGATCACTGAAGAAATCAAAGAGGAAATAAAAAAATACCTAGAAACAAATGACAATGGAGACACAACGACCCAAAACCTATGGGATGCAGCAAAAGCAGTTCTAAGGGGGAAGTTTATAGCAATACAAGCCCACCTTAAGAAGCAGGAAACATCTCGAATAAACAACCTAACCTTGCACCTCAAGCAATTAGAGAAAGAAGAACAAAAAAACCCCAAAGCTAGCAGAAGGAAAGAAATCATAAAAATCAGATCAGAAATAAATGAAAAAGAAATGAAGGAAACAATAGCAAAGATCAATAAAACTAAAAGCTGGTTCTTTGAGAAGATAAACAAAATAGATAAACCACTAGCCAGACTCATCAAGAAAAAAAGGGAGAAGACTCAAATCAATAGAATTAGAAATGAAAAAGGAGAAGTAACAACTGACACTGCAGAAATAAAAAAAATCATGAGAGATTACTACAAGCAACTCTATGCCAATAAAATGGACAATCTGGAAGAAATGGACAAATTCTTAGAAATGCACAACCTGCCAAGACTGAATCAGGAAGAAATAGAAAATATGAACAGACCAATCACAAGCACTGAAATTGAAACTGTGATTAAAAACCTTCCAACAAACAAAAGCCCAGGACCAGATGGCTTCACAGGTGAATTCTATCAAACGTTTAGAGAAGAGCTAACACCTATCCTTCTCAAACTCTTCCAAAATATAGCAGAGGGAGGAACACTCCCAAATTCCTTCTACGAAGCCACCATCACCTTGATACCAAAACCAGACAAGGATGTCACAAAGAAAGAAAACTACAGGCCAATATCACTGATGAACATAGATGCAAAAATCCTCAACAAAATACTAGCAAACAGAATCCAACAGCACATTAAAAGGATCATACACCATGATCAAGTGGGGTTTATTCCAGGAATGCAAGGATTCTTCAATATACGCAAATCTATCAATGTGATAAACCATATTAACAAATTGAAGGAGAAAAACCATATGATCATCTCAATAGATGCAGAGAAAGCTTTCGACAAAATTCAACACCCATTTATGATAAAAACCCTCCAGAAAGTAGGCATAGAGGGAACTTTCCTAAACATAATAAAAGCCATATATGACAAGCCCACAGCAAACATCATCCTCAATGGTGAAAAACTGAAAGCATTTCCACTAAGATCAGGAACAAGACAAGGTTGCCCACTCTCACCACTCTTATTCAACATAGTTTTGGAAGTTTTAGCCACAGCAATCAGAGAAGAAAAGGAAATAAAAGGAATCCAAATCGGAAAAGAAGAAGTAAAGCTGTCACTGTTTGCAGATGACATGATACTATACATAGAGAATCCTAAAGATGCTACCAGAAAACTACTAGAGCTAATCAATGAATTTGGTAAAGTAGCAGGATACAAAATTAATGCACAGAAATCTCTGGCATTCCTATATACTAATGATGAAAAATCTGAAAGTGAAATCAAGAAAACACTCCCATTTACCATTGCAACAAAAAGAATAAAATATCTAGGAATAAACCTACCTAAGGATACGAAAGACCTGTATGCAGAAAATTATAAGACACTGATGAAAGAAATTAAAGATGATACAAATAGATAGAGAGATATACCATGTTCTTGGATGGGAAGAATCAACATTGTGAAAATGACTCTACTACCCAAAGCAATCTACAGATTCAATGCAATCCCTATCAAACTACCACTGGCATTTTTCACAGAACTAGAACAAAAATTTCGCAATTTGTATGGAAACACAAAAGACCCCGAATAGCCAAAGCAATCTTTAGAACGAAAAAAGGAGCTGGAGGAATAAGGCTCCCTGACTTCAGACTATATTACAAAGCAACAGTAATCAAGACAGTATGGTACTGGCACAAAAACAGAAAGATAGATCAGTGGAACAGGATAGAAAGCCCAGAGATAAACCCACGCACATATGGACACCTTATCTTTGATAAAGGAGGCAGGAATGTACAGTGGAGAAAGGACAGCCTCTTCAATAAATGGTGCTGGGAAAACTGGACAGGTACATGTAAAAGTATGAGATTAGATCACTCCCTAACACCATACACAAAAATAAGCTCAAAATGGATTAAAGACCTAAATGTAAGGCCAGAAACTATCAAACTCTTAGAAGAAAATATAGGAAGAACACTCTATGACATAAATCACAGCAAGATCCTTTCTGACCCACCTCCTAGAGTAATGGAAATAAAAACAAAAATAAACAAATGGGACCTAATGAAACTTCAAAGCTTTTGCACAGCAAAGGAAACCATAACCAAGACCAAAAGACAACCCTCAGAATGGGAGAAAACATTTGCAAATGAAGCAACTGACAAAGGATTAATCTCCAAAATTTACAAGCAGCTCATGCAGCTCAATAACAAAAAAACAAACAACCCCATCCAAAAATGGGCAGAAGACCTAAATAGACATTTCTCCAAAGAAGATATACAGAATGCCAACAAACACATGAAAGAATGCTCAACATCATTAATCATTAGAGAAATGCAAATCAAAACTACAATGAGATATCATCTCACACCAGTCAGAATGGCCATCATCAAAAATCAAGAAACAATAAATGCTGGAGAGGGTGTGGAGAAAAGGGGACACTCTTGCACTGCTGGTGGGAATGTGAATTGGTTCAGCCACTGTGGAGAACAGTATGGAGGTTCCTTAAAAAACTACAAATAGAATTACCATATGACCCAGCAATCCCACTACTTGGCATATACCCTGAGAAAACCAAAATTCAAAGAGAGTCATGTACCAAAATGTTCATTGCAGCTCTATTTACAATAGCCAGGACATGGAAACAACCTAAGCGCCCATCATCGGATGAATGGATAAAGAAGATGTGGCACATATACACAATGGAATATTACTCAGCCTTAAAAAGAAATGAAATTGAGCTATTTGTAATGAGATGGATAGACCTAGAATCTGTCATACAGAGTGAAGTAAGTCAGAAAGAAAAAGACAAATACCGTATGCTAACACATATATATGGAATTTAAGAAAAAAAAATGTCATGAAGAACCTAGGGGTAAGATAGGAATAAAGACGCAGACCTACTGGAGAACGGACTTAAGGATATGGGGAGGGGGAAGGGTGAGTTTTGACAGGGCGAGAGAGAGTCATGGACATATACACACTAACAAACGTAGTAAGGTAGATAGCTGGGGGGAAGCAGCCGCAAGGCACAGGGATATTAGCTCGGTGCTTTGTGACAGCCTGGAAGGGTGGGATGGGGAGAGTGGGAGGGAGGGAGACGCAAGAGGGAAGACATATGGGAACATATGTATATGTATAGCTGATTCACTTTGTTGTAAAGCAGAAACTAACACACCATTGTAAAGCAATTATACCCCAATAAAGATGTTTAAAAAAAAAATAAAAAATAAAAAAAATAAATGCTGGAGAGGGTGTGGAGAAAAGGGAACCCTCTTACACTGTTGGTGGGAATGTAAATTGATACAGCCACTGTGGAGAACAGTATGGAGGTTCCTTAAAAAACTACAAATAGAACTACCATATGACCCAGCAACCCCACTACTGGGCATATACCCTGAGAAAACCATAATTCAAAAAAAGGCATGTACCAAAATGTTCATTGCAGCTCTATTTACAATAGCCCAGAGATGGAAACAACCTAAGTGTCCATCATCGGGTGAATGGATAAAGAAGATGTGGCACATATATACAATGGAATATTACTCAGCCATAAAAAGAAACGAAATTGAGCTATTTGTAATGAGGTGGATAGACCTAGAATCTGTCATACAGAGTGAAGTAAGTCAGAAAGAGAGAGACAAATACCGTATGCTAACACATATATATGGAAATTAAGAAAAAAAAATGTCATGAAAAACCTAGGGGTGAAACAGGAATAAAGACACAGACTTACTAGAGAATGGACTTGAGGCTATGGGGAGGGGGAAGGGTAAACTGTGACAAAGCGAGAGAGAGGCATGGACATATATACACTACCAAACGTAAGGTAGATGGCTAGTGGGAAGCAGCCGCATAGCACAGAGAGATCAGCTTGGTGCTGTGTGACCGCCTGGAGGGGTGGGATAGGGAGGGTGGGAGGGAGGGAGACGCAAGGGGGAAGAGATATGGGAACATATGTATATATATAACTGATTCATTTTGTTGTGAAGCTTAAGCTAACATACCATTGTAAAGCAATTATACTCCAATAAAGATGTTAAAAATAAAAAAGGAATACAAGCTAGTAATAGTGAAAAGAGGGAAAGGATGTAAGGAGAGAGCTACAGATTCAAAACCTGACAGTAAAACAGACAAAGCTTCAAGACTCATCAGTGAATTCCAGCGGACCTGCTTGGGACAACTGTCTGGATAAGTAAAACAAACAGTGCTATAAACCTTTTACAGATTTACTACATTTCTGTAAACCATCCCCCTACAGTGCAAAATGATATTCAGTTATGTTATCTGTGGCATAAGAAAGAAAATCACAACAAATTAAACTGGAGTTGCCTTAAATGCCTATCTCAAGTGACAGCTTCTTAGAGTAATACAATTTGAACTTAAAATAGTTTAGTTGTGATCAAGATACAAAGAATGTTGATATATGTTATAGTCAGTCACACTTAGGGCTAGATGTGACTCATAAAACAGAACAACACTTCTCTTATCACTAACTTGATAAGAGAATAATGTGAATAATGTTCCTTCGTTGTATAAGTAAATGCTGAGCTTAATAAAGTCACTTTAATGGATAAAATTATGAAAATGTCAAAAGAGAAGTGCTGAAGAACAACCATAAACAAAATAATTTTATAGACACTACGTACAAGTGAAACACCAAAACTGAAACCTAACAAAAAGTACTGTATTATCCAAACAGCATAAATTTTTAACAGGGTACTTACAAAGAAAGCAACACGAGGCTAGAAAATTATTAGTTATGTCACACAGTTCAAAATCTACTTTCTAACATTAAGGTTTCTAACAGCCTCCCTAAAATCCCAGGAAGTAAAGATGCTTCCCTATAAAAATAATCCCATTAGGCATTATCGCAAAGCTCTCTGATCCAGCACAACTGGGGCCAGAAGTTGGTTCATATATTGAAAATATTGGTTAAAGCAGAGAATGATTATATGTATAGTAAAAATTATATATATATTAAAAATGTTGCTTTAACTTAAAACACAAATATAAATATTCACTCACCTCCTGATGTAAGATTACAGCCATTTTTTAAGTTTAGGTCCTTTGATTAGGATTTTGTATCATCTTTCTTATACAAACCTATACCTACAATGCAATATTTATAATTTCCAATTTCCTTTGGATTAAAACAGAGTGAAAGCTAAAAAGTGTATGCAAAATAATTGGCATCTGAAATCGTTAGATTTATATCATTTTTTGCAGTTCACTTGTGCATGCTTAACTCATAATAACTTTCCAACTTATCCTTACTGAGATTTTTCCGAATACTTAATAATTTTCTTTGCTGTCACACTCACAGTTCATCACTTTACATAATACTATATTACAGAATTCTAATGAAAAGAATGGGCATTCATAGGATTGGAGGCAGATGGGAAACTGGCTCATTACAAGCACACAAAGCAATTGGCAGGAGCAGAATTGCATACATGAAGTAGACCACAGTTTACTCCCCATGGCTGCTCAGTGTCCTGTGGGAAGCAGGCAGTATCATTTACAGTGAGCCTGTCAAGCAGAAGTAAATTCAGTAAGTCTAATAAGTAGACAATGGTTAAGTAAACCTCCACTGTACATCTATTCCACTGAAAGTGAATAATCCGTCAGTGAACACAGATAAAAGGGGTCAGAGAATCAACATCAGATTGGAAAGCTAGAGAAAGTTCTAACAACTTTCTATAGAAATGCCTATTGGCTGATTAGTTATTTTAAGCTCACATCCATCAGAGACTATTTCTCAGCACTGGTGCTGGTTTGGTTAACAACCCTAAAGCCTTCTACCTCTATCTTGTAGTTTGCCACCCCATCACCAAAATAAACAGTATCAGGGGTCCCCAGACACCCTGGAAATTCACTTTCTAGAAACATCACCATCTCCAATAAGCCAAACTGAAGGAAGCCACATAACAAAAATGCATTCACAGAGGACCCATGGGGAGTCGAAAATGTTTACATTGCAAAAGATTCCTTGAAGTTCCATTTGAATCCAAAGGTCAATAGACATTCCAAAGAAAACTTCTCAACAATCTATTGGAAGCATTACCCTACCTGGCACCAACTCCCCTCTGCTCCCACAGAAAAGTCTATAAGATATCAAAAACTCTGGAAAGTTTACACTTTATATTATGAAGATGTGTTATTTGCCATGGGGATAATTTATATTATTATTCCCAATTTTTCATAAGCCTCCATAAAATCAAATTCTGCTTCCAGTATCACCAACATAAGGCTTGGTCAAATTATTTGGTTAATGAAATGGAAGTACAAATCACATCTGCCAATTCTGAGCTGAATCTTTCAGAGCCACGACAGGTTCCCTCCACTGCTCTTTCTCTCTGTCACGAGATCGGCACATCTCACACAGGGGCTGCTCCATCACCCTGGATCCTGGAAAGAATTTGACACTTGGGACAGAGCCACAGCTGACAACCACAACCAACGTGAGCAAGAAGTACCCTTTGTTATTGTAAGCCATTAAAATGTTGGAGTTTTTTGTAACAAGCCATACCGCAGTGAAAGCTAACACAACAACCATCGATTTTGTTGAAGGAAGAGAATACAAAGGAGGTTGACATCAGTGCTATACCTTCCAACCATAAATGACTTCTAAACCAATAAATAATGATCACTAATTTTCAGATCAGTATTTCTCAAACTATCTATGATGAAGGACCAGTTACCTTTCCTTTTTAAATTTTCCAATCTATTATAGACCAGTACTTACATAAAATATTAAAAAATGAGTTATTAGAAAATCAAAAGAAAAGAAGACTTTCAAAATTTAAGCCCCAATATTTATACTATCATTATTAGATTCAACAGAAATAAAACTACTCTTTCAAACTGCTATTAAAGTTTCTAAATACTTACTCCTGGGCTTCCCTGGTGGTGCAGTGGTTGAGAATCTGCCTGCCAATGCAGGAGACACGGGTTCGAGCCCTGGTCTGGGAAGATCCCACATGCCGCGGAGCAACTAGACCCGTGAGCCACAACTACTGAGCCTGCGCGTCTGGAGCCTGTGCTCCGCAACAAGCGAGGCTGCGATAGTGAGAGGTCCACACACCGCGATGAAGAGTGGCCCCCGCCTGCCACAACTAGAGAAAGCCCTCACACAGAAACAAAGACACAACACAGCCAAAAATAAATAAATACTCACTCCCAATTTCTGACAATATATTATTATTGCAAACCAATTACAGTGCACAGAACCACACCGCTCCACAGAGCACACTTCGAGGAGCACTGTTTCAGAACATCTGAAATTAAGAAATATAAAGGCTTTTGTGATGATGTAAACTTCTTGGCAATTGTATAAATGGAAATTAAATTGTAGACAAATTTTGCCCAGAAAAGAGGTAAATTTTTTCCTTAGCATCTTTCCCACTCTGCAAAAATATCTGTGGTTCCTTTTTTCTATAGGCATAAAAATCAGGGGGGGGTTTTCACCTTGTTTTTTCAGTCTATCAATGATAGTAGACATTTAGATTATTTGAAAAGTGCCTAGCTCCCAGACTTAGTAATTTTAAATGAAATGTTTTCAGTTATAACGAATAGGAACCCAATTATTTTATATTGACATATGTAGTTTACTGCCTTTCTCTCTACTTATTATTATCTAGCTACTGAAAAGCAGCTAGTTTTCTCCAATTATTTAGCAACCTGCAATAAACATGATTTAGTTCTAAAACCCCAAGTATACTTTAAATCACATTTAATTTTCTAAAGAATGAATCTTTCCTTTATTAAAGATGATTCAAAGTTTCAGAAATTAATCTCAAGCCTTTAGTTTCTGGCTGGCCCAGAAATACTTTTTGGGTGCTAAGATTCCAATCTTGATGAATGTCATTATATATCCACTGTCCTGGGTTGCTGCAGCAGCTGCTGCTAGCTGCTTAAAGAGCGAGTTTTTTTTAAAAACGACTGAAAGGAAAAGAAATGATTGTTTCATTTTCTCTCAAATGAAGAAAAATATGTGAAATATATTTAAAGTGAAAGTGCTTTCTAAGTTTTAAAAATATGGATGGCAAAAGCCAGAGTCACCTCAGTTTGGGCAAAACAGAGACTACATCATTTGACTTTTGCAAGGCTCAACTGCCTTTTGAAATTAATAGTATTTTTTTAATAAGAAAAAGAAAGACTTTTGCAAATTAGAGTACTTTTTCAATCTTGTCAATTAAGATTTCTATAGCATTGAGTAATGTATAAAATTACAATTTGCAATCTAGTTAGTATCTACAGCAACCCAGTTAGGCAGGTAAGAGGAATATCATCACCTTTAACCCCACTAAGCCAGATGAAGAACCATGTTTAGAGAGCTCCACTGTGGGTTCAAACTCTAAACCCCATTCTTTTTTTTTTTCTACACTCCAATACATGGTAATTTCCTTCTTAAAGATCATTTATATTTGACAACAATAAGCATTTGTACCTAAAATATTTTCAGGTCAGTTGGCAAAAAAATACACTAGAACAGCATACATTTACCAGCAGTATTATATGTATAGGAACGTATAGTGCAATTTCTAAAATGATTAGAAGAGAAGAGAGATATCACAATATGCTAACATATTTTGATTACTGGTATAATTTTCTATAATATAGAATTAAAGTCTAGACAGTCTTTAATTTTCATTTCTTCTGAAAAATTATCAGAAATAGGTGGTTAATCATTTAGATAAAAATTGAATTAAGAACATTTCCTTTTACTGTTTTCCTGTTACTGTAAATATAAGTAACAATTTATTCCTTAGCAGAAATAAGATTTTTTTGTTGGTTTTTGAAGATGTGTTTTATATTATCTTTGGAGATGTAGGGAAGAGGTAGATACAAAAGCAATGTTTTAAATTATATATGTATACACTTCCATGATGAAAATATAAGTAAAATGATGTTACTTTTTACAACTCTGCCTATAGGTAAAGAAGCAATAGGGCTTTTTAGGTGATATTTCAAGTACATATATAGAAGTTAAGCTTACTGTTACATTAAGTGACAAAGTAAGGAATTCTTAAAAATAACCCATGTTACAGTTAGAGATTATTTCCATAGAATCTTTTAAGTTTACTGCTGTTTCAACTTAGCTGATAAATATGAAGTTATATGAATACAGTTAAATGTTTTTTAAAATGTTTTAATATCATTAGCAAAACCACCTAGAATACTTTTTATTAATCCTCGTTTGCACTTTCTAATTTTAAAAAATCAACTGTAATTTTTTAGCTAATTAACACAAACTGTATTTTCCCTTCGGTTCAGTACAAATTTATACATTGGAAGACTAACTATAAAATCTAACACATTTTTGATGCTGAGAAAAACCTCAATAAAGAAAAATAACTTTCTTCTTGCTCATCTCTTCATAGCCATAAGAAATAGATTTTTTGAAATAAGGGAAAAAATATAGAATTCCTTAATTGTATTTTTTAAAAAAGACACGTTTAGTTCAGTAATTACAGGTATATTTTCAGCTATGCTGTCATTATCATCAAAATTCTATATTCTACAAAGTTACATTAAATTAACACTCAGGTATAACATTCTTTTCCAAAGAACTATTATTTTAAATGAATTTTTAACCCAGAATTTTGGCTCTACTCTCAATTCGGAAGTTGTTTTTCTTTCTTTATTTTTTTAAGTCAAAGCTCTTTAGTGAGAAAAGTTTGAGATCCCGTATATAAGGAGATCCTGAGACCCTATAACAGGGCAAAAAAAAAAAAAAAATCCCTTCATCTAGATAAGTAAATAAATTAAAAATTTCCCAACATACTGCCTGTTAATTATTTTAACAGTTAACTGTATTCTATCATACTTCCTATTTTCTATCACAATTTCATTTATCTTAGTCATTCCTATCTCTCCAGTAAAAATAAAGGCCCATTGACTAAATCTGATATTCTTTGTGCCCTTAGACAGTAAATAAATATTGCTTGATTGAAAATAATTGACTGAATGTTGTTTCAAGGATATGGAGAGATTTTAAATTATGTGACATACCTTCACAAAGAATAGGATTTTCAAAAATCAAATTAAATTGAAAAACAAAAGTTAACAGAGAATATTTTTACATAAAATAGGGACTAGATAATTTTGAGTTTTCTCTTTACAAAAGATTTTATAAATTGTTATAATTTTAATATTTAAACATTAAATCCTAAATCCTTAAAATTTTTAAATACATTTTCCAAACACATATATGGTCCAACTGGATTTACAAGGAACAACTTTTAATAAATCAGCATTAGTCATTATGATAGCTACCAAATCTAGTTTCATACAGTCCCTTTCCCATATTTTTATATTTTTAAAGCCTATTTAGTAGGTTCAATCATAAATATGGAGGAGAGGTAATCAAATGCAAGTACTAAATTTTAACTGAGGTTCTTATAGCAGTTTTGGTATCTGTATGTAAAACTTTAACTTGAACACTCTCAAGCAATACCTCTCAACAAATGGCAATAAAAAGAACTAATAAAATAGAATGCCAAAAAGTGCCTTGATTATAGGTTGATATCAAAGTGGTCTATTAATATAAAACTAGTGGTCAAGGCAGTCACTTAGAGAAGATGGGGAAATAGTCATGTTTATGTATGAGAAAAAATTATAACAATTTTAACAACAATTTAAGTGAAAAGACTCCTAGCCTCAAAATATATTTCATAATAATCACCAGGCCAAGCTATCTGAATCAGCAGACACACGATCTTTTTCAAAACTTTCCCTAAAGTTTTCAGTAATTCTAGAAACAGGCAGCTGGCATCATCTAATTTGGGGGACTACACAAAGAATAATTTTAAGTCCTTAGACCTGCTTTTTCCAATAAGGGAGCCACCAGACAAAGGTGGCTACTTGTGCTTAAGATTAGGTTAGTGCAACTGAGAAACTAAATTTAAAGTTTTATTTAATTTTAATTACTTTATTAAATGTAAATTTTAAAATTATTATTCATTTGAGTTGCTAGAACTTTTAATAATGGTTGGAAAAACTTGGGTATGTACTTTTAAACTGAAAATTTTATTAAATCTAAATATTGATCAAGTATTTCCAATGGAAAAATACCAGATTTAGAAAGTGCAGTACAAAAGAATGAAAATATCTCACTAACAAATTTTATATTGATTACATGTTAAAATATGTTTTGATATATTGGGTTAAATAAAAATCTATCATTATTAAAATTCATTCAGCTGTTCTCCTTTATTTTTTTAATATAGCCACTAAATTTTTTGAATTATATAAATGGTGTCCATTATATTTCTATTGGACAGTGCTGCCTTAGACAATATAAATAAAATCAAAACTTTTTTTAAAGTCAGGTTCCTTAGGGTATAATTTACACGCAGTAAAATTCACTCTTTTACATGTATAGTTCTATAAATTCTGACAAATGTATACAGTCATGTAACCACCACAATCAAGACATAATACATTTTCATCACCCCAGAAAGTCCCCTTATGTTTCTCCGTAATCAGCTCAAACCTCCTACCCCTAAACCGTGACAACTCAGTTTTCTGTCCCTACAGTTTTGCTCTTTGCAGAACAGTACAGCATGTAGACTTCTTGAGTCCAGGAAAATCAAACTTTAAAGACCACCCTACCCTATGGTACTAAAGGATTATTATTGATATTTCCTTTCCTTGTATTACGAACATTTTGCCAAGGCCTATTTTGCCAGTTATTCCATTTTCAAAACTGAAAATGAAAGCTTTCTTCCTTGTCACTATTACAGTAATTTATTTATACTTATGGAATAAAACTCAGCACACTGTATTTTAGTTATTTACACACAGGTTTCCCTCCACTAGACTGTATGATGGAAGCCTGAGTTCTAGAACCACTGTGCTTTCCATAGAGTTAACTGCCTAGTGAAATTAATGATGCAGATGACAAGGCTGAGAAGGTATTGCCATATTGTGTTATAAAAAAGGAAAAGGAAAAAACAAAGAACTGACTGATGAAGCAGTTTACCCTCTAGATTAGCTGTCTACTTTTACTGTGGTCTCAAAAAAAGATTCTAATTAGAGGATCCAAGTACTACGATGACAAATAACCAGGAGCAAATGCTAGTGGAGATTGAACCTACACCAATATTTCTACCTAGATTGCTATTAGTTTTGTCAGAGCTTGCTAACAAAGTTGAATACATTTGGAGTACTCTGTCTAACACTATTTTTCTCATAAACTCTGTTATTTCTGGTACATGATTTTAAGAACATAAAGTTTTTAAGAAACACATGTATCTTATTACAGCAGAAACACCTTTACCGCATGAAGGTAAAGACTGAAGAAATTCTATGGAAAAGTAGAATATTTGTAATCAATAATATTCATAAAAGTTAAATACATGAAATATAACATCTATGTTTTAAATAAATAAATAAAATATTACAACTGAGTTTAATCGTTCTAAAATACTTACTGAAGTCTCCAGTAAGAAAAACTCCCTCTGCTCCCGGGGCCCATTCTTTGCAGTATAAACCACCATCAGCACATCTGTGGACGCCAAATGATTCATAACCTCTGGAAAACTTATCAATACCACCTTCATTCTCTCCAATGTTGTTCAAAGTCTTGCTAAACAGCTTATACCTTTGAAAAAGTGCAAAAGAAAGGAAATTGAAAAATTAAATCATCTTCCAGAAAAGCTACTGTAATTAAGAAGTTGCTGTACTCTCATTCAGAAAAAGAAAAAAGAAGACATCATTAAAGAGGAATGATGTGAATAATTTCATTTATTGGTAGAAGTTACCTGGTAGGATAAAATCATTCTTATCTCAAATAAACTGAACTAATCCAACTAACATTTTTTTTTTGTAATTTCAAGCATTTTGGTATAAGAGAGAAAATATGATGGCTATGTTATTCCATGAATATTTTAATATCAGCACTATAGCAACTTCTATGTCAAGACAGTATAATGAAGGAGCATTCCTACATCTCTCCTCAAACTCCTAAAAAAAAAAAAAAAGAAGGAAAAATAGCTAAAAACCAGTAAGAAAAATAAAATTACTCTATAGCAGGTTTGGCACACTTTTCCTGTTAAGGGGCAGATAGTAAATATTTTAGGCTTTGCCAGCCATATGGTCTCTATCACAACTACTCAACTATGTCTCTGAAGCATGAAATTGGCCACAGACAATATGCAAATGGATGGGTGTAGCTGTGTTTTTTTTTTTTTTACATCTTTATTGGAGTATAATTGCTTTACAGTGGTGTGTTAGTTTCTGTTTTATAACAAAGTGAATCAGTTATACATATACATATGTTCCCATATCTCTTCCCTCTTGCGTCTCCCTCCCTCCCACCCTCCCTATCCCACCCCTCTAGGTGGTCACAAAGCACCGAGCTGATCTCCCTGTGCTATGCGGCTTCTTCCCACTAGCTATCTATTTTACGTTTGGTAGTATATATATGTCCATGCCACTCTCTCGCTTTGTCACAGCTTATCCTTCCCCCTCCCCATATCCTCAAGTCCATTCTCTAGTAGGTCTGTGTCTTTATTCCCGTCTTACTCCTAGGTTCTTCATGACATTTTTTTTTCTTAAATTCCATATGTATGTGTTAGCATACGGTATTTGTCTTTCGCTTTCTGACTTACTTCACTCTGTATGACAGACTCTAGGTCCATCCACCTCATTACAAATAGCTCAATTTCGTTTCTTTTTATGGCTGAGTAATATTCCATTGTATATATGTGCCATATCTTCTTTATCCATTCATCCGATGATGGACACTTAGGTTGTTTCCATCTCTATTGTAAATAGAGCTGCAATGAATATTTTGGTACATGACTCTTTTTGCATTATGATTTACTCAGGGTATATGCCCAGTAGTGGGATTGCTGAGTCATATGGTAGTTCTATTTGTAGTTTTTTAAGGAACCTCCATACTGTTCTCCATAGTGGCTGTACCAATTCACATTCCCACCAGCAGTGCAAGAGGGTTCCCTTTTCTCCACACCCTCTCCAGCATTTATTGTTTCTAGATTTTTTGATGATGGCCATTCTGACTGGTGTGAGATGATATCTCATTGTAGTTTTGATTTGCATTTCTCTAATGATTAATGATGCTGAGCATTCTTTCATGTGTTTATTAGCAGTCTGTATATCTTCTTTGGAGAAATGTCTATTTAGGTCTTCTGCCCATTTTTGGATTGGGTTGTTTGTTTTTTTGTTATTGAGCTGCATGAGCTGCTTATAAATTTTGGAGATTAATCCTTTGTCAGTTGCTTCATTTGCAAATATTTCCTCCCATTCTGAGGGTTGTCTTTTTGTCTTGTTTATGGTTTCCTTTGCTGTGCAAAAGCTTTGAAGTTTCATTAGGTCCCATTTGTTTATTTTTGTTTTTATTTCCATTTCTCTAAGAGGTGGGTCAAAAAGGATCTTGCTGTGATTTATGTCATAGAGTGTTCTGCCTATGTTTTCCTCTAAGAGTTTGATAGTTTCTGGCCTTACATTTAGGTCTTTATTCCATTTTGAGCTTATTTTTGTGTATGGTGTTACGGAGACACTTTATTTACAAAATCAGATGGTGGGGCCAAATTTGGCCTCTGGCCTGTAGTTTGCCTAGCCATGCCCTATAAAGCATGGAAAGAACATACATCACATCAAACTACAGAAGCTAGCAGCCATGAGAAGAAATCAAAGATTGCTTTCCAAGCAGGACCAAGAATAACACATGGCTGCTCCTGAACCTCTCCCAGATTCCCACAGTCCATATTCAGGGCTGGTACACAAAAACATACTACTACTTGCACTTACTAGCCCCAGGTCTGGGGAGAAGCAAAGTAGAACAAAACTGGTAAAACTAGAGAAATGAAGCCTGTGGCAGGTGCTCTATGTCAGAAGTGATAGTTCCAGAACTATGCAATGAATTGAGCAATGTCCATAAACTTCCCTGCATACTCAATACCCTGAGGGGTAATCAATAAATGTCCCAGAAATATGGCATGAATCCAAGTAGGGAATACACAGGGAATATACAAAATGTAAGAAGCTAACTAATGAAGAACACCTCAACTGAGCTGAATGGAAAAAGACTCTTTCCACAAATGTTTCATGCTGTACTTCAACTTAAATAAAAATGAATTGAATTAAAATAAGAGCTGAGAGATTATATGACAGAACAATAGAATGAGAAGTAAAATGAAACTGCAGACCCAAAGAAATAAACAGAGTATCAAAATGTAGCATTAGAAAATAATAATTAAATTAGAATTGGCAAGGGACAAAGTGTACATATAACCAAGGGGGGAAAGCAGGGCATGGGGGGTGGTGGTGGGATGAATTGGGAGATTGGGATTGACATATCTACATTAATATGTATAAAATAGATAACTAATAAGAAGCTGCTGTATAAATAAAATAAAATAAAATTCAAAAAAAATAATTTAAAAATCTCTATTTTTAAAGATAAAAAAAAAAATACTATACAATGGACATCCCCAATAATTGAGTATGAGAGTTACTGTTTCTCTACACTCTTGGCAATGTTAGTCTTATTAATCCATCTGATATTTTTTAACTCTTTGGTTGGTAAAAATATCTTATTGTGTTTTAGTGCTTGCATTTTTCTAAATTATTATTAAGGTTGAATGGCTTTTCTTAAATTTATTAGCTATTTGTGCTTCTTTTTCAGTGAGATGAGTGCAGGCTAGTATTTACTAATGGTGTAACTCTGGACAAATTCCTAAATTTCTCTGTGCCTCATTTTCTTGCCTGCAAAATGGAGATGCTAAGTGTATTTGATCAAAAGGGTTATTATGCAAATTAGCTGAGATTGTACATGTAAAGTCCTTAGGCTATTGCCTGGCAAATAATATTCTCTCAATCAATATTAGCTATATCTTTGTCCTTTTTTTTCCATTTTAGGTTGATTTACTTTTTGATTTGCAAAAGCTCTTTATATATTATAGAAAGTCATCTGTTTTCTGAAACACACTTATTGCAAATATTTTCTTCCAGTTGGTTTCCTTCTAGCTTTACTTATGGTATAGTTCATCTTAAAGAATTTAAAAATTATTTCTAATCTATCCACCTTTAAGGAGTTTTATATAGAATATATATAGCATTATATTTTGCTTAAAAGGTATTCCTAATCATAAGATTAAAATAATTCTCCCATATTTTCTTCCACTATACTTATATTTTTTGGCGTTTAGGGCTTAAATTGCCTTGGCATTTATTTTTGTATGTGGAATGATGTAGGAATTTGAGTTTTCTTCCAAAGTGTGAGAATAATTTTCCCAGTGCTCTTTATTTCATATATTCTGCCCTTTCTCCACTGATTAAGATGCCTGATTGACTTTATGTATTAAATTCACATATATAGAAGGCATTTTTATTTATTCCTCTTTCTTTGTTCTTTTCTGTATCTGGAGGAAGAATACCACACAATTTTAATTAACATAACTACATATAATAGTATATTTAATATTTGGTCATACAAGTTCACATTTTAATTTTTCTGTACATTTTCTTGGATATTTTAAAACCTTTTTTCCTTTATATGAACTTTACAATCAGTATGTCAAGTTTATTCAGATTATTTTACTATATAGATTAATTTGGAGAGAATTGCTACATACAAAATATTGAGTCCTTTAGCACATTTATTATTAGGTTAATCTTAGCATTTTGCTGTTATCATGATAAGATGCTCCTTGTCTACTACATTTTCTAAGTGGCTATTGTTGACAAATAAAGATGCTAGTGGTTTATTATAAAAAATAATTATTAGGTAAGTGAACTGGAAATTGATATAATTAGAGAAAAAAGAAATTGAAAATATTAAAGAAAAGAGGTATGCAAAACTAACAAAAATTATCAAAATAAGAATAGCTGGTGACTCTGAAGAACAAAACTAAATAAAATGAATATAAAAGACGTAAAACTGGACAGTTTTCCTATAGAACTAAATCTGCATTTTAAAAAGAACACATTATGTTTTAAGAAAAATTTGGAAAACAAATGCACAAACACACACACACAGCATCTCCCAGTTTAAGCTACTGAAATTCAAAGGAGAAAGAAATAATTCTATGGACAACTGGTACAAAAAAATAAGGGGAGGGGGGCATTTTTTTTTTGCAAAGGAGCATGACATTAAAGACCAAAACATAACAAATCCAAGCCCACACAATTCTGAGAGGGAAAAGTAGTAATCTAAGGATATTATATGAGGGCTTCCCTGGTGGCGCAGTGGTTGAGAGTCCGCCTGCCGATGCAGGGGACGCGGGTTAGTGCCCCGGTCTGGGAAGATTCCACATGCCGCGGAGCGGCTGGGCCTGTGAGCCATGGCCGCTGAGCCTGCGCGTCCGGAGCCTGTGCTCCGCAACGGGAGAGGCCACAACAGTGAGAGGCCCGCGTACCGCAAAAATAAAAAAAGTCAGTTTAAGGATATTATATGAGACACATGCCTACTCGAGCTTAAGGAATTCTTTAAATATTGCCAAATTAAAAAATAATTTTAAGTCTATGACATTAACGAACCATTGTTGAAGAAAAGAAAAAAAAAACTTTCCATAAAAATTAGTCAATTAAAAGACTAAAAACACACACAGAGGAATGGACAGTCATTGCAGCAGTGTGGTTGCGCCGTAAGTCTTTAAATATAGAACCAAGGCTAATCAATTGTGCAATTATGTGAATGTGATAACAAGAAACGAATCTCAATGGACAAGTGAAAACTTGACTTATAAAAAAACAAGAGGTAAGTGAAAGGGAGATGGAATAAAGCATGAGTGGTCAGACCCCTATTTTTTTTTATAACAGAGTCACTCAACACTGACTAAAATTTAAGATTGTCATCATTATACTCTTTAATCTCTTCATTAATCTTAGATGGCCACTTTAAAGAAAGTCATAATGTGAATTTCAGCCACTTCTTTCATTTTATTTCAGTCTATTTGTTTAAAATTAAATTTAAAACACATCTATTTTCCTCATGTTTTATTATATTATTTCTATCAAGCTATTTCTCTATCCTTCTACCTATATATAAGCATATAAAAAACATCAAGAATGATGTTCCCTTAATATCAGTGATGATTTTTTTGGTGGGGTTTCTATTTACTTTCTCCCCTGCATTGTTCCAATTATTTATAACAAAGAAACACCATTTAAACAAAATAAATGTTTTTTTTCTGAAACTACAAAATTTTTAGATCATTAAAATATCTACATAATCCTATAAAATATTCCATAAGAATTTTAATACGTATGTAAAACTATGTTTATAAAATTTGGGGAATTCAAATAGTTTGAAATAGATCAGTGGGACAAAACTGAGTTCTTGGAATAGACTTGAACATATAAAGAAATTAAATACATCATAAAGGACATTTCAAATAAGAAAAGAATGGCTTACCTATTAAAATATTGTAATCTAAGTTTAAAAATTGGACCTCTAAAACCAAAATAACTTTGAAAGATCAAAGTTATAAATATTTAATTTTTGAAAAAACCCTATATTTCACAGAAAAAGAAGCACAAATGGCCAGTAAACATATTGAAAAGATGCTCAAATTCATAGATAATTGAAGAAGTGCAAACCTAAATTCCATTTTCCACCTAAAAGACCAGTAAACATGTGATAGTCTGTGCAGACAGAATGCAGGTCCAGGAAGAAGACATTCCCAAATACTCTTTAATGAAATATAAATTAGATAACTATTTGGCATCAGCTATGAAAATTTCAAAATTACACTCTTCAACTAAGTAATTCCATTTCTAGAAATTTACCCCTAGGATATATCACACAAAGAAGCAAAGACACGTGTACAATGATAATCATTATGGCATTATTTAAAATACCAAACCATGGAAAATACCTACCTGTTCAACAAGGGAGGCTGGTCGAATTAACTGTGGAACATGCAAACAACAAATTACACGAGATCCATTATGAAGAATGAGATAGAACGAAATGTGGTGATGTGGAAAAATGTCCCAAGAGCGATGGCTTAGGGAAAGAAGCTGCAAAGCAGTTTTCTACAAACCATCTATTTGTATAAAGAATATTCATATAGGTACAGATGGCATGTAGATGGTATTTTCACAGGGTCCCTTCCTCTGCACCAGCGGTTGAATTCCAATGGGCTGAGGTGAACAGGAGCCTTAAGCCTCCCTAGCCTCACCACACTCACCACATTTGCTTCAAAGACAAGAAGAGGTACAGCACAGAATCTGATCGGTGTAGTGCAATGCCTAACGGGAGTGGTAGGTGTGAGTGGAATATTTCATATATGACCCCCTTTTGTATTGTATATATATACCCAACACACACAAATACACATGCCCACCTGTGAGCACACATGCCCATGGTTTCATAAAAATTCAGATTACATTTAATCTATTATTTGAAACAAATTAGCTTTTAATGAAATGATACAACCCCAGTCTCACTAGCAGTCTTTACTCTAGTCTTTACACAAACTGAACCACCAACAGAAGGCAGGAAGGTATCATAAATATGAGGAGCTGCTCCCACATGAGGAACACAAAAGGGCAAGCCTGATGATAAAAGAATGACCAATGAGGTTAGCCTTTGAGTATGGAAAACAACAGAGAAGAACTCTAAGTGAGATGAAGAGCACAAAGCCCAGCGAAAAGTGACAGTGTCTATTTAAAAGCTAGAGCCTATTATTTATTACCAAGCATTTGCCAAATCAAGTAAGAATGAAAAAATTCCAGATTTTTCTATGAACTCTCCCTAATTTAACATTGGCAACTGTTTCAAAAATACTTCAAATACTGATCTGGACCAAAAAAGAAAAAAAGGCAAAAAAAAACCCTCAATCTACAGATCTAATGAAAGACTAGTACTGCAAACTCTCTCATACTCTCCAACTTCTATGAGAAAATGATTGTTACCTCTTATAGATATTATTCAGCTATAACTCTTGGTGTATGGAAACTCTAATCCATATTAGACAACATAAGTAACAACATTCAATAAAATGATCAAACAGGAACAGTCAACAAAATAAATCTGGACTTAGGGTAAAAAAAATACATACACATACATTATCATAATATAAGAAAAATTACTGATTCTTTTTAAAAAAGATATCAACTTTGGGAGGGCAAATAAATGTGGCAATAATTTTACTGTCAATGTGGTTATAATATCTTTGAAACACAATTTTAGATTTATTTAAAGTTTAAATTTAAAAAATAATCATTCTTAAGACGTTTCATAAGACATGTACAAATGTTCCATTTACTAAAATTGAACAGAAACAGGATTATAGTATGATATAATTCTAACTAAATATCTTGACTTCCTCAAGGTCAGCCCTGTAGCTTCTGATACAGAAATACACATTCCACTTTGAAATCACTGTGGCTCAAAAAAGAAAATGCCTGAGGATATAGCAAGCTCATTGTCCCTTTGCCCTCTCCTACTACAGTCATCTCTCTCAATATTTTGCTATGAATTTATAGAATATTTAAAAACTGGGTCAAATTCTTGGTAACCAGAACATAAAACGAAGTTAGTATTGAAACTACTGTATCTGTAGTTTCAATAGAAACTGTAGAAACTACTGTATCTGTATTTTGTACAGATATAAAAATATTATCACATTTGATTGATGTTTTTAATCCTCTTTTTACAAACAAAGAAATAGAGGCACAGATAAATACGTAAGTTGCCCAAGGTCAAGAAGGTAAAAAGCAGTAGAGATGTAGTATTATTCATCACAAAAGGTATACTTTAACGAAATCAAGAGACAAAGTCTCAAATTAAAAGTCACATGTTCCTTTTAAAGAAAGCCCTATAAGTTTTATTCATAAGTCTATTAATCTTATAATTAAGAGAAACAGCTAAGGCTCTAGAAACAAACAGTTCAGGTTCAAATCTTAACTCTGTTACATACTATATGTGACCTTGAACAAATCACTTAGCCTCTTGCTTAGATTTTTAATACCTGTTTAGATTGTAATGTGCACATTAATTATTAGCAAACATCAAGGACTGTTTCTCCTTAAATTCCAAAAGTGTGTGAGAACACATTTTTTCCTGCTATGAAAAATTACAAATATAGGCATACTAACACATACCAGGTATTCCAAATTAACTTGAATGTATGGGTTATAAAAAGTGTTGAAGAAAATTAAGTAAATTGGATTGACTAGGGGAAAAAATAGTTACTTTAGGGAAGCAGGAAATTACTAGTTTGGGAAAAAAATGAAACAGGCTACAGTCTTTGCTCTCCTGTAAGACAGTTCATCCTAGATCTGTACTGAAACTCTGATTTCAGGCAAGGTTGTGAACACAGGAGATATGTCAGGGGAGATGGATCATACCTTATCTGGAAATATCTAGGATGTAGAATTCTTTCTCAAGTGCTTCTGAGTGGGCCTGAAACACAAGGAACCCATGGGGGAAATTCCTTCCTTGCTAGCTTAATTCTTAAGATTTTATATTGTCATCTGCTTCCTAGAGGAGACTTGGAATAGAGACAAGCAAAAGCACAGAAATAAAAGCTCAACAGGAATTTTTAATAACTAAAAAAGGGGAAAATAAAGGAGAGGGGAATGGAATTTTTTTTTAAACAAAAAACTGCTTTTTAAATCGGCCTTTAAAAAGACTTCAAGGTGACTGGCAGAAACTTTCTTCTTGAAGCACAAAATATGTGTAATATACAAACTTATCTATATATTAAACCTGTCAAGTGAAGAGTAGGCATTTGAGACTTAAAAGTGAATAGTTTAGGGCTTCCCTGATGGTGCAGTGGTTGAGAGTCCACCTGCCTATGCAGGGAATGCGGGTTCGTGCCGGGGTCCAGGAAGATCCCACATGCCGCGCGGAGCGGCTGGGCCCGTGAGCCATGGCCGCTGAGCCTGCGTGTCTGGAGCCTGTGCTCTGCAACAGGAGAGGCCACAACAGTGAGAGGCCCGAGTACCGCCAAAAAAAAAAAAAAAAAAAAAAGTGAATAGTTTATGTTCCTCAATCACGGATAAGTATTCAACAACAACAACAACAAAAACCCACAACATATTTATTACAGGATAAAAATACTTATTGTGTGCCAATAATTCAATGTCCTTCCCTCAATAAGTTCATCAGTCTAATAGAAGACTGTTCAACTCAGGACAATAGGGCTGAGATAAGCAAATGTTAACAGAAGAATTAGCAAGACAACAGAAAGAACTGATGGGAGAAGATTAGAAAAGGCTTTAAAAAGTGGCTGGCATTTGTGCTGTATCTTGAAGGATGAGTAGTATATTCTGACAGTTGGAGACAAGACAGAGAAGAGCATTAAATGTGTAAAATTTAAGGTGGTTCTTGTGGGCTACATATTAGCTATTCGTAGCTGGACAGGAGGATGGCTAGAAATGTAGTGGCAAATCAAGATGGAAAAGATGGTTTTCAGCTAGATAATAAATAAAAAATGAAAACCTTTAAGACTTTAAAGAGGAGATAACTGATACATAGAGAGTTTTTAAAGGGAGCAGTTTGAAGGATCAATTTTAGCAGAAAGTATAGATATTACTGAAGTCTTTACTAAATAGACTGAACATTAAAATACAGGGGTTTGTGGACTTGTTATGCAGGATTGATCAATGAAAATAATTTAAAAATTGACATTATAGTAGACATGGTTTCTCATTTTTGAATGCCGTTCCTTATATTTAAATGTTTAAATGTACTAGTCGACAAATAAATGTATAAATTTATAAATTTCATTTAAAATTTTAGTGACATTTCCAATCTGTGTTCAATTTAACATACACTCTAAACTTCATCTACCAGGAAACAGTAAAATTGGGGCCATTTAAGTAAAAGTGACAAGCAAGTAGTGGTAAAATCCATCCATTTATTCCACAAATATTACTAAGCATCTACTATATGTCCAGTGCTATGCTAGTCACTGAGAACAGAGAAGAAAGAGTCCATGCCTTCAAGACATTCTTTGTTATGTGTGGGAGATAGAAGAGCAAAAAAAGAGTGAGAGGGCTTCCCTGGTGGCGTAGTGGTTGAGAGTCCATCTGCGGATGCAGGGGACACGGGTTCGTGCCCTGGTCGGGGAGGATCCCACATGTCGCGGAGCGGCTGGGCTCGTGAGCCATGGCTGCTGAGCCTGCGCGTCCGGAGCCTGTGCTCTGCAACGGGTGAGGCCACAACAGTGAGAGGCCCGCGTACCGCAAAAAAAAAAGAGTGAGAAAGCACCGTGTAAGGCATTGATAAAGGCTTGTAACCAGAAAATAGAAGTAGCTAGAATGTAAATTCCCCAAAGACAGGGAAAATTATCTGTTTAGCACATTCATATACCCAAGCACCTTAAATACTGGCACATATTAAGTACTTAACAAATAAATATTTAGTGAGCACCTATTACTTGCCAGACAGTGGTGAGGCAATGGTGACAGGATGGTTAGATTTAGGTTTAAAATTAAGATTATTACATCTGAATTTGAATTCCAATCCTACCTCTTACCAGCTGTAACTTAGACTCAATTTCCCTACCTAAGAATAACTGAATATATTTCATAAGATAATCAAATGAGATAACATACCTAAAATGCTTAGCATAACACCTTTCGCATGAAATAAGCACACTATTAGGACAATAAATCTATTCAATATGATTGCTGGATTTGAGGACAACATAGAAAATCAATAGCCTCTTCAACTATAAGAAAGATACAATCTGCCCTAAATGTACGAAACTCACATATTCACTTAGTCCCACCACGGTCCTGGCTTTGTACGCTCATTTGACCGGCCTATGAAGGCTGTGACTTGCAAGCAGCTCCTGAAAGAAGCCAGATACTACAACATTGATGTGTGGAGAAATAAAGGCTAAACTTTTAAAGGGATAAACTTTGACCAATAAGAGATAAAAAATGGGAAGCAGTCTGCAGATAAATCCCTCACTCTTGCTCCTGTAGGTCCTGTGTGACTAAACAACCAGCTTTATAAGGAAATGCATTATCTCACGTAAGACACTGATTCATTGACTTGAATGTTATAAAAAGTTCAAACGTATGGACCTACAAAAGTGAAAAGGAGGGCTTCCCTGGTGGCGCAGTGGTTGAGAGTCTGCCTGCCGATGCAGGGGACATGGGTTCGTGCCCCGGTCCGGGAAGATCCCACATGCCGCAGAGTGGCTGGGCCCGTGAGCCATGGCCGCTGAGCCTGCGCGTCTGGAGCCTGTGCTCCGCAACCAGAGAAGCCACAACAGTGAAAGGCCCGCGTACCGCAAACAAACAAACAAACAAAAAGTGAAAAGGAAACCAGGGGATGTGATGAAACAATCAAGACACCAACTGCTGCCAAAATGAATGGAAGACAATTCACTCCCATCATCTCATTTCTACGCAAGCTGATAGTAACATGCATGTCTGTGGTTTTGAACTCAAGCAGTTTTTCTTACTATTATAACCCTTACCAATGCCTATGTTCATAAGATTTGGGACTAGATGTTAATGAAATGAGTTCTTTCACATATAGAGTTAATCTAAGACTAATTTGTATGGGCCATGTTCTATGTTCCAGGCATGATGACATACTATAGAAAGGACAGATTTTAAAAATAAAAGGTTAGGTTCTATTGCTAGGCCCATTAGCAAAGTGACCTTAGATTTTCCCCTTAATGATCTCAGAGTTTCAGCCTCCTCATTTATAAAACAGAAAGAGAATACCATTGATGTCAGGACTACTGTGCTTATACATAACTAGCCCACCAAAAATAAATTATGTCATGTCTCATCTTTCCTTTTTTTAAACAAGAAATTAAGACATTTCTAAGTAGAAAAAAAAAACCTTGAAAGAATTGGAATAGTTATGTTAATTATAATACAATAATAAAATCTAAATTCAATTACAAGCAAACATTAGGCCTGTTACTAATTTTAACCTTTTTTAAAAACCTTTTTCATTTTGTACCATCTCTAAAACACAATCAAATGCACTATGGACAATCTGACAACTACTATCCTCAGAGCATATTTAAGAGCAAACAGTTGATTTCTTATTTTCTGATGTTTTAGAATAAAAGCTATTTAAATAACAATTTTGTTCTTACTTGGCCTAAAGTTAAATGTAATTTGGCTACTTTGTATTTCAAATTAATAATATATATATAGAAATTATGATTATGTAGAAATCATTAAATCTTTCCTTTTTGGGAGGAGGAGAATGAGGTCAATTTAAAACTGTTAAAAGTTAACTTTAAAAGTGAGAGTGGCTACTATTTAAAATTGTGTCCTGGAAGTAAATGATGGCTGTTATTTATTAAATGTTCTTTCCTAATTCTGGTACTGGGCCATAGAGGTGAAGGCGTTGAGGGAGGTCACTGCTGAGATCCTTCCAAATCTAAATCCTACGAAACCCAAACCATGAAATGTTCTCAATCAATTAATGGAAAATTAGAAATACTTCACTTGGTGGTATTACTTAGAAAGCCTTATACAACTCCTTATTTATTTTAATAATAAAGTACTTATTTCTAGAGTTCAACACTTAGGATAATGGAAATGACATTTAATGACACAACATAAAGAACCTACTATATAGCCATTAATGTAAACATATTTTGACTTAACATATTAATTAGTTAGAATAAATTAACAAAATGTAGCTAGAAATTAATTTTAATCACTGTGTTTTGTCTCTTGGCTGCAAACAAATTAATAATATATTGCCCTTGCAGTTTACCAGGGTATGATTAATGGTCAATATTAAAATTTCTGGGGTCTTCTGGCAATGTGAAAACCTGACTGCCTAACTAGAAAAAGAAAGCCATCTAAATGTAATAAATCAGAATTACTGAAGGTAAGCCCTGTGAGATGGCCCATCTGGTCAGGCCTGGAAGTGTCAAGTACTGTCCCAAGCACTTTAAGCAGCCAGCCTCTTTATCAGCCGTTCTCTTTCCAGTCACGATCCTGTTCACGTCTTTGCTACATGCTCTGCTGATTACCTTGGAAAAGGGCAATGCTGTAACTGTTCAACTGACCTTTCAGTTTATTTTCTCTCGTGTAATATGAAACATGAGCTAACACAGTCTTAGTCTACTGATTTTTAGGAAGAAATCTAACTTAATGTTTTAACAGCTCTTAGCTCAAATAACACTCTGCTCTGTGGTCAGCTTTCTCTTTGGGGAAAAATTACATGGCAAAGACCAGAGGTTTGGGCTAGAGGTCCTCCATGATGTAGACCACAATCTGCACAAGAGCTATACTCCTGAGTATGCGTGGTTAACTAACCTGCTGAGAAGCAATTCCAATCTTTTAAATCACCAAGAGAATCTTGTTCTTAATATGATTCATTGTATCAATAGATTAAAAGCAATGATGGGGGGCTTCCCTGGTGGCGCAGTGGTTAAGAGTCCACCTGCCGATGCAGGGGACACGGGTTCGTGCCCCGGTCCGGGAAGATCCCACATGCCGCAGAGCGGCTGGGCCCGTGAGCCATGGCCGCTGAGCCTGCGCGTCTGGAGCCGTGCTCCGCAACAGGAGAGGCCACAACAGTGAGAGGCCCGCGTACCGCAAAAAAAAAAAAAAAAAAAAAAAAAGCAATGATAGTTATGTGAATGTCACTGTTACTCAAACATTGTCAAAAATTCTATATTCCTCAAAGTAGAGAGGGAGGTGAAGGAGTCAAAATATACAACTTCTAGACCATCTTTAAGGTACTAGCTATGTGAACTTAAGGAGGATAACCACCCAAAGCTTTAGCTTCCTCTTCTGTAAAATGAAGAAGCTAAAATTGAAAGGTACCATCCAGGTCTAAGAACCTATAATCCGTACTCTAGCCTTCTTTGATTCAAAGTTGGGTCCTAATTCTTCCAACCAAGAAAGGAAAAAATTGCACCCCAAAACAAAGGTTATTTTGGATGTCTCACACACACACACCAAAGAGTGTATATTTTACTGTGCACAAGTAGCATACTTTTAAATACACCATTTTGCTTAAAATAAAATGCAGTGTATAAACCATTATGAAACATAAAATGCAAAGCAAATAAAAAAAGAAAATAGTCTGTCAGCCAACTGAAAAAATATAATGAATTATAAATATCACAAATCATAAATGATAATGACTAATACCTCATGGAATACTTACTATGCTATAGACACTGTTAAATATTAACTATTTAAGCCCTCACAATAACCCAATGTGGAGGGTACTGTTATCATTCTTATTACAGATGAAGAAACAGGAGGTTAAAAAATTTTGCCCAAGGCCACACAGCTATTAAGTGGGAGAAGCTGGAATACATATCCAAGACTTTCCTTCCAGAGTATTTTTACTTAAGCATTACTCATAATAGCACCCAATACGCTTTGCAGTTTACAGTTTTTCAGTTGATTTAGACTTCTGTAGTAAATTTAATTTATTACTTAGTATTTGTTAAATAATTTTCATATGCTAAATTTTTGATGGAAAAAAACCTTTTATTGTAGGTTAGAGTGATACAAATGTTCAAAAATAAAGTCATCAGAAAACTCACTTGAAAAAAATTAAAACTTGTCATATTTACACTAACTAAACAAATCCACAAAGCATTTTTTTCTATTTTATTTTGTAAAATCTAACAAAAGGCAGAAATCACATTGGTACTGATTCTAATTACCCAGAGAATTTTACTTGGAGGGCAGGTGTACCTGTCACAATGAACCTGAAGTAACTGAGTTAAAGCAAAATATGCAAACATGTACTATTTATACCTCTTATATACAGTTTCAAACTGGATGGTTATTATATCAATTATAAGATAAAAACTAATGGACACTAATTTTTTTTCTCTGAAAATCACCAAAGATCAGAAACCTTATAATATGGTAATTAGCAAATAAAAAAACCCAATCACACATTTGAATTTATTAAATATAGCCAGATAGCTATGAACTTTATCCTTGTGAATGTTTTTATATTAGAGACAGGATAAATGAATCAATTTTCACTTTGACAATGGCATGGGACACAGTATACTAATATATATCAAAGAATCCAAGGAGATATATATACTTCCAACAAAAACTTCACATCCTTTGGACTAAATAGCCATGAAATATCAAAGGTTTATCAAACACTCTGACAAGATTTTTGCCATTACTGAGGGAGATAAAGGTTTAAAAATTCTGTCAGCTACAAAACCAAAAGATTAAAGAGCTTTCATAGTGACTCCTAACATGTTGGCAAGACTTCTTTTAAGTTATAAAAATCCAAGTTTCATATCTATATCCATCTATCTATCCATCTATCTATCTATCTGTGTGTGTATACACACACACACACACACACACACACACACCCCTTTTTTACATCCACTGACCTAACACAGACCAGACATAATAGGTCTGAAAGCAAAGAACAGCTTGGCAAGTGGAGTAGTCTGCTATATTGTCTGCATGTCTCAGTTTATTATTTTTCCAAATTACACATTTTATTCTTTTAAATATTTACCCAAATTGAGATTGACATAAAGTATTTAAATTTTACTAAGCAACAATACTCTGTAGGTTTTGTAATGAAGTATGGATGTAAAACAACATTTTAAAATTTCACTTACCATATTATCTAGAGTCTCTGTGCCAAATTAAACTACTATACAAGGACCCTAATGCTAAAAGCAGATTTGAAAGAAAACCCAAAGTTAAATTCCATTCAAGTATAGCTAAATCTGTTTGCTAATAAGGTCACCCTGATGCTTAATTTAATAGCCTATTCAACATCAGTAAAATGGATACTTTAAATTCATCTAGAACTCATATTGCTTATGGGCCACAATATTCTAGTTCAGTGCTCCCAAAATGCTCTGGTCAGATCACATAGTTGTACTGATAATTAAAGCCTATTCATAATCAAAATTGCTGGGATTGAGAACTCAAATAGATTCCTCATCACGCATAGACCACCCTTCCCTAAGGCTGGGTTCACAAAGAGTTTTGGCCAAACTGTCCCAATGATATATTCAAACAGTATTATAAATTTCTTTGCTGACATCTTCTCCCACCAGATTAAAGATGACATAAAGCCAAGGATCATCTTTTGTTTAATTTTACATCCTCAACATCTATTACAGTGTCCATTAAGGAACAGGACTATTGGGCACCTTCAAGATGGTGGAAGAGTAAGACGTGGAGATCACTTTCCTTCCACAAATACATGACAAATACATCTATGTGTGGAACAACTCCTACAGAAAACCTACTGAACGCTGGCAGAAGACCTCAGACTTCCCAAAAGGCAAGAAACTCCCCACAAACCTGGGTAGGGCAAAAGAAAAAAGGAAAAACAGAGACAAAAGAATAGAGACAGAACCTGAACCTCAGGGAGGGAGCTGTGAAGGATGAAAAGTATCCACACACTAGAAGCCCCTTCACGGGCGGAGACTGCGGGTGGCGGACGGGGGAACCTTCGGAGCCACAGAGGAGAGCGCAGCAACAGGAGTGTGGAGGGCAAAGCAGAGAGATTCCCACACAGAGGATCGGTGCCAACCAGCACTCACCAGCCTGAGAGGCTTGTCAGCTCACCGGCCGGGGCGGGTGGGGGCTGAGAGCTGAGAGGCTCGGGCTTCGGTTGGAGCGCAGGGAGAGGATTGGGGGTGGCGGCGTGAACACAGCCTGAAGGGGGCTAGTATGCCACAGCTAACTGGGAGGGAGTCCAGAAAACAGTCTGTAACGGCCTAAGAGGCAAGAGACCATCATTTTGGGGTGTGCGAGGAGAGGGGATTCAGAGAAGCACCTAAACGAGCTCCAGAGATGGGCGCGAGCCACTGTATCAGCGTGGACACCAGAGACTGGCATGAAATGCTAAGTCTGCTGCTGCAGCAACCAAGAATACTGTGTGCAAGCACAGGTCACTATCCACACACCACCCCAGGGATTCTGTGCAGTTGGCCACTGCCAGGGTCCTATGATCCAGGGACAACTTCCCCGGGAGAACACACAGCATGGCTCAGGCTGTTGCAATGTCACGCCGGCCTCTGCCACCGCAGGCTTGTCCCGCATTCCGTAGCCCTCCTTCCCCCCAGCCTGCGTGAGCCAAAGCCCCCTAATCAGCCGCTCCTTTAACCCCATCCCGTCTGGGTGGGGAACAGATGCCCTCTGGCAACATACACACAGAGGTGGGGCCAAATCCAAAGCTGAACCCCAGGAACAGTGCTAACAAAAAAGAGAAAGGGAAATTTCTCCCAGCAGCCTCAGGAGCAATGGATTAAATCTCTGCAATCAACTTGAAGTATCCTGCATCTCTGGAATAACTGAATAGACATGAATCATCCTGAAATTGAGGCGGTGGATTCAGGAACAACTGTAGACTTGGGGTTTGCTTTCTGCACTTAATTTGTTTCTGATTTTATGTTTATCTAAGTTTAGTCTTTAGAGCTTATTATCATTGGTAGATCTGTTTATTTATTTGGTTGCACTCCTCCTTTTCAAATTTTTTATATACATATATGCATGTTTCTTCCTTTTTCTCTTATTGTGAGTATGTATGTGATGCTGCTTTGTGTGATTTTGTCTGAATAGATTTGCTGTTACCATTTGTCCTAGGGTTCTGACTGTCCATTTTTTCTTTCTTTTTTTTTTTTTTTTTATAGCTTTTAGCACTTGTTATCATGGTGGATTTGTTTTTAGGTTTAGTTTCTTTCTTTCTCTCTTTTTTTTATTACTTATTTATTTTTTATTGTTAATATTTTTTTTCTATTTTAATAAATTTATTTTATTAATTCTCTTCTTTCTTTCTTTCTTTCTTTCTTTTCTTTCTTCCTTTCTTTCTTTTCTTTCTCCCTTTTCTTCTGAGCCGTGTGGGTGACAGGGACTTGGTGCTCTGGCTGGGTATCAGGCCTGAGCCTCTGAGGTGGGAGAGCTGAGTTCACGACATCGGCCCACCAGACACCTCCCGGCCCCACATAATATCAAATGGTGAAAGCTCTCCAAGAGATCTCTATCTCAACACTAAGACCCAGCTCCACTCAATGACCAGCAAGCTTCAGTGCTAGACACCATATGCCAAACAACTAGCAAGACAGGAACACAAACCCACCCAATAGCAGAAAGGATGCCTAAAATCATAAGTTCACAGACATCCCAAAACACAACACCAGACATGGTCCTGCCGACCAGAAACACAAGACCCAGCCTCACCCACCAGAAAACAGGCACCAGTCCCCTCCACCAGGAAGCCTACACAACTCACTGAACCAACCTTACCCACTGGGAGCAGACACAAAAACAATGGGAACTACGAACCTACAGCCTGAGAAACGTAGATCCCAAACAGAGTAAGCTAAGCAAAATGAGAAGACAGAGAAATACACAGCAGATGAAGGAGCAAGGTAAAAATCCAACAGACCAAACAAATGAAGAGGAAATAGGCAGTCTACCTGAAAAAGAATTCAGAGTAACGATAGTAAAGACAATCCAAAATCTTGGAAATAGAATGGAGAAAATACAAGAAATGCTTAACAAGGACCTAGAAGAAATAAAGAGCAAACAAACAATGATTAACAACACAATAAATGAAATTAAAAATTCTCTAGAAGGAAACAATAGCAGAAAAATGGAGGCAGAAGAAGGGATAAGTGACCTGGAAAATAAAAGAGTGGAAATAACTACCGTGAATCAGAATAAAGAAAAAAGAATGAAAAGAATTGAGGACAATCTCAGAGACCTCTGGGACAACATTAAAAGCACTAACATTCGAATTATAGGGGTACCAGAAGCAGAAGAGAAAAAAAAAAAAAAAGGGACTGAGAAAATATTTGCAGAGATTATAGTTGAAAACTTCCCTAATAGGGGAAAGGAAATAGTTAATCAACTCCAGGAAGTACAGAGAGTCCCATACAGGATAAATCCAGGGAGAAACACGCCAAGACACATATTAATCAAACTATCAAAAATTAAATACAAAGAAAAAATATTAAAACCATCAAAGGAAAAGCAACAATTAACATACAAGGGAATCCCCATAAGGTTAACAACTGATCGTTCAGCAGAAACTCTGCAAGCCAGAAGGGACATATTTAAAGTGATGAAAAGGGAAAAACTACAACCAAGATTAATCTAGACAGCAAGGATCTCATTCAGATTTGATGGAGAAATTGAAACCTTTACAGACAAGCAAAAGCTAAGAGAATTCAGCATCACCAAACCAGCTCTACAACAAATACTAAAGGAACTTCTCTAGGCAGGAAACACAAGAGAAGGGAAAGACCTACAATAACAAATGCAAAACAAGAAAATGGGAATAGGAACATACATATAGATAATTACCTTAAATGTGAATGGATTAAATCCTCCAACCAAAACACAAAGACTGGTTGAATGGATACAAAAACAAGACCAGTACATATGCTGTATACAAGAGACCCACTTCAGACCTAGTGACACATACAGACAGAAAGTGAGGGGATGGAAAAAGATATTCCATGCAAATAGAATCAAAAGAAAGCTGGAGTAGCAATTCTCGTATCAGACAAAATAGACTTTAAAATAATGACTATTAGAAGACACAAAGAAGGACACTACATAATGATCAAGGGACCAATCCAAGAAGATAGACCAATTGTAAATATTTATGCACCCAACATATAGGAGCACCTCAATACATAAGGCAAATGGTAACAGCCATAAAAGGGGAAATCACCAGTAACACAATCATAGTAGGGGACTTTAACACCACACTTTCACCAATGGACAGATCATCCAAAACGAAAATAAATAAGGAAACACAAGCTTTAAATGATACATTAAACAAGATGGACTTAATTGATATCTATAGGACACTCCATCCAAAAACAACAGATTACACTTTCTTCTCAAGTGTTCATAGAACATTCTACAGGACAGATCATATCTTGGGTCACAAATCAAGCCTTCATAAATCTAGGAAACTTGAAATTGTACCAAGTATATTTTCCAACCATAACGCTATGAGACTAGATATCAATTACTGGAAAAAAAACCTGTAAAAAACACAAACACATGGAGGCTAAACAATACACTACTAAAGAATGAAGAGATCACTGAAGAAATCAAAGAGGAAATCAAAAGATACCTAGAAACAAATGACAATGAAAACACGACGACCCAAAACCTATGGGATGAAGCAAAAGCAGTTCTAAGAGGGAAGTTTATAAAATCCTACCTCAAGAAACAAGAAACATCTCAGATAAACAACCTAACCTCACACCAAAAGCAATTAGAAAAAGAACAAAAAAACCCCAAAGATACGAGAAGAAAAGAAATCATAAAGATCAGATCAGATATAATGAAAAAGAAATGAAGGAAACAATAGCAAATATCAATAAAACTAAAAGCTGGTTCTTTGAGAAGATAAAAAAGATTGATAAACCATTAGCCACACTCACCAAGAAAAAAAGGGAGAAGACCCAAATCAATAGAATTAGAAATGAAAAAGAAGTAACAACTGACACTGCAGAAATGCAAAAGATCATAAGAGATTACACAAGCAACTATATGCCAATAAAATGGACAACATGGAAGAAATGGACAAATTCTTAGAAAAGTACAACCTTCCGAGAGTGAACCAGGAAGAAATAGAATATATAAACAGACCAGTCACAAGCACTGAAATTGAAACTGTGATTAGAAATCTTCCAACAAACAAAAGCCCTGACCAGATGGCTTCACAGGCGAATTCTATCAAACATTTAGAGAAGAGCTATCACCTATCTTTCTCAAACTCTTCCAAAATATAGCAGAGGGAGGAACACTCCCAAACTCACTCTACGAAGACACCATAACCCTGATACCAAAACCAGACAAAGATGCCACAAAAAAATAAAACTACAGGCCAATATCACTGATGAACATAGATGAAAAAATCCTCAACAAAATACTAGCAAACAGAATCCAACAGCACATTAAAAGGGTCACACACCATGATCAAGTGGGGTTAATCCCAGGAATGCAAGGATTCTTCAATATACACAAATCAATTAATGTGATACACCATATTAAAAAACTGAAGGAGAAAAACCATATGATCATCTCAATAGATGCAGAAAAAGCTTTTGACAAAATTCAACACCCACTAATGATAAGAACCCGCCAGAAAGTAGGCATAGAGGAAACTTACCTCAACATAATAAAGGTCATATATGACAAACCCACAGCCAACATCATTCTCAATGGTTAAAAACTGAAACCATTTCCACTAAGATCAGGAACAAGAGAAGGTTGCCAACTCTCACCACTATTATTCAACATAGTTTTGGAAGTTTTAGCCACAGCAATCAGAGAAGAAAAAGAAATAAAAGGAATCCAAATCAGAAAACAACAGGTAAAACTGTCACTGTTTGCAGATGACATGATACTATACATAGAGAATACTAAAGATGTTACCACAAAACTACTAGAGCTAATCAATGAATTTGGTAAAGTAGCAGGATACAAAATTAATATACAAAAATCTCTTGCATTCCTATACATTAATGGTGAAAAATCTGAAACAGATATTAAGGAAACACTCCCATTTTCCATTGCAACAAAAAGAATAAAATACCTAGTAATAAACCTACCTAAGGAGACAAAAGACCTGTACACAGAAAACTATAAAACTCTGATGAAAGAAATTAAAGATGATACAAACAGATGCAGAGATATAACATGTTCTTGGATTGGAAGAATCAACATTGTGAAAATGACTCTACTACCCAAAGCAATCTACAGATTCAATGCAATACCTATGAAACTACCAATGTCATTTTTCATAGAACTAGAACAAAAATTTTCACAATTTGTGTGGAAACAGAAAAGATCCCGAATAGCCAAAGCAGTCTTGAAAAAGTAACACGGAGCTGGAGGAATCAGTCTCCCAGATTTCAGATTACACTACAAAGCTACAGTAATCAAGACAGTATGGTACAGGCACAAAAAAAGTAATATAAATCAGTGGAACAGGATAGAAAACCCAGAGATAAACCCACACACATATGGTCACCTTATTTTTGATAAAGGAGGCAAGAATATACAATGGAAAGAAGACAGCCTCTTCAATAAGTGGTGCTGGGAAAATTGGACAGCTACATGTAAAAGAATGAAATTAGAACACTCCCTAACACCATACACAAAAATAAACTCAAAATGGATTAAAGACCTATATATAATGCCAGATACTATAAAACTCTTAGAGGAAAACATAGGCAGAAACATAGGCAGAACACATATGACATAAATCACAGCAAGATCCTTTTTGACCCACCTCCTAGAGAAGTGGAAATAAAAACAAAAATAAACTAATGCAACTTAAAATCTTTTGCACAGCAAAGAAAACCATAAACAAGACAAAAAGACAACACTCAGAATGGGAGAAAATATTTGCAAATTAAGCAACTGACAAAGGATTAATCACCAAAATTTACAAGCACCTCATGTAGCTCAGTATCAAAATAACACAAACAACCCAATCCAATAATGTGCAGAAGACCTAAATAGACATTTCTCCAAAGAAGATATACAGATTGCCAACACACACATGAAAGGATGCTCAACATCACTAATCATTAGAGAAATGCAAATCAAAACTAGGGTGAGGTATCACCTCACACCAGTCAGAATGGCTATCATCAAAAAGTCTATAAACAATAAATGCTGGAGAGGGTGTGGAGAAAAGGGAACCCTCTTGCACTGTTGGTGGGAATGTAAATTGATACAGCCACTATGGAGAACAGTATGGAAGTTCCTTAAAAAACTAAAATTAGAGCTACCATATGACCCAGCAATCCCACTACTGGGCATATACCCTGAGGAAACCATAATTCAAAAAGAGTCATGTACCACAATGTTCACTGCAACTCTATTTACAATAGCCACGACATGGAAGCAACCTACGTGTCCATCAAGGGATGAATGGATAAAGATGTGGCACATATATACAATGGAATATTACTCAGCAATAAAAAGAAACGAAATTGAGTTATTTGTAGTGAGGTGGATGGACCTAGAGTCTGTCATACAGAGTGAAGTAAGTCAGAAAGAGAAAAACAAATACCATATGCTAACACATATATATGGAATCTAAAAAAAAAAAACAGTTCTGAAAAACCTAGGGGTAGGACAGGAATAAAGATGCAGACGTAAAGAATGGACTTGAGGACATGGGGAATGGGAAGGGTAAGTGGGACAAAGTGAGAGAGTGGCATGGACTTGTATATACTATCAAATGCAACACAGATAGCTAGTGGGAAGCAGCTGCATAGCACAGCGAGATCAGCTCCGTGCTGTGTGACCACCTAGAGGGGTGGGATATGGAGGGTGGGAGGGAGACAGAAGAGGGAGGAGATATGGGGATATATGTATATGTATAGCTGATTCACTTTGCTATACAGCAGGAACTAACACACCATTATAAAGCAATTATACTCCAATAAAGATGTTAAAAAAAAAAAAAGAAATAGGGACTGAACAAATGGTTTCCTATGTTTTACAATGGGGCATCTCTAATAGTACAAAACGTCAACAACCTGGGGTGATTTTAATGGTATTTGCTACCTATTGCATAGCACTTACTATGTACCTAGTATTCTGTTACGTGCTGTACAAACAATATCTTATTTAAAAATCACAATTCTATGTGTTGAAAATTCTATACTTATTACACAAATAAGGAACCCAAGGATCAGAGACCTTACGTAACTTGATCAAGATGGCTCAGCAAGTTATTGGAAGAACCATAATTTTAAGAGAGCCAATTCTACATTAAGGTATCTTAAAAATGGTTATAACATAATAATAACATAACAATGGTTAATATATTGCCTATACATTCAAATCAATTTCAAATCCCCTTTAAGAGTTCCCAAAGTTCATGTGGAATATTTTAGCTATAAGTATTAATATTCATTCATAATACCTTTAAATTTTTGAGCACCCCCATGCATATCACAGATATGATTTTAATAAATATGTATGCTATACAATCCATGAAATATTAAGAAGTGTTAAATTATAATTAAGAAGTGTTAAGTCTATATTCATTCATAAAAATGCTCACTATACCTTGTTAAGTGAAAAGGAATCAAGTCTAAAAGGTGTTTTTTTGTTTAATTATGAATGTACATTAATGTATAGAAAAGTACTTCAAAGATTATACAGCAAAACATTACCCATGATCTCCAAATAATGAGGTTATGAATGATTTTTCTGAATTTTTATCTTTATGTTTTTCAACTATAAACATGTAAAGACAACAGAATATGAAGTAAATTATGAAAGAATCTATAATATAATTATTATTTTAAAGTTTATTGTTTAAAAGTTCTAAGATAGAGCATATGTAATCCAACTGTCTACTTTAACAAAAGTTTGAAAGAATATTGTTGGAAAGCAAACGAAAGAGGGACGGGGGACAACCAAATAATGAAAACTTAAATCTCATTAGCTCTTCTACTATTCAAATCACTATAATAGAAGGTATAACTCTCCTGACTCAACAATACGATCTGCTACCACTAATAGCTCTGCTGAAATGAAGTGTCTGCAGCCCTTTAACGCCTTGAAGCTGACTCCACCTATACATATTTTTCCCACCCCCTCTAATCCATTTATTAATTCATTCAAAAAATGTTTAGGCTCCCTCTCTATATAATGATCTCATACATGAATGTATATACTCTCCTACTTTAAATGTCCAACACCTAATCAGGTACCTAACAACAACAGGCACTCCTGAATAAAATATCTCTTGAACTAAATAGAAAAAGAATAAAGTTTGGTGCCTGTCTTCAAGAAAATCCCAGTTTGGTAGGGCTCCCTAGCATTATTTGCTTGCAGCATCATTTCTTCAAGGATATAACCTATCACAATCTTCCTGACACTTCCATACTCACTCTCAAAACGTCAACCGCACCCCATCCCAGAAACGAATACAAATCCTCAGTGTTAAATAAATGTAATTTTTAAAATGAAGAATGCAATATCAAAAGTGCCATATTTAAATAAAAACTACCACCTACAGGATAAAAAAAAATAAACCATTCAACTTTTCACCTTATTTTTTTCCTTAAAAAACAGTGCAATACATCTTAAATTACTTCACTGCCTGTTGCACAGAGAGTCCCAGTGATAGATCTATTTTATTATTGTTTGCTTCAATACCTATTTCCCTCCTTTCTTCTGGCTTCCAGCAACATTCTCAAAACCATGCTTACAAACAATAAATACTAAAAGCAGTGGCACTGAAGCATGACATACTCATTCTCTTCGAAGACTGGTTACTACCAGAGCACAAAAGTCCAGATCTGCACCCTCATGAGTAACATTATTTCTATTTAAAAACTCCCAGAGAAGACAGAGGCAGCCATGTAATTATGTATCTGCAGCCACTCAATCTGCCCAGCCTCCTGCTTATTAGACAGTGTGCAGGACTATGGAAAACATTAGTCAATCGGTCTCACAGGTCTCACAAATCAACTCCAAAATCAAAGCCGGAGCTTTGGTTGTGTGTTTGCTTGCTTTGCTTTCTTTGTTTTATTTCTCATCCCGGGAAAACACTACGTTTCAAATTCCCTCCCTTTAACTCGCTACTAGAATGAACACCTAAACAATAATTGTACCCCATCAAGAACTGGGCAGCTCAACAACTGCTGAGAAAAGTATGTTTGACATTTTTCTCCACAAGACTCCATTCTCAGTTCCTGTACCGGTTCAGTGAACATGGCTATAATTGAGAGAAGTCCAAATGCCAGGAAAGAGTCATCCTTCAGGAAATATATATGTATATATTTAACATACTTTATACAGCTCACTTTAAGTGAAACTAGATTTTTTTTTCCAAATTCATATCAAAAAAGTAGTATTTGGCAGCATTTTCTTATTAACATTCTAAATTTTAAAAATGAGATGCTTCCAAGTATGATAATAAGTAAATTATGATATGGTTCACTAATTATTTCCTATAGTTCTGTGGTATCAAGATGTAACTTAAAATTCTAATTTTTAACCAAAATCTCCCACTCTCCAAGATTTTTTTAGTAAATAAAAAGAATCAAAGATTTTTCAGGACAGAAAAAAATATTTTCTCTTGTTCAAGGGGGAAAAAAAAGCTAAAAATCCTCAACCAATTACAAAATAAGTATTCCAAAATAAAATTCTATGTCCAGTTTCCACAGCTCCTCTACATAGTTCCAAAACCCCTTTGTAGTCCCAACACCTCAGGTTAGCAAACAGTGATTTAATGACTTCATATGTATATGTGAAAATGAGGTATCTTCCACTGAAAGAAAAGCAGCTCATTCATTGGAAGCAAAAATTTATTTTTTTGAGGATAAAAAATACAAATCTAAAATTTAAAAAAAGTGAAAAATCCCTTCATATCCAAATACTCTAAAACCAATACTAATACTAACTTTAGGTACTTGAGTCACATAAATTCTCTAAAGCCTACGAATGCATTTTAACTTTAATTTCCGAAAAGTATTTCTATAAGTGTTATTCCTCCTGCATCCAACTCAACTGGATTACAATCAAGATTTTTAAGATACTGGCTGAAATACCTGTTACTGGACCTAATTTACTGGCAATAAGGCCCAGAAATAGCCATATAAAATTTTTTTCACATCACTATTATGCACATCAAACTGTTTTAAATGTCTCCTGGTGGGTACACTGCTTTTTAATTAAAGTTACTTGAATTCATAATCAAGAAGATTTATTTTTTGCCTCTTTAAAGGAATAAGATGGACCATATCAAGAATTCAAATTTACCTGATGTTCCAGTTTTGGGAAAATCCAAATATATTTATTTTTCATAAGATCATATTTCTCCTATCAGGATATATGATATCTAGCAACACATCTAGCAACACATCTCCCTTCAGAATATTTTTTGTACTAAAAGTGACCTCAGGATTCTCCTGAGACACATCAGGATTGAGAATACATATGAGAAATGCCCTTCTCTACAGGAGGCAGCCTTCAGTTTCTTTTTAAGAACAATGAGATGTTCATCTCAGGACATGAAGAGGCAGAGATGGCTCAAAGAGTTATATATAGATGTTGCTAAGCAACCTTGGGGCTTTACATGAGTTATGTTTCAAGCTTGCATCAACTAGAGGGATTATTCCAAATGTCGCAGTGGTATTCCCCAGAGCTGATGATGCTCACTTAGTTTTCGGCACCAAAGTGATGTTGCACAGCTAGGATAGTTGGCTATGCCTTGGTGACTTCAGTGAGAAGTGGCAAGGGAGATGAAGGGGTATCGGTGGGGAATTTCTGGTCCCCTTTGTTCTCTTCCCTAAGGCAGAAATGGATGCCCATGGTGATATCCAAATCAACCAGATTATTAAATTGAGGCACTTCAATGGGCAGGATACTTGGTATTCTTCAATAAAAATATGAAAACACAAACCATGCTGAATCCCTGGGCAAAATGCTCTTCAAATCAGAATTCTTCAAATGTCACACATCTTTTCCCTTGATGCAGTATGTGTAACATCTCCCAAAAGGAAACCCACAGATCTTATCATTATTTGAGAACAAACAAAAGTCACAAATTAGAACTCTATTATGAGAAACAGGGGAAAAAATCATTATGTGGTGAGTGTTAGAGAATCTTTAAGCCAATAGATGGGAATTTGACCAAGGCATCCCCAGAAAAATAAACTACTTTTTATGATGAGTTATCAGTCCAGACATGTTAATTTTCTATACTTAAATGTTTAGAGATGAGTAATTTTTGAGTCACCTGCCATTGCATAATCATTGCATAACACAAAGCCAAATATCTCCAATTTAGTTCTTCATTTGATGAGACACTTTAACAATTTTTAAGCTAAAGTACAAAAGGGAATATGAATGTCAATATAAAATGAGACTCCTACCAAAAATAGGAAAAAAAGGAGGCAGTATATTTTTAAATATCTTTCGGAAGATAAATTCATGCTGAATAAATTGAAGTGACATTTGTTTTCTCATAAATTCCAGCCTGTCCTGATAGCCTCCGAAGTAACAGATTCTTAAATGTAGCCTTTTTTCACTAAAACTGACACATAGCCAGAATTGTCCAGGCATAAGATTATTTTTAAAGATGCTCATAGGATAAATAGACTCATATTAACTAATTATATAGAATTATCAATTAATCTCCCAGTTAACGCAGCGTTACCAATAAAAATTAGTTTCCTGGCAGTATCTGTTTATTTGTGTATAGATTAGCTGTTAAATCACAACTATTATAAAACATTGCAAATGAGCCAAAAGATATAATAATACTAAGGGGAAAAAGGAATGATATCAAAACTTTCTGAATTTAAAATGTCTCACTGAGCAAGAATCTGCCTCATATAAAATATAGAAACAAAGACATCGGTCACCCTAAAGATAGTTAAATGTATTCAAAGTAATTTAAACTTTAGAAAAAAAATACAAAATTTAGTAATTTATGAAGTAGAAACTCTATAGGTGGGGGAGAGGAGGAACTATAACAATGCCATAGAAATCAATTTATCCCAATTACATTCATATGCTTTATAACTACCTTGGCCATAGAACTATCTCATCATAGATAGTTCATGGAAATAATATAAAATCACCTCACCCAATTTTTCCTCTAAAGAGAAGAAACAGGCAGGTATTAAAAGAAAAGAAACTAGAAATAGTAAATCTGGCTATCAGTGAATTACCAGTCTAGTCTCAATCTAACACCTTTAGTTTAGCCATATACTGCAATAGAATCTACAATAGAAATACATCCTAATTACTACTTGGCCATCTAAAGAAAAAATAAAAAAGGAAGGAAGGACAGGAGGAAGAGAGGAAGGAAGGAAGGAAGGGAGGGGGGGAGGGAGGGAAGAAATAAATGTTCCAAAGAAAATGGCACAATATGAAAAACCACTACTATGAAATTAATTCTAAATCGAATCTTTACTGATTCCCTCTTAAACAAAAAGATATATAATAACAAAAGAAGTGATTAAATGTTTATCATTAAAAATGTGAGGAAATTCTTTAAAGTGTTCAAAATATGTAGAGTATCTTCCATTTTTCCCCTCCAAATTCACCATCCAATATTTTCCACCCTAACTTCAAGAAGCTGATGTATGTGGGCTGCATTAAAGGGAACCCATGCCCTTCTCAGCAGACAACTGCTCTCCCATTGAAAAGCAGTTCCAGCTTACTGCTAGGTACCAGTAGAAATTAACCACCTGCCCATTAACATCAAGTGACTATGAGATTTGAACTGCCCATGGTGAATTGGATGTTATCTGTTCCACCAAACCTTTAAAACGGACATGCAGAAAGGAATTCCATTCCAAAACAGAAGTGGTAATACACAAGACCAAACTCAAGCAGGTCCGGAAAGCAAAAGTAAACTAAACTACACAAGCAAGTAACTCAGACTACCAAGGCACTTGCTGCTACTATGTTACTGCCTCTCTCTAATTCCACATGTTTGGCCTCAATGGGAGCTCCTGATGGCTAAGAAACAGAGGAAAATGCGCAAGCCTGCATAATGGATGCATCTGAACAGTATGCTTGCATAGTTAGAAGTATACTACAACTCCACTCAGTGGTAACCTTCTAAGTGAGCGAACTGGGTTGTACATCTGGTTGTCCACTTGGAGTGGAACAAGAAGTAACAAGAAGTATAGCTCGCCATTGACTTACAGGCTAGCAACTATTACATGGTCTGGCCAGCAACGTATAAACTTGGAAACACAGAAATTTAAAATCGGTGACAGAGAGGTATGTTGATTGACCTCTAGGAATAGGTACAAGAGTATGTTGATATCCTGTCCCATGTAAATACCCATCATAGAACATGCATGAAGGGGTAGGCTCTTAAACATCAAGTGAACAAGTTGACCCATTCAGCGGATGTCAGTCAGCCATTTTCCCCAGTGAATACAGCCCTTGCTCATGTACAAAGTTGCTAGAGTGGCAGGAATGTATGCTATACGTGGATTCAACAACATGGTCTTCTCTTCATCAAAGCTAATCTGGCTACCACCTATGCTGAGTATGCAGCCAGCCAAGAGCAAGCTGGCCCCATAAGCCCCTAGAATGTTACCATTCTCTGGACTGATCAACTAACTACTTGGTAGCAGAGTTGATTTCACTGGACAAGGAGGTACAGCACATTCTGTGTATAGATTTGTCTTTGATGTTTCCACTAGTATCACCATTCATGAACTTATACTTTATCAATTGCCATATTGGATGACACAATAGTGCCTCTGATCAGAGCACATATTATACAGATAATGAGCTTACAATTAGGCAATTCACTTGTAGTATTACCAGATGTTTCATCACCCCAAACATCCTTTTCCACCCTTTATAAAATGGTACGGTGGCCTGCTGAAGGCTCAGTTATGATGACATTTAGTAGGCAATGGACTGAGAGCTTGAGGTACTGTGCTGTGAGATACAGTATATGCTTTAAATTAGCAGCCAAGATATAGTGTTATTTCCCATAGGCAGAATACAGGTCCAGGAATCAAATAGAGGAGGTGAGGTATAGCCCCTCTCAGTATCATATCTGACAAGGTACAGGAAGAATTTTGCTTCACACTGGGATTTTAGGCTCTGTGTTTAGAGCTACCAGTTCTCAAGGAGGAAATTCTTCCACTAAGAAATATGGTTATATTTTCAACTAATTGAAAGCTAAGACTACTCTCTAGCCATTCTGTGGTCTTCGTGCTACCGAACCATGGGAAGAAGAGGAGGAAATTGAGATACAGTTTCACAATGGAGGTCAAGGAATATACTGGGAAGTCTCATAGTCCCAGTAAGGGACAACCCAATAAAAACAAAACCACCAAGGACTCAGATCCTACAAAAATGAACCTCATAAAGGTTCCCATAAAGGTTCTTCTTGCAAATAACCCCATCTAGCCAAGGTGGAGGGTGAGGGTTAGTAGAAGGAGGCAACTCTGATTACAATGGGACCTGGAGCAGCTATGCTTTGTATCACTTAATCATATATTTTCTTTCTTCTTTCCTCTGTGCTATCTTATTTGAAGAATATCAGTGATAGTCGATGCTTTATATTTCAGTGAGGATACGACCAGTTTGACATCACCTGATGATAAAATATCTAACAGGACTTTGTGCATTACCTGTGTTGGAATCACAAACTTTTTACCTTAAAAAAAAATAAGAGTGTAGGCGAAGAGGCAAAAAGGACAGACTATGCCAGACTTCTTACATTTGTCCCGGCGGGCCCATTCTCCATCATTCTGCACACTGTTCTCTGTACCAAAAATATGACCTGTATGAACTATATCAGCAGACTTCTGGTGTCCAGTGGGTCTGGCCATTGAAGAGATCCAGGAAGACATCACAAAGAGAAAGGTGAGTAAATCAGGATACTTGTTCTCCAGGCTTCCTCCTTGTAATTGAGTTGACCCTGTCCCTGGACCAAAGACCACTGAGCTTCTCAAAACAGATGACTCTACATGATATTCTCCTTTGTGATTATATTAACTGCCCCTTCCATTATTCCTTTAGGGCTACATATGGTAACTCAGAAGCTAAGTCCCTGGTCACTGTATTATCCACTGTGGTTTCCCTACTACCGTATCTTTATAAATAAATCATCCTTAGATTATACTGTTTTGATTGCCATCTGTTTCCTGCGGCAGCCCTGACAGATATAAGTCTAAAAACTTACCTTGATCCCCAAATAAACTAATTTTTTTACCTTTATCCCCAAATAAACTAATTTTTTATTTCTAATCACTCTACAGGAAATAATAGGAAGAACAAAAACAAAACAATAACATACAAAAAACTTTTTAGGTATTCTGCTCATAGCACCATGAAGACAACTGTATGATTTATTTGTTTATTACTATAGCCCAGCACCTAACACAATGTCTGACATACAGTCAGCATTAAAACATTGCTTTTAAATCAATGACTAAACATAAACACTATGAGAATTGCAGGGATCCAAGTCAATAAGTAAAATGAAATAGAAAGCCTGCTATTAATCAACATAATTATCACTCACAAACAGGACATTAGACTACAACACAGCACCTTTCATATTAGGCAAATGTACACAGCAAGCCCATTTCTATCCAAAATAATAACTAAAATCGCAGATTCAACTATATTAAAAAATATTCCAAATAAATGTGGTCATTGTTCCTACCATCTATGAGATTTAAACACATTTAAATCTGCAAGCTACAAACAGTGACACCCAAGTTCTAGTACTGTTCCTGTAACTAGATAACAGCCACAGCCCAGGTCACTTAAATTCTTCTCTATTGTTGATGCCAAAAAACCTCATAAACATCCTTAATTCCTCTCTTTATCTCATATCCAATCCATTAGGAGGTGCTTTTGACTCAATTTTTATAATAAATCCAAAATGCAATCACTTTTTACCACCTCCATTGCCACAATACAGGTCAAACCACCATCATCTCTCACCCGGATGATGCAAGAGCCAAAACTCGTCTTCGTGCTTACAACTTTGCTTCCTACAATCTTTTACAATACAGCCACTCAGAGTAATTGTAATGATTAATTTTATAAGTCAACTTGAATGAACTATGGGGTACCCAAATATCTGCCTAACATTATTTCTGAGTGTCTGTGAGAATGTTTCCAGATGAGATTAACATTTGAACCAGTAGACTTAGTAAAACAGATTGCCCTCCACAATGTGAGTAGGCATCGAATGATCCTTTGAGAGCGTGAATAGAACAAAAACGCGGAGGAAAGGAGAATTTGCTCTCTCTGCCTGACTGCAGAGCTAGGGCATCGGTCTTCTGCCTTAGGACTAAGACATAACATCCGCACTCCTGGTTCTCAGGCCTTTGGAGTTGGACTAGAACTTATCCCATCTGTTCTCCTGGTTCTCAGAACTTTGTACTTGGACTGGAACTAAAACACCAGCATTCCTGGGCCTCCAGCTTGCAGACAGCAGATCGGGGGACTTCTCAACCTATATAATCACATAAGCAATCTCCTCAAAATAAATCTTCATGTGTGTGTTTGTGTATGTTGATCTGTTTCTCTACAGAGCTCTGAATAATACAGTAATCATTTTAAATCATAAGTAAGATCATGTAATTTCTCTGCTTAAAACTCTCCAGTGGCTCTCCGTCTCACTCACACTAAAAGCCAACCAGTCTTTACAGTAATCCACAAGCAAGCACTTGTATATTCTGAGACTTAAGCAGTTTTCTTTCTTATGCCATTTCTTTCTGCTCTGTCCCTAACTCACTATTCCAAACAAACTGTTCTTTTTCCACTTTCCTGAATACTCCAGACAAATCCCTGCCTAAGGGCTTCTGCAATGGCCATTTCCTCTGTCTGGAAAGCTCTTCCACAGATATCTGCACAACTAATTCCCCTTCAGGTCTTTGCCCAAATGCCAGATTCTCTCAATAGTTCTGACCTTGAAAAAAACACCTGTTCAAAACTTCCCCTTCATTCCAGTGTCCCTTATATTTCTCCCTGTTTTCTTTTTGCCATAGCATTTATCATCCAATATGTGTTAGGTTTATTATGTATCACTTGTCTCCTGCTGTGAGAAAGTAAGCTCCTCAAACTTATGGATTTTAGTCTGTTTTGTTCACTCTTAGATTCCAAATCCCTGTAATGGTAATTGATGGATAGTAGACTCTAAATAAATTGCTGAAATGGATTCTATTTCCTTACTTGAACAAAGGGTAAGAGTTGGACAAATTTGCCTCTCTTACCTATAAAAGTATTTATTTTCTGTAGTCATCTGTTACTTTACTAAATATAAATAAGATTTTACTCATTAATAGCATTAGGTATAATCAAGTATAAAATATTTGAGGATAGAAATATCCTGATTTATTTCCAAAGTTTTCCAAACTAACTTTTATTCTCATTTTTACATACAAGTCATTAAACAATAGAGTTTTATTTTTAAACACCACAGTAATTTTTTCATATGGGTGAGTATACGTATAAAATAAATACACTAAATTCCATAGTTTTTTTCTAGTAGACAAAACAACAAAAAATAACCACTATTCAAAAACAAAGTTCAGTCAAAAAGCTACAGTAATTTGTATTTCAGAGATCTGCTACTGTGTAATTTGTTCAAAGTGAATTTCCTCTTTTCAAATTAATATGAAGTTCTTTGTTTTTCTTTATTTAAATACCATTCATTTGGAGAATGAAAAAAAAACCCTATAGACTCAAAGACGTGTTAAACCAATATTTGAACACTGTATTTAGATAAGTTTTGCAGAATTACCAGATTAAAGCACAGAGTTCACCATCTACTTTCTGGTATGTATGAATCTCACTAAGGCATCTAGACTACTTGTTATTCCTTGCTCATCAGATACAAAAAGCATGATGGCTTTAGTACAGTATACTGGCCCATGATGATGTTCTCTAGATATTCAGATGATTAAGTTCTGTATTAGTCTAGATTCTCCAGAGATACAGAACCAATAGGAGATATATAGATATTTATTAAAGAGACTTATTAAAGGAATTGACTTACATGGTTATGTGGTTATGGAGACAGAGAAGGCCCAAGATCTACACTCAGCAAGCTGGAGACACAGGAAAGGCAATGATTTAGTTCCAGTTTGAACCTGAAGGCCTGAGAACCAAGAGGGCTGGTAGTGTAAGTTTCAGTCAAAGTCTGAAGGCAGGAGAAAATCAATATCCCAGCTCTAAGACAGTCAGGAAAAGAGAGGGAATTCTCCCTTACTCTATGTCTTTTTGTTACTCTATGTCTTTTTGTTCTATTCAGGCCTTCAGTGGATTAGATTAGACCCCCCCACATTAGGGATGGCAATCTGCTTTACTCAATCTACCAATTCCAACATTAATCTCATCCAGAAATACCCTCACAGACACACCTAGAGCAATGTTTAGCCAAATATAAGGGCATCCTGTGGCCCAGTCAAGTGGATACATAAAATTAACAATCACAAGGTACCTATGAACCATATTATTACAGAGATCAAGAAACTGTCATTGCCCCTGCTGTAAATATATGAAGGTGTTAGCTCTTCTCTGTGGCTTGAAGGCCATCTGCCGTCTGATTGTCCTAATTGGTAAAGAAAAAAAAAAAAAATGCCAGATCAATTGCTGCATACCAGGTACCAAAGACTATATTGATACTACATTTTAGAAAGGAAAGCAATTGGGGCTTCCCTGGTGGCGCAGTGGTTGAGAGTCCGCCTGCCGATGCAGGGGACACAGGTTCGTGCCCCGGTCCGGGAAGATCCCACGTGCCGCGTAGTGGCTGGGCCCCTGAGCCATGGCCCCTGAGCCATGGCCGCTGAGCCTGCGCGTCCGGAGCCTGTGGCGCAGTGGTTGAGAGTCCGCCTGCCGATGCAGGGGACACAGGTTCGTGCCCCGGTCCGGGAAGATCCCACGTGCCGCGTAGTGGCTGGGCCCCTGAGCCATGGCCCCTGAGCCATGGCCGCTGAGCCTGCGCGTCCGGAGCCTGTGCTCCGCAACGGGAGAGGCCACAACAGTGGGAGGCCCGCATACCGGAAAAAAAAAAAAAAAAAAAGCAAAGCAAGCAATTGGAGTCACTCTGATTAGGTTTCCCTTAGTCTATATTTATTCTCCAAGACCCATCTGTCAAATCAGCAAACCAAAAGGGAATGTTACAGAAATCTCCATTTTTGTATCCTTCAAATATTTGAAGGTGGCCCTACTCACTGCAATGTTTCCAGGAATGTAGTACTGCTTAGGGTTTTCTCTTTTGTTAGGAGGGGCAGTTCCAGAGGCTTCAACTTAGTCCTTCCTAAATAGTCCTCATTCCATTAGAAGTCAGTGTGAAAACTGTGCCAATTCCCGTGCCTGTTGCAACTATGCACTCAGGAAAGTTAAGTATCCACAGGATTAGTCTGACAAGACATTGGAGCCACACTGATGAAGATTAAGTGACCTCCATAAGCCTCAACTCTGACTGATGTGCCACTGTGGCATTTATGTCCCCAAGATAAATCCAGAATCTGTTTTTATTAATTCTCAGAAGTCTGGGCTTTTTCCTGGCAAATAGCAGATGCCTTTGGGAAAGGCTTGAAAGACTTAAAGTATATATTTGTGGTAGCATTTTATGTCCCTTCTTAAGGGAAATCAGCCTTTAATCAGGAGAAGCTGTTCTCCCTGTTTCAGTAACACAAGTCAAATTTCTATTCAGCATATCTAGAAATTCCCCAATTATACAGATTAAGTAAAAATTCAGTAATCAGCCAATGTATCACAGTCCTAAGGACATGATGATCAATCAGCCATACCACAGAACCCTGCATTTCAAAACACTGACTGCTCTTCCACACTTGAAGCCTATTACTGGAACAGAGAAGGACCCTGTGGGACTCCTGGGCATGAAAGCCTTTCTGTGTCCCCTGTTTCTTGTTTGTAGGGAATAGCCTTCAGCCTCCATGACCTTCCCTGAGTTTCCAAAAGGCAGGTCCAAACAGTAGCTAATCAGGGAAGGGAGGGGTTGCAGAGACAAGGGAGGGGCATCCAAGAAACAATAGTGCAGCCTTGGGGCAGGGTCCTGGTTCCATCTCAACGGATACACATAAAAATATCTTTGAGCTCTTTTACAGAACTAAAACCCCCAACAAATGGAAGATGTTAGTATTCATTCCAGAGAAGGTCATAGTTTGATAACCTCAAGAAGTTCATCAGGAGACCACCTGAGGCCCTGCACACACCCTGATCCTTATCAGCAACTCTGCCCTTGAACCACTGCTATAAAACTCCTCACCAGATCCTCCCAGGTTGCCACACACAGTTTTTCAGGGCATGAGCCTGCTGTGTCTCCCTTTGTCTAGCAAAGCAATAAAGCTATTCTTTTCTACTTCACCCAAAACTCTGTCTCCAAGATTCAATTCAGCACCAGTGCACAGAGGCCAAGTTTTCAGCATCATTATGGCAACTATAACTACTTTTTTTTTTTTTTTGGCGGTACGCGGGCCTCTCACTGCCGCGGCCTCTCCCACTGCAGAGCACAGCATCCGGACACGCAGGCCCAGCAGCCATGACTCACGGGCCCAGCCGCTCCGTGGCACGTGGGATCCTCCCGCACCGGGGCACGAACCCGTGTCCCCTGCATTGGCAGGCAGACTCTCAACCACTGCGCCACCAGGGAAGCCCCATTTCTTAATTCTTAATCAAAGGTGACCCCTCTAGAATCTCAGGGCAGAGTGACAAGGTGGATGACAAGACTATCCATGATAAACCTACTCTACTATTCCCAACTTCCTATGGCTCTTCCTTCCTCCACAGCCTGAGAGTGTTCAGGCATCTCAACCGCATTAAATGTTAGCCATTGTTGAGTTCAGGTTCTAGTCAAATAATCAAGCAAACTATTGAAGCCATTTCCAGAAGTTCAACTAACACATTAAATCCAGATTATTAAGAACACTCATTTCGATAAATCTGGCTCTGTCTGAATTAAGTATATTCATATCAGTATGTTCCATCCCCCTTAGTCTACTTTTCTTAGAATTCAACCCAGTACATTACTTCCAGATTGCTGCTGATACAAATTAGCTTGCTTACCTGACATGCCAATCATCCCTGTAAAAGGCTAGGATGTGAAAGGCTAGGCTCAGTTATGGTCCTGAAGAAATTGAAAGAAATAAAGGTAGATCCTGAAGAGAACAGTATCCCTTTCCCTGAAAAACTTATAAATGATCTCCATACCTCTGGTTTATTTGTATTCATTTTCATACTTGGCAATCTCTTGAATCAGTATTTTTCTTTTCCATTTATACAACTACCATCCCATTCTAAGCTACTGTAATCACTTACCCTGAGTGCTGAAATTGCCTCCTAACACTATGAAAATGTAATTGTTACATACCATTCAGCCAAGGAAACTGTAATGAAAACATGAAGACATCGAAGGTTATAAAAAGGCCTTACTTTCTCAGAAAAATCATTCTTGCAGATATATGGAAAATAGAAGGCAGGGGAAGGGAGAGGCGGAGGCAGGTAGAGAGTAGAAGCAGGAAGGCCGTTCCAAATCGGATCAGACATTGATAGTGGCTTGGACTAGAGTGTTAGCACCAGATATGTAAAACAACTGCAAGATTCCATAGGACATATTTTAGGGGATAGGGGAGGTAGTAAAGAAAGGATTTAATGATAATAGCAGATTTCTACTGAATAGGTATGTAGTGCCATTGACCTAAAAGAAAGAGACAGTCATCTCCAAGTGTGAATTTAAAGGTCAGAGAAAGTATCTGGGTATAGATACAAATTTTGAAATTGTATTTTGAAATGAATATATACATGATATTCAAAGCAGCACTACTCAAAAATGTGATCCATGGACCAGTGCTGAGCCACCTACTGTTTATCACTAGTCCACGACAAGAAAAGTACCAAACTGAGGTTAAGCACTTAGAAACTTTTATAGCAATTGTATACAGTAGTTGTATACCTTTTGAATATAACTTAAAAACTAGGCTTTTATTTTTAATGTCTTTTTATAATTTAATTATTCTAATAACTCTTGATGAATTTTATAAAAGTATCAGACTCTGGTAGATAATCAATTGAAAAAGAAAAAAAAACAGACCCACCATGTACCATAAGTTGGACAGCACTGATTTAAAGCTATGGTAGTAGAAGCAACCACTTGAGGAGAGAATCCTAGAGAAAAGCTCTAACTATGATTATGTATTTGATCCTTGTTGCCCTCATCATCCTTTAGCATCATAAAAATTGTATACCCTGGAATGTAATTCCCAAGATTGCTTTATCATCCATGTCTCCTTATTACCATCAATAATATTTTACTGAGCATGCTTCTTGCCAAGCAGTCATTGTATGGATTATCTCATTTCAAAATCTCAATAAAGCTAGTATTATAATCCCTATATTAATGATTTTAAAAATTGAGTCTAGGGAAGTTAAATAACTTATCCATGTCACATAACTAATAAGTCAGGGAGCTGAAATTTGAACACAGACCAACTGACCCAAGCCTCAGCTTTTAATTACTGCAAATATACATATATTGTCAACCTATCAATCAGCCAGTTTATACATTTTAAGGAAAATATTTCATGTGAAATCAAAGCTTCTGTGTATATAACTTCCAGATCTAGGAATTTATTTATATCTTGGTTATCAAGTAAGTTCTGTTTACTAACATTTATCACTGGATTACTCTTATTACCTCCAAGGAGGCAATAACTGCTCAAGAACAAAAGATAGGGGCACACCTCCTAAAATCAAATATACTGCCTGGTAAATACTGAGTGAGCTAAGGCCTACTTCAGGAGAGTTTGGATCTAAGAATCTAACTTTCTGTAACAGAAAAATAAAGTTTACTCTGCCCATCAACTTAGGCAACACAATAATGTGGTTGCACTGATTCTGCAGCTGACTTGATTTTTATTGAGAGTGTTTTCATTATCAACTTGGGTCTTTTCCATGAGGCTCCACAAACAGGTTAAGCCAACATAACCTTGGTTTGTCATCATTTGAGGACTAATTTATATACTCTACTTCTTTTTTTAGATTTTATTATTTTTAAAAAAATTTTATTGAAGTATAGTTGATTTACAATGTTGTGTATATATTCTACTTCTTTAGAAAAATATTTCTGCCAATTTTATTTTTAACCATAAACTTATATCGAAACATTACATAAATTAGGTATGGCTTTTGCTTAAGTTTCTAAATTTCCTTTCTATAGACCATAATAAATAAGATTACAAATTAATTATTACATATTATAGTACTTTTATTTAACCCTACACTTTTCCATTTTTTTGTCTAATTCACAACTGAATTTCATCTTACCTCCAAGAAAATGTGATATTAAATAATATTAACAATGGCTACTACTTATTTCAGTGTTTAGTATCTGACAGACAACATGTTGAACACCTTTAAATACATATTCCCACTAACGTTTATCCTTGGAACAACTCTGGCACATAAGTATTTTTTGCCTCATTTTCACATATGAAAAAACTGTGGCTAAGTGAAATTTTAAAAGTTCCAATGCAGAGCCAAAATTTAAACCTAATCTCACCTCAAAATCCATGTTCTTAATTATTATGCGCACTTTCTCCCCTTTGTAAAATGTACAAAACTCCCTTTGTAATGATCACTTCTAGAGAGCAGCTTACTAACATATATTCTCTTGCATTAATTTTCTCCAGTGGATTACAGTAAAATCATTTCCTTCTCTGGATTTGTGGGCACATAAGTATTAGATGCTGGATGAAAATTCAGGTGGCAAAATGAATTATTTTCTAATTGAAAGTCTAAATCATGATTCGGTTGTGGTGAATTCCTGACATGTTAATTCTGTTCCACAGACAAAAAACCTCTGAGAGATATAAGGAAGGTGCTTTGAAGCAAGCAATACAACTTCTACTGAAACGACCACATGATCACTAGAATATCTGTTAATTTTAACATGGGCTATTTTAGCACAATGTGAAGATTACTAGACTGAGTTAATGCCCTTACAAAGAGAAATTCTACCATCTTAGTTAAGCCACTCAAAGTAGCAACAGCACAAGCTCCTTAACTGTAAAGTAGAGATAAAGGCACAAAATTAAACTTAGCTGAAAAATGTGCAAGAATTTGACTAGCAGTGATGCATTTTATGCATTCCAAGCACTACAGAGAAAAACAAGAAATTCTGATTCTTATAATAAAAGACTGAGTTTCTTGAAAACATCGGTAAATATGTTTGGGCAACTAATGTGAAAGAAAAAATAAAAGGAAGGAAGAAAAGAAAGAAAGGAGGAAGAAAAGAAAGAAAGGAGGAAGGAAAGAAAGAAGGGAGGGAGGAAAGGAGGCAGGGAGGGAAAGAAAGGAAGGAAAAAAACTGATGTTCTTGGGTGGAGGTAAGTAGACAGTCAACATAGTCAACAACTTCACACATTCTTTGGCCTTGCTATTCAAATTTTGGTCCAGCACCATCACCTGGGAACTTGTTCAAAATGCACATTGAACAAGCCCAGCCTCCGACCCACTGTATCTGCATTTTAACAAGATCCACAGATGATCCAGAGGCAGGATTCTTGGCTATTTGTATTGTTACAGAAAGAAAGCAAAATCTGATAATGACTTTAGGTATCACTTATCATTTTCAATACCAGACTTTATCTTGTGGCCTTTGGCTAGGGACTGCAGCAATTTCCCTCAATTACAGTTACCTTCTGCCTAGTGTATTTACAGTTCACCACTGAACAACTCAGGGAGGTTAGGGCTGCCCACCCTCTGCACCTGGGAAAGTCAGAATGTGACTTACAGTTGGCTCTCCCTATATGCGGTTTCTCTGTATATAGGGTTCCTTCATGTATTCAACAAACCTCAGATTGCATAGTAATGTAGTACTTATTAGTGAAAAATACCATGGGCGAGTCGACCAGTACAAACCTGTATTCTTCCAGGATCGACTGTACTTAAAAGTTAAGTGGTCTCCAACAAGTGACCAGGTAGTTCATGACTTTATGTTTTTGTGGAGGTTTTTTTTCTGTTTTGTTTTTGCTTAAGAACCAACGTCACACATGAGTGGACACCAGTTTAAAAAAAAAATTCTCCCACTCACAGATGAAACCCTCATGAATTCTCAAATGGCTGATCTTGGATCAGCCTGCAAACACCACCATTTAAATGTATGTAATATATGAGTAAATATATGTAATATATAATACTAAGTTATTATCACCTATCCTCAATATCACTTGACTTCTAATTGGCTGACCAGCCAGAAAATCAATTAAGGGGCACAGAACAGAAATGGAACCAGGGAAAGCAAATGGGGGAAAGAAAACGGACAAAAGGCTCAGTTACCACAAAAACATGGCTAATAATTAATAAGTGTGTATTTGTCTCTGAAATTACCAGTTAGCTTTTATTAAGATAATATAGAAATTATGTTGTAGGAGCTCTACTCTTCATGAATTCATTCACTCAGGAAACAAACACTTCCTTCTCTAATAGACTAACATACACCAATCCTACTACATTGTACTATGCAGAAACATGGCAAGACAACATAAAGAAATCTAGTATAAGTTATTTGCATCCTTTCATTCTTTATAAGTTAAGTATGCCTGCAGATTTCTGATGACCAGGCAAGATGGAAGATGAAAAGAAATGGCTTAGAGTCTTATCAAAAACATTATTAAAATGAATGCTTAATTGTTGGTATGACAACCACTTGTAACAGTTCAGTCTGGAGTAAGTACTGTATTTATTGTCAGTTCTTGTAAGAAAATCTAAAATGCAGTAAATTCTCTTAAAAACTTTTTTTTGTTTCTCAGCTCTTACATGAACCTCACATACAACGTTCTTATTTATCTCCAAAAAAAAAAAAATTCATTGGGCTTCCCTGGTGGCGCAGTGGTTGAGAGTCCGCCTGCCGATGCAGGGGACACGGGTCTGTGCCCCGGCCCAGGAAGATTCCACATGCCTCAGAGCGGCTGGGCCCATGAGCCATGGCCACTGAGCCTGCGCGTCCGGAGCCTGTGCTCCGCAACGGGAGAGGCCGCAACAGTGAGAGGCCCGCGTACCGCAAAAAAAAAAAAAAAAAAAAAAAAAAAAAAAAAAAAAAAAATTCATTATAATTATTTCAACTTGAGTAAATAGTCTATTTTTTCCCATGCTACCCAATGAATGACTTATATCTGTCTATAACCAGGCCTCGACCTTAATTCCCAGGAAACCTGGAACATTTAATGGCTCCAGTCTTTGGGTACACTTGTACTATTTCTTTTTTTTTTTCTTTTTTAACATCTCTATTGGAGTATAATTGCTTTACATAAAGCTAATTTACTTTGTTATACAGCAGAAACGATTTCTTTTTTACCTTTCACAGTACTTAAATTTAATGACCCCCAAAATCCACTACTGCCTAATTTCAATCATGTAGTCCTCATTATTGAAAGTGATTTTACTATTAAATGAACATAAGTCTGATGGCTTCATTAGGAAATCACAATGAGCTTCTACTGTATTGCCTAAGAGTGTTGGAAAACACACACACACAAACACACAATTTCTTTAAAATCTAAAAACTATTTTTTTCTAGAAGAATCCATCACAAACAGAGCTAGAAAAAGTTAGAGAACCATTAAAGACTGAATGTTTGTGTGCCGCCCAAATTCATATGTTGAAATCCTAACCCCAGTGTGATGGCATCAGGAGGTGGAGCCTTTGGGATGTGATTAGGTCAGGAGAGTGGAGCCCTCACAAATAGGATTACTTTCCTTATAAGAAGAGACTGGAGAGAGCTTGCTTCCTCTCTCCCTCTCCTCTCTCTGCCAGGTGCGAATACAAGGAGATGACAGACATCTCCAAACCAGGAAGAGTGTTCTCACCACTGAATCTGTTAGTGCCTTGATCTTGACCTTTCCAGCCTTCAGAACTGTGAGAAATAAATTTCTGCGGTTTAAACCACCCAATCTATGGTACTCTGTTATAGCAGTACAAACTGACCAAAGCAGGAATCAACCAGACAAACCTGACTAGTCACTGGATAGAGGTCCAGGCCACCCATTATTCAGCTAAGATATCTCACACACAGACACACACACACACAAACACACACAGAAAATGCCAAGTGACTAGGATTCAGTTAGTTAAAAAAAATAGAGCATAAAATCAACAAAAGTCATACAGCAACCCAAGCTGGCTTTTTGTGGCTTATTCACATTGCTACTATTTCCTAGGATAAAACTGAACCTTAATCAAACAGCAGAGTAAAATAAAATAAAACCACAATGGCATTAATAAATAGAAATTAACGATATATCTATATGAAAAGATTGCCTTGATGACATAAAATTTAAGTGCCTAAAAGTTTAATATTATCATTGTGTTTTCAGCCTGAACTTTGCATTAGTACAAAAATGATTGCTAATAATGTATAATAATCAGTAGCATTACAAGTTTGAGAAATATTTCGTTCAATAAAATGTTTGATTTTTTTTTAAGCCAAAGAAAAAGTATTCAGACCTAGAGTGAATCACGATGTGATAGAGCCTCAGTTGTATTTAAAAGTGTATATTCTGTTTTAAGCTTTTCCACTACACTTGAGAAAGAGCAACGACAATATTCCCAAATGTCAACACAGATGGAAGTTGAGAGGAACAGCAATGAAATCTAAAATGCAAACCATAACCCAAAAAAGAAGTATTCTTCCTTTCTCATTTTTAACACTATGCTGACTACCTCAAAGAGAGGAAAATTCCCATTTTCTGCCATGTTTGTAAACAGATATCAGCACAATGAATGGGAAAACTTTTATTTCAACTCTGACAAGACATGATATAAAAGCCATTTTTATACACACACAAACGCACACATATATATGATATATACAAATGTATAATACATATTTATAGCATGGCCAGAGTTCTAATTTTATTTTAACCCTAAATCTCTCTATATATATAATTCTAGAATCTCTTGAAAGCCTTCATATTATTATAAATGTTTCAAACTCTACCTCAGTGTAAGCCATTATTGGCTAATGATAAGAGAACAATGGCTTTCTCTTGTATACCTCTGTTTACCAGATTTTCCCCGTTAAAAACCTAAATCCCTCAAGAGTATTTCCTTTTTACAGAATTCAGAACCAAAAGCAGCTTCAAGAGCCTCAGGTTAGAATGCTGTCTTACCTCAAGCAAAAATCAAGCCTAATTCATGATCATTTGGGAAGGCAATCCAGGTAATTTGTTTCATTCACTGTTAAGATACTACCTTAAAAAGGAATTTGCTGCCTATTAAATGAAACTGAATATCTTTTATTTATCTGTAAAAGTAAAACAATCTCTTATTCTAGCGTGAATACTGTTGTTCAAGAAAATTCTGTGGATGACTTTAAAAGCTCAGGTGGAAAGTTAGAATTCTATTCATTAAGAAAGCGAAGTCTGGCTTACAATCTAGAAAACTAAAACAGATTTGAAAAAAAAACAAGGTATGTCATCTCCTTAGTATAAAAATGAAATACTTTTGTGAACCACAGTAAAATCAACAAATAGAAGGCACTGGCATCTCAGCATTGCTATGCAGTAAACACACAAAAAAAGACATTCCTAGCACATTCATATAGAATGTTAACAGTGAAGGTGAATGAAGCCAGCAAGGATAGAAATTACTAGTGGCCTGGCTGGAAAAGCATGCTGGGCCTGAGGCAAAAGAAGTTTTTTAAATAGGAGAGTGTTTTGAAATAGAAAGCATGTTAAACAGAATTGCCCAAGGACTGCTAGGAAATGTAAAATTATGCTAGCTGCATTGGGAACAGCAACCTGATAAAAGCACAATGCACAAATTACAATCTTCTTCACAAGTAGTATTAGACACAAGAAAGGTTAAGCTGTATGTGAGAAAGGTTTTGCCCACCACAGGCCACTACATGATAGAAGAATTACTTTCAAACATTTCTAGAGACCCTCCAACAACTATGGTAATAAATATTTCTATATTTCTAATATCACAGAACAAGCTGGACTAGACTCCCAGTCAATATCTATTTCCAAAGCACCCTTTGAGTGCAAACCTCTACTCTAAACTCTATGGAAAACACTGAAAGACAATAATGTGTTCCATAAATATATTCTTCTCTTCTTAAATTCAAAATCCAGCATCCCAGGGATGCTGGGTGAGTCAGCATGTTCTGAGCAGCTACAGTGTGGAAAACACAAGACTGGAGTGAGAAGGAAAAGAGTATTCCACAAGAAGAATCTGACTGACCACTCACGAGGGCAAATACTTTAATAAACAGTAATGTTTTTGCTATTATTATAAGGGTAACTGTTAAGTATTCAAAGTGAGTAGGTGCAAAATGAATGAAAAGTATAAATGCTGAAGAAACTATCATTTAGAGGAAATTAAAGCAAGTCGTGAAGAAAAGGGCATAAAACACAAAACATATATGTGTTCGTGCACACACACACCCACTCACAATACTGTCATTAGTTTGAAGAATAATCCTTCCAACCCTCCTCCTTTATAAGCAGAGAGCAACTCAGGAATAATGCAAGTCATAATGAGTCACTACACATAAGCAAGATTCTTGGGACAAGGAAATTAGGAACAGCTGTAACTTGGGCTGAGTCAAAGTGAGGTTGGCATATCCCAAAAGGTCTAGGACTATCAGAGCATAGACCAGCCACCTGATTTCAGTTACTGTATCAAGAAAGACTAGATTTACTTTGGCTGACACAGGCTCTTGTTTTGTTTTATGTTTGTTTGTGCTATTTGTCATGGGACAGAAGTAATGCATTTAGCATATGAAAATATGACACAAATAAGAATCACCTAAACGAATAGGGCAAGGTGGACAAGCCATGCCAAATAATCTGGGGAACGTGGATACCTAGACACCCCCAGGTTAATTAAGTATGTGGCATATCTCCATATCTACATTTAAGACATCATCCATTTATCTTTTTTCAAGCATAAAAAAAGTCACCAGTCAATAATTTCTGACTCCCTCTCTCAGGCAAAATCAGAATCTGTCCAGGTCTACTTGCTTCTGTAATCATGAACACAGGGCTGACTGTACCTTTCTCCCTCCTTAATCTTCCCCTTCAATGTCTTTATGGGTCATGCCACCTCTTACCATAAAAGCTCCTCTTTGAAATATACAATCTAAGGCTGCACTCTCTAATACGGTAGCCACTAGCCACGTGGTTACTGAGCACTTGAAATATGGCTAGTCCCAAATGAGATGTGCTGTAAATGCAAAATACACATCAGATTCCAAAGACTTAGTATGAAAAACAAATGTAAAATATCTCAGTAATTTTTTAATGCTGAAACAGCAATATTTTGCATACACTGGATTAAATAGTATATATTACAAAAAATAATTTTATCTGTTTCTTTTTACCTTTTTTAATGTGGCAAATAGAAAATTTTTAATTACATATATGGCTCATATTATATTTCTAGTGGATAATGATGATCTAGGTGAGACATTTAGTGGGGGGTCAGGTGGAGTCATTCAGTGTTCATTTGCATTTCTGCAACCTTCCTGACTGGGTGATACTCATCAGAATGTCCCCCTGACTCATTCAGGAATAGGTATCCTTAGCTTACGCAGGAACTGCCTCATTGCCTCAAAAAATAGTCCACAATCCCTTCCAAAAGGAGCTTATCTGCTATAAAGAAACATACCGATATGTTATCAAATATGATTTATAAACTATTTTAGAGGGTTCAGTTCTTACAAAATGTGGCAATTCTTACACAAGAACATTTTGTAAATGAACCATTTTTGCAAATAAACTTCCACTTAAAAGCAACAAAAAACGTGTCAAATCAAATTATAACTTGTTATGCAGTCATCCCTCAGTATCCACGGGGGATTGGTTCCAGGACTGATGCAGATATTTAAGCCCATGGATGCTCAAGTCCTTTATATAAAATGGCATAGCATGTAATATTTGCATACAACCTACACACATCCTCCTATATACTTTATTTTTTTCTTTGAATTTTATTTTATTTATTATTTTATATAGCAGGTTCTAATTAGTTATCTGTTTTATACATATTAGTGTATATATGTAAATCCCAATCTCCCAATTCATCCCACCACCACCCCACATCCTCCCATATACTTTAAATCACCTCTAGATTATTTATAATACCTAATACAATGTAAATGTTATGTAAATACTTGTAAATACAATGTAAATGCTACGTAAATAGTTGCTAGTACAAGGCAAGTTCAAGTTTTGCTTTCTGGGACTTTCTGGAATTTTTTATTCCCGAATATTTTCGAGCCATGGCTGGTTGAATCCTCAGAAGTGGAACCTGAGAATTGGAAGGCCAACTGTAGTTTTAATAAAGATTAATATCTCAGCTATCATATCCTTTGACTCTTTCCAAAAGAGTCTCATAGAATTTGTCCACATTCTTCAAGACTCAGTCTTCCCTTTATAAAGAAATAAGTTTAAGAATTTAAGGCAATTCAAATGAACTCCTTTGTGCTATATACTCCCCTTCCTTAGCAGAATAGACATGCTTTTATCTCTTACAATGAATTTTATGCACAAATATCTACTATAATTGTGTTTACTTGTAATCTCCCCAATTAGAGCTCCCATCGAGTAGGAAGCCTATCTTATATTTGTTCTGCTATCACATAGAAAAATGCCTGAGACAAAGAGGATGTCAAAAATTGGTTTGTTAAATAGCAAATTATGCTGACAGCCTGTAACTCAGATGCCCATGTATACCCTGGAACAACGTATGTGGAGAATAATTTTTTCTATGTGATCACCTTCTATATATTATCCTAAAGACCCATAGGCAACAGTGAAACAGTGAAGATGTAAGAAAAGTAACTTTGATATTAAAATAAAACCACTTTTAGCTAAAATAAGTTAGAAAATCATGTGACCATTAAAAACTTAAATGATATGGTTAACTATACTGGTGTATATGGATTATTATTCTTAAAAAATTAGAATATTTACTTATAACTAATTTGGCCCATTACTAACTCAGTTTCTTTGTTTATAGATCTTTATTGGAATATAATTGCTTCACAATACTGTGTTAGTTTCTGTTGTACAACAAAGTGAATCAGCCATATGCATACATATATCCACGTATCCCCTCCCTCTTGAGCCTCCCTCCCACCCTCCCTATCCCACCACACTAGGTCATCTCAAAGCACCAAGGTGATATCCCTATGCTATGCTGCTACTTCCTACTACCTATTTTACAATCGGTTGTGTATATATGTCGATGCTACTCTCACTTTGCCCCAGCTTCCCCCTCCACATCCCCCATGTCCTCAAGTCCATTCTCTATGTCTACGTCTTCATTCCTGCCCTGGCACTAGGTTCATCAGTACCATTTTTTATTTTTATTTTTTTAGATTCCATATATATGTGTTAGCATATTTGCTTTTCTCTTTCTGACTTACTTTACTCTGTATGACAGATTCTAGGTCCATTCACCTCACTACAAATAATTCAATTTCATTTCTTTTTATGGCTGAGTAATATTCCATTGTATATATGTGCCACATCTGCTTTATCTATTCATCTGTCAATGGATATTTAGGTTGGTTCCATGTTCTGGCTATTGTAAATAGTGCTGCAATGAACATTGGGGTACATGTCTCTTTTTGAATTATGGTTTTCTCAGGGTATATGCCCAGTAGTGGGATTTTTGGGTCATATAGTAGTTATATTTTTAGTTTTTAAGGAACCTCCATACTGTTCTCCATAGTGGCGGTAACAATTTACATTCCCATCAACAGTGCAGGAGGGTTCCCTTTTCACCACACCCTTTCCAGCATTTATTGTTTCAAGATTTTTAGAAAATGCCCACTCTAACTGGTGTGAGGTGATACCTCCTCATTGTAGTTTTTTTTTTCTCGGTACGTGGGCCTCTCACTGTTGTGGCCTCTCCCGTTGCAGAGCACAGGCTCCGGACACACAGGCTCAGCGGCCATGGCTCATGGGCCCAGCCACTCCACGGCATGTGGGATCTTCCCGGACTGGGGCACGAACCCGTGTCCCCTGCATTGGCAGGCGGACTCTCAACCACTGCGCCACCAGGGAAGCCCCTCATTGTAGTTTTGATTTGCATTTCTCTAATAATTAGTGATGCTGAGCATCCTTTCATGTGCCTCTTGCCCATGTGTAAGTCTTCTTTGGAGAGATGTCTATTTAGGTCTTCTGCCCATTTTTTAATTGAATTGTTTGTTTTTTCTTATTGTTTTTTAACATCTTTATTGGAGTATAATTGCTTTACAATGGTGTGTTAGTTTCTGCTATATAACAAAGTGAATCAGCTATACATATACATACATCCCCATATCTCCTCCCTCTTGTGTCTCCCTCCAACCCTTCATATCCCACCCCTCTAGGTGGTCACAAAACACCGAGCTGATCTCCCTGTGCTATGCAGCTGCTTCTCATTAGCTATCTATTTCACATTTGGTAGTGTATATATGTCCATGCCAGTCTCTCACTTCATCCCAGCTTACCCTTCCCACTCCCTGTGTCCTCAAGCCCATTCTCTACATCTGCATCTTTATTCCTATTCTGCCCCTAGGTTCTTCAGAACCTTTTTTTTTTTTTTTTAGATTCCATATATATGTGTTAGCATATGGTATTTGTTTTGCTCTTTCTGACTTACTTCACTCTGTATGACAGACTCTAGGTCCACCCACCTCACTACAAATAACTCAATTTCATTTCTCTTTATGGCTGAGTAATATTCCATTGTAAATATGTGCCACATCTTCTTTATCCATTCATCTGTCGATGGACACAGGTTGCTTTCAGGTCCTGGCTATTGTAAATAGAGCTGCAATGAACACTGTAGTACATGACTCTTTTTGAATTATGGTTTTCCCAGGGTATATGCCCAGCAGTAGATTACTGGGTCGTATGGTAGTTATATTTTTAGTTTTTTAAGGAACCAACATACTGTTCTCCATAGTGGCTATATCAATTTACATTCCCACCAACAGGGCAAGAGGGTTCCCATTTCTCCACACCCTCTCCAGCATTTACTGTTTGTAGACTTTTTGATGATGGCCATTCTGATTGGTGTGAGGTGATACCTCATTGTGGTTTTGATTTGCATTTCTCTAATGATTAGTGATGTTGAGCATCCTTTCATGTGTTTGTTGGCAATTTGTACATCTTCTTTGGAGAAATGTCTATTTAGGTCTTCTGCCCATTTTTGGATTGGGTTGTTTGTTTTTTTGATATTGAGCTGCCTGAGCTGCTTGTAAATTTTGGAGATTAATCCTTTGTCAGTTGCTTCATTTGCAAATATTTTCTCCCATTCTGAGCGTTGTCTTTTTGTCTTGCTTATGGTTTCCTTTGCTGTGCAAAAGACTATAAGTTGCATTAGGTCCCATTTGTTTATTTTTGTTTTTATTTCCATTTCTCTAGGAGGTGGGTCAAAAAGGATCTTGCTGTGATTTATGTCATAGAGTGTTCTGCCTATGTTTTCCTCTACAAGTTTTATAGTGTCTGGCCTTACATTTAGGTCTTTAATCCATTTTGAGTTTATTTTTGTGTATGGTATTAGGGAGTGTTCTAATTTCATTCTTTTACATGTAGCTGTTTAGTTTTCCCAGCACCACTTATTGAACAGGCTGTCTTTTCTCTATTATATGTTCTTGCCTCCTTTGTCGTAAATTACGTGACCATATGTGTGTGGGTTTATCTCTGGGCTTTCTATACTGTACCACTGATCTATATTACTGCTTTTGTGCCAGTACCATACTGTCTTGATTGCTGTAGCTTTGTAGTATATAGTTTGAAGTCAGGGAGTCTGATTCCTCCAGCTCCATTTTTCTTTTTCAAGATTGCTTTGGCTGTTTGGGGTCTTTTGTGTTTCCATACGAATTGTAAAATTTTTTGTTCTAATTCTGTGAAGAATGCCATTGGTAGTTTGATAGGGATTGCATTGAATCTGTAGATTGATTTGGGTAGTATAGTCATTTTCACAATATTTATTCTTCCATTCCAAAAACATGGTATATTTCTCCATCTGTTTATGTCACCTTTGATTTCTTTCATCAGTGTTTATAGTTTTCTGAGTACACGTCTTTTACCTCCTTAGGTAGGTTTATCCTTAGGTGTTTTTTTTGTTTTTTTTGGTTTTTTTTTTTGCGGTATGCGGGCTTCTCACTGCTGTGGCCTCTCCCGTTGCGGAGCGCAGGCTCAGCGGCCATGGCTCATGGGCCCAGCCGCTCCACGGCATGTGGGATCTTCCTGGACCGGGGCACTAACCCGTGTCCCCTGCATCGGCAGGCAGACTCTCAACCACTGTGCCACCAGGGAAGCCCCCTAGGTATTTTATTCTCTATGTTCCAATGGTAAATGGGAGTGTTTCCTTAATTTCTCTTTCTGATTTCTCATTGTTACCATATAGGAATGCCAGAGAGTACAAAATTAATGCACTAACTCAGTTTTGAACTGAAGTTGGGATGATGCCATGCCTTGCTCCTCAAAACATCATCTGGGAAACAGCAGCATCAGCATCACCTGGGAGCTTCTTAAAAATGCAGAATCTCAGACCCAATGCACGTAAAATGATGTTTACATAAATTGGAATAAAAATTGTTATTGTGATGATGATGATGATTTATTATCAGTAGAGTTGTCAGAAGTCTCTTTTGGATGTTTAGGACCTCAGACCCATCATAGCTAGTAATCACTGAAGAATGAACAAGTCCTCAAAAGTTCCACTTTACTTTTCTGTTTAAAGTGGGTAAATTTTCCAAATTTTGCCAAATACATGTACTAACAACTTTCATCTCATAACATCTAACCACTTGTTTGGAAATTGATATGCTCGGATTTCTAATTATTAATAGCACAATGAATCCTGACAAACATCAAAGTAAATATTAAGACTGAAATAAAACCAAAAGCTAATTTCAGTTAGATAAAAAGCAACTAATCTTGGGAAATATTAGCATTACCTTTGTTAAGATTTAAAAAACTCATTTCTACAAATGAGAGTATAACATGAAAAGTTTTTGGAGATTTACCTGTCATTTAAGTCAAGTAAACAGACACACTGAATGAATAAAATATTATTTTTCAAAGCAATATTTTTAATAATGTAGAACTGAAGAATATATGATACTAACAAATGAGTAGGTTCTAAGTAGAAGACATGAAATAAGAAAAACCTTGGAAAGTCAAATTAAAGTTACAAATTCAATCTGTATAGATTAATATCTATATATGTTTAGAATACAAATCAATAAAATAATGCTATAACATGATAAAAATATAAAAATTACAAACCAGAAAAACTCTCAAGTAACTACTTGAAAATAAGTTATTGTATCTTTCACAAATATTTTTCTCCAGCTTCCTGAAGTTTGAGAGGCTGCTTTATGATAATAACCAAAAGTTAAAATAAGATCTTAGAAATAAGAAAACTGACAGGTTAATTAGTTCCCACTGCTTTCAATAATCTACAGTATACATAAAAATTGTCATTGTTCATATATTTCAGTGAGACCTGACTAAAGGCTTATTTTTTATTTTGATGAGGTGGCTCCCCAATATAAGTCTGTCATAGTTTATGATCTTTAAAAAAAATCAAATATCCTTAGACAATAAAAAAAAACTTCAACTTAAACCTTAAGCAAAAATTAACTCAAAATGGATCATAGACGTATATGTAAAATGTAAAACAATAAAACTTCGAGGAGAAAACATTAGAGGAAATCTTCGGATCCTAGAGCTAGACAAAGAGCTCTTATACATGACAACAAAAGTATAAACCATACCACAAAAAAAATCACTAAATTTCATCAAAATTTAAAACATTTGTTCTATGAAAGACCCTGTTAAGAAGATGAAAAGGCAAGCTACAGACTAGGATAAAATATTTGCAAAACAAATATCTGACAGAGTGGGGCTTCCCTGGTGGTACAGTGGTTAAGAATCCACCTGCCAATGAAGGGGACACAGGTTCAAGCCCTGCTCCAGGAAGATCCCACATGGTCCAGAGCAACTAAGCCCATGTACAACAACTACTGAGCCTGAGCTCTAGAGCCCGTGAGCCACAGCTACTGAGCCCATGTGCCACGATTACTGAAACCCGCATGCCTAGAGCCTGTGCTCCACAACAAGAGAAGCCACCGCAATGAGAAGCCTGCACAACGCAACGAAGAGTAGCCCCTGCTCGCGGCAACCAGAGAAAAGCCTACACGCAGCAAAGAAGACCCAACACAGCTAAAAAAGACAAAATAAAATAAAATAAATTAATTAATTTCAAAATATATCTGACAAAGGACTTGTATCTAGAATATGTAAAGAAATCTCAAAACTCAAAGGTAAAAAAAAGAAAAATCAATCCAGTTAGAAAATGGACAAAAGACATGAACTGAACATTTCACCAAAGAGGATATAAAGATGTCAAATAACACTGTAAAAGACTTTCAACATAATTAGCTATAAGAAAAATGCAAATTAAAACCACATTGGCTTATCACTACACACTTATTATAACAGCTAACACTTTAAGAAATGTATTACTAAATGCTGGGAAGGATGCAGATAAGATAGATCCCTCATACATTTGGGAATGCAAAATGGTACAGATACCATGAAAAACAGTTTAGCAATTTCATACAAAACTAAACACACATTTGTCATAGGACCCCAAAATTACACTTCTAGGAACTTCTCCCAAAGAAATAACACCTATATATAATAAACATAGCTTCACTGCAATATTTTTAATAGCCAAAAACTGGAAACAATCCAAATGTCCTTCAACAGGTGAATGGATAAACTGTGGCACATCCATTCAATGGAATAGTATTCAGTAACAAAAAGGAATGAACTATTGATATATGCAATTTGAATAGATCTCAAAGGCATATACTGAGTGAAAAAAAAAAAAAAGCCAATCCATGCTGGATAGGGTGTAGAGAAAAGGGAACCCTCCTATACTGTTGGCAGGAATGTAAACTGGTACAGCCATTATGGAGAACAGTATGCAGATTCCTTAAAAAACTAAAAATAGAGCTACTATATGATCCAGCAATCCCACTCCTGGGCATATAACCAGAGAAAACCATAATTTGAAAAGATACATGCACCCCAATGTTCACTGCAGCACTATTTACAATAGCCAGGACATGGAAGCAACCTAAATGTCCATCAACAAAGGAATGGATAAAGAACATGTGGTACATATATACAGTGGAATATTACTCAGTCATAAAAAAGAACGAAATAATGCCATTTGCAGCAACATGGATGGACCTAGAGATTATCATACTAAGTGAAGTCAGAAAGAGAAAGACAGATATCATATGATAGCACTTGTATGTGGAATCTTAAAAAAGGGTACACATGAACTTATCTACAAAACAGCAATAGAGTGACAGATGTAGAAAATAAACTTATGGTTACCGGGTTGGTGGGGGGGGGCAGGTTGTGTGTGGTAAGGGGGAGAGGGATAAATTGGGAGATTGGGATTCACACAAACACACTACTATGTATAAAATAGGTAACTAGTAAGGACCTACTGTATAGCACATGGAACTCAGTACTCTGCAATGGCCTATATGGGGAAGAATCTAAAACAGAGTGGATATATGTATATGTATAACAGATTCACTTTGCTGTACACCTGAAACTAACACAACATTGTAAATCAACTATACCCCAATAAATTTTTTTTAAAAGCCAATCTTCAAAGATTAGATATTCGCTGATTTAATTTATATAACATTCAAAAAATGAAAAAATATTATAGAAATGTAAAACAGATCAGTAATTCCCAGAGTTTAGGGATAGAGGGAGTGGGAATAGTATAAGTATAAAGGAATTCCTTTGTGGTGATGGAATGGTTCTGTATCTTCGCTGTAGTGGCAGTTACATTAATATATACTTGTGATAAAACTGCAAAGAAGTGCAAGGAAAGACTGTTGAAAATTGAATAAGGTCTGCAGAGTGTATCAATGTCAATTTCCTGGTTTTGAAACTGCCCTACAGTTAAGCAAGATATTACCACTGGGGCAAGCTTGGCTAATAGTACAGGGGCGTTCTCTGTACTATTTTTGCAACTTCCTGTAGTTTATAATTATTTCAAAATAATTTTTTAAATCTAGTCTAACACAATTTGCAATTCTCTAAATTCACTATATTTTTTAATGTCCTCTAAAGGTACCTTAAATCTGCTACAACCAAACTTCAGTTTTGATAACACTCTTGTTTCTCTGTATTTCCTGCTTATGTGTTGAATTTGTGAGTAGAGGTTTCCCTAATACTGCATGGATAGCAGATAGTTTTCAGTAAAAGGCATTTTAGGGAACTGAACAAAAAGAGATCCATTCACTTCACTACGCTGCTGTGCTTCACTAGCAAGCACAACTTGCACAACCAAAAGAGCACTGCCAACTGAAATGGTCAAGGGGATGGAAGACTCCCACATGTAAACAAAAAAATGCACAAATAAGCAAACAAAAATATGAGAGATTGTTAATGCTGAAAAATGAGAACTGGAGGGGGGAAAATGCTTGGAAATGATGAATATGAATTTTTTTGTGAATCTCTAGAATCCTGGAATAATAACTAATCCTCTTGAGAAAAGATTGTAAAACAGTGAAAAAGCAATGGTAACTCACACATTAGTTACTCATGTCCTCCAAACAGTAGCCTAAAATGATCATGGATAATAGACCTATAACCTCTTAGGAAAAAAAGAAACTAATATAACCCCACACACATTATTGATCTATTCTGACATCAAAGAGGAATCATTATGCTGTCTTTACAGTCAAAAGAGGAAAAAAGAGGAATCCCATTCTTCCACAAATTGTTCTTTGGTCTACTGTCAAAGATGAAATACTGGGCTTCTCTGTGATGATAAAATCTTATATTTATATGGTAAGTCTGTAGCAGGTATGTTCTGAAGAACAAAGCTTACACATCTTAATTTTTTAAAAGAATAAAAAAGTATAATGTGAAAGCCCATAAACTTGCATGTAGTTAGGTAACAAAAGACAATTCATGTTCTAAAGACTGAGCATCAACTGTCATCTTTATTTTAGTTCTTTTCTTCTTTCTAACCCCACAAATACAATATTCTCCAAATAACTTAAAAATAAAGCAGATTTTTTTTTTTTTTCTTTTGCAGTACGCGGGCCTCTCACTGTTGCGGCCTCTCCCGTTGCGGAGCACAGGCTCCGGACGTGCAGGCTCAGCGGCCATGGCTCACGGGCCTATCCGCTCCGTGGCATGTGGGATCTTCCCGGATCGGGGCACGAACCCGTGTCCCCTGCATCGGCAGGCGGACTCTCAACCACTGCGCCATCAGGGAAGCCCAGCAGATCATTTTTGAATGAGCCCAAGAGAACATGAAAAAGATTAGTAGTAACTGAAAAACTCATTTCCTCTCAAAACTTCCTATTTTTAAGAGTAAAATATCTATGAAATTAAAAAAAGAAGACAGAGGTGCTCCCCAAATCGTTGGGCCAGGGGGCTGAAGCGAAACCAGACAGGCTCATTTTGGACTAGAGCAAGCAAAAGTTGTCTGTATCTGTCCCAAGAAAAGAATCCAGAGAAATACAGAAATCCAGAAATACAAGGTAGAGCAAAGTGAAAGCCATGCCCCAGAGTTTGGTGATACTGAGGGATGTGGCTGAAGACTTCTCTCAGAAGTAGAAATGCCTGGATTCTGCTCAGAAAGATTTATACACAGCTATGATATTGGGGAACTACAACATGGTATCACTGGGACTTTTTATCTTTAGCCAGACATTGTCGCCTCATTGGAGCAAAGGAAAGAGCCCAGGCAAGCTGTGACAGATGAGACAAAAAGGCATTTCTCAGGAAGATACGCGTACAACTGAAAGCCTTGATTATGCAGGCTCACTTTCAGCTAAGGATGGCCATGCCATGGGACAGCTCTGATGAAAAATTTGTAAACTGAAAGAATGAGATGGAGTTTACAAGTAAACTAATTTATGCTTGGCTAAAATGGACATAGTGAGTTAGCTTGTACTCCTACTAGGAAGACAGATATGGGCCCTAGATATGCCCAGCCATCTTCTAAACGTTAGAATCAAGACCATATGTTAAGGATAGTAGAACCAAAAGATAAATGATGAGTCAATGCTAAGGCCCAAACCACTTACCCCCACTTTCTTTGTGATAAATACAAACCTCTATTTCCATAACTCACAGTTTGCGGGATTTTCCGTTCTTTGAGGGTATGTTCGGTTTCTGTTACGTACACCTAAACGCGTAACTGATTTTGTTTTGTTTTGTTTTGTTTTGTTTTTGCTGTACGCAGGCCTCTCACTGTTGCGGCCTCTCCCGCTGCGGAGCACAGGCTCCGGACGCGCAGGCCCAGCGGCCACGGCTCACGGGCCCAGCCGCTCCGCGGCATGCGGGATCCTCCCGGACAAGGGCATGAACCTGCGTCCCCTGCATCGGCAGGCAGACTCTCAACCACTGCGCCACCAGGGAAGCCCTGATTATCACATTTTAGATTACAGACCTAGAGCACATACCCAGAAACTGTTTAATTGTAATTTATCCTTCAATGGATCTACTAAAATACACATGAGTATTCCGTTCCTTTGTTTTATGTGCCTCATTGCAAATTCAGACATACTGAAAAGAACTGAAATCATCAAATAAAAAAAGAGAGGATAAAAAAGACAAGGCAAGACATGGGATTTAAATTTTTTTTCTTATTAATAGACCATAAGTTCAGACTCCACTAGATAATTCTTTCATTTGTAAACTTCTAAGCTGCTATTATGTATTTTTTCTTCTTATTTTCAAAGTCATTCCTGCTATTAGTAAACTCGGTATGACCATTCCTCCAAGCAGCCAGAGTTCAGGAGGAAGAAAATCCCTGCAGCTGTTTGATGTCCAAGAACATGAACACTTAGCAGTCAGATGAAAGAAGAGAAAAGACAGAAACGGAAGATCAAGAGAAGAGTGATTTGGGGTTTCTGCAGGGTAGCATTTACCTCTCTCAATAAAGGGAGCTTTGTGCTCATTACGTCCCAGAATTCATCTTGCCTTCAGCTTGTAGTAAACTGGCAACTGCCTTATCATTTCCTATCCAAATTAAAGATCAAAATTTAAACATATTCTTTTCTTTCTCCACTAGATTATGATTAAAATTACCACCTCCTCACCTCATTCACACAAATGCACTACTAGGAAAGAGAAGGAACCCCTTAAAGTAAAGATGCTGTTAAAGCAGCAAAATGAAGAGTTGTGGGGAATTTCCAGTCAGGTTATTTATCTGATGGTTTATTTCAGGATACAGGATTAAAGAAGCGATATCTTTACATATATTCCTCATCCTCAAGAAACCCCTATAAGGTGGGTCCAATCCATATTTTTCAAAAAAAGAAACTGAGGTTCACAGAGGTTGACTAAGTTGCCCTCAAATTCGAAGCTGTTTAGCATTTACGACAGCTAAAATTCAAGCTTCATCTTGCTCTTGTGCTTTGCAACATGGACACTCAGCCATATGTTTTTGTTTTTTTTTTTCCATTTCACATATGAAGAAGCTAAACTTAGGATCTCAGCTATTATCTTTTAAACATCAAAAATCTATCAGGTAAGTCACCATAACTTAATGTCAATTGTATAATAAATTAATGAATGTAGATTGTATAACAACGTGTGTTTAATGTGGAATTTTGCCTTCTGTTGATGTACTAGGTTCTTGCTACCCTAAACACAAAACAGAACAGGGGCTGCTCTTGGATCTTGAGCACAAAAAAAAAAAAAAAAAAAGACCTGGATTCTAAACAGTAGTGAGTATCTACTGATGAGTGGACATCACTACATGAAGAGAATCTACTCTTCTGTAAAACAGTAAAGTTACTTTAGAATGAAAGGTAGCTGAGAGCAGCAATTCTCTCCACTGAAAACCCTTTCATATTTTCCTTTAATATCTATAAATGTATAATTGAAGTTTTACACATGCTTTTAAATAGCAGCAGCATGATATGCTTATCAATCTAAAACGATAGCACATTTCACAGGGTCTGTGTTATCATCTCACTGACTAACTAGGGCCAGCCTGGTGGGAGCTGAACTGAATCCTCTAAGAAGTTACCACACACAGTCATTTCTCAGGAGATGGTGCAGCAGGCACCAGAGCCTAAACTAAACCAAATGCTCCATGGAGTCATTTTAAGGCAGTTTGAAAATGAGAAGAGGTCACAGCCTCTTGCCCATCACTGTAAAGAATTCAGGAGTGACTCTGGAGTTAGTACAGACCTCAGCTGCAAGGCGCAAAGGAATCTGCTACTAGTACAGAAGAGCAGGCCAGGTATGACTTATAATTTTTGGATTCTTCTTTGCCTTCTAGAATCATTGACATTTGACTTTCTTCAGAGCCTACAACTTGGCCAGGCACTGAGAGAAAAGTGCACCATTCAACTACAATATAAAATTTCTGCACCACAAGAATCAGTTTTTGGTGTGGTTGCTATTACATGAAATCTAAACATTCTAATTCTAATTAGATACCAGTGTAAAAGCTATTTTCATTTCTAACAAAATAGAGATATTCACTGTAATTGTGATACTTAACACACTTGAGCTCACAAAAAGCTGTCTTCCTATTCTTGAGCATGCAATTTGACCTGAGGCTCTCTTCAAACTGAATATTCCTTCAGTGATTAAACCCTTAGTCTCTGTGGAATATGGAAATATCTAATTAATAACAAATTTCTTTATTTTCTCTGGTTATTTTTAGCTTTTTCCTTGAACATACACTCCCCTACCCGAGACTGCCACACATAACTCCTGACAACTACTGCTTCTTCTCCTTCTGTCCATCCTAGTATTCCTAACATTTTTAGCTTAAGGAGAGCTTACCTGAGACTTACTGGTGTAGAAAAGAGAAAAACAAAAGTCAAAAGACATTCATTCAGTCATCTATTCATTCAAACACTGTACCATTTCCTGTAGGCCAGGTACAGTTTTACAGACTGAGAATATAACAGTGAGCAAACAACACAGACAATGTGCCTACCCCTAGGAGCAAGTAACCTAGTGGGAGATACAAAAGAGCAGAAAGACAACTACATGATTATTGATGATCACCCTTACAATACAGGTTTTCAAGGTGGTGGGTAAGAGGTGCGAAGAAGGTATGAGGATGGGAAGAACCCAGGGAAGGCATTTAATATATCTCTAGGCTGTGTCCTGAAGTACGTACAAGCACTAACAAGACAGAAGCAAAGTATGCATCAAGCAGAAGAAATAACATGTACAAAAGCCATAGCTGGACCCATGGCTAGACCAAAACAGGTGGCATCCAAGACTGGAAAATATTCTGGCATACTTCAAATTGATCTTCTTTAAACATTTGGTAAAGATCTATTTTATGGGGTAGAGAAAAATTATTTTCTATTAATAAAAATTAAATATAGAAATGGGTTCCCTTTTTAATTCATTTCTACTAAGCCAAAAGCATCATTCTTCTGGTAAAGATCAGAAAATGTTTCTAGTTCTTGACCTCTCCTGCCTTTTACTCAGTGATCCTTCTAGACTCCTTACTTCTCACAAGCCTACACAAAATAAAAAATGAAAATCTTCAATATTTAAGAAAGGACTACATGTGTAAAATAGGTATCATGTTTCCAATTTATTCTAGTGATATTTTAGTGCCCCTTATAGAATAGCCCCCAGACATCCTGGCTACCTCTTTATACTTAGCCCCCTTCTGATTAGGTGGTACAGAGTGAGAAGGACAATCCAAAGATGAGGCTAAAAAGGTAGACAGGAACCAGATAATACAGAGTTTTGTAGGTCACAAGAAAGAGACTACACTGTACCTTAAAAGCCATGGAATTGTTGAGAAGATTTGAAAAGGGAGAACTGTGAGGCTGTTTTTATAAACCAGGCTAGAGATGCTAGCAACTTGAGTAGCAGAAGAGCAGTAGGAATGCAGTGTGGCATATACTTGAAAAGTAGTTAGGAGCTACTACTGACTAGACTTAGAGATAAAAAGAAGGGGAGAGGAGTAATTAAGGATAAGTCTTAAGTTTTAGGCTTGAGTAGTTGGTAGAGGAGGATAACACACACTGAGATAAGGTATAAAAGGACAATCAGGCTTGGGATGAAAAACCCTAAGTTCAGTCTTATACACATTGAGTTTTATACTTAGAGTACATCAAAATGCAGATATTTATAAATAAGACCAGGAGACTAAGACCAGGGGAGATTTAGGGTGAAGATAGATGTGGGCAGCCTCAGTACATAGATGGAATTCATGCGATGGATGAGAATACTTAGGGACAGTATGTGTATAAAACAGAAATACATAAAGGAACCTAGGGAAGAGCCCTGAGAATCTCTTATATTAATGGTCTGAAAGAGGCTGAGGAGAAACCACCAGAGATAATGGAAGAAAAGCAAGAGTACACATCATGGCTTCAAGGATCTAATAAGTGGTCCAAAATGTCCAATGCTAGAAGTAAAGAGAAAGAAAGAGGTATTCACTAAATTACCAAGAAGTCATTTTTTGTGAATTTGCTGAAACAGTTTTATTAAAGAAAGATTAATCCCAGCTGCAGCAAGCCATGTGAACAACTCATCACAACCAAATCTCGGATTCTTCATCTGTAAAACAGGAAAAACAAAAATACCCACCCTTCCTACCTTGTCGTTTTGTTATTAGGGTTAAATGAAATACTATAACATATGTAAAAGTTACTATATAAACAGAGGGTATAGACAAGTGTTACTGTAACTGTGTTGTTCATCCTCCTGTTCACAAATGTCAGTTTTCTCTTCCACCCACGTGGTTGATAAGTCACATTTGACTTACACTGGCCAATATGTGTATCAGCATAAGTGGCTGATTGCTAGGCAAAAGCTGTAAGAAATAGTGCCTAGTTCAAAATGTTCTCTGTTCCTTGCCCCTGCCACTGTAGAAGCATGTTTCAAAATGATGACTTCATCAGCCTAGATCCTTGAATGGTTGCCATGAGGAGAGCCTGACTCATGCTAACATGTAGCATGGGGACAAATAATGTTTTTTTTAAAACACTACGATGTTGGAATTATGATACAGCAACTAATTGCAGCACAAATAACAGGTGAAAAAAGCAGGAAAGCCAAGAGGAAAATCCTATCCTAGGAGGTAATCAATGAGACATCACAGGGCCTGTCACCCACGCTAATGTCTAATTTTTATTTTATGGCATGGAGTAATTCACTAACCCTCATGCTTGATTCAACATTCCTACAGTTACAGAAAAGGTAAACAAGAACAAAGGTACATAATGGAATTTCTAATGAAGACACAGGGTTTGCGAAAGAATAAGACAGTCCATCAGTGAGAAACCGCCTCCCCTATCACCATTATACTGTTGTTATTTGTACCCTAAATTTTCTTCACTCCTTAGTAAGCATACTTTGCATCTACGTTTGACTGGTTGTATATTTGTGTTAGGCCAAAGACACACTGCCTAAGTGGGTTATTAGAAATGAACGGAAAATAGGAAAAGTAATCAGGACCACACTTAAGGAAGGAGAAATTCTTTTATTCTTCAAATGCTAACAGTAAAAGTTACTGCTGCCAAACGCCAAATTACTATTTGATATGCCTAAAGGGAACATGTGTGCTGGAAAATGGCAATTACTCAGAACCAAGGCCAGAAGTAGAATCCAGGTCAGAGTGAGGCACAAGGACCCACTGGACCAGCCTTTTCATCAAGAACACTGGAGTGCTCCCACTTCTTTATTCTGGCCTTTGTCCCTCTCATTAGTTCTGACAAACCATGAAAGAGGATCAAAACTGCTTCAATCCCAATGGAGCTGAAGTGAATTACATGAAAGAAACACTTAACAAGGGAGGTTTGTCTACTTGTAATCATTTTTTTAAAACAGAGAGGGGAGAAACAGAGACAAAACACTTCCACAACTCTGCTTTTAGAAATGTCTTACGTGTCATTTTACAAAGCATCCAAGTAAATTAGTGCCATCAAAAAAGTTGGATCACCATCTTTTGCTCTAAAATTTTTTACTATTTCTAAATCAAATCCAATCCTGAACAATGAAGATTATACACTAAATTTCTTTGAAAGCACATACTGTAAACACTGAAGGCAATTTCAAAAGGCTGCTCCCCGAATGACTTACATAAAGGCCCAACATCTGATTAATTTAGCAACAGCTCAAGGTGACTCCTTTGAGGACCCATGCATTAGGATATACAAGCTCTGGAATGAAGTGTTGTATTCAACTTTGTGTCCCTTACTTTTTGTTCCTAAAGGACCCTTAATAAACAGTTGCTGAATTGAGTACAGGTAATAAGTGACAATGCCAGGTCATGAACCTAAGACTTTCATTTTCCCAAACTCCAAATCAACCGTGTTTCATTACCCCCAATGCTGCTTCTTGCCAAGTAACTACTAGAAGTTTTCTATTACTTGAAACTGTGACTAGGTATTCTGTTGCCATGGTAATTTTCAAGTGGCTCTGCTAAAAGGGCAGAAACCATTAAATCACAATGTGCTTATCTCACAAATATAACTACTATAACTAGCATAACAACTATTTTAGTCTTAAAAATTATACCTTTTAAGTTCAGCTGACTACTGCAATTATTATCCTAGCAACTTCAGCATGATAGGAGACAAGCTAAAAGTAAAGCATACTAAGTGGGCCTCTAGAAGTCTGGCTTTCCTCGCCTTTCTCCAGCTTCAGGATGGCAATGCCAAACACGGGCTAGTACTCGTCAATGATGACCCAAGGGGTAAAAAACAAAGACCAAGATAAGCTTAATCTTCTCTGAGACGGAGAATATTAACAAAGAAAGAAAAGCTGCCTGAAAGAATCCTATATAAAATCACAGTATTTGCTATAAAATAAGCGAGAAGGCTTTAAAAGCGCAATTACACAGGTGAGGTGTTATGCACACGCTAATTCACAGGACCACTCTGGTCCGTGGAAGGGTCAGAAAACCTGAAGTGCAGTTGCCTAACTCCGCACCAGCACCTGACGAAACGGGTGCTGACAGCCAAAGCACACACCCAGTGGTGCAAAACTGCCGATTCGAAGGGAGGGGAAAGGGATGAGGAAAGTTTATTCAGCGCTTCTGCCGCTAGTCCGGCGGCAAGAGTTGTCAACCCACAACTCCGGAAGCCATTCAACCCAATTACCGGACTCAACTCTTCGCCCAAGCCCGGAAGTTGCTACCACCAAGGTGCGGGGCGGGGACAGAGGGGGTGGAGCCGGCGAGGGGCGGGGCCCGCACGTCCGAGAGCCAACAGGCGTTCCCAGCCGCAAGCTCGCGGCTGGAAGGCGGGCTGCTGGGTTCTGTGGAGGAGAGGGTGGGGTGGGCAGTGGGGTGGGGGGCGGGGGGAGTCGGGGGACAGCACCAAGGTGGGGCTGTACCTGCGCTGGAAGTCCGGAGCGAAGGGCTTCAGGTACGGGTCTATCTCTAGAAGTCGGGCTAGTTCGGGCACGTCCGCTAAGGCAGCGGCCAGCGCCTCCTCAGAGTATTCGGACCGAGCCTCCCGAGCCGGGTGACCCGCCGGAGCCGCCATCTTCCGCCGCAGCCCGAGTAGCCGAGGCCCGAGAGGGTCGAGTGGAGGGGGAGCGGGAGCTCTAGCCGGGAGGACGCCCAGGCGAGCCGAGGCAAGCCGCGGGAGGGCCAGTCCCTTTATAGCCGGAGAGGACGGCCGCCTGTCCCCCTTCTCCCCCCCGCCGGCAGGGAGGAGCAGGACCCGGAGTGATCCCCGGACGCACGTCCCGAGAGGGGAGGAGGCACCAGGCCTCTCCGCCTACTCACGCGGCTCGCATAGGGAGGCCGCGGAGACCTGCCCCTTCCTCCGCCCGCGTCTCTGCCCCGGTGCCCAGGGCACCCTAGGAGGCGGTCCTGAGCGGACCTCGCTCAGCCTTGACCTCTCTTACCCTGACCCATTCTTGGCTGCGGAGAACCGCCGTGCCACTCCCCAACCCCCCCAGCTTTTCTTTCTTTGAACAAGTCTCACTGGCGGCATGCCCTTCAAATGGATATATGGTTTTCTTGGAAGGGACTTGACTTCTCTAAGTTCTGAGAGAATTGTGTAATCGTCCCAGAAATACTCTGGTGTTCTGGTGTTATTCTCTGGCTTACCAACGACTGAGAATTGGAATTATGAAAACTTTTACCATTCCCCATAACCTCAGAAAGAAAAAGTCCCTTTTGCCTTTTAAAATAATTGCTGTAAACAAACTTTTCAACAATTAAACTATTCTTAATGAGACAAACGGTACAGGGAAGAGCATTAGAATTCAGCTGTGCCACTTACTAATGAAGTGATAAGGCCTAAGAATGGGGGTCGCTAAGTAGTCTACCCCACTTGGAGCTTACTTATATTCTTTCATTCCCATTAACTGACGGGTTTCTAGCTCACAGATCCTTTTTTAAGAGTACAGAATTGTGCACCGAGACAATTGGACCCAGCAACGCAGGAGTTTCCAAGCTACTTCGTACTTAGAAACTGGAGAGGCTTGGAGTATATCTGTCCCAGTTAAGTTCGAGGTGTGGACAGTCCAAGGGGCTATGGAGAAGGACGTGTTGATCAGTCATGGACCTTGAATTTTAAAATGTTCAAAACATTTTTTGTGAAGGAGTTAATAAGGACTTCATGAAAGATATCTAGGAACAGAGGACCTCAAAGTGAAAGAGTGGAGGACTTGGAAAACCTTCAGAAAGGCATGTCTTATTTCCCATAAAGATGACAACATGCAAACATTTGTAAATTATAAAACAACAGTTGAAACTCAGAAGCAGAATACCCAATAGACCCACAGACCTGTATCTCCAATCCTAAACTTTTCTCATAAATCCTGCCTATTTAAATCTGTGTTTAGCTGGTTAAGAGTCCTAAACCAAGTATCTCCAAGACATACCCTAAGTCAGTCTTCTCATCCTTTCTGCTGTCACTCTTAATGCAGGCAGCCTTCCTCTCTCATTTGGACTAACATATCTAAGGGTTTCCCCTTTCTCTTTTTCACCTCCAATCCATTCTCTAGTGTTTCTCAAGCTTTAATGTGCATATGAATCACCTAGGGATCTTGTTAAAAGAACAGACTTTCAGTTCTGAGTGGTGCCTCATATTCTGTAATTTTAACAAGTTCAGGGGTGATGCTGCCTCTGCAGGTTGGAAGCACAGTTTGAACCGTAAGGCTCTATGCAAGGAATAAATCGTACAACCTAAATGGCGTGCTTGGTTCACCTGGAGTTAAAAATAAACTCCCTACTCTTCCCTAACAAGACTTCCATAATCTGGTCCCTGTCTACCTTTCCACTGCTTATCATTCTCTGGCTTTACTATTCTGTAGTCACACTGACTTTCCTGAAACTCACTAAGCACTTTGTAGCCTCTGAGACTTTACTTGCCCTTCTCTCTATTGAGAGTTCACTTCCCATAGCTGTTTCCTTCCCAGCATTCATTGAGGGCTCACCATAAATGTCAACTCATCTCTGAGAAGCCTCTAATTCCACTATCTAAATATCTCAATATCTTCTCTCCTATGCAACAGTTAACAAAATTTGTGTATCTTTTTGTCTTTTATTTATTGGTCTCCCACTTTAGAATGTAAACTGCAAGAGAGCAGGGACCCATTCTACCTTGTTCACTATTGAAAAAGTATTCATTGAAATCCCGTGAGCCAACCAGTTTCCTAGGTACTGGGGATTAGTGATGAATAATACAAGTCCCAGGTGTCATAAAGCTCACAGAATAGGTAAATCTGTAGAGACAGAAAGTGGAGTATTGCTTTCCCAGGGCTGAAGGAAATAGAGAATGACTGCTAATGGGGAGAGGGTTTCTTTTAGGGGTGAAGATAATTTTCTAGAATTGATTGTGGTCATGGTTGCAGAGCTCTGTGGCTAGACTCAAAACTATTGTAGGTGCATGGCATGTGGATTATAGCACAGTAAAGGTGTTTTTAAAATACCAAAAAAGAACTTTTAAAGTATAAATAATATGAAATATACTCTTTAAAACTAACAGATATCCCCTGTTGAAAAGTACTAGGAGAAAAAAAAGAAAAACAGAGATCTGTGACCAAACTCTAGAGAGAGAAGTAGAAAGTAAGTAACTTTAAATAAAAACCAGCAGTGATGATAAAGGAGAATGTGGTTTCTGAGAAGACAAAGGAGAAATTCCAGAAAGAACAGAGTGATAATAACCCTTTTATCTTTAATAATGTCATTGATAACCCAGGTTCCTTGGTTCTTTCATTTCCTCCTTATGTAGGCTTTGACCTCAATTTTGTCTCCTCATTGTTATAAAATGGCTGCCACAGCTCTAAGCGGCACTTCTTCATAAGGCCACATTTAAAGGAAAGGAAAATGTTTATACCATGCATCTTTGCCTAAGGGAAAACTCCTTCATAGCTCTTTGGCTAGAGCTAGGTCACATACCCACCCCTACACCACTGACATAGAGGACTATGACTACCATGCTTGGTTTAAATTAATTGTGATTCACTGCTTGAATTGGGTCCACCTTCCCTTGCAGCATTGCTGCCCAACATCTCGATAAAATGTTGATTCAACTGATATGGAAAAGCAGGATGGATAATCATGTCTGCCACATTTTCCTTTGCTACCCATCCTAGATTCCACTACCCATGAAACTTGCCAGTGTTATTAACTATCTTGTATCCTTACCATACTTACATGGCAAAACCTCAACCTAGAGTTGTTGACTTTGCCTTCCCCATACCTACATCCAGACTGCTTCTGGGGAATACCAAAAAACAAACAAAACTCCATAACTGTAGAAACAAAAACCCTTCCTCATGCAAGGCAATCACAATTTTACAGGCCATACACTGCATAAGTTATGCCCAGCCAAGAGGGCAAATGAAGGCATTTGCCCTGAGGAAGAAGAGGCATTTCCTTTGCATGAAGGTGCCTCTCCCTCCTCAAGCTATGAAACCTTAGGAGTGTGCCCACCAACAGGAGGTACTTCTTCCTAAATCACAAAGGTGAGTGGCAGCCCTGCCCTCAATTCTCTTCCTCTCCCTTGACCATAACACTCTTTCTTCATTGCCAAGTGCTTGAGAGACTATCTCATTTACTGTTTGACACACTGTGGGCTCACTTATGTTTCTACTATATTGAAACTCCTCTTTCCAAAACACGCAAAATCACCTAGCTGTTAAACCCAATGGGCAGTTTTCAGTTTTCCTATTTAATCTCTGAAGATTTGGAACTGCAGATCATTTTTTTCTCATCTATTGAGAAAGAAAAGTGTAGAAATTTGTGACAGAATTTGAGCTAATAAAGATGTTTAGCCACTGTGAGATATGAGAAAGAAAACAAGTCAAGGACAAGAGGATTCCTGAATAATGATGAGCGCACAACAGAGGCTGGATATCGGACACCTGAAATAGTGCCACATGGCCCAACCATTAGTTTTGGTTCATTGCTTGCTAAGCTGGGTGTGTGAGCTCAAAAAAATAAGTTTGAATGAAGCTAGAGTTGGAGATTTACAGGGTGAGAATAGTAGAAGATTAGTAGGGCTGAGAAACTTGTGCTGGTGACCATGTCACATAATACTTAGCCGTGGAATTCAGTTAGTAAGGGTGGTTAAAACAATAAGGGAATTAAAAGATCTTTGTTAGTGCTAGATACTGATTTAGCAAGGATAAGAAAAGTGGTTGACAAAAAGTGGTTGAAAGTTGTTTGTGGTTAGATAAGAGTAGTGACTGGACTTATCCAGACTGCCTGAGTTCTCATCAGAGCAAACCCACGTAAAACTTGGCAAATTACTTTGCCTCTCTATGACTTCATTTTCTCTTTTTTTCTAAATTTTATTGGAGTATAGTTGATTTACAATGTTGTGTTAGTTTCAGGTGTACAGCAAAGTGATCCAGTTATACACATACACATATTCATTCTTTTTTAGATTCTTTTTTCATATAGATTATAACAGAATATTGAGTAGAGTTCCCTCTTGATATACAGTAGGTCCTTGTTGGTTATCTATCTTATATATAGTAGTGTGTGTGGTCATCCCAAGCTCCGGATTTATCCCTCACCCCTCCACATTTCCCCTTTGATAACCATAAGTTTGCTTTCGATATCTGTTAAGTCTGTTTCTTCTGTTTTGTAAATAAGTTCATTTGTATCATTCTTTTAAATTAGATTCCACATATGAGTGATATCATATGATTTTTGTCTTACTCTCTCTAACTTCCCTTCTCTCTAGGTCCATCCCCTATACCTTCATTTTCTTAATTGCAAAGTATAGTGAGGATTAAATAAGAATAGTTAATTATTTAATGAGTTCTTAGGATAGTGTCTATCATATAGTAAGCACTCTATGTTAGCTATAATTATTACAATTATTATTAATGGATAATATACTTACTTTAGGAGGAAAGTATGGCTTTTCCATCCCTATATCCATAACACACATTCCAATTTCTCCATATTAATATTTAACTTATTCATTGATTCTGGATATGGAATACTTAAACATGGAGGAAACATGAGGATGGGTAGTTTTATTTATTTTACAAGTTAAATATTTGAATGCCTACTATTTGTAAGGCATTATAGTAAAGCATTATGATCACGTAAAGAACTTTGATATAATCCATTAAGATATTCACAATATTAGACAATTCATACATGAAAATTTAAACAATGACAGCTCAAATAGTATACAGTTGTATTGATACCATATTTTAAAATTTAATGAAATTTTAAAGCCCTATCATTTGTCTTCCTTCCTCTTGCTCTTTCTCCCTCTGCCCCTCAGTACTATAAGTATTATCTTCTTTGAAGTAATGGAATTTAATTAGATATATATTCCTTGAAATTTCTCCATTGAAATATTCTAAAACTTGATAAGGCAATGGTTACACAATTCTATAAATTTATAAAAATATCATTGAATTATACATTTAAAAAGGTGAATTTTATGGTGTATAATTACAACTCATAAAGGTAGTTTAACAGTTTATCTTGCATAAGACTGTAACTAAGACTCTCCATTGAAAAGGTAGATCTAATGGCTGGCAAGTATCGGTATCCCAGTCTCTAAACTGACATCCACTTATTTCTGGATTAAATTCAGCAGAGGCAATGGCCAGCCAAACGTCCCCTCTACCACCTGCCAAGCCTCTCAGGGGACCCTGGAGGAAGAGAAGTTCATTCTGTCTTCAGACTCATTAACCCTCTCACCTCTCTACTTAGATGGCCAAGTGGTGAGTGTTCAATGTGATGGTGATTGTTACCACCTGGAAACCAGAGTGAGGTGAACAACTTTTCCAGAGATAGTATTTAATCGTTTTTAGGTGATAATCATTTTCAATTACTTTTGTCCTAAGTTGTATGAGAACCAGTAACATAAAGGTGAAAGGCTCTAATTTTTGTGGCAAATCCTCTGAGCATCTGGTCCTCTCCATTAGAATTTAAGCAATTTCCTTTTACCTCAGACCTACCCAAGAAAAACAGTCATTTTTACTTCACTCAAAGTACAGGCATCCTTTATGCCTTTATGTTATCTCTAGTGATTATTTTATATCTGAAAATTTCAGTACTTCTCAATTGTTTCTTATTTGAAAGTTTTGCAAACTTTCAGGTGCAAGATCTTGTAAGAAAGAATCAGGTAGCTGAGCTTATCGTAATGGAGTCATTCTGAAAAGATTGCAGCGATTCTTCAGAATAATATTTAATAATAATAGCACACTGCTTTCTACAGTCTAGGAGAACTATTTTATACTGCCTTTCAGGAAGGTGACTATGAAGGATAAATGCAAGTTTTTTTAAAAGACTTAAAAATTAAACAAATTTAAAACAATGTATCTGTCAACTTTACCTAAATGAAACTCAGGTCTCTGGCAAACCTTGCCAGTCCAGAACCAAGCAGAGAGCCAGAAAATGGGGTAGCAGGACGGGGGCAGGGGCTTTTTTATCATATAAAATTTGTCACAAAGCCCATGGGTTAAAGCCTCTTGTAATATGCTTATAGGAAGTTACCTCCTACCCCCATCACCTATTATATATAGTAACTTGAATGGTGGTCGCCCAAAAGATATGCCCATGTCCTAATCCTTAGAACCTGTGAATGTTACCTTATTTGGGGAAGGTCTTTGCAGATACAATTAGATTAAGGATCTTGAGGAGATCATCCTGGATAATCTGGATGGGTCCTAAATCCAATGAGAGTGTCCTTAGAAGAGAACTGCAGAGGAGATAGTCACAGAGAAGAGAAGGCAATGTGACTGTGAAGGCAGAGATTTGAGTGATACAGCCACAAGTCAGGGAATACCAACAGGCACCAGAAGGTGGAAAAGACAAGGAACAGATTCTTCCCAGAGAGTTCAGAGGAAATATGACCTTGCCAACACATTGATTTCAGACTTCTGGGCTCCAGAACTGTGAGAGAATAAATTTCTGTTGTTTTAACTCACCTAGTTTCTGGTAATTGGTCTTGACAGCCTTAGGATACTGATAGATCTATTCAGTTTTTTTAAAATGAGTTCTCAATGATTGCAGATGGGAAGCCGCAAATCACATGGCTGAGGGATTGCTTTAGAACAATAATTGGCTTATATATATACCACCTATTCAAAAATAGGATTTGAGGTAGTTAATAAAAATACTTGTGTTAAATGAAACAATACTTGACAAAAGCAAAAAAACAACAAATCAGAACAGAAAAAATCCATGACATTTGAGCTCAGACCTTAGTTCTTATGTTCCTAGAAGTAGCAAAAGCAAAGAAGGAAAAATGTTAGGTATTTATAATTCCATAAAGTTTGAATTGTTTTTACTAGTTAGAAATCTATAAATGATGGGTATTGAGTAACATTTTGAATAATATGCTTGGAATCCAATTTTAGATTAACTACAAAGGGCTTTCCTAGATAGTTTTTTCCTATGGATAGCAATATGTCATTGTAATGAACATAGACCTTGGAAATAGGCTGCCTGGGTTTAGATCTCTACCTGCCAGTCACTTGCTGTGTGACCATGGCAAGTTAATCTCTTTGTGCCTTAATTTCCATTTCTGTAAAATGGGAATGATAATAGTGTCTGCTTTCATATTGAGAAGATTAAATGGCTCATTACATATAAGGTATTTAGAACATAGCATATAATAATCATTCAATAAATGCTAGCATTTCTATTTCTTCAAAGGCAAAACAATAGCAAAGGAGAGTGATGTGTTCCATATACAAAACTTTGCAATAATCTAGATTAGTACAAAGGTTCTGGTGGACACTAACACTGAACTGAGGTTTTCTAAAGAAACTCTCTAACCAGGAACCAATGTGTTCCTTGGATCAATGTTAGTAAACAAATGCTTGTTACCAATCCATAAAGAAAGATATAGGAATTGAGAGAAAGTGCTTAAAAACTTCAGTGTCAATTTGAATAATTTTATATCTGAAAAATATAATATAAAAAATATGGGCTTGTATTTGACATTTTATAATTTTTATTTCTCTAAAAAAATGATTTTAATTTTATTTTATGAAACTAGTGATCCATGACTGATTGTGGGGGAAATAACTTTTCCTTCATCACTTGTAGTTTGATAAGCTTTGTGCTAGACAGAACCAGAACTCTTCACAGAAAATTTGTTATCTGCAAGTACCCTGATGAGTACAAGCTAGATACTCCCAAATTCTCATTTTTTTAAAAAAGGGATTATACTGACTTGGAACATTTTAAAAATAATTAGAATTTATGTTTTACATGTTCAAGGTCAAAGCTAAATTATTCACATAGGGCCTTGTCAGAGATGCTGATCTATTCAAATTGCATTGTAAGATGACCATGCCAAGTTATTGAAGGACAAATTGTACAGGGTGGGGAAGTTGGCTAGGATACTACCCCGTTACATATTCTTTAGGTAGAAAGGTGTTTGGAGTTGCATAGGTTGAGCCCACTGACAATAAAGAAACAGGCAAAGGATGGCTCAAAAGACTATAAAATGCCTATTTACTAAAGCAAAATAATCTGGGTGCTTTAACCATAAACCTAGTCATACCATATTCTGCTGTAGGACATAAAGTTTTAACCTGAGAATAATAATTTCTCGTATTTTGGACTTTGAACATATTTGAATTCTAGACTCAAACTCCATTATTTATGAGCTATATGACCTTGGGCAAGTCACTCTCAAAACTTCAGTTTCATCTTCTATAGTATAGATTATAGTAAAGCATATCATTGGGAAGATATGACATTACAGTATGATAATATCAAGACCATCACTGGAAGGGTACTGGCCCAAGGCAACTCAATTAATTTAGGAGGAGGAGGCAGAATTGAGCTATTATGACTATATCTAATAAATGTTACAGCAGGTAGCCTTCCCAACTCTTCCTTCGGCCCAATAGAAGGACTCTCCTAATTGCCCCACCCAAAGGACAAAAAGCTCTGATAATATTGGGGTGGGTGAGTTATCATTATGATAGATTATAATGCTTTAGGATACTGCTTGTGTAAAAATTAATGACAGTCGTCTTCAAAATGAGCCTTTGCAATATTACATTTCTAAATTCCATATAGTGTATAATTGTGGGGTTTTTTTTCCAAGGAAGTTCTCTTTAAAACTAAATTATAGAGAAAAAAGAAGGTGACATAAATTAACTTTGGAAAACACTGTTTTGACTACTGTAAGGGAAAATAAAGAACTATACATAAACACTGTAATCTAATTGGTAAATTTATTTTTCACAAGGGTATGGGCTAGGAATTCTGCAATTCTGCTAGGCTACTCTGCATGTCCCACAATTGAAAAAGTAAGTAAATAAATTGTAGACAATGGAAGCCAGGTTTCTGGCTGTCAGAGACTGAGGTTATAAATAAGCAATGGGGAAAAGATAGCATAGACCCTGTGGTGCTAGAGTCAGAGATAGGAATATGAACTCAGGTACACACACACACACACACGTACACACAGAAATATCAATGCCAAAGAATGTGTATACATTTGTTTGTTTAATACATATATTTCTTAGCTCTGTCTGCTGAGAGGATAGGGAAGAAGTGACACCCCAGTAACAACAAGCATACCCAGCACCCAGATCTTAGTTTCTAAACACTATTCCCCAATAAAAAGAACCAGGGCTCCTTGAAGAAATGACTGATTCAAGGAGTGGCTAGGGGAAATTCAAGATAAGCCTGGAGCATTTTATAGTGCCAGAAAGTAAAACAATGATTTTTAAAAAAAGAATATGGGGGCTTGTCAGAAGGACCACAGGAGCCTCAAGTCGTCCTCAGAAAGAGTCCTCAAATGGTCAAAGCAGGAATCATTTGAGCAATAAAATAAATAAGAGTAGTATTGGACTCTTAGTAGTAGTAGTATTTATAACCCAAAAGAGCAAAGTAAATATCAATGAGTATACCCAAATGTATATAATTGATTGAACAAATATGTAAACGGGGAGAAGGGAAAAATCTTCCTTCAGAAAAGTTCCAAATAATTTATGTAGAGCCTCCTTACTCTAGGCAGTGGGGCTTAATTCTCCTCCACTGAAATGTGAGCTGGATTTAGTTACTTGCTTCCAATTATAGAATATGGAAAGCAGAAGAATAAGAAATTTATAGTGGAGAAACCTGTCAGACTCCATCTTAACTAAGCAATCAAAATTAACACCACAAGTGACAAGACATGTTGATATGAGGTACCCCTTGATATGATTTGATAAGAAGCATACTTCACCTCTGAGAGTCTTTCCCAAAATCCACTGAGAATTCCTAATTATGAGAAAATATCAGTCAAAACCAGATTGAAAGATGCTCTACAAAATACCTGACCAAGTACTCTTAAAAATTGTCCAGGTCATGAAGTACAAGAAAAGACTGGGAAACTGTCACCAACTGAAGGATACATGATGACTAAAAGTAAAGTGGTGTCCTAGAATGGATTCTGGAATAAAACAAGATGAAATATTAATAAAATATCCAGTTCAGTTAATAGTATTATACCAAAGTTAATTTCTTAGGATTGATAAATGTCCGGAAGCTGGGTAAAGGTATATGGGAATTCTTTGTGCTGTCTTTGCAACTTTTCTATAAATCTAAAATTATTTGAAAATAACTGTTTTTATGTTTATAATGTTAACTAAGATAAAATATTAATATTTGTTGATTTTGGAGAGAAAATGCGTGCAGGTTTCAAAAACTATTTTTCTATGATTTTAATTTTTTCTAAAAGAAAAATTATTGCAATATTCATTTCCCCCCTTTTTTCCCCAGCGGTGTTTAGTGCTTACAAACCTTAATGTTAATAAAAATATATGCTAATATTTTAGTAATATCATAGTTAATCAAAAATTTCTGACTCTTATTGGAATTAAGTGTAATAGATTTTCTGAGCTTAACTCTTTGAGTTTACAAGGCTGCCACTTAGTTATCTGGTGGCATAGTGTTCTGAGAAATTTAAAGGAACTGCTACAAGTACCTAATTAATCCTTACAAAGTTGAGATAATCTGATTCATTAAAAGAACAATGTGTGCCTGTCACCGAACTAGAAATTTTTAATTACCATTTGTACTTTGCTGATAACTTGATCTTCAGTGAAAAAAAGTGACTGTGTTTATGTGATGTACCACAAAGTTTAAAGTACAGAACTTTAGGAAATATAGAAAATCACAGATAAATGGCCTAGATTTTAAGAATTTTTCTCCTTTTGAGATCATTTTCCCTATACTATTATATTTTTAAAATAATTTAATAGCAACTCCTCATTCTACTTGTCTTTCTAACTAGTTATTTCATTTTAGTAGCTAATACAAAAATTTCACACAACACTGAGAAGCGTAGGCCATTGAATACTTGGAAATTGCTTTACAGTTTGTTAATTCTTCCACTATTTGCTTCCGTCTATTTTCATTCAAATGTTTCCATCTTTTCTAGAAATGTCTTCTATTTTTCAAGATTTTCTTTTCTTTTTATTAGCAGTTGTAGTAATGCCTTTAAAACTTGAAATGACTCACAGTATTCAAAGACAATGCAATGAAACACAGGTTATTAACTTGATATTGGTATTAAAGGATTTTTTTTAACAAAGATTCTGTCCTTACATAAAATTAACAATCTAGGTATAAACTTACCAATGTCAAAACTTCTTTTGAGAACTTTCTTGAGATAATTAATCTTGCAGATATCCCTGCTTGCCCACATTTATGAACACTTCCTAAATTAACTATTATGTGGGAAGGTAACATTTCCTAGACCAACCATATTAAATTATTTCATGAGAACGTTTATCATTTTACCTGACTCACTGTTCTACTAGTTATACTGTACTTCTGAGCTAAAAAAACTGTTTGACAGAGAAAGGTTGAAACTTTTCCTTAGTAGGATGAGGTCAGAAGATCTAAGAATAGCTCCAATATAAAAGGATTGTAGAGATGGGATTTGAGGTACACATTTCTGTGAAGTTATCACTACTTATTAAATGACAGATACTCGTGCGGTATCTAGGTTTGTTTTTTCTTTTTCTTTTTTTGTGAACAGTATTTGGAATAGAATTTCTTGCTCATTAAAATCGATACTTCTCCAGAGTATGGGGAATGTAGTTTAAATTAAAAATATATATATGTGTATGTAGAAAGAAACTTTGATTCAATATTTTACCATAAGCTGAATTTTCTACAAAAGAACTATGCATAGAGTTTCTTAATCTTCCTATCACCCATCTCCATTGTTAAGATCAACTGGGACTTCAGCCTCAGGTCAGATGGAGTAACAAGTACTGGATTTACTGTCCTATATGAAACAATAACAACAATAAAAATATCAAATCAAGGTGCTGGGCATCAGGCAACCAAAGAAAGTGATCCCTGAGAGATGGAAAACAAACGAGGTGAGCCCTATAAATGTCCTAGCTTACTGCCACAAGAGAATTTCCAAGCCACAGTTCAGGGATGAGGAACATAGGCAGAATGTGGCCTGAGGAAGTGGAAGCTGAGGTCCAGAGAGAACAAGAAGGCTAGAGTTCATAGGACAACACCATAAAGGAGAGAACTGCACAGAGAAATAACCTAGAGTCATTCACATGGTCCCTGCTGAGTATTCCACAGAGTACTGATCAGTCTTTTCATTTGAGGAAACTGCTAGAGACGGTGAAATAACCATTCAAAAGAATTAAAGAGAAGAGTGCTTAACATTCACACAGGGCCAGGAAAAATACTGGTTCCCTTCAGCCAGACTAGAAAAACTCATAATTCATGTGGCATTGTGTAGAGTACTCAGGAAAACCTTGTCTCAGTAGTGGGGGATAATTAGCTCTTTGCTGGGTGCTTTTCTGGAGCCAACTAACAACTCCTAAAAGCAAGACCCTAAGGATCTGTTTCCAAGTAACTTAATTGCATGTATGAAGGAAGCTTAAGAATATTTATAGGAATAAGAAAACATCCTCTCAACAAGTAAAGTTTACAAGTTCTGGCATTCAATCAAAGATTTGCAGACGTGCAATGAAGCAGGAAGACATGACATGTATTGAGGAGAATAATCAATCAACCAAAAATGACTTAAAACTGACACAGGTGTTAGAATTAGCAGACCCAAGGACAAAATAGCAGTTATTATACCTGGAATACTTATGTCTAAAAAGTTAAGTAGAAATATTGAAGATATGAGAAAGACCCACTCAAACTTCTTGAGATAAAAACTGCACTGTTTAAAATGAAAATTTAAGGTATTAAAGAAATAGCAATAGAAAATATGCAAAATTTAAAACAGAAAGAATAATTTTAAAAAAGAGAATGCAAAGAACACCAGTGAGCTGTGGAACAATTTTAAGCAAATTTTTATATATGTAATTAGATTCCTGAAGAAGTGAAAAGAGAAGGAGCATACAAAAAAATTTGAAGAAATAATGATGAAAATTTTCAGAATTTTATGAAAAGTAAGCACCCACATTCTAAGAAGCTAAATGAGACTTAAGCACAAAAAATGTGAAGAAAACTATACCAACACACTTTGTAATGAAATTGCTTTAAACCAGTCTCATAAAGGGAAAAATTTTCAAAGCAGCCACAGGAAAAAAGGCATATTGTGTACAGACAAACAAAAATAAGGAAGACAGCAGATTTCTCATTGGAAAAACTCAAAAAGTAGAGCAACATTTTTAAAGATGTGAAAGAAAGATTGACAACCTAGAGTTTAATATTCAGTGAACATGTTCAAAAATGAAAGCAATAAAAGATAGTTCATACATACAAAAGATGAAAGAATTCATTTTGAGAAGACCTACGCTACAAGAAATTTAAAATTTGTCAAGCAGATGAAAAATGATGCCAGATGAAAATATGCATCTAAAGGAATGAAGAGCATCAGGAAAAATAGCTACATGGGTAAAAAAATATGAATTTTTTCCTATAATTTAAATTTTATTCAAAAGATAACTGACTGTTTAAACAAAATAGTTGCAATGTATTGTGTGTTTTATACCAAGTAAAATGAGTTTAAAAATAGTATAAAGACTAAGAAGTAAAAACAGAAGTAAACTATCTTCAACTTACATATGGTGTATAAAATCACTTGATGTCATAAAGTGATAAGTTAAAGATATATACAAAAAATATTAATACAATTAGTAAAATAACAAAGAAAAGAGGTATAACTAATAATCCAACAAAGGAGATGAAATGGAATTGCTAAAAAAATACTCAATTCAAAAGTGGGCAGTAGGGGCTTCCCTGGTGGCGCAGTGGTTGAGAGTCCGCCTGCCGATGCAGGGGACACGGGTTCGTGCCCCGGTCCGGGAAGATCCCACATGCCGCGGAGCGGCTGGGCCCGTGAGCCGTGGCCGCTGAGCCTGCGCGTCCGGAGCCTGTGCTCTGCAAAGGGAGAGGCCACAACAGTGAGAGACCCGCATACCACAAAAAAAAAAAAAAAAAAAAAGTGGGCAGTAAAAGGAGGGAAGCTGAACAAAGAACAGGAGGAACAAGAAGAAAACAAATAAGAGATAATAGACTTAAACCTAACCATACCAATAATCATATTAGATATAATAGGTCCAGATATTTCAATTAAAAGGGGATTGTCAGATTGGATAAAACAAAAAGACCCAACTCAATGCTGCCTATAATAAATTCAATTTAAATATAAATATACAAAAGAGATGCTACGCTAACACTATTCAAAAGGAAGCTGGAGCAACCATACTAATATCAGACAAAGTGGATTTTGAGACAATATCACCAGGGACAGAGAATATTATTTCATAATGATAAAGGGGTCTATTTATCAGGAAGACATAATAATCCTAAATCTTTGTGCATCTATAAACAGATTTTCAAAACACATAAAGCAAAAACTGATAGAACTGCAAGAAGAAATAGACAAATCCACTATTATAGTTGGAAATTTCAATACTCTTCTCTCAATATATGATAGAATAGACAGAAAATCAATAACAATATAGAATATTTGAACATTATCAACACATTTAGCTTAGTGAACACCACTAAAGCACTCCATCAAACAACAGTAGAATGCACACTGAGTACACATGGAAAATTTACCAGGAATTTATTTATAGAGACAATAAAATGTCTCAATCGCTTTAAATGGATTAAATTATAAAAAATGTGCACTCTGACCACAGTGGAATTAAATGAGAAAACAATAAGAGGTATCTGGAAAATCCCAAAATGGTTGATAATAAATAACACACTTCTAAATAAGACATGGATTAAAAAAGAAATCAAAATAGAATTAGAAAATATTTTAGACTAAATGAAAATAAAAGCACAATATGACAGAAATTTAGTGGGATGCCACTAAAGCAGTAATTAGGGGAAAATGTATAGCACTTAAAATCTGTATTATAGCAGAAGAAATTCTCAAGTCAGTAACCTCAGCTTCCACTTTAAGAAGTTAGAAAAAGAAAAGCTAACTAAGCCAAAGTATGTAGAAGAAATTAAAAGATCATAACAGGAGTCAATGAAATAGAAAACAAAATTAATGGAGGAAACCAAAGAAACCAAAACCTAATTTATTGAAAAGATTGATAAAATTGGTAATTTTTAGAAAGTTAGCAAATTCATTCCAACAATATATAATAAGGATTGTAATCATGAGCAAATAGGGTTTATTTAAGGAATGAAAGGTTGGTTTATCATTTAAAAATTAATATAATTTATCATATTGAAAATCTAAAATGAAAAGTAATGTGATTATTCTCCATAAACACAGAAAAAGAATTTGACAAAATCCAATATCCATTACTGATAATAATTCTAAGACAACTATAAAGAGGAGGGACCTTCCTCAACCTGATAAATACCATCTATAAAAATCCTTCAACTAACATACTTAGTGGTGAAAGACTAAATGTTTCCCTTTAAAATCAGCAACAACACAAAGATGTCCACTCTCACCACTTTCATTCAATATTGTACCGAAAATTCTGGACAGTTCTATCAGGTAATATAAATACATAAATAATCCTTCTAAACTGGAAAGGAAGAAGAAAGTCTGTCCTTATTCAAAAATGATGTGATTGTCTATGTAGATAATTGAGTGGAAACTTCAAAAAAGCTACTAGAACTAATAAATGAGTTTAGTGAAATTACAGAATATCGATCAAAACACAAAAATTAATTGTATTTCTGGACACTAGCAACTCATGAGAGAGAATTAATTTTTTTTAACTTGCAACTACAATAGCATCAAAAAATATGAATTACTTAGGGATAAATTTGGCAAAAGTTGTACAAGGTCTGTATGCTGAAAACTGCAAAATATTGCTTTAACAAATTACAGAACACCTAAATGTAGACACATACCATGTTCAATGATAGGAAGAATCAATATTGTTAAGATGTCAGTTCTCCCATACTAATATATAGAATCAATGCAATCCCAATTAAAATCTCAGCAGACTTCTTTTTCAGAAATTGAAAAATTGACCCTAAAAAATTCATATGGAGATTCAAAGGACTTGGAAGAATCAAAGCAAGATTTAAAAAGAAGAAAAAACATGGAGGACTAATACTACCTGATTTACAATACTTATTATAAAGCTATAGTTATAAAGGCAATGTAGTAATAGGGCCAAAAGAGAAATATAGACTATAGGAACAGAATTGATAGTCTAGTAATAGACTCATACCTACGTGGTCAATTGATTTTTGACAAAGGTCCAAAGACAATTCAGTGAGGAAAGAATAATCTTTCAATAAATTATACCTGAACAATTGGATTTCTGTATGCAAAGGAAATGAACTTTGATCTATACCTCTCACCAAATATAAAAATCGTCAAATAGGATCAAAAAACCGTTAAACCTAAAACTGTATGAATTGTAGAAAAAAACATAGGAGAAACCCTTCTGACTTGGGTTAGGCAAATACTTGATTCAAAGGTAAAAGCATTGCCCACAGAAAAACATATTGATAAATTTAATGTAATACAATTAAAAATCTCTTCCTTGAAAGACATTCTTTTTTTAAGAGCATAACTATTCAGCATATTTATTTATTTTATATAACATTTGAAATATAGTCCTTTGCCTTCCTTGTCATTTCTTCTTTTCCTTTTTTTTTATTCAAACAGAAAGTCACAAAAATTATAATCATCCTCATCAGTTCACTCAGTCCCATGTAATTAATTTTTTTAATCTTTTGTTAGCACATTTATGAATTCATCAGTTTTCCATTAGAGTTCTTAAAATGCTTATTTATTCAGTTCAACAGTATAGTCAGTTACCAAAAACCTGTACTCATCAGAGTCTTTTCCATGAATTCGTTGAAGATGAAACTCTTTTATAGGAACATTTTGGCAAAAGCATCAGAGTACACCCAGAACTGTCTGTAAATGACAAAAGACTTAAAAATGACCACAGTTAAAGATTTGATGAAAGTTCATAATAATGCAATAGACAAGGAAATTTAGTTATTTCTGAGATATACATTTTAAAGTAATAACTAGAATTATGACTTATAACATTATACCAGAACATACAAGATTTTTAGAAATTTCATGTAATGTCTGAAACATTTATATTAACATATTTCCATACAAATAACCCAAAGAAAGTTTAGTATTAGTAGGTTTTTTTTTGGTTGGTTTTTTTTTATACTGCAGGTTCTTATTAGTCATCAATTTTATACACATCAGTGTATACATGCCAATCCCAATTGCCCAATTCAGCACACCACCATCCCTACCCCACCGTGGTTCTCCCCCTTTGGTGTCCATACGCTTGTTCTCTACATCTGTGTCTCAACTTCTGCCCTGCATACCGGTTCATCTGTACCATTTTTCTAGGTTCCACATACATGTGTTAATATACGATATTTGTTTTTCTATTTCTGACTTACATCACTCTGTATGACAGTCTCTAGATCCATTCACATTTCAATAAATGACTCAATTTCATTCCTTTTTATGACTGAGTAATATTCCATTGTATATATGTACCACATCTTCTTTATCCATTCGTCTGTCGATGGGCATTTAGGTTGCTTCCGTGACCTGGCTATTGTAAACAGTGCTGCAATGAACATTGGGGTGCATGTGTCTTTTTGAATTATGGTTTTCTCTGGGTATATGCCCAGTAGTGGGATTGCTGGATCATGTGGTAATTCTATTTTTCGTTTTATAAGGAACCTCCATACTGTTCTCCATAGTGGCTGTATCAATTTACATTCCCACCAACAGTGCAAGAGTGTTCCCTTTTCTCCGCACCCTCTCCAGAATTTGTTGTTTGTAGATTTTCTGATGATGCTCATTCTAACTGGTGTGAGGTGATACCTCACTGTAATTTTCATTTGCATTTCTCTAATAAATAGTGATGTTGAGCAGCTTTTCATGTGCTTCTTGGCCATCTGTATGTCTTCCTTGGAGAAATGTCTATTTAGGTCTTCTGCCCGTTTTTTGATTGGGTTGTTTGTTTTTTTAATATTGAGCTGCATGAGCTGTTTACATATTTTGGAGATTAATCCTCTGTTCGTTGATTTGTTTGCAAATATTTTTCCCATTCGGAGGGTTGTCTTTTCGTCTCGTTTATGGTTTCCTTTGCTGGGCAAAAGCTTTGAAGTTTCATTAGGTCCCATTTGTTTATTATTGTTTTTATTTCCATTACTCTAGGAGGTGGATCAAAATAGATCTTGCTGTGATTTATGTTAAAGAGTGTTCTTCCTATGTTTTCCTCTAAGAGTTTTATACTGTCTGCTCTTACATTTAGGTCTCTAATCCATTTTGAGCTTATTTTTGTGTATGGTGTTAGGGAGTGCTCTAATTTCATTCTTTTACATGTAGCTGTCCAATTTTCCCAGCACCACTTATTGAAGAGGCTGTTTTTTCTCCATAGTATAACTTTGCCTCCTTTGTCAAAGATTAGTTGATCATAGGTACATGGGTTTATCTCTGGGCTTACTGTCTTGTTCCATTTATCTATGTTTCTGTTTTTGTGCCACTACCATACTGTCTTGATTACTGTAGCTTTGTAGTATAGTCTAAAGTTAGGGCATCTGATTGCCCCAGCTCCGTTTTTTTCCCTCAAGACTGCTTTGGCTATTCGGTGTCTTTTGTGTCTCCATACAAATTTCGAGATGATTTGTTCTAATTCCGTAAAAAATGCTATTGGTAATTTGATAGGGATTACATTGAACCTGTAGATTGCTTTGGGTAGTATAGTCATTTTCACAATACTGATTCTTTCAATCCAATACCATAGTATATCTCTCCATCTGTTGGTATCATCTTAATTTCTTTCATCAGTGTCTTATAGTTTTATGCATACAGGTCTTTCATTTCCCTAGGTAGGTTTTTTCCTAGGTATTTTATCCTTTTTCTTGCAATGGTAAATGGGAGTGTTTCCATAATTTCTCTTTCAGGTTTTTTATCATTAGTGTATAGGAATGCCAGAGATTTCTGTGCATTAATTTTGTATCCTGCAACTTTACCAAATTCATTGATTATCTCTAGCAGTTCTCTGGTGGCATCTTTATGATTCTCCATGTATAGTGTCATGTCATCTGCAAACAGTGACAGTTTTACTTCTTTTCTGATTTGGTTTCCTTTTATTTCCTTTTCTTCTCTGATTGCTGTGGCTAGGACTTCCAAAACTATGTTGAATAACAGTGGTAAGACTGGGCATCCTTGTCTCATTCCTGATCTTAGAGAAAATGCTTTCAGTTTTACACCATTCAGAATGATGTTTGCTATGGGTTTCTCATATATGGCCTTTATTATGTTGAGGTAGGTTCCCTCTATGCCCACTTTCTAGAGAGTTTTTATCATAAATCGGTGTTGAATTTTATCAAAAGCCTTTTCTGCATCTATTGAGATGATCATATGGTTTTTATTCTTCAGTTTGTTAATATGGTATATCACATTGATTGATTTGTGTATATTGAAGAATCCTTGAATTCCTGGGATAAATCCCACTTGGTCATGGTGTATGATCCTTTTAATGTGTTGTTGGACTCTGTTTGCTAGTATTTTTGTTGAGGATTTTTGCATCTATATTCATCAGTGATATTGGTCTGTAATTTTATTTTTTTGTAGTATCTTTGTCTGGTTTTGGTATAAGAGTGATGGTGGCCTCATAGAATGAGTTTGGGAGTGTTCCTTCCTCTGCCAATTTTTGGAAGAGTTTGAGAAGGTTGGGTGTTAGCTCTTCTCTAATTGTTTGATAGAATTCACCTGTGAAGCCATCTGGTCCTAGACTTTTGTTTGTTGGAAGATTTTTAATCACAGTTTCAATTTCATTACTGTGATTGGTCTGTTCATAGTTTCTGTTTTTCGTGGCTTAGTCTTGGAAGGTTATACCTTTCTAAGAATTTGTCCATTTCTTCCAGGTTGTCCATTTTATTGACATAGAGTTGCTTATAGTAGTCTCTTAGGATACGTTGTATTTATGCAGTGTCTTTTGTAACTTCTCCTTTTTCATTTCTAATTTTACTGATTTGAGTCCTCTCCCTCTTTTTCTTGATGAGTCTGGCTAATGCTTTATCAATTTTGTTTATCTTCTCAAAGAACCAGCTTTTAGTTTTATTGATCTTTGCTATTGTTTTCTTTGTTTCTATTTCATTTATTTGTGCTCTGATCTTTATGATTTCTTTCCTTCTGCTAACTTTGGGTTTTGTTTGTTCTTCTTTCTCTTATTCCTTTAGGTGTAAGTTTAGATTGTTTATTTGAGATTTTTCTTGTTTCTTGAGGTAGGCATGTATAGCTATAAACTTCCCTCTTAGAACTGCTTTTGCTGCATCACATAGGTTTTGAATCATCGTATTTTCATTGTCATTTGTCTCTAAGTATTTTTTGGTTTCCTCTTTGATTTCTTCAGTGATCTCCTGGTTATTTAGTAACATATTGTTTAGTCTCCATGTGTTTCTGTTTTTTACGTTTTTCTCCCTATAATTCATTTCTAGTCTCATAGTTTAGTAGTCAGAAAAGATCCTTGATATGATTTCAGTTCTCTTAAGTTTACTAAGGCTTGATTTGTGACCCAAGATGTGATCCATCCTGGAGAATGTTCCATGCGCACTTGAGAAGAAAGTGTAATATGCTGTTTTTGGATGGAATGTCCTATAAATATCAATTAAAGCTATCTGGTCTATTGTGTCATTTAAAGCTTCTGTTTCCTTATTTATGTTTATTTTGGATGATCTGTCCATTGGTGTAAGTGAGATGTTAAATTCCCCCACAATTATTGTGTTACTGTCCATTTCCTCTTTTATAGCAGTTAGCAGTTGCCTTATGTATTTAGGTGCTCCTATGTTGGTGCATATATGTTTATAATTGTTATATCTTCTTCTTGGATTGATCCCTTGATCATTATGTAGTGTCCTTTCTTGTCTCTTGTAATATTCTTTACTTTAAAGTCTATTTTATCTGATATGAGTATTGCTACTCCAGCTTTCTTTTGATTTCCATTTTCATGGGATATCTTTTTCCATCCCCTCACTTTCAGTCTGTATGTGTCCCTAGGTCTGAAGTGGGCCTCTTGTAGACAGCATATATATGGACCTTGTTTTTGTATCCGTTCAGCAATTCTGGGTCTTTTGGTTGGAACATTTAATGCATTCACATTTAAGGTAATTATGGATATGTGTGTTCCTAAGACCATTGTCTTAATTGTTTTGGGTTTGTTTTTGTAGGTTCTTTTCTTCTCTTGTGTTTCCCACTTAGAGAAGTTCCTTTAGCATTTGTTGTAGAGCTGGTTTGGTGGTGCTGAATTCTCTTAGCCTTTGCTAGACTGTAAAGCTTTTGATTTCTCCATCGAATCTGAATGAGATCCTTGCCCGGTAGCATAATCTAGGTTGTAGGTTCTTCCCTTTCATCACTTTAAGTATATCATGCCACTCCCTTCTGGCTTGTAGAGTTTCTGCTGAGAAATCTGCTTTTAACCTTATGGGAGTTCCCTTGTATGTTATTTGTCATTTTTCCCTTGCTGCTTTCAATAATTTTTCTTTGTCTTTAATTTTTGCCAGTTTGATTACTATGTGTCTCGGCATGTTTCTCCTTGTGTTTATCCTGTATGGGACTTGCTATGCTTTCTGGACTTGGGTGGCTATTTCCTTTCCCATGTTAGGGAAGTTTTTGACTATAATCTCTTCAAATATTTTCTCTGGTCCTTTCTCTCTCTCTCTTCTCCTTCTTGGACCCCTATAATGCGAATGTTGTTGCATTTAATGTTGTCCCAGAGGTCTCTTAGGCTGTCTTCATTACTTTTCATTCTTTTTTCTTTATTCTTTTCCACAGCAGTGAATCCCACCAATCTGTCTTCCAGGTCACTTATCCGATCTTCTGCCTCAGTTATTCTGCTACTGATTCCTTCTAGTGTAGCTTTCATTTCAGTTATTGTATTGTTCATCTCTGTTTGTTTGTTCTTTAATTCTTCTAGGTCTTTGTTAAACATTTCTTGCATCTTCTCGATCTTTGTCTCCATTTTTTTTCCAAGGTCCTGGATCATCTTCACTATCATTATTCTGAATTCTTTTTCTGGAAGGTTGCCTACCTCCACTTCATTTAGTTGTTTTTCTGGGATTTTATCTTGTTCCTTCATCTTGTACATAGCCCTCCCCCTTTTCATCTTGTCTATCTTTCTGTGAATGTGGTTTTTGTTCCACAGGCTGCAGGATTGTAGTTCTTGCTTCTGCTCTCTGCCCTCTGGTGGATGAGGCTATCTAAGAGGCTTGATGGGAGGGACTCATGGTGGGTAGACTGTTGCTTTGGTGGGCAGAGCTCAGTAAAACTTTAATCCATTTGACTGTTGATGGGTGGGGCTGGGTTCCCTCCCTGTTGGTTGTTTGGCCTGAGGCAACCCAACACTGGAGCCTACCTGGGCTCTTTGGTGGGGTAATGACAGACTCTGGGAGGGCTCAAACCAAGGAGTGCTTCCCAGAACTTCTGCTGTCAATGTCCTTGTCCCCAGCGTGAGCCACAGCCCCCCCTCTCCGCCTCTGCAGGAGAGTCTCCAACACCAGCAGGTAGGTGTGGTTCAGTCTTCCCTGGGGTCGCTGCTCCTTCCCCTGTGTCCTGATGTACACAGTAATTTGTGTGTGTCTTCCAAGAGTGTAGTCTCTGTTTCCCCCAGTCCTGTTGAAGTCTTGTAATCAATTCCCCCTAGGCTTCAAAATCTGATTCTCTAGGAGTTCCTCCTCCCGTTGCTGGACCCCCAGGTTGGGAAGCCTGATGTGGGCCTCAGAACCTTCACTCCACTGGGTAGGCTTCTGTGGTATTAGTGTTCTTCAGTCTGTGAGTCTCCCGCCCAGCAGTTATGGGATTTGATTTTACTGTGATTGCCCCCATCCTCCCGTATCATTGTGGCTTCTCCTTTGTCTTTGCATGTGGGGTATCTTTTTTGGTGAGTTCCGATGTCTTCCTGTTGATGATTGTCCAGCAGCTAGTTGTGATTCTGGTGTTCTCGCAAGAGGGAGTGAGAGCATGTCCTTCTACTCTGCCATCTTGGTTCCTCTTTGAAAGACATTCTTAAAAGAATGAAGTGACAAGACACAGGCTGAGAGAAAATATTTGCAAAGCATTTATCTGATAAAGGACTTCATCCAGAATATATAAAGAACTTTCAAAACTCAATTATAAGATAGTTTGACTTTGCAGCCCACTATCTGCTCTCCTGGACAGTACAAAGTGTGTTTTGGAGTCATCAAGTACACCAACTAAGCTGCAGTGATAAGTTTATATAGGGAAACTAGGCTGCAACATCTAATTAAAGCATAAGGCATGCTGGAACCAGGAAGTAACACTGAAAATGGTGGAGAAAAATGATCCAGGATCTGATGGGTCAAGGGAAATTGTTCTAGTTAGACTGTGCAAATAGCTTGACCAGTCTAGCAAGGCTGTTCAAGGTTCAGGGCCTACAGGTTGCAGCATATATTTTAGTCCTGGCGTGTGTGAACAATGGTGCCATTCAGTGGACAGTGAGAGGCTTCACATAGAGAATGTCAATAAAGAGTCAATCAGAGATGCATCATGGCTGTGGGGATCTGTGTATTCATCATGCAACCCCAGGCTGTGGAAGTTACAGTATGTAGCTCTACTGGAGTAAAAAGGTTTTTGCTGAGAGAATTTCCTTTAAGGGTCTTATTCCTAAAGGAGACTAAAGTAATATATGCAGATTTGGGCTCAGGTTTGAAGACTTGAACCAAACCCTCCCTTAGAGGGCAAGTGCAGAAGAGCCAAAAAAGGAGACAGAGGAGACAGAAGTGTTGAAAAAGGCAGAAGAAAAAGAAGAGTATTTACGGATATCAAAGGAAAAGAATGCTTCAAAACAGACTTAATTAAAAATTAAAGAGCAGGGCTTCCCTGGTGGTGCAGTGGTTGAGAGTCTGCCTGCCGATGCAGGGGACACGGGTTCGTGCCCTGGTCTGGGAAGATCCCACATGCCACGGAGCGGCTGAGTCCGTGAGCCATGGCCGCTGAGCCTGCGCATCCAGAGCCTGTGCTCCGCAACGGGAGAGACCATAACGGTGAGAGGCCCGCGTACCGCAAAAAAAAAAAAAAAAAAAAAAAAAAAAAAAAAAAATATATATATATATATATTTATATATATAGTCATAAGAAGAATATATCCACAAAAAATTATGTACATTCTTGTGATTATGCTATCTTATTGCCCTCAATCTTCTTTACCTTCACCTTGGTCTTCCACTCTAGCAATAGAGAGTAGGGAAGACACAAAAGTAAACATTCCCACAAATATTTATGCAATCACAATAAAATCTGATCAACTAAAGCTCTTCAAACAAGCAAACCTGGTAATTAATCAGTTAGTAAGTTGGATTCTGGCAAATTGTGTTCTCTGCCTGCCCTTGGGTTCCTTGAGATTCCTTTGTATCCTTGTAAGAAATTTCCTCTCTTTTTATATAAACTAGTTTAAGGTTAGTTTTTATTGCTTTCAAAAAAACCCTTGACTATCACACACTGTCACATATGGCTACTTTCCATATGCATGTAAACATGTTTCATATCTTCCCTTTAACTGTCAAACTTCTTAAATGAGTTTATATTCTATAATCCCATTACCTCCCTTCTCAGTTATTCCTGGTGCTTTCTACTTATGCTACACTGTCAAAACTAGTCTTTCCACGGCTGCCAGTGAGTACCATGTCAATAACTCCAGTAGAACAATTCTAGTTTTTATGTAGCTTGATTTTTCAGTAGCATTTGACATTGTTGATTTTCACTCTGGAAATGCTTTCTTTGGTTTCTTTAACAAGTTTTCTTTTTTTTAGATTTTCCTTGTACTGATTGTCTGTACCTTTTTGATCTCCTCTGTCACCTCTCTCTTTATTACTTGATCCTTAATGTCAGAGTTCCTCTGGAATTTTTCCCATTTTTGTTGTTTTCCCCCTTTTTTTGTTTGGTTTGGTTTTTGTTGTTGTTTTCAGAAATGGTATCACTACCTACCCAGTTGCTCAAGAGGGAAAACTGGCATTCATGCAGTCATCCTTGATGGCTTCTTTTTCTTCATTGAGCATATAAATCTTAAAAAGTCAACCTCCAAATTGCTCTCAGATTTATCCACTTTTCCCCTGCTTTCCTGTGGGTGCCAAGCACCCTTCTCTATTCCCAGCATGGTGGTCCCCACTGGTGTACTCCAATGGCTTTCTCAGTGGTCTCTTGCATTCAGTCAATCCCTTCTTTAATCTATTCTTTACTCTCAGCTAGAATATTAAAAAAGTAAAAAGTAAAAGCATAAAATGAGTTAAGTCTTGCTTAAGACAATTTAATATATTTCAATGTCTTTTAGAATAAAATCCAAGCTACTTAAATGGCTTACAGGGCCTCCCACAATGTGGGTGGTCCTCACCTAACATCTCAGTCTTGTCTCTTACATACCTTCTTATATTTCTTTCACAGTTAGTTTCTTCTAGCTTTAGTGAGGTACTGTTAACACTCTGGCCTCTGGGCCCTCAAAAAGACTGACTTTTCCCTGAGCCTAGAAGTCCTGCTCCATTCCCTACTTTCACCAAGTTACTATGCACCCATCTTTGAGGTTTCAAATAAGATGTCGTCTCCTTGACCCAACCCTAGGTTGTCAAACACTAGATTGGATCCCATAACATCCTGCATATCTCTTTTATAATGCCTACTACACATACAATTACTTATTTAATGCCTATACTCTCTGCCGTACTATAAATTCCATGAGAGCAAAACCTAAATCTATTTTATTGCTATCTCCCTAACACCAAGCCCAGGCCAGGCTGATAACAGATGCTAAAAAAGATTATGAATGAGTAAATGAATGGCTTTTTCTCTAGAATCTACTGTATGACTATTATAAAGTTTTCTTTGAGATGAAGCAAAAGCTCTCCCTAAATCTAGGCTAGTCCTTGGTATTAATGACTTTAGTTCTAACTATACACTGTGGATAGATGGAAGGTCCACCTTCCCCAAAATATCTTACCTGGTAACCTGTCATAATTTCTCTCCTTTGTTATTTGTTCTAAAACTGCCCTGCCTCTACCCAACTCACTTAAATCCCTAATTATAGGATAAAAACAAAATATTAATTGCTTTCCCAAAAGTCAGTGTTAAATGCATATCATTTTTTTTTCTGGGGGCAGAATCTCACTTCCCTCTCTTTGTCCAATTGGAAGGATAATATTATCAGATTTGCTTATTGCTAAAATGCTATCCCTAAGAATATAAGAGAAAGAACACACAGCTTTTAGTAGGAGCTGTGGGCTTTACCCAGAATAATAGGGCACCCTCTGACCTTTATGTTTTGGAATACTAAGTAAGAAAATTAGCCATCAGGAAGAAGGGTGACACTGAAGACTAACTTTTCCTCCCTCACAATTTTGTAGATCTTAGCCCAAATGCTTTTAAAATTGATATGTATTTTTTTCTTATTTAAACCTTTAAATATTTAATTTTAAAATATTTCAAAATCATTAAAAATTATAGAAACTAACATAACGAATGGCATACTACTCCATAAAATTGATATGTATTTTTGAATAATTCTTTTAATCTGGGATAACAAAGTGGTACCCAAGTACTGGACTCATGTGCCAGCTCTCTCTGATATCTGTGTCACTGGCCAACTGAAGGCAGAATAAATGAAATTAACTCTGCAGGAGTAAATAGTGCCAAGATCCATGACATACATTGGAGAGAACCCAAGCACAGGCCTTAAACTGCATCCTAAAATCAAGGCCATATCAGCAAAATTACTTGCACATAAATTTGATTTAAGAAAAGAAGAGTGAAAGAAGGCAGGTAAGTAAAATATCAATGTAATATGCTTGGTAGTTGACACTAGAAGTACAAGAGGAAAAGGCACATCAACATACATACGTTCACTACATTTCATCAATCTGTGGTGCCCTCCTTCTCCATGTCTTTCATCTATGAAATGGAGGTTCATCTTACAAGTGATGATGTGTCAAATTTAAATGGAAATATGTTCTCTTTCTTAGTGATGCATATAATGATGTGCCTTATAATCAATGGCTGACTGACTGATTAAAATACAGTCGATTGGAATAGATGATGAAATACAGTTACAATCGGCCTTCTGTATTTGCTTGTTCCGCATCCACAGACTCAACCAACCTCCCATTGATTTTCGATTTTCGATTTTTTTTTTTTTTTTTTTTTTGCGGTACACGGGCCTCTCACTGTTGTGGCCTCTCCCATTGCGGAGCACAGGCTCCGGACGCGCAGGCTCAGCGGCCATGGCTCACGGGCCCAGCCGCTCCGTGGCATGTGGGATCTTCCCGGACCGGGGCACGAACCCGTGTCCCCTGCATCGGCAGGTGGACTCTCAACCACTGTGCCACCAGGGAAGCTCCGATTTTCGATTTTTGATCTGCAGTTGGTTAAGTCTGCAGATGCAGAACCCACAATATAGGGGGCCAACTGTAGTACACCATTTTATATAAGGGACTTGAGAATCCGTGTATTTTGCTATCAAGGGTGAGGAAGTAGTGGTCCTGGAACCAACCCCCTGGTGGATACGGGAAGGGGAGCACTGTATTTGCTTGTAAATATGTACTGGCACTATATGTTCATTGCCACATTCTCAATTCATGTCACAACTGGCCATTCATTTTTACGTTTGGCAGAATTTCTGCATACCTTATAGCCTAAGAAAGAGAATGAGAAATGTAAGTAATAGATATATTTGATGGAGAGATATAATGTGTCAAAACCTCCACAGCTAGCAACAACCCAGAAAAGGCCAATAAACTCTGTAGCAACCATTACCATTGAATGGATCAGTAAAGACCCTGTATTCTTGAGAAAGAAGTCTTTAGAGAAATAGATATAGAAAGAAAGAGGGTGGAGGTGGAGAGAGACAGTCAGAGAAGCACACAATATGCAGATATGTAAAAGCACCAATATAATTTTCTTCTATTTAAAGATGTCAGGAATATCTCTCAAGTTAGGCAGCAGGACTTCAAGGTTTTTTGTGCTTTTTTCTTACTTAGAACTTTCTTTTTTAATGTGTACATTGACTGATAACATAATTAGTTGAGTTGGAAAATGCCAAATGAAAATGAAAAATCTAACACATGCTGCATATGAATGTCTTCTCAGGAAATTCTTGTAGATGCTTTTTTCTGTCAAGCAGTGTATGTCAGAGAATTGTACCTAAAGAAAGAAGACTATCAAACAATGGCACCAAAAATAATCAAAATATGCTCAGTGGTACTCAAGAATTGCAGAGGAAGAAAGAAGAGCTTTATGTTAAAAATTTTTAAAAAGAAAAAACTAATCCCTTAGAGCACACACACACACAAATAAGAACTAATCACAAAGAAATCTCTATATTGCCTTCCCACAAATGTTCCTTACGAGGTAACACATTATTTTACAAGTCACTATCAATCAAAAGTCACTTTTAGTAAGGTATGGCTGTGACTGACAAAGGCTTACCCCAGTGGACTCAGTTATTTGTATTTTATTTTTTTCCTGAAAAAATAGCAAGATTTTTAAAATATTTGTTCTTGCATGTTTCAGAAAGCTCCAGAGTAAGTCAGAGGAATTGAGAGAGGTAGAAAACAGCTTGTTCTTCTTCCCAAACACATCAGATTAAGCATTGAGCATAAGCTTTCAAAAGAGGCTCTATGTTAGGGCTGCAGGACATCAAGAAGAAAGTGATGGTGTACACTGTCCATTATCTCTAATGTTCCATAATTGGTTCCAAAGCATGATACTCTCAAAGTGTTTTCCTCTGCCTCATGGTGGATTTGGCTGGTGATTGCTTTGCTGATCATGATTCTTGGACCTTGGATCTGCTGCTTGCCTGCAGTTTATTTGCCTTTTTCTAACTCTTTTCCAGAAGAAAAGAGGGATCACCCTGCAGGGATACCACTTCATGACTGGGATAGCAATATTCAGTTTTTGTATATAGTTTTAACCCTAACTTTTCTGGTTGTCAGAGTGAGCTGCTCCTCACAGATGCATCTCCCAGAATGTTTTAATGAGAAATGAGAGGAGAGAGAATTTATTCTCATTGACTTCTTTATTCCTAAGTAGCCTTTCCTGAACGTGGAGACTTAAATTTTATTTGTTGCCTCAATTGATGTATTTTAGCCAGTGAAGCAAAGTTTAGCAATTTTCTTTGTAATTAGTACTAGCCAACCCATACAAGGGTGTTAGTTTATCTTTTTTTTTTTTTTTTTGCGGTACGCAGGCCTCTCACTGTTGTGGCCTCTCCCGTTGCGGAGCACAGGCTCCGGACGCGCTGTCTCAGTGGCCATGGCTCACGGGCCCAGCCGCTATGCGGCATGTGGGATCTTCCCGGACTGGGGCACGAACCCGTGTCCCCTGCATCGGCAGGCGGACTCTCAACCACTGCACCACCAGGGAAGCCCCAATTTATCTTTTTGTTTTTTTAAATCAAAGTGATTTTTATCCATAACAACTTGGTGTATATATATATATTCTCTTTTTCTCATCTCCATCAATGAAATAATAACAAAAAAGTTTTTAAATTCCTTGGACAAATGGAAATTTTAAATTTCAAATCTGTTGGCATCAACAAAGATGTTAAATATTGTCATTAAATTTTGTAGTTTGATATTTTTATTCTAGCACAAACTTAGTAGGAATGTTAAACAAAAAATGATTTAATGTGTGGCTAATTTTTATTAGAAATAAGCAAGGTGATACACACATTCAGCTTTTTTGAAAAAATCATTAAAAAAAATAAATTTATTTATTTATTTTTGGCTGTGCTGGGTCTTTGTTTCTGCGCACGGGCTTTCTCTAGTTGCGGTGAGCAGGGGCTGCTCTTCATTGCGGTGCGCAGGCTTCTCATCGTGGTAGCTTCTCTTGTCGCAGAGCGCGGGCTCTAGGCGCGTGGGCTTCAGTATTTGCAGCATGTGAGCTCAGTAGTTGTGGCTCATGGGCTCCAGAGTGCAGGCTCAGTAGTTGTGGCACATAGGCTTAGTTGCTCTGCCGCATGTGGGATCTTCCTGGACCAGGGATAGAGCCCATGTCCCCTGCGTTGGCAGGAGGATTCTTAACCACTGTGCCACCAGGGAAATCCCTGAAAAATTCATTTTAATGGCAATTATTAGTCAAGATTCTTACCTACTTCAGAAAAATTTCTTATCTCTTTCAATTTACTAGGTTAACATAATAGGGCTAAGCTTACCTTCAGTCAGCTTTTGGATCTTTTACTTGGCCATCCTGGAACCCAAACTAGTTTTTAAGTATAGCACCACCTCCACATTAATTTCCTGGATTTGCATGAATTAATGTGTCATTGCAACTATTTCTCAAGCTGTGTTTTTTCCATTTTTGAAAAGTAATATTCTTGGCCAGCACTGTATGATATAGACTAATGATAGGACTCTCCATCCTCTGACTGCTGTATATGTAACATAGCTCTTAATTGGCAAAGTATGCTTTTGACAATTGAAAACATAAGCATAACAGAGAGGATAATGATACCCACAAATCAATTAAACTGATTTGAGCCTGCAATGTTGGTGCATCATTTAGTTTTGCAGATGGGTATCCTTAATCAGACAGTATAGGAGATACCTCTGGTCCCAGAGAACTTTTACTTAAATCACTGAACCTCAAATACACTTTAGCTTTACATTCATTTTAATAGTCAGAGGTGATGCTTGGATTTAAAGAGTACTAACATTCAGTTGTAATTTTCTCAGTAATTTTAAAGTGCTTTGTGGTTTTTCCTTTTGAACAGAGGAAAGAAATATATCAGAGCTGTCACAAATCTTTCATACCCTGATATCCTACTCCCCCTTCAATCCACAGATCTTTTATTAAATTCCACCATGCCTCTGCGGGAAATGTGAATAGTCATTGAAACTCGTTCTAAGCCAGGATTTGAAAGCTGATACACTGAAAAATGTACTCAGTGTATGTTAAATGAACATCAAACTCCCTGACAATGAGATGACTAATATAAGACTATGACACAGTTAAATTTAGAAATAGGATTAAAAATAGTCCCTGGGTTTTCATTTCAAGGTCATTCACAGACACAATTCTCATAGTCCTGTGGAATTCCATCCCGGTTAGATTCCATTTCACATGTGGAGTAGTCTTTTGTCTTTTCAGCCTATTATGACTTTTGAAGAAATACAAGAAAGGTAACTAATATATATTAAGTATCCACTATATTACTGAGATTATGCACAATGCTTTCCTTTATATCTGATAATGATGATGATGGTGATGATGATGATATTACCTGATGTTTTTTGGACCTAAGTGTGCTAAGTATTGATAATTTCCATTCTTACTCATACTTTTTCCCATCAAAAGACTGTGAATTTTGCAAATGAAGAAATTGGTGTTTACAGAGGTTTCATAATTTGTTGAAAGTGGCTGCCACTTTTACTAAATGTAGAGTAAGATTTGGAACTCAAGTTTCTTTGTCTCCAAAGCCCATATTGTGAAAAAAATGTGAATGCAAAAGTTTGGGATTCAGACTGTCTTAATGTTTTTCATTCATGAATTGCTGATAATAATAATAATACCTACACCAGAGGATTGTTGTGAGAATACAATTAGTGAATACATATAAAGTTTTCATAATAATTGTACATGGCACATGGTAAATATTTAAGAAACATTAGCTGTTAATACTTATGTTTAATAATAAAACTAATTATTAGGTTGTTATATTCCAAAAGACAGCAATCTTTTCTTCATATATCTTATTATTGCAATACAATAGAATACAAAACACTAAAAAAAATCTATCTATAAACATTCTCCTTTCATTCTATTTTCCCAATACATTAAAATGGCAAAGTTTGAAATATTTATGCAAAGTATTATCTAATTAAATATTTCTGGGATCTGTGACCTATTTTGTAAAATTAGCATGTCAAAGATAAGGATATTTCGAAGCCAACATTTACTAAAAGCTTTAATATTTGATCCTCAACCACTGTTTCATTTTCAAAATGTTCATCATCCTAGAGAAATGGGAAATTGAATATAAGGCATTGTGTGAAACTAACTTTGTTTTTGGTTGTTCCCACCACACAGATAATGTTCAAAGGTTCAGACACTGCTGTATTTTTGAAACAGCCCTAAAATCCTTTTCTTTCATATCCTTGATGGACTGGGAAATTTTTTCCTGTATTTGAGACTTAAGTTTGTTTCTCAGTTTATTAGTAATACATTATCTAGTGACAGCCAGTCAATAAGCATTTTTGCAGGACACCTGTCCTTAAAATGGCTAAGTTTTCAGCAGGGCCTTGATGAAACAACTTTGAAGGCTGAGATCATTCTCAGTTTAAGACAGTGATAACAGCATGTAAGGTTATTCCCTTCTCCAGAAATTGGTTTCCCAGTGAGACAGATAGCTTGCCAAGAGCTCACCACTCTTGCTGAAGTGTTTTTGTAACTGACATCACTCAACAAAATAGCAGTTTTACCCAAGCTTACAATTAGTAGAAGGCTTTTGAAGTACACTGAAATCATAGCAAGGAATCCCAGCAGAAGCTGGCTCTCAAGAAGGCTTCTTTCACTCTTCTAGGCCAACAAAAATGGCCTTTTAATATTACTTTTTAGTCATGGTTGTGTTTCAAATGAGTTATTCAATCAATAATAGTTGCCTTTAAAACAGGTTGGTGCTGTATGTACAGTGTGGAAATCATTAGTGCAGTTCACCAACTGTTTCTGATCTTTGGCTGCCTGGTAGGATTTTCTTTTCTGATTTCCTCTTTACTTGGCTTCCTGAGGTGAGTCCATGTGACTAGTTCTGGCCAAAGGAGTCATGAACAGAAGCAACATGGGTCACTTCTGGGCCAAAACATTTAACTGACAGAGTGAGACTTTCATGAACTGTCTTTCCTGCTGTCACAGTGATTGGAAGCATTCCAGATAATGGTTGCAACATCCATCGGTCTGGTCTCTGAAAGACAATGAAGAACAATACCCTCAAATGATCTGCACCAGATGTACAGAGTGAGCAAAACAATAAACATTTGTTATGTTAGCCACTGAGACATTTAGGGTTGTTTGTTACCACAGCATAACCAAGCCTATCCTGAGGGATTCATGCAATAAGAATTACAAACAAAAATTTGTGGCCATTCAAAGAGCAAACTGGAAGAGGCAAGCTGGCATTTTTAGCAAGTTACTTTTACAGTCTTTAATGACATACTTATACATGTTGCAACAGGCAGTCAAATTTGTTTCATGGGAAGTTAGATCCTAAAATTGGAGCTGTGATTTCTGAAGTCAATACCGAATACCTAAGTAGTCATCATGAAGCAAATACTCACTATGAATTTTTGCAATATCTTAAACTTTATTTTAAATATACATGTGATTATAACATGTATATGTATATATATATCTGCTTAGAGTGAAGAACTAGAGTAATTGTCTCATAAATCAGTTATTACTTATGTTCATTCGAAATATTATTACTTAAAATCTTTTTCATGATAGACTACATTGTAAAAATGTATTATATTCTCAAAGTGAAAAAACGAAACATAATAATTAGAGACAAATTTCTCATCTATGCAGTATTCTATTGCACAGGGGCACCAAACTTTGGTTGCTCTCCTTGCTTTGATCAGAAGTACTTGTCTCAAGCTTCTTTATTTCCTGTAATAAGCCAATTGCATATCATCATTCATCACATATCTAAATCTTTCATGGATTATTTTGTATTTTTACTGTACACTACTTTCTAAGGGTGACAAATTGCCTATGTTTAGAACTCACTAGGAAAATCAGTGCTTAAAAAAGTATCTTAAATTTCCTTTTCTAAATGTCTTATAACATTAAAGTTAGTGGAAACATCAAAGTTCAGCCTATCAAAACTTCCCTGTTTTAATGTGTTTCAATCTTATTTCCTCTTTTTTTCAGTTTTTCCAGGTGTAACCGCACCAGTAATTTTAGTCCATTCTATTATGGTATCACTTTTAATCCCCCATTATTTTCAGTATCCATCTTAGGTACTTCTCCAACATTGTGCTGTCACACATTCAAAACGTAAACAATGACCAGGTTTCAGAAACTGCATCTTACAATGATGCATGATTATGTTACACTGAGAATAAAGACCTAGATTGTTATTTCTAAAAGAACTCATAGGGCTTCCCTGGTGGCGGAGTGGTTGAGAGTCCGCCTGCCGATGCAGGGGACATGGGTTCGTGCCCCGGTCCGGGAAGATCCCACGTGCCGCGGAGTGGCTGGGTCCGTGAGCCATGGCTGCTGAGCCTGTGCGTCCGGAGCCTGTGCTGCGCAACAGGAGAGGCCACAACAGTGAAAGGCCCGCTTACCGCAAAAAAAAAAAATAAATAAATAAAAGAACTTATATTTGTTAATCTTACAGTTTTATAAGGCCTATTGATTTAAGCAGTATTTTCATAATAACCTAAACTGAACTTTCCCTCAGAAAATATTTTAAAAGTTTGTAATTGTCCTTTTTCATCCATGCAATAACATGCTATTTTTGTCTGCAAAATGGTATAAAAACAAATTTCCTGTATTAATGGATTTCAGAATTTACTAAAGCTCATAACAAGGCACACTCTATGAAACAAACCATCTTTTTTTAAGGAATGAAATCACTCCATCTTGGATGACTCAAAATAAGATGTGTGAAATTAATTTATTGAACAAGTAAAATTTGAAGTAAGGTACTGAAATTTAGTTCTTTCATGGAAGGGTAGACAGTGATTTCTTTCAGAATATGTGTCTGACTTTGATTAAAATTCTTCTGTTATGCTGCACAGATGAAAGAACAAACTATATTTGTTTTAAATGATAGCACTGGATTCTGAAACTGAGCCCAGAAGATTAGATGCAGATTTTAAAGGATAGTACACATCTGTGCACTATTGCAGGTTCTTAAAACTCCACACCACAAGGTCAGATGAAAATACCAATGACCATTTGCTGTTCATTCTTGTGTGACAAAACAGATTGGCAATAGCTAATATTTCTACAATTTGTCCCTAGGCAAATTTAAAAGCATATGTTAACTTCAACACAAAAGCTATGTTGAAACAATGACTCATTTCTACTTTTGCCTGTTCATTAAAACACACACACGCACACACACACATCTACCCACCTTTATTATTTTTGAGTATACTTAAATAATCGGTGTGTATAAGAAATGGTACCCAATGTATACTCAGTTAGGATTTTGGAAAGTCGAAGCAACATAGTCCTAAATTACATACAACAAAAACTTTGTCATATGTTTTGAGTTGGATGAATTATCTTTTGTTTATATAGTATATGCCAAAAATAACAAAACGAAGCAACTCAGGAAAGTTCAAGGTAATCAGCCATATATGACAACATTATCATGGATAATCTACAAATTAGAAAATGTATGTACAAGTAGTTGTAAGTATAACTTTAATCCACCTATTTTGAAATAATTTTGAGGCATCTGCTAATAAAAGCACAGGTACATGAAACATAAAACCATTAGTCCAAAATTAAAATATAAAATTCAAATTATAAAGGTGAGGATGGGGTAATTAAACAGAAGACAACCTCTGTTAACTAACCTCCATTTAATACCTTACCCAAATAAAAAGCCTTGTGTATCAATGAAAACATTAACAAATTAATATTTATGTGCTTTCAGTTTAAAGAATATGTTTATATGTATGTAATTTTTAATAATTTCCATATTTTTCTGAAATTTTAGATAAACAACCAATTAGATCCCAATTGTGTAAGGATAACAAGGTAGCCTAGTGCATTAAGAAACAATGATAGAGGAAAATAGTAGCAGCTGGGCATAAATCTTAGTTCCAAGCAGAAGTGGATTTGCCATGTAGCTAATAAAGGTTAAGCTTCAAGGCTCTGAACTTACACGAGCCCCTTCCATAGCCCTGCACTTAATTTTTTTTTTTTTTTCGGTACGCGGGCCTCTCACTTTTGTGGCCTCTCCCGTTGCGGAGCACAGGCTCCGGACGCGCAGGCTCAGCGGCCATGGCTCACGGGCCCAGCCGCTTCGTGGCATGTGGGATCTTCCCGGACTGGGGCACAAACCCGTGTCCCCTGCATCGGCAGGCGGACTCTCAACCACTGCGCCACCAGGGAAGCCCCCTGCACTTAATTTTGTGTTCATAATTTTGAATTCTCTTTTCTTAGGGCTACCAAAATTATATAGACCTGTGGTCGCATAAAGCTTGGTTCCTGGCTCCAAGTTTCCTGTCAGGGAAAAATGTAGTTGATCATACAATGCTCAGTGTTTAATAATAGGGAATTTGCCAGTTCATCAGGAATAATAGCCTTTTTTTCCAGTTGATATGCTCATAGAGAAATTTACTATTAAATATATTGAAAAAATAAGTCCCTTGGCAATGATGTTACAATATGGCAATATATCACAGAAAAATGAAGTGTTATTCTACATACAGTGTTCCTTTATATAAGCAGCAAAGACATGCTATTAAAGCATATTTCACACAGTGTTTTTTTTTTCAGGATGGCACAAAGGGGTCCTGGAGTCAAGTTTGCTGGGAAAGTTTGTTATGGGATGGAGGGTGGAGAAGAATAATAGCAGCCTCAAGGGGAGGAGAGAGAGAATAGAATAGAAAGAAGATGAACTAAAAGAACAAGCATATCATGTACAGAAAGGCTATTATCCAGCTACAGTAGAGTAGAATGATGAACCGTCTCGTGGAACCACAAAATTCAATGACTTGTGTAGAATTTTCCATTGCCACCATGTATAAAATGAAAGCAATAAAATCAAAGCATTATTAGTAATGAAGAAACTGGATTTTCAATGCCACTAACTGACAAGATGATATAAAGGTAATTGGTCATGAGAATGTTTAGCATTAGTAATGGATTTTAAAAATTGCTTTACCATAATTAAATTACAAAAGTCACTGTTTCATTGCAGTGCATTCCAATATACCATATTAAAGAAAACAATAACTGTTTCAAACACAGTATGGATATTATTTCCCAACAATAAGCATTGAAATTAGGACTTGTTCATTGCTATATTACTGGCATATTGAGGGTGACTGACATATACCAGATTCTCAGTAAATATTTTTTAATAAGTTAAAAATTCACATGAAACACTTATGAAACTCTAGAATTTTAAAGTATTATTTTAAGAAAGGCATAATATAGGTATTAATATACTTACTGTACACAGTAATTATGAAAAAGGGCTCATTGTACAATAAACTATATACACATACTAAAATTCACAACTTTACATTATGAATATAATATATTGTAAACTATTAGCTAATCATTGTAAACATAAATTACACTCTGCAACCAATAATTTGCTTAGGGAATGCTGGGAGTGAAAGGTGATTTCGATTATTTATATCACTTTAAAAAACTATCTACGGAAATTTATTATCTGCCTTCATTTTCTCATGTAGCAAATAGAAATAATTAGAATTATTCACTAGACTGTAGAAAAGCAGTAAAATTTTGCTTTTTTGTTTTTTTTTTTTTGCGGTACGCGGGCCTCTCCCTGTTGTGGGCTCTCCCGCCGCGGAGCACAGGCTCCGGACGCGCAGGCTCAGTGGCCATGGCTCACGAGCCCAGCCGCTCCGCGGCACTTGGGATCCTCCCGGACCGGGGCACAAACCCGCATCCCCTGCATCGGCAGGCGGACCTTCAACCACTGTGCCACCAGGGAAGCCCTGGATAATTTTTATAGAATTAACAATTGAGCAATCTATTGATAATATTTAAGAGCTTCATCAAAGGCTTTAGTTGGGAGACTCTGAAGAAATCTTTCTTAATGAGTTTAACTTTATTTTTCTTTGTACCTTTGTACTCCCAAAGAATAGCCTTGAAGGCTAAAAGAACTCAAAAAAAGAACTAAAACTACTTCCTCAGAAGTGTGTTTAGAAAGAAGAAATATAATGGCACATACTCTTCAGTCCTGGCAATAATTAGTGTTTATATGTGTATTATATAGTATTGTTTATTTAACTACTCCCTGACAGAGTCAGTTTCTTATCATCTATTCTCTACTTGAGTCTTTGTCTAGTGCCAGCAGCTTGGGACTCTGCCATATACATTATGAAATAAATTAAAGGTAGGGTTATTTAGATTGTTTTGAATGAAAAATGCAGAAACTCAGAGACTTTTAGTTAAGATAATTATTTCCTATTTAAGTTTTTATACAATAAAAATATACTTTTCCATCTACCCTTTTTTCCCTTCAGGCTACAGATAACCTCTCGATGATACACCAAGAAAGAGGAAAAAAAAATGGCGTATTTCTCACTGGTATGTCCCTTTTACTGATGAAAACAATTAATATATCAATATGTGTGTCTAAGTGGTAAAAACACATTAATAAATTACTACCTGAGTCAGCCATTTGGACCTTTGCATTTAGTTACGTCATTACTGAATTTAAAGTTTGCTAAAATGACTCCTATGTGTACATCAGTTAATTTACTATAATTTTATAATTTTGAGTTATGGAGTATCATATGATCTTTAAGTTATGTAAGTAGAATGTACCTATTTTTGAGTAACTAATAATTAAAACTTTGGAACATATTTTAAGATGAAAATTCTAATCCCCTTTATTTTAAGAAATATTACAGATGTTTAGATACAAGAATATTGCAATAGCAAGAGGATTTGTGATATTTGATATAAAATATTTCTGGTTTAACAGAGACAGAAGTAGAAGTGTATCATCCTACCCATTATTTGGGACAGAATTGTTAAAAATCTTACAGGGCAGGATTGGGCTCTTAAAGAGAATTATCAGCTAAAGTAAAGTGCTACTTAGGTACAAGGAAAAGGGCACAAAAGCACAAGAGCAAGTATACATAGGGCAGGTAGCACACACATTAGAAATAATCTAGGGGCTAAAAGTAGGCATTTTCCTGAAGCAGATACAGAATTAATCAAAAGATTGACGTCTAATTACAGGAAAGTCCTGGGCTAACAAATATAGAGGGCTAAGAAAATCAACATTTAATCTGAAAGGGTTAAACCTGGCTATGATTATCTTAAAATTGAAATGGAAATGTTCCTTTCTGGCTGTAATGAATCAGCTTAAAATTCTGAAGTTGTTCAGGACCAAGGACAAATGCAATTCAATACAGCCTCATAGATTTTCTCATCCCACTTGTCTGAGAATCATATATAGTCATATAGCTGGAAATGACTTTAGAAATTATCCATCCCAACTCCTTTACTTTACAGGTAAGAAAACTGAGGCACAGAGTTATTACTAACTTATCCAGCCACCCTGTTAGAAAGGGGTAAGGTTCAGTTTAGAACCTAAGTTTGCTTATACCTGGTACAGTATTCTCTGAGACATACAAATATATAAAATTACATGCACAGAAGATTTTGGCTGTTTTTATATTAAGAAGTTAATTTATATTTAACTTTTGTGTATGTATTTCTAAGGGTGTGTGTGTAGAGGTTAACAGTCTAAATGAACAGAAAGACCTTTTTCTAAATAGCCCAGATTGTCTCAGACTAAAATGTACCCTTCCTAGTTTTGGTATGTTTATTTGGAAATGGCCAGAAGGAAGCTGACCAAATTTAAAATATCTCCTCAGATCTTTTTTTCCTTTGTTTAGCAATGTTTAAAGAAATTTTTAAAATATATTTTAAATAGTCACTTGCTATTTTAATCTCTTTATTCTTCAATTTTCCAGTCTAGTATCTGAGAACTCTTCTATATTTGTCATTTTTTTTTTATGTTGGTCTGTGTTTTTGTATTGTCATTAATTTAAAAATGTAAATAGTTTTGCTAAATTGATTTGTTTTTTTTATTTGAAGGTTTGGTCAAGAAGAATTAGAATTTATAAAATGTATACTATTGTTGAGATTTTATGAGAAAGCATCAATTAAGGGAAAAGTTGTATTATTGTTAGAGAATATTTTGTCTACTTTAGGCAGAGAGACTAAGAGGAACTTAAGCAAAGGCTAAGTTCAACTAATAGTGTAAGATCCAGAGGCTTATTTTATGACCTATATAGTCACTGAAAAAATAAGCTAAATTAGAAAATGGAAAGATGAATCCTAATTTGGGAACAGTGTTTTTTTAAAAAAACAAAACCTTGTGAATAGGGAATATTACAACCTCTTGATATAGTGGAAAGATAATGAATTTTGGAGTCTGAGTGCAGATGTTAGCTTGACTCTCTCTACATAATGTTGGGAAATTTTCTTAGCTTCCTATCAGTCCCAGTTTCTCTCTTTGAAAAATAAGAATATGCTTTTGGATAGCATTAAATCATACAAGTAGACATATTCATCCTCCCTGATGAGGATTCTAAATAGCTGAAATGTAAATATCTGTCCTTGTCTCCATTCCTCCTCCTAGAGCCAGCTATCAACACTCAGGCCAATCCTTTAAGGTCTTTGGCTTTGATCCAATTTGCCATGAACTCTGGTGCAAGGTTCCAGAGAATTTATAAAGATATGGTATCCCGAGTTCCCTTTCACCAGTCTGTTAAGCTCTTGGAGTTTGTGATAAACTCCCAGAGCCAGGTTACTAACTCTTATTTTAGACATAGTATTCTCCAGAAAGGAATCTGGGAGAATCTTAGGGATTTTAGATCTAATCTTGGACTAAATGTTGTCCAAAAACTTCTGCCTATTTCTGTGTGGATCCCTAGGTTATTTTATCCTTCAGCACCTGCTACCTCATCCTACTTTTCTGTAGGGTTTTTGGAAGGGAGTTGGCTGTTGAAATTTGCCTGGCCATTGAAAAAGAAGTTTTCTTTCATTTTGCACTGGGTATACCATTTCTAATTTGGACTAAGCTGTTTCTACATGTCAAACTACCACACTTTAACCTAATCTAAAATAAAGGGACCCCACGTGGAGATCACAGACATATTTTTCCATAGATTATAATAAAGTTAAACATAAAAAATAAACAAAAAATTTTAAAACACTCTCCCTTTTCTTAATGTATATGGTCTGGGAAAAATCAAGCAACAACATTAATAAGAAGGAGATAGGAGAATTTGGTTTTGCTGTGTTTCTTTTAAAACTTTATTCAGATTTTAGCAGGACCAGTTGACCATTTGTACTCAGGTAGGTTTATCTGTGAGAGGGTATTCTTCACAAGTGGGTGTGGTTGCATAAAAAGATGAGACTTGGGCTTCCCTGGTGGTGCAGTGTTTGAGAGTCCGCCTGCCGATGCAGGGGACACGGGTTCGTGCCCCGGTCCGGGAAGCTCCCACATGCCGCGCAACGGCTAGGCCCATGAGCCATGGCCACTGAGCCTGCGCGTCCAGAGCCTGTGCTCCGCAATGGGAGAGGCCACAACAGTGAGAGGCCCGCATACCGCAAAAAAAAAAAAAAAAAAAAGATGAGACTTGAATTTACACTTCAACTTCAAAGTCTAAATATTAGTTTACGTTATATTTTCTAACCTGCTCAGGGCGAATTTATGTGTGCAAGTGCAATGGAGCTTGACTCCCTAACGTCAAAAAACGTTCAGTTTTACTTTCTTGTGAAATGTACACATGGAACATATTTCCACTTATTCATTCCACTAGTAGTCTGTGATGTAAAGTTACATACTTTAGCAAAGAAACAAATTACTTTCTGAAATCTTAATTAGAAGTTAATACTTGAATTTGATCACTGTCTTTACATCTCTACAGTCCTACCACAACACTCAAACATGTATACATTAAATCCAAGGAAAATTGTGAAAACATCTACCATTCGAGTTAAAAAAGAAAAGCAAAAGGAAACTATTTTAAAACTCTGTACTTTAGGACTTCCCTGGTGGTGCAGTTGTTAAGAATCTGCCTGCTGATGCAGGGGACACGGCTGTAAGCCCTGGTTTGGGAGGATCCCACATGCTGTGGAGCAACTAAGCCCATGTGACACAACTACTGAGCCTGCGCCCTAGAGCCTGCGAGCCACAACTACTGAGCCCATGTGCCACAACTGCTGAAGCCCACGCGCCTAGAGCCCGTGCTCCACAACAAGAGAAGCACCACAATGAGAAGCCCGTGCACCACAACAAAGAGTAGCCCCCGCTCGCTGCAACTAGAGAAAGTCCACACGCAGCAATGAAGACCCAACGCAGCCAAAAGTAAATAAATTAAAAAATTAAATTAATTTTTTAAAAGTGTATACTTTAGCACAAAGAAGAGGAAAAGCTATAATATTTAATTTTTGCTTCTGTGTACCTTGCTGTCATATCAGTTATTATCTTGAGACAATTTGGGACAAAAATCTGTGTGATTTCCTTTGCTTGCAGATTGCATACCTACATAATCTCATTAACATTTCCCTGTAGGTCTCAGTTTGCTTCTTGAACTTCAGAGCTGTAATTAATTGTTGAAAAGCATTTTTTATTTTTTCTTATATTCAGCCAAAATCTGCTTCCTGGAATCTCTACCGATTAGTACTCCTGAAAGTCCCTGGGTTCTGGGAGTCAGTAAGACTGGGGTCACATTACATCATCTCTGGAAATATATGAGACTTACCTGATAGTTTTGAACCTTAGTTTCCTTATCTGTAAAATGGGAATAGCAGCATACACATAGTGTTTGATTGTGGAATATAATAAGAGCTTTCTACTTATCAATTTATCCTGCCTACTCCTTTCTCCCCCTTCCTCAAGAACGATCTGGTATCACTGAAGAGACAAGATGGAAATGGTTGAAACACTTAATGAACAATATGTCAGTATGTAATCTACTGTGTCTAAATATACATGTGGTTTGTGGTACACATTTAATATGCATAATGTGAATTTAAATTAGAACTCAATATTTTTCAAAAACATTATAATAATTTTCGCCTGCAATACCTGCATGTCCTTCTGTTTTCTCTTTCTCTGTTTATGGCCATCTCTGTTAACTGCTTCTCCCACTTTCTCATGCCCATATCCAATCAGTTACCAAATCCTATTGATTCTATTCTTGTGTTGTTGCACATTTGACCCCATATATTTTTTTCCCACTTCCTGCTCTAGCCCTGGCCCTCCTCAACTTTTGCCTGTCCCATCATATTTCATTCCCAACTGGTCTATTTGGTCCAGTTATTTCCTTCTTTAATTCATTCAATAGATTCCAGCTGGTTTAATCTTCCCGAGCAGAGCTCTGATCAAGAAATTTCCTTGTTCAAATATTCTCAGTTTCATACTTCTTGGAAAATGAAGTTCAAGCACCTTTTTTTGGAAATTAAGACTGTATATGACCAAACTTCACCTTGACTTACTCCTGTCTTATTCCTCACTACCCTGCTTGACAAACCCTAAAGCCTTGCCAAATTTTATACTTGCTGTTTTCCTTTTGCACTTTCCAACTCTTGTCTTTGAATAGTGCTTAACTTTAGTCTTGAATTGTCCTTCCCTCTTTCCAGAATGTTTACCATCTTTAGTTGCTTACAACAGATACTACCTATGTCTCTCTCTTATTTGTGCTCCAACAGTTCATTGTGGCCATTTTAAAACACTCATGCCCTGTTAACATGAACATGTTTAATCTCCTCATCTGTATTATAAACTGCCAGAAAGCTGTCTTTACATCCAGCTCCTTAGCTAGCAAAGTTTTTAACTTTTAGATACAGAATATTTCTTTTGAAGACTCAATAGTTCACTGTGAGTTGGAACGGCAGAGTTTGTTTCATATGGGAGGACAGTCTTTGAATTTGGGCAGAAGAGAAATTTACGAAAAGACTTTTCATGACAGAAGTTTGTAAAATAGAAGATAATCACCAAGTAAAGATTTGTGTTGAGGGTAGACTTGGAAGTACTTCCAAGTAATTATAAAGATGTCTCATTGTAGAAATCTCAAAAAAAGGAGAGTTTAAAAAGGTATAGGATGGGAAAGTAGAAAGAACATTACATCAGGAGGCAGGAGACTAGTCACAGTTTTACTTCTGATAGTTATGAGAATTTTATAGACCTCAGTTACCATTGTGTGAAATTAACAGAAAAGATTCAGTGGTTTCTAATCTCTTCTAGCTTTAAAATTCTATACCTATAAAGAAATAATGGCTACTCTATGTTTTTGAGCAATTAGTGGCATATAAAAGCTGTACTTAAGGAAGATAGGAAAAAGATCAAAGAGGTTTAAAAAAACTTTATAAATACAAAATTTTACCTAGTTTATTGTTTTATATAAGTAAAAATAGTTAATAATGTTTGTAGAAATCTGTAGTTATATAAAGAATTACAGGTTAGTGTATGTATATCCTCATATTGTCACTTTATCATTTACTATTTGAATGTTTGAAAATCAATAGGATAGAACCACAATAGTCTGGAGGGGTTACAACTGTTATCCAGGCCCACACTCAAACCATCCCAGACAAATGAGATTCTATCTTTGATTTTAAATACCTCAAGGCAAATGGCAGTCTTTTCCTAGCTCAAATAGATCCAATTACCTCTAATGACCCTGTTACAGTTTATTGAGTATCTGTGATACAGGTGCTTTTGCTGAAGCCTAAAGTAAAATTTTACAACCTTTTGTGAAATCTCCTGGGCAAAATGAATAAAAAATACTGAGACTTTTTTTCTACAAAAAGTATTTTTTCATCTGAATATTTATTGAGCACCTACTGTGTGAAAGAGGATGTGGTAGGCCCAACACAGAAGATAAAGATTGCGGCGAGCCGCTTCTGACCAGCAGAAAGACGAGTCACCACACGCTAGATTCTTCTCGTATCACACTTTATTGGAGTGCAGCTTGGTTATAGACAGATGGAAGGAAGACCCCGAGCTTTGTTCACACTGGCTTTTTATAATGCACTAGAACCTGTGGCAACCTGTGGTTGGCTGGTTAACTCAACCTGTGGTTGGCTGGTTAACTCAACCTGTGGTTGGCTGGTTAACTCAACAAGATATGTGCTGTTCACAATTTATTGGTTGCAATTCTGATCCTTCATTAGCATATTGGCTCGTCGTGGCGCATGTGTGGCACATAGCCTGGCACATAGCCTTGCACATAGCCTTGGGGCTACTCCCTGATAAGCGTTATCTGCGACCAGCAGAACAACGGCTTCCACGTTATCTGCGGCATGGCAGAACAACGGCTTCCCACATCTCCCCCTTTTTGTTTTCTTAGACCCAGGAGCTGAACTCGAACAATGCCCGCACAAACGCTCACCCCATGGGATGCTCGCTGAGCAAGAGTTAGTTCGAGAAGCTGGCTCATCACCCTCCCCGTCGTGCAATGTCCATACAGACTGCGGAGTGCAGGGGCTGATGTTGCCTCGTGATTCCCATCAAAAGTGCAATGGTCATAAACCTTTTTGTGCAAGGGCAATCACTACGGGTCGTTCAAGATGGAGATCCAGGCGCCAGGGGAGTCGCCTTTACTAATGGCCACCAATGCCTGCGTGAACAACATCTTATCTCGCTTTGTCCGAGTTCGTAAACGACATATCAACCACAGGCACACCACAAGTCCCGCCATACAACACACTGCAAACATCCCTACACCGACCCACTCCTTAAAGAAAGTAAAGGCAGAGGACAGCCAGGTAGTAAAGTCCCCAAGCGTAACGGGGTAAAAATTGGAGGCGTATTGACAATGGCAGCACAGTAAGGAGCAATCCTGGTCCGGTTAGACTCAGTGCAATTTTTTGTATTGTTCGGTAGGGGGACCACGCCCTCATGTTTCAAAAGTAAGGTGGTAACATTCACTGCATTCTGGCTAGAGTTCCCTGTACCAGAGCCAGAATGTTGACCCTGTGATATTTTGGTCAAGGCTTCATTTAGCATAGACAGAGGAACCTGATTTCCCGTAAATGGGTTATTCCAGGCAGTCAAGGTTTTTCGAACTAAATGAATGCAGTCCACAGAGGCATTCCAGCTAAAACAAAGGGTATTATTTAAAACAAAATTTGTAGCATTATATTGTACCCATTTATCGTCTAACGATACAGTGCAGGCTGTATTCATCTCACAACTGGTGGAATAAAATATTGGAAGCACTCTGCTATGGGAATGGACCGGTAGAGGAACTGGCCAGGATCGGCTAATTCCCCAAAACATCTTGTCCTCCGCCTTGAGTAGGGAAAGGCTCATCAACACCATCCAGCTCAGCATCATCCCTTGAGCGCCCTGCATCGTCCTTGGGATCCTCTTCCACGACTCTTGTTAATCTTGTTGGGACCCAAATTGGATCTTGATCCTGCGGAAAAACACAAAGAGATCCCCTGGACCGCGCAACAACGCGATCCGGGCCTTTCCATCGATTGGTCAATACATCTTTCCACATCACTATACCATGTTCCTTTTGTTCATGTATAGTATGGCGTTCAGCAGAAGTTTCTTTCTCATCATGTAAATTTAAAAAATTAAGAGTAAATAAGGCAAGTGACAATTTCTGCTTCGGGGTGCAATTCTCCGCTATTCCCCCTTTTTGTTTTAAAAGCAATTCTTTAAGTGTGCGATTAGTTCGCTCTATTATACCTTGGCCTTGTGGATTGTAAGGCAGGCCCGTAACATGTTCTATTTGCATTTTTTGACAAAAGAGAGCAAAGCTCTTGGAACTATAAGCTGGGCCGTTATCTGTCTTTAGTTTAGCAGGCTTGCCCCAGGCTGCCCAGGCTTCAAGGCAATGAGTAATAACATGTTGAACCCGTTCTCCAGAGAGAGGGGTAGCATGTACCACCCCGGAATAGGTATCCACAGACACATGAACATACTGGAGCTTCCCAAAGGAGGGAACATGAGTGACATCCATCTGCCACAGCGCGTTTGGGGACAAACCTCTGGGATTCACACCAGTCTTTTGGGCCGGCAAAAATTGGGCACAAGTGGAACAAGACTTAACAATATGTCTGGCCTCGGCTCTAGTAATGAAAAACTTCTTTCTCAACACTGCAGATGATACATGATATAGCTCATGAAATTCTTGTGCTTGCTGCTTTTGATCCAAGGATAAGAAAACACACGTTGCCATATCAACTTGTTCATTGGCTTTTGCCATTGGACCAGGCAACAGGGAATGAGCCCGTATATGGGTAACATAAAAGGGGTGTTGGCGGCGCAATATCTGAAACCTTATTCCGGCCAACAAGGATGCCACTGTGTTGGATGATCGAGTATGGGGGGTCACTTCGAGATGTTTCACTGCATTAACCACGTACAATGAATCAGAGATCAAATTAAAAGGTTCTTGAAAGCGTTGAAAAACTTCCAAAACCACATGACATTCCACCACTTGAGGAGCATCAGGTCGATAGTCTATAACGACAGGATGCTGACCCTGAACCATATAAGCTCCTTTTCCGGATTTTGATCCGTCCGTATAGATAGTCAGGGCATCATTTAGTGGTCGCTCTACAGTGACCCTTGGAAAAATGACAGGTTGCTGGATAATGAATTTCAAAATTTCACTCTTGGGCAAGTGGTTATCAATAATTCCAGAAAAGGTATACATAAGTATAGACCACTCAGAGGTAGTGGCAGTTAATATTTCTATTTGATCTTTAGTATAGGGAACTACAAGTTTTTCCGGCAACATTGCAAAGGCGGAAACACATTGTTTAATACCCAAAAAGGCAACCTCAGCAACCATAGATGGATAGTGAGACAGCGTCTTCATCCCCAGAGACTTGGTATGAATCCAAAGCAAAGGCCCATCTTGCCAAAGAACACCTGTTGGAAATCCTAAGGTTGGCAGAACACACATCCAAATAGGCAAGGCATTGTTATAACGCTGTAATTGTGCTTTCATAAGAGCCTGTTCCACCTTCTGAAGAGCTGTTTGGGCCTCGGGGGTCATCTGACACGGGGAATTAAGATCAGGATTACCTTCCAATACAGCAAACAAAGGCTGTAATTCAAAGCGAGTCAGACTCAAATACGGTCGAAGCCAATTAATATCCCCAAGCAATTTCTGAAAATCATTCAAAGTTGTTAAATGATTAGTTCTAATTTCAATTTTCTGAGGTATTATTGTGGTCTTATTTATAACGGCTCCCAAAAAACTAATAGAATCTCCCTTTTGAATTTTTTCAGGGGCCAAATATAAACCTCTAGTCTCCAAATTCATTGATAAATCTCCTAAAACCTGCTCAAGCAGTGTCATGCTAGGGGCTGACAGCAAAACATCATCCATGTAATGAATGATTTTAACACCCGGGAACTTTTCCCGTACTGGCTGTAAGGCAGTGTCAACATAAAGCTGGCACATGGTGGGGCTATTGGCCATACCCTGAGGAAGCACGACCCATTGATACCTTTTATCAGGTCTTTCATGATTAATTGAGGGTAATGTAAAGGCAAACCTCTCCTTGTCTTTCTTATTCAATGGGATAGAGAAAAAACAATCTTTTATATCAACAGCTATAACAGGCCACCCTTGCGGGATGGCTGTCAAGGCCGGTAGACCGCGCTGTATGGGTCCCATAACTTGCATTTGTTGATTTATTGCTTTCAAATCATGGAGCAAGCGCCACTTCCCCGACTTCTTTTTAATAACAAAAATAGTATTCCAGGGTGATTGAGAGGGTTCCAAGTGTCCCAATTGTAATTGTTCCTCCACAAGTTGTGACGCTGCTTCCAATTTCTCCTTAGACAATGGCCACTGAGGAATCCACACGGGCATCGTGGTCTTCCATGTAATAGGAATCATTAACTCAGTGACCCCTGAGAAAAACCCAACCCCCTGCGATTGGGGTTTCCCTGAGCTTCTATAGGAGCAGCAATACCTTGTAAATTTTTCTTTATCCCTCTGCCTGGTATAAAACCAGACCTAAGCAGCATTTGCTGTGCAGTCTTGGAATAATCATTAGTAAGTTTTAATTTCATCTGGCTTTGCACATCCCTTCCCCATAGATTAAGTGGCAATCCTTCAACCACAAAGGGTTGAAACTTCCCTTTCTGATCTTCAAAAATCCAGGTCAGTGTTTTAGAGCTAATTTGGGGTGCTTTGGCATATCCTAAACCCTGTAAGGTCTGAGAGGAGGTCTGTAAAGGCCAGGATTTTGGCCAGTAGGTGGCAGTAATAATACTGCGATCAGCCCCGGTATCAACCAGACCGGAAAATACCTTTCCTTCTATAATTAAATCCAGCATAGCTTCCAGATCCGCCTCCTCCTTGGGATTCAACTCATCCTGAGACAAATAAAGCGCTTTAAATTCATCTAAAAGTGGATACAATCCTGGCGTTGCATCCGATTTTTCTGTTTGTTTTTCTCTTGGATCCGATTTTTCTGTTTGTTTTTCTCTCCTTTTCCTAGGAGTCTTAGGCCTATCTACTGTAGTCCCTATATTTTCACTTTCCTAAACAAACAACTTATTAAAGTGAAAAAAACATACCTGGACTACTCACCGACGGTCCACTCCGTGTGTCGAGTTCTGAATCGGTCTCCCACGCGGGGTGCGAAGTTCCCGGGTTTCGGCACCACTTGCGGCGAGCCGCTTCTGACCAGCAGAAAGACGAGTCACCACACGCTAGATTCTTCTCGTATCACACTTTATTGGAGTGCAGCTTGGTTATAGACAGATGGAAGGAAGACCCCGAGCTTTGTTCACACTGGCTTTTTATAATGCACTAGAACCTGTGGCAACCTGTGGTTGGCTGGTTAACTCAACCTGTGGTTGGCTGGTTAACTCAACCTGTGGTTGGCTGGTTAACTCAACAAGATATGTGCTGTTCACAATTTATTGGTTGCAATTCTGATCCTTCATTAGCATATTGGCTCGTCGTGGCGCATGTGTGGCACATAGCCTGGCACATAGCCTTGCACATAGCCTTGGGGCTACTCCCTGATAAGCGTTATCTGCGACCAGCAGAACAACGGCTTCCACGTTATCTGCGGCATGGCAGAACAACGGCTTCCCACAAAAGATGAGTAAGATAGCCTTTGATCTCAGGGAGATTATACTTTGCTAAGATACAACAAACATGTGAAATAGATTGAACTTCTGAAGGGCTGATGCATGGCAGATATTCAATAAATGACTGGTTTATTGTTTTGTTTAGTTTTGTTTTTTTACGGTACGCGGGCCTCTCACTGTTGTGGCCTCTCCCGTTGCGGAGCACAGGCTCCAGACACACAGGCTCCAGATGCGCAGGCTCAGTGGCCATGACTCACGGGCCTAGCCGCTCCGCGGCATGTAGGATCTTCCCGGATCGGGGCACGAACCCGTGTCCCTTGCATTGGCAGGTGCACTCTCAACCACTGCGCCACCAGGGAAGCCCAATGTATAACTGTTGACAAACCAAATAAGGTAGAGGTTAAAATATGTTAGGTACTACCAGAGAGATACAAAAAGCAATAGGAACTCAATATCTTAGGGTTACCAGAAAAAGTTTCTCAGGACAGTTGTATTTGGGCCTTGAAATTAAGTTCTTAATATAAGTAAATGTTGGAAGGTCAACAGGGTTTTGAATAATAGGAGAGAAAAATCCCAGAAAAAATTTAAAAGGCAGGTTAGCCTAGAGTAAAATTTGAAAACAAGGAATGGCCTAATTTGGCTGTATTATAAGGGAATAGTGGAGAATAAAGTTAGAATGGTAAATGGCTAAAAAGATCTTCATTCTGTGGGCAACTTGGGAGTTATCAAGTATTTTTAAGTAAGGAAGGATTACATGAGATCTTTGCTTTCTCTTTTAGCCACTATACTTTAATATGACTATAGTGATTTTTAAATAGCACCTTCAATGCTAAGAAATGCATGTACTGAAAACACAAAAACAAAACAAAAAATCACGTATCAGCCTTTTTATTTCTCACCACTCTGGGCAGCAGTGTCAAGAATCAAACGGATTGTTGGTTGAAGTTCTCATTGAGCCCTAGAAGGGGGTGTCAGGGAAGTAGCCGTCTGTGGTGACGATTATGGACTTCACATTCCAGTGCATATTAGTTTTTATTAACATTAGATTTACTATCATTATAAAATAAAGCAGGCCTAAATAACATAATTTTATAATAGAACATCATAAAATCATATTTTAAAAGTATATTTCCCTAACATAACAAAAATGCTAGATTTCTATTATTGGGTGCTTCTTGCCCTAAAATTACACCAGAAAAAAATTATTTTGTTATGCCCAATCATCAAGAGGGAAAGGTATGTTTTTCAGACAATGTCATCATTAAATAACTTAATTTTTCAAGTGATGCTGGATGTTATATTCATTTGGTTCTGGGAGATATAATCTAAATGCATCCCTATGTTAACAATCCGATTACATGTTAAATGTGTGTTTAACCTCAACGCTTACTATAAACTGACAAATTCTAGCTAAATTTTCAACTTTAAATTCTTATTATAAGTGGATCATTTCACCTTACTGATCAAGAGTTTTTTCCTCAAGGTGTGCACATGTATTTTCCAAATTTAAATTCATGAACATCTATTGTAAAATATTATGGAAATATTATGGAATATCTTCATTCTCCCTATCATTGAATTATACACTCAAATCCTTTGCCAGGTAACATTTTCTTATCTTCTACTAGGCTAGGTGGAGTATATTTTGCAACCACGTAGATGTTGGGCTTGGTCATGTGACCTGCTTTAGCCAATGGAATATGAGCAACCATATTACAGGAAGAGTGGTTTTGAATGTAGCAGTGTAGGTAAGCATGTGTTCTTGAGCTTCTGCTGTCCACTGTGAGAGGACTATGCCCTGAGTAGTCTCTGATTCTAGAGGGATGAAGACAGGTGGAGCAGAGTTGAACCTGATCTTCTGGAGTCCAATCCAGACTAACCGAGCCCTGGTAAGCCCAGCTGAAATATGCAGATCTGCAGCCAACCCATAGTTTGATGAGTGAGAAAAAAATTGTTTGTTTTTATAAGCCACTGAGACTTTGTGGTTGTTTATTATTCTTATTCAGCATAACTGTAGCTGTCATTGACTAGTAATGTATTACTTTATAATATTTTGATAGTTATGTTTCCCAAATAATGGTAAGAAATAAATGTAGTGTTAAGACCATGAGATTTATTGTAATAAATTAAATGTTAAATAAATGTCTCAATATAAATAGGTCTCAGTGATGGTAATAAAATTTTGGTTACTAAAAATATCATCTTCTCTGGAAACCACTTTTAGTCTCATGAGGCCCACAAGAAAGTTCAAACTGAAAAGGGAATCAGGCTACACAGTTTTCATATAGGAGGAGAGCTGAAAATCATTTGAAAGTACTACTCCTCAAACTACATTTTATAAAGTTTCCCTTTTTATCTTAAATAAAGCACAGCATTAAAAAATTGCTTATCTCTTTAGATCATTTGTCAGCTGCACATTGTCATCTCTTTATAATTTAGTTATTAGGGACCGTGATGCAGGGCATGAATTACCTTTGTTCTAATGGAGACTTGCTTAGAATCAGTGGCCAAAAGATGTAAATTATACACAAAAGTTTTGTAACCTTAAAACTATGTACAGGGCTTCCCTAGTGGTGCAGTGGTTGAGAGTCCGCCTGCCGATGCAGGGGACACGGGTTCGTGCCCCGGTCCGGGAAGATCCCACATGCCGCGGAGCGGCTGGGCCCGTGAGCCATGGCCGCTGAGCCTGCGCATCTGGAGCCTGTGCTCCGCAACGGGAGAGGCCACAACAGTGAGAGGCCCGCATAGCGGAAAAACAAACAAACAAACAAACAAACAAAAAACTATGTACAAATGTTTGACAGGAAAAAGTTCCAATGTCATATGAGGATATGCTTATGAATCATAGACCCAGTTAAATAAATTCCTCAATTTTAATGGATGGCCTACACCATTCAAATAAGCTCATCTAAAAATTTTCAGCACGAATACATATATATGAAAAAAATATGTATTTATAAAGTTGTGTAATTATTGAGTGAATATTTCCATTTCAGAGACATCTTGTCAAAAGCCAAGAACTATGAGTAAGTGGATGAAAATACTTTGCTTCGTAAACAAGTTGGCCTATTTTATTTGGCCTACTTTTTTAGGAAGGCAATTTCCTTTTACAGCAATTGTTGAACAATTAAAATATTTCACAATAAGATGGAAAAGAATAGGGATATTAAGACCATTTCCTTTCAATGAGACTAAAACCATTTTTTTAACATATTTGTCTATCAATGCATAATAGACCTATCAAGTAGATGTTTTATTATGCATCTCTAATTCACGTTTCTCAGTTTTAGGAAGAATATAGTTTTGAAAATGATACGTAGGAATGAAAGATTTTTGTTTGATAAGATTTCCACATTAAAGTTTGGTATAATGTAGAACTGATTTAATAAAAGCTATATTTAGTTAGTTGGTTAATTCTTAGATGGAAAAAAAATAATTATAGCTAGACATTTCACTTTTTAAAGCATATAGAGTTTTTATTTTGAATATCATAATTACTTTGTTGGTTTTTTTTTTCAGGATCATAATAAGTTACCTCTATCCATCCTCCAATTAAGCACAGATACTTACTTAATTTTGGAATTGGTTATACATATTTTTAAAAAGTAAAGCTCTCAGCATCTAAAACAACATAATTAGGGACAAGAAAGATAAACTCAACTAATGAACATAGTGTTGAGAATAGAATTTTGAAAAATTAAATGATCTCTTGCTTTGCATGTCAGTGAAAACCTTTTGTTATTTTCTGGCAGGTATCTGGATAGACAGACGCTTTCCCATGTATTGACAGAACTGTGCAAAGCCCAATTAGTTCTTCAGCTTTACCAACATCTGTTCTTTCCTGAGAAGTAATTCCAAACAATTCCTAAGCAAGCAGAAAGTTATTCATGTTATAAAAAGTTTAAGAATACTTTAGCTTAGTTTTATTTTTTATTTTTTTAAATTAATTAATTAATTTTTGCCTGTGTTGGGTCTTCATTGCTGTGCGTGGGCTTCCTCTAGTTGCGGTGAGCGGGGGCTACTCTTCGTTGCGGTGCATGGACTTCTCATTGCAGTGGCTTCTCTTGTTGCAGAGCATGGGCTCTAGGCACATGGGCTTCAGTAGTTGTGGCAAACGGGCTCAAGAGTTGTAGCTTGCAGGCTCTAGAGCTCAGGCTCAGTAATTGTGGTACATGGGCTTAGTTGCTCCACGGCATGTGGTATGTTCCTGGACCAGGGCTTGAACCCTTGTCTCCTGCACTGGAGGGTGGATTCTTAACCACTGTGCCACCAGGGAAGTCCCTAGCTTAGTTTTATTTTTAAAGACAGACAGAGAATGTCACAAACACCAGCTTTAGATAAAATCTACAGTACATTAGGCCTGGTGCTTCACCCACATTAAAAAGATCAATAACCAAGGTAATGGAGAGGAAGTGTATGTACAAAAGAGGAAAGCAGAAGGGAAATAAAATATTAGAAATGTATGAACAAGTGTACATTTTAGATTGCAAGTAAATTTAGCATTTAATTTATATAGTACCTGTATTGTGCTGTATTATTTCAAGGCTAATAGTCATCTCCTCAACTATGGTGTAAACTCCTTGAAACAGGCTTTGTGTTTTATAGTCCCTCTGTATTTCTTTTTTTTTTTTCCTCTGTATTTCTTAACACAGGGCCAAGCCTAGTGCTAAAGACCCAATAAATAATTGTTGATAAATTGATTAAGCTTGTAATTCAAATTTGACAGGACACTGCAATGTTAGAATGTTCACTGCAAACAACACAGCCATTAGGGATTCAAACTGAGGTTACGTACAGCTTTTAGTTACCTCACCCTTTTTTATTTCTAATTTTAAGATTGCATTAAGTGCTACTGACTGAAATTTCTAAGACAATTTTCACTGCAGTTTAAAAAATATTTCTTGCCCATTTAAGTGTGCGCTTAAGTGTGTATTTAAGTGTGTACTTCTCTTTGTCTTCTCTTCCTTTGGTTTTGTGCAAAATGGAAAGGTACATTATATGCTCTTTAAGAATTGCTTTCTTCACTTTCAGACACACACTAAAATCCGATGAAGTGAGAAGACTACCTTTTTTGACAGTCCTTTCATCTTCACTCTCCAACTAAAGTTTGAGAGAAAGAATTATTGAAATTCAATAAAGAATTATGGCAATCCCAGCCTTCACTCCCCTTGATGCCCCATAGGAAGAGTGGTAAGTCAAAGACAGTCATAATGGCACGCAGTTTTCATTATTACATGTTTCAAAGTTAGGGGATAGAAGAGGATATATCCTCTCTCAGACCCAGATCGGGTCACAAAGTTCCAAACAGTGATATGGTTATGGAAGGACTATCCTGTCTTTTATGGACCACATAGTATTCTTAGGAAAATTCCTAGAAGACCACTGACTTTTAGTTCTGTGTATTTAAGTGTCATACCTTTGTTTTAGACATAGGTAATTGAATCTGTCTGTAACTCAGTTTGTGTCAGATTACTTTTCTGGAGTTGAGTGTGTATCAGAACCCAGCTTTTCTCTCATTGGGGCCTGTGGTGGTAGCTGTAATGCCCTTTTGAGACAAAGAGGGTGGCTTAAGCTATGCTTTCTAAGTTGGGAACTTTTTCTTTTAATTTTTTTTAAAAAATTATTTATTTATTTATTTATTTATGGCTGCGCTGGGTCTTTGTTGCTGCTCACGGGCTTTCTCTAGTTGCAGCAAGTGGGGGCTACTCTTCTTTGCGGTGTGTGGGCTTCTCATTGTGGTGTCTTTTTGCAGTTGCAGAGCATGGGCTATAGGTGCACGGGCCTCAGTAGTTGTGGCACATGGGCTCAGTAGTTGTGGCTCATGGGCTCTAGAGTGCAGGGTCAGTAGTTGTGGCACATATGTTTAGTTGCTCCGCGGCATGTGGGATCTTCCTGGACCAGGGCTCGAACACGTGTCCCCTGAATTGGCAGGTGGATTCTTAACCACTGCACCACCAGGGAAGTCCAAAGTTGTGAATTATTTTTACAGTCTTGTGTTGAGGAGTATGATCTTTACAAAAAGAGTAATAATTTTTACTAAACAAAATATCTGGGAGTATTACTGGAGAAGGGTATCTGGTGATTGTGTTGCTGGTTATATACGATTCTAACCAAGGGATATTGTTTTGAGAAAACTACTGCTAATAGACGCTGGACAAAGATTTTCAGTGCCACTAATCATTGAAAAGCTGCCAAGATTTCAATGTGTAGTAAGTGCCATATTAACTAATATTCTTGTTTACATGTGAATTTCACATAGCTTATCTTTTGGCTCATCGGACATAGGTCAGTGAAAAGTGTGCATAGTTAGCACTAGGAAGCTTTCCACCCTTTATGTTTTTAAGCTCAGTGAATCACTCTAACATCCAAACTGTCAATGCACTATTTATACTGTTTAATCAGGAACATAATTTCAAAACATCGAGTTTGTAGCACAACAATAGCATTGCAATTTAGCACTTATTTTGTTAATGTGCTTTGTATCGCATTGAAGTCTCATCTTTGTAACCCAGTGCCATATGTTACTGGTCTAGAGTAAAACTCTTAAGCAAGACAACATAAAAAAGAGTAAAATTACCATGTGACATGTGCTATTGGTTACCTACCAACAACCAGTCCCTTCTTCTTCTTCTTAATCAATCCCTAATTTTGTTCAAGTTTGGGAAAAATATGCTCAGGGAAGATGAGCCCCAGTCCCAGCCAGGGGTAGAAAAGATGAAGGATATAGGTCATAATCTCATTACCCTTTCACCAGGGATTCATTTGGAGTTTGTATGTAACTCAGTTCTTGCCAATAGGACCTGAAAGAAAATCTATTGTAAGGCTTCTGGGAAAGGTTTCTTCCTGATAAAAGAAATATACATGAGGAGAAAAACACCTCAATCCCCTTTCCTTTCCAGCCTTCGTATGTCATTATGAGGATTTAATGCATAGAGTTGCTGCTGCCTAGGGGCTAAGGATGAGGGAGATTGATGACATGCAGAACATAGCAAAGCCGAAGGTTAGAAAGAGCTTAGGTACCTTAAGGCATTGTTAGGCTGCTGAGCCAATTCTTAGATCTGCTTCTCTCTGGACTTCTTGCTGAATGTCATAATAAGTGTCCTTATTGTTTAAGCTGCATTTAGCAGGGTCTTCTGTTACTTACAGACAAAAGCATTCCAACTGATAAAAGAAGTTAGTTAAAAGAATGCAGTTCATACCAGTGTGGTTGTTTCTCTCACAGGCAAAGGCAAGGCAAAGAAAAGAAAGGGCATTACTTGTTTACTAATGAGCTTTTTGTAGATCTGGTAGTTTAGAGCTTGAAATGCATTTCCCCCATAGAAATGTTATAAATGGTGTCTGGGTTCCCAAGGTAAGCCCATAAGGCCTATTTGATCCAATAATGCCACAAAGTCTGTACAGTTGAGTAGAATTGAATCACCTTGGAAAACAATGTTTCCTTTGGGACAAAAATGAATTCAGGAAAAAAAAATGAAATTCAGAAATTCAGCTTGGCAAAACAGAAAATCATCACCCCAACAGCAATAAGACTGAGGACTCTCCTCCTCTTAAGGACTGGGCAGTGGGAATAGTTATTAACCCATATCCCAAAAGGCAATGGTAATACCTGTTGCCTGGGAGTCAGCCTGAGAGAGGTCAAAGGCTACACAGTGATACAGGAGCAGGATAGAAGCTTGGAAGGGGTAGGGTTACATATTTTCTTTCCCCTTTACCCCCTAGTTTCAGAAGTTTACCTGCCTGTCTCTATTTCTATACCTACTGTTTCTAATAAGACGATTCTCTCCCTCTCTTTTCCCTGAAACATTCATGACTTGTGCCACATTGAGGCAGAACAAATAGTATTATGTAAATATCGCTGCTTACCTGTTTTGGTTTATTCTGAACACCAGTAAGAGATATTGGCCACTACTTAAAATATCTAGATATAAAAATAGCTGTTGGGGGGCGGTATTTAACTTGGGATGAAATGACAAGACACTCTGTTGATTTTAAATTAATCTGTGCTATGTTCTCCCCAGTAAAGTTGGAAGAGGTGAGAAATCTTATAGCTCACTTCTCCCTAAAACTCGAGAATGTTGCGAGATTTTGTGTTCCAAGCTCTGAACTTCTTGCCTTGTGGAGTTTTTGACCACCATATGGGCAGGGCCATGTGCTGAAGTGCTTAGGACCCCAAAGGCAACTCCTACTCCCACTCTACTCTTTGTTGGTTTCTTTTCTCTTTAAGCCTAAATTTGTGCAAGGAAAAGGCAGACAAACTGGGAAGGAGAAAGACTTTTCAGGAGTTTTCTCAGAAAATTAGGAAGTAAATGATGATATGGGAGGCTTTTGTTGAATGGTAGAAACCTGAGGCCTTTACCACCCTCAAGGCTTGAGATGTGTCAAGATCTCTGATGGGATATTTGGAGTGGGCGATAGATTAATTTTTGTGATAGACAATAAAAATTACTAAAATGATTACAATTGACCTTTGAACAACATGGGGGTTAGGGGTGCTAACCGTCTCCATGGTAAAAAATTTGACCATAGCTTTTAGTTGGACCTCTCTATCCAGTGTTCATATCATCAGTTCTCATCTGAGAATTCAAACAACCACTCTTCACCTAGTATTATACTATTTACTATTGAAAAAATATCCCCATATGAGAGGACCCACACAAGTACAAACCTGTGTTGTTCAATGGTCAACTGTATAATGAAACTATGTACAGCTGACCACATGTAAATTACACATAAAGGGTATGTATCTGATATGTCTCTGAGGACTTCTCTGATTTTTGACATTAATCACTGAGTCCTTGTGAATATAAGATGATTTCTAGTATACCTCACTGAACATCTCCTTTATGCATAACCCAGTATCACGTGGGTTCCTTAGGAACACCACTCCTTTGAGGATTACTAGAGATTTTTAACTGATGATAACCACAAGAAGTAAGAGGTAGGGATTAAGTAAATGGTTCCTCCCTTGCTATTTCAACATTCTTTTTCTTTACTTAGACCTTCACTTCTATCCCCTGTGTCTTAGTCCATTCAGTATGTTATAACCAAAATACCATAGGCTGCATGGCTTACAAACTGTGAGAGAAAGTTATCTCTCACAGTTCTGGAGGCTCGAAGTATGAGATCAGGGTTCCAGAACAGTTGAGCTCCGGTGAGAGCCCTCTTCTGGGTTGCAGACTGCCAACTTCTTGTGTCCTGTCCTTGAGTAGAGGAAACAAGTTCTCTCATGACTCTTACAAGGGCACTGATCTCATTCATGAGGGCTGTACCCTCATGACCTTACTTAATCCTAATTACCTTCTAAAGGCCATGCTCCTAAAGTCATCACATTAGAGGGTAGGGTTTTAACATATGAATTTTGGGGGGACACAAACATTCAGTGTATAACACCCTATAATTCCAGGAGCTGTGTGTCCTCTGCCACTAAAGAAAGAGACAGGAATTAGTTCCTTAGAGTTTTGAAAACTGATGAAAAAGAGTACTCTGTTACATCTTATAGAATTATACTTTATGCAAAAAGCTCAAGAAATACATTCTCACCAAAATACATGAGAAAATATTAGGTGGGGGGAAGATCCCTAGTGAGGCTTCTCCAGGATCCCAGTTTCCTTATAGGAAACATAGTTGGATTCCTTGCTGGGTCCAAGTTGGAGCCTGCAAGGCTGGGGAAGTCCTCAGTGGGGATTTACCAATTGTAACAGTGTAATACTTTTCTATTGCTATGTAACAAATTGTTTCAGACTCAGTTGCTTAAAACAACATATATTTCTCATTTCACAGTTTCTGTGAGTCAGGAGTCTGGGCAAAGTTTAATAGGTCCGCTGCTTAGGGTTTCATAAGGCTGCAATCAAGGTGTCCAGTGGTCTGAATTCTCATTTGGGGAAGCATCCACTTTGAAGCTCATTTAGCTTGTTGGCAGAATTCATTTTCTTATAGCTGTATGACTGAGGCTGGCTTTGCCACCCACAGGTCCTAGAGGATACTTGGAGTCCCTAGAGGCTCTCCACCCCAAGTAGTCCCTACCCCCAGTTCCTTGCCACATAGACTTCCTCAACATGCTGCTTACTTCATCAAGCCAGCAAGGAGACTTTCTTCAGTCTGCTAAAATGGAATCTTGTGTAGTGTGATATAATCATGACAGTGACATCTTAACACTTTTACCATATTCTGTTGGTTAGACTATGATACACATGTTCTAACACATTCCATAAAGGCATGGACACAAGCAGACATCAGGAAGTGGAAATTATTGAGGGTCATATTAGGGTCTGTCCACCACACCAAGGTCCTTAAACTCTAACCACACCCTAAAACTCTGAAATAATTACTTTATATGACTGTAAAAATTCTCTTTAGCATTTCTCCTAGATCTCGATTCTGGGTTCAATTTCTTACTATGTCATTAGCATCATCTCGTACCATCATATTTCAACAATATAATCCTGTACACAAATACAAATTAGACCAGGAGGATATTGGTCTTGCAAGGCTTTGCCACCACCCACAAGTCAGCCCTGCTTCTGAAAGCCAGGTGGAAAGAGGGAATACCCGAAGGGTCCAGTCAGTTCACTGCATTTTTTACTGACATAGAGTTACTATTGAATGTTCTTGGTTTTCTAGTGAAAGTGCATTAGATGGTTCAGCTCTTTATGCAAACTACGCTGGTGCTCCATATTTGAGCCCCAAGGTTACAGCTTTCTGACACTCTTTCTAGAGTCATAGAGCAGGACAACTGTAGCCTTCCCTCCTTAAGAAATCCCACTGAGCCCGGGTCAATACTATAGTCTCTCTCCCCCCAGCCCAACACCCCCCCACCCTCACCCCAGCAAATTCCCCTTAGGGTCTCTGGGATGTCAGCAGAATTTAGTCAGGTGTACTTCTCTCCACTGAAGAGCTTTCCTTAATTTCCAGTATCAGGGAAAAGTGGTTGAGATTTTGCCTCCTCCATTCACCAAGGGTTCCTTATGCAAATTGGTGCACCCACTTCTGAGGCTCTGATTACCAAGAGTTAGGTGCAGCCCTGCTAAATCTACCAGAAGATTTGTTCAGTGAGGAATGACTTTATGCCTTACATTTTCATAACTGCACAGAGTAGAGAAGAATGCCTTTAAGATGAATTTTTTTACCTCTTCCTAAACAGAGAAGCAGCTGGTACTCTGCTCAGTACAACAAATTAAAGCCCTGCCTCACCAGTCATTCCAGGCACCCATTACACTGGTATTTTATTATACACGTCTTCAAAGCAGTCTTTAAGTACTAAGTCTTTATCAGTTAAATACTATGGGACGTTTTACTCTTCTCCGTTATGCTCTGCCAAATGCTGGCTGGAACTGTGTGATTCTGCAATTCTCTTCTCCTTCCATTCCCAGAAATCTTTGTCTGCTTTCTTATGCATGTTGTGGCTATAGGAGTAAGTGTTTCAAGGTCTCTTTGTTGGGAAAAGCCTAAACTGAAAACAGCTGCCCCACTGGGCAGAAACAAGGAGGCCACGGCATTTCCTATGTAGCATGTTAAACAGTCATTTCACATGTTATTGTTTAACTTTTTCACACAGCCTCAGTATCATGTGTGTTACTCAAGCACATGGGAATTTTGAGATTTTTCTAGAGCCTTTAACAGTGAATAAGTACAAGGAAGTAGGAAATGGAGGTTAGGTAAAATTTTTTCCCTGCTTTGCTATTTATACTTTTCTACCTATGCCTCTCCATGAAAACCCAGAGATCCAAATTTTTCCCTATTTGAATCTATGGAAGATATGAACATTAATGATAATTTTTGAGTACTAAAGTTAGATGAGGTTAAATTTCAGAAAAATCTTGACTGATATCTTTTTAGACATTTTATTATAGCAGAGAAGATCTAGTACCTTGAGGTGAAGAAAAAAAAAGGATAGGAAAGTGGGACAAGTGTCTGAGTTTGGGAGGTTACCCCTTTCCTCATAAGAGCAGTGCGTGAGCACTGAGAGACTGGGATTATCGAACGAAAACAGTTGTTATTTGTGTCTTCCTTGCAACTGTTAAGTCTCCTATTGTTGGGTGAACCTGGACATAAGAGACAGTAACAGGAAGTAATAGTTGAGTGGAGCAGAAATAGAAATCAAGAGAAAAATCCTAAAGCCGCAACAGAGAAAAAAGGAGAGATTGAAAGTTCCTGTAGGCACTGCTCTTCACATGTGAGATAGCTGTTATGATATAGCTAATTATATATAAGACATTCACACACACATACATGCACACACACACACATGCACACGCACACACACACACACACACACACGCACACACACACCCATTGGAGACTGCCGAGGCATTATTTTAGCTGACACAGCTAATGCAACTCGTAATGATCAGGGTTTTTAGTTACAGATGACAGAACTCTAGCTAATGAAAGCAGAAAGTGATTTATTAAAAGATAATGGTAGCTCCTAAATCAATGGGAGGGCTGGAAAAAAAAAAGAGACTCAACGCTGAATGCTGTGACAACACCCACAACCATACCATAGAAATGGAGTACCCAGACAGCTGTTGCCTCTTCTATAATCAGGAATTTCCTGAATCAGGAAGCTGCTCTTATAAGCACTTGCTGCAGAATAGCCAGCTCTGCCAGAAACCATATCAGTAATAACGGCAGACCAGTGATATGGATATTATACTGCCTGTTTTTCCATGTGACTAAGTTCTAAATTAGGAACTTTTGCCAGTATGACTGGATAGGTAAACCTAATTCACATCTTGGAGCTTAGTCACAAGGGAACCTGGGAAATATTGTTTTTTCTAATTCTCTCAGCATCTGCATGCTAGGAATTAGAACAAGTGTTGATCAAGACACTACTGTATTCTGCTACTCTATTGAACTTAGTAGATAGCAAAGACTCCTTATTCAAAATGGAGGAATGGCTGGTGAAATTTAAGTAAAAAGATGACAACAAAACAAAACAAAGTAAGCTCTAAAGTGACCTCCCAGTATTCACATCCTTGTATATACCTCTCCCATATTTAATCATTGCTGGTCAGTAAGATCAAGAGAATATGGTGTGTTACTTCTAAGACCATGTCATAAAGACACTGCAGTTTCTGCCTTGATCTCTTGGATTGTTTGCTCTGGGGAAAACCAACCTCCACATTGTAAGACACACAAACAGCTCCTTGGAGAAATCCATCTGGAGAGGAGCCAACTTACCCACGTCAACTTGCTAGCCATGTGAGTGAGCCATCATGGAGGTGGGTTACCAGCCTCAGTCAGGCCTCTGGATAGCCCCAGCTGACATCTGACTGAAACTTCAAGATTCTGAGCTAAAACACCCAATCCAGCTTTCCTGAAGTCCTGACAGAAATGGTAAGATAAATAGATGATGGCATAGCAACCATATATTATTAATATTTTAAACCACAACATCTTGGGGTGATTTGTTACCTAGCTAAAGATAAGTAATACAAGCATTTTACATAGTGAGGTCAGGAAAGCCTCCCTAAAGAGATGATATTTGATATAAACTGAATGAAAAGTAACTAGCTATTTGATACTTAGGAAGTTAAGTGTTCCAGGCAGAAACAATAGCAGGTAATGGCCCTAAGGTTGGGAAGAACTTGGCTTTTCAAGGAACAGAGGAAGATGTGTATGTGTAGAGCATAATGTGTGTGATTGAGGGAGGATGAAATGGGAAGAGGTAAGTAGGAGCCAGGTCCTTTAAAATACTGTAGCTCATAGTAAGGAATTTGGATATATTTTTTTAAGTGCAATAGGAGCTATTAAAAAGTTTTAATCATCTTAGTGACATGAGGCAAGAATGGAAGGTAAAGGAGTTGAGACTTCCTGATATACTCAACCAAGAAGTTTTCTTGTGATAGAGGAGCAGATATTTGATCAAGCAAGGTTTTTTTCTTTTTTAAAATGGGTACAATTAAGGCCTGTTTGTATGCTGATGGAAATGGTTTTAGAGTGAGGGAGAAATTAATGGTGCAGGAGATCAAAGGGATAATTGCAGAACAATTGCCTTTGCATAGACAAGAGGGATGAATTGGGTTGACAACAAGAGAGGCTGTTAACTCAGTAAGAGCAAAGATAGAAAAGAGGCCAAATACACAGGGACATTGGCAATTAGACTGGGGAATCTATAAAAATGAGGTGATTTTGTCAGATTGCATCTATTTTCTCAATAAAAAAATAGAAACATTTTATTTTCTCAATAAAATGTTTGGTTTGATTATGAGTTTAAAGTGGGGATAGAGGAAGTTTGAATAAAGATGAAATAGATATTTGTGTTGCATGTCTGAATAAGTGGAACACAGTTGGAATTTCTGTTTCTTTCCACTTCTAGGGGAAACAACAAAAACAAGAAAGAGTAAAACAAGTTGTTATATTTAGTCCAGAAAAGCATGGCTGGTGACAAGGGAGGATAAAAGGGAAAGAAGAGAGTGAACTAAAAGAGAAGCTGATCTTATTTTATTCCCCCTAGATTCTAGAATTTTAGACTTAAAGGGAAACTTAGATGGGTATATTTAGACAAGGGCACAGTCTTTGCAATGTTCCCTTGTCCTTTCAGTTCTTTTTTGTTTGGTTGTTTCACGTATTTATATTTATAAAATGAATTGATAATTTCTGTTTTTATCACTGGTGGAACCAATATGGTCATAACTAAAAAGTTGGGACTTTCACTCCGACAATAGGCACCAATGATTATCTGGTTGGATTTACTCATTCACCAAAATTGACTAAATGGCTACTTTGTCCACTGCAGTGTTCTAGGTCTAGGTGATAGGAAACATCAGTGAGTGAATAAGACAGACAAGCTCTCAGTCCTCCTGGGTCCTTTATCTACCATGGAGATAATCCATACACTACTATGCACTGTGGCCTTCATCTACCCTGTAGATAATCAGGAATGTTTTCAATCTTTTAAAATAAAACACTTTTACTATAAAACATGCTTCTAAGGTACACCTATAGTTTAGTGTTAAGTGTGTGGTCTCTGAGCCTTACAGGGTTTGAATCCCTTAATCTCTCTGTGCTTTGTTTTCTCATCTCTACGGTTGGAACAATGATAGAACACATTTCATTCATTTCTTGACATAATTAAATGAACTTTTACACATGAAATGCTTAGCACAGAGCCTGGCACCTAGTAAGTGTTATACAAGTAGTTCTTATTAATTAATATGAATGTATCTTCTTCATATTAATTGAAAAGACTCAGCCTTCTCAGGTACATTTAAATCTTCGTTTAAACCAGACATAATTTAGAAACTAAATGATCTGACATAACACCCTCCCCACTCACACAATTGCATAAGGACTTCAAAAGCAGATATTTGTGTGTGTGTATGTGTATATATTTGCACATTTCACTGCTCCTGTGGAAATTATATATTCACTAGAGGAATCAGATTCTGGTTATGACATTACTTTTATTCTGATGAAGTTTATTTTCACATTACAACTTTAGAACTCTATTTTACAACTTAATACTAAAATTTCAGTTAGTTCTGGAACTAAAAACATCAAATCAAAATCAAACAACCCAAGACTGGTTCAAGATGGTGGAGTAGAAGAACATGTGCTCACTCCCTCTTGCAAGAGCAGAGAAATCACAACTAACTGCTGAACAATTGTCGACAGGAAGACACTGGAAATCACCAAAAAAGATACCCCACATCCAAAGATAAAGGAGAAGCTACAATGAGATGGTAGGAGGGATGCAATCACAATAAAATCAATTCCCATAACTGCTGGGTGGGTGACTCACAAACTGGACAACACTTATACCACAGAAGCCCACCCACTGCAGTGAAGGTTCTGAGCCCCACGTCAGGCTTCCCAACCTGGGGGTCCGGCAACAGGAGGAGGAATTCCTAAAGAATCAGACTTTGAAGACTAGTGGGATTTGATTGCAGGACTTCAATAGGACTAGGGGAAACAGAGACTCCACTCTTGGAGGGCACACACAAAGTAGTGTGTCCATTGGAACACAGGGAAAGGAGCAGTGGCCCCATAGGAGACTGAACCAGACCTATCTGCTAGTGTTTGATGGTCTCCTGCAGAGGCGGGGGATGGCTGTGGTTCATCGTAAGGACAAGGACACTGGCAGCAGAAGTTTTGGGAAGTACTCCTTGGTGTGAGCCCTCCCAGAGTCCTCCATCAGCCCCACCAAAGAGCCAGGTAGGCTCCAGTGTTGGGTCGCCTCAGGCCAACCAACCAACAGGGAGGGAACCCAGCCCCACCCATTAGCAGACAAGGGGATTAAAGTTTTACTGAGTTCTGCCCACCAGAGCAACACCCAGCTCTACCCACCACCAGTCCCTCCCATCAGGAAACTTGCACAAGCCTCTTAGATAGCCTAATCAACCAGAGGGCAGAGAGCAGAAGAAAGAATAACTACAGTCCTGCAGCCTGTGGAACAAAAACCACATTCACAGAAACATAGACAAGATGAAAAGGCAGAGGACTAGGTACCAGATAAAGGAACAAGATAAAACCCCAGAAAACCAACTAAATGCAGTGGAGATAGGCACCCTTCCAGAAAAAGAATTCAGAATAATGATAGTGAAGATGATCCAGGACCTTGAAAAAGATCGAGGCAAAGATTGAGAAGACGCAAGAAGTGTTTAACAAAAACCTAGAAGAATTAAAGAAAAAACGCCTAGAAGAATTAAAGAAAAAACAAACAGAGATGAACAATACAATAATTAAAATGAAAAATACACTAGAAGGAATCAGTAGCAGAATAACTGAGGCAGAAGAATGGATAAGTGACCTGGAGCACAGAATGGTGGAATTCACTGCTATGGAACAAAATAAAGAAAAAAGAATGAAAAGAAATTAACACAGCCGAAGGGACCTCTGGGACAACATTAAATGCAACAACATGCACATTATAGGGGTCCCAGAAGGAGAAGAGAGAGATAAGGGACCCGAGAAAATATTTGAAGAGATTATAGTCAAAAACTTCCCTAACATGGGAAAGGAAAGAGCCACCCAAGTACAGGAAGCACAGAGAGTCCCAGGCAGGATAAACCCAGGGAGAAACACTCCAAGACACATAGTAATCAAACTGGCAAAAATGAAAGACAAAGAAAAATTACTGAAAGCAGCAAGGGAAAAATGACTAATAACATACAAGGAAACTCCCATAAGGTTAACAGCTGATTTCTCAGCAGAAACTCTAGAAGCCAGATGGGAGTGGCATGACATATTTAAAGTGATCAAAGGGAAGAACCTATAACCGAGATTACTCTACCTGGCAAGGATCTCATGCAGATTCAAAGGAGAAATCAAAAGCTTTACAGACAAGCAAAAGCTAAGAGAATTCAGCACCACCAAACCAGCTCTACAACAAATGCTAAAGGAACTTCTTTAACTGAGAAACACAAGAGAAGAAAAGGACCTACAAAAACAAACCCATAACAATTAAGAAAATGGTCAAAGGAACATACATATCGATAATTAGCTTAACCATGAATGGATTAAATGCTCCAACCAAAAGACACAGGCTGGCTGAATGCATACAAAAACAAGATCCATATATATGTTGTCTACAAGAGAACCACTTCAGACCTAGGAACACATACAGACTGAAAGTAAGGGGATGGAAAAAGATATTCCATGCAAATGGAAATCAAAAGGAAGCTGGAGTAGCAATTCTCATATCAGATAATATAGACTTTAAAATAAAGAATGTTACAAGAGACAAGGAAGGACACTACATAATGATCAAGGGATCAATCCAAGAAGAAGATGTAACAATTATAAATATATATACACCGAACACAGGAACACCTAAATACATAAGGCAACTGCTAACAGCTATAAAAGAGGAAATCGACAGTAGCACAATAGTAGTGGGGGACATTAACACCCCACTTACACCAATGGACAGATCATCTAGACAGAAAATTAATAAGGAAACACAAGCTTTAAATGACACAATAGACCAGATAGCTTTAATTGATATTTATAGGACATTCCATCCAAAAACAGCAGATTACACTTTGTTCTCAAGTGCACACGGAACCTTCTCCAGGGTAGATCACAACTTGGGTCACAAATCAAGCCTCAGTAAATTTAAGAAAATTGAAATCACTTTAAGCATCTTTTCTGACCACAACGCTATGAGATTAGAAATCAATTGCAGGGAAAAAAACATAAAAAACACAAACACATGGAGGCTAAACAATATGTTAGTAAATAACCAAGAGACCACTGAAGAAATCTAACAATACCTAGGGACAAATTATAACAAAAACAGGGCGCTCCTAAACCTATGGGATGCAGTAAAAGAAGTTCTAAAAGGGAAGTTTATAGCAATACAAGCCTACCTCAAGAAACAAGAAAAATCTCAAATAAACAATTTAACCTTACCCTTAGAGGAACTAGAGAAAGAAAAACAAACAAACAAAACCCAAAGTTAGTAGAAGGAATGAAATCATAAAGAGCAGAGCAGAAATAAATGAAATAGAAACAAAGAAAACAATAGCAAAGATCAATAAAACTAAAAGCTGGTTCTTTGAGAAGATAAATTAACTTGATAAACCATTAGCCAGCCTCATCAAGAAAAAGAGGGAGAGGACTCAAATCAATAAAATTAGAAATGAAAAAGGAGAAGTTACAACAGACACCACAGAAATACAAAGCATCCTAAGAGACTACTACAAGCAACACTATGCCAATAAAATGGACAATCTGGAAGAAATGGACAAATTCTTAGAAAGGTACAACCTTCCAAAACTGAACCAGGAAGAAACAGAAAATATGAACAGACCAATCACAAGCACTGAAATTGAAACTGTGATTAAAAATCCTCCAACAAACACAAGTCCAGGACCAGATGGCTTCACAGGTGAATTCTATCAAACGTTTAGAAAAGAGCTGACACCCATCCTTCTCAAACTCTTCCAAAATATAGCAGAGGAAGGAACACTCCCAAACTCATTCTATGAGGCCACCATCACCCTTATACCAAAACCAGACAAAGATACTACAAAAAAAGAAAATTACTGACCAATATCACTGATGAACATAGATGCAAAAATCCTCCACAAAATACTAGCAAACAGAATCCAACAACACATTAAAAGGATCATACATGATGGTCAAGTGGGATTTATCCCGGGGATGCAAGGATTCTTCAGTATACCCAAATCAATCAATGTGATACATCATATCCACAAATTGAAGAAGAAAAACCATATGATCATCTCAATTGATTAAGATAAAGCTTTTGACAAAATTCAACACCCATTTATGATAAAACCTCTCCATAAAGTGGGCATAGGGCTTCCCTGGTGGCACAGTGGTTGAGAGTCTGCCTGCCGATGCAGGGGATATGGGTTCGTGCCCTGGTCCGGGAAGATCCCACATGCCGTGGAGTGGCTGGGCCCGTGAGCCATGGCCACTGAGCCTGCACGTCCGGAGCCTGTGCTCCACAACAGGAGAGACCACAACAGTGAGAGGCCCGCATAATGCAAAAAAAAAAAAAAAAGGAAAGTGGGCATAGAGGGAACCTACATCAACATAATAAAGGCCATATATTAACAAACCCACAGCAAACATCATTCTCAATGTTGAAAAACAATGTTGAAAGCATTTCCTCTAAGATCAGGAACAAGACAAGGATGTCCCGTCTCGCCACCATTATTCAACATAGTTTTGGAAGTCCTAGCCATTTCAGGCAGAGAAGACAAAGAAATAAAAGGAATACAAATTGGAAAAGAAGAAGTAAAACTGTCACTGTTTGCAGATGACATTGTGTAATATACATAGAGAATCCTATAGATGCCACCAGAAAACTACTAGAGCTAATCAATGAATTTGGTAAAGTTGCTGGATACTAAATTAATGCACAGAAATTTCTTGCATTCCTATACACTAATGATGAAAAATCTGAAGAGAAATTAGGGAAACACTTCCATTTACCACTGCAACAAAAAGAATAAAATACCTAGGAATAAACCTACCTAAGGAGGCAAAAGACCTATATGCAGAAAACTGTAAGACACTGATGAAAGAAATTAAAGATGATACAAATAAATGGAGAGAGATACCATGTTCTTGGAATGGAAGAATCAATATTGTGAAAATGAATATACTACCCAAAGCAATCTACAGATTCAATGCAATCCCTATCATATTACCAATGACATTTTTTTACGGAACTAGAAAAAGAAATCTTAAAATTTGTATGGAAACACAAAAGACCCCGAAAAGCCAAAGCAGTCTTGAGGGAAAAAAACAGAGCTGGAGGAATCAGACTCTCTGACTTCAGACTATACTACAAAGCTATACTACAAAGTAATCAAGACAATGTGGTACTGGCACAAAAACAGAAATATAGATCAGTGGAATAGGATAGAAAGCCCAGAGATAAACCCATGCACCTAAGTGGTGCTGGGAAAACTGGACAGCTACATGTAAAAGAATGAAATTAGAAGACTCCCTAACACCATACACAAAAATAAACTCAAAATGGATTAGAGACCTAAATGTTAGACTGGACACTATAAAACTCTTAGAGGAAAACATAGGAAGAACACTCTTTGACATAAATCACAGCAAGATCTTTTTTGATCCACCTCCTAGAGTAATGGAAATAAAAACAAAAATAAACAAATGGGACCTAATGAAACTTCAAAGCTTTTGCAAAGCAGAGGAAACTACAAACAAGATGAAAAGACAACCCTCAGAATGGGAGAAAATATTTGCAAATGAATCAACAGGCAAAGGATTAATCTCCAAAATATATAAACAGCTCATGCAGCTCAATATTAAAAAAGCAAACAACCCAATCCAAAAATGGGCAGAAGACCTAAATAGACATTTCTCCAAAGTAGACATACAGATGGCCAAGAAGCACATGAAAAGCTGTTAGGCATCACTAATTATTAGGGAAATGCAAATCAAAACTACAATGAGGTATCATCTCACACCAGTTAGAATGGGCATCATCAGAAAATCTACAAACAACAAATGCTAGAGAGGGTGTGGAGAAAAGGGAACCCTCTTGCACTGTTGGTGGGAATGGGAGTTGATACAGCCACTATGGAGAACGGTATGGAGGTTCCTTAAACAACTTAAAATAGAATTACCATATAACCCAGCAATCCCACTACTGGGCATATACCCAGAGAAAACCATAATTCAAAAAGACACATGCACCCCAATGTTCATTGCAGCACTGTTTACAATAGCCAGGTCATGGAAGCAACCTAAATGCCCATTGACAGACGAATGGATAAAGAAGATGTGGTACATATATACAATGGAATATCACTCAGCCATAAAAAGGAACGAAATTGGGTCATTTGTTGAGACGTGGATGGATCTAGAGACTGTCATACAGAGTGAAGTAAGTCAGAAATAGAAAAACAAATATCGTATATTAACGCATGTATGTGGAACCTAGAAAAATGGTACAGATGAACCGTTTTGCAGGGCAGAAATAGAGACACAGATATAGAGAACAAACATATGGACACCAACGTGGGAAAGTGCTGAGGGTGGGATGAATTGGGAGATTGGGATTGACGTGTATACATTAATATGTATCAAAATGGATAACTAAAAAGAACCTGCTGTATAAAAAAATAAATAAAATTCTCAAATTCAAAAAAGAAGAAAAGAAATTAAGCATAAACCTTGATAATTTATCTTGTAAAATATTAAACTGAATTTCCAAATGTTTGTTTATTGAGAAAAAAATCACAATTTTTTCACATTTCTAGCTAGGGTCTTTGGCTGTGAGAGTATATATCTATATCTATGTATAGATATAATTGTATATATATTTCATTACATTTGTAAATCATTATATACAGATAAATTTTCTTGTAGACAGAATGCACTGATTAACTTTTAATTAATATTGAGGAGAAGAGTATCTGAGCTATTTAAACAAATTACTTTTCAGACTATTGTCCAAGATTAAGAAGGATTTAAACAATTCTACTGTAAACCATTTTCCCTGTGTTTTTTTTTCAATTTAATGATAAATCAGATTTACTATAATAAGTAAAATCACTCTATGCTTCATACTGAGAAATCTAAAATCTAAAAACTGAAAGGTGAATATTTCAGGGCTCTAAAATAAGTATAATCAGTAAAAACTGTACTCCAGATTTATTATTTCTGAATCTCTTTCATGAGTATCTTTGTCTCCTGATGTTCCTGTGATATTGTTATTGATGTCCAGGCCTAGACTCTTTCATTGAAAAGTATAATATCTGTTATAAAAACTATGTTTATTTTTATACATGCTTTTGACACAATATTGTTTAGGTTCTTATGTTTTCAATTAAAGATACTACTTTTCTAAGTATAAAAAAAAAAGACTGTGTATCTGGCTATCAATGGATAATATGTTCAATAAATATCAGTATATCTGCTGCAAAAGAAAAGAAATAACCCCCACAATCAATGGCTGCATAATTTAACGTATATGTTGTTCTACAAAAGCAAATAGCATGAACATCAGGAAGTCTCCCCATTAACACCATCCTTCCAAGTATAACTGCTTCAATCATATTTATGCATTTACATCCCTACCCATGATAAACAGGTATAAGTTGTTTCCATTTAAGCCTGTACAGATCAATTATTTAGCTTTTTGCAGGTTTCTTTTCAACACAATTACCTTGAGGAAGAAAGATGAGTTTATGAAAGCATCTAAGGAATTTATGCAAAAAAGCAAAAAAAAAAAAAATGGTGCCCAAGTTGCCTTTCATTTTTAGAGTGCTTATTTTTTTCTCTATATTTAAAGGCTGCATTATGCCATCAATCATTCTGTAAATTAAACCTTTTGATTCCTAGTAGCATTATGCAAAGCTAGCTTATTGTACCTATTTGCAAATACACTATATTAGTGAATGCTTTCTTTTTCTTTTCCCAAATTGCCAAAATGTGTCACAACATACAAAGAACATCTTAAATGTTACCAAAATAGGAAGTTTTGTGTAAGTTGTGATAAGCACAATATATGGTATAGTCAGTCGCTCCAGGTGCCCAAAGAGATGCAGAACATGAAATGAAAAAAAAAAAAAAAAAGTGAAAGCACTCTGAAAAAGTTAAAAGCACAAAGCACAATATATAAATATTATGGAAAAGTCACCTAGGTGCACCTACTTATTGAAGGACAACTACTGAACATGAAGGAAGTTTGATGAAACTAGGCTTTAGGGAATTTTTCACAATCCCACCCTTTTCTAGCTCCAAAAGTAACTTCACACTTCAGATCTCTTAGGTCCTATAAGGTGGGCAACAGACTTTATGGGACAGATTTTCAGAAACAGAACAGAGGAAATGGGGTAAAGCTGAGTTGCTTAGATATTTTGGACTATTATGTCACAAATTTTGAATTACGATGGCATAACCCTTCCTCCTTTATTCTATTAATTGTATTTAAATAATTGTATTTATTTGGGACAACACAAAATCTCAGTGATAGGGCAGAACCTGAGAAGGGGAGATGGAATTTACATAGCTAAGATATTTCTATATCTCCTTACCTAGGCATTAACCACTATCTTTAGTAAATAGAAAATTTTAATTTAAAAAAAAATGACTTGAAAAGGCATTAATACTATTTGTGCATAGGGAGTGGAGGTCTGCAAGGGGCCAGGGGATCGAGGAGTAAAAGGAAAAGGGAGCTGAGTGTGGACAAGAAAAGAATGCTCTTTCCTCTAAGAATTTAAGAAGGAAATTTAGGATTTAGGTTATGTTACCTATTCTAAAGCATTGTTCGTATAAAGGTGCATTGGTGGAGTCAGTATACTCTCAAATACAAACGCATTGTACAGACACAGAAAATATCTATGAGAAAATACCTAAGAAGCGTTATCGGACAGCTATTATTAAAATAAAAATGCAATTCTGGGCTTCCCTGGTGGCGCAGTGGTTGAGAGTCCGCCTGCCGATGCAGGGGACACAGGTTCGTGCCCCGGTCCGGGAAGATCCCACGTGCTGCGGAGCAGCTAGGCCCGTGAGCCATGGCCGCTGAGCCTGCACGTCCGGAGCCTGTGCTCCGCAACGGGAGAGGCCACAACAGTGAGAGGCCCACGTACCGCAAAAAAAAAAAAAAAAAAAAAAAAAAAATGCAATTCTAGCTAATAATTATTTACTGTAATATTTTAAAGTATTATAAATTAGTTATTAAGAGAAAAAAAGAGGGCTTCCCTGGTGGTGCAGTTGTTGAGAGTCCGCCTGCCGATGCAGGGGACACGGGTTCGTGCCCCGGTCCGGGAGGATCCCACGTGCTGTGGAGCGGCTGGGTCCATGGGCCATGGCTGCTGGGCCTGCGCATCCGGAGCCTGTGCTCCGCAACGGGGTAGGCCACGGCAGTGAGAGGCCAGCGTACTGAAAAGGGGAAAAAAAAAAAAAAAAAAAAAAAAGAGAGAAAAAAAGAGATTTGGATTATTTATTCATGAAAGTCAGGAACACTCTAATATTCAATATCCCTATCTATCTATCTATCTATCTATCTATCTATCTATCTATCTATCTTTCCTCCTGGGTGGTTTGTTCATTCGCTCTACAGTATTTACATTTCTATAGCCTTTTGGAATTTGCATAGCCCATCTCCTCTTTATCTCACCTCCTTTAACTCTCAGAGACACTGATGTGGTCTTTTTTTGAGAAGAGTGTGAGAGGAAAATATTTAAGCTCAGGATATGAGATTTACATTGCACAACGGAAAAGTGTGATGATAAAAATATAAATTCATAAACAAATTACTGATGGTTTTAGGATCTTCAGTTTTTTTGTTGTTTGTTTTGTTTTTTTTGCGGTACTCGGGCCTCTCACTGTTGTGGCCTCTCCCGTTGCGGAGCACAGGCTCTGGACGGGCAGGCTCAGCGGCCATGGCTCACGGGCCCAGCCGCTCCACGGCACGTGGGGTATTCCCGGACCGGGGCACGAACCCGTATCCCCTGCATCGGCAGGTGGACTCTCAACCACTGCGCCACCAGGGAAGCCCCTTTTTTTTTTTTTTACAGAGTGTGTGTATGTGTGATTTCAGTATAGTTTTAACAATTGTATTGCACATGTTCAAATCTAATTGTCTTTAAAAAGTTGCTTTTGCCTACAGAGAAAAAAATAGCATGTCAGGATGAAAATAGATACTGGGTATAGGTGTTACTTGGGTTCCACAAGTGAACCTGGGGTCCTTTATATTAATATACTTGTTCAATACTAACTTAAGGGAGATACACAAATAAATTCACATTGCAGAAAAAGCTGCTTTCAATGAGGTCTATACAGTTGATGGATACAATGCAAAGGAAAGAGAAGATTTTAGTCTCTGGGGCACAGTTTGTAGAGATTTTGATCCCCACAGTCCTGGTTTTGGCCTTACAAGTTCTCCAGCGGGCCACAGCAGCACCGCCAACAGCCCCCAGCTGGTCTTTTTTTGGTCTTGAACCGTATCTGTCTGTTTACCTTAAAGTATAGTGTACAGCACAAATATTACCATTTTAAGACAGGAAAACATTGCCCTAAGTAGCTAGGACTTTCTAGGTCTGAGAATTGCTTTGCATTTCTCTCCGTAAAGAAATAGACTTTGATTGTACTCTTTGTCATTTCTATGCCTACATCTATTTCTATCTTTATTTTAATCTATATCTATGTATCCTACGAATATTTCTTGAGCACACACAATATACCATACAGAGTACAAAATAATCAAAATCTGATTTTGATGAATGCTATGCAGACAAGGAAAATATAAAGTGGAAACATAATTTGCAACAAATAATGACTAGAAAGTTTGTCTGAGTTATACAATATTTGTTTGTTATGAAGTGAATCTTTTGATTCTTTTTTTTCAAAAATGCATCTCTTCTTTCTTTCTGTGCTGTAATCTAGGTAAGTTTAATTTCCTTGCCCTTCCTCTTCTAAATGTGAAACTTTATTTCTTGTTCATGTTTATGAAACTGGAGAACAGGAACTGGATTATCTGTTACTCTTAATATTATTGGTTTAAGAGATCCTCATCTTGTTATTTCTAAGGAAAGAATTAAAATATCTTAGTATTTCTGTTTGTGAAGATTTAAAAGCTATTTCCCTTGAATGCTGTTATATACGACAAAGGAGCTAACTGCTTAATTCCAGGGGTCTGTTATTATTTGTAAACTGGTTCTTAAATAAGGATACTTACAGATGCCTCTTGCTCCAGATGGTACCATTTAACTGCCTGTGTTACTCATGAGTGGTTTTCTGCTTTAGCGTTAAACAAATACTTAACACAGCAATCCTGTTATCAAGAATTCTCTCTTAAAATTGGAACAGAATCCTAAAGTGCTGCATGAAGTGGCAGCACAAGCAATTTCCTTCAGCATGGGACATATGGGTTAAAAATAAATGGAGCATGAATGTACCGGTGGGGATAAAAAAGAACTGTAGCCAAGTGGAAAGAGAAAATGTCTCTGGATTTAGCCTGAAGATCTGAGTGCAAATCCTTGCTCTGCTACTTATTAGCTTGGTGATCTTGACAGGACTCAAAAAGGTAAGGATGAGGTCATCCCTTTCACAGGATTTGTTTGGGGACTAAATAAGACAGTATTGTCCAACACTATCTCTGGTGAATGTTAATAGATATTACCAGGAAAAAAGAAAAAGTGGCTATCGTTGCACCCATCTGAGAAATGTCAAGTTAAACCAGGAAACAGGTTTCTTCAGTGAAAAGACTTCTCAGTCTTTAAGATGCTAATATGTTTTGTGAATTTCCAAAAAGATATAATGTGTCATTATGTTTCCTAAATTTATTTTATTCCCAGCCAGCACTCTTGTTGGAAAGATATTCCCTGGAACACATTTTGCGAAATGTTACTCTACTCTTTAAAGTGCTTTTCAAGTGTAAGCTGTTAAAAATTTAGTTGTTGACAGTAGACAGTAATCTGGGACCTGTACATTACTAATTTGTGTTCTGAAGACCTTTCTTATCTGATTCTCAAAATTAATCCATTATAAATAACATTTTAAAATAAATGGGAAATTATGGTACACTGTACATCAGATATTTAAGAATAAACAAACAAAAAGCAAAAGAAATTAAAAAAAATTGGGGTCCACACGTTCAGAGACCACTAGCTATACTTCTCAGTTTTATATTTAAAACATAACCAGATAGATATTTTGCCTCTTTTATGGAATTTTTACTGGAATTTTATTAGTACAGCTTAAACTGAAGGTCTGTGAAAATTTTACTGCTATTTTGGCATTAGTAATACCTGAAAAATATAAGAGTATTGGAGAAACAGCATAAGTACTGGATAAATCTTAATTGAAATCCTAAAGGCCACTAACTTACTCTGTGATGGCTATAATTTATCAATACATACCACTCCAGTTTCAATTTTCTCATAAAGTCGGTATAGTAATACCAACCTTTCAGAATATTTGGGAAGCACAAAGGAAATCATCAGATGAAATCTACTGACGTGCAACTGTTACTTCTGAATGGTAACAGAAAGTCATGTATTTGTCTATTTAACTGAAGATGTATGTAGGACTGAGAAATAGTATATGATCACAAATCCCAGTTTTTAAAAATTGGAAACAGAAATCTTTATTGAAACAACTTTAATGTAAGTGATGATGCAGTTGAATTTCAATTTATATTGCAAAGAATAAAATGAAACACTTAATCTGTGCTACATATATGTATCTATGGGAATCTTCCCTTAAGTATTTCTCTCATATTTCTTCTCTATGCTCTTTTGCATGCTCATGGTTACTTAGCTCTTATACTGGGATTTGAATTTTGGTAATTTTCCTTTTAAAATTCTAAACTATCTTATTGTCTCTTTTTATTTTATGTTTGTGATGGTTTCAGGAATAATGCAAAGTATATTAATTATTCTCATCTTAAAATTATTGTCTGCATTTTGAATTAAGTGCTGCCTGATCATTGGCACGTATGAACATCATTGTGAGCATTGGTTCAGATTACCGGGGCTTCACTGATGTAAGGTGGAGGACTAAGAGCTGGATTGGTGTGTTTAAAGACCTATATGGCACATATATACAGTGGAATATTACTCAGAAATGAAATTGACTTATTTGTAGTGAAGTGGATGGACCCAGAGTCTATCATACAGAGTGAAGTAAGTCAGAAAGAGAAAAACAAATACCGTATGCTAACGCATATATATGGAACTAAAAAAAAAAAAAAATGGTAACGATGAACCTAGTTGCAGGGCAGGAATAAAGAGGTAAACATAGAGAATGGATTTGAGGACATGGGGTGGGAGGGCGAAGCTGGGGCAAAGTGAGAGTAGCATCCACATATATACACTACCGAATGTAAAATAGTTGGCTGGTGGGAAGCAGCAGCATAGCACAGGGAGATTGGCTCTGTGCTTTGCGACAGCCTCCAGGGGTGGGATAGGGAGGATGGGAGGGAGGCTCAAGAGGGAGGGGATATGGGAACGTGTGTATACATATGGCTGATTCGCTTTGTTGTGCAACAGAAACTAACACAGTATTGTGAAGCAATTATATTCCAATAAAGAGTGTACTAAAAAAAAAAAGATAAACAATAAGGTCCTACTGTATAGCACAGGGAATTATATTCAATATCTTCTAATAAACTATAATGGAAAATAATCTGAAAATGAATATATATATATATGTATGTGTGTGTATATATATATATATATATATATATATATATATATATATATATCTGAATCACTTTGCTGTACACCAGAAACTAACACAATATTGTAAAGCAGCTCTACGTCAATAAAAAAATAAAGTACAAAAAAAAAAAAAAGACCTATATGGAGGTTGCCTTCGGAGTTCAAGTATTTGTCTATTAGCAACTGAAACTCACCTAGATTAAAACACAGCACCCGCTCTGGTGTCTCCAGTAGTGATGCCAGATTCCCCTCTTCTTTTTAGAAACCTGCCCTAATGCTTATCCTGGGACGAATATTGTGGCAAATCTGAGAACAGGAAGCTGGAGTGGCTATTCTTAGCCCCGTGACTAATTTACACCACCAGTTGCCCCAGTGTTCCTGTTTCTTAGATTAGATATTCTGGAGTTCTGATGGAAATACTCCCTTCAGAGCAAGTCTCTGTTTTTCCTGTATTGTACTAAAGGTTACTCAGGTCTGTTAAACTTCCCCATCTATCTCCAATTGTTCGGTATATTCAGAAGTTCTTTAACTTTCTGGTCAATACTATAAATTTATTTTAATTTTCCAATTGCTTCTTCTTTCTCTCCAATAGGATTTTTGGGAGATGAGAGGGAGAGGTAAAGTCCATTCTGTGCCAGTCACCTATATTTAAATGGAAAACCTTAAAATGATTTATAATTCTTTCTATTATCACTTCCTTTGAGTCTGTACATGGTCACAATGAGAATTTTCCTTCTCATTCTCCTTTTTGAACATATTTGACTATAGTCACCAAGAATCGTATTTCTCAGCTTTTGACTTGGTTTAATACCTCAAAAAGGAAATTTCTCTTCAGAGCTGAATATGCATCATTCACTCATTCATCAAATATTTGTTGAGCACCTCAGATACCAGGTGATGAAGAAATACAGACACTGCCTTGCCAGCACAGAGCTATACTCACTCCTTTTCTGCAAACACAGAGCAGATTTTCTTTAGTTTTTTCCTTGAGAAGAGTAAACCTGTCTTTACCTTTCTGGCTATTTAACCTATTAGCACAGCACATGTTTAGTTTTTGATTAAACAATTACTTACTTCTTGTGAAATAAAAATCTTCATTGTAACTAGGCAACTGAAAAGAATATTTAAGGTTAAATATTAAGCTTCAAATACAACCAAAAATTAAACTGACGTCTTAATTTTACTGTCAATACCGTGTATATTCTAGAGACATTCTAATAAAATTGTTGCCATTATATGTATAACTGATTCACTTTGTTATAAAGCAGAAACTAACACACCATTGTAAAGCAATTATACCCCAATAAAGATGTTAAAAAAAAAACAACAACAACAACACAGGGAACTCTACTCAATGCTCTGAGGTGAAATCCAAAAAAGACAGATATATATATATATACACATGGCTGATCCACTTTGCTATACAGTAGAAACTAACACAACATTGTAAAGCAACTATACTCCAATAAAAAAAGAGTAATCACACACACAAAAAAATTGTTGCCTTTATGTAGGATATAACTGATGGCCTTTAATGGAAGTGGCTATCTTTAAATTATCTGAATGTATTTTTTATGGTCTTCCAAGACATGTAGAATTAAAATGCATTTTGTTTATATTGAAGAAGGCACTTCCTGATACTAAAATGGGATGAGTTTCTGAGCTTGACTATGGAATCCCTTCTTTGCAGAGTTTATGGAACAATCTGTGTTCTCATGGCTTTGGAAATTTAAATGTGGTTGTATTCGAAGGCCAGAGGCTAGACAAAGTACCCTGCTTAAGGTCTCTTTCAATCTTATGACCTGTTGCTATCTCAGCCTAGTCATCTCTAGTAAGTGAAATGTTTGTAAAAATGCCCAAATGCACATGAAACTACACTGTGCCTATGCAAATGAGTATATCGGAGAAGAGATGGCATGTCATCCTGGAGGTCTCTGCCTCTCAAACTGGGGCATGTGTGACCCCAGGGGTACAGAGTGTTATGCTGGGGTCTATGTGAAGCTGTTAGAATGCACACGGTCCATCTTTATGCCATGTCCATAATCTTAAAAATATTAGAGAAAAATATTTTGAAATTTTATTTTATTTTTATTATAATAAATATGGATGTATAATAGAGTACAAATCACAAATTTTTGCACTGATTAAAAAAAAATAAGACATAAGTTCCTCAAAATGATCTTGGACCACTTTGGATTATTCCTCCAGTGCCTCCCCAGGGGCACTCATTCACTCTCCTCTGCTATATTTTGGTGACAATGCTTGCAGGGCTCTTCTGTACATGAAAATGTATGGCCTAAAATACTGGTTTCATTACCCATATCATTATCACAGCTTGAGTAACAATTGTTTTTTTTTTTTTTTTTAGTGGTTAATTTATCTAGATTCAATGAACATTTGCTTTGAGACTAGCAGATTAGAACTTGGTATTTTTTAAAAAGTTGTTAAAAGAGAATGATAGGCTAGCCTCATGATGATATCTGTATCTACATCTCTTTATATATATATTGGTTATTTAATTTGACATATTAAAACATTATTAATGTCTTATTGAAAGGTAAATGTCAAAATGCATCAAGCATGCAAAACCTTTACATGTTATGCTATTTGTGGTTGGTTACCAGCCTAGCACCCATAGCTCTTCTTCACTCTAATTGTACTTTTTTTTGAGGGGGAGGATTCTCTAAATTATCATCTCAAGCCTTTCAAAGCTGAATCTCTAAATGGTACTAAAATACTCTGGAAATCATGACAAGTTTGAGATAAAGTACATGCATATTCAAATTACTCAAATGACACCTTTATTTTTAGTTAATTTTCATTTATGGATACCTCTTAATTTTCTATCAAAACCTAGATAGAGCCATGAATTCTGTCAATTTTTTCCATTTCTGGCATCTATTTTAGAGGTCTCTGCAAATTGATAAATCTGTATATATGGCTTCCCCTAGTTAGTTTCATATGTTTTTCTCCCCCTGAACATCCTTAACATTTAAGTCCAGAGCTGGGGCCAGGGCCAGACTCTGAGGGGAGAGTAGGCACATTATTTTTCTTGCTTCTTCTGTTTCTCCTTTCCCTTCTTATTAGAAGACTACATGGGGAAAAATGTTTATTCTCCTTCTAGCTTTCCTTTTATACCTCTGGGGGACATCAGACTGATGGGATCTAAGCCAGTCCTGATATTTCTAAACTTCTGCCAACAGTAAAAACTCTGAGATTTACACTGTCCTGTCCAGTTCATTTTTAAGCAGCGCTGCACCCAGGCGGCTCAGTAAGAACAATTTCATGAATGAATTTTGTCATTTTTTATTTGAAATCATGAATCAAGAACCTATACAAACATCTGATAAATAACTGTTTAAACTTTAGAGTTGGAATGCATCGTTTTCTAACCAGAGCAGTTCTGGATGGCTTCTACAAAACAGCTATTTAAGGTCATTCATCCTCTTCTTAGACATTTTCAGTAAAAAGTGTCTTTTTGGATACTTTCAGTGAAAATTCATTGCTGGAATTTCACACTGGCAAATTTCACTGTTAAAAAGTGTGGTCTTGGGCTTCCCTGGTGGCGCAGTGGTTGAGAGTCCGCCTGCCGATGCAGGGGACACGGGTTCTTGCCCCGGTCCGGGAAGATCCCACATACCACGGAGCGGCTAGGCCCGTGAGCCATGGCCGCTGAGCCTGCGCGTCCGGAGCGTGTGCTCCACAACGGGAGAGGCCACAACAGTGAGAGGCTCTTTGCATACACTAGTCCTGGTGATGCCTTCTGGAATAAAATACTAAATTCTTACTCTTCTCCATGGTGTTTCTTCAAGTATTTGAAGGAATCATATCTTCCATTAATCTAGTACTTGGCAGGAGCTGGCTTATACCAGGTCACAAGCGCTAATTAAGATTTTCAGGAAGTTCGCAAACTGGTTGTTAAACTAGCCATTATTAAAAATTAAATTATATAAACTTGAAGTTAAAGAAACTATATTAAAAGAACATAAATACAGCTTATCACTTGTTTTACTATTATCTGTGATTGAGGTTATTTACACCTATAACTGCATGATAGAAATACTATATATTGTTGTAAAAGTGCATATATCTTCCCAACCCTGCATTCAGTGATACCAAAGTGTTAGATTGAAATTGTCCATGGTGGGAGTATTTACACTATAGAAATGAACAAATGCTAAACATTAGGGCTTTTTTTCTGGAGAGCTTTTTATCAAACATTTATACCACACTACTGCTGCCTCATCTCTGATGCAGCCTTAAAATTTTATGCAGTTCCTATCATCTTATAACCTCTCAAAAATTAGTTCTATATAATTTTATGAGCAACTCTGCTCTCTCACTCACCTTCTTCCAGGTGCCCATTAGTTTCTATTAGCATCCAGAGCCTAACACAAATGCCCAATAGAGGAATTCCTACCAATTATTAGGATATTATTATTTTTTACATGGCCTAAGAAGCATATTTTTTATTGTTTGTAAACAGTGTCCAGGCATTATCCATAGAAAAAAGGCCAAAATTATGTCACCCCACCTACAGGACAGGATTTTTGTGGAGATCTAATAATATAGATAAAAAGCACCATAAAAAACACCATAGTGTGTAACAGAAATATAAACAATTATTGGACTTTATTAATAGAAAGAGTGTGAAGGTCACAGAAAGTAATATTTCCACTATATACTTCATACTTCAATGATCAGAATAAATATCAATTATTAGTCTTAGTGCCTCATTTTAATAACAACATGTATAGATTAGGGTAAGTTCTCAGGAAGTTATCTAGAATGATACAGAGTGTGGTTTTGATTTTGTTCTTCTATTACAGGCTTAGCTTTCTAACTATGTTTTGGTTAAACTAATACTAATATTTGTTTGCATTCCCAGGTGATTCACTAAAATTTTTACAGATTATCTCATAACTAAATAACATGCATTGATAATTGAGAGTGAGTTCAATAATAAGACAACTTTCTACCAATTTAAAAAAGTCAGAGATTATAAATAAAACATTCTTAAAGTTAGGTTAGTTTTCATCTTCATATTTTTAAGATAATCTTCCATGTTTCCACGGAAAAAAGAAAACTCCACTTTTTTATAAATGTGGAAGCCCAGAATTTTTTGTAGCAGAATGAAACACATCAAAACTTATTCTTTAAAGTGCCATCATATTCAATAAATATAACCAAATATAAATTTGGCTGTATACAGAAGGGATTGTGTGATGTGCAACAACCTAGAGTAATACATCACAGGAAAATAAAGACATGGAACCAGGGGCAGAAAAGAAATGAAGAAGGTAGGGCAAAAGGTATTGGGAGTTGGGGGGATGAGGCCACAAAGATAGATTAGGCTGAGAGTGGTGAAGATGTCAAAAATGTTATTAAAGATGAGAGAACATACTTTTTATTCAGCAGGAGTCACTGGAGATGTTTTTAAAAACTGAGTAACCTGAAGCAATTATATTTTACAAGATAACATAGGCAGTGTTGGGGTCTGTATTAGAGAAGAGAAAAACTAAAGGTAACACGGCCAGTAATGAGTACATTACAATTCAATAGCTAGATCAAATTGTATAGAAGTTTTAAGAAGTGACAGTGAGAACAATGTAGATTTGTCAATCTACATAAAGATGGTACCATAAAATATAAATAAACAAGCATACAAACAAACAAATAAAATCACCCAGAGAGTAAGTATAGTGAAAATATACCTTGGTTAGAATCTTAGTCTGAACAGAAAAAATATTCCAGAAGAAGAGGGTCTACAATTTCAAATGTCAAGAATGAGAAGCCAAGTAGCACATATTTTTTTAATAGTATTCTGCATAAGCATCTTCATTAATATGCCGTATTAATTAATGTTTTGAGTTGATTCCTTTATTTAAACTTACTTTAGAAAACTATGTACAGTTGACCCTTGAACAATACCAGAGTTAGGGGCACCAATCCTCCCTGCAATCAAAAATCCGAGTGTAATTTATAGTTGGCCCTCCATGTCCGCGGTTCTATCAATACAGTTTGTTCTGTATCTGCATTTTCTTATCCAGGGCTTCAACGAACTGTGGTTTGTATAGTACTGTAGTATTTACTATTGCAAAAGTCAGCATATAAGTGGACCTGCACAGTTCAAACTTGTGTCGTTCAAGAGTCAACTGTATTCCTACTATAAACAGAAAAACCATAAATGGAAGGTAACTGTAAAATAGAAAACTAATAATACCAAATAAGAGATTATATATCACTAAAATTGACTTTTATATAATCATGCACTACATTTTGAAAAATACAGGACTAGGAAAAGCTTATATACATATATAATGAAGACTTGAAGGAGTTGAGTTTGGAGGAAGAGAATTAGATTGAGGAGACAACTGATAGTTTGTGAGCCGACTGACTATACTGGCCTGTCCTTGAAGTGAACTGTAGGATTGAGGATAGAGGATGTAACTTGACTGAGAAGAACTGAGTGCTTCCTGATGCTTCAGCTGGAATTTGGATATTTTCATCAGCACATCTGAGAGATGGTAACTTTCTCCCTTCAAACATGTTGCAGAATTTTGCATTGCATATAATTATATCTCTAATAACATAATTTTTCATCAGCAGTGGGAGATTTGTCTTCCTGCAAAGTATGTTCCTCTGAACAAGAAATGAAAGTGTGTTCCAATAGAAGACTAAACAAGTAAATCTATAGTGTAAAGCAATAGTTCTAGATTTGACAAAACCGTATTGAAAGAAATTGGCTTTCTTTATTTAGTGTTGGCAGATGCAATTAGAGTAAAAGAATTTTTTTTTCAAATCACCTTTTCTCTCTTTTTAAATCCAAGTTGCTTTCTGTGGGGAAATAACCTCTTTTTATGGCTCTTTGTACAGTTAAAGGAAGAAGGGATCTTTCATGGCAAAAGGATATGCTGGAATGTACATGTCCTTCCAAATGTTAAAAACTTGTTTAGATTTGCAAAGAAATTGTCTTCATACAATGAAAATCTCTCAGGAAGTCCAACTGCTTATTTATTTGTTCTTTCAAGCAAAACAAATCATCATTAAAAAGGTTCAGCTTCCAATTAAGACCTTTTCGAAGCTTCGAGGGACTTGCTCACAAAAGTTCAAATCCCTTAGAAAATGGCTCATTGCTGCCTCAGAGAAAGAGAAAAATAGCTACTGATGAGATTCAAATCATTCTCTATCTTTTCTTTCGTTAATTTTAAACATAATTCATAGGCCATTATGCTCTGGAAATCAAAAGAATTATTCCTTATTGTAGCCCACCGTTTTTCATCATTATACACACACAATGTCCAATTTCACCCCACTCATTCAAAATGGCGCTTAAAGCAAGCAGAAAAGATTAACTCCAATACTTATATTTGGCTTTAATTCATAGCTTTCTAAAGAGTTTTACAAGTCTAAATATGTATTTACACAATGAATATGATGAGTCATTTCTAAAATGTAAACATACTAGTTTAAAAAATTGCTTAAATATGTATTTCTGCCTGAGCTTCTCTCAGAATATTCCTATGAGATTCACAGCAATAACTCCCTAATATTTGAATCACACCACTTCTCAGTACATTACAAATAATAAAAAAAAGAATGAGCAAGAAGTATGGATACCTCTCAAAGTAATCAAAATATTTTAATCCTTCATCTTTTCTGGTGTTCGAGAGCCATAGAGGCACTGCCCTTCATTTCAGATGGAATCACATTCAAGCTATTCTGACTAAGCTTTTAATGGTATTAACAGGTTGCTGTTTAAAATGCTCTAATGATCAAACAACTGGGCAGATGTTTCAGAGAATAATAGTATTCACTTTCTATAAAGGAAAATACAGCTTAACACGTTGGCTTTTGTTCTTGGCTAGAAGACATTTCACTACATCATCAGTCTCTCTTTGCTTTTAAACAGTCTTCACATTAGAAAGCATTCCAAATGTTATTTTCTGTAGCTAGTGAGGGTACTACTGATGAGTACCATTTGGAGGCCAGTGTCAGTGTCATCCTATGTCTGAGGTTGGTTATCTCTGCCCTGAAGTGCCACTGCCAGTTTCAGTCTTGGTCCAAGATGATGCAGAAGTGAATTAGGACAGCAGGGTTTGTAGATATGGACATAGAAAAAAAAGGAAGTAGAGTATTAAAACTTATTTGCACTTCAATTTCTGTTATTAATGACACCTATTTCTACTATAGGGCAGTCTAGTCTAAACATTATTCCAAGCAAACTATTTTCTAAATGCTGCCTGCTTTATCTCTCTTTTGAATATTTTCTTAGAAGTTTTATAAATACCTATTTAACCGATCTGACCTTGGAAGATTCCCCAACTCCTACTCTCTCCTCCACCGCCACTCCCCATTTATAACATCGGACACAGGCTGGTTTATCTAGGAAACAGACTTTGAAATGCGAAACTTGTAGAGGAAGTTTACTGGGGAATGTTTTCTAGACAAATAGGTATCGGAGAGCAAATGAAGAACTGGGAAGAAGAAGCTGAACTGAGAAACAATCACAACAAAGGCCTCAGCGAGCCTCATGGAAGCTCTGGAGATGGGATGTCCCTTTAGACCTGTCTGCATGGAGGCAGAGGAGGATCAACTAATGCCTTGGTTCAAAGCCTGAGGATTCAGTGTTTAGGATACTACAATCATCAAAGCAGACCTGGTAGCAAATGTCAAATTTGGGTATGAATTATATCAGAAAATTATTTTTGCAGAAATATTTATGTTGATGCTTATAGGATCTTAGGCCTTTACCTAAGTGTCAGGAGGGTGAGAAATTTCATAATTAAGTATTTATTGCGGGCCTATGAACGAGATATATGATATAAACATCATCTCAATTAATCATGAAAGACAAACATTTTATTTTTTCCACTTTTATAGATGAGGAAGTTGATCTTACGTGTGATCAAGTGAATTGTTAAGGTTCATACAGTTAGCAGGATTGCATGCAAACCTATGTGTACATGCTCAGTGGTTGCACTGTACTGTTTTATAGGCTTTGGGGAGGGAATTTGTTTGGGAGGCAAGTGCAAACTAGAACTGATCTAATTGTGCAACAAGAGTCAACAATCAAGGTAAGGGTTCAAATGGCATATTAGGGATCTCCAGAGAAACAGAACCAATAGGAGGGAGGGAGGGAGGGAGGGAGAGAGAGCGAGAGAGAGAGCGAGAGAGAGAGAGAGAGAGAGAGAGAGAGAGAGAGAAAGCAATTATGGAAGCTGAAAAATCCCACAAATTGCAAGCTGAAGACCCAAGAAAGCCAGTGGTGTAATTTAGTATGAGTCAGAAGACCTGAAAACCAAGAGAGCCAATGGTGTAAATCCCAGTCTAAGGGCAGGAGAAGATGAGTTAACATGTTCCAGCTCAGGCAGCAAGGCAGGAAAAAGGGATGAATTCCTCCATCCTCTGCCTTTTGTTCTATTCAGACCCTCAGTGGATTGGTGATGCCCACACACACTGGGGAGGGCAATCTACTGAGTTCCCTGGTTCAAATGCTAATGTCATCTAGAAACACCCTCACCGACACACCCAGAAATAATGTTTGATCTGGGCACCCCTTGGTTAGTCAAGGTGACAAACTAAATTAACCATCACAAATGGCAAAGCCATTCATATTTGGAAATATCCATTCTTTTACGCCTGTAGTTTCCATAGTAATTGATGATAAACACTTAAAATCTTAATGTGCTTTAAGAAAATTAAGACATTTTATGATATCAAGGATAATAATGCCAACTAAAAAGAATCAATTACCTGATATGTTCCAGTATTTTGTTAATTACTTTAGACACGTCATTTTACAACATGAATACAGTTATTATTCTCATGTTTTAGGTGAGAAATGTAAAGAAGTTAAGTAACTTTCCCAAGGCCATATTACTAGTGAGTGACAAGTCTGGGATTAAAATTCAGACTATCTTACTCTAAAATCTGAGCTCTGAGCCACTGCTCTACAGGGCTTCTCAGTGATCTTTCTGAAATGTAGAAATGTCAAGATATAAAATTGTTCACATGTTGGTTTATCATGGAAATGTCAGTCAGCTCCTTCTGGAATCACTATAATTTTTGGAAGAAATGCTTATTCTTCCTTCCTGTATGGGATGATTCTTTTGTCAACTTACTTAGTTTGGGAATGCCATTCCTAAGAAACCTTTCCTGTACCAGGTTAGAGCTGGCCAAAAAAGAAACTTGTATGAAATTTGGGAGGTGGAAGTGAAGTAGCAGGCAATGTTCTCCCTAGTTTGTCATGGTGAGTTGTGGGGACAGATAGTCACAGAGGTATTGGCACATCCCAGGTTGTCTTCTCTCTCCTACACTTTCCAGCTCTTCTTCCTGACTGTTGACCCTGCTGACCAATAGCAACTTCAGTAACCTCATCAGTTTCTTGGATGTGTACTCAGAAAAACAAGAGCTTCTCAGAGACTTCTCTACTAACTACCTTTTCATGGTCTTGCTTCATGAGATACCATGTGCCTGGACTCTCAAATCAATCAGTTGGTGATTCTTTCGATCCCCCAACTTTCTCTTTGGGGTCTTCACTACCCCAGTATTCCCCACATTTGTGTGAGGTCTAATTCCTATAATAAATTCTTTATCCCATGTCTATAATTGTTCTGCTTCTCTTTCTGAATGCTGAGTGATACAGAAATTAGTATATGGGAGTAGGTGCTACCATAACAAAAACCCGAATCATAAAACTTTGGGGGCAAGGATTGAGACTTAAAAATATTTATAGAAAATTGACAAAGTTTTTAAGTGAATTTTACCAGAAAACATAAATACAATGAAGTCAGACCCAAAAGGAAAGACAGTTCAAAATGAAAAAGAGCCAATGGGCTCCAAATTTCTATAGGAAAGAAGCAGACTGAGAGAACTTCTCAGATGAAAATATGGGCAATTTTTTTATATGTGAGAGGGAGTTGCCAAGCTCCCAGGGAATGAACCCAGATGAGATCAATGGATTGTTCCACTGGGAGAGCAGAATTGATTCATTGTCTCCTCTTCCCTGAACAGAAGTGTCTATTGTGGTTGTTTTCTCCCTGTCTCATCATTGAATGTTGATTATGCAAGGTCAGATAACTTGTATCTTTAAGTTCAAAGTTTTTTAGGTTAAAAGAAGTTGCATCCGACGAGTCTCAATGTGTATCTGGGCCTAAGTTAAATGATGAGATCTTGCACTTTGGTCCAGAGCCTGATGCCATGATTGGATAAAACTTTGGGGTTCTTATTTGGAGATGAGCGCATTTTGCACATGGGAGGAAATGGAAATTTTGGCCGGGAAACAATTTCTCCCAAGCCTAGACATGCTGTTTCTCTCATTAAGAAATAGAGATCAGGGCTTCCCTGGTGGCACATTGGTTAAGAATCCGCCTGCCAACGCAGGGTCATGGGTTCGAGCCCTCGTCTGGGAAGATCCCACATGCCATGGAGCAACTAAGCCCATGTGCCACAACTACTCAGCCTGTGTGTCACAATTACTGAAGCCCATGTGCCTAGAGCCCGTGCTCCACAACAAGAGAAGCCACCACAATAAGAAGCCCGTGCACTGCAACAAAGAGTAGCCCCTGCTTGCCACAACTAGAGAAAGCCCACGCACAGCAACGAAGACCCAATGCAGCCAAAAATAAAAAAGAAAGAAAGAAAGAAAGAATGATTAAAAAAATAGTGATCATTCTTGGATCGGGGCTGACCTTGTGACCTCCTTCAGTCAATAGAATGCAGAGGAAATGATTCTGTGCCAGTTTTGGACCCAGCGCTTCATGGGCCTGGCATCTTCTATGTTGAGTTCTTAGAGCCCTGAACCATTATGTAAGATACTATGGTTTCACTCTGATGAAGAGAGAAGCTCAGTACTTCCTAGCTGTTCTGGTCAGCCCAGCAACTATGCAAATGGAGTTATCTTGGAGATTCCAACCCCAGCAAAGCCCCTGGCAGAATGCAGCTTCATGAGTGACCCCAGGCAGGTGGAGCTGAAAAACATCCTGGTTGACCCGTCAATCCACCGAATTGTGAGAAATAAGAAATTGTTACTGTTTTAAGCCAGCAACTTTTGAAGTAGTTTGTTATGCAGTAATTAATAACTGAAAGAGTTACTAATATATGAATTAAAGAACAAAGGAGCAAATGAATGATTAGAACAAAAGCCTTTGTAAATGGAAGTAGATTGTATTACCTAGGATATCACTGGGTGTGTTATCACAAAGTGTGTTACTCTTTCCTTCCACCTAGTACCTTTTGTGAAGCTTTACACCTATGATTGCCTGTGGGCACCAAGTTGCTAAAAAGGTTCTACATCTTTGTATTTATTAAGATAAAAGCGAGGAAGAAAAAAAAAAGTGTTGTTGGCTAGCCCCCAAAAGTTCTGACCAGGTTAGCTTTCTCCTTTTCTGTCTCTTTTCAGGACAATATCATGCCCATTACTTTAAAAACAAACAAATAAACAAAAACCCTTTATTTCTACCAAATATTGAAGCTATTTAAAAAAATGAGATAAAGAAACCTAAAACAATAATGAAAAGACACGGAAAGTAAAATTTTTATGTAATGGAAGAAAAGTGGTTCTAAGACAATAGCTAAAACAAATTCAAAGGATTTAATACACTAAACTCAAAATATTGAAGGACTTCACATCAACATGTTGTGAATAAACTAAATAAAAAGCATGGAATAGAAGCAAAATGATGGAGAAAGCTTACTTCAAAATAAAAGATCAGGGCTTCCCTGGTGGCGCAGTGGTTGAGAGTCCACCCGCCAGTGCAGGGGACACGGGTTCGTGCCCCGGTCCGGGAAGATCCCACATGCTGCGGAGCGGCTGGGCCCGTGAGCCATGGCCGCTGAGCCTGCGCGTCCCAAGCCTGGGCTCCGCAACGGGAGAGGCCACAACAGTGAGAGGCCCACGTATCGCCAAAAAAAAAAAAAAAAAAAAAAAAATAGAAGATCAGCTACAGCTTGGCTGAGGATTTTGCATTTGAAACTGGTTGAATAGTATCTTAGTATCTCAGTGACTAGAGTATGTAAATGATAGAGATAAGGAAATAGGAGGGAAATAGATAGACTTTATAGATACTACTAAAAAAGCAATAATGAGGAATGATTTAACAAAATTCAAAGGTTTCAGATCATTTGAGAGCCTGAAACAGCAGATGGTAAATATAGTTCAATTCTGGCAAACATAAAAATAAAGATGCATAGCAATAGAGAACTATAAAAGAAAGCTATGGAAACACATTTTGATGGACTAATCACCTAGTACGCCAACCAGAAAATATTTGGAAACTTTTAACTATCAGCTTAGTGCAAAGAAATAGTCTTCTAAGATGCAGGCCAGAATAAAAAAAGTGCTTCAGGTTTTTAGTCTTAACTGTTGAGGGAGGGGTGGGGAAGTGGGAATGAGAAAAAAATATATACTTAGAAGTGGGAAAAGATAAAGATACTTTAGAAAAAAAAAAAAAGATTCTTTAGGAAACACGAGATTCTTAGTCACAAACTTCAGGGTATTTAATTTTCTCCATAGAAATAAAAAAGCATTTTGGTAGGTGTGTTAACTTATTTAGTAAGGTATATTTTAGTACCTTATATAAGAAAGTGTCTGAAAATAGCCAAGGGAGCTTTTTTCCAAGTGGAAATGGATTATATAGTCTGTAAACTACTAGTTGTTTACACTGATGGTCTTTGTGACAGAGGAGGATTCATATACTTTTTTTTTTTTTTTTTTTTTCCGGTACGCGGACCTCTCACTGTTGTGGCCTCTCCCATTGCGTGGCATGTGGGATCTTCCCGGACCAGGGCACGAACCCATGTCCCCTGCATCGGCAGGCGGACTCTCAACCACTGCGCCACCAGGGAAGCCCGGATTCATATACATTTATATGACCAAATTGGCTGGAAGATTTCAAGACATCTGTTTTTATGTGGTTTCCATATTTAGACAGGCACTTCTCATAGAGAAAGCTTAAGTGGAACTTTAAAGCCTTCCTATTAATAACAAAAATTTCTCCCTTCCTATTAATAACAAAAATTTCTCTTTAGGTTGTTCCCCCAGGTTTCACAATTTTCTCAGGGACAGCAGAATTAGTTCCTCTAACTATAGCAATTTCAACATGCTATTAGTTTGAAAATCACTTTTTTTTTCTTATTACCCTCAACAATTATTTTGGAACAAAATGGAGCAAGTTCATCCTGTCTTATCTTTCTTTAGAGAAAATTTTGACACTAACAGGCATGCTAGTTATGTGTTTCTGATTTAACCTGTGCTGTCGTAGTGAATTTGTGTGTGGTGGTTTTGGGCTGAACTCAAAATTATTCTATCACGAATATCTAGAACCAAGACATTGAGGGGGAAGTTAAGTAAAGACATGTCTCCGGCATATGAAAGATTTTAAGCCAGAAAAACTTTAAATGGATGTCTATAGGAGTATCTCTCCAGATAATTAACAATACAATAGTCACCAAAATATGTTACAGATATTTAAAATGGACTCCTGTTTAAAGTCCAGAAATGAAATCTGATGGTCTCCAAAAAACTTCTGTAAACTGATTCATCTTTTTTAAAAATTTCTTTTGATAACAGTTTAAATGCCACTATAATTATTTTCAAGTTAAGAAGGGGATTGACTTTTTAAACTTTAAGATGAACTTCTCTACTATGACTTACTATATTTTCCAATATGAAGAATTGTAAGTTTTCACAATGAAATCATAAACTTTTAGTGTACATTGATGCTCTGCTTTATTTCTTATCCATCTGCCACAGAGGCATATTCTAGTTGCCATGCTGATAATAGCTAACATGCATACCATGTGCAGTTTTAAGCTTACTATTCATAATAGAAACTGAAACAATATAGATATGTTTTAAAATTTATTCTAGTCTAATAAAAAATAGAAATGGTCAATAGAAAGAAATCTAATTTTAGATGTTTAAACATGATATATTTGGATTACAAAATACAGACTATTTACTTAATTAAAAAAATAAAGTTAGGGACTTCCCTGATGGTCCAGTGGTTAAGAATCCATCTTATAATGCAGGGGACGCTGGTTTGATCCCTGGTCAGGGAACTGAGATCCCATATGCCACGGGGCAGCTAAGCCCACATGCCACAACTAGGCGGCCCACATGCTGCAACTACAGAGCCCATGTGCTCTAGAGCCCACGCACCACAACTAGAGAGAAGCCCATGCACCGCAACGAGCAGCCTGCGTGCTGCAACAGAAGATCCCGCGTGCCGGAACTAAGACCTGACGCAGCCAAAATAAATAAATATAAAACATATATACACTACCAAATGTAAGGTAGTTAGCTAGTGGGAAGCAGCCGCATAGCACAGGGAGACCAGCTCGGTGCTTTGTGACCGCCTGGAGGGGTGGGATAGGGAGGGTGGGAGGGAGGGAGACGCAAGAGGGAAGAGATATGAGAACATATGTATATGTATAACTGATTCACTTTGTTATAAAGCAGAAACTAACACACCATTGTAAAGCAATTATACTCCAATAAAGATGTAAAAAAATTAATTAATTAAAGTTAGCTTAAAGTTTTTTGGTGAATTTCTCCTTCTTTTAGTTGGCATGTTGGCACAGGTAAACCTTGCTTTCCCCATTAAAATGACTGTGACCATGACTTCACTAAAGGCAGGATTCCTGTCATTTATTTTTTTATCCTCTGTGCCCAGAACAGCCTTTGCAGGTGGTAGGCTAGCAAATATTTGTAGAAGAAATACATAAATCATCTAGTACTTACCGATGGGTTCAAATAACATTTAAAAATTACAGATAAATAACCAAAAAAAAAAAACTCACTAAAAGTTTTATTTCACTTAAAATTTTATGTATATTTTACTTTGTGAGAGCAGAGAGAGGATCGCAAAGTCCGAAGATGCTGCTAGGCAGCTACATTTTTTAAAAGATCAGGAGTCACTGAATTGGTAGAATAGCAGAAAGATATATTTAGAAGCAGACTTAAACTATGACAGTTCATGACCTGGTATTTATGAAGGAACACACTTCACATACGGGAACTGACTTTTCCATGACTTGCCTTGCACCTCCTTTGTACAGAACAAACAAAAATGTTTTTGAACATGATGTTGTGTCAGGGTTTCTCAATTCGATTCTATGATGTAGTTTTAAAAAGGCTTTTAGTAGTTTTCTACTGCATAAGTAACCATTTCAATTTTGTTATAAGCTAAATGTAAACTTGACATCAACAGTGCATTATATTTCTGAAACCTTATTCTTGATTTTTGTTGTTGTTGTTCCTTATTTCATCATATCCTTAGCAACCATCCCATATACTTTCTTCATGGATCACAATCCTCATGTTCTCTTTGCCTGATGGTAGAAATATCTGGCTGCCTAGCAAAGTACATTTTCCTGTTCTTCCATAGTAAACTTGTTGCCTAGCAAAATACATTTTCCTGTTCTTCCATTGTAAACTTGTTGCTGGGCATGTGTCTGCCCAGTTAGAAACCGTATTTCTCCCACTCCTTTATAGCTAGATATTGTCCTTAGGCTACGTTTTCACTAATGCAGCGTGACCAGAAGTGAAAGTGACACTTCCACCAGCTATGGGTCTTAAAATATTGGGCATGTGAATTCTTTATACTTTCCCTTTCCCATGAGCTGCAGCATGGTCTTCTGGGATTAAGCTATGGCTATAAAAATGAGAACAACAATTTAAGTGATGGTAGAATCACAATGTAAGGAACTTAAGTCTCTGAATGACTTTGTAGGGTGCAACTGCCTGATTATCTGGATCTGTTACATAAGAGAAAATTAAATTTGTATTTTTAAGCCTCTATATTTTGGAGGATTTTTATTACACAGGATCAGTTACAACAGTTGTAACTCACCCTAGTCCAGTATGAAACTGAACTATATAGCTTATTATTTTAGATGCTGACACTTCACTTTTGAAAATAAAAATCAGTACATCTAGTTTTATCTTTCTTATAGGTGCATAATATTATAGATGATATGTTCACCTTTATCTTCATTTGGTTTGTTATTAGATGCTATATGAATCAGGTATGCAGATTTCATAATTGCTGGCAAAGGGGGTTATCATCCAAAATGGATTCAAACAAGGACTCTTGTTCAGCATAAGAGATTATTCCATGTTTTATATTATTATTTTTAACTGAAGTATAGTTGATTTACAATATTGTGTTAATTTCAGGTGTGATTCGGTTTTTGGTTTGCAAACTATATTCCATTATAGTAAATTACAAGATACTGGGTATAATTCCCTGTACTATACAATAAATCTTTGTTCCTTACCTATTTTATGTGTAATAGTTTGTATTTGTTAATCTCATACTCCTAACTTGTCCTTCTCCCCCTCCCTGTCCCTTTTGGTAACCTAAGTTTGTTTTGTATGTCTGTGAGTCTGTTTCCATTTTGTATATAGAGTCATTTGTATTATTTTTCAGATTCCACATTTTTAATATTATTTTTAATGCAAAATTCAGTTGCCATTAAGTATAATTTTGTGTGGTTTGACTGGTACCATTAGCATGTAATTATCTTTAATAAAACTTATTAACTGTTGTGACTTTGCTTTTAACTGAGTGTACATAAAAGGGCTGGAATGGCTGAATAATGAAAAGTTGAAGAGGTCTAGTGTTTGGTTGAATAATCTAATAGACATAAATATAATTAACATAGAAAGTAACTTAGCAAAAGGAAGAAAATCTGAGGTCCCTCTTGATCGATGCATATTAGGAATTGTTGAAAAAATACTAGATATACATAAACTGTTTTTCTGTAAAAATTTCCAAAAATCTGAAACTTAGTGCTTCCAGGCATAAACATATTAAAATATAACAAGAAATGTAATCAGTATCTTGTGAAAACTAGTAAGGACAATTTCACTGCTGAGTAGAATATCTGTGACCTGGAAAACAATTTAAGGATTTTAAAAACATGACTCTGCTTTTAATAAGTTCAGGCAAATTGGAAATCAAGTATACAATATGGCTCTTACTTTACCTCTATATCCTGTCTGCAATGCATGAAAAAATCAAAATTATATTTGCAATAATACAACATGAGCCAATCTATGAAATCTAATGTCCCAAAGAAGATTCAGCATGCCTGAACAAGAATACAATGAAGAAAAAGTTACTATAATTATGAAACTTATGACCATTAAGTTATTTATGTTGTGTATATTTGTTGCATCTTTTTGTAAACCTTTAAATAAGCAATCTAAGAAAATAATTTTCTGGGAAATGACTGAGATAACCAGAGATAAGAAATTAAAATGAATTATTTGGCAGCTACTGTATAGTAACATTAGATTCAATTTTACTGTTGAAATTGCCTCTCTATTGTATGCAGTTAGAAAACACTTTCTCAAATGATCAACACCTATTTCCAAAAGTGTAGTTATGGATAATATGCATAGTTACAAATCATCATTCTTCCTTTAAGAATCAATCCAAGGAGAAGTATTCAGACAAATAGATACCTTTTAATAAGTCAGGTTCCAGCTGTGAACGTCAAGGCAATCATAAGAGATAAACATAAAGCATCCTGGCATAATACAAAATAAATAAGTCCTATAAAACTGGAAATTTGCAGAGTTCTAAATCCTCAGGAATCCACAGGATGTCCACAAATGTATTTAGAGGGTAAGACTTTCAAAGCTAACACAAAATTTGCCTCATTATCTTTTTGTAATTTAGTATTTCCTATTATAAGAATTCTAAATAGAGGGTAGCTAGAATAGCTGACTTAATCTAAGCTTCTTTTCCATCAAAAGTTCATTACAATTGCCCTTGGCTCCGTTCTCATCTCCTTCATCCTTGTACATGTCTCCTGCCTGACTTCAAAGAGAACTCTCCACACAGATAGGAAAGGGAGGCAAGAGGATGAGAACAGGGCCACCTCTGTTAAAAGAGAGGCTTAATTAAGTACATATTTGAAGAGTGCCTTTGACATGAAAAAGAAGTAAGAAAATTCAGTACTATTAACATTGAACTAGAAGTGCTTGGTCCTGGGAGCAAAGCCTTATGGAGATTAGGAAAAAAATTTATATTTTCCTCCTTCAGGCAAGCAGATTTCAATGGGGTTCTTTATTGATGTGTCATCCTAAGAGAGTCTGTAAATCTAGTAACTGCATGTTGATTGCTGGTTTGTATGGAGAAAGAAGAAGCAGAGAGCAAAAGATACATCTTTCTGAAATCTGAATAAAGCTGCAGCATGCATGCTTTAAATGTGCACTCATTTCTTTGCAAATGGACTTACAATACATGTGAAATTTGAAGTAAAACAGTTTGTCTTTATAATAAGAGGAGGATCTATATTTTCAATTGTTACTTAATAGAAATTTAACTGGCATGTTTTATTATCAAAATGACCAATATTATTGTAACAACATATGAAAATTGGAAGTTTCATCTGAGGCACCATGATTCCACAGATATAAAATTCTAAAGTGAGATGGCGGATCAAAATGCACACAACCCAAAAAAAATAACTGGGTAGAAGACATTAGTACTCCAAATGAAAGGATTGAGAAAGAAAGTGGAGTAAGAGGAGAATATTTGTGCCAAGATTTCCTTAAAGAGGTGGCACTGGACTCTTAAGTCTCGTCATCTATCTCAAAGGTGTGGAGTGGGAGTCATCCCTCCTCTACCTGACACCTAGAAAGGGGGACTTCACTGAGAGCATTTGGAAAGCTTGACATATGTTCCCATAATTTGGGGGACTCTTTGGCCTGCTATCTGACAAATGCCCTGACATTCTTCAGGGCAAGGTCATGACCCTCTGAGGTGGCAGGGTCAAGAGAAAGAAGAGGGTTCATTTGTGGAATAACTGCATTTTCACTAGTAGAAGGGCAAAAAAATCATGAGCTTTTCCTGTAGACCAGGTGTTGATGAAAAGAGTGGGAATGCCATCCTGGAGACATTTTAAATTCTGTCCAACAGGACTTCCAGGATAGACAACAGGATTCTGATAGTCTACATGTTAGGTAGATATTTGAAGGATTAGAGTGAGAGAGAAGCAGGCATCTGGAGAAAAGTTACTGAACAAGAAGTTAACAGGTGTTGTAGTCAGAGGAGTCTAGCCTCCAAGAAGTCCTCAAAAGCTTTAAACATCTGCCAGGACAAGTTCCTGCAGTGCTATCTTGTGATAGGTCCTGTTCAAGTAAGAACTTCCCTGCCTCTACTCCCTTTAATTTAGGAGTGGTATTTACAGGAACAGATGAGTAAAAGAGGAGATACTCTGTACCCCTGAAATGGCCAGTGTACAGCCAGGCCCTGGCTGAAGAGGGAAGACAGGATGGTGTTTTGATTATTGGGGACTGAACAGTGTAATTTCTGAAACAAGACTGTGTTTGTGATGTGAACTGATTGTAGAAGCTTCAATTATCTAAAACTGACAAATGGGTCATTAGATCTTCGAATGTCTCATCTAGTATCAGGTGAAAACTACTCCTAATAGAAAAGAAAAATTAAAGTGGGATGCAAAATTAAAGTTTTGTTTTCAGTTTACCATGTATGTTGTGCTTACTAGATAACAACCATAAGCCTAAAGTCAAATTTTTTTAGAAGAAACTACAGCTAAGAAAAAACTGATTTAAAATGCGACATATCTGCTATTTTGCTATGTAATCAAATTAATCACCATTTGACACAACTTTATTCTTTAAAGTTAAAATACATATTTAAACTCAAAGGGAGAATAGTTGAATAAAAAATTCACTAAGGCCTTCTGCCTTATCCTAAAAGATATTAAGCCAAAAATTCACTTATTTATAATTGTACCTAGAAGGCCAATTATTCAATGTCATACCAATAATTTAAAGACAAATCATGGTATAAACATAGCAACTTTTTAAAGTCTTCTTCAATTTGTAGAAAATAAAAATATATATTAGACAAATGTAAATTGTGGGGACCTGGCAGTCATACCCTAATGGCTCAAGTAGAAAATATACAACCATTCTGTAGAAGTTTGACTAGATGGCCCACTTAGAAAAGGCTTTCAGTGTGTCTATTTATCTGAGCCTTCAATAAGGAGACATCTATTCATGGAAATCTACTTACTAGTTCAGCCACATTTTTTTGGTTGTGAACTCTTAAGTAAACTGAAGTTTCTCTGCTATGATCTGTCAAAGATTGACTTTTTAAAAATGACTTAAATGGATTTAACTTTTTGGAATCAATTTAGGCAATAGCACTTTGATTCTATTAATTAGCTGCCTTGCCAGTAGAAAACTGAGTTTCTATCCTCTGCTTTACAGAGCAAAGCCTAGGACAAAAGAGGATACTATTACAGTAGTATTGAAGAGACAGATAAGGCTTGAGCTGCAAAGAACAGTTTCAAAAAAGTAGTTCTGAGCAATCTTCAGTTACTAAATAAAGTCTGTGAAAATAGTTATTTATGAAATTTGCATTATTTTCTTCTTTTTGAAGTTATTTTAAGGATTGATCTAGAGCTAAAAAAAATGACTGGCAGATGAATCAGTTTTGAGTCTGTTTCTATTCACACTGTCTAGATCAGACCTTCATCTTTCAAGGAGATTTTGACAATACCACCTTACATCCCCTTACATCCCTTAATTCAATGTTGCTCTCCTCTCATGGACCTTCCACTATATTGACAGGTTAGATATATATTTTTTTAATCTGTTAACGTTTCTCTTTTGTTTAAAATAAATTGTTTGTCTCCTGTTTTCTAAAGAAGTGTTTCTCAACAATTTTTTTCAGCATTAACACACAAGATATATGGCATTCATATGAGGGACAAATCAACCCAGGCACACTGAGCTTCAGTCTCATTAGCTATTTGCTCTACTTTTTTCTTTCTTTTTTTGCTGCTCATTCAAAAAATCATATTGAAATGCAAGGGACTGAAAGGGATGGTAGAGAGATAAGCTTCTTTTATTATAAAGAATGGTTTGTAACTTCAATTCATTGCTATTATTAACAAATTACTAATACAATAACATATCAAAACCCTACAGTTAAAAATCCACTGGACTGTAGGATAAGTCCAGACTACACAATTTGGTGTCCATAGCTCCAATATTTTCTGCTTCTACCTCAGTCATATCTGTCTCATACAGGGAAATAATACAAAGTACACTGGTGGGGAGAATTTTCTGGGAGGGAGGAACATATAAAGACAGGAGAGGCTAGAGAACAACAGACTTTTTTGAACTTCACAGTTTACCTGAGACTACTCCTGGATCCATGAATTTTCTCATGCATTTTTAGGACTATCTTAACTAGGCTCTGTTGCATAATTGGCAGCCAGCCCTTCAGTTTACAATTCTGATGAAATAATAGAATTTAAATTATGGATCTAGGACATATGAAGTTGCTAAAGTTGTTAGTAAATTTGGAGATTGGAGTTTCATAATTTTAAATTTCATAGTCCTACATTTTTTACTAGCATTATGTGAACTTTTAGAATGGCAGAAAGTCACAAATAACAATATTCCAATTATTAATATTACATTTGATTACCTTATATGTTTTTAATAAAATCTTGAGAATCCTATACCTATGAGATTTACAAAAGTAAGATTAGTAATTGCTTCTGTAGGTAACATAATTCATCAGATCAGATAGTTGGTGAATTACTGTCTCTAAGATCATTTATCTTTTAACATTCTGTTCTAAACTGAATAAGTGGAATCTTCCATTTTGACAGCAAAATACTTTACCCAGCTAAGGATACAGTGAAACTAGAAAATCCTGTATACAAATTTCTAAGTTATAGTTTCAAAAATCTCAAATTCTTAAATTTCACCTGTATCTTTTTGATACAAATTTTCCTTTCTAGATTTAATTTTCTTTCTAAGACCTCATTTGACAATTATATGTCTCCTTGAGTCTATATTTTTATGAAGTTTTCTACCTTCATAACTAAATTATGGTTTCTTTAGAGAAAGGAATATGTATTCTATCTTTCTGTGTTCCACCTACATAGCAGAGTGCTTTGGAGATACAAAGGCAAATTTAGTTTAGTGGAAACTAAGTATGAGAGGAAAATTTACGAGATTATTTTTTAAGTGACTCAACATCATTATTACATAATGAGCATTCTTGTCTTAATTTTCTTGTTGCATCTTGGCATGTCTACATTCATAAATATTATTTACTTATTCATTCACTCATTTATTCATACGTTCTGCTAGGTGTTGCTGATGATTAAGAAAGTCTCGGGCTTCCCTGGTGGTGCAGTGGTTGAGAGTCCGCCTGCTGATGCAGGGGACACGGGTTCGTGCCCCGTTCTGGGAGGATCCCATATGCCGCAGAGCGGCTGGGCCCATGAGCCATGGCCGCTGGGCCTGCGTGTCCGGAGCCTGTGCTCCGCAATGGGAGAGGCCACAACAATGAGAGGCCCATGTACCGCAAAAAAAAAAAAAAAAAAAGAAAGTCTCTGTGTTCTAGGGACTTATTAGCCAATTGTGAAAAATAAATATATATACAAGTATATTCCACAGGTAAATAAGATGAAGGAAGTTTCTAGGTTCAGTGAAGAAATAATGGAGGAGAATACAATAATTATATTGTGAGTTATAGTAAACTGGAGCCTCGGGTTTCTAACATCTATTTTGTGTGTTTGCCATAGAGATAAGACGTGTTATTACAAGGTACTTCTTATAACCACAGTTTACAAAGGTCTTGGATTGTGTCCAGCATGGACCTATCAAAGGATGAATTTAGTTCTTTCCCTTCTGCCTTCCTTTAGGCCATATATAATTCTGTCACAGGCCTTGAAATATTTTGATCTTTATTATTTGTTTGTTTAAACATTCTAACTTAACTAAACTAGTACCTCCTAAAGCCAGTGTCTTTATTCACTGTGTAACTAAAGCCTCATACAGAATCGGGCTTATATAAGGCATCCAATGAATATTTGTGGAGTAAATGAAACAAATATGCAGCATATGACAGTTTATAAATCTTCATAAAACACACTTACATATGTGCATACAAGTATGTATGTATACACATAAATGTATATGTATACACGTACATACATACACAAAAATATATATGTGTGTGTGTGTGTGTGTGTGTGTATATATATATACATATAAAAAATAGAGACTTCCCTGGTGGTCCAGTGGTTAAGACTTTGCCTTCCAACGCAGCGGGTGCGGGTTTGATCCCTGGTCGGGGTCTAAGATCCCACATGCCTCACAGCCAAAAAACCAAAACATAAAACAGAAGCAATATTGTAACAAATTCAATAAAGACTTTTAAAATGGTCCACATCAAAAAAAAATCTTAAAAAAAAATAAAACACAAAATTATTATTACTATCTTAATGTGAGGGAGAAAATTGTATGATAAAGCAAAATTTAATCTATGCTACTGATTTTTTTTAAAATCGTAATAGTGATACTTGTAAAATAGCCAGATCAGGGACTAATACATTTATTTTGTATATTAAGAACTGATGCTCAGAGAGATTGTTATTAGGGCAAGTTCAGGTGTAAAGTCAGAAGTAGCACAGAGGGTTACTGATTCCTAATCAAAGTCCTTCCATTTTACTACACTAGTAAATGCACTAACACAGGAAATAGGAATAATAACACCTATTTGTTCCTTTCACCCAGGGTTCTCCACATGCCTTCCTAACTGTATCCACAGCCAGAGAAAAGAAAACTCTTATATCTTCAGGATTTTGTTTAATTCATTCTGCAGCCAGTGGCTGAGACCAAAATACAATGCTTCCTTCATTTTGATCAAAAGATAATATTGGTTATGTGACCTATTAGTGTCTAGAAAAGCTGTGAGTTAAATTTCTGTGCTTCAAAGGATTAAAAGCATTATTTCTGTTTTGAGATGGTATTCGAAAAAAAAAAAAGATTCTGTATGTAGGAGGTTCATTCAGAACACACTTCTAACATACTTTTAATCTATCTTAAAATAGAAGTCTGTCTAGTTCCTCTGGATCTCTTATAAATTGCTAATGTCAATGCTAAGAATATGTTATTTAGTTGGAACTTTTAAAAAGCAGTACAGTTTGAAAGTTAATGCTTGGGCTTCCCTGGTGGCACAGTGGTTGAGAATCCGCCTGCCGATGCAGGGGACACGGGTTCGTGCCCTGGTCCGGGAGGATCCCACATGCCGCGGAGCGGCTGGGCCCGTGAGCCATGACCACTGGGCCTGCGCGTCCGGAGCCTGTGCTCCGCAAAGGGAGAGGCCACAACAGTGAGAGGCCCGCGTACCGCAAAAAAAAAAAAAAAAAAAAAGTTAATGCTTATTATTACACAAGACCTCATTTGGATTAATGCAATGCTGATGTTTAAGTGCTTCTATTTTTCATCCTCATATTAGCCTTGGTAGGTCTTATTTATAATAGATGCTTGACATACTATAGCCATTCTTTAATTTAGTTCTTTAGAGTAGGTGATGATTGCAATCAAGTGTTTACATATAATATTTCTGGCAATAAGTGTATATGATAAGGTTAAGTAGTAACAGATCTGATTAGAAATAACTATTATAACTCTAAGATTATGGAAAAAGTTTTACATACTTGAAAGTTTGGATTAAACATTCTATGGCGCATGTATATTTAATTAAAATTCTTGCCTTTTGAGTCTTTTACTCAAATTCTCTGTCATATCTGTCTTCATTCAACTATTGCTTTCTTGTTATATAGGGACTTTGGGATAGGCAGACTTAAGATAGATTTTTCTTTTTCAGAAATTATCATTAATGATCAAACACTTGGTTAGATCCCTGAGTAGTTTAACTTGGTTATAATGGCAAAAATAATGAGGTTGTTATTTTCTGGTTCAAGTATTGACACTATTACATTGTCTCAACTATTAAACTATAATACTCTTTGGGAGTCTCCTGTTGGTAATTTGGGATTTACTGCTTGACCTTAAACACCTGGTAACTTTCAGAGCTGATTGCTCCTATGATGCAATTTTTTTTTTTAAATCAAGAACATCCATCCCAACACCAGTCCCCTCCTTGCAGTATTTTTCCACTGTGAGCACATTTGGTGAATCAATTTAAAAAAAACCAATTATTGAGTACTTTAAATATAATAAGGGCATTGTGTTAATTGTGAGAATACAAAAAAAATACCATCATATGCCATGTTCTAAAGGAACTTATTATCAGTTAGAATACAGCACATTTTAAATTCAACTATTGTATAAAAATGATTATGGAAAAAAATTAAGGGTCATGGAAATAGAAGAGCAGGAATACATTAAAACAAATACTGGATGTTAGATTGAGAATCAGTATACTGTACTGGTTTTGAATATTGCCCCTCTATCCAGTCTGTATCAGTTTAAATTTCAACCCAACCAGATAGGAGTTGAGTGACTTTGGGCAAGTTACTTGAACTTTCTGTCAGATATTTATTATACATTATGTCCTCATAATGATATGACTAGTGATAATAATAGTGTACATGGACTTCAAGTTGTTGTCAGAATTAAATAAGTGAATATATGTAACAGTGCCTGGCACTTAGAAATACTATATGAGTATCAACTATTGTTAGTTGTAGCATTATATTGAAGAATAAATAAGATAATAATGTATATGAAGTGCTTAGCAGAGTGCCTGTCTCATAGTAATGAGCTGAAAATGTTGTTTTATTATTATCATCATTATTTTGTATGCTTGGTTGCTATGCTATGTTTTGAAGAAAGTAAAAACCAAAGCATACCAAACCAAACAAAAAAATATATGCACTAGGTAAGGACTAATGTATCTGTACAACTACATGTCTAATTGAAAGAGAAATCATGCTATGTTGTGACTTGTTTAAGGGATAGGTTTTGAAAGTTATCTGGAAAAGGGAACAGTCTAGGATATTAATATTTGAATAAATCACAGAGTGAGACACATGCAACAAGAATGAATAAAAAACACCATACCTGGTATCATTTCCGTGTTCTGACTGTGAAAAAGGCTGAATCTCAATATTAAACCCCAGTTGCCAAATGCTGTCAAAATAACTGTATTTCTTGCCAGTAAAATGGCATGAAGGCTATTATCGTAGGCTAAGTGCAAATATATATATATATATATATATATATATATATTCACTAGAACTTTCCCTACTGAAGTAGCAAGCAAAAATAAACATGTTCCAAATAAGCTTGCATGTGTCTGTGCCTCCACAAAGGACTTCAAAGATACAGGTACATTCCTGTTAACTTTCCAATCTGGCTTGCACAGAAGTAAATGGGTTTTAGAGAATGACAGTGGATTATTGTAAAGACATCCAACAGTAATTCTAATTTCAGTTACTCCTCTGTGTTTTCTTTACTGGAGCAAATCAGTAGAGTATCTGGCAACTGGTATGCAACTATGTACTTAGTGGATGCCTTATTCTCTGTACCTGATGGTTTAATTTTATCTAGAAGAGAAAGCAATGTCCCTATACTTTCTAATTTCAGGACTATGTCAACTTTCCAGGTTTTCTGTCATAAACTAATCTGCAGGAATTTTGTTTGTCCTGCTATTTCTTACAACATCATGCTAATCTGTTACTTTTATAATATTATATTTATTGGATTTGCTGAGCAGGATCTAATAAATAATCAATATACATGGTAAGTCACATGCATGCCAGAGGGTAGAAAATAAACCTACTGGAAATTTAGGAGATGAGAACTCAGTTGTCAGGGAAGTACTTCACAGTACAGTGGCGAGGCGAGGAGTAGGTCAATGCAGACATTTTGCAACACATGCATTTGATGTAGACCTCAAAGAATGGCTGGGACTTTTATAGTTAGAGCTAGAGAAAGGAGACCATTTTAAGTGGAGAGAAAAAGGTAGGGAGAAAAGCATGGAAGTTAGAAAGAAGAGCAGCACAAAAGCTGTTTTGGACATGGAGAATAGTAACCTAAAAAAATGTAACTGGAGGCTTCCCTGGTGGCGCAGTGGTTGAGAGTCCGCCTGCCGATGCAGGGGACACGGGTTCGTGCCCCGGTCCGGGAAGATCCCACAAGCCGCGAAGCGCCTGGGCCCGTGAGCCATGGCCGCTGAGCCTGCGCGTCCGGAGTCTGTGCTCCGCAACGGGAGAGGCCACAACAGTGAGAGGTCCGCGTACCGCAAAAAAAAAAAAAAAAAAATGTAACTGGAAGTGAAGCTGGAAAGACAAGTTGGGGCTTGAATTTCGAAGATAAAGATTTTGAAGTTTATTTTTGATGATAAGGTTTGTATTTGAACTGGACGAAATGTTTCAATAGGCCTATTAATCTCAAGAGAATGCAGGGACCAATGGGAGGGCGTGGTTGTGACACAGACACTCTTATCTTTTTCCTTCTTCCCAATCCCCTGACCTCAGGAGTCTGATAGGTTGAGTACTATTGGCCCCAAGGTAAGAGCTGTACCTTTAATTGAACACTTGCAAAAACATGATAGATTTCTTTACCTAGACTTTAAAAATATTAAATAGTAGGAAAAAAAGACAAAACTCAAAATCACATTTACATGTATGGTAATATCTACCTCAATGGCAGTTGATTTGTCAGTTTTTTTTAACTCTCTAAATAGCCAATCCCTTAGCAAGAGAAGAGATTGCAAATTATCTATTGGATATCTATTTTAGAAATGGTCTGAAAGAAGGTCTGAAAGAAATTATTGATATTTGCACTTTATAAAGAAGTGTTTTAATTAGTGGGCTAAATAGGAAATGTCACGGGTCTACTCTCAGGACTACTCACAGTTTAGTAGTTGCAACAGTGGGAAGAGTAGTGGTAGCAACATTGCTGCTAGTAGTAGTAATACTAGACGTCATTTATTACAAGTTTACATGTCAGGAACAGCTATATTAATCCAACTACAACTCTATGAAGTCGACACTATTATCATCCCTGTTTTAGAGATTAAGAATCTGTGATGCAGGAAGATGACTGACTCTGATCAAGGACACACAGCCAGAAAGTGTTAGATCAGGCAACCCAGCCAGGTTCACCTCAGGATCTGTACCCTTAATTACCATATAGTTTGAGAATATTTTTGGCATGGTTCAACACATAAAAACCTAACAAGTCTTGGGCATAATTTCTGGAAACAATTTATAGTTGTTTGTGTTTGTTTTTAATAGATGAAAACAATTAGCCTATATTTAAATATGTGATCTTTATTAGAATATTTCTGTAACTCCAGTGATGATGAACAGTAAAGGTAAATATGAAGTATTATCATTCTTCCTTTTTCATCAGTCACAACAGTAGCTAGTCTTTTTTTTATTCTTAAAAAAGTAAACTTTATTGAGGTATAATTTCCATACAGTAATATTTACCAATTTTAAGTGTCTGAGTTGATGTTTTGAAAAATACATACACATATTGAAAAATACATGTGGCCGTGTATCATATGTGGAATATCTTTCCTATCTCAGAAATGTAACTCATGTTCCTTAGCACTCAGTCATCTCTCTAATCTCTCGCCTATGACAACCACTGATATGCTTTTCTCTATAGTTTTTCCTTTTCTAGAATTTCATATAAGTGGCATTATGCAGTATGTACCTTTTGTGTCTTTCTTTCACTTAGCATAATGCCTTAATTATTTATCTGTGTGGTTGTGTACATCAGTAGTTTGTTTCTTTTTATTGCTGAGTAGTACTCTATCATAAAGGTATATAATAATTTATCCTTTCACAAGTAGCTGGACCTTTGGGTTTTTCCAATATTTGGCTATTTTGAATAAAGCTACTTTGAACTTTTGAGTACAAGTTTAGTCTTTCTTAAGCTCATGACATTTTGAAAAGCATAGTTAATTTAAAATTTCACTGTTATTTTGAAGTTGTGAATTTTGGTTGATTTACTTCCAATGTTGCCTTCTTTGGATTACACTAAAGACCTCAGATTCATGTGTTTGGCTTCATGGCCAGTTATGTTAACATTTCTTTGTTCTCTATACTTCATGTTGATACTACTATATTTATTATAGGCATGTGATCGTTGTGCTCTGTTTTTAATCTTTACATGTTCAAGTATTAAATCCTGTTTTTAGTTCTATCATATAAGACAGCTAGGGCTGGGGCTAGACAATATCTCTAGATCCTAATGACAATAATTCAGATCTTGTTTAATAGATGTATAAGCTGTGCCTAAAGGCCAGTGGTTCTGTGCCAGAAAGAGGGAGGACCAATTAGTAAGTGAATGACTTATCCTTCTGTTTATAATTGAATTCCATGATTGAATTTTGTTTAAACAAAGCCTTACGCCTTAATCATGAGCATAGTGTATTAAAGTGATGGCTGATCTTTGGCTCCTCCTGTGAGACTCTTAATATATTTAGAAACCCAGGTACAGTTTCATTTATTGCTCACCATAATGGCCAATAATCAAGGCATAACCTTTAAAATAAGCAATTCACTTTCAGAATTAAAGCACACACAGAAAAACAATTTTTAAATTTTTGAATTGTTGTTCTCTCCTGCAATGATAGTTAAACTTTTTTGTCAGCTATGATTTGTAGGCACAGTATTCATCACATTCTGATTCTTGTATACCTTACTACATTCTTTCTACCTTTCTCAAATAGGACATTTCCAAAAGATAACATTAATAATCAGTCTCATTGAAAAACCAATAAAATGTAGGCAAAATACTCTGGATTTTATTACTTAGAAAATCTTTACCAGACTGGTGATTTTTTTTAAAACATTTAACACTCTTGTGATAAATATTTTCTGTTTCAGTACATTCACATTTCTTAGCATTTCTCTCTAGGTAGGTATATTTGATATTTTGAAGCTAAAAATACAGCACATTCTGTATATCATATCATATTTATTATTAAATGGTTCAAATTTTTAATTGCACTTTTACATTAGAAACCAAACATATATTGCAGAAATCTGAGGTCATTTTTAAAGTTCAAGAGGCTTTTCATGGGCTTCCCTGGTGGCGCAGTGGTTGAGATTCTGCCTGCCGATGCAGGGGACACGGGTTCGTGCCCCGGTCCGGGAAGATCCCACATGCCACGGAGCAGCTGGGCCCGTGAGCCATGGCCACTGAGCCTGCGCGTCCGGAGCCTGTGCTCCACAATGGGAGTGCGCGTCCGGAGCCTGTGCTCCACAATGGGAGAGGATTCAACGGTGAGAGGCCTGCATACCGCAAAAGAAAAAAAAAAAAGTTCAAGAGGCTTTTCAGAGTGGTAAAATGAATATAAACTTTAAAGGAAATATCAAGAAATGCCAATTTTATTCTAAGCAATCACAGTAAAAAAATGAAATAGTTAAAGATTGCATATTTTGAAAAACAGAAAATACTGCTTTTTTAGTGTGATGTTGACATTGGTATCACCCTACAAAGTCTGTTACATGTTGTTTCCTTCTTTCTTTGCAATTATACTCCAATAGAGATCTACTAAAAAAAACAACAAAAACAGAATTTTATCATGGCTGGGCAAGAGATAAATCATTTTCCTCCCTGAGATAAAATGTGTGTTAATGTTATAAAGTAAAAACAAGGCAGTCTGAAAAAAAAACAAACAAGGCAGTCTGAGAGTGTGCAAGGTATTTTAGGCACACAAGTCAACTGAAAACATTTGAATTGATAAGAAGAGCCAAATTTAAGTCCCAAGTTCATGAACAAAAGCTCATTTAGATTTCCATGGGCATTTTGTGGTTTCTGGAAAACTATTTAAAGCATATAACATATATAGTTTGGAATCTTCTTAAAGAGTAAAGAATTGAATGATTTTTGGCAGAGGGTTGCATAGAGTAAAATTCCTAGACACAAGAAACTACCTAGCAGAGGAACTCTTTGAGGACCTTTGCCTTACATTACTTACCAGTTACACTGGAGGGGGAGCTGATTGAAAGAACTATAATCCTTAGAAGAGAGAAGAGTGTGGAGAAGGCAGTGGAGGGTAACAGGAAAATGGGAGAAGATGAGAGGTTGTGTGGGAGGAATGCTGGCTTTAGAGCCAGAGTTCCCAGGTATCAATTTATGTTCCATCCTTATGAGCAACTGTGGACAGTACATTTCACCTGTTTCAAGATCCACTTTCTTCAACAGCCTGCAGGAGGCTATAGGGTCTGACAAAACTGCTCGAGATTCTTGCCTCATGGGCTCATATGAGAATTATATCAGATAGTGTGTGATGGTGCCTTGTAATTGGGATGCACCGTTTAGGTATTAGCAGGTGTCTGAAAACTAATGCTGCAAAGTTTGAAATTCCTAGTAAGTATTCCAAAATGTTTAATGGCTTTTCTGCAGCATCAACAGTCATGGAGAAAAAAATTCTTATGAAATCCCAGGTACCATTTGGAAACCTCAATTTTAACAAAACACCAACTATTTTGCTGAATGTAAGAGTTGACTGGAGGATAAAGAAAGCTGCTCTTCCCCCTAGAGTCCTATAAGAAATTTTTCAGTGTTATTAATTCTTTCATTGACTGCACATATCTACATTTTCTTTTCATAAACCGTATGTGAGAAGAAAGCAACTTGGATTAAAATTTGTGCTTTCATGTATAATTTTTATTTAGCAGGCAACATGAACTATGGGCAAGGCTGGATCCAGGTTTTGTGGGGCCCACAGCTTAATCAATTTGAAGGGCCCTCTTTGAGGGAGAGAGTGCAAAATTACAAATACAAAATTATGTATGAAAATGAAATTTTATTTACGATGAGAGAACAAATTAAAATAAATCAGGTCCTTTCTTCTCAGATCTTTTTAGGCTATTTACTAGATGCCCTTACATAGAAATGCTTCATGATTGCAGCTTGACTTCTCCTTCTCACCTGGCCCTCTGCAATCTCAGCAACTCCCAGCAGGCACAGGGGCCTGTGAAAGGAAGGGACCTTCCATATATTTCTGACACTGACTATGGAGAAAGCCTATTTAACTGCTTTTGTTCTGATTCTCTTCACTGGGGCTATCAGGCAACCCATGCCACTGTTGAAGAAGCACAAGAAGACTCTCTTCTAATGATTATAGTTCTTTCGATCAACTCCCCCTCCACTGTAACTGCTAAGTGATGTAAGGCAAAGGTCCTCAAGGAATTCCTCTTATAGGTAGTTTCTTGTGTCTAGGAATTTAAATAAAACTTAGGAGCTAGGCCAGGAGGCTACTTTGAATGATCACCTGCTTTCTATCTCAGGGTGATTTTTATTTTATTTTCCTCCTGCCCTCTCCCTCAAGGCTGACCATCCTTCATTTTCTTGAGTATCTTTGATTTCGCTGCATAGAGCAGTGTTTCTGATGCTTGGCCGCATACCACCAGGGGAACTTTCTAAACTACTTAAGTGGGGTTACACTCCCAAGCATTAGTATTTAATTAGTCTGGGGTGATTTTATTACACAGCCAAAGTTGAGAACCATTATCTAAGATCCCAATGGTCTGTGTTTTTTCAGAGCCACCGCATTTTTTTTTTAAGAGAAAAGAAATGGCTCAAGATCCAGAGGTGACTATGCATATGAGACTCCACTAGTTTGCATACTTTTTGCTGAAAAATTAAAAGGAAGCTGGGTTATTTCCACATAGTTGAAGACAATGTCTTATTGAGTGATTCTGAAAATCAGTTTAGATATTGTATATATCCTCTTAACCACTGAAAATAGGCAGAATTTAAAGATTAATTTCAATACGGTCTCTAAATTTACTACCTTTACGAATTTTATTCAAACTAGATAGGAGAATTTATCAAGCTAGAAGTTTTTGTGTTTTAAGACTTCTTTAAAATGTTATTTTTTATGATTCTCTTATTTAGGGAGAATCAGTGGCAGATCATAGATGAATATGGAATAGGGTAAATCTGGAGGTGAGGGCTGGAAGCTGTCTGTGCTGTAAAATAGAATGGCTAGAGGATGGGAAAGTTGGTGTGTGGTGCTGAGCCTAAAATGCAAGGTATAAATGGAGCCCAAATGAAGGATGGAAGCTGGGTTTTGAGGTCTACAGAGGTCTATATCAGAAATGAGCATACAGAGTTACCTTCTGGCATAAATCTGGCATTACAGTAATGGGGCTAAGACAAAGAGAGATCTTGGTAGGTGTTCCCAACCACCCTAGAAGAACTGAAGTATGATGCTGATCCCAGTGTTTTTATCAGATTTCCTTATGTGAGTGGATGTGTAGTCCCAAGGGCATGCTCCTCTCTAGAGTGAAGCAGGGTTCTGTAGGGCCTGAAACTGAAGCAAAAGGCCACATCCTTTTGTGAGTCATGTGACCAATTTAGGATGTTGTGACCAGCATTTAAATTAAATAAAATTGAATAGAACTGGAAGAAAATGTTGTGGGGTAATTGCTGCTTAAATAGATGAACCTAGACTCAGTCTATGTGTGACGAACTGCCAGTTAAGTATAATTAAGATAGGAGGGACATATAACACAGGGAATTCTGATAATGTTTGGTACTTTTAGTTTTAGAATATCTCAACACCTAAGAGTTGTGGGTAGGGTAGTGGACGGCTAGGAAAGGTAAGTAAATTACTTACATCAAGTATCTCATCTGTGGGTGAAGGAGAAAATGGGAGAAGCGTAGTATTTTAAAACTTTCATATGGGGAGTACTGTGGAAGTAGGGGATGGAAATGGGGAGTCTTGGAAGAGAACACAGTGCATCTTGGTGAGAAAAATAGTTTTTTCTATTTTTAAATATCAGTGAAGAATGAAGTCTTGTTGTGAGAGCAGGAAGAGTGAAGAGAGCCATTAATAGAAGGAAAAGTATACTAGGACTTCCACACTCCCAAGAGGAAAAGGAATAATACATAGCAACTTGATCAAACCAGCAAAAATAAGTAACAACAATGTAAAATAAATAATAAACATGAACTAAAATTAAAAAGTAAAAAACAAAAATAGACTGTTTAAGTCATTATATAACAAAGGTAACATTTGTTACAAATTTTAACAAATTATAACAAATCCAATTCTTCTATTGAGAGATAAATTGAGAATGGGCTAAAAAAATTTCCTCCCAAATCCCAGTTAAATACAGCTTATAAAAATAATTAAAATAAAGTAACAAATTATGACAATGTAAAATGTATATCTTACTGTATGTCATGTCAGAAAAATTGAAAGCCACTGTTTTAAGAAGTTGTATAATTCTAGCCTGAGACTTGCCCACTTGGTTGATTCATTTATTCTTTCATTTGCTCAACAAATATTTATTAAATTCTTAACATCCTCCAAGTATGTTGGGGAAAGTGCTTGAGCTACAAGAATAAGAAAGATACCATTCCTGATTTCATGGAGCTTACATTCTAAAGGGGGAGATAAATAATAAACAAGTTTAGCAAGCCCACAGTAATTCTATGTTATGATATATATAGGTTATGTGGGAAAGAATCAGTGTGCTTGCTACAGAATAACAGGAGGTGACATAATGTTGAAGGTATGATCAGGGAAGATGACTGTGAGAAAGTGACATTTAGTTCACTTCAACTTCTGTTAAATACAGGGTTCAGAATTTTTACATCTGACATTTTATAATCTGTTTCCTATTTCTCAGTCACAAATTTTTTAATAAAATTTTTGGAGGGTTATTTCCTTTCCCTCTATAAAATGAGAGTCTAATTTTTACACACGTATAATGGGCTCATCCACTTAATTATAATATTTGGAATCAAATCAGATTTATTTTATTTGCCTTTAAGTTTAAAAATACATCTGAAAGTAGATGGAAAGAAAAGAACCTCTAAGAAAATTTTTCTCAAAACCAGTCTTCTAAAAATAACATCAAAAAGCCAAGTAATTAGTTAAATAGGCTTCATATTTAAAGAGAAATTACCAGTTAAACTCCTCTTGGCCCCCTATCAAGAAAGAGAGCTAGAGAGTTGAAGAGTAAGGAATTCCTACAGAGGGAGGGTCTGATCCATTTTGAGGGACGCCCTTGCTGGAGATGATGCTTGCTTGCCAGAAAATCCCTGACACTCATTCCACTTAAGTTTCGAAACCTCTTAAAGGGCTGAAAGGGGAAGTTCTGCTTGCTGACAGAAAAACAAACAATCAAGACAAAGAGGGAGTTGGTTGACAAAGCCTGCCCAGAGTCAGATCTGTTTTCTGTCAGTGGGTTTAGGTTTGGCACTAGATGTAACCAAGAAGATTATGTTTTATTTTGAGTTCAATGCTGGTAAGATGTAATATGCAAGCATTTTCTAAACTGTATAACCTTAATTTGTTGATAAGAAGAGGATGTATTGTGTTAGAATAGGAAGCCGTTCTGAATTTGAATACTCTGTGCCGTCCTATGTCACCTACAGAAATAGCACTTTTTTTTTTTTTTTTTTTTTTTTGTGGTACGCGGGCCCCTCACTGTTGTGGCCTCTCCCATTGCGGAGCACAGGCTCCGGACGCGCAGTCTCAGCGGCCATGGCTCACGGGCCTAGCCGCTCCACGGCATGTGGGATCCTCCCGGACCGGGCACGAATCCGTGTCCCCTGCATTGGCAGGTGGACTCTCAACCACTGCGCCACCAGGGAAGCCCAGAAATAGCACATTTTAAAGAAAATCCTTTCATGAAAATAAGAAATAGAAAGCAAAGAACTGGGTGTTCTCTTGTCATCGCTCCTATAGCACTGTGTCTATCCCTCTATTTTCATGTTTAATGAAGAGTTTTAAAACTGTTTACTTATAAATGCTTTTCTCTAGATTATGAACTCTTTGAGGGCTCTTGTTCATCTTTTAATATCAGTGCCTAACGATGTCTGACCTACTTAGAAAATGTTCAGTTTAAAACAAAATTAGGAGTGTTTATTCACCTTATTTAAAATGTATTGGGACTTCCCTGGTGGTCCAGTGGTTAAGACTTCGCCTTCCAATGCAGGGGGCACAGGTTCAATCCCTGGTCAGGGAGCTAAGATCCCACATGCCTCACGGCCAAAAAACCAAAACATAAAGCATAAGCAATATTGTAACAAATTCAATAAAGACTTTAAAAAAAACAATGGTCCACATCAAAAAAAAAATCTTAAAAAAAAATAAAATGTGTAAACCCACTCCAACTTGGCCTTTTGCCTCCACCTCTGACAAAACTACTTATCAAGTTCTCCAGTGACCCCCATGATACTAAGTCCAGTGACCAATACTTTACCTATCGGTAGCATTTATTAACATCCGCTATTTCCTCCTCCTGAACATTTCTTTACTTGGCTTCTGGGACAACACATACCTTTGTTTTTCTTCCTTCCTCAACTACCAGAGTGACTCAGGGCTCAGTTCTAGGATCCTTTTTCGATCACCACTCCCTAGATGATCTCATCTAGTGTCCTACAATGAGACATCCACATTTATATCTATACTTGGGACCTCCATCTTGAACACCATCTCATTTAGTCAGTAACTTTTACTTTGTAACTTAATTGGCATCTCAGTTTAATCTATCCAACTTCAAATCCTGATTCTTCTCCCTTAAAGCTGTTTCTCTACAAGTGTTTCCCATTTTAATAAATGGCAGCTCCATCCTTCCAGGTGGTGCTCAGGCCCCAAATCTTGGAGCCATTCTTTACTCCTTGACCTCTAGACCACATGTTTAATTTAATAGAAAATTCTGTTGTCTCTATCTTCAACATATATTCAGAAGTTGATCACTTTTTATCACTTTCATTACTACTGTCTAAACCAGTGAGACTTCCCATTTGGATTATTGAAAAGACTTGCTAACTGATTTCCCAGCTTCCCCACTTGGCTTCCTGTAATCTATTCTTTGTACAGTGGCAAGCATGATTCTGTTAACGATGTCCAGATCATGTCATTTTTCTGACTGAGCTCCCCACTGTTTCCTGTGTCATACTAGAAGTCAACATGCTTAAAATTGCTCCTAAAAGGCTCTGTGATCTGAAACTGAACCCTCTCTCTGACTTTATTACACTCTTTTTTTTTTTTACTACACCTTCTCTTGTTCAATAAAGACTGGTCTCACTGACAAACTTGCTTCTTCTTTAGGCCAAACATGCTCTTTGCTTCTGCCTGGGATGCTCTCCAGCCCCAAATAGCCTCATGGCTTCTTCCTTATTTCCCTCTGATCTTTACTCAAATGTCACTTTATCAGTGAGGACTTCCTTGAAAGTCCTGCAGAAAAAGATAGTGATCATTCCTTCTTCTTTCTTGCTCTCCCTATCTCTACTTTATTTTTTCTCAGTATAGTACTTATCACATTCTATAAATTTTACATGTTTCATTCTTATTATCTGTATGCCTCTGCTAAAGTATAAGCTCCATGGGAGGAAGAATTTTCTTTGTGGCTGTTTTCTTCATTGTTGTCTCTTCAGCACATAGGCTAGAAGAATGTTTGACACATAGCAGGCATTTGATGAATGATGATTAAATGACTGAGTTTATTTAGGGTTTGGAGCATTTTATTTATTTAAATTACTGAAAAACTTTGTTTTGTCTGTCAATATACTATGTAGTTCTAGCCCATAGAATTGTCAAGTCCACCATTTAATGAGAAAAAAGACAATTAATATCATTAATTGAGATGCCAGAAACCCAGGAGTGATGGAGAAAAAGCGAGTCAGGATTTAGACAACTCTTTCTCCTTAAAATGAGGCAGAGCCTAGCATAAGAAGCTTAAGCAGATCCAGGAGGCTGACATTGACTCTCTGGACACAGCTTCCATTGAGTACAATATTCCAAGTTTTAATTCCCAGAGTTGTTGATATTGGCAGTTGATGTGGGGAGGCAGAGAGAACACTGCAAAGGTGAGTCAAGAGAGGGACTCTATGTTGGGGAAGAGGATAGAATTTAGCATACTGTAATGTCTTAACCTTACCAGTGACCCATAGGACCACAAGGGGTATGGATGTTTCCTGCGAATGGAGATTGGCAAGAGCAAAGCACAGTACTATGTGTTGAGCTTTAGAGTGCTGTTCTAAAGAACCAAGAAGGGAAACAGGTAAGAACAAAGGAGAGAAGGCTTAGTTCTAACCTTTTCTGGAGTCTGGGACCCTTCAGAGGATGTAATGACCAGAGTGGGGTGGATGTGCTAAAACTGTGGATATGAGGGTCATCATTTGTACTCTAGAATTTAGGACATACTGGTAAAGAAGAGATTCGGGAGACAAAATATAGAAGTCCTGATATCCAGTCAAGGCCACTAGCCCTGGGTCAGAAACAATGCTTTATTCCAAGTCTAACCAGATGAAAGTGGGGAGTTGGGGTAGGGCATAAGCCAGGCAAATATGACCTGTTTCTCTTGCAGTTAACTTAGTAGTGTCAAAATACTTACCAAGTATTTCTTTTATACCAGACACCATATATGCATTTTCATTTAATATTTCATTTAATATTTACAATGTTATTAAAAGTTAACAGAAGAGAAAACTGAGTGTTAATGGTCACATGGTTTGGCAGTGCACAGGATTGAAGTATGAACCCAGAGTGGTTAAATTACAAAGTTCATACACCTTTCACTATTTCAAGCTGGTTCTCAACCCTAGATGTCCATTAGAATCTCCTTAATAAAAATAACATATCTAGACAGCACCCCCAGATATCCTGATGTAATATGTCTGATATGGGGTCCAGGTAAGGGCATATTTTCTTGTTTTGGTAATCTTCCCCAGGTGTTTCAAAGGTTTAACTGGGATTGAGAATAACTGCTATACAATAATGGCCCTGCAGTCTATTGTGTGTAGAGGGGAGTAGTTCAGGGTAATTTAGTGTACTGAAATGTTTTTAAGGTGTGGTCCAGGACAACAGCATCAGTTTCATCTGAGAACTTGTTAGAAATGCAAAAACCTTGAATTAGAAACTCTAGGGGTGGGGCTCATATTTACATGTTAACAAGCCTTCTAAAGCACACTAAAATTTGAGAACCCTTGGCATAGGTACTACAGGCCTTGGATTTGAGCTCAAGAATACTTAAGTTGTAACTGGCTTTCAACATTTAACAGCTATGCACCCTAAATCAAGTACCTTAACGTCTCTAGGTCTCAATTTCCACAGGTATAAAAAATGATAATGCTATTTACTGCTCTGACAAATAATGGGAAACTTTATATAAAGCACCTGGCCCAGACCAAATGTTCAATAAATAGTAACTAAGGGATGAGTATTTCAGAAAGAGTAATGAGTCAGAAACCGAGCCTGTAAGTGAAAACCTAAATAAGCCCATCTTATTTAGGAAGATAGTTATGAGAGTATAAAGTAGATACTCAAGAGTTGCATGACTGTATTATGTCTTAGAAGATTCTCAGCAGCTAATATTGAAAAATGGACAAAAATATCTGGCCTTCTGAACCCTTAAATAGTTGTCTTTCTGAACAGAACTGGAAATACCTCTTATGCATGCTATTGGATATGTAGTGGTTATATAATGATTACTAACATTTTCTACTTTTTCATTTGGTTGCATAAATGTATTGCTGACTTGCTTTTAGTTTCATCTGTTTAAATATTCTTTGAATGTTTAGATAATAGATTTGTTCATGCAAAGTACTGATGATAAATGGGTTAGATTTGGACCTTGGACCTAAGTACACATCCTTTTTGAGCCAAACTTCATTTCCTTCCTATTTATTCTCCCTTAGAGAACCAGAGTCTAAAAGCAAGTGCTTGTGGCTAGCAGAAAGAAGGCATGTGCTGAGAGAATGAAAGGATTCCTGAGATCTTAAATTAGATCAACCTGTTTATTCCTGGAATTTTTTATTTTCTAGTTCAGTGACAAAAAACCTGGTGTGTGTGTGTATGTGTGTGTGTGTGTGTGTAAGATATCCTTAAAAGGTTACTGAAGATTATCTACCATAACTTACTTAGAATAATTATGTGTTTTTTACATATAGTAATTATAAAACAGTAATACCAGTAAATGGCCCAGTCTGTTGGATTTAGCATTACCACTGAAATTGTCATAAGTTTGAGGAAGGTGAGCTATTGTTAGAAGGGAATTAAACATGGGCTTTTTCCTTTGTTCCAGAAGATACTGCAAGTAGATTAAACAAAGTCATGGTGATGTTTGAAAACTTTTGAGAAAGAATGAGAACTAAAACTTACTTGAAGGTGGATAGGTAGAAAGAAAAACAATTAGGCAAGAGGGAACTTTTGATTTGAGATTTTCTTGGATATATCAGTGCAGAAGACATTTCAAATTCACACTTACACATACACATGAAGAAGGTCCTAAAAAACATGTCACAGTACTTGAGAGAAAAAACCAAAAACAATTTAACTGTTGATGTAAAAGTTCAGTCTTTGGTTTAACAGTTCCCATGTATGTAGGATCAAATGACTTCTCTCTCTGAGTGGTTTATGTTTAAATATGACTTTAGCAAGTGTTCTGGTGGGATGTATAATTTTAAGTACAGAGTCCAGAATATGGTCATGATATTTATGTTGAAAAAGTAACAATCATTGGATCAAAAGATATACTGTTGTATAGAAAGTTTTGAATTGGGATTCTGGATCAATCCCATTAAAATTCTTTTATTTACTTATTTTTGAAATGGGAAGATAACATGGACAGGTATGCATCTGGATGACCAAAAAGGGGAAGAATCTCAATTTATGCATGTAAGCAGTTTTCAATAATACATTACTGTGAAATTTATAATATCATGGATTCAAAATCAGTACTCTGAGGCAAGTAACCTTCATGTAAGTGCTTATACCTTTCTTCTGAAAAATACTGGTCACTAATTTTCTCTTTTATGTTTGTTAAAACAAAATACTTATAACTTACTTCTACTATGGTTAACCTTAACTTGTCAATAGATTACTCAAGATTTGTGAGACTATTTACTCTACTAATTAAAAACTGAGTTTACCATAGTAACTAGTATATCCTGAATAATCTGCTTATATAACCTCTAAAATTCAGAGTTTTTCATCTGAATTCTTCTATGAGCTACACTGATTTCAGATGCTCTCTTGCACTTTGGACTATAAAGGAAAATGCTTTCTTTACTGATTATACATGTTTGAGTATTTTTAGACAATTTGTTTATAATATAGACCAAGTGCCTCTGATGTTTGGGACATTTTAAAGGTGGAAATAATTTAAAAGCACTTTTCAAAAAAACTTTGGAAATGGCAAAGAAGTAGTGAAGGAGTATTTGTTTAAGTAACAGTGGACTTAGAGTTTTAATTTCAGAAAATGCCTTAAAGTAAAAAGGGTCAGTCATTTGATGAATATGTTATTCTGAGGAATTCTACAAGAGAGATCACATCTCGTTACTGGGGACTATCTTATAAACTCAGAACATGTAATGAAAAGGAACTCTTGCTTAGCTCCTCATAAAGTTTGCTACAAATAATACATATGATATTTTAAATTGACTGAGTGGACTTGGAGTTACGGAAATTTAATTCATATGGCTTGTTTTCTTGCTGTTGAGTCTTTCTATATGCCACTGCCTCTGCCTGGAATGACTTCATCATTTCTGCACACCTCCATCTCTACCTTGCCCCTAATATTTCTTGGTTCACTTTATTTGTTCTTTAGATCTTAGCTGAGATGTCATATTCTCTGGGAATATTACTTTGACTGCCCAAGACTACGATAAGGCTCTTCCTTCATGTTCACATAACACCTGTTGAAGATAGTTTAATGCCTAGTTGTAATGGTTGGTTCACTCGTCTGTCATCAACTTGCTGAAGTGTCCTGGAGGGAAAGACCAGGGTCTTGTTATGTGCTGTGGGCTCAAAGACCCACTTAGTACCTGGCTTATAATAGGTTTTTCCAAAAACCTAAAAAATAGTTACATGAAGTAACTATTAGTTTTCTAGGGCTGCTATGACAAAATACCTTAAGAAAAAATGACTTAAAACAACAGAAATGTATTTCCTCTAGTTCTGGAGGCCTGAGTCAGAAAACAAGATGTTGGCAAAGTTGATTCCTACTAAAGGTTCTGAGGGTGAATCTTTTCCATTCTATACTCCTAGCATTTGGCAGTTACCAGCAGGCATCGGCATCCCTTAGTTTATAGACACCTCACTCCAATCTCTGCCTCTGTCTTCACATGACATTCCCCTCTGTGTATGTGTCAATGTCTCTTCTCCTCTTCTCATAAGGACACCAGTAATTGGCTTAGGGCCCACTGTAATTCAGTATGATGGTATCTTAACTTGATTCATTTCCAAAGAATATATTTCCAAATCTATTTCTGTGACCTATGGTCACAACCATAGGTACCAGGACTTAGAACCTCAATTATCTTTTGGGGACACAATTCAGCTAGTACATTTTTACTTTCGGGTTGATATAAAATGCAGTCTTAATCATAGTCGGGCCAGTCACTAAGCTGTTAGTTAATTATTTAGTCACTTTACTTAACATGCACAGAACAGAACATACTTGGTCTGATTAGTTTATTGGTCTCAATATACACACTTGATAATTTCTTAGAGAATTTTATTTATTGATAATACTCCCTTTGATTCAGTTGCCAAATATATGAATTAGTTTGCTGAAACAATTCTAGAAAGGATAAATTGATATGCAGTGACTTCAGAAAGAATTAAGCCCAAATAACTGTGGTGTATTCAGGGATGTTTATTCTTAGGTGTAATGCAAAATCTTCTATTTCTAATCTGGGTCATTTTTATTTTATATCCACTGCAAGGAAGAGGGAGAAGAGGCAATAAGAAAAGTTATTTCTTGGCACATAGCAATTAGTTGATTAACATGCAAATTTTATTCAGAGTAATATAAAATATGCATCTATTATTTTTGGTTCATCAAATTGGGTTATTTTTAATTTTAATAAGATGCAACAATAATTAAACAATTTAAAATATATAATTTAATACTGAACTAGTTTCTTAGTGGTGATGATTGCCAGGTAGCACATGAGGTTCCAGGGAGATGCTCAGCTACCAGGTCCAACAGACAGCAGGCAAAGGATGGGACCTGGAAACCAGCCCGTATTGGCAAGGACTAGAGAGGACTGCAGAATTCCAGAGAGAGGAAAGCAAAGACCCAAACTAGCACTAGGGAAAAGAGGGATTTTGGCTATGCATGTGTGTGTTATGTGCTTGTGTGCATGTTGTATATGGTCTTGGATTAAGGGGTTAATGTGTTTTGGGATCTAACTGGAAGTGGATGTGGCTGGGAATGTGTATACATGATGCTGGGTCTGTGCATTGGTATATAAACGAATGTTGCTGTGACTGGTAGATGTTTTATAACTCCCAAAAGATAATTCTCCTAGATTCTCTAAATTAATAGGACTTGACTGTTTCAGAATTTAAGAAATTCTCATAGGGGTTTTCTTATTTTTATTATTCTGCTAAGCCAGCAGGGGGAAGTCACACATTACTTTTTGGTGGGCTTTAGGAACATTTCTTCAGACTTTTTCTTGAAAAGGTCTATCTTCTTGCTAAAAAAATTAAATAATTTAAGATGTGCTTATAGTTATGATCTTGTAAGCACACTAGTATCAATTCTTAAAGAGCAGCCTTAAACTTTCTTATTTTTTTCTAATAAAAAAAGATGAAACACCCCACTATGACTGGTAAAACGTTATTGCTTTGTTGTTGATGATATTTATAGTGCTTCCAGATTACTAGTTCTATTTGTGACATAAGAAATGTAATTAATGAATTTAAGTGACAGTGCAAAAAGTAAAGGAAAATCTATTGGCCAGTTTTTAGTGCTAAAAGTAAATTATTTTGATATTTGCTATTGTATTCTTCATCTACTTTTTTTTCAGTTTAAAGATGTCTGAGGAAGAAGGGAAACATTTTAAATTTCAAGATACAGACAAGAATAGCTCTTTGTCAACACAAAACATAATATGGGGACTCTATAGCTATTGTTTCTGAGAATATAAGAGCTGATTGCATCATATTTGTGCATTTTGTAGGAGAAACACTGTAATACTTACATGGCTAGTAATGGCATGATTAAGTCAATATATTGTGTACTTTTGAGTGACACAGAAGGATAACATCACTATTCTTTGTAGTTTAGTCTCTGTACTAAGTTAATCATGTTCACTGTTCCATCATCAATTGCATTCACTCATTTTGTAAAATGTGAGCATCTGCATTTAATGTTATTGTATTGTTTCTGTTTACTACAGCTGGTTGCAATAGACTCAGATGACAATTTTGCAGCTACAAAAAGGTCACAAAAAATAAACATTCAAAATAGAAACATCTTACTTCACAACAAGTATACAATCTGAGTGAGATATCTAAAGTTATGAAAATTGAAGTGAGTTTATCACATTATATGTAAATTCATCTATTTGTAAGTTACTGTACATTTAAAAAAGTAAATGGCCAGGTAACATTTATCTTTGAAATCATAAATTCTCAATCATTATTATTCTTCCATATTGCTAATTACATATAAATGTTTAAAGAAATTATATAGAGAGATAATAGAAAATAATGATCACATATTTAACAAATATGAAAAAATATAAGAAGATAACTATGAAATAAGATTCAGACCAATAAATAGAACAGAAAGTATTAAAAAAAAACTATATAATTTGTATATTTTGAAAACTTTTAATTATTCTACACACACACACACACACACACACACACATACCTGCTTAGGTGCAGAGGAAAAAAATTACAGTGGGAGAGCAAGCAGAATGAAATGGTGACAATATAGCTATACTTCCAAATCTCTATCTGTCATCACCAGGACTTCTTTAAAAATGTTAAAGCAAGGGTGTATCTAGTAACTAGCTCTCAGAAGAATATTATTTTTTTTTTAAGTTTTTTTTTTTTTGATGTGGACCAGTTTTTTAAAGTCTTTATTGAATTTGTTACAATATTGCGTCTGTTTTATGTTTTGGTTTTTTGGTCGCAAGGCATGAGGGATCTGGCTCCCTGACCAGGGATCTAATCTGCACCCCCTGCATTGGAAGGTGAAGGCTTAACCACTGGACTTCCAGGGAAGTCATCCAGAAGAATATTCTTAAGTGCTATTGAAATGAAATCACACATGGCTTATGGAATAGGAATAAAATGATTATTTTCTTTCATTGATAGAGATAATCTGAGTTATGAGTCTTTCCTCTCACTACTGGGGTTACAATTTTAGCCATTCTTTTCTGGAAGGAGTGGGTTTCTTCCTAAAGGTCTATGAATTTTAAAGCTGTGAGAACACAGCAGTTAGATGTTAGGTCTAGTGCAAACCAGATCTAGATTAGTTTCGTTCATGGACTAAAAATAATAAAAAAGTATCAATAATCTTTAGATAGTGGCCAAAAGATATACAGAATAAATGGTAATCTTAAGATAGTGGTAAAAATATAGAGAATAATGTTAATCTTAAGAACCAAATAAGACATCTAAGTATACTGACAAATTTGAGGCAGGACAATTAGAGGCAAGTTAGTCTACTAGTTACACTCTATGTTCTTTAACTGTAAGGTTTATGACTATCACATCCATTTCCTCACCTGCAGTTCCAAGAATAACTGCCGTATAATAGATACTAAATAAATGTTTTTAGAATAAACAGGATTTCTTCAATTTATGTAACTTTTAAATTTAAATGTAATCATAGAAAATCACCCCATTTTTATCTCTGCTGATTGGAGATCAGAATTGATATTACAATTAACATGATATGATACATGGTATACTCAAATACATGGATAATATATTACCGAAGACTCATTTCAATTTCCTGTATTTTGATGTTGTTATTTGTCATATCTTTGTGTTAACATGCTTCATGGTAATTTAGCAGCAGTTACATAGTCCTACAAAAAAAAGAATGCTAGGGCTCTTGGCATAAAATATTCACTTGCATTTAATATTACAGAAATTTACATGTTGTGACTAAGTGGCCTGAAGTTCAAGTATGTAAAATAAAGTGGAAATAATGCAACCTACTGCAATCATATTGTGCCAATATTCAGGCAGGGCACAGAGGAAAGACACAACAGGGTTTGAAACCAATCAAATTAATCATAGCCTAAGCTGGGAAATAGAGAGGCAAAGATTGCTACTCATCAGGTCATGCTGTGATGATGAAGGAAAGAGATCTGATCATTTGATTACGGAGCTATAGATACAGAATTGTGGAAACACTTCCCAAGTTACTAACTTCTGGTAATGTGTGGATATTTCTGCAGTTTTGAAGTGTAAGCTGACTCTCTCTTATAACTCATGGAATGTTTCAAGGTGAGGGCCCCAAATACAACCAAAACTGTGCAAGTCTCAGATCAAGCAACAATCTATGATACACAGAAAATAATACAGGAGAAGGAGCTAATAGTGTGAAATACAAAAACAGAATATCAGAGTAGAAGATCTTAAAGTATGAGTCAGGAACTTATAAATACAATTGTAGGCTTCTGACTTTCATTTTAGCTTCATGCTGACCACTTAAAAACTATTTTGGGTCCCATATTTATCCAGCTCTACTTCAGAAAAATAATTTAAGTGTCTGGAATGCTGGCTGAGGAGAGATGAAGAAGATGAATAAAACCAACACTGTTAGGCTTCCCTGGTGGCGCAGTGGTTGAGAGTCTGCCTGCCGATGCAGGGGACACAGGTTCGAGCCCTGGTCTGGGAGGATCCCACATGCTGTGGAGCAACTGGGCCCGTGAGACACAACTACTGAGCCTGCGTGTCTGGAGCCTGTGCTCCGCAACAAGAGGCTGTGATAGTGAGAGGCCCGTGCACCGCGTTGAAGAGTGGCCCCCGCTCACTGCAACTGGAGAAAGCTGTCGCACAGAAACTAAGACCAACACAGCCAAAAATAAATAAAAAATTTAAAAATATATATATTTAAAACAACAACAACAACAACACTGTTTTCCTGTCAACTCCTGTTTTCTCCTTGAGTTCAGTGGTGCCATCTAAAGAAATCTCTGAATGACATGATGTGTTTGTTGATAATAAGTATTTACCTGTATGATGAAGTGATGGTAGGTAATACAGGCCTCCAAGAAATTCTGAATCCAGACTTTGTGAAACATGTTAATGTTGAATTGTTGGGACACATCAAAACAGAATATCTCTTTGAAATGAAGGCAAATTTGATTAAAATATCTGATCTAACATTCTCTATGTGACTTTGGACACACTGCTTATCTTTTTTCCTCAGTTTCCTCACTTGTGAAAAGGAAATGTTAACATCTTCTTCATATGGTCACTGTAAAGGTAATGAAGTGATACATGTGAACTGCTTACTGGAACACCTGACAGGTAGAAGATGCTTAATTGGCTAACAGCTATTTCTATAGTCTACAAGATTCTCTTCACTAACTACTTAAAATCTTCATCATTTGGAAGTGGATGATGTCTTCAAACTTAGGTGATATCAAATACATGTTCACACTTTCTGTCCTAAAAATATGATAGAAAATAAGTTACTGCTAAGGAAATATTGGTAGTTCACAAAGTTTTCAAGTCTTCAAAGTCTGAGTATTTTGGGTCACCAAATTATATAAGCCAATACAAGTACTTGTTCTGTATTTTAATGAGTGAAACTGATATCATAACTTTTTAATGTAATGTATTTTCATGCTCCTGTCACAGTGAAAACCAAGTGTTCAAAGAAGTATGTTTAAAAAGAAATGGATATGTGAAAGCTTTTGTCCCCACTCTCTTCTAGCCATGACAGACAAAGTGAGGGATGAAAGAAGAGCTCATTATTTTAAAGAAATGACACGTTCAATTAAAATGGCAGTGTTCTCTTCCTTTCTTAGAAGTTCCTTTTACAGTAAAAGCTAAACACCTGTTATGGGTTGAATTTTGTCCTCCCAAAATTTATATGTTGAAATCCTAACTCTCAGTACCACAGAATGTGACCTTATTTAGAAACATGGTAATTGCAGATATAATTAGTTAGTATGAAATCATGCTGAGTTGAATGGGTCCTAATCCAATATGACTGATGTCCTTATAAAAAGGGGAAATTTGGACACAGACATGCACACAGGGAAAACACTATATGAATATGAAGGCAGAGATTGGGGTGATGCTTCTAAAAACCAAGGAATGCCAAAGATTGCTAAAAACCATCAGAAGCTAGGAGAGACATATAGAACACATTCTTCCTCATAGCCCTCAGAGGGAACCAACCCTGCTGACACCTTGATCTCAGATTTTTAGCCTCCAGAACTATGAGACAATAAATTCCATTGTTTTAGCCACCTGGTTTGTGGTACTTTGTTAAGGTAGCTCCAACTAACTTATGCAACACCATACTATTTATGGAAATGTGAGTTCTGGGGAATTGTGTATAAATCTGTATTAGGCTTCTATTGCTTAGGAATAAATTGCCACAATTTAGCAGCTTAAAACTACACAAATTTGTTATCTGATAGTGTATGTGAGTCAAGGGTGTAGCCACAGGTGGGCTGGAGCCTCTGCATATGTTCTCACAAGGATGCAATCAAGGTATTAGCCAGGCTATGTTCTCATCTGAAGGCTTGAGTAGGGAAGAATCTAATGCCAAGCTCATTGAAGTCATTTGCAGAAATTAATTTTTTCCATGTGCTTGTATGACTGAAGTCCCCCCCCTGTTTTTTTTTTTTTTGGTTAGTTGTTGGGCGTGAGCTGTTCTCAGTTCCTAGGGTCTATCTTCTTCTCCTTGTTAGGTGCTCTCCTCCACAATCAGTTCACCACAGGATTGATTGTTATTTTTCAAGTCTTGCAGGAGAATCTTGTTCAGGTCAGTCTACTAAGAAAGAGTCATATAGTGTAAGGTAGTCATGGGCGTAACATACCATCACCTTTGCCAAATTCTATTGGTTAGAAACATTCACAGTTTTGACCTACACTCAAGGTGAGTTAATTGCACAAGGATGGAACTAACTGGGGGTCACCCTAGGGTGAGTTGACCACAATACTGAAAAATATCTTATTTTAGTAATAAGAAAGCATGATCAGCATTGATATGCACACACACACACACACACACACACACACACACACACACACACATTTAACTCGGGAAGAAGATCAACTGTTCAATTATAAAATAATTATAGCATTACAGAGCCTGAAACTCTGTAATAATCAAGTTCTGAAGACAGAGATATAGATATAAAGTTATATTTACCTGGAGAAGATTACTAGTGCAAACACTGCCATTCTTCAAAAGCCCTTCAGTTAAAAAATTTTTTTCAAGCTATGATTGAATTTATTACCATCTCTTATACACAAAAAAGATACATTTAAACACTCTATAGTACACCTGAATTAAAGTGAAATGTCTATAATTACATGGAAAAGAAAAAATAAAATATTTCTGAATTATAAGAATGAAAAGACATAATTGACAAGAATTATTAATATGCTTTTAATTAACTAGTCCTTTCAGTGAGAAATATAACTAAATATGGCTAAGAAAATGTCAAAGGTACTAATATTATAGATGCATTTGGGGAATTTTAACTAAATACAATTGAGAAATTTTTTCAAAGTCCTAGATTTATTTATTCTGAAAAATATTAGATACTAGATAAAATGTTAATGTTAGATCAGTTATAGACTACAAGTTAAATTGCATTCCAGTTAATACTATATTTTTCTAGGTACACATTCAATAGATAAAAGGGAAAATATTTCAAAATTTAACTCCAAGTTATATGTGATCTGAGTCTTTGATAAGGTGATAGGCTATGTTCTCCCACTTTTGTATATTTAAATTTGCAAAGCTCTTTTGAAGCTATATGCTGATTATTTTTATTATTAGATTAAATAGACATTCTGCAGAGTTAAAATTAAAACATACATATCATATAAGAAGGTCAGTCAGCAAGAATTGCTTTCTAAATTTTATGTCCCCAGACAGCCATCAGGCAGCCAGCAGAAAAATGCATTTTGAAGCCATGGAATCTTCAGTTTTTATCTCTGACATTACATTGAGATTCGACAGATGGAAGCCCAGCAGCAGACATGCAAAGTGGATGCCAAATGAGGCACATATACATAGCAGAGTGGTGCCCTACCCAGGTGGTCATCCTCTCCTTTCCAGAACCTTTAACATGGCTCACTCCAAACTTGAATAGGCTGTAGTGATATTGACACATTCTTCAGTCATTGGTGAATGTCAGTGGGCTCTTGGCTCTCTGAATAAGGAACTTTAGCACGCTCTCTGCTCTGTACATATGTCCAAGTTGGCAACCAGTTGGCATGGCTGCTGATGTGTCTCTATCTGTCAGATCTCCTCATCACCTTTGGGATGGAGATAGACGATACGAGTATGTCAGCGAGAATGTTACCATTGGCTGTTGAAAGATGTCCAGGGAAATAAAAACTAGGAGATATTTTAGAAGAGACCTGGCAAATTATCTTTATCATCTAAACCAAGTATCTACTTATCTGTTGGAATACAGGGACAATCCAATTAAAATAGGAAAAGTTTAGGACAGTTTTAGCCCAGACTTCATACAGTCTTCAACAGTTAATGAATAAAACACACTTTATGCAGCTGAGCCAAAGAGAGTATAGCTCAAGCTTGTGGAGGACTAGAATTTTTTTTTTTAACACAATATCAGATGGGGTATTTTTTAAAAAAACTCAATAGCCAATATTTTTAATTGATTAAAATTACAATAATAAATTATTATATGAAACAGAATCATGTGGATGTTCTAAATATTTTCAGACATTTTTAGAATGATGGATATATTTCTACACTCACATGCACATAAGTCTACACTTCCCATTTTTCCTACCCAGTGCTCAGCTAATGGAAGACACCTAAGACACCTAAATCATTTTGCTTTAAATTTATCAGGTAACCTTGGCATAATTGCTTGAACTGGTTCCATTTAAAATTAACTTCTCCATCATCCTTTCATTTCAGTGATGTTATCTTTAATTACTACACTAATTCATCCCGTCTATTCATACCAACAAATATTTACTGAACTCATTATCACCTGTCCAACCCTTTAAGCTGTTCCTCTGAATAAGTTCCCTAGTTAATTTCATAAAATCACTAGCCACTCACTTGCTCATTCACTTGAGACAAATAATTGAGAATCATTCTTGATTTTTCCCTTTCACTGACCTCTCACATGGAATCAGTTCTTATTCTTCTTCATTCTATTTGCTAAATATCACAGATTGTTCATTCTATTTCCAATGCCAGCAGCAGTATTCTTTCCCTATGTATTCAAGTGACCATGAATAGGACTTTATAACCTAAACTTTGGGGAATATACCAGTGTCAAGCTGTTTTATGATTGTAAGAATGCATTTTTCACGAAAGAGATAAATATTGTGACTTTCAATTGCCTTGGGGAGATTAATTACGGAATAGTAAGAACAGGGACTGGGACAATTGTCTAAGGAAGTAGTTTTTCCTTTTGCATCAGAGTGGTGGTGGTAGACAATTGCATCTCATTTTTAGATGTGGAAAAGTTGTCAAAATGTTCTTTCTAAAAGTAAACTTACTTTATTTAAATGGCACAACTGGGTTAGGAATGGAAGTCTTAACCTGGACTTTTCTGTGGTGGTCTTGACAGGATAGCAATAGCAGAAGAAAGCAGCCTGAATCCAGAACAACATCTCTGATATATTGTAGGTCAAGGGGAATTATCTCAATTCCAGTTTGATGGGTGAGAACAACAACAACAACAAAAGAATAATAATCCTTTGGGGATTCTAGGACACAATAAAGGAAGAGAGAACTTGAAGGAAGACTGTAATTCAAATTTACCTGGGCAAGTACTGACTGTGGATCCTGACATCAGTCATCATTGGTTGAGTCTTCTGTAATCATAATATAATTTAGTGGTTGCAAACATGAGATCTGGTGATAGATTCTGTGGGTTTGATTTAGGATTCTCCTGATCTCTAGCAAATAATTTAACTTCTCTAGGTCTCAGTGTCCTCATATAAAAAAAGAAATAATAATAGTAATAATGAAAATACTCATCTTAAGATGGTATGGTGAGGTTTAATTGAGATAACACACATAAACATTTAGAACAGTATTTGCCATAGAGTAAGTGATAAGTAGATGGAAGAGATATGGCTATAATTCAAGCAAAATGACTGAAAGTGCAACTTATACTAATTTAACTTCCTCACTCTACCTGCCTCCAGATTGCCCTCTGTGACCCATCCTCCAGCATTGCTAACAGAATTGCCAGAATGTGCTATTTAAAACTAGAATTGATCATGTCATTCCCCAAGTTAGCTTTCTTCAGGTAATTTTCATAGCTTTCGGGTTGGACCAAAATTTCTCACCATGGAATGTAAAAGGGTGACCATATGATTTATCATCTAAGCTTAAGAATGAAAGCTTGCACTATTAATTATTACTCTGGGGCAACAGGCATAACTCAGGCAAACAGGGACTTATGGTTACCATGGTTGTCTTCATGTGGTCTGGTCTCCAGCCTCACCAGTTAATTTCCTAGTTCTGGTCCTGGCTGCAGCCACCCAGATTCACTAGCAGTTCCTAAACTATAATGTTTCTCTGTGCTTTTGAGTATGTAGCCTTTACAACTCTCACTCTCTTCTCTCCGTTCTTTTACCAAATTTATACCTGTCATTTTAAGCCATTGCTGAGTTCTGGAAATCTCCCTGGATTCATGAATTCTGAGCCATTTGTGTGTCTATGTGTAATATGACATGAGCTTATCTTTATCATTTTAATGATAAAAATAATGATAATAGTTGACAGATATATAATGTCTTTTATTCCAGGCACACTGGTACCAGGATAGGTGCTTTATATATGCTTTCTCTAAACAATCCTGCAAAGTATACACATATTTTCTGAAGTGTTATGATAAAGAAACTAAAGTCCAGGGAAGTTAAGTGACTCGCTGTGGTCCACATAGCATATATGTGGCACAGGCAATGCTTAAGTTCAGATTGATCTGTATTTAAGCCCATCTTTTCTCTGAATTGTCCTCTCATCAAAACAGCTATTGCAAAGAACTGTAATGAACATATGTGTTGTCTCTCCACCTACGTTATAGATTTCTTGAAGGGTAATAAGATTCCTTATTCATTTTTTTCTTTTAAATTTCCTGTTCCTTGTCCAATGTTTGGCACATGGTAAGCACATAACCAATGTTTGATATATGAGTAGATCACTAAGTCTAGATCATTTCAATGACTTAGTTAACAATAACCAGTTCCTTTCAGTTCAAAGACATCCTTCCCAAGTTTTCTGCCTTCAGACACATTCCTTCACCATGGGGCTCTGGTTCTCATATCTTGGTCAACCACCTAACAAGGTCCTGTGAACCTAAAACCAGCACTGGGTTAAAACATTTGCAAAAAATCAAGGCAAACTTACACATATGTCAAGGCACAAAGACTTCATAGGAGGTTGCTGGATCAGGAAAAAAAACATTTACTACATAATACACAAGGAATTTTTTGTAAAGATTGCTTCCATTGTTTTGTTTCAGAATTAACCAGAAATATCTTTTTTCAATAACTTGATGAGATCATTAAGGAGACGCAATTGTGATAAGAATAGGATGAGGAAGAAAGAGAGGTAATTTTGGAGCATAAGGTTACTGTGGAGGAGGCCAGGTCTTAATGGGATTTTAAAGCAGGGGACTTTGGATAGCTAGATGACAGTATGGCAAGATTGACAGTGTGGTGGCACGGGGAGCCTGGTTATTTGGGGAAGGGAGTATCAGCCCATGAAAGAGAGACAGTGGCATAGAAAAGAGTTTAGTAAGTAACACCATAGGTAACCCTCACTGTCCAGTTTTGTTTTGGTCTAGCCCTTACCTCCTGTGAAAACCCAGGTGCAAAATGAATCTGCAATTTGACTCATATTCTTGTCAACTTCAGGGTGACTGCTGCAGACACAGATGGGACACCTCACAAATGTGAGTCCTTGCACGATAGAAAGAAAATTCTGCGAGGGTACTTTATGACATGAGCAGCTGTGCGTGCACACAGCTTAGAAGGGCCTGTGTGAATCAGTCACCTTCAATGTTTTGGGCTTAAAATGTTAAATCTTACTATTGATATATCTCAACAGAAATTCTCTCAGTTTTTATTTCTACTTTGGTTTAAGCTATATAAAGACATTCAAAAATGAATGAGATACAGTTCAACATTGAGAACATCCCAGTTTGGATGGCTCATAGGTGGCCTCTATAAATTAGGGCTCAAATAGAGTCCTGAAAACTGAATTCTATTCTCAACTCTGCCATTATTGGCCATGTGACCATGAGTAAATCTCTTGGCCTTCTTGTGTCTCTAATTCCTTATGTTTTAACTGAGGACATTGTGCTCAATTAGAATAATTCCTAAGGTACTTTGCAGCTTTACAAATTTTTGCATTTTTCTTAACAAAATTAGAAATGCTAAAAGAACATGGAATTATAAGTCAGTCAAATCTGTGTTAAAATCATCAAACCACCACTGAGTGACCTTGAGAAAGTAATGTAGCCTTTCTACAGCTCATTTTTCATCTGTAAAATGGGAATAATATTGCTGACCTTGCAGGCTTGCAGTGGCCACCAAATGAGATCAAATGTAAAGCTGGCAGCATAAAGCTGGTGTATAGAAGATACTGATAAATGGGGGTTATTATCAAGATATTTTTATAGGGAGAGGGAAATCTCATTTCCTATGAGGGTCATGCCAAATGGGACACTCAAGTTATTGTTTGCATTCCTCACCCATGAAGGTGTCCATGAATTGAAATTAGCACTGTGTGTGTGAGCCTCATGGGATTCAGGTGTTGCTAAGGCAACCACTAATTTCCAAATCAGGGTAAATAGTTTCACAGAATGTACAGTTTCCTTTAACAAATTAGATTCTAGTGAAGGGCACACCTTTTCTTCCCCTGATGCTCTGTCCCCAAGTCCAGGCTGTGCACCTGCAGCTCTGCATGCCAGTGGCCACTTTCATCTTCTGCCAATGACACTCTGAAGGTAACAGCCAGTAACGGAGATTGCTGAGGTCTGTCAGCTTTACCTTTTATACTTTGTCAGGTTGGATTCACATTTCTTGATTCACACAGTAGGGCACTGAAACAGCTCCTTGGCACATTCATGTAATAGACTTCTAAGCAAAGATGCCATGCGGTTTTCAGTCATCTCATTCTGCCTTCTCTTTCCCACCCTGCAACTATCCTTATTTCCCCTACTCACTCATATGAATTCCTGCCGAGAATGAACCTATTATTAAGCCAGCATTGCCTCTCCTGCTACATTCTTGTGTTAAATTAGTCCTCTTCATTGTTGCAAATAATAGGCGACCACTTATATATCAATGAAAATTCACTGCACTGCTGTGGGGTTATTTCAGTCCTCAACAAACCACACATTCCTGCCATTGTTATGATTTTAAGTGATTCGAAGTCCGTATTGCTTTAAGTCTTTTTTTTTTTAACATCTTTATTGGAGTATAATTGCTTTACAATGGTGTGTTAGTTTCTGCTTTATAACAAAGTGAATAAGTTATACATATACATATGTTCCCATATCTCTTCCCAAGTCTTTTCTTTTGGAAGTGGTGACCAATCTTCCTCATGTACTTAGCATATTTTCTCCTTGAATCCCTTGGACAATGGGTACTTTAACAGTGGCATCTTTTTTGCAATAATTCTTAGTGTTAGCTTCTGCTTTTGAATATGCCAGTAGCAAAGCATGAATACAATACTAAAACTTCAGGGAAGCATGTTAATTAACTACCTTAAGAATATGGAAGAGAATTTATGATTATTTATTCCTTTCTGATCAAGTCCTGAAATCAGAAAAAGCCTCACTAGCTTTTTCACAGCTCCCTTATGAAAATACTTGGCCATTCACCTTCACTGAGGTTCTACCTTATGCCGGGCACAGTGTTAGGCCTCTCATGCATACTGCAACCCTTAGAACTAGAAATAACTGCAAATTAGGAATTATTATGTCCATTTTACTTATGTGAAAACTGATTGGAATTTTAAAAGATCTTACATGAAAAAAGTATTCGATCTGGAAAGCTCATATATCTCTGCAATGTACTAAAATTACTGATAGAATCCACTAAGCAAAACATTTCTGTCCCATGCTTGAAGAAGAGTTAAAAAAAAAATTGCAGAGTATATTGTACATAAAATTAAAATGTATATATTTAGTTTAAAGAATGATAAAAACGGACACATTTGTACTTGCTACTCCCTTAAGAAAAAGAACCTACCATCCTGACGTGCCTGTCCTGAGCTTGTTGACCCTCAGATTCATAGCTCTGTATCATAGGAGGAATGGCCCTTTCAGGTTACTTTACCCTAGTTCCCTTTCACCTGTGGTAGGTCAGTGTGAACCATGGCAGGAGATTGGAAGGCAGAAGGAAGGGAGAAGCCAGGGTATATCCTCCCTCCCACCCCCCCAATCTTGGGTAGCTTCCCTGGCAGTGACTGTGTATTCTCCATGGCTCTTGGTCAGGCCCAAGTGGTTCCATTCTGGGCTCTGGTAATACTACCTCTCCTTTTTTTCTCTTCGGCCCAGAGATGATAATGGTCCCTGCTTTTGATAGTTCCTGGCCTACTTCACTCTCTTTTATTTGCTTTCTCAGCTCTTGCATTACTCATGTCAGTAATTTTTGGATTAAATTTTCTGTAATGCAAATACTAGAAGTGATGTCAGTTTTTAGTTTCTGATTAATGGACCTTAAAAGCCCTGTGTGTTCCTCCTTGATCATACCTCTCCCCAAACCCCAGTAGTAACCACTATTCTGATTTTTAATTTTAGCATTCTCTTGATTTTCTTTATTGGTTACCACTTATGTACCACTTATGTATCCTTAAACACTATATTTTTTACTTTAGTCAGTTTTGCCCTTTATATAAATGGAATCACACAGTGTGTTCTCTTATATGACTTGCTTTTTTTCAACAGTATGTTTCTGAGATTCATGAATATTGTACATGCAGAAGTTCATTAATTTTCCCTAAAGCATAGTATTCTACTGTATGAAATACCATAACTTATCCATTCTATGTGATGCACTTTTGTCTGTTTCCAGTTTTTACTCTTATGAACATGTTACTATGAACATTTTGATATGTGTTTCTTGGTACATATGTGCAAGAGTTTCTCTACTACTTATGCCTACGAGTGGAACTTCAGGGCTGTAGATCACATAAATGTTCAGGTTCACATGATAATTCAAAACTGTTTCCCAGTCATTCCAAATCCTAGTGAGTACTTGGTTTTATTGAGTATCAAAGATTCAAATGAAGACAAAAATCTACATAACATATCGATATAAGCTATTTTATATACCTTTTTACAGTGAGATATTCTTGTGTTGACACTTTTTGCCTGTTGTGTAAGCAAACATAACATTTCTATAGTGTCTATATGTGAAACTCTTATTTATTTATAGATAAGAAGATTCCCATAGATGATTACTTTTCATTTTATAAAGGTTAGGTAATTTGTTAAAGGTGGCTAGTTAGAGGATAAGTAGATGTAAATATGTGACTCTCTGAATCTCATGTTTGACTGAAGTCTCAAGATGAAGAGGGAGAAACAATGAGGGAAAAAGTATTTCAAAGTGAGGTTCTAGACCGCTTACTCATAGCTTGCTGAGGAGATGCCCCAAACAGGCTTTATAACTTTTAGCCCAATACTCTCTTGAGGGAATCAAGTGTTGAGATGGAAGAGATTAAGAGAAATATTTCCTTGGAGAAATTTCTTGCATTCTGGTAGTGTTCTCACTGCCCATAGGAGAAGGGAATAAAGTCTTTTCTCTCACCTTGTGCTGATGCTGAGAGACTTCAGTGGAATGTCTTGGAGAGCTCGACTTGGGTCGCCTGAATCTTTAGGCACAGAGGATGGTGCTAGGTCCATTCTTAAAAAATTGTAAAGGCAGGAGCTGTGGCTGGGTTGTTACTCTGATGGATTGTTGAAGAAACGTGCTGCACCAAAAGTCACCTGCACTCCAAGTGTTTGAAAATTAGAGGATCTATGTACTGAAAGTGCGCTTGAGAGATAGCTTTTTGCTAGAAGGTTTGACTGGAAGGACTGTGGGACCTGGATAGAGAGCCCGAGCAGGGTGAATTGCTAGTGGTAGAGAGCAGCAATTAAGCAACACAACAAAGACAGTCATTGCCATGTCAGGTGAGAAACATTTGGATGTTCCCAGGGTGTGTGGATATGGAGTGGATGGCGTTTGTCAATGGCTCTACAAAAGATGTCCACAAAAGAAAGATTCATCTTTGAACATACACCAAAACGAGAGAGCACCAATCCCGGATCTCCAAAGTACCAGTAAATTAGACTTCCCTGCTCTTTTTCTGTCTCTCCTTCTTCCTCTTCCAAATTCTAACAGGAGCTGAATGATGGATGGTGGGAAAAAGAAGAGGAGCACAAGATGGAGAAATAGAGAAAGCCAATCATGCTGTCTTACTGTGAGGTTCAGCATAAAGAATGCCAGTGCTGAGCCAGAGGACAGCTTCAAATTTAAATAAATTTCTGAGTTTTTTTATTACATGTAATGAACAACTTAATTAGTTGAATGAAAATGTTTTGTGAATAAGAGTGACAGGAGAACATTTGAGAGTGATTTGAAAAAACCTTAGGGAAAAGAAACAGGTTTTTGTTTTTTTTTTTTAACACCTTTATTGGAGTATAATTGCTTGACAATGGTGTGTTAGTTTCTGCTTTATAACAAAGTGAATCAGTTACACATATACATATGTTGCCATATCTCTTCCCTCTTGCGTCTCCCTCCCTCCCACCCTCCCTATCCCACCCATCCAGGTGGTCACAAAGCACTGAGCTGATCTCCCTGTGCTATGCAGCTGCTTCCCACTAGCTATCTACCTTACGTTTGGTAGTATATATATGTCCATGCTACTCTCACTTTGTCACAGCTTACACTTCCCCCTCCCCATATCCTCAAGTCCATTCTCTAGTAGGTCAGTGTCTTTATTCCCATCTTACCCCTAGGTTCTTCATGACATTTCTTTTTCTTAGATTTCATATATATGTGTTAGCATATGGTATTTGTCTTTCTCTTTCTGACTTACTTCACTCTGTATGACAGACTCTAGGTCCATCCACCTCACTACAAATAACTCAATTTCGTTTCTTTTTATGGCTGAGTAATATTCCATTGTATATATGCACCACAGCTTCTTTATCCATTCATCCGATGATGGACACAGGTTGTTTCCATCCCCTGGCTATTGTAAATAGAGCTGCAATGAACATTTTGGTGCATGACTCGTTTTGAATTATGGTTTTCTCAGGGTATATGCCCAGTAGTGGGATTGCTGGGTCATATGGTAGTTCTATTTGTAGTTTTTAAAGGAACTTCCATACTGTTCTCCATAGCGGCTGTACCAATTCACATACCCACCAGCAGTGCAAGAGTATTCCCTTTTCTCCACACTCTCTCCAGCATTTATTGTTTCTAGATTTTTTGATGATGGCCATTCTGACTGGTGTGAGATGATATCTCATTGTAGTTTTGATTTGCATTTCTCTAATGATTAATGATGTTGAGCATTCTTTCATGTGTTTGTTGGCAGTCTGTATATCTTCTTTGGAGAAATGTCTATATAGGTCTTCTGCCCATTTTTGGATTGGGTGGTTTGTGTTTTTGTTATTGAGTTGCATGAGCTGCTTCTAAATTTTGGAGATTAATCTTTTGTCAGTTGCTTCATTTGCAAATATTTCCTCCCATTCTGAGGGTTGTCTTTTGGTCTTGTTTATGGTTTCCTTTGCTGTGCAAAAGCTTTGAAGTTTCATTAGGTCCCATTTGTTTATTTTTATTTTTATTTCCATTTCTCTAGGAGGTAGGTCAAAAAGGATCTTGTTGTGATTTATGTCATAGAGTGTTCTGCCTATGTTTTCCTCTATGAGTTTGGTAGTTTCTGACCTTACATTTAGGTCTTTAATCCATTTTGAGCTTCTTTTTGTGTATGGTGTTAGGGAGTATTCTAATCTCATACCTTTACATGTACCTGCCCAGTTTTCCCAGCACCACTTATTGAAGAGGCTGTCCTTTCTCCACTGTACATTCCTGCCTCCTTTATCAAAGATAAGGTGACCATATGTGCGTGGGTTTACCTCTGGGCTTTCTATCCTGTTCCAGTGATCTATCTTTGTTTTTGTGCCAGTACCATACTGTTTTGATTACTGTAGCTCTGTAGTATAGTCTGAAGTCAGGGAGCCTGATTCCTCCAGCTCCGTTTTTCGTTCTCAAGATTGCTTTGGCTATTCGGGGTCTTTTGTGTCTCCATACAAATTGTGAAATTTTTTGTTCTAGTTCTGTGAAAAGTGCCAGTGGTAGTTTGATAGGGATTGCATTGAATCTGTAGATTGCTTTGGGTAGTAGAGTCATTTTCACAATATTGATTCTTCCAATCCAAGAACATGATATATCTCTCCATCTATTTGTATCATCTTTAATATCTTTCATCAGTGTCATAATTTTCTGCATACAGGTCTTTTGTCTCCTTAGGTAGGTCTATTCCTCGATATTTTATTCTTTTTGTTGCAATGGTAAATGGGAGAGTTTTCTTGATTTCAGTTTCATATTTTTCATCATTAGTGTATAGGAATGCCAGAGATTTCTGTGCATTAATTTTGTATCTGCTACTTTACCAAATTCATTGATTAGCTCTAGTAGTTTTCTGGTAGCATCTTTAGGATTCTGTACATATAGTATCATGTCATCTGCAAACAGTGACAGCTTTACTTCTTCTTTTCCGATTTGGATTCCTTTTATTTCCTTTTCTTCTCTGATTGCTGTGGCTAAAACTTCCAAAACTATGTTGAGTAAGAGTGATGAGAGTGGGCAACCTTGTCTTGTTCCTGATCTTAGTGGAAATGTTTTCAGTTTTTCACCATTGAGGACCATGTTGGCTGTGGGTTTGTCATATATGTCCTTTATGATGTTGAGGGAATTTCCCTGTATACCTACTTTCTGCAGGGTTTTTATCATAAATTGGTGTTGAATTTTGTCAAAAGCTTTCTCTGCATCTATTGACATGATCATATGGCTTTTCTCTTTCAATTTGTTAATATGGTGTATCACGTTGATTGATTTGCGTATATTGAAGTATCCTTGCATTCCTGGAATAAACCCCAGTTGATCATGGTGTATGATCCTTTTAATGTGCTGTTGGATTCTGTTTGCTAGAATTTTGTTAAGGATTTTTGCATCTATGTTCATCAGTGATATAGGCCTATAGTTTTCTTTCTTTGTGACATCCTTGTCTGGTTTTGGTATCAGGGTGATGGTGGCCTAGTAGAATGAGTTTGGGACTGTTCCTCCCTCTGCTATATTTTGGAAGAATTTGAGAAGGATAGGTGTTAGCTCTTCTCTAAATGTTTGATAGAATTTGCCTGTGAAGCCATCTACTCCTGGGCTTTTGTTTGTTGGAAGATTTTTGATCACAGTTTCAATTTCAGTGCTTGTGATTGGTCTGTTCATATTTTCTATTTCTTCCTGATGCAGTCTTGGCAGGTTGTGCATTTCTAAGAATTTGTCCATTTCTTCCAGGTTGTCCATTTTATTGGCATAGAGTTGCTTGTAGTGATCTCTCATGATCTTTTGTATTTCTGCAGTGTCAGTTGTTACTTCTCCTTTTTCATTTCTATTTCTATTGATTTGAATCTTCTCTCTTTTTTTCCTGATGTGTCTGTCTAATGGTTTATAAATTTTGTTTATCATCTCAAAGGACCAGCTTTTAGTTTTATTGATCTTTGCAACCGTTTCCTTCATTTCTTTTTCATTTATTTCTGCTCTGCTCTTTATGATTTCTTTCCTTCTACTAACTTTGGGGTTTTTTTGTTCTTCTTTCTCTAGTCCCTTTAGGTGCAAGATTAGGTTGTTTATTCGAGATGTTTCCTGTTTCTTAACGTAGAATTGTATTGCTATAAAATTCCCTCTTAGAACTGCTTTTGCTGCATCCCATAGGTTTTGAGTCATCATGTCTCCATTGTCATTTGTTTCTAGGTAATTTTTGTTTTCCTCTTTGATTTCTTCAGTGATCACTTCGTTATTAAGTAGTGTATTCTTTAGCCTCCATGTGTTTGTATTTTTTACAGATCTTTTCCTGTAATTGATATCTGGTCTCATAGCATTGCGGTCAGAAAAGATACTTGATAAAACTTCAATTTTCTTAAATTTACCAAGGCTTGATTTGTGACCCAAGATATGATCTATTCTGGAGAATGTTCCAGGTGCACTTGAGAAAAATGTGTATTCTGTTGTTTTTGGATGGAATGTCCTCTAAATGTCAATTAAGTCCATCTTGTTTAATGTATCATTTAAAGCTTGTGTTTCCTTATTTATTTTCATTTTGAATGATCTGTCCATTGGTGAAAGTGGGGTGTTAATGTCCCCTACTATGAATGTGTTACTGTCGATTTCCCCTTTTATGGCTGTTAGTATTTGCCTTATGTACCAAGGTGCTCGTATGTTGTGTGCTTAATTATTTACCATTGTTATATCTTCTTCTTGGACCAATCCCTTGATCATTATGTAGTGTCCTTTTTGTCTCTTGTAATAGTCTTTATTTTAAAGTCTATTTTGTCTGATATGAGAATTGCTACTCCAGATTTCTTTTGGTTTCCACTTGCATGGAATATCTTTTTTCATTCCCTTACTTTCAGTCTGTATGTGTCTCTAGGTCTGAAGTGGGTCTCTTGTAGACACCATATATATGGTTCTTGTTTTTGTATCCATTTAGCCAGTCTGTGTCTTTTGGTGAGAGCATTTAATCCATTTACATTTAAGGTAATTATCGATATGTATGTTCCTATTCCCATTTTCTTAATTGTTTTGGGTTTGTTATTGTAGGTCTTTTCCTTCTCTTGTGTTTCTTGCCTAGAGAAGTTCCTTTAGCATTTGTTGTAAAGCTGGTTTCGTGGTGCTGAACTCTCTCAGCTTTTGCTTGTCTGTAAAGGTTTTAATTTCTCCATCAAATCTGAATGAGATCCTTGCTGGGTAGAGTAATCTTGGTTGTAGGTTTTTCTCCTTCATCACTTAAATATGTCCTGCCACTCCCTTCTGGCTTGCAGAATTTCTGCTGAAAGATCAGCTGTTAAACTTATGGGGATGCCCTTGTGTGTTATTTGTTGTTTTTCCCTTGCTGCTTTTAATATGTTTTCTTTGTATGTAATTTTTGACAGTTTGATTAATATGTGTCTTGGTGTGTTTCTCCTTGAATTGATACTGTATGGGACTCTCTGTGCTTCCTGAAGTTGATTAACTATTTCCTTTCCCATATTAGGGAAGTTTTCAACTATAATCTCTTCAAATATTTTCTCAGTCCCTTTCTTTTCCTCTTCTTCTTCTGGAACCCCTATAATTCGAATATTGGTGCATTTAATGTTGTCCCAGAGGTCTCTGAGACTGTCCTCAGTTCTTTTCATTCTTTTTTCTTTATTCTGCTCTGCATTAGTTATTTCCACTATTTTATCTTCCAGGTCACTTATCCATTCTTCTGCCTCAGTTATTCTGGTATTGATCCCATCTAGAGTATTTTTAATTCCATTTATTGTGTTGTTCATCATTGCTTGTTTTATCTTTAGTTCTTCTAGGTCCTTGTTAAATGTTTCTTACATCTTCCCTATTGTATGTCCAAGATTTTGGATCATCTTTACTATCATTATTCTGAATTATTTTTCAGGTAGACTGCCTATTTCCTCTTCATTTGTTAGGTCTGGTGGGTTTTAATCTTGCTCCTTCATCTGCTGTGTGTTTTTCTGTCTTCTCATTTTGCTTATCTTACTGTGTTTGGGGTCTCCTTTATGCAGGCTGCAGGTTCATAGTTCCCATTGTTTTTGTTGTCTGTCCCCAGTGCCTAAAGGTGGTTCAGTGAGTTGTGTAGGCTTCCTGGTGGAGGGGACTAATGCCTGTGTTCTGGTGGATGAGGCTGGATCTTGTCTTTCTGGTGGGCAGGTCCACGTCTGGTGGTGTGTTTTGGGGTGTCTGTGGATTTATTATGATTTTAGGCAGCCTCTCTGCTAATGGGTGGGGTTGTTTTCCTGTCTTGCTAGTTGTTTCGAATAGGGTGTCCAGCAATGTAGCTTGCTGGTCGTTGCTGCATCCCATAGGTTTTGGGTCATCGTGTCTCCATTGTCATTTGTTTCTAGGTAATTTTTGTTTTCCTCTTTGATTTCTTCAGTGGTCACTTCGTTATTAAGTAGTGTATTCTTTAGCCTCCATGTGTTTGTATTTTTTACAGATCTTTTCCTGTAATTGATATCTGGTCTCATAGCACTGTGGTCAGAAAAGATACCTGATACAACTTCAATTTTCTTAAATTTACCAAGGCTTGATTTGTGACCCAAGATATGATCTATCCTGGAGAATGTTCCAGGTGCACTTGAGAAAAATGTGTATTCTGTTGTTTTTGGATGGAATGTCCTCTAAATGTCAATTAAGTCCATCTTGTTTAATGTATCATTTAAAGCTTGTGTTTCCTTATTTATTTTCATTTTGGATGATCTGGGTGCTGGTGTTGAGATGGAGATCTCTGGGAGATTTTCGCCGTTTTATATTATGTGGAGCTGGGAGTTCTCTTGTGGACCAGTGTCCCGAAGTTGGCTCTCCCACCTCAGAGGCACAGCACTGACTCCTGGCTGCAGCACCAAGAGCCTTTCATCCACATGACTCAGAATAAAAGGGAGAAAAAGTAAAAAGGAAGAAAGAAAGAAAGAAGGAAAGAAAGAAATAAAGAAAGAAGATAAAATAAAATAAAATAAAGTTATTAAAATAAAAAATAATTATTAAGAAAAAAAATTTTTAAAGAAAAAAAAAGCGGATGGATAGAATCCTAGGACAAATGGTGAAAGCAAAGCTATACAGACAAAATCTCACACAGAAGCATACACATACACACTCACAAAAAGAGGAAAAGGGGAAAAAAATAATAAATCTTGCTCTCAAAGTCCACCTCCTCAATTTGGGATGATTCGTTGTCTATTCATGTATTCCACAGATGCTGGGTACATCAAGTTGATTGTGGAGCTTTAATCCACCGCTTCTGAGGCTGCTGGAAGAGATTTGCCTTTCTCTTCTTTGTTCTCACAGCTCCTAGGGACTAATTTTGGATTTGGCCCTGCCTCTGCGTGTAGGTCGCCAGAAGGCATGTGTTCTTCGCTCAGACAGCACGGGGTTAAAGGAGCCGCTGATCTGGGGCCTACGGTTCACTCAGGCCGGGGGGAGGGAGGGGTGCGGATGCGGGGCAAGCCTGTGGTGGCAGAGGCCGGCGCAACGTTTCACCAGCCTGAGGCGCGCCGTGTGTTCTCCCGGGGAAGTTGTCTCTGGATCCCGGGACCCTGGCAGTGGCAGGCTGCACAGGCTCCCCGGAAGGGAGGTGTAGATAGTGACCTGTGCTCGCACACAGGCTTCTTGGTGGCGGCAGCAGCAGCCTTAGCGTCTCATGCCCGTCTCTGGAGTCCGCGCTGATAGCTGCAGCTCGCGCCCGTCTCTGGAGCTCCTTTGAGCAGCACTCTTAATCCCCTCTCCTCGCACACCAGGAAACAAAGAGGGAAGAAAAAGTCTCTTGCCTCTTCGGCAGGTCCAGAGTTTTCCCCGGACTCTCTCCCGGCTAGCCGTGGTGCACTAACCCGCTGCAGGCTGTGTTCACGCTGCAAACCCCAGTCCTCTCCCTGCGCTCCGACCGAAGCCTGAGCCTCAGCCCTCAGCCCCGCCCGCCCCAGCGGGTGAGCAGACAAACCTCTCGGGCTGGTGAGTGCCGGTCCGCACTGATTCTCTGTGCGGGAATCTCTCCACTTTGCCTTCCGCACCCCTGTTGCTGTGCTCTCCTCTGCGGCTCCGAAGCTTCCCCCCTCCGCCACCCGCAGTCTCCGCCCACGAAGGGGCTTCCTAGTGTGTGGAAGCCTTTCCTCCTTCACGGCTCCCTCCGACTGGTGCAGGTCCCATCCCTATTCTTTTGTCTCTGTTTATTCTTTTTTCTTTTGCCCTACCCAGGTACGTGGGGAGTTTCTTGCCTTTTGGGAAGTCTGAGGTCTTCTGCCAGTGTTCAGTAGGTGTTCTGTAGGAGTTTTTCCACGTGTAGATGTATTTCTGGTGTATCTGTGGGGAGGAAGGTGATTTCCACGTCTTACTCTTCCACCATCTTCCCCCTCTCCTTCAGGTCTCTTTTTTGAGCGCACTAATCCTATTCAAAGAAGCAGTTTGAATATAAAGTTACCTCTTCTCTATCTGAAACTCCCACTAAAAGTTCAGTAAATATATATACATATATATGTGTATATATACACGTATATGTCTTTTAAGGCATAAACCCACTGGGACAAAGGAAGTTTCAGAGGAGGCAATTATAGCAGACCCAGCAGTTAAAGTTTTGGAGGCTGGAAACCAGCAGGACGACTGGTAACAGGTAAAGCAGAACCAAGAAAACTGAATCCTCCTCAGTGGGAGGGCTGACAGTCAATTCAATTTAATTAAAGAATTACTAAAAGGCTCAGGAGTTGGCTAGCACTAGGGACCTGTAGAAGTGGAGGTGAAGATGGGTGAAGTAGAATCACTGAATTTCTGTTTAAAAACCATTAGAATATCCAGATTCCCCCCAGATTGTTTCATGCCCTTCCTTTGTTCCTCCATAGCCCTTATATTTCCTTTTATATTTCCAAATAATGTACTTTATATTCTCTTTTCTGAATTCTCCCTTTAGATAGTATCTTTTTACTTCCCTACATATTTTTCTATCCCTGGTAGTTTTACTGTCATTTTGGATGATTGATATATCATGTTTACATTATTTTGACTATGTAAATGGTATTTACTGCTAAGCCATATAGGATACTTATTTTTCTTGAAAACATTTTTGTTTTTCATGGAATTAATAAAGGCCTTTCCTTTTAAAATTTGATTGTTTTTATATGCCTATATCCAGAAGAATAAAATGATGTTCAGTAAAATACAGGATGTTCAGTAAAATAAGAACATCCACTTTCACAGGACTGAGTCTTTGAGGAAAAACTGAATTTGACGATAGAGCAAGAGAGTTCAGAATTGGAATTACCAGGCAAGTCATATTGATTAAGGAAGCTGGATGTCACTTCAGTTCAATTAATCTAATATACTGTATTTTCAGCTCTGTGTTTGGACCTTAGAACACAAACATACTCATTTTCAATATGGTCCATGCCTCACCTGCCACATTCTAGTGTTTTCAGAGGGACAAATAATAAAAAATTATATCACAATGTATTTGAAGAAGGGTAGAGTGGTAGGAGTGATGGTAAATCAGGAAAAAACTTGTCAGTGTCATCAGGCTTGATGATCCTTATGGGACAGATAGGAATTAGTTAGATGGAGATAAAGGAGAGTGAAGTTTCAGACAAAGAGTAAATATTTATAGAATTGCTAGGTATATATTTTAGAGGAAATATTTTTTAGTGCTATTGAGGATAAATCCAGAGGGAGTTAGTGTGGAGTTAATGCAGTAGTCTAGGCAGAAAATGTTGAGGGATTAAACTAATACACTGCCCAGAAAGCAAGGAACTGACTTGAGAACTAGTATAATATTTGAATTAATAGGACAGTGTTACTACCTGGACATTGAGGGATGCAGTAGACTCTTGGGTAGCATAGATGCTTTTGTTTGGGGTTACTAGATGGACAACCAAGCCATTCACTGAGATATCCACACATGAAGAAGATAGATTTGGGTGGAAGCCAATGACTTTTAGTTCTACTGAGTGTATGTTATTTGTGGAAGATATGTCTGAAGAGAATGATGAGGTAAGAAAACATTCTGAGTTGTAAATGATGTTTTAATTCCTTCTCTTGGAATTAGTTGGTCTTCCCCTACCCCAGGCAGTTAGGGTATTCCATCTGCACTGCCACAGGAGAAGAGATGATCAATATAAAGCAGATCAAAAGAATTAATTCTTGGGCTTGATTTCCATAACCCTAGGCCTTACCATAGAGAAAAGATTTAAAAAAATAAAAGCTCATCATGAAAAAAGATTAAAATATTTATTTTCTGCAAATTTCCTCTCCTCTCTAGACTAAAGATGAATTTTATGGGCTCCAGAAAGGGACCTCCTTTAATCAACTCCAGAGTCTGGAGATTTGGCAAATTACAGTGTTCCCTCACAACAAGCAAGGGCAAGAGCAATAGAAATCTTCTCCTTGTATGTCTACGTAGACTAGCCAGAGAAGGCATCACAGATTTTCCCACAGCTCTGAGTGGTTTGGGATCAAGAGAGTATTTTCCATGTACCCTAGAATGGCTGGTACATGGCTGAAAGTGAGCTGAAATTAAGTCAAGGGAGTGGAGGTTGCATCACTGATTTTTGTGGATTGCTGAGCAAAGTAAAAACTAGGGGCAGGGACATCTCAGCAAGTGACATTGTAGGTATGTAAACAGATTGTCTTCAAACCCTTCTGTGTCCCCAGAATTTAAAACAAGACAAGAGAGAAAGCAGATTGCTCCTTTAACTGATTGAAATTGTTTTTATTATCAGGTGAAATGAATTCTCAAAATAGAAGTTCAATTATTGAAAAATAATTGAGTTCAATTGTTGAAAAATAAAGAAAATTCATTTATTGGATGTGGTGGCTTTGTAGACTAGAATTCATACCTGCTATATACAGTAGACAATTGGATATGCTTACCCGGGATGCAGTTGATAAAACTCATCTGGAGTTGTTGACTTGGAAGTCATTAATGTATCTGTGGTAGTCGAAAGCCTAGCAAGAATCAGATTACTTTGGTAACATGGAGCAAGAGATAAAAAGGTTAATGGCAAAAATGTCTGAAAAACAATAAGATTCAAACAGGTGGAAGAAGATGGTCCCCTAAAGAATATTGAGGAAGCATTTATTGAGGTCTCCTTTTAAAGGAATAGCATAGGCCTGAAGGTCTGATGTTGCTGACCTTGCATTTCAGTTCAAAATGGCTACCGCCTAATGTGTCTAGGTTTCATGAGGAATATTATATATTGCTAAAATAAAATGTCTTTCTTGCCTTTCATTGTTTACATAATTAAGCTAAATGACTCCTGCAGTTCTCTGTTTTATATTAACTTTGACTTCAGGTAGAGAGGGGAATTTGAACGTTGGTACACATGAACATTTCAATGAGTTTTTGTTTTTAAAAAAACCAGGGTTTACCACCCCACCCCCAACCCACCAGCAAAACAAGGAACAAACACACAAAAAATAGCCTTCAAATAATGTGCATTAGATTATAGGCAGCTATGGTTCATCATACACAGCTGTATTAGAGAGTAGCCTAAAAAATTAGCGCTTAGTATCTTGATAATTCTTGAGTCTTTGTTAAAGTTTCAATTGTCTTAAAGTAACCCATAGTAATAAATTTCCTCTGGTGTGCATGCTAGTATTCTTGAGTACTTTAGAGATATAGACCCTTATTTAGGATGAAGCTGAAGAGGCTGCCAACACTTCATGTGTCAGCCTTGGTAAAATCTGATGTTCATGTGTTTCTGTCAGTTGTCACGTGGGATGGATTTCAGCTGCCATTGTGAATATAAAAAGCTCACTATCCCATTACTAATTCCCGTGAGTTATTTAGTCCTGTCTTTCTTTTTCTAAAGGTTAAACTCTTATCTTTCTGCTAAAAAGTTAGATAATTAACATTCTCACTTACGAGGCTTCCATAACATCTGTAGATTATGCACCATTAATCAAGTTCCTCTGCAGGCATGATTGACTTTTGCAGAGAAACTTGGGGAATAAATCCTTTCTCTTTAGTAATAACTTTGTTGTTATTATGCTTAAAAAAGTCTCTTTCTGAGAAAGTCAATTTAGAGTAACAGTCTCTAGCTACTTAAAATGGGTATTATAAAACTATATAAGAGAAATAAGAGCAAATGACGTATTTTAGAATCTTTGAACCCTGACATTTCTTTGCATTAAAAACTTTAGAATTTATGATTTCCAAAGCCTTGCATATTTATAAAATCATTTGTATTGACATTTAACTTCTCCATTTTCAAATGATAAAAGCAAAAATTAAGGATATATACTTTATTAGCATTTTAACTTGAATTTAGAATTCACTTATATGAAAAAGACACATATAAAAAATCAGATTTTTAACATTCTAGAATTTCTGTGCCTGAATTATTTTGTCAAGAACACCTGCACAAGGCAAGTGCTGGACATTTATAGAAAATATGTCCTAGAAATGATTTGTTCATGGAAAAATTCTGTTTTATATCTGTGATGTTTCCTTGACATTTTCCTTCTGCTACAGATTTCTTATAATGCCTCCTTGATCTTTCTGAGGAGATAGATTATGGAAACTTTTTGGAAGCTGTAGAGATCTATTAAACATAGAAATAAAATCTCTTCTTTTCCATCATAAGACCTTATTTTCATTCGTTTCCTTTTGTTCCCTTCTCCTTTCTTTTTCCTTTCCCTGAGTGATAGAAAATACCAAAGCACTTAAAAAAAAGCAAATATTAACATAAGATTCTTTTTTTTGGTTGGACAACAAAAAACACACATGAATTGGGTCAATAAAACTAAATATCAGTGTTCAATGCCAAGTATATTAATAAAATATCTTGGCCTAAATGGCTCTTTTTCTAAATTTTGAATATAAGAATGACTTTCACAGAAAAAAAAATTGACAAACTTGACATAGAGGCATATAGTTTTTTAATCTCAGTAGTAGTCACAGAGATAGTTTTTTAGGCAGAGGATCCAGAGTGTTGGAAGAGAGGAGTCATAATAAAAAGAAAACAGGGTAGTGCCAATAGATTTGAATTAGGTGTTCTGATACATTATAGAGTCTAGGTATCTTCTAAAAATCATCAATTAATCAAGATCTTTGTATAAGACTAATGTCTTGAAAAGGTGATACATAGAATAATTAGTCATCAAGTAACTTGTCTCTATTTATAAAAAATTGCTTATGAAAATCATTACATTAGTGTTCACTTAAAGTTTAATCTCTAACCATTTAAAAATCTTCATAAATTAGTTTGCATTAACTTCTACTTCTTCTTCTCTTTCTGGTGACCTTCTATTCATCCTTAAAGAGGCAAAGAAAATGTCTTCTCTGTGAAGGTCTTGGAACCCCTTTATTCAGAAACAATCCTTCTCCTTGCTATGAACCTATGTAATTTGGAGCATAGCTTAAACACTTAGCATCTTACTTTCTTTATGTGTTTTGTTTCTCTATGTTAAATGTGGTATAGGCAAAGGCCAGGGCTATATTTCAGCCATCATATTCCCCGAACTGAGCTCAGTGCCTGACATGGGCAATCATACTTTAAAAGCATATGTAAAAGTATAGAAATTTATATTCTCAGCGTTAGAAAAAAGAAGAGGCACAGTTAATTGAGATTAGGAAATGCTAAACATAATGATGTCAGAACAAGTATTGAGGCTATCAAGTACCAATTTGTACCCAGATCTAATGACTGAGCACCTTTAAAGGTGCGTTGTATCAAGAGTTCAGCAGATATAGACACAAGTAATTCTACTCACATTTTGTTCTCATAACTTTGAATTTTAAATGTATATGTTCCTTTTATTCTTAAGTAAATTGAGAGCAAAGTTGACCAGAGAGATGGAAATTGTACTTCTATGGAGATTTTTAGTGTAAGCACACACAACTTCTTAGTTCTAGTCTCTCTCTTTCACTATGTATATATTCTTGTTTGGACAAGAATTTTTTCTGGCATATTTTTTCACTACTATATCCCCAATAGTTAGAACGATGGCTGACACACTGTTTATTGAGTAGGAACTCAGTAAATATTTGTGGTTGGCTACACATTTCTGTATTACCAAGGTAGATCATACATGGAAACAGAAGACATGGTCTTTGTTTAGCAGCTGGTGATACCTAGGTGACTAGATCACTTCTAATACACATTAGTCAGTTTCACTAAACACCGTTTCTGCTAAAATTAGAAATATTTTCATTCTGTTCTCAGTGTAGTATTTAATAAAGATAAACTAATCACAAAACCCTGTGAGTAAAGCTGTGTTGGTCTCTATCCCCAAAGTTCAAAGGACAAATTGATATGAACATTAGCCTATTTCCTCTAATAAATCAGTTTGAACATTGATTGTAATATAATAAAACATATTTTCTAAAAGTCGTAATTATAAATATTGTCAACAAATAAGAAATAAAGTGTTTAATGAGGTGCCTGTAGAGCTTCCATGGCGAAAAGAATGCTTAGCTTTTTAAATTTTTTTATTTTTTATTGCTGTACGTGGGCCTCTCACTGCTGCGGCCTCTCCCGTTGCGGAGCACAGGCTCCGGATGCGCAGGCTCAGCGGCCATGGCTCACGGGCCCAGCCGCTCCGCGGCATGTGGGATCTTCGCGGACCGGGGCACGAACCTGTGTACCCTGCCTCGGCAGGCAGATTCTCAACCACTACGCCACCAGGGAAGCCCAAGAATGCGTAGCTTTAAGAGCAATATGTAAGATTTATGCATCTCCAATAATCAACATTTTAGAGTTGAAAATTTTAGAGTTTTATTTGTTCGAAAACTATCTCTTCTCCTACATGGAGGGCAAGCGGAGATCAAAGGAAAAAGGCAAACTACTCCAGATTGGTAGGTGGCAGTTTTAATAAGCAGGGGATCCTACAAGACTTGTTTTGGGGGGCCACAAGATAAGATGATTTCTGCACCCACCCACCAGAATCTTAAGAGTTTATGTAAAGCTTTAACTGAGTGTAGTCACATACACAGTCAAGATGGTCTCAATAACACCTTACTCTCTCAAGGCTATGTCCTTGGAATAGCTCCCACTGTGGGAACGGTAGGTAGAGTGTACATTCCAAGGACAGGGGATGAGGTAGAGAAACTTATTGCCTGAGTTCAGCTCATGGGTCAACCAGTGGTCACATCCTCTTGATTACCTCCTCCAAGTTTAGAAAGTCATTATATATTTTTAAATGAAGGAGTGAGATGTAGAGCCTTTAGGACTAAGCAAGGACATATAGGACAGTTCATCCTTAGAAGAGAATCCATGACTCCTGGCTCCCCATTTAATGCCTGTTTCAGTACACCACTATTGTTCAGTATACCTCATAATTTAATGAAGTCCACATCTATTCAAATGTTAATTTAACCATTATTACAAGGTAGAATTAAATGTCTTAAATAACAGTCATCCATGCAAATCAGAGCAGGAAGGCAATGTTTTTCTAAATTGATAGAAAACCACATCCTCTGTATAATTCATATGTTATGAAGAGCTCCATCATGTGAAAATTTTGAGAACTTCAGTGTAGATAATCCCAGATTTCATGAGCCCTTGGCATTATGATAGGCCAAGATTTTCCTTGAGTTGCCCCAATTTCTCTGGCTCTTCAATTGAACTTTTGTTTGTCCATTAAAAAAAAAAATAATAATGGTAATCTGTTTCAAAATCTCTGTTTCTAAAAGCTATTTTGTACCACCTTTCACTGACTGGAAGACTATGTTTGGGAGACTGATGTGAGCTGGTATCTTCGGATGTTGTAGATAATTCTTTAAAGTACTCAGTGTTTGGAAAATGGTATGTGAATCAATAAATAATAAATAATTAAAATAATGATGATGACAGAGAAAATTTTGGGGGAAAGTATTTCAAACTGAATCATTGAATTAGTCTTTCAACATTTCAATCAGAAAGGCAAACAGTGGAACATATACAAATTAATATCTCGGTCAGGTGGAGAAGTTTAAAAAATCCTTTAATAGAACTGAAAGTGTAGCTATTGATTTCTTAGGAGATAGGATTGTTAAAGGCTGAATTGCTTCTATGATTAAATCACAAGCTTCAGCTCTGACATCAGTGTTCCCTTCAGTCAAAATCACAAAGGATATCTGCAGATCCCTAGAGCTGTTTCTCTGAGTAAACTAGTAAAACATAAATATTTCCCTGAGGGGTTTTGATCCAGTGCTAGATTAGCTGCTTGAAGTTGATCATTTCAGTCTTTCTTAGAGAGATCTATAGAAGCTAGTTACCTACTTGACTTGCCCTTCTGTATCTAAGAATTAAAATGGATAACAGTTGAAACCTCTGCATTTACTTAGTGCACTGCAGGGCAAGATGGAAATGCAGATTCCTAATGTCCAGCCTTTTATGTTTCTACCTTCTGGGTTAGATATTATTGCTTTTGGTGCTTGAAAATATTATATTCTAGAAAGGGAAGTTAGGTATTTGAGTTCAGAATTCATCACCAACCACCCTTTAATCTCATGAGTAAAATAAACCACCATTAAAAAAATAATCTTATGAAACAAATTATACTTACACCTAATCTAAAACCCCAAAGCAGGTTGCAATAATAAAATGATTAAGTGGGACGAGTGGGGTGGAAGAGCAGGTAATATTTTAATTAAATAAGTTTATTGGATAATCTAAACTTGGTTATATACAAACCCAATCATTGCCTTATTTTCTCCAATCATTACCTTCAACCATCTTTCATTGATTATCCTTTTTCTGACCCATAATAACATCTTGGGAGATCCCAAGGTTTTCCCATCATTTTCTGTTATTAAAAAGTGCATTCTAGTTTTGTGCAATTTAAAACTTGAATTTCATCATTGTCTCTCCTCCCAATGCTGGCCAAGGAGCATTGCATTTCCAGGACTTCACCCCTTCACCCTTCAGGCTGAATCTGATTACCCCATTGATAGTGGTGGGAGAAGGTGTTGCAGAAACAGGCAATAACCTTTTAAACTCACTGGTATGTGTCTCTGCTCTGAATATTTATGTACATAACAGTGGCCAGATGTGGATGCCCTCCATCTGGCAGGCATCAAATGCTGCTCTTCCAGACACAAGTGTGATTCTTTGGGACCCCTGAGATGTTCCTTTCCATCTCACAATCCCAGAGGTGGGAGATTCACTGGCTCTAATTCCTTTATTCACCTTTCCTTTATTTTCTCCACCTTCAAAAGTTCCAGCCCTTTTCTCAGTCTCTCTCCTCTTTGTGGTCAGCCCTTACTGGTTGGGGACCAGGGAGATGACTCAAACCTGGTTACCTTCTCTAATTTCTACTTGACTCATAGAAATCTGCTACATTCTCACCACCCCAAACCATGAAAATGCAGGCTGCTCCATTGTTCCTGTCTCTTCACATTGTCTTTTCTAGGCAATTCTCTTTTCTGCCAGCTCATGTAGGCCCCAGAAGATTAGTGAGCTCATGGCATCGACTGACTTTCATCCAAGAAATGTAATGCCAATCTCCTCTCCTGGAAAGTTACTCTTTACTTGGCTGTTGGGTAGGGTGAACATATATTTCATTGTCCAAACCAGGTCACTCTTGAGAATACAAGAGGTTAGAATCATAAACCAGGACTTTCCTAGGCAATTCTGGAGATGTATTACCCTATTAATGGGAGAGTAGAGAGTATTCTGTCGGTAGGGCTCCCCCTTGTGAGTAAAGTGAGCCACAGTGCTCTCTCCCTAGGACAAAGTCTCAAGACTAAAGCGACTCTCCTCCCTTTCTCCCACTAGCATTTGGTTTATTTGTGGGGAAGGGATAGGGCAGTGGAAGTTATTGGTGTGGGTAACAAAGTAGGTTTGGCTACAATCAAGCTGTCTGGCCCCCAGGTATTTGTGCTTCAGTTTAGAGTATTAGGTATTTGATGCCCTTTTGTTCTTAGCTTTCAATGCTTCCTATCAGTTACAGGGCAAGAGGAAAACAACCTGTTCAACTTCAACTTAAATATAGAAATTTAATTGTAAAAATCAGATATTTAAGGAATCATGGTTTTCATATAGGATTCAAGTAACTCATATAACTTATTTTCAACTATGTGGTAAAGGGTGTGGTTTTCCAGAAAAAAAATAAAAACACACTAACACTCCAAAGACTATTGCCTTCTTAATAATTTTCATTCTACAAATATGTCATCTATCTCCTCTATCACTGATTTCTCCCTCTTTACAGGGCAATTCTCCTCAACCTACATGTATGCTATAATACGTTATCTTTCACTTTAACCAAAAACTCAGTCTGTTTTAATTCCACCTTCTGTGCTTGCGACTATGTAATTTCTCTGTTCCGTTTCATTTCATCATTTCTCAAAATAAATGTTTATATATGTTTTCAAACTTCCTTTTCAATTTTTTCCTCAACTTTCCAAGCTTTCCTCCCTCTTCTATACTCAATTGCTCTTGTCATAGTTACCAGTGGCTAAATCCAGTGTTCACTTCCATTCCTCATCATGGCCTCAGCAGAATTCCGTAATGTTGGCCTTCCCTTCTCAATACATTCCTCCATTTGTGGTTTGAGACATAAACACTGGTGACTTTCTTTTTACTTCAACTGTGGCCCATTTCAAACTTCTTTGGGAACTTCCCCTTTTCCAAATCTTCAATCTACAGAGTAAGGCAGGACTCATTCCTGAGCTCTCTGCTTTCCTTTCATATACTGTTTTATTAGGTGATCCAGTCCTGTAACTTAAGGTATAATCTATATATAGGTGATTTTCAAATATATGTTTCTAGCCATGATCCCTCCAGACTTGTATAGTTAATGGTCTTCTCAATTTCTCCACTCTTAACCATTTTATTTAAGACAGAGTTCTTGATCAATTTCCACTTCACTCTATATTCCTCAGATCAAGTAAATGAAATCACAAACATCCAAGCAAAAATCTTAAGAGTTAACCTTGATTCTTCTCCAATATCCTATGTCTAATCTGTCAGCATAGTCCTATAACTTTTATTCCAAAGTTTATAATAAACCTGTCCACATAACTGCTATCTTGAATGCTAGCCCCATAGTCCAGATACTACAGGCTATCTTCAGATGGATTGTATACTGATATTGCTAATCATATTAATAGGATCAGAGTCATTTTCAGAAGTAAAAAGTTCTAAGCAGTTCATTTTCTCTGATATCACAATCTGGATAATTTGTGGCTCTTTAGGATGACTTTTATTTTAACTTCTTATTTTCCACAAATTTCCAAAACATATTTCTTCTTTACTCTAGGGAGGGAAAAAAACAAAGCCTGTATGCAAAATTCCAAAACTCCCCAGACCCAGGTTTGAGACTTGAAATCCTTTAAAAATAGTTTACTCTCATTTAGGCTTCATTATATTAGTCATACTTTATCTTATTTATACTATTAAAGTCTCTTGGAGGCTAAGGATATTATGTGCTTACTTAGTACTTTTATTAAAATAATTATACATTTTTACTTTCACTCTGACTGAAGTGGAGAGGAGTGGGTTAGGGGACAAGGTTTCTAAAACACAATATATACAAGATGTGAGCCAAAGGTGAATATGTATAGTGGACATTGTGGTTCTTCCCCCATATCCATTCTTTTGTCTGTGGGTAATTCCCCATACAACTTCTGAGAAGCCTAAGTGTTTTGGAGGAAATTGGCTTTATCTCTAGATCTGGGGTTAGGTCATATGGCTCACACCTAAGCCCGTTAGAATAAACCCATCCCTTAGCCATAGATTCATGAGTAGGTATGTGATTCAATTTGAGCTAAAAAGACATGAGAAAAGATTTTTGAGAGACTTCTGGGACATGAACTATGTCTTCTGAGAGAACTTCCAAAAGTAACTCTGTTTCTATGGGCTTAGATTAGGAAGCAAGTAGTCCTGAGAGTTGATAGTGGCTATCTTTTGTTGGGTAAGTCAGCCTCAGAGTGAAACAGAAATTTAAAGAAGCAAATCCATTATACAGAAAGATCATCCTGCTGTGGAATTAAGTCACTTCTGAGGCCTCCCCATACTTTTGGACCTTCTGAGCAGGAAAACCAATGCATCTCATTTTATTGTTTAAGCCAGTTTCAGCTGTGTTTCCTGTTGGTTCCATTTGAATACCTCCTAAGAAGCACAGTGATTTAGAAGAAAGAGTAGATAGCTCTGCTTCTTTTAGTGTTTTCAAAAACCTGAGAAATGAATATTTTTGCTCTTAAAAGAAACAAAAGCAGAAAAGAAGTGGAGAAACTTGATAATTTTGTAACCACTTTTGAGTTGGAATGTTTTCACCTTAGCCTCAATATTGTGTGAAAAATAAGCATCAGGAAATCTGTGTTCATATGTTAGTACACACATTATTATAAAACATAGTAACTGTTGTCCCTTTAGTTGTTGAGATATCTTACTTTTGGATTTGTTTCACCATTGAATGGGCAGTCCAAAAACAGATCACAAGATGAAAGCAAACCATAATCAAAAGAAAGCAATTACCAATGAAACAAGAGATTTTAAAGTGAAGTCAAGAGGATATTTTCATTTTAACAATATGATAAAAAGAATGAGATTACTGAAAGCACAGGGTAATCAACTTCCCCACTTACTTGGCTTGTTTTAGGGGTGAGATGTCTCCAGATCCATTAAAAGTAAACATTACTACTGCTTTCCTCACCTCAACACTCCTTATCCTCCAATCTGTTTGAACTTTATATCCTTTTGGGCAAAAAACCTAAATCATATTAATACTCATTTTCTCCATGATACTATAAATTTTAATCTTTGAGCCATTCAGAATTCAAAAAATTATTTCAATAAGAAAATTGATTCTTGCAATCAAATATTTGGGTTTTCAAAACTATTATCCTTATTTTGATTTTAAGAACCCATTCCGACAGTCAAAAATCTAAGATTCAACACTTTGTCCTCCTAGTCTGACTCTCCTCTAAGTTAATAAATCTCAGTCTCAAGGTCCAATTTTAACTATGGAAGACCCACAGTAAAAGGCATTACTGGGAATAAAAAGCCCCCAAAACAAACAAACAAAAAACTTTGGGTTGCTCTTTCAAAATGTTATCCTACTGTGAATATTAAATTTATATAAACCAGAGGTTTCATGTGCCTTCCCTTTCCTTCTCAGTGGGTGCTTCTCTTAATTTGCTAGGTATTTAGAAGTTTAAGTTTAAATGTCTCTTCATATGCCCTCTGCAAATTGCTTCTCTGTGGTTATGGTTCTTTCCAATTCTCTTTGGGGCTGCTTGTTGGTGTTGTTGCTTATCATAATACTTGCAAACCATAGTGCTCTTAGTAGACTAATGGCTCTTCTTTGATAAGGTCTTAGAGTGAATGTAAGGAGCACATCTCTCTTTTTGCACTCTGTCATTCAGTCTCCAAAAGGCTTATACAGCAAACTGCAGGTATACACAGTCAGGGAAGTGTCATAAGGAAATTACAACATAGGAGAGAAAAAAATTAAAGTTCTAGCCAGTTGGGACTACCCTTTGAACCTGCTATTCAAGTTCAAATATTGATACATCTTTTACAAATACATCTTAATTTGGAGGGGCACTGCCATGGTTACTCCCTCCTTTCCTGATCTCAGGTTTGTTGTTTATGTTCTTTATCTACCCTTTAAATTTCTCTGTTGACCTCATCTCCCTCTTGAAAAGGCTAACTTCCTCTACAGGTTGAGCTCTTACTGCTTATATCCTTTCTGAGTCCTACAGTCTCAACAGGGCTTCCAGATTTGGCTAGGTGGGCATGTATGTTTGCAACTACCTAGTCTCCCAGGCTCCAGTCCCATGAAAGAGGGTTAAAGTGAATCACAATTTTATGTTCTTTTCCCCCATTCACACTAGTGTTCTCACTGTTAGAGGACCTGTTAAGAAAACTCATCTTAGAAGCACAAGCTTTTTTTTCCCCTCTTAAATATAGCATAATATAAACCTCTATTGAGGAAAGAATATTTCTTCTATCAGCCATGCTGTTGTTGCCCGTGGGTCTGCAGTATTGTACAATGGAACACTTGGAGTCTGGCGTTGGCACAAAGAAACACAGTAGCTTTTAATGGTTGATTTCTCTGTTGGATGGGGAATAACATGAGTCTTGAATTAATTCCTGGGATTCATATTTTCCTCTGACATGCAGGGTGGGGTTGCAGATTTCTGTCACCACATCTACGTGGGGGTTCCTTTAAAGTCAAGCCAAAAGTTCATTAAATTTAAAAAATTTCCTTGATTTTGTTTCAACTTAAAAAGCTTTTTGACCTTGGGCATGTTATATATCAATAACACCAAGCTTGGTTTTATAATTTAGCAAATGTCAATTATACAAGTTGTAGTTCTTCAGATATTGGGAAACTTTTAGCATATCACATTTTGTTTGTACCTCTAACAATCTTTACCACATTCTGCCTTGTATTGTAATTACATAATTAGTCATGTATTAAGGATCATCTTTAACAAGGCAATATTCTGCTAGGCACTGTGAGGGAATAGAAACATATGCATTTTTCTCTCTTCCACTAGGTGGTGGTATCCTTGAAAGAAGGGCCTTCTTAATTATTATACCTCCTATAACATGTAGCAGTGCTTTGTTCAAAGTAATTTAGAGATTAGCCACAAGAACAGAGGATGAGAAAACTATTTTCACAAAATTTGCAAGGCTATTACCAAAGTACGTATAATACACTGACCTTTCTCTCAAAATGATCAGAGAATAGTTCAGATCTTTGACTCCTATGGTCTAATCATAGACCTTGACATTTTAACCAGGAATAGAGAGTAGTGTGGCTTTTTCATCACGGCTTGTTCATTGTAATCAAGTTGCTGGGTCATTATTTCTGATCAATCAGAATTATCGCCTCCCATGACCTACAGGTGAATGTTGTTTTCTTTAAAAGAAGTGCTCATAATTTTTTACTGTGTTTTGTCCCTTTTTCTTTGGTATGATATTTTTCAGACTGTGGGTGCTTAATGAATGTTAAATGATAATTCTTTATTGACCTGACTGGGTTTGGGGGGCTTTCAAAGTTTTCAAGGAAGCGTTTTAAATGTTTTGTGATCTTTAGGATTTTAAAATAGAATTATGATGACCTTTACAAAGCAAGAAAGCAGAAACTTGCTCCAATCTGAAGGCCAAGCAGTTAAACCTGATATGATTGTTCCCTTTTGGCTCATTAATTGCATCTAAGTGGGTACAGAGAACTGAAGCTTTTGTTAAATAATTGACACACTGTTAATTCCAATTTGTAATATGATCTGGGAGTGGTATAATAATAAAGTACAAAATGGTCTCCATGGCATAAAGTGGAGGGGAGAGTCAAATAAATGCTGCCTAGAGACCAAACTAGATAACTTAGGTTCTCTCCATATCCTCTGTGTGGGTGTTGATGCCAATTATGATGCTTATAAGCTTATGGTGGCTTTATCACTGCCAAGACCACAGGAAAATGGCCTTGTAAGTAGCCGTGTACCACTTGTATTTCTAATTGCTGCTGGAAAAAGTTATGAAAAATGTAGTTATTTGACAGTTCTGGAGGTCAGAAGTCAAAAAATGGGTCTTAATGGGCTAAAATCAAAGTATCAGCAGAGTCTCTAAGGAAGAGACCATTTCCTTGCTTTTTTTCCAGTTTCTTGAGGCTGGTACATTCTTTGGCTCATGATCCCATTCCTCTGTCTTCAAAGCCAGCGGTGTAGCATCTTTGAATCATTCTCCTGCTTTGATATTCCTGTTTCCCTCTTGCAAGGACTCTTATGATTACATTGGGCCCACCTGGATAATTCAGGATAGTCTTCCCATGTCAAGGGCCTCAACTTACACCTGCAAAGGCAAAATTCGTTTTGGCATACAAGGTAATAATTCACAGGTTTTGAGGATTAGGATGTGGACATCTTTGGGGGGACCATTATTTTGCCTACCACATGCTAAAAGTAAAATTTTAAAGGATAATTATATATTTTGATGATATTTTCAAGGTATAAGAAGAGAATTTTGTTTCTATATCAAAATGATAAAATTAAAAAAAATTATTCATGTTAGTGCTAGGTATTTACTGAAGATTTTCTTATCTTCTATTACATGACCTAGATAAATGAACTTATAATGCCTACCTCATAAGATTCTTTGGAAAGCCTTATGTTGCTTTTTGTATCAACACCTAGCGTGCTCATTTCTTGACTTCAAATTCATTAACTACCTACTCAGGGAGGGTTGAAGCTTTAACTGTTAATTCTCAGTCAGTACACTCTTTGATAAGTACTTGGGCTGGTCATTAAATGCAGCTCAAGATAACATTTGGAAGGTCCTTGATGTGGCCCCAAGAAGAAGAACGCACAGATATTCTACTGTGTGCTAACTCTATCTCCTAGAATAAGACAGTCAAGGGAAAAATAATATTCCATTTGGCTAATTCCACTACTTGCTAGAAAGTTCAGTCTTCAAAGGTTTCATCAGAAAGAATTGTAAAGCTAAGTGCTTAATATCAGAGAGTATTAGGTCTATGATCTCACTGGTTGGTGACTGGACATTAATCAAATTAATGTCTTCAGTTAAATAGACTTGAAAAAATAGAACAAATGACAGCCAGTAGGTATTTTAGTCAGTTAATAAATAGACTGCTGTTATATCCAGAAGAAAATGGATGAAAATTGAATTCAACATGATAAAAATATTGTTAGTTTTAACCTTAAGACAGATTGGCAAGTACTTGCTGTCAAAAATTTGTTTACACCTAAGTTTTTTCCTCTCGATTTTGCTATGTAAATAAACAAATTCTATGTCCTCTGCATTCTGTTGGAGTTCATCTGAAATCCTGATCTAATACTGTAATTTTATTGTCATTTGATATTGAGTTATCAGAATTTATTTGGAAATATGTATCCTTTGTGTGGCTGCCTTAAATATTCATTAATCTAGAAGTTTATTATTTTAATTTTTTTTTTTTTTTTCGGTACGTGGGCCTCTCACTGTTGTGGCCTCTCCCATTGCGGAGCAACAGGTTCCGGACGCGCAGGCTCAGTGGCCATGGCTCACGGGCCTAGCCGCTCCGCGGCATGTGGGATCTTCCCGGACCGGGGCACGAACCCGTGTCCCCTGCATCGGCAAGCGGACTCTCAACCACTGCGCCACCAGGGAAGCCCTATTATTTTAATATTTTGGCTGGTGGTGATAAAATAGGCTACAATTGGAGAAACTATATGTACTGTCATATTTCTAATTTTAATAATGCATAAAATCATATGTTTTTGGAGATTTGATTTAGCGCTTCTTGAAAGGGTTAGTATTAAATGAAAGTTTTATTTTGTAACCCCATTGGTTATATAAAATTACAAAATTTTTTAACACTGAATACATTCGTGTAAATGTACCATCAAATAGCTAATAAGGTATAAAAAAGAATCATTAGCCTTTCTTCAGAAAGATATCTAAGCTGATGAACTATAAAATTTTGAGTTCTTCTGAGTGTCACTTGGAGTTCTGGGGGATGTCTCTTTCTGAATTCAGAAATCATAAATTGAATATCTTGATATACTTGAGTAAGCGGGAAATGAGCACTGCTTTTGCAATTGACTCATAGACGTGATCCTAAGCAGGAGGGCAAGGATGAAGAGGGTAAGAATGAATAATAAATGTATTTGAAAATGAGATTTAACATGTAGAGAGCACCAGAATTTTTCCAGTACTCTAAAGAATCAGTTTCTTTTTATTTTACCATGCTTCTTAAAGAATAGAATATGTGACTGATAGATTATTTCATCCTTACTTATTCTGTCCTACAATAAAAATAAAGTGTTTAGAAATATTTCTTATTGTAATAATATGCCCAAAGCCTCTTCATTTTACAGATCCTATGTAGGAAAACATATTTTTCTCTTTCTTCCAGTAATATTTGTAGTTAATATATTAAAAAAATTTTTTTGTAGGAATTTGCTTTGCTAACTTGACATTGGGGTTATTCCAATCACAAACAAGTGAAAATGGAATCAGAAGTATATTTTATGAGGTGAAAAATTTCATCACAACTTCAGATTCTTTTTTAGGCTTAAATACTGCTTTCATTTTTTTCTTTAAGGTTTCTAAAGAATTCCAGCCTCCCTACTGTTGCTTCTTACATAGATTCATGTTGAATATGTATTTCCCAGCATCTAGAGATGCTGATTCAGTGTAGTTGGTGACAGGTGTTTCAATGACAAAGGCAGGAAGCCTTTAAAATCTTCAGTTTGGGAGTGTCAGGATGGGTATGACATAGGCACATGCTGACAATCTAAAATGAAAGCTCTTGGCATAATTGCTTTTCATTCAAAAGTTAAGAAATGCAGCTGCGTCCTCTTCACCTCCAATTCTTGCAATCTCCATGCATGGAATGGAGAATTTCCTCCTTCATTTCTGAATTTCCATTCCTTCCTTCTCTAAAGTAACTAAAGATCAATGAACTTAGTGCTATTCTGGTTCTTACTAAACTTAGCCTGGACAAAACAATCCATTTAACTGGAAAATAAATCCAATATAAGGAGAAAGAGTCTGTGTTCTTATTTATAAAGGAGTGAATATCTCTTTTCCTTCGAGTGACAGGGGCACACAGCCACTGCAGCACAACCTCAGGCAAAATAGAAGAAGAAAGGAGAAAGCACTGCCTTTCTCCAGAAATGACTCACAATATTTATTCAGATGACAAGATGAATAAATTATCTGAAGATTTATAGGATCTATTAACTCTTTTGCATGACTTATAGGTTAATTGCCCTATAAGAATACGTTCATCCTTGAATTGCTCTTAGCTGTGTGTGGCAAACTGTGTAGATAAACACCCATATGTTAATCATTTTTAGAAATAAATCTGATGTAAGAAAAACAATAGTCTCCAATGGGTTAAAAACCAAGGTATAATTAATATAATTCTGTATTTCTGCACATGGATTAATTACTTACATGTTTTCTGCCTGAATTTAACTACACATATATACAATTCTTCATAATTTGCTAAGGAAGCTTTTGTCATGATGACTTCCTATGCAGCACATTGAATTGTTGAATAAAGGCTCTCTATAAATGAGAATCATTATAACTTTAGGGCTTCTGGATAATTTGAATTGGTTTTACAATACACAGTTGGGTAGTAAAAAAGGAGCCACTGATGGCCACAGGAACAGCCTTGACAATTGTCAGCTTATCATACATCCAGTACAGTACCTCTGAATTTGATCGCTGTCAAGAACAAATCATAGGTAAATGGATACCAATTCTGATAATAAAGCAGACTAAAATGGTTCAAGACCTTCTTACTAAATTTCAGGGAAGACAGCATCAGAGCCAAATAGCTATTGCACAACCAACATTTTTCTTTTTGATTACACTGTGGTAAGGCCTCTGAGAGACAGGTAGGTTTAGGAATGTGTAGAAGCTAGCAGTGAGGTTAGCGTACAAATATGTATAAAAGCAAAAAGTATCTTCATGTGGGCATTTTTAGAGTCAAACAGGATAATTAGAAATATTTAGCTATTTAAGTCACCATTATCATTAACTACATGTGGGTGGGTTCAAATTATTAGCTTCTACTGCAAGAAAAGTTCTTGTCTTTTGAGCAGCACATTATGTTTTGTGTTCTATGAAGCAAGAATTCCAGTGTAATTCTTGAATGTTATTTTCAGGTTTTTCTTTCCCTCCCTCCCTTCCTTCTTTCCTCTCTTTTCCTTCCTCTCTCCCTCCCTCTCTCCTTCCCTCCTTGCTTCTTTTTATTTTTTTTCTTTTATTTGTGACTGGCAGATATGATACCTTAAGCACTAAAGCCTGTAACTACAAAAAACGTGCAGATGGGACTTTTTATTTAAGTAGCATATACAGATTTTGATTTAGTAGAGGCAGAAAATTAACATTGTGCTTCTGTGATTGTGAACTAAAAAGGTCCTTGAAAAAGCCCTTGAAGATTTAGTACAAGCTCTCCTCTTGGCACATATATTATCCTGTTTAAAGATAGTGATATTCTTTAATCACTTTCATTAAAATGTTACAATATCGTTCAAAATGAATGAAGCCATAGGTTGCTTAGTTAGTTTACTCCGTCAAACAAACTTCTGTATATTTCAGAGGGCAAGTCTACAGGTTCTCATTTTCCCTGTGTTTTCTACATACTCTTCAAAGTATGGATTCTGTTGGACTACGGCATTTGAGGAATGCTTTTGTACCCTGTGTTTTTTCAGTGTACCAGCTGTGGAGTGATTAGTGAATCATTTTAGGACATTACATACTAATTACTAAAATGATTAAGGCTCTTTCCTCTCCTATATTCAATCTCTTAACCCATCATTTTCCACTTTCACAATTTAAACGCAGATTATCCAAATTTTAATTCACTAACATGCTCATTTAGCTGAAGATCAAATTTTGTTTCTGAGACATTTACATCGGTTTTCCCAGATCTCTTGCAACTGAAAAGGCAGACTACCATTCTTGGCCAAATGGATGGAAAGAGAGGAGAGGGAGAGGAGGATGGGGGAGGGGAGGAGGAGAAGGTCAGAGATTTGCTTATTCTTGGACTGCTTTGGGGCTAAATTGTCTATCTCACCAAGAACCTCACTGAAACCTAATCACATGAAGAGATTGATGGCTTTCTCCTCCACCAAGGGTAAACTTCACAGCATCCGTACACTAAGTAACATTCCAGACAGATGGAGACAAGACAATATGTACTTTTATTTATTTTTATTTTCTTAATTTTTTAACATCTTTATTGGAGTATAATTGCCTTACAATGTTGTGTTAGTTTCTGCTGTATAACAAAGTGGATCAGCTATATGTATACATATGCCTCCATATCTCCTCCCTCTTGCGTCTCCCTCCTACCCTCCCCATCCCACCCCTATAGGTGGTCACAAAGCACCGAGCTGATGACCCTGTGCTATGCGGCTGCTTCCCACTAGCTATCTATTTTACATTTGGTAGTGTATATATGTCCATGCCACTCTCTCCCCAGCTTACCCTTCCCCCTCCCTATGTCCTCAAGTCCATTCTCTACATCTGCATCTTTATGCCTGTCCTGCCCCTAGGTTCTTCAGAACCATTTTTTTTTTAGATTCCATATATATGTGTTAGCATACAGTATTTGTTTTTCTCTTTCTGACTTACTTCACTCTGTATGACAGTCTCTAGGTCCATCCACCTCATTACTAATAACTCAATTTCGTTTCTTTTTATGACTAATATTCCACTGTATATATGTGCCACATCTCCTTTATTCATTCATCTGTTGATGGACACTTAGGTTGCTTCCATGTCCTGGTCCTAGCTATTGTAAATAGTTCTGCAATGAACACTGTGTTGCATGACTCTTTTTTTTTTTTTGGCGGTACGCGGGCCTCTCACCGCTGTGGCCCCTCCCGCCCTGGAGCACAGGCTCCGGACGTGCAGGCCCAGCGGCCATGGCTCACGGGCCCAGCCACTCCGCGGCACGTGGGATCCTCCCGGACCGTGGCACGAACCTGTGTCCCCTGCATCAGCAGGTGGACTGTCAACCACTGTGCCACCAGGGAAACCCAACATGACTCATTTTTACTTATGGTTTTCTCAGGGTATATGACCAGTACTGGGATTGCTGGGTCACATGGTAGTTCCAGTTTTAGCTTTTTAAGGAAACTCCATACTGTTCTGCATAGTGGCTGTATCAATTTACATTCCCACTAACAGTGCAGGAGGGTTCCCTTTTCTCCACACCCTCTCCAGCATTTATTGTTTGTAGATTTTTTGATGATGGCCATTCTGACTTGTGTGAGGTGATACCTCATTGTAGTTTTGATTAGCATTTCTCTAATGATTAGTGATGTTGAGCATCCTTTCATGTGTTTGTTGGAAATCTGTATATCTTCTTTGGAGAAATGTCTATTTCAGTGTTCTCCTATTTTTGGATTGGGTTGTTTGCTTTTTTGATACTGAGCTGCATGAGCTGCTTGTAAATTTTGGAGATTAATCCTTTGTCAGTTGCTTCATTTGCAAATATTTTCTCCCATTCTGAGGGTTGTCTTTTCATCTTGTTTATGTTTTCCTTTGTTGTGCAAAAGCTTTTACATTTCATTAGGTCCCATTTGTTTATTTTTGTTTTTATTTCCATTTCTCTAGGAGGTGGGTCAAAAAGGATCTTGCTGTGATTTATGTCATAAAGTGTTCTCCCTATGTCTTCCTCTAAGAGTTTTATAGTGTCTGGCCATACATTTAGGTCTTTAATCCATGTTGAGTTTATTTTTGTGTATGGTGTTAGGGAGTGTTCTAATTTCATTCTTTTACATGTAGCTATCCAGTTTTCCCAGCACGACTTATTGAAGGGACTGTCTTTTCTCCATTGTATACTCTTTCCTCCTTTATCAAAGATAAGGTCACCATATGTGTGTGGGTTTATCTCTGAGCTTTCTGTCCTGTTCCATTGATCTATATTTCTGTTTTTGTGCCCGTACTACACTGTCTTGATTACTGTAGATTTGTAGTATAGTCTGAAATCAGGGAGCCTGATTCCTCCAGCTCTGTTTTTCTTTCTCAAGATTACTTTGGCTATTCAGGGTCTTTTGTGTTTCCATACAAAATGTGAAATTTTTTGTTCTTGTTCTATGAAAATGCCATTGGTAGTTTGATAGGGATTGCATTGAATCTGTAGATTGCTTTGGGTAGTATAGTCATTTACACAATGTTGATTCTTCCAATCCAAGAACATGGTATATCTCTCCATCTGTTTGTGTCAACTTTAATTTCTTTCATTAGTGTCTTATAGTTTTCTGCATACAGGTCTTTTGTCTCCTTAGGGAGGTTTATTCCTAGGTATTTTATTCTTTTGGTTGCAATGGTAAATGGGAGTGTTTCCCTAATTTCTCTTTCAGATTTTTCATCATTAGTGTATAGGAATGTAACAGTTTTTTTGTGCATTAATTTTGTATCCTGCTACTCTACCAAATTCATTGATTATCTCTAGTAGTTTTCTGGTAGGATCTATAGGACTCTCTATGTATAGTATTATGTCATCTGCAAACAGTGACAGCTTTACTTCTTTTCTGATTTGGATTCCTGTTATATTTTTTTCTTCTCTGATTGCTGTGGCTAAAACTTCCAAAGCTATGTTGAATAATAGTGATGAGAGTGGAAAATCTTGCCTTTTTCCTGATCTTAGAGGAAATGGTTTCAGTTTTTCACCATTAAGAACGATGTTGGCTGTGGGTTTGTCATATATGGCTTTTATTATGTTGAGGTAAGTTCCCTCTATGCCTACTTTCTGGAGGGTTTTTTTCATAAATGTGTGTTGAATTTTGTCAAAAGCTTTTCCTCCATCTATTGAGATGATCATATGGCTTTTCTCCTTCAGTTTGTTAATATGGCTTATCACATTGATTGTTTTGTGTATATTGAAGAATCGTTGCATTCCTGGGATAAACCCCACTTGATCATGGTATATGATCCTTTTCATGTGCTGTTGGATTCTGTTTACTCCTATTTTGTTGAGAATTTTTGCATCTATGTTCATCAGTGATATTGGCCTGTAGTTTTCTTTCTTTGTGACTTCTTTGTCTGGTTTTGGTATCAGGGTGATGGTGGCCTTGTAGAATGAGTTTGGGAGTGTTCCTCCCTCTGCTATATTTTGGAAGAATTTGAGAAGGATAGGTGTGAGCTCTTCTCTAAATGTTTGATAGAATTTGCCTGTGAAGCCATCTGGTCCTGGGCTCTTGTTTGTTGGAAGATTTTTAATCACAGTCTCAATATCAGTGCTTGTGACTGGTCTGTTTATATTTTCCTTTCTTCCTGATTCAGTCTCGGAAGGTTGTGCTTTTCTAAGAATTTGTCTATTTCTTCCAGGTTGTCCATTTTATTGGCATAGTGTTGCTTGTAGGAATTTTTCCTGATCCTTTGTATTTCTGTGGTGTCAGCTGTTACTTCTCCTTTTTCATTTCTAATTCTAATGATTTGAGTCTTCTCCCTTTTTTTCTTGATGAGTGTGGCTAATGGTTTATCAATTTTGCTTATCTTCTCAAAGAACAAACTTTTAGTTTTATTGATCTTTGCTATTGTTTCCTTCATTTCTTTTTCATTTATTTCTGCTCTGCTCTTTATGATTTCTTTCCTTCTGCTAAATTTGGGGTTTCTTTGTTCTTCTTTCTCTAATTGCTATAGGTGTAAGGTTAAGATGTTTATTTGAGATGTTTCTTGTTTCTTGAAGTAGGATTGTATTGCTATATACTTCCCTCTTAGAACTGCTTTTGCTGCATCCCATAGGTTTGGGGCTGTAATGTTTTCATTGTCATTTGTTTCTAGGTCTTTTTTGATTTCCTCTTTGATTTCTTCCATGATCTCTTGGATATCAAGTAGTGTATTGTTTAGCCTCCATGTGTTTGTATTTTTTACAGGTTTTTTCCTGTAATTGATATCTAGTCTTAGAGCGTTGTGGTCAGAAAAGATACTTCATACGATTTCAGTTTTCTTAAATTTACCAAGGCTTGATTTGTGAGCCAAGATATGATATCTCCTGGAAAATGTTCCATGAGTGCTGAGAAGAAAGTGTATTATGTTGTTTTTGTATGGAATTTCCTATAAATATCAATTAAGTCCATCTTGTTTAATGTATCATTTAAAACTTCTGTCTCCTTATTTATTTTCATTTTGGATCATCTGTCCATTGGTGAAGTGGGGTGTTAAAGTCCCCTACTATGAATGTGTTACAGTCGATTTCCCCTTTTATGATTGTTAGCACTTGCCTTATGTGTTGTGGTGCTCCTATGTTGGGTGCATACATATATACAATTGTTATATCTTGTTCTTGGATTGATCTCTTGATCATTATGTAGTATTCTTCTTTGTCTCTTGTAATAGTCTTTATTTTAAAGTATATTTTGTCTGATATGAAAATTGCTACTCCAGTTTTCTTTTGATTTCCATTTGCATGGAATATGTTTTTCCATCCTCTCACTTTCATTCTGTATGTGTCCCTAGGTCTGAAGTGGGTCTCTTGTAGTCAGCATATATATGGGTCTTGTTTTTGTATCCATTCAGCGAGCCTGTGTCTTTTGGTTGGAGCATTCAGTCCATTCACATTTAAGGTAATTATCGATATGTATGTTCCTATTACCATTTTCTTAATTATTATGGGTTTGTTTTTGGAGGTCCTTTTCTTCTCTTGTGTTTCCCACTTAGAGAAATTCCTTTAGCATTTGTTGTATAGCTGGTTTGGTGGTGCTGAATTCTCTTAGCTTTTGCTTGTCTGTAAAGGTTTTAATTTCTCCATCGAATCTGAATGAGATCCTGCTGGGTAGAGTAATGTTGGTTGTATGTTTTTCCCTTTCATCACTTTAAATATGTCCTGTCACTCCCTTCTGGCTTGCAGAGTTTCTGCTGAAAGATTAGCTGTTAACCTTACGGGGATTCCCTTGTATGTTAATTGTTGCTTTTCTCTTTCTGCTTTTAATATTTTTTCTTTGTATTTAATTTTTGATAGTTTGATTAATATGTGTCTTGGCGTTTTTCTCCTTGGATTTATTCTGTATGGCACTCTCTGTGCTTCAGGGACTTGATTGACTATTTCGTTACCCATATTACGGAAGTTCTCAACTATAATCTCTTTAAATATTATCTCAGTCCCTTTTTATTTCTCTTCTTCTTCTGGGACCCCTATAATTCGAATGCTGGTACGTTTCATGTTGTCCAGAGGTCTCTGAGACTGCCCTCAATTCTTTTCGTTCTTTTTTCTTTAGTCTGCTCTGTGGTAGTTATTTCTGCTATTTTATCTTCCAGGTCACTTATCTGTTCTTCTGCCTTAGTTATTCTGCTATCAATTCCTTCTAGAGAATTTTTAATTTCATTTATTGTGCTGTTCATCATTGTTTGCTCCTTAGTTCTTCTAGGTCCTTGTTAAACGTTTCTTGTATTTTCTCCACTCTATTTCCAAGATTTTGGATCATCTTTACTATCATTACTCTGAATTCTCTTTCAGGTAAACTGACTATTTTCATTTGTTTGGTCTGTTGGGTTTTTGCTTTGCTCTTTCATCTGCTATGTGTTTCTCTGTCTTCTCATTTTGCTTAACTTACTGTGTTTTGGGTCTCCTTTTTGCAGGCTGCAGGTTCGTAGTTCCTGTTGTGTTTATTGTCTGCCCCCAGTGGCTAGTGTTGGTTCAGTGGGTTGTGTAGGCTTCCTAGTGGAGGGGACTGGTGCCTGTGTTCTGGTGGATGAGGCTGGATCTTGTCTTTCTGGTGGGCAGGACCACATCCGGTGGTGTGTTATGGGGTGTCTGTGGTCTTATTATGATTTTAGGCAGCCTCTCTGCTAATGGGTGGGTTTGTGTTCCTGTCTTGCTAGTTTTTCAGCTTAGGGTGTCCAGCACTTCAGCTTGCTGTTTGCTTAGTGGAGCTGGGTCTTAGCGTTGAGATGGAGATCTCTGGGAGAGCTCTCACTGACTGATGTTACGTGGAGCCGGTAGGTATCTGTTGGACCAATGTCCTGAACTTGGCTCTCCTACCTCAGAGGCACAGGCCTGACACCAAGCCAGAGCACCAAGACCATGTCAGCCACACAGCTCAGAAGAAAAGGGAGAAAAAAAGAAAGGAAGGAAGGAAGGAAGGAAGAAAGAAAGAAAGAAAGAAAAATATAATAAAGTTATTAAAATAAAAATTTTAAAATATTATTTAAAAAAATGAAAAAGTAATAAAGAAAAGGAAAAGAACAAAAGAAAGAAGAGAGCAACTAAATCAAAAACAAATCCACCAATGACAACAAGCACTAAAAACTATACTAAAAAAAACAAAAAATGGACAGACCAAACCCTAGGACAAATGGTAAAAGCAAAGCTATACAGACAAAATCACACAAAGAAGCATACAGATACACACTCACAAAAAGAGAAAAAGGGAAAAAAAATATATCTATATATTAAAAAAAAAAGGAAGAAAGCAGCCAAATCAATGAACAAATCTACCAATGATAATAAACTCTAAATAGTAAACTAAGATAAACATAAAACCAGAAACAAATTAGATGCAGAAAGCAAACCCCAAGTCTACAGTTGCTTCCAAAGTCCACTGCCTCAGTTTTGGGATGAACCGTTGTCTATTCCGGTATTCCACCGACGCAGGGTACATCAAGTTGATTGTGGAGATTTAATCCGCTGCTCCTGAGCCTGCTGGGAGAAATTTCCTTTTCTCTTTTTTGTTTGCACAGCTCCTGGGGTTCAGCTTTGGATTTGGCCCCGCCTCGCCTCTGCATGTAGGTCGCCTGAGGGCATCTGTTCTTTGCTCAGACAGGACGGGGTTAAAGTAGCAGCTGATTCGGGGACTCTGGCTCACTCAGGTGGGGGGGAGGGAGGGGTGCGGATGCGGGGCGAGCCTGCGGCGGCAGAGGCAGGCATGATGTTGCAACAGTCTGAGGCGTACCTTGTGTTCTCCAGGGGAAGTTTTCCCTGGATCTCGGGACCCTGGCAGTGGTGGGCTGCACAGGCTCTCAGGAGGGGAGGTGGGGATAGTGACCTGTGCTGGCACACAGGCTTCTTGGTGACTTCAGTGACAGCCTTTGCATTTCATGCCCGTCTCTGGTGTCCATGCTGATAGCCATGGCTCGTGCCCATCTCTGGAGCTCATTTAGGTTGTGCTCTGAATTCCCTCTCCTCGTGCACCCCGAGACACTGGTCTTTTGCCTCTTAGGCAGGTCCAGACTTTTTCCCAGACTCCCTCCTGGCTAGCTGTGGCGCACTAGCCCCTTCAGGCTGTGTTCACGTAGCCAACCCCAGTTCTCTCCCTGGAATCTGACCTATGAAGCCGGAGCCTCAGCTCCTAGCCCCCACCCACCCTGCCAGGTGAGCAGAAAAGAATCCTCTCGGGCTGGTGAGTGCTGGTCAGCACTGATCCTCTGTGCGGGAATCTCTCCACTTTGCCCTCCGCACCCCTGTTGCTGCGCTCTCCTCTGTGGCTCTGAAGCTTCCCCACCCACCACTACCCATCTCCGCCAGTGAAGGGCTTCCTAGTGTGTGGAAACTTTTCCTCCTTCACGGCTCCCTCCCACTGATGCAGGTGCCATCCCTATCCTTTTGTCTCTGTTTTTTCTTTTTCCTTTTGCCCTACCCAAGTGCATGGGTAGTTTCTTCCCTCTTCAGAGGTCTGAGGTCTTCTGCCAGCGTTCAGTAGGTGTTCTGCAGGAGCTGTTCCATGTGTAGATGTAGTTCTGATGTATCTGTGGAGAGGAAGGTGATCTCCATGTCTTACTCCTCCTCCATCTTGTACGTCCCCTCAACAATATGTATTTTTAAAAACCTATTTGAGAGTGTCATTTTGTTGCAAACAGCCCTTTGTGCACAAAACATTCTTAGAATCTGAATATCAGTGTGTTTGTACTACACTGATTATATCATATTCATCTCCAGAGATAAGAAAATGCTACTCCATTCTTGAGAGCAAAGAGAAAATTCTGATTGATAACATGGTCAAACAGGGCTTGATAACAATTTATTTCTGACCTTTTAATGCCTTCTGTTCTTAATGATTTTCTGTCATTTCTGTCTAGTCCAGACTTGAAACTCAGTCTCAGAGGTGCTTAGCTTTATGTTGCCACTTAACTTTCAACTTCCATTTTCAGCACAGAAAGGTAAATCAGTAATTGTCACTTTGGCTTCTCAAGGTTTGTCAGGCACCCGAGTGGGATTATGACATAAATCTGAAGGGTGTTTCATATGACTTTGACTTTAATTTTGATGTAATCATGGAATGTCATAGGACTTCAGGAACTTAATTATCCTATTAGCCTCACCTCTTCCTTTGCTTGACTTTTTGGTTCACTACACTGGATCTTTCTGTCCCCTGACCTGTCGAGAAATGATTAAAGGAAAAAAAAAAAAAGAAAGAAATTCAGGGGCATCTTCAGTGAGACATTTCCTTGGCTGACAATTGTTTCTTTCTCAGTGCCCTCCTTTTCTTTTGTCTTCTTTTCTTTTTCTTTTCTATTTTATTTCTAAGGCAATGACATGTACATTTCTCTCCTTTGGCCCTTATGGAACAGTTGCAGAGCTTGAGGAACCACCCTCTGAGAGGTTAGTGTGTTGCCCTTTGTTTCAAAATGTTTTTGAGTCTGATTTTTACTTTATCAATTGGAGCCTAGAGAGACAGTGATGCAACTAGAGATCTTCTTTGGAAAAGGGGAGAAGTGGGGAAAAGGAGTCTCAAAGAAATGGTCTATGAAGAATTTTTGTCTTGAGAAGATAAAAAATTATGTTTCCAAGAAATTTATCCAGGTAGATTTGTATACAAGTCTGTGGCTGTAGATTGCCATGTGGGTGTATTAGTCAAAACATCTTCACTTAAAAGTGAAAGAAACTGAACTGGAACTGGCTGAAGCTGGAAGTCTTTAAGGATTACTGGATTCAGGAACCCCAGTAGCTAGCTAATTATCTCTTGCTCTCTCCCCTTCATCCCTCCCTCTTTTTTTCTCTTATTGCTTGCCTCTGCATCTTTCTGTGTGTTGCCTTTATTCTCTCCTGCCAAAGATTAGCTCTCTCCCTGTGATGGGAAAGGTGGCTCCTGGCAGCCACAGTCTAAAGGGAAAAGAGAATCTTTTCTTTCAGCATTTACAGAATGTGTTCTGTGGAAGTTCCTTGAGCTGATCCTAAAAGAATTCCATGACCACCTCTTGGCTCAGTCTCTGTGGTTGGGGGGTGGGAGCCTGGATCAAGAACTCATCCCAGCTGACATGCAGTGGTCCAAATCTGTGATTGATTGTCTCACTATATTGGATGGGGGAAGGGCAGTTCAGCAAGGGAAGATTAGGGATGAATTAGGGATGCCAGAAAGCATGTCGGGACAGCCATGTTTACTAAAATACAGATCTCTGTATATTACTACATATATAGCAAACCAAACAATCATCATACCTGGAGGGATATTTTATTTTATTTTTTTCTTTTAAAATCTTTTCACAGTGGGTGCATATGATATAATATTATCTGGCTATTTGCCTGTAATGTATTTGGTGGTTATATTCTGTGGCGTAGGTATGGAAAAATTGAACTAGTTCTTATTATGATCTTTGCTCAAATACACAAAACATTTATTGAATGCCTACTGTAGATAAAAAATGATTTCAGGTGCTACTATTTACTATTTTATCATAACAAGTAATAAGTGTACTTTGCATTTTCATGGTGGTTTTATGTCTTTTGTCTTAAGAATTCTCAAACAGATATATTTATTCTGTTTTTTTAAAAAAAAGCATGAAGGGGTTAGATGTTTATGATCACCCATGCTAAACTTTACCATGTTTTTTTTTTTTTTTGCGGTACGCGGGCCTTTCACTGTTGTGGCCTCTCCCGTTGAGGAGCACAGGCTCCGGACGCACAGGCTCAGCGGCCATGGCCCACGGGCCCAGCCGCTCTGCGGCATGTGGGATCCTCCTGGACCGGGGCACGAACCCGTGTCCCCTGCATCGGCAGGCGGACTCTCAACCACTGTGCCACCAGGGAAGCCCTTTACCATATTTTTAAACAGCTATTTATAAACAATTCATGTGATATTTTAAAAGTATATATATATAGTATATATAAATGTATACATATAGTATAAATATATATGTGTATATATATTTAAGCTTCATATTATGGATAATGGAAAAGTACCTTAAGATTACTATCTTGAGCAGTTGTTGCCCTTGAGTCTTATTTCTAGGCCTCATCAATACGTTGTTAACATTTAGATCAATAAACAATTATTGTTCTTTGTGAGATGCTGAGAGTAGATTTGGAGAGTTTACAGGTTAAGAGGCATACTTTACAAAGGGCTGTCAAATGTCAAACTAACAAGTAAAATGTATCATCCATTGAACCATCACTATCTATCTGTCTATCATCTATCTATCTATCTATCTATCTATCTATCTATCTATCTATCTATCTTATCACCTATATCTGTGAGTCCAGAAAGATCTGTATATATCTATCGATCAAACTCGTATAAAAGATATTTGATTTTTTTTCCCTTTCTACAGATTTCCACAGGGAACAGAGCTGATATTACTGGCTCTGTGCCTCATAGTGAGTTACAGTTATAATGGAGACAGCAGGCTCCTCTAACTCTGTTTAACAGAAAGCAGGGTACCAGCAGAGAATTTCTAACTCTGCATTTAAAATCCCCCCAATAGCTATTATTACTTCTTAAAACCATTTGAGCATTAGCGCCAAATCAGGTGGAATAGTTTCATTTAAATAATTTAAGGGGCTGACTGATGTTCTCACATTGGCCATAATAAATAATATTATTAATTTCAAGAGAGAGAGGAGGATCAGAATATTGTGATTTTGGTTTTCTTTCAACTGAAAAGTATTTTGAAAAGGATTAAAGGAGCAGATTTTCCTCCTCCGGGTTTGACTCCCCGTGTATCCCACCTCTGGTCCTTTCATAGAAACCCCACCCATTGTGTTTGGCCCCGTGTACCTGCCCCTGCAGGGTGGCGTCCTGTGGCGGGAAGTTTTATTCCTCTGTGCAACAAGCTTATTGATCAGCAGGGTTTGCTCACTCAAGTATAAGGACATTCTGACTCCCTTCCTGAGAAAACCCTTATGAAGAATTCTTTCACCCCTTTTATTGTGCTTCCAATCAATCTTTCATTTGATATGATGTGAAAAAAGAAAAGAAAAAAAAAATCTTAAGACTTATCTCCAAGGGAAAAACTCTCCACATACAGTAGCTACTCTCCTTTGTTTACATTATCTGTATTTTCTCTGTGCATCAGGAGGTAGTCATCGTAACTACTTTAAGAGTAAAAATTCAGGTTTTTTTCCATGTGCTGTCAGTGAACATTCAAATACCACGATGTTTCTCAAAATTCTGATCATAAAAATTATTTGAAAATACATATTTCCAGTTTTCTCCTTGAAATTTGGATTTAGTAAGTCTAGGATGGGGCTTGGAATCAGTATTTTAGACAATATCTCCTGGTGATTTAAGTTTGGGAAATATTGAATCATCTCCTATACTTTGACAAATTAATGACAGTTACATCACTTGACATTCCAAAATGAATATCAGCACTTGCTATTTCATGTTCCTCTTTCTAGTATTTTTAGGCTTTACATTTCATGAAGCTGCTGTTGTCATTTCTATTGAATCCTTTCATGGTAGAACTGAAGTTGCCTCTGGTCAGCTATGGTCTTCATGAGATGAAATTGGAGCGTCTTTGGTTATCTGTGATGGCCTAGAAAAAAAGAGGAAAACTAGAACTAAAAGAGCAATTGCTACCATAGTCTGATCTAGCACTAAGGAAAAGTACCAACGAGGAGGTAACAGGCTTTGACAAATGTGTAATGAAAAATTTACTTGCAGAGGAAACAAGGCTGCAGATGGCTGGGAGCCAAGAACATCTGTGTTCCTGGTATCCCAAATGTGTGGAAGGAGCAGATGTAACTGAATATATAACAGAAACCCTGGCACCATTCCTAATAATGTAGAGGAGAGCTCTGGATGTGCACAGAAGTCTTTCTGAAACCCAGAAATACTAAAAATACTGGGGAACTCCCAAGTAATATTATTAGCTATCTTGAGGAGAAGTATTATTAAAGTCGTTTAAGACAACTGAAGACTGCTTATTTACATAAGAGAAATTTACAGCTTATTTACCCATTACACACAACTGATAAGACAACTCAGGAAATATATTGTGTATAGATGTAGCAATACAATTATATTTAAGCATACATATGAGAGGTAAAGTATGACTTTTTAAATACATGCTTATGTTTCCTATAAAACTATAATCTCCTTCAAGGCCAACATATTATATTTGATTTACTAAGTAGTTCTTCATACTTTTCATGAGCTCAGCCAGTTGTTTTAAGAATGACTGGACAGAGGTACCTATAAAATAGAATAAAATGTAAAATGAAGACCAGGAGGAGCCAGATGATAGCACCTGCTATTTTGCTTATTTCATGATACAAAGAAAATTTATTTTAAAGTTCTTATTAAATGAGTATATGGGTAGGCCACAGTAGTTGGCATAATTTTAATATTATGTACATCATTAGGGTGGACACACAACACCTTTCCCTTGGCTACCTTCTAGCTAGGTTTGGCCGTGTGACACAGTTCTCATTAGTGAAATGTAAGTGGAATTCTGTCGGGTCAGTTTTTGTTTTCCTGATAAAAATGAATAGACTAGGCTGGCATGCCCATTCTTTCTTCCTTCTTCCTGCCTGCCATAAGGATGTGAAGCTGGTGGAGCAACGGCCATATTGTGATTCTGAGGTGACAACCATAAAGAGGAAAGCAGACAATCTAAATATGACAGAGTAGAAGGATCTGCTGGATTCCTTGATGTCTCACTGTACTGACACTGGATAGCCGGCTCTGGACTTTTGGTTATGTGAGGAAAAAAGCCTAGTTTATTTAAGCTGTCCTTGGTCAGAATTTCTGACACTTGCTGCTGAATGCACTCCTATGGATGTAGTAGTTATAAATTATTTGTAACTCCACTGTATTTGAAATTTTGGTATACTTAGCTCCGCTTTTCTGCATAATTTTCTGAGAGTCACTACCATCAGTTCTACCTGTCCTCAACGAACACATCAGTGTTTTAGGTGTCAAGCCTGCTCATCTGTTCTCACCATTATTATTTCTTATTAAAATTTACTCAAAAATGATGTTATGTTCCACTTAACAATAACATGTAATATACATATACACACACATGTATATGTATCCCATTGCTTAAAAATGTGACCTTGCTCTGCTTTTTTCCCTCAAGACTGCTTTGACTATTTGGGGTCTTTTGTGTCTCCATTCAAATTTTCAGATTTTTTTGTTCTAGTTCTGTAAAAAATGTCATTGGTAATTTGGTAGGGATTGCAATGAATCTGTAGATTGCTTTGGGTAGTATACTCATTATCACAATATTGATTCTTCTAATCCAAGAACATGGTATATCTCTCCATCTGTTTGTATCATCTTTAATTTCTTTCATCAGTGTCTTATAGTTTTTGGCATACAGGTCTTTTGTCTCCCTAGGGAGGTTTGTTCCTAGGTATTTTATTCTTTTTGTTGCAATGGTAAATGGGAGTGTTTCCTTAATTTCTGTTTCAGATTTTTCATCATTAGTGTATAGGAATGCAAGAGATTTCTGTGCATTAATTTTGTATCCTGCTACTCTACCAAATTCATTGATTAGCTCTAGTAGTTTTCTGGTAGCATCTTTAGGATTCTCTAAGTATAGTATCATGTCATCTGCAAACAGTGACTATTTTACTTTTTCTTTTCCAATTTGTATCCCTTTTATTTCTTTTTATTTTCTGATTGCCATGGCGAGGACTTCCAAAGCTATGTTGAATAATAGTGGCAAGAGTGGACATCCTTGTCTTGTTCCTGATCTTAGAAGAAATGCTTTCAGTTTTTCACCATTGAGAATGATGTTTGCTGTGGGTTTGTTGTATATGGCCTTTATTATGTTGATGTAGTTTCCCTCTATGCCCACTTTCTGGAGAGTTTTTATCATAAATGTGTGTTGATTTTGTCAAAAGCTTTTTCTTCATCTACTGAGATGAGCATATGGTTTTTATTCTTCAATTTGTTGATATGGTGTATCCCATTGATTGATTTGCATATATTGAAGAATCCTTGCATCCCTGGGATAAATCCCACTTGATCATGGTGTATGATCCTTTTAATGTGTTGTTGGATTCTGTTTGCTAGTATTTTGTTGAGGATTTTTGCGTCTATGTTCATGAATGATATTGGTCTGTAATTTTCTTTTTTTGTAGTACCTTTGTCTGGTTTTAGTATCAGGGTGATGGTGGCCTCATAGTATGAGTTTGGGAGTGTTCCTTCCTCTGCAGTTTTTTGGAAGAGTTTGAGAAGGATGGGTGTTAGCTCTTCTCTAAATGTTTGATAGAATTCACCTGTGAAGCCTCTGGTCCTGGACTTTTGTTTGTTGGAGGATTTTTAAATCAGTTTCAATTTCATTACTTCTGATTTGTCTGTTCATATTTTCTATTTCTTCCTGGTTCAGTCTTGGAAGGTTATAACATTCTAAGAATTTGTCCATTTCTTCCAGGTTGTCCATTTTATTGGCATAGAGTTGCTTGTAGTAGTTTCTTAGGATGCTTTGTATTTCTGTGGTGTCTGTTGTAACTTCTCCTTTTTCATTTCTAATTTTATTGATTTGAGTCCTCTTCCTCTTTTTCTTGATGAGTCTGGCTAATGGTTTATCTTCTCAAAAAAACAGCTTTTAGTTTTGTTGATCTTTGCTATTGTTTTCTTTGCTTCTATTTCATTTATTTCTGCTCTGATCTTTATGATTTCTTTCCTTCTGCTAACTTCGGGTTTTGTTTGTTCTTCTTTCTCTAGTTCCTTTAGGTGTAAGATTAGATTGTTTATTTGAGATTTTTCTTGTTTCTTGAGGTAGGCATGTATAAACTTCCCTCTTAGAACTGTTTTTGCTGCATCCTGTAGGTTTTGGATCATTGTGCTGTTGTTGTCATTTTTCTCTAGGTATTTTTTATTTCTTCTTTGATTTCTTCAGTGATCTCTTAGTTATTTATTAATGTATTGTTTAGCCTCCATGTGTTTGTGTTTTTTACATTTTCTTCCCTGTGATTGATTTCTAATCTCATAGTTTAGTGGTCAGAAAAGATCCTTGATATGATTTCAGTTTTCTTAAATTTACTGAGGCTTGTTTTCTGACCCAAGATGTGATTTATCCTGGAGAATGTTCCATGTGCACTTGAGAAGAAAGATTAATCTGCTGTTTTTGGATAGAATGTCCTATAAAGAGCAATTACATCTATATGGTCTATTGTGTTTCTATTTATAGCTTGTGTTTCCTTATTAATTTTCTGTTTGGATGATCTGTCCATTGGTGTAAATGAGGTATTAAAGTCCCCCACTATTATTGTGTTACTGTTGATTTCCTCTTTAATAGCTGTTAGCAGTTGCCTTATGTATTGAGGTGCTCCTATGTTGGATGCATAAATATTTACAATTGTTATATCTTCTTCTTGGATTGATCCCTTGATCATTATGTAGTGTCCTTCCTTGTCCCTTGTAACATTCTGTGTTTTAAAGTCTATTTTATCTGGTATGAGTATTGCTGCTCCAGCTTTCTTTTGATTTCCATTTGCATGGAATATCTTTTTCCATCCCCTTACTTTCAGTCTGTATGTGTCACTAGGTCTGAAGTGGGTCTCCTGTACACAGGCTATATATGGGTCTTGTTTTTGTATCCATTCAGCGAGCCTGTGTCTTTTGGTCGGAGCATTTAATCCATTCACGTTTAAGGTAATTATCGATATATATGTTCCTATTACCATTTTCTTAATTGTTATGGGTTTGTTTTTGTAGGTCGTTTTCTTCTCTTGTGTTTCCAACTTAGAGAAGTTCCTTTAGCATGTGTTGTAGAGCTGGTTAGGTGATGCTGAATTCTGTTAGCTTTTGCTTCTCTGTAAAGTTTTGATTTCTCTGTCGAATCTGAATGAGATCCTTGCCAGGTAGAGTAATCTTGGTTGTAGGTTCTTCCCTTTCATCACTTTAAATATGTCATGCCACTCCATTCTGGCTTGTAGAGTTTCTGCTGTGAAATCAGCTGTTAACCTTATGGGAGTTCCCTTGTATGTTATTTGTCATTTTTCCCTTGATGCTTTCAATAATTTTTGTTCGTCTTTAATTTTTGTCAATTTGTTTACTGTGTCTTGGCGTGTTCCTCCTTGGGTTTATCCTACCTGGGACTCTCTGCACTTCCTGGACTTGGGTGGCTATTTCCTTTCCCATGTGAGTGAAGTTTTCAACTATAATCTCTTGAAATATTTTATTTGGTCATTTCTTTCTCTCTTCTCCTTCTGAGACCCCTATAATGTGAATGTTGTTGCATTTAATGTTGTCCCAGAGGTCTCTTAGGCTGTCATCATTTCTTTTCATTCTTTTTTTTTTTTTTTTTTGCGGTACGCAGGCCTCTCACTGTTGTGGCCTCTCCCGTTGCAGAGCACAGGCTCCGGACGCTCAGGCTCTGAGGCCATGGCTCACGGGCCCAGCCGCTCCGCAGCATGTGGGATTTTTCCCAGACCGGGGCACGAACCCATATCCCCTGCATTGGCAGGCGGACCCTCAACCACTGTGCCACGAGGGAAGCCCCATTCTTTTTTCTTTATTGTGTTCCACAGCAGTGAATTCCACCATTCTGTCTTCCAGATCATTTATCTGTTCTTCTGCCTCAGTTATTTTGCTATTGATTCCTTCTAGTGTGTTTTTCATTTCAGTTATTGTATTGTTCATCTCTGTTTGTTTGCTCTTTAATTCCTCTAGGTGTTTGTTCTTTAATTCTTCTAGGTCTTGTTAAACGTTTCTTGCATCTTCTCGATTTTTGCTCCCATTCTTCTTCCGAAGTCCTGGATCATCTTCACTACCATTATTCTGAAGACTTTTTCTGGAAAGTTGCCTAGCTCCACTTCATTTAGTTGTTTTTCTGGGGTTTTATCTTGTTCCTTCATCTGGTATATAGCGCTCTGCCTTTTCATCTTGTCTATCTTTCTGTGACTTTGGTTTTTGTTCCACAGGCTGCAGGTTTGTAGTTCTTCTTGCTTCTGCTGTCTGCCCTCTGGTGGAAGAGGCTATCTAAGAGGCTTGTGCCAGTTTCCTGATGGGAGGGACTGGTGGTGGGTACAGCTGGGTGTTGCTCTGCTGAATAGATGTTGAAGTTTGTGAAATGCTTTTTCTGTGTCTTTTGAGATAACTATATGAATTCTTATCTTTCATCTTATAAATGTAGTGTGTTACATTTATTGATTTGTTTATGTGGAACCATCTTCCTCCCCAGGGATAAATCCCACTTGATCATAGTCTATGATACGTATAATGTGCTGTTGATTTTGGTTTGATAGTATTTTGTTATAAATTTTTGCATCTATATTCATCAGGGATATTGGCCTGTAATTTTCTTTTCTTATAGTGTTTTTATCTGGTTTTGATATTGGGGTAATGTGATTTCATAACATGAGTTTGAAAATATTCCCTCTTTATTTTTTGGATGAGTTTGAGAAGGATTGGAGCTAATTCTTCTTTAAATGTTTGGTAGAATTCACCAGTGAAACCATCTGGTCCTGGGGTTTTCCTTGTCTGGAGGTTTTTGATTACTGATTCAATCTACTTGCTTACTTATTATTGTTCTCTTCAGATTTTCTATCTCTTATGATTTAGTCTTGGTAGGTTGTGTGTTTCTAGGAATTTTCCATTTCGTCTACATTATCCAATTTGCTGGCATGTAATTATTCATAGTAGTCTCCTATGACCCTTTGTATTTCTGTGGTATCAGTTGTAATAATGTTGCCTCTTTCATTTCTGTTATATTTATTTTAGTCTACTCTTTTTTTCTTAATCTAAATAAAGATTTGTCACTTTTCTTTACCTTTACACAAAACCAGCTGTTAATTTCATTGATTATTTCTCTTGTTTTTATGGTCTCTATTTCATTTATTTCTGCTCTGATCTTTGTTATTTCTTCTTTCTGCTATCTTTGGGCTTGATTTGTTCTTTTTCAGTTTCTTGAGGTGTAAAGTTAGGCTGTTATTTATGATCTTTCTTTTTCTTAATGTAGGCTTTTATCACTATATACTTCCTTCTTAGAACTGCTTTTCATGTATTCCATAAGTTTTGGTATGCCATGTTTCCATTTTCATTTATTTCAAGGTATTTTTTTATTTCTCTTTTGAGTTCTTCTTTGACATATTGGTTGTCCAGAAGTGTGTTGTTTAATCTCCACACATTTGTTAATTTTCCAGTTTTCTTTCTGTTATTGATTTCTATTTTCATGCCATTGCTGATGGAAAAGAGAGTTGGTATGAGTTCAATCTTCTTACATTTGCTAAGGCTGTTTTTGTGACCAAAGAGATATCTATCCTGGAGAATGTTCTATGTGTATTGAGAAGAATATATATTTTGCTACTCTTGGGTGGAATGTTTTTCATGTGTGTCAGGTCCATTTGGTCTAAGATACAGTTCATATCCAATGTTTCCTCGTTGATTTTCTGTCTAGATGATTTATCCATTGTTGAAAGTGGGGTATTGATGTCTCCTACTATTATTGTATTGTTGTCTATTCCTCTCTTTAAATCTGTTAATATTTGCTTACTATATTTAAATGCTCCAATGTTGGGTATATATATATTTACAGTTGTTTTATTTTCTTGATGAATTGACCCCTTTATCATTATATAACAATTTTCTTTGCCTCTTGTTACCATATTTGACTTAAAGTTTATTTTGTCTGATATAAATATAGCTACCCCTGCACTTTCATGGTTTTAAAATGCATGGAAATTTTTTTCCATCTCTTCCCTTGAGCCTATGTGTGTCCTTAAAGTTAAAGTGAGTCTCTTGTAGGCAGCAAATAGTTTGGTTCTATTTCTTAATCTATTTAAACACTCTATGCCTTTTGATTGAATAAATTCATCCATTTATATTTAAAGTAATTATTGATACATACAGACTTACAAATGACATATTATTAATTATTTTCTGTTTTTGTGGTTCTCTTGTTTTTTTAATTCCTTTTTGCTGTCTTTCTTTGTGAATTGATAATTTTCCACAGTGGTGTATTTGACTCCCTTCTTTTTATCTTTTGTGTATCTACTGTAGGTTTTTGCTTTGTGCTTACCCTGAGGCTTACATAAAGTATCTTAATGATGTAATTGTCTATTTTAAGCTAATAATAACTTAACTTTGATCACATATAACTTTTACTCCCCCTCCAATATTTTACGTTTTGATGTCACAATTTACCTCTCTTATATTGTACATTCATAAAAATTATTGTTTAGTTTTTTTTGATACTTTTGTCTTTTAAGCCTTTATATTAGAGTTAAGTGATTAACACACCACCATGTTATAGTTTAGAATATTTTTAATTTGACTATATGCTTACCTTTACCAATATGTTTTATATTTTCATATTTTCTTGGGTTTTCCTATTATTAGTTAACATCCTTTCATTTCAGTTTTAAGAAATCGTTTCAGCATTTCTTATAGTGCAAGCCTAGTGGTAATGAACTCCCTCAGCTTTTGCTTGGGAAAATCTTGATGTCTCCTTCATTTTTGAAAGACAACCTTGCTGGGTAAAATATTCTTGTTTGACAGTTTTTATATTTTAGCACTTTGAATACATCATCCCACTTTCTTCTGTTTTGTGGTTCTCTTGTTTTTTAATTCCTCTTTTGCTGTCTTTCTTTGTGAAGTGATAATTTTCCACAGTGGTATATTTGACTCCTTTCTCTTTATCTTTTGTGTATCTACAAGGTTTCTGCTGAGATGTCTATAGATAGCCTTATTGATGGTGAGGGTCCCTCATAGGTGTAGAATTTTTCTTTAATAATAAAGAATTATTATTCCTTTGGTGATGTTATGTTTCCTTGGTATTTCATGATCCTGTGGCCTTACATTGGTATCTACACATTTAACAAAGTAGGCACCTCTTCCAGTCTTTACAGACTGTCTTTGGGAGGCAAAACCCTTCACTAGTCAATCTCTCTAGAGATTCTGGGTGATGTTGGCAGGTGAGCTTGCTGCTGGCATCCTTGGATAGGCAGATCTGGTGCCTGGGTCATCAGGTGGGCAGGACTGGTACTTGGGTACATGGTCACAAACCTGGTGCCTGTTTGCAGGGGTGGGCCTGGAGCCTGGGTTCACTGGGGTTGGCCTGGTGATTGAATCTGTAGTGATAGGCCTGAGAACTGGGTCTGCATGTACAGGCCTGAATCTTGGGTCCTCATGGGCCAAATAGGTTCCATTGTTCTGGGATGGGCCTAGTGTCTGGTTCCATGATGGCTGTTCTGGTACTATGATGCACCAGGAGCCTGGTTCCACAGGAGCTGGCCTGAAGGCCACAGGGACCTTCCTGGTGCTAAGGTGAGACTGGAGCCTGGGGTTATGAGAGTCAGCCCATAACCTAGGGCCTCAACCTATAACCTCAGGAGTCAGCCTGGAGGTTTGGTCTGTGGGATCTTGTCTGGCTCTGGGGCCGGCCAGGAGCCTAAATCCTTGGGAGCTGGTCTGGATGCTGGGGCTGTGGGGCTGGCCTGACCATAGGGAAGGCTGAGACCCTAGGTTTGCAGGTCTGGTCTGGAGGTTTTTGGAGACCAGACTGGCTGGGTGACATGTGAGTCTGGGGTTGTGAGAGGCTGCCTTGTGCTGGGGTGGTTCAAAAGCCTGGGTACACAGTAGTAGGCCTGATGCTGGGCTCAGCAAGAAACCTGGGTTTTTTGGTGCCCACCTAGAGCCTGGGATTGCTAGAGTCTGCTAGGACCCTGGGGCCATGGGAGCTTCCTGGGGCTCTGGGAATCAGCTGGTGCCAAAATGAGCATGGGACCTAGATTCACAGGAGCCTGCTGGGAGCCTGGGACCATGGAAACCAACAGGGGTCATTGCAGCCAGCAGGCATTGGGCTGAGCTGGGGGTCTGTGTTTGTAGGCACCCATAAGCAGCTACCTAAGGCTACAGGAGTTGGCCTGGTGCTAGGGCCTGCTGGCACTGGGGTCCATTGTGAAACTGGGCACTCATTTTACTCTCCTTCTCCCACAGGGAAGGTGTCTTTCTCTGTGTTGGTCTGCCCGGGCTGGGGAGAGGGTGATGGGGGTAATGTGATTCTACCTTTTCTACCCTCCTCAAAGTGTCTTTTTTATTTCCATGCTGCACTTCGGTGCTATAATCTGTCACCTGGAATTCTAGCTCTTTTGAAGATAATTTTTAGGTTTTTTTTTGTGCACAGATGTTTGTTCAAATTGATGTTCTGGGGGCGGGGACAGCACTAGAAATTCCTTTGCTGCTGTTTTGCTGACATCCTCAACAAGAGATTTAACCATGTTTTCGGTTGCAAGAATTTTCATTAGTCAAGGACATGGTGGGAGTCCAAATATCATAAAACCATTCAAAAGCTAATGTTCTATTATGTCACGTTAAAAAAGTAACTGTGGAAACCAAATTCAGGATAATGGCTCTACTGTTGGACTGGGACACACCTGGAACACTGCTTTCATTTCTGAATACCCCTAAAGAAGGACACTGATAAATCAGAAGAATCCAGAGGTGCAATCTGGGTAGTAAAGGGTCTGAAAAGCACTTCAAAACATCACTGCAAATTATTTTAAGTTTCAACCTTAAAATAAAAAACAGAACCAAAATTTTAAAATGTATAGTCATGGCACAGTAGTAATTTTCAAATACTTGAAAGGGTTTCAAGGTAGACGAAATAAACTTCTTATTGTTTCCTCCAAAGGGTAATATTAGGACAGATAAAAATAATGAGGAGGAAGATTACTGCAAGTTGGGAAGTTTAGCACATTATTGCTAGATGATAAAGAAATATTTTCTGAGAGTAAACCATCTAACAAGGAATGTGCTGAACCATCTTTTTAGATAACACTCCCACTGGATAAATCTTTGCTGTAGGAAAAGAAAGTGAATCTTATTTATTTCTGAAGACTCAGGGCCCAGAACATAGATGCCCCTGAATAATATCTATGTAATGAATGAATGAATTCTATTATGTTCAAATATTCTCTGAATTTAAACTTTTGTACCATTAGGATATATGCACACTAATTTTGAGATTCCCCTTGTCATTCTTTAGTTGCATTGCCTTATGTGGGTATGTAGGATAAGGCATCCAGCCGGGCTAGGAAATAAACACATGCTGACTTCTCACGCAAGAACATTGCGGATATTCCATTCTTAGTGAGGCAAACCGTGGGGCTAAAAACAGTACAAGATCAGAATGCTTAAAGCAAGTCTAGAAGACATTTTATCTCTTAGAGGCCAGTACTCGCATATATCCATTATGGAGATTATGGCTCATGAAAGAGTATAAAAATGATTATTTTTCCTTCCAGTCTCTGATGGATGTGAAGCACAAGCTTAGGTTGCTGCATCTAGTCTCAAAAATTGATTCAAAGGGTTACTTATGCATTCAGGACATAATCCTCTGAAACAGTTCTAGCATCAGTTTTTGCTATTGTGAGCTGTCTATTTGGTTTTCTGTCAACCAGACAAGATGTCAAGTCATGTTTCCTTGCTTCAAATTGCTACATATTATCTATCTCCTGGTGAACTTGTTTTCCACATGTTCATATTTAAGTAGGAATAGAGGTAAATACATAAAGTTGAATGCCTGAATTGTTCTTAAAAGGCCAATTCAGAATATTTTTAAAAGTATATATATATATATATGTATTTTGTTTTGTTTTGTTTTGTTTTGAGGTGTGCGGGCCTCTCACTATTGTGGCCTCTCTTGTTGCGGAACACAGGCTCCAGACGCGCAGGCTCAGCGGCCATGGCTCACGGGGCCAGCCGCTCTGCAGCATGTGGGATCCTCCCGGACCGGGGCACGAACCCGCGTCCCCTGCATCGGCAGGCGGACTCTCAACCAGTGCACCACCAGAGGAGCCCTTAAAAAGTATTTTAGTGTGTCAAATGTGAATTGACACACAGTATTTTGCTCACAGCAAGCTGGAAAATCTTCAGAATATGAACTTTTTATATGACTTAAGAACTAACAATTCAAAAAGGTAAACCTGAATGTTTTGTAATGAGTTTTTGGAAACACATTTGAAATCTATTCTTTACCCAACAAGCTTGGATATGCACATCTTGGGCATTATCTTTTCTTCACTTGGCAAGCATAGCTGCAGACAACATTTCCACTTGTCTAAAGAGTTTTTTTTTTGGTTGGTAGAACTTGCCTCACATTTTAGTAAGAGAGTGTTTCTTTTGAAAACACACCCTAAAAAGGTTTTAAGCTGCTTTGTTACAATGCTAGAGTTTGTCATTAGTGCTCATTATCTCTGTGTTTGGTAAGGATGCAGTTATGTTTAGGATAAATAATTGTATTTATTCAAATATAATTTTGACATTTATTTAAGAATAGCCAACTCTCAATTTCTCAGAGTAACGTAGAAAAGCCTAGTCATGGATTAGCCAAGTAATGTACTGGAATATGTAGATTAGGCAGCTACAGTAATTAACATATGTGGCTTTCAAAGTAGAAACTTAATGTTCTACAGTTTTGTTCAGCTATAACTGGAAAGTGCTGAAATTTCAAGCATAGTTATAACCATCAGTGTTATATATACAGCAAAATATATTTTTATTCAAAAGAATACAAAAGCAATGACAAATATAATAGAGAAAACAGCTCTTAAAAAAAACATTGCTATCTATCTACTTTGCTTGTTTTGCACATAACTGCTGGTGGGATTTGATGGGTGAGGAAGTGGGAGGATGGTTGGCATCATTATTATCTGGGGCACTGAGGTGGTTGTACAGCTCCTTATGAATGAGGGAACCAGGAAATAAGATAGCTCCATAAGGTAAGGACAAGGGAAAAAATGATCTGGGAGTGTATGGAAGGAATGAGAGAGAATAAGAAGGAAAAAAAGACATTAAGGGTCACTGAGTATCCAGCCCTAAAAAAAAAAAAAAGGGGAGTCTTATCCCATGATTCCATTTATATCAGATTCTGGAAAATACCAACTGTAAACTACAGTGATAGAAAACAGGTTAGTTATTTCCTGGGGCTGGAATCAGGGAATGACGACTGCCTGGGGCTGGTCACAGAGGAATGGGCACAAGGAAACTGGAAATGGTTTGCATCTTAAGTGTTGGTAAAACACAGTATAAATTTGTAAAACTCACCAAAATATACACTTAAAATGGGTGCATTTTGTGATGTAAATTACCTCTTTGTAAAGTTGATATTAGAATGTAAAATACAAAATTATCAAACTCAAAAAAATAGAAAGAGCCACTGAGTATCTATTATGTGCTAATTTCCTACACGGTATTAGCTGTTTTATGATCATGAACTCATTTCATACTAACATCAACCCTTTGAAGTAGATAACACCTTCCCCAGTGTGTAGATAAGAAAACCAAGACTCAGAATGTTTAGGAAACTCACCAGAATTACATAGCTAAATGGAAATTTTAGATTAGTTTTGAGGCCTATAAGGCATCTTAACAGGAATGGTGAGTAGGAAATTGGTTATATAGTTGGGAATTAGGGGGAGGGGTAAGGGCTGGAGGTGAAATTTGGGAGATAACAGATTAAAGATCATAATTATGTCCTGTGTCTTAACGATATCACCTAAGGCAGGAGTAGAGATAGAGAGGAAACCAGGAACTGTAGCTCTCTCACCAGTTTTACCAGTTTTAATGATGATTAAGCCATTCTGTATAAGTGTAATCTTGGCTTGACTGCATGTGAATTCCTATTATAAATATGTGGAAAATTTCATTTTGTAATGCATCAACATACCCCCCCCCCCGCTTTTTCTTTCCTGTTAAAGAGAGTACAAAGTAGGTGAATTGCTACCCAATTTGTGTTTGGGAGATGTGACGGTTGGTGGTGGACAGAGGACTCCAGAATGAGGTTTAGTGTCAATTATTTTCACTATGATATGCATAGGAATTAATAGTAAATGCAAAATTAAGAGATAAGGCAAAAGATGAAGGAAAATGAAAGTGACACAGAACAAGGTATTATAATGAAGGCATAAATATAGTCAAAAGAAAAAGAACTTATTGTACAAAAGATTAAGAACACATAAATAACACACTAAATAAAAAAGGTTTTCTAGCATGCTGCATGACTTTTAGTAGGACAAAGAGAAATGAAGAAGTAAGCCCTTTCTTCTCAGTATGTATGAGGCTCTGTTACAGCTACGTCTCCCAGCCTGGTCTTTCCATTTGATCAAACAAGTTGAAAATAGAGGAGGAAATAGAGAAGAGAAGCAAAATTTTGTGTCTTGTAAGACAAGATAAATTAATTATGGTGATATCATCTTAAATAAGAGGGTATTTAATATTGTATTTGAAGGGTTAAATTAAGAAGGTTATTAAATAATTATTCCCCATATTACTAGACAAATGGTCATATATTACCTGAGGCAGAATCAGGTTTAAAAAAAAAGACTTTCTAGGAGCTATTAGGCAAAGTTGTGGCACACAGTTTTTGATAGGCAGGTTTTTAAGTGTCCCAGTACGACACTTTATATAGAGTTATATTTGTCTGTCTAATTTCCCTTGCCCTTGTCCATACTTAGGTGTCCCCATACTTAGGTGTTTCTTTCCCAGATCCTTTATTCTGTGTTTAGGTTTTGCTTATATTGGCTGTCAACTAATTTCTCTTAAGAAGTTGACTTTTATGTTATTAGAAACACGGAATGGAAAGAGTACTGGAGCAGAAGACAGCTGTCACATATTTCCAGTCCTGACTCACATTAATTTTCTGTGCCTTGGTTTTATTAACTACAAACTAAGAGAGGTATATTAGACTCTCTAAAGTTAGATTAGATTTTTAGAGTCATTCCAGCTCTAAGATGATTCAACTGCATTCTTTTCATTGTGAACTTTCTCCAATTTTTTGTCTTTAGTTAGTAGAATTGTTATAACTTCTGGTGGCAAGGACTGTAAAAGAAGGTTCCCTGGAAAAAGTAGCATAGAAAACATTGTTGAGACTGTCAGAGGAATTCTGTAGGGATTCTTCTGTGCAGGCCAACCATAACATAGTGTCACCTTTTACATTTTTTCTTTCTTAATTTTTTCAGACTTGTCCATTCTACTTCCTAAGGGCATCTCATTCATCCTTATTTTTGTTCCCACTGCTACTGGCCTTGTTAAGTCTCTCTCTCACTTTTACTACAATAATATAGTCTTTTTTTAAAAGTCTGGTCTCCATTTTAAACCCTCTTCAATATGTTTTCTGTTCATAGTAAGTGATTTTCCTAAATGAGGGGTCTTAATCATGACATATCTCTGCTCAAAAAATTTTGATGCCTCCTCATTGTCTACAAAGTCCAAACTTCTTACTAAGACTTAAAATTAAGGCCCTAAACAGTCTTCCCAACCTGGTCCATGATCCTGGTTCTATTGCTGCCTTCATCAACCCACTAGTCTCTGAATGTATGATGGACTCAATGGCCACTCTGCCTTTGCTGGTTGTGTTCCCTCTATCTGGATTGTTCTTCCTCCTTCCTCATTTCTTTTTGTCAAAATCCTATTTATCCTTTAAGTCTTAACTCAGCCACCTCCTCTGTGAAGCCATTTTATGGCTGGATTAATCTTTCATAACACTTTGTGTCCATTGTAGAGTAGGATTCATTCTTTTATTACGGTTTGTGTTTGATTTTCCCCAAAGACTTTTAAACTCCCTGAGGTGGAGCCTAAGAGTATTGCTCACCTATGAATTCCCCAAAGTGCTTACCTAAGCAGATAAGTATTCAGTACATGCTTTTTTTTGGATTCAATTCTCCTAAAGAATGGAAAGTTGATGAAGGAAGTTATAGTCACTTAATTGACAAGTGCTGTGATGTTGATAGTCCTGGGGAGAGTAAAAGGCAGCTGAAGTGGGGCACACAGGTTACAAGAATGCAATATCACATGCAGAAATGAGGGAAGGTGGGATGAGCAGAGAAGAATCTCAACTGGTCAGGAAACAGCCAGATAATGATTCCAGGATCCACTGGAGGTAAAAGAAGATAAGCAAAATTTAAAATATATGACATGAGGACAATCGCCTTTTCTGTACAGAGGCTTATTAGCTGTGAAGGGAAGACACTTATTTTAACTGGCTGGGCACTGGTGCTGAGAAGCTTTCAGTTTCTGAATATGTACAGGGATGTCTGCTGCTGAAGGAGAGATGGAGATGAGATTCACCGGGGCTTCAGGAGAAAATAGGCTAGTGTAAAAAGATGTTGTCTTTCAGATAATATAAGAAAAAAACAAGGCTGAGAAAATTGCGGTATCCTTCCACATGATTTGAGGAAAGTGACGTGTCTCAGTCAGGCCCAAGGTGCTCATGTTTGAGGCTCTCCATGCTGTTGATAACATGCAGACTGGTAGTCTGATGTATGTCTTCTAAGTTTCAAACCCCCTCCTAGTAATACTTCTAGAATTCCTTATGTTCAGTGAGTATTTAGAAAGATAGAATTCAGAACAATTTACTCTTATCTTATACTGCATTGATGGAGTGCTGGGCTCTGAGTAGCGGCTAGCCTTGTCATTCATTCAAGAAATATTGAGTGCCTACCACGTGTTAGATGAGCAAAATTAGACACAGCTCTACTTGGATGAAGTGTAGAGTGTAACAGGAAAGGCATGCCTTAGTCACATATTCAAAAACTAAATGTATAATTACAAAGTGTGATAAATGTCAAGAAACATAGTGTTATGAGAATATTCTGATCTCATCTGATAATGGGAATGCTGGCTCATCATTTAGTAACTTCGTTGGCTATTGTGTTCTTGGGCAATTACTTAACCACTTGTTGCCTCAGTTTCCTTTTTGATAAAATTGGAAAAATATAACCTGCTTCATAGGTGGCTTAGAATGGCATGTGGCATATGGTAAACATTCAATATGTTGTAGCTATTTATTATTATTGTTACTATTATTTTAGTGAATCAGAGCTCTAGTTCTAGTAGTTATTCCCTTTTTGTGGAATTTTAATGGATTAAAATTAAAATGGATTAAAATTAAAATGGATTAAAAAGATCTATTCTCTTATCTATTCTTTTGAGTAGTTTCTGTGGTTTCGTGTCACACAAAAATCTGGAATAAGTGTCACAAAAATAGTGGAACTTGATACATTAATTTTGTTCTGATCATTCCATCATATAATAACAAAAGCAAAAGAAAATCATCTTGGTTATCTGCTCTCACTCTTTCATTCATCCCACCCATATATTAAACATTTCTTAAGTAAATAAAGCTAGTTGCTGGGGGAGTGAAAAGATAAATTAGCATCAATTCCTGATCAGTCTCCCAGTCTAGTAGGAGTGACAGACAAGTACATAAACAGTTACAATGTAGCCAAAGAAGTTATATAATTGAGAACTGTACCAAATATAGCTGAGACACAATGGATCACTTCCATTCAAGTTGGGAAGATGAGAGAAAGCAAATGACAAGGCAGAGAGAGAGCCCTCCTGTCCTTTTCCTTATCTTACACATGTAGGTTATAAGAAATAAATTTCATTATAATTCTCATCCACAAGATATATGCTAGAGAGAGCTATGAAGATTTCTTATGGTATTCTGTTAATCAAAGTGCAATTTTATTAAGGAGATAAATATAACAATGATCATACTTTCAACTTGCACAGGCTCCAGACGCGCAGGCTCAGCGGCCATGCATGTGGGATCTTCCTGGACCGGGGCATGAACCCGTGTCCCCTGCATCGGCAGGCGGACTCTCAACCACTGCGCCACCAGGGAAGCCCCATACTTTCAACTTTTGACTGACTGTAGCAATCACATATAGTGAGTCTTGGCAAGTTTACACTATACCGTTCATTCAGTTGGTCAGCATGCCTCTCTATCCCTTTTTTTATCAAAAAAACTAATGATATTCTCATGTCCTTGGCTTATGGTTTTATACGTTATTTCCCTTAAACTACCCTCTTGCTCCTTATTTTATTCTTATATTCCCCTCTTACCCTTTGCTGGCAGTTTCACTGCTAATCCCCCTATCCTTCTGTCAGTTTTCAACAAAGAACAGAAGAATGTCCATTTAAAAAACACTCTAGGGCTTCCCTGGTGGCGCAGTGGTTGAGAGTCCGCCTGCCGATGCAGAGGACGCGGGTTCGTGCCCCGGTCCGGGAAGATCCCACATGCCGCAGAGTGGCTAGGCCCGTGAGCCATGGCCGCTGAGCCTGCGCGTCTGGAGCCTGTGTTCCGCAACGGGAGAGGCCACAACAATGAGAGGCCTGCATATCACAAATAAATAAATAAAAATAAAAAACACTCTGGAATTACAGATCACAGGATCTGGGAAAAAATAGGAAGAAGTAGCATATTATAATAGGGGGCACTGGTGACCATTTTTAATCTACATTATTGGAGGAAAGGGGAAGAAAGAAAAGATATGAACAGAGAAGTTTTTGAGAGCAGAATAAAAACAATTTAAACAGTTTCTGATGCATATTTCGCTTTACATCTATTTTGTAAAATTTTGACTCCAGAAGGTGAATTGACAGTAGAAAGCTAATATTTGTCAGTTGACAAAGAACTAGGTTTCACCAAAGCAGATTTATTTCACAGGTAAATATTTTGTATTTAAAAAGTAGGTGAGCAGAGTAATATAATGTCTGGGTTTAAAAGTTTCACTACCTGGTGGGAAAGGATAGAAATAATTATTCAAATGGAGAAAGGCAAGGTAAAGTAGATGGTAACATGGAAAAGAAAGGCATAGGCTCTGAAAGAAAAATGTAACGTTATAAGCACCAAATAATAGAAAGTAGTCTGTGATTTATTACACTTGACATAGATGGAAAGGATGACTATGTTCATATCCTTTATATCAAGAGGTAGAATGAAATGAAAAGTAGACAAAACAATGATGGCATGTGTTTTGCTTTGCAATAAGTTACTAAAGTCACCATAAATGTCTTTGGCAGCAAACACCTTTCCAGAAAAAGTTCACAGAAGAGGAGGCACAGTAGTGTCTATTTACTGAAATAGTCATGGAAAAAGACTTTTAGATGGGATGGCAGTGCTAAGGGGAAAAGATATGGGTCATCTATAGACACGAAACCAATCAAATCAAAAGGAAGAGAATGCAGATAAATGGAAAAGAGAAGATAAGAAAAGAAATGTACTTGGGGAAGCAGAAAATCTTCAGGGTTTAAGTGAGTAAATGTCAGGAGGATAAAAGAATATGAAACAAAAAGGAAGTAGCAAAATGAGAAATTGTGGAAAAAATATGTGTATCACAATTTCCCTGATTTCCAGCCCAGCTCACAGCCATTCTTTCCTGGGCCACCAGTTGTGGACCATCAGAAGTTAGCTCAGAGTCAGCCTTGAATAAAGGTCTACTGAATAAATCTTGATAATGCAATTCATCTAGCATTTGGGGAAAATGTAAATAAGGAAAGTGGAGGAAGACCTTTCCCTATGAAATACTCATTGAAATTCCTTGGAGATGAAAAGAAAGAGAATTCTGAAAGAATAAGCACTGAAGAACTAATTGTTGTAACCACTAGGAAATAGAAATGGTGACTTGGGCAAAGGGAGGTTTTCAATAATTATTTTCATCAGTTTTCTTTGAATTTTTATAGGAATATGTCATAATTTTCAAATTCAAAGATTTTTTTCAAAGCTATAATGGACTAAACTGTTGTTTACATATTGTTTAAATGGGAACTTTGTTAAGGCTATAGGACAAATTAATTGGTCAGGTAATGAATAAACGTATCACTTACTCCTACTTTCTTTTGTGAAAGAGACAGAAGACAGTTGAGAATGAGACTGAATCCAGTGAGCTATGTAAATTCTTCAAAGTATTTATTTTTTTGTGAAGACAATGGGTAGAGAATTTGAAGAATTTTGTTTTCCACCTTTTCCAGTTGTAACTCCTTCCCATTTGTAACTATATGTGCTCTGTTAGAAATCAAATAGTTGTTCAAGTGAAGATTACCAAGTTCTAGTAACAGATATTCTGATTCTGTAACATGGATTACATTTATTTTCATCTTTAAAATTTATATTATTTCTTTTAATGTTGAGTCATTTTAATATGTAATGTCCTGGAGGTATCTAGGTCAGTCAGAAAATCAGCTAGGCAGTTATATATATAATTCTGGATGGAGGTAAAATCTGGAATGTATAGGCATAAAGTTGTTCATTAAAGCCTTAGAAATGGATTAGATTGCCCAGAGGTAGTGGTTGTTGTTGTTATTATTATTATTATATATTTTTTTGCGGTACACGGGCCTCTCACTGTTGTGGTCTCTCCCGTTGCGGAGCACAGGCTCCGGACATGCAGGCTTAGCGGCCATGGCTCACGGGCCTAGCCGCTCCGCCGCATGTGGAATTCTCCTGGACCGGGGCACGAACCTGTGTCCCCTGTATCGGCATCGGCAGGCGGACTCTCAGCCACTGCGCCACCAAGGAAGCCCTATTATTATTATTTTTAAAGTATAGCAATAAAAGAAAATGGCTCACAGTTGAGCTATGACACACTTCAAATTTTAACATCCAAGCAGAAGAATCTATGCTGGCAAACAGTGCTGTGGAGGAGCAGCCGCAGGGAGAAGAAATAAAAGGAGAAGACCCTGATGTCAGGAACCCGAAATGAGAGTATCCTCAGAAATAAACACGAGTCACACCGCCTGCTCCTCCACCCATGCCCAGCACAGTCCCCAGGCAGGCAGTGGCATCCCAGCCCCTAACCTCAAGGCCCAACCTGTGCTCAGGGTAGACCATGGATCATTGGGCCCCCCCAGCTGGGCAAGCCTGGGCTTTCTAAGTCTTCGGTTTCTTCCTGCATACCAGGAGCCCCTGGCACTTCACATGTGTGCTCCAAGGGTCCAAATCATGGTGGCCAGCCCCATGACCCACATTTAAAATAAGCATCTTCTAGGACAAAGGTTGGCATACTTTATCTGTAAAGGGCCAGATAGTAAATATTTTAGGCTCTTTGTGTTAGAAGGTCTGGATTGTAATTCGTCAATTCTGCAAAAGCAGCTATAGCCAACATGTAAAATGTGCATGACGGTGTGCCAGTAAAACTTTTTTTTTTAACAGAAATAATTGGCAGAGTGAATTTGGCCCATGGGCACTAGTTTTCCCACCCTCCCTATCAAGATTCTTTTTAAATGGCCTTAGAAGACATTTTGAGGACATATACATTTATATACAATATTTTAGCTTAATGCAACTCACAATTGTTTTAAAAAATTCAGGGCAGGGGGATGTAAAAGGTGTCTTCCCTCCTTTAACAGGGATAGTTTTATATTAGGAACTGGAAAACTTAATTGCATGTGTAATAATGTAATTAAGGGGTTTTGTATACTAACTGTCAGCACTGAGCTATTACCACTATAGCCTGCTGTTTTGATGAAATGTCAATGGTGGAGTATTGCATGATGAAATGTCTCTGGCAATGTTGATGACAAAATGTCAATGGTAAGATGCTGCATGGAGGAACATTCCTACAATGAAATGTTGCATAACAAGATGTCCTTACAATGGAATGGTCAACAAACTGTCACCATGACAAAGGAATACACACATATACATAAGCACACACACCAAGAAATGACATGGCAACTTGGCTGCCTAATTACTTTCTATCTCATTTAAGTTGACAGAAAGACTTTTTACTTTTTAAATCAGAGAGTGCTAGCACATTTAAATGTCAAAAAGATTTTTCCCCTTTTTTTCTGGGACACTGCAGTGGCCCCTTTCATCTCTGTGCTTCTCACTGCAGAATGTTGCCAAGCAGGTGATCCTGGCATCTCTGAGTCAAGAGAGCTAGTTCAATCACCTGCTTTGCGTTCCCCACCTCTCCCACCTCCTTCCCAGTTGGAACAGTGAGTTCTCTGTGAAAGCTTCTGCAAATGATGACAAGGAGAGTTCTCAGAGAAAGCAACTGAGCTTTAATGCGAGTAAAACTGTTCCGAATGTAAAACACATTTGAAAATCTAAATGTGTGCCCCCCGAAACCACATCAATAGAACCTTTAATGATCTTCAGAACCAGCCTTTTCTCTTCCAGTCAGTGGGAAGATTGTTTCAAATCTGTTTGTGCCTGAAGCACTTTTGATTGTGACAGTCTTCTCATTCATGGGCTAAACATGGCGTCCCACTGGAAGTGCCATCAAGGTTCACAGCAATACAGTATGATATGAAAGCATAAACAGAAGTCGGAACTGCATTTCTCCTCTGAGATAACAAGTGCAACTAGATTTTCAGATCACCTATTATGCCATAAAAAATAAAAGGGAAAGGAAACTAAGACCTACTTTATGTCAGCTCCCTGGTTCATGGGAATGAAACTTACCAGGTCAATATGGAGCCCTTTAAATGACTTCTACAGACCGTATCTTGATCCTTGCTTTTGGCCAACTGTTAAAATTTTTCATACGATAAAAGTAGAGATATTAACATCAATATGAACTTCTTTCTGCTTTTTGTGGGTTGGTTACTCAAAATTGATTAAATAATGAATTTTTCACAACCTGCCTTAGTTTTTCCCTTTTGCTTTGAATCCCTGACCAAAAATAAAGGCTCAGCCATACCTAATGTTTGGGCTCTCCAACATACAGATTAAGACTTAAGATTCATGTAACCCTGTTTCTCACAGTAATGAGCTGACTGGATAAAATAACACTGGTTTTCTGTATAGATATATATACTTCACCCTCATTATAGAACTATTTCAAAAGCCAAGGATATTGAAAGTTATAACAGTAATGTCAGCCCTCATGATTAAATCATGAGGCACATGAGTTTTTCGTTTAAATTTTATGTTCTCATGATCTCAATATTTTTCATGCAAATCCTGTTATTTCTGCATCCTTTCACACTCCAGCTTAAATTGCTTGTCAATCGCCGTGCTCTTCTTGAGTGCAGCACTTCTGAGCTTCTCCAATACGATTTTATACATCTATTTATATCTACTTCTTTAGTATATTTTCCCTTAAAGAAGACATTGGTACAGCATTCCAAATCACATTTAATGAAGTCTTTTGAATTGGGAGCAGTGACTTTGGAGGCCAAAGGAGATGAGGCAAGAGCATTGGTTTGGTTAAGGGCTGGGGGTGAGGAGGAACTATAGGTTAATAGAGGAAGAAGCCCTTTTATATTTTAACATTTATAACATTTTTTAACATTATAACTAGAGTGCTTACACTAGAGATTGATTAGAGCAAAGGCAAAACTGCAGCTTAAGAGAGAAATACCATTAATTGGAAGATCATTACAACGTTAGGTAACAAAAAAGGGCGTTTGGAAAAACCCTCATAAAATAACCCTTGAAATCTCAAATCTTTCAAGGCATCCCAATTTTTCAGAACCTGTAAGTCTTCAATTTAAAATTTTTTGCCAAATGTTTTCTTTTCTTTTTAGTGAGTACTATTTCTGATTTCCATAATATATCCTGGTATCATCATGCACTTTGACCTTAGAAATCTAAGGGACAAATATGTTTCTGTCAGGTCAGTGCTCTTTTTCTTTCTGAATTTACAAGACTTGCACTATAGATATCTACAATTGCACAGACAAGTCTTAATCCCCTGTTACCAGTCCCCCTAGTGCTCCATCTTATTTTTTCATACAGGTGAACATATTGCCATGTACCTTGTAAAATCAGCTAATGTGCTTGCACGGAGCTGGAATGTCACTGGTATAAGAAGACATGCAGTAATGTGTGCTCATGTAGTTGAGGACACTTCTAATTGATTATACATTTATTTGCCACACCACTATTCTCCTTGGAATATTGCTTAAGAAAAAAATATTTGAATAATCTCATACTGTTTTAGGGATTCCTGATGTTTGCTAATGTATACACTGCAAAGCTTTATATTGCAAATGTGTTCTCAAATGTGTAAACTACTCACTGCTTTTTCCATGCATTTTTATATTCCAGAGGATCCTCTAGTGACAGAACATTTTCAATCATTACTTCTCTTTGGTGGAATCAATTACCTCCTGATAGATTCCCTTTCCAAGTTTAAAATTGCATTTAAAAACTCATCTCTCTTCTGAATTCTAATTGAATGTACTTTGAACTCTAGATTCTTTTAGTGAATATTTGTTTATAAATCTTCTATGATTTAAAGGGCTTATTAATACACTTATAAGCTGAGTGTAATAATCAACATATAATATGTAATTCCTTTGAGAATTTAGGTTTATTAAACAAAGATTTTATTTATTCTCAAGAGAAAGACCAAAATCATAATACTGACAAAGTAAAAACTGAAAAGTAATGATATATTTTAAACATACTTTGTTCTATCTACATGATTTTTTTAAAGTGATATTTGAGGACATTGAAAATAGATTTGCCTTTAATTGTCTCCCTCTTACACACAGAATCATATATAGTGGCTCATTTATATTCCTTATATTACAAAGCAGCCCATCAACTTTTCAGCCGTTATTATTTTGCAAACATACTAAGCTGCAATATAACCAAGAAGTGAGAAAGTAAGTAAAACATACCTTTAAATAAATATACTACTATGTGCAAACCTTTTATTGACAACTGTCATGTACAAAGCATTTTATTTATTTGTGTTATGATATTTGTTTTTTATAATAACCCAATGAGATGGGAATTTTTAAGCCTGGTTTTCAGGCGAGGAATATAGGAGTGGAGCTAAAATTACCTGTTGGAATTTACACAATTAATTAGCAACAGAGTTGGGATCTGAACCTAGATATAGCTCACTCCAAAGCTGTTCGCACTCTTTTTTTTTTTGCAGTACTCGGGCCTCTCGCTGTTGTGGCCTCTCCTATTGCGGAGCACAGGCTCCGGACGTGCAGGCTCAGCGGCCATGGCTCACGGGCCCAGCTTCTCTGCGGCATGTGAGATCTTCCCAGACCGGGGCACGAACCCGTGTCCCCTGCATCGGCAGGCGGACTCTCAAGCACTGCGCCACCAGGGAAGTCCCCGCACTCTTTTTTATATGGCACCCTATCTCTCAAGGTAGATGGTAAAACATCCTTGATTGAAAATGTGTTCAATTTTACCTATAGAAGAAATTTTTAGGGCTTCACTTAGCACCACATTTTTAATTTAAAAACAAATCTAACTGCTCACTTAACTTTTGTTTTTTCGTCTCTAATATTATATGCTGAATGGAAAGTGGATAGAGAGAAGACATTAGTAATAAGTACAGATCTGGCAACCTCTCTTAAGATCACATGGAAGACACACAGTGACATGCAATGGAAATAATGCAAATCTTTATTTCCAACCTCAGCACTCTGGAGGATTTAGCACTATTACAATAGTGGCAAAATCCAACTGCAGAAGTTAAACTGTAGAAAATCTATCCTAGCTCTTTCTGACTTGAGGTGAGTGCAAGACTGATCTTTTAAGTCAGTGTCACAAAATTTCAGCCCTTGGTCTTATTTAAAAATTTGGCTGGCTAGTGTCTTTAAAAATCTGAATTTGAATGCCTTCAAATTTTCAAATGTTTGCTTTCATCATAGGCCTTATCACAAACTATCATCTTACCCCAAACCTACTAAAATCACTTACATCAACTTTTTGGCCATGAAGATATTTGAGTTTGCGACTCTTATCCTGCTGTGTCATGTAAACATAAGCTCCTTTTCCTACCTACTCTAACTCTACCCATGGTTCTTTTTTAATTTATTTTTGGCTGTGTTGGGTCTTCGTTGCTGCACGTGGGCTTTCTCTAGTTTTGGTGAGCGGGGGCTGCTCTTCACTGCAGTGTGCGGGCTTCTTATTGTGGTGGCTTCTCTTGTTGCAGAGCACGGGCTCTAGGCGCGTGGGCTTCAGTACTTGTGGCAAACGGGCTTAGTAGCTGTGGCTCGCAGGCTCTAGAACGCAGGGTCAGTAGTTGTGGTGCATGGGCTTAGTTGCTCCGCGACACGTGGGATCTTCCCAGACCAGGGCTCGAACCCATTTCCCCTGCCTTGGCAGGCAGATTCTTAACCACTGTGCCACCGGGGAAGCCCTACCCATGGTTCTTCTGAAGTACCCAACAGGGTTAGGATTAGATTGAGATGATTTTACCTTGGGCACAAACTTTTAGATGGTACCAAAACACTCAGTCATCAAGATAAAGAGAGTTTGTTTTTTTTGCAGTACGTGAGCCTCTCACTGTTGTGGCCTCTCCCTTTGCGGAGCACAGGCTCTGGACGCACAGGCTCAGCGGCCATGGCCCACGGGCGCAGCTGCTCCCTGGCATGTGGGATCTTCCCGGACCAGGGCACAAACCCATGTCCCCTGCATCGGCAGGCGGACCCTCAACCACTGTGCCACCAGGGAAGCCCAAGATAAAGAGAGTTTTAATAAAATATTTTTTAAAAATAAAAAATAATCCAAAATTATTATGATAAACAAAATAGAGGCATTACCTAGTCCTTACTCTGGTATCCAAACTGCCCTCTAGAGACTATAATATTTTTATACTAATAGCTTAAAATCCAAGGCCCTCATTCTTACTTGGTTAGTCTCTGCTTCTTCTGCCTCATCTCCTAGACTGGAAAAAAAGCAGAGTAGCAACCAATCCTGATTAGAAGAGAACTCAAACAGCAAACCCATGTGGCTCTCTACAGAATAGGAGCCTACATTCAGTAAGCCTTGAAGAAATTTTCTGCATAGTTGATTTTTTTTTTTTTTTTTGCGGTACGCGGGCCTCTCACTGTTGTGGCTTCTCCCATCGCGGAGCACAGGCTCCGGACACGCAGGCTCAGCGGCCATGGTTCATGGGCCCAGCCGTTTTGCGGCATGTGGGATCTTCCCGGACCAGGGCACGAACCTGTGTCCCCTGCATCGGCAGGCGGACTCTCAACCACTGCGCCACCAAGGAAGCCGATAGTTGATAATTTTAAAACAATAATAGCTAACAATTATTGAGCATTTCTGTGGAGGCCCTGTGCTAGGCACTTTATTTGAATTATTTTTACTAATCCCTGACAACTATTGTATGTGATAGAGTTGCTGTTATGACCAATTTACGTATGAGTCTAAGTCACTTGCCAAATTAATACATTGTAGAGGAAGGACTTAAAGCAAGACATCAGAATCACAGAATATGCATTTTTAAGGAGATAACTAGAACTGACCCTGGGTCATAGATAGAAGGCTAAATGATTTTATCTTAAAAAGCAGGGAGGTGTTAAACTAAGAGAGCTTGTTATTTAAAACTGGTAGTTATCATGGGATAATACTGGGAGATTTTTAGCAGATTTTTTTTTTCTTTCTCACATCATCATTATCATCATCAACATCACCATAATCATTATTTTAATAATTGCATTGCAACTCTTCACTGGAACAAGGATATTCACTGTCTAAGGCAAGGGTCCCCAATCCCCGGGCCTGTTAAGGACTGGACAGCACAGCAGGAGGTGAGTGGCGGGCAAGTGAGCGTAGCTTCATCTGCTGCTCCCCATTGCTCTCCGTTGATCACATTACTGCCTGAACCATCCCCGTGACACCGCCCCGTCCGTGGAAAAATTGTCTTCCACAAAAGCGGTTCCTGGTACCAAAAATGTTGGGGACCGCTGGTCTAAGGAGGAGGACAGATATAGTCTAGGACAGAAAAAGTCATTTTTCTGTTTTAAATTTGAAGATTGATTTTTAAAATACTCCAGCAGAGACTCTGAACTTGAAAGCCACACCCCCTGCCATTTTTAATTGCTATATTTGATAAAAAGTAAGCACTTTTATTTCTAAAAGCTTGGCTTAAAAAATCAAGAGCCACAGTGTGGAGGACTCAGATCTGGTTGTAGCATAAATCAGAGCGAGGAGAACTCCAGGACGCTGTAAGAGCTCCCAAGGAGGTTAAAACCCTGACCAGGAGAATTGAGAGGGAAATTTGGAGAAGGTACTGTTGGAGTTAGGTGTGCTGAATTTCTGTATGTAAGAAAACAGCAAACGTTGTGGAGACACCCCACACTCAAGATGGTGCCTGAGAGGTAAAGTAGCCCTGACTGTGGGCCTGAGAATAGTGTTACGTGGTTTGGTATTATACGCCTCAGCAGTGTGCAGGGAAAACAACCATGACTATTGAAGTGAATGTATTTGGAGTGAAAAGAATGCAGAATGAGTGTACCTGAAAAGTGAAGGTCATGGCAGGACCTCAGACATCCTCAGTAGATAAATAGGGATAAGGCCCATGAAGCAGAGGCCATAGAGGATGGAGAGGACCACAGATTTATTGCAGCACTCCTCCATTACTCTGCCCCCCCCAACCCCGATTGTCCTTTGTGCCATGCTGTTATGTCAACCTTCCTTGGAGCCAGAACCATCCAGAGAGAAGGGAAGGTGAAGAGGGAGGTAGGAAATACTGTATTGACTGCATAGTGGTCTCAAAGAGATTTAAATGGGAAGCAATTTTGTCTGCGCTTGAATTTGCAAGATTGAAATTTCCTTAATCTTCAGAAATGGAGAACAGTGAAATAAGGTTATCACAGAGGAAAAATGGAAAGATATTATTGTATATTGGTGTTGTAATTGTAAATTTATAGCACCTATAGGAAAATAATTTAACAATGTTATGCCAATGTTATGGATAATCTTCAGTTATCTAGAAAATTAACCTGTGCTAAAGTGTGCTCTCTCACTATGATAGAAAGTTAGAGCATCATTTTGTGTACAAAACATCAATTAAATTTTGTTACCCACCCAACAATAGAATCAGAAGTGTAAATTTTAACATTCTAAAGATTTTAATATAATAATCATGTGTATTTTATTACTGCTGTATCTTGGGACTTAACAGGTATCAGATTCTACAAAATCCAATAAAAAAAAAGAGTAGGATATTTTTGTGATTAGACATCCACACTGATCTACTGTTTTCTCCAGTGTTTTTCAGGTTATCAATTAGGTTTGATGATTTTTTTGTTCATAAGTTCAGATTCATTTTCTGTATTAAAAATTCCTGTGGTGCATGTTAAGGGGTTTGACATATTTCTCACTCAAAAATCAGCCCATATTTAAATTGTTAGTAGCACAATGGAAATCAGCAGAGGGAAAATGGAGGAATTGGAGTAAAGACAGTGTCTGGTAGAAAAAAGTCACTCTTTTTGGTTATTTTTCCAAACCTAAACACTTATGAATGTTACAACACCAGACTCTGAGCTGCTTTGTTATAAACTTCTTTTAGCTACATGCTCAAGGTGAGGAAACGTTTCATTTGTATAGGAGTATGTGCTTCTGGGATTCATGTTATCTACTAGAGGAACAGCAAACTTTCTGATAAATCACAGGAAGAAATGTGAAAATTTTAAGGAGCACAAAAAATAGAAATTCAAAGAAAATGCTATGCCTTGGCAAAGAGATTTCAGACATTAATACTGAATTTTTGTCTATTGGGATAATTTTTTCTCCAATATGTTGAAGGAAAGTTAAGCCTATAGTGATACGATATGAAAACTACAAATACTAGTAATCAGTAAAAACTTTCTCTTTTCTGAAATCAAGGCAAGCTACTCTGGCAAACTTCAGCTACCTTAAAGTAAAGATCCTCCTATCTCACATATTTCTTTTAATAATTATTTGATAATTTAAAAAGTTAAATTGTAAAATTTCCTACTTTGAACTAAGCAACATATTATTTTGACTCAGGATAATAAAAGAAAAGCATCCCTCCTCTATTATATATTTGGAAACATCACCTGTTATCTGATAGAATAATTATTGTTATTTTGGTTTCTAGATTAAAAGCAAAGGGCAGGTAGAATGCAAGTAGGGATTGCTGGGAAGAAGGCCAGAGGAAATTAGAATTAGAAATGTAAAATGTGAACAAGAGTTTGAGGAAAAACAAAGCCACTCTGTTTGGAAAAGGTTGAAATCTCATTATTTTGCAAGAGGTACATTAACAACTTCAAAAGCTTCAGGAATTCCAGGTAATCAAGAGTCTTAGAAGCTCACCGAGCCAGCTTGCTTCTTCCCATGAATGCTGCCTCTATAAAGCAGATTTTTCATTTTCACATTAATAGCATGGTTGAGAAGCTCTTGATAGAACAGCTTCTGGGGGAATGGAATTTGTCTGAAGAAGAAATAAGCCTGGAAAAGCCAGAATAGCCATAACTAAAGGCTGACATTTACTTCTCTACCAGGGCTTTTTTGGGTAGGTTGGGGGGTAGCCGGTTTTGAAATCGTGGTATGTTCTGACAATTTAGGATTCCTGAAATTATTGGGGATCAGAAAGAAAAGGATCTTTAAAAATCTCTTGTGAGGATGTTTTATTTCTTTAATTAAGTAAAATGTTTAAAGAGACAGAAAAAACTTGCCTGCTGTCTCCCAGGATTTCTCTGAGTCGTATTCATGATAAATCTCTAGCGCTTTTCCTCTCTGTCTTCTATTACTCTCTTAGTTGCTGACTGTAGCCTGAGGTAAAGTGATTGCTGTTCCCTGTCTCTTCATTTCCATCTCCTAACTGTGCTCCTTGATCACTGCTCTCCTACCTTTGCACATTTTCTCCCTGATGTTCTCATTTCTTCATAGCACCATTTCAAGTGTAGATTTCCCTGGTGTAGAAATATAGCATGGTCTGAAAACAAAACAGAACAGAATTCTATATTGATGTAGATAGCCCAGACAATGCAGTGAGATCTTTTAACATGAAAAGCCAGAACCCAAAAAGAAAGAAAGGGAAAAAACAAGTAAATAAAGCAAAGAAGACCTAACATCAAGGTGCACCTTAATTTTCCTCAGACTTTCAACTCATTATGGCCCCAAACAATTTTCTCTGTAAACACGCAAAGGAAGGTTTGTATTTAGAGGAGTGTTTACAGGGTTATGAACAGTTCCCTGGAGCACTGGGAAATATTAAACTTGATCACATTCTTTTCTTACCTCGTTTGATACACTATGTTGAAGTAAGGGCAAAAAGTTACTTCTGGCTTTATAACTCCCGATACTAAAGCTTTAATATATTATATTAAATTTTATAAAATTCATGTAAATAAAATTAATACCATATATACTGTTTTGTAGTTTTATTATTTTTTAAAATTTAAAGTAATACATACACAGTTAATAAACAAAAATGGTATTAAAATCATTTCTAACAAAGCAGACTTCTCTGCTTTGCCCTTCCTTATTCTCTGCCTTGCAACTCTTTTTAACCATTTCTTCTGTGTGTTTGTGTTCATATTCTAAACAATATAATAATATTGCTAATTCTTGATTTATGTAGTTTAGGCCTCCTCCATTGACTTCTGAGTTAGCTCTCTTCTGGCTTCCTCTCTGTTTCTCCTTTATTATTCCAATATCAGCATGTCCCAGTTTGAAGTTAAAGTTATATTTACTTTTTATATTATTCTGAATAAATACTGTTCACTGTAGAGCCAAGGAGCATAACTGTTTGCTTTTCTGAATAATTTTTTTTAAGTGTCAATAATTCCCTTATTGTTCTTATTTGTCTAGTTTTCTGTGGACCAGAAAACGTTGTTCTTCTCACAACCTCCAACAGCCTTCAGTAGTTTCTGCATGATCAAATATATCAGATTATTTTTGTACTACGTTTTGTTTCCTCCAGCAGTTTCCCTCCAGAACAGATTCTTATCTTATTGCTCCAGTATTGACTCCTAATTTTCTAGGCCTGCTATGCAGCTGTGATCCTGGAAATTCCTTGACTCCTGTTGTTGGAGCTCTATTTCTTGATTTCATGTCTTCCTTATCGGTTGCCTTTGCATGTTAAAAAAAAAACAACAACAATTGAATGAGAGTTTTACTTATTTATTTTTGGATGAATTTATTGAAAATGTTGATGATGGCATTATTCTATCATATTGTGCTTTGGAAACAAGAATATCTTAAGGCTCTAGGCACACAGAATAGTAACTGACCCTTGAGTTTCTTCTTATTGTTATTAACCTAGTCAAGTGCCTTCATAAGGTACTTGATAAAATTTCTAAAGAAAGTAATAATCTGGAAATGTAAATATATTAAAATTTTATAATCTTTATATTACTGGGAAATTATATCATTGGGTTTATCTGATATGAGAACTAAAAGTATTAAATTTTACAAATCAGCTGGAAGATTTTTTTATAAGGTCACTGACATGAAGCTACACATATATGTGTATATATGTGTGTGTGTGCGTATATATACATACATTACTTAAAAGTGGTGGGGAGGAAACTAACATCAATTGAGTATCTGCTACGTTTGCACAAAATTCTTTTACAGGCAATATTGCTTTTATTTCTCTGAGGGGCTACATGGTGTACTTGATGAAATATGGACGTTGAAATTAACAGTCATTTTTTTTTTTTTTTTTTTTTTCGATATGCAGGCGTCTCACTGTTGTGGCCTCTCCCGCTGCGGAGCACAGGCTCCAGATGCGCAGGCCCAGCGGCCATGGCTCACGGGCCCAGCCGATCCGCGGCATGTGGGATCCTCCCAGACCAGGGCACAAACCCGTGTCGCCTGCATCGGCAGGCAGACTCTCAACCACTGCGCCACCAGGGAAGCCCAACAGTCATGGTTTTGAATCCCAGTCATGACATTTATGAACTGTGTGATCTTGACTAAATTACTTAACTTAATAATGCCCCCAGTTTCTTTACTTTTAAAATGAAGTTTACAATATCTACCTCGTGAGGGATTGTTCAAAGTATTAAATGAGGTAATATGGGTAAGGTGACTAGCACATACTACTACTTCTATTAATACAACTATAATATGACTGCCATGCTCCTACAGTTACTACTATAACAACAACAACAACAACTACTACTACTATAGCTAATACTGCATTTTATAGGCAAAGAAACTAAGAGCTTAGACAGGTTAATAAATTTATTCAAGATCACATTCCTGGTAAGTAGAAGAACAGGGATTTGAAATTGGATCTTTCTGACTGACTCTAAAACCTTTCCAATACACCGCACACTCTTTATTAAAAGCAAACAAAACCATCACATCATTTTAGACCTTTTGGGCTGCAAAATAATAAACATTTCACTGAACTCTGTAAGGGGTGAAGTGGCTCAGAAGGACGATCTTAACTGTGTTTAGAAAGCTGATCCCTGTAAGATTTGGAACAGAGGATAGAAAGTCTCTTGCTGGAATGTTTAACAGAACATTGGTTTCTGGTTTCCTATTGACCAAGTGTAGGACCAATTATGGATCAAAAATGATGACTGGGGCTTCCCTGGTGGCGCAGTGGTTGAGACTCCGCCTGCTGATGTAGGAGACACGGGTTCATGCCCCGGTCCTGGAAGATCCCACATGTCGCAGAGCGGCTGGGCCCGTGAGCCATGGCCGCTGAGCCTGCGCATCCAGAACCTGTGCTCCACAACGGGAGAGGCCACAACAGTGAGAGGCCCGCGTACAGAAAAAAAAAAAAAAAATGATGACTGATTTTTTTTTTTATTGTATCTTTGACATTTTGTGTATTATGTTATGAGATGCTAGGTCATGTTTAAATCTTATGTTTGAGCAGCTCTCCTTGTGATACCATGTGGGTGGGCGAAGGGGGACACAAGACCACTTCATTATTGCCAACTGGGAGTACAAGCCTAGGTACTCCTCTGCTGATCATCGGCAGGGGCAGAGGAGTGCCTGCTTACTGCTGAGAGGGGCTAATGACAGGCTTCTTAAGAGACCTATGCTGATCCCTCCAGGGCTGGGAGGGGGAGGGTCTCCTTGTTACTGTATGGACACCGTGGTGTAGTGGGAGAGGCTTGTTACTTCTGGAAAGTGAGAAAAATCCAGGCTTCCCATGAGGCCTCCTCTGATACGACTTTGGTGGAGAGAAGGAGGGATAAGATCATCACCATTGGTTGGGACTGAGAGTCCCAGATCCCATGTGGTCTCCACTGGCACCACAAAGTGAGGAGGTTTTTTATCTCCAGGCCAGCATGTAAGTCCCAGCTCTAACGCCACCCTGGCAGGGATGGACATTTCATTGCCACCAGGTAAGGATGTAAGTTTAGGTTCACCACTTGCCCTTTGTTGCTCAGAGTGGGAATGAGGCCACAGTTTTTTCTTTTCTTTTTTTTTTTTCAGTTTTAGTAAGATATTGACAAATAACATTAGGTTTGTTGTGATGATTTTATATATGTATGTATTATGAAATGATTAACATAATAAGGTTAGTTAACACATCCATCACCTCACATAGTTACCTTTTTTCTTTTTGTATATGTGTGTGGCGAGAACATTTAAGGCTTACCTTTTAGCAAGTTTCAAGTATACAGTACAGTATTGTTAATAATAGTCACAATACTCCATGTTAGATGCCCAGAACTTACTTATGATTGAAAGTTTGTACCCTTGACCAACATCACCCTATTTCCCCCATCTCCCTACATTTTTTTCCATGGTGTTTGACTGGAGTGGATCAGTTATTGTTTAAAAGTTTTCTTGCTATGCTGCCCTTGCCTAGTCCTTTGTCTAGAGAGAGCATGCTTTTGTAGGGACATTTTTGGTCTGCACCTACAGGCATTTCTGCTTTGCTGCTTCTCTAGCATCCGGTATGGGATATACAAGCCCAAAAGAAAACCCAGTGAATTCACTGCCATGTTGTTCCTCAGGTCCCAAGATCCCCAGTTGGTCTGCCTCTTTCCTCCCCTTATAGTTATATGTTTGTTTTATATGAAGTATCCAGAGGTTTAGTATTTCTGAGTAGGAACAATAGAGAGAAGCACATCTACCCCATATCAGATGAGATATCTAGAACTGGAAGTTCTGAACTGACTTTCAAGTCCTATGCTTTTCATTGAATCCAGTAACAAAATTGGGACACTTCACTCAGAGAATTGTATGAAAACATGAACGCAGAGTTTGTTCTTAGGTGTATACTGTTACTTCTGAACCTCATACAGTACATATCATTTCTGTGTGATCCTCAGAGTATGCTAAATGAAATGGTCAGGGAGAATGGTAAATGAGATGTTTAGGGGGGTGAGATTATTGAGCTATGACGTGGTCCCTTGATAGGTGGCATTAACTCAACTGGAGATATGTTAGGAATACAAATATCCATCCTCACCTAAGTAATTAAAGAACTCTGGGGGTGGGACCCAGCAATCTGTTTTTAAACAAGCCCTCAGGTGATTTGGAGGTTAGCTAAAATTTGAAGAACCAGTGAGATCCGGGAATACCTGAGACATCTGCAGTTTAGTACGGCCTGCTGGTAGGAGAGTGAGTACTCCAGAGCCCAGATGTTAATACACTGTGCTGTACGTGGGTGACCTTGTTTTGGAAACTTCTCCTGCAAACTTGTCTTCCTCATTCTTAATTTTGTGGGTAAACAAGGGAAAAGAAAGTAGGCATACTCAATGTTGAAGTTATAATTTGCCTGTACAATCTTGGAGTGGATAGACAACCAAATCTACTTATTTCCACATGAGAAATATCAATATAGTCAGAAACTGCCTTACATTTAACTTTCAGAAGAAGAGGAACGTTAAGGGATCCTTGTGTAAAATATACTTAAAATTCCACTACTGAAATTATTTGAAGAAATTGGCAACTTCCAAATGAAGAAGCAACACATAAGTCTGCCTTTTCCTTTGTAACAGAGGAGGAATGCATTGAAAACTAATAGACTCTAAGCCTCTGTTTGAAGAAGATCCACGATATGCAAAGAAGCCATAATGAGAGGGGATGCTGATGGGGACTCAAGTGGGAGTGCGCCAGAATAAACTTGGCTGCCCTGTGAGTTTATCTAGGACTTGCGGTAAGTAGGATCAGTGTATTGTAATGCTACGGGTGCCCACCTATAAATGGTTGATTTTGGCTGAGTTGATTATTTTCATCCTGTATTACACAGCACTGGAATTTAGCAATAATCCTGTGACTTTGTAAGCAGAGGAGCATCTAGCTTTTAAGTAAGACTGTTTTCTCTGTGTTAAGGCAAAAAGTACAAACAATACATGGTAAGGGACATTCTCTAACTCAGTAAGCATTATATTTATTATTATTTTTTAAGGATCTCATAATTCCAGGTGGTCTTTCAACATTGTTATTCGTCATGATCTACCTTAAGGATCCTGTAATGTTTAAAATTTCTTGGCCCTCAGGGGCAGATAGAATCACATCTCACTTGCTCCCCTAAAAGGCACCAAATCACATTACACCAAAAGGCTCCTTAGAGTACAGCTCTTTGCCAATTACTTGAATTATTTTCAGCCACTTTGGCACATTTCCCCTCCAGACGAAATGAAAACCTTTTCGTTTGCACCAGTGAAGGATTTCATATTTCTTAGTGCCTCCACATACACAGTATAATGAGAATAAAAGCTTCTCTTCCACACAGATCTTTCCTATGATGCCATAATGCAGGGAAAATAACATCCATTTCTAACACGTGAAGCCCACATATTTTCTAAAGAATAAGAGAAAGACATTAACATTACACAAGAAAACTATTTGCTCTTTGCTTTAAATTTCCAAATTTGAACACATCAGAGATTCCAGACTTCAAAACTACATACATCTGTGCTGAGGTGTGGACCCTCTAAGGTGCCTCATTATTGGCACTGAAAGCTGGTTTCATGAAACACCTGTTCTGAGTAAGCAATGTGATCAGAGAGTGTCAGCAGGGCAGACAGATTTTAAATGGAAGACTGTTACTTACCCAAAAGCCATTTGGAAGCTAAAAACCGCAATATCAGCAAACCAGCAACAATAACTTAAATATCCCCAAGTACATTATTAACACTTCAACCCTCTAAAGATTAGATGACTTCTTTTTAAAAGATTTTGTGTCTCAAGAGAACAAATTGTTTCTCCACATTTATCATTTTATAAAAACATTTTTTTCCACTGATAGCCTTACTTATCTTTTGTTATTCCCAGTTGCCCTTTATTTTTCCTTCTGATTTGTGTTATTTCCTTTCCACCAGTGCCTACAGCAGTGTTCATTGAAATCACTACCCATTGCTCAGTATTCTTCCCTGATCTCAATAGCACAGCCTTTAGGATTAAATCTCTTGCCTACAGCATTAAGAACTGAGGAGAAAAAATCACTACTCATTGCTTTGCTTGCAGTTCTCATTTGGACTAGTGCTTGCAGAAATTGAACTGAACTTTCTTCACTGTTACTGCATCTGTAAGGTAATTGCCTAAACTTGTTGAGCCAATTGGAATTGCTGTTCTTGAGTTTTGCAAACGTGAAGAATCTGATGAAGCAATTTGTAAGCTATATGTGGTACATCCCTCTTTCCCCACTCAAAGTCATATTGCTCTCTGTAGGATTTTGTATGACCCTTCTGAAACATTACACTCCAGAATTCTGTTTAAAAGCTCCAAACATTAGTGTTTTAAAAAAAATCATTCCTATTTATGGGATCATTTTCGTTGCACAGTTTTTATATTAAATGAAAGGGACTTGAAACTCTTTAGCACTTTCTCTAGTGTTTTGGGTAACTCAAAGAAATAGCTTTTTTTTTTTTTTTTTTTTTAACATCTTTATTGGGGTATAATTGCTTCACAATAGTGTGTCAGTTTCTGATCTATAACAAAGTGAATCAGCCATACATATACATGTGCTCCCATGTGTCTTCCCTCTTGCGTCTCCCTCCCTCCCACTCTCCCCCTCCCACCCCTCCAGGCTGTCCCAAAGCCCCGAGCTAATATCCCTGTGCCTTGCGGCTGCTTCCCCCTAGCTATCTACCTTACTACGTTTGTTAGTGTGTATATGTCCATGACTCTTTCTCGCCCTGTCAAAACTCACCCTTCCCCCTCCCCATATCCTCAAGTCCGTTCTCCAGTAGGTCTGCGCCTCTATTCCTATCTTATCCCTAGGTTCTTCATGACATTTTTTCCCCTTAAATTCCATATATATGTGTTAGCATACGGTATTTGTCTTTGTCTTTCTGACTTACTTCACTCTGTATGACAGACTCTAGGTCTATCCATCTCATTACAAATAACTCAATTTCATTTCTTTTTAAGGCTGAGTAATATTCCATTGTGTATATGTGCCACATCTTCTTTATCCATTCGTCCAATGATGGGCGCTTAGGTTCTTTCCATCTCCGGGCTATTGTAAATAGAGCTGCAATGAACATTTTGGTACATGACTCTCTTTGAATTTTGGTTTTCTCAGGGTATATGCCCAGTAGTGGGATTGCTGGGTCATATGGTAATTCTATTTGTAGTTTTTTAAGGAACCTCCATACTGTTCTCCATAGTGGCTGAACCAATTCACATTCCCACCAGCAGTGCAAGAGTGTCCCCTTTTCTCCACACCCTCTCCAGCATTTATTGTTTCTAGATTTTTTGATGATGGCCATTCTGACTGGTGTGAGATGATATCTCATTGTAGTTTTGATTTGCATTTCTCTAATGATTAATGATGTTGAGCATTCTTTCATGTGTTTGTTGGCATTCTGTATATCTTCTTTGGAGAAATGTCTGTTTAGGTCTTCTGCCCATTTTTGGATGGGGTTGTTTGTTTTTTTGTTATTGAGCTGCATGAGCTGCTTGTAAATTTTGGAGATTAATCCTTTGTCAGTTGCTTCATTTGCAAATGTTTTCTCCCATTCTGAGGGTTGTCTTTTGGTCTTGATTATGGTTTCCTTTGCTGTGCAAAAGCTTTGAAGTTTCATTAGGTCCCATTTGTTTATTTTTGTTTTTATTTCCATTACTCTAGGAGGTGGGTCAGAAAGGATCTTGCTGTGATTTATGTCATAGAGTGTTCTTCCTATGTTTTCCTCTAAGAGTTTGATAGTTTCTGGCCTTACATTTAGGTCTTTAATCCATTTTGAGCTTATTTTTGTGTATGGTGTTAGGGAGTGATCTAATCTCATACTTTTACATGTAACTGTCCAGTTTTCCCAGCACCATTTATTGAAGAGGCTGTCCTTTCTCCACTGTACATTCCTGCCTCCTTTATCAAAGATAAGGTGTCCATATGTGCGTGGGTTAATCTCTGGGCTTTCTATCCTGTTCCACTGATCTATCTTTCTGTTTTTGTGCCAGTACCATACTGTCTTGATTACTGTTGCTTTGTAGTATAGTCTGAAGTCAGGGAGCCTGATTCCTCCAGCTCCTTTTTTCGTTCTCAAGATTGCTTTGGCTATTCGGGGTCTTTTGTGTTTCCATACAAATTGCGAAATTTTTTGTTCTAGTTCTGTGAAAAATGCCAGTGGTAGTTTGATAGGGATTGCATTGAATCTGTAGATTGCTTTGGGTACTAGAGTCATTTTCACAATGTTGATTCTTCCCATCCAAGAACATGGTATATCTCTCCATCTATTTGTATCATCTTTAATTTCTTTCATCAGTGTCTTATAATTTTCTGCATACAGGTCTTTCGTATCCTTAGGTAGGTTTATTCCTAGATATTTTATTCTTTTTGTTGCAATGGTAAATGGGAGTGTTTTCTTGATTTCACTTTCAGATTTTTCATCATTAGTATATAGGAATGCCAGAGATTTCTGTGCATTAATCTTGTATCCTGCTACTTTACCAAATTCATTGATTAGCTCTAGTAGTTTTCTGGTAGCATCTTTAGGATTCTCTATGTATAGTATCATGTCATCTGCAAACAGTGACAGCTTTACTTCTTCTTTTCTGATGTGGATTCCTTTTATTTCCTTTTCTTCTCTGATTGCTGTGGCTAAAACTTCCAAAACTATGTTGAATAAGAGTGGTGAGAGTGGGCAACCTTGTCTTGTTCCTGATCTTAGTGGAAATGCTTTCAGTTTTTCACCATTGAGGATGATGTTTGCTGTGGGCTCGTCATATATGGCCTTTATTATGTTGAGGAAAGTTCCCTCTATGCCTACTTTCTGGAGGGTTTTTATCATAAATGGGTGTTGAATTTTGTCGAAAGCTTTCTCTGCATCTATTGAGATGATCATATGGTTTTTCTCCTTCATTTTGTTAATATGGTTTATCACATTGATAGATTTGCGTATATTGAAGAATCCTTGCATTCCTGGAATAAACCCCACTTGATCATGGTGTATGATCCTTTTAATGTGCTGTTGGATTCTGTTTGCTAGTATTTTGTTGAGGATTTTTGCATCTATGTTCATCAGTGATATTGGCCTGTAGTTTTCTTTCTTTGTGACATCCTTGTCTGGTTTTGGTATCAAGGTGATGGTGGCCTCGTAGAAGGAATTTGGGAGTGTTCCTCCCTCTGCTATATTTTGGAAGAGTTCGAGAAGGATAGGTGTTAGCTCTTCTCTAAACGTTTGATAGAATTCACCTGTGAAGCCATCTGGTCCTGGGCTTTTGTTTGTTGGAAGATTTTTAATCACAGTTTCAATTTCAGTGCTTGTGATTGGTCTGTTCATATTTTCTATTTCTTCCTGATTCAGTCTTGGCAGGTTGTGCATTTCTAAGAATTTGTCCATTTCTTCCAGATTGTCCATTTTATTGGCATAGAGTTGCTTGTAGTAATCTCTCATGATTTTTTTAATTTCTGCAGTGTCAGTTGTTATTTCTCCTTTCTCATTTCTAATTCTATTGATTTGAGTCTTCTCCCTTTTTTTCTTGATGAGTCTGGCTAGTGGTTTATCTATTTTGTTTATCTTCTCAAAGAACCAGCTTTTAGTTTTATTGATCTTTGCTATCGTTTCCTTCATTTCTTTTTCATTTATTTCTGATCTGATTTTTATGATTTCTTTCCTTCTGCTAGCTTTGGGGCTTTTTTGTTCTTCTTTCTCTAATTGCTTGAGGTGCAAGGTTAGGTTGTTTATTCGAGATGTTTCCTGCTTCTTAAGGTGGGCTTGTATTGCTATAAACTTCCCCCTTAGAACTGCTTTTGCTGCATCCCATAGGTTTTGGGTCGTTGTGTCTCCATTGTCATTTGTTTCTAGGTATTTTTTTATTTCCTCTTTGATTTCTTCAGTGATCACTTCATTATTAAGTAGTGTATTGTTTAGCCTCCATGTGTTTGTATATTTTACAGATCTTTTCCTGTAATTGATATCTAGTCTCATGGCGTTGTGGTCAGAAAAGATACTTGATACAATTTCAATTTTCTTAAATTTACCAAGGCTTGATTTGTGACCCAAGATATGATCTATCCTGGAGAATGTTCCATGAGCACTTGAGAAAAATGTGTATTCTGTTGTTTTTGGATGGAGTGTCCTATAAATATCAATTAAGTCCATCTTGTTTAATGTATCATTTAAAGCTTGTGTTTCCTTATTTATTTTCATTTTGGATGATCTGTCCATGGGTGAAAGTGGGGTGTTAAAGTCCCCTACTATGAATGTGTTACTGTCAATTTCCCCTTTTATGGCTGTTAGTATTTGCCTTACGTATTGAGGTGCTCCTATGTTGGGTGCATAAATATTTACAATTGTTATATCTTCTTCTTGGATCGATCCCTTGATCATTATGTAGTGTCCTTCTTTATCCCTTTTAATAGTCCTTATTTTAAAGTCTATTTTGTCTGATATGAGAATTGCTACTCCAGCTTTCTTTTGGTTTCCATTTGCATGGAATATCTTTTTCCATCCCCTTACTTTCAGTCTGTATGTGTCTCTAGGTCTGAGGTGGGTCTCTTGTAGACAGCATATATAAGGGTCTTGTTTTTGTATCCATTCAGCCAATCTGTGTCTTTTGGTGGGAGCATTTAGTCCATTTACATTTAAGGTAATTATCGATATGTATGTTCGTATTCCCATTTTCTATATTGTTTTGGGTTCGTTATTATAGGTTGTTTCCTTCTTTTGCATTTCTTATCTAGAGAAGTTCCTTTAGCATTTGTTGTAAAGCTGGTTTGGTGGTGCTGAACTCTCTCAGCTTTTGCTGGTCTGTAAAGGTTTTAATTTCTCCATCAAATCTGAATGAGATCCTTGCTGGGTAGAGTAGTCTTGGTTGCAGGTTTTTCTCCTTCATCACTTTCAGTATGTCCTGCCACTCCCTTCTGGCTTGTAGGGTTTCTGCTGAGAGATCAGCTGTTAACCTTATGGGGATTCCCTTGTGTGTTATTTGTTGTTTTTCCCTTGCTGCTTTTAATATGCTTTCTTTGTATTTAATTTTTGATAGTTTGATTAATATGTGTCTTGGCGTATTTCTCCTTGGATTTATCCTGTATGGGACTCTCTGTGCTTCCTGGACTTGATTAACTATTTCCTTTCCCATATTAGGGAAGTTTTCAACTATAATCTCTTCAAATATTTTCTCAGTCCCTTTCTTTTTTTCTTCTTCTTCTGGAACCCCTATAATTCGAATGTTGGTGCGTTTAATGTTGTCCCAGAGCTCTCTGAGACTGTCCTCAGTTCTTTTCATTCTTTTTTCTTTATTCTGCTCTGCAGTAGTTATTTCCACTACTTTATCTTCCAGGTCACTTATCCGTTCTTCTGCCTCAGTTATTCTGCTATTGATCCTATCTAGAGTACTTTTAATTTCATTTATTGCATTGTTCATCATTGCTTGTTTCATCTTTAGTTCTTGTAGGTCCTTGTTAACTGTTTCTTGCATTTTGTCCATTCTACTTCCAAGATTTCGGATCATCCTTACTATCATTATTCTGAATTCTTTTTCAGGTAGATTGCCTATTTCCTCTTCATTTGTTAGGTCTGGTGGGTTTTTATCTTGCTCCTTCATCTGCTGTGTGTTTTTCTGTCTTCTCATTTTGCTTATCTTACTGTGTTTGGGGTCTCCTTTTTGCAGGCTGCACGTTCGTAGTTCCCGTTGTTTTTGATGTCTGTCTCCAGTGGCTAAGGTTGTTTCAGCGGGTTGTGTAGGCTTCCTGGTGGAGGGGACTAGTGCCTGTGTTGTGCTGGATGAGGCTGGATCTTGTCTCTCTAGTGGGCAGGTTCACGTCTGGTGGTGTGTTTTGGGGTGTCTGTGGCCTTGTTATGATTTTCGGCAGCCTCTCTGCTAATGGGTGGGGTTGTGTTCCTGTTTTGCTAGTTGTTTGGCATAGGTTGTCCAGCAGTGTGGCTTGCTGGTCGTTGAGTGAAGCTGGGTGCTGGTGTTAAGATGGAGGTCTCTGGGAGATTTCCACCGTTTAATATTATGTGGAGCTGGGAGGTCTCTTGTTGATCAGTGTCCTGAAGTTGGCTCTCCTACCTCAGAGGCAGAGCCCTACCTCCTGGGCTGGAGCACCAAGAGCCTTTCATCCACACGGCTCAGAATAAAAGGGAGGAAAAGTAGAGAGAATTATTAGAAGTATGAGGAAAGAAAGAAGGAAAGGAGGAAAGGAAGGAAGGAAGAAAGAAGCAAGGAAGGAAAGAAAGGAGGGAGGGAGGGAGGAAGGAAGGAAGGAAGGAGGGAAAGAAGGAGAAAATGTGGAGAGAATTAGTAGAAGTATGAGGAAAGAAAGAGGGAAAGGAGGAAAGGAAGGAAGGAAGAAAGAAGCAAAGAAGGAAAGAAAGGAGGGAGGGAGGGAGGGAGGGAGGAAGGAAGGAAAGAAGGAGGGAAAGAAGGAGAAAATGTAGAGAGAATTAGTAGAAGTTTGAGGAAAGAGAGAAGGAAAGGAGGAAAGGAAGGAAGGAAGAAAGAAGCAAAGAAGGAAAGAAAGGAGGGAGGGAGGGAGGAAGGAAGGAAGGTAGGAGGGAAAGAAGGAGAAAATGTAGAGAGAATTAGTAGAAGTATGAGGAAAGAAAGAAGGAAAGGAGGAAAGGAAGGAAGAAAGAAGCAAAGAAGGAAAGAAAGGGAGGGAGGGAGGAAGGAAGGAAGGAAGGAGGGAAAGAAGGAGAAAATGTAGAGAGAATTAGTAGAAGTTTGAGGAAAGAAAGAAGGAAAGGAGGAAAGGAGGAAAGGAAGGAAGGAAGAAAGAAGCAAAGAAGGAAAGAAAGGAGGGAGGGAGGGAGGGAGGAAGGGAGGAAGGAAGGAGGGAAAGAAGGAAAAAAGACACAAAGAAAGAAGATACAGTAAAAATAAAATAAAGTATAATATAGTTATTGTACTAAAAAATATTTAGAAAGAAAAAAAAAAAAAAAAGAACAGATAGAACCCTAGGACAAATGTTGGAAACAAAGCTATACAGAGAAAATCTTACACAGAAGCATACACATACGTGTTCACAAAGAGAGACAAAGGGGGAAAAATCATAAATCCTGCTCCCAGAGACCACCTCCTCAACCTGGGGTGATTCGCTGTCTAAAGGAGGGAAGGAAGGAAGGAAAGAAAGAAAGAACGAAGGTAAAGTACAATAAAGTTATTACAATTAAAATTAATTATTAAGAAAAAAAAATTTTTTTTTTTTAAAAAAATACCATGGACGGATAGAGCCCTAGGACAAATGTTGGAAGCAAAGCTATACAGAGAAAATCTTACACAGAAGCATACACATACACGTTCACAAAGAGAGGCAAAGGGGGAAAAATCATAAATCCTGCTCCCAGAGACCACCTCCTCAACCTGGGGTGATTCGCTGTCTAAAGGAGGGAAGGAAGGAAGGAAAGAAAGAAAGAAAGAACAAAGGTAAAGTACAATAAAGTTATTACAATTAAAATTAATTATTAAGAAAAAAAAATTTTTTTTTAAAAAAACCATGGACGGATAGAGCCCTAGGACAAATGTTGGAAGCAAAGCTATACAGGGAAAATCTTACACAGAAGCATACACATACACGTTCACAAAGAGAGGCAAAGGGGGAAAAATCATAAATCCTGCTCCCAGAGACCACCTCCTCAACCTGGGGTGATTCGCTGTCTAAAGGAGGGAAGGAAGGAAGGAAAGAAAGAAAGAAAGAACGAAGGTAAAGTACAATAAAGTTATTACAATTAAAATTAATTATTAAGAAAAAAAAATTTTTTTTTTAAAAAAACCATGGACGGATAGAGCCCTAGGACAAATGTTGGAAGCAAAGCTATACAGAGAAAATCTTACACAGAAGCATACACATACACGTTCACAAAGAGAGGCAAAGGGGGAAAAATCATAAATCCTGCTCCCAGAGACCACCCCCTCAACCTGGGGTGATTCGCTGTCTAAAGGAGGGAAGGAGGGAAGGAAAGAAAGAAAGAAAGAACGAAGGTAAAGTTCAATAAAGTTATTACAATTAAAATTAATTATTAAAAAAAAAATTTTTTTTTTTTAAAAAAAAAAAAAAACCATGGACGGATAGAGCCCTAGGACAAATGGTGGAAGCAAGAGTATACAGACAAGATCTCACACAGAAGCATACACGCACACATTCACAAAAAGAGGAAAAGGGAAAAAAATCACAGATCTCGCTCCTAAATTCCCCCTCTTCAATTTGGGATCACTCCCTGTCTATTCAGGTATTCCACACTGCAGGGCACATCAAGTTGATTGTGGAGCTTCAATCCGCCGCCTCCGCGGCTGCCGGGAGAGACCTCCCCCTCTCCTCCCTGCTCTCACAGCTCACAGGAGCTCAGCTTTGTACCCGGCCCTGCCCCTGCGTGCAGATCGCTGGAGGGCGTCTGTTTTTTTGCTCAGACAGGACGGGGTTAAAGGAGCCGCTGATTCGGGAGCTCCGGCTCACTCAGGCTGGGGGTTGGGGGATGGGGGAAGGAGGGGCACTGCGTGCCGGGCGGGCCTGCGGTGGCAGAGGCGGCGTGACGCTGCACCAGCCTGAGACCCGCCGTGCGTACTCCTGGGGAAGTTGTCCCTGGATCCCGGGAACCTGGCAGTGGCGGCCTGCACAGACTCCGCGGAAGAGGGGTGCGGAGAGTGACCTGTGCTCGCACACAGCCCCCCTGGTGGCGGCAGCAGCAGCCCCAGCGTCTCCCGCCCGTCTCTGGGCTCCGCGGTTTCAGCCGCGGCTCGCGCCCGTCTCGGGGGCTCGCGCCCTCAGCCGCGGCTCGCGCCCGTCTCTGGGGTTCGCGCTTTTAGCCGCGGCTCGCGCCCGTCTCTGGAGTTCCTTTAAGCAGCGCTCTTAAACCCCTCTCCTCGCGCACCAGGAGACAAAGAGGGAAGAAAAAGTCTCTTGCCTCTTCGGCCGGTGCAGGCTTTTCCCCGAACTCCCTCCCGGCTAGTCGTGGTGCACTAACCCCTTCAGGCTATGTTCAAGCCGCCAACCCCAGTCCTCTCCCTGAGCTCCGTCCAAAACCAAAACCCGAGCCTCAGCTCGCAGCCCCGCCCGCCCCGGTGGGTGAGCAGCAAGCCTCTCGGGTTGGTGAGTGCTGGTCGGCACCGATCGTCTGTGCAGGAATCTCCCCGCTTTGCCCTCCGCACCCGTCGCTGTGCACTACTCCGCGGTCCCGAAACTACCCCCTCTGCCTCCCGCAGTCTCCGCCCGCGGAGGGGCTTCCTAGTGTGTGGAAACTTTTCCTCCTTCACAGCTCCCTCCCACTGGTGCAGGTGCCGTCCTTATTCTTTTGTCTCTGTTTTTTCTTTTTTCTTTTGCCCTACCCAGGTACGTGGGGAGTTTCTTGCCTTTTGGGAGCTCTGAGGTCTTCTGCCAGCCTTCAGTAGGTGTTCTGTAGGAGTTGTTCCACGTGTAGATGTATTTCTGGTGTATCCGTGAGGAGGAAGGCGATCTCCACGTCTTACTCTTCCGCCATCTTCCCGCCGACCCAGAAATAGCTTTAATAAGAGAGAGAACACACACAAAAATATAGTCCTGTAAAATAAAAGGAGGAATAATATATCACATGCTTGTGGCACTATTTTGTCCACTACAAAATTTGTCTTCAATGTAGAGATATTTCAAAATGCCTCAGTACTAGTGCTTCCTGAGTTGGGAAAATGGAATGTATATATTACATATATATGTATATAAAATCTCTTTAGTTATCTCTCTCTCATTTCTAAATATATTTATAGAAAGAGAGAGAGAGAATGAGAGAAAGAGAGATAAAGTGACAGTTTTGTATTTTTAGAAAAAACTCATGGAACTTAAGAGTTTTATTTATTCTCTAGCTTAGAGGCAGAGTGACTAAACAAGTTATGTATTTCCTGAGCTATATTCCTATCCCTACTAGTAAAATTTAAAGTACTTTCCTTCATAAGGGAAAGTATTGCTTCTGACCCAATTGAATCCTCACTGAATGCCTAACTAGCTAAATTATCCTCTTCAGTTTGATGTCATGCAGGTCATTGTCTCTTCAAAGGGAGAATTAGTACAATTTTTTAAAATTTTAAAACATTTCTCTCTTGTAGACTAGTCATTGGAAAGATAATCATTTAAAGTAACCATATTTCTGTAGATCTTACTATGCATACTTACCCTAAATTCTTTTTCTTAGAAAGCCATGTTATTCTCAAAGCTTAGTTTAATATACTGACTTGGCTGAGAGAAGCACTGTAGTGAGTGAGACTCAGGGCAAAGGTTTAAGAAATTTCAGTTAACTTAAGACAGTACAAGTGATTACATTTGCAAGCAGTACAGTTGAAACTTGAGAGTTCACAAGAATCAAAGTGGGGTGGAGGATGTACAGAGGTTATTGCAGCGATCATGCTCTCCACAGGAAGCAGCTGAACCGTTTCAGTGCAATATGGCAATTATAATAACTAATAAAAATCATAAATGGGTATGGAATACTGTACTTATGTGGATATGCTACATAATAATGACTAATAGAACAATATTCCTGAGCCATCTGAAGGGAGTCAAAATTGGGATTTCTACAGGAGCTATGCACTTGCATGAGGGTATAAAGGTTATGTGAAAATTGGGGGAAGATAACAATGGAAGTTGATTAACTTAGATTAATCATTATGAACATTAATACTTACTTTGGATATGGCATTTTTTGGGTGCTAAGAGGATTCACACAACACCAGGATTATTTAATATAGCCTTTATTTTCAGTAAAGTTGTTATGCAATGAATATCAAACAATAAAGTTATATTCCATTTATCAACCATTTATTGATGAAAAACCAAATGTGTATGTGTACAGATGTTAAATATAGTTAATGAAAATACTTGGATGCACATAAGAAGACATGCTGATATAGCAGGTACCACTAGGATATGAAACTGAGGTTAAAAAGTCAGTGAAGGTTTCCAGTAAGAGATAAAAATTATTTCCAAATATGATAGACAGGACAGTGGCTACTTTGAGAATATGGAACATTTTGAGAAAAATCTTAAAATACTCAACAGAGAAAATTAGATGAGAAACTCATATAAGAACTGAGTTGTTTTATGGTGGGTAGAAAAATCTGATAGAAGATTTGAAAATCTGGCCAGGAATTCTGATGTCAAAATTCAAAAAATTGAAATCTTTTCAGAGATTTGAGGAAAAGGTATGCAAGCATGCTTACAGAGGATAAAGCCGCCCATCAGAATGCCCTGAATATGAGCACACAAAATAGAAAAGAAACTAAGAGTTTAAAAATATTGATATAGATTTCTTGTACAAAATCACATCATCTATAACTGGAAGATTCTCAGTCCTGGATAACTAAAGAAATTTTAATGCTAATTAGATTGTTGCAGTGACAAGATCTTATTTTTTTCACATAAACATACTTTTTCATCCATTAACTACAAAAATATTTTCCTTTCACTTTATCACAGTAGCTCATTTTGATTATGCTCAGACCTCAGTGCATCACCTACACCTATCCAGCTAATCTGAGTAATGAAAGAAAAATGATGCATGATGCATTTATAGTTAAGTGAAATGAGTATAAATCTCACACAACAGCTGGATTCCTATACTTGGCAACATGGCACAGTTTGAGAAAAGCAATCATCTTCCTTTCCTGTTGGCAAAACACTTCACTGGTCTCTCCAATTTGAGTCCTCTTCAGGATTTAGTGTCTGCTCACTTTGTAATGCACAGAACGCTACTTCCAGATGGACAGCCTTGTCATATGCTATTTTTATGCTGCACATTAGAATTTTAAAGTGAGAGCAGTTATTCACCAAACATGAAATGTATCACTTATTGTATACATTTGAGGAGTTTTTCAGATCAGCATGCTCAACCAGCTGCTGATGAGCTTAATACACTCAGATGAATGAAAGCATGTGTAAGTCAGTCAGCACACATTTAAAAGTTCTTATCTTGTGTGTCACTGATAGGGATTGAGGACAACTCATAAGAAAAGAAGGCAAGATTCCTGCCCTTGAGGGGTTTCTAATCTTGCATGGAGAATAAAACCAAATATATACACTTGACAAGAATCTGAAGGCAGAAAGCATCTGGGCAAATGTAATATGCATATCTAGGTGTGGAAGAAACAGAGAGAGAGACCGACAGAAAGTTATCAAAATTGGACTGCCATATAACAGAAGGTCTTTATAAGCAGATGAGTTTTAACTGAGTCTTGAAGGAGAGTGTATATCTAAATTTCAATAGGAAAACATTTATTTGTAGTGTGAAAAGAGGTTAACAGAAAAAATGCAAATACTTTTTAGAGTAGCTGCATAATTGATTTGGTTGGAGTGTAAAATGATATATAAAGAACTGAGGTATGACATTAGAGAAATGGATCAAGGATTAGGTGTTTGGATCTGGTATAGAAAGACAGTAGGGAGATACTGGAGATGATAGAAGACATGAAAATGGAATTTAAAGAAGACTAGTTTGGTAACTATTTATAGAAATATGGTCAAGGATACCAAATGATCAGCTGAGTAATTCAAGCATTAAAGGGATAAGACCCTGGTCTACAGAAATGGGTAGGAAGTGGTAATTTCTCCATCAAATCTTAATTGTCTGTATAATTTTTTTTTGATGAGTTCAGTATTTCAGTGGCTTGTCAGGGCAGTGTCTTATGAAGTCAAGTCAATAAGAGATATTGCTACCTCTTTAAGCAGGTCTATGTTCTCCATAGTGGTTGTATCAATTTACATTCCGAACAGCAGTGCAAGAGAGTTCCCTTTTCTCCACACCTTCTCCAGCATTTATTGTTTGTAGATTTTTTTTGATGATGGCCATTCTGACCAGTGTGAGGTGATACCTCACTGTAGTTTTGATTTGAATCTCTCTAATAATTAGTGATGTTGAGCATCTTTTCATGTGCCTCTTGGCCATCTGTATGTCTTCTTTGGAGAAATGCTATTTAGGACTTCCTGCCGTTTTTTGATTGAGTTGTTTGTTTTTTTGATACTGAGCTGCATGAGCTGTTTGTATATTTTGGAGATTAATCCTATGTCAGTTTCTTCTGTGCATTGCTGCCTTGCCCTCTGTCTCTAAAACCTTCCTTTCTCTTCTGCATTTCTACCTATTTCCCAGCATGGTATTGCTGTAATTAACATTTTCTGAACCAAAGATAAGAAAGTAATTGCTACTAATTTTGACAGTACTTGTGTAGACAGTGAAATAGGATATTTGAAATCAGGGTTGCTTTGGAAAATACAGGCTATATGATATATCATTCTTGATGCTTTTGGTTGCAAGTAACATAGGACACTATGCAAAATTGCCTAAGCAATAAGAGGATTTATTATACAAGGTAAGAAATCTCAAGGCATAATTTTAGGTTTGGTCAACTCAGAGGGTTAACATATACTCAATGCCTGAGGTTTGTACCAACTTTCCTTCTGTGTCCTGTCATCCTCAGTGTCTTGACTCTTGTCCTCAGCCTACTTCCCTCATTAATATAAGTTTGCTGCAGCAACGCTGTATTAGTTCCGCAGAGCTGCTATAACAAAGCATCACAGACTGTGTGGCTTAAATAACAGAAATTTATTGTCTTACAGTTTTGGAGGCTAGAAGTCTGAAATAAAGGTTTTAGCAAGGTTGATTCCCTCTGAGAGATGTGAGGGAGAATCTGTTCCATGCTTCTCTTCTAGCTTCTGGTGATTTGCTGGCAATCTTTGGTATCCCTTGGCTTATAGGTGCATCACTTCAATCTCTGTCTTCATTGCTGCCTGGTATTTTCCCTGTGTCTCTGACTCCACATGGCCATCTTCTTATAAAGACAATAGTTATATTGGATTAAGGACTCACCCTACTCCAGGATGACCTTATCTTAACTAATTACATCTGCAATGAACCTATTTCCAAATAAGGTTATATTCTGAGATATGGGAGTTAAGATTTCAAGGTATCTTTTTTGCGGGGGGAACATAATTCAATCCCTAACAAAGCCCTGAAACATGTCCTCATACAACAATGTTCAAAGGCTGAAAGAACAAATGCTTCTTTCTTGTTTTTTTTTTGAAGAGTCTACTTTTCCATGTGCTCCCATGTCACACACAATAGACTTCCCCAAGCATCTCATTGACATGAAAAGTATCACCTGCCTTCATTTAAACCAATCACAGTAAGGGAAATGGAATTACTATGATTGGCTTAGACTAGGGATTGGCAACTTTGGTTGTGAAGAATCAGATAGGAAATATTTTAGGCTTTGTGGGACATATGCTTTCTATTGCAACTACTCATTGTAGCCCCAAGACATTCATAGATAGTAATGGATGGGTGTGCCTGTGTCCCAATGAGACATTTTTACTTTTTCACAAAAATGATAGTGTCAGAATTGACCCAAGGGCCATAGTTTGCTAACCCCTGACATATATATATATACACACACACTATTTACAACTGGTAATTGATCCAAAATTCTGGCCAATTTAAACTTGAACCATTTTCTCTCTTTTTAACAAAGGAAGATGTTTGATATTTGTTGGAAGGCAACATGTGGTCAATATAACTAAAGCATTCAGCCTCTCTAATCTTGAGTCACTTATGGTACAGCTTGTTAGGACTACTCACTTGGAAATGCTGCCTTGCGGGATAGATTTTGAGGATAAGAGCACAGCATGGGAGTCAGGATGTCTGTGTTCAAATCCTTGCTTTGCAACTAGCCAGTCAGATGACCTTAACAAGTTATTAGCATTTCTGTGTCTCATATTCTCATCAGTAAAATGATGACGATGATAATAGTGCATACCTTATATCTAATATATCATAGAGTTGTGGTGTGGATTAAACAATAAATTAGGAATGATCACTCATTTACTTGAGCCATTGTAACTTGTTATATTTGGAGTATGTGACCCACTTCTATATTGTGGGGGAATCAGAATATGAGGTAAAAACTTTATGCTAACTTCCTTTTCCCAATAGTATTCTTTCTTGGCCTACCATTCTTTAACATTCCCTTCATGACCAATGAATTAATTCATACAATTACATAGATGAATGAGTAATAGATACAAGGATGAGCCACAGTCCAAGAAGTGATAAGACTGCCAAATTTAATTAATGATACTCATGGTCACAGCTGGAGTAAAAAGAACCCTAACACAATAGATTCAGCTTATGGATTTGGATTCTTTTGGCCTCTACAATCAATACAGATCACTCCAGGATGGAAAGACCAGTAGTGATCCATGTTGATGATGACATCTGGCCAAGGAAACCCGTAAAGTTTGTGCCTGTGCTGCTCTGGTTGGTTTTTATTGCTTGCACATAAATGCAGTTTAACTGATGCTTATGTCTTATCCCATCAGCACCACTTGCCCCATGCTTACTGGGTTCACAGCACTATTGTTTACCCAGGGAGAGAGGAGTCCTTTACTTCTTGTCTTTTATTTCTTTTCTTCTCTCTAGGACTCACATTCTACAGAATGACTCCTTTCTACAGAACACTAATATAACTACTACTACTCACTTCTATTTTTCAGGATGCCATTAAAATCTGCTATCTATGGTGTTATTGAAGAAGGCTTCTTCCTATCCTTCTCTTCATAGTCCATATTATTTTCATTCTAATTCAAGTCAGGTTTAACTTTCCTTGCTGTTGAATTTCAGTCTTTCAGAAAGAGAAGGAAAATTTGCTGTCATGTGGAGCCCAATCAACTCAATATAGAAAAGGAGTTAACCAAAGTCATATTGCCTTTAATGCCAGATATTTAATGTTCTTTATGCTACAGAACTATTATTAAGGAAAATTCCGGAACCTATGCAAATTTAGGAGAATAGTATAATGAATTTCCTATATACCCATCACCCAGGTTCCACAATTTAAAAATCTTATTTCTGCTAAACTTAGGCTGACCACATTTCCATTTCCACATTTCACATCTAAATCAATATGTGACTGCTAACTATCTTAACTTTCCATTGATCTCTCAAAATTGTTCCAATTTGGGCAATGAATTATATGGCCATCCTATCTACATACCTTACTAACTGCCCCTCCCAACCCCCTGGCACTGGGTTATTTTGAAGCAAATCCCAGACCTTCTATAATCTCATCTTTAAATATTTGTGTATAAATATCTTCTTAATAAGAATCCTTAGCTTGTCATATGTCCATTTTCTCCAAAACCTTACTAAAAATTCTAATCAATAATAAAATATTTAAAAGTACAAAATGCTAGATCCATGCTAGATAATCTCCTCCTTCTCCTTTATTTTGTGTTGTGTTTTTACGCTCCAGATGGACCATTTTGACTAAATTAACTGATCAATGTCAACCTGTATGACTCATTATTTGACTTCAGGGACTGTTTAGTCAATGGTTTGGCCAAATTCACTGATAGCTTTGGCACCTCCAAGGGTACTTCAGTTACTAAATATATGATATATGGGATGTTGCTTAGGGCTATGGTAAAGCAAAAATTAGATCTAATAAATATTCCTTCTTTATGACTTACTAATTGTAAAATTAAATACATAGGAAAAATCCTTCAGCTTTTGATGTTTCGAAAACCTTTAGTAATTGTCATTTTTTTCTACCATTGTATAAAATATTTATTGAGAAAACCTGTCTGGGTCTGAAAAGTAATTGAAATGTGAGAGGATTATATCAGCTACTTTGAGGCTTTCATATAATGTGCTATTTTGGATTTGGGGGAGGGGTTTGTGTGTGGCACAGTATTTTGTGTTAGACATTGATTTAAATACGTCATCACTACCTTTTTCTTAAGTTTGAAGATGAATATGACAGTAGTGAAACTGGAACAGAAGAACCACCATGACTAACTCCTAGTGAATAATTACTTTTAGTTAAAGCAGACAGTATCTTTCTTCCTCTACCATATCATACTACAAAACTTTCTCTGGTCTTGGAATTTGCTTCCTAAGAATTCCAGGTTGAGCCACTGCAAAACTACAACACTTGGGAATATTCCATTCAATACAAACCAATAGAGTTCAAGTAAATTTCCAGCTGAGACATTTTTGAGCAAATTTTATGTCAGGTTTTGTGTATATTAACAAAAGTCTCAAGAACTTTTGAAAAGTTCTGAAGCCTTCAGTTCATTTGAAAAGGGCAAAATGAAGACAGCTAGTCGTGTGTGTATGTGTGTGTGTGTGTGTGTGTGTGTGTGTTGTGATGTACTTATATATTGCTATATGGAGAAACTTTGTCTTTACATTTCTCTGTAAACCAGGATGCAAACAAAAATTGAAAAGTCATTTCTTTCTGATAAATGCATTGAATCAAGAGAACAGTGGTCAGTCTAAAGTTTTTTACGTTAAAACCCAGGATTCCTGTTCATTATCTCTGTCACTAAAACGTAACCCATTTGATTCAAGCACAAGCATCATTGATCTTAGAGTTGAAAATACTGGGAATGGTACCCAATCTTGTTCCATTTCCTGATTAGTTTCTCTCTCTCTCATTCTCTCCCTCTATTTCTTTTCTCATTCTTGGTTTCTCTTGAGGTCTCTTTGCCTTTGGGGTATTACAGTTATAAAAGTCTGTGTTAGAAGTTACAATGCAATTCACTTCGCCTGACCGTGTGTTTATGACATGATTGGTATCTGTGAGCAGGTGGGGAAATGGAAAAACCTTCCATCTGACTCTGCATGTTGCATAGTCTGTTTACAGCATGGACAACGGGGCAGATTTCTTTGCTCTGATCCTAGGAACATCCTATTGCTCTCGTTCTGACACCAGGAATAGTTCTGTCTTTTTAACCTTTTCCAAAGATCAGGTTATTTCAGGTTCTGGGCCTTGATGATAACCCTAGTGTGTTATCAGTTGTCAAGGCATGCTCTCTACAACCTTAATACATCCTGACAATCACTATACTGAATGACTCTGCCCTAACCTCTAAGAAATGCCCCATACTTGCCAAATATTGCAAAAATGTGCAAGTATATATGCAACTAATGAAAAGAGGTTAAGCCCAAAGCTTTTAGCTTAATTGTGCATGCAGTCAAGGTAGAAGTGTCAGAATACTGCATCTTCCTATGGAAGTGACTTGTATTTTCTCATAGTTAAGCCTCAAACCTTTCTAGGCTGGCATGCATAAATAAAAAGATAAGAGAATTGAACTTGTGTCCTGAAAATGGAACTCTAAATACTTAGAAAAGAACCTTCTTTCAGAGTGGGCAGAAATCTGTTCATCTTCCACAAGCCTAAAGAATGAAGCAAAGGTCTACTAGCTATAAAAAGATGGAGATAAGAACAGCTGGATAAAGCTTAAATAGCACTTTTTTTTCTCATTTACATCCTCTTCATGGTTCTGATTTCCCTCTAAGGAAGCATTTCAGAAAGCAAATGAAGAAATGTACCTGGGAGTTCATAATATGCTGAAAGAACTATGGAATGAAGATATTTCGAAAGTGAGGAAAAATCTTTGTAGATGCCACTTTGTTTCTTAATGGTCACCCTGCCTAAACTGATATTTTATAGATAGGCCTAATGTAAATTTTGGAAGGGAATTTTTAATATCTGAACATTTGTTTTGGCAATGTTAGAGTGTCTTTTGGACTGGAAATACCTTTGTTAGTTTCAGAGGATCAGACAGAGTTTTATATGCAAAATGACTTTCTGGAGAAACAAGCATTTCGTTAGGCAGCTGCCTGGAAATGTTAAGAGATGCTAATTGCTTGGCAGACTTAGAAGAGCAGGGAGCACAGAGGGATGCTCTTGTTACCCCAACTCATGGAAAGCAGAAAGTGACACCAAACTGAATCCAAGAAATGTGTTTTCCGGTTCTGATACTACTTTCTAGTAGCTTTAAATAAAGTTTATATGTATTTTTAATAAATATATATATTTTTAATAAGACATCAGATAAAATTCAAGACCAAGTAAAACAATTTAATTCCTCAAGTTATGAAGAGTCTCAGAGTAATTGTACTTAAAGAACTAGATGTCTCTCCCAAGAAGCGATGATTCTTACAATGAGAAAATCCTGAAATATCATTAATCAAATGCTAAGCAAATAATATCATACTTAGAAGTACAGTCAATTAATGGTCGCTTTGAGTTCTAAGAAATAAATGAAATAATCTATCTACACAGTGTGACTAGAGAACTGCTAGCAGGTTTTTACTGAAAACAAAACAAAACAAAACAAGCTTCATTTATTGAATATTTCCACCTTAAGCATCCACGTATTTAGGTAAGACATTGCACCCCCCATTGCTGAAGAAATAAAACTTAACTTCCGAATAAAATTCTTCTAATTATTGAGTAAATAAATTTTCAATTTTTCAGGAGTATTATGAATCATTTCAAGAGTAATGTAGGTCTTAAAGTGAAACATGGAGTATTCAACAGTTATTTATGTCTTATAACAAAACCAAAGCATATTTATTGAGTGCTTGCTTGGCATCAGGCACTGTTCTAGTATTTAACATATATTAACTAACTTAATCCTTACAACAGCCATATCAAGTAGGTACTATTAATATCATTATCTTCTTTTACAAAGGAGAAAATAGGCACTTAGAATTCAAGTAGCTTGCCCAGAGCCATACAATCAAGAGGTGGGAGAGCAAGAATTGAACCCAGGTTAGTCTGGATTCAGCACCTACATCATCAACACTATACCAGTGGTTTTCAAACTTTAGTTTGCATCAGAATCATTGGAAGCTTGTTACAATACAGATTGCTGGGCCCCAGTCCCAAAGTTCTTGATCCAGTAGGTGTGGGGTAAAGCCAGAAAATTTGCTTTTTAACAAGTTCCCAGGTAATGCTGATGCTACTGGTCAGGGGTCTACACTTTGAGAAACTGTGTGCTGTGCTCTAGTAGTATTTAAATTTACTTAGAATCATAATCTCTTTCACTGGACTAGACTGTTGTCTCTTTGAGGACAGAGAGTATGTGTCATATTCGTTTTTCAATTTTCCACAGCTGGTGTTTGCAAGTAGCAAGTAAATATTCAATACATGGTTGTTCAAAGTATGAAGAATGAATGAATCTCTAGATCCCCTTTTAAAATGTGAAAGACCCTAGGAGTGATCTTTTTTGTTGTTGTTGTTGCGGTACACGGGCCTCTCACTGTTGTGGCCTCTCCCGTTGCGGAGCACAGGCTCCGGATGCTCATGCTCAGTGGCCATGACTCACGGACCCAGGTGCTCCGCGGCATGTGGGATCTTCCCGGACCGGGAAACGAACCTGTGTCCCCTGCATCGGCAGGCGGACTCTCAACCACTGCGCCACCGGGGAAGCCCTAGGAGTGATCTTTAATTAAGTTGTCATCTTACAAATAATTGAGTATAATTTCATTTATTAGGAATTAACAAATTAACCACCTAAAAATCCCTGAAGGGATTTATGGCAGGATTCTCTGATGCAAATTATGAGATATAGTTGGGAACAAGCCAAGCAGCAATGCTTGAGAACAGTCCTGGGTGCAATACTGCATTATATAGGACCTGGGAATGGAAATGTGTCTTGGATGGGTGAGGGGATCCAAGAGCGGGAAAGGGACACTTTTTTTTTTTTTCTCAGAAAAAGTCATCCTGACCCTTTCATTGTTGAAATTAAAAAGTAAGATACTTAAATATAATGGTGAACACAGCGCAAAACAGAATCATAAAGTTTAATGTTGAATTAAGCAGTGAGCTGAATGTTTGGGTCTCCAAATTGTCTTTGAACCCAAAACCGCTTAAAAATGGGTATGTTCACAGTTAAAGACAATTGGTTTATAGATGAGAGAATGGTTGAAGTTGTTCCAGTTGAACTTCCAGGGAAATTCTCTCCTCAAGAACATCCTTTAATTGTTGCTGTAATTCACTATTCAGTCTGGCTAAGAGATAAGGTTGTTCCTTTGCTCAGAAACAAACCTGCTGGGAAAATATGATGTTTATGGACTCCTTTGAAAAGACTGTAGAGAATGTTGTAGAAATAGCCCAGGCTTTACAGGCAGACAGATATGGGTTCAAAATGCTGGTCCTGCTACTTACTAGCTGTATGCCACTGAGTAAAATTATAATTTAACCTTGATTTTCTCATCAATAAAATACTTGACTCAAAGATTAATATGAAGATAAAACAATTTAACATATATAAATCATACACCAGCAGTGACTGGTCCTCACCAGAACCTAGTTCTCTCTCTCTACCTCTAACACTTCTGATTCATGCTACAAATTGAAACACTACACATTTCAGTTTGGGGGAAAGTTCTTAGTTAAAAAAAAAATGAATATGTACATTTCTTTCTCCTTATGTATACTACATAGAATAGACTTGGCCTTGTTGGACTATTTGCTAAATTTGCTTACATTATTGTTGTACCTTTTACACGTGTCTAAGCTGGAAGGTCCAAAATTGATTTAATTACCAGATATTTATTTATTTATTTTTATTCTCTTGCACCACCTATCAAGAGTAATTTATATTGGCTATGCTTGGTTATCAAGATCAGTAATACTGGGCTTCCCTGGTTGGCGCAGTGGTTGAGAGTCCGCCTGCCGATGCAGGGGACAGGGGTTCGTGCCCCGGTCTGGGAAGATCCCGCATGCCGCGGAGCAGCTGGGCCCGTGAGCCATGGCCGCTGAGCCTGCGCATCCAGAGCCTGTGCTCCGCAACGGGAGAGGCCACAACAGTGAGAGGCCTGCGTACTGCAAAAAACAAACAAACAAAAAACAAACAAACAAAAAGGATCAGTAATACTTAAAATAGTGCTGTAACCTTTGTCCATTTTGTATATCCTCAGATTACTCTTAGAAAAGGTTTATCTTCTCTACCTTTAAAAAAGAGATGCTAAAGCACAAATATGTGAAATGGTTAGAAGAAAAAGTCATATGTTGTTAGAATTCAGCTTTTCAATGCCCACTTAAGTGCATCCTGTCTTTTAGGTGTTGCTGCTTCACTGAATTACAAACAGTAGAACTGACATTTCCTGTGCATTTGTATTAACCACACCAAAAATTTTGTTATTATAATACTATAAGAAAGTTTTCACATCTGGAAATCACCTACTCATCATATGTTTTAATAAGACCATTTGATGCAACCCCTAATTTAAAACTGCGTTCCTTTTTTTAACCATTGCATTTAGCACTTCCCCTCCCCTTGTCCCTTGGTAGTTAGGTTTCGGCAGGAAGTGAGTGAAATAAAAATGAGAAGGAGGTTTTGAGATGCTCATATAGCTCTGTGATCATAATTACTCTACTTGGATTAGTATATGTGTTATGATAGTCCTTTTGTGGTTTCATGTTTTTCAAAACAATTTTTCAAGCACATTCTAAGATTTAGTGCATTTTAAACAAAAGCATCTTTTGCTTTGAAGAGGGGCAGAATATGCCAGCCCAAAATATGCCATTTTGGCATATTGATTATTTTGAATTAAAGTTACTTAAGAAACAGCCTATGCAAGAAGGACACTTTGACCCTCCTTTGTCCCTTTGAAAGCAGGAAATAAATCTCCCATGTGAAAGGTACCCTCCCTGTACCAGGATGGTAGAAGGCATCCTTATCACCACAGGCAGGGAATTCAGGGCTGAGAAGGCTGTATAAACAAGCCTTCTTACTTCACTAATTTACTACCCCAAACCAAAACTTCTTTGTCTTGCCAATTCTTCACAAATTTATTGTTTCTTTGTCTAATAGGTAAAAAAAGCTGCCTGCTTTGGTCACTTTTTGAGTCTTATATTTTTATGAGCTCCCATAGGCATGAAATTTTTTTTCTCCTGTTAATCTGTGTTATGTCAATTTAATTATTAAACCAGCTAAAAAGTATAGAAGGGAAAAGTTTTCCTCCACTACACGTTAAATCCCTGTTTCATGTTTTTTTTAAAAACAAAACAAAACAAAACTGACAATAATGATAAAAATGAACTGTTTAAAACATTTGCTGCATTCTACCCAATTATACAGATAATGCCCTCCACTGATCCTTGAAAACATCCCTTTCCCTCTAGCTGCTGTGGTCCCTGCTTTCTTGTACACTGTGGACTGTTACAGAGAGCAGGGCTAGGAGGTATTCTAAGAACGCTGTAAAGCATTTCACTCATTGCTGCCACAGTTGTTGTTGCACATCCTTGTACTGACAGATTTGTTAGGAATTCATATACACACACTTTTTCATTTTAAATGACTAAAAAACTCTCTGTATGGCTTTATATTTTTAATGATGCTTGCTTCAAAACTCTATAGTCTTATAACTATCATTTATAATAAGACCCATTTTTTTTGGTGTCAACACACAGAGATGTAAATATGCTAAGTTACTTGATAATAGGCAATGAAAAATTTCACCTTTATTAGCTACACCTTAGTTTCAATTAAGAGTAATGGATTATTTATTATCAATAAAGTAGCTGTATCTCTATGAAGCAAGAGCTTAATGACTGCCAAGAAGAATTGAAATAGATATTTTTTTGTGTTTAGTGACTCTGCTCTCTACCACTGCTTCTGAACCTTCATTCAGTTCCAATAGACCTGAGGCATATGGCAAGATCCCATTTGTAACACAGCCTCCCTACATGGCATGGTGAAGAACTGGGTAGTATCTGAAATTGAGACTAATTAATTAATTTATTGGGCCAGTCATTTAACAAGTACTGAGTACCTACAATGGCTTAAGCATGGTTCTAGGTACTGGGAATAAAGCAGTGAATGAAACAAATTCACCATCCTCATGGAGCTTATATTCTAGTGCAGGGAGATAGACAATAAAAAAATAAATCATGATATAATTTCAAGTGGTGATAAATGCTATGAAGCAAAAGTTAAACAGGATAAGGGAATAGAGATTTAATGGGGAGATGATCCAGTTTAAAGAACGTATAGTATTAGAATATGTGATAACTAATATTTCTTAAAAGATTCTTGGTAATGTCAATATAAATAGTAGACAAAAATTATTTGTTGAATGAAGTAATAAAACACTATTTTCTGTATAATCTCCAAGAATCATTGTTGTAACAGGTCCACTGTGGACATTGATTAAGAGATAAGAAATTTCAATCTCAGGAGAAGGAAGTATTTGGTGATGGTTGTGTGTGCTATATAAAATGAACGGTTAGGTAGGAAGCTGTCTCAGCACAGGGAGTCACTGACATCAAAAGTGTAATTTAAGCATCTATATACATATATAGGGACAATAGGTGACCTAAGTAATAGTGATAGTCCTTATACTATAAACAGTTGAGTTCCATGACATCTGACATCAGTGTAGGTGATCAGAGGGAGGAGAGAGATATAGATACATAGAACATCCTTCAAATTCATGAATCAAGGCATTCTCCATTGTGGTGCGTAGCAATAAATTAGGTAAGGAATAAGTAGGTCTTAAAAAGGTAGTCCTTTATTACTGAAAAGTGTGCTTTTGAAACAAGATATCCTAAATCACTTTAGTATACAAACTAGGAGTATAAAAAGAGCCATAAGACTATTGTACCTTCCTACCACATGGTCTCTACAAACATAATAGGCTGTTATATCAATAAAAAGTATTTGATTCATTGAAAATCTTTGTCTTCCAACTAGAGTCCCCATTTTCAAAGGCATTCCATGGCCCAAGCTCCTCTTCAGAAACATGAATATTGAATTGGAAAACCTCATGACTTAATATTTTACCCCTCATAGGTGAGATTTTTGTTTATTTGAGGTTTAAAGCCTCAAGGGAAAGGCAGGAAGCTTCTTGATGGGGTTCTTGATGGGATTCAAGGCATCAGTCAGATAAGGAGATCTTTTGAGGAGATTCTTAACATTTTTCTAGCTAATCATTTCACTTAAGAGTAGTGCTGAGGTACTCTGATTACATGAACAGGCAGAAAAATCCATTCATCTTTTTACTAACTTTATTCAAGGTCAAATTTGTTTTAAAACTTCCCTATATTTATCTATTATGCACTCACTACTCACAGTTAAAGCTTTATACTTCACTTATAAAACTAATTAAGCAATAAAAGGAGGAGGGGGAAAGAGAGACAGAGAGAGAGATACAACAGAAATATCACAAAACCTGAGTCTTTCTTGTTCAATATTCACTTTTACATTTAGCATGTATTAAATTTTCAGCATTTCACCATTTTCTCCTCTTTTGTAATGCTTCACTCCAGTAGTAACTGAGAGTACTACAGCTTATAAAAAGGGACTTTTATCCATAAAAGAGATTTTCTATTGAATGAATCAGAAGATAAAACCAAGGCACTTTTAAAATATATCTCTATCATTTTTTTCTCAGCTTGTTGCTCTAGACCTTGGGTTTAAACTAGTTCAGAATCAATCAGCTCAACTCAGAAATAGAATGAAAGACTTCTCAGAAGAAAGTGAGAACAGAGGAAAAAATATATATTTAAAATCACCTATTGTGCCTTGTATCTCAGACAGAATTTATCAATGTCTCACACAGGATCAGGGCACGTGGTGAAGCACTTACACATGGAGAGCAGATGCGCAGGTCAAGCAGCCAATATTGTCACGTAAATTGCAGGTGGGTTGAGAATCTTTAGAGAAGATGGTAAAACAAGGTGCAAAAAAAAGTGGCTATTCCATAAAAATAAAATCTACCTTTCATTACTTCTTAACCAGAATATAATGGTAGTTGAAAACAAGTTTGGGTTGACCTCAGAAAAGCAGTCGATTTACAAATTCACAACTCACAGGAACACTATGAGTGTTCAAAGAGCTTCCAGTATTATTTTAATTGGAAGCTCTTTGAGGCAGAAAGGAAGACAGGTTTCTACTTTCTTTTGGAACACCTACAGAGTTATATTCATGCAGGTGGATGGTGAACTTTTTAGAAACATTATTTAATTGATTTTTGAAAATTCATTTTATCAAGTATTATAAGATGCAGATTCTCAAATTTAATGTTTTTAATACAGATCTTCCTTGACTTAATGATGAGTTTATGTTCCGATAAACCCATCATAAATTGAAAATATCATAAGTTGAAAATGCATTTAATACTGCTAACTTACTGAACATCATAGCTTAGCCTAGCCTACCTTAAAGGTGCTCAGGACACTTACATTAGCTACAGCTGGGCAACAGTATCTAACAAAGCCTATTTTATAATAAAGCATAGAATATCTCATGTAATGTATTGAATAATGTACTGAAAGTGAAAAACAGAATGGTTGTAAGTGTATTGGTTGTTTGCCCCCTTGATCACGTGGCTGATTAGGAGCTGTGGCTCAGTTGCTGTTGCACAGCCTCGTGAGAGAGTATCTTGCCGCATGATTGCTAGCGGGGAAAAGATCAATTTTTTTTTTTTTTTTTGCGGTACGCGGGCCTCTCACTGTTGTGGCCTCTCCTGTTGTGGAGCACAGGCTCCGGACGTGCAGGCTCAGCGGCCATGGCTCACGGGCCCAGCCGCTCCGTGGCATGTGGGATTTTCCCGGACCGGGGCATGAACCCGTGTCCCCTGCATTGGCAGGCAGACTCTCAACTACTGCGCCACCAGGGAAGCCCATCAAATTTTTGTATAGTCGAAAAATTACATGTCGAACCATCCTAAGTCGAGGACATCTGTATCTAGTATTATTTCTAATGCAGACAAAGTGGCAACTTGTCAACCTGGAAACATGTTGGGTATGCCCAATAAGAGTAAATGCTTCTCCTAACTTAGAATATGAATATGAAATAAAGGAATTAATAAGGATTCCCAGGAGACCAAACCTAACTGTGTACTGTGTATGTGGACAGGTAAAGGCCTTAGGGGTAAAGGATTAACAATGCTCGTGTGCCTGCTGTGTCAGGATCATCAGTTAACCAGCAGTCTATTGTGCCTAAGTAATCACAGTGACAAAAGGAGAGCCTTGCCTTTGGAGGAAAGGGAAATTGATGGGAGACATATATTACCATTAACTCAGGTAGAGCAGAGCTCATTTTCTTCCAGTTTCTCTTTTCTGACCAGCCATCCTTAATTTTTTTTTTCTTTTGTAAACCTCATTTTTATGGGTGTTCTGAAAATATTGGTTATTGATTTTACAGTTATCATGAAGTTGATAAATACTCAAAGTGCCTGCCCTAGGGCAACTTTTAAAAATAAAGTTGTGAAAAGATGAGAAGCTACTAAAAGAAAGTGGTGATGCCCATGAATGTTGGTTTCTGTTATATTTATACCACATTGGCCTCTCTCATTTGTCATTGAAGATCCTTAACTCATTCAGTAATTCATCTATTCATAAACTTGAGGGTTTCTGCTGGGTGACAGGCACTGTGCATGGGGCCAGGGATAAAAAGATGAATAATACTCCCTTCAGTTCTCCAGGAGATTTTATTCTCTGGGGACACTAGTCAAGGACCAGTTGATAATGAAACTGTCGTAAATGTTATGCTACAGGCTTGCATAGACTATCATAGGGGAGCAGAGAAGGGTGCAGTTTATCTTTAAGGGACAGATTGCATCTAACTTGAGTCTTACATTCAAATCAGAATTAGCTTGGGAGAGGAGAGTGTTCCAAGCCAATCACACAGTGGCTCTGACTGAGTCATAGTACACTCACTATAGGCAAGCCCACCTCAGTGTCCTGCCTGGTAGACCCTCTGTATATAGTAGTTGGAGGAAGAAATCTACATATGTGGAATGGAAATTTTACAAAGATATCTCTAAAATACTTGGGTGAAATAAGATTATTTTTATAGGGCTGAGATAGTATAGCTTCTCAGGAGAATATTAAATTACTTCCACCTTTAACATGATAAAGATTCTCTCATTAACCAAAGTCTACTCAGTCTCCTCTGAACTCTTTTTCTACTAGGCCTGAACACTCTCATGTTTGTCTCTGCATTGTCCAATTTCAGTAAGAACCCTGCTAAGTTGGTTTCACCAGAATCCCCTATCCTCCATATCTGATCACGCTCCGTATCTAATCAGGTTCCTTATCCTCCACCATCTGCCAGGTGATGTCTTCTCTTAGGTTGGTTTAGCCAGAATCCCCCTTCCGCTGATGTTTCCTCTTAGTACTTTTTCACCCATTGATTTGCATCCTGCTTCTTGGTTATAAATTTCCATTTGCCCATGCTGTATTTGAAGTTGAGTCCAATCTCTCACTGTAGGATTCCACTGTTGGAGAGGGGGAGTCCTTACACCTTTCTCCATGGCTCCTCGAATACAGCCTTCCTTACTGTGCTTTAAGAAGTGTCATTGAATAATTTTTTCTTTAACTAAACTTTTTGTTGTTATTGCTGGTGTGTTTCTCTCTTTCATGTCTCTTCATGAATAACAACAGTGTGGTGCTATTACATCAGTGAGTGAAAAAATTACAGAGCTGAAGAGACAGAAGTAATTCTAAAACCATAAGTACTTTCTAAAAATTACTAATGATTAATTAGCATATTTTTGGGACTTCACTACTTTACAGTGTAAAGTAGTTTTGTAATTACTTCATGCAAACTCAATGGAAGGTAGTAAAAGCAAATGTCCAGTCCATACTATTGTTTGTATAAAATGAATCCTTTAAACCAAAAGTTAATACTTTTACTTAAGAGGCCAATTTAATTTCTCAATATCATATTACCTGGTAAAATTTACAGGGATAGGCAAATGTTAATAGTGGATAATCCTAATATCTATTGAGCATTGCAAAAGTGGTTTTTATAAAGGCAGATCAGGCATCAGTGTGAATATGAGAGATACTTTACAGCATTTTTTTAACTCTCTATCCCCATAGAGGATAAAGTATATCTTCTATTTTTATTTTGTTTTGTTTGTTTTTTTTAGAATGAAAGAATCAGAGGCCCCATACAGTATTATCAAGATGACTGTGGGCTTTTTTTTTTTTTTTAAGAAGATGTTGGGGGTAGGAGTTTATTAATTGATTAATTTATTTTTGCTGTGTTGGGTCTTCGTTTCTGTGCGAGGGCTTTCTCTAGTTGTGGCAAGCGGGGGCCACTCTTCATTGCGGTGCGCGGGCCTCTCACTATCGCGGCCTCTCTTGTTGCAGAGCACAGGCTCCAGACGTGCAGGCTCAGTAGTTGTGGCTCACGGGCCTAGTTGCTCCATGGCATGGGGGATCTTCCCAGACCAGGGCTCAAACCCGTGTCCCCTGCATTAGCAGGCAGATTCTCAACCACTGCGCCACCAGGGAAGCCCAATCCTCTGTTTTGATTTAGCATTTTGAGATAATTTATTTTTCCTGCTTGAACAGAACTGGTCATGTTTTAATTCCATACACGCTCATAAGAAATAATAAAAAATAGTTGAACCAATAATGACTCCCCTTCCCCATCTTCACCCTCATCTCTTTCCATCTCTGACTGGGTCTTAGATAGAAATATATAATAAGATGTCAGAAAGAACTTCTGTTTAACAACCTTGGGAGCTGTGGACTAGTAGCTTTCTCTGCTCCAAATGGACAGGCATCTCTTCTTTCATTATCTAATAAAATGCTTGGAGTTGCTGAGGGAACAATTTGACTGGGTCAGATGGGTGGTTGGGGGATGATTTTTAATAAACATTTCTCCTGCCCTAATCCAAGAAGCTTTCAAGAATCAGTGCATTATGTGCACAAGGCTCTGGACTACCAGTTTTATATAAATATTTTATCTAATTCCCATAATAATTCTATGAGAAAGGTACATATAACTCATTTTACAAACGTGGAAATTAAGGTTTATAACTAAGCAGCTTATCAAGGACACAGAGTAAGTGGTGGAAGAGAGATTTAAATCCAGAACTTACTTTTAAATTCCAAATCCAATGGTCTTAACTATTATATTAAAGTAGGCATATTTTTATTGTTTATATCCTGGCAACATTATTTGTGTGCAGGGGAAAACATCATTAAAGATAGATCCCAGCAGTTGGATGAGTTTTTAATTCACGTATGCAATTCTACGTAAGTCTAAACTACTGCCACAGACAATGAACTCATTGCTGGCATTCTCATTAATGTGGTTCTATTCTTATACGTCTACATTTCTTAACTGGGTTTCAGCAAAATCTGTATTTAGTTGAGCCTGAAAGAAATCTAATACTTTGCCTGTGACTTTCAGGGAAGGATGTGTGCACGCAGTGTAAAAAACCTCCTAAATTAAATTTGCAAAATAAACTCATCATTTCTAGTTGTCTCTGTTGTGCATAAAGCACAAGGAGTGCTTATGCTATTGCTCGCAGAGGCCTTTTTATACACTGTGACAGGTTGAAGAACTGCTGTAGGAAAGAGTCTGGAACAGCAGAGGCTGGCCATACAAGTCACCTCTTGTCTTGCCTTGTTAATATCAGTAGAGTTTAAGAAGGTCTGACACCTGTATGTGATTCAGGGAATTAGGATCGAAGAGATTCTTCCATGATCAGAATTTGGTTTGCACTCCCAAGTGTGCCTTGCTTTTGCAAATCTATTTTTCATTTTCATCATCTGAAAAAAGAAGTTTTTCTGCTTTAGCTAGAGGCAATAAAACATGGATATAGAATCGATGAGTCATAAATTAGCTATTCAAAGACTCATTAAGTATAAGCTAGATAGCATACCTATTTAGGTCATGGTGTTATTAGAAGTGGTCCATGGTTGTGTTCATAGATATAGGTGTCTCCACTATTATGTTATGAGAAATAAACATGTCTGTTAAGAGAGTTACACTGGGAAGCCTTGCAAAACCACTTCATTTAACACAGAGATGACAATTCTCTTTAAGATACAGAACTTAAGTAAAATTACTACTCTTTGTTACAGGTAGTTTATGGCTGCCTGCCAAATGGTTCTAACTCACTGAATGACATCTAAGGGAGACTAGGAAGAGCTAAATATACTAGTGATACAGGAAAGAAATCGAATGACTGAGGTGGAATTCTACGAGAGGAAAGCCATTAACAGAAATATTATTGGGCTTCCCTGGTGGCGCAGTGGTTGAGAATCTGCCTGCCAATGCAGGGGACGTGGGTTCGAGCCCTGTTCTGGGAAGATCCCACATGTCACGGAGCAACTAGGCCCGTGAGCCACAACTACTGAACCTGTGCGCCTGGAGCCTGTGCTCCGCAACAAGAGAGGCCGCAATAGTGAGAGGCCCGCGCACCGCGATGAAGAGTGGCCCCTGCTTGCCGCAACTAGAGAAAGCCCTCGCACAGAAACGAAGACCCAACACAGTCAAAAATAAATAAATAAATTAAAAACAAACAAACAAAAACAAACAAAAAAAGAAATATTATTAAACATTTAGAGAACACTTTGCTTATAAATGCTTTATAATAATTTTTATTGATTTAGAGGCTTTCAATAGCAGCAGTGTCAATTCTATGATACTGTTCTCTCAGTGTCAGCCTAAATGTCTGAATATTTTTGGTTTAATATATTGGAGGATCTTGCTGACACCAACCTACCTTTAAGACAGAGGCATCAACATACTCAGACAAGCCACACTAAAAAATTTAGCTTGAGAGACCCAAACCAATTTTTTTTAGATTTTTTTCCCTCAGTCACTGAAAGTTTTTGTGCTGGTATATTCTTCCCATTTTCCAGATTAGTGAAATGAAGCTGATATCTTCCTCATTTTACAGATTAATACAATTAATAACTTGATAAAATGAATACGCCTGTTGTAAACAGAGACAAGGATTTAGCTTCAAATTAGTTTTGTTTGTGAACTTGCTTTCCAGTTGTTAATAGTAAATTTCTATGCCTAGTTGTATTCACGTGTTTTTGGATCATATGGACAATGTGAAACAAGATTTCCTTATTTTATATTTTAAATACTATGTAATTTAAATATTATTGAATATATGAAAATTTGGCCAATTACTTTCTTTAAATGAGTCAGAAATAACTCATAGATTTTCAGAAACTCTATACATGTGCATTTTGAATGATATGTTCAACAAAATTCCCTTGAGTTTATGTTTTGTGGACCATTCTGTAGTTCAGCCTGCATGTGGAATTTTAAATTATCTATGTCAAGGGTGAACCATAGCCCATGGGTTAAATCCTGCCTACCACATTTTGTAAACAAAGTTTTAGTAGAACAGAGCCATTCTTTATGTATTGCTTGTATTTATGTATTGATTTTGTGCTATAATAGCAGAGTTTATTAGTTGTGACATAGACTGTATGGCCTGTAAGCCTAGAATATTTATTATCTGGACTTTAAAAAGAAAAAAGTGCTGACCTCTATTCTACACAATACAGGCAGAAAACTTAGTCCTCATTTATTATAATAAAATATATAAGGGCTCACATACATAAATATACATGAGGTCATGAAAGTAACATTTATTGAACTTATATTAGGTACCAGCCAGGGTGTTTAAAATGTCTGTAATAAAGAGATTAAACTTCAAGATTAAGGAAATATGCTATCAAAAGTTTCTCATCTCCCAACTTTTTACTGATATGTTTTCAGCAACCTAGAAAGTTGCCAACAAGCCAACACAGGAAGTAGAGAAATATTAACTCACAAGACATGGATTTAATTCCATTTCATCCCATTTCACTTACACATAGTCAGCTAACCATTGCATTTGCACTTAAGCCAACATAATATATTTAAAATGAGACATATATATTACGCTTCTTAGAATTCATTTATCAACCTACTTACAGCAATCAAAGGGGATTAAGGGAGGGAAATTCTCTTACTGTATACAATGTTATACAATGTACCAAATCAAGGGAAAGGAGAGCAATATTATAATTCCATGGTTCTAAAATTCCACATATCCCAAATAGTTTTTCAAAGAATTGTCATGGACATAATGCTATGTATTTCACAAGTAGTACACTGAGAGTGCCTCTGAACTGCTAAGGAAAATTTAGAAGTTTCAGAGTTCAAAAAGCCAGGAAAACCATTGTAATAGCATGATTATGACCCAAGCTTTTCAATGTAGTTATCCTAATTTGGTAGAAACACAAAGATCAAGTAATAACCTGTACTTTAGTTTTGTTTTTGTTTTAACAATCCTTTTTAGCCAGAAAACTGGACCACTGATCAGGACCATTTTTAAATAAAAAACTTGCAAGAACAACTTAAGACCATAATTCATTAAAGGGTTATTACTGTAATATATGTGCTTATTTTCCCAACTTGCACATTCAACCATTTTGAATGCTCAATAGATTAATTCATAGCCAAGGGAAAGTTTTTCTAGACTCTAAGACTATTTATTAAGCACTATGGCAAACTCAAAATGTAATAAATAAATTTATCTTATATTCAACTCAATGAGCATAATATACCAAATTTTTTAAATGGCAAAACTATTACATGAACTACATAAGCTATGATATAGATTGCATTACAGGAACATTTGTTTTAACAATCTCCTGTAAAATTCTGCCAACCTTTTACTGGCTTTAGCCACAGTTGTTATTATATTAAAAAAGCGAACCTAGATAAACCAAATATAAGGGCATAAATTTATTTTATGTTTTATCAGTATTTGTCTTCCGACTTGATTTTCTCCTAGATTTAGTCTTGCAGTCCTAGGAAGAATAGTCTTATGCAATCAGAGTTGAGATGTGAGTGAATTAGGAAGTGGTCACTTTTTCTCTATATAACATCAACCGTGGATATATAGTGGTAAGAGTATGTTCAAACAGGTATGACAATAATATCCCTTCCCTCCCCTCCCCTCCCCTTCGCTCGGCTTCCCTTCCTTCTCTTTCCCTCCTCTCCCCTCTCCTCTCCTCTTTTCTGTAAAGCTCTTATCATCTTCTGTCGCTCTATATAATTCACTAATTTGTTAAGTTTACTGTTCATTGTCTGCCTCTCCTGGTACATTACAAAGCTTATGAGGGCAGGAATTTTGTTTGTTTTGTTCCTGCTGTATCTTACCTGCCTGTAACTCACTTGACATACAGGAGAAATTCAGTATATATATGTGGAAGAAAGGCAGGAAGGCCAAAAGGAGGGAAGGAAAGAATGGCTACCATTTGAAAGAATTATTAAGGTGAATCAATAAGAAATATATGATAGCAACACAATGAGGTACATCAACAAAATTAGTAAAATCCTTGAGTAAATTTTTTCTTTCTTCTCTTCCACTGGGGTTACATTTCCTCTAAACAATGAGACCTGGCTGAGAGTACCTGGGAGATGAAATCCAATCCATGCCTCCACTTACCAAATCCTGAACCCTGATGTGACTTGTTCTTACCCAGAGGGAGAGACTTTTTCTAATGAACACAGAGCCCAGTGTGGGCCAGTATAGCCTTTGTAGCTACTCCTAATTTGCTATAATCTTTATTCTTGACCTGATGTTCTGCCAATGCAACACAGATTTCTCTTATTCATACTGATGATTTGCCCTCCATTTAGTGTATTTTTTTCCTATTAAAACAACTTTCTGATTCTTTTTTGCTTAGTCTTATTTCTGTCTTCAAGAGAGACACATTCCACTGATAACCTTCATTGTAGAATTCTATCAGATTAAATACTCAATGAATGAGGATTCCCCTTGCATACAGAACACAAGGCTTTTTTTTTTTTTCTGAAATAGAGATCAAACTTGCTATAGAATGAAAGATTAGTCACCATTTTTCACCCCTCGTGGCACCCACATTTTCACCTTGGTTTTATCATGGTTAGAGTATTTCCCTGACCTTTGACTTAGGGCTCAGAGTTGTGACGTACTTTGGCCAGTGGTACATTGATCAGAGTGACGCTGTGTTCTAAAAGGCCTCATGCATTTCCACTTGCCCATTTGTACCTCTGCCATTGCCGCAAATAAAACAAGGCTCAGAGAGCCTGCTGGTAAAGAGAGGGTGGAAGACATGCAGAAGAGAGCCATTCTAGCTGACCCAAAGAACTGCCCTCTGAAGCAGATGAGCTCCAGCAGCCACAGGGAGAAGAAGATCTACCAGGAAGCCTACACTCAATTAACCAACCTGTAGATTCATATGAATCATCAGTTTTGTTTCAAGCCCCTGAGTTTTGTGTTGGTTTGTTAGGCAGTATTTTTAGACAATGGCTAACTGAAACAAAAACTAACTCTATTTCTTTTGTGAACACTCCAAAGCAACATTTATACACAATTCATAAAACATATACTGTGTGTGACACCCAATACCAAGGCAAGATATTTGCCTGAAAGCAATTATCTAGAGATAATTGAGACTTTGGGAAATGATGAAACTTTTGAATGAACTAAACTCTGGATACTCCATCTTACTTGCTACCTTCTTAAGACAAATAGCTGAGTTTATTGCATTTTATAGGTAAACCTAGACTGAGAAAACCTTTGATTATTATGGTGTTCTTTCAGATGCATAAATATGTAAGAACGACATCAAAAATATTCTCTTTTCATTATACTACAAACCCAAATTATAGCACTGTTAGCCTCTTCTAATAAATTCTTTTGATGTACTCTGGCCCTGAAATTCAAGGTTATAAGTTTGTAGTTATTAACTATTATATTTCAGTTCTGTGATGCTGGGGGCTCTGCAAACTACATTTTTCCTTTACCAGCTACTTTCCTATTAGTTCTGCCAATGGAGAGCACTATAGTTGCTGAATAGCAGTGAAGAGAGAAGGTACTTGCTTCTTCCAGGGGTCTACTTCTGTCAACCTCATCTCAATAGTAGCATCTAAACTCTGAAGTAGCTGTTGGTTCCAGTTTCTTGCTTTCTTCCTTGTTTTTAGGACCAACCTCATGGCATTTGTTTGGAGAAACTAGCAACAATCTGGTAACACCCTCTTATCCAGGATAGCAGGACACCTTCTTTGACCTCTTAAGATACCAGTCATAGTCAGAGGTTCTCACTTCTGAGAGCTCTATCTCACAGCTTCTCAAAGCATCTTCTCTAGTGCCCTGAAAACATCAATCTCTTCCTCTGTTCCTCGAATTCTAAGGGTGATAGATGCTTCCTTTTCTTACTATCTCTGTGTTAATCCAGTGTGCCCTTTTTGACTGTTCATTCTTCCAATAACTCTAAACAATTCCTATATTAGATTCTTTCTGTTGAACTAACTAGTGTGTTTTCCGTTTGCAATTCCTATATTAGATTCTTTCTGTTGAATTAGCTAGTGTGTTTTCCGTTTGCTGGCTGTAGTCTGATGATATGGTACCCAATTTAAATGTCAAACTCCTTAAAGACTAGGCCTTTTGACTTGCTTTTTTGCCTTCTCTGCCCAGCTCATAGCTTGCTATAGAAATGCTTGTTCTATGTATAGTCACGGAAGATTTCCCAGGCCCCATATTCTGATCACTAGGCATCTGTTTTACATCGTTTGTACCTAATACATTTTGATGTCTATTGGCTTAGTCATGTTAAGTGGTTCATTTGCACTATTCCCCTCATCAGACACTGAGATCTAATTGTCATGCTCTCTGCATCCTTCCAATTGTTTCTCTCTGACATGTTGTCATTATTTGGCTCATTTCTATCCTCAGGGAACAATGTAGCATCCTCATCCTCATCAGCCACTTGATGAGACTGAACAGTGTCAATGACAGCCTGCCTCTCACTTGAGTTTTCATTATCTGCCTCCAATTTGGCAAAACTTCCCTTCGCAAGTGTTGATGTGGGGCTTTCACATTAGGCCTATTAATTTTAAGTAAGGGGTGGCCGTGACCAGTTCTAGTCTAGTTCCCTTGTGCCTCCTTTCCTCATAGCGTTCCACTGGTCATTATTAACTTATAACACACTACTGTGTAATAAAATCTGTAATTAGTACTGAGAAAACAGCTAAGAAGCAATGTCTGAGACTTCCTTCAGCATTCACTGCACTGTTTTACAAAATCTCAAAATTTTTTCCCTAGGTCAAGACAGCCCTGAGGTTAATTGGCTCTTCTTTTCCATTATTTCTTCACACATATATTGTTGGTTCTGCATATTGTCACTGAAGCAGAGTCCTCCACATGCCATAGTAGAATTTGGTATTGACTACAAGGTTCAGAGATGAAGTTTTTTCACTTTTTGTTTTTTTTACCCCAAACTAACAAGATGATTGGTGATTTGTATATCTCAAGAAAATTTCTCCTAAAACATCAGCTTGAAATGTTATCCATGTCAAATGTCTATGCACTTTTGCCATTTATTTTCCAAGTATAAAACACTTGGTAGCAGCCTCTGAAGAGAACTATTTGTTATTGCATCCTATGTCTAATGCTTACCTATGAGTTCTTTGGAAGACAGGAAAGCAAACAACCAAAGTGAATTGGAATTGAACTGAGTGCAACACTCAGGACATTTTCAAAGTGGATTTCTAAATACAAAAAATGTATCTATACCCACAGTTTTTTTCCTTCCTTCCTTCTTTCCTTCCTTCCTTCCTTCCTTCTTTCCTTTCTTTCTTTCTTTCTTTCTCTTTCTCTCTTTCTCTCTTTCTCTCTTTCTTTCCTTCATCAGCTACATTCCATGGAATCTGACTTTTATACCTGCCATCATGTATGATTGAATGGTAACCAAATGGAAGAAAACATTGAAAAGGGGGTGGGGAGTCTTATTTTAGTAACAGAAAATGTAAATTCAGAATTTTGATGTATTTATTTTAGTTGTTTCACCTACGGAAGATCCCTCTCCCTTCCCTTTCTCCAAGGAAATTTAATGGCTACTGGCTGGTAATCAGACACAAGTTTATAAAATACTAGATATTGTTTTAGGGAAAAGTTTGGAAGGGTAGTGATTTAGGGAAGAAAACAGGTAGAAGGTGAAATTCTGAAGATCAGAAGTTTCACTGAATAAAATTTGTAATGAAGAAGACTGGTTGAAAAGCAAGAACTATTTCCCATGGATTTCTTCAAACTGCTAAGAAAGTATGCCATCACCATTTTCCCTGCCATGTCTTTTTTGTTTCCTACTTAGAGGCAGGATGTTAAGGAGTGCAGGATCAATGCAATAATGATGTAAATAACATATAGTATCTTCTTCTGGCTCAAAGAGTGGTGGCATTTCTGGAAGGAAGAAAACTGGGTCACACAGACAGTGCATGAATTTGAGATGACCCACAAAGGACAGTGCTGCACGTTTCCATATCTAGAGGCTTTTTCTGGGTCAAAAGAATGCACTTTGCCTTTGCTTCAGGCAACTTGAGCCAGCTGGACTCCATCCAGGAAGATAATGCTGACAAATCCCAGGGAAGCAGGAAGTAGCAGCTCCTCTCTCACTGTATGCTATGTGATATCATCATCTCTTCTAAAAGTCTCGTCCACTTGACATGTAGTAATAACTAAACCATACATATCTGTGTTTGTCAGAGGCCAAATAGTAGCCTTGAGTATTGAGTCAGAAGTTTCTGCACCTACAGGTGACACAGCATACTCTATAAAGCACTTCTATTTATGAAGGATTAAAATCATCTCTAATTCTTAATGGAGAGTGAAAAAGGATTTATGGAATGCCTACTATGAACTAGCCCTTGTTCTATGTACTTATATATATGCTCACTTAATGCTAAGAATGACAATTAGTTGTTTTGTAGATCAACAAACTGAATATTGGAATCATTAAGAAGAACTCCGGAATGAAGCTCTTGTTATCCTTAGTTGAGAGAAGAAGAAAGTGAACTTAATTTGTGTCCTAGGAAATATGAGCATGAATATAGATGATAGTATTATTTTTAATAGAGAAAAACAGCCCTGTAAACTACTCAAGTGGAAGAAGTTTAAGTAAGTTGGTTTTGGTATATATATATCACCAATGGAATACTGTAAAGCAATGGATATAAATAAAATACATCTATACCTATCAACATGGATAACCCTGAAAAACATGATGTTGAATGAAAATTTCTAAAAACAGAAAAATATGATTCTATTAATATGGAAAATACATAAATGAAAAAAAAATATTATTTAGGAACACAAAGATATGTTGTAAAACTGCAAAGGAAAACAAAAAAAATAACAGATAAAAAATTCCTCTGGAGTAGGGAGAGGGATTTGGGAAAAGATATTCAGGAAGCTGGATAAAATTCTGTTTCTTTAACTGTATGGTGGATACCTAGGAGTAAAATTTTATTATTGTTTTAAACTGTACAGATTCATTATAGACGCTCTTTATGCATGAGGCAAAAAAAGGACAAGAAAATAAAGACAAAGTAATCAACTTATAATATGATAAATTCAGAGCCCTGTCCACCATGCTATAACAGCCATGAATGATGTCCAAAATTCTGTTTACTTCCACAGATAAGCAGAAATCTTTGTTAAGACACTAAAGAAGAGATATGGAGGACTGAATATAAGAAACAGTGTGTATAAATGCATACAGGAAAGTTTATCCAAGATATATAAAGAAATCATAAAACTCAATAGAATAAAGCCAAACAATCCTATTAAAAATTGGGCAGAGGATCCCACTACTGGGCATATATCCTGAGAAAACCATAATTCAAAAAGAGTCATGTACCACAATATTCACTGCAGCTCTATTTACAATAGCCAGGACACGGAAGCAACCTAAGTGTCCATCAACAGATGAATGGATAAAGAAGATGTGGCACATATATACAATGGAATATTACTCAGCCATAAAAAGAAACACAATTGAGTTATTTGTAATGAGGTGGATGGATCTAGAATCTGTCATACAGAGTGAAGTAAGTCAGAAAGAGAAAAACAAATACCATATGCTAATGCATATATATGGAATCTAAAAAAAATGGTACTGATGGACCTAGTGGCAGGGCAGGAATAAAGACACAGACGTAGAGAACAGACTTGAGGACACAGTGGGGGCGGGGAAGCTGGGAAGAAGTGAGAGAGTAGCACTGACATGTATATACTACCAAATGTAAAATAGATGGCTAGTGGGAAACTGCTGCATAGCACAGGGAGATCAGCTCAATGCTTTGCGAGGGGTGGGATAGGGAGGGTGGGAGGGAGGCTCAAGAGGGAGGGGATATGGGGATATATGTATACATATAGCTGATTCATTTTGTTGTACAGCCAAAACTAACACAACATTATAAAGCAATTATACTTCAATAAAGATATAAAAAAAATTGGGGAGAGGAACTGAATAGACATTTTTCCATAGAAGACATACAGATAGCCAACAGGTATATGAAAAGAAGCGCAGCATCACTAATCATCAGGGAAATGCAAATCAAAACCACAATGAGATATCATCTCACATCTGTTAGAATGGCTGTCATCAAACAGACAAGAGATAACAAGTATTGGTGAGGATGCAGAGAAAAGAGAACCTTTGTGCACTGTTGGTAGGAATGTAAATTGGTGCAGCTATTATGGAAAAGAGTATGAGAGTTTCTCAAAAAATTAAAACTAGAACTACCGTATGACCCAGCAATTCCACTTCTGGGTATTTATTCAAAGGAAACAAAAACATTAACTTGAATAGATATCTGCACTTCCATGTTCATTGTGGCATTATTTACATAGTTGAGATATGGAAACAACCTAAGTGTTTATTGATGGATGAGTGAATAAGTGGAATATTATCCAGCCATAAAAAAGAATAAAATCTTGTAATTTGAGAAAACATGGATGGACCTTGAGGGCACTATGCTAAGTGAAATAAGTGAGGCAGAGAAAGATAAATACCCTATGATCTCATTTATATATGGAATCTAAAAAAGAAGCCAAAAACCAAAAATTGAACTTATAGACACAGAGAACAGACTGGTGGTTGCCAGAGGTGGGGTGGGTGGATGAAATGGGTGAAGGGGGTCAAAAGCTATAAACTTCCAGTTATAAAATAAATAAGTTGTGGGGCATTTAATGTACAGCATGGTGACTATAGTTAATAGTGCTGTAGTGTATATTTGAAAAGTTGCTAAGAAAGTGGATCTTAAAAGTTCTCATCATGAGAAAAAATATTGCAACTGTGTAGCAATGGGTGTTAAGTAGACTTATTTTGTAATCATTTCACAATATATACATATATTGAATTATTATGTTGTACACCTGAAACTAATATAATGTTGTATGTCAATTAAATCTCAATTAAAAAGGAGAAAGTATAGACTTTATTTTCAACCCTGACCCTAGCTTGTTCATTCACTTGACTTCTCATTTAGCCCCTTTGTTAGCTCACATTCTATAGATGCTGTGTATTAGTGTCCTTCAAACACTTATAATCCAAATGAGAATTTAAAAGATTTACCGAGATGTATTGAATGATCCTTGCCCCAAATCCCTAGATATAGGTAAATAAATTATAATAAGGGTTTAAAGACTGGAAATAAATTGGTGGTGAATGAAATTATAGGGTTAAATTTCTGGAGCACATTGCAGTACTATAAGCATAATTATAATCTCTCATTTTTGATAATAATTCAGAAGACAGAGACAAAGTCTGTTATAATTCTTTTTGAATTGTTCCCGGTAGTTATAACATTTTGAACGCTAAAATGGAAAGATTGTCTTTGTGGCAATCTCTATTTTTCAATGTTTATTTAGGAAAAGCACTTGAGATTATTTTAATGGGAGAGAAAATTAAAGATTATTTTGACAGTTTTGGTACACCTACAAACAAATCAAGGATGATAAAATGGGAATTATTTGTCTTGAACCAGCGGTTATAGAAGAGCTTTGGGCTAAGAATCAGCAGATCTATTATTTAGTCCCTGCTTTGTCACAAATTCCCTGTCTGAATCATCACTATGAAAGTTTTGGGGAGAAAATTGCCTCCAAAGTCGTGTTCACTCTTGTTGATCTTTTCTCCAAAGCATGCCATGCTTACCAGATGATTTTTTCCCTCTTTAACCCCAGAATGTGATCTTTTCTGCTTGGTGCTCTGTCCTGGAGGCCAGCTCTGCACTTTCCATTACGGGCACAGGCAGGTGCCCCCAGCCCTCTCCTATCGTGATTGGCTGGGAGCCTGGAACCATAAAATGGCGCCCGTACCTCTGTTTCTACAAAGCTGCTGGGCTGTTTCCGCTTTGCAGCTGCCTGTCTTGAATGCCAAGTTCTAGTTGCGAGTGCTGACTGGCCACTTGGCCAGGGCCATGCAGCCAGCTGCCACTTACAGCTTGAGGCTAATATATAAGTATTCTGATGCCTAACCTAAGCCTCCTCTGAACTCACTTCTGCTCCCAGTTCTTTTTCTCAGTGAGAGTTAAATCAGGATTGATTCCCTTCTTCTTCCCTCATGTGCTTCCTTCTTCCTTTCCTTTTTGTGTAAAACAAATATTTGCAAATTGCCTATTAAGTGCTCTGCATTGTGTGAGGATAGAGTCTTTTATTTATATCTATGCAAATATGTGAGAATTGAGGTTTCACATGCAGGGAAAAGTGAAGTAAAGTCTCTCAAACATAAAAAAAGAAAAAGAAAAAGAGTTACCAAATTCCATTCCCGTAGCCAACAAAATTTCATTTCCCCATCGTTCTTGGAAGTCACCTGCTCCCAAATGTTGCTTGGTGCATTTAAATGCTATTCAACAATCCCAGCTGACAGTTGTTGGCTGACCGTTTCTGACATAGCTCATATCTCTCTCACGATGTTTTTGTTTTGGTATACAGGCAGAGCCGTGTATCGGACAGTTAACCTAATATATTTGTTATTCCCTTGGGTGCCTTTTTGCAGCTAAAAATGATTCCATGTTGTTTCCTAATGGGAATTTTGGTCCAACACTGAGTGGTAGTAGCTGGTCAATCCTTAGGTTTAATCCCCCAGCATCTCCTCTTTGCTTTTAAGAGCTCATTGGACAAAAACCAAGGTAGCAGTTAGAATCCAGAGGAACCCAGGGGGAGATGTTTATGAATGCATGGTGAGAGCATATCTGATAATTCCTATTTTGGTGTTTCAAATTCTCCCCTGGTGTTTGTGAGTATCTTGACAATTAGAAGAAAATATTACCTCCTAAAAATTGCATCTTCATTTCAAACTAAAGAACAAAAACAAAACTTTATGGAAGTTGGATGAACTTTTATCTCTTTCTTTTCTTTCTTTCTTTCTTTCTTTCTTTCATCTTTCTGTAATAAAGCTTATTGGTATAAATATAAATAATTAGTTCTGGAATGTTTTGCCATCTGACCTATTTTCTTCATAATCAGACGACACACCTTTCCTATTAGTGTCAAATCCTCTGCCCTGGGCTGATCTTGGCTTTGAGATCTTAAATCATAGACTCATCAAGTGTGCATTGGGACTGAAACCAAGACCTTTATAAAATGTGAAATAAATGCAATAGTTTACAGATAAAAGTGCATCCTCAAATGCTTCTCACTACATATCTCTGATCAGAATAAACAAATTTACAAATACATGTAGCAATATTTGTTGCAATATATGTCCTTTAATGAAGTCATACTTTCAGATGAATTTTTTCATACTTTAAATCCTCACAGGGACATTGACCTGAATGTGTGGGCCCATTGGAGAAGAACAAAGGGTTTATACAGTCTCTGCCAACATTGTTTCTTCCTAAAGTGATGCTGGAGAAAGATGCAAACGGATATATTTAGACCCCACAGTCTCATTTCTCTTAATAAAAGAACATTACCAAAGCCAACCACACTGCTTTGTGACATAATGGGTAGGGGGCTGACATGCTCACACAAACAGGGGCATCAAGGGGCTGCTTCAGGGGTTGATTTCTTGCCAAATAGTGAATAATCTTATAATCAAATGTGCAGCAATAAGAGACCCAGCCGGGAGGATTAAGGACTAAGTATCTATTGGACTGCCTGATCTCTTTGTTCTTCAGGTTTAGAGTAGGATAAATGAAAAGGGGGAGGCCAAGAGGGAGTGGTTTAATATAAAATAAATTGTCTAAAAGGGATCAGTGAAAGCAGGATTTTCGATGGGTCAAAGACTGAGCTAGCTGATTTTTTATTTTAAAACTAAGACAGGATAGAGGTATGGGGATAAAGTAGGAAATCAGATAAGAAAAACAAAGGATGCAGGCATATTGGCCTTAAATAGTCTTTTTCTGTTTCTGAGATTTCTTATGTTCTTGTGCTCTGAGCCAAGATCAATTGAGATTAATCAGTTGTATAGAAAGCATTGTGATAGCATTGAAGGTTTTTAAAGTTTAAATTTGTTTATTGAACACAATTTGGTTAGCATCAGGTGCTGAAGTTATAGACACCAACACTAGCATAGAAATTACTTTATTTAGCTCCCAGTTGTAAGTTTCTATAGCAACTGGGTCCTATACCAGAAAGCTGAGATTCTAGAGCTCAAGTGATTCAGTCAGAGATGGCAATATCATATTTTGGGGCACTTACTCCCTTTTTCCATTTTCTCCCTCTGTTTTGTGAGAAGTTTCTTCAGTGTAGCTGTCTGCTTAGTCATACTTTTAATTACACCTTTTGCTCTGAACCTTCTCCTCTTGGCAGCAGTAGAAAATGTCTATTTCGGTTGTATTTTGATTTCTATTGACCAGTTAGTATGTTGAGCAGAGGAGGTGGATGTGATCTGCTTTAAATATAGCTGAAAATTCTGAATAGTGAGGAAAGTGTCCATAGTGCCAAGTTTAGTTAGCCACTCCAGGCAGAAATTAAGATGTTAATTCTAAAAGGAAACCTAATCAAATTTCTACATTATGCTTTCATTCTATTCATAAATGCAATGTAATGATAATACATTAAATATATAGAATATATATATATATATGAAGTTTTTTTTTTAATTTTAAGTAAACATATACTTGGAAGAAAATTTATTTTATTTTTGTGTTTTACAAATGAACATTTTTATTGTAACAAATAGGCATTTTCTGGAGAGGCTTGTTATGGTTGAAGTAATATTTTATGATGGTAGTTTAGCCAATACTGCAGAAATGCTTAGGGAATAATAATTACATCTGGGTTCCAATTGTGAGAACAATCACTACATTAAAAAAAAAAAAACATAGTAGCATTCCCTCTGTCCATGTTTTTTAATGGTTCTGATCCAAACATATATAGATAAATAGTTAGATAGATAAAACTTAGATAAAATAAACCCAAACATGAAATGCATATTTTAAATAATGTCATTTTTTTTGATGAGACTCCCTGTTTTAGAAGAATTGGCTTTTGATATTTGAAATAATCACTAACTGACTGGTTTAAAGACTAGTTAGCAGAAGAGTGCTTGCCATGTAACACATAACATAGAATTTGTTTGGAGAATGACAAGAATACACCATAAAAACAAGAATTCTACATGTGCTCCAATAAAACAAAACAAAACAAAAGATTTCCACTAAATGTTCACATTTATTGCTAACTTGGGCCTATTAACATTTAGAAAATACAGTTTCTAAGAGGCAGCTGCTAGAGATTGGCCAATTATAATTCACAATTCAAAGAGAAAATCTTATTTGAATCTAAAATTCTGTGCTTGTTTTCTCCTTTCATGAATTATCACATAGCCAAAGCACAGTGTGTGTGAGAGGAAGGATAAAACAGACTTGCTTCCTGTCTGTAAAAATGCATCACCTTAGATGACCTTAGTTCTTTTTGCGCTAAATAAGGAATTTACTGCTAATTTTACAACCGATTTAATTATAATAAAAACAATTGTGTGAATAAAATGGATTGTGATTATCTATCTCTGTTTTCAGTTTCTGTGAGGAATCTTGAAATGTCACCAGCTCTGTAGGAGGGTGTTTGAGTCATTTATCACAGTGTGCCTCCTATATTGTGATATATCCAAAAGTCATATCAGACAAATGCTTAGTCTCTCAGACAAGCAGTCTTCAGAGCTGTGTTAAAATTCTGAGTGATAATTGTTCTTTTTTTCCCCTAAATTTATTTATTTATTTATTTATTTATTTATTTATTTATTTATTTATGGCTGTGTTGGGTGTTTGTTGCTGCGCGGGCTTTCTCTAGTTGTGGTGAGTGGGGGCTACTCTTCGTTGCGGTGCTGTGCGCGGGCATATTACGGTGGCTTCTCCTGCAGAGCACAGGCTCTAGGTGCATGGGCTTCAGTAGCTGCGGCACGCGAGCTCAGTAGTTGTGGCGTACGGGCTTAGTTGCTCCGCGGCATGTGGGATCTTCCCAGACCAGCCTTGAACCCGTGTCCCCTGCATTGGCAGGTGGATTCTTTTTGTTTGTGTGTGTGATGTAAATTAATATTTAAATAGGACAGTCCTTCCGGATTTTGTTTACATTTGGTTAATTACCTTGTTTCTTTTTTTACACCTGACTGGTCCTAGGATCTTTCCCAAGATACGTGCACAACTTTTTTTTTTTAAATTAATTAATTTTTTAAATATATAAATATGTTTTATGTTTTGAATTTTATTTTATTTTTTTATACAGCAGGTTCTTATTAGTTATTTATTTTATACATATTAGTGTATATATGTCAACCCCAATCTCCAAATTCATCCCACCACCACCACCACCCCCTGCCCCACTTTCCCCACTTTGGGTCCATATGTTTGTTATCTACATCTGTGTTTCTATTTCTGCCTTGCACACCAGTTCATCTGTACCATTTTTCTAGATTCCACATATATGCGTTAATATATGATATTTGTTTTTCTCTTTCTGACTTACTTCACTCTGTATGATGGTCTCTAGGTCGATCCACGTCTTTACAATGACCCAATTTCATTCTTTTCTATGACTGAGTAATATTCCATTGTATATATGTACCAATTCTTCTTTATCCATTCATCTGTTGATGGGCATTTAGGTTGCTTCCATGGCGCGGCTATTGTAATAGTGCTGCAATGAACATTGGAGTGCATATGTCTCTTTTTTTTAACATCTTTATTGGAGTATAATTGCTTTACGATGTTGTGTTAGTTTCTTCTGTATAACAAAGTGAATCAGCTATATGTATACATATATCCCCATATCCCCTCCCTCTTGCATCTCCCTCCCACCCTACCTATCCCACCCCTCTAGGTGGATGAAAAGCACCGAGCTGATCTCCCTACGTGATACAGCTGCTTCCCACTAGCTATCTATTTTACATTTGGTAGTGTATATATGTCAATGCTACTCCCTCACTTCGTCCCAGCTTACCCTTCCCCCTCCCTGTATCCTCAAGTCCATTCTCTACATCTGCATCTTTATGCCTGTCCTGCCCCTAGGTTCATCAGAACCATTTTTAATTTTTTTTAGATTACATATATATATGTGTTAGCATATGGTATTTGTTTCTCTCTTTCTGACTTACTTCACTCTGTATGACAGACTCTAGGTCCATCCACCTCACCACTAATAACTCAATTTCGTTTCTTTTTATGACTGAGTAATATTCCATTGTATATATGTGCCACATCTTCTCCATCCATTCATCTGTCATTGGGCACTTAGGTTGCTTCCATGTCCTGGCTATTGTAAATAGTGCTGCAATGAACATTTTGGTACCTGACTCTTTTTGAATTATGGTTTTCTCAGGGTATATGCCCAGGAGTGGGATTGCTGGGTCATATGGTAGTTCTAATTTTAGGTTTTTAAGGAACCTCCGTACTGGTCTCCATAGTGGCTGTATCAATTTACATTCCCACCAACAGTGCAAGAGGGTTCCCTTTTCTCCATACCCTCTCCAGCACTTAATGTTTCTAGATTTTTTGAGGATGGCCATTCTCACTGGTGTGAGGTGATACCTCATTGTAGTTTTGATTTTTATTTCTCTAATGATTAGGGATGTTTAGCCTCTTTTCTTGTGTTTTTTGGCAATCTGTATATGTTCTTTGGAGAAATGTCTATTTAGGTCTTCTGCCCATTTTTGGATTGGGTTGTATGTTTTTTTGATATTGAGCTGCATGAGCTTCTTGTATATTTTGTAGTTCATCCTTTGTCAGTTGCTTCATTTGCAAACATTTTCTCCCGTTCTGAGGGTTGTCTTTTCATCTTATTTATGGTTTCCTTTGCTGTGCAAAAGCTTTGAAGTTTCATTAGGTCCCATTTGTTTATTTTTATTTCCATTTCTCTAGGAGGTGGGTCAAAAAGGATCTTGCTGTGATTTATGACATAGAGTATTCTGCCTATGTTTTCCTCTAAGAGTTTGATAGTGTCTCACCATATATTTAGGTCTTTAATCCATTTTGAGTTTATTTTTCTGCATGGTGTTAGGGAGTGTTCTAATTTCATTCTTTTACCTGTAGCTGTCCAGTTTCCCAGGACTACTTATTGAAGGGGCTGTCTTTTCTCCATTGGATATTCTTGCCTCCTTTATCAAAGATAAAATGACCATATGTGCGTGGGTTTACCTCTGGGCTTTCGATCCTGTTCCACTGATATATATTTCTGTTTTTGTGCCAGGAGCATACTGTCTTGATTACTGTAGCTTTGTAGTACAATCTGAAGTCAGGGAGTCTGATTCTTCCAGTTCTGTTTTTCTTTCTCAAGATTGCTTTGGCTATTTGGGGTCTTTTGTGTTTTCATTCAAATTTTGAAATTTTTTGTTCTAGTTCTGTGAAAAATGCCATTGGTAGTTTGATAGGGATTGCATTGAATCTGTAGATTGTTTTGGGTAGTAGAGTCATTTTCAGAATGTTGATTCTTCCAAAGCAAGAACATGGTATATCTCTCCATCTGTTTGTATCATCTTTAATTTCTTTCATCAGTGTCTTACAGTTTTCTGCATACAGGTCTTTTGCCTCCTTAGGTAGGTTTATTCCTAGGTATTTTATTCTTTTTGTTGCAGTGGTAAATGGGAGTGTTTCCTTAATTTCTATTTCAGATGTTTCTTCATTAGTGTATAGGAATGCAAGAGATTTCTGTGCATTAATTTTGTATCCTGCTACTTTACCAAATTCATTGATTAGCTCTAGTAGTTTTCTGGTAACATCTTTAGGATTATCTTAGTATCATGTCATCTGCAAACAGTGAAAGCTTTACTTCTTTTCTGATTTGGATTCCTTTTACTTTTTTTTCTTCTCTGATTGTTGTGGCTAGGGCTTCCAAAACTATGTTGAATAACAGTGGTGAGAGTGGACATCCTTGTCTTGTTCCTGATCTTGGAGGAAATGCTTTCAGTTTTTCACCATTGAGAATGATGTTTTCTGTGGGTTTGTCGTATATGGCCTTTATTACACTGAGTTAGGTTCCCTTTATGCCCACTTTCTGGAGAGTTTTTATCATAAATTGGTGTTGAATTTTGTCAAAAGCTTTTTCTGCATCTATTGAGATGATCATATGGTTTTTATTCTTCAGTCTGTTAATATGGTGTATCACATTGATTGTTTTTCATATATTGAAGAATCCTTGCATCCCTGGGTTAAATCCCACTTGATCATGGTGTATGATCCTTTTAATGTGTTGTTGGATTCTGTTTGATAGTATTTTGTTGAGGATTTTTACATCTATGTTCATCAGTAGTATTGGTCTGTAATTTTCTTTTTTTGTAGTACCTTTGTCTGGTGTTGTTGTTAGGGTGATGGTGGCCTTGTAGAATGAGTTTGGGAGTGTTCCTTCCTCTGCAATTTTTTTGGAAGAGTTTGAGAGGGATGGGTGTTAGCTCTTCTTTAAATGTTTGATAGAATTCACCTGTAAAGCCATCTGGTCCTGGACTTTTGTTTGTTGGAAGATTTTTAATCACAATTTCAATTTCATTACCTGTGATTGGTCTGTTCATATTTTCTGTTTCTTCCTGGTGCAGTCTTGGAAGGTTATACCTTTCCAATAATTTGTATGTTTCCTCCAGGTTTTCCATTTTATTGGCGTAGAGAGCCTGTAGTAGTCTCTTATGATGTTTTGTATTTTTGCGGTGTCTGTGTACTTCTCCTTTTTCATTTCTAATTTTATTGATTTGAATTCTGTCCCTCTTTTTCTTGATGAGTCTGGCTAAAGATTTATCAATTGTGTTGAGCTTCTCAAAGAACAAGCTTTCAACTTTTTTTTATCTTTGCTATTGTTTTCTTTGTTTCTATTTCATTTATTTCTGCTCTGATCTTTATGATTTCTTTCCTTCTAATTACTTTGGGTTTTGTTTTTCTTTCTTTCTCTAGTTCCTTTAGATGCACGGTTAGATTGTTAATTTGAGATTTTTCTTGTTTCTTAAGGTAGGATTGTATTGATATAAACTTCCCTCTTAGAACTGGTTTTGCTGCATCCCAGAGGCTTTGGAACATCATGTTTTCATTGTCATTTGTCTCTAGGTATTTTGTGATTTCTTCAGTGATCTCTTGGTTAGTTAGCAGCATATTGTGTAACCTCCATGTGTTTGTGTTTTTTATGTTTTTTTCCCTGTAATTTATTTCTAATCTCATAGTTTTGTGGTTGGAAAAGATGCTTGATATGATTTCAGTTTTCTTAAATTTACCGAGGCTTGTTTTGTGACCCAAGATGTGATCTATCCAGGAGAATGTTCTGTGTGCACTTGAGAAGAAAGTGTAATCTGCTGTTTCAGACGGAATGTCCTATAAATATCAATTAAATCTATCTGGTCTATTGTGTCACTTAAATGTTGTGTTTCCTTATTAATTTTCTGTCTGGATGATCTGTCCATTGGTGTGCGTGAGGTGTTATTATTTTGTTACTGTCAATTTCCCCTTTTATATCTGTTAGCATTTGCCTTATGTATTGAGGTGCTCCTATGTTGAGTGCATATATATTTATAATTGCTATATATTCTTCTTGGATTGATCCCTTGTTCATTATATAGTATCCTTCCTTGTCTCTTGTAACATTCTTTATTTTAAAGCCTATTTTATCTGATATGAGAATTGCTACTCCTGTTTTCTTTTGATTTCTATTTACATGGAATATCTTTTTCCATCCCCTCACTTTCAGTCTGTATGTGTCCCTAGGTCTGAAGTGGGTCTCTTGTAGAAAGCATATATGTGGGTCTTGTTTTTTTATCCATTCAGCAAACCTGTGTCTTTTGGTTGGAGCATTTAATCCATGCACATTTAAGGTAATTATCTGTATTTATGTTCCTATTACCATTTTCTTTATTGTTTTGGGTTTGTTTTTGTAGGTCCTTTTCTTCTCTTGTGTTTCCCACTTATCAAAGTTCCGTTAGCATTTGTTGTAGAGCTGGTGTGGTGGTGATGAATTCTCTTAGCTTTTCCTTGTCTGTAAAGCTTTTGATTTCTCCATCAAATCTGAATGAGATCCTTACCAGGTAGAGTAACCTTGATTGTAGATTCTTCCCTTTCAACACTTTAAATATATTGTGCCAGTCCTTTCTGGCTCGTAGAGTTTCTGCTGGGAAATCAGCTGTTAACCTTATGAGAGTTCCCTTATATGTTATTTGTCATTTTTCCCTCGTTGTTTTCAATAATTTTTCTTTTTCTTTAATTTTTGTCAGTTTGATTACTATGTGTCTTGGCATGTTTCTCCTTGGGTTTATCCTGTGTAGGACTCTCTGCACTTCCTGGACTTGGGTGGCTGTCTCCTTTCCCATGTTAGGGAAGTTTTCAGCTATAATCTCTTCAAATATTTTCTCGGGGCCTTTCTCTCTTCTCCTTCTGGGACCCCTATAATATGAATGTTGTTGTGTTTAATGTTTTCCCAGAGGTCTCTTAGGCTTCTTCATTTATTTTCATTCTTTTTTCTTTATTCTGTTCTGTGACAGTGAATTCCACCATTCTGTCTTCTAGGTCACTTATCCATTCTTCTGCCCCAGTTATTCTGCTATTGATTCCTTCCAGTGTATTTTTCATTTCAGTTATTGTATTGTTCATCTCTGTTTGTTTGTTCTTTAATTCTTCTAGGTCTTTGTTAAACATTTCTTGCATCTTCTTGATCTTTGCCTCCATTCTTTTTCCGAGGTCCTGGGTCTTGTTCACTATCCTTATTCTGAATTCTTTTTTCTGGAAAGTTGCCTATCTCCACTTCATTTAATTGTTTTTCTGGGGTTTTATCTTGTTCCTTCATCAGTGACATAGCCCTCTGCCTTTTCATTTTGTCTATCTTTCTATGAATGTGGTTTTCGTTCCACAGGCTGCAGGATTGTAGTTCTTCTTGCCTCTGCTGTCTGCCCTCTGGAGGCTGGGGCTATCTAAGAGGCCTGTGCAAGCTTCCTGATGGGACGGACTGGTGGTGGGTAGAGCTGGGTGTTGCTCTGGTGGGCAGAGCTCAGTAAAACTTTAATCTGCTTGTCTGCTGATCGGTGTGGCCTAGTTTCCCCCCTGTTCGTTGTTTGCCCTGGGTTATCCAAGACTGGAGCCTACCTGGGCTCTTTGGTGGGGCTAATGGTGGACTCTGGGAGGGCTCACTCCAAGGAGTAATTCCCAGAACTTCTGCTGCCAGTGTCCTTGTCCTCATGGTCAGCCACAGCCACACCCCACCTCTACAGGTGACCCTCCAACACTAGCAGGTAGGTCTGGGTCAGTCTCCTATGGGGTCACTGCTCCTTCCCCCTGGGTCCTGATGCACACAGTAATTTTTTGTGCCTCCAAAAGTGGAGTGTCTGTTTCTCCCCATCCTGTCTAAGTCCTGCAATCAAATCCTGCTAGCCTTCAAAGTCTGATTCTCAGGGAATTTCTCCTTCCATTGCCTGATCCCCAGGTTGGGAAGCCTGATGTGGGGCTCAGAACCTTCACTCCAGTGGGTGACTTCTGTGGTATAATTGTTCTCTAGTTTGTGAGTCACCCACCCCATGGTTATGGGATTTGATTTTGTTGTGATTGCACCCTTCCTACTGTCTCATTGCAGCTTCATCTTTGTCTTTGGATGTGTGGTATCTCTTTTGGTGGGTTTCAGTGTCTTCCTATCAATGATTGTTTAAGTTATTTGTGATTCTGGTGTTCTTGCAAGAGGGGTGACAGGAAGGTTCTTAACCACTGCGCCAGTAGGGAAGTCCAATCATTGTTCTTTTAACAAACTATGCATAGAGAAAAAATTTGATGAGTAAAGAGCAGTTATCAGCTTATCCTCACATTTGTGAATATCAGGGTTTGAACTTTTACAATATGGATTCCTTCATAAATCGTTGAATTTCCTTTTCCTTTTCAAATTCATCCATGATATAATTCTTCTTCAGGTAACTAATCATAGTATTAATTTAAAACTTATTGGGTCACCTAATGTAGTAACTTGATTAGTTAAATGGCTACTTAGAATAACATTGCATAGAATATAGAACTTGGAAACAGCAAACTGGATTTCTCAGTATTTTACTGCAGAAAGAAAAACAGCAATAAGTGAAAAATAAATGATTCATACAAGTTGGTTTTGTTAGCTAAATCAAAACAGGTATATTTAAAAATATATATTTTAGTCATAACCAGTTTTTATAATCACTACCCTATCATAATTGAGTCTCATTACTTTTTGGTAGAAACAACAAAAATGAATCAAAATCCAAAGATTAGTGTATCAGAAGATTTTTGTGTGTTACCTGCAAAAAAGAACAGATCTGGGCTACTCTCTTTACAAGGCTTGTTAGCAAGTTTGGCTGGTGTCTGAGAACTTGGCTTCTGAAACGTTGCCTAACTGATATGGTAATTTTGCTGGGGCTAGACTCTTTGTGCAAACAATATAATTTATAGCGACATCTGCTTTCCTTCTGTGAGTCGGTATTTTGATACTTGTTAGGCAGAGAATGCCTATGTGATCAGTCCCCAATAAAAACCCTAAACTCTGAGTTTACAATGAGCCTCCTATTGTGGAAATATTACTTACACACATGGTGTTGCCCTTTTTTTTTTTTTTTTGGCTAAAGGGAGAGTGTATTTTGTGTGACCTCTCACATGAGGGAGAAGATAGAGGGATTCCCATGGATTCCTCCTAGCTTTACCTGATGTCATTTTCTCTTTCTGTGTCTGATCTGACTATGATCTTTACTGTCTTTATAGTAAATATTAGCGATTAGTACATCTATATGCCTGAGTCCTGTGAGTCTTTCTAGCAAATCACCAAATATGTGTTTATTGGGGACCCCTGAAACAGATAACTACTTGGGCTGATTTCATCATTGTAGAAGTTTAAAAGAAAGCCCAAACTGAGCTGTGACATGGATTAAATATATGGGAATATGTATCTTCAGAGTAAATCAACTTCAACATATGTGCCATGACAAATATGCTGTCTACCACCTTCTTATTAAGATATTCATAAAGACTCATAGTAATACAAAAGCTGATGTCAGCTTTGTAAACAAAATGAAAAAAAGAGATGCGGCAAGTTTTGGCATAATTTACATCAACTACACTATTGCTAGTTTTTGCTGTAACTATATCTATCAACTCCTGGTGGAATTTGAGCTTCTGTTTGGTAGCTACCTAGCCAAAGCAGCAGATGATACAGGAGACCCTAGAATAAAAGCGAGCTAGTAACAAACCTGATATGCATAAATGCTCAAAGAAAATTGGCTTTCTTAACCTCGGTGCTGGATGGCAGAAAAGCTAAAATCATCCTTGAATGCTTATAAACACAAGCTCACTCTTATGCTAGAGTGAGAACTAAATTCCCCAAACTGGTGTGATCTGAAATGCTTTAGCAAATAATTTAAAGCGATTCTGGATTAGTAGTGGCCATTGGTGATTGGCAGCAACAAACACAATTCCTTCTGGAAAACTGTATTTCCAAACCAGACCAATAAGGTGTCCTATTGCTTGAGTTTCAAAGAACATGAGATCATAATAAAAAAAATCACAAAACACACATAAACCAAGAAACCATGAGCAAGGGCCAGCAGAGGAAACAAGCATACAATATAAACAGTAAAAACCAGTCAGATGAACCTGACCTGCAATAATTACCCACAAAAAGTTCTCTGGACAACAGGGGTTTAATGGGCAAACTCCTTCAAATGATTAAAGGAACAAGCAATTCTCAAACCTCAAACCACATGACCTTATCTAGATCTTGGAGGGAAAAAAAGGTCTTTCCAATTCATTATGTACATATATATAATTATATATACACACACACACTATATATATATATATATATATATATATGTTATCCAACAGTATTGTGAAATGAGTAGTAATATTATCCCCAGTTTGACAATAAAGTAACTAAGCCACATGAAATTTAAGTACCTTGGCAATTTCACATGGCAATTAAAACATGGAATCAGGATTGGAATGAGGCAGTGATGTTTCAGAGTCTATGCTCATAACTGTATGCTACCTTCTTCAGGAGATCAGATTCAGAATGTTAAATCTGAGTTGACTATTACACATGGAGGTGATGGTATGCAATTGGATGTATGAGTCCAGAGTTAAGGGAGAAAGCATGAGCTAGAGATGAAATTTGGGAATTATTAGAATATTGATAGAAGTTAAAAACATGAAATATGATGATATCACCAAAAAAGTGATGAAATCTCTGGAGTTCATTATTCAGATGTGAAGGAGATAAGAAAAAAACAGAAAGTGAGACTGAGAAGAAATTGCTTGAAAGGTAGCAGGAAAATGAGCATCATAGAAATCAAGCAAATAAAGTATTTCAAGGAAAAGTAAGAAATCTACTGTAGATAAAAATCTACTGAAGAAATCCAATTTTGCTAATAGGTCAAATCAATGTAGCCTGAGGATCAACTCATGGATTTAGCAACTTGAAATTCACTGAGGTCTTGAAAAGAACAACTGTATTGAAATAGTGGGGCAAAATCTTAAATGCAGTAGGTTTAAGAGAGAATCAATGGTAGAGAAAGTGTTGGAAGTAATGCATTTTATTGAGTTGTTTTGTTGTAAAGAGGAGGGAAATGAAGCAGTTGCAGGGAGTAAACATGATTAGAATAATTACTGTTTTGTTTTTAAGATGAGATAAAAGCAATATGCATTTTGGCTGATGGGATGATCTAGTGGAGAGGGAAACATTCATGATACAGGAGAAAAGTAGCGTCTGTGGAACAATGTCTTTGGGTTGGCAAGAAGATGCAATCTAGTGCACCAGTGGAGGGGTTGGCCTTAAACAGTGATGTTTACTTACTATAATATGAGGGAAGGCAGAGCATATGAATAGGTGAATTGATTTTTTGTCTTGTAGAAATTGTCTTCTGCTCACTTAAGTTTTCTCAGTAGGTAGTACTGAAAACAAAGATGGAAAAGAAGATTCTTAGAAGAGTCAAGAATATCTAGCAGAATCAAAAATGAATGAATTACAAATGTGTATTGTAATTATAAAGAAGCCATAGGAGACCTCAATACTTCTAGGCATGAATTTAAAATGAGACCAGCTGGTCTGGTATGGTTGTACATTTTTCTTGACCCACAGTCAGGTCCAAAATGTGGTGCAGAGTGTTGGGGCCTTACCAAATAAATATTACACATTAAGAGAAGAGAGAGGGAAAGATCTGAAGGTATAAGAAAAGAATTGTTTATAATCCCCATTGTTTATTAGGCTTGGCAGTGGAATTATTTGGGTAAAGTGGGAATAAAGGGCTTGGGGTGAATGAAAGACAGTGAAAATGAGATAGGATTAGTAAACTGTAGGTCCTCACAGGATTTAAGTATTGCAGGTATTGGAATACTGGAGATAATGAGTTGGAAATTTAGGGGGTAATATTCAAAGAATGGAATTTTTGAAACTGAGACGATAGGTTTGCACTGATTGGTAATGACAAAGGCAAAAGTATAATCAGGGGAACTAATGATTAATGTGAGTGGAGATCATTCAAAAGAAGCCAGAAGCCTAGGGTGTTGGAGGCATTACCTACATGGATATTAAAATCATCAAAAATGAAGACAGTAACACAGTTAGAGAAAGTTAACATTGTCCATAAATAAGGGGGAGCAGTAGATAACTCCAACAAGGAGGTAAAACTTCTTATAGCCTAATGATACAATATTTAAAGCTGGGAATATTTAAGGCAACAGGACAAGGAGTCTGAAAATGACAGTGAGAGTAAGGAAGAAACCTCCTCACCTTCAGGCCCAGTGATAGGAAGGCTGTGGGTGATAAAATGACTATCACTAGAGAGGGCTGCAGAGGAAGCCTTTCATTCAGTGGAGCTCCTGGTCCTTGTGGGAGGAAGTAATTAGAGAAATTGAGATTATAGAAGATTTTGCTGCTGACGGATGGTGGGCTCCAGAAGGTACAGTGGGAAGGTTTTATAAATGAGGGAGTGGTAGGAACTGGGAATAGAGGATGTGCAGAGCTATATGGAGAATAGGAGGAGGTGGCTAGGGGGTGGGTATCCTTTGGTAGCAAATAGAAAAAGGGAAAAGGGGCATAATGAGACTCGTGCTGGTGGTCTCAAGGCAAACAATGATGGTAAGGCCTTGAGGGAGGAAGGAGCAGTAGAGGAGGATAATCAAGAACCCTTTTTTACTTCTGCAGAAGGTAGAATTGAAGCCGGGCTAGAGATGTTCTTATTCTGAAGGCCTAGAACTCTCTGTGGAACTGGCAGATGGAGGCTGGGAGGTCTGAGGAGGGTGGCAGGTCTTTGAGTGTTTAAAGGTTAAGGACTAACTCTTGACACCTGCTGGAATTTGGTCATGCTCTTACTTCAAGCATGAGAGGCTTGAAGACTCCTTCATTCCTCTATAGTCTTAGGATATGATACTGACAAAAGAACAGAATGTAAAACAACATTAAAAATTTTTTTTTATTGGAGTATAATTTCTTTACAATGTTGTGTTAGTTTCTGCTTACAATGAAATGAATCAGCTATATGTATACATATATGCCCTCCCTCTTGGACCTCCCTCCCACTGCCCCCCACCCCCATCGCACCATCTAGGTCATCACAGAGCACCGAGCTGAGCTTCCTGTGCATTATAGCATGTTCCCACTAGCTAGCTATTTTATGCATGGTAGTGTATATATGTCAATCCTAATCTCCCAATTTGTCCCACTCTCCCCTTCCCCCGCCATGTCCAAATGTCCATTCTTTACATCTGTGTCTCTATTCCTGCCCTGGAAATAGGTTCATCTGTACCATTTTTTCTATATTCCACATATATGCATTAATGTATGATATTTATTTTTCTCTTTCTGGCTTACTTCACTCTGTATGACAGACTCTAGGCCCATCACACCCATTTTTCTTTCTAAGATTGAAGACATATGCATATAAATGCCTGTGTATATAAAAATGGAATGGAAACATAGACATCAAAATATTAAAAATTTTCTCACTGGTATGAGATTATAGTGATGTTTACACCCTTATTTACTCTCTTAAATTTCTAAAAGTAAGTACTCATAATCAGAAGAAAGCCTTTTACATCAGAAAAAAAGTTATTTAAAAAGAATACATTTCTGGGGACTTTCCTCGTGGAGCAGTAGTTAAGAATCCGCTTGCCAATGCAGGGGACACGGGTTCGAGCCCTGGTCCAGGAAGATCCCACATGAAGCAGAGCAACTAAGCCTGTGCGCCACAACTACTGATCCTGTGTTCTAGAGCCTGTGAGCCACAACTACTGAGCCCTTGTGCCATAATTACTGAAGCCCACGCACCCAGAGCCCGTGCTCCACAACAAGAGAAGCCACCGCAGTGAGAAGCCCGCACACCGCAATGAAGAGTATCCCCCGCTCACTGCAGCTAGAGAAAGCCTGCGCACAGCAACAAAGACCCAACGGGCCAAAAATAAATAAATAAAATAAATAAACAAACAAAAAGAATACATTTCTGGTTATCGGGTCCTGTATTTAATAAATACTTGATGAAGTGATGACATATGTGGATATTTGTTATGGGTGTTGCTTAATTCTGAGAAGCCAGACTCTATATTTCTCACTAGCAACAACTTTTAAGCAATTTTAAAAAATTAAATGTTACTAATAATAAAGAAAGCGTGTTCTCACAGCTGGTTTTCAGTTAAAATTTTAGAATGTGTAATTTAACCAGAAGAGAATAATTTTAAATTTACTTGAGTGGCTTAAATAATTACATGGAGACAAGGCAGGTATCCCTCTGTTAGATAAACACAGACTGTTAGAAAAAAGTGAGGATGATTTAAGGAAAATCTACAAATATGTGTTAGAGAATTTAAATCAGCATTTCAATAATTGAGGATGATTTAATGTAAAACAGGGAGCCTTTCTGAAAAAGCAATCAAAATAATTCATTAAAGTGGTAATCACTAGTAGGCTTGCTGTTGCTCTACTTGATATGTAAACAAAATTGGTAAATATTGTTGAAATGACACCTCACCTCAGGGAGTTTAACTTTATTGCTGCGAGAAAAAAGCAGTTTATTATCACTCTGAATTTTCTTTATTTTCCTCCCCATGCAATGCGAAAGGGAAGATTCAACCAAATAAATAGTCAATAAGATCATAAATGTGGACCAAATTATTTTTCAGTCCATGAAAAGTAATCCTAGGTGTACAATGCAAAACTACTGGGAAATCACTGAGCTAAAAAATAGATATTAAAGTGGATATGACCCCTGGCTAAGGGTAGTGACTGGACCTGAAGGTCAGTTTTGAGTAGAGTACAAGGAAGATATTCAGAAGGGTTGGGAAATGTGGTATTAAGGGAGTGATCTTAACTAGTTTAACCACTAATTACTAGAAATAAAAGAAATAAGAATCATAATTTTGGACAAAGACCTGAGTCAACATAAGTATCACAATATAACTATTTTTAATTTCAGCTTTATGGTCAAATGACTCTTAGAGCATTGCTTCCCCTAGTTCTGATTTACATTGAAGATCTGTCAATATCGCCATCTTCCTTTCAGTAACAAGAGTAGGACTAAGATTATCTCAATAAGCAGACACCTTCAGACACCCATATTGGTGCTACAAGATCTTTCTTGTTCTCTAGGAAGTTGACGCTAATAGAAAAAAAAAATCATAAACAGTTGAGTGGTACCTTCCTTTAAACCTACCCTTCAGGAACTTGAACAATAATGTAGATTAGGAGTAATAAAAAAAACTATCACTTTGCCTCTTATAAAAACTTTGTGATCTCTGGTTAACACTCTTCCTTCATCCCGTTATCATTACTTCCCTATCCCTAATGGGAATGACAAGCCGACACTTTATTTGCACTTATAATGACATCATTCATTCATTCATTCATTTAACAAACAATGCCTCCTCATGAAAGCATCAAACCAGGTGCTTGGATACAAGCATTGATAAGACACGATACTTTCCTTTGATTGCTCACAGACTAATAAGAGAACCATGAGAAATGAAATTATTATGATCCATTGGGGGGGCGGGTAAGTACAAATAGAAAAAGTCATGCAAGTTTTATTGCAGCCCAGATGAAGGGCACAAATCCATCCTGACTGGAACTGGCAGGGTGGGGACGAGGAGAGCTTCTGAGATGAATGTTAAATAATGAGGGACTGATAATTAAATGGAAGGACAACAGCAAGATCACTGCACTGAGGTGTATGCAAAGAAGTGTAAGCAGCTTGTTGTGGAAAATGAGGCTGTGAGACTGAGCGGAACTGGGGAGCCAGATCATGCAGATTCTTATATCCCCTGGAAAGGATTTGGGCTTTATCCTGAAGTGATAAAAATGAAAAAGAAGTTAAAAAAATAGGGAGTGTTTCAAGAGCAAGCTCTGGATGATGGATTTTACATTTGACAGGAAGAGTTCTGGAGATGGAGCCATCAATTAGGATCCTGATAAAGTTATCTAGTCTTTAGATCTTTAGGGACGAAATCACAGTGGATTGTAACCCTGGCTGCACATTACAATCATCTGGGAGCTTTAAAAGCTACTGATGCCTGGGTCCCCCAGCAGTTCTGTTATAATTGAACTGGGGTGATGTCTAAGAATCAGGAGCTTTAAAAGTTTCTGCAGATGATTCTAGTATGTACCCAAGGCAACCATTTTTTGGAGAGAGTGAGAGGAGAAGATGGATTCAGCTAAATTTAAAAAACAAAATGATATCAGCATTAAAGAGAATTCTCTACTTTCCTTCTTGGTTTCTGAGTTGATGATAGCACTGTAAACTCTGCTACATAAAGCAGGTGAAAGAAAGAGTTTGAACGAAATAATGTGTAGATTGGTTTTGATTATGTTTAGTCTGGAGTAACAAGGAAGTACATAACAAAAAACTTCAAGTTAGAGAAGACTAGGGTAGACTTATTTGAAGTATTTTCACATCCATCAGACCCTTTGGTTCACACAACAGACCTGTGAGGTATATTAAAAAGTAAATTTACATAATAATACTTTCTAAGTTAATAAAATTTATGTTTTAGGACAGTTTTAGGTTCACAGCAAAATTGAGCAAAATGTCCAAAGGGTTCCCAAATAACCCTGTCCCCACACACACAACCTTCCCCATTATTTGCATCCCCCATCAGAGTGGTACATTTGTTACAGTCGGTGAACCTCCAATGACACATTGTTATTCCAAGTCCATAGTTTACATCGGGGTTCATTCTTGGTGTGGTGCATTCTATGCATTTGAAGGAATTTATAACGACATATATCCACCATTCTGGTAGTAGTACAGAATAGTTTCACTGCCCTAAAAATCCCTGTGCTTTCTTATTTTTCACTCCCCCTGCAACCTCTGTCAACCACTTACATTTTTACTCCCTCCATCGTTTTTCCCTTTCCAAGAATGTTATAGTTGGAGTTATAAAGTATGTAGCCTTTTCAGGTTGGCTTCTTTTACTTAGTGATATGTATTTAAATTTCTTCCATCTTTATTCATGGCTTGATAGCTCATTTGTTTTTAGTGCTGAATAATACTCCATTGTCTGGATGTATCGCAATATATTTTTCCATTTGCCTATTGAAGGACAACTTGGTTGCTTCAAAGTTTTGACAATTATGAATATATCTATGTGAAGGTTTTTATATGGACATAAGTTTCAACCTATTTGGGTAAATACCAAGTACAGTTGACCCTTGAACAATGCAGGAGTTAGGGGCACTGACCCTACACACAGCTGAGAATTCATGTATAAGTTTTGACTCCCCCAAAACTTAACTACTAATAGTCTACTCTTGACCTGAGCCTTACCGATAACATAGTCAATTAACACAGATTTTGTATTATAAGTATTATATACTGTATTCTTACAATAAAGTAAGCTTGAGAAAATAAAATGTTGTTAAAAAATCATAAGGAAGAGAAAATACATTTACAGTAGTGTACTGTATTTATTGAAACCATAAGTTTACATTGTCTGTTTATAAGGCAAACCTGTCAGCACCTACATCAATATTGTATTTTATGATACAAAACACTGTAAATGTTATATAAATTAGTAACATTAAACATAAAAAATGAAAAGATAATGTATGCAAAAAACTTATATTTATATACAGGCATAATGATTCATACATTGATAATGAAGAAGCAGCGATATGATTATTTTATGATAGCTTAGCCTATACACCAATGAATAAATCGTTATAAAATTTTTATGGCATACAGTATTACTGTCATATTCATAATAAAGTATTGGAAACATTGTTACATTTTTTAAAAAACCACTTATCTGTGATGATAGGATGATAAGTAGTTTCTCCAATTACCAGAGAGAGAGGCATCCTGTAAGATAATGTAGTTCTTTGAAAACAAAGTTATAAAACAGTAAGAAAACTAAAGCATTATTAATTTTATATTAAATATTACTCATCTTATGCCTATGTAAGGATAGGCTAATATCTACATATATTTTATGCATTCATGCCTATCTATTTCTTAATATTTTCAATATTTTTAGGCTACACAGTTCACCTGTGAGTTTTTTCAAATTGTCACAAATCTCCAAAAATTATTTCAATATATTTATTGAAAATAGTCTGTGTATAAATGGACCCATGCAGTTCAAACCCGTGTTGTTTAAGGGTCAACTGTAGAGTGATTAATGGATTATGGTAAAAGTATATTTAGTTTTGTAAGAAACTGCCAAACTGCCTTCCAAAGAAAATGGCTGTACTATTTTGCATTCCTATCAGCAATGAATGAGAATTCATTTTGCTCAACATCCTAGCCAGGATTGGGTGTTGTCAGTGTTGTTGATTTTGGCCATTGTAATAGGTGTGTAGTGGTATCTCACTGTTGTTTTAATTTGCATTTCCCTGATGACATATGATGTTGAGCATCTTTTCATATGTGTATTTTCCATCTCTATATCTTCTTTGGTGAGATGTCTGTTAAAGTCTTTGGTCCTTTTAAAAATTGCTGTTTATTACTTTACTGTCAAAATTCAAGTATATTTGTACATTTTGGACTACAGTCCTTTATCAAATGTATCTTTTTTTTTTTTTCCGGTACGCGGGCCTCTCACTGTTGCGGCCTCTCCCATTGCAGAGCACAGGCTCCAGACGCGCAGGCTCAGCCACCATGGCTCACGGGCCCAGCCGCTCTGCGGCATGTGGGATCTTTCTGGACCGGGGCACGAACCCTCATCCCCTGCATCCGCAGGTGGACTCTCAACCACTGCGCCACCAGGGAAGCCCTAATGCATTTTTTAAAGAAATAAAATAGGCTGTAAACAACACTCTCTACTCCTCCTCCTTCTTCTTTTTCCTCTTCTAGCATGTATACCTTTTCCTGCACAGTTCTGGAGAATATTCAGTTAAATTTCATACATTATCAATGATAGTCAGTAAATAAACAAGATAATTATAAGTAGATGTGGGAGGATTATTTATGAGTATTTTTAATAGGAATTTAGGTAAGTCAGTAAGTACAATAAATGTGGCATTACCATCTTGTTTGCTGACATTATTTTTAAAACAAAGAACATGAAAGATAGAACACAGCATTGCTGTCATAATATTGTGGCCCCAAATACTGTATCATGTGGATATAGTAAACTGAATTAATCAATAGTGATGTTTTTCAGAACGTCCTGAAAAGATGAAAAATTTTTCCAGGAAAAAGAAACAGTTAACAGGCACATCGGTAAGTCACCTTTATCTTCCTCAACCTGTATAAACAGTCTGTTCAGTTACAAGTGAAGAAAAAGAAGTTCTAGCCTAGATCTGGTTGTTCATGATGGTGAAAAGTATATGAAAAGACAGCACTTACCAGATAGCCATAAGCCATCTCATGGGAGTAAACTAAATTATCACAAATCAAGGAGCAGTTTAGAAAAAATATACTCCAGAAAGTAGGATGCAACTCGTGTAAAATACTGTAAATGTTGGCATTGATGTGTTTGGAATTTGTTGTGGAAGATCATGGAAGCTGTAAGAAGAAACATTAATTTCAACAGTGGTTTGTAAACTGTGTTCCACAGGACTTTAGAGTTTTAAGAAGGTAACTGAAAGCTTGCATGGAGAGAGAAGGGTTCAATAGGGTGGGCTTATGCTTTTCATCCTCCATATTAGAACATACTCTGATTATATTAGTTTTACATATTGTGTTTGACCTATACTTTAAACAGAAAAAAAGTTTCTGCAATTAAAGGACAATTGAAAACCACTAATGTAAAGCATTCTGAAGTTCCCTGATTGGACTTTTTCACCTGAAGACCTTTTAAATCCCATGTTTATAATCATCATTAACGATGCTAAAGTCAAATCTCAACATTAGTGAAGAGAATAAATTGGAACTACCATTTCAATCACAACTAACGTCTTTCTTTTTCAGCTGCTCAAAAGTAGATTCCATATAATGTGTGGGCACTTGTACAGTTGCAAAGTAATTGTTTTTTCAAAAGCAATTTATTAACATTTCAAGTAGGTGTGGTGCAATTTTGAGTTAGTCATTTTTAATCCCATAGAGCTTTCATTATAACACACACTTGGTATCTTATTTGTATGAATGTCTTTGCTACAAGAATTTTCACTTAGATATCTTGTCAATAAATATTAGACTTAGTCACCTGTTGAAATATAATACCTTAAATGATCTGGGGTTGTTTGAGAGTTTGTCATTATAAGAGAGTAATTTTTCCAACTTCAGTAAGTGTTAAGTCATTATGTTTGGTCTGGATCAGCTAGATAAGAGACATTTCTTAAGAATGTGTGTTTTTCTGTGATTGAATATTTACTTTTACTTGAAATGAGCAATGTTTTAGGAATTGGTTGATTCAAAGGTGATCATTTTTTAAAACACTGGGTCATGATAAACAATATTTTACTCATTTGTAAATTAGATGGAGATTTGTTTACCATTGGGACAATACTTTGCTAGTGATGAGAAACCTTGTGTCTATGATCCAGGTCAATATTTTTGTTATATAAAGCTACCAGGGAAATTGAACTTGTAAGTTTTATGACTGTGAGGTGTTCATGAAAGTAAAGACAGCTGGGTGGTCTTAAGAAATATTTCGTTCAGGATGGGGTAAATTCTCATTATCCACATTAAACTACAGAAGACACCTCTTTAGTTACTTGAATATTCATGATGGCCATTCTCTCTTAGACAAAGCTGCTTAGCATGGTCTCATCTTTAATGTATAAACTATTCTTTTTTTAAGCTTCATGCAGGCCACAGCTTTTCTGTTTTGAAATAGGGAGACTGCCTCAGACACATTGAAAAAAAATTGAGTGGTTTATAGTTTTCCAGGAAACTTAGCAGTGTTTGACCTCTTTAATTGGATTGGGTAGAATGTCTTGGCTCTTTGGATAGGTTACAACTGTAGATGGATTAATATAATTTAATATAGTTTGGGTTATCTTTCAAATTCATAATAGTATTACCTGTATTTACCACAAGTAATTCATGGTAACCATATAATTGCATTAATGTTGCCTGTGAGGCATCGATGACTAGATTGGATTGAACACATGACACAGTTGATGTCAACTAGATTCTCTTTTTTTCTTTTGGATTTTGGAACTGGTAATGAGATAGCAAGTGGCTCTTGCTCATAGACAACATTTAACATGTAAAATTAGGAGCTGGGATGTGGTCATAATATCCTATATGGGTAAAGAATAAGAAGAATAATGAAACTATGCAAAGAGAAACATCATTGATAGATAGAAAAATGATTAATAGTTTACATTTCCCAGTTTTAGTCAAGATCTGAGGTCCATCTGCAATCCTGTTTGGCTTTAAGACTGCCACCCTCCCTCATTTTTTCACAATATAGTTCTCTTTTTTTGCTTAAGTAAGCTTAGGTTTTTCTGTCACTTGCAACGAAGATATCTCACTAAATAATAAGAGAATCCATTAATGAAAGCAATCAATATGAGGACACGTAAGTCACATGGCATGTGCTTAATACATTTAATTCTATATGATATTAAAATGTTATGATCTTTATAACTTTCAGTTTCCTAGGATAACCTTTATCTGACTTTGTCTTCAGACTCTGGGAATCCTTTACTAGAGCCACTAAATCACTTTCTACAATGATGTTTAAGATACACTTCAAATCTAAGATTGCATGAAATCATTCACTTTATTTCATAGGTCAAACATTGAGGCATTACCTTCGAAGAAACAAAGTAATATGTCATAGTTACACCTAATGAGTTGTTATTGAATTTGTCCAGGTAAATCAAAGGCTTCCTCTCATGCAGCTAGTGAATGCTGATCTTAACCATTATGTTAACTTGCCATTGATATCTTGATCTTACTGACAAAACTGAAAGTGCAAAGCATTATGTCAGTTCTGTGTTGAACTACTGCATGTGTAAAATATGAAAGAGGTAGACACTGTTGACTAGAAGTAACGTTTATTTTATTCTTACAAATGGCTACTTAAATGTTTGTCATTGGTATAAAACCTTGTTTATCTTTTGGTTTGTATCTTAATGAACTCTTCCTGTTAGGAAGTGTCAGGTTTTTGTGTATGTGTGCATGTGCAATATATTTACTCTGCTATTTTATTGTTTTGAATTTATAGAAAGTGGAGAAAATAGGTTTGCATCTGTCTGATCAATTCCTTCAGGTGCTAGTCCCCTTTAATTGCAGTACTGGTTGCAGTAGGTATAACGAGACCTGTGATTTCATACAACATACCATGTCAACCTTCAGAGGAAACAAAAGCTTTGGAAGCAAGTGGTTCAGGTTACTATTTATCTTATGACCCTATGAAATGTGGGTCAATGTGTCATGTGGGTCACATGTGTCATCAATAGTGACATGCCAAAGATTCAGATTTCTTTGGTATGGCTTCTGAAAGTTAAGACAATTCTCTGAATCTTTATAGTCTTGAAATCTCTCCATGCACGTTTCCCTTGAGAGTGTGTTTCTTGTGTTAAGCAAGGTCAGATAAAAAGCACTCTTTCCCCCTATCTCTGGTTCCTGATTGGCCTTATTGTTTTAGATAACAACAAGCAGAAGAATTGTGGAATACTAGGAGCTCATAATTTAGTAAGGGAAATAAGTCATGGATAGGATCAGCGGCAACCCAAGATGGTCTGTTAGTGGCATATCTGAGACTGAGACATTAGAGAAGGGTGATTCTGGAAAGTGGATGTGGTAGGTGGTTAGACCCGTCTCAGCCACTTTTTAGCTACTTCCTTGCTGGTGACTTTGTGCACTAAATATAACTTATATAACCCTAAATTTAGTGGCATATCTGAGACTGAGACATTAGAGAAGGGTGATTCTGGAAAGTGGATGTGGTAGGTGGTTAGACCCGTCTCAGCCACTTTTTAGCTACTTCCTTGCTGGTGACTTTGTGCACTAAATATAACTTATATAACCCTAAATTTCTTCATCTGAAAAATGGTAATAATAATAATATTCAACTTCATTAGGCTGTTTGCTAGGAGAAAATGAGACAGTGCTTATTTCTAGATAATTGTGAGCGCTCAAAAAATGTAAATGAAACATCATGCCTGCAGTAGAGGAAGAAGTTACTTTTACCTCATATAATTAGGGAAGAAGTCAAGAAAGAAAGAGAACCTAAATGTAGAACATGTAGGGTTTCAAAGATTGAGATGGTGGGAAATGCTTCTTAAGCGATGGATATCAGTGGTGTGAAAATGTAACATATGACCACAGGAAAGTGAATAAAGTATTTGGAGAGATATCTAATGTTTATGTGTATCAGTACTTAAACTTTTCACCAAAAGACCCGTAAGGGCACAGGGGAATCTCTGACTCTAGAGAAGGAAACACCACCACAATCACATCTACCATTGCTACAATAATGATGAGCATAGGGGTGGGATAGGGAGGGTGGGAGGGAGACACAAGAGGGAGGAGATATGGGGATATATGTATATGTATATATATAGCTGATTCACTTTGTTATAAAGCAGAAACTAACACACCATTGTAAAGCATTTATACTCCAATAAAGATGTTAAACAAACAAAACAAAACAAAAACAAAACTAAACAAAACAAAAAGAATTGACTGGGCTCTATGTTTTACATTCACTGTCTCAGCTGACTGCCAAAGTCTCCATGAGTTATTCTGGCATGAGGTACGGAAAGTGAGGCTCACAATTAATGTTAGTGGGTGATGAAACAGACTCTTGGGAGTGTGACTGCCGGATCCTCCCTCTAAAACCATTCTATATCCTACTTCTGGAGATTTGGTCCTGGGTGTCCAATTTTTTTGGAAGTCTCTTGTTTTATTATTATTATTTTTTAATCATGAAAATGTTGAATTGCACTTCATAGTATATACATTTGTTTTGATATAATAGGCTTTAAAACACTTTCTGTGCAAATGTTTTCATCTGTCTATTTAGTAGGTTAATAGAATAACACAGACTGTCAATTTCAGAAGATCTTATATTTTTTCAAGTGTCTCCTTTCAAGGATATTAGAATGTAACCTTGAGAGAGCTTCAAGCAGTTTTTAATTTGCTTGTTTGATGGTGCTTTTCACTATATAATTTCTAGCCAAGACTCTTGATGCTTTGTTTGCAAAAAGAAGTAAAAAAGTCTGATGCTCTTCCTTCAACGTTTGCATAATTAATCCTTAAATTTCATTTTCATACAGTTATTAATTAAGGTTTTGTGATAACAGAATATCTTTGTATAAGACTTTCTTGAAATTTTGCAGTTTTTCATTTTATGATTTACAGTTAAATGCTTGTCATGAGGAATCATGAATCTTCTCTGAAGAAAACTTATACACAGATTCCTAAACTTCAAGTTTAGAATCACTTGAAATATGTCTTCTATGAAATTAATAGAGGATAATTTTAAGGAAGTGGTTGTAAATATCTATATAACACAGGATTACATTCTAATTAATGTTATTTGCCACCTTAGAGAACAGTATTGTATTTTAGTTGTAAATAATTATATTAATCTGTGTAATGTGTGCTTACTACTCACAAATTATTTTGTTTATACTTTAACTGCAAAAACAAATGCTAGCTTGAATCAATTATGTTTAATATCTTGATTAACAGCGTGTCTCTGAGAATTAACAAAGTTTGCAAGATTTATGAAACTCAGGAATACTTTAAAACTGCAAAAAGCTTTCATTTACTGATAGTCAATAATGGGTGGAAGTTAAGCTTAATCTAGTAACTAAAAACAGGCAAAATATGTGTCTAAATAGTACTGATTCTGGTTCTAATTTAATAAGAACTTGAATTTATAGAAATGTACCCCTTAATTTTGTGGGACTGGATGTCCTGAGGCAAGTGAATTATGATTACATTTACATGTAACATTTTATAGTATAGGTGTAGCCAGAATAGAGAGAGAAAAAAAAATAAGGAACCATCATGCCTATGATACTGATTTTTTTCTCTGGCATGCAGCCAAAAATTTCCCTTTGTCTAAGAGGAAAATAAGGTTGCCATTTTGGTTGTGATTACTTAGTCTGGAGAATTGCTTAAAGATAATACCCTCAAATATAATTTATTTAAAAATTAAACGTAGCACTTTAACTTTTAAAAATATGTTCTTTATGTGAAAAGAGTAAACAATGTGATGGATCAATAATTTCTGATAAGGTAGTTTCAATTCCATTAAACCTGAAGTGATATTTTAAAATAGTCTCTACTTTTGAGGAGTTTAAGTTTAGCAACATGTAAAAAATAATGTAAATAATTTAAGTATATTACCTTGTTTATTACATTCTACATATATACTACAAGGGAATGTGTAGTAAAGTTGATTGAGATCAGGAAGTCTTCACAGAGGAAGAGTCAATATATGAATAAATAGAACATGAGGAGATATTAATTTAATGAATACAGCATATGTGAAAGCATGGAGAAATAAAATAATATGACATGTTCAGAGGAATGTGAATTTGGCATTTTCAGAAATTAGGGGGGGAAGGACTCGGTGGATAGACATGAAACTACAGGGCAATCATGTTAAAAGATGAGTAGTAAGATAATTATAGTTGAAGTTAATAAGAAAAATACTTGTAAAGATAATTGAAGCTTTGTTATTTTGATGATAGAGTACCTTAGAAAAGTTTTTGGGTCAGCTTTGCAAGATATAGGATAGTTCACACTACTAAAGTGGAAGACAGATTTTACTAGCAGTGAGCCAGGTAAGCGGCAAGCTAGTTAAAAGTTTAGTGTCACAGTTTAAATGGGAAATGCTATAATGCCTAACCTAGGAGAGAGGTGGTAAAGATGGAAAGTAGGACAGATTGAGGGCCACTTCAGTAAGATCTAGGGATTAAATTAATATGACTTGTGAGAATGAGTCAACTGGCTTCCAGGAGTGTGACTTTGGGGAGGGAGAGGATAATAGATTCAGTTTTGGACACACTGAATTTGAAGTTCCTATGGAGTACACAGCCTATATAAGTCCAGGAGAAAATCGTGTGTATGTGTTGTGACCTTGGAAAAAAGGACAGAACCATGATAGTATATTAGTGAACATATCATTCAGAGTCCCAACAGGAAACCAAAGGCACACTCAATAATAATTAGAATAATTCCTGGAGGATGCATTACAAAGAGATGGATTACGAAAGTGTAGGGAGGATCAAAGAAAACCAAAAAGATATTGCAGGAATATGTGACTAACAGCAATAAAACCAGCACAACTTCTAGATCTAAATGGATGAGAGAAGTTAAAGGTCACGTAAAGCTAGATGTAAAGATATATAAGGAATGCAGGTCACCATGAGAGAAACAGTGACCATCTGTCGAGGGACAGAGCCAGCTTGAGGAGACCTCACAGGAAGGGAAAAAATAGCCTGACCTGATTCTCTTCTCTCTCCATAACCCTTGCTAGTGATTGGCATTAACCAAACCTGGTCAGAAGAAGCCAGAGGACATGGGAGCTCATTGATATAGTCCCTATAGGTGAACCTCTCAGGGCATGGAACAAGATAGAGAGAATTGGGAGTCAGTCTGGAAGAAAGAGGGGAAGATATCTGTCACAGAACCACCAAGGGATGCCTGCCACAGGCAGAGTACTCCAAACAAGACAAGAGAGAGTCTCTGAGAGAAGAAAACTGGGCAACATCAGCACTGAAATGAAAATGAGAAGGAATTAATACAGTTGTTATTACAGAAGAGCTTGATGTTGAGCCGCTCGTGGAAAGTCAGACTGGTCACAATATAAAATATCATGGGGAGGCTAAGAAACATGAAGATAAGGCCAATAGAATGTATGTTGGATATTGTAGGTGGTGATCTTAATAGCAACAGTTTTTGTGGGGTAGTGTGAAAAGAAGTTATATTGCAATGGGTCAAGAAGTGAAAGGAAGTAAGGAAGGGAAAGCAATGAGCCTAGTCTCCTTTTTAAAGACGTTTTGTGAATTAAGTTATAAAAGAGTGGTGACTAAAGGGGTTGACAGGATGTGAATTCCTTGAGGAAGTTTTCAAAGGATACACATTTTATCTAACATTTTAATGCTATAATTTTAGACTTGGGAATTTAAGGATCATACTTTAGGAAGGCAGCAACATCCAGACTAAACAAGGCTGTTATAATCCTCAATGGGGCATAAACAATTACAATGTATATCTCTTTCTTTTGAGTCACAAAGCATATGTGCCAGTATCTGGGCAAGATAGCATGTGAAGTATTAACTGATGGTGCCCTTAGCCTGGTTTTCTGGGCCATGTGTTGTCCCTTACTGATCTTGAAGTTAAATGGAAGTGTATATCTGTGAACGCAGTCCACTGCTGAGAAAAGAGAATCGCCAGATCTTTTTAAGCACTAGGTTTCAAATGATACCACTGAGTGATGAGACAGTCCAGTGTGTAGAGATTTTAATAGACAGAGCAGTTCCCATCTTCCCTCCTCAATCCATATTACACATATACAAAAGGCCTGTGTACTAGTGGAAGTCAGTGTTGAGCAGTGGTTCTCAGTGGAGGGTGGTTTTGCCTCTCCCAGAGGACATTTGGCAATATCTGGAGACATTTGGTTGTCAAACTGGGGATGTACTACTATCATCTAGGGGGCAAAAGCCAAGAATGCTGCTAAGCATCCTATAATGCACAGGTCTTCCATACACACAGCAAAGAGTTATCCAGCCGAAGTGTTGATAGTGGGGCTCTTGAGAAATTCTGGTGTAGAGTTCTGAGGAAGGAGAAGAAAGTACAAGAGACATGTATACTGCCCCCTCTCAATGATTCATCTAAAGGAGGGGGAGATATTCCAGATATTCCTCATGTAGTTATGGGGTTTCAGAACTAGAAGAAACTGGGTTTCTATTTGACAGGTGAGTGTGTGAATGGCAACCCATAAAGATGTCCTACCGCATTGAAACATGGATAAGGGAGCAAAAAGATGGAAGCATGATCAGGGGGTCTGGACATAAGAGGGATTTCAGATCACCCCCTGAATTTCTAGAAATTCGTGTAGACACAGGGAGGATGAGAGTAAGGGTAATGTGCTTGCTAGTAACTAAAGACAACATGGACAGAGAATCTCACTGAAATCTCTATAAGGTAAGGGATACAGAGCCACCAGCTAAGCATGTGGGAAGCCGGGGGCCCTGTGCTCTCACAAGGAGCAGCAAACCCAGGGGTTCTCCTCTGATATAAATTATCATCCCAGATCTAAACCAAAGGCTCTTCTGCCAGGAACAGTTCAGGGCAGAGAGGTGGAGTTGTATCCAGTTCTAGCTGTAGGTCCCAAGGCAGCTGAATGAGCTCCTAGGAGTGTGCAGTCAGGGCCCAAGTGAGGCAATTCAGAGAGCCTTGCAAACACCTTGGGATGGACTTTAAACAGATGGTGACTGCTTTAAACAAACCAGAGCCAGAGAGAGTGAAAACCTCAAGTGGGCTCAGTGAAGATGTCTGTATGAAGTAGGGAGGTCAGGGGCTTGGATTAAGTTGAAAGAAGCTCAGTTTCAGAACATCTGAATTTTATTGACTTATATTCCTGCTATTTTAAATCCACTACACATTTAAAAATCAATATTGGATATTCAATTGTTACATTCCCCTTATTGAAGGATTGACTGACTTCCCTCTTCCCTTTTTACTAGAAATTAAAGCTATATATGAAAGCATTTTACATTTTGTGTTCATACCAATTTTAGAGATACTTTTCTTGTACATATTATAATTTTCTATCACAATAAATTTAGTGATTACACTATTCTGGGATTATCTTTTGACAATTGACTACAATAGAATTTGTCTATGAGTATTTTCATAATACTATAAAATCAGTACTCAGTTTAAAGAAAAACATCAGAAAATGAGGAATCTGTAAAAGACAGTATCACTGGGACACCTAAATTTTAGAAGAATATCATTAGGGGCACAGTTTTATTAAAGAACAAAATGCAGCTTGATTTTATGGAGAATTGGTAAATAAATGAAAAGATTATTTTTGTAAACCTCTTTGTCTACAGTAGCCATTTTAAAAGCTTATAAGAAGCTTATAGGAATACTGTGGTATATTTAGATAAATTCAGGGAGAAAACCAAATGGTGAGAAAATGTTTATCCTTCCCTTCTCCAGTTTTTCTTATTCCCTTTAGGAGATTCCTTACTCATATATAACAATTTCCTGAATGCATACAAGTGGCCCTATTTGCAGTGATCCTTGGCAATAGAGATTTCCAACTTTCTTTTTGGTCCCGCCCTCATCCACATTCACCTCAGTAACCTGAGATTCCCCTCCGTACTTTACACACTGCACATAAAGCCATTCCCCATTGCTCTTTTTCAGTGATGCACCTTATTGTCAGATTTCTACTGTAGAGAGAGAAGGGGCTGGGAAGAAGAAAGGTAAACAGTTTAGAAAATGTGGGATAGGCAATTAAATGATGATTTTGAAAGGACATATTAGCTTCAATCTCAAATGTGCATTTCCCTCCCTAGCTCAGCTCTGCCACTGCAAAAGATAAAAAAAAAAAATAGGCTTTAGCTTAACTGTGGAAATTTCCTGGGTTTCAGTCTATTACTTGAGCCAAAAATCTGAGGATTTGGTCTGCAGCTCACTGTTTTCCTGTAAATATCCAGTGCCCTTAGAAACATCTGCTCACCCTGCAGTCCTTGAATGCCTCCTTGCTGGCATACTGTTCTGTGGCAGTAGCTCAGCTTCTCAAAGCCTTCAATGAGCACTTTGTTCCAGATTACTATAGGTGAAATGTGAATTGTAGATGTGCTATGTCTTGCTGGGTGTTGAGATTCTCCTCTTAGAATACTAGATGAACTTTTGGTTTGTTTTCAGCCCCAATTAGCAAGATGCTTAATTTCAGATTTCTTCTTATTTAGCAAGATTGCTAAAGGTTAGACCACTGAGAATACAACCCTGGACTCCCCATGTAGCATGGTAGCCACTCCAATGTTCCCTTCACAACCTCTTCATGGTATCATTTTTCCTCCCACTAATCAGAATTCTTTATTTCAGAAACCACAGATGGTCTCTGGTGAATTTAATTTGCCAAGCAAGTTATTTGGAAAAAAAAAAAAAGCAGATATAATGGGAAATCTAGAGAACTAGCTCAGAAAAACTCAAAAACCTAACTGCCTAGAAGCACAGGCAAGGTAATCTAAGGAAACATTCATGGATAGAGGGCCAAGGCTGCCACTACTGGGCCTTGGATTCTGTCACTGGCTCTGAGAGGCTGCCTCTGGCACCACTTGACTACTTCCCTTAGACAGCCAGAATCAATTCTAAAATTGTTCTGCTTCCCTGGCATGAGCACCTGATGGAAGAAGCATAGCTTCCAGGAATCTAAGAGAAAAAAAAGTGTCTGAGTTTTTAGCTTCCTTATTGGAAGGTAGTCCCAACATTTACCCAAATTAATACCTTGGTGGATTCCCTCAGATATAAATAAGGGCAGTGGGCTGGAAATAGTCCAGCGCTTTTTCAGATCCACTCACCCCCTTTTTACACCTGCTCTATGCCCAGAGATGTAGAAACTCCATCAACCCACCTCTTATTATCTGGCTTCAGCTGGGGTCAGCCAACAGAAATCCCAGGTGGGAGATCAGTAGGAAAGGAGAGAGAGATCAGGGTTTTTATTCCCTTGTCTTCCTCCCAACAGGGTCTCCATGGACTGGTTGCATCCTTGAGTGAAGTGTTAGCTTCTGCAGGGGGTTTTTCCAGCTTTCTCCAGCCTTCTGGGATCCTACAATTGCTCCTTCCCTTTGCTCCTTCAAATCTGTGGGTGGTGATGGCATGAGGTACTGCACTACCCCTAGTGGTTTCCTGGTACACTACTCTCTTTTTTTTTGTAAATTGCTCCTTAATGAAATCCTCCCCAAATTATCCTAATTTGAATCTGCCATCTGTTTCTGGCTGGGACCCCAAATGATACAGGCACCCTCAAAAATGGCAAATGTCCTCTCTAAAGGATATGGTCTAGAGCAGGGCTGTCCTGTGAGTAACACCCCATGCCTCCTCTCTCTTTTCTCCACCATGATTCTTTTCTGCCTTCTGAAAGTGGACACCCCTCAAGAAAAAGAGGTAATCTCAGGACTATTTTACTGTAATAGATGCATGAAATGACTTAGAAAAAAGACATCCCAGGGCTTCCCTGGTGGCGCAGTGGTTGAGAGTCCGCCTGCCGATGCAGGGGACACAGGTTCGTGCCCCGGTCCGGGAAGATCCCACATGCCGCAGAGCAGCTGGGCCCGTGAGCCATGGCCGCTGAGCCTGCACGTCCGGAGCCTGTGCTCCGCAATGAGAGAGGCCACAACAGTGAGGGGCACGCGTACCGCAAAAAAAAAAAAAAAAAAAGACATCCCAAAGCAAAACAATGTGAAATAGAGAAAATTGGGGAAAAAATATTATGGAAGAGAGGAGAGTTTTCACTCTGGAACTTCTTAAGAAACACACAAACTGGTCATACCAAAACATTACATTATGTTCTTTACTCATAGCGTAGCACCTTATACTTGCGTGTGGCTCTGGGCACTGGAAGGTAGGGTGAGAACAGAGTATTGGCCATCATCTATTGTTCAGTGTTAAATGAAATAGTGCTTTGTACACTGCTTATGTGTACAGGCTATTATGTTGGAAAGAGTCATGTAGCCAGTTAGTGAGCTTAACAGACTGATTGGCGTCTATATATAAAATCAACATATTTTAAAATTTATAGACTTAGGGAGATGTCCAGATGTTTAGCTTTCAAAGAGATACTGTGATTTTTGTGTCTCAGTGCCAGAATCTACCAATCTACCTTCAGTTTGGTAGCTAAATGACACTATCATTTTTCCATTTTATATATTATGTTGCTATAATGGTTTAATGCATGATTTTTTTCCGGGTGTAATTGAACAAAGGATATCAAGAATCTAGGGGAGAGATTTAAAAAATGAGGAGCTTTCAGACACCAGAGCAAGTGGAGAGTTGATACAATATATTTAGAGAAAGCAATTTGGGGGAACTTTTCATCACACTGTATGTATTCAATTCCCTATTTTGCCTAGGCATGTGGCTAGAGGTAGATTTCTATACTTGGCATCATCGTACCCTTCCCAGCCTTACGAGAAAGAAAAGATGTTCCTTGTTGGAGCAGATGTAGCCAGTGCCCCTCCCACATCCCCTCTGTACACACATCTACACCCCGAAGGTTGCTTAATGTGAATGCCCGTGAACTCTCTGCTTGAGGACTTCAGCGTAGCTATGAGGGCTTGTTCTATACACAAGGCAAGCTGAAAGGGCCAGAGAAATAATGCTCCAGACAATGACAGAGGGAGACTTAGTGGGTAAATACCTCAGCTTTTTCACCCCTTGATTGAGCCCACTTCCCCAAATTGGTAACTAGACTGATAACCCACCTTTTATTGGTTTCCTGCCCCTTCCTGTCATACTGTTCCACTCCCCTACTGGTACTTCCTAGGATAACCTCATAAATTACCTACACTTGAATCCTTGTCTTAGAGGCCGCTTCTAGGGGAATCCAAACAGACACTTGGTGCCAAAAATGGTAATGGTAAATTATGGGGTAATGGTAGTTATAAGGATATGGTATTGATTGGTATATGATAACTGTAATAGAAGCCTTATAGGATAAAAGTGACAGACCTGAGGTAGTCAACTATCAACTCCAGGCTTGGTATGACATGAAGATCCTATCTTCCAAGTATGGGAGGGCAAAAGGCAGAGTTTATTGATATGAGACACTCTCCTGAGATTCAAGATTAAGGTCCTGGAAGAGACCCAGCAAACTAGTTCTAGTATTCTGTTGCAATGGTTCCCTAGCATTTGGAAGAAATGACAGCCCATGGTAAATTAGGTGGATTTGCCAGAACTTCCTTGGAAAATATTAATGAAGGGATTAATGGTTTCAGTAAGGTGGGTGTGTTAGAATGGCTTTACTATGTAATACTAGAGAATCAATCAGTTGACTATATTCTCTGGTGGGGTTCAGAGAGTACTCCTTTATCTAAAGTAACAGGGAATGTGATAGTAAAGTGCACATTAATATTGTTGAGAAGTAGGAGCTCTCTTCTGTAGACAAATTTATGGTAGGGAATGAGAATGATGGTAATTTGTAATTGTAGAGGCCATGTAACAGTGCTTAACTATCAGATATATGGGTATAATTCTTGTCGTAGGCAGTAAGGTCAGAGTAACAACCAGAAGGTGTTGATCTTTAGTAAATACAGGATATCTAATTCACTGGAGCCTAAAGTAACAGGAAGGGGGAAGCACCAATTCCTATGTATATAAGTGAAAGTAATAGAGAGTCCTCAATACAGTACCATCCATTAGAGACCAATCAGTCACTTGATGGCAAGTTGATTGCATTGGACCCCTTATATACTAGGGGAAGAGACAATTCATCTTTGCTGGCATTGGAAAGTATATCCAATCTAGTTTTACTTTTCTGCCTGCGGTGACTCAACTAGCACCAATGTCCAAGGATTTGAGATTGTACATAACATTGCCTTCACTTTATGACAATGGACACTTGACCATGGAATTTACTAATCCCACCATAAACTATTCTTCAGAAACTTCCAGCCTGATAGAACTTAAACTGGGCCTCTAAGAAGCTATTTCAAAGTTCTATCCATATCTCTCATAATGGATAATGTCCTTTTACTGACTTCTTTCCCTTCTCTGTCTTATTCCTTCACTCCCCATTGGTGTTTCCTTGGATCACATCAGAAATAAAATACTTGCACTTGAATCTGTGTCCCAGAGTCTGCCTCTGTGGAATTCCAAACCAAGAAACATAGCTAACTTAAAAAAGATATATAACTAGATAATGTGTGACCTCTATCAGTTAGGTACACATTCAGCTGCAAGTAATAGAAAATCATACAATTAAAAGCTTAAATACACAAAGAGTTGTCTAATATAACAGCAAATTTGAAGGTCTTCAATCCAAGGCTGGTACAGTCTCTTAAGTATGCCAACAGGGACCCAAGATCTTTCTTAGTCCTTCACATACACATACTATCGCCTCATGTCACAAGAAGGCTGATATACCTCTAGGCCTTGCATCATTCTCCAGTCAAAAAACAGTAAGAAACATTGAATGGAAAAGACAGAATCAGCAGGCATCTACCTACCTTTGTCAGTAGGACGATTGAGAACATGGAAACCCTTAGCAGCAAGGAAATTTGGAAAGCTGGAGCTTGAGTAGTTGAGTTTTTAACTTTTACAGACTTTAAAGTAAAGCCATGGGAGAAAGAGGCTGACAAGGGAGGTTCAGACAGTCAACTCACAGTGTTACCATATGAACAGGAAAACTCAGAATTTTTTTTTTAGAAATTCTACCTAAGTTCTAGTCTAATTTTTTCATTTAAATAAATAAATATAGTTTCAATGTTAGACTACAATAACTCCCTAGAATTTTTAAAGTGAAAGCACTGAAAATAATCTACTATATTTAGTTGTAAAATTTTCATATTAATGTGAAAAGTATACATCAAGTACTTACTGATTGCCTTCTATGAACATAGCAGACAAGGTTTATGTTCTTCTTGAGCTTCTGCTCTATGTATGAACTATTCAGACTGCCTGGTTGAAACAGAGTAAATGATATAAACTTTTTCTTCTTTTGGACCATAAAAATATGTCATAAAAATTTGCAATATATTTTATTCTAACTGTAAGAATATTTTTGCCCTCTTAACTGAAAAAAAATCAAAACTTGTTTTTTTGATTCTTAAGATTTGTCAAGCATTTCCAAATAAGTTTTGATGCTTATGTCTCTCCAAATACAAAGACAACCAGAACCTTTAACTTCAAAAACTGTAAATTGTTAAAATTTTAAAAAGCATACAATCTAAAAAAAAAGTGAAGCAGAATATACCTGGTTCTGCCCATAGCCTTGAGTTATTGGCTACATCTCCACAGGCAACTGTTTCCTACAACTTGCCTCTCTGCTTTGTAGACTCATGCTTTCTGTTAAATGGCCTCAGATGAGAACTGACACTAAAATCTGGAGCATTCAATTATTTTTACTTTTTTGTGGCAGCAAATGATTTTTTCTGTGCCAATTTTGTCTGTTTGGCTAACTGTCCTACATATTTTTTAATTGCTGTTTTTATTTGCACTCATATATTTTCACACCTTCTAGAAGTAATGTAACAGCAAGATTTTTATCACCACAAGCGGTGGACACCTGGGTCATTCCATTAACCATTTAGAGAAATATCCCCAAGCTGTAACAAGGCTGATTCTATGTGCTCACTCACTTCACTCTGCAGCTTCTCTGAGAACTGTGTTTCTGTAGTTAAAAAATCACTATGGAGATTTTTCATTTTTAAATGCATAAAATTTTAAAACCAAAATAGTATAAAATTATAAATAATATATAAATTTTACAGTGGTCTTTAATTTAGCAAGAATAGTCTTTAATTGTATCAATAGAATATTTTATTTAAAATATGTATTTCAAACACATATAAATATTTCTGGAAGTAATAGAAAATCATACAATTAAAAGCTTAAATACACCACTGCTTTTGGTGTCACATCCAAAAATCATTTCCAAGAGTGATATCTAGGAGTTTGCCCCCTATGTTTTCTTCTAGGAGTTTTATAATTTCAGGTCTTATATTCAAGACTTTAATCCATTTGGAGGCAATTTTTGTGTATGGTGTAAGATATTGGTCCAATTTAATTATTTTACGTGTGGATGTCTAGTTTTACTGACACTGATTTTTGAAGAGACTGTCTTTTATCCATTGTGTATTCTTGGCTCTTACATTGTAAATTAATTCACCAAATATGCATGGGTTTATTTCTGGGCTCTCTTTTCTGTTCCATTGTTCTATGTGTCTGCTTTTATGCCAATACCACACTGTTTTGATTACTATAACTTTGTAATACAGTTTGAAATGAGCATTGTGATGTCTCCAGCTTTGTTCTTTCTCAAGATTGCTTTGGCTATTTGTGGTCTTTTGTAGTTCCAAACAAATTTTAGAATTTTTTTTTTCCTTTGGAAAACACCATTGGAATTTTGATAGGAATTGCACTGAATCTGTAGATCACTTCAGTAGCATGGGTATTTTATCAATATTAATTCTTTTAATCCATGAATACAGGGTAATTTTCCATTTATTTGTACTTTCTTCAGTTTCACCCATGTCATATAGTTTTTAGTGTGGAGAGATTTCACCTCCTTGGTTAATTTTATTCCTAAGTATTTTATTGTTTTTGATGCAATTATAAATACCTATTTTATCTTTTCAAAAACCAACTCTTAGGGCTTCCCTGGTGGCGCAGTGGTTGAGAGTCCGCCTGCCGATGCAGGGGACACGGGCTCGTGCCCCGGTCTGGGAAGATCCCACATGCTGCGGAGCAGCTGGGCCTGTGAGCCATGGCCGCTGAGCCTGCGCGTCTGGAGCCTGTGCTCTGCAACGGAAGAGGCCACAACAGTGAGAGGCCCGCGTACCGTAAAAAAAAAAAAAAAAAAAAAAAAAAACCAACTCTTAGTTTCATTAATCTTTTTATTGTTTTTTTTTTTGTCTCTATTTCATTTATTTCAACTCTAATCTTTGTTATTTCCTTCCTTCTACCACTTTGGACTTATTCATTATTATGTTTCTAGATCTTTGAGGTATAAAGTTAGGTTGTTATTTGAGACCTTTATCTTTTCTTAAAGTAGGTATTTATTGCTATAAATTTCCCTCTTAGAACTGCTTTTCCTTCATCCTGTACATTTTGGCATGTTGTATTTCCATTTTCATCTATCTCAAGATATTTTTAAAAATTTATTTTATTCAAGTATAGTTGATTTACAATGTTGTGTTAATTTCTGCTGTACAGCAAAGTGATTCTGTTATATATATATATATATATATATATATATATATATATATACACATTCTTTTTCATATTCTTTTCCAATATGTTTTATCACAGGATCTACTGTGCTATGCAGTAGAACCTTGCTGTTTATTCATTCCATATATAATAGTTTGCATCTGCTAATCCCAAATTCCCAATCCATCCCTCTCTTACTCCCCACTGCCTAGGCAACCACGAGTCTGTTCTCTATGTTTGTTAGTCTGTTTCATAGATAAATTCATTTGTGTCATAGTTTAGATTCCACATATAAGTGATATCATATGTTATTTGTCTTTCTCTTTCTGACTCCCTTCACTTAGTGTGATAATCTCTAGGTCCATCCATGTTGCTGCAAATGGCATTAATATATTCTTTTTTATGGCTGAGTAGTATTCAATTGTATGTATGTACCACATCTTCTTATTCCAGTCATCTGCTGATAGACATTTAAGTTGTTTCCATGTCTTGGCTATTGTGAATAGTGCTGCTATGAACATAGGGGTGCATGTATCTTTTCGAATTATAGTTTTGTCAGGGTATATGCCTAGGAGTGGGATTGCTGGATCATATAGCAACTCTATTTTTAGTTTTTTGAAGAACCTCCATACAGTTTTCCATAGTGGCTGCATGAGTTTACATTACCACCACCAGTGTAGGAGGGTTCCCTTTTCTCCACACCCTCTCCAGCATTTGTTATTTGTAGATTTTTTATTGATGGCCATTCTGAGTAGCTGAGGTGGTGTTTTGGTTTGCATTTCTCTAAAACTTCTCAATGTTGAACATCTTTTCATGTGCCATCTGTATGTCTTCTTTGGAGAACTGTGTATTTAGGTTTTCTGCTCATTTTTTGATTGAGTTGTTTGTTTGTTTTTGTTCTTGAGTTGTATGAGCTCTTTGTATGTTTTGGAAATTAAGCCCTTGTCAGTTATGTCATTTGCAAATATTTTCTCCCAGTCTGTAAACTGTCTTTTCATTTTGTTTATGGTTTCCTTTGCTGTACAAAAGCTTGTACATTTGATTAGGTCCATTTGTTTATTTATTTATTTTTTTTGTGGTACATGGGCCTCTCACTGCTGTGGCCTCTCCTGTTGCGGAGCACAGGCTCCAGACATGCAGGCTCAGTGGCCATGGCTCACGGGCCCAGCCACTCCACGGCATGTGGGATCTTCCCAGACTGGGGCACGAACCCGTGTCCCCAGCAATGGCAGGCAGACTCTCAACCGCTGCGCCACCAGGGAAGCCCCATTTGTTTATTTTCACTTTTATTTCTTTTGCCTTGGGAGACTGACCTAAGAAAACATTGGTAGGACTTTAAGTTTTTAACAACTTAACTTTGAATGCATTCTAAAGCTCTGCATTTTTACCCCTCCTTTCTCCCCACATTTATTGTTTTGATGTCACAATTTATGTGTTTTGTGTATCCATTAAATATTTTGTATTTGTTGTATCCATTAAAAAATTGTGTATCCATTAAATAATTATTATAGTTATTTTTAATACTTTTGTCTTTTACCCTTCATGCTGGAGTCTCAACTATAGTCAGATCTTTCATTTTCTTGACTTTTATGTATGATATGGCTCCTGATCTTACTTATCTTAAATACAATCATGTTAAGTAGGTACAAGCATTAGTCAACTTCATGAAATCTTCTGATGTAGTCATACCTATCATTTATTAGTAATTTTTCTCTTTATTTTGTAGTGAGATTGTTATATGCATACACATATGTAAAGGAATGTGCACAGGATAGTTATATTATCTAAAAATTTCATTTCAAGTTGTGCTACAGGACAAAATTTAGTTATAAAAAGCAGTTGCTAGGTCTGGTAAGGTTTAGAGCCACTTGTCTCCAGGAGTCTGCTTCTCAACTGCTTTTTTAAAAAAACATATAATAACAAATAAAAATGTATATATTTAAAGTCTCCAATGTAATTATTTGATATACATATACATTGTGAAATGATTACCACAATCCATTTAATATATCTATCACCTCACATAATTACCAGTTTTTTTTGTGTGTGTGGTAAGAATGCTTAATATCTTCTTTCTTAGGAAAGTTAAAGTATCCAATACAGTAGTATTTAACTATAGTCACCATGCTGTACATTATATTCCCAGAACTTATTCATTTGCTTGTTAAGTACTGATCTAGCACACTAGACATAAGGATCAACCTTATTAAGGAATCTTCTCTATGAACACTGTAAATAGGACACTGACAGCATTTCCTTTTTAAAAATTTTTCTTTTTTAGTCTTTGGAAACCAATCAAAAGAAAGCAAAAGTGAACACATTCTTATTTAGATATTAAAATGTTACCCATCTGGTTATAATGATGTCTAGGAACTCTTTATCCTTTAAAAATTTAAGTTAAAAAAATTAAGTTGATAATGCATATCTCTCATTTATAAAGTAAAACTATTAGTGAGCAACTTATCTATATTATTTCCATGTTTAAGAGAAACATCTTAAGTCACCTTCACTTAAAACCTACAAAAACATTTCATTAATTTCTCATGTACTTTGTCTGCCTTTGTTTTAAAAGATTAAGGATGAGGGCTGGTAGGCAAGCAAGGCATGGTGATATATATGGAACTAATTATATACAGGAAAATATATTATTACCTTTGCATTCAAGGGCAATATGATCATAAGGATCTCTAACTTCTTTAGTTTGATATGTTTGAATCTCCTTATTCCACAATTTTTATTATATTTTTGCAAATGACCCTTAGGACTTCTTTGAGGTATAAACTTCTATAATTTCATGATATGTATGAACTATCTACATAATTTAGTAAATAAATTGGCTTCTGGTAGGCTGTAACATTTTTTACACAGATAATCTAAAGTCCATCTACATAACATGTCTTAATTGAATCATAAGAATTCTTCCTTTTAACAGTGTAAATAAGTGGAATACATATGTGTCAATAATACTGCAAGTAAATGAGCAATTGTACAGTAAAAAATACAAAAAAATTTATATACATAAAGTACAATTGTAAAAATGTTATGGTCTAAACTGTGAGTGAAACAGTCCATCTATTATAAGTTAAATGATTCCAGAAATCGCAATAGTATTTTTTTAAGGGAAAAACAATACTTTTTAATATTTTCAATTTTTTCAAAGTGGGTTTTGAGGCTGTGGTGTTCTTTCAAACATGAGGAATACACAAAACACACAAATCAGTTAATTTTATTAGCCAAGGAATTTTCTAATGCCTGAAACTGCCCTAGAATTTAACCTATTGTCAATATATACTCATCAGCGCTATCTAACTGAAATTTAGTTGATTAGTGTTTGTTAAATTAGTCCATCTATTTCATTTGTGCCGGCAGGAACATCTTCCTGTGTGCCATGTGACTGACAGACTTGGTTGATGGAACAATGAGCAATAATTCCTCTTAGCATCTCTTTAGCCTGAGGCATCCTCATTTTCCGTCTTCACACTTTTTTGGGGGCCACCTATCTTGCTTTCTTAAATGCTCATGATGTTCATTAATAATACCAGGAGAAGCTTGGAACCCTCTGGTACATTCTCTTCTCTTGTGAAGGCACTGATGATTTATACATCTTGTTTCTGAAGAGACTGAATGAGAGAATGGAATGCTGTATATTCCGAATCACCGTTGATAAGGTAGTTCCAGAATTATAGTCTCTGCAACAGACAGAGTTTGGGAAGGAGAAAGCTTAGTCATAGTATAGTGCCTGACAAATAAGCATTCCACAAATACATTGATAAATCACAGATCCATTAGGTTAATTTAAAAAATATTGGTGTTCTCTTGAGAAATACCTCTTCAATACTAACAATGCTTCACTGCCCAACATGGGATGACTCCAACAAAATGTCCAAGGTCCGCAGTAAATAGTCCTGTGTTGGTAAAGAAGATGCTGTAACAAGCAGCAGGCATCCAAATCTCAATTAGGCTTCTGTGCTTGCCTTGCGACTGAGTTTGGAAACCTTAGTAGAGAAATAAATGGTTTATGTAATTTCCATTGACCTTCACTACAGCCACATAGGTTGCCACCTAAATTGACTTATTGTTGGCAGCAGCTGAGACCAGAAGTGGACTACCTATATTCAGACCCATGTATCATGTTATGACAATGAAATTAGGTAACAATATACACCAGTAATCATAATAGTCTTTTGCCTTAAAGCTAAAAACACACAACCCTTGAATTGGAACTGATTATTCTTTTCACAAAATGCAATGAATGCTATTTCATCATGTCTTGTTAGGTTTTACAACCTTCAGAAGAATTAATGTCTAATGATTGATTGGTTTTTTGCTTTTGCTTGCCAACTCATATTTTTTAAGTCTAATAATTTTCAGGAGCATTTGCTGAAATTTCATAGCATAAACTATTTTAAGCTAGGAAAAGAAAGATAAAGACCAGAAAAGAACTTTGCCAAGGAACATGTATTGTTTATTTGACCAGAGACATCTAGCCAGTGTGACACAAAAGAAAAATGCCCCATATTAGTGTTTTGTTTCAAGACATATACAATCATAATGTCACACCTAACTCCCTTTTCCCTGATCTTGAACACATGTTAGCAGTGTTCCAGTCAATAAGTTATTGAAAGGCTGTTTCATTACCTGACATTAGCCTCAGAGATACAGACCATCATCCTATATTTTGAGAGGAACGTAAGATAGATCGGAGGACATTAATTTGATGGAGAAACACTCACCCAAGTTCTTCTAACAAAATGGGCAATACACCATGTTATTACCTGTTGCTGAAAAAGAGATAAAAAATCTCCAAAATGACACTTCTTCCACTTCAACAATCTAACTCCCAACAAATTACACTGCTATAAAAAGAATGACTAATTATGTTTCCACTAGGTACTATAAAGTGTCCAATTATGGGTCTAATTAGAAGGGAAGGACTGTAAAGTAATGGGTCTTTATTTAGAAATGTTATTCTCAGGACACCTTCTAAAGTGGCTTCTGTGTTTTGTTTTATGTATTACATTTATTCTACCTCTCTGCAACTTGCTCAGATTTATCTCAATAGGACAAACATCTGTCACATCTTGCATATTGCTTTAATCTGATTGTCCCTGACCCCTTAGGCAAATACAGACAGGTGGAAAACATACTGGCTATTTCACACAACATCTGTAGTCACTTTAGCCAGACTTTTTTTTTTATGGTTTATCACAGCATGGGAGGGCTGCAGAAACCAAACTGCTTCTCTCTCACTGTAGCAGAGAGGGAGAACCAGGTGGAATTCCATCCTCTGCTTGAGCAACTCTGCACCACTTAGCCTGTAGAAATGCTGGCTAAGGAAAAGACCCCCCTGGTTACAGGACTGATCCTTAAGAGTTAGGAGAAAAGAGAGAAAAGGTAAAAAATAAAAAAGGACAGTGTACTACGCCTTTCAATTAAGTCATTATCTTTATTCTGTAACTCCAAAGAGGTTTAATAAATGACCACACACACAAACACACACACACTCATGCACACACTCACATACACATTCATACACAAAATGTCTTTAGCAGCAATTTGACATGATTAATGAAGCTGCTCTGGCACAGCTTAAGGACAGCATATTAGTCACAGTTAATGACTCTTGCATAGCCTCCTCAAAGAGCAATATATCCTATTAAATATATTTTTAGCATAGAACCAGGAAAGACCTTAAAATATCCTATGGTCAATGACCCTATTTCCAAAATTGGTGAGGGGACACACCTGAAAATAGCCAGAACTGATAGATGAGGAGGAAAAGGAGGAGGGGGGAGAGTAGGACTTTTTTTTGTGTGTGTGGTACGCGGGCCTCTCACTGTTGTGGCCTCTCCCGTTGTGGAGCACAGGCTCCTGATGCGCAGGCTCAGCGGCCATGGCTCATGGGCCCAGCCAGTCCGCGGCATGTGGGATCTTCCTGGACCAGGGCACGAACCCGTGTCTCCTGCCTCGGCAGGCAGACTCAACCACTGCACCACCAGGGAAGCCCAAGAGAAAGATTTTTTAAGCAAAACAGGAATATAGATTCTCCAAATATCCGTCATGACAGTTCTAGCCTATAATCACTATTTAGGTCAAGAAATGTTTCCTTGTAAATGAGTTTTTACTTTAATCCAAGTAAACTTCCTCTGTGTAGACAACAGTGGAAACGGAGACAAATTGCTCAGCTATTCTCTTATGTATGTACTTAATATACTTGGAGATGGTTATTAAATCATCCTCTTGTCTTCTGTGCTATAAACTAAACTTCTTTAATCTTTCTTACTGAAATTAATTTCCATTTTTAAAAATGTTATTATATAAATTTTTTGAACCCTCTAATATTTTCAAAGAGTGGGAAGGAGACTCCTCTATCACCTGGGAGTTAATTACCTATGTTGCCTTTAAAAATAAAGATTCTTGGGCACCACCAGCTACATGTGGGCACAGGAGATCTGTGGTTGGGACCCCAAATCTGTGTTTTTAACAAGAATCTTGGGAGATCCTCATACGCATTGATGTCTGAGCACCAGTACTCTAATTTCCCTTAAATTAACTCATCCAGATAACTTTTTCAGCAAGGCACAGAAGATACATGATCTCTAGGAAACTTTTCTATATCATAATTTCACCATATTTGTTTTTTTCAGTTTAATCAAAGGATAAATGTAGGCCCTTCCAATCTATTTATACCCTTCCAGCTTTTCATCAATTGTCCCTCATTATTCCTTCTGAAAGTATTTCATCTCTTTCTAGCATGTCCTCCTAATATGATTGCAAGGCGATTCCTGTTATTCCTTCCTTTCCGGTCTAACCAACATATATAACATCCCCTCCAGCCTCCAAACACCTGTATTTCTCATTTCTCTGCCTTTACTCAGTTTCCTGTAACTTAAAAAAAAAAAGTTATTGCATTTTATGTGTATTTATTTTTAATTCATTCTTAAGTTTATGTCTTCACATCATTATGTTTTGATTTCCCACCTATTTTGCAAGTATTTAGGACCAGTGTCCTATAAAACTTTCTTTATTTCACAGATCCTGACATAATTATTTGCATACACTTCTCATGTATATGTATTACCATCATCTATGAGACCTTTTAGAGGATACACAAGAATACCCTCTGAGGAAACACCAACCAAATCAGCTCTGCTTACTTATAAGCTAAGATATAAATTTCATACTAACATTCCACTCTTCCTTTTATACTACAGCCATTCCTTCTTGTTTCTCGCTAGTTATTTTCTGCTTAATCCACTACTTCCCGGCTTAAATTCTTACCATTGTCCCAGATCTACTTTCCCAAAGAACACCATCATTTTGCTAAAACCCATTCTTGGTCTTTCTTGTTCTTGATCACTTTTTAATATTTGCTATTGGTGACCATTTCCTGTTTCAAACTCCTCTTACTTTGTTTATGCACTATTCTTATCTCTCTATACTTGCAAATTGCTTTTCTTCCTTTTTTATTATTACACACCATCTTTAGGTTTATCTGAAGTTGAGTAAAGGCCGCCATTGTGTTTGCCTTTTGCTCCATTTCTTTGGAGAACAGGATACATTTCTATAATTCCCGTGAACATTTCTTAACCAAAAGACCCCAGGTGTTTTTTTTTGTTTATAGCCTTTCTCCAGCATTTCAGTCCTCCATCTCTACTGCCATGATATCTCTACCTATAATTCTATTTTTTCTTCATATTCTGTTGGATATTTATACTTGAATGTACACAGAACCTAAAATGGATAAAGCAGAGTTCATCATACTTTTCTGGAAGTCAGTTCTTTCTCTCTGTTTCCTTTTTTTTTTTAACTAAAAAATCAGTTCTCAATCACCATGTTGCAGATTCAAATTTGAAGTCATGGTGATTTTCTCTCCTCACATCAATTATTATCAGAAGTTATTGCTTCCTTACACCAAAGCTTGACCAGGTCATGTGCACTCTTGGAGTTTACTGGAAATTTGACACTTCTTTCAACAAATGCTCTTTAAATATACTATCAACATCTATATTGGGACGCAACTCATTTTCTATTATTAAAAAAAGTATATGTAGAGGGAGATTCGCCTACTAGTTATCTTTCATTGCCCAAAGCAGCATCAATATTCTGTAAAAAGATGTGGTAATATGCTGTTACTCCAATTTTCTCATGTGATTTTTAAACTAGAATATTTTTTGAAAATCCTACTTAAAGATTTAAAGTTTAGATAATAATTTCTTCATTGCTGGTATATCCCACGTTATTTGTTTAGCCAATGGTGATCAAGGAATTTAAGCAGCTATATCACAAAATTTCAAAACATACATGTCACAACATTCTATTCCATCCTTGTACTTTCCCCCAAATTTGGGAGTATTTTTTAATTTCCATATTAAAAGTGTGCTGTATATTTGATGAGACTGAATCAATTTACTTTCTTTTTTTTTATTCAGTGCTGATTTTATGGGTTGGCATCTTCAGAGGAAATAGTGTCTTAACTGACTTACCAACTAATACACCTTTGCTTCTTCCTACTCTACCTTCCTAAAAAACATTTTACACCTAATCCTAAAAACCATTTTACACCTAATCATAGGGTCTCAATTATCTTCTTCAAATTTGCTTCTTAATCTGGTCTTTATGTACAAAAAACCTCCATTTTCATTTTATTACTAAAAGTTAAATCTCTGTCTCATTTTTCCTCAAACACAGTTGTGTTAATTTCAACACCTTGTCTTTATTTGGGTTGCTCTCTCTGTTGGAATGTCAACAAATATTTATTGAGCAAAATCATTAAGAATATGGCCTTTTGAAGTCAGAAACAACTGGGATGAGCTCTCATTCTATCACTTCAGAGCGATGTGACTTTGCATTAGTAATTCAACCACTCTAAAATTCACTTTTCTCAGCTATAGCTTAGAAATAATAGTGCTTATTATATAATCACTATTAGATGAGAATATTAAATGATGTGACTTTTTTTATTATTTGCACAATTCCTGGTACAAGTAAGTGCTCAACATTGTTAGCCCTTTATTATTACTAGTAGTAATAGTAGTGGTAATTGTGATCTGATAGTAACAGTAAGGTAATCATAGTCATGTGCAAAGCATTATACTAGATACAGGAAATACACAGGAAAGATGTTGCTCTTACTTTAAGGGAATCTACAGTTACAGAGGAAAAAAGAAAATTAATCCAATACTTAGAATAGACTGTACTCCACACAGCAGGTAAGCCTAAATTAATTTCAACATCTTGAGAAGCCTCCTCAATGGAATGAGGCTGTGAGATAAGAAAATATCAAAATTAGTCATGTTAATTGGAGGAGAGGAGTGGGGAGAAAGGGGATGCTGAGGCCGAGGGAGCAGCGTGCATGAGGGCCTGAAAGTTGATGCATATTGGAGGAAAGTAAACCAGTTCTGCATCTTTGAAGCGTGGCAAACCTGGCAAGTGAAATTGTCAAGAGAGTAATCCAGAGAGTCAGTACGATCCAGATCGTGGGCTTCTTTAGGATTTATGAAAGAATTTGTATTCTATTGGAAGAAGATAAAGAAGGGTGTTGAGCAATGGAGTGACTTGATTGAATTTTTGTTTTTATATATTGTATTTGTTTCCTAGGACTGCTGTAATAGATAACTATAAACTGGGTGACTTAAGGCAACAAAAATGTATTCTTACAGTTCTGGAGGCTAAAAGTCTGAAATCAAGGTGTCAGCAGGCAGGGCCATGTTCTCTGTGAAGGCTCCAGGGAAGGATCCTTCCTTGCCTCTTCATATCTCCTCCTGGTTCCTGGCAATGCTTGGTGTCATTTGGCTTGCAGATGCATCCAATTTGTCTCTATCATCTCTCCACTGTCTTGTCATATTCCCCTTATTTTTTTTTCCTCTGTGTCTAAATTGTCCACTTCTTATAAGGATACTAGTCATTGAATTAGGGCCCTTCCTTACCTGGCATAGCCTCATATTAATTTATTTCCAAATAAGGTAACATTCAAAGGTTTAAAGGTTAGCAATTAAACATATCTTTTGGGGGAACATAATACAACCCACAACACTTATTAGTATGGTGGTAATTTGGAGAGTTGATTCTAGCAGAAAAATTAGAAGCAGAAGAATGGTTAGAAGGAATTAGCAGGAGAAAAAATTCACTGAAAATTCACTAAAATCCACAGATTCACTAAATTGCAACATGAGTTGCAACATGAGTTGCAACGTGAGTTGCTTATTGATAATTATGTTGGGAGAGTGGGTAAGGTAGAGGAAGTTTATGATGATTCATGGCTTCTCGTGTGGGCAAGTGGATGAAGGGCAACACTGAGAAGGGAAAGAGTGAAGAGAAGTTGAGATACCATGAGAGCGAAAGACCCATGATTTCATTATCCAAGTACCTGGTCTATGTCTACAAGGTGCTAGGTGGCAGATACAGCAGTGAGTCACACAGTTATAGGCCTGCCCTCCAGGAGCTTATGGCCTTGGCTAGTCACATAAGAGTTGATTTCTGCTTTAGTAGAAATCCCATAAAAGTTTAGGGTCTAAATCCTACACCCACTATAATCATCAATGTTTTATAAAATTGCAGCTGCATCTGCTTTTCTATCTGTTGATTCTCTGGCTCTTCATTCTCTGACCTTAATACTTTCTCCAGCAAAGATTGTATAATGTTTTGATGTGGCAATTTTCTAGTTATAATTCATCTGCCTATGAAATTGCCTTTTGCATCACCTGATCTTTACTGTCTGCATTTCCTTTCTTTCTTGCTATACACATGGATTCTGACCCTATGATGATTCATTCTTCTCAATTGACTTTCTCATCTTTCCTCCCAGCTAGTGAGATTAAATAAAAACCTGCTTCAGCCTATGCAATTTATCCAATCCTTTACTCCCAGCCAATGATCTTCTCCCTGCCTTTAGGTACCTGGTTGGGAGGTACAGCTCAGTTTGTACCATTATTCATTGATTCCAGAGCTTCAGAACCACATGCAGCTAAATAAGAAAGACCTATTTAGGGTCTTTCCATTGGCCTGACATTTTTCTCTACTTGTTCTTCATCATACACTCCCAGGCTTTTCTAGATATCAGATTTCATTCATTCATCAAACACATATTGAGTTACTTTTTCATTTCAGTCATTGTGTGTGCTCTGGACAGTCCAAAGACTAATGTGAAGTTCCTATTTTTAAGGAGTTTAGAATGGAGATACAGACAAGCTAACTGACTAGTATTACAAAAGTGTGCAATGAATGTTAAAGATTAAGGAGAGCATGCAGGTCGAGTACATATTCTGAACTGGCCAGGGAATGGGAGACAAATCAGAGAAGACTTATCAGGGCAAGAGATAAAGAAGTTGAATCATATAGTTCAGGTAGGAACTATCCATGAAAGTGATGTGATGGGAGGATGGATGTGTGGGAGTGAGGATGATGTAAAAAGGGCCCAGGATGGGTAAACAGCAAATATAAATGTCAGGATGTAAGAGAGAATATGATCATTCTAAAACTGCAGAAGTGTGTGCTGTGCGTGCTGTCAAAAAGTAATAGTAAGAAGAGATAAGAATAGACAGGTAAGTAGGGCCAAGTCAAAATTTGTATGCTTGTATGTCTTATCCTGATCTGATGTCTCATATGAAGGACTCATTCATTGTCAGCTGTTTTTCCTGCACTAAGACTAAGTCCTGACATTTCTACATTCCCTCATGGTTCTCTAACATCACTCATGCAATTTCCTTTCTTTTAATGTCTGTAGATGTATGTGTCTAGAGATGTGTTTTAAAATGTAGGTTTATGCTAGGTTATGGGGTCCTTATAAATGCCATGGGCCATGCTGAAGAGTCTGGCAGCCTTCTTGTAGACAATGGTAAAACAAGGAGTATATTGAGTATTTGAATAAGGTGACATTGGCTATGTTTTAGGAGGTTGACAAAGTGAGACATTAATTGATGAGGATGAAGTCAGAAGGGATAGACTAGTTGAAGACCATTTCATGTAGTGATTGAGAACATGGATCCTGTGGTTGACTTTGTGCATCTGAATTGACTCTCTCATATAATAGGGATAGAGTCTAGGAGGTACCTCACTTCTCTGTCCCTCAAAATAGAGATTATACTGGAAATACCTGTTTCAAAGTATACTTGTTGATGATTAAATGAATTAATAAAAGTAAAGCACTTATAATCCTACTAGACACATAGAAGTGTCCAAAAAATATTCCTTTATTATGTTACCAAAATAGTCAGTGATGGTAAAGATCCATGGTGGTAAGGAAATGATTCATTTTTAAAACAAATCCTTCAAAGCTGTATTTATGTAGTAATAGTCCAGGTAGTTTATATCTGGTGAATTCAAGTAGCTATTAGTTTTACATTTGTATTTGTTTGCTAGGGCTGCCGAAAACTGGATGGCTTAGAACAACAGAAATGAATTCTCTCACTGTTCTGGAAGCTGAAAGTCTGAATCAATGTGTTGTCAGGGCCATGTTCCTTCTGAAAACTGCAGAAGTATCCTTTTTTACCTCTTTCAGCTTCTGAGCTAGATGTCCCTTGACTTGTGGAAGCATAACTCCAGTCTTCACATGGCATTCTCCCTACGTCTTCTTGCATTGATTTCCCTCTGTATGTGTCCAAATTCCTGCCCTCCTCCTTTTTCATGAGGACACATGTCATATTGGATTAGGGTCCACCGTAATGAACTCATCTTAACTTGACATCTGCAAGGACCCTTTTTCCAAATAAGGTCACATTCTGAGTTATTGGCGGTTAGGACTTCAATGTATCTTTTTTGGTGAGAACACAATTCAATCCATAATATCCCTTCTGTAATTACTGTAAAATACAAATATTTCTAAAATTTTGCCATTGAGCTTGAGTTTTAGTAAATAAACAGCACTATCACTAACCAACATTGTGCATGGTTTTACTAACATGGGCTTTATTAGGTTATCGGCCTAGAATTAGTAAACAGTGCAAGATGCTTTAAATAAGGAAGTAGTAAAGAAAATTAATGAAATTATTTTATTTTTTTCTTTCAAAAAACCCATAAATTTAAGTTGTGATCCATTATTTAAATATTAGTGAAACCAGAAGACTGCTACTGGATTTTCGAATGTTAATTGATAGAGACTAAAAAAAAAAAATTAAGATAGGGAAAATAGTAGATCTGAAATTAGTATGGGAATTTTCAAAAACAACTTGCACTTTCAAAGAATTAACCTTGTGCGCTGCTTTACCACAAGAAACACGTTTATATCTAATATAACACGTTAAGAAAGAATGGATGGGTCATACATTCAACACATTCTCTCATAGAAAATAATGTAGTGGTATATCTAAATTCATGTCCACATTACTCACATTAAAATTGCATTGATGAGGGGCTTCCCTGGTGGCGCAGTGGTTGAGAGTCCGCCTGCCGATGCAGGGGACACGGGTTCATGCCCCGGTCCGGGAAGATCCCACATGCCGCAGAGCGGCTGGGCCAATGAGCCATGGCCACTGAGCCTGCGCGTCCAGAGCCTGTGCTCCGCAACGGGAGAGGCCACAACAGTGTGAGGCCTGCATACCTAAAAAAAAAAAAAAAAAATTGCATTGATGAAACTGGAGGAGAAAAACAGTAACTGGCAATTGGAAAAATACATTTATAATGGTATTTAACACCTATGTGCCTAACAATATATCAGAAAAAAAAGTCTAACTTTTGAATTTGGAAAGTTTATAGAACAAGGAGGGAAGTAATTATGTTTTAGATATTTATTAAGACATGCAAATAATGAATAATACAATCATTGAAAAATAGTTTCAGAAATGGGAGTAGTGAGTGCAAAGACATTAAAAAACCTAAATGAACAGAATTTTTTCTTCATGTACTACATTACACTCACACTATATTGATTCTTTTTTTTTTTTTTACTTGACAGAGAAGTGTAAAGAAATTGAAAATAAAATTAATGACAGTTTTATCACATAAGATTCCAATATTGCTTCATGTAAAATAAACAAACAACCCCAGAGATGGTCAATACATAATTAACAGGACAAAATTTTTTTGACAAATTATTAAAACTTATATTAAGGATTATCTGAAGAATGATGATAATGAAAAAAATTTTTAATATTTCATGAAAAGGATTAGACGTAAGACAGATGAGGAAATATTGGTGGCCTTGCTTTTTCAAATACAAAGCAAGTTATGAGCAAAATGTGCAATCCTCAAGATGTGTACTTTAGGAAAATCTTTCACTGAAGGATTAAATATTGGTTGCCAGAAAATTGATTTGATATTATCAGAAAATATGTTCATATTGAGAACAAATAAAAAGCAAAAGAAAGAACAAAAATTTAATAGGTATCTACCATATGAGACACTTTATATCTGTGAGGTAGGTATTATTCCCATTTGATGTATGAGGCAAAGAAAGCATAAGTAGCCAGCCCATGGTTATATAACTTGTGAGTAGGGAAAAAACCAAATACTTTCTCAGAGTCTGAGCCTTTCCTACTGTAACATAAACAATCCCCAAGAACCAAACTTATTTTTCTAAAACTTATAAAAAATGATGTCACATTTTTCATCCAATTAAATTTCTGAAGGCCTAGTGACTTCTGACAACTATTCCCCAAGACAACACTTAGTTGTTTTAGAAGATGGTGGTCCATGTCTTTGGAATAAAGTAGGGTACATCAGCATAGCAAATGACAAGGAATAATATACTTTATTTGACCATGTTCATGAGAAAGTACAATTATGTCATAGCAACATCTTCATTTCAACATGTTATTGAAATGGCAAGTTCACAAATATGACCATTACTCTCAGAGACTGGGCTCAAGACACTACATTTGGGCCTGCTGAGGCCAACTGAGGATAAGTCAGAAGCCCTTCAGAGAAAGCTATCTCATGTCAAAGTGCTAAAACCACATTAGTTCCTCCCATAGATTCCAGCTTTCCTTATGCTGTTTCATTAACCTCACACTCCCACAATTTATAATTTTCCTCAGTGTCCCATTTCCATATTCCTTCCCTCTCCCTTATGTTGGGTTTGCCTTCTCTTACTATGAAATTAATCTATGAGCTTAGTCTGCCCCTGCTCCGTTCAAAATGTTAAGTGGAAACAATCTGGGTAATGTACTTTATAGAGAAGTGACCTTATTCATACTCAAATGATTTCAATGAAAAATTCTATGGTTTTATTATTTTGTATATGTCAAATGTAAATTTATTGGAATTGAATCAATGAGAGAAGAGATGAAAATAAAGAAACTGCAAATAATGCATTAACTATGATTAAATTGCTATTCTAATACTATGAAATTAAAAGTTCATGGCAAACCTTTTGAGACTAACTTAAAGCCAAAAGTGTCAAGGTATGTGGGAATGTAGATGAAAAAGCTTTCATTAGAATTAATGGCAAATGATTTTTTATCATAGCTCAAACAATTTAAACGCTTACCTGGTTTTATATTTTTACATATGCAATTGGAATGGTGACCAGTCTCCAAGATGTTTCCTAAACAAACTTGTCTCTGAGTATTCATGCCTAACGATTCATACCAGTTGAATCAGGGATGATTTGAGTGGCCAGTGGAATACTGCAGAAGTGACAACATATGCTTTCAAGGCCAGGTTGTAAGAGGCATTGTAGTTTGCTCCTTGGTCTCCTGCTTTGCTCACTCTGGGGCAAGCCAGCTGCCATGTCATGAAGACACCAGAGTAGCCCACATGGAGAGGAACCAACTTGGCAGTCTTCAGAGTAAAACACCTTGGAAGTGGCTCTGCCAGCACCAGACAAGCCTTCAGATGACTGCAGCCCCAATTAATGTCAGACTGCAACCAGAGAGACTCTAATAACTTTCTGAATTCCTGACTTGCATAAACCGTTAGAGACAATAAGTATTATAATTTTAACCCACTAAGTTTGAGATGATTTGTTATGCAGCAATGGATAATTAATACAATTGGATAAAGTGATACTGCAACAACAGAAAAAGAAGAAAACATCTCAATTTTCTGCTTTTCCCAAAAGCCATGTTTTAAATAATCTATAATGATTTCATCTAAGAATAATAATTGAGGATGATTAGTTTATATAGTAGCTAACAATTATCAGAGAACAGAGATACCATGACATTCTCAAAACTCCTTCTCAGAACTTGATAGCTGGAATAGTATTTTAGACTATATTTTTTAAAAGTCATACAACAATAAAAAAACTCATTTGTTTGTTTATGTAATCAGTAAGTATTAATTGAGCAAATATATGTGCTGGCCAGTATGTTAAGTACTAGAGGTAAAGTAACAAATGATACAGCTTTCTCCATGAAGTTCACTCTATTTATCAATGAATTTTAATGTTCAATTAAAATTAAGTAGGGTCACATTTATATCTTCTCATATGACATACAAAAATTATATTTTCTGTAGTTTTCTATTAGTCAATGAACAGTTTTCTCTCAATTTCACTGGTTCCCATGAGGAGCCAGGTGCTTTCTCAGTATGGAGAGAAGAAAACTGAAAAATTTCAAATTTCTTTGTTTTTCAGAGAAATTATGGAGTTATAACCAGATCTCAGTTCATTCATTCATTCATTCATTCCAGAAGCATTTATCAAATATCACCTAAATATTTCCACACCCTTAAATATATTATTATATTAGAAAATCAGAAATGACTTAACTCTGACAGTTCCTTATCATCAAAAAAGTTTAAAATATTTTATTATACTTTATTTTATAAATCTGACAGAAAATATAATTAAATATTTTTATTGAAAATATATAAGGTAATTTTTAATGTTTTAGCATTTAATGAGATCACAGGATTAAACTGTATCAAAGAAATGAGATGCTACTACATCCTTTTATTTTAAAATGAATATTTATTTAAGGAGAAAATAAGGTGGATTAGAAGTGTTTGGGGGGATCAATATTTTATTTTTTGTAAAAGAATAATTGAATAAGGGATATTGAGGAGCCTGGAATATAGTGGTCAGTCAATAATGAATTTTATTAATTAATTTTGGCTTTATAAATAGGAGTCAATATTTACCTCTTAATTAAAATTATTATATAAATTGCTATTATAGATTTCTGTTGTTCTTTACAAAACTGTATATACATTTGCCTGTGGATTGTGTTGTGTATTCAAATACAGATACGTTTCAAGCATGAATTATATTATCTGAAGAGTCATGGCTAGAAGAGAAATTTTTTCCTAAAAAGCTTTTTTTGTTTCCTTAACACTTATCCAACTTAATTTGAAACAATGCAAACTCAAACAAAAGAATACTTTAGAATTCACTTTCAGGCTAATAGTTAATTAACAATTTTAATAAAGAAGTGGTTTATTGGGTGTCTCACTCAAGTGCTATAGGTTAATACCAGAAACAGAAAAAGTTGAATTATAGTCATATTGGAACAAAATTTCAAGAAATTATGTTTAAGGTATCTCTTTGTTTTCCCAAGAGGCCTGAAATTGTTACTTTTCAGCAAAATGAACCTAATGATGTGCCTTTTCTTTCCCTAGTGACTTTCTATAGTTTAATTAACTGACTCAGGTCAACTATCTAGTTCATCAGTTTTTGAACATCTGAGACTTGCTCTTAAATCCCCTTTTGAGAAATGAATTCCTGTTACAAGGACCTCACGGGTGTGTATGTGTGGGGAAATAATTTTGAACAATTAGGAATTAATGATGACCTTGTAGGGGATAGGAGAGGACATGATCATAAAAGTTGAATATACATCAGTAGGAATGAGTAATGAATTCCCATTGGCATAATTGGCTAGCATTAAAATGGAGGTATCTACAATTATTATGATTGGAAGTTTCTTGAGGAAAAGAGGAAAGTACTGGAAGGTGCAACACTAGACATTACTCTTGAAATCTCATCAGTGATAATTTGGAAGCATATATAAATAAAATTGTTAGCGTTGAAATCTGGGAAACTATTCTAATGGAACAAAAATAGAAAAAATCACATTGAAAATGGAAAAACCAAGTAATATTACTGTGTATTGGACATAATATAAAGAATAGCAATCTAGAGTTTGGGCTATGCTTTTTGATGACACCTGAGTTTAACTCATTGCTCTCCCGCCACTTAACTGTGTGGTCTTAGAAAAATTGCTTCTATATGCCTCCAAAGATGAGTATAATATTAGTAATTACTTCACAGGCTTAATATAAGTTAGATATAAGTTAATAATAATACCTACTTGTCTCACTTATCTTTTGCTGGTTAACACACAAGCCATGCCAAAACTCAATGACTTAAGAAACAATTTATTTTTCTCATGGTTCTGGGAGTTGACTGGGATTAGCTGAACAGTTCTCATTTGGAGTCCCTCATGTTGACTGGGACTGCCACCATTTTAATGCTCAAGTGGGCTTAATGTCTAACGTGGCTGACCAACATGACTGGTGGATAATGCTGAGTCTGGGGGCTCAACCTGTCTATGTGATTTGGGCAAACTCCATTATTTGCAGGACTCAGTGCAAAATGAAAGTGCAGGGCTTCTTGTTAAAATATATATACATATATATTAAGAATTTCAAAACACTGACAGCACTGGTTGCATGCTTATCAATCTATCCCTGGGCTTGGGCTTCTCAGAGTATATATGGGTAGATTCTGAGAAGCAGCATCCCAAGAGCACTCATTCTAAAAGATCCAGAAAGAAGTTGCCAAGCTTCTTATGGCCTGGTCAGTCACATTTCTATTTGTCAAAGGTACAATACAAAACCAGGCCAGATTTAATAAGAGGAGAATTAGACCCCATCTCTTGATGTGAGGGGCAGCATGCCTGTACGGGGAGAGAAAGAATTGATGGTGTCCATTTTTGGATATTATTGCCACATGAACTTGAAGAACTTTTTATAATTTTTAAAGGTGATAATTCACATTGGATAGTTAGCAGAGTGCCTGTTCTATAAAAATGCTTATATAATAACTGTTATTATTGTCCCAGATTATAAACTTGGTCAAAAAACTAAAGTCCATGGCTTTGTATATCTGCTCTATATTTGAGTTAAAAATGTACATATTATTGGATCTTATCTTCACTATTCTATGAAATCTGTTTTGCAAAAATGTTAGAAAAGCTAACAATTACTGCTGTTAGATTCTGTAATGACTAAAAAACATTCTTAAGGTAATTATTAATGAGTTTACTGTTAGTCTCAATGATAATAAGGCTTCTCTTTTACCTAAAGGTGTTTTGCAGAAGTGGAGAGTTTAGCTTTGACTTTTCTGCCTATTAAATAAACATCTGCCACCTGTAGTCTATTGTCTTGCTGCATTTATCACAGATGAGTGCAGCAAAAAAAAAAAAAAAAGAAAATAAATTGCTTTAATATAATACTCTTTTCTCACACTTTGCCATAAAGTGCCACATTCCTTGAGTGCATCTTAGCTAGTGTGTAACTCTGAATTCCAGGTTATAAAAGCTTTTCATAATCTTTAGTCATTTAACACTACCTACATCTCATCTGATGGCTTTTCTTTTCAGTTTGTGCCAAAAGCAATATAATTTTTCAATTAGGAAGCAAACATACTTTTAAAAATGAGATGCTGTTTCTGACATACAAATTTTGTTTATGGGTACCAACAATATTCTAGGAAACCTGGTGTATAAAGATAATTATAAGTGAAAAGAACTGCTAAATGATCATCCAGGACACCAAAGAACAGTCTATTCTGTTATGATAAAGACAAAAGAATACAGTCAATTACAAAACTATGCTTATTCTGCTGTGCAAGGCCCCCAGAAGACACTGAGAAAAAATTTTTAGAAATCAGTACACAATAATATCAACCAGTGTTGAAGGAGGGTGTAGAGCAGAATCTAAGGAAACCTATGATTTAATTTAATTTAATATATATTTTTTACTGTTTATTTATTAATTTATTTTCTTATTAGTCATCCATTTTATACACATCAGTGTATACATGTCAATCCCAATCTCCCAATTCATCACACCACAACCCCCACCACCCTGCCGCTTTCCCCACTTGGTGTCCCTATGTTTGTTCTCTACCTCTGTGTCTCAATTTCTGCTCTGCAAACCAGTTCATCTGTACCATTTTCTAGGTCCCACATATATGCGTTAATATACGATATTTGTTTTTCTCCTTCTGACTTACTTCACTCTGTATGACAGTCTCTAGATGCATCCACGTCTCTACAAATGACCCAATTTCGTTCCTTTTTATGGCTGAGTAATATTCCATTGTATATATGTATCACAACTTCTTTATCCATTTGTTTGTCAATGGGCATTTAGGTTGCTTCCATGACCTGGCTATTGTAAATAGTGTTGCAGTGAACATTGGGGTGCATGTGTCTTTTTGAATTATACTTTTCTCTGGGTATATGCCCAGTAGTGGGTTTGCTGGGTCATATGGTAATTCTATTTTTAGTTCTTTAAGGAACCTCCATACTGTTCTCCATAGTGGCTGTATCAATTTGCATTCCCACCAACAGTGCAAGAGGGTTCCCTTTACTCCACACCCTCTCTAGCATTTGTTGTTTGTACATTTTCTGATGATGCCCATTCTAACTGGTGTGAGGTGATACCTCATTGTAGTTTTGATTTGCATTTCTCTAATAATTAGTGATGTTGAGAAGCTTTTCATGTGCTTCTTGGCCATCTGTATATCTTCTATGGAGGAATGTCTATTTAGGTCTTCTGCCCATTTTTGGATTGGGTTGTTTGTTTTCTTTAATATTGAGCTGCATGAGCTGTTTATATATTTTGGAGATTAATCCTTTATCCGATGATACATTTGCAAACATTTTCTACCATTCAGAGGGCTGTCTTTTTGTCTTGTTTATGGATTCCTTTGCTGTGTAAAAGCTTTTAAGTTTCATTAGTCCCATTTGTTTATTTTTGTTTTTATTTCCATTACTCTAGGAGGTGGATCAAAAAATATCTTGCTGTGATTTCTGTCAAAGAGTGTTCTGCCTATGTTTCCTCTAAGAGTTTTATAGTGCCCAGTCTTATTTAGGTCTTTAATCCATTTTGAGTTTATTTTTGTGTAGGGTGTTAGGGAGTGTTCCAATTTCATTTTTTTACATGTAGCTGCCCAGTTTTCCCAGCACCACTTATTGAAGAGACTGTCTTTTCTCCATTGTGTATCCTTGCCTCCTTTGTCATAGATTTGTTGACCATAGGTGTGTGGGTTTATCTCTGGGCTTTCTATCTTGTTCCATTGATCTATGTTTCTGTTTTTGTGCCAGTACCATATTGTCTTGATTACTGTAGCTTTGTAGTATAGTCTGAAGTCAGGGAGTCTGATTCCTCCAGCTCCATTTTTTTCCCTCAAGACTGCTTTGGCTATTTGGGGTCTTTTGTGTCTCCATACAAATTTTAAGATTTTTTGTTCTAGGTCTGTAAAAAATGTCCTTGGTAATTTGATAGGGATTGCATTGAATCTGTAGATTGCTTTGGGTAGTATACTCATTTTCACAATTTTGATTCTTCCAATCCAAGAACATTGTATATCTCTCCATCTGGTTGTATCATCTTTAATTTCTTTCATCAGTGTCTTATAGTTTTCTGCATACAGGTCTTTTGTCTCCTTAGGTAGGTTTATTCCTAGGTATTTTATTCTTTTTGTTGCAGTGGTAAATGGGAGTGTTTCCTTAATTTCTCTTTCAGATTTTTCATCATTAGCGTATAGGAATGCTAGAGATTTCTGCACATTAATTTTGTATCCTGCAACTTTACCAAATTCATTGATAAGCTCTAGTAGTTTTCTGGTAACATCTTTAGGATTCTCTTAGTATCATGTCATCTGCAAACAGTGACAGTTTTACTTCTTCTTTTCCAATTTGTATTCCTTTTATTTCTTTCTCTTCCCTGATTGTTGTGGCTAGGACTTCCAAAAGTATGTTGAAGAATAGTTCAGAGAGTGTATATCCTTGTCTTGTTCCTGATCTTGGAGGAAATGCTTTCAGTTTTTCAACATTGAGAATGATGTTTGCTGTGGGTTTGTCATGTATGGCCTTTATTACACTGAGTTAGGTTCCCTCTATGCCCACTTTCTGGAGAGTTTTTTTTATCATAAATTGGTGTTGAATTTTTTCAAAAGCTTTTTCTGCATCTATTGAGATGATCATATGGTTTTTATTCTTCAATTTGTTAATATGGTGTATCACATTGATTGATTTGCATATATTGAAGAATCCTTGCATCTCTGGGAAAAATCCCACTTGATCAAGGTGTATGATCCTTTTAATATGTTGTTGAATTCTGTTTGCTAGTATTTTGTTGAGGAGTTTTGCATCCGTATTCATCAGTGATATTGGTCTGTAATTTTCCTTTTTGTAGTATCTTTGTCGGGTTTTGGTATCAGGGTGATGGTGGGCTCATAGAATGAGTTTGGGAGTGTTCCTTCCTCTGCAATTTTTTGGACGAGTTTGAGAAGGATGGGTGTTAGCTCTTTGCTAAATGTTTGATAGAATTCACCTGTGAAGCCATCTGGTCCTGGACTTTTGTTTATTGGAAGATTTTTAATAACACTTTCAAATTCATTACTTTTGATTGGTTTTCATATTTTCTAATTCTTCCTGGTTCAGTCTTGGAAAATTATACCTTTCTAAGAATTTGTCCATTTCTTCCAGGTTGTCCATTTTATTGGCATAGAGTTGCTTTTAGTAGTCTCTTAGGATGCTTTGTATTTCTGCAGTGTCTGTTGTAACTTCTCCTTTTTCATTTCTAATTTTATTGACTTGAGTCCTCTCCCTCTTTTTCTTGATCAGTCTGGCTAATGACTTATCAATTTTGTTTATCTTCTTAAAGAACCAGCTTTTAGTTTTACTGATCTTTGCAACTCTTTCCTTTGTTTCTATTTCACTTATTTCTGCTCTCATGTTTATGATTTCTTTCCTTCTGCTATCTTTGGGTTTTGTTTGTTCTTCTTTCTCTAGTTCCTTTAGGTGTAAGGTTAGATTGTTTGAGATTTTTCTTGTTTCTTGATGTAGGCTTGTATAGCAATAAACTTCCCTCTTAGAACTGCTTTTGCTGCATCCCATAGGTTTTGGATCATTGTGTTTTCCTTCTTATTTGTCTCTAGCTATTTTTTGATTTCCTCCTTGATTTCTTTGATGATTTCTTGGTTATTTAGTAACGTATGGCTTAGCCTCCATGTGTTTGTGTTTTTTACGTTTTTTCCCCTGTAATTGATATCTAATCTCATAGTGTTGTGGTCAGAAAAGATGTCTGATATGATTTCAGTTTTCTTAAATTTACTGAGGCTTAAGTTGTGACCCAAGATGTGATCTATCCTGGAGATTGTTTCATGCACACTTGAGAAGAAAGTGTAATCTGCTGTTTTTGGATGGAATGACCTATAAATATCAATTAAATCTATCTGGTCTATTGTGTCATTTAAAGCTTGTTTTTCCTTATTAATTTTCTGTTTGGATGATCTGTCCATTGGTGTAAGTGAGGTGTTAAAGTCCCCCACTATTATTGTGTTACTGTTGATTTCCTTTTTTAGAGCTGTTATCAGTTGCTTCATGTATTGAGGTGCTCCTATCATGGGTACATATATATTTATAATTGTCGTATATTCTTCTTGGATTGATCCCTTGATCATTACATAGTGTCTTTCCTTGTCTCTTGTAACATTTTTTTATTTTAAAGCCTATTTTATCTAATATGAGTATTACTACTCCAGCTTTCTTTTGATTTCCATTTGCATGGAATATCTTTTTGCATTCCCTCACTTTCAATCTGTATGTGTCCCTAGGTCTGAAGTGGGTCTCTTGTAGACAGCATATATATGGGTCTTGTTCTTGTATACATTTACCAAGCCTGTGTCTTTTGGTTGGAGCATTTAATCCATTCACATTTAAGGTAATTATCGATATGTATGCTCCTTTCACCATTTTTAATTGTTTTGGGTTTGTTTTTGTAGGTGCTTTTCTTCTCTTGTTTCCAACTTACAGAAGTTCCTTTAGCCTTTGTTGTAAAGCTGGTTTGGTGGTGCTGAATTCTCTTAGCTTTTGCTTGTCTGTAAACATTTTGATTTCTCCATCGAATCTGAGTGCGATCCTTGCTGGGTAGAGTAATCTTGGTTGTGGGTTTTTCCCTTTCATCACTTTAAGTATATCATGCCACCCCCTTGTGGCTTGTAGAGTTTCTGCTGAGAAATCAGCTGTTAACCTTATGGGAGTTCCTTTGTATGTTATTTGTCATTTTTTCCTTGCTGCTTTCATTAATTTTTCTTTGTCTTTAAGCTTTGCCAATTTGATTACTATGTTTCTCGGCATGTTTCTCCTTGTTTTATTCTGTATGGGACTCTGCACTTCCTGGACTTGAGTGGCTATTTCCTTTCCCATGTTAGAGAAATTTTTCCTATAATCTCTTCAAATGTCTTCTCTGATACTTTCTCTCTCTCTTCTCCTTCTGGGACCCCTATAATGCAAATGTTGTTGCATTTAATATTGTCCCAGAAGTCTCTTAGGCTGTCTTCATTTCTTTTAATTCTCCTTCTTTATTCTGTTCTGCAGCAGTGAATTCCACCTTTCTGTCTTCCAGGTCACTTATCCTTTCTTCTGCCTCAGTTATTCTGCTACTGATTCCTTCTAGTGTAGTTTTCATTTCAGTTATTGTATTGTTCATCTCTGTTTGTTTGTTCTTTAATTCTTCTAGGTCTTTGTTAAACATTTCTTGCATCTTCTTGATCTTTACCTCCATTCTTTTTCTGAGGTCCTGGATCAAATTCACTATCATTATTCTGAATTCTTTTTCTTGAAGATTGACTATCTCCATTTCATTTCATTGTTTTTCTGGGTTTTTTTCTTGTTCCTTCTTCTGGCACATAGCCCTCTGCCTTTTCATCTTGTCTATCTTTCTGTGAGTGTGTTTTTTTTCCACATGCTGCAGGATTGTAGTTCTTCTTGCTTCTGCTGTCTGCCTTCTATGATTTAAGTTTAAACAGTTTATATTTTTTATGAGTGGCTAAGCTATAGACCTTCATATTCAATTTACAAGAGTACACTGTTTCTGAAATTGACCCTTTCCTTATACTCCCTGGACTCCTATTCATTTTTATTGTTTTTTCTTATGATACCTCATCTCACAGATGCCTTATATACCATAGGCACCAGCATAATAAACATAAATTGCATATAATATAGTTGCACACCTTGGTGAATTTCTGAACATATTTACCAACCCCAAAGTCAATCTCATGCTCCTTCCAGAGACTGAACTAATCTCTCTCCCCACAGTGGCAATCAGTGTCCATATTTGTACCAATATATATTAGATTTCCCTGTTTGTATATTTTATATAAATGGAATCAGACATATGGGCTCTTTTGTGTGTGGCTTCTTCTTCTGCTCAAATTTATATTTGGGAGATTCTTCCACATTGTTGCATACCCTAATAATATTTATTCTAATTGCTCTATCATCTTCCATTGTGTGAATATACTGTGACTTATTTATCAGTTCCATTGTTACTAGGCATCTAGGTTGTCTCCAATTTAAGGCTTTTATAAGTAGTGCAACCATAAACATTTTCTTACATGTCTTTTGGTGAACATCAAGACAGAATTTTAGCAGTAGAACTGCTGAGTCACATGATATGCTTATGTTTAGTTTTAATAGATGCTAACCATTTTTCAAGTGGTTGTGCCAATTAAGACATTCATCAGTTATGTACTAGAGTTCCAGTGGCTCTACATCTTTGCAATCTTTGTATTTTGTCGTTAATTTTAGTCATTTGGGTCAGTGTGTAGCACAGATGACTAATGAGGTTAAGTACTGTTCCATATGTTTATTGGCTATTTGGTTAATCTCTTGTGAAGTATGTCCCTGTGTCCAAGTGATTTGACCATATAAATATAAGAACTATAATTATTAAGAAGGATTATCTGTATTTAAAAATTAATTTGTGGGTGTCTTTATTGATTTATAAGATTTAAAAATATATCCTAAATATTAATGTTTTGATGGTTCTATGTATCATGACTATCTTTTCCCACCTGTTGGGTTGTTTTAATGTGCTCTTAACAGTCTTTTTAATGAATAGAAGTTCTTCAATTTAATACAGTCTAGTTTAATATTTTTTTCTTTTACAATTAGCATTTTCCGTGTTTTAAGAAAACTTCGAAGATGTTCTAGTTTCCTCTAAATGCTTTATTTTATACTTTCCAGACATAGATCTGAACACTATCTGGAATTAATTTTTGTGCTTTGTGAGAGGGAGGTCCAGTTGACCACACATCATTTATTAAAGAGAGAATACTTTCTCCACTGTAACACAGTGTTAACTTTGCCCTGAATCTGGTGACTATTATTTACAGGTCTGTTTCTGGACCCTCTATTCTGTTTGTTCTTGTATCAAATCTAATCTGTCAATTAACCAAATACATTTTTATTAAAATAACTTCAATCATTTAACAAAACCATAATGTTTTTCCTTAATAAAAATAATACATTCTAGTGAAGTTACTATAAATTCAAATTCTACATTTTTAAAATTAATTTTTATTGGAGTATGGTTGCTTTACAATGTTGTGTTAGCCTCCACTGCACAACAGAATGGATCAGCCATATAGATACAGATATCCCCTCCCTTTTGGACTTCCCTCCTATTTAGTTTACCACAGTGCATTAGGTAGAGGTCCTTGTGCTATACAGCATGTTCCCATCAGTTGTCTATTTTATACATTGTATCAATAATGTATATGTGTCAATCCCAGTCTCCCAATTTCTCCCACCCCACCCCTTTCCCCCTTGGTATCCATACATTTGTTTTCTTCGTCTGTGTCTCTATTTCTGCTTTGCAAATAAGCTAATCTGTATCATTTTTCTAGATTCCACCTATATGCGTTATTATACGATATTTGCTTTTCTCTTTCTGACTCACTTCACTCTGTATAAAACTCTCTAGGTCCATCCACGTCTCCTACAAATAACCTAATTTCGTTCCTTTTTATGGCTGAGTAATATTCCATTGCATATATGTACCACATCTTCTTTATCCATTCCTCTGCTGATGGACATTTAGGTTGCTTCCATGTCCTGTCTATTGTAAACAGTGCTGCAATGAACATAGGGGTGCATGTGTCTTTTTGAATTATGGTTTTCTCTGGGTATATGTCCAGGATTGGGATTGTTGGGTCATATGGTAGTTCTATTTTTAGTTTTTTAAGGAACCTCCATACTGTTCTCCATAGTGGCTGTATCAATTTACATTCCCACCAACAATATATGAGGGTTCCCTTTTCTCCACATCCTCACTAGCATTTATTGTTTATAAATTTTTAATGATGGCCATTCTGACCGGTGTGAGGTGATACCTCATTATAGTTTTGATTTGCATTTAAAATTCTACATTTTGAATAATAACTTCTATTGCTTCTCATTTAAATCTGAAATGTATACCCCACCACATGAAAGATTAATATGTCACAATGTGGCATTTATTTAACTTTTATTCAGCAATTACAGCGTGCTAAACATCAGGAATGAAAAAGTAACTAAGACTTGTTTTCTGCTCTCAACATGTCTCGAGAGGGAGAAAGGTATATAAATAGATCAAACACAATATGAAGTGATATGCTATTTCTGTGAAACAAACATCTAACAGTGTAGGGTTTGGTGGGTATGGTGACAGCTGAGCTGGACTAAAATTTGGAGGAAAACCCCATGGCATTTCTCAGAAAACTGGATGGAGGCCCGCAAAAGACTGAGTTGGGTTCAACCAGTTTACAGTTTTCTAGAACAATAAAATTACAGAACAAAGTTGATGATATTGAAGGAAGTGTAATTTTACTGACATCAAAGTACCTAGTTAAGGAGGTGAACAGAAAAAGACTGCTGATAGGAATAAAATAGAGGGGCCCAGGGAACAGAAGTCCACATAAGAACAAAGAAAGGTCCAATGGGAATTAGAGAGAGAGAGAGCATGAAAAAAAGGTAGTATGATTTGGTTGCAGAGTGAGGTTATTTGAATGCAGATTGTGGGTGAATGAGTAATTCAAGTCATTGCTACAGGAGTGGGGAATTTCAGAGGTGTTGAGATGAGGTCACAAGAATTAAGGAAGGTAATTGAAAGATTAGGGTACTGGCTGAGTCTTACAGACATTGAAGTAATTCAGGACCATGACACAACATGGAGTGGGAAGCAAATGAATGATTCTGGTACTAAGGTCCCCAGTATGTAAAAAGAACAGAGATTTTTAGCTGAGGAGAAGAGGGTGTTTTTGTCAGATGTCATCCACCTCCACATAGCAGTGATTTTGACATAACCATGACTAGGTAATGGCTCAGAAATGTTGTTGAAAAGCAAGAATGGTGCTCTCTTCATCTAACAACTCTGAAATGAGTGGACTCTCTGAGAATGTCTTCCAACTGAGAGCATTATATGGGAAATTGTATCCTCAGGAAAAGCCAAGTTTCTGTTAGTCAGGAATGTAATAGGAAGCCACTGAGGATGACTGGTATTCCTTCTGGTATAGTTAAAAGGTTTGGAAGAGAAGAGAGCAGCAGATGGAGTCAGTCACATCAGGGAAGGCTCTACTCTTACATGTCTCCTTCCCACACAGTGGGAAGGAGACATGTAAGAGGGCAGATAGAGAAGGAGAAGTGTGTTTGTGAGGTAAAGTGGAATTAGCAGATTTCAAGGATTTAAAAATAATTAGACCCAGAAATCCCTTGGAAAATTAACCTTGGTAGATGTCCTGGGCCTTGGTTGTCTCTTCTATAGGTATTCCAAGTATAATGATCAGAATCCTTGATGAAAGAGTGAATGCACTAATCTCAGAAGTTTAGATTTTATTCTGCATGAAAAAAACAGGATTTTAATCAGAAGAATAAATGAAGTTAAAGGAGAAAGACTGATTGCAGGAAAATCAGTTAGAATAATCAGTAACAATAATTTAAATAAGAGAAGACAAAGACAATGATAGTTGAGGTGGAAAGGAGAGGCCAGAGTTTACAGACGCTTTAGAAGTAGAATCAACAAGATATGTTCTTGGATATGGATACGGGATTTGATATGGGCAGTTAGAGAGAAGTAGTAGTTGAGATTTACCTAGTTTCCAGATTAGGCATCTGAGTGGATGCCAGGCAAGAGGATTAACTGAGGATAACGGAGGAGGTGGTGCATATTTAGACTGGGTATTTAGGGCTGTCTTTTTATGCTTCCTCAATATCCATTGTCTCTTATCTAAAACAGTTCCATATATTTCTTGAAGAAGGATCCTGCCTCCTTTTTATAGTCCATGTTTTAAATGTAGCCAACTCCACTGCCAATACCAGAGATGGCCAATTGCAATACGGGATATTCTTGCCCATACTGATGGAACTTTTAGTAAGGGAGAACCTCTCTTTGGGCTCTGAGTTGCTGAGAAGAAATGATGTAAAACTAAATCTGCTGGTCACCCTAATGAACGGGTCCAGAGCCAAAGGCAGCTGAGATCTGAGATGGGAAAAGCAGGAGAGTATGATAAACTTTTTCTGAGATCCTAAATGCAATTATTTCTGAAGCTGATGAATCCTTGGAGTTTTCTGAAACACAGACACAACATTTTCTCTTCCCTTCCCTTTCCTATTCTCTTCTTTCTTCTTAAAATTGCCATTTTTTCCCCTTCTTGCTATGTTAATAACACAGAGTCTTTAATATAGTTGAGGAGGGAGTATAGGGGTAGATAATTTTTCATTAGAAATGTTAAATTGGAGGTGCCTGTACTAAATCTAATAGAGACGGTTAGTGGGCAATTACAACTAAAGAGTCTGAAGCTCAGGAGAGAAGTCAGGGTCAGAGATAAAACAAAAAAAAAAATATAAAAGATTTTGAAGTCATGGATACAGAAAGTTTACCCAGGATGTACAGAGAAAGCAAGAATAGGAACGTCCCTGGTGGCGCAGTGGTTGGGAGTCCGCCTGCCAATGCAGGGGACACAGGTTCGATCCCTTGTCCAAGAGGACCCCATATGTTACAGAGCAACTAAGCCCGTGCGCCACAACTACTGAGCCCATGCACCACAACTACTGAGCCCGAGTGCTGCAACTACTGAAGCCCACGTGCCTAGAGCCCATGCTCTACAACAAGAGAAGCCACCGCAATGAGAAGCCCATGCACTGCAATGAAGAGTAGCCCCCCTCACCACAACTAGAGAAAGCCGGCGTGCAACAATGAAGACCCAATGCAGCCAAAAATAAAAATTAAAAAAAAAAGAAAGCAAGAATAGATGCAGCCCAAGAATAGGGTCTCAGAAAACTCCAGTATTTGGAGGTCAGGCCACAGGTCAGACAGAAGTGATAAAGAAGGACTGGCCAGGGTGGTAGACAGTTGAGAAAATTCTGGACATAACTGGCATGTGGGAAGAAAGTTTCCAAGACCAAAGCACTTCTGGAATCTAGAACAGTGCTACTCAAAGTCTCCCTAGGGAAATTGTTTCTGGATAGTGACAACATGAACAGCTGTCCTAGAATATAAACCAACTAAGCACACTTTAGTTAGCTAATTTTTGTTTTTGATTTCTTTTCATAACAAGATTTTGTCCATGTGAAGGAAGTGATGCATTGATTTGCATCCTGTCACAGGCTTCTTCTCAGACTGAACAATAGTTCTCCAATCGCACTTCGAGCAGCCTTGTTCTAACACTGATCCCTCTGCTGAGATCAGGTCAGTATATGATACATATCATTGGAAATACAAATAGATTTGAATCTGAATTATTGTATGGAATTTTAAACATGAATAATTGATAATAGGGAATGAAATAGACATATACAGATATGCGTCATTTAGAGATAAGGACTTAGGGACTCTTTGTAATGAAGGGATTTCCTGATTAATTTTGAAAAACAAAATTCTTAACAGTAAAATGCTTTTGTTTTAAAAAAAGCCTTACTTTGAACTATGATGTCCAAAACCTATCACTAGAGCTGTCTGTGGAAGCAGGAGAAGGGGTGGATCTGGAGATGCAGAGTGTGGTCTGCTCACAAACCTCTTCCCCTCTGTGCTACTCCTTAAGATTCCAAAGTGGAACCAGAGGATTCTACATTTCACAGCTTGATTTGAGAACCACTGGGGTTGACAGTAAAAAATGATTCACTTTGAATTCTATGTTGACTCTTGACTTTTGCATTTTCTGGTCCTGTGACCTGAAGAAATGCCACTTAAGCTTCTTGAGGCTCAGTTTTCTAATCTATAAAACTGGGACACAATAGCAATTTTAAGAAGTGCTTCTGATTATCTAGTTAGCTGATATGAGTGAATGTGCCTTGTGCAGTTTAAGGACTTGGTAAGAAAGGACCTCTCCAGTTCTCGCTACAATCCCGTGCTTCAGGGAGCTCTGGCTGCGGAAACCGTGGCCTCAAAGTTGGTGCTTGAATATCTCAAGTTCAGTTGCTCCCTGAAACCTGGTTGTTCCTAGGCAAGTGAATGAGAAGAATGAAAAATAAGCACCATGTTCCAGTGAAGTGTTGTAACTATGAGCAGGGACTCATGCGTGAGGGGTCAGAGTCCATATGTGTTCACAGCAATGTCAAGGGTATCACTTAAACTTTCAGTCCCTGATTTTCACTGCAAGAGGACTAACATAAAAGAAGGTAAACTCTTTTTTCTTTTTCCTTTTAGAGATTTTATTTAGAATTCTAGACCTTTCAACAATCATTTTGAGTCTCCTTTATGTTTTTTCTTTTCTTGATTTCTATCTCCCTTCATTATCCTGTTTTTCCTTATCATTTGTTTCCTCACTCCACTTGTTGAACTTGTATTTAAAGGGGGATTGGTACTCATGAATGTGTATAGCATTTTCTATTTGAAACTTAGAAATTGTACACACATATTTCCTTACTTGTCATGTGTCCTTTTTGATGAAAAATGGCATTTCCAAGTTTCCTTACTTCCCTCTTTCATTACCCTTTGCCCCAATCAACATTGAGTTTCAAAGGAAAAATCCCTTCAAATTTCAAAAATTGAAGATGTAACATCCTTAAGAAAATATGAAAGAAATGACTTATCTTTTGAAGGCAATCTTCAAAGAAAAGTCGCAAAAGTGTATTTCAGTATTGACAACAATACTGAAGTAATAATTCTAAGAGTCATCATTAATTAAACACTTACTCTGTATTAAGCACTCTTCCAGGAACTCTTAATTCTCATAATACCCATATGAAGGTGATACCACTATTATCCTTGTTTACTAATGAGCATATTAAGGCAGAGAAAGGTTGAGTAAGTTTCTCAGGGTCACACAGCTAGAATATAGGGAAATAGGATTTAAACCTAGGCCATCTGACTCCAGAGACCTGCTTTAGCAGAATACTATCTTTTTTCTTTTAATAGATCTTTATTGGAGTATAATTGCTTCACAATACTGTGTTAGTTTCTGTTGCACAACAAAGCAAATCAGCCATATGCATACACATGTCCCCATATCCCCTCCCTCTTGAGCCTCCCTCCCACCCTCCCTATCCCATCCCTCTAGGTCATCACAAAGCACCAAGCCAATCTCCCTGTGCTATGCAACTGCTTCCCACAAGCCAACTATTTTACATTCGGTACTGTATATATGTTAATACTGCTCTCATCTCGCCCCAGCTTTGCACTCCTACCCCATGCTACCTTGAAGTAAGTTTGTCAGATGATGAGTGCCTATTGCTCCCCTTTCCAGGATAAAGATCAAAAAGATATAGTTAAGAAGAAAGCATTTGCACTAGTCTGATTCCTTGGTAAATTTGTGGAACAGTATACAGAATAGATGGTGTCATTTTCATCAATTCATATACTCTTGGATCCCACACAGGAGAAGGCATTAGAGGACTCAACAGATTGTTCCCTAATCATCAAAATCCATGTAGTTTCTCATGAATAAAAGTTTGTAATCTTTTCAAACTACTTAGGGATTGGCAGCTGGGTACACTATTAATTCCTTTTGGAGCATGCCACTTAAGATGGACCTTAATGAATGTAGCATTTTATTTTTAATTAAAATACTTAGTTCAGGGAGTATTTATTAATAATTCTAACAGCAACAGATGGTCTGCTTATGTGCTGTAGCAGTCTTTACCCAAAATCAGTCAAAATAATTAACAAAATGTAAATTATTAAACACTTAAATATGTATTATGTATCATTCCCATTCCCATAACATATTCTAATCTTTAATGAGAAAAAACATGACAGTTAAACAATAATCTATAGAATACTGCATACCGAATGTTCAGAAAACTAGATTTTCTTGTTTTGTTATGTTAAAAATATTTGTGTTGGTAGCATTTTCTAGTTCCTGCTGCCTAGAAGTGGAAGTAAAGCCAAAGCTAAATAAACAAAATTTTTCTTTGGTAAGAACATCATGTACAGTGCTTTACGAAAGAATTGCATCTAATATTGGACAAAAACCTGAAAGTCCAGGTCTGACACTGGATTTTTTGTTGGGACTCTGGGAAATGTTCTTATCCTGTCCATTTATCTGCAGTTTGATCCAGCTGCTTTGAACCTTAGTTTCTTTAAAGGGCTTGAGAATCTTTGGCAGAAAACAGCCACTGGTGTACACAGGTTTTCTCTCTCTGTCTCCTTTACCCCTGGCTTCTCATCCCACACACTTTGTGTTGCCTCTAAATCTACCTTTATGACTCTTCGAATGAATGGTATTGTTTTTATTTTCCTCATGTTCTTGGGTCATCAAAGTGAGATGCAGTTTTGAAATCCCATATCTTTGTGATCTTTTAACTAAATAATGATACTTAAAATTACTTTGAGAACCAGAAGACAGAAAATCAGTTCATGGTTGGTGGTTTGGCAATGCTCCAACATGCACCAATTTGGTGTAACATTTGTGATAATGTGGGTCTGTCTTGGAAATTATGGAAACCATGAGTTTCACAGCACAGATTCTGAAAACCATGCTTTGCTGTGGAATCAATGTATGTATACAACAGGGACTAAATAACCCCGTTTTAATTCAAGTAGTATTTAAGTTCAAATTTCAAAATTTAATTCAAGTATTTAAATTCAATATTTTAACTCAATTTATATTTAAATGCTATTCTTCCATTTTAATGGCAAAGGTGAAAGGTAACTTAAAGGTCATTCCAACTGTGTGACTTTGAATTTTGTCTTCTTGGACAATTTATTGAAATTTTCTAAGCCTTAGTTTCCTCACTTGTATACTTAGGATAGAAATAGTACCTACCTGATAGATTTGTTGAAACTATTAAGTGAAAATTCCTCGCTACAGTGACAGGATAGGATAAGAGACTATCTAATCCATCTTCCTTCTTTTGAAAACTGATGAAGAAACTAAGTTCCAGAAGGTTAATTGATTTTTCCTGGATCACCAAATAGTTAGAAATGCCAGAAGTAGAAATGATGTATCATGGATGCCAGGTCAGGGTTCATTTAATGACACTTATGATGTTTACTTGCTGGAAAAGGACATTTATCTCTCAATTTTCAGGTCATAATTTGCTACTCACAGTCACATTTGTGTCCACAGGAAGAACAACATCAGTAAATTAGTTTTCGAGAGTGTAGATGCACATTTAAATTATTTGCTTTAAAATGTATCAAAAATTATTTTAAAAATATCTAATTCATAATTTTTTTCTGGTCAGTTCTAATATTTGCAAATATTTAATGGTAAATGATATTTTCATAAATTTAATTTTGCTCTTTACCTATTGTCAGATTTTTCTTTTTAACTTAAAACTACCAAAGAATCACATAAACAGTTACTCTATGGGTTTTGTTTTTTTTTTTTTTTCCTTACGCGGGCCTCTGACTGCTGTGGCCTCTCCCGTTGTGGAACACAGGCTCTGGACGTGCAGGCTCAGCGGCCATGGTTCACGGGCCCAGCCGCTCCGTGGCATGTGGGATCTTCCCGGACTGGGGCACGAACCCGTGTCCCCTGCGTCGGCAGGCAGACTCTCAACTACTGTGCCACCAGGGAAGCTCACTCTATGGGTTTTAACATCTTAACAATTTAGTACCCAAGTGAAACAGGTTTTCTTACAGTTTGACCAAATACATAAATCAGCAAAACCAATTGTGATACTTTATTATAAATGAACAATTCTTTGAATTTTTTAGTCATTGAAAACTTTTGTTTTGCCTTCTAGCAGCTGTCTTCTACAGGAACAGCTGCTAATACTTATATATAACATTTGTCAGGTTCTTTTACAAGCCATATAAACTACAAATGCTGCGTTAAGGGAAATTTAAAACTGTACTTATATCTATATACCAAATGGTTAAATTACTTTGAAATTTTTTGGATAGATAGGTAACAATTCACCGAAGCAATTATTTTAAAATGTACTGAGCTACTTGTCTTTCATGTCTTTGTAGAATTTTCTTTTCTTTGTGAACCAAAATAATTTCTTCCATGACAGTTTAGCCTAAACTGAGTTATTGAATTATGTAAATTGTTTAAAGATAAAGCATAGGAAGTTATATTTATTATCCAGGCTTTTCGACATTGGAGATTATGTACTTACCATTAAAGATGTCAATTTAGTAATGCTAATGCATTATTGGTGTACAGTGTGTTCCACCATTTTGTTCCCTTCCTTTCACCCAAGTAGAAACACCTACTGTCCCTTCAGGATGGCTGCTCCTGCCCTGGAACATAATCAGTCACTGCTTTCAAATGTCATCTGTGGAGGTCTTCAGGCTAGATAGTCCCTGCAGTGTTTGAAGGCAGCCCCTCAAACACTGCATTCCTTCTTAGGCTGCTCAGGACAGTTGCTAAGCTTTGCAAAGTGCAGGTGCAGTTGCCTTGGGGTATCTAGGGCAGCATTGTGTCTAGAGGGTTGCAGACATTAATTATCAGCCTCTTCCCCTGCACATGGTGGCAGGGAGGAGAACTGGGGATTAAGAAAGCCAGGTAGAACTTGAAGAGAAAAAATGAATTGTGCTCTCTCTGCATATTTAGCATTCTGTCAGCCTGCTGGTCAACAGATCCTGCAGAAGCCCTCTTCAAACCCCCAAGTAAAGCAAAGATGCAGATGCTCAGAGCTGGGCAATCAAAAATCTGAGAATTATCTCTAGGGTAGGAGTTTGGCTTCATTAGCTACTGTCAAATGCCTGCCTTCTTAAAATCTTTGTACTGCTTGAAGTTTTACATAAATGAGGCCATGGCTCTTAGGATCAGAAATAAGGAGAGGGAGAAAACGAGGAAACTAAGATCAATATAAAGAGTTTAATCCTTTGACAGTGAAGGTCCCCTCCACCTACCATCTGATCAATTTTCTGAGAAATAGTTTATGCAGTTTTCATCATTTTCTGTAGGCTAGTTTTTACCAATCTAAACATGCTTTCTAAAGTGTAAAGTGTAATTTACTTGGTTCGAATCTAATTTAATATTCGTGTTAAAATACTCATACCTAGATTTTTTTTCCTCTTGCTCTTATGCATTAATTATTTTAAAATGACTTCATCTATTCCATTAACTCTTAACATGTAGATGTTGGTCTTTTAATTTTTCCTTTTTTATCTAATCATCTCACGACATTTTTGACATTTATTAGTTTTAGTAACATATTTGAAAACAAATTCGGGATTCAATTTTGCTTTCAACTCATAAAGGAACTGTGTGCTACATTTAAATGGCTCTTTACTTAAGGACCTTGATGTTTCCTAGCCATTCAATACTCATGTAAGATTTTACTTAACATTCCCAAATTTCTGCATTGACTATATATCTTGACTATATATATATATATATATATATATATATACACATTTAAATATATATATGTACACATTTAAATATATATATAGTTACATATTTTTTAAACTGACCTTTCTCTCCCTTAAAGTGTTTTTGTTTTTTTACATTCTTCAGATTGGATTTGATTCCCTACTGTGTGAGCAGAGAGACCCTAATCTGGATGCTGAGCAAGTTCTCTGCACATAGTTGATGGTGAAGACATGCTTGTTGGGTGAAAAAATGGGTCATCAATAAACAGGGCACTTCAATACTTTCCAATTCTAATTCAAGTCAACAGAGGAAGGTAGAGATATAAAGTTCTCTTAATATGGAATTCAGTGAGAAGAATAAAAATTATTTTCCAGGAACCCTAAAATAGTGGAGGGTTTGAAAATCCTAGCTGAGCACTTAAGCCAGTTATAAAAACCTTAGATTTTCAACCAGCTTTAACAATCCTAAAGAAAGTGTGTCCCAGGAGATGAGAGTTAAGGATACTTACCAAAGCTGTTACTTTGAATTTACTGAATAAATCATTCTTCAAAAGTAGCCCGGAGATCTTTTTCTTAGCTACCAAATTTGCCTTCATTGTCTCATTGGGAACTAACTCACAGATGTGGGGATTGGCCTTGGATGGACATCATATGACTTGGTAATTTTAAGCGTGTGATTGTGCTGTCCAGTGGTAATTATGCCATATGAGAGCCTGTCTGATAGGTTCTACACAAGCCAGGGAACACTGGATCCCAATTCCATATGTTAAGGGGAGGGGGTAGCAGCAATATAGAATTCCTAAGGACATAAAGGCCAAAGGTTTGCCAGTCTGGAGGGCTATGGGTATCATATTGGTGGATTACCTTCATTTTCCAGCTTGTAGCTATCATGGGGAAAAATTAATTAAAGCCCTCTCAGAACTTACACATATGTAGGGTTTAGAAGTCTGCCAAATAAAGACCTCCTGTAAAGAAAGTTGGCAACTTATAGCTTAGTAAAATCAAAGGGTACCAACCACTCAGAGACAGCACAAGCACAGGTGAAACTGGGCCATTTAGGGTCTTATATAGACTACTGCCTTCATTGTAAACTATGATAAAAAGTATCATTCTCTAATACAAATATATTCAGAAAACTCATTGTAAAGATACTGTTTGTTGCCTATAAAAGCCAGTCTCTCTCTTTTTTTTTTGGCAGTACGTGGGCCTCTCACTGCTGTGGCCTCTCCCATTGCGGAGCACAGGCTCCAGACGCACAGCCTCAGCGGCCATGGCTCACGTGCCCAGCTGCTCTGCGGCATGTGGGATCTTCCCAGACTAGGGCACGAACCCATGTCGCCTGCATCGGCAGGCGGACTCTCAACCACTGCGCCACCAGGGAAGCCCCAGTCTCTCTTTTTTATTGCTAACGAAATCTTGTTTAAGATATTGTGTCTAGAGACCTCTTGAATTGGGTAAAAATTGAGTCTGGCCCTGGTTTTGGGTGGGTGTCTGTCCTAGTTTTGGCCTGTGAAATATAAGAGGATGTTCACTAGAGGCTCCTGGGAAGGTTTATCTTCACTGATAAATCTTTTTTATCACCTGAGTATTGGGATGGTTTGTTATATACTAACAGATAACCAGAATAGGGACTGATAATAAATAAAAGAATGTTATATCCCTGGCAAAATATTTCTACAATTTTGAGAAAACTTGAAAAGGGAAAATACTTAAATTCAGTTGGAAAGGTCAATTTTGGTCTATCATCTGGTTCTCTTTATATATGAATTCATTCAAAAGAAACACCATATATCTACACTACATGGATGAAAGGCTGTTCAACATGTGTTGATGGGATGTGCAGAGCCCCAGTTTATCTCTTGTCTATGTCCAGTGGATTTAGACAGGTTTGCCTCCTGATTTTAGAATATTCCTTCTTTCTGTAGTTCTAATCAGTGATGCAACCAGCAACTTGAACATCACTATAAAGATTTCCTTTTCCTCCTCCAGAAAGTTCTTGCCCTTGAGCAGGATTCAGTAGAAGCCTGCAATATTTGAAGCAGTCACCTAGCAGTTGTTTAATGTGGATGACTATGCCCTGCAGGCATATACAGAAGGAGATGGAGCAGGTTGTCAATTATTTCTGCACTCAGGGCTATGGACTAACAATATGCTTGAGTGAGGCAGAGGTTACACATCAGCTGCAACCCCACAGGCAATCCAAATCTGCCATTAGTGGTGAGGAAATGAGAGTTTCAACAAGGTTGGGTTTCCTTGGTAGTGAGTTCCTAGTGAGGCAAACTTGGACCAGGATATAACAGCTCTTGTTAAGTCAGTGCATCAGCTAAAAAATGAACAGGGTAAGGTATGGCAGCAGCATGTCATCAAATTATAGTTCAAATTCCAAGGTCTGTGTGTTGTCAGGCCTTTACGACTCTGACACCTGCATTTTACTGACAGCACATGCAATCTGAGATTTCTTGCACCTGTTGCTTTCCTTGGAACAAAAATGTGGCATAAATTTACCTTATTGCAAATCCATAATACTGCCATTTTGTGAGGTTTAAACCATGGAAATACAGAATGGAGTGATTAGGGCATCTAATGAGAAGTCCCAGGATCAGACTTTGGTGACTAGGGTAGTCAATGGTGAACACATTTTTTTAGTTATAGAATGAGGTGGTGAAGACATCAGCCATAGATGTTCTGTGGGAACTGCTGGTAGCAGGGACACTGATCTAAGAAATTTTGAGGTTAAATTAGTTCCAGGGCAACAAATAACAAAGCAGTCCACGAGGCAAAAGCCATTTTTCATAAAAATCATTAATTGATCTAATCAAATGAAATCTCCTCTTCACTGACAATGTTGTGCTCCTCTACAGCAGGCTATGGGGTGGTCTGTCCTGTTATTCAGGTGTTTCTTCTGATCCTTCCCATGTCAGATGCAGAAAAATTAGGGATATTTTGTGGATAGATCTGATGAAGTGATAAATACAGGTCTTTCTACTTTTAGATCTTCTGAACTATTTCTCATTCCTCCCCTTCTTGACTTTGAACTTGGGTTTGGGCTCTTAGCTATGGTCCTACCAAGGTTTTAACTTCTTTGTCACTCCATTCTCTCTACCTCTCCTGCCCTTTTCCTTAGTATCCTTAAAGCAAATTTTAATTAACTTTGGAATTTGGGAAGTAGATGAGAGGAAACTGTCCCTGGCAGATTGCTTTTCTTCCGAATTTCTCATTTGGAGGACCATGGAACAAAAAGGAATTAAGGAAACAAAATCACAAAAATATATTAAAACATTGTTTTCCTGCTTTATTAAATATAGTGGTGCTGGGCTGCACCCCGCAGGCCTGCAAGCTTTATAATTGCACAGCCTTGAGTCCAAAGAAAGAGCCCAGAGACAGTGACAAAGACATCAATGGTTTATTGGATACGAGATCTTACATGTCTGAAGCAAAAGGTCCTGGAGTGACACCCCACTGTGTACAGCAGAAGACTGACAGGACAAGGCAACAAACTTCCCTGTCGGGGGGAGAAAGAGTCTGCCATTTATAGGGGGAATTGATGTCAGGTGAGCTCACCAGTTACAAGGGAAACCAACAACTGGGGCATGTCCCTCATAGCCCTCAGGTTTAGGACCATGATGAGGGCAAATGTTTCCCTGTAATAAACTAGCAGGTGGAGCCTTTCTGGCCTAAGGATTAGAATAATCACTAGCTGGTGCAGGGGCCAAGCACGTTCATGTGAATAGGGTGTAGGTGGAGCAGGGACTGGTTGAGCAGGGGATGTACAAAGAGCAAGAGAAGAGCCATCTTGAGTGGCCTGACCATACAGGTGGTAAATCCACTTTTGGTTTTGAGTCTTTTAATCTTTTAGCTACATTCTCACTATTTTCCTTTATGTCTGTTTCCTATTTCTTTTTTTTTTAGTTGTTGGGGGTAGGAGTTTATTAATTAATTAATTATTTTTTGCTGTGTTGGGTCTTCATTTCTGTGCGAGGGCTTTCTCTAGTTGCGGCAAGCGGGGGCCACTCTTCATCGCGGTGCGCGGGCCTCTCACTATCGCGGCCCCTCCCGCTGCAGAGCACAGGCTCCAGACGCGCAGGCTCAGTACCTGTGGCTCATGGGCCCAGTCGCTCCACGGCATGCGGGATTCCCCCAGACCAGGGCTCGAACCCGTGTCCCCTGCACTAGCAGGCAGAATCTCAACCACTGCGCCACCAGGGAAGCCCCTGTTTCCTATTTCTGAATAAGGACCTAGCTGACTCATACTCTGTGGGGTGTGTATTAGTCAGGATTCTCCAGAAAAATAGAACCAACAGGAGATATAGAGACATAGATAGATAGATATCTATTTACCTACTTACCTGGAAAGAGATTTATTATAATGCATTGGGCGCCACGATTATGAAGGTTTACAAGTCCCATGGACTGACATCTGTAAGCTGGAGACTCAGGAAAGTTGGTGGTGTAGTTCAGTTTCAGGGCCTGAGAGCTAGAGAACTGTTGGGTAGATTCCAGTAGGACTATGGAGGCTTGAGCACCAGCAGCACTGAGGATAGGGGAAGATCAATTTCTCAGCTTAACAGTCAGGCAGAGAGTGAATTCACCCTTCCTCTGGCTTTTTGTTCTATTCAGGTGCTACATTGATGAGGGCCATTTGCTTTACTCAGATAACCAATTCAAATGGTAATCTCTTCAAGAAACATGCTCACAGACATACCAAAAATAATCTTTAACCAAATATCTAGACATCCCATGGCCCAGTTAACACATAAAATTAAACATCACAGGGTGTGACTGAGTCTTGTTCCCTGTCATTTAGCTTTGTTCTTCACTATTAATCAGAAAACTAAATCAGTAAACATTTTTACCTTTTTTTGTTTTTTTTTGGTAGAGGACTCTGATGGTCAGTTTTATGTGTCACCTTGAGTACACTACAGTCCAGTCTGTAGTTATTTAATCAAATAATCAAGATATTGCTGTGAAAGTATTTTGTAGGTGTGATTGAAGCCCATAATTAGTTGACTTTAAGTAAGGAAGATTATCAAGGACTGGGTAGGCCTGATTGAATCAGGTGAAAGGTCTTAAGAGCAGAACTGAGGCCTGATTGAATCAGGTGAAACGTCTTAAGAGCAGAACTGAGGCCTGATGGAATTGGGTGAAAGGTCTTAGAGCAGAACTGACGCTTCCCTGAAGAAGAAATTCGACCTGTGAACAACAGCTTCTGTTTGTGCTTGAGAGTTTCCGGCCTGTCCTTCCCAAGGACCTGCCCTCCAGATTTCAGAGTTGCCTCGCCAGTCGCCACAATCATGTAAGTCAATTCCTTTCAACAAATCTCTTAATATATAGCTCCTGCTGGTTCTGTTTCTCTGGTTGAACGCTGACAGGTACAGGGAAAAAGGAGTTGATGGGTGATGATGGTGTTGTCTTCCTGTGAAAAAATTTTTGTGTCTTAAATGCCTTCAAGCAGGCTTTGGGTGTTGGCCTTGTAGGTTATGCGCTGTACGATTCTCAGTAGTGCCATTCATATATATTATGCTGTAAATGCCACTTCCTGGGGGTTTTCAGTGTGATAGCCTTGGATTCAGTGCTTTCTATGAAGTGGTGAAAATGTGGGAATTTGAATCACTATAAATGTCAGTTCTCTTGGGCTTTAGACACTTGATGCTGGTTGGACGCTCCTCCACCTATGCATGAAAGCAGCCTGCGAGTCACCCAGGTCTGAAGGAATATTATTGAATCTACCCGTTGGAGAAACTGTAGCAGATAAAGGATGGGCCTTGCTCGTAAAGAATTGTTGTCATTGAGGTTACATAATTGTGTTCCTAAAAGCATGATATCTTTCACATAGAGGCCCTAGAGTACGGAAGAGGGGTACTGGAAGTTGGGTTTCTAATTCTGGCATTGGAATATAGCATAAGTGAGGTTGTACTGAAGGACTGGTGGTCTGATCACAAATCTAACCATTGCCAAGGAGCCTTGTACTTTCCAGAGCCTGTGAGAGTTACTGTTTCCTTAGAGCTGAAGCACCACGTTTACTGAGTAGAATATAAGACTGTTTATCCAACGATTTCCTTGTATTTGCAACTTTTTCTTTTCCTATATTTCTTCCTCACTTTCTGATTTTTATAGTTTCACGTAAATGATTCAGCAAAGAACTCACAATTCTGATAAATTATTCTGATAAAAATGGGATCGATTGGCTTGTTTTAAAGTTTCTATATCTTTGTCAGGTCATCAAAGGAAATTTTAGTTAAGATGTTTAAATAATACATCAGAGTACCCAATAACATAACATAATCTGGAAGCACTGAACTAGTCAAAATAGCTGTAGAAAAACATCTAGCTTTTAAATTCTACCAACAAATGTCAGTGTTGCAGTGTCAGATCACCCAGCGCCACATGTGTGACCCCATGGCATGCTGTCTTTTTAAAAAGCATGCTCTGTTTCACTATCCCCAGTCCTTTTCTCCATCTGCCTGCTGACCCATGTGGCTGTCTTAACATCCCCCTCAGTGGAAGCCTCATACCTGCTTGGCCAGCAGAAAGTAACACAATGACAGCAGTTTCTATGGGACTGCAGAGGAGGGGATGGGAAACCTTGGATGCCCTGTCTTTTTCTGGACAGCTAAAATTAAGATAGAGGACAGCTCCGGGAAAAGTCATGCCCTGGAATTTTCAATTGGTGCACAGCAGTTTAGAGAGTGGGTGAATTAATGGACAATCTCTTTCAGGGCAGTTTCCCTTCTGGAAGAAGGGGCAATTTGTTTTAGGGTCACATGCTGGGCAACTATCTGCATAAGAAACCCAAATAGTTTCTGAGCACAAGCGATTCACTGATTCACCGTGGAATCTTGAGAACATTTTCTCAGGAAGTTGAGTTTGTAATGAATCAGTCTGTCAACAAACTGATCAAGATTGTGTTCACCCTAGTAGTCACCGAAAGTGTGTTCTGGGGGGTAATTGCTTCCTTTGAGAGTATAGAGGTTATTTATGGACTAATTTTCATCTGAATTTCCTCCACATTTCCTGACATGACATTTAACTAGTGTAATTTCTTCAAAAGATCATGTAGGCAGTTGTTAAGAGAACCCAGTGCCTGTTTACTGAATTATCTATCACCTGAAACAAAATAACATTTTTTTAAAAAGCAGCAAAAATTTTAGTTTTATCTCCCTCTCATCCCACCTCCCCAAAATGACCTTTGCTTTACATTAAGTGGAGAGTGAGAGAAATAATTTTCTAATAAAAAAAGGAAATCAATCATCTTTTGAAAATCAGCTTAGGCTCAGTGGACTCTAATTACTGAGTACATATGACTGCCAAAGAAACATCTGGGGGAGTATCACTGATGTAATTAAATGCATTGATAGTTTTTGAAAATAATTAAATAGCCACATAATTTATCTGATATACATGTGTTATGAACCAAACTTGGGTCGGCTTGCCCACACGCAATAAAGCCAATCCACTGACACTGGGTTGTGGTGAAGGAAAGTGAGGTTTTTATTGCAGGGCACCAGGCAAGGGGTCCAGGCAGCTAGTGCTTAAAAGGCTTGAACTCCCTGAAGGCTTTCAGGGAAAGGTTTTTAAAAACAGGGTGAGGGGCTTCCCCGGTGGCGCAGTGGTTGGGAGTCTGCCTGCCGATCCAGGGGACGTGGGTTAGTGCCCCGGTCCGGGAGGATCCCATATGCCGTGGAGCGGCTGGGTCCGTGGGCCGGGGCCGCTGGGCCTGCGCGTCCGGAGCCTGTGCTCCGCGGCGGGAGGGGCCGCAGCGGTGGGAGGCCTGCGTGCCGCAAAAAAAAACAAACAAAAAAACAAACCCAACAGGGTGAGGGGGCTTCCCTGGTGGTGCAGTGGTTAAGAATCTGCCAGCCAATGCAGGGGACATGGGTTCGAGCCCTGGTCCAGGAAGATCCCACGTGCCACGGAGCAACTAAGTCCGTGCACCACAACTACAGAGCCCGAGTGCCACAGTTACTGAAGCCCGCGTGCCTAGAGCCCGTGCTCTGCAACAGGAGCCACTGCAATGAGAAGCCCCCGCACCACAACTAGAGAAAGCCCACGCGCAGCGACGAAGACCCAACGCAGCCAAAAATAAATAAATAAATAAATTTAAAAACCAACACAAAACAGGGTGAGGGAAGGGGGTTGTGGGGTGTGTGATCACTACGTGGACGTTCTGATTCGTTGATAGTGAGGTAATTGGAAGTCAATATCATTAACCTGATTCCAACTGGCCTGGGGTCTATGTGTTGTGGGCAGCATACAGTTAACTTCTTCCACCTGGTGGGAGTTTCAGTATCTGCAAAACAGCTCAGAATATAATCTATAGCCCTTCAGGAGGAGCTAAATGTCCTTGACTTTGTTTAATGGCAAAACTATTGTTATTTTGTCTTGCTTGACTGTTTTACTTTGTTTCTGATTTTCTCACTTCTCAGATTAAATTTTTTTTTTTTTTTTTGCGGTACGCGGGCCTCTCACTGTTGTGGCCTCTCCGGTTGCAGAGCACAGGCTCCAGACGCGCAGGCTCAGCGGCCATGGCTCATGGGCCCAGCTGCTCTGCGTCATGTGGCATCTTCCCGGACCGGGGCACGAACCCGTGTCCCTGCATTGGCAGGTGGACTCCCAACCACTGCGCCACCAGGGAAGCCCTTTTTAAAACAATTTATTTATTTTTGGCTATGTTGGGTCTTCCTTGCGGTGCGCGGGCTTCTCATTGCGGTGGCTTCTCTTGTTACAGAGCATGGGCTCTAGGTGTACGGGCTTCAGTAGTTGTGGCATGTGGGCTCAGTAGTTGTGGCTCTTGGGCTCTAGAGCGCAGGCTCAGTAGCTGTGGTGCATGGGCTTAATTGCTCCACAGCATGTGGGATCTCCCTGGACCAGGGCTCGAACCCGTGTCCCCTGCATTAGCAGGCGGATTCTTAACCACTGTGCCACCAGGGAAGTCCTCTGATTAAATTTTTTTTGATGAAAGTTTTTCTACAGACAAAAGGCAGACAGAGGACATTGGGCATTGGGGGTGGGGTAGGGGCTCTGTTCTGGGAAGGCCCCACAGGCCCTGCTCAGTTACACACGTTTAAGGCTAAATTGTATTAAAGTCAGTAGACATTTCCCACAAACATACATGTGGCTCCCGAATTTTATTTTGCGGTTTGAAATTTATTAGAACCCCAGATTGACATTAAAAGTCTCCTGTGTGGTAAGAGCAAAGTTTGTCTTAAAGCTCTGTGAACTGAAATCATCAAGTTTCACGTAGCTTTAAAATTTTACACAGTAACGCTTGTGGTAAGATGAAAGCTGTGTTCCGTGACAGCCTCTGTGGCATTGTGTCTCGTGCTTCACTTCTAACATTTCAGCTTGGTAACTTCGGTGGCTCTGTAGGGAACTCAGGAAATCTGCCTAATGGAACACTTTAGGAGGCCCAGCTCCAGGTTAACTGATCAGAAAATGCTTATAGATCTTGCCAAGGTATCAATTAACTTTTGAAATGCTCATTCTGTCAAAAAAGAAATTGTCATAATAATAGAGAAGACAGTTCGTCTATGTTCCTGTCTCAAAAAGTTTATTTGTTCACTGATGACCCGAAGACCATTCCTAAAAAATGGAGCTGGTCAAAGGCAATCAAGTGTACCTCATTATTTGGGGGGGAATTCAAACTTTAAGACAGCTGACTACTCTGTTCAATAATAGCAATCTTTTTAATCACAGTTAGGTCGATAGTGAAATATTTATTGCAATGTTTCCAGAATGATTTGAAGCCAGCTCTTTGGAGAGCATTGATAATCTCAGGGTAATCTGAGGCATCCTTATGTGAGGTGTCAGTGTGCCACACTGAACAATGCCTCTGATACACATCTGTGGATCATAAATAATAAAAAGCTGTTTTAAAGGTTTCATAGCCCCAAAATAAAATTACCTCTCACTAAAAGCAGAACAGGGCAGCACTCAGTGGGGGGGAAGAAGAATGTGATTTTAGAATATCAGCAGTGAAGATCAGAACATGGTAAAAGCCCAATTATATCGAATTTGTAGGACCTTTAAAACTTCTTTTGTAAAAAGTAGTTTTTTTTTTTTTTTTTTTTTTTTGTGGTGTGTGCTGTAACTTTTGCTCTGACTTTTGTTAGTGAGCCTTTTATTGTATCTTTTCCCCATATTACTAAATGTGCTTCAGTTCTTCCGGGACAGGGATTATGGGCTTTTATAAGTCTAGCTGATCTTATCCAGTGAATTTATTAAAAATTAAATTTTTAGAAAGATGTATTGTAAAAAAAAAAAGTGATGGGTCAGTTTTGATGAAAATTCTGTTTAAATTATTGATGAGTCTTCAAAAAAACAAGCTTAATAGCCTATTATGAGGCATATTTGAATGAAGAGACAGAAACAGTTACACACAGAAATTGTCTAGCAGCACTTCACAGACAATTGCACAAATTATCCAAAAGCAACCGTGACATGAGCTCCATTCCATTTATAATATGACATAGATGATATGGCCCACTTCTTACAGGGCCATATCTCAATTATTTTTAATAGAAAACTTTAGCAAATGCACTCAATTAAAGCCCAGTTTTAATCAGTTGCAACTTGGCCAAGGCGATGTCACTATTTAAAGTAGCAAAAACCTTCCTTCAAACAATTATGGGACTTGAAAAGATCACATGCATGGGATGAAACTATAATTCTAAAACACTAAAGGTGCTTCTGCAGAAATATCTAGTGGCAAACCTGCCTTAAGCAACATATAATTGTGAAGAAAAAAACTTTAGTGGGCTCTGACATGTTACCAATGGGCCATTTAGAAATGGCTTCTAGTAAGTTTTTAAATGTCATTTTTAAAACTCAAGATTCTAGACTGTGACAAATTATTGTGTAGAATTATTGTGTTTTATATGTCCCTGATCAGTAAGATTAATGGTTTATAGCTGGTAGAGCTTCAAGATATAAATTTCTCATGGAAGGAATGCATTATGGCTTTGAATTAATTTAAAAAAATGATAGGTGGTAATACTGGTATGTTCACATAAATCTAAATTAATTTCATATACTTACAGTAAAACATGGTTGCAAATACCTGCCAGGTGTTTAAAGATCTACATATCACATATTAACTGAATTAATTCAACGAATCATTTGGAGGATATGTAAAAAATCTTCAGAATGAAACAAGAATCCTCCATGTGTGCATAACACAATGTTTTACAAATAAAGGTGTCAGTCAGGTTTTAAGAAGGATGCTAATGATACTTTCATAATTTAATGGTTCTTCTTGATTGGCTTTTCATTTGTAATACACATATCACAAAGATATGAGGGTCAGAATTACATGATGCTGCAAGAAGCATACTACAGTTTATCAAGGTATATGTGAATGTGTGCATGTGTGTACATAATTACATGTGTATGTATGCTTAATTTAGTATTCAGTATCAGATTCATATTTATCTGCCATGCTCTGGTGCAACGGCCTGATTATTTATGGGTCATTGCACTGGTGTCTGCTCTGATTTAATTACCCTAATAGATATCAAATATTTTTAATATAATTCTATGTAAAACAAGATGATCAAGTGTTGATAAGCAGCAATGCTTAATACTCTAATACATTTTACTGTTCATGTAAAATTTCATTATTAACCCAAGTAATGAAGATTTGGGGAAATAGGTTTAAAAGCACTAGATAAAACGGGGGAATCATTTAGCTTAATGAAGAGAAGCCTTAGAGTTGAAAGTATTTAATATTCAAAGTATGATAAACAGAAGCTGGATATATACACATACAATAGGTCGAAAAGAAATTGGTATAACTGTCAGTAGTAGTGAGGAATTATATAGTGTACCCTTGTTGAACCTAGAGGTTGCTTTCAACCTGAAAAGTTCTGTGTTTGGTGAAAAAACACAATTCAAAATATCAATGTCTTTGAGAAAATAAAGAGTTAAAGATCACATTTGAAAATCTATCTTTTTGTAAAGTATTTGCACTGGACGTATATAGCTTGAAATTTAATGTCTTTAACATTTGCATTCTCCTCTATTTGGTTTTCACAAGAAGTAAACTGTTTAAATAATGTCCAGTTAAAATGAAAAATTCTGGCTTTTTTTTCAATGTCTAGCCATTCCTGCCTGTCCGTCAGTCTATCTATCTTTATCTATCTATCTGTCTATCTAATCTATCATCTATTGAATGAGAATACATTGATCTCTTCTCTGGCACAAGTCCCTGCTTTCTACAAGTACTAATCACTGATCGCTGTAATATTTTGGTGTTTAAAAGGATTATATTGAACGCAAATAACTTTTTAAAAGAATCAAATATTTAAAATGTCAGTACATAAGTATAAGACAGTTGCTTTTTAAGCCATAGTTGTTGAAGGTTAAGCGTAACTCAACTCCACCCCCATCTTAATTTTTTTCTTTAGTTATTTAAACTACAAATTAAAGAGACAGAGAAGGAGATATGATGGTTTAATTGCTTGCTTCTGCTGTGTGCCACACAAAACTTTGGTAAAAATTAGTTGTTCTTTCTTACATTTCATGTTCTTAAATAGATGTTTACTATCTTTTTCCTAAATTTACCATTCTGGTGCCATCTTGAAAAATATAAAAAGAAAAAAAAAATGCACTGTTGAGAAATAATTCTATTGTGGGTGACTAAATGCTGACTCTGTACTGGAGGGTATTTACTCCCTGTCTTAGCTTTTTGATTACAGGCTGCCACAGATTACACTTTATAATAGATTTTATGATATTGGGTTGAACTATTAATCTAATATAAACTAATTTGTTACTGGATAACAGATATTGGAAGGCTAATTTTACTAATGTTTTAAAATTGTATGATAAATGAAAATTTCCAGATCTCTATAGTTATTCATTAAGATGTTTTATAAAATTATTTTGCTGATGTGTTTATACATAGGAAAAGTGGTATATTTTATTCAGTGTACCAATCTAGTTGCTTAGAAATTTACCCCAACCCTCTTTCTCTCTGAACGTAACCTGGTGAAACTTTTTCTCCTTTATAGTTATTTCAACTCAACTAAATAATTTTCTAGATTGACATGGAATATTAGGAAATCAAAAAGAAGATGAAGTTTCACAGTCAGTATTTGATGTGATATTCCTTTAAATTTAAATCATGACCCAGCTGAATCCCTGAAAGAGGCTGGGTTTTTTTTAATCCCAAGTTGCCTTCTATTGAGTTGCTCTGTGAACTGACTTCAGAAGTATCTGGGAACACAGAGGCAGGTGCAGAAATGGCTTAGAGATCGAGGTGGAGGCTGGGATCAAGTTCTTCTTAGGCTCCTCTGTGAGCAATGGGAAATAGTGTTTCCATAGTAATTAAAATCTCTACCTGTGGAAAGGGAACATAATGAGTTGTCATTTCTACTCACTTCATGAAATTTCTCCAATCAGCTACTTTCTTAGTGAAAGAATCTGGCCTTCTGAGTTATTCAAAATAGAAGACAGGATGTCAGTTTATGTGCCAACAATAGGTCTCCAAACCTGTATCTTCTTTAAAAAGCCAATTTAGATTGTGACTACTATGTAACACATTTGAGTTAGGCTCAGAGTTAGAAGAATGAAAAACTAAAGAAACCAACTCTAATTGATTTTATAAGTAATCATACATCTAAACATCAACCATCTTTCTCTCCTTTAGGAAATGACTGCTTAATTTGTCCCCCTTTCTGTGCTGTTTTCTCTAAGAGATCTCTCTGAAATTATATTTTCATGTAAAGCTCGCAGCACACTTTAATTTCCAAGAGCCATGCAGAGATTTCATATATTTTCAATTGTGTAATATCCTCTCTGTAAAACACTTTGATGTCTAAAATTTGGACCTCAGGGAAGTTAAAATATCACCCATCAGCATTCTTGAGGACACAGACGAGGCTGTGAGGGGTTAATCTCAATCACTAGGACCAGTAATCCTACACTTGGACAGACTTAAATTGAATTTTAGCCATCTGTATACATGTTCAGCTTTGAGAGGAAGTTTTGTGGGTTTTGTTTTTGTTTTAACCACATGGGGGATGTAGGCAAAGAGAGTGGCTGAAATGGAATCCATTGCATCAAATGGCTTGTGCGCTGATTGAATTTAAAATTGGACTTTATTCCCTGATATTTGCTTCAGAGATGTGCGAAGGGGGAGGCAGGTGTCTTGTAAATAATAAATGTGAATCAGCTACAAAACATGGAATGGGGGGAATAAAAACTTCACTGTTCATTAAAAAACAAAACAAAACAAAACAAAAAGAAGATGAAGAATAGGAGTCTGTGTAACATAAACAGTCTTGGCAGTTTCCAGAAATCAGCTTTTGCACAATGAATCCAAATATCAAGATGCTTCTCTGTTTCTAGCTTTCACTAAATTTTAACAAGAGGGTTGGGATAACTTCATTTGAAAAACAACACTAGCATCTCTAAAAAATGTTTTCCCTTTATTTACCAAGACTTCTTTTTTAAAAAATAGAAATAAAATACCTATCTTCCAAAAGATTCTTTGACAAATAGGATATATTTGTAGTGTGACAGAGGGAAAATGTTTACAATGTGCCTATCCAGTCATGTCCCACTTAAACATTTGCAATGCAAGTTCCATCCATACTTTGAGAACATTTTAGTTAACTTAAATGATTAACTCAAATTGCATTATTTTAGAGAGAAAGAGATAAGGCAGCCAACCTCAGACTCAGTAGGACAAGGCATCATTCTGTTGCAGTGTAGCAGAACCAAACATGCTATTTTCAGTATGTGTTAAGAGTTTCCTTACTTTGGTTTTTCCATCAAAATCATACACTAAAATTTGATATTCTCCTTTCAAATAAAGGAAATTCCCTGTTGTCTTGAAGAAAGGTGTTCTTAGCCATCTTGAATTTAAAGAGGAAAACTCCCAACAGCTGTCAACAAATAAGAAACACACTGGTTACTTAAAAATTCTCTCTTGGGTATTGTCCAAGAGACTCAAGGGACCCAGGGAAATAGAGGACTTTAAGAGAAACAAAAACATACTTCAGAGAGAGATGTATTGAATTTCTTCCTGAATGTTTTTATGTCTAGCCTTTGTTGAAATAGGGAATAGGGATTTTTTTTTCCTTTTTTTTTTTTGCGGTACGTGGGCCTCTCACTGCTGTGGCCTCTCCCGTTGAGGAGCACAGGCTCCGGACGGGCAGGCTCAGTGGCCATGGCTCACGGGCCCAGCCACTCCGCGGCATGTGGGATCTTCCCAGACCGGGGCATGAACCCGTGTCCCCTGCATCGGCAGGTGGGCTCTCAACCGCTGCGCCACCAGGGAAGCCCGGGAATAGGGATTTTAACAGCCTGTATCTTATTTTCATGGTGGATCTTGGTTGCATACCCTTCAAATGATAAAATCACAGGAACACTGGGCATTCTATTTGATTGGGAAAAAAAAAAATAAGAAAATGAAAAAAACTCAAAGCATAGGGTTAATGGGGAAAAATCTTAACTAGAAACTAAGTTCCCAGTAAGAGTACATCAGGTAGGATCCAGGTCCAAAGATAACCAGGTACTATATGTCCTGTGATTTATTTTGTTGGCTTGACAACAAATTATTGAGTATATACTGTATGCTGTGATGCTGCAGAGGAGCATAGATTTAAATGATGAAGGAAGGAGCAAGAAATGATCTTGGAAAAGGAACTAGGGATTCTAATGATGAACAATAATAATATCAGGAAAAGTGAAGTTAAGATATTCCCCAGAACTGTTATACAAAATAAGTAAATAAGTATCTTTGATACTTATTTGATAATAATTTTATCAGATCATACAAGCAACATATTTATTATAGAAAACCAAAAAAGAAAAATAGAATATAGACACACAGATAACCATTATAAATGTCTTAGTATGTTTTCTTTCATTCTCATTTCTGTGTGTGTTTGGATGAATGAAATAAAAAAGATTGCTTCTCCTCTATCCTTCTTTGTCATGTTATCCCATACCACCACTCAGATGGCAGAGTTAGCTTTAAATACCCCCTGCCCCGAATGTGAGGTTATATACACCCTAAAAATATTATGTTAACTGAAGTGCAAAATGGAATTTGAAATGTATTATAATCTTGAGAACAAAGCTTTTATTTGCAAGTACCAGGGTTTGATAAGACAGAATAGGATTGCTAGGTTCCAAGAAGGCAAAGTCTGGAAGACATAAAGTGAGAGTTTATTAAATTAACTATAGAGTAGTTCCCTTAAGAGCTCTTTCCTTTCCAATATCATATAAGTACAGCTAATTGGAAGGGGACAGGATATCTCAGAGCATGACAACAGAGCAAACGATATTGCTACTGTCCTCTTCTAGCATTAAAACTCTGGATGTGAGTGTGGGGGGACCCTCAGCAGAAGGCTTGCCAGGGTAGAGTTATGAGTGCTGCAGGGCCATGAGAGTTTTCATATACAACCCAGTACCTAATGCCACATGAGACATGGCAGGTGAGAGGTCTGTATAGAAAGTCTTGAGAACTCCAGGGAAAACAACTGAAGCTCCCTGAGACTCAGGTTAGAAAGGGATTAGAAAAGTCTAAGGGGTCAGTCAACTAGTAGTGGAATGCAATTATGATTTGGCAGACTCACAGTAAAAGGGTTTTGAGTTCAGAAGCTGTGATGGGGCCATGTCAGTAGAATGAAAATTATATGTGTGGCATTTCAATACTATCATTTATTTACTGAAGTGCTAATGTTAGACATTTTAGATTTGTTTTTAATTTTACCTACAATAAATACACATTGTATTTATATTTTAGTGTGTCTTGTACATATATTTTAGTGTCTCAGTGATGAGTTTATAATGATAAATTCCTAAAAGTACGGTTACTTGATCAAGAAATATGATGATTTTACAGATTATAAATTTTCTTTCAGAATAAACATACCAATTTTTTCTCCAATTGACATTGCCTAAAAGTTTCTATGTCCTTTGTCCTAACACAGGACAATAGCAGTTAAAATTATTTAGCAATTTGAAAGGCCAAGACATGACAGTCTCTTTGATTGCTAAAAGATGCTAAAGCCTGTAAAGTCATGGTTAATAGAATGTTGGGAGAAATCTCTGAGAACACGTGACTACTAGTTGACCTTCTAACTGGATCCGGACCATAGGAGACACCCTGCTCCCTCCCCTGTCCTTGGAATGTGTATTCCACTTTCCTTTCCTTTCCCAGAAGCTGTCCCAAGTATACAGCCTTGAGATAATAATGTGGTGTTGAGACTGTCTGGATGGTTTACATGACTGAATCCAGTTAAGGCCTCTACATAAACTTTTAAGATTTGGTGAGTGGGTGTGGAGATCTACTCATCTCACAACTGCCCAAGACAAACCTCACAGATAAGTTCCTTGCTTATTAAACCTGCCACCTGCCAGTCTGGAGTGACCTGCTCTTTCTTCCATCTATCTCTGCCTTCCACATTTGGGGGCCTATTTCAGATTAAACCTGGGAAGCTCCCAGGGAGGTTGCAAACCAACAAATATTATAGATTTTCTAAAGTTTTCTTCTGGTTCTTGAAGTGAAACAAAATTATCTCCTAGGGAAGTGTTTGTTTTGCTTCTCAGGTTAGCTCTGTTCATGTGTCTGAGTCAGCCTCTGTTTGCTTATACATAATAGAGCAGGGGAGGCCTATGTTCAGAAATGGAGTTAAAATAAATTAGCTCCAAGACTATGTGAGTCCCTGTTCAAACGTGTTCATGATGAAAGGAGAAGAGAAAGTTGAGATCGGTTGTAGTCTTAATTTGCAACACTAAAGGTCTAGTTGCCTGAGGGAAGCAAAGGAGGAGCTTCAGCTGTATGTGTCTGTCTGGAAGGGATCTTCATTGCTGTTCTGAAGATTTCCTTTTTCTTTTTGTTGCAGTAGACTGAAGTTCATTACAGGACTGTGCCCCCTTTTCTAATTGGCATTTTGATGATAAAGGGAGAAAATTTACCACACAGACTAAGACTCCCAGTTGAACCAGAAGTTAGGATACATGTATTAAGGCTTTTCCTTCAGAGGATTTTCTGGTTTATATTCCCATCAGCAATGCTTGAAAGTGTCTTTTTATGTACACCCTTACATATTCCAGTGTGCAGTATGAGAGGCAAAAATTCTATGTCATAGTTCTGTAAATATGGATTTCACTGAATGGAGGTAGTCAATATCTCATATGGTTTTTATTATATTTTTTTCATATTTGTTATCCTGTATGAAAGATACATAACATTTACCTCCAAACTTAGCAGCTTAAAACAGCAAACGTTTATGCTCTCAGAGTTCCTGTGGGTAAGGAATTCAGAGGTAGCTTCACTGGGTGGTTCTGGATCAAGAACTCTCAAGATGGTGTAGTCAAGATGCTGCCTGGGAAGAAAGTATATTCTGTTGTTTTTGCATGGAATGTCCTATAGATATCAATTAAGTCCATCTTGTTTAATATATCCTTTAAAGCTTGTGTTTCCTTATTTATTTTCATTTTGGATGATCTGTCCATTGGTGAAAGTGGGGTGTTAATGTCCCCTACTATGATTATATTACTGTCGATTTCCCCTTTTATGGCTGTTAGTATTTGCCTTATGTACTGAGGTGCTCCTATGTTGTGTGCATAAATATTTACAATTGTTATATCTTCTTCTTGGATTGATCCCTTGATCATTATGTAGTGTCCTTCTTTGTCTCTGTAACACTCTTTGTTTTAAAGTCTATTTTGTCTGATAAGAGAATTGCTACTCCAGCTTTCTTTTGATTTCCATTTGCATGGAATATCTTTTTCCATCCCCTCACTTTCAGTGTGTATGTGTCCCTAGGTCTGAAGGGGTCTCCTGTAGACAGCATATATATGGGTCTTGCTTTGTATCCTTTCAGCCAGTCTATATCTTTTGATTGGAGCATTTAATCCATTTACATTTAAGATAATTATCGATATATATGTTTCTATTACCAGTTTCTTAATTGTTTTGGGTTTGTTATTGATCATATCTTGGGTCACAAGTCAAGCCTTGGTAAATTTAAGAAAATTGAAATCGTATCAAGTATCTTTTCTGACCACAACGCTATGAGAATAGATATCAATTACAAGAAAAAATCTGTAAAAAATACAAACACATAGAGGCTAAACAATACACTACTTAATAACCAAGAGATCACTGAGGAAATAAAAAAATACCTAGAAACAAATGACAATGAAAACATGATGACCCAAAACCTATGGGATGTAGCAAAAGCAGTTCTAAGAGGGAAGTTTATAGCAATACAATACTACCTTAAAAAACAAAAAACATCACAAATAAACAACCTATCCTTACACCTAAAGCAATTAGAGAAAGAAGAACAAAAAAATCCCTAAAGTTAGCAGAAAGAAAGAAATCATAAATATCAGATCAGAAATGAAAAAGAAATGAAGGAAACGATAGCAAAGATCAATAAAACTAAAAGCTGGTTCTTTGAGAACATAAAAAAAATTGATAAACCATTAGCCTGACTCATCGAGAAAAAAAGCAAGAAGACTCAAATCAATAGAATTAGAAATGAAAAAGGGGAAGTAACAACTGACACTGCAGAAATACAAAGTATCATGAGAGATTCCTACAAGCAACTCTATGCCAATTAAATGGACAACCTGGAAGAAATTCTTAGAAATGCACAACCTTCTGAGACTGAACCAGGAAGAAATAGAAAATATGAACAGACCAATCACAAGCACTGAAATTGAAACTGTGATTAAAAATCTTCCAACAAACAAAGTTCAGGACCAGATGGCTTCATAGGTGAATTTTATTAAACATTTAGAGAAGAGCTAAGACCCATCCTTCTCAAACTCTTCCAAAATATAGCAGAGAGAGGAACACTCCCAAACTCATTCTATGAGGCCACCATCACCCTGATACCAAAACTAGACAAAGATGTCACAAAAAAAGAAAACTACAGACCAATATCACTGATGAGCATAGATGCAAAATTCCTCAACAAAATACTAGCAAACAGAATCCAACAGCATATTAAACGGATCATACACCATGATCAAGTGGGGTTTATCCCAGGAATGCAAGGATTCTTCAATATATGCAAATCAATCAATGTGATACACCATATTAACAAATTGAAGGAGAAAAAGCATATGATCATCTCAATAGATGCAGAGAAAGCTTTCGACAAAATTCAACACCCATTTATGATAAAAACTCTCCAGAAAATAGGCATAAGGGACTTTACCTCAACATAATAAAGGCCATATATGACAAACCCACAGCCAACATCATCCTCAATGGTGAAAAACTGAAAGCGTTTCCACGAAGATCAGGAACAAGACAAGGTTGCCCACTCTCACCACTCTTATTCAACATAGTTTTGGAAGTTTTAGCCACAGCAATCAGAGAAGAAAAGGAAATGAAAGGAATCCAAATCGGAAAAGAAGAAGTAAAGCTTTCACTGTTTGCAGATGACATGGTACTATACATAGAGAATCCTAAAGATGCTACCCAAAAACTACTAGAGCTACTCAATGAATTTGGTAAAGTAGCAGGATACAAAATTAATGCACAGAAATCTCTTGCATTCCTATACACTAATGATGGAAAATCAGAAAGAGAAATTAAGAAAACACTCCAATTTACCATTGCAACAAAAAGAATACCTAGGAATAAACCTCCCTAGGGAGACAAAAGACCTGTATGCAGAAAATTATAAGACAGTGATGAAACAAATTAAAAATGATACAAATAGATGGAGAAATATACCATATTCTTGGATTGGAAGAATCAACATTGTGAAAATGACTATACTACCCAAAGCAATCTACAGATTCAATGCAATCCCTGTCAAACTACCAATGACATTTTTCACAGAACTAGAGCAAAAAATTTCACAATTTGTATGGAAACACAAAAGACCCCAAACAGCCAAAGCAATCTTGAGAAAGAAAAGCGGAATTGGGGGAATCAGGCTTCCAGACTTCAGACTATACTACAAAGCTACAGTAATCAAGACAGCATGGTACTGGTACAAAAACAGAAATATAGATCAATGGAACAGGATAGAAAGCCCAGAGATAAACCCACACACATATGGTCACCTTATCTTTGATAAAGGAGGCAAGAATATCCAATGGTGAAAAGACAGCCTCTTCAATAAGTGGTGCTGGGAAAACTGGACAGCTACATGTAAAAGAATGAAATAGAGCGCTCCCTAACACCATACACAAAAATAAACTCAAAATGGATTAAAGACCTAAATGTAAGGCCAGACACTATCGAACTGTTAGAGGAAAACATAGGCAGAACACTCTATGATACAAATCACAGCAAGATCCTTTTTGACCCACCTCCTAGAGAAATGGAAATAAAAACAAAAATAAACAAATGAGACCTAATGAAACTTAAAAACTTTTGCACAGCAAAGGAAACCATAAACAAGACGAAAAGACAATCTTCAGAATGGGAGAAAATGTTTGCAAATGAAGCAACTGACAAAGGATTAATCTCCAAAATTTACAAGCAGCTCATGCAGCTCAGTATCTAAAAAATAAACAACCCAATCCAAAAATGGGCAGAAGACCTAAATAGACATTTCTCCAAAGAAGATATACAGATTGCCAACAAACACATGAAAGAATGCTCAACATCATTAATCATTAGAGAAATGCAAATCAAAACTACAATGTGATATCATCTCATACCAGTCAGAATGGCCATCATCAAAAAATCTACAAACAATAAATGCTGGGGAGGGTGTGGAGAAAAGACAACCCTCTTGCACTGCTGGTGGGAATGTAAATTGATACAGCCACTATGGAGAACAGTATGGAGGTTCCTTAAAAAAACTAAAAATAGAAGTACCATATGACCCAGCAATCCCAGTACTGGGCATATGCCCTGAGAAATCCATAATTCAAAAAGAGTCATGTACCACAATGTTCATGGCAGCTCTATTTACAATAGCCAGGACATGGAAGCAACCTAAGTGTCCACTAACAGATGAATGGATAAAGAAGATGTGACACATATATACAGTGGAATGTTATTCAGTCATAAAACAGAATGAAATTGAATTATTTGTAGTGAGGTGGATGGACCTAGAGTCTCTCATACAGAGTGAAGTAAGTCAGAAAGAGAAAAACAAATACCGTATGCTAATACACATAATATATGGAATCTGGAAAAAAAAAAAGTCATGAAGAACCTAGGGGCAAGACACGAATAAAGACGCACACATACTAGAGAATAGACTTGAGGACATGGAGAGGGGGGAGGGAAAGCTGGGACAAAGTGAGTGTGGCATTGACATATATACACTACCAAATGTAAAATAGATCGCTAGTGGGAAGCAGTCACATAGCACAGGGAGATCAGCTCGGTGCTTTGTGACCAGCTAGAAGGGTGGGATAGGGAGGGTGGGAGGGAGAGAGATGCAAGAGTGAAGAGATATGAGGATATATGTATATGTATAGCTGATTCACTTCGTTATAAAGCAGAAACTAACACACCATTGTAAAGCAATTATACTCCAATAAAAACGTTAAAAAAAAAAAGATGCTGCCTGGGGCTACGTTTTCTGAAGGCTTGACTGGGCCTGGAGGATACACTCCCAAGGTGGCTCACTCCCAGGAATGTTGGCAGGCAGCATTCATTCCTTGGTGGCTGTTGGCAAGGGGCTTTATTTCCTCTCCACATGGTCTTCTCCATAGACTGGTTTAAGTGTCTTCACAGTATTGAAGGTGGCTTGCCCCAGAGCGAGTAATTCAAGATAACAAGACAGACGCCTCAATGCCTTTTATGATTTTGCTTCAGATGTCACAATCCATCAAAAAAAAAAAAAAATTAAATGAAAACAGTTTCTAATAGTAACAAAATTGTGTTATGTTGAATAAAAACTAAAACATATGCCTGAGACTGAATAAAAAAATTATAAAATTATGTTAAAAGACATTAAAGGTGACTTAAATAAATGAAGTGATATGTTCATGAAAAAGTCCATAACAAAATTTTTATATCTTCCCATTTGACCTATATATTTGACATAACCCAATTAAAATGTTAAAAGATTGTAGATATTAATGAGATATTAATTTTAAGATGTATTTTACAGAGGAAAATACTAACAATAGCCTAGTCACTCTTGAAAAAGAAATGAGAGGATTTAGCTTGTCTGATATCAAAGCTTCGTATAAAGCTAATACAGTATAGCATTAGGGCCAATGGGTACATATACTGACCCACAGAACAGATGATAGAATCTAGAAACATCAATTCAATTAAAAGTAAAATGCAAAATATTCATATTTTTAGAAATATTAAGATTATCTTTCCTTCTTAAAGATCAGTAACTATAGAAACACAATGATAAATTCGATTCCATTAAAATTAAGAATGTTTCTTCATCATAAAGAAGTGAAAAGACAAGTCATGTGCTAGCAGAAAATATGTGCAACATAAATAACTGACAACAACAATTACAAAAAAATATATAAATTGCCAAGAATAAAAATACCATATAAAATAATAGCCTAAAGACATAAACAGATGTGGCAGATGGATGCAAGGGTGGCCCCCACCATGATTCCTGCCTGCTGGTGTTCAAGCATTGTGTAATCCCCTCCTCTTGAATGTGGGCAGGACCCATGAATTGCTTCTAACCAACAAAATATGGCTAAGGTGATGAAATGTCACTCTCAGGATTATGTTATATAAGACTGTTTGCTAGCCGACATGTGCTAGAGACTTTTCTTGCATGCTTGATGAAGTAAACTACTGTTTTGAGAAAGTCCTTATGGCAGAGAAATGTTGGCAACCTCTAGGAGCTGGGGTCACTTCTAGGGACTGTGGGTGTCTTCCATTGACAGTCGTCAAGGAACCCAGGTCCTCAGTCCTACAGTCAAATGAAGAATCTTAATAGCCTGGATGAACTTGGAAATGGATTCTTCCCCAGTTTTAAGTGTCCAGGTGAAAATGAAGCCTGGCCATCAGTTTGATTGTAGCCTTGTGAGACTCTAAGCAGAGGAACTAGCTAAGCCATGCCTAGACTCCTGACTCATGGGAACTCTGAGATAATAATTGTTTTTGTTTTAAATGACTAAGTTTGTGGTACGTTGTTACGCAGCTATAGATAACTAATACAACATGTATTTTACAGAACTTGAAAAACATATGGCCAAGACAAGTATACTTAATCTAATTAGTCATCAGGAAAATGCAAATCAGTATACTGAAAAAATGTAAACATCTGAAAATAACAAGTGCTGATATAGAGGTAGATAAAGTAGAATTCAATTCATTTTCTTTGTAGATTTAAATTCGTTCAATCATTTATAAAATCAGTTTGGATTTATCTTGGAAAGTTGAGCAGTGGTCTTGCTCCTAAAGTGGGAGTGTCAGGGGGCTAGACTAGGGAAAGAACACATAGGTAATGAAAGTTCTCATGCTTGTGCTCAGTGGCTATTGACAAGTATTCATTTTGTTATTATACTTTTAAAATTACTTATGTTATAATTATTCTTTTGAATGTTTTATGAATGTTTTAAATGTTATATGATTAAAAAGTTATGAAGTAAAATAGTAATAAAGAAATGTTTGAAACTATTTTAAAGATTTAAAGAGATTTAAAATAAGAGACAAACTTTGTTGTTGGAAAAATATCAAAACAAAACACTGACTCCTGCTGTCAATGTGTGTGTGTGTGTGTGTGTGTTTGTGTGTATGTGTATGTGTGTGTGTGAGAGAATGAGAAAGTATTAGAAATCAGCAAAATTGTGATGACGTTTGAAAGATACCATTAAAATATTCTAATACCACCTTTCTAAGAAATATATTTATACAATAAAATTAAGCATTTAGACTCTTTCTCTCCTTTCAGATAATGTTCACTTTCCTGTATTTGAAACTTGATGTTTCATTGGGCTCTTTCCACCTTAGAACCATATACTAATATTTCTCCCTTGGAGCAAAGTACCATGACCATCATCTAAGACCTGAAATAATGTTATTTACCGTTTTTATAAGTTGTGTCAGATAACTTAACAGAAAATACATTAACTTGCTTCTCTTTTGCATAAGAATGTTCAGTGCTGTTCCGAAGTAGGTGATATAAATCTTAATGTTATCACTATTAAGTAGAATGAAATATGGCATGACCAGAAATGATGTATCAAATTTTTATCAAATTAACCTCTTTTAGTTATATTTTCTTTATATAGTATATGATAATGAGGTCCCTCAGAATTCTAAAACACTATTGTCGCACATAGCACCTTAGATATTAGACCACACTAAATATTAAAATTGAGTCTTTGATACATTAAGACTGTCAAAATAACAGTTCTGTTATTTGAAGTCAACTCCACTGACCCAGCAATTCTATTTTCTTACTGATTTTTTCCCAACAATTAAAGAATGATATTTTAATAAAATGTTTCATAAATGAATATCAGAAACTTTTTTTTATATTTTCCATAGGTCTCCAAGTTTACACACACACACACACACACACACACACATACACACACACACACACACACACAAACATATACAAATATGTATGTATGTTGTTTTTCATTTTTTCCCTATAAGGTGATTTTAAATAAGACATGGCCACTAAAATAGGCAACTGTAACATTTTGTAACCTTAAAAATAAAAGAAAAAACTAGAAGTGTCCTTGTATAACGTCAAGATCTGTTTGACTTTCAGGTGAAATCAAAGACTTTTCTATAGTTTATTCCCATTTTTATATTGAGCTTATTTTAATCTCAGTAGAACTATGATATACTGTTCTCAGTGGAATAAGAAACAAGTAACATGCTTGGCTTAATAGGGAATTTGACTTTGAATTTATTTCCTATTTAAGCTTCAAGAAATTTTCACAAAGACTGAAATGTTTTGGACTATTTTTAAAAGAACAAACAGAATTTTCCCTGCTCATACACTATCTACAGGCTATAAAGCACTCTGACAGCTAAAAAAAATCCCTTTGAGATGGCAGAATGGAACCCCGAGTGCAGTACTTCCTCTAGCATAATGTCATTGAGCAGTTCTAAGTCCTTTGTTCTTTCTAAGCCTACTTTGAAAATGGAAAAGTTAAAGATGTGCATATGATATAATGGAATTCTTTGTGCCTTCTTTTATGAGAACAGGATATTTCATGATTGAAGGAATCCATGAAATTTTGCTACTGTAGGTCCATCCTTTTCTTTGAGTTTGAACATGGAACTAGCTTACTTTTTTGTTCCTCCATGTATTTACAAATCCATTATCAATTCTCTTTATTATGATTATTTCTCTTTAATGTCTCTATCAAGACAAATCCAACTTCTGAGCATCAGATATACAGAAGGTGACCTTACTTATAACAAAAAGAAATAGATTAAGCAGGAAGTGATTTGTCCTAAAAATTGTTTTTCACGTTTTAGCAAATAACAAAACAATTTTGTGTCAATGGTCTTAAATCTAGAAAGATGTGATAATATCATTATTAAAATATTAACTAAAGTTTTGTTTATTACTTGGTTACTTATTGAAAAGGAAGACATTTCTGACATATCAATTCATAAAATAATACATTTTAGAGCATTCTCAAGTAAAACATTTAACAGATGCCATGCATAGTACAACACAACCCACTTTTTAAAGTTATTTTAAGTGGCAGTTTAACCATGGTTGCTATCAATTTGTGAAATCTGACTGCAAATATAATACAAAAAAAGTTTTCTTAAATACTGTCTAACATTTCTCCCAATTCCAAGTATAAAATAATTTTATTTTGTAAATTACTTAAAATAGTACAGCTAATTACATTAATTTTCTTATTCTAAGTTTTTCCTTTATTTTCATAGTCTTGATTTTAAACATCACGATATCAAGCAAAAGAATAATCTATAGCCATTTCTAAGCTTGATTTTACACTTAAATCCCTGGAAAATGTACTGCTCCACAAGGGAATAATTCAACTAAGGCTAGCCATCTCTAACTAAAAGTAATTTTCATTTGAGATTTACATATTATGTTGCCATTTTTATAGAAGGCAATTACATAAAAAGTACACTCTATTCCTACAGGTTTAACAAACAAACTCTATTTTGTTTTTCTTGTCCAGTTGTTCAGTACCTTTGAACAGAAAGTAAAAAGATAAAACAAATAAAGTAGTGTGTAGCTTAGAGGACTTATGGTATTAATTTGAGCTAAGGCTAGATGGGAAGCAACATGATTTGTTAGCAATGATTCAGTACTACAGCTCATTTACCATACTAATAGCAAATATTCCAATATAGGGATAGAGATATAGTTTCTTCACAGGCTGAAGTTATTTTTTTTTTAAGTATTACCCACAACTTGACATGATGTAACTTATTTTGTAGAGACAATATGTCACTATTTGAATTTTGCATGGGATATTAACTAGACCAAGGAACAGCATAGTATAATTTAAATTCTATCTTGGTAGGCAAAATACATGACTAAACTGGGATGAAAGATAAAAGGTCCCTGCATCAAGAGAAATTTAAAATGATACAAAAATAGTGAGACTCAGATATAGTTTTGGATTAGACTGCTACTCATCAATTTGTTTTCTTTTTCTTTCTTTTCTTTTTAATTCTGTTTGTCCAGTTCCTTATGGACTGTATTACCTTTCAACTATTGGTTGTATTTATAAGTCTGAAGTTTCAGTATAAATTAGTTCTGTTGCCTAAGGTTACCTTTAAATGCCCCTTAATTGTGTGGCTTTTTTGACACTTTTCTGGACATAATCAATCTTCTTTCCCCAAGAGTTGTTAGATTTTCATTCATAGTTGATGCTAATCAAATTACCTGGAGTTTAAATGATGGCTGAATTCTTCTGATGCCCTATTTCTTATTAACTAAACATATATTCCTAATAATTATTCGGTAAAGAGTATTTTAAGACAATTATGATTCACCTGTATGTTGTTAGCATTTGTTGGACACAGTATAAATCACAAATAAATAGAAACATTCCTGGGATTATACAGATACCTTGATTAGTGCATTGAAAATACTAGCAACTATAATACAGCCCCTAGATGATAACATTAAATTACTTCTAATGAGTGATTTAAAAGTTAATTGGCTACTTTTATAACAGTAACAAGTGGAAAAAGATATTACATTGCCCAAGCATTTTTCAAAAAGTTAATGAGGCAATAAGAGCTATGTAAAGCAGGTAATCATTTGTTAATTGATCTGTTATTAGGATTATATTAAACCTGGAGTAATATATTTGCTTCCAGATTTCTTTAAAAAGGACAAGGTGGCCACACCCTTCCTGAAAAATCTTTAGTCTGTTTCTTAGGTAACTACTTAGCCATTTATTACAATAGGGAGAGTAGTTGACAGATCATTAGTGAAATAAATAAATGATCTCTATGAACTCATATCTATCTACATGTACTGACTGTCTTGTGATGTGAGAATACATTATCGCCCTCAATAGGCATGCCTCCAAAGTGTTTGATGGGAAGAGTGTTATGCTGGGGAAAATAAATGCAAAGAAAAATTACCACACTGTGAGAATTAATTTGATTTCATTTGAAAATTTCTAGATATATTCAGCAGGATTCCTCAGTGAAGCCCACATGTGAGTTAGCTAGCAGAATGAATGGAATAATTCACCTTTCAACATTACTTTGTTGGCATCCTTCAAACATTAAAAACTATTAGGATCCATTATAGTGCTTTTACCCCTCTCCCACACCAACTCCATATTTTAGACCTAATTATTTCTACGAACAGGGATATGTTTTCAGATATTGCAATTATAAGAGATTCAAACTCATCTACAAACCAATGCCACTTTCCTTTCCTTTCATCATATAATTTGTGTGGGATATCTTTCTTCTCAATCCTTCAGTTGAAATCTGAAGTGCTTTTTTTTTTGTGATTTGTCTCTCTTCTTTTCATACACTTTTCAGAAATACTTCCCCCATAATTTTCACCTAAAACAAAACAAAAATAACCCTTTTTACTGTTTGTTTTAAAGCTTAACAGAGCAATAAGATCTGACCTGTCCAAATCAGACATGCTGTCTTCTTCCACCCTAACAAACAAGAGCATATTAATAATGTAGTGAACCAATAAAGATGAAGGCCTGATTAACTCCCTGGCTAGAATTAATTACAGCAGAAGCAGTTGTTCTTACAACCTAAATTAGAGCTTGTAAATGATATGGGTAGTCAATGAATTACTGTTTCTGATATGGTGTTCAAGAATGTGCATTACATGTCTCTTATTCATACCAGTAACAGGTTATCCAGTGGTGATGAGATTCACATTTCTAACATATATTTGTGTATAATTATACTAGCCATCTTTTTAATTAAAGTTGAAATGAGTCAGTCAGAGTTATGGATTTGTATTTTATCTCCTGTGGGCAAGGTAGCTGTATTGTTAATTCTTATTGCTTTTTGTCCCTAGTTATTTAAAATCTAGGACTATTAGTGTCAGACTGGACCTGCAGTATTAAAATTAAAATATTTTATGATATATCATAAAATAAGAGGAACCAGTCATTTGGAATAATTATTTTTCTGTGTTCCAACAACTGCTTAATTTTCTCTTCCAGTAGGTTCTTCCCTACATCTTTTTTCATGAGGATATTCCTTAGTTCAAAGAAAGAGAAGCATTTTTATTGCTTTTCTGGACATTTATCATTGCAGTCCCTTGTGGAAATAGTGAAGAAAATTTCTCACTAGTTCCCTTATTTAACAACTTTTTTTCCAGTTCATTATGATTGATTTTGTGCTATTGTGCCATTTTTTATGGCTGTCCCTAAAGTCGTCAACAACTACCTATGTCCCATCTAACATACTTCTGACAGCATACTATCAAATTTTTTTTGTTTAGTTTTTACAAGTTCTCTTTTTGTGTTTCTATCATTTATTTTTTCTTATGATGAGTGATATATGGGTCATCAGGTTATTTGTGATATAAGATGACCAACGTGGGTTTTGATAGTACCTTTTCTATTGTATGATATTCTCTTTCTAAACATTGTAAAGGAAAAGTAAACATTCTTCTCTTTCTAAACATTTTACATGTAAAATATATACATATATATATTTTTCAACATTTTAACAATGACTTTGAAACTCAAAGGGAAATAACAATTAGTACTTTGTACATGTTCTTATGTAAAATATATATTGGAAGTTTTTTATTTAGTGATTTAGAGGATTTAAGATTAATAGTCACTAATGTTCAAGAATTTATGGAGATCAGTACAATTTGTTGTGAGTTGACATGTTCTGTACCTAGTTATTCTAACTTTATTTTTTAACCTTAAAAACATTTCCACTCAAATATGTTTTAGACTTGCAAGTTTAAACATTTTAAATATTAGTGTTTTTCAGTGATTTCCTCTTCTGGCGATAGGGAAGTAGGTAGCTAGTATATATTCCCCGCTGGGAACAATTAGAAAATTCAGTAAAATATATATTAAAACAATTTTATTGCAGTCATGTTAGTTATATCTTGTTGTATAGCAAGCTAACCCAAAAAAACTTAATGGCTTAAAACAGCAACAATTTATTTAATTCATGATTTTATGTGTAAGGAATTTTGAGTGTCATTCCACAATGAACCACGTTTAGCTGAACTCACATATCTTTAAGGTGATGTTCCTTGTAGCTGCTTGGCTTAGTTGCCTTATTTGGAATCACTGGGATGACTGGAGTCTCCCTCCCCAGTCTTTTACTTCCCAGCAGAATAGCCTGAGCTTGCTCATATGTTGGTTGTAAGGCTCCCATGAGCAGCAATGGTAGAAGCTGCAAGAAACTATTGAGTCTTGGGCTTTGAACTAAGGAAATGAATTTCTGCAACATTCTATTAGCCTAAGCAAGTCACAAATCCAGCCAAGATTTAAGAGGTGGGGACATAGACTTTGAGACTCCATCCTGACTAGAGGAGCTGTAAAATGTTGTGACCATTGTGCATCTGGCACACAAAGATTTCATAAAGTAGTGGAGGATTGCAAGGCTATGTCCCAGGAAAAGAAGGAAGTCCAAATGACCAAATTGACATTTGGATCTACTCATTTCCTTGTTTTCTGATAATTCCAGGAAGGAGATGGAGAATCCAATATTCTGAGATGTGTTTTTGACAGATTTGTGGGGATAGGGAGACAAAAATGAGAATCCAAAGCCCATCAGGGCTGTTCATAAATGCCCCATATGTTGGGTTGGGACTTTGAAGGCCTACACTATAAAATGTCTCCTGGTAGGAAACAAAATTCAGCTTAAATATAAATTCTCTCTGGAGAAAGACACCATCATTCTAGGATTCAAATAATTTTTATAACTTTTTCAAATATAATAGCAAGCATTTAATTTTAGTGAACCAGTCAAACAAAAAGAAAAAAAACAAAAAAACAAAAACCACTTGATTTAAAAATGAAGAGAAAAGCTGACATCAGAGGAGATCCAAGGACTTTAAAATAACTCTGCTCAGTACGTTCACAGAGATAAATGACAAGGTTGAGCATTTCAGGCAAAATACACACACACACAACTAGAAACTTCAGTTAAGTAATTGAAAAATCTAGAATTAAAAAAGAAAACATAATATTTGAAATTTAGAAATCAGCAAATTAGTTTTACTGGAGATTAGACACAGTTAAAGAGATAATTCATAAACTTAAAGAAAATCAATAGAAAATATCCAAAATGAAGAATTAAGAGAAAAATAATAATTGAGAAATACAGATGAGGTGAGAGAGAGGAGAGGAGATACACTGAGAAGTTGTGACAATATTTTTAATTAACTACCCTCAATATGGGATGTCTTATTTGTGCAGAAGCAATATTTGAAGAGATAATCACTGAAAATTTTCCAAAACTGATGAAACACATTAGGCCTATCAAAACTTAAGCAGGATAAATAAGGATAAATACAAAGAAAACTACATTTAGCAATATAAAAGCAAACTACTGAGAACCAAAGACATACACAGATATTAAGATAGCTAAAGTAAGAATGATCAACTTTAAAAGATTGAAATCCTACAGAGTATGTTTCCTGACTCTAGTGCAGTTAAGCTAGAAATGTACAATGAAAGATAACTAGAAACATTTCATATGATTGGAAATTGAGGAATACATTTCTAAATAAGGTATGAATCAAGAAATAACAATAAAAATTAGAAGAATATTTGAACTGAATGAAATGGAAATACTAAAAGTTAAAACTTGTGGCATATAACTAAGTATGCATTAGAAAAAAATGTAAAGCTTTAAATGCATATATTAGAAAATAGCAAAAGCTAAAAATCAGTAATCTAATAATCCATTCTAAATTAGTGAAAAAATGAAGGAAGTAAAGTTAGAGCAGAAATAAATGAAATAGAAATAAAACAGGAAGTAAACATACAAAGAGGAATATGAACTACTCAAAACATGGCTCATTTAAAGAGTGTAATGAAATTTTAAGCCTTGGTGAAGCTAATCAAGAAAAATTTAAATATGATATGAAACAATAAAAATGTAAAAAAATTGGGGCTTCCCTGGTGGCGCAGTGGTTGAGAGTCCGCCTGCTGATTCAGGGAACATGGGTTCATGCCCCGGTCCGGGAGGATCCCATGTGCCACGGAGCGGCTGGGCCCATGAGCCATGGCCGCTGAGCCTGCGCGTCCAGAGCCTGTGCTCCGCAACGGGAGAGGCCACAGCAGTGAGAGGCCCGTGTACTGCAAAAAAAAAAAAAGGGGGGGGAAAATGTAAAACATTGAGTAGATTTTGAAAAAGAGATTATCTAAGTGGCCAATAAATATATTAAAAATATTCAATTCTATTATTAATCAAGGATTTTCTGCTTACTGAGGCCTGTACTTCTGTAACAAGGTAATCTTAGGAGTTCCATTACAACAAGCCTGTCAACAATTCCTTTCTTTGATTGCAAGAGTCAAAGGCATTCAAATGAATATTCTCACTGGATGTTCTTCTACACCCCTGACGACTCTTAGTTGCATTCATGATTCTTATCAGTCAGAATGGCTAACTTATGCTTCAGTAACAAATCATCCCCAAGTCTTAGTCGCCTAATCAACAAGGTTTTTTTCTCTTTCCCCTATGTCTATTATGTATACCTAGAGGGTCTGCTCCTTGTCAGCCTCATTCCAAGAACATGAGAGAGCAGCCATCATCTACACTACAGTGTTTATGGTGGATATCACAGACAGAAAAAGAAAGACAGGTTAATTACAAAAGCGCTTTTAATGCTTCTACTCATATTTCATTTGCTAAAGGAAACCATAGCCGCCTCTAACTTTAGAGTGAGGAATGAGCTCTGAAAAGGAACTATGAACATTGGTAGATATCACTAATAATCCATACCTGTCCAACTCAACATCTCTCATTATTTCACAGTATTTTCTTCCTCTGCTGTCTTTTCAGATCTGTCTCTTTTCCTTTACAGGCTTTGTCCTTAATCTCTTTCCTCATGTTTTTAGAATTTGATTTTACCAAATTTTCTCTCATGCTTTTCTCTCTATTCGCTATGTATTTTAAAATAAGATTCTCTTAAATACAAAACAAAGCAAATGCTATCGTTGACATTTCTAATACCGTTAGATATTCCTTCATCTTTTTTCTTTCCTTTTATATCCAAAATAATTATTTTTTTACGTTTGATGGCTTCATTTCCTCAATTTATACTAACCCTTTAATCCTACCCTTTTACACTCAAGCACACTATTGACATCTTTCTCATGAAAGATATCAGTGTTTCCTCACATATAAGAATTAATAGTCTGTTTTCATTTTTTATCCTGCTTAACTTCTCTGCTTTACTGTCATTGGTGAGGTATTGTTTCCTACTCTCATGTCTACCTGTTTCCTATTTAGTAGGCCCTCTTATAATGTCTATTAATGCACATTTACTCCAATTTTCCATTTTTCTATCTTTTCTCTTTTTTTCTCTTCTTTTTTCTTTTCTTTCTTTCTTTCTTTCTTTCTTTCTTTCTTTCTTTCTTTGTTTTTTTTCATTTACCTTTACACTCATTTGTTCTGGCTCTCTCAACCATTCTCTAGCAACTAATCTAATCTGCATTTCAGCTTTTACCTCACACTCCTTATAGCTAGGCTAATATTTTTAATTATCTAATTGGCATTTCCAAGTAGATCTCTAGCATCTCAAACTCAACATGTCAAAATATGAATTTATCATCTACTTGTGATTATTTTCTCTCTCTCCTGAAGTCCATATTTCAATGAATGGTACAAAAATAAATTATCCAAGCTTGAAACCCTGGAGAAGTCAAACATATTTGAATTTTCCTTTCTCTTTTCCCATAATTCCAACTGGGTTTCCTTCTGAAATGTTATTTTAATTGTTTCTGTTGGTTTTAACTCCTTGTAGTGAACTTTTATTGGTTTTTCTGCCTACCTTCCATTTTTCTTTCTTATGGAAGTATATTCCAGGTTTTGCTTTAAGCGACTATGTGCTTTGTGTAGAATTACGACAACACCTCTATTCATGGGTATTAATGTTAGATCTCGGATTCTTTCCCTTTATTCACAGTAGCTAATTTAGTTAAGGATAACTGAGATTTTAGGCCAAATTTATCCCAAACTCACAGAAAAGTTGGAAGTAAAGTTTAAATATTTTTATTTCCTCTGAACCATTTGAGAGTAAATTGCTGACAATGTTCCATCACTCTCTAAATCTACGGTTTGTAATTCCTGAAAACAAGAACATTCTCCCCTATAGCAATGATACAACTATTAAGATCGTGGTCCCCTTCCTCCACCTTTAAAGTCAGGAGCAAAGCATCTTTGAATCTCTTTCTGATTCTGACTCTGACCCTACTGTGTCTCCCTTTCAATTACAAGGACTCATGATTGCATCAGGTCCAATTGAATAATCCAGGGCAATCTCTCTGTGTTAAGTCCTTAATTTATTCACATTTGTAAGGCTCTTTTTGACATGCAAAATAACATATTCACTGGTTCTGGGGATTAGGATGTGTACATCTTTAAGGGGCCATTCTTCTGCCTGCTGCACCATCTAATCTTTAGATCCAGCTCAGGTTTTATCAATTGTCCCAATAACATCATTCATCTCAAAATAATAAATCTTGAATCATACACTGCATTTAGTTGTCATGTTTCTTTAGTCTCCTTCCATCTGGAACAGTTCCTCAGTCTTTCTTTACCTTTCATATCCTTGACAGTTTTGAAGACTGAGCATAATTATTTTGAAATGTGTGCCTCAATTTGGTTTTGTCTATAAATCCTCATGATTTCCTTTACTTTGCAGCCTATCATGTAGCAACCAATTTTCATTGGTCATATTACTGAGTATATTCACTTCAATCACTTGATTAAAGCAGTGTCTGCTAGAATTCCTTAATTTAGACCTACTCCTTTTTCTTTTGGTATTAATGAACATTCTATGTGGAGGTATATTGGGGTTATACTACTATCCCATTCCTCAATAACTTTCAATTTATTAATGTATTATATTATCAGTATAGATACATGGTAGAGAGTTAATTACTATTTTACTTCTAGTAAAACCCATTATAACCTGTTACTATCATTATTTATTTTAATGCTCACATTGTCTTCGATTTAGACAGTGGAAATCCCTTTAAACTAGCATTTGTGTTTTCACGACCCCATTGTTCTTTGAGCACTTCTGCATTTTCTAGCTGAGCTGTAAAATCAACTATTTCTCCAAGGAGTTCTAGCTCATTTTATTGTAGAATGATGATTGGGAACCAATATCTGGATGTTCAGTGTGTTTATTGGTATTGGGGATCACTACTTTTAGTACATTTCAGTGGACAGAAATAAGGAACGTACGCACACATACCTTTATCAAAAACTATATGTAGATGCTAACTCTTCAAGTCAAATACCACATTTTAGTTTTCTAGGACTAAACTTTTGGAGAAGGAGAAGAAATGAAAGAGGAAAGAGTTTCAGGCATAAATTACCCTGAGGTAAAATCTAAATATAATAAAATTTTATTGAGGTAAAATCTAAATATAATAAATTTTTCCCATTTTAAGTTAAAAATAGCATTTTTTTTCATCCTCAATGTTTCTTCATTCTTTTCGCAGTAACAGCCTCCCCTGACCTCTGGTCCCAGGTAACTGCTGATCTACTTTCTCTCACTTTCACTGCCTTTACCAGAATTAGACATGAAGAGAATCACATAGCATGTGATCTTTTGTGTTTGAGTTTTTCACTTAGCATAATGCATCTTAGATTATCCATGTGGTTGCATGTATCAATAGTTTGTTCTATTACTGGGTAGTATGCTACTGTATGGATATATTGCAATTTTTTTTACCTATCCATCAGTTGATGATACTTTGAGTGCTTCTCAGGTTTTGTTTTTATGAATAATTATCTTTGTGAGAACATATGTTCTATTTCTTTTGGTAAGTAAATAGGAATGTGACTGCTAGGGTGTATGATGTGTATGCTTAAATTATAAGACATTGACAAACTTTTCCAGAGTGGTTGTAATATTTGATTCCATCTACAATGTATGAGAGCTCCCATTGTGCCACATCCTCTTCAGCACTCGGTAATGTTGGTCTTGTTAATTTTAGCCACTCTTGTGGGTATGTAGTGATATTTTATTGTGTTTTTTCTTCATATTTCTATGGCGGCTGGTAATTTTAGGCATCTTTTCGTGTGTTTATTGTCCATTTGAGTATTACAGAGAAATGTCTTTTCATATCTTTTACCATTTATTAATTGGGTTGTTTGTCTTGTTATTGCTGAATCATAGGAGTTATTAATATATTCTGTATACACATTCCTTTCTAGGTATTCTTTGCAAACATTTCTCCCAGTCAGTAGTTTGTGTTTTGTTTTCTTAATTGTGTCTTTCAAAGAGCAAAGTTTTTTTTAATTTTGATGAAACGCAATTTACCATTTATTTCCTTTTATGGTTTATGCTCCTGTGCCTTTAGAAAATTATTGCCTAATCTAGTGTTACAGAGAGTTTTCTCTGACACATTTCCAAACATTTTATTGTTTCAGATTTTTTTTTTAACTTTTTTTTTTTCTATATGCGGGCCTCCCACTGCTGTGGCCTCTCCTGCTGCGGAGCACAGGCTCCGGACGCGCAGGCTCAGTGGCCATGGCTCACGTGCCCAGCCTCTCCGCGGCATGTGGGATCCTCCCGGACCGAGGCACGAACCTGTGTCCCCTGCATCGGCAGGCGGACTCTCAACCGCAGCGCCACCAGGGAAGCCCTGTTTCAGATTTTATGCTTAGATATAGGATACATTTTGAGGTAATTTTTGTATGTAGTGTGAAATTTGAGGTTAATTTTCTTCTATGTAGATATTTAGCTATTCCAGCTCCATTTGTTGAAAAGACTATTTTCTTCTCCATTTAGTTACTTTAGCAACTTGACCACATAAATGTAGGCCTATTTCTAGACTTCCATTTTGTTCCATTGATCTCCAGTCCTATCCTTTATCCCATATCATATTTTCTTGATTACTTTAATGTGATTGTAGTCACGTAAGTTATTCAAGTATGTTCTTATTTTTAACACTTATTTTGCTAAGTTCTTTTCCTTATTGTATAAATTTTGAAATAGGCTTGACAAGTTCTTCAAAAAATGTTATTTTATTCAACCATCTAGAATGCTATTTTATTCAACCATAATTCTGGGTGATATATGCCCAAACCTATTGTTAATATCTTGTAATCATATGGAGGTTGAAAATAAAGTGGACATTGACAAGTGTAAAGATATGGAGAGATACTGCATCTAAGTTACATATTTTGAGTCTCTGAATCAAACAACTGTTTTTCAATTAGTCGATACAATAAATTCTATCTTTGGTACAAACCAATTTAAGTCACTTTTTTTGAGTCCCTTGCAAATAGTAGCCCTAATTTTTATATTCCCATCACAATTTTTCTAGTTCAGACACTTTTTATCTCTTCCAGAGCTATTGTCCCATAAAGATATACTTCCACAGCTATGAAATCAGATAATTTTAAGAAGCTTCTCATCACCTATTAAAAAAATACCAAACTTTAAAAAAAATAATAATTAATTAATTATTTTTGGCTGTGTTGGGTCTTCGTTGCCATGCGTGGGCTTTCTCCAGTTGCTGTGTGCGGGGGCTACTCTTCGTTGCAGTGCACGGGCTTCTCATTGTGGTGGCTTCTCTTGTTGCAGAGCACAGGCTCTAGGCACGTGGGCTTCAGTAGTTGTGGCACATGGCTCAGTAGTTGTGGCTTGCGGGCTCTAGAGTGCAGACTCTGTTGTTGTGATGCATGGGCTTAGTTGCTCTGCAGAATATGGGATCTTCCTGGACCTGGCATTGAACCCATGTCCCCTGCACTGGCAGGTGCATTCTAAATCACTGTGCCACCAGGGAAGTCCAAAAAAATATCAAAGTTTTAATCATGGAATTTAAAATTTCTGATTATTGGGCCTTGCTATAATATTTTTTAAACACATTTTTTGCCCTCCTCTACCTCAGCTCACACAATCTTTGGTCCAATAATATTGACTTTCTCATTTATGTCCAAATAAAATGAGAACACCCTGGAACAGCACTCTTCTGAATTTTTAATTAAAAAATTTTTTTGCTGCTGCTTCTAAGTTTGGGTACTTATTCCACTTATCTTTGACAGTTGAAACCCTAGGTATACTACATTTTCATTATCCCTACAGATTTTTCTAGATCTCATAACAGAATTAGTTCCTCCATTATTCATCCTTGAGGTGACTAGAGGATTTTCAGCCTCCATGAAAACAATTATTACAGCCTTATTTCATTATGCTTTGTGTACACATCTCTCTCCTTCTAAAATATGAGCTCCTAAAGCACAGGATCCATATTTGTATCCTCTAAAGTGCCTAGAAGAACGTCTTAAGGAAAGTATTTGTTGACTCAATTACAAAAAGCAACTAAAAGTATTCTTAATTCTTGAAAATAAATTAAAAACAAACTTTTAAGCTCCAAAAACAACTGATGCATCTTGTCTTGTTTCTTTGTTGTTCCCTTGAAGTTAAGAATTTGGGGGTTTATTTTAGATATTACAAGCCTCTCATTTTTGAAGGGCAACTCTGTTGCTATTTCTGGTCTTTTAGTTCAAAGGCATATATGTAATGCAAGGGTTCTCTCTTTTAGGATCACAGGGACCAACAGGTATACATTCTAATAAAACCAAAGATACTTAAATTGTAATTTATTTCATTGTGTCTATGTAAGTTTAGATTATTAATACATTTATACACATTTACCAGCAAAAAATGATTTCAGAGTAATAATAAATGGAAAACTCTCTCTGAAAATTTAGTGTGTTTTATACCCTGATCAAAAGTTTTTAATCTGTCTTAAAATGTTGTTACTTTCCTCACCTCTTCATTTTAATATAAGATGTTAGATGGCAATTGTCAGAAAAATCTACCAAGCCCAGATGTACTTTGGGGTCTATTCCTGTAACTAAAGAAGTTCGTTAATTTAGGAATTTATAAAGATGGCAAAGAAGATAAAACGGAATGAATTCATACCACGTGTGGGGACCACATTAGCTAGTCTACATAGAGTTTATTAAGCACTAATTTATAAATGCAACCTGTATAAAACTCTATAGGATAGTTTTCTTTCTTTTTAAAATTTTATTTCCAATACCTCTACTTTAGAAAAGGGTCAAATATCCTTAGCCTGATGTAGCCAAGATAATTGTCTGTGTCCTGTTTCTTTTATAATCATTAAGGCTGTACTAGTGGCATGGCAGAACTGGCTTGTGCTGGTTTCCTGGAGTCAAATGTTAAATATTCAGAAAATTTCCATGTCAGCTGTTAAAGCATTAGTATTTTAAAATTGGCCATGGTGTAAGTATTCACACCAGAAACACAGCAAACTCTACTGAATTAGGATTCCTACTGTCTTGGTCTGTTCAGACAGCTGTAACAAAAATACCATAGAGTGAGTGGCTTAAACAATAAACCTTCATTTCTCACAGTTCTGGAGGCTACAAAGTCTAAGATGAAGTCACATCTGGAGAAGGACTGCTTTTTGGTTTATAGATGCCCATTTTCTTACTGTGTCCTCACACAACAGAGGGGTAAGGGAGCTCTCTGGGGTCCCTTTTATAAGGACACTAATGCCATTCAAGAGTGTTCTACCACCATGACCTAATCACCTACCAAAGACCTCATCTCCAAATACAATCACGTTGGGGATTAGGATGCCTGTATAAATTTGGGGAGTGTGTGGCCAAATATTCAGTCTATAGCATCTACCTATACCTACAGGGAAGTGATTTACAAATATACCACTGATTGTTATCATTATAGGTACTCTTATTTTTGTTTTATGCTGTTTTGTTCCATAGCAGTCTGTCCTGAGAACCTACTTCTTTACATAATGGGGATGCTGCTAAGCACTGGCTTATCTCAAGGGTCTTAAACTGTTTTTTCAGTGCATTATCCCCTTGGGTGCAGGGAATTCTTTCTTCTAACTAATGGGTGTTCAAGAAGCCCCACTCCACCCACCCTGCCCTGACCCTGAACATATACATGACCTTGGAAAGTTGTGGTTTGCTATCCAGTTTGTGTTAAGAAAAGTCTGGAAGACATGGTTTGTTCATACAGCTTAGTCAACCAATGAAGTATTGATACAGAAAGCATCAACTGAGCTTAGCAGACTAGGAGCAAGTTTTCTAAAGCTCTTGGCGAAAGAACAGGTCTTAAAGTGGTCCTTATCAACATTATTTATTCAAACTACCCTGCTCCCAACCTCATCCAAAGTACTCTTCTTTTATTCAGTTCAAAACAGAAGCTGAAATGCTTTTTCCCTATATTTGAAATTGCTGAACAGGTCATAATTTCACTGAGTTTTCTTTCTAATATTTAGATTTTTCCCAATGCAGTTTGCTGAATATTACTTATCTGAGGATTCTCTCTCTCTAATCTGCACCCTAGACTTTAAGAACTGGCTTCCCCAATGCCTCACTCATCAGTACTTAGCCACCTGTGGACTAAATTTGCTGACAATGAGATGCAGTATGTAGTGGAGTTGAAACTGGGAGTCTGGGTGTAGCTATGGCCCTCTGGTCCTCACCATGCGCAAAGCTCTTCTGGCCACTGGGGAGGAGCCTCTGGGGTCAGAAAAGATGGTCAGAGGGAACACTTATTCTGAGGCAGGGGGAGGAGAGAATGAATGCCTACTCTTTAAAAGCACTCTGACCTGAATCCTCAATCCCAGCATTCTGTGGTAGAAAGATTGGCTCACTCTGCTGCCTGGGTTGGGGTACAGTGGTCTGTTCAACTGATGTTTGTATGACACTTCTGCTTTGAGGGAATTGGGTAACATACTTCTTTATTACTACTGAGCATGGGGACCTGAGACAGGAGGCCTCAGAATTTGGAGGGCATTGGTTATCTCCCTGGGTAGTACTGAGTTTAGGTTAGTCTTGTCACAACTATTAAGGGCAGGGAACATCTTCATCTATCTTCTCTTTTATCTGAGAAATGCTATGTCTATGTATCTATGCTATGGCTGAGAGTTTTTTTACACAGAAACTTACTGGGGAGAACAAAACAAGAGGGTGGGCTCCATCTCCTTTAGGTTTGCCCACTCTTTCTTGGATATTCTTTCTCCTCTATTATCATTTTCATTTATCGATATCTATGGGTGCTTCTGTTTAAAAAAAAAATAAAAGAGGAAGAAGAAGTTGGGATGGGGATGGGGGATTAAGTAGAATGGATCTTAAATTGGAGAAGATGGTATGTTGTCTATTCCTATTTGACCTATTGTACTGGATTTCAACTTCTCCAGTTAACATATGAAAACTGGAAATGGATGGATCATTTTTCATGGGAGGCTTAGAGTAAACAATCACCAAAAAAGAAAAATTCTCCTACAGTCTTAGTTACTCTGGACTCTTGAGAAGGCAGAAAACCATGAAGGTATACTACAGACAATTTATCTGACTTCATGATAAGAGGGTCATGTGAGAATTGTTTTACAATGGTGTGAGACATGTATCATCTATCATGGGAAATGGATCCTGAACCCATATATACATACATTTTTAACTTAGAATTCAAAAAACTTAAGTTTCTGAATGAGAAACCTGTATTTTCCTTTTCCTGCCTTCCTGTTTAGCTTTTCTCAGCCTTCATGGTGCTCTCAAAAGGCCTAATAACTACAGTGGTTAATCTTAGAAAATGTTTTTCATAGAAAAAGGAGCCATTTAGGAAAAAATAAATCAATCTATTATTCTATTTAAAACTTTATCATGCTCCATACAGATATTTTAAATACCAGTAAAGAGTGAGATTTTCCAATTTTGAATGCTTGTATGTTTGAAAATATCAATGAAAATGTACTAACAAAAGAGAAACTGAGATCCACACCCATTTCTTGAAGAATTCATACTGTCTTCATAGGTAGAGCTCTGTTCTTTGGTTCTTTACTCCTGAAAAAACATAAAGACATTTAAAAAGACATTATTATTGTGAGGCAGAAAGTTTTTAATATATCTTGGATTATATTATAAATTAAAAGTGATTTCCATTTGGTCAGATTTTACATAATTTTACAAAGAAGTTTAAGATAGATACCCTTTAAACAAATTCAGCACTTGGAGATATAATAAATTAGGAGGGCTTCCCTGGTGGCGCAGTGGTTGGGAGTTCGCTTGCCGATGCAGGGGACGCGGGTTCGTGCCCCGGCCTGGGAGGATCCCACGTGCTGCGGAGCGGCTGGGCCCGTGAGCCATGGCCGCTGAGCCTGCGCGTCCGGAGCCTGTGCTCCGCAACGGGAGAGGCCACAGCAGTGAGGGGCCCGCGTACCGCAAAATAAATAAATAAATAAATAAATAAATAAATAAATAAATAAATTAGGAGATTGTCACTTTAATAAAAAGTTTCCACCAAGTTATTTATATTGAATGCTGTAGTGTGTCACCCAGATCTCACTTCAGGGATCAATTCCCCTACTATCCCAAGAGTTACCTGCAGGTGGTTCACAGTTAATTCTACCCTCAGGTATTACTCTCAGACAAAAGAAGTTGCCTCACCCATGTTTATCTCTTCCCTGAAGCATATATCTTGACTGAGTCATGTTGGGAATAAACTGTGTGGTCCCCTTGTGTTTTTTGGATACAACTGTGAATCATTGCAACTTCAGAAGTCTCCATGAAATTGGCTGTCTTTTGTCACAACAGCATTGCAGCTTAGCTTCTTACTCTGTCCATTCCTGCTTGCCTTACTCCTCCACAGGTGTTAATCCCAAGCACATTATACTTCTTGAATTCAAATATCTGTCCCAGATTCTGTTCCACAGTAAATGAAGCCTGAGTATTGGTACCAGTATCTGGGTGGTCTAAGGAAACAGATTCTAAAAGATTTTGGACCTTGATCGCCTGACAGCCAGAAGGCAATGCATATTTCATTATGGGTGATGAATGCAATACTGATATTCCCTTGTATGCTGTAATTGTGCAGTTGGTCAAATTTTAACCAATGGTGAACTGGGATAACATACCAGTAGAAGGGAAGGTACTGATGGTCACAATAACCCCTATGATTGAGAAGCTCAGAGCAGGCAGTAAATATAGGACAGTAGAATTGGATGTCTGCTGCTGAATGTCATCAATTTACTGGAAGAGACAGACAAAGGCATGGGTTATTAATCACCAATTTAAAGTGAAATGTGAAAACCAGAGTGTTTCCTTGGCAGAGTATGAAGAGACTCTCATCTTCTACAGCCAGATATAAAAAGCAGAGGATCAGACTCAGAATTTAATTATAAGGAGATCAGAGCTTTAGAGAAGACTGAATTATCAACTTCAGCAAATATGCTATGCCAAGGTTAGGGTCTTGATTGGGAAAGAGTGAGTCCCCTCTTTTCTCCCCCAGCTTATTGAGATAGAATTGCATATAACATTGTGTGAGTTTAAGGTGTACAGCATGATGGTTTGATGTACATATATATTGCAAAATGATTTCCACGGTAAATTAATATAGCCATTACCTCATGTAATTACTTTTTTTGTGTGGTGAGAATTTTAAGACCTACTTCTTAGCAACTTCTAAGTATACGATACAGTCTTGTTAATTATAGTTACCCAACTATACATTAGACCCCCAGAACTTATTCCTCTTATAACTGGAAGCTCATACCCTTTGACCAACATCTCTCCATTTCCCCACCCCCAAGCAATCACCAGTCTACTCTCTGTTTCTATGAATTCGTTTTTTTCCCCAGGATTCCACATATATGTGAGATCATACAGTATTTATATTTTTCTATCTGATTTATTTTACTTAGCATATATGGGGTTCATATATGTTGACCTATAACTATATCTACTTGTTTTAAACTGATAGTCATTTAAGTGAAAACACTTTCTAAAAGAGCTATGATGTTTTTACTCCCTTCCCTCACATTTTGTGATTTTGTTAATATCTGTTTCATTCTTCAGGTTTGGGAAGTTTTCAGCCATAATTTCTTTTTCTTTTAATTTATTATTTATTTATTTATTTATTTTTGGCTGTGTTGGGTCTTTGTTGTTGCGCACAGGCTTTCTCTAGTTGCAGTGAGTGGGGCTGCTTTTTTTTGTGGTGCACGGGCTTCTTATTGTGGTGGCTTCTCTTTTTGCGGAGCACAGGCTTAAGGTGGGTTGACTTCAGTTGTTGTGGCTCGTGGGCTCTAGAGTGCAGGCTCAGTGGTTGTGGCACACAGGCTTAGTTGCTCTGTGGCATGTGGGATCTTCCAGGACCTGGCATTGAACCCAAGTCCCCTGCATTGGCAGGTGGATTCTTAACCACTGTGCCACCATGGAAGTCCCTCAGCCATAATTTCATCAAATACATTTTCGACCTCCTCTGTCTCTCCCTTCTCCTTCTGGGGTCCCGATAATGTGAATGTTGGTATTCTTGAAGTTGTCTCAGTGATCCCTTAAACTGTTCTCATTTTTTAATATTTGTTTTTCTTTTTGCAGTTCTGATTGGGTGATTTCCACTATTTGATCTTCCAAATCATTAGAAGAACTTATGCTTTCTTCTTTATCACCTAGTCTCCTATTCATTCCTTCTAGTGTGTTTTTTATTCCAGTTATTATATTCTTCAGCTATGACTGGTTCTTTCCTATATTTTTTAGTTCCTTGTTAAAAGTCTCACTGTGTTCATCTATTCTTTTTCCTAATTCAATTAGCAGTTTTATTACTAATTGCTTCAGACTCTTTATCTGGTAAATTATTTATGTTTGTTTCATTTGTTGATTTTTCAGGTTGTTTTTCTTCTTCTTTCACCTGGAACAAATTCTTCTGTATTCTCATTTTTGCTTGACTTTCTCTGACTATATGATGTTAGGTGAAACAGTTACATATCCTGGTCTTGAAGGGGTAGCTTTGTGTGGGAGCATTCCTATGACATCTATGTGTGACCAGTGCCATTGGTGGGAGAGCTAGATCTGAAGTGATCATGAGTCACATCTTCCCCCAGTGTGTGCTGACAGCTATCCCCTTGTTGGGAGATGGGACTGGAAATGGAGGGGCTAGAACCAGAGCCAGGTGTGAGTTGGGGTTTCTCCTATGCTCAGTGGCTATCACCACCCTATCAAGGGTGGGTTTGGTTCCCAAGTTGCTGGAGCAAAAGCCCTAAGGGTTGGGTCTGAGCTGGTTCTGTTCCCTTTAAGTGTGAAGCAATGGCACCTTCAACTCTCTCAGTGCATCACTGTGCCAGCATGGGGAAGGGATGATATGGTCAGAGTGTAGCTGCTCCTCTTACCCTTTTACATTGGTCCTTCTTGGTCTCTGTGGTCCAGGGGGATGCTTCACCCTTATCGCTGGGTTCTGAGATTTTCACAATTGTGTCTTGTGTATGAATAGTTTCTGGTTAGTCTTCTCAAGGGGACTGAAATTGGGGATGACCTATTTTGTCATCCATATGACATCACTGTGCTCCTCCCCCCAAAAAATCTTGAGATGAAGAAATCTAGGTCAATGCACTTGGAAACCTTTCATCCAGAGATTCCTCTGTATTGGCTAAGTCTTTAGAAGTAGTCTACTCTTTCATATTAAAAGTCATCTTTCTCCATTTTTTGAAGACAATGCTGTTCTCTGTCTTGAAAGACAATATACATCCCACCTCCTTAGATCTACTCTAATTCCAGTCCTGGCCAGAAACTAAAATCTAGGATTAAGGGACAATATAGTCTAGCCAAATATGTGCTAGTTTTGCTAAAAAAGAAAGAGGATGACATACCAAAGGAAATGCAGGACTTACTAATTTAATAGTAATGGCAGGAATTGTGTAGGTATGGGACTGGATCTTGAGGGAGCTGGACCAATTGCAAGCACTCTCCCATGATACTGGTAATATATTTTGGTGAGGATGAGAGAAGATAGTGCTAACTAACTAGGTGGATTTTTGCAAGCTGAAAGAAAGTGATGGCTCTCATTAAGTGAGATATAAATGCCAAAACTAAGATGGCATATAATGGAAGAAAGGATAAAGAGAGTCAAAGAATTGGCCTGCTGGAGTGGATAAACTGCATAAGACCTGCAAACTCAGTAGCTGACTATGTTCTGCAGGAGGCTGGGGGAAATTCTGTTCTCCACAGTGAGTAAGGTGAGGGAGTCTCCCACTTTGTTGTGAAGGTCAATGGTGACTATCCTCTGAAGTCCAGGATTGATCACTGGTACATAACACTGGAAAGAGGGAAGAGTTTACATTGACATCTAAGGGCCTGGAATATCTCTGACAAAATGGGAAATAAAGAATTCTGAAATAACATAAGCTAGGTGTCAGTGCAGCAAGGTCAGAGTGGCAGCTGGGGGGCTGAGTCACATAGAAATATAGAGATACTTGTTAGAACACTGTAAGCTTAGGGAAAAATAAATGAGAAGCTGACAAGGATATTGATCATTTTATAAAAAATCAAAGGAATTCAAGGATGGATGATCAGGAGGCTGAGGGTTTCTGCCCCCATAAAATGTCACAATCTCTTGCCCAGTTTCATGATATGAGCCAACTTTAAGTTCCGGATTACACTGACCAAAGGAAAGGCCAGTTTTCCAGGAGAAGGAACCTGTAAAACAAAGCAAATGTACTGTGCTATAAAGATTCAAAGTCCTTACTCAGAGGGACCTACATCCATTTAATTGGGTAACCATACACTGGGTAAAGGGAAATAGCCTCATCACTAACTAATCGTGTGAACTTGGATGAATTAAGTTTCCCTGGGGTAAGAGTTGATTCATTTGTTAATTGAGGGACTTATACTGGGTGATTGAGCTTTAAAGCATCTTGAAAGTTGGAAAGTTAAATATTTTCCTTTTCATTATGTTTTTATTGCAATTTGGGTTACAGAGTTACTGGTTGGGAACAAAAAATATTAAAGAAATGTTTGAATCTTATGGGACAGGGTCTTGGTCATTCTGAACATAGGTACAAGTTGTATGAACATTGTTTAATAATGCTAATGAGACAAAAGGAAGGCTTCCTCATGGCAGATGACTTGTAACGGACCATGTAACAATGAATGTGAATAACTCATTACATTCTTCAAGCATATGCAATATTTGTTATATGAGAATTTATAGACATGATTTAATTTATGATTCTTTCATTCATCAATTACTCATTGAGGGCCTATTTTGTGTCCAGACTATACTAGCCCCTGGGGATATAGAAACTAATAAGATAAGATCCCAATTTTTAAATAGTGCAGAGTCTCCTGGGAGAGACAGACATATACACAAATATTACAATGTAAAAGATTTGGTATAATAGAGTATAAACAGAATGCTGCTGATGAATTTGGTATGACCTTATGCGGACAGAATATATTTCTTCTACAAAGATTGACTGTCAATCAGTTTGAGTATGTCTGCATTATAACAAAGGTGATCCCCATCAGCCTATCATAAGTCAACAAGGCACTTCCTTAAAATCAGCAATTGCTGTAGCTATTCGCATCAGCTCTGCAGTTCTGTGGGGACATAATAAACCCCTTCTCTTTGAGCATATCTTATCTAGCATCTATTTTAACCTAAATATCACAGAAATAATTCTTACTGGAGAAAAAGGGAAGACTGAAAACTGAAAATAGAATTTCTTAGACTAGAATTATGATTTCAGGCTGGGCCACTCCCAAGCACCTCAAGGTGGCAGAGGAGAAAGATTGCAGAAATGAAGGGAAAGATTAAACTATGGAAAAAGAGAGACTACAAAGCAAGTAAGGAATTATTTTATGGCTAGAGAGAGTTAACATAATATATAAGACATTAACTTCTACAACCACCCTACATTTTATCCTTCCTCTTCTAAAACATGCACCACGTGGTCACTCTGGTAACTTAAAAGCAGAAGCTGCCTGAAGCTGCCTGAAGTCAACAACTCTTTCTACCATTTTCTAAATTCAGACCCCACTGGGGGATGTGGTGGGGGCTGGTAGTTGAGGGTCTGGGTCTGTGAGGGAGGGACAGTCTAGCAAGTTGGGGACTGCTTTTGAGATTACCAAAAGGAGAAAAGGGGGTTTATCCTGGGTGAAGGGTAATAGAGGTCAGTGTATCTTAGAGTCACAAAAAGCACTCTATGTCATCCAAACTTAGACAATTTTGAGAGTGAAAGCTCATACAAAAAAAAAAAAATTTGAAATTCTGAAAATATGTATCTATGGATTAACCAATTAGCTTCATAACATTGGTTGACTCTTCAAATAGTTTTTTTCAAAAAAATTCAAATTTAAAAGTTTTTCTAAAATATAAAAGCAACATATACTAGGTATATTAAAGCCACATTTTAAAAAATTTCCTTTATGTTGATTATCTGTACATTAAAAATAAAAGAATTGGGCTTCCCTGGTGGCGCAGTGGTTGGGAGTCCGCCTGCCGATGCAGGGGACACGGGTTTGTGCCCCGGTCCGGGAAGATCCCGCGTGCCGTGGAGCACCTGGGCCTGTGGGCCGTCGCCGCTGGGCCTGCGCGTCCGGAGCCCGTGCTCCGCGATGGGAGAGGCCACAACAGTGAGAGGCCCGCGTACCGCAAAAAAAAAAAAAAAAAAAAATTATTAAATAGAGTAAGGTTTGACAATTGACCTTGAAGAAAGTACAACTAAAATTTAGAAGCCTCACTTATTAATAAATGTAATGCCATTGTAGGAAAATTAGAGTGAATTATAAAGTAGTTGTCCAATTGTTCAAACTTTCCAAAATTGGATTGATGCTGGGCAGCAGAAAGAGTACACAACACCTAAGTTAATCTCTGCTCCATGGGTTTCTTTATTTGGTAAGAATATTTTTCCCCCAATAAGCTATGGTCACCAAAATTTTGAATTCACATAATAACCACAAAACAAATAAATGAATTTTCAATTTTGATCTTTTTAAATGAACTTATAATAACATTAAAATAATATAGTATTTTAATTAAGTGAATGGAATTTCAAAAACCCCCCTACTACTCCCCCACTCTCCCCTCACACACAAATCATGTTAGAATCTGTGAAACATAGGTAGTGCCAAGAAAAAAAAGGAAGAGCTTCTAATTTCTACTCTATAGTATTCATTTCTGGGATCCTTAGAATCCAGTCCTGTATGACTCTGCCTCCATGCCTTGTGTATATGGCACCTAGTGGTGTGCTGGAATCAGCTCCTACCCACTTGCTAGAACACATTGTGTGTATCCCTTTCCAACTCCATATTCAATTATTTTAAGTAGGTAGTTTGAAATTGTCCATGATAGAAATATGTCCACCATAGAAATTGGCAAATGCTACAACTTAGATTTCCCCACCCACCCACCCTACCATCAGAGCTGGTTGTTTAATGTTTCCCAGCAGACTACTGCCAGGAACCCTGGTATGATTCCTTCCTACACTCAGTAAGCAGCTATTCCTTGCTGAGAAGTCTACACTTGAAAATGATGCTGCAGTAGAGTAGTTCATGGTCAGGGTGAACCACATATCCTGGTTTGGCTAGAGAATCACCTGCTGGGCCAGAGTCCTGTCCTGCTTAGCATTTCAACCTGAAATATTCACAAAGTATGATTTTCAAATAAATACAATTAATGGTTACATTAAAATCAGTCAAGATGGGTTTGGTAGAATTTCACTTTCTACTTCCAGCTTCTACCTTGATCTTGCCTAGTAGCATGTAAAATACTAATGCTGTGATCAGAATACTCTCTGGCTATATGGTTAAATGAAAAAGATCACCTGCAAGACCCAATGCTCTTTTCCAGACCCCTCCCACACACAACATAATTTATACTTCTCTTTCAAGGAGAGCAGCCAAATGCTTGCTGATGATAAAATGAAACATACACATGAGTATGTTTAGGTTCAGCTAACTTCAGCTGGGTGTCCATGGGGGTGGGAAGAGAATTTCAAACTTCTGCCTCTGCTGGACGTTTAGTGTATTACTGTCCTGTGTTACCCAATACCAGTTTAGGCAAGAAGTAAAGCAGAGTGCAGTGTCTTATTTCTTAGAAATTATCCCAGTCGAGAAAATGTTTTGCAGTTTCATTGAAAGTGAATTTTTTAAAGTGCTAAAATTCAACTTTCAAGTGATTAGGTGCCAGCAGTTTTTGCAACCATAATTAAATGTCATGTGCATAACTTATAAATGTTCTATAACCAAATATTTTTATATCCTAGCTTTTGGAGAATGGGCTCAAAATAATATTTTCATAAAGCACACACTACTCACTGTGACCCTAGCTCCAGCAAAATAGATAATAATTAATTGAAGTTTATGTAGCATATCTAAAGAAAAATCAGGTATTTAAAAATAAAGTGTCAATCAAGGTGTATTAGTTTTTTATGACTGCCGTAATAAATTATTATAAATGTGGTAGCTTAAAACAACATAGACTTATCTCACAGTTCTATAGATTGGAAGGTCTAACATGAGTCTCAATGGGCTAAAGTCAAGGTGTCAGCAGGGCTTCCCACAGGCTTCTGGGAGAAATTGTTACCTTACCTTTTCCAGCTTCTGGGGGCTACCTGCATTCCTTGGCCTGTGGTCCCCTTCCTCCAGCTTCAAAGCCAGTAATGTTGCATCTCTCTGGTCATCTTTCTGTAGTCACATCTCCCTCTCTATGACCATGCCATTGAAAAGTTTACTGATTTTAAGGACTCATTTTAAAGATATGTCTGGATAATTCAGGATAATCACCCTGTCTCAAGTCTCTAACTGAATCACATCTGTAAAGTTCTTTTGCCATGTAAGGTAACATATGCACAGGCTCCTGGTGATATCTTGTGTGTGAGACTCAGGGGTGGGATGCATTATTCTGCCTACCACAGAAGGTGAGAGTTCTTAGCAAAGAATATGCTGTGTTTATCAGAAAAGCTCTAGAGATCATTCTTCTGTCATTGCTTTGAAGGGATAGAAAAAATGACCTAAATTTGGAATAATTTTTAGGACAATCATAAATGAAGGTGTTTATGTTTTTTCCACATGCTTCAGGTACTACTTTTCCACATAACATTGAGAAGAGTCTATAACCAGATACAAGATCCAATACTGATAATTTCTTCATTTCCGTAACTCCTTGAAACTTCCATTCACAGTGGCCAGATGTCTATTGTTTGGTTAGAAATTCTGTAATTGTTTAAAAAAAGTTTCCATCCAAGCCCACACATGTGGCTCAGGTGCATTTCAGCAGCTCTGCTGTTAGTTTCTTTAATTACAACCAGGATTCCGGACACTCACACATGCCCCACTGCCACCCCCAAAGGCTTCATGCCCATACAGTTAAATTAAAGAAATAATCATTGAATGGCGTTCCCTTAGATCTTGGCCAAATGTGTAAATTTTAATCCAAAGATTACTTCAAAGGTAAATTCAAATATGTAACACAATTTTAAGTTTTTAATAATAGAACTTTGATCAATCTAAAGTTAAATGATCATATGATTGATCATTTATACATGAATATATATTTCTGTTAATATTTGTGCATACATAAATACAAAACCTCCACAAAATGAGGAACATAAATTTTAGAAGTTTTCTCAGTAGTGAAATGTCTTAAAATTGTTTGTGTTCTGTTCTATGTAATTATTAGAAAGCAAAGAATATTTAGAAATAGAAGTTATGCAATACAACTGCACACAGGAGATAATCTCTAATACAGGTGGGACATCTGTGGTTGCATGAAATTGTTGAAAAATAGATAAATTCATGAAGGAAAAACAGTCTATGAAAGCATGAGATAAATTCAGTTAAACATAGTAAATAACTTCCCTCTTTGAAGATGTAATTCTATCACCATCTTGAAATGTCAAGAATGAAAAGGTTTTGAGATTACAAATTCTTAATGAAAATAAAAGTGAAAGACATATAAAAATTGTCATTTAAAATACAAAATATATTTGTCATTTATAAATAGCTTATTTTCATTTTCAAAATTCTTTAACCCTATATAGCTATAACAAAGTACCACACAGTGGGTGGTTTAAAACAACAGAAGTGTGTTCTCTCATAGTACAGGAATCAAGGTATTAGCAGGGCCATGCTCCCCTGGAAGCCTCTAGGGAAAGGGCCTACCTTGCCTCTTCTAGCCCCTAGTAGTCCAGACATTCCTTGGCCTTAGATAATTCTAATCTCTGCATTTGTCTTTACATGACCATCTTCTTTCTATGTGTCTGTCTCTTCTTTCAAGGACACTAGTCATATTGGATTAAGGGCCTACCTTACTCCTATGTGACTTCATCTTAACTAATTACATTTGCAATGATCCTATTTCCAAATAAGGTCACCTTCTAAGGTACTGGAAGTTAGGATTTGAACATCCCTTTTTGGAGGGACACAGTTCAGCCTATAACAATCCAGTTATGTAAAAAGACTGGTTCTCTTATGAGACTTAAAGAGATGATTAACCTAAAGCTGATGTGGGTTCTACCTCATTTTTTAATGGGTCAAGAATTAGTCTAAATTACTAAATCTATGTTTACCCTGGTTCACCAATTCAGTTTTCTGATTATTACATTAAAAAAAAACAGTTTGGGTATGATTTTAGAGAACTGATAAGATTGAATATATTTTAAAGTCTATGTTATTAAGATATAGTATATATACAATAAAGAAATGAAGGTGCTGTTAAATGGGTCAAATTCCATAATTTGTCTTCCAATCTCAATTCCAATTCTGAATGAGTAAGTATTATCTGTTATTCTACTTGCATAAGAAATTAAAGAAATAGGCATGATTTTAGTGCTGTCCAATCTGCTCCACCAACCTGATAATATACTAGTACTATAAAAATTATGAACGTGCATATGGTTGCCTCAGATACGTTATGGAACAAGGCAAGATGTGAGTGAATAAAGAGATAAAAGGCATGTACATGTTGAAAAGTCATCTTTCTTAATTTAAGCAATGCATGAGGTATGATGGATTTCTATTAGAGAAAACTAGGCCAAGATGTGACACTTAAAATTGACTACAGATTCTATTTTTTAGAAACGTATACATGCAGTAATACAGCTGAATTAAGAAGTTGCCTGTGCTCTGTGTGACTACCTAGAGGGGTGGGATAGGGAGGGTGGGAGGGAGGCGTAAGAGGAGGGGATATGGGGATATATGTATACGTATAGCTGATTCACTTTGTTATACAGCAGAAACTAACACAACATTGTAAAGCAATTTTACTCCAATAAAGATGTTAAAAAAAAAAAAAGCTGCCTGTGCAGAAATATTCTAAATAGTCACCAATCAAACTTTATAAAGACTTTCAGAGAAAGAAAAGAGCATCCAGCTTTCTTACCTCATCCAGAGCACTTTGTATTTTGTTGGAAAAATTGATTTTTTATATTGTACACTTTTCTAATTATACATAAAATGTATTTTTCTTTAAGCTGTCACAAGTCATTTTTAGAGTGAGATAGCGGGCAAATAAATAGACTCCCTGCCTCCATGCAGAGGATGGTCTCCAGGATTTTATGACAAGCCTGGAGCCCTAGGTATAGTCGTAGGAGTAGCCAGCCTACCCTAGGTACACCATGTAACTGTTTCTAGTAGTCAGCCTACCCTAGGTATAACATGTAACTATCTATAGTAGCCAGCCTACCCTAGATACACCATGTAACTCTTTCTAGCAGTCAGCCTACCCTAGGTATACCATGTAACTATTTATAGTAGTCAGCCTACCCTAGGTATACCATGTAACTGTTTCTACTAGTCAGCCTACCCTAAGTATAGCATATAACTATCTATAGTAGCCAGCCTACCCTAGGTATACCATGTAACTATCTGTAGTAACCAGCCTACCCCAGGTATACCATGTAACTTTCTTTCTGAGTCTTGCTCTTGCCAAAAGTACTGTCATAAAGTGTTTTATGGTCAGAACCACACATCCTGGTTTGCCTGGGACAATCCAGTGAACACTTGCTGTGTTGTTTTTTTCTAGAACTTTTCCTGATTTGTTTATTTTGTAATGATATATGAATTACAAATAAATGCATTAAAATAAGACAGAATAGGCTTGGTAGACTTTCATGTTATGCTTCCAGCTTCTGCCAAGGTCTTGTTCCCTAGTGTGTGAAGCTCAAAAGCAGCAGTCAAGGTTCTCTTTCAACATGTGTGATTAAATAGGAAGCATGATCAGCAATAACTGATTATTCTTTCCTGACTCCTCACAAACAACACATTACGTCTTTCAAGGATGAAATGCCAAGTTCATGCTGATGATAAAACAAAATGCATTTTGACGTGTGGGCTTAGGTCAACTAACTCCTTCTGAATATGAGTGGTGGTAGGAAAAGTATTACACACCACTGCAGTAGCAGTGAGGTATTTACATTTATGAGCAACAGGTTTAGAATATTTTTTTCTCACCCAAGTATCAGGATGTCACATTGAAACTCACATGCATACTAAATCAACTCTGCATTTCAGCAAGAATATATTTCAAAAAACTGTGTATTTTTTCAATAACAGGAAAGGGATACTTTTTTAAGGTAACAACCCTCTTGGTTAGGCCTAATTTTGTCAGCTAGTTTCAATCATCTAACAAAAAAATTGAGAAAGAAACAAAGGGACCATATAAAATGGCATACAATAACATATCAGCAGAATTCGAAACAATCAGATGGAATAAGGGACCCCCTTATGGGAGAAGAAAGCTATTTGGCTGCTTGACTAATTATGTGCCCTATTAGATTGCTATTGGACCCTCTGGTTTTTAAGAGTTCATTTAATTGCTCGATCAATTAGAGGGGTATTTCCAGACTCTTCTCTCTTCTTATGGCCAGGGCATATATGCAAAAATATAGCAAAATCAGGAATCAGAAAACTGAAATTCAGACTCTTCCAATTTCTAGTTTCCTTTGAATACTCTGAGCTTCACTATTCATTACCTATAAAATGGAGATAATAATAATTTAATTCAAAAAACTAAGTATGATCATGAAAAAAATTATAAATATAAAGAATTATATAAATACAAATATTATTAATCTGAATTGACTTGAACTGTATCCTCAAAACAGTAGTATTACTTTTAACTTAGTCCCCTAATATGTAAATGTTTCATTCTATTATATAAAACTATTTCTTTTTTTAAATACAGGTATCATCTCTTACTAAAATTTTTTGGTAGACTTTATTTTTTAGAGCAGTTTTGGGATCAGAGCAAAATTGAACAGAAGGTGCAGAGATTTCCTGTAAGTCTGCCTCTTACACATGCATAGTGTCCTCCACTATTAGCATCCCTCACCAGAGTGGTGCCTTTGCTATAGTCAATAAGCCTACATTGACACATCATTATTATTCAGATTCCAGAGTTTACACTGGGGTTCACTCTTGGTGTGTTAACATTCTATGGGCTTGCATGAATTTATAATAACATGTATCCACTATTATAATGTCATACAGAAAAGTTTCACTGCCTTAAAAATCCTCATGCTCCACCTATTCATTCCTTCCTCCCCCCCTAATCTCTGGTGACCACTGATTTTTTACTGGCTTCATATGTTTGCCTTTTATAGAATGTCATATAATTGTACTTATACAGTATGCAGAGTTTTCAGATTGGCTTCTCTTACTGAGTAATATGCATTTAAGTTTCCTCCATGTCTTTCTGTGGCTTGATGGATCATTTCTTTTTAACACTGAATATAATATTCCATTGTTTAGAAGTATCACAGTTTGTTGATTCACTCATTTACTGAAGGATGTCTTGATTGCTTCCAAGTTTTGGCAATTATGAATAAAGCTGCTGTAAACATCCATGTGCAAGTTTGTCGTAAGATTTCACCTGTGTTGGGTAAATATCATATAGTGTGATTGCTGGATCATATAGTAAGAGTATATTTAGTTTTATAAAAAAACTGCCAAACTGCCTTTCAAAGTGGCTGTACCGTTTGATGTTCCCACCAGGAATGAATGAGAGTTTCTGCTGTTCCACATCCTCCACAACATTTGGTGTTGTCAGTGTTGTTGGGCCATTCTAATGGGTCTGTAGTAGAATTTTGTTGTTTCAATGTGCATTTCCCTGGTGACATGTGATATTGAGTATCTTTTCATATGATTATTTGCCAACTGTATATCTTCTTTTGTGAGGTGTCTATTAAGGTCTTGGCCCACTTTTCAATCAGATTATTTGTTATTGTTGAGTTTAAGGAGTGCTTTATATATTTTGGATAACAATGTTTTATCAGATGTGTCTTTTGCAAATATTTTCTCTGAAACTGTGGGTTATCTTTTCATTCTCTTGACAATGTCTCTCACAGAGAAGACATTTCTAATTTTAAAGAAATCCAGCTTATCAATTATTTCTTTCATATATTTTGACTTTGATATTGGTATCTAAAAAGCCATCACCATACCCAAAGTCATTTAGATTTTAGGAGTTTATCTTTTAGGAGTTTTATAGTTTTGTTTTTTACATTTTAGTTCTGCGATTCATTTTGAATTAACTTTTATGAAGGATGTAAGGTCTGTGGCTAGATTCTTCTTTTTTTTTGGCACGTGGATGTCCAGTTGTTCCAGTACTATTTGTTGAAAAGACTATCTTTGTTCCATTGTATTGTCTTTGCTCCTTTGTCAAATATCAATTGACTATATGTGGGTCTATTTCTGGGCTCTCTATCCTGTTCCATGGATCTATTTGTTTATTCTTCCATCAATACTACACTGCTTTCATTACTGTTGCTTTATAGTAAGTCTAAAATTTGGGGAGTGTCAGTTATTCAATATTGTTCTTCTCCTTCAATATTGCATTGGCTATTCTAAATATTTTATCTCTCCCTATAAGCTTTACAGTTAGTTTGTTGATATCCACAAAGTAACTTGCTTGGATTTTGAACAGAATTACATTGAATTTATAGATCAAGTTAAGAACTTATGCCTTGACAATTTTGAGTCTTCCTATTCATGAACATAAAATATCTCTCTGTTTATTGTTCTTATTTGAGTTCCTTCATCAGAGTTTTGCAGTTTTATATTAACCACATATATATTTTGTTAGATTTATACCTTTCTGAGGGTGCTAATGTAAACAGTATTGTGTTTTTAATTTCAAATTAACCTTTCGTTGCTGATATATAGGAAAGTAACTGATGTTTCTATATTAGCCTTGCATCCTGCAACATTTCTGGAATCGCTTACTAGTTCCAGAGTTTTAAAAATAGTTTTGGACTCTCTACATAGATGATAATGTCATCTGCAAGCAAAGATAATTTTATTTCTTCCTTCCCAATCTGTTTACTTTTCATTTCCTTGTCTTACTGAATTCACCAGTACTTCCAATATGATGTTGAAAAGTGGCAGTAAAACGGGACATCCTTGCCTTGTTCCTGATCTTAGTGGGAAAGCTTTTAGTTTCTAAACAGCTAAGTGTGATGTCAGCTGTAGGTTTTTCTATATATTCTTCATCACGTGGAAGAAGTTTCCCTCTATTCCTAGTTTACCAAGAGTTGTTATCATGAATAGGTATTGGATTTTGCCAAATGCTTTTTCTGTGTCTACTGATACAATCATGTAATTTTTCTTCTTTAGTCTGTTGTAATGCATTACATTAATTGGTTTTTTAAATGTTGAATTTGCCTTGCATACCAGGGATAAATCTCACTTGATCATGGTGCATTTATACATTGTTGGATTCAATTTTCTAACATTTTACTGAAGATTTCTACATCTATGTTCATGAGAGATACTGGTCTATAGTTTTTTTTTTTTTTATTATCTGTTTGGTTTTGGTATTAGGGTAATTCTGGCCTCATAGAATGAATGAGGAAGTAATATCTGATTCTGTGGTCTGAAAGAGATTGAGAGAATTGATATAATTTTTTTCTTTAAATATTTCATAGAATTTACCAGTGAACCCATTTGAATCTGGTGTGTTTTTGTTTTGGAAGATTCTTAATTGTTGAATTAATTTTATCAATAGATATAGACCTATTCAGATTGTCTATTTATTCTTGTGTAAGTTTTGCAGATTGTATCTTTCAAGGAATTGGTCCATTTCGTCTAGGTTATGAAATCTGTGGACATAGAGTTGTTCATAGTATATATTTATTATTCTTTTCCTGTTCATGGGATCCGTAGTGATGTTACCTTCTTTCATTTCTGATATTAGTAACTCATGTCCTCTTTCTTTTATTATTTAGCCTAGGTAGGGGTTCATTGATTTTATTGATCTTTTCATAGAACCAGCTCTTGCTTTCATTGATTTTTCTCAACTGATTTTCTGTTTTTAGTTTCATTAGAACATAAATCAATTTTTAAAATTATTCCTTTTCTTATGCTCTCTTTGGATTTAATTTGCTCTTCTTTTTCTAGTTCTTAGGGTAGATGCTTAGATTATTGATTTTAGATCTTTCTTCTTTTCTGATGTATGCATTCAATGCTGTGAATGTCTCTCTATGCATTGCTTTCATTGCATCCCACAAAGTATAAGTTGTGTTTTCATTTTCCTTTAGCTTAAAATATTCTAAAATTTCTCTTTATTTCTTCTTTGACCCATGTGTTGCTTTAAATTATGTTGTTTAATCTTTACATATTTGGAGATTTTCCCATTATCTTTCTGTTATTGATTTCTAGTTTAATTCCATTTTGGTCCTGGAACAGATATTGTATGACTTCTATTCTTTTAAATCTGTTAAGGTGTGCTTTATGGATAAGAATATGGTCTATCTTGGTGAGTGTTCCATGTGAGCTTGAGAAGAGTTTGTATTCTGCTCTTCTTGGACAAAATAATCTATAGATGTCCATTATATCCAGTAGATTGATGGTGTTTTGAGTTCAACTCTGTCCTGACTGAATTTTTGCTAGATCTGTCCATTTCTGAGAGGGAGGCATTGATAACTCCAGCCATGATAGTGGATTCACCTATTTCTTTTTGCAGTTCTACTAGTTTTTGCCCCATATAGTTTGAGGCTTTATTGTTGGACACATACACAAGGATTTTTATATCTTTTTGGAGAATTAATCCCTCTATAATTATGTAATGCCTTCTGTATCTCTCATAACTGTCCTTGTTTTGAAGTCTACTCTGCCTGTAATGAATATAGCTACTTTCACTTTCTTTTGATTAATGTTAGCATAGTTTATTTTTTTCCATCCATTTACTTTTTATTTATATGTGTCTATATGTTTAAAGTAGGTTCCTGTAGAAAACATACAGCTAGGTCTGTTTTTTGATCCACTGTGACAATTTGTCTTTTAATTGGTGCATTTAGACCATTGATGATCAATTGATGTAGGTAGATTAATATCTATCATATTTGTTACTTTTTTCCATTTGTTGCCCTTATTTTTTGTTCCTATCTTTGTCTTTCACTTTTTTTTTGGCCTTTTATTGTTTTAACTGAGCATTTTATATGATTTCATTTTATCTCCTCTCTTAGAATATCAATTTTATATATATATATATATATATATATATATAATTATTTTTAGTCATCACCCTAGCATTTTCAATATACATTTACAAATAATCCAAGTCCACCTTCAAAATAACCCAGTATCACTTAATAGGCAGTGTGAGTACCTCATAATAAACAAAAACTCTAAATCTTCCCTCCTTTCCCTTGTATCATTTGTCACTCATTTTCCTTAAACATGTGTGTACACAAACATATTTATATACATAAGAATACATAACTGAATAGATTATTGCTATTATTATTTTGAGCAAATTATCTGGTAGGTTAAGAATAAGAAAAATAAAATTCTTATTTCACTCTTTTCATTTCCAATGCACTTTCTTTCTTTATGTAGATCTGAGATTCTGATCTATGTGATTTTCCTTCTCTCTAAAATCTTCTATTAACATTTCTTTCTAAGCAAGTCTAGTGACAACAAATGCTCTCAATTTTAGTCTGTCTGAGAAAATCTTTATTTTTCCTTCATTTTTAAAGGATAATTTTACAGGAAACAGAATTCTAGGTTGATATTTTTTTCTCTCAAGACTTTAAATATTTCACTCCACTCTCTTCTTACTTGCATTGTTTCTGAGGTTCAGATATAATTCCTATATATTTTTTTCTCTAAGTAAGTTATTTTTTAACCACTGGATTGTTTTCAGAATTTTTAATTTAACTTTGATTTTCTGTAGTTTCAAAATGATATGGCTATCATGGCTGAAGAAAGTCAAAGGTACAACTTTACAATTATAAAATAAATAAGTCATGGGGATGTAATGTACAGCATGGTGACTATACTTCATAATACTGTATGGTATATTTGAAAGTTGCTAAGACAATGGATCTTGAGGGTTCTCACAAGAAAAAGAACAATTCTGTAGCTATGTATGATGACTGATGTTAACTAGACTTATTGTGGTGATCATTTCTCAGTATATGCAAATATCAAATCATTAGGTTGTACAACTGAAAAGAACATAATGTTTTATGCCACTTATTCCTCAATTAAAAAAGAACTGATTTTCCCACTGCACCACTCTGCCCTCCTTGTGTATACAAATGCATATGTATATATATATGTGTGTATATGTGCACATGTGTATATAGGTATATGTGTGTGGGTATATGACAAATGAACATTTCCTGTTGACCCTGGAGCCTGACTTAAAAAAAAAAATCCAACTGTATTGAGATATAACTGACAAATAAAATTGTGAGATTTAAAAAAAATGATATGCCTATATGTAGGGTTTCTTTCTTACTTCCTTTCTTTCTTCCTCTCTCTTTCTTTCTTCCTTCCTTCCTTCCTTTTTCCCTTCCTTTCTTCCTTTCTTTCTTTCTTTCTCTCTCTCTTTCTCTCTTTCTTTTCTTTCTTTCTCTTTCTTTCTTCCTTCCTTTCTTTCCTTCCTTTCTTTTTTCTTTCTCTTTCTTTCTTTCTTTCTCTCTTTCTTCTTCCTTCCTTCCTTCCTTTCTTTCTTTCTCTTTCTCTTTCTTTCTCTCTTTCTTCTTTTTCTTTCTTTTTTTTCTTTTCTTTTCTTTTCTTTTTTTCTTTCTTTTCTTCATTTATCCTGCTTTCTGTTTTCTGGGCTTCCTGGATCTCTGGTGTGGTGTCTGACATTAATTTTGGGGAAATTCTCAGTGATTATTGTTTCAAATTATTTTCTGTTCCTATCTTTCTTCTCCTGATATTTCCATTATGCATATATTACACCTCTAGTAGTTGTCCCACAATTCTTAGATATTCTGTTCTGATTTTTTAGTCTTTTTTCATTTTTGCATTTTTTATTGAGATATATTTAAGCTTAGAGCTTATTTTTTCAGCTATGTCCAGTCTACTAATAAGCCCATAAAAAGCATTTTAAAAATTTTGTTACAGTGTTTTTGATCCTAGCATTTCTTTTCAGTTCTTTCTTAGAATTCCTATTTCTCTGCTTACATTGATCATCAATTATTGCATGCTGTCTACTTTATCCATAAGGGCCCTAAGTAAATCATAGTTGGTTTAAATTTCTAGTCTGATAATCCCAATATCACTTTCATATCTGAGTCTTGTTCTGATGCTTTCTCTGTCTCTTCAAACTGTGTCTTTAATATGTCTTGAATTTTGTCTTGATCGCCAGAGCTGATGTACCTGGCAATGGTTCCTGCAGAAATTTTTTCTCATAGGTTTCTGCTCTTATAAGTTGCCATTTTCTGTATTCACCTATTGGTCTCTCCAATTTTGGGGGCAATGTTTCGCCATGTGACCTCACTCCTCTTAGGAATCTAAGAAGAGATGTTGCTTTGTCAATTTTTTTGGCATTTTAGTATTGTTAGGATTGAGTGGCAGCTTCCAAGCTTCTTACATGCTGGACCAGAAACCAGAAGTCCTCCTTACTGATTTTGATTAACTAGTGTATAGAAAAAGATACGTTTTGTAGATGATGCTTAATAAATACAGTCTTATTAAAAAATGAGTTAAGTTTGTTACCTAGGGATTTGGAAGCAGTGAACATAGTGTGTTCCTCCTCTACAACCAAATTTAGTTAAGAATAACCATTACATGAAACTTCCCTGCTTACTTCATTTGGGTCCGATTATCTGAATCACTCTAGAAATTTAACAGTGATATAAATAAATAACATTTGATTGTGTCTTATATAAAAATACTAAAATGAATTAATTTGCATTTATCTGTTTTCTCCACCAATATAAAAATGTATCCAAGGTGGGACCATGTCTTCTATTGTCACTACTTGTGAAATAACTAATCCTTAAAATGCAATATTTTTTGAAAGTTTAATGATCAGAATGAATCTTTAGAGATACCTCTTTGCAAATAAATGTTATTATTGGATAACTTGTCTCATATAGTATATAAGATCACTGGATATCACTGTATAAACATATTTGGAGCAGGTAGCATGATGATAAGTATGACAGTATACAAATGAAGGGAGAACTATTTGGGACTTATTAACAGGCTTATTCTCATTTATGTATTGAATTTCTGATGGTATTCCTCATCTACTTTTGTGCACATATTATCCACTCTGATGAAAATTCATGATGAAGTGACACAGAATATAATATTAACTTTTGATAATTTTCTTGAGTTACCAATATGTACCAAGTTCACTAGTAAAGTGAAATGAAATTCAGGGACATCAATCTTAAAAACAAACTAATTGTTGTCTATTTACCTAGATAAAAGCCTCATACTGCCACTTAATTTTCCCCCCATTATACCCATGGCCTTTATTAAAATACTGTTGTTCCAAGTTGAAAAAAATTATGAATTCCATATGCAAATTTGTAACCTACTATGGCTAGCAAGCTCATAATGAACTATTATGAACTTGATTATTTGAAGTAGCATTTTATTATGGAACATGGTTTTTACTTGCTCTTTTATTTCTGTTCATTAAAACAATGAGCACATCATAATGAATAAAACATTTGTATGCCATTTATTACATCCACTACTAAGGTGCCAATACTGACCATAAAGTAAACTCATGCTCTCCCATGTCTGTTTCAAAATCCAATTAATAGGTGTCTAAGAATTGTTGAGAAAACAAAAGCTTACGTTTCCCAAAGGCTGTCAACATCTGTATATCTTTTGGAAACCTAAATACTTTTCATTTCAGAAAGAAGAGAACATGAACAGATGGAATTTGAGTTTTGTGGCATATGGATAAAATAAATCTAATTTACTTTGTACTAAATATCATTCTTTAATTATAAACAATGCACTTTTGTAGGAATAAAAATAACTAGAATGGATTTGTAAAGGTATAAGGAGTTCTGTTGCCACTAAGTCATTAGATTGTTCAGTATTTGTAAAGAACAGTAAGTCACATATACTAATATATAATTACTGTCTCACTGACCTGATGCCATCAGGGACTAAGGTATTTAACACTGGTAATTGTCTAAATCCTAAATCTTACCAGTTTAAACACCAACATTTCAAAATGTTAATCATATTTGTTGGAATTCTTTCTGGCATGTATTACATGCTTTTCAGCTGAGAAAAAAAAATCTTTACTACATTTTTTCAGTAACCCAAAACAAACAAATGAGTAATTTAGAATTTTGGATTAATAGTTAAACTTTCGGTTAGTCCAAATATATAAATAATATACAAAAATTTAAAAATATATTGAAAAATGAGGAATAGTACTAAAGTTACACTTATTAACCTGAGGATTAGGTAGAATTAAAATAAGATTCTTAGAATTCTCTATATTCAATTTTGTTATAAAATATTGGCTAATTATGAAGATGAAATTAGCATGGCTGAAAGGAATACTCACCTATTCCTAAATTTAACATTAAAATAAATTTAGGAATAGATGAATTAACACCATTTCTCTTCTTTGATCTGTTTAGCTTGTTGAACTAAAATTTGAAGCAAGTTCAGGCAAGGAATTAAGTAATGGGAGTCTTAGGGAATAAATAAATATGTATTATAATATATATTTTTTAATGCAGTGAAACCTCAATCAGTTTTTCTGGGGGATAGAAATTTTCATCTAATTGAATATCCAGTAACTATGTTTCATTCACCACCTATTAAAGGCCACTGATATTTCCAACTTACGTTGTATAATGGGAATTAAAGGAAAAATTGGTATATGTAGAATATTGGAAGAAGAAGAATGGAGAGTAGCAATAACAAATGTTCTCAAGTCTCTCAAGGGGATTTGAGTGATTGCCCTTATATATAATCCATAATTACTTCACAAAAGCTAATACATTGTTAGAAGCATCATCATTATCATTATTAACTCTTAAGGAAGAATATAAGATAATCAATGCTAAGTGCCAATTAAGTAGACTAGAAGGGGTCTAGAAAAGCTTTGTGAATGAGGTAAGAATTTGACCCATAAGAAAGGAAAGAAATGGGGCTTCCCTGGTGGCGCAGTGTTGAGAGTCCGCCTGCCAATGCAGGGGACACGGGTTCGTGCCCTGGTCCGGGAAGATCCCACATGCCGCGGGGCGGCTGGGTCCGTGAGCCATGGCTGCTGAGCCTGTGCGTCTGGAGCCTGTGCTTTGCAACGGGAGAGGCCACAACAGTGAGAGGCCCACGTACCGCAAAAAAAAAAAAAAAAAAAAAAAAGAAAGATGTGGAAAGGAAGGTAGGCAGTGTTCTTTACCTGAACATTGGAATGAGCAATAATACTAAAAGAAAACATGTATTTCTGCATTTTGGGGGATGTGTAGAGCTTATATCTCATAAATGTGTAAGACTATACTTACTTAGGAACTGAATTGAGTAAAAGCACCATATTTACATAGCTGTTAATTCAATGTGCCAATCTGCATATCATTTACACTTTGTTACCATACCCATCAATCAGTTCTGGACACCAGCCAGTAAAGTGACAAACATTTAGCCTTAACTTAGAGAAAGAAACTAAAAGAAAAATCTGGTAACTTTAACATGACTATATTACTGATTTTTGTGGCAGAGTAAATGGATTTCGATATAATTATGATTTAATACTTTTGGTATTTTATGAGTTATAGAGTTATCAATCACATTATTTAAAATAATTTCCATCATATTTAACTTTGAGTTATAATCACATGTATTTATAAATAATGGGTTTTAGTGAGGAAAATTATCCTTGGAGTCTAGAAAAGTAGTCGTTTTTTTTTTTCTCTTTTAAAAGTATTTTGTTTTAAGGAATGATTTCTAAGATTAAAATATCATAGAGCTAAAATATGTAATGACTCATTTATGATTAATGAGATAAATCATGATTAATAGGAAATTATTCATAGCATAGTGACTAAAAATTTGAGCTTTTGAGTGAGATAGACCTGGATTCAAATCTCAATTTTCTAATTTAATGTGCTTAACTCTGTGCATGACCCAGAGTAAGAGCTCAGTGAATGATAGTTCTTTGTTTGCATTCACTCTTTGCTTCTTAATAGCACACTTATTTTTTTCATTTTAACTATTTTTTTTTAATTGGAGTATAGTTGTTTTCCAATGTTGTGTTAGTTCCTACTGTACAGCGAAGTGGAGTTTCCTGTGCTATACATCAAGTTCTTATTAGTTATCTATTTTATACATATTAGTGTATATATGTCAAACCCAATCTCCAAGTTCATCCCATGCCCCACCTCCCAACCCCCTCAATAGCACACTTGTGTCTGCTGTGTAAGTTAACTGTTGGTATAGTTGGAAGCCTGGGTCATAGAAAAGGGGTAACAATCCCACATATGCTGCTAAGTAACTCAGTTGGTTACTAGCCTCCATAGACTATAAATTCTAGCTCCCTAAAAAATTCCTTCCTTCCTTGTGAGGTTGCTCTTAGTTGTATTTCAGAATTATTCTTGCAGTAGCTGTGTTACAAAATTAGTTATTTCATTTTGTTTGTTTATTCAATTTATTTAAACTAAAAACAAAACCACAAAAACAATTCACACATTTCTTCCACCCTCCATGCTCCATCTCTGGCAGCTGCCAATCTATTCTCTGTATCTATCAGTTTGATTTGTTTGTATATTGTTCATTTAACACAGTATTTGTCTTTCTCTGTCTGACTTATTTCACGTAGTATAATACCTTTGAGGTCCATCCATGTTGTTGCAAATGGCAGAATTTCATTCTATTTTATGGCTGAATAATGTTCCATTGTGTATAAACACCACATCTTCTTTATCTATTCATCCATTGATAGACACTTAAATTGTTTCCATATCTTGGCTATGTAAATAATGTTACAATGAACATTGGGGTGCATATATCTTTTCGAGTTAATGTTTTTGTTTTCTTCAGGTAGATACTCAGAAGTGGAATTGCTGGATCATATGGTAGTTCCATTTTTAATTTTCTGAGAAACCTCCATACTGTTTTCCATAGTGACTGTATGAATTTACCTTCCCACCAACAGTGCACAGGTGTTCTCTTTTCTCCACACCCTCACCAGCATTTGTCTTTTTATTAATAGCCATTCTAACAGGTGTGAGGTGATATCTCATTGTGACTTGGATTTTCATTTCCCTGATTAATGATGTGGAGCATCTTTTCATGTACCTCTTGGCTATCTGTATGTCTTCTTTGAAAAAAAAATGTCTATTCAGGCCTTCCCATTTTTCAATCAGGTTGTTTGTGTTTCTTTTTTTTTTTGAAATTAAGTTATATGTGTTCTTTATATATTTTAGATATCAGCCCCTTATCAGATATATAATTTGAAAATATTTTCTCCTATTCATAGGTTTCCCTTTCATTTGTTGATGGTTTCCTTTGCCGTGCAGAAGCTTTTTAGTTTGAATCAGTCCCACACATTTATTTTTGCATTTGTTGATTTTGCTCTTGGACCCAGAACCAAAAAATTATATCAAGGTGCTTACTGACTATATTTACTTCCAGTTTTATGGTTACAGGTCTTACAGTCAATTCTCTAATCCATTTTGAGGTAATCTTTGTGTATGGTATAAGATAGTGTGGTCCAATTTCACTGATCTATATGTGGCTGTCCAGTTTTTCCAGCAACATTTATTGAAGAGACTGTCCTTTACAAGGACATCTTGTATCACCTTGGTTCCTTTGTCATAAATTAATTGACCATAGTTGTGTCGGTTTCTTTCTGGGCTCTCTATTCTGTTCCATTGAAATGTGTCTGTTTTTATACCAATACCATACTCTTTTGATTACTATACCTTTATAATATAGTTAGAAATCTATGCTTCTAGCTTTGTTCTTCTTTTCAAGATTGCTTTCAATGTCTTTATGACGCCATACAAATTTTAATATTGTTTGTTCTATTTCTGTGAAAAATGCCATTGAAAATCTTGGTTATTTCATTTGAACTCCTTTGTCTTTTTCTATAAGACATTTGAAAGCAGAGACTTTACTGGTTACTTAGGTCAGCTGCTTTTTCCTTACCTTTCTCAGTGATATTTTGTCAGATACTTGTCATATAATTTGACAGTTTTTCATAGCACCAAATTTTTGATATTTTTTGCTACATATTGCCTAATGGCTCTCAAGAAATGTTGCATATTTCTATCAGTGGAATGTAAAAGTGAGCAATATCTTAAAGTCTAATACTTGTAAAAGCTTTTGCTTTTGTGAAAAAAGCCCTGGACTGTGGTATAATAGGCATTTCATAGGTACTAAGTATAAGACACTGAGTACACTGAAAATGCTCTGGGCATCCATTTCCCGTCTTCACAGTAAATTAATTAAATTACACTAATGAACATATTCACTTAATAGAAATTCAATAATATATCCAAAGAGTGTAATCCCATATATATATATATATATTCAAATATACATTTGAATATATATATAAACATAAATCTAAATATATATTTGGAACACAGTTAAAAGTTACATACTAAAACAAGTCAAAATACAAACCTTATATTTGAGAAAGATTGTTTGTAAGGGATGGAAAAGAAAAAAGTAGTAAGTTATTTATCATGCAAAGATGTAACACTTGATTTATAAGAGTCTGAGTTCTAGGCAGGCCACGGTTAGTACAAGAATACTAAGGGAATTTTAAGAGAGAGAGGGGAAAATAAAGATAATTTTTCCAACCCTAAGTAGGTCATGTCCTCAAAAACCAGAAGTAATTGGATATCTTTGCATTTAATCCATGGAAATAGGCACCATTTTCCTATAAAGATATGAACATTTCCTAAATGAAGGAGAATACCTCACTTCAACATGAAGTAGAGCCACAAAAAAATCTCTATAGGTTTCTGACTGGATAGCTCAGTCATGTAGGTCTGGCTATGTGGGCTTAAAACTTGCTTGCACTTGTCCTGATACTCTTTTGTTTTAGCCCTTTTGGTATGTTTGTTCGGTTGTTTTCCTTTTAGCTGGGTATTCAGTCTTTTATCAGTCTGACCAGGCCAGTTAACTGCCCCTGCTACTTGTCTTACATCCAGTTGTCCAGTCCTGAGTGACTGATCTTGCTTAGCCTGAGTCCCAGCAAGCCTGGGACTAGATACCAATGCCCTGCCTTTATTCTGGGTCTATTTTCTTGAATTCTGGGTATATAGCATGTATTTTGACAGGACAATATAACATTTATAAAACTAGGACAGGAGTAGCTAATACTTGGGGAAAACCTAGATGAAACAAATTGCATTTCATCACAAATAATCCTAGTAAACTGAAAAAAATAATTACCAGTTTGGTGAAGGAAATGTGATGCAGTAATTTGGATTCCAATCAGGCAGTTAAATTTTTTTCAGTTAATAAATGAAACTATGAAATTAAAACCAAAAACACCATGAACTTGACAAGGATTGGGAAATGTTAATAGACAGTAATATCCAAATTTGTAATCAGTAAGAGGGTGAAAATCAAAGGACCATTCAATCATTATTAAAGAAATAGTTTGTGAGTTCATTATAGATTAATCTTATTTTCATTTCTGATTGGTAGTTTAAGGGAAGTTATACATAATAAACATGAATGTGAGCAATGCATTTAACATGTTAATTCGTGAGAATTTGAAAGATTGTCCTCTTCCACTAAGTATATATACACAACTTTGTAAAGAACACACGGAGAGCAGGTAGGGGAGAGGAAATATCTCTAGTGTCTATTAAAACAACAGAACTGATTCTGACAATAGATAGGATGGTTACAGCTCGACAGCCTCACAGCCCTGTCACGATTATCTTTGTGGATAAAATGCAAAATCACAGCAATCCCTAGTAAAGGACTGTGGATTGACTGTGTACAGCTGATTGCTGATTAATGGATCATTATCTACTGTGACTAGTTCTCAATCAACATGTTTTGGAATTCTGTTCCTTTAAAAGCTGCACATTCAGCCGTTTTATCAACAGCTTTTCTGAACACACAGAAGTCATGGTCATCTTATTTGTGGGTGACACAAATCTAGATTGTTAATCTAGTTAATGCATTGCATGCAAGATCTGGATTCTAAAGATCTTGCCAAGTTTGAAGAATGGCCTGAATCAAACAAGAAGAAATTGAATGGATAATGCAAAGCTTCACACTTAATCTAAAAAATTCAAAAGAAAAAACAAAAGAAACCTCAGTTACAATGAAATTAAAATCAGTGACTTTATGCCATTTTATGTAAAATTTATTTTGAAGACCTGGAAAACTCTAAGATCTACATAAATTAATATGACCTGTGAATACCACAAATTAATTTAGGATGCATTGATGGAGACAGAGTATAGAACAAGACTAGACTATACTGTATCACCACCAATGACTTTGGGATGCATTCCCGGAAATACAGTGTATAGTGTATAAAATAAACTTCCTTCCTTCTACTGTGTGTCCAGCTTGTATGAATCACATTTTAAGGGAATGGCAGACATAATAAAGATTACTTAGCATGATGAAAGAAAGGTACTATATGAAAATATTCCAGTGAAATAGGTTTTGAAGCACATGTTAATTGCTGTGTATGAGAGAAGTGGCAAATATCAAGGCTTGAGAGATTGGTAAGACACCGTCAGTGACTCACTGGGATCTAAGTATAAGATGATGCTGGGAGGAAACTCTTGTGTATTTGAAATCATGCCCATCAAATGACAACCTTGCTCAAGAAATGCCTTTTAGTCATAGATATTGTCAGTTGAGACCAGGCTGCCCAGAGGAAGCAATGTAATTAAAATGACAATAGGTGAGTTGTGGCAGGGAAGCCAAGAACTATCAATAACATACCTTAAGTGTTAGAAATGATTTTTATGACAATTTCTAACTGTGGTAGATTACATATTGTTCCCAATTATCAGAAAAATCATCTCTGACATTTAAGGTACATCTCTCACGGTAGGTACAGCAGTCACACAGCAACCAGTAGAGACAGATAATTCTCTCCCAGGGAGAGCCACATGATTTGCAATGCCTCCCTGTGAGCAGTGTTATTTTCTTTAGGCTTGGCCATGGGACTTACTTTAGCCAATAGAATGTAAAGGAAGTGAGATATGAGACACTGGAAAGAAATTTTCAAGGCTATTAGGACGTTCAGCCACCTCACTTTTTCTTCTGCCACAAGAACAAGATAGGATCTGCACATCAGCCTGAATTCCAGGAGGCAGACCATAGGGAACATAGCTAAAGACCTGCTACAGATGCCCAGCTGAAGCACAACGTGAGGAATAAATAAGCCTTCATTGTGTTAGGATGCTAAAATTTGGAGATTGTTACTGAAAACTTCCCTGGCAAAGTCTGACTGATTAAAACACCACAGAACCCAGGGAAAGTATCTGTGCTAGGTACTGAGGTAAGGCTTTTAGGCCACATCAAGCTTCTATGATGCTCCTTGGCTGGTTAACCTTAAATAAGAAGCTTGCAACTTTTGTCAAGTGAAGCTTGTCAAGTGAAGGCCTAGAGACGGGATAATGGCCTACACCAGTCAATGAGGGTTTAAAAGTATTTAGTTGTTTCCAGAAAGTAGAGTTAGAACAAAGACAGCAGACTTGCTCTCATTTTAATAAGAAAATATCTAATAATTAGAAATGTTTCAAAGAAGCATGGGCTTCTGATGCTTCCCAATATTGAAGTCATGCAGAAATGAAGTAATCACTTTTCTGGGATTTTGAGAGGAAGAATCAGGAAAGCATCAGTCTGAATGATTCAATAAAACTATACTATAATAGAATAACCAACATTTCCTCTTATGCTTTTTTTTTGATAATTTGTTAAAGTTTTTTTTAATTGAAGTACAGTTGATTTACAATGTTGTGTTAATTTCTGCTGAGCAAAGTGATTCTATATATATATATATATATATATATATATATATATATATATATATATTTAAATATTCTTTTCCATAACAGTTTATCTCAGGATATTGAATATAGTTCCCTCTGCTATACAGTATAGGACCTTGTTGTTTATCCATTCTATGTGTAATAGTTTGTGTCTGCTAACCCCAAACTCCCAATCTGTCCCTTCCCCACTCCTCCTCCTCCTTGGCAGGCACAAATATGTTCTCTATGTCTGTGATTCTGTTTCTGTTTCATAGATAGGTTCATTTGTGTCATATTTTAGATTCCACATATAAGTGGTATCATATGGTATTTGTCTTTCTCTGTCTGACTTACTTCATTTAGTATAATAACCATTAGTTGCATCCACGTTGCTGCAAATGGCATTATTTTGTTCTTCTTTATGGCTGAGTAGTATTCCACTGTATATATGTACCACATCTTCTTTATTCATTCATCTGTTGATGGACATTTAGGTTGTTTCCATGTCTTGACTACTGTGAACAGTGCTGCTATGAACATAGGGGTGTGTGTATCTTTTTGAATTCTTATGCTTCTGTAAGAGCCCAAAAGACTTGTCTAAGTAAATTGAAAAGATAATGAAATTCATCTTTGATACAGCTCCCCTCTCGGTGTCCTTTTCCTGTTTCAGTTACTAGCAAGACTAAACACTATGGCTTTTCCACTGCTTCTTTCTCAGCCTTAAGTAAGATATTTGGACACACCATCAAGGTAATGAGGACCTTCTAGTAGAGTATCAAATAATTGGCCTAAACTTGGACCTGATTTATTTTATATGTATATTATTTCCTAGACCAGATCATTTAAATCTGAGCTTTGCTTATTTATTAACTAGGTATAATACTATTTCTCCTGCCTACTTCACACTGATCTTATATAATGAAACAAAATAACGTAGGTAAAAGCAATTGTAAATAATTTAGGGAAAATCAAATATAGACAGTTACTACTATCATCCTTTCTTTATCATTGCCATCATCATCCCTCTGTATATAGTTATACTTTAAAAGAGATTATACCCCAATAACAATGTTAAATAGAATGAAATTATTACTTACTGTGGAAATAAAAGTGGAGTTTTTGTTTTTTGTTATCAGCAGAGAGGCAATCCTTATCAGGATCTGTCAAACTATGATACTTAGGTAGCAGCATTTTCTTCTCATCTGCAAGATTTTCTTGAGAGAAACAGCAATTATTTAGTAATTAAAACTAGGCAATGAGGATCTTTTAAAAATATCATTGTAGAGTTCATTGTAGAGTATATTGTAGAGTATATTGTAATTCATTGTAGAGTATATTGATTGTAGAGTATATTGATGACAAAAGACAATGCATGTTTGCTACTCATTCATATATACTCAGGGTCATCATTCTCATTAATAATATGTGAATAAAAATTGAACAACCACAGTGAATTGACCAATAACACAAAAATCTGATGACAATCTAGAAGGCAAAAAATGAAATTGCAAAAATTTTGGGAAAATGGGAAGTAGGCTATATACAGATGCAGTTTGGTATTAATCAATGGATACTGAAAGTAATTCAAAGACATGCCTGTGGAAAGTTGATGCTAAACGTAATGTAGTATTTGTCCTGTGCACTCCATTTCATGTGCTGTCTAGCTTTCCAGAATTGTCATCTCATAATCTTCAGGTGCCGTGTCCCTAATTCTTCTATCCCGGCACATGTTTACACACCATATTCAGGTTTTTCTCAGCATTCATCCCTACTCCCACCCCGTACACTCTCAAGCTATTAAATTGCTTTATCCTCCCTCATCAAATGCCTCACTCCCTCAGTATTATTTATCTCAGGGGACTGCTCATGTGACCTGCTAATATGTAACTGATAACTAGGGGTTATGGCATTGTAAAATAGGCCATTTATGGACGAGTTTATGGTAAAACTTCAGACAGTATGATAAAGTAAAATGAATTTTTAAGAACAGTGAGTATATGGTATCTAAGAGCAGGTTAGTCTCAAATATCATTTCAGTCAAATTATACAATTAGCCTAATTTGGAAAATTATCTGGATATTTGACTAAAGTAAAGCTAGAAAAAATAATGAGCAATCAGATCCACCCTTAAAAAAGAATAGATTAAGGATTAAGCACTGTAATTAGAAAAGGCTCTGTCAGTTGGTTTCTTCTTTTTCTTTTCAACACTTACTACATGGGAGATAAATTTTTGCTGCTACTGCTCTGGAATTTATGTAATTCTGACAGTTTCTAAGTGTCATCTATTTTCATGTACAAAGTTAGCAGCAGTTGATGCATTTTTTATTTGGAATGGAATATATACTTTCCATGGCAATATACCCTTTGAAGACAGAGAGTTTGATAAGCATACTTCAAGAAAGACTTTCTTGATGCATGTTGTATTCTCTTTATAATCTGTTTGAGATCCTGAAAATGTACTCTTGTTGTGATAGGAGGAAATAGAAATTTGAAAACAGTTAGTGGTTTATTTATGTTCTCTCTATTTACTTGATATTGTCAAAATGGTTGTCTGGTAGTATAATAAATGTAATCAATTTCTTGAAGCTAATAACTAATCCTGAGTGAATCTGAGCCGATGCTATAGTCCATTAAGTTTCCAACTATGGTTATAATTTTCTGTAATAGACCCAGATACAGACTATATTTTTTCATTATCTTAAACCTGAAGAGGAGACAGAAAGTGGGAAGATACAGATGTTTACAAAGTTCTCACAAAGGATCTTGTAAAAAGGCCAGAAGTAGTGGATTAGAAAATCTAAACCTGCTTTATGGTTCTGATATCCTCCTTGACTGCTAAATATGTGGGACTGTCAAGTATGAGAAACTTATGGAAATAAGTCAGGAAGAAACCAGAACTCAACAGTGGTACAAACAACAGAAAATAAATGGCTTTTGAAGACTTAATAAATGCACATATCGCAGCCACTAACTGGATTATGTGAAACAGAACAGAAGGTACCCCTACTCAAGCAAAATATTTTGATTTAATACCAAAGCACAAGCACAAAAAAGCACATCTATGGTTTTAGCAATACCTTAAGCTTTATAATTTAAAAAAAATATTTGGATTGTAGCCACATTTGAAAGAGAAAACCAATATAAGTCAAGTGCCCTTTCTTCTCTGGTGCACAGCTTATAGAAATATGTTTATTTTGCATCCCTGTATTTGCATACATACCACTCTCCTTGTTTCTTTGATAAAAGTTTTATGGGCAATAAATTATAAATCATGCTTATGTATAATTTATCCCTTTAAATACATATTTTATTTTTTGCTTTTTAAATGAAAACCATCTTTAGCTTTGTATTTTTAAGAGATTCAAATTCAGTACTTTAAGAAATTCATGAATAAGGCATGTTTCAACCTTAATTTGCATTTTTATAGTGTCTGCTGTAGAACAGTATAGCTTTTGCTTTCTGAGTGTACTCTTTCAGGCAGACACGATTCCCTTAAGAATAAGCCTTGAGAAAATTCACTTGCCCTTCATAAAACATACATTTCATTATCTCCCTGTAAATTGGACACTTCCCTAACATGGCTGTACACTTGTGCCTACTCCCCGAATATTGTAATATCCTCTAGTTCAAATACACACACATACAAACAGAAAATGACCATTTTATTGTGTGGATTGAATGGCAAGTGACTTGACATGAATCCAAAATGCATTCCACCTTCAAGAAGATAATCCTGAAATTACATAATCCTTTAAGTAAGAAAATCATGTGGGAGAAATTAGTTTTCCTGAGTGATTATCATGTTTTAGACTTGGTTTAATATGTTAATATTGGTTAAAATGGCTATGAGCTTAGAATATATTTAGAATACTGAAGCAAAGAACTTTCATTGATAAGCTACAAGGGAACAGAATTCTCATACTGTTTGAAAATGAATCTAAGGACTGTAGTAATACTAATAACATAGATAACATTCTCTCTTCTCTCCCTCCCCTCAATATAGGCTGATTTCTTAGCAGTTACTGGTATTCATGAAGCTTAGTTTTGTAATTAGGGGAGGAGCTGCATTTTCCTTGGGACCGGGGCCTTGAGTAAGAAGGGAAGTTTAGGTATTACCTAGAGGACACCATCCTATTGCAGAGGAACTAATTTTGGAAACTAATGATCCCCTTTTACTCACTCTTACTTTTCTAACATTAGAATGCCCTGTAGTCACAGTCATCTTTTAATAATCTGATCATTTCTTTCTTTCTTACTTAAAGATCTCTAATTGTTACTGTTATTATATTTCAAATTGTGTACCCCTCCCAAAAAAATATGTTGAGGTGCTAAACCCAAGTACCACAGAATATGTCTTTATTTGGAAATAGGGTCTTTGCCGAGGTAGTGAAGTAAAGTTGAGGTCATTAGGGTAGATACTAATCCAATATGACTAGTATTCTTACAAAAAGGGGAAATTCGAATCCAGAGACAGACACACACACAGAAGGAAGACCATATGAAGACACACAGGGAGAAGGCCACGTGAAGACAGAGTACTGGGGTGATGCATCTACAAGCCAAGTGGCTACCAGAAGCTAGGACAGAGGCATGGAAAACAGTGCCTTCTCAGGCACCTTCAGAGGGAGCATGGCCTTGCTGACACCTTAATCTCAGACTTCAGAACTGAAAGACAATAAAATTCTTGTGTTTTAAGTCAGTTTGTGGTACTTTGTTACAACAGTGCTAGGAAACTAGAAATCTAATACAGATTTTCATTGTTCTAAGATTAATTTTATACTCTTTAGGTGGATTACAAAGCCTTTTAGGGTCTGAGCCCTGTGTACCTTTCCAGCTTCTACATTAACTAATGCTTTCCTTCTTGCTCTATTATGAAGCAGTAGTGGGTACCTATCAGTTCCTCAAAATGTCACAATTTCTCTTTTCTTTCACCTGAGCCTTCTCCATTCTCCTTCCTGACACATCTCCACCCTGAATACTTCATTTGACTATCCCTAATCAGCTTTTAGGTCTGAATGTCAATATTAGTTCTTCTTTCAGAAGCCGTTCGTGCTCTTCTAATCTCCCGTAATACTCTACTCCTCTGTCATAAAAGGAGTAGTGCTCTAATTTAGTGTTCACTTCACTAATTTAGTGTTCACTAAATTTGTGTTTCCCTCCCTTGGAAGACTGAACGTTTCCTGAAGGAAAGAACTATGGTTATCTTATTCATGCCTTAGCTTTAGTACTTATTAGCTGCCCAATAAAAAATTTATTTAATAAATAAAAAACTGAATGGAAACATGTCATCTTCTCCCTACCCTGCTCCTTTGCCTAGGTTTGTGCTCCGTTAGGAGGGGTGGGTATTAACTTCCTATGGCTGCCACAAAAAATGACCATAAACTTGGTAGCTTAAAACAATACAGATTTTGGGGCTTTCCTGGTGGCACAGTGGTTGAGAGTCCGCCTGCCATTGCAGGGGACACAGGTTCGTGTCCCGGGCCAGGAAGATCCCACATGCCGCAGAGCGGCTGGGCCTGTGAGCCATGGCCACTGAGCCTATGTGTCCGGAGCCTGTGCTCTGCAATGGGAGAGGTCACAACAGTGAGAGGCCCGCGTACTGCAAAAAAAAAAAAAAACAAAAAAACACAATACAGATTTATTCTATCACAGTTTTGGAGGCCAGAAGTCTAAAATCAAGTCTTGGCAGGGCAGTGCTCCCTCTGAAGCCTCTAGGGGAAAATCTCTCCTGTCTCTTCCAGCTTCTAGTGGCTCCTGGCATTTCTTGGTTTATGCAGCATAACTCTAATCTCAGCTTCTCTCTTCACATGGCTTTTTTTCATGTATCGTTGTGTCTCAGATCTCCCTCTTCCTCTCTCATATAAAAACATCTGTCATTGGATTTAGAGTCCATCCTAAATCGAGGATGATCTCATCTTGGAATCTTTAAATTAATAACACCTGCAAAATTCTTTTTTCCAAATAAGATCACATTCATAGGATCCAGGTGTTATGATTTGAACATATCTTTTGTTGAACACTCTTCAACCCACTACAGAGTGAGGCTGACTATGGTAATTTTATGAGATTTGTGGTAATGTGGGCATAATCTCAGTTGCTCTGGGGTTTAGATGAAAAGTGTTGCACAGAGTGAAGAGAAGAGAGATTTATTTTCCCAGCTATTGCACAGAGTCCAGTCATCTCCTGGCACCCAGGGCACTGGTGCTTTGCTGACACGAGGAGATACCGGCTTTGGTGTGGACATTGGTATCCTTTCAGTGGCAGAAACTGTTTCATGGGCAGAAGACATGGCAAACAAAGTGAGCAGGAGAAGCAGATGGATGGTGGACACTTAAGGAGACTGCAACTGGTGTCCATTGACAGGTGAATGAATAAAGAAAACGTGGTATATTAAAAAAAATTCTAAAAAAGGAACACAGATATCCTATAAATATATGCAAACCTGTTCAGCTTTATTAATAATGAGACTCGTTTATTAATAATACATTTCTACTCATTTGCTGATAAATAAGCAATTATAAAAAATAATGATAAAAAGTAAGTTAATTAAAAGTCTAAATTTTTGGAATCTTTCAAGAAGGTATTTTAGTAATAAATAGCCTTATGATGTATATACAGCAATTTAACCTCTGAGATTTTATCACAAGATAATTAGGAATTTTTAATATACAGATAAGAAATGCAGCAATTGTTTAATAATAATCTCTCATATTTCCTAAAATGAACATATTGCCAGACATTGACTAGACACTGTTCCTGAATCATTTCCTTCAACTTTTATAACCCCACCTTGGTCTCTTCTGGTTTCTGGATTTAGCATATAAGGAACTGGGAAGTTGTCACTTAACTGTAACAACAAATACAAAGCTGAACAAACAGAAAATTAATGTCTTCTTACACCCATTACAGAATTGAGGTCACAAGGCCCCCAAAATTAGAGTGACAGACAGGCAGGTACAGAGAATTATAACTTACCAGAGAAGAAAACTCCATGAGAAGCAGTGCCAAGGTAGGAAAAACTAAACTGTGATTGACCAATTTCTTGAGGCTCAGTGTGAACAAATCTGAGATTTGAGAACTACATGGATACCCGATCTTAAGGGGAACCCTCATGCTTTTGTGAATTTTATCTCCAGGAGCCCTTCTAGTTTCTCACAGTGAAGACTGCAGAAGAATCTCCTCGTGCTTCCAATAGGAGGATAGGAAAAATTGTCTTTTTGAAATACATGCAAAACATTCTGTTTTTCTTAACAAGACCAGTCCTCAAGAGAACTACATTACTAGAGCCTATCGTACTGGGATATTATCAGAGCCTAACTACCCTGGAAGAGCAGAAATAACCAAGTCTGGTCTTCTCTAGCCATTCTGTCCTACCTAAGAAGAAAAAAACTGAGAAACATTTGGGAAATTCACAGCCCAGGGAGGGGCACAGGCCCCTCACTAAGAGACTGAGACCTAATCCTAGGGCTATAGGATGCTTCCTTCTCCCACACCCCCAGTATCCTCACCACCATATCACTAAAGCTCTATTTACCCCAGTACTTTTACCCAGTACATCATATCCAAATTTCAACAAAATTTACAAAGCATACTAAAAGGCCCAAAACACAGTCTGAAGAGAAAAGCAAGCATCAGAACTAGACTCAGATATGGCACACATGTTGGAAATATTAGAATGGGAATTTAAAATAACTATGATCAATAGACTAAGCGTTCTAACGGAAAGAGTAGATAGCATTCAAGAACAGATGGTTTACATAAGCGGAGGGATGGAAATATTAAGAATCAAAAAGAAACACTAGAAATCCAAAACATTGTAACAGAAATGAAATATACTTTTGGTGGGCTCATTAGTAGACTGTACATGGCTGAGAAAAGTATTAGTGAGCTTGAGGATATGCCCAAAACCCTGATTTGAAGCTGTGACTCAGAGATGTGAAAATCACACAGAGCTAAAATAGCAGACACCAGATTCTCATCCATATCTGTCTGATTCTAAAGTAGCTGCTCAATCACTCTACTCTCTTTATTTTCATCTTTCTCTCTTAATATAACATAATGGAATTAGCAACTGATGATTAGATATATATTAGGAAGCATATGTTGACAAGGGAAAATATCCACTATATATTTTTAAGGAAAAAGGAAGTTTTTTCAGTTCAGTTTAATCCAAGTTTGTCCATATGTACTTTCTATGTGTTGAAAAAAATAAAAGGATTATTACAACATGCCTAATGGTATTTACTTCTGAACAGTAGAATTATGGATGACTTTTTTTCTTATTTTGTTAAGGCTTTTCTGCATTTGTGAATTTTTGACAATGTATGTGTATGGTTTGTGGTACTAACAAGTAATAACTATGTTGAAAATAATAATAATAAAAACAAAGAGGAACAGAATCTTAAAAATTAGAACATAAACAACATATGAGCAAGTAAGACCAGAAGAAAATGTTGAGAGATCTGTATTAAAACTTCTATCATTCTATTAGTGATCACTGATAACATATTTTCCTATTTAGACTAGTTACATTATATTTTAGAGTTTCAGATTTTGATATTAATAATGAATCATAAGAAAATTTGTTCTTATTCTCTACATTTTATCTCCTTATTACCCACCATCATCATATAATAATTATAATGATGACTAATAATATTTGAGCCAAGTTCTGTTGATGCAGGAGAAGATGCTGAAACATGCTCCTTTTCTTCACAGTTTCTATGGTTCACATGTTTCAAAAGTGTATGTCATCCAGGTAGGAAATATAATAGATATGGAAAGATGGAGGCTTTCATTTTTACTTTTTTCAAACTTGTCACCTTGGAAGAGAAAATGACTCCTTATTTTGTAACTCAGATAGGAGGCAAACAGCACATGGCATTGCTGACAGTTGCAAAATCAAAATTGACAAATCCTGGAGTAGAAGAAACTTACCATTGTGAAGTGAGGCATCTCTGTGCTTGCTACCTGGGCCTTTATGGTCTCCTGCTGCTGCTTAGCAGCTCCCAAGGTCCAGCTGACATTAGTCTGGTTTCTCAGACAAGTCAAAAAGGGAAAAATCATTTGATCATAAGGAAATAAAAGGGTTGGTAGAGAAGCCCAGCCATTCTTTCTGCTCTTGTTATGATGAAGGGTCAGAGAGCAAGGCTGATGCAAAATGGGGTATGAGAAAAGGAGGAAGAATTAGATTTCTGTTTACCACCAGTTTTCTTAAAACTAAACATAATCCAAGAGTTAACAGCAAAGACTCACTGATGATGTGAGTGCCATTAAAATGTTAACGCCCATACATCACTGTTAGCAGTGAAATTCAGCACAACTCTTTTTTGCAAATGTTTTGACAAAAGCTATCAAGAACCACCTGTATGTTCATTCATTTTGGTATGTATGCGATGCTATCTACACAGATCCAAATACTCGTGTTGGTGTTATATATTGCAAAAACTGAAACTAAGTAAACATACATTGTCTTAGAAATGTTTGTTCCATGATTAATAAAACCATGGTATATCAACTTGATGGATTATTAGGCAGTCATTAATAGGACCAGTTAGGCAAAATAAACATCTAGAAACAGAAGATGTTTAGGGAGTAATTCTGCTTTGGCACAAGCAATATATAGATTTGTATGTATACAATGGTTGACATTTTAGGAAAAATATGTATATTCAAAGAAAAATTGTGTTACCAAAAGGTGAAATAAAAATATGCTAAAGTAATGAATTAATGGAGATTTTACTCCACTTTTTTATTTTTAAAACTTCTGTAATGTTATACTCTTCTTAGTAAGAAAATCATAAAAATGGTCAAACAGTTAATATTTAATTTTTCCATGCTGGAAAACTAGTATCCAGGTAAATCTCCAGAAAGCATTTGAAAAATGAATCTTCTAGAATCTGATTTTTGTAACTTATGCAATAATCAATAGTAAGGAAATATGTTTATAATTATTTCTAACTTGTATTAACTTTATTGTTTCTAATGTAGTATGCACAGTTTAAGGTAAAAGAAAGAACTAAATACTGAAACAAATAAATAGGTCTCGCAGTTAAGCTGATGTTCTCCAATGATTTCCAAGTGTTCTCAAGTTAACACCAAAATGGAAATGTTTGTATGTTTCACTGTGGTACATGGAGATTTCATTTGCCATGGTTGTCCCAGGCCCCACCTCTGTCATAAGTGCTAAAAAGCGAAATAGTTCTGCACACTTGAAACCTATTGATAAGCTCTGCTTTGAAACATGTCAAGAAATAAGTAGAATAAAATCATGAAGGTGAATTTGGCGGGAGAATGTGCATGTGTGTGTATGGGGTGTGTGTGTGAGACAGAGAGAGAGAGAGAGAGAGAGAGAGAGAGCCTTTGCAGTTGTTTGGATGAATGGAGGGGGTCATAGAAATTCACCTTTCTGCTGTGACCTCCCATTACTGTCTGAATTTGGTTTCAGTAGATAATTGTCCTAAGAATCTCCCCTCCTCCCAATACTGACCCCTAGGCAAATCTCTAAAAGTCCACTGGTCTGCCTATGAAGGTGAAAGCAAAGAAATAGGCAGCTCCTAGTTACTTAGGTAACACATTTACAAGCTTATAATCTCTTTTTTATTTTTTTATTCATTCCTTTATAAAGTTGTCTGTAGTTAAGAAATTGCTGTTGAGATTCATGTCTTGTATAGTCATAGGTGAGTTTATGACCCTTTGTTTATTAATGAACAGAGATTTATTGGGAGAAAATGTGTGCTAGGAATTCTCCATATATAGAAAATGCTAATTAAAAAGAAAAATAACCAATCTTACTTGAAACAATGTAAGGAGAAAAAAGGCAGTACGGCAGTGTTCTTTAAATCTATAGAAACATCAGAGCAAATGTATATCTTGTCTTTTTGCTATTTATTGTATAAAATGAAAAGAATAACTATAGATGTCTGAGAATATCAGCTTTTAATTTTAGATTCTTTAAGTATAAACATGATGCCTACCCCCCTCTCTCACTCTCTCTGTCTTTGTTTATTTGGTTGCTAAATTGAAAACAATACTTAAAAGATCTGGTACAGCCTAAGAGAAGCTGAGGAATTTATTGACCACTCATTTTATCAATTTCCTTCAGAATGTAAATTGCTATTCAGGAGTATTCAAGCCTTTTTAACTCCTGTGTGTTAGATAAATTATTGCTGTGGAACTCATTATAATTGAGAATAATAATTCTCAAACTGTTTTCTCTGGAGCTGTGTGCTTCAGAGATTCTGCATATTTTAAATCTGGTTTTCATTTATATATATATACTTCAGTTATTAAAATTTATAACATAATTGATGTGAACTCTCAAATGTTTACAATTTAGAAACTACTGATATATTGTTTTATCTGCATTGAAAATTCTCTTGCTAACCTTACTTTATTGAACAGTGTTCTGCAATTATTAAGAAAGTAGTAAAAACAATTACCAGTTCCAATTGATTATCAAATTTCCTAGATTCTGTGCAATGGAAACAAAATCTAAGATTACATTGGACTTGAAGTGGTTATATTACTATAACTGTCATCGGTAACCTCCAATTCCAAATGTTTTTGTTCCCTAACATAGCTTTGTGGTTCTCATTAATTAAATTTACACTAAATATATGTAAATTTGAATTTATGAGATAGATTTATACTAATAAAGTCATTCTTTAAAAAATCTTTTTTTAATAGTATAAGAGTTTCTTCTAAGGTTTTGTTTGTATAAATGGTTTCTATGACTAATTACTTGACGAATGATGTAGATGTTTTGGGGAATGCATTCGTATTCCAGATCTCCTAACTGTAATGCAAACTTCCTTTCTGAAAATTTGTACTAGGTAGGGTTCATAAATTCTCTGAAACAAACAACTAATACAGAAATATTTTATTATTTGGTGTAACAAGAAAGCACTTACCTTTTACCTGCGGAGAGCAATTAGCTGACACTTTCCAGCCACAGCATCTTTGGGGTCCCTTTCAGCATTTGTGCCAAGCCAAGGTTTTCTCAGGAGGCCCCCCTCACCCAGCCAATGGCTGAGCACCGGCGGCCCAAGGCAAATTCAGAGGTGTCCAATGGCTTGGTTGAGATTTTGTCAGATCTGCCCAAATCCTATTCCTCCTCTTTTCCTCCCACAAACATTCTCTTTCCCCCCAGCCTCAGCCACAAACATTCATTTTCCCCCCAACCTCAAAACTATTGGGTTGGCCCAAGTTCGTTCAACTTTTTCCGTACCATCTTACGGGAAAAACCCAAACGAACTTTTTGGCCAGCCCAATACCATAATTGTCTCTGAATCTGTTTCCCTCAGAACCTGAATTGTCTCATTTAGATAAATGCTTATGTATACCTTTTTATTATTTGAATTTATAAAATTTATTGGATAAATTAATATATAAGTAAGATTATTGGGGGACATGAGTGCTTCCTTCACGTTCCTATACTTGAGACAGCCATTTTAAGACCTTTCAACACTTTAGTTAAAGCTTTTCACATTTTGTCCACTGGAATAAGAGGAAACGTATCAAGAATATAAATTTATTTTAATCAACTCTGTAAGTTGGTTGTAGTAATGTGCTGAGAAGTATAAAAATGTTAAAATGTAACTTTTAATTTTTCACACATTTCCATAAAATATTATCATAATTCAATATACTTATACATATTTCTCTTTACAAATAACAAATATGTAAAATTAGGAAGAAATAAACAAAACATGATTACAACCAATTGTGTAATGGGGAATTTGGCAATATCGGGAAAAAATTAATGGCAAGTTTTAAATTTTTTTGTTTATTTTTAATTTTTATTTATTTTACATATTCTGTGCTTAATATGGCTTGGCATATTTCCTATACCATATTGTTCTTTAGTCCAAATATTATATTGCTTAGAAAATACCTTTTCTTATGTAATTTATATCTCATAGTTTTAGACAACTATTTCAAAATTCATTTAGACTGGTCTAACTAGACTAGATCCAGTTGGTCTGGAATTTCATCCATATCATAATTATGTGCCTTTGGTTGTATCGTTTAGAGAATACATTCAACATCTTCTCAATGCCAATTGGGGTTGTGTAGGTGGGTGAGGTTCATCCTCTCCAGTTCTCCAGGCTTTAACTTGGACACATTTTACATGGAGGTTGCCTGCTTAGCTCCTGTCATTTTGTGGTCTTATTTTAAGGTAATCAGGATATGGTCCTTACCCCTTTCTTACTGTGAGGATACAATCAAAATGATTATTTGCATAGTGATTTACTTTCCACAGTGTCCAAATTTCTAAGTTCAAATCCATGACTGTGGTTATAAACATAAGCATTCCTTCCTTAAGTGGCTTTTATTAATCCTTACCTTTTTATTTGGTGAAATTCAGGTACAAAAACAAAACAAAACAACCAAAACTTATTAAGGATATACTATGAAGAAAACCCTCAGTAATCAAGTGGATTAAATTTATGACTTGGGCCATTAAACCTGTCCTCACATAATTAAGCACTTTACACTATCTTATGTACAATTTGAACACCAAGTATTTTAAAGGCCTGAGAAACATTACTATATTTAAGAAAACGTTGTGATATATAGACTACAAAAATACACTAGGGCTTTTTTTTTAATATATATATTTTTTATTCTTTATTCACTGAGGGGTAACTCCTATAAATGTTGCAGTCTCACTTTTGCTAAATGGAGTACTGAAAACCACATATCCACCTTCTTTTTATGGCATAAAAAGATCTTACTTTTCACTGTCTGCATGATGTAGTTCTTTAGGTAGCTGGCAAAACCCACTGCCCATTCAGCAATTATGCAATTCCCTCCTGGTGTAACAAATGTATTCTTTGTGTCTTTATTCTTAGGCTTATTATACTGAGTTAAGAGGATTAATCTACTGGTGGAACTCTATTATTCTCTACATTAGGTCAGAAAAAAAGATTAGTTTTGTAGAGAAAAATTGCAAAGCTATAGTCACATTTGATACTTTTTTCCTGTTGTTTTAATTAAGCTATATCCTGGATTCTAAGGAATAAATATGTTAGTAATTATATTATTTTGGAACTTGGAGTAAACCCTGATGTCTGACACTAACTAGGAATGTGACTTTATTCAAAACATTTAATCATCATGTGCTTTATTTTCCTCTTTCATGTCTCTTGTGCTATAAATTTCCCCACAACATTGACTTCTACTAAACGCGTATGTATACTGATGCTGAAAACACAGCCTCTGCACACCAGTGCCGAATCGAATCTCTGAGAGAATTTTGGGTGAAGTAGAGAAGAATAGCTTTATTGCTTTGCCAGGCAAAGGGGGACACAGAGGGCTCCATGCCCTCAAAAACTGTGTGCCCCAACCTGAGAGGATTTGGTGAGGAGTTTTATAGCAGTGGTTCAAGGGCAGGGTTGCTGATAAAGATTAGGGTGTGTGCAGGGCCTGCACTCCTTTAATCTGGCCTCAGGTGGTCTTCTCTGTAATGAAGAATGCTTACATCTTCCATTTGTTGGGGATTTTAGTTCTGTAAAGAGCTCAAAGATATTGCTATGTGTATACCTTTAGGTAGAACCAGGACCCTGCCCCAAGCCTGCACTGCTCCTCCCTTGTCTCTGCATGCTCTTTCTTCCCTGATTAGCAGCTGTTTGAAAGGCTTCTGTGCCCAGGAGCTTCACAGGGTTCTGCTCAGTTTCAATAATCAAATCTCTTTCATAAGAAAAATCATTACATTTTTCAGCATGGGATTCTTTTCCTGATTACTTAAAGGAGATGAATAAGGTGAAATTAACAAATAAACACATGGATATTTATGATTTACAAGTTCTACTCATTTATTTGGTCATTTACTAAACATTGATCATTTGCATGTGCTAGGGACTACTCTGAAAATTTAGTTTGCACATGTGACTTGAGTCATAAGTTAATCATTATATCTTTTTCTCAGATACTTGACGTTTGTCCTCATCTCTTCCAGATATTTTCCTTGTTGATTTCATTCTCCTTCATGGTTTCCACTATCACCTACGTGTCAATAAATCTCAAATTTACATCTGTGACTCAGCTCATCTCCTGAGCTCTGGATATATGTAGTTAACTTTTATGAGATATTTTGTACCTTGCTTTAGTATAAGCGCTTTATACTCAATAAATATATCACTGAATTATTTTTTCCCAAAGCCATTTTTTTCACCTCTATATTCAATTCTGATGTCATCACCAATAACCCAATTGTCCAACCTAATTCTGGCAATTACCATGTATTCTTATTACTCCAATACTTTCACATCCAATCATTTTCTGATTTCTACCAATGCTATCATCTTTACACACCTTAAATCTTCCTTTATTCCTATGTCACATACCACTTAAGTAGTCTACTATGTGACCTTCCAAACCCCAGGCTGTCTTCCTACATTCTGTTATTCACACAGGTACCAAAATGATCTTTCTAAAAATGCATTTGTTCGTATTTGCCCTATGAGTAAAAGTATCACAAGTGAATCATTGCCAGCAGTATAATCTACACCTCCAACTCTACCTGCTTCTCTTGCCACCTCCTGCTTCCCTATCTATACTTCATGTTGTAGTCACACTCAACTACTTGCTGTTTTCTGAATCATGTCATTTCAGGACTCCAGAATGTTACATAGACTGGTCCATCTGCTTTAAGTAATCTTTTATGTCTCTAGTCCTCAGAAATTTTTAATGTGTCCCACAGTTCCCAGATTAAGAATTCCTTAAGAAACATTCCCTGAATTACACAAATTCTTCTTTTCCTTCTTTGTGCTCCTTTTATTTTTCATAATGGTCATTTGATCACATATTTTATAATCTAATAGACTGTGAGTGACACATGTCTTATTGTACAATCTTTGTAACAACAGAAGACCATTGACTATGGAGATGCAAAGGCTTGTATTCCTCAGTGCTACTTTGTTGATCTTGTGCAAGTTTCTTAGCCATCTTAAAAATGGGATAATTCCTTAGTTGAAATGAATATATAAGGGTCAAAAACATATATGTATGTCATTACCTAGGCATGTGCCAGGTTCAGGTAGGCATTTATAGACGTTATAGTTTCAATAGTTTTTCATTTATATCATGACCTTGCAGGAGATTTGCATTGATAGGGCTTTTTCTTTTTTTTTGATTCAAAAATGTGCTCTTTTTATTAGTTAAGGTCTAAGTTTTACTCTATGTGCATTTTATGTTCTGAATTATTTCCACTGGACTGGTATTTACCCCAAAATAATTAACGGCAGAGAAGAAAAACTTAAAATCTACAAGGGCTCCTTCTATCAGCAGTGTTACCCCTTGTTACCAATGGCTTAGGTATTTCCATTTCTGGGATTTCATAAAACTTTTCTCTGTTGTGAAAGGATAAATATACCTTTCTAATGTTACATGACATAATTGTATCAGTTTTTACTTTATATAATTTCTAGAACTAAATCTAATTAATGTATTTTTAAAAACTTCTTTCTACTGGTTATGTTACTAAATCAAATAAATAGGAAAAAAATGTATATTTCCCTCAGAATAACAACTGGCATATCATATGCACTTAATAAATGATAAAATAACAAGGATAATGCTAATTGCAATTTTAGTGTACTCAATATTTAGCTCAGACTCTGACAAATTGGAGGTGTTCCAATAAATAATCAAGAGATTAACTGAATGAGTGATTAAGTGAAGGAATTAAATCAAATTAGTGGCTGTAAACTGTGGTTGTCAGAGTCACCTGTAGAACAGTTTTTATGAAGTCAGATGCCTACTTCTAAATAATGATCTACTATTAGAAACTCTGGACTCAAGGCCAAAACATCTTTATTTTTAATAGTTCATAATGTCTGTACACTGCAATGAAATGTGCTTAATGCCACTGAACTGTACATTTAAAAATGGTTAAAATGGTAAAGTCTGTGTTGTACATATTTTACTACAAAGAAAAAAAAGGTCATAATGTCTATTCATTATGGCAATGATTCTTAGTAGTAGAATACCCTGTGGGAAACACAAAAACTCTCAAGAGTTGGGAGATCATAGATTGAAAAAATCATATGTTTTCCACAAATTCTGAATATTTCCAAATATTGTATTGTTTTCCTTCAGCCATGGGGTAATGACATTGAATGCACTAGAATTTTTCCTGACTTGATCAACTTCTGTGTAAAATTATTTTATCTCTCTGATGTTTATCTTTTCTTATCTGGATCTATATACCTTAGTCTTAAGAACTAACACCAGGTTAAGGGATGTCCCAGAGGGCCAGTGACAATCCCAGTGTCAAAGGGACAATACCAGTTGTGGAAATGGATGGTGTCCACACAAAGCCAGTTAACAAGCACATCTGGATCAAATGCTGCCAGTAGTTAACTTTAGATATCTTAGTTTGGCTATTCCGTAAGTTGACCATAGTCTCCAGAGGAATATATTCACTGAAGTTTGTTGTCACAGAACAATACACAAATTGCTTGAAACATGCCATAATTGACTTTAGACATTTTTTAATTGGTAGTCGTAGTTTTGATAAGGTGTGACTTCTAAATATGTTTATTTTGAAATTCAATTCTTTTTGCTCTTCCCAAATCAGCCCACCAGTGAGATACCTAATTGCTTTAATAGTAATCTTCTGAATCTAGTTATATTTGAATCAAGCTATGCAAAGCTTTCATGAAAAGAGAGAATAAAACAGACATGAATCATTCTCCAACTTTGGTATACATGAGAAAGACTCAAATTGCTTGTCAAAAATGCCAATTTCTAAGCTCAACTCTAAGAGATGATTTTGTAACTCTGCAGTGGAGATGAGGGTATACATTTTTAATAATACAAGTGATGTAAGTGGTTCCAACAAACACTAAAACCTTAAGGTAACGCCCACCAACTCCCCCCCATTTCAGTATACTTATATTAGATTTTGGCAGGTCTATGGAAGAAGAGATATTACTTATTTTTCACCTTACAATTAGATACTTTTCTTGCTGAAATGTAAGCAACAAACGAGCAGATGATGCTTTAATGAGCCTCATCTACACCATTCTTTCTATTCCTTCTAATGCTTCTCTTATTTACACTAGTGACAAGTGTTAATATAGCAAGTATTTTTTCTTCTTAATTAGTACTTTAATTTCTTAAACTTTCTTCAAGTACTTTTGCTCTAAAGTTATATTCAGGAGATCACATTCAGAATAACAATGACCACAGAGGGACTTCCTGGTAACGCAGTGGTTAATAATCCACCTGCCAATTCAGGGGACACGGGTTTGAGCCCTGGTCTGAGAAGATCCCACATGTTGCGGAGCAAATAAGCCCATGCGCTGCAACTACTGAGCAGCCCCCGCTTGACGCAACTAGAGAGAGCCGGCACACAGCAATGAAGACCCAATGCAGCCAAAAATAAATTAATTAATTTAAAATAAACAAAAAAACAATGGCCACAGAATGCATTGTTGTGATGATAAAATAAGAAAAAACTCCACCCATTATATTGATATTCGTGTGTGTGTGTATGCATTGAGTATGTCTATATATATGTATAAAATTCCATTTAAATTACTGGTTATAATGAAAAAAGTGTTTCTGAGTTTCTGATATCCCTAATGATTTTTTTAAAAATTTATTTATAGCCTACAATAAAATGTTACTTTTGAAGTGTGGTGTTTCTCTACTTCCATATACTTAACACAAAGACTATTATAACCAAACCATGGTAGTTATAAATATTTATAAGGCAAAATCACATCTTGGTTTTAAAACCACATGTCACTTTTTCAGTACTCTGTAGTAGTGATTAATATGAACTAGGCGGAAACTGCCATTTTACTGAATCTTTGATTTAATTATTTATGATAGGAAGTGAGCAGAGATCGAGATGTTCTCTTAAAAGTAGTTTCTCTCAGAGGATACTGATGTCTTTGACTTAGATTATATTTAATTCACCTCAACTGTGCCTAATGCTTTCTTCATTTTTTTTCCTACAGATTAGGAAATTATTTCTAAAGTAGTTCTTCTTCAAAAGAACTATGAACAATCAAGAGTATACACTGTTATCCATTCAGAATGCCAGAGTCAATGCAGGCACAGGCAAATTTAGGATACCTATTTGTAAATCAACAGGCAAAGTTCCTTAAACTTAGAAATCAGATGGGACTTTAGGTGAAAAGAGGAAATGTCAAATGAGATTGCAACACTGGTGGCAAGAGATGGATCCTACTTTACTTGCTTTCTGTTTAATCCTTTCCCAAGTGTCCTTGCCTTTGAAAAGCAAGAAACTGAATTAAACTCTCAGGCTGTTTCTTACATTAATGGAGAAATTTCATTCGCCTGTTTCTCCCACCATTTTGAACTTCCCTTAGAGACCACCTCTGAGGTACACCCTGATTCAGTGAAACAAAACTATGAATTAAAAATACATATTCACCTAAGTTCTCCTTCTGGCATGAAAATTCATTAGCAGTGCCCTGGTGAAGCAGAAACAGAGATTTTGTTTTAGCAATATTTGGGAAAATTGCAATCATTTTCCATGATTGGCCTTTCCTTAGGGTTTCAATTAATTGTTGCCTATTCTTCCTTATTGATAAGTCCTCAATTATCTCTTCACTTTACTCACTGGTTAATAATGAATTCTCTTTAATGATATATCTCTTTATAAAAGAGTTTTCCCCAAGTGTTGACCTTGTAACAATACCTCTTAAGAGACATTATTTGATTGTGTCCTATTTATATTGAAACTGAAGAAAGGGTCAAATTGTTTTTAAATGGGGCTGGATAAACTCTGGGGTGGGGGTGGTGGGATGAATTGGGAGGTTGGAATTGACATTATACACTAATAGGTATAAAATAGATAACTAATAAGAACCTGCTGTATATAAAAGAAAGAAACAAAAACCAAACAAACAACAACAACAAAAAATTTGTGAACTCTGATTGTTGACTCCATCCCTACCTGAAAACTTTGGCACTATTTAAGATCCCAGAGCTATTTAGCAATCCTGGGGTGGGTGAAGGGAGGTTTTCAAGCATGAGTAAGACTAAATTTTTTCAGTCAGGTACACAAAATAGATGCACAGAGTCAGAAATTAATTTCCATAATAGAAATATACAGAAAATGTTATTTTTTTAAGGCCTCATTTTATGGGCTGAGCTGCATACTCACAGCAAATGTTATAGATTGATGTAGACATTTTATAGTTTAGTGATTTTCTTCATCTGCAATTCAACAATATTCATTACCTAGCTAAGCCAATGTAACTTCTGAGGAGACTACTCCAAAATAAAATGACTAATTTAAAATATGTGAAGACTTGAAGGAAAAAGATAAATCAGGTTGTACAGTAAATACCTCCTTATCTTACTATATTTGAAGAAATTTTGCAGTAGAGTGACTAGTAATTATCTTTTGCTTCATCTCCAAGTTCTAGAGAATAGGGAATTGATTTTCAACCAAAATCTTTGAACGGCTTTGAAAATAACCAAATCAAGTATTGCGAATACATTCTGACTTTTCCTTTGTGAGTATATTATTATGTTGGCTTATGAGGACTGGGACAAGGATAAGGCAAGTGAGGAGTCTAAGGTACAAACTTTAAGGATGTACTTAATTTCAGGGTCATGCAAACCCTGACCCAGCACTTGTATGGCCCTAACGGTGAGTGTCCCCTGACAATTTTCATCCTGGGCTCCTTATTCTCCTCGTCCTAGTCTCAGCCCTTTGACTTATATCTGTATTATTGTTAGAATACCAGGTAATGTAGAAGTATACTTGCTTTTGTAATGAAGCCAGTACCTTAATGTGTAGTTTTAACACACCTTTCTCATAGGAGTCAATTGCTGTCATGTTGTTCATCTTTCACTAATACTATTTGTGTTTCTCATGAATTGGGGTATTTGGATGCTATTATTGTCTTGAAATAGGATGCAATTAGTCCAGTGAAGATTTTTCAGAAAATGAGTATTTGAAAATCTGCTTTTTCTTTGACTATGTTTTTACTGATACCTAAGAGAAAACTTGATAAAAATATTTTTTAAAGTAAGCTGAGGGTTCACTTACTTGATGTGTAATTTGAAAATGATACAGTCTCTCCTAAAGTCAGAAACAGCTCTGGTGCTTAATATACTGATGTGTGTCATACAGGAGAGTTCTGTACCGGCAAACTTGTTTTAGTATGCATAGACAGTGAAGGCTTAATTCTACTTTTAAAAGACAAGATAGGAAACTAAGACCACATCATTTTGACTTGAAAAGGCAATTTAAAATACTCTGTAAGGCTAAAAAGGAGGAACTCTGGTAAAGGTCAAGGCAAGGAGACTTCCTGGATCACTGTAGCATGAGTGAAGTCCTTCCATCTCTAGACTTCTAGACTTCTGGTTAAAGCTAACTTACCTAAGAGGCACAAAGCTATTAGGTGCCAAAAAAACCCCTGTTTTTTATTTAAATCAGAAGAGAAAATGAATATAATCCAGTCTGTGCAATATTTATCATTATGCTAACATAGTTGTAAAATATAATTATTAATTTTTTTAATTAAAGAAGAGGACCACAAAATCAAAATTCTTAGGGCCAAAGAAAGTCATAATATGTTTGAATCTATTGTCACTGGAAGAGGTTTATTTCCTGGTAAGAAGCATCTCATGGCCTAGTTTATGTCACATCCTCATCTATTTGGCTAAGTGCCACCAGATTTTGAAATTGAGGCACAGTTTAAAAAATAAGGTAGATGCCAGATGGCAAAAATCAAACAAATAAATGAGCAAAGAATACAACAAATGTTTGTTTCATATGGTGATTAGGCATTATGAATCCTGAAAATAGATCTGCATTTATACAAGTTTTAGGAATTCTTGGATGAAAACTGCCTATTCCTTTCAACGTCAGGCCTATGTTCCTGGTGAGAAGGTGGTACAGATAGATGTATCTGATAGGTATGTCTGAGCTGGATTTGGAAAGATATTGACAACCCAGTTTTCCATCCACCAGTTTGTCCCTCCATATTTTGTCCTGGAATTTAGTTGTAATGGTTTTCTATGGTATGGAATCACCAATTCTCCCTAAACATCTTGCTTTCTACCTAATATCAAGATTCGTGAGGTATGTTAGTTTGCTAGGGCTGCTATAAACAAAGTACCACAGACTGAGTGGCTTAAACAACAAAAATTTATTTCCTCACAGTCTTGGAGGCTGGAAGTCCAGGGTCAAGGTGTTGGCAGGGTTGCTGTCTTCTGAAGCCTTTCTCTTTGGTTCATAGATGGTCGTCTTTTCCCAGTGTCTTCACATGGTCTTTCCTCTATATATGTCTGTGTTCAAATTTCCTCTTCTTATAAAGAAGGATATCAGTCATATTTGGTTAAGGCCCACTGTAATGACTTTGTTTTAATGTAATTATTTCTGTAAACTCCCTATTTTGAAATATAGTCATGTTCTGGGGGTTAGGACTTCAACATATGAATTTGGCGTGTGGGAGAGGGGGAACCACAATCATCCCATAACATGAAGTAATCAAAATAGATTAAATATACTGCTCTAGGTAGATGTATTTTTAATTATTATTATTACAGGTTTTAATATTTAATATATGGTATGCTTTAATATGGACTAGGTAGTTGGAACAATGGAGGGTCTTGAGGACCTAGGCTTATATCATTTAAGGCTGGAAGGAATTTAGGCTGCTGTGACAAGAACATGGTAAAGAACATTAACTTTTTATTGTAGTAGATCCAATAATAACATTTCCTATAAAGCATTGTTTCTAATGTTGTGATCCATGTATTAGCTACATCAGAATCACTAGGGATGCTATTTGTTGGCTCTACACCTGATCCATGGAAGCAGATTCTCTGGAGGTGGGGGCTGAATTACTGTATCTGCATTTCTGTAAAGCATTCCAGGTGATGCCAGCACATACTGATTTGATAACTGCTCTGGAATCAAGTAGTATTTTTCCTTTTTTATTTTTTTAATTTAACGGCTGCTATAGACTGAAAGTTTGTGTCCCTCTAAAAAATTTGTGTTGAAACCTAATCCCCAATGTGTTGGTTTTAGGAGGTAGGGCTTTTGGGAGATGATTAGGTCATGAGGGCTCATGAATAGGGTTAATACCCCTATCGCAGAGACTCCAGAAAGGTCTCTTGCCCTTTCTACCATGAGAGGACACAGCAAGAAGACTGCTGCCTATGAATCAGGAAGCAGGCTCTCACTACACACCAAATCTGTGCCTTGATCTCAGACTGCCCAGCCTGTCATGATAGCTTTGTGGATAAGATGCAGAAACACATTGGATGCTAGTAAAGGACTGTGGATTGAAGAACAGGTGATTGCTGATTAATGGATCCTTGTCTACTGTGATAAGTTCTACTTGTGTTGTTTATAAGCCTCCCAGTCTATGGTATTCTATTATAGCAGCACAAACTGATGAAGATAAGGGCTTTCAGATTCACAGAATTAGAATAACGATAATCAGTCATCACATCTGTTTATTATTGCTGTGGGCTCCTCTATCTATCTATCTATCATCATCATCCTCTGTCTATATCTATCATCTAAAATATTCTGAATGTTCTTGAACTCACCAACCAAACCAAGAACTAACACACTGATAGTAGCTTAAGTCTACTTAGATGATCTCTCCCATCCCATCCCCCATCCCTCTGTGGCAACCGTTGTCTGAATTATTCAATCATTCACTTGTTAAAAGAAAATGCAATTTATAAGTATACATATGTATGTGTATATATGTCTGTATAAATATGTGTACATACATATATATGCACACATTTATAAACACATACATATACAAACATATATGCATACATAAAAACATATAAGCATATGTGTGTGTGTGTATATGTATATATATATATATATAGTTTTAACTGTTTAGAACTTTCTTTAAAAGGGTATCAGCCTTCTATGATTTGCCCAGATCTTCCTCCCCAGTACCAACCTTGTAATTAATTTCATTATTCTAAATTGTTGCTAATAATGTCATTATTTGTTCATTTTAACTATTATAGGTATATTTGTTCATTTTAACTGTTATAGAATTGTATTGAATAAATATACCATAATTTAACTATTCATTCTCTTCTTCAGTTAAGTTCATTTCTAGTATTTTCCTCTTATAAATATCCTTGCTAGTAATACCCATGTATATGCATCCAAGATACATATGTGGGGGATATTCTTGAATATAAGCCTAGAAATGTTGAATAGTAAGATATGAAAATGATAACTTTAAATAATATTGCCAATCTAGTCATTTTAGCTATTTATATTTTGATCAGTAACATTGAAGCTAACCACTCTGGCATATAGTATTATCAGAGTTCTTAATTTTTGTCAATCAAATGAATAAGAAATGATATCTCAATTTGCTTTTCTTTAACTACAAAGAGATTAGCATCTCTTCATATCTTTACAGGTCATCTGTGTTTCATCTTCTCTGAAATGCCTGTTTATGTCTTTTGCCTATTTTTCTATTATGTACTTTGTCTTTTACTTATTGATTTTTAGAAAGGTTCCTTTCCTTTCAATATATCCTTGATCTTATTACCTTGTCCATTACATTATTGCAAATATGTTCTACCAGTTTTTACTTAGTATTTTCTCCTATTTTAAGATACTTTTTGAATAAACTGAAATTCTTAATTTAAATAGAGTTAGTTTTATCAATTATATCTTATATAGCTAGCACACTTTTTCTGTCTTGTTTGAGAAAACCTTCTTTATCCCAAGGTTAGGAAGATATTAATCTGTATCTTATACAAAGAGTTTAAAGCTTTTTTTTTTTAACATCTTCATTAGAGTATAATTGCTTTACAATGGTGTGTCAGTTTCTGCTTTATAACAAAGTGAATCAGTTATACATATACATATGTCCCCATATCTCTTCCCTCTTGCATCTCCCTCCCTCCCTAAGGCTTTGTTTTTAATATCTATATTCTTTATCTGTTTGGATTTGCTTATGTGTAAAGTATGAGGTAGGGATCTAATTTCCTACAATATTTTACACATAGATGATCATTTTTCTTCAGTTCCACTAATTGAATTTTGTTCATTTTCAACAGATCTTGCATGCCACCGTTGACATATATCAAGTTTCCATATATGAATGGGTCTCTCTACACTATTTTATTTAATCTATTACTTTGTAAATCCCCAACACAAGACTACACTATCACATTTATTATAGCTTCATAATAAGTCATGATATCTAGTAGAGCAAGACCCCACTCTATTCTTTTTCTGCAAAAAATTCTTGGCTACTCTTGACACTTTAGTCTTTCATATATATTTTAAAATCAGCCTCCTGTCAAGTTTCATAAAACCTTGTTGGTATTGTCAAAAAAAAATCTATCCAGGCTTCCATGGTGGCGCGGTGGTTGGGAGTCCGCCTGCCGATGCAGGGGACACGGGTTCGTGCCCCGGTCTGGGAAGATCCCATATGCTGCGGAGTGGCTGGGCCCATGAGCCGTGGCCGCTGAGCCTGCGCGTCTGGACTGCGGGAGAGGCCACAACAGTGAGAGGCCCGCGTACCGCAAAAAAAAAAAAAAAAAAAAAAAAAAAATCTATTCATCCTGTGGACTTACCAGGGTCACAAAGAAAAGAAAACAGAAGTATTACTCTGGCTTCTAAAACTACTCTATTGGAATCAGTTAATATTTACACATATTGCATTTAGAAAATATATCCTTAAATAGTATTTACTTTCGGTTTTAAAGACATGTTTGCTTAAGGCATTAAAAGGAAGAAATTGTAATTTAAAGTTTGTATTTTTCTCCTATCCTTGTGGTTTGCATATTGTGAGGATTTAGAATGATGTTATTTCAGCTTCACTTTTATAACTGTAATGGACTATTTTATGGACTGTTTCTTCATGCCTTTTTATTTTATAGATCTTCAAGTAGCAAAAGCTATAGTTTTTGTTAAAAGATAGTTTATTTATTATTATTGAAAATAAATGAATCTTTCTTTCACAAATCTTAAAACTTTGTTATTTGGACAAATCTCAATTGGTTTAACATTCACAGTCCTCTCAATAATACCAGAATGGTACGATCATCCCACCCTTTTCTTCGTAAGGAAAATAGTTTCAGGCATAATGTATAGTTTGGATGCGCAGCCGTAATATGAAAATCACATGACTCCATTCTCTCATAGCTTTATATATTCACTGGTTGTAAGTTAGGTAACATGTAAATCTGCAGCAGCAATTTACAGAATAGAAATTTAGTGATCAAAGGAGTTTGTGTAGTTTTTTTAAGTGCATTATTTATTCATGATACGTAGCTGAGACAGTGGCAGAATTTAGCTCTGTGCATATGCCTGTTACTTCACTGTATTTCTTTTGGCAAAGGTTTCTTTTTTCTTTTTCCCCCAGTTCAAATTTGCTCAAGGACATAGAATGTGAGGGCGTTTAGTATTCTGGTGCAGTGCCCTCTGTTCTGTTAATCCTTTTTATGCTGAGAAGCTGGAATGTGAAATGGTTGTAAAACAAGGAAACAAACTCAAATGGTTATTTCTTGTTTTAGTCTAATCCCATTATAATACAGCACCAATGAGCATGGTGGCAAAGATAATAAGAGTGTGACCACCCTATTTGTGTCTGAAATTCACTAAGACATTAATTCCAATTTACATTAAATGAAAACGTATTTACAAAGCATCAAACAAAAGATAGAATTATAAAAAGCGCAACTTCCATTCTTCTGCTCTGACCATGTGCTTTGCAGTAAGCTCTGTTTGGGTTTAAGCTTTTACTTTGGATTGAAATCAGAAGAAATTGGATTCTAGGACTGAAGATCTCCTCATTGAAAAATCAGTAAACAGAAGGGAGGGAGAAAAGCAAACTTTGTAATTGAGAAAAATTAAAATCCTCCCTGTAAATGAATGAGGTTATACACAAGATCAGAGCACAAATGAACAATAACTGAAATGAAAGTGTGAATCAAAAGTATACAGGATGGGGCTTCCCTGGTGGCGCTGTGGTTGAGAGTCCGCCTGCCGATGCAGGGCACACGGGTTCGTGCCCTGGTCCGGGAAAATCCCACATGCTGCAGAGCGGCTGGCTCTGTGAGCCATGGCCGCTGAGCCTGCGCGTCCGGAGCCTGTGCTCCGCAGCGGGAGAGGCCACAACAGTGAGAGGCCCGCATACCACAACAACAACAAAAAAGTGTATACAGGATGTTCTGCAGGACAAATTATGTCTCCAATATAGATGATGAAATCAATTTCATGCTCATTTTATTAGTACTGTCACGGATGGTCTGTCCTAAGACAGAATCTAGGTGAACTGAGTTATTTACCTACTGCAGTACCAAGTGGTCTTTTAGAGTAATGTTTCTTAAACTTCCTTGTTCCCTAGGGTACTTGTTAAAAATACAGATTACTTTGCCCTACCTGAGATCTACTGATTCAGAATTTATGGTGTGGGAATTTGGAAATCTGTATTCATTATTAGTTAAATTTGGCAAACACTGCTTTAGAGGAAGTTAATACAAGAACCAACATAACACTAGTCATGTGTGTGTGTGTATGTGTATGTAGTACTACTTTATAGAAAGTAACATTTGTTTATTCTAAACATTTCCCTAAAAAGGCACAAAACTGCAAGAGCAATCTAGTTCATGTTCAGTTTATTTCAGTTATTTTCCTGGTAAGTATAACAATGGCTCCGGTTTTTCATTTTTATTTTATTTTTTTTTGTCAGAAGTGCATCCATGTTGGAGTGAGACTAGTAGCTTCTTATTAGCAAAACAGAATGTGTTAGTCTCTATAGACTAAGCAAGTTCTAAAATTTTATCTTCCTCTGGTACGTGAGAAGGGATAATTTAAAATGTGCTTTTTACTTATCTCCATTAAAATAGGCAACATGAAGGGAGTTTCACATGTCTGATTTTCTCTGTTACTAAATATAATAGAAATTGTTTAAAGCAAAAACAAAAAACAACTCGGCCAGTTCCATCCAGTAATTTCAGAATGTGTTCTTAGAGATAAAAAAACTATATATTAAGAGGATTTCATTTTAATTGTATATGTAACAACTACACGAATACATTTTCTTTTGAAAATTAGACTATTTTGCATATGCAGCTTTTCTGTTTGGGAACTTTTACTCTCTGGAAGGTGGTATATGTTTAACAGCAAGATATCCTTTTTTTTTTTTCCAGTAGGAAGATAGGTTCAAAGAGATTTAGCAACTTGCTTGGAGGCGCACATCAGTTGATAGAAAAATCAGAAGTAAGGGAGCGATTCCTCACTGACCGCCTGGTCTCTTGTGGAAATGTGTTTGTAGCCATTGCTCTTTCTGAGACAGCTCAGCTCTCGAGAAATCTACCTTTCTTGCTTTGTCGTCCACAGTCTCTCTTCCTTTCTGCATCGCAGGTGTCAAAACCGCTTGTGAGGATGATTAGTCAAAATAAATGCCTTTTCTCCTACATGTTCATCTTTACAGAGCTTTCCACAGGAGCCAACCTGAGGGGCAGATGCTCCACGGCACCAGCCTCATCTCTCCCTCCTCCCATGACCACCTGCTTCCTGCCTCAGCACTTGGATCCACCTCAGAGCGCAGCTGCTTTCTCTGTCCCAGGCCCCATGGCCCCCTCAGTCACGGCACAAGTGCTGTGTGAGCAGTGACCCTTGTGGCTTCCCTGTCATCGTCCAGCTGCCTTCAGCCTGAGCACTGACTTTAACAGATTCCCCTCACATTTCTGCTGTCAGCCTGATGCCAGACCTCACACCTTCCCTCCTCCTTTTCACTGGCCTCCTGTCTCTGTTAGGAGCTTCAGAGATTCTCTAACACACCCCATCTGTCCACTCACACCTCCCAGTTTAATGGCCACCCACCTCCTTGGCCTGTGCCTACTCTCATCTCCAAGGAGAGATACAGTTCTCCGAACAGGAGGAAATGAAATGTCGAGGCCTTCTCTAACATGTAGTTGACAGTGTTGTTCAACTGAGCTTCAAATCAATTTAAATTTTGTGAAAAGAAGCATTACAAATATGCCTACATCATACATAAGTCTGATGCAGAGGTTATCTCGGAGCAGGCCTAGAAGACAGGCTTAATAAGAGAGAAGTAGCGCGATTGCTGTAGATAAAGCACTACAATAAGAACTGAAATATGCCAGTGTGCTGGAGCTCTAATTTCTGCCTACCTTGAGCAACAAGGTTTCTGGTCTTGGGAAGTCGCTGGGATGATCCAGGTCTCAAATGCCTCATGAATAAAATGTAAATTGTAAAATTGTGTCTGCCTAAGGACCATGGCCTTGGCCAGGTAAAAGTTTAAACTAAGTTCACTTCATTATAAAAGTAAGGTAAAAATATTTAACAAAATTTGACAATATTTAGTTCTGTTAAAAAGAGAACAGAATTTTATGTTATGGTAGGAGTGTGGAAACAGTATTTGAAAATATATAAAACAGCAAGCAAATGTCTTTTAATAAGAATGTTTACATTTTTAAGTATTTCTTCTTGTAGGTACACATAGACATATATTCTCTCTCTCTCTTCTTTTTCCCTCTCCCTCTCAAGTGCATAAAATTGTGTACTTCTACTTACCCTTACTTTTTCACTTAAATTTATGTTATAACTTAGATCATAATTTAACTTATGTTTTTGCGATATGCGGTCCTCTCACTGTTGCGGCCTCTCCCATTGTGGAGCACAGGCTCTGGACACGCAGGCTCAGCGGCCATGGCTCACGGGCCCAGCCACTCCACGGCATGTGGGATCTTCCCAGACCGGGGCATGAACCCGTGTCCACTGCATCGGCAGGCGGACTCTCAACCACTGCTCCACCAGGGAATCCCTTTTACTATGATTTTTGAAGTTAGAGAATGTGAACATGTTTACAATTCTTGATACATATTACCAACTTTCTTTCCCAAATCAGCATTGAATCTTGTCATTTAAATTTTCCAATGCAATAGAAGGAAACAACTCCTCCTTGTTTTATTAATTTCTATTTCTTTGGTTGTAGTAAGGATGAATATTTTTCTCATTGTGTTTGCCTCTAGTTGTATATATTTGTAGTTCATAAATTGCCCAATTCCTTCTGTCTGTAAGAATTTTGATGAGGGATCTTATGAGGGAAGATTTGGCACATGGAGCTCTGCCCTAGTCTTTATTGGTAAATATCTCACTGTTGGTTAATATTTAGCTCATTAGATTGGGTTTTCCACACCTGAGGCACTTATATCTAATTCCAGTATTATTGACTATGGCAGGATCTAGTCTTCCTTTTTTTGTAAATTTTTTAATGGAAATATCACCTCAAACTCTGATACACGTTTGGTTTTAATGTATCAGTTAAAGTTGAAGAGAGCAGATAACAGGGTGACAATGCATTCGGTCATTTTGTTTATATCCACCTTACATTTTGGACTAGATTCAAACTTTTTATTAATTTTTAATCAAAGATATATGTTTTCACCCATCCTATGGCAATCAATTTTTGCTGCAGTCCACTAGCAAGAAAGCTATTATCTAAATTTCTTGTTATTTTTTTCCCTCTTGCCAAACTTCTCAGGAACAGTATTAGATCTGTGATTTAAGGACTCATTATGTTAACACACTATTCTTATCACATGTTTTTCTGTGTTGTATTGATTCCAAAAGAGTTTAAATCATCTGCAAAAAAAAGGGTGGGTAAGTTTTTTAAAGTTTTTATTTTCGTGAATTATGCTAACATTTACTTCAAAAACAAAGGAGTATGTTTTCAAGCGCTGCTTTTAATCATGTAGCTCTCTTAGCATGTGGACTATTAACCTACAGCCTTCTCTAAGGATGCATTTTTGAATGCTTCCAAGAAATGCTGGACACAGTTCTCTCAGAAAGGCAACCTGCTCCTATTCCATCACGTCAACTGCATCTGCTCCAGACACATGCTCCGTGAACTTGGACTGCTGGTGTCAGGAGAAAATCGCCACAGCCACGTGCTGTGATGCTTTCCCTGGAAACACATATTTGTGAATATTCTGCAAGAGCCAAACAAAAGGGGATAGCAATATAGAAAAACAAGCACATGCCTATAAATCCAGTCTAGGCCTTAAGAAGATTCCCTGATTTTTTGCTAGAGAATTGGATGCAGATAGAGAATATTGATAAGGCTGAGGGATAGAACAAAACACCAAAGAAAGGAATTTGAATTCTTTAGTCTAAGGAGAAGGTTGGAAGGTTAAAGACTGTCTTTATTAATGACATTCAAGTTATATAGAAGTTTTGTAATTGAGTCAAAATGAATTAACCTTTCTCAAAGGCAATTTTGATTTCTGTTCCAGTGCCTTTAAATAAGAGAAAAAGGGGGAAGGGTAGCGGAGCAGGGGATGATAGAATGTCTGTGAGCTTGGGCAGCTTTCCCAGAATTTCCTTTATCTCACCTCCTGATAGGGTGCTCAGGATTCCTCAATCTAACTCTTTTCCCCTGTTCTTTCCTTTCTATCTATCCTTTCACCATTTCAATCTGGAATGAAACACTGTCCTGCCAAAACTGCTCCACGTGTACTACCGCAAAGAGATCTTCAGGGATTGGTACCACTGCCTTCTGATATTAGAGTGAGAAAATCAGCTTGTCAGAAGATACCAAGCAGGATTTTAATTTGGTGTAAAGCAGAAATTTCTGATAGTGATGATTATTGAACACGAGAGACCCGTTGGGAAAGGGAGCTATGCATTCTCTTTCCTTGTATAGGGGTAGCTTGCTTTACCAGTGTAGAGAAAGTTGACTTGAAAAGCAAGAAAGGCCCCGAATGGCTTGTCAAACTTTTCACTCCAGTTTATAGTATCCAAACAGTATAAACACCATCTCTCTAGTCTAGACTATTTGTAGTGCTCTATTAATTCTGGAAAATACTGTGTTGTAAGATCTTCACCGATTTTGGTTTTTGGCTTGCCATTTTTAATTTAAAATAGAATGAGGGATTCGTTATTGTTACTCATCAAGATTATATTCTGAATGATCAAAATATGCTTAAAAAGTAATAAGAGTTTTTGTTTGTTTTTGGAAAATAAATGCAAGGTTACCTTTCTCAGTTTTCTTAATAGTCACCCTAAGGTTTTTATTCGTAATCAGTACCAGGTAATTACTAAATGAAGTAATTTGGATTTAAGGTAAATGAAATCTGTGTTTAATACATATGACATTAGATGCTTTTGATATTTTTGATCCCTAGTCATAGAATTATGCAGTGTTTACTATTGTCACTCCAGGGATCATCTTAAAAATCTGTTAATCAGGCAGAGCTAAATTTAGTAGTTATATAGCAGTCAGCGAGAACAGCATCTTGACAGAGACTTAGTAGTATCTCAAAATAGGATATAAGAGGAAGATATTTAGAGTTTGAGGGCCTGGGCTGGGTGATATTGAGGCAGGTCTTGGAAGACGGAATTTATAGGGATTGGTCAAAGTTTAGGATATAATTGCTTTGGATTGGTGTATAATGTGAGGTGAGGTTCTTCAAGAGAGAATTGATGAACAAGCTGTTAAGTAAACTCTTTTGTTAATATAGTCTTATCTTGTAGTAGCAGATATTTTATGGAGCAAGAAGCTAAGTTATTTTACTTGGTCCCAGCATTGTTTAACACAGGGACAGGAAAGTATACCTAGCCTCAGCATTAATATAGCACAAGGAATTATGTTGCTTTTAATTGCTTAATTTTGAATTTAATCTCTCAAATTGTAGTAATAAAATAGAGGGCTAAATTTCTTAATTATCATTTATTAAAAACAGTTGAAAACTCAATTTAAAGATTTCTCATTTTCCCTTTATAATAAAATAACAGATTAGCTCTTCATATTTTCTTTATCCAATATTAGTGATTCTACTAGGTTTCTAGCTAATATAAGATCTTAAATCACAGTGTAAATTTTTAATACATGAATTCTATATTTAATCGTGCTCAAACAAAACACCAACCTTTTAGAAGTTTGCACATCCCAAGTTGATTTTATAGGGTATTCATTAAGACCATGATTTTAAATAATGTAAGAGCTAAAGATAAAGCTAGGCAAGGAAATATGCTTATAGAAAAGTTACTAGAAAATGATTTTTTAATTAAAATAACATATTTTTTTCATATGTTACTGGAAAGAGAGCAGAATGTAAAATAAAACCTAAAAGTCTAAAATACCAACTTGTTAATTGACATAATCCTTTTGTATAAAACATCATGGACCACAAATATCGTGAATTAATATTAATAGAAAAAAACCCTAACTGTTCAAAAATAATGGAATGAATAAATGAATGATTAAGCAGGCATGTAGCCATTACAATAATGTTTATGAATTTTTTTTTATATTTAAATGCAATTATATATTACACATACATAATTGATCATACAGGTCATGTGTGACATAATTTTATGCAGTGTTTCACAGAACTAACCCCCGAGGTTTTTTTGTTTTGTTTTTGTTTTTTAATAATTCTACAGCATTCCTATTGATTGATTGATTGATTGGCTGTGTTGGGTCTTCATTTCTGTGCGAGGGCTTTCTCTAGTTGCGGCGAGTGGGGGCCACTCTTCATCGCGGTATGCGGGCCTCTCACTATCGCGGCCTCTCTTGTTGCGGAGCACAGGCTCCAGACGCACAGGCTCAGCGGCCATGGCAACCCGTGTCCCTTGCACCAGCAGGCAGATTCTCAACCACTGCGCCACCAGGGAAGCCCTATGAAACTTTTTGAATTGGAGAAAATTTCATAAAGAATAAGTTAAGTGTAATAAAAGCAGTAAAAAAAAAAAATCACAGTTATAGTATGTATAATCTTGTGGCAGACATTATTAGTTGCTTGCCTAATATCTAGTTTATTCCATTTTCTTTACACCGATTTGTTAGAGGGAAGATGCCCAGCTAAATATTATCCTGCCCCAAATCTCTTTAAGGTAGAGGTGGCCAAATGATATTTTACTTGGAATTATGGGAAACTTGCTTTACTTCCATAAACATTGTCCTGTCCTCTTTGATGCTTCTCCTACTTCCTGCGTGGAATGCAGGGAACAGTCATCTTGCTGTTATGAGATTACCATGGAGATAGAGCTGCAAGCTAAGGATGGAGAAGTAGAAACAGAGAAGGGTCATGGTCCCTGGAGGCACTGTGACAGCTCTGGACTACCTGTATCTGTACTGCTTGTTATGCCAAAACAAAACAGAACAATAACGAAAAACTTGGAAAAATTAGGAAAAGCATCTTCCCCTTTTAATCCACTGTAATCAGCTTCCACTGCATGCTGCTGAGCACAATCCTTACAGATACAGATCCTAATTATTTAATTAATTAATTGAGAGAAAACACACCAACTATTAATTTTAGTAATTTCTGCATGTCGTGATTATAGAAAATTTGAAAAATTGTGTCTGTGTGACACATTTTAAGCATGTACAGTGATACTATCTATTTTATAATCAGAAATTTATGTATAATAAAAGCAAATATATATTTATTTAAGGAGTAGATTTATACAGTTACAAAGTTAATATGCCTACATATTTTTGTGACACCGACCAGATATGCATGATAAAGGCATTAGAGAGCATGATATAAACAGAAGAAAAGTCTGCTAGGATACTAATATGCTTTTTGCTTTTTGGGCAGATTGAGAATCTGCCCAAACAAGTCTAACAGTGTATAAATAAAGACAATTCAACTAATTTAAGCAGAGAAGCTATCAAATTTCTGTTTCTTTCAAAGGTTGTTTATGAATTTCTTGAATTTGTTAGAGAGGCTCATAGTGCAATCTGTTTAGTAACTCTCAAGGACAATTAATAAATGCTCCTAAGTGTGTGTGAGTGTGGTAACAAAGTGAGTGGAAAGAGGGTTATTATTCTGATCAGCCCTTCACAGAAGTGATTCACAAAATTGTCCAAAGCGTTACTAGTGTTTCTTTGAACAGTTTTCTCTATTTGGCTCATGATTAGTCTCTTGAAGTGTTAATATTTATAAAATGAAACGTGCTTTTGTTTTTGCCATGAATTGGTTGTTTTAATGAGAACCTCTGTTAGTCATCCCCACCACTCTGGTGAGGATCTCTTTATTTTTATTCCCATCTCTCTTGCTTCTTTGCCTTTTCCCCATGACCACTTGAGAGCAAGACAAATAATTGGATTTTATTGTTCTACTGAAATGAACACGTTTTGTTCCTCTATGCCAAAAATGTTTGAGGACCTTATAATCCTAAGTGTATGATCTTCAAAACTGAGGTAAAAGAAGGTCATCTAATAAACTGTGCTTGTGGAAATTTATTTTTTTCCATAAATCATTCAACAACACTGGCTGCACCTCTGTGGATTTCACATCAGTCCATCAGCACTTGTAGCAGGTTAATACAATCAAATTCAAGATTTCTTTTTGTAAGTGTTCCGTGTAATTCTAAAGGCCAGACCAACAGGGGACCAATGTTTTCTAGAAATGTTAACACTAGAGGAGTGCTTACTGCTCACTTAGTCTACTCCTTTTATTTTATGAATGAGAAAACTAAATGACTCTAAGTCCCAAACAAACTGTAGTGCTCTGATTTTCTTCAACATTTCAATTTCTGTCTCCCCTCAGGACCTGAACACATGGTGTTGCCCTTTCCTGGACACATCCCAACTTGCTTAAATAACTGTAGACTTAACCCTTCCTCCAGGAAGCTTTTTCCATGGCTCTAATACACAGCAAAATCACTTGCATACAGTAGGTGCTCAAACTTATTTATATGTTGAGTGAATGACTTGATAAAGTTAACAAACAAAATGTGTGATTTCATACATCTAAAAATAAAAAGCTTTTTTATTTTGGGAGTATTAATTATAGATATAGAAAAGCCATAATTGTTTCAGTTTCACAAGAAATAGAGGTTTCTTTTGATTGCATGTAGCTAGAAAAACAATAGTAGACTAATTCCATTCTAAAATATAGTATTCAAATTTCCCATGAAACACTGCAGTTCTGTGTAATAACAGTTTACATTTGTCCAGAAAAATTGGTAACTTACTGTACTCACACAATGGAATTCTAAGCTACAATGAGGATAAATGAACTCTACCCACATGCGACAATATGGATAAATCTCACAAAAATCATCCTGAGTGAACAAAGCAAGGAACTAAAATGTACATACTTACATTTTCCAGTTACATCATGTTCAAAAATAAATAAAACTAATCAGGGCTGTTGAAAGTCTGAATGGTCGTTACCCTTTGGGGAATGGTGACTGAAAGGGATGAGGGATTTCTGTTGTGCTGATCCTGTCTGTTAAGCTTCTTGTTATGGGTCAGGGTTTTGTAGGCAGGTATTCATCTTGAATAAATTTATTGCAGTATGCAATTACAGTTTTTTAACTTTCTTGTACATACCTTTACTTCAATAGAAATACACATTTGCCCCTGCCTCCCACATACCCCAAACTACTCAAAGTTAAGAACCCAGGCAGTAGAACCGACCAGTAAAATAATGAGTTGTAATTCACACTTACACCCATACACACCCTTTTATCCTCATTGCCATTGTTGTATCACCAGCTAATTTATTTTCTCTTTACCGTGTAGTTTGTTCCAGGCCATATAAATTAAAACATTGTAAGATGACTAGACCCAATCAATATCAAGTTAGATGTGAACGTTTCCATGGATCTCGTGTTGCTCAAGCAACTCTACCCAACTCTAGATGTCTTACTCTACTGTCCCTGTCATTTCCATATAAAGTAGAGATATTCAACTGTGGGTTCTTTTAAATAGACCATACTCACTGTGAGTAACACCTCAGTAATAATAACAAGCTATGTGGTTGTCCGTGTTTTAGCTAATTTATAAAATTGGAGTACATCCAATTTATCAGATGCCTCTGATGCCGTAGCCCCCAGGGCCTTGACCCACCTGAGTTTACCTATAGTTGTGGATAGTTTACTGTGAACTGACAGCTTCTCACATCACAGGCATGTTTGTCACTCTTCTCTGATAAAGGATTTGTGTGGCATTGTAGGAATTTTGAAGGAGTTAACATACCTGGGGGCAATCCTCAATGCCTGGGGGATGGGACTCTGTAGATAAATTCTCCAGTCTCCACAGCTACGCTGACTGTTGCCCTGTGAGACGGAGTTCCAACTGATGCACACTTTACTGGTTTTTCTACCTACCATGCCCCTTTCTCCTGTGTATATTCCTGAATCACTTCCTAAACAGACTGCATACACCAAAGCTCTTGCCACAGCAACTGCTTTGGGGGGGGGGCACAAGTACACCCTCCTTTTATTATGGCATCCGCTTTATCATTTGGGAATTTTTAAATTATGAATTTGTCTTTCCTTTTCCATTATCCTCTGAAGTTCAGGGACATAGTTTCACCAGACTTGGAAATCTTAAGACAGCATTCTTCCATTCTACCTCCTTTCAGCATTTTTTAGGAAGGTACAATCCGATGCCATAGACAGAATGCATAAATTTGGGGCACACTTCCTCCTTTCGATTTTTTTCTCACTCTTCTTCCAGGGAAAATATCTGAAAATAAATTATTAGTGACTTTCCTCAATGTGAAGATGTTTTGCCAGTAGCGTGTAGAACAATGCTAGGGATGACGCCTTAATGAATTATCAGCCATTACCTCTCAGCCACACACAGATGTCTTCAACTTCATTTAAAGGTCTTGAAAGAAGGACCTAACCAATAACTCATCCATAGCAGAGTCTCCCACTACTTCTCCCTTCTGCTTTTCAACCTGTGTAAGCCCTCTGTTTAAAACCACTATATTCATCTGCTAGGACTGCCATAACAAAATACCACAGGCTTGGTGGCTTAAACAACAAAATTTATTTTGTCACAATTTTAGAGGCTAGAAGTCCAAAATCAAGGTGTCAGCAGTGTTGGTTTCTCCCGATGCCTCTCTTCTTGCCTGGCAGATGGCTGCTTTCTTGCTGTGTCCTACATGGTGGTTCCTCTGTCTGTATATCCCAGTTTGTCCTAATTTCCTCCTCTTATAAGGACAGCAGTCAGATTGGATTAGTCCTCATTTTAACTTAATTACCTCTTTACCTATCTCCAAATACAGTCTCTCACACTGAGGTACTGGGGGTTAGGGCTTCAACATATGAATTTTGAGAGAACATAATTCAGTACCTTAGTAGCCATATTGGCTCTAGAAAACACAGCAATAAAACCCAATGACAGAAAACAAGGAGGAAAGCCGGCCACTGGTGTGGCTGAGCACACAGGAATGAAATGGAAGGCTCTGTCCAGGCTGGCTATATATAGAGATGAGGAAAGGAAGGCAAAACAGAAGTCCTCATCAACAATGAGGACTGTGACTTTGCTGGAGTTAGAGGCCACCTCTGCTATCTTCCTTTTCTTCTTGTCTGATGAAAGGTATACCAATTTAATCAGGAAGAACACTGTCCTTCACGTTACAAGGTACTCATTTGTTTTGCAGACTGGGATTGCAGAAAGAGTAGAAGTTTTAGAGACATACTCTCCAGAGATATTGTGTTTCATATGTCAGTCAGCTTTGCTATTGTACCTGCCCTGTTCCTTAATCTCACGAATCTCTTGATTCCTTATCTATGAACTGAGGATAATATCTCTTTTGAAAAGATTTGTGTAAGATATAAATGAGACAATGCATATATATTTCCACATACATACTAGACCCTAATAGATGCTCAACCAATTTTTATCTGTATGTTCACATTGTCTTACAAGTCCTGAGAAAATACTTCAAAAGCCATGTAAATTTTGAAATGGTGAACAAGGCTGAAGCAATAGGAAGCTCCTTGGGAGGCCAGGGGCATGAGAAACCTCAGGAGCTTGGCAGTGGAAAATATTCAGAAACCAAAGGATAGATAGACAGAGATTAAACAGAAATTTTAGCTTTTCCCCCTATTCTTGGCTAGTGTGTTGGGCATGTGGAAAGACATTGGCACAAAAGACATTGTTTATAGAACCAAATAATGGCAGCTAATCAGGCTCCAAAAGATTAATCAAAGGAATTCTTGCTCATCCTCAGACAACACTAGTTTGTCCATTGCTCTGTACACCAGCCTGATGTTATGCAGTAAATTGGAAGGTCAAAATAAGCATCTTTTCATGGAATTTTGTACTTGTTTGTTGATGCTTCTAGTTGCTTGCTTTCTGTACTTTTCCAGGCATTTGCCTAATGGATTTGGAGTATTGACAGTAGTAGAGCCATGGATTTGAGCTGTGCAGAGTAAATACCTAAATATTTGTTCTGTGCACACACTAAGAAAGTAAATGTGGGTGTCTTTTAAAATCATGAACAGCTACAGTAGAGCAACTCAGGTTCAGGCAGAGACTAAATCATCCTCTAAAATAGCAGAACAAATAGGCACAGAGCTTACGGGTGCTTGGCCATTTTCGCATTGACTACTGCCATATAATTCCCCAAAGATTGCTCCATCAGTTTTGTGTGCATTCAAAGCTAGTTACCCTTTCCTAGCCTAGAAATACTTCGAACAATATAATTTAACTCAGTAGATAAACCTCTGAAAATTTATATTTTTCTCAAGTTTTATTGTTAATTGTCCAATACCTAGCAATTTAGGGCATGCTAAATAATGTTCAAAAGCTGAATGGTTTCCTTTTCATTTCTTTTTGCTTGTGCCTCATTAAATTATAGTGTAGGAGAAACTGCAACATAATAAAGGCACACAAAGATTTATTGGAAAATCATAAGGAAGAAAGATGAGATGACGACTATAAAAGACTGGGGAAGATGATAACATGGACAATGTAGATAGAAAAAAGAGTGAAAAGGGAGATTATCACACTATTAGAGTTCCTTTTCTTTGTGATCACTGCCAGCTTCTCTTGAAGTAGCTGGCTTCACAATAGCATATATACCTTTGAGGATATATTCATACATGACTTCTGCCCTGAATTTCTGCTCATTCATTTAACCAGGCACATTTTATTTAAATCATGTTGCTCATTAAAAAAAAAAAAATAAAAAGACATTTATATGTACCTAGAAAGTCATGGCACATGGAACTAACGACTTTGTATGCAAGCTCTATCCACCTCACCAGGATTATCACTGTTCTAGTGACAGAGGGGAAAAGAGGAAGAACCCTGCAAATTAATAATAAGACCTCACATTTAGAAAAATCTTTTACACTTTATGTTTTACTTTAATAGATTTTGGCCAAAGGAATTCATTATTTAATAAACCAATATACTTATTAATATTACTAACAGTGACAGTACACCCTTCTCCATAAAATCACAAATAGCAGACTCAGGAATTTTAAATTTCTGTGTTCAGAGTGCATGAATTTGACCTTGGAAAGTCCAAAAATATGCTTGTGATGCACCCCTTCAGACTGAATAAGTAGCATGAATTCAACACGTAGTGTCCTAACTTAAAAGCACACTTTATAATTTCACAAAATAATGTTATGGTTCAGGTATAACATCACAATATCTATCTATCCATCTATCTTTTATATTAAAATACAGTTATCTACTTGAATATTGACACACCTGTCTGATTTTTTCCTGATGGTGACACATTCAAAAACATGCATGAGGGGTGTTACTCTATATTGTTGTTTTAAAGTTTTCCTTACCCATTAAGGGCAGTATTTTTAAGTACGCAGAATGCTTCAAGGATTGGTGATAAAATGCTTGACAGCTATTAAGAGTCAAGCAAACCGTATTTTTTCTTTCAGAAAGAAACCTGAACACCAGGGATCCTTCTCCTATTGCTACTGTCTTTTGGTGATTTAAGTAGCCTGCCACCACAAGAGAGAGCTGACATTGTTGGACTGTGGCTCTTTCATGCTCTTTCATTTATTTTTAAAAATTTTTTGACAAGTAATGTTCAGAATTCCCTTTTTGCTGTTGCCTAGGTGAGGCTCTCTAAATAGCAGCAAAAAAAAAAAAAAAAAAAAAAAAACCTGAGACATAGGAGAGTTTTGATTATTTTTTCTGACTGTTGGCTTCTTCTTAACAAAGGGTGTTTAGTGGAGGAAGATTAGAATTTAAATAAAAGAAAAACTCTCTTTGTTAAGTTTTCTTTTAAAATGAAATTATTTATAGTTTATTTAGATGGTATTTATTTTATACCTTAGATCACATGAGAATTTAGTCATGAATATATCCCATCAGTTTATTGGTTTACAAACTTTTTAAAAAAGTAATAGGATTGCCAAGTTATCTTGATCATCATAAGCAAGTCAGGAATAGAGATGAGTATAAAGTTATTTTACTCATTCATTTTTGTTCTCCTTCCCTGGCATAAATATGAAGATGAGAAGTAATCACACAAATTTACACTTTGCATTTGTGTTTGTTTTAAAACATAGGCCATAGTTTATGTTTTTGACATAGACCATAGTTACTTCAGAGTCAAATAGTTCTATTGCAAGCTAAGTGTTACCTTAGGCCACGAGATAGTCTGTTTAAATATATACAATTTATGAATGTAGTTTCTCTTTTTCCACCTCTCTAAATGTATGAATTGCCTAAGTGTCTGCCCTTAAGTCTTTGTCTTTTCTCTCTACACTCTATCTTTTTGCAATCCAGTCCACTCTCATATATTCAACAATAAAAACAACTGTCATAATTCCTAGGACCTTCTGATTTCCTTCACTGGTTGCCTAGGAGGAAAGCAGGCAGTGTCTCTGAAACAGCTGAGCAGAATATTACTATGTATGACAGGACCTCTGATCCTAAACAGAGTTCCTTTGTCTGGAACTCACCAGAAATTTGTCATTGCCAATGCTGCAAAACATTCCACTATCTACCTATCTTTTGTATGATAAATATATGTGATAATCTAAAACATCTCCATGATGCTTATATCCAAAAGAAGGGGCTGTGCAAGCATAAACATCAAGAAGGTGAAAACTTCTACAAAGAAAAGGGAATAAGAACTTTCAGATTATCCCAGGGCAGATCAGAAAAACATGGCTTCATAATTTTGCAAAAAATCAGAGCTGTCCCTCAGAACCAAGGCTACTCGCTTTTGTGTTCTCTCTCACAAATGGTGTTGATCCTAACAAATTGGTGTTCTAAAGTATTTCACTCTAAATAACTAAAATCTCAAAAATATTTTTAGAAAGTATATGATTTTACCATACCCCTACCACTGTCATACAACACATCTGACTCATATGTTCATAAATATTGCATAAGATAAATTCTAAAATTAGAACTCATCCTTCTTTTTGTGGGTTAGAATTAAACTTCCTCAATCAGAAATAAGTCAACCAAGGAATGTCATAATTAAAAACATGTGAATTAATCATTTTGCTGTTTGAGGAATTATACTGAACAGAAGGAAAGAGATGTAAGAATTAGTTTGAGGATACTAACTGAAAGAAGGGTAAGTTCCACTTTATATTGTGCCTCTTAACTGTTGTGGCAGATTATATTTTTAAAAAATAACTGTAATACCATCTCCCACCCAACGTGTTCTTACAAGGTGATCTGCTCCTCCTCTCGCTTAGAATCATGGTCTTTTTTTTTACCTTGCATCTGTACAGAGGATTATGATTGGTCTGACCAGTAGGGTACAGCAGGAATCATGCTATATGACTTATAAAGATAGGTAATAAAATAAAAGATCCACATGATTCTCCTTTAGGAAACTTGCCTTGGGAAACAAGCCACTACACTGTGAGGAAGCCCAAGCTAGACCATAAGGAAAGGTCACAGAGAGGAACTGAGGACCCAGGCCAATAGCCGCCATCACCTGTCAAATGTATGATTGAACACATCTTAAGATGAGCCAGGTCCCAGCTCTTAAGTCTTCTAGTCAAGGCCTCAGGAAATACAGAACAAAGACAAGACAGCCATCCTATATTCTGTCTGATTTCCTGGCCCTAAGAATTCATGAGCACAATAAGTTGTGCTTCTATGCCATTAAGTATTAAGGTAATTTGTTATACAGCCATAGTGATTGGAACACCTGCCTCCTCTTAAATGAATAAAGCATTAGGAGCAGTGATGAGAGTCAAGTCATTGATTGATTTTTCAGTTAAATTGACTAAATGTACATTTAGAATCATGTGCCAGATGTTTTAGTTGATGATACATACATGTATTATTAATAAGCTTTTAAACTGAAACAAAACAAAAATCGATGAAAACTCTACTATTTGTATTTACATTTCTATGATTGTAAGTGTGTGAGTGTGTGGTCACATTGCCATCCATAAGGAACCACATGATGGTGTAGGTTCCTTGACCCACACTGTGTCAAATCTTTGTCTAGACCACTGAGTCCCTTCATATGCTCTTGCTCTTGTCACAATACATCACTCTTGGTCATGTGCAAAAAACACTGGGCCACTTCCTACACTTGCTCACAGAATGTGGGTACTCTCTGAGAAGCTATTCCCAGGGAACACCTGTTATAAAACTCTGAAGCTAAGGGATACTTTGTATTATCTCTGTGGCAGTGGTTAAGAATATATAGCAAGGACTACATTTTCAATTGTTAATGAGCTATATGATGTAATTTCTGTCTATAAGAAATTATGGGGGAAAAGTATTTGAAATGTTTGATGTACTCAAATTGAATTTTGGGAAAGAATAGGATAAATACTATTAGGATAATTAAGGAGGAGATATACAAAAATTTGACTCATAGTAGAATGTAGTTTTAGAATAAAATTGTAGAAAAAATACTGTAATTGTTGATGTGTACTTTAAACAAATTGAAGTCAATTGGAAATGTGAACTTCTTTAGTTGCTTATAGCATAATCCAAAATAGTTTTGTAGGGAGATTTTTTTTTTTTTTTTTTTGCACAACTAGATTTCCCTCTAGGACTATGTTAATTGGAATCTGTCTTTTAATTAGTCAGGTAGCAATAACAACAAATGCTCTTTTTTTTTCTTTTTTCTTGAGGAATAAGAACCTGTGTGCTAACATTTCCACTGAAATATGTTAATATTTTTCTCACATAATTCCTGAAATATGATATCATTGAAGGAACAAGTAGCTCAAATTTTAATACTAAGTTTCAAGACATATTTTACATATGATTGAAAACTGGGTCTGAATGTATATGCTCTAAAGATAACTTATTGGAAGAATGATGTCATAATTAGGAAAGAGCAGAAATTAATCTTGATGACAACTTTACTAAGAACACAATTCTCTGCATATGATCTGTTTTAAATTTCCTTTATTCAGAAAAATAATAGAACATTTTAGTTAATTTTCAAAACTTTGACAAAGGTAAAATTAACTCATAATGAAAACTTTAAGTGTCTATTATAACACAAATTTATATATGTATGTGTATATATATATACATACACACAAATAATATTTTGAAGGGTATCTTCAATGTTTTGACCAATTTTAAACAATGTGCCAAAGAGTAGAACTCATAATAGCTTCTTAAAAGTTTATTTCTAGGATTTGCAATAAACATAGATGTATTTATTTTGAGGATTAGATATTTAAATAACTGCAGTTATTTTAATTTCTGATTACACATTCAAACTGTATGAAAACACAAACCATATAAAAAGCATATCCCATCTTATATATTTTTCATTCAACAAATACTATTGGAACAGAGATTCTCACCCTGAGACTGTCAGTTGTCATTTACAGTGATTTACACAGTTTTTCTCCATGTGAGACTAATTCCCATAGAAATGAGAAAGCATTTTCTTTTCATTGTCCAACCCATTTGATATTATACCTTACTTTAAAAAGCTTCCCAGGAAATGTCTGTTATTTTTTATTTCTTATTATTTTTTATTATTGTTTTATTGTAACAATTGGATCATCTTGAAGATCATGAATGATTTGAAGAAACAGTGAAATACTGGATAAATAAGTGTTTTATCGAACCCTTATGTCCCAAGAGTCTAAGGAAGGAAAACAAATCAGAAAAGAATTTACAGGGGAGGAACTTCAAGATAGGGGGGGAACTTCAAGATAACGGAGGACTAAGACGTGGAGATCACCTTCCTCCCCACAAATACATCAAAAATACATCTACATGTGGAACAACTCCTACAGAACACCTACTGAATGCTGGAAGAAGACCTCAGACTTCCCAAAAGGCAAGAAAATCCCCACGTACCTGGGTAGGGCAAAAGAAAAAAGAACAAACAGAGACAAAAGGATAAGGATGGGACCTGCACCAGTGGGGGGGGAGCTGTGAAGGAGGAAAGATTTCCACACACTAGGAAGCCCCTTCACTGGCAGAGATAGGGGGTGGGCGGGGGTGCAACTTCTGAGCAACAGAGGAGAGCACAGGGGTGCAGAGGGCAACGTGGGAAGATCCCACACAGAGGATCAGAGCCAACCAGCACTCACTAGCCTGAGAGGCTTGTCTGCTCACCCACCAGGGTGGGTGGGGTTTGGGAGCAGAGGCTTGAGCTTCAGAGGTCAGACCCCAGAGAGAGGACTGGGGTTGGCTCTGTGAACACAGACTGAAGGGGGCTAGTGCACCACAGCTAGCCAGGAGGGAGTTTGGGAAAAACTCTGGACAGGCCTAAGAGGCAAGAGACCATTGTTTTGGGGTGCGCCAAGGGAGAGGATTCCTTCTCTGTCTGCCTACAGAAGGCAGAGCACTGCCTAAACCAGATCCAGAGATGGGTGTGAGCCATGGCTATCAGCTCGGACGTCAGAGATGTGCATGAAATGCTAACACTGCTGCTACAGTCACCAAGAGTCCTGTGTGCAAGCACAGGTCACTATCCACATGCCCCCAACTACACCCCCGACCACCACCCAAGAGCCTGTGCAGTCCGCCACTGCCAGGGTCCTGTGATCCAGGGACAACTTCCTCAGGAGAACAGATGGCTCACCTCAGGCTGTTGCAGCATGATGCTGGCCTCTGCCGCCGCAGGCTCTCCCCGCATTCCATTTATAACTACTGAACCCCTCCCTACCCCCGGCATGAGTGAGCCAGAGCCCCCTAACCAGCCACTGCTTTAACTCCATCCTCTCTGGGTGGGAACAGAAGCCTGAGGGCAACCTACTCTTAGAGGTGGGGGCAAAACCAAAGCTGAACCCCAGGAGCTTTGCGAACAAAAAGAGGAAAGGGAAATTTCTCCGTGCAGTCTCAGGAGGAGTGGGTTAAATCCACACAATAAACGAGGTACCCTGCATCTGTGGAATACCTGAATAGACAAAGAATCAACCCAAAATTGAGGCAGTGGATTTTGGGAGCAACTGTAGACTTGGGGTTTGCTATCTGTGACTGATTTCTTTCTGATTTTTATATTTATCTTAGTTTAGTTTTTAGGGCTTGTTATCATTGGTGGATTCATTTATTGGTTTCCTTGCTCCTTTTTTTTAATTGCTTTTTATTTTAATATTTTTTATTTTATAATTTTAATTATTTAATTATATATATATATATATTTTTTTTCTTCTCCCTTTTCTTCTGAGCCATATGGCTGACAAGGTCTTGGTTCTCCAGCCTGGTGTCAGGCCTGAGCCTCTGAGGTGGGAGAGACAAGTTCAGGACATTGTACAACCAGAGACCTCCCGGCCCCATGAAATGTCAATTGGCGAGAGCGCTCCCAGAGATCTCCATCTCAACACTAAGACCCAGCTCCAAGCAATGGCCAGAAAGCTCCAGTATTGGATGCCCCATGCCAAACAACTACCAAGAAAGGAACACAAACCCACTTATTAGTAGAGACGCTGCCTAAAATCATGCTAAGTTCACAGACACCCCAAAACGCACCACCGGACGCAACTGTGTCCACCAGAAAGACAAGATCCAGCCTTACCCACCAGAGCACAGTCACAAATCCCCTCCACCAGGAAGCCTACACAAGCCACTGAACTAACCTTACCCACTGGGGCCAGACAAGAAAAACAATGGGAGCTACGAACATGCAGCCTGCAAAACAGAGACCCCAAACACAGTAAATTAAGCAAAATGAGAAGACAGAGAAATATGCAGCAGATGATGAGACAAGGTAAAAACCCACCTGACCAAAGAAATGAAGAGGAAATAGGCAGTCTACCTGAAAAAGAATTCAGAGTAATGATAGTTAAGATAATCCAAATCTTCAAAATAGAATGGAGAAAACAAAAGAAGAGTTTAACAAGGACCTAGAAGAACTAAAGAGCAAACAAACAATGATGAACAACACAGTAAATGAAATTAAAAATTCTCTAGAAGGAATCAATAGCAGAATAACTGAGGCAGAAGAATGCATAAGTGAACTGGAAGATAAAATAGTGGAAATAACTACCGCAGAGCAGAATAAAAAAACAGATGAAAAGAATTGAGGACAGTTTCAAAGACCTCTGGGACAACATTAAATGTACCAACATTCGAATTAGAGGGGTTTCAGAAGAAGAATAAAAAAAGAAAGGGTCTGAGAAAATATTTGCAGAGATTATAGTTGAAAGCTTCCCTAACATGGGAAAGGAAAAAAACACCCAAGTCCAGGAACTGGAGAGAGTCTCATACAGGATAAATCCAAGGAGAAACATGCCAAGACACATATTAATCAAAATATCAAAAATTAAATACAAAGAAAAAATATTAAAAGCAGCAAGGGGAAAGCAACAATTAACATACAAGGGAATCCCCATAAGGTTAACATCTGATCCTTCAGCAGAAACTCTGCAAGCCAGAAGGGAGTGGCAGGACATATTTAAAGTGCTGAAAGGGAAAAAACCTACAATCAAGATTACTCTACCCAGAAAAGTTCACATTCAGGTATGACGAAGAAATTAAAAGCTTTACAGACAAGCAAAAGTTAAGAGAATTCAGCATCACCAAGCCAGCTTTACAACAAATATTAAAGGAACTTCTCTAGGCAGGAAACACAAGAGAAGGAAAAGACCTACAAAAACAAACCCAAAACAATTAAGAATATGGTGATAGGAATATACATCGATAATTACCTTAAATGTAAATGGAATAAATGCTCCAACCAAAAGGCATAGACTAACTGAATGGATACAAAAGCAACACATGAATACATACTGTGTAAAAGAGACACACTTCAGAACTGCGGGTAGATACAGACTGAAAGTAAGGGGATGGAAAAGATATTACATGCAAATGGAAATCGAAAGAAAGCTGAAGTAACAATTCTCACATCAGACAAAATAGACTTTAAAATAAAGACTGTTACAAGAGAAAAAGAAGGACACTACATAATGATCAAGGGATCAATCCAAGAAGAAGATATAGCAATTGTAAATATTTTTGCACTGAACATAGAAGCACCTCAATACATAAGGCACTGCTAATAGCCATAAAAGGGGAAATTGACAGTAACACAATCATAGTAGGGGACTTTAACAACCCACTTTCACCAATGGACAGGTCAACCAAACAGAAAAGTAATAAGGAATTACAAGCTTTAAATGACACATTAAACAAGATGGACTTAATTGATATTCATAGGACATTCCATCCAAAAACAACAAAATACACTCTCTTCTCAGGTGCTCATGGAACATTCTCCAGGGTAGATGATATCTTGGTTCACAAATCAAGCCGTGGTAAATTGAAGAAAACTCAGATTGTATCAAGTATCTTTACTGACCATGATTCTATGAGACTAGATATCAATTACAGCAAAAAAGCTGTAAAAAAATACAAATACATGGAGGCTAAATAATACACTACTAAATAACTGAGAGATCACTGAAGAAATCAAAGAGCTAAGCAAAAAATACCTAGAAACAAATGACAATGAAAACACAATGACCAAAAACCTATGGGATGCAGCAAAAGCAGTTCTAGGGGGGAAGTTTATAGCAATACAATGCTACCTCAAGAAACAAGAAAAATCTCAAACACCCTAACCTTACACCTAAAGCAATTAGAGAAAGAAGAACAAAAAAAAATCCAAAGTTAGCAGAAGGAAAGAAATCATAAAGAGCAGATCAGAAATAAATGAAAAATAAATGAAGGAAATAATAGCAAAGATCAATAAAACTAAAAGCTAATTCTTTCAGAAGATAAACACAATGGATAAACCACTAGCCAGACTCATCAAGAAAAAAAAGGGAGAAGACTCAAATCAACAGAATTAGAAATGAAAAAGGAGAAGTAACAACTGACACTGCAGAAATACAAAGTATCATGAGAGATTGCTACAAGCAACTCTATGCCAATAAAGTGGACAACCTGGAAGAAATGGATGAATTCTTAGAAATGCAAAACCTTCTGAGACTGAACCAGGAAGAAATAGAAAATATGAATGGACCAATCACAAGCACTGAAATTGAAACTGTGATTAACAACCTTCCAACAAATGAAAGTTCAGGACCAGATGGCTTCACAGGTGAATTCTATCAAACATTTAGAGAAGAGCTAACACCTATCCTTCTCAAACTCTTCCAAAATATAGCAGAGGAAGGAATACTCCCAAACTCATTCTATGAGGCCACCATCACCCTGATACCAAAACCAGACAAAGATGTCACAAAAAAAGAAAACTACAGACCAATATCACTGATGAACATAGATGCAAAAATCCTCAACAAAATACTAGCAAACAGAATCCAACAGCATATTAAAAGGATCATACACCATGATCAAGTGGGGTTTATCCCAAGAATGCAAGGAATCTTCAATATACGCAAATCAATCAATGTGATACACCATATTAACAAACTGAAGGGTAAAAACTATATGGTCATCTCAATAGATGCAGAAGAAGCTTTCGACAAAATCAACCCCCATTTATGATAAAAACACTCCACAAAGTAGGCATAGATGGAACTTACCTGAGCATAATAAAGGCCATATATGACAGACCCACAGCCAACATCATTCTCAATGGTGGAAAACTGAAACCATTTCCTCTAAAACCAGGTACAAGATAAGGATACCCACTCTTGCCACTGATATTCAGCATAGTTTTGGAAATTTTAGCCACAGCAGTCAAAGAAGAAAAAGAAATAAAAGGAATCCAAATAGGAAAAGAATAAGTAAACCTGTCACTTTTGCAGATGACATGATACTATACATAGAGAATCCTATAGATGCTACCAGAAATCTACTAGAGCTAATCAATGAATTTGGTAAAGTAGCATGATACAAAATTAATGCACAGAAATCTTTTGCATTCCTATACACTAATGATGAAAAGTCTGAAAGAGAAATTAAGGAAACACTCCCATTTACCATTGCAACAAAAACAATAAAATACCTAGGTATAAAACTACCTAACAGGACAAAAGACCTGTATGCAGAAAACTATGACACTGATCAAAGAAATTAAAGATTATACAAACAGATGGAGAGATATACCATGATCTTGGATTGGAAGAATCAACATGGTGAAAATGACTATACTACCCAAAGCAGTCTACAGATTCAGTGCAATACCTATCAGACTACCAATGGCATTATTCACAAAACTAGAACAAAAAATTTCACAATTTTTATGGAAACACAAAAGACCCCAAATAGCCAAAGCAATCTTGAGGAAGAAAAACGGAGCTGGAGGAATCAGGCTCCCTGATTTCATACTATACTACAAAGCTACAGTAATCAAAACAGTATGGTACTGGCACAAAAACAGAAATATAGTTTAATGGAACAGGATAGAAAGCCCAGAGATAAACCCACACACATATGGTCACCTTATTTTTGATAAAGGAGGCAAGAATATACAATGGAGAAAAGACATCATCTTCAATAAGTGGTGCTGAGAAAACTGGACAGCTACATGTAAAAGAATGAAATTAGAACACTCCCTAACACTATACACAAAAATAAACTCAAAATGGATTAAAGACCTAAATGTAAGGTCAGACACTATAAAACTCTCAGAGGAAAACACAAGCAGACACTCTATGACATAAATCACAGCAAGATCCTTTTTGACCCACCTCCTAGAGAAATGGAAATAAAAACAAAAATAAGCAAATGGGACCTAATGAAACTTAAACGCTTTTGCACAGCAAAGGAAACCATAAACAAGATGAAGAGACAGCCCTCAGAATGGGAGAAAATGTTTTCAAATGAAGCAACTGACAAAGGATTAATTTCCCACATATACAAGCAGCTCATGCACCTCAATATCAAAAAAACAACCCAATCCAAAAATGGGCAGAAGACCTAAATAGATATTTCTCCAAAGAACATAGATTGTCAACAAACACATGAAAAGATGCTCAACATCACTAATCATTAGAAAAATGAAAATCAAAACTACAATGAGGTATCACCTCATAGCGGTCAGTATGGCCAGCATCAACAAATCTACAAACAATAAATGCTGGAGAGGGTGTGGAGGAAAGGGAACCCTCTTACACTGTTGGTGGGAATGGAAATTGATACAGCCACTATGGAGAACAGTATAGAGGTTCCTTAAAATACTAAATATAGAACTACCATATGACCCAGCAATCCCACTACTGGGCATATACCCTGAGGAAACCATAATTCAAAAAGAGTCATGTACTGCAATGTTCATTGCAGCACTATTTACAGTAGCCAGGACATGGAAGCAACCTAAGTGTCCATCGACAGATTAATGGATAAAGAAGATGTGGCACATTTATACAATGGAATATTACTCAGCCATAAAAAGAAACGAAATTGAGTTATCTGTAGTGAGGTGGATGGACCTAGAGTCTGTCCTACAGAGTGAAGTAAGTCATAAAGTGAAAACAAGTGCCATATGCTAACACATATATATGGAATCTAAAAAAAAAAAAAAAATTGTTCTGATGAACCTAGGGGCAGGTCAAGATAAAGACAGACATATAGATTGGTCTTGAGGACACGGTGGGCGGAAGGGTAAGCTGGGACAAAATGAGAGAGTATCATTGACATATATACACTACCAAATGTAAAATAGATAGCTAGTGGGAAGCAGCTGCATAGCACAGAGAGATCAGCTCAGTGCTTTGTGTCCACCTAGAGGGATGGGATAGGGAGAATGGGAGGGAGGGAAATGCAAGAGGGAGGGGATATGGGGGTATATGTATACATATAGCTGATTCACTTTGTTATACAGCAGAAACTAACACAACATTGTAAAGCAATCATACTCCAATAAAGATGTTTAAAAAAAAGAATTTACATTACTATTCAATGAGAAGTAATGCTAATTGAGATCCATTTAATTTAAAAGTTATATGTGAAAGATAAACAGAGATGAAAGAGTAATTTTACAAACAGTGATGCCAAATGTTGTAATTAGAAAGTACATGTGTATCAAAAAATGTTTCCTCTGTCAGTCATTTTGAATGTGCTAATGACATTTGAACCAGGCATTAAATACTGAAAACAATTGGAAATATGACATGATGAACAAAATGAGACTGTGTGTACACACGGATTTTCTTTCTTTTTTTCCTCTTTTTTAATTTGTTTTGGTGACTTAATTTTATAAGAACTTAGGAGAGACAATGAAATAAAGGAGAACTGAGAATATTATTTATATGTGTTAATGCAGTTAGGTTGATAAATTATAAAATCACCTATTTTTAAGTAGGGTTCTATCAGACAAAAAACATCTATGACTAATATGTAGTAAGCTGTTTATTACAAGCATTTGTCCTTACCCACTTGTGGGAGGTGGTTAAGCCATCCCATTCAGGCTCTGGCTCCTTGTCTTGTGTTGGGCTTGAAGTCAATATGGTCAGCAGCAGGAAAGAAAAGATGGCCGTGAAGTGGAGGAGAGTGATGACAAACTGGAATTTGGGAAAATCACTGAAATCCAAAAGGGTGAACTAGAACCTGTGTGCCTCTTTCTTACCTCCTGCAAACTTGATGATATGGGTGATGTGCAGAGTATGCTGTTGTCCTTCATGAACAGAGGTGTATATGTATCTGACCCAAGACTGTTAGAAGGAAGAGAGGAGAAAAGGAGGAGGAAATGCAGCAGGAGCTGGCAAAGCTTCAGGCCCAGCTGCTGCCCTAGGGCCATAGGATGAGCCAACATTAATGGCAACCTTCATAAGTAGCAGCACTATTTGACACCATATCAATAAAGATGATATCCTCTCCTTCCCAAGGAGAAAAACAATGGTTTGGGGGTGGAGTAAAAGCAATCTTATTACAATAGTTGAAACTGTACCCTGTAACTTACAAGGCTCATAAGGTAGAAACAAAATGGTACACCAAGAAAACACCACACTTGTTTTGCAGAGTACCAGGAAACCACAGATAAGGAAACAACTTACCGATAGCCCTTTTGACTGAGCATTATGCAGGTGCAGGAGGGACCACGGACTATCATGACTGACAGTGAACTTTAGACATCAGGCTGAAAATCCACTGCATACATAGGGAACACCCCCAAATTTTCACATGTAGCCCATGAGAAGGCAGTTGCACCTGAATACAGAACTCTTGAAACCTCCAAATTGCTTTCCACCAATCATTTCTGAGACCCTCCCCCTGTTAATTTCTGCTTCCATGATAAATATCCCAATCAACAGCCAATGAGAGAGACATTGGAGCTTTGTCTCCTGTCTCCTTGCTTGGCGATCCTGCAATAAAGCCTTTTTATCTCTGCAGAAGACCATTGCCTCAGTATTTGGTCTTTCTGTTGTGTGGCACACAATCAGCCCCCTTGCTCAGTTACATCAACTTTGGTCCTCCAAAGCTTAGCCCCAATAGGCAGTCTTTTTCTTTAGTATTTAATTTCAGGAGGGCGGGAAGGTCAATTCGGAGAAAAAGAAGTTAAATAAAGATTCCTGTGGAAAGCAACAATGAAAGAAAGTGTCGAGAAATAGCACCTTTAAAAAAATTAATTTATTTATTTTTGGCTGTGTTGGGTCTTCTTTGCTGCGTGCGGGCTTTCTCTACTTGTGGTGAGCAGGGGCTACTCTTCGTTGCGGTGCAGGGACTTCACATTGTGGTGGCTTCTCTTGCTGTGGAGCACAGGCTTTAGGCACACAGGCTCAGTACTTGTGGCACATGGACTTAGTTGATCCGTGGCATGTGGGATCTTCTTGCACCAGGGATGGAACCTGTGTCCCCTGCATTGTCAGGCAGATTCTCAACCACTGCACTACCAGGGAAGTCTCCCTACACTAACCCTTAAACATGGAGATTGCTTCACTTCTGCCTTCCAAATCTCATGCAGTTTTCTACAAATGTCCCATCCAAAATTGATGCAGAACTGAGGCACCATGCTTATGTAACATGAAGTTCAATATTTCTAATATTTCTGTACTATAGTGGAAATATTTTAACCTTTGGGGACTTAATTTCAAGTCCACATCTATACTCTGAGCTAGTTGTCTGACATTGGGCTAGTTATGTAATATTCCTAATCACAAAATATGAATTATATGATTGCTTTTGTTGTGAAGTTTAAATGAGTTGTCACAAGTGAAACACCCACTGTAGAATGACATGAAGGTGAGTAGATACATAGCTAAAACATTTGCTGTGTGCTATATATTACTAAACATAATAGTAATATATTAGTAACATATAGTCCATTAATAACATTTAAATGTTAGAAAGGATTTTGGACACTTCTAAGTTTTTGTAATTTAATATAACTCATTAATTTTACAGTGGTGGAAACTTATTTTTAGATAGGGTAGGTAATTCAGCCTTGCTGGTCAGTGACAAGAGTTCTAGATATCTCTCAGACATCTAAAATCTCAATCCAGTTTTTTACAGTTATATAATCTGCTTCTCATAAGATTATGTTTAAATTAAATTCAATTATATGTTTTTCCTTCTTTAGTAGTTTAAGGGAATATTTTCTCTGGCTGTCAGACAGATGAGCAAAAAAACAAGGGAGGCAGGTGGTCTGATGTTGAGAGTATAGACGCTGAAGTCAGAACTGGATTCCTCTGATCCAGGTTTCATAGCTTACTCATCCATGATCTCTTCCAAATTACTTCTCCTCTTTAAACTTCAGTTCACTTATGTAAAATGTGTACAAAATAGTGAGATGTGGAAGGTCATCATTTAAGACAATGGCAAACAGTAAGCTCTAAATAAAGGTAGCTATTACTCTTGTTTTTAGTCTGGTAGAGTTTTAACATCAATGTCCTCTAATGGCAGCAAAACATGTTTGCTAGATCAGAACCTAGGGAGTAAAGTTTTATGTGACTTGGTTTAAAGAAGTAATATTATGCAAAAAGTCACATCCTCTGTGAATTTCCTTAACACTAGAGATACATCAGTTAAATTCAGAAAGCCAGTAGTGCAAGACATTTGAAAGCCAGTAGAGCATGAGGCTGGAAAGAAGATGCATTGTTATGTGAAAGGCTAGCTGAAGAGGATATCAGTTGAAAAATTATTATTCAAACTGAATGATCCGTATGATACTGTATTGTATTGTCCTGAAAAAGTCTTGCTAGAGGAGATTTTGTTACAAGACTGAAGAATTATTACTACACACTAGAAGATGTGGAATCTTAACAAGGATAGAACTGTTAGAATTCCTTCACAGTGATCAGGTGATCTCAAACTTTCCCTGAAAAGCATTTACTGATTGAAAGACATTTGTCTATTAGTTTTGCTTTAGATTTCTCAGGGGCAGTTACACTGTATTTGATTTTACCAAACTCCTTAATGATGCTGATAGCTTCCTTTGCTTGCATTAGCACTTTTATAAGAGAAAGGGAAATAGTATTTAAATCTCAACATGTCTAAAATTCCTTAAATGCCCGCCTTTCAAGTTCTTTTCAGAACTGTTGGTACTACAGATGTATATGTTTGCACTAATACACTCTAATATTCTCTAGAGCTACACATTAGTGTCAAGAGAATTATCTACTTATATTATTTAATACTCACAACAGACTTACTGTTGTCATTATTGTCTCATTTTACATTTAAAGACACTGAAACTGAGGAGATAAATTCATTTATCCCAGTGTCGTATGAAGAGGAGGAAAAATCCAAGCCCAGGAATGTTTAGTATAAATCCCACACTTCTGCCATGCCTCAACACACCATTCATTTTATTTCTTTAATTGAAGTACAGTTGATTTATAATATTATATTAGTTTTAGGTGTATAACTAGTGATTCAATATTTTTATAGATTATACTCCAAAAAGATTATTACAAAATAATGGCTATATTGCCCTGTGTTATATAATATATCCATGTTGCTTCTTTTTTATACAAATTATACAATTATATATCTTAATTCTATACCCCTATCTTGGCCCCCTTCCCTCTCCACCACTACTAGTTTATTCTCTATATTTGTCAATCTGTTTCTGTTTTGCCATATACATTTGTTTTTTCTTTTGGATTCTATACAGAAGTGATAACACAGTGTTTGTCTTTCTCTGTTTGAACTATTTTACTGCTAGAAAGTAGTAATACTCTCTAGGTCCACTGATGTTGCAAACAGCAGAATTTTATTTTTTTATAGTGGAATAATATGTAATAATATATAATTGCATATACATATATGCATATATATGTATATATATACCCACCTGTTTTGTATCCTTCCATCTATTGATGGACACTTGGACACTTAGGTTACTTCTCTGTCTTGGCTATTATAAATACTGCTGCTAGGAACATTGGGGTGTATGTATCTTTTTGAACCAGTGTTTTTACATTCTTTGGAAGTCTACACAGGAGAGGGATTCCTGGATCCAAGGGTAGTTCAAGTTTTAATTTTTTTTGAGGAACCTCCACACTGTTTTCCATAGTGGCTGTACCAATTTACAGTCCCACCAGTAGTGTACAAGTGTTCCCTTTTTTCCACATCCTCACCAACATTTGTTATTATTTTGATGATAACCATTCTGACAGGTGTGAGGTAATATCTTATTTCTTTTGATTTGCATTTCTCTGAAGATTAGAGATGTTGAGCATCTTTTCATGTGCCTATTGGCTATCAGTATGTCTTCTATGGAAAAATGTCTGTTCAGGTCTTCTGCTCATTTTTAAATTGGTATGCTTGATTTTTGATATAGAATTTTATGAGCTGTTTATATATTTTGAATATTAACCCCTTATTGGTCATGTCATTTGCAAATATATTTTCACCCATTCAGTAAGTTGTCTTTTTATTTTGTTGATGGTTTTCTTTGCTGTGTAAAAGTTTTAAGTTTACTTAGGTCCCATTTGTTTACTTTTGCTTTTATTTCTTTGCCTTAGATTACAGATCAAAGAATATTGCAACAGTTATGTCAATGAGGATTCTGCCCATGTTCTCTTCTAGGGGTTTTATAGTTTCAGGTCTTACATTTAGGTCTATAATTCATTTTATTTTGTATGTGGTGTGAGGAAATGTTCTAATCACATTCTTTTACATGTAGCTGTCCAGTTTTCCCAACATCATTTATTGAAGAAATTTTGATATAGAGTTTTATGAGCTGTTTATATATTTTGGATATTAACCCCTTATTGGTCATGTCATTTGCAAATATTTTCACCCATTCAGTATGTTGTCTTTTTATTTTGTTGATGGTTTTCTTTGCTGTGCAAAAGTTTTAAGTTTAATCAGGTCTTTCCTCCATTGTATATTCTTTGTTGTAGATTAATTGACTGTAAGTGTGTGGGTTTATTTCTGGGCTCTCTATTCTGTTCCATTGATCTTTGTGTCTGTTTTTTGTGTCAGTACTGTGCTGCTTTGATTACTGTAGATTTGTGGTATTGTTTAAAGTCTGGGACATGATACCTCCAGCTTTATTCTTTTTTCTCAAGATTGCTTTGGCAATTTGCAGTCTTTCCTGGTTTCATATAAATTTTATGATTATTTGTTCTAGTCCTATGAAAAATGTCATTGGTATTTTGATAGAGATTGCATTAAATCTGTAGATTGCTTTGGTTATCTTTCCATTTCTTTGTATAATTTTCAGACTCTTTCATCAGTGTTTTATTGTTTTCAGAGTATAGATCTTTCAACTCCTTGGGTAAGTTTATTCCTAGGTATTTTATTCTTTTTCATGCAATTTTAAATGGATCATTTTCTTGCTTTCTCTTTGTGATAGTTCATTATTAGTGTACGGAAAGGAACAGATTTCTGTATATTGGTCATGTATCCTGCAACTTGACAGAAGTAATTTATTATTTCTAATAGCTTTTGGGTGGAGTCTTTAGGGTTTTCTAAATATGGTATCATGTCATCTGCAAATAGTAAGAGTTTTACTTCTTCCCTTCCAATTTGGATGCCTTTTATTTATTGTTCTTGTCTGAGTGCTGTGGCTAGAACTTCCAATACTGTGTTATATAGAAGTGTCAAGAGTGGGCATCCTTGTCTTATTCCTGATTTTAGAGGAAAGACTTTCAGCTTTTCACCTTTGAGTATGATGTTAGCTGTAGGATGTCATAAATGGCCTTTATTATGTTAAAATATGTTCCCTCTATACAAACTTTAATGAAAGTTTTTATCATGAATGAATGTTGAATTTTATCAAAATTTTTTTTGGCATATATTGAGATAAACATGTGATTTTAATCCTTCCTTTTGTTAATATGGTTTATCACATTGATTGATTTGTGAATGTCAAAACATCCTTGCATCCCTGGAGTAAACTCCACTTGATTATGATGTATTATCCTTTTAGTATATTGTTGAAGTTGGTTTGCTAATATTTTGTTGTGGATTTTTGAATATGTATTCATCAAAGCTATCTGCCTGTAATTTTCATTTTTTTGTATTGTCTTTGGTTTTGCTATTAGGGTAATGGTGGCCTCATAGAATGAATCTGGGAATCTTCATCCTCTTCAGTTTTATGGAATAGTTTGAGGAGGATAGTTATTAGCTCTTTTATATTTTGGGGGGAATTCCCCTGTGACTCTGTCTGGTCCTGGACTTTTGTTTGCTGGGAGTTTTTTTAATTGCAAATTTAATTTTACTACTAGTGATCAGTCTGTTTGGATTGTCTGTTTCTTCCTGATTTAGTCTTGGGAGGTTGTATATTTCTAGAAATATGTTTATCTTTTCTAGGCTGTCCAATTTGTTGACATATGACTCTTCATATTATTCACTTATGAATTTTTGTATCTCTGAGGTATCAGTTGTTATTTCTCCTATTTAATTTTCTTATTTTGTTTATTTGGGTCATATCTCTTTTCTTCTTGGTGAGCCTGGCTAAAGATTTATCAATTTTGTTTATCATTTAAAAAAAACAACAGTTTTTTGTTTCATTGATCTTTTATATTTTTTTAATCTCTATTTTATTTATTTCCTCTCTGATCTTTATTATTTCCTTCCTTCAGCTGACTTTGGGCTTTGTTTGTTCTTCTTCTAATTCTTTTAGGTGGTAGGTTAGATTGTTTATTTAAGATTTTTGTTGTTTCTTGAGGAAAGCTTGTATTGCTATGAACTTCCCTCTTGAAACTGCTTTTGCTTTAACCCTTAGATTTTGAAATGCTGTGTTTCTATTTTTATTTTTCTCAAAGTATTTTCTGATTTCCCCATGAATTCATCATTGATGCATTGGTTTTTTGGAAGCATGTTGCTTCGGCTCCACATGTTTGTTCTTTTTCCATTATTTTTTTTCTGTAGTTGATTTCTAGTTTCACACCACTGTGGTAGGAAAAAATGCTTAATATAATTTCTATCCTCTTAAATTTGTTGAGAGTTGTTTTGTGGCCTAGCATGTGATCTATCCAGGAAAGCATTCATGTGTACTTGAAAATAAAATTATTCTATTCTGGGGGGAAATGTCCTGTAGGTATCTATTAACTCCAGTTGGTCTATTGGAGACAAATTTCCTTATTGATTTTCTGTCTGGATGATCTGTCCATTGATGTAAGTGGGATGTTAAATTTCCCCACTATTATGGTGTTGTTGTCCATTTCTCCTTTTATGTCTGTTAATATTTTCTTTATATATTTAGGCACTTCTATATTGTGTGCATATATGTTAATGAGTGTCACATCCTCTTCTTGTATTGATCCTTTTATCATTTTATACTGCTTTCCTTTGTCTTTAGTTACAGACTGTGTATTAAAATCTATTTTGTTTGATGTATTACTTACTCCCATTTTCTTGTTTCCATTTGCATGAAATATCTTTTTCCATCCCCTCACTTTCAGTCTGTGTGTATATTTACCTCTGAAGTGAGTCTTTTGTAAAAAGCATATATATATATAGATACAACACATATATATATATATATATATATATACAAAACATACATATACATATACAAATATATACAAAATACAACCTATAACTGTGTCTACTTGTTTTAAACTAATAGTCTTTTTACTAGCTTATTTAAGTAGTTGATACTTAGCTGTTATATTTGCATTTGTTATTGGGATTTTCCCTTGTCTTATATATTCCTTCTTCTTGTTATAGCCTTTTATTTTCCTTAGAGAAGACCCTTTAATATGTCTTTTAGGGTAGGTTTAGTATTGATGAACTCTTAGTTTTTGCTCATCTGAAAAGTTCCTTATCTCTTCTTTAATTCTAAATGACAGTCTTGCTGGGTAGAGTATCCTAGGTTACAAGTTTTTCCCTTTCAGCACTTTGCATACATCATGCCACTTCCTTGTTGGCCACAAAGTTTCTGCAGAAAAATCAGCTGACTGTCTCATGGATGTTCCCTTATATATGACTCTTTGTTTTTCTCTTGCTGCCTTTAGAATTCTCTCTTTAACTTTTTTCCATTTTACTTATAATATATCTTGGCATGGGTCTCTTTAGGTTCATCTTGTTTGGGACCCTCTGGGATTTCTGTACCTGGACATCAATTTCCTTCTGGTTTGGGAAATTTCCAGCCATAATTTTCTCAAATTACTTTTTTGATCCCCTTCCCTCTATCCTCTCCTTCTGGGACCCCTATAATGCAAATGTTGGTATACCTGATGTTGTCACAGAGACCCCTTAAACCATTCTTTTTTTTTTTCTTTTTCTTTATGCTGTTATGATTGGGAAATTTTCATTATTCTATGTTCCAGATCATATTTTTTTCTTTTTGCTGTTCTGAATGGGAAATTTCCATTATTCTGTCTTCCAGAACACATATGTGTTCTTCTGTATCACCTAGTTTGCTATTAATTCCTTCTAGTGTGTTTTTAATTTCAGTTATTTTATTTTTCAGTTCTGACTGGTTCTTTTTTATATTTTCTAGTTTCTTGTTAAAATTCTCACTGCATTTATCTATTCTTTTCCCTAATTCAGTTAGGATTCTTATTAATAATTTGCCTTTTTTATATGGTAAATTTTAATTTCTGCTTCGCTTTTGTCTTTTCAGTGATTTTTCTCTTGCTCTTTCAGTTGAGACAAATGCTTTTGTCTTCTCATTTTGCTTAACTCTCTGTCTCAATGAAGTTAGGTGAAACAGTTACCTATTGCAGTACTGAAGACATGTCCTTAGGTAGGAGTGTCCCTATACAGTCTGTGTATGTGCAATGGCTTTGATGGGAGAGCTGGATTTGATGTGTATACAAGTCACGTCTTTCCTCAGTGTGTGCTTACACACTATCACCTTGGTAGGAAGTGGGGCTGGAGGTGGAGGGGCCAAGGCCAGAGCCAGGTGTGAGCAGGAGCTTCCCCTCTGCTCAGTGGCCATAACCATCTTACCAGGGGTGGGATCAGAGTTCAGGTTGCTGGAGCAGAAACCCTGAGGGTCGGGCCTGAGCTGGCTTTATTCTCTTTAATTGTGTACTCTCCCTGCTTCCTGCACTGACACCCTTGCCCTAGGAGGGAACAGTGCTGGAATAAGTGAGAACAGTGTGGGCACATGCTGTGGGTCGGGATGCAGGCTGTAGCAGTCCAGCTCAGAACAAAGACCCAAACTGTTTCTGACGTGCTGGCTATGTAAGTGCCAGTAATGGCTCCCCCACCCTATTCAGATGCTACTTCAGGTCTGAGCCTCCTCGGAGTCTCACAGCTGAGTCCTCACCTTAAGGTAGAGCTGAGTGATGAAGCAAGTGGGGCTGGAATGTTCACTTGACACAAGGGGAAGGTTTCAGGAAACTGGCAAGGTGCTGGAGCAGTTTTCCATCTGCCCTCTCTGCCCCTGCTTTGGGAGCAAGCAAGTGTGCATGCACTCCTCATGAGCAAAGTCTAGGCTTCCCATAGCCCTCGTGTTAGTCCCACCAGCCCTCCAACCAGCCAAGGATGCTCGTCTTCTCTGTTTCAGACCTCAGGGCTGGGGCACCCAATATGTGATTCAAACAGCTCAGTCCCCAGGGAGGATCTCCACCCATGTAATCTCTTTTATCCTCTGAGTACCCTCCTAGGGGCACAGGTCCCCATCTGATCAATTCTCTTCCCCTCATGTCTGATTTTGTGTGGATCTTTCTTACAGTGTTGTTTATATAGGAGTCTTTCTGCCAGTTTGCAGTCAGTTTTCAGTGAAAATTGTTCCACATGTAGACGTATTTTTGATGTGTTCCTGGGGGAAGGTGTGTTCCACATCCTCCTACTCTGCCATCTTTATCTCCTCCTCCACATCATTAACTTTTAAATCTCATTCAAACTTGATAGGATTTTCTTTTTTTGTTTTTTGCGGTATGCGGGTCCCCCACTGCCGTGGCCTCTCCCACTGTGGAGCACAGACTCCAGATGCGCAGGCCCAACAGCCATGGCCCACGGGCCCAGCCACTCTGTGGCATGTGGGATCCTCCCGGACTGGGGCATGAACCCATGTCCCCTGCACCGGCAGGCGGACTCTCAACCACCGTGCCACCAGGGAGGCCCCTTGATAGGATTTTCTGATTGACTTTTCCTTTTCTTTTCAGAGTAAAAGTCTCAGTTTGAAGCTTACTGGTATTGTTTTTCATTTTTAACACTTTTCTATGATCAGTGTTCAAACTCATCCTCAATTACTATAGAATATATATATTTCCTGTCCAGAAAACATAGGTTCTCCTAGAGTGACTGTGTCTCAGTTTGCCAGAGATAGTCTTGGTTTATGCCTGTTGTCTCAGTGTACTATCTTCGTTAGGATTTTTCCTGAATTGTTCATTTATAAACAATGTGTTGTTTTGATTAACAGTTGCATGAAAACGAGCTGAGATAGGTTAGCAAGACCTTCACCATGTAATTCTAGTTTTTGTCATAATATCATTTAGTAATTTGTGTTATTCATATGTGGTGAACAGAATTCTCACTTTTAACACATGGTTTAATCTGAAAGAATAACTCTCTTTTTCTGACCATTTTCAAACTCTACTTAGTTAAACCCTTCCTTCAAGAGAACATGCAGGATACACACTAATTAAAGAAAAGATGCTTCCATAAGAGAAATCAGGACAGCTAACTTTGTCTTGTGTGTGGCTGTGATGAAAGAAATGGTTGCTACTGTAGTCTTGCTGTCTATGTGTGTAATAGCTAGTTGCTGTGATCCATATAGGGGTCAGCAGTGACCATACACAGCCAGCAGTCATCACGGAAAATTTGGTAAATGACAGGTTAGGTGTACATGAAATATGTATGAAGAATAAAGTCTGAGCGATTGTGATGTGGTTTTATAGAAAGTAATCTGATTACTCTCACTACAGAGGTATAAATCTACAACTATTAATTTTAATGTTTAGTAATGCTTTTTATTTTGTAATGAACCCATTTGCCATAAGTAAAAAGAAAAATGAAAATGAATTTTTACAATGCAAGAGTAAGGAAGTTTTGATGATGAAAAATTAGCTTGCACAAAATGCATCTCAACATTTATGATCCAACATAAGGATCATAGTGGCCACAAGAGAACCAGAAGACACAAATCTGTTAAAGAAATATCAGTTATTTTAGTAGAATGTGCCTAGAGATGACAGTTTAACACATGCAGCTGAGGAAATTGTGTTTACTTATCACTCTGTAAAACACATTTCATTTAGTCCAAAAATTCTAAATTAATTTTGTTCATTGTTGATGCCAATTTTTATTCGTACATATGCAAAGTGAAGTTATAGCAGTTACTTAGTTGACTCCATTAGCAGAATAAAATATTTGAAAAGAGTTAAGTAATGAAGGGTTTATCTTAATGTTTGTTACCTTACATTTCATAAAGAATATCAATTAATTCCAATCAGAGACCATGGCAGCTGTGAGGTACACTGCTCAACTCTCCCTTCAAGAGAATGTGCCAAGGGGAGTATAGTTGAATCTATGCTTCCTCAGATTCATTGTGATATTCCTGTCAAAGCCCTGCTCCCCACCTCCACCCCCCAACTTCTTCCAGCAAGTGTCTGAGCATGGAAGTGGTACTAGAGCCAGACAATTCCTGCCCAATACAGGACAATTCTATTGAGCAACCTTTGCTCAGGGACTCCCCATTGTCCTGAATGAGACTCTCTCAAAACTGCACTAGAAGTGTAGACTGAAGCTTTTTCTACCCAATCCTTCTTCCTTTACACTTTTTTTTTCAGGTGTCAGATATGCATTGCTGTCTAAAGCTCTCCCTGACTTCCTTTGTTCTCTGCCCTTTAGCCTTCACTGGTGATTCCCAATAATTCTCTTGCAATCTATCCTATCTTGGCTTCTCCTTTTCAGATGACCAGAATTGACACAGAAATGATGTTCTACTAATTGAAAAAGAAACTATGGTTACCAAATAAATATTTTTATACATACACAGAATAACTGAGCCACAATATGTTTGTGGAAAGCTGGTGTTTTGGTTTCTATTTATTTATTTAATTTTTGACTGCATTGGGTCTTAGTTGAGGCACACATGATCTTCATTGTGGCACACGAGCTTCTCTCTAGCTGTGGCATGGGGCTTTTTCTCTCCCTAGTTATGGCACACAGGCTCCAGGGCACATGGGCTCTGTAGTTGTGGTGCATGGGTTCCAGAGTGCATGGGCTCTGTAGTTTGAAGAATATGAGCTCAGTAGCTGTGGGTGTGAGCTTAGTTGCCCCGCAGAATGTGGGAACTTAGTTCCCTGACCAGGAATCGAACCCACATCCCCTGCATTGTAAGGCAGATTCTTTACCACTGGACCAACAGGGAAGTCGTGGAAAGCTGATGTTTTTAATGAAAACCTCTTTCAGTGTGGTAGTATATGCTTTCTCTCTGTGGTGTTCATTATAACTTTAGGATTATTTGAGCCCTTGAAATTCTGTGATTTTTAAAAAAAATCTTCATTTGTAGAAAAATATTTGATAAAAATTTCTATTTAGTATAAAGATATGTTCTGTATAAAAATGGAATTAAATTGAGAATTTCTATGAATTTTTAGACTGAAATTGGTAAAATATTTATAATGATAAATATCAAAAAATTATTTATAATGATAATTTATTTGAAAATTTTTGTCTTGCAAAATATTTTGTCAATGAGCCTCACTTTTTATGCAAGTAAAAATTGTACCTATGAAAATACTTGTGCTGAAATATTTATACATTTCAACATGAAAATTAGAATCTGGAACATCCTACTTTTAATAGAGTTTGCTCTGAGCTTTCTAAGTACTTTGATGATTGCAAGTAATTTAATGAAAAATATGGAACATGCTGAGATAATATTGAAAAAATATGCCTTCAGAAATATATAGTGGGAAAATATAAAAGTATGATTAAAAAGGGTGCTTATGTAGTATCTTCCTGATGGTTTTTTCCTGCTTATAATTGATTAGACTAGAAATTTTGGAATCAAGCTGACTCCCATCTTTGTAGAATGTAAAATTCAAGAAGGCAGAAACACTGTTTTGTTCACTGCTCTATCACCAGAATTTGATAAGTGTCTGGTCTATAGGAGACACTTGATAAATATTAATTGAACTGATGAGTGACAGAATGATACTTCTAGTCTTGTACTCCAAATGCTTCAGTTTCCCCCTATTGTAATTGTTCTTTATATATGTATCAGAATGTTATGGGTAAAAATAGGCGTTAGGAGACAATTCTCAGTTGGTTTCTTGCTTTTCTGCCTATCTTGTGAGCAGAGTCACTGACTTCTTTTGTTCTGCATTAATTTTTCAAGGATGTTTATAGACAGCCTTATAAGACAGAAACCATGTGTCCCTCTGGGGCAGAGGGTAGATTTATTTCTTGACAGAGTAGTAAAGATAGTATCTTCAGGACAAAATTCGGGAAAGATTTCTGTCCTTTATAAAAGATTGGGGCTCTCTAAACTCAGAATCCCTGTTCTTTAACATAACCCACTGAAGCATCACTTGTTCCTCTTTGTGTTACGCTGTGGGTATTAGGGTTTGAAAGACTGGCACAGATACTGATGATCTGATTACTGCTATTGATGTAAGTCATAAAATACTTCATCTCTAATTCAACAGTGTCATATTCCTTCCACCATCCATGAAACAGAGGTTAGGTTGAAAATAGATTTAAAATCTCAGACTTTCACAATTCTTGAAAATAGTCTGGGATCATTATCAGCTGCAATTTTTTTATATTTTAGGACTAATAAGGTTATGTCCCTAACTGTTTGCATCTAGCTAGAACAAACACATTATGAGTATTTTGTTTGTTTGTTTGTTTGTTTGTTTTGCGGTACGTGGGCCCTCTCACTGTTGTGGCCTCTCCCGTTGCGGAGCACAGGCTCCAGACGCGCAGGCTCAGCGGCCATGGCTCACGAGCCCAGCCGCTCCGAGGCATGTGGGATCTTCCCAGACCGGGGCACGAACCCATGTCCCCTGCATCAGCAGGCGGACTCTCAACCACTGTGCCACCAGGGAAGCCCCACATTATGAGTATTAATCATGATGGTCCAAATACTTATGCCAGGACCTCTGTGGAACTATAAAGTTGAGAAATAAACACTCAGTTTCTGCATAGGGAAATGTATATATTGTAGATAGATATATGTACGCATACACCTCACAATATGGTTGCAAACAAATGAAAGATTAAGGTTGGTTAAGGAATGGACAAGATTTCTTGAGGACATAAAACTGAGCTAGGCCTACAAGAATGAATTCAATGTGACCAGAAGAAGAAAGGGTAAGAAAAAGATTTTCTATTATACTGACAAGAGAATTAGAGAATAGTCAGCAGTCTTGTTTTACTAGAACTGAGTGTGCATATCAAAGAGCTATAATCTGTAAGGAAGTAGGATCAAAGAATCATCTGACTTAAAGTTAGAAATCAGAGTTACAAATACTATCCTATACAATTAGAAATGAATACTAGAAACTCATGAAATATTGTTTGTATGTGTGTATGTGTGCTTATGTGTATGTATGTTTTTTCCAGCAAAGTGTGTTTTTCTTTCTTTTTAAGTTGAGGTGACAAAACCAGCTCTGTTTTATTCAATTAGCACAGGTGAGCCTTTGAGAGAAGGGAAATAGAAAACTAGAGGCAGTTTTGTTTTGCAATAATTATGTGAAAAGTGGTAATAACTCTGATTTAAGGGAGATTCTACTGTTGAATAAGGCACATGTGGTTAATAATTTGGTCTTATGTGATAAAGAAGAGAAGAAGTTGAAGATAATTTGGAGGCTTTCAGCATGAGAAACTGAATGGGTGCTCAGGACATTAACTTCACAATAAATATAATAAGAATACATGTTTTTGAAGAGAAGGCAATGAGTTTATCTGTGAACCTATAGAATTATAGATGTTACCATGTATCCAGGGAGCAGTATTGAGAAGACCTTTAGAAATGGGATTCTGGACCTCAGATGAAAATTGAGAGTCAGAAATATCAATTATAAAATTAGTTTATCATTGAGCCCAGAAATAAACCCACACATGTAAGGCCAATTAATCTTTGACAAAGGAGGCAAGAATATACAATGGAGAAAAGATAGTCTCTTCAGCAAGTGGTGTTGGGAAAGCTGGACAGTCATATGTAAATCAACGAAGTTAGAACACCCCCTTATGCCATACAGAAAAATAAACTCAAAATGGATTAAAGACAAATATAAGACATGATACCATAAAACTCCTGGAGAGAACATGGGCAAAACATTCTCTGACATAAATTATAGAAATTTTTCTTAGGTCGATCTCCCAAGGCAAAAGAAATTAAAGCAAAAATAAACTGATGGGACCTAATCAAACTTACAAGATTTTGCACAGCTCATTTCATAAACAAAATGGAAAGACAACCTATGGACTGGGAGAAAATATTCACAAATGATGCGACCAACAAGGATTTAATTTCCAAAATATACAAACAGCTCATACAACTAAATATTAAAAAAAAAACCCAAATCAAAAAACAACCCAGTCAAAAAATGGGCAGAACACCTAAATAGATATTTCTCTAAAGAAGTCATACAGATGGCCAACAGACACATGAAAAGTTGCTCAACAATGCTAATTATTAGGTAAATGCAAATCAAGACTACAATGAGGTTATCACCTCACACCAGTCAGAATGGCCATCATCAAAAAGTCTATAACTACAATGAGATAGCATCTCACACCAGTCAGAATGGCCATCATCAAAAAATCTAGAAACAATAAATGCTGGAGAGGGTGTGGAGAAAAGGGAACACTCTTGCACTGCTGGTGGGAATGTGAATTGGTACAGCCACTATGGAGAACAGTATGGTGGTTCCTTAAAAAACTACAAATAGAACTACCATATGACCCAGCAATCCCACTACTGGGCATATACCCTGAGGAAACCATAATGCAAAAAAGTCATGTACCAAAATATTCATTGCAGCTCTATTTACAATAGCCTGGAGATGGAAACATCCTAAGTGTCCATCATCGGATGAATGGATAAAGAAGATGTGGCACATATATACAATGGAATATTACTCAGCCATAAAAAGAAATGAAATTGAGCTATTTGTAATGAGGTGGATGGACCTAGAGTCTGTTATACAGAGTGAAGTAAGTCAGAAAGATAAAGACAAATACCATATGCTAACACGTATATATGGAATTTAAGAAAAAAATAATGTCATGAAGAACCTAGGGGTAAGACAGGAATAAAGACACAGACCTACTAGAGAATGGACTTGAGGATATGGGGAGGGGGAAGGGTAAGCTGTGACAAAGCGAGAGAGTGGCATGGACATATATACCCTACCAAACGTAAAACAGATAGCTAGTGGGAAGCAGCCGCATAGCACAGGGAGATCAGCTCAGTGCTTTGTGACCACCTAGAGGGGTGGGAGGAAGGGAGATGCAAGAGGGAAGAGAGATGGGAACATATGTATATGTATAACTGATTCACTTTGTTATAAAGCAGAAACTAGCACACCATTGTAAAGCAATTATACTCCAATAACGATGTAAAAAAAAAAGTCTATAAATAACAAATGACGGAGAGTGTATGGAGAAAAGGGAGCCCTCCTACACTGTTGGTGGGAATATAAATTGGTGCAGCCACTATGGGGTATGGAAGCTTCTTTAAAAACTAAAAGTGGAGTTACCATATGACCCAGCAATACCACTCCTGGACATATATCCAGACAAAACTATAATTCGAAAAGGTACATACACCCCTATGTTCTTAGCAGCACTATCTACAATAGCTAAGACATGGAAGCAACCTAAGCGTCCATCAACAGATGAATGGATAAAGCAAATAGGAGTGGAAGTTTGGAAATGTCAATACACAACCCATTTATGCTGCGGTATTGAGAAAAGGCTCAAATCTAAAGTATCACCTACCTCTGTAGTTGGTGGATGTTTGGGGTGAGGATGGGGAGTGTTGCTGAAATTGAAGGATTGATTAAAAATCTGTATAAATTCATAGGGCCTTGAACTTTCATCACCACTCTTCATAGCCAGAACATTATTCTCCACTTCTTACTCCAAAAGGATCCAGGACTTTTACCCTCTGAAGAGGTTCAACCAGAGGGCCTAGGGACTAAGGAACAGCAGGTGCAGATTGTGGGGTGTCTCTTTGAGACTGAGGGGATAAGTGGAAGTCTGCATGATGAAAAGTGATACCTCTACTCCTTTTCTCTCCTTTGGGCTCCAAGATCACTGACAGACTGGCCTGATTTCCTAGGTACTCAGTCCCACTCATGCACATGGAACAACCATCAGCTTTTTAGAGTCACCTTCCGAAAGGTGAAAGGCTTTTCAAGAATCACCAGAAACTCTGAGAAAAACCTCTTAACATGGAAGAATAAAATGAAATCTGATATTTTGCATCTTGACTTTTTGTTTCTTGCTTGGTTTTTCAGGTATTGAGAGTGAAGTCTCAAAACATCTAGAAGGAAATTCATGGACCCTTAATATATTTTTGTATATAGTTGCAAACTTAATTAATTTTTAATGTTACTATGGTTATCTGTTTTATACTGCATCTTATTAATGGATTGAGATCAGTAATATCTTAAAGCAAAACAATACAAAACACTATTCTGGTTTAAAATAACTGAACTTAACTCATTTAGATGGAACAAATAGATGACCACACTTTGATTCTTTACTCTTAAATTATAAATATAATAAAAATATTAAATAAATATAATATACAAAATAAATATAAAGAAAAAAGGTAGCTTACGTCTATCAACTGACTCATTTATGTGGTCTCACATGAAGTAGGGGCCTAATTTATAATCAAACTACAGAGGTGGGAATAAAGAGGAATTTTCATATATTGATGTTACTGGATACAGTTACTTTAAAACTGAGTGAATTTAAGGCACGTTTGTTCTACTGCATTTATTTTACATCTTCTAAAAAACTAGGCCAAATATGTTTTCAAAATTTGACCTCATTTTGAGGCTGAACACAACTCATTTAAATAACAAGAGTGGCCTTATCTATACTATCTTAATGTAATAAATTTTTCTGAGTTAAGTGAAAGTAGGTTGTATACTGTACATATAAATCAATTAATGACATTGTAACACAATGAAATTGAAAATCAAAGAAAAATACAAGACACCTCTTAGAAATCATGACTACTGATAGTTTTAAGTTGGACACAATAGTAGGTGCCCACTAAATGACAAAATAATTTTTTTTGTCTTATTTTGTGTTTTATTTTTTAAGGAACTGGTATAATTATTTCACTTTAATTTGCGAAGAAAACAAGAAATATTAGTGATGCTTAGTAAATTGTGAGGTTTTCACTAGGAACTAAAAGCTGATTAAAATAAATGATGTAAATTAAATAAACATGTTTCAAATTAGATGATTAAGGCAGTGTCAATCATTCTACTTACATGAAAAATAACAGACACATTAATATGTATACTTTTTCCCACATGCATACCTGCTATGTATGCATTTAAGGATATGAGGCCATTTCAGAGTATCACTGTGTGCATACTTTTATTGATATTTCTTATATGCTTTGATATTTACTTCAAGGAGTTTGACATTGCAACATGTTGTCCTATAGAAATAATGGTTTAAGAAACACAATACAAATATATTTGAAGAAACATGAAAAACCCGTGAAATCATCATCCACTTAGATTAATTGTTGTAAAGGTAGTAGGGATAAAAGTTTAGATTGAATGAGTCAGACTACTCTTAAGAAAATAATTAAATATCAACCCTTTCTATCATAGACGCTAGAGAAAATGAGACTGTTTGCAATGGACAATTCCTTTTCTTTAAAGTAACTTATGATTAAAAATGAATTATTTAGCTTTATGGCATGTTTCTTTCATAAGACTTTAAATTAAAACTCTAAAATTAAAAAATACTTTGCATACAAATAGCCTACATTTCATGTTTTAAATTAAGTATCCTTTACCTACTATCAAATATAACATAATTTTAGTGAAGCATACATTTAAAAAATAAACTGCAGATAATATATCTGGTTATTTTGTATTAATTATTATTTGATTAATAATCTAGACAGGTTAGCTTTTTTTTTTTTCTGGTAGAACAATGTAAGACAAAAAGAAGAGGGCAAATGAAAATACTGTTTTTTAGTTATTAATGGTTAATGGGGATAAACAGTAAAACCCAGTTGGTAAAAGAAATTTTGTCCTACTTACTGCTTTGTGATAGAGAAGAAAATATGAGGTACATTTTTGCAATTGATGAAACAATACTGATCCATTATTATTAACTAAAGTCCATAGTTTACATTAGGGTTCAGTCCTTATGTAATTACAAAGACTTTGAAAACTATATAATGACACATATCTACCATTTTTGTATCATATTGAATACTTTCGCTGCCCTAAAAATTACCTGTGCTCCTCCTATTTATCCCTCCCTCCTTTCCCCTCCCTCCATTCCCCTAAACCTCTGTCAACATTATTGATCTTATTACTATCTCCATAGTTTTGCCTTTTTCAAAATGTCATATTGTTGAGACTAGAAATCAACTATAAGAAAAAACTGAAAAAAAAAGCACAAATAGTGTTTGTGGAGGCTAAACATTATGCTGCTAAACAACCAATGGGTCACTGAAGAAATTGAAGAGGAAATCAACAAATACTTGGAGTCAAATGAAAATGAAAACACAGTAATCCAAAATCTTTGAGACCCAGCAAAAGCAGTTCTAAGAGGGAAGTTTATAGCTTATACAAGCTTAACCCAGGAAACAAGAAAAAAAAAATTCAAAAAGCAACCTAGAGGAACTAGAATAGAAGAATGAACAGAACCAAAAGTTAGTAGAAGGAAATAAATCATAAAGATCAGAGCAGAAATAAATAACATAAGACTAAAAAAAGCAATAGAAAAGATCAATGAAACTAAGAACTTGTTCTTTGAAAAGATAAACAAAGTTGATAAAACTTTAGCCAAACTCATCGAGAAAAAAAAAGAAAGAGGGCCCAAATCAATAAAGTCATAAATAAAAAAAGGAGAATTAAAACTGACATCACAGAAATACAAAAAATCATAAGAGATTGCTGAGATCTGTTATAGGCCAATAAAATGGACAACCTAGAAGTAATGGACAAATTCTAAGAAATGTATAATCTCTCAACATTGAATTAGGAAGAAAAAGAAAATATGAACAGACCAACTACCAGTAATAAAATTGAATCAGTAAAAGAAAAATCCACAAAACCTCCCAGCAGAAGTGTAAGACCAGAGGGCTTCACAGTTGAATTCTATCAAACATTTACAGAAAAGCTAACATGTATCCTTTTCAAACTACTTTAAAAAAATTGCAGAAGAAGGAACACTTCAGAACTCATTCTACAAGGCCAGCATCTCTCTGATGCCAAAACCAGATAAAGATATCACACAAAAAGAAAATTACAGGGTAATATCACTGATGAACATAGATGCAAAAATCCTCAACAAAATATTAGGAAACCAAGTCCAACAATATTTTTAAAAGATCATACACCATTATCAAGTGGGATTTATCCCAGGGATATAAGTATGGTTCAATATCCACAAATCAATCAATGTTGTACATCACATTAACAAACTGAAGAATAAAAGCCATATGATTGTCTCAATACATGCAAAAGCAACTGTGACAAAATTCAACATCCATTTATCATAAAAGCTCTTCCAAAAGTGGGCATAGAGGGAACATGTCTCAACATAATAAAGGCCATATATTGACAACCCCAGAGCTAACAACACACTCAGTGGTGAAAAGCTGAAAGTATTTCCTCTAAGGTCAGGAACAAGACAAGGATGTCCACTCTCATCATTTTTATTCAACATATTATTGGAATTTATTCCATGGCTAGGAAGTCCTAGCCATAGAAATCAGACAAGAAAAATCAATAAAAGGAATCTAAATTGGAAAGAAGGAAGTAAAAATGTCACTTTTGCAGATGTCATGATGTTATATAGAAAATCCTAAAGACAATACCAAATACTATTAGAACTCATCAATGAATTCAGTAAAGTTGTAGACAAAATTAATATACAGAAATCTGTGGTGATTCTATATAATAACAGTAAACTATCAGAAAGAGAAATTAAATAAACCATCCCATTTACAATCACATCAAAGAGAATAAAATACCTAGGAATAAATCTAACCAAGCAGGTAAAAGATCTGTACTCAGAAATCTATAACACACTGATGAAAGAAATTAAAGATAACACAACAAATGAAAAGATATACTGTGCTCATGGATTGGAAGAATTAATATTGTTAAAATGTCCATCCTATCCAAGGCAATCTATAGATTTAATGCAAGCCCCATCAAATGGCATTTTTCACAGAAATAGAAGAAATAATTCCAAAGTTTGTATGGAAACACAAAAGACCCTGAATAGCCAAAGCAGTATTAAGAAGAACAAAGTTGGAGGTATCACACTCCCTGATTTCATACTCTACTACAAAATTACAGTAATCAAAAAAATGTGGTAGGGCAGACTGTCATATAGTTGAAATTTGTAGCCTTTTCAGATTGACTTCTTCCACTTACCTATATATATTTATGTTCCCTCCATGCCTTTTGGTGGCTTGATAGCTCATTTAAAATTATTGATGAATTATATTCTATTGTATCTATCTATTAGAGTTTATCCATCTCCTATTGGAGGACCTCCATATTGCTTCCAAGTTTTGGCTATTATGCATAAAGTTGCTATAAATATCTATGTGCAGGTGTTTTGTTTGGATATAAGTTTTCAACTTATTTGGGTAAATAACAAGGAATGCAGTTGCCGGCTCATATATTTGGAATATATTTAGTTTTGTATGAAACTGCCAAACTGTCTTCCTAAATGGCTGTTACTATTTGCAACCCCACCAGCAGTGAAAAGTCATGTTCATCCTTGCCAGCATTTGGTGTCAGTGCTCTGGATTTTAGCCATTTTAATTAGTGTAGTGGGATCTCATTGTTGTCTTAATTTGTGATACCCTAATGACATATAATGTTGAATATCTTTTACTATATTTATTTGACACCTATATAACTTCTCTGGTGAGGTGTCTGTTTAGATCTTTTTCCCATTTCTTAATTGGGTTGTTTGTTTTCCTCTTTTTGAGTTTTAAGAGTTCTTTGTATATTTTGGATACCATTACTTTATCAAATAAATGTTTTGCAAAGATTTCCTCTCAATCTATGTCTTATCTTTTCATTATCTTAACTGTCTTTCACAAACTAGAAGTTTTTAATTTTAATGAAGTCTAACATCATTTTTCCTTCATGAATTGTACTTCAGTTTTAGCCATGTTGACTCTTCCTATCCGTGAACGTGGAATATATCTTCATTTATTTAGATCTACGTTTATTTTTTTCATCAGTTTTGTAGTTTTCCTCATTGAGATTGTGTAGATATTTTGTTAGATTTATACCTAAATATTTCTCTCTTTTTTGGTGCTAATGTAATGGTATTGTGATTTTTATTGAAAATTTTAATCTTCCTTACTGGTATACAAGAAAGCAATTGACATTTGTATATTAATGATTTATCCTGTAACATTTCTATAATTGTTTGCTAGTTCCAGGAGTTTGCTTTTTTTTTTTTTTTTTTTTGTGACAATTAATTTGGATTTCCTACAAAGACAGTTGTTATGTCTGCAAAATAAGACAGTTTTATTTCTTCCTTCCAAATCTGTATACACTTTATTTTCTTTTCTTGTATTATTTTTGCATTAGCTAGGACTTAATTGTTGAATACGAGTGGCGAGAGCAGACATTCTTGTCTTGTTCTTCATCTTGGTGGGAAAACATCTAGTTTCTCACATTAAACTATGATATTAATTGTAGGCTTTTGTAGATGTGCTTTATCAAGCTGAGGGAATTCTCCCCTATTACTAGTTTTCTGAGAGTTTTTTATCATGAATGGGTGTTGGATTTTGTTAAATGCTTTTTCTGCATCTATTGATATGATTTTATGATTTTTATACTGTATTTTGAAATCATGTAGAAAAATAATATAAAACAATAAATATAAATTTAGAAGCATGTTCAAAGTTATAAAAATGTCCTTATCTCCTATTTTATTCATTTAAAAAGCTGATATATTAAAGAAGACTATGAATTAAATTATTGACAGTTGATCTAATTTTTTATCTGAGAACTTCTATCAAGATGATACAGGGCTTCCCTGGTGGCACAGTGGTTGAGAGTCCGCCTGCCAAGGCAGAGGACACGGGTTCGTGCCCCAGTCCGGGAAGATCCCACATGCCGCGGAGCAACTAAGCCCATGAGCCATGGCCGCTGGGCCCGTGCATCTGGAGCCTGTGCTCCACAACGGGAGAGGCCACAACAGTGAGAGGCCTGCGTACTGCAAAAAAAAAAAAAGAAGGAAAAATGATGATACAAACATTAGATAATGGAGGTTAGGAAAGAGAATCTCTGAAGAGAAATATTGTTAAGTGTTAGGCAGAAATAAGAATATTAATTCAAGTAATTAATATTTAGTTAATTTCAATATTAACTTAATTTCAATTCAGTGTAACCTGCAACATTTTTAGCATTTTATTAGTTCCTTCTTTGACATGTTCATTCATTCAACAAATTATACAGAGATTGGTAGTTTCTATCACAATATTTATTCTCCATGGCATGACATGATTTTAGGAGCTCTTTTCAAAGGCAGGGGATATACACTTCTCATGTTCTACTGAGGGAAATAGGAAAAAAAATAAGCACAAGTAAATATATATTAGGTGGTAAAAAGTATTGCTAAGGAAAATAAAACAGAATAAGGTGATAATGTGCTGCAATGTTGCATCAGACAAGATGGGTGCCATTTTCATCAGCAAATTATTTTCTAATGAAGAGAGATTGGAATGGAGACATGAACAAAGTAAGGTAACAAGTCATGCAGACATCTGAAGGAAGACTGTCCTGGGAAGAGGGCTTAGTGAATGCAAAGATCTGGAGTGAGAGCTGAGTGAACTGTTTGAGGATTAGCTATAAGAGAGGAGACATAAAAGGGGTGATACTATAGATGTAGCTAGACTCAGATCACATAGCACCTTGAAATCATGTTGGGATTTGGGATTCCATTCTAAATGTACTAGAAATCCACTGAAATATTTCAAGCAGAAAAGTTCCATAAGCATACTTCTGTTTTAAAAGAATTACTTTAGCTACTGAATGGATAAAAGATAAAAACAGCTAAAAGTCAAAGCAAGGAGACCAATTAGTAGACTATTGCAATAATTCAAGTGAAAATTGATGGTGGTTTGGACTATTGTGTCATTATTGTGGCACAAGAAGTGGAGAGAGATGGCTGGATTTGGGATATATTTTGAAGAACTTGCTGTTGGTTTAGATATGAAGAATGTTGGTTATTGTAACACTAAACACACTCCATTTTAACAGTGGCTTAGAATAACTGAAATTTCATTTTGTTCTCTAAACAGTCCACTGTGGTGTTTCTGGTCAGTGTGTGAGTGGTGGTGGTGGTGGTGGTGGTAGTGGTAGGAGTACTTTTCACACAGTCATTCAGGGAGGCAGGGTGATGGAGACTCTGCTAACCTCAACGTGTAGCTTCCATGGTTGCCCACGTGTTGACATCCAACTGGCTGATGGAGAAAGAAAAAAACGGAGATAGCACATTCACTTCTTAATCATATTGCCCTCATCTTGAGCGAACATCATTTCCAGTGATGAGCCACTGTGCCCTAAATTATATGCACATGGGCTGGGAATTACAGTTGCTTCTTGGGCAGCTACTCTCCTATAATAACTGCTATGCAAAGTGAGAAATGAATCATTAGTGGAAAGTTAGTCATCTCTACCATATGAGATATGAGGAAAAATAGAAGACAAGTATGGTGTCAACATTTTGAGTTTACCTACTGTGCTGTCAATGTACTGGGCAGGTGAGGAACACTAAGGTTTCAGGCAAAAGTTTATTTTTGTATAAGTTAATTTGAGACATCCATTGGATACTCAATTTGATAGTCAAATATGGAGTTGAGAGAGGAGGTTTTATCTGATACATTTTTGGTGACAATCAGAATAAAGGGAATGTATAAAGTCAGATATGAGCTGAGAAAATCATGTGAATAAGGAAGAAAAATAAGTTCAAGAATTTTGCCATTGTGAAAAGTTTAATTGTAAACCCCATTTTACACACAAAATTATGGCAAGAAGTTAAATGAAAGGCTTTTCTAAAAAGAAAAGCCATGTTAATTGTTCTCCAATATCCTTTCTACATTCCTTCTAGAAATGGTAAGTAAGTAAATGACTATAAGCGTAAGTAAATGACTATAAGAGAAAACTAGTTTCCGCAAGTAGCCTATTTGTAGTAAAATTTTTAACTTTTTTTTTTTTTGCTGTGTTTCCATATCCTGATTTTCTTCTTTTTTTTTTTTTTTTTTTTTTTTTTCGGTACGCGGACCACTCACTGCTGTGGCCTCTCCCGTTGCGGAGCACAGGCTCCGGATGCACAGGATCAGCAGCCACGGCCCACGGGCCCAGCCGCTCTGTGGCACGCGGGATCCTCCTGGACTGGGGCACGAACCCGCATCCCCTGCATCGGCAGGCAGACTCCCAACAACTGCGCCACCAGGGAAGCCCCTGATTTTATTCTTGGGGCAGTTTCTTTCTTTGTTGATGTTCAAGTTCAATAATGGACACTTCTTAGCTATAGGGAATTCCTCTGTTTTATTTTTAATTGAATCTGGGACTTTGAAAGTTTGAAAGCCACTTTTTTTTTTTTTTCCACTGCAGTACTTCAGAAGAAATTGCAAAATAGATTTTGCAAGAATTCTTTGCTTTGCTTTGGAGGGATGGCATATAATCCCTACATGAAGTCACAGAGGCTGCCTCTGAGATACTTTCTTTGCTTCTCACACCAAGTACTTCAAAAGAGAATGCACTGCTTTCTATGACACACTGAAGCTTCCTAAACATGCCATATGCACATTTGTCTCCCATCAAATTTGATAATCAAGTAACACTAAAATTTAATATAATAGACAATTTTCTGTATCTTATACTTCTATATTTTATAAAAGAATTCTTATTATGAATCTGCAGACTGAAGGTAGTGGTCTTTTAACTGGTGCTTTGTTCAAACAAGATACCATGTAATCATGCATTATTGTATAGCAAAATTCTTCAAATAGAGTACACTTCTACTGCAAGTTTTCCTACACTCAGTGCTCACATAATTGTTTTATCAGCTTATTATTGCACTCACTAAATGATTCTGAGTAATGTGAACTGAAGGGTTAAAGTTCTGATTATTGGATATAGAAAAGAACAGTTTATAGATGTGTGAGGGGTTTAGTCAGTTACTAAAGTGATCCGTAAGATAGATGTCAGAGGTAAAAAATATTTGAGAATTACTTATTAAAATCATTAATAGCTAATGACACATATTTATTAACCAAGCAAATAAATATACAAGTTTTCTTTCTGAATGTGAAGATTTGTGAATACATTTCAACATCTTTAAGTTATGTGAAATACCAATAAATAGGGTACTGTGTCTCAAAATGGGAGTCAAATAAATAAAATTAGTAGGAAAAATCAAAATTTAAAATAGAGATATATGAAATCTATCTTGTTATTTCAGAAAAAAAAGTCCTTTACCAAAATTCATGAAGCAATACTCAAACTTTATTTCAGAGTAGTATAGCACATGTTTAGACAAACTTACCAAAAGCTAAAATGAGTTAGAGCACCTCATTGGTATATTTTATTCTATGTGAGAAGATTGTCAAATGCAAAAAATTTCATTGTAATTATTATAATTCAGAGAATATTGTTACATATAATCTAACATAAAGGATTAGTAAAGAAAAGGTACTTTGAAGACCTAGAAAACAGTACTGTATTACTTGCATCACTATTGATAGAAAGGAATGCATTGAATAAGTGATATACAAAAATTTAAACATGATTTCCTTAGTGATTAATGGTGCTATTGATGAAAACAGAGATATTAGCAGTTTCATAATGTTTTAAAAATCCATATATCATTGTCTTTTGACATTTCAAATACTAGTTCAAGTGATATAAGAAGTTATATGATCTACTAACCAGCTAGGCATGCTTATATTTAACTTGGATACCATCCAACTTGACATTGTATGCAGGTCAACCTAATCAAGAAGGCTTTAAATTGTCCATGTTGGGAAGAGAAAAAATTATTAATACTCTCAGTTATACTAGTTAAAGGGAGGAATAAATGGTAGATGAGAATAGATGAGAAGAATGGTAGTTCATATTGACAAAGAATTTGGAAAAGGAATAGTAAGCAATATTTTCCTCAAGGAATTTCAAACTTGTACAGTGACACTTGAACAACATGGGGGTTAGAGTTAGTAAAAATATTGCACATAGCTTATAGCAGACCTTCATATCTGTGGTTCCGAATCCACTATTCAAACAACTGTGGATCATTGTAGTACTGTAGTATTTACTATTGAAAAATATCTACAAATAGTGAAACTATGCAGTTCAAACCTAAGTTGTTTAAGAGTCAACTATAGTTTATTGAACTTAAGAATTCATCTTGTTTGGCTATGACAACACTTTAGTACTTCCATGTCATCATAAACTTGATTCCTCTGTGTAGTGTTGTGTACCTAAACTGATTCAATTTTTTTATTTTACTTTTTTTGTCTGAGTCATATAGGAAATTGAGTTTGCTTCTCTTTACTTTTGGACCTTATATAACTAATGTGAACTTGAATTTACAAAGCATGAGTAATGTTCAAAGTCAGAGTCAGTATGATTACCTCTGTCTGTCTGTCTTTCTTTCTCTTTCATATATATATATATATATATATATATATATATATATATATACATATATAAATGTCAGGGCAGAACAGCATGGTAATTATGAAAGTTTAGTTCTATGGGGAAATTCTCATGATATTGTAATGGTAAGAGAAAAAGAGACAAAAGTATATGATTTGGACTTTGAGGTATATATATAAACCATATAAAAACATAACTATATTTTATTATAACAAAACTATTTGTTTATACATATTTAAAATTTCCCAACTATTTTATAATAATAGTCCATATTTTTTTATCAGAGAACCAGATTCATGCAACTATTGAACCTGAGGGCAGATTTACCTAACAAAACATGTATTCAAGTATAAGATACAAAAGTGTTCTCATAGAATGATATATCACCTGGGGTGATAAGGGAAGTTAGATGATGCATGTCTAAATTAAATCATAAAATGGTCTTGGAAAGGGGTTAGCAAAGTTTTTCTGTAAGAGGCCAGATAGTAAATATTTTAAACTGTGTGTATAATAATGTCTCTGGTAACATTCAACTCTGCTGTTGCAGCACAAAGCAACCATAGACAGTAAATGCTCTCTAAAAATTATTTTTAATAAAAACAGGCAGCAGGCTAGATTTGAACTATGGGCTGTAGTTTGACAATCCCTAGTCTAAAATATTTCTGAGCATTGACAACTACTGCTCTGGAGTCTGTTCAGTGAAATTTACTAGATCATAACTTGCTTGAAGGTAGGATATTGGTCTTGTATTTTCATATCACTTATGACACTTAATATCTGTGATCACATAGGAGACACTTGATAGAATATTAATGAAAGAATGAATGGATTGATCAGTGAAAAGTCCAGTGATATCTACCATGGTTCCACACTACCACACTTTTTCTTGTAAGCAGGGCTGACATTCAGACAAAGCAGTTTGACCTAATGGGAAAAGCATGAGCTTTAGTGTCTGATAGAATGACCTGGGTTTAAATAATTGATCTGCTACTTATAATTGGTATATCTTGGACAAATTATTTAACTGCTTTCAGTTGTAAATTTTACATTTATCAAAAGGAATTGACAATAGTGACATATTATTGGTAAGTTGAATTCATTAAGTAAGATATAATTAATCTTTTAAATAAATGACAGGATAAGAGTTGATGCTTAGGAAAAATTAGCTTTCATTCACGTTAGTTGGGAGTCACAATTTGATTAACTTTGAAGGGTCATAAAATGAGAATGGAAAGGGCCTTGACAGCAGTTAAGACTATCCGTCTTTCTTACCTTCCTTTCTTAAACATAAAAATTCATCAAGGCCTAGAAAGATTAAAAAAGTGTAAAGAACCTCAGGATTAGGAATTTAGAGGCTGGAATTTAGTTCTGGTTTGACCATTAAATAATTATGGCATATGTGCATATGAGGGTTATTTACCTATTTCAGCCTTTTCCCTTGACTAGTGGAACAAAGTAGTCTTTAAGCCTCTATCCAGTGTTAACATTCAATGTTGATATTGTGAAATTGGCTTACCCATTTCTGTTCAACTCTGTTCTCTCCCTAGCCACAACACACAACTATGCCCACGCAGCCACACATATGCATGCAGTTCTAAACATATTCAAAATAATCTATAGTGCGAAAGAATTTAAATTAAAAGCAAAATTAAAAAAAAAAACAGAAAAGAATTTCATTAGACTTACAGTATGTTAAAGAAGTGATGGGTTTCAAATGAGAATGGCTTTTGTGATTGCTATGATAGAAATCCAGTCCATGATGTTCCGTTAAAACTCTGTTGTGTCAGGTCTTATTACATTGCTAACGTCACTTTAAAATTCCTTGATTCAGACACTTCCTTCTGGAAGCACTTGAAGAGGCTGACATACGTGGAAAACAAAGCTCACTTTCAAAATCAGTCTATTTACAACCTTTTCATAGTGGTTCTGCTCCCTCCTTACTTCTTTTTCCTCCTAAGCACAGCTGCAAGTTTAAGTAGTCAAGCAAACTATAATCAGCCACTTAGATTGGCTGCCAAATCACAGTTGTGCCCAATTTGCCTGTTTAACTTTTTTTCTTGCTTGATTGACCTTGGTTCTCTCCTCCCCCAAGTATTCATGATGACAACTTGAAAATGCCATATCTTCGCAATGTTGTGAGTGCACCAGAAACTACTCACATACGTACAAAGCAGAGTCGCCGAAGTCTTAAATTGTCAGTACAGTTAATTTTGCCCTATTTTTATTTGTATTAAAATTAATTACAGACATCTCACAGTGTTTCATTTTTGATGTAAATTTCAATTTTAAATACAGTTGGTTTTCTGATAGTTTTCTTGAGTATATATATAAAGAGTATATATTTAGTATGTAGGTATATACATACATATATACAATGTATGTGTGTATGCATATCTATATAACATCTGTATAGATCTATATAATGTGTATATATGTATAGATATATACATACTAACATCTATGCTATTTATACTATATACTTAGTATGTATATATAAGTAGAGATATTTATTGTGTGTGTGTATATACATATATAGAGTTTATGTGTGTGTGTGTGTGTGTGTGTGTGTGTGTGTGTGTGTAGAGAGAGAGAGAAAGAGAGTTTATAAGGCTGTAAATTTCTGGTACATGTATTTTTTTTGCTTTTCATTACAAAAAAGAAAAGAACACCAAAGCAAAAAGCAACCATTTTTATGACTAGGCATTTGACTTTCCAGGAATAAAGCAGACAGAAAATGTTCATTCATTCTTAGTATAAATAGTAACTCTAACCCTTTGTCACCTCCTTTCTCATTTTTGTAAAGCTGAAAAATGTTCAGTATATTAACTTATAATATGTGAGTTCTGAAAGGAGAAAAGAAAAAGTGCTATGATAAATATAGCTACAGAGGATACATAACATTTTTAAAGAGATCAAGCTTTAATGTCATAGAGGGATAGATGTTAAATGGTATGAGAAGGATAGGACTGTCACATAGGTTTGCTCTATCAGAAATTTCCCTGTGTGTGTGTGTGTGTGTGTGTGTGTGTGTGTGTGTGGATGTGGTGTGTGAGACAGACAGAGACAAAGACATAAGAGAGAAATAGAATTTCTGCTTTCCTTCATTTTATGGAAGGAACTTTGTTTTATATCTTACAATAATAGCATGTGAGATTATACATTTAAAATATATTACAAAGTTGTTTTTAATATTAGCTGCTCACAATGAATTTAACCCAAATGAACATCTCTCTTCTTTTCGTTTTAGCATCAAATTTTAAATTATTTTTTAAGGTCTTTCTATTATTTTCTATATTTGAATGATAAGATATCTGTAATGGAAATTTCAGGAGTATTTATTAAATACCAAGACTAAATCCTTTTATTGAGCACTTCTCAGATATGAAGGTGCAGACTAAGCACTTGGAAACCTTGTTAAAAATGAAGATTCTCATTCAGACAGTCTGAGGTGGAGCCTGAGATTCTGTGTTTCTAACCAGCTCCCAGGTGATAATTGATGTTTATGGTCCATGAAAAAAAACTGAGTAGATAGTCTTTATTTCAAAACAATGGTTTAATAATAATAATAGTAACAAAAATAATAATTTTATATAAATTTTATCTCCAGAGAGAATAATAGTTAATAGGAAAATTAATAATCAGGTACATATGAAAACCCAATTTATTGAATCTTATCTATGTAGAACATTCTGTTCCAATGCCATATTAATACTGAATTTTTGCAGCTGTCCTGTGGGTCATTTGTCCAATATTGATTTGTATTGGTTGGTTCTAACCTGTTGAATTATGGCAAATTGTTGGCCTTTCATAGTCAAATATTTCAGAAAGCTTTTAATATAAAGTGTATTAAGAAAGAGTTGAAGTGTTTTAAAACTGTTATAAAGTCTTTTGGAATGCCAGTGAATTGAAGTAAAAAGCTTATTTGCATCTTAAAGCCACAACTCATGAACTGTGAATGAAAAAGCAACTGTGAAGGAAAGGATGGGTATATCCCATTGTAAATTAGTATGAAAATCTGTATTTTGCCTGGTGATAAACAACACTCACTACAGATACTATGGTTTAGACCAGATCTGTTCTGAAAGTTAAGTAGACTATACTTCAATGAGCGATTCTGGGGAGATGATTAGCTACAGATGTATAACAGCTCTCATAAACACTGTGCTGAGAAAATAAAAGAGAATTTATGTGGCACTGGAATATCTCTAAAAATATTAAAAGTTAATAGATGCCCTAACTCTGGATGTCAAATATCCCAAATATCTTAAACCTAAAACAAGTTTTTAATAAATGATCTGGCACATACATATTCCTTTGCTCTATGTTTGACTCCCTGCTTTAGATATTTCCAATAACAAAATCTTTCTTACGTATCTTTATATTCATTTGTCTATTCTTGAGCTACACTTGCCATAGAGAATATTGGTAGTTTATCAAGTGCTACAACAGGCTTTTTTTGTTTGTTTTAAGGAACTCATTTCATAGGTAAGAAAAAGTAGTGGTCGGGTAGGACAAGATCAATCGATTAAAAATAATACAATTGTTGAAGACTGTGCAAGACACTGTGATGGTTATTAAGGAGAATTAAAAATAATATGAATATGAATAAAATAACAACACAATACTATTTCAAAGCAGTATGGGTCGTGCTGGCCGAAAGAACTGTCCAACCAGTGAGTGCTTTTCAGTGAGTGCTATTTTTGGTTGAGAGAGCTTTGTGAACACTATTCTGTAATTCTACTTTGTACTAATTTGCTAGGGCTGCCATAACAAAATACCAGAGACTGGATGGCTTAAACAATAGAAACTTCTCACAGTTCTGTAGGCTACAAGTACAAGGTCAAAGTGTTGGCAGAGTTGGTATCTTCTGAGGACTCTCTCTTTGGCTCGCAGATAGCCACCTTCTCACTGTGTCATCACATGGTCTTTCCTCTGTGCACATGCATGCTTGGATGTTCTTTGTGTGCCCAAATTTTCTCTTTTTATAAGAATACGAGTCAGATTGGATTAGAGCTAACCCTAACGACCTTATTTTAACTTAGTCACCTCTTTAAAAGTCCTTTCTCTGAGTATAGTTACATTCTGAGGTACCGGGTTCAGGACTTCAGTGTATTAATTTTGGGGGGACACAGTTCAGTCTACAACACACTCAGAAGTCTACATCTGTAAGATACCTAACTCAACATTCTTATTTTACAGGTGAGGAATTAGAGCCTTCGCTGAAGAACTGAAATGTCTTGTGCAAGGTCATCAAATTACTAGTAGAGTCTAGAATAAATCATAGATAGCCTAAGTTCCTGACAGGTTTATTTTTTTCTTTTCACTTTATCACGTGACTAATGCAAGCCTGATATGCTTCCCACAGATATTGAGTTTAGAGCTGTACTTAAGGAATAAGGAGGCATAACAACTGGAGTGTCAGAATTCATGGCTGATATCATTTTCTCTAATCCAGTTCTTCTAGTTGGGTAAGCTTTGTTAGAGACAGGAAATAGTCTCAGAAAAACACTTGAATGGATTAGTACAACCAAGGTCTGAGCCTAGATTGGGTGTAATGGCCATTATCTCTAACTTCCTAGTGTAAGAATACATCTACGTTCCTACAGTTCCTGAGGTTTGATTCTTGCTGTGTTGAATGAATCATTCTTAACAGAGTTGTCATTTATGAGGATTTTCAACATGTACTTGTGAAGTTCATTTTGTTATTTTTGGCAGCAATGTGGTAGATGACATCATATGTAAAAGTATTTGAGAAAAATTTATTTTAAAAAGCCAGAAACTACCATCTTGAAAGACAAAATAGTAATATTGTTTTTTTAACAGGGAAAAATGCTAGAAATTTCTAAATGTATAAACCAATTTAAATTACCAAGATTCACATTAGCAAGTGCCTCCTTTTTCCTAATAACTTAACCTACAGAATTCTTTTGAATTATTATCTGCTTATACTTTATTGACTTTGAAAGTTCAGTTGTGCAATTGAATTTCATAGGAATTTGAAAAACTAGCAAGCAAGTTGCTAAGTAAAAATAAAATGCAAAAAATGCTGTCAAATGAACCAAGGATAGACATATTTAGGCTAAGTATGGCAAAGTGATGCCAAAATGAGTCTCATTTGTAGAGATGTTTCTATTTGAAAAAAAAAAAAAAAGATTGGATTGATTCTTGGTAGTTTACTTTAAGTTTTAACAGAGGGGTTGTCACCAACCCCTGAGACTATTTCCCGATTTCAAGTTGGCAAAGTTATACTAAAAGAATGCCTTCAAATACTGGAGAAAATTTTAAAATGACCACTTTCTCTTATCAGATCCATAAACTGTAGGGTGTATGTTTGCCTGTGTTGGGCTTGGGTACCTTGGAGTGTGGCCCATCTGAGACTAAAGAACCAAGCATCAATCAGCATGATCCTTCTTCTGATGAAATTTTTTTCCCATCACTTCCCTACAATATAGATGTAGAAGATTAAAGTGCTGTGTTGAGAAAATATTTGTGTGATATAAAAGGTAAGTGCATCCTATAGTCAGGATTAGTCAGTGTATCTGCTCTGCCAGCTTTTCAAAAATTATTGCCATAGTTTATGGCTATATCTCCTCTTTCCAACTCATATCCTTTTACAGTGACTATTATACAACACTCTTGATCTACTTATGGTGGGAATAAAGCCAATGGAGTCAGCCAAAGGCTATCTAAGATAAGACTTATCCAGATGATAAGACTTCCTTAACCATTCTACCAAGCATAATTATCAAATTCCTTGTGATCCTCCTTACCAAGACCCTGCTTTATTTTCTTTATAGCAGTCATCTTTAACTGAAATCATATTATTTTCCTTCTTTTCCTGTATTGTCTCATTAGATTATAAAGGTTGTGTAAGTGGGGAGTGATCACAGCTCTATCCCTAGCTTCTAAAGTTGTACCTAATATAAAAGGGGTTTTTAATATGTGCTTGCTGAATAAATTAATCAATTTATTGGTACACACTATATTTAGTGTTCAGTGATATTTTGATTATCATTGTTGCTCTAATTCTCAAGCTACTAGTGTTTGATCCAGGCATTTTGACAATTTAATTTCAAGACAGTCTTTTTCAGAACTACCTAATCTTCACTGTGTTATTTTTTATAATTGATGGTAGAAATCTTCTACAGGGAAATGTGTGTGGGAATGGGACATATCTTTCAAGGGGTTAAAAAAAAATCTTATTAAACAGGCCTATAGAGTATTGTCAGTTCCATGGGAGTATGTGTTGAGGAGATATAGTACAAAGAAAAGGAGAAAAGCTAAATGTAGGGCCAAGACCACGGAAATAAAATGAGATTAAAAGATAATTTAAAAGTATTACAAGTAGCTAATAACAAAGGAAAGAAAGAGGGAATCCTTTTTCAATCACTCTAAAAGTAATTATAGGGCTTCCCTGGTGGCGCAGTGGTTGAGAGTCCGCCTGCCGATGCAGGGGACACCGGTTCGTGCCCCGGTCCGGGAGGATCCCACATGCCGCGGAGCGGCTGGGCCCGTGAGCCATGGCCGCTAAGCCTGCGCGTCCGGAGCCTGTGCTCCGCAGCGGGAGGGGCCACAGCAGTGGGAGGCCCGCATACCGCAAAAAAAAAAATAAAATAAAATAAAAATAAAAAAAAAAATAAATAAAAGTAATTATAAAGAACTTGCCCATAAACATGCTGCAATATGTAGCTGACTGGCTGTGGAGAGACTTTAATGTATAGCTTTTCATTATTTTCCTTGTGTCTGTTCATGCTTTTCATATATGATTGAAATAAAGATAAAAACTAGACAAAATCCTATTATATAAAAGAACATCTGCAAAATTTTTTATGTCATGATAAAACATTTAAAAGTTTAGATGATCTAAAAAAAAAAACAACTATACTAATTCACAAAACCAAAGTAACACAGCTGCAAAAAACATTATTTTGATAAGTATTTACTTCATACTCTTGATGTACAGGAATTTCAGCTCAGTATGCCAGACTTTTAATTACTGAATTTTTTGGGATCCCCCTTTTATGCAGAGTTTCTAAAAGTTTCTGATAAAATTTGGTAAGAGCAAAAGAGCATGCACTTCTAACTTATCCTGTACATGTTATTTTCTAGATTCTGTATATCCAAATAAAAGCAACAATGTACTCTTAATATACAATAGAAGGGGTATCCTGCCTGAGTAATTAGATAAATTGAATAGTGAGACGTATCCATGGGACATTCAAGATATAAAATGTCATAAAAGTGAAATTGTCCACTGATATCAAGACTCTTTCTAGTGGGGAATGTAATAAAACCTGTAAAGGCTGACTGCTTTAGGTGAAAATGGCAGTAGTGATTGGGGATCCCCACTCACTCTACTGTGCCCTCACCGACAAGGAAAAGAACATTCTAACTGATATTCAACCAGAATCATTATGGTTACCAAGATCTATCTATTTTCATAGTTCTGGTCTCTAAAATTTAAATAAGAATATAAGAGAATGATATACTTTTTCTGGAAGAATCAGATATTTTTTAGGCTCTTTGCCTTCTCTATGCCATGGGGCCTAAGTAGAGTCTTAGGCCCAGGCAGAATAGAGGCTTACAGAAAGATTTCCTAAACTCAAAAAGTCTACCAACTAGTAAAGTCCAATCCTACAGTTCTAGCAATCTTCTTCTAAACAAAATACCCTAACTCCCTACATCCTTATTACTTGATAAGGCATGGAAAGAGAATCTCATCAGGGGGAGCAAGCAAATGCTTCGTGCTCTCTCTTTAGTCAAGATCAGTTGGACCAGACATCTTGGTACCCTGGCTGAACATTGGAAAGTATAAACCCTAGATTTTATGCATCTGAAAAGAAAAAGCAGTTATTTTAGTTTTCTTTCCAGTATTTGAAGACATTCTTTTAGCATAAGTTCACTAACTCAATTAACAGGAAATAAAAGTCATTGTTCAGAGGTATAGACAATGAAAAGTATTCTGAACTCAAAGAGGGATTAAATAGAAGGTTAGAAGAATTAATATTTTCTGCCTGAGTTAATTTCCAATTCTATTTCAAAATTAGACACCTGTCTTATTTTCAACAAAATTCTGTTTAAATATTTCTAGTTATCAGAGAACATGCTATTCTGAAATCAAACTCTTTCATTTGTGGAGTTCTAATTATCTGGCAATATTTACATGGAAATGAAATCGGTCTGCCTGTAATTATGAGCCATTATTTCTAGTTGTCCAGTATGAAAAGAAAAAGGATAATCATTTTTTCTTTTAATCATGCATTCATCCATCATTCAGCAAGCACTTACTCGGTGCATTACCCATGCTAGTCATTGTGCTAGACGACAGGGATGCAAGAGTAGATAAAGTCCTATCCAGGGGAGGTTTAGAGCATTGTTTTGGACAAACATAAACAAGGTAACAGGATGACATACAGGATTCTAGGTGCCTCTCTTTCTGTTTCCATATCATTCATTTAAACCATTATGTATTCAGTTTTTCAAGCCAGAAAACCAAAAATCATTCTTGATTCTACATTTTTCCTCACTCCCTTAGCCAGTCTATCATTTAGTTTTATTGTTTATACCTCTAAAATGTAGCTTGAATGCATTCATATCTTTCAATCTCCCTACAAGGTCTGCATTCCAAGCCATCACCATCTCTCAATTAGACTACTGCAATAATTTCCTACTTTGTCTTCCTGCTTCCACTGTTGATGGTCTACAAACCATTCATTTCAAAGAATGTAGAGTAAACGTCTAAAAATATGTCAGTTTCTATGATAAATCAGCTAAAAACAACCTTCAAAAATGTGTTGGTGTCCTGAGAATTATATCCAAATTCCTTACCTGGATCTACAGAACTTTGCTTGACTTAGTCACTGCTTTTCTTTTGCAAATTTACCTCATGTTACTCTATCACTAAGTTTGCCACCATGCAAGCATCTTTCTTCAGGATGTTTGTACTTTTTCTTGGGGTTTATTTCTACCCTTAATACATCACCTACACAAACCTAAATGATAATATAATACAATAGACTTCCCTAAACCACTCTAGATAAGCAAGCTAATAGAAGTCTCTTCTCTAGTGCTCCATACCTTTTTTTCTCTTCACTTTATATATTTTGTTTTTAACCTGCTTATTAAGAGTCTCCTCCACCAGACTGTAAATTTCATACTATCTTAGTTGAATCCCTCATGTCTTGTTTATTGCCTGACATATATTAGTCACTCAGAAAATATTGTTAAATGAGTAAGCAAGTGGATTAATCAATACATTCAAAGGGAACCTACCATAAACTTGGCATGTTTATTGCCTAGACTTATGTCTGACAAAGTTAGCAGGTGAAAACACATAATAGTATATACACTAATATTCTTTTATCTTTTTATATGGAGCCTGAGCTTCAGTCCTATCATCATACTAGTTACCCTTTTCAGGGTAAGTATTTTTGTCAATATTCATCTTAAAATATGGAGTCCAAATATTGCTGCAATATAAATTACAGTGACCTTTAGAGCATAAATTTGGTAATCCACATTAAAATGTAATATGCACTACTTTGACCCAGTAATCCCAAATATAGGATTTTGTCCTAAGAAAATAATTAAACTTGTAGACAAATGTTTAAATGTAAGTATTTTTCATTATATTGTTATTTAAAAAAAGAAAAGTGCTAGATCAAATCAAAATGTCTGTTTAGTAATACAGTTTAAACACAAATATAATAGGATTCCCCCGAATAATTTTCAAATAAATACAAGTTTATAATTAAAAAATTACTAAACCCAAAAGTAATAAACCAATATGATCAGGAGTCATCAGAAATAACAACAGTAAGAGAACCACAGGGAATTATTAATCATAGAATATAAAAATTTAATCTGAATAAAAATATAAAAGAGTGAAGGTAAAAGGTAATAAAATTATTAAACTTAACTAAGCAAATTTGATAAATAACTAAGTAGAGGATTTAGAAGTAATGAGTAATTGAATATTAAAAATTTAAGGAGGCTTCCAGTAATAACTGACTAGGTAATTTATGCTAAGTTTGTCACTCTGATCAAAATATATATATTTATAAAAAGGCTTTTGTAAAGCCAACACCTGAAGTAAGATGGAAATTCGGCGATAAGTATGATGTTGGGAGCCACTTTTCCCCTAGGGATGACTGCCGATGTCACAATTGGTGGTTGAGAGACCAAGAAGCTGCATAGCACTTTTGTCAACCTTCTGGGCTAGCAGGATACAAGCTGAATACTGGTACCCGCCAAGGACTCCAAAGAAGTATACAACAGAAATAACAGTGAATCTAAAGTAGTTCACTCTCCACAGGGACTTTAGCCCAAATCTGAATCATCTCAATCTTTGAAATTGAATTCAGGTCGTAGGACATTGCTATATCCCCAGGAATCTGTGAGAGGGAAAAAAAAAAAAATCTGAAATAAGATAACATCATCCTGGGTCTTAACATCATTTTTGTAATTTTTCAACTACAATTTACAATCCTGCAAACAATAATAATAATAATAAATAACCAGGTATCCAATAAGATAAGACAAATGAGTGAGACCCAGGTGAAACAATAGCCAATAAAAACAGACCCACAACAGCTACTATTATTTGGAATTATCAGGTATAGATTTTAAAAAAGTTAAGTTTAATGTATTCAAGAAAACAAAAGACAAGATTGAGGAATTTCCAGGTAAATTGAAATAAGATAGAAGTAAACATGAAAAAGTATAGATATTCCAGGACCAGAAAATAAGATAAGTGAATTATGAATTGGCTAACAGATTAAAACTGGAATATAAATCAGAAGAAAATAACCAGAATAAAATAGAGAGAAAAGAAAGAAAAATAAAGAAAGTGACATAGAAGATACTGTTAAAGCTATAACAAGTGATTCTCATTTTTTACAGTAGTTATGTTCTAGAAGTTTTCTGTAAACACTAAATTAGTGAATACTAAACCATTGTTCCAAAGGGAAATATGGGATTAGGCCCTCACAAGCCTCTGGTCACATTTTCATCAACTTTCATCAATACATAACCTTGTTTTATGTGTGTTTCTCTTTAAAGATGCTTCAAAATATATTAACATTGAACTTGTAGTCAACAGCACTAAAGCTCATGCTTGAATGAATTTTATCTAGCACATATATTTTCTCTGTAAAGCACATGACAGCCTTCTTATGCTTAGGAATACTAAGCAGCACTTCAGCACTATATTGGGGGGCATTTTAATTTCCTCTTTGATTTCATTGGTGATCCATTAGACCCACTAGTAGCATGTTGTTTAGTCTCCATGTAATCATTTTTTTCTCATTTCTTTCTCTGTGGTTGATCTCTAATTTCATGCCCTTGTGTTTAGAAAAGATGCTTGAAATAATTTCTATACTCTTAAATTTTTTAAGGCTTGTTTTGTGCCCTTGTGTGTGGTCAATCCTACAAAATATTCCATGTGCACTTGAAAAGAATGTGTATTCTGGTTTTTTTTGGATGTAATATCCTAAAAATATCAATTAAGTCTAACTGTTCTATTGTGTCACTTAGAATCTCTGTTGCCGTATTGATTTCCTGTCTAGAAGATCTATCCATTAATATGAGTGAGGTGTTAAAGTCTCCTACTATTATTGTATTCCCATTAATTTCTCCCTTTATGTCTGTTAGTATTTGTTTAATATATTTGAGTGTTCCTATATATGTTGATGAATAGAATATCCTCCTCTTGTGTTGATCCTTTTATCATCATATAGTGCCTTTCTTTATCTTTCTTTATGGCCTTTGTTTTAAAGTCTGTTTCGTCTGATATGTGTATTGTGACCCCTGCTTTCTTGTCATTTCTGTTTCCATGAAATTTCTTTTTCCATTTATTTTGGGGGTATTTTAAACAGCAAAATCACCAACAAAAAGCAAAAACATGTAAAATATGACACTAAAATGAAACACTTATATAGACCATGAAAAGGGCACGCACTTACAGCATAAGAACTGAAACAAGAGGGCAGAATGTTACTTCATTTGACTCATCTGGAAACATATGCATATCAGAGACTCAAATATTTCACATCTTTGTGCATGTCCACAGGTGACTGTAAAAACACCGTAAGTATTGATTTTGAGGTTATATCTTAGTGTTTTCTGGCTGCTATAAAAGACTACCATACACTGGGTGACTTATCAACAACAGAAATTTATTTTTGACAGTCCTGGAGACTGGGAAGTCCAAGATCAAGATCAGGGTGTTGACATATTCAATGTCTGGTGAGAGTGACTTCCTAGTTCATAGATTGGTGTCTTCTTCTTGTACCCTCCTCACATGGTAGAAGGGCTGAGGGAACTCTCTGGAGTCTCTTTCATAGGAACACTAATTCCCTTCATGAGGGCTCCCCCTCATTACCTAATCACCTCCAAAATGCCCCAATTTGAAATGCCATTTCACTGGGGATTAAGTTTCAACATACAGATTTTGGAGGAACACAAACATTCAGTCTATAGCTTATTACAGATAAATTTTAGCAAGTAGACAAATTTACAAATATGGGAAGAAAATAAGAAAGGTGGAAAATTAATAAACCTCCATCTCAACAAAAAACAAAAAGAACAATAAAATAAATGCAAAGTAAATAGAAGAAATGAATTAAATAGAATATAGACATAAAATACAAAGTACTATCAAAATGAAATGTTTCTTTGAAAGACCAATAAAATTGAACATCATATAAGACTGATGTAAAAAAGAAAAAAAAAGGAATGTAAAGGATTATTAAAGATTATACTAACATTAAAGTGATAATATGTTATAAAATTTCTTATGCAAATAAAATTTAAATCATAAATAAAATGCATATATTTCTTAAAAATAATTTATCCTATCTGTTGCAAAAAATATAGAAGAATATGACACAAATTTTGATACATTGATATATAAAATTTTATAGAAAAACATTAAAGAAAACCTAAGCTAGGTTCACAGAGAGGGGATTTAATAATGAAAGGATGTCAGTTCTCCCAAAATTGCTGTGTAGATTTAATATCATTTAAATACAAGTCTAGCCAGGGATTGTCATGTACTTAAAATGTAAAACTTCACAAATAGATTGTTTGGGGGTACAGTTTTTTTGTGTATGGCAAAGCTAAAAAGAAAAACAGGGAATAATTCAGGACAGTGGTTATCTTTGGGTGACAAAGAAGAATATGGTTAGTGAAAGACACAGAGGGGCTTCAAAGGATTTGGCAATATTTTATTTTCAGCTAGTTTGTGGTAACCACATACTAATTTTTTATATTGTTGCTGTAAAACTCTACATGCACATTCTATACATTTTGTATGTGTGGTATTTTTATACTTAAAATCTGAAGTAGGTCTTCCCTGGTGGTGCAGTGGTTAAGATTACACCTGCCAATACAGGGGACACGGGTTCAATCCCTGGTCAGAGAAGATCCCACACGCCGTGGAGCAACTAAACCTATATGCCCTAGAGCCCACACACCAGAAATACTGAGCCCATGTGCTGCAACTACTGAAGGCTCTGTACTTAGAGCCCATGCTCCACAACAAGAAAAGCCACCTTAATGAGAAGCCTACACACCGCAATGAAGAGTAGCCCCCACTTGCCACAACTAGAGAAAGCCCATGCAGCAACGAAGACCCAACACAACCAAAAATAACAATAAAATAAAAAAAAAACCTGAAGTAAATGAATAAACTGTAGAATTGTAATTATAAAACTGTATAACATGTAAGATCTTTATGTAAATATAGGTACACATATTTACATGCGTGTAGATATCCTGGATAAAATTGAACTCTAAAATTTTTCTTTCAAATCTTGACTATTGAAAAGGGAAATACTCTCACTTAAAAACTGTAGCAACTTTTTGCCTACTAAGAGTTATAGGTCTGGATTTTCCTCTGATATGTACTGTCTATTTTTGGACAAATGTCCTTGAGTACATAATTTTGGATTATTATACAGCAAATATCCACACAATATTCCCAGAAAAGACCCCAATTCAGTAAATAATGATTTCAGAATCATCTGAATGATTTAATGCTTAATATAGTTTAGTAATTGGGTGTTTAGTTCAGATCAACATTTAGATTTGCTATGCCTCTGCATGATTGTGTGCATTAAGAAAAAAACTTGAAGAAATATTCTGCATTGTTATTAGTCATCATCTAAGGTTGGTGGGATTGTGAAAAATGTTTATTATCTTCTTTGTATTTTTGTGCACTTTCCAAACATTTTACAAAGAGCATATTACTGTGACTAAGAAAAAAATAAACTTTGCATAAACTGCAGAGCCCAGCATAGAACATATGCACTCAGTTGTGGCCTAAACATTGCTGATTTCAGTAGGATGATTACCCTCTTTACCTGACTCTAGACTTGTGATATTTTGCTCAATATTGCATCAGGTGCCATGCCATCTTTTGGTTCATATTGACCTTATAGTCAATCAGAACACAAAGATTTTTTTTTAGGTAGGTTTCTATTAAAGCAGATTGGTACAGGAGATCTTGTTAACTGAAATGCAGAACATTATCTCTGTTTATGTAATCATGTGTTTAAGTTCGTATTCTCAGCTTTTTAGCACATTTCAGTAGAACAATGTATAGCTGGATGACCTTGATTCCTACTCAACCAATAAAATTGAAGACCCTCAATATGTCACTGCAACTTCCTTTCACTCCATCTCAAAATTTCTCTTCAGTATCATCTATTTCTTTTTTTATCTTTACTATAGACTGAGGAAGGGTTTTGTTCCTTCAATTATCTTAACTCTTACATTTTCAGTAACTTTCTCATAATTGCTATCACTTTATTCATATGGATGCCTAGATCTCCTATATTCTTAAAGAGGTAACCCCCTATCCACACCTGGTTAGGTTTGAGTTGTTCTCAAACTCTCCCATGAAACTCTTTTGTTAAATTTATTGAAAGATTGATCTCCATTAACATTTTAGGCCTTTGCACTTTATTTATTTTGTGGTACATGGGCCTCTCACTGTTGTGGCCTCTCCCATTGCAGAGCACAGGCTCCGGACGCACAGGCTCAGCGGCCATGGCTCACGGGCCCAGCTGCTCCGCAGCATGTGGGATCTTCCCGGACCGGGACACAAACCCATGTCCACTGCATTGGCAGGCGGACTCTCAACCACTGCACCACCAGGGAAGCCCAGGTCTTTGCACTTTTGATTCTGCTCCTAATATTTTCTGTTTGACTACTTACATAAAGGTAATCAAAAAACTTCTAGTTACGAAAATGAAAAACAATTTCTCCTAGCACATTTCCTGATCTGCCATCCCTTGGGAATAGGACCCCAGTCCATGGAGATGTAGTAGTAGGAACTCAACCCCTAGGCTGGAACTTTACATAAGTGAGGTTTTTTAGGCTAAAACAAGTATATATACTTAGTAAAGTATATATAAGTATATATACTTATATACCTTAGTAAAAGATGAATCCTAGGAACCTGGACACACAAAGGCAGGGAGATACATTATTTTTAAGGAAATAATTAAAAGGTCACCATTTTTGGGCTTCCAGATTCTAAGTGATAAATGCAGAATAAAAGTAACATTATTTTTAAGGAAATAATTAAAAGGTCACCATTTTTGTGTTTCCAGATTCTAAGTGATAAATGCAGAATAAAAGTAATTCAGTTATTTTTGTTGTTGTTGTTGTTAAATAGTACCATATTTCCTCATTCTTACAAGACATAAAACTTAGAATCACCATAAGTTCTTCCCTTGCACTCTCTCATTCACTTCACAATCCCATCCAGACAAAAATCACCAAAGCCTCCATTCTCCTGTGGAGTATAGTGTCTTTTATCATAACATCTGCTCAACTGCCTCGTTTCTATTTTCCTGGCTCTTATTGTCACTCATCTTAATTATTGCCAGAACCTTTTAGGGAATCTCCCTGTTGACACTCTGGACCTCCTCCAATATATATATTTTCCATTCAGTTGTCAAAAGGATCTTCCTGTAACATAATAACTTGGTAGTTATTCCATCACTGCAATAACTTGGTAGGTCCACAATATTTTCCACAAAAGCTTCAAGCTTCTTAGCTTAGTATACAGAGTCTTTGTTGGTATGCTCCCTGTCTATGTGTCTAACTTTATTTACTCTCATATTCCCACACTCCACTATTCTCTACATCAGTATCATTAATATACAAAGTCTTTAATGGGTTCTATACTGATACCTCGGCTGTAATATTCTTATTATCCCCACTCTGTTATATTGTTTCATTTAACTAACTCCTGTCCTTTCAAATTTGGCTGAAGAAACAACAGTGCTCACTCCGACTATGATCTTGAAGTTCTTCCTTGGGCTCCTTGCAAATTTTTTCTGTAACATTTAACAAACTTTCTTATTTCCCACACTAAGCTATAAATGTACTGTGGACGGGAACCACATCTTGTTTGATTTAGTATCTTTATTACACAGCAAAATAATTAGCTCTCAGTGGACACTCAGTAAATATTTTTTGGTATAATATATGTCATTTTTACTTCCCAGAGAACACCGAAAAATAAAGGAAATCCCACAGTTAACAGCCTCTGGAACTACAGATAACTTTACAAATGCACTCATTACACATTTGTTCCCCATAGGAAACTTTTATTTATCCCTGTAGCTTTTTGTCATTTACATGTCATTTCAATTTTTCTGCTAACATTATCCAAATTTCCCTTTGTGCAACCACTCCATCCCCTAACCTCACAGTAACAGGTGTAACAATATGACTTGTTTGCAAGTTAGACAATCAGAACATAGCATTATCTTGACATGGATCAATTAAGGACTTTTGACCCAATCAAGGCTATTGAGATTCAAATAAATATTTGGTAGGACTACTGGAAAGGAAGTGTAGACCTTTTCTCACTGGTTTTATACCTTGGAATTTATAGAATGAGAACTACTGGTAGATTATCGTAATACTAAATGGAGATTGAGAAGGCAGTCAGCTTGGAGATTAAAGAGCAAAATAATGGAGAGAAACCCTATCCAGAAACATCATTTTAGTCTCTGAATCAAACAGTGGTTTAGCCGAATATTTCATTTTAAAATATATGAGCCAATAAATTTTTAAAACTTATTTGCCTAAGACAATTTGAGTTCAATTTTCTGACACTTTCAACCAAAAGTTTCTAAACTGCAGTTAATTTTTCCATGTGTGTCTTGATATATATCCTCATGTTGCTCTCCTATAAATATCCTTTATGACTTCTTAACACCTATAGCCCTTCTTTGTACAAAAAAAGCTACTCAGGATTGGTTTCATATTTATCTGTTGAGCTTTGTATTTTGTCTATATTCTCCTCTTCTCCTTTATGTCAGCTATACTGAGCTACTTATCTTCTGCCTATTAGCCATTTATTTTTAGATCCTAGTTGCATGTGTTCATATTCTTCAGACTACATTTGTAACACATTGTATTACACACAATTTAATATATGTAACATTTCTGACTTCTGCTAGGTTCTAAGTTATTTGAGAGCAGCCCTGTGTAAGTTCTGAAGATAGCTCTACAGGCTGCTTTTAGGTAGTTCTTGGGTAATTTTCTCAGTAAGCTAAAGACTCAAAAGGAATCTTCTGTAAATCTCTGGAGAAGCCTCCAGAGAGACTGTGTAAGTCTCTCTTCTTTGGTATACTGTCTTGTAAACCTCAAGCCACCAACTTTGTGGTAAGTTCGTGAACATTTTTCTCCATATCCTCAACTCAGGGAGACCACCAAGATCTACCTGTGTTCCCCTTCCCTGGACTGTGGCTAAAAAGTTCTCTCTGGGCAGTAAAGTGAGCCAATCATTGAATTCTGTTTGTTTTCTGTCTTACAAGGATCAATGTTTTGGACTGCCTGGTACACAATCCTTGAAAAACATGTTTTATAGCACCAGTCCCTGACCTTTTTGGCACCAGAGACTGGTTTCGTAGAAGACAATTTTTCCACGGATGGCACGGGAGTGGGGAATGGTTCAGGTGGTAATGTGAACAATGGAGAGCTATGGGGAGCGGCAGATGAAGCTGTTGCTCACATCCTGCTATGCAGTCCAGTTCCTAACAGGCTGCAGACTAGTACCAGTCTGTGGCCCGGGGGTTGGGGATCCCTGTTTTATAGTTTATCTCATTTTTTAATTTGTTTTAGATGACAGGGCAAATTCATTTCATGTTTCTCGGTTTTAGCTAAAAGCTAAAGTAGAAAAATAATTTAAATCAGGAATTAGAAATCATACAACCTTTGGGAGTTTTGGAGCCTAAGATCAGAAAAACCTTTTCCAAGATATCCTAAAGTACAAAAATTTCTGGCAAGTTTCTTCTAGTGATGTCAATGACCTACAACCCCATAGTGAGTGATTTTCCAGAGTAACCGACCTTACCAATTTGTAATCCAAGAGAAGTCTACACTGGAGATGTTAGTTGGATGCTCATAACAGTGACTTCCAGAAGGACCCCTGAAAGCCAGGAGAAGACATTGTAGATGATCTTAACTGCCTGAACACAGCACAACTATAGAAAAATGGCCTAGTTTTCTCCTAAAGATCTCATTAGAGAGCTCTCATTGGTAGATCTAACCCAGAATAACAGTGTAAAAGAATTCAAACAAATGTAGTTCTGGGCTTCTCTCCTACTGGAAAGAATATAGAATGGGTAGGATAATGCCAAGTTGACAATGGAAAATTTGGCACTATTCATATTTATGTTAATGAAGCATAGCATAATATTTAATATGTATTTGGTATTTGATAAATATTGAAGACTGAATGAAAGAATCAGTTCTGGTAAGGAATTGGTTATACAAATTTGTTTAAAGATTCATAAACTTTTGGAAAAAGAAAACTACTTTTAGTAGTTATAATATTATATTGTCACTATAATATTCATCAAAACTTTTGTTTGAATGAAATATCTCCTTTATTCTTCTTAAACAGAGCATATAAAATGCACTTAAGTGAAGTGTCATGCTGTTTAGAGAAGCAGCTTAACATTTGACTAAATTACAATGAAGAGATAGAAAAAATAAACTCTAATATGACACACTGTATTTCAATGTTTATGATAAATTTTTGAAATTGTTAGCTGTTCTATAAACTTGTAGTATTTTAAGTATCTTAAAATTGATAACTATAATATTGCAGTTTGCAAAATGTTTCACCTATGTAAGATAGTGTTAATGAGAGTTTGTGATATTTCAATTCTGATAGCTAATAGAACTAAATAAAAATAGCAATGACCTATTTCAAGAAGGATCTAAATATGATTAGTTTTCTGGGAAGGGATATAACAATTATATGTTATTGAACAGGCTTTTGTATACGTACTTAAATTATACTGATATCACTGTGTTATGAGTACTTGTTTTCTTCTCTGTAAACCTCAAATCAGAATTTATAATGGAATCTCTCAAATCAGTGACTCTTCTTAACCCTGAAGAAGAAAAATCCCAACAGCCCAGGCAAATGGTTAATGGAGAAAATGTCCTGTTATCAGGCTGTACTTATTAGCCATTATTATTATTTTGGATTACGTCAAGTGGTCAAGATAAAATATGTTCACTGAAAGTGCCTAATTTAACTAGATTGTCTTTATTAACAAGGCCCTATTAAGTGGTTTCAGCTGTAATAGCATTTGAGTTCCATTAGGTTTTGAAGTGATTTAGAAATTCAAATTATTTAAAAAAATTAGATGTCAGGGTGGTGGATAATTAGTAAATACCAAGTTGAAGTTGCAAATTTATACTGAGTAGTGAAACTGAACAGAAACATTGGATGTTGTTGAACTACAAACATAGAGCTGAGAAAACACTATTAAAGCCACTTGTTCTTTGGCATGTGCAATAGAAAATATTTAAGCACTTAAACATATTATGTCCTTTTTAGTAAGACAATAATTAAATGAATACTGTTCTTTTAAAAAGGCAGAAAATGTGATAGGTATTTTACTTGTATGTCTACATATGGAAGCTGCTAATTACTTTCAATAAATAATTTCATCACTAAATTATTAAAGCTATGCCTGATATAAAAAAATAAATAAATGCATAAAATAAGACCTCAGGTGTACATTTTAAAAATTAATTAATGGTAATAGAATTTTGAATTAATATTAAGATGAAAACTCAGTGTTTCCTAAATCAACAGCAAAGAACATAATAAGACTGGAATTCATTTTATTGTTTTTTTTTTAAAATCTTTTATACAATCCATATATATTTTCTGGGCTGCTACTATGAAGCCAGCATTCTTTTAGACTCTAAAGATATAATGACAAGAAAAACAGGCACGATTTCTGTTGGAAAATTGAAATTAATATCAAGTAGTTACCTTTGGTAAATGCCATGAAAGAAACATTTAAGAAAGAATTTAAAAAGCAATTCTAAACAAACTCTTGCAGAAATCACAGATAGAATACTTTCCAACACAATTCTATGAAGCCAGAATTTAACCTGATATGAAAACAAGACAAAGATATCATAAGAAAACTAGAGGATAAATATCTCTCAACAACATAGATACAAAAATTTTAAATAAAATCTTAACAAATTGAATTCAATAATACACCAAATTGATACTATATCCCAAGTAAATGAGGATTATTCCAGGAATGCAAGGGTGGCTTGTCATTCAAAAAATGAAAATGGGAATCCACATAGTCATTTCACTAGAGACAGAAAAAACAATTGACAAAAAAGAAATCCATTAAAAAAAAAAATCTCAGCAATCTGCGAAAAATAAAATCTGTCTCATAGAGTATCTATGAAAAACCCATACCTAATATCATATTTAATTGTGAAAGAATGAATGTTTTCCACTTGTGATTAAGAAAAAAAATACCGTAAGGTAAGTAAGGTCTGAGGATCTAATGTAAACATGATTACAATAGTTGATAACACTGTATCATATAAGTGAAGTTTGCTAAGAGAGTAGAACTTAAATGTTTTCACCAAAATAAAATAAAAAAAGAAAAAATAGGAAAAAGGAAATAAAAAGATAATTATGTGAGCTGATGGATATGTCAATTAACTATTAATTAGATGGGAGGAAATCCTTTCACAATGTACTCATATAGTAAATCGCCATGATGTACACTTTAAATCTTACAAATTTGTATGTCAATTTTACCTCAATAAAACTGAAATAAATTAAAGTCACTTAGATGGGTAAAAGGAGTAAAGTTATCTTTATTCTCAGAAAGTCATCTATATGGAAATCCTATGGAATCAACAAAAAAGCTGCTAAAATAATAGGTATTTTAGTATCACCAGTAGTATAAACTAATAATTTTATAGGGTAATAGATTCATATACTCCCAATAAATTGTTTTTATATTCTAACAGTGTACACTGGGAAATTGAAATAAAAATTCAATAAAATTTATATCAACATCAATAATATGAAATACTTTAGGATAAACATGAGTTAAAGCCATGTAAAATTATACATTGAAATGTGCAAAATACTTCTATGATATATCAAAGAATAAATAAATGGAGATGTATAATGTATTCATGGGTCAGAAGATTCAATGTTGCTAAACTGTTAATTTTCTCCAAACTAATGTTTAGACTCATAGCTATCTAAATCAAAATCCTATCAGGCATTTTTGTAGAAACTGACAAACTGATTCTAATATTCATATAGAAATACAAGGATCTAGAACAGCTAAAACAACTTTGAAAAAAATAACAAAGTTGGAGGACTTACTTAACTGATTTCAAGATTCATCATAAGGCAATCACACTTAAGACAACATTATGCAGAATTCTATTTAATCCACAGGTGGCTATAAAAATTGCTTTTGTAATCCATATCTCAATCAAAAGCCAAGACTTTGCTAACTAATGTAACAAATGTTAGAAATAGACTTTCACTTATTAAATGAATGGTATCCTACATATCTGGATGACTGAAGTATCTTAGAGACAGCCTCTGACTATTACATGAAAGAGACAACTCTGCTAGGTAAATAGCATATATCTGTAAGGATGCTATTCTAAACTACTTTCCCAAATACATTTGTTTGGCTGAGAATATTGAAGATGCTGGTTGCCTAATGTCAACTATAAATGTAACAGAGTCCTACTTCCAGAGCATTGGCAAAACAACTAAAATGACCAAAAGCTGACTTCATTTGTTTTAAAGAATAAGATATATTATGTTAAGTACTTTCTTGTTAATATTGTTTAACAAGTGTTTGTATGGTAAAAATAATTGTGGCAAAGTTTGGTCTAAAGTGTGTTCTAGTTATAATTTGGCAGCAAAGTGTTGGTGGGTGTAAGTCATTTTTACTTGCCTTAAATTTTTCATTGACAGCCACAGCCTACCCCAAAGCCTAAGAATTGTATTTAACCCAATTCGTCCTCAAATAAGTGAGTCACCTTTTAAAACATTCTAGTATATTGAAATCTTCAGCACTCTTCATTCAAATTTTTGCAGCTTTCATCACCTCTATTTAATACTTCCAGACAGCTTTTCATTTTGAAACTTCAAGTTTCTTAGATATCGGTATGGAAGAGTCCCAATATAGCAGGGTATCTTCATTGTTGTTGTTGTTGTTGTGGTTGGTATTATTATTATCTTAAACATGTTCAGGAATAGCAGTAAATATATGAAAGAAAATAAAGTTGCCACTTTGCTGTACACCTGAAACTAATACAACATTGTAAATCAGCTATACTCCAATAAAAATTTAAAAAAAAAAGTTGCAAGCAGCTTCTGCTTTCTATGAGTGGATTTTTAAATTTAACTTTGGAGCTAATTGTCTCTCTCTTCTTTGAAAATGCCTTTGAGTGATCATTTAAATTAAGTGCATCTAAAACTTAAGAACAAAGAATCTTCTTAAAAAATCCTGTTTAGTAATATAATTAGTTGTATTTTTTAAGTAATTTTCCCTCCATAAATTATGTTCCTGGTATATATTTGTGTCTTAAAATATGGAGTCACACCTCTCCTCTCCACAAGTGCCATGATTATATATGAACACATGTTTATTCAGTGTTCTGTGTGCTGTTACTTGAGCCATCACAAGGAGAGGCTGGCAGAAGACGTATAGAGCCATACTGTCCCTCCACCTAAAGCCTGGAGAAACCAAATAGAAGCAGAAAAAAGATTTATGCTGTGCAATATGGATTATACTGTTAAGTCCTATATGTAGAGTTACTTCATACCCAATAACTTAGACCTTTGCAAATAACTTGAAATTAGACTGGGTTTTTTATTTCATTTTCTAACTGTACTCTGTTTTCTAAAAAAATTTATTTTTTGAAGTATAGTTGATTAACAATGTTTTATTAATTTCTGCTGTACAGCAAATTGATTCAGTTTTGCATATATATACACTCTTTTTCATATTCTTTTCCATTATGGCTTATTACAGGATATTGAATATATTTCCCTGTGCTATACAGTAAGACCATTTTGTTATCCATTCTATATATAATAGTTTGCATCTGCTAATCCCAAAGTCCCAGTCCATCCCTTCCCACCTGCAACTTGGCAACCACAAGTCTGTTCTCTATGTCTGTGAGAAAGTTTCTGTTTCATAGTTTATTTGTGTCATATTTTAGATTCCACATATAAGTGATATCATATGGTATTTCTCTTTCTAGCTTATTTTACTTAGTATGATAATCTCTAAGTCCATTCATGTTGCTGCAAATGGCATTATTTCATTCTTTTTTTATGGCTGAGTAGTATTATGTTGTATGTGTGTACCACATCTTTATCCAATCATCTGTTGACAGACATTTAAGTTGTTTCCATGTCTTGGCTATTGTGAATAGTGCTGCTATGAACACAGGGGTGCATGCATCTTTTTGAATTATAGTTTTGTCAGGCTATATGCCTAGGAGTGGGATTGCTGGATCATATAGCAACTCTATTTTTAGTTTTTTGAAGAACCTCCATACAGTTTTCCATAGTGGCTGCATGAGTTTACATTCCCACTAACAATGTAGGAGGGCTCCCTTTTCTCCACACCCTCTCCAGCATTTGTTATTTGTCGATTTTTTTATTGATGGCCATTCTGACTGGCTGAGGTGGTGTTTTGGTTTGCATTTCTCTAATCATTCACAATGTTGAACATCTTTTCATGTGCCATCTGTATGTCTTCTTTGGAGAACTGTCTATTTAGGTCTTCTGTCCATTTTTCAATTGAGTTGTCTGTTTTTTTGTTGCTGAGTTGTATGAGCTATTTGTATACTTTGGAAGTTAAATCCTTGTCCTTTTGTAACCATACTCTTGAGGCTGGAGGTGGTGTTTACTGTCTCCTGATTATCATCTTGGTGTCCAAAGCTAATTCTCTAGCAGAAGATTAGTACTTGGAGGGTAGGACTACATTGGTGTGAAGGGTGAAGAGTTGTCTCTCTCTAAACCTTGGAGAGACAGGAGGAATTGATGTCCAGGGCCTTCCTCACTGTGAATGGGAATGCTGGCCAGATGTGATTGTCTTTCCTCTACTGCAGTGAAACAAGACAGAAGCTTAGTAAGAAACTGCAAATCTGTGGAAAATTCTGTAGGAGGAATTGGGCCTTTGGACTCTTAAGGAAGTCATATTTAGTGTGACATTTAAAAATATCTTTATTGGGCTTCCCTGGTGGCGCAGTGGTTGAGTCCGCCTGCCGATGCAGGGGACGCGGGTTCGTGCCCCGGTCTGGGAGGATCCCACATGCCGCGGAGCGGCTGGGCCCGTGAGCCATGGCCGCTGGGCCTGCGCGTCCGGAGCCTGTGCTCCGCAACGGGAGAGGCCACAGCAGTGAGAGGCCCGCGTACCGCAAAAAAAAAAAAAAAAAAAAAAAAAAAAAAAATCTTTATTGGAATTTAGTTGTGTTTTTTCTAAGCTTTCAGTGAAGTGTGTAGCATTGAAGGAAGCTGAGGCTTGGCTCTTTGCCCAAGGAAACCAAGTGCCCCAGAGAAGATCAGTATCAGATTGAGGGGAGGATGTCCTAAGACTGTAAGAGATAAACTTCCAAAGAAAGGAGCATAGTTTGCAGGCAGACGGATGGCAAGCAATGTCTGAGCACGTGGGGCAGTGTCTCTGACCACTGCACTTTCACCTTAAAAAGAAATGTTACCCTGATGCTTGAAACATTTACACATACACAGTTTTTTCTCATCCAGTACACTGTCAAATTTGTAAATGCTCTTAACTTTATTTGACAATATCTTATTAGACCTTTATTCTAAAGAAGAGATAATACAAAACATAGAAAAACTTGTGTGTGTAAAAAAATTTTGCCAGGTAATTGTTAATTGCAATTGTGAATATTGGAAAATATCAAACTGTCTAATAGTGGGAAATTAGGAAAATAATAAAAAATTTGTTTGGAATAATTGCAACCATTAGAAATTAGTTATGAAGCCTTAGTAAATACATAAGTAAATGCGTATTATAAGATGTTAAGTAGAAAACGCAGGATACAAAATATCATTCAGTGACAACAATAATATGCATTGGAGAAAAAATGACTAGGAAATAATATATTAAAATGATAGGAAGAGTTACAGTAGAATGGTTGGATTATAATTATTTTAATCATTTTCTTCTGGAGTCCAATTATGTTTAATAGTTTTTATAATTAAATTAAAAAATAAATTAAAAAAGGAAAAAAATACAGACTTGTCTGTCTAGGTAGACAGAAAGTTGGGTCAAGAGGCAAACACAAAAACTAACTGAGGAGATTTAGGTGCTCAGACAAAAGTGTGAATGGAATAAAGACTTTTCTTTTTAACCAGAGGCTGCCCTATTCTGCCAGGCAAGCTAAATTACATGATTTACTCAGGTAGAAAGCCAAACTACGATAGTCCAAGATAAAAATATTTTGTAAGTTAGGATTTTTTATTTTTGAAAGACAAATTCAAGTTCCTATGTCCAGAGATTATGTTTTCATCTTCCTTGGGTCTGACAGCATCTGTAGGAATTGCATATCCTTCAGCAAGGGAGCAGTCTCCTCTGGATCCTTGAATTGATGAAAGTCAGTTCAGGGTTCTTGAGTTCTCTTGTAATATTTCAATTCTCCTCCAGTGTCCTCACTTTGTGACTGGGAAGAGGAAAAAGGTATTAATATTTTTATGTATATTTTTTTCCATTTTATTATTTCACTGTTTGTTTTCCAAATAGCCAACAGATAGATAAACATCTTCTGAATAGGTTAAGTGTTACTGTACTTTATAATAGTAATATCAATTTTGATGTCACCATCAAGGAAGAACATATTTTTGCACAAATATTTGTATTTGACACTGATGTAACACTGGCCCAATTCTGTATTATAAAGTAGAGAACATGTATCTTTAGGAGTGTTAAGCTTCTTAGTTCTTTTTTCTTCCCCTTTTTTCCAGCCCTCCCCTATGGTACCCTTCATTTCTCTCTGTTTTATTCTCTTTGTCAGTGTCTACTCTCAGGAAAGGATCTGAGAAAAAGAAAAAAGTTTCATTCATCTATTAAAGTATGTAAAGAATTAGCTCTTCCTAGAAGATGAACATTTCAAAAAGGACAAAAGCTTTAACTTTCAGTAAAAATTTGACCACTGTCAGTATTTCAGGTAGATTTTATCTGGAGTGTTGGTAAAAGTTACAGGGTAATAAGTAATATTACATGACCCAGACCAAGCATAAAATCAAAGTACATCCCTCCTGAAGAGGGGGAAAAGAAAATATTTATTCTGTCATTCAGTTCATGTCTGGCCTCTTTCTACCACATAGATAGTGCTGGTTTGTAGTTAGAACAAATGAGGAAAACACATGAAGCTGAGAAAATATGGTTGCTCATTAAAAAATAAATAAATAAATTGGAGAGAGCAAGAAAGTGATAGAAGATAATGACATCATTTGGAATCCTGAATTCAACCATATCTGTACATCCCAGTTTCTCTTCTCCAATCATCATAATCATCATCATCATAAATAAAATGTATAGACTATTTACTATGGATAAATAATCAGACTAAGTACCTTCTATGAATGTCCTCAATGAAGTTTCATAAAAATCCAGGGAGAAATGTTCTATTATTCTCTTTTTATAGATGGGAAAACAGAGGTCAGAGAGTATAGGTGTCACAGATGACATTTCCCAGGAAACAGCCCCTTGTATGGAGTTTAGCATTCAGGGTGTTTATTAAGGACTGTTCTTGAGACCAATACCTGTGAAAGGGAAGGGAAGCAAGTACAAGTGGGTAGAGAGAGAAGTTGAGCTGTAGTGCAGACCTAAAGACAGTCTTGGAATTGTCTCTGGGAGCTCTGGGTCTGTAACTCTACTTCAATGATATGCCGTTGGGGCAAGAGATTTGTTCTTTATAGACCAATTCATCAGTTCTTAGATTTGCCTCATCTCGGGAAGAGGGTGGGACTTTAGAAAAGATGGATCTCTTCACTTGAGGCAATTATTGGAGGGACTAACAGTTGAAGGCTTCTGCCAGGGCACTTTCCACAGACATGGCATCAAGTCCCTCACTGAAGGGGGATCTGGGTGTATATCACTGTGTTTACCACAGTAACTAGTTCAGGATTTCACAAGAGGAACCAGGGCATTAATCTTGACAATTGGATTCAGTAACTGGATCTCAACTATGCACATCCTGTTGCTTCTTTTAGCATCATGAGGACTGTGTTTTCACACCTGCAGCTGAGAGAGTCCTGGGTAATATATTACCCTATTTTTTAAACCTTCCTTACTGGTATGGTGTTATAAATTCTTTAAAAAGAGTTTTGTGTAAGGAAATGTAATTGGGATAACTTTGCTGAGATAATAAGTTCACTCCCCAAATCCAGCACAATTATTGCTTTTTAGAGACAGCTTTCCTATTCTCCCCTCCTAAAATGAATCAAGATTTTAATGTTTTGTGAAACTATTATCACTTCCTTTTGAACACTTTTCTCAGCATGTGATTGTCCATTTATTTGTTAGAATATTTGGAAATGCTTAACAACAACTTATTGAACGGATGAATGAATCAATTTTTAAGAACGATGCTATTTTTGTACATTATTTCCCCTCATCTAAGAGAGTAAAAGTTTTGGGCCTTTTGGTGTAAGTGTCGAATGTGACAATTGTCTTTTAGCTATTATTTCTCAAGTCCTTTTTCTAAAGTCACAGTTTCAATCCTGTTATGCAGAAAGATAATGCATTAGTTTGAGAACAGTTGAATACTTCTTTTTTTGTTTAAATTACTTTGCTTATGAAGCAAAAGAAAAGACATCCTATAACAAGTAACTTTGAAAGTAGTAGAATGCTGAAGGGAAGATTGGTAAAATAAGAATATTGGGGATTAGACTGAAAACAAAAATCAAATCATTTTCTGGTTACCTAGACATTGGATTCTTTGTTAGCAAGTTTCAATAAAATTAGTTGTCTGTTATGCCACCTCAGGTTTAAATCTAGACTCACTCGAGATATATGGAATGCACCAGACATGTTTATATACTACTTTTTAAGAATAACTACAGAATCTTCCTAAAATCATTATACCTCAGTGGGGTTAAAAATGATTTCAAAGTATTGATTTTTGAACATAGTTATCTTAATCATTTGGATTCCAGTTAAGTAATTAGGGAAAATAACATGGAAAAAAGTGAAGTAGAGTAATTACTGAAGTATAACTTACTGGTGCTAGTAGAAGATTTTAAAAAGTAGATGCATTGTAAATTGCAACTATAATTGACAATCTGATCTCTAGAGGAATAGATGGATACAGAGGCTTCATAAGGTTAACATGTTAAGACAGGTATAAACTTGAAAAGTTTGAATCTCACTGAGGCAAAACCAAAGTGTTAGATAAAATTGAGCTAAAGTGAAAAAGAAGAAGCTCAAAAACTAATAACATAAAAAGAAAAAATTGAAAGATGACATTCTTCAAAAGAAGGGTGAATAAACTGTGAGAATGTATTCATGTAACCATTTTTCCAATAAAACATCATTTAATCACAAAGGCTAACTTTCTGTAAGTGCAAATAACACACAGCACATAAGGTAATATAATATTTTTTTAACATATTAGGAGTTATTGTAGAACATGTTTAAATTGCCTTGACCCATAGTAGTGAAATTTTCACTTTCTAATTCCTGGTCCCTTTGTTTACCAAGGGCAGATATTTTTCAGTCAGCTGCTCAGTTCAACACTACCTGGATTAATCTTAAAATTGACTCAGAGCAGCTCAGCTAATCAAGCCTGAAGACAGACAAGAAAAATAAGAAAGTTAGTTTTTGGCAGTAGGTTCCTAGCTTATGTTCCTAGCTTATGTTCTTATGTTTACTTAGATTAGGGGAAAGTATTCCTTATTTCTCACTCTTACCTGGCTTTATAATTTGCCTCACTGTGGTGAATGAAATCCAACAAATGTCATTTGTATTCCTTAACTGTTAGATACCACATGAGAGTTGCTCAGCTATGTTTATTTTCTATAAATCCATCTGATAACCTGAAGGAGTCACTGATTTTAAGTCAGAGAAGTAATATTCTTAGATAAAAATTACTTTGTTGCTTAAATTAGAATACATTTATATATTAAAATAAGTAAAAAGCTATATTTTAAATAGCATACAGTGTTATCAATTTCTAGTATTCATTAATCCATATGAAGTAAAAGTAGAAAAAGGGGGACAGACTCAGGTAATTGATGATCTTTGTCAATTATTATTTGATATAAAATGGGATACTGAATTATATTATGCTTACTTAAAGCAAAACAAGACAGTAATTCCTATACCTCCATTAATTCTTTTCCAGGATATATTCACTAACATAATATTGAGTCAAAGAAACAGTTGTTCATATTATTTTCTAAGCAGACTTATTTAGGAGTAATTTTATATCTTTCATTCTTTGATAGCTCATCTTAATTTTAAAAAACAAAAAATATCAAATAAGCAAACAGAAAATTCCCTAAGTACGTTCATAGAGTATGGTATTGCTATATTGTAATTTTTATTTTAGTCTTAGCAGACAGTTTATATCCTACAATCATTTTTCTCAAAAATAGGCAAAATTGTTAATATGTTTGAAAAAATGAACAATTTTCTGACATTATTTTTTATATTTTTCAAAGGAAACTTTACCCACAGCACAAGAATAGTCTCACAGTATATATCAGATAGCCCTGTATATAATTGAACTTCTTGATCTCTTTGTGGCATCTGTTATTTTCTAATCTTGTTTATTACCTGACACAGAATTATTCAGTCTTCTTTTCCTCTTGCCATCTGTTATCTGGCTCATTCTTTTGTCTTATCCACTTAATAGAGTTGTTTCCCAGTAATCTTCCTTAAAACTTGTCTCTTCATCAACAAAACTCTCACTCTTTGAAGTCTCATGCAATTTACGATGTAACAATACCTCCCTATTCTTACAAATCCAAATATTTTACCTCACTAAAGTTTATACCCAACATTTGAAAGTATTCATTGGAAATAATCCATTTTGAATTTTACCAACACCTTGCATTAATGCCTCTGGCACTGAATGAATCTTCTCTCTCTCAACGTTATTTTTTTTTCAGTGCTCTTTTTTTCTATTAATATCATTTTCCCATTATATTTTCCATATTGTATCAATATTTTCTTTACTTTTACATGGGACAGAAAATATGTATGAATATTTATAGATTTGATAGATTTAAATAGGCAAGTACAGGCAATCTCAGTCAGAAGATCAGTTAATAGACCTAAAGATGAGATGAACAGAGAAGAAAGAATCAGTATGTGCTTAGTTTGGGGAAAAGTTTTAGAGACTTTATAGAAAGAAAAACTTGAACATATGGTAGATAAGTTTTTATAACCTATAATAAATTGCATAATGGATTTTATAATAAGTTATATTTGCATTTTTTAAGGAACAGTAAATATAATGCCTTTCAAATCCTTATTAGATTTTGAACTGGTTGGCATTTCTTTGAATTTTACATGAAACTCAGACCTGACTGCAGGTAGCAAGGCTTTATGGGGATTACATGCACTTGGCTCATATTTCTATCAAATTTTTTATAAAACTTTCTTAAAGTTAGAATTTTCATCATTATATTCTCCTTGGGATATTTAATCTTTAATATTTGTTGAGTAAAAAAATAAGTGAGTGATTGTGGACTCATGGAACCTCTTCAAGGCCAGAGCTTATTATATTTTCATCAAAGCTTACCTCTATTTTTCATTTTGAAATGCATTTTAGTGTCTACGTCTATTTAATAGCCTAAATTGAGTTTATCCAAATTTATTATCTTCTGTTTTCTTATAAACTCCTTTCCATACAATTCATGTGACATTTCTCATTACTGACTTTGTTCTTTAATTCTGTGCCTTTATCATAAAAGGCATGTTGAACCAGCTAAACTATTCTGGAAGACTTGACTAGGAGCTGGGATGACCTACTTGTCTCTTCTTCCCTCATGGGCTCTGGGGATTTTTCTACTGGGTAACTTCAATCTTAATGGAGGTGAAAATATCTGAAGCATGATTATACTTCCAAGAGCTTCATAACTAGTCTAAAGATTACAGGATTGAAGTTGTGAGTCACTTAATTTCAAAGCAACACTGAAAATAGTCTCTTTAAATATCTGAAGTACAGAAATAGACTAAATCATGCTTAAGAATAAGTAGCAATAACTTTCCTCTCTAAGAACAAGAAACTTGGGAGAGAATATCAGCTGGCTTCTCTTTAGCGAACTCTTGGCTTTGGCACAAATTCTAATTCTAACAACAGGCAGAATATCCAATTCAACTTGCTATCACTCTTCATACAATGGCTTTCAAATTTTCTTCAGTATTACTTACTCAAGTATATTTATTTATAGTACACATGAGATCAGCCCATACAAACATATACAGTGAAACAAAAGTGTCATGAAGGCACACTTGCAGGTAATATGATTATATTATTTATTCTATATTCAAAATATTATTATGAGGCTAAAAATATATTATCATTGTTAGTAGTAGTATAAGTAACATTTGCGACTGTATTTGTTTCATAGGCCAAGAGAACTTCATAAACTACACTTTGAAAAACACTGCCATGTGCAGAGAACTTTGAATTAATTGGTGGTAGCAGCATGTAGAATGGAGAAAAGGCATAAAAAGAGGCTAAAATAGGCATGAGTATTATCTACACTCTGTCTTTTTTGGAGATACTACATGTCTATGTTAAATTATCCTGTACTTTATAGTTTTACAAAGCATTTTAAAATAAAAAACAAATTTTAAGTTGTGAAACCCTATCCTTACTGCAGTAGTCATCATCCACAGAAGGATGTTTATATGTTTGAATAATATTTCATTCTCTGTGGTATTAAACATTGGAAAATTATATATTTTGTTTCACATTTCCTAGTTGTATCTGACTTCATGAAGTGCCTCCATAGGTATGAACAAAGATAATATTTGATAGAATGAAACCTGGTTTCAACATTTTAAAGTTTTTTAAATGTACACTTTAAAAACAAATGTTTACATCAGACTGAAAAATTTGATGCCTAGGATCAAATATCAGTTGTAGAAGTCTAAACTTATATTAAAAAAGATCTAATTTTCAGGAGAAAATAGATTTATTCAACCACTTTTTAAAAAATTATAATTTGTGATGTATTTTAATTTCTTTTTTCAACATCTAATAAAAATGGAGTGAGGAGTGTTAGAGCCACAACTTGATTCACATCCTCAAGATTCATAAAGTACATTAAAGATGGTTTTTCCTAAGAGTCATATTCTGGAATCTAGGTCAAGTTGGTTAATTGGTTTCCACCAGAGTGCCAATTCTGATTGATGAGTGGAGACTATCACCAAATATAAATAAAAACAGTTTTCTCTGGAGGTTTTTACATTCTGTTTCTCAATGGCCATGCCATCAAAATGGCCATATCATGGTGGATGTGCCAAAATAACCTGAAACTTATCCAATATGTGAGACTGCTTGAAGGTGAGAAACTCCTTCTGAGACTTGCGAGTGATAACCTACCCCTAATTTTTAAAAACCTACTGGTCAGTGAAGTATGCTTTTGAGCATAGCAGTGCATTTGTTCATTCATTCATTCAACGAATATCCATTAAATATTTTCTATATGTGTCAGTGTGCTAGGGGTTAAGAACTGAACAAAAATATGGCTTGTAAGATCTCTGCCATCTATAGCATAAGTTAGAGTGACTCAGTTGGGCTGGAGGACTTATTCGCATGTGTGCTTAGTGATATGACTGCCAAGTTAATGTTGGCTGTCTGTTTTGAGCTCAGCTGGGGCTTTTGGTTGGAGGTTTTGTTCTCTCTATGTGAGCCTCTCCATGAGACTTCGTGGTCATTTCAACGTTACAGATGGATTCCAGTAGTGAGTGTGCTATGAGCCAGGGGGAACATGCAAATCTTCTTTTGACTTAGTATTAGCAAGCCCAGAACATCACTTCTGCCAAATTTTATTGGTAAACTGAGTCATCAAGCAGAGAGGAATTAGATCTCATCTACTGATGGGAGTAAAAGCAAAGAATTGTTTGCCATTTCAATTGAACACACATATCAAACATGTTCAAGACCCCATTCTTAACCTGGTCCTAGATGTGGTTGTAAATTTAGAGTTTGTCTTTCTCCTTTTCATATTCATTTTTCCCTTTTCTTCTTTGTCTACCTCTGCTACGTTTTTAGGTATCTCATCAATGTCTGTCTCCTCTGAACCCCCTTTTTGTTTCTTCTCTAAATTTTGTCTAATTTAATTGGTCTAAATTAATTAGGCTAAAACCTGAATCATGTCTTTCCCCTTCCCTAAATTTCATCAAAATTTTGTTTTTCACTCTGGAGAAGAATCCAAGCTGTTTTGCCAACTTGCCCCATATCCAAAGTCGCTTGACATAGCCCAAACATTGTTTTCTGCATCTGAATCACCTTCTAATCTTTCTGTCTTTGTGGGTGATACAATTTTATTTAATTTTTTCTATAATTTATGTCTTGAATGAATATGACTTTAAATTGGAGATTCCAGGCTAAAATTATAAATGGGATTCAACATTCCTTTTAAAACTGGGGGAAGACAAGCTAATATCATCAATCTTAGTGAAAATAAATGATCAGGAGAAAATGGGGCAAAGCAAAGCATTGTCAGGCAGGAATCAATAGTCAACTGCACTTCCTCACTCAGATTTTCTTTTTCCTGAGCATTTTTCTATCAAATTATACAAGACAATTTTTAACAGGGACACTCTATCTCCTTATAAATTTCTTACAGTTACTCTCTGTTGTCTGAAGCCATAGTCACCTACAGGTCTTATATTGTTTCCTTCTAAAGTTTCATGTTAAATTTCTATGCATTAAATCCTGGTTACCCAGTCTACCTTCATTAATGTGTAAAGGAAACATGAGAATTTATCTTTACATCAACATTTGGACTTAAAATCTATAATTATTCTTTATTAATAAGTTACATAAATATCAATGCTGTTGTATGTGTCACACAAGGTATCAAAGGCATCCTGAGGAATGGTTGAGGTTTTACCACACAGAGGGGTTGACAGCGATACTTCCACTCTTTTGTTTGCTTTAAGTGCATTTCTATGTATTATAATTTAACTGTGTCCAGGATTTTAAATATATATTACCAATGAAATTATCACCATAAAGTGTTGATGTTGTCTAAAATGATTCCTCTGGGTAGCATATTGAATCAGCAGAGTTAAACAAGAAATGAGCAGACCTAATGTTACACTTAGCACTATTTATGAATTCAGCAAGTATGTTGTTAAGTTAATATACATTTTATTTTATTTTTTTAATATATATTTAAAAAAGACAGTGCTATATGACAAGAATTCAGCCCCCAAATAGCAATTCTCAGGAGGGTGTTTCCCTAAGTGTAAATGGAATTTTAGCTAATGGTAGCATTGTGTATAGCTTTACATTTTAAAATGTTACTTAGCTCCTCTGTATGTGATAATTTTTATTTCTAAATGTGTGTATATATAATGCACATTATACAGTGTCTTATGAAAAATTATTTATCAATTAATATAATAATTTTATATAAATGAAAATATGTATTTAGTATTGAGACAGTCAGCAATTTTAAAAGTTTTGATAACTGGTCTCCAATTCTTTGAAGTATTTTTCATAGTCCTTAGTATTCTGGTTCTATACTACTAATATAATCCTAGCAGTCCTTACATCACAGTGCAAAGTATTGGCTCCAGAAAAACAAAATGATTTTTCCTGTATGCACTGTTTTTTCCATCCAACTGGATTTTTCAGTCTTCTATATATTTGTCTGCCTTGCAACACTTCAGTGTTCAATATAATTGTATAAGGATAATTCAATCTTAAAATTATCCTTAATTATTTTGCTACATTTTGATCTTTTCTTAATCCCTATAGCATAAAGTATGTTTTCAGATTCCTGTCTTGTATTGCTGTTTCCAACTAGATTGTAAACTCCCTGAAGTTACAATTTTTTTTTTTAATGTCAAAAATGGTCTGAGAAGAAGCAGAACAGGGAAGAAGCTAAGGGAAGAGAAAAAAATGCTCAAATCTAAAGGGGAATATAAAACTGCTCTTATTTGATAATACGTTTCAAATTTAGGGTACAAACATGTAACAACTTGAAAATTAGCCTTGTTGGACTGCTCATACATTTAAATCTCATTTCAGATACAGTGGAGGAAAACATGCCTCTTATTCAGACTGTGTATCAAAAAACTATTTCTTATAATTAGTCATATTAAGATATGCTGGATATCCCCTTTTATGGCTGTTAGCATTTGCCTTATGTATTGAGGTGCTCCTATGTCACATGTGTAAATATTTATAATTGTTATATCTTCTTCTTGGATTGATCCCATGATCATTATGTAGTGTCCTTCATTTTCTCTTGTAATAGTCTTTATTATAAAGTCTATTTTGTCTGATATGAGAATTACTACTCCAGCTCTCTTTTGATTTCCATTTGCATGGAATATCTTTTTCCATCCCCTCACTTTCAGTCTGTTTGTGTCCCTAGGTCTGAAGTGGGTCTCTTGCAGACAGCATATGTATGGGTCTTATTTTTGTATCCATTCAGCTAGTCTATGTCTTTTGGTTGGAGCATTTAATCCACTTACATTTAAGGTAATTATTGATATGTAAGTTCCTATTACCATTTTCTTAATTGTTTTGGGTTTGTTTTTGTAGGTCTTTTCCTTGTCTTGTATTTCCTGCCTAGAGAAGTTCCTTTAGCATTTGTTGTAAAGCTGGTTTGGAGATGCTGAATTCTCTTAACTTTTGCTTATCTGTAAAGGATTTAATTTGCCCATCGAATGTGAATGAGATCCTTGCCAGGTAGAGTAATCTTGGTTGTAGGTTTTTCTCTTTCATCACTTTAAATATGTCCTGCCGCTCCCTTCTGGCTTGCAGAGTTCCTGCTGAAAGATCAGCTGTTAACCTTATGGGGACTCCCTTGTATGTTATTTGTTGTTTTTCCCTTGCTGCTTTTAATATGTTTTCTTTGTATTTAATTTTTGATAGTTTGATTAATATGCATCTTGGCGTGTTTCCCTTTGGGTTTATTATCTTGTATGGTACTCTCTGTGTTTCCTGGACTTGACTGATTATTTCCTTTCCCATGTTAAGGAAGTTTTCGACTATAATCTCTTCAAATATTTTCTCAGGCCCTTTCTTTTCCTCTTCTTCTTCTGGGACCCCTATAATTCAAATGTTGGTGCATTTAATGTTGTCCCAGAGGTCTCTGAGACTGTCCTCGATTCTTTTCATTCTTTTTTCTTTATTCTGCTCCCTGGCAGTTATTTCCACCACTTTATCTTCCAGCTCACTTATCCATTCTTCTGCCTCAGTTATTCTGTTATTGATTCCTTCTAGAGTATTTTTAATTTCAGTAATTGTATTGTTCATCACTGTTTGTTTGCTCTTTAGTTCTTCTAGATCCTTGTTAAATATTTCTTGTATTTTCTTCATTCTGTTTCTGAGATTTAGGATCATCTTTACTATCATTACTCTGAATTATTTTTCAGGTAAGTTGCCTATCTCACCTTCATTTATTTGGTCTTGTAGGTTTTTACCTTGCTCCTTCATCTGTAACATATTATTTTGTCGTTTCATTTTTTTTTTTTTTTTTTTTGATGGGTGGTGCTGTATTCCTGTCTTACTGGTTGTTTGGCCTGAGACATCCAGCACTGGAGTTTGCAGGCCGTTGGAGAGAGCTGGGTCTCAGTGCTGAGATGAGGACTTCCGGGAGTTCTCACTCTGATTGATATTCTCTGGGGTCTGAGGTTCTCTGTTAGTCCAGTGGTTTGGACTTGGAGCTCCCACCACAGCAGCTTGGGCCTGACCTCTGGCCTGGGAACCAAGATGCTGAAAGCTTCATGGCATAGTAAAATATAAAGAAGAAAGAAAGAAAAAAAAAGGAGCAGTACAATATCAAAGAATAAAAAACAAAATAAAGTTAGAAAAACAAAAAATATATTAGGAAAAATAAAACTATAGTTGAAACAACCGCAACAAAGTAAAATAACACCAAAACAGAAAAAAGAAAAAAAAAAGGGTTGGGGTGGGGGAAAACAAGCCAAAAGGAGAGAACAGTAACAAATTATAAAGAATAAAATAAACTTAGAAAATTAAAAGATTTATTAGGAAAACTAAAAAATAAAAGAATCAAGAACAATGAATCAACAAGGTAAAATAGAACCCCAATCTAAAAGAGGAAAAAAAAAAGCCTTGGTTATGGGGTGGAATTTAGGTGGGGGTGGAACTTAGACAGGGGCAGGGTTTAGGGTGGGTCAGGACCTAGGCAAGTGTGGGTGGCAGGTGGTGGGGGAGGTGACGTTTGAGAATGGGGTGGGGCCTAGGCTCAGGACCCATGTAGCCGGAAAAGGCCCTGGGAGCGAGGCCCAATTGGGGTGACATTAAAGCCTGGGACAGGGCCTCTGCTTAGGACCTGTGTGGAAGGGGAGAAGCAACATGTCAAAAGGAAGGCCTCTGGAGCGTGGCGTTCCACACTTTGGAGGTAGGGCCCTGAGTGAGTGTGTGTGTGTGTGTGTGTGTGTGTGTGTGTGTGTGTGTGTGGGTTTAGGCCCAGATTGTTGAAGGGGTCTCCTAATGCAGAGGTAGGGCTCTGTGCATGGGTAGCTGTGGCATTTGGGCTCTGCCCAGCTTGAAGGAGGCTCCAAGGGCAGAGGATTAGGCCCAGGAGCCCAACAGGCTTCCTGGTACCTAAGTGGACAGGGAAAGCAGTGTCCCCATTCCCTTCTGTTCCTTTGCACCCCTCTCCACCATCTCCCCCAGGGTCTCCCCTGTCCCCGCTGGACCCCTAACTATGGGTGGGTGCCGGTGGGTGTAGGAACTCTTCCCCTCCCCCAGCCACCCCTCAGGGGTGCCAGTCCCAGAGGTCCAGCCTTTACTTTTGCACCCCCTTCTCTCCCTCTCACTCCCTCAGGACTTGCGCACCTCGAGGATATCTTGGTGGGCAGAGGGTCAAGCCTGGGATCTCAGCAGGCTTCTGGGGGTCCAAGTGGTCAGGAGAAACCTGGCCATGCTCACTTTTGATCCTCTGCTCTCCCAATTGTTCCCCAGTTTCTCCCTTGGGCTTGGGATCCCTTCCTCTCCCCCAGCCACCATTCAGGGGCGCCAGTCCTATCCTGCCTTCACTTCTCCTCCCTTTAGTCTCCCCACACCCCACATCCTACTCGGTCACTGGGGGTTCTTCCTATCCCTATAGGTGTCCGTGGTCCCCCACTGGTAACTGGTAGGTGCACTAGTTGTGAGGACATGCGAATTCCATGTCTTCCTAGTATTCCATCTTGATTCAGGGACTTTAACACCCCACTTTCACCAATGGACAGATCATCCAAAGTGAAAATAAATAAGGAAACACAAGCTTTAAATGACACATTAAACAAGATAGACTTAATTGATATTTATAGGACATTCCATCGAAAAACAACAGAATATACTTTCTTCTTAAGTGCTCATGGAACATTTTCCAGGATACATCATATCTTGGTTCACAAATCAAGCCTTGGTAAATTTAAGAAAATTGAAATCATATCAAGTATCATTTCTGACCTCAACGTTATGAGCCTAGATATCAGTTACAGGAAAAATACTATAAAAACTACAAACACATGGAGGCTAAACAATACACTACTAAATAACCAAGAGATCACTGAAGAAATAAAAAAAAAACCTAGAAACAAATGACAATGAAAACACAATGACCCAAAGCCAATGGGATGCAGCAAAAGCAGTTCTAAGAGGGAAGTTTATAACAATATAATCATACCTCAAGAAACAAGAAAATTCTCAAATAAACAACCTAATCTTACACCTAAAGCAATTAGGGAAAGAAGAACAAAATCCCCCAGAGTTAGCAGAAGGAAAGAAATCATAAAGATCAGATCAGAAATAAATGAAAAAGAAATGAAGGAAACGGTAGCAAAGATCAATAAAACTAAAAGCTGGTCCTTTGAGAAGATAAGCAAAATTGATAAACCATTACCCAGACTCATCAAGAAAAAAGGGGAGAAGACTCAAATCAACAGAATTAGAAATGAAAAAGGAGAAGTAACAACTGACACTGCAAAAATACAAAGGATCATGAGAAATTACTGCAAGCAACTCTATGCCAATAAAATGGACAACCTGGAAGAAATGGACAAATTCTTAGAAAAGCACAACCTTCTGAGACTGAACCAGGAAGAAATAGAAAATATAAACAGACCAATAACAAGCACTGAAACTGAAATTGTGATTAAAAATCATCCAACAAACAAAAGCCCAGGACCAGGTGGCTTCACAGGCGAATTCTATCAAACATTTAGAGAAGAGCTAACCCCTATCCTTCTCAAACTCTTCCAAAATATAGCAAAGGGAGGAACCCTCCCAAATTCATTCTACAAGGCCACCATCACCATGATACCAAAACCAGACAAAGATGTCACAAAGAAAGAAAACTACAGGCCAATATCTCTGATGAACATAGATGAAAAAATCCTCAACAAAATACTAGAAAACAGAATCCAACAGCACATGAAAAGGATCATACACAATGATCAAGTGGGGTTTATCCCAGGAATGCAAGGATTTTTCAATATATGTAAGTCAATCAATGTGATACAACATATTAACAAACTGAAGGATAAAAAACATATGATCATCTCAATAGATGCAGAAAAAGCTTTTGATAAAACTCAACACCGATTTATTTTAAAAACTCTCCAGAAAGTAGTCATAGATGGAACCTACCTCAATATAAGGCCATATATGACAAACTCACAGCCAGCGTCATTCTCAATGGTGAAAAACTGAAACCATTTCCACTAAGATCAGGAACAAGAAAAGATTGCCCACTCTCACCACTGTTATTCAACATAGTTTTGGAAGTTTTAGCCACAGCAATCAGAGATGAAAAAGAAATAAAAGGATTCCAAATCAGAAAAGAAGAAGTAAAGCTGTCACTGTTTGCAGATGACATGATACTATACATAGAGAATCCTAAAGATGCTACCAGAAAACTACTAGAGCTAATCAAGGAATTTGGTAGAGTATCATGATACAAAATTAATGCACAGAAATCCCTTGCATTCCTATACAATAATGATGAAAAATCTGAAAGAGAAATTAAGAAAACATTCCCATTTAACATTGCAACAAAAAGAATAAAATACCTATGAATAAACCTACCTAAGGAGACAAAAGACCTGTATGCAGAAAACTGTAAGACAGAGATGAAAGAAATTAAAGATGATACAAACAGATGGAGAGTTATACCATGTTCTTGGATTGGAAGAATCAACATTGTGAAAATGACTATACTACCCAAAGCAATCTATAGATTCAGTGCAATCCCTATCAAACTACTGATGGCATTTTTCACAGAACTAGAACAAAAAATTGCACAATTTGTATGGAAACACAGAAGACCCTGAATAGCCAAAGCAATCTTGAGAAAGAAAAATGGAGCTGGAGGAATCAGGCTCCCTGACTTCAGACTGTACTACAAAGCTACAATAACCAAGACAGTTTGGTACTGGCACAAAAACAGATATATATATATATATATATATATATATATATATATATATATATATATATATATATATATATATATAAATGGAACAGGATAGAAAACCCAGAGATAAACCCACGCACATATGGAATCTTATCTTTGATAAAGGGAGCAAGAGTATACAATGGAGAAAAGACAGTTTCTTCAGTAAGTGATGCTGGGAAAACTCTACAGCTACATGTAAGAGAATGAAATTAGAACACTTCCTCACACCATACACAAAAATAAACTCATAATGGATTAAAGACCTAAATGTAGGCCAGACAGTACAAAACTCTTGCAGTAGAACACAGGCAGAACACTCTATGTCATAAATCACAAGATCCTATTTGACCCCTTCCTAGAGAAATGGAAATAAAAACATAAATAGACAAATAAGACCTAATGAGACTTAAAATCTTTTGCACAGCAAAGGAAACCATAAACAGAATGAAAGGCCAACCATCAGAATGGGAGAAAATATTTGCAAACAAAGCAACTGACAAAGGATTAATGTCCAAAATATACAAGCAGTCATGCAGCTCAATATCAAAAAACAAACAACCCAATCCAAAAATGGGCAGAAGACCTAAGTAGACATTTCCCCAAAGAAGATATAAAGATTGCCAACAAACACATGAAAAGATGCTCAACATCACAATCATTAGCGAAATGGAAATCAAAGCTACAATGAGGTATCACTTCACACCACTCAGAATGGCCATCACAAAAAGTCTACAAACAATAAATGCTGGAGAGGGTGTCGAGAAAAGGGAACACTCTTGCACTGTTAGTAGGAATGTAAATTGATACAGCCACTATGGAGAAAAGTATGGAGGTTCCTTAAAAAACTAAAAATAAAACTACCATATGACCCAGCAATCCTACTACTGGGTAAATACCCTGAGAATACCATAGTTCAAAAAGAGTCATTACCACAATGTTCAGTGCAGCACTATTTACAATAGCCAGCACATGGAAGCAACCTAAGTGTACACTGACAGATGAATGGATATAGAAGATGTGGCACATATATACAATGAAATATTACTCAGCCATAAAAAGAAATTGAGTTATTTGTAGTGAGGTGGATGGACCTAGAGTCTGTCATACAGAGTGAAGTAAGTCAGAAAAAGAGAAGCAAATACTGTATGCTAACACATATATATATGGAATCTAAAAAAAAAAAAAAAAAAGGTTCTGATGAACCTAGGGGCAGGACAAGAATAAAGACACAGGCATAGATAATGGACTTGAGGACACGGGGAGGGGGAAGGGTAAACTGGGATGAAGTGAGAGAGTAGCCTTGACATATATAAACTACCAAATGTAAAATAGATAGCTAGTGGGAAGCAGCTGCACAGGGAGATCAGTTCAGTGCTTTGCAACCACCTAGAGGGATGGGATAAGGAGGGAGACGCAAGAGGGAGGGGGGTTATGGAGATATAGGTATGCATATAGCTGATTCACTTTGTTATACAGCAGAAACTAACACAACACTGTAAAGTAATTATACTCCAATAAAGATGTTAAAAAAATAAAGATACCCTGGATAATTTATCCTGATGTGAGTTGTATAAATAAATAAAATCTTTGATAGACTGAAACGCTCTTATAAAGCTTTTTAGCCACACAGACTCTAAGATATGGAGATGCCAACCTAGAATGACATTGAACAAATTGTAGCAAGTAACTGCTCTCCAAAGTACTTTAAAGGTGCCAAGAGAATCTGTAGAGTATAGTGGTTAAGGGCACACACACTGGAGCCAGATTGGCTGCCTTCAAGTCCCATTTTATTTATTGGCTTGACCAAAAAGTTCATTTGGTTAGTATATACTCTGTTCAATAAAGTTCTTCGTGAAAATGAAAAATGTAGCTTTTAGGTTTACTCAAACCCGAATGAAGTTTTTACCAACCCAATACTTTCCAGCTGAGTTTCTAATGGCAGTTACTTATGTGTGCCTCACTTTCCTCATTTGCAAAATAAGCGGAACAGTGGTCTCTAGCTCATAGATAGATTTGTTGTGATAATTCAATGAGCATACCTAGGTAAAGCACTTCGATCTGAATCTGAGGCATAGGAAGTACTATAAAGTGCTTTTAAATGCTACTACTCTTCTAGGCCTTTTCTAAATGCAGTGCCAATTTCAACTGATAAACTGGTATTCTCAAACCCTGAAAGCTAAATTGTGAGTTTCTGGGTTCAAGAGATAGTGTCGTGTTAATCCTTTTTTCCTTCTCATTGCCCAGCAGGTGGTTTATGTAACATGTGTCATCACACACACAGAAATAAACAAACCAACAGCCCTTATCAAACTATTTCCTGAAGTGTCCTCTTAATAATTGTTTTCAGCATCCAACTGGTATAGATATCTATAGTTTACCTGAAGGATTGAGTTGATACAGAACTTTATGATGACAATCCAAGTCTTAAAAAAAGTCATGCTGTACTCTAAAATCAGCTTTATATAATATACAATAAGCTTTGCTATGCTGTTAATTTAATTATAAATACAACAAATTATGGATTCTGTGCCTTCGTATGCTAATAAAATTTCTCACACTCTCCTCACTAGTATTATTTCCCAATTTGTTCTTTGGACATCCTTAAGCCAGTATGGCTGGAACAGTAATATTCTTGTACAATGTATTTTGATCTTCTTTTTCTAGAATTCTTCAAATTCTGCTAATCTTTTTTAATGTGTTTTACACTGGGGTCACATTTTCCTACACCAGGATCCTTAATGTTATATGAGAGAACAACATTGCTAAAGAGGATTTACATCATACACTTCATGCTGCTAAATTCTTGCTTTGCTTCTGTATCCTAGGAAGGATGATTGGGGCTGTAGCAGTAACTATCTCCTTTGAGTTGAATATCGTGTCCTGAGGCAGTGTGCTCTGTCATATTCTGGTGTACACATCAACATGTCACAGTACAGTGAGGGATGGGGGATGTTTTTGTTGGTCTTTTTTTTTTTTAATTTCCGATGGGAAATGGAAAATCCTAATTGGAGTGTGAAGTGAAAATGATTTTCCATTTGCCAAAGCCGTGGACAGCATATACTTCTTGGCTGTCCTGACTAAAAAGTTTCATTGGCAGGGTATCTCAGGACAGTTACTGTTTAACCTCTCCACCCCTGATATAGAGTAGGCTGCCTTTGCCTTCAGACAATACTCAGTACGGATCTTTTAAATAAATTACTATGAATGTTAAGACATTTATTTCCATATCCAGTGTGAACTGACAGTTGAAACAGTATACAATATAATAAAGAAGAGTAGAATGCAGTGTAAAGTATAATAAAGAGTCAATGCCAAATATATATAGGACTAAAATATTTTAAATTGGTGTAAGGAAATAAATGTGAAATTTATTTTCACATTTTAAAAATTTCCTCAAGACAGTACTTTGAATATTGTATCACATAATATTCTGGCTTAATAGTGTGAATTAAAAGAATACAAAGTTTAATAGTTGCCACCTCAAAATGCAGCAGCTTAAAAAATTTATTAGTGTTCATGAGTCTATAGATCACCTGGTTTGTTCTTATCTTAGCTGAGCTCACTCAAGTCTATGGTCAACCTTGTTTTGAATGGTCAGCTCTGCCAGTTTTGGGGTCAATTATCTTTGACCCCAAATATGTTTGAGGGTCAAATATCTTTACATTAGTCTGTGATTTCCTCATCTGTGACAATTAGACTCTTCTCCACATCATCTCTTACATTCCAGCAAGCTTTTCTGGATTCGTTAAGTTGGCAGTAGCCAGGTTCTATGTAGAAGTATATTAAGACCTTTGAGATCCCTGCTTGGAATTTCACACAAACATTGTGTTGGACAAAGCAAGCCACAGGGTTAGCCTATATTCAATGTTTGGGGAAATATACCCTTTCTATGGATGATGTGGTTTGAAAGTTACATTGAAAATGGTAACTTTGATACAAGAAGTATTGAGGCGATTTTTATAATGTCTATTCCATAACTTTAAGAAAATGTACTAAAATATTTTATCATTTATGATTTGTCTTTCTTCTGTGGAGAAAACTAGTAACATAAAATATTTTAATTGCCATCTTTAACCATACCTCTGATTTTTAAAAAGCCTATTACATAGTCATTTGACATTTTAAAGTTGTTGCTCTGCCATTACATTGTTATGTATTATCTCTGGAGAGAATACTATTGGCTTATTCTTCAAACTGAGGTAAGGGTATCTTGAGACTACATGAAGTATTGCAAGGGATAACTGGACAAGGATAGGGGATAGGTTTCTAGTTAATCAGCCACAGTGGGAAGTTCTGAATTCAGGCACATTTGGAGTAGCAAAATACAGTGTCTCCCCACAAAGAACTTACAGATTATTTGAAAAAAAAAACAACAACACAGAAAATAGTATTTTGTGTAGCTGCACAGCCTTACCCATTGTTGTAGCATCAGGTGCATTCTGGAGGAAGCACAGGGAGAAATGATGTTGGGAATATTGATGTATCATGGAGAATTTGTTTGCCTTAGTGATTTTGGAGTTTATCATGAAAGAGACAGGAAGACACCAGTGAGTGGACTTGAATAATTTTATGTCCTTGGAAAGAAAAGAAAGAGAACTAGCATTAAGTTAGCACTTGCCATGTTCAACTTCTGATGCTTCTTGCCAAATTGTATGTTATTTTATTTTCACAGAAATCCTACAGCTGATATCATCTTCAATTTACAGATAAGGATACTGAATCAGATAGGTTAATTGATTTATCTAAAGTTATGCATCTACAAAAAGTTATAAGATTTTATACAGTTTGTTTAATTCACTACTCTGTTTTCCACTATATTAGAGATTTATCTAGAAGTGGTGTTGAGTAGCACTTGAATTGAGTTTAAATTATTGGCAGTAAGACAGGTTGGGAGTTGATTAAAATATCCAGATTAAATATAATGAAGATTTGAGCCAAGGAGTTTCCTGTGAAGGAAAGAGAAACAAATGCTTTGGCATAAAATTTGGTGAATGCCTTTTAATCATGTGACCTAGAATATTGAGCTCTCACAAAATTAATTGAAGCCTTGCTTGATGAAAAATTATTACCTATGTGCAAAAATAATCCAGTGAAAGACAGTTTAAAATTAAGCTAATTAAAACTATTCAGTGTGTTTCCACAATCATGGAAGCACTGTGTTTTATTTTGGCTCATTCAGTTATTTTATGTTTTCTGAAAAATGGCTGAGTTACTATTTCCATCCTCTATATGAGGCAGAGATATATTTCAGTATAATTTTGGAATTTTTTCATAGAAAAAGGTGTATAGGTGCAAAGACGTTATTTGACTTTATTTGTCAGTAAGCTATAAAATATTCATGCACAATATTTCATTTATTCTGTTAATGTGAGAATGGTTTTCATGCTTATTGCAAATGCTTATTCTGAAATAAAATATTTTCTTCCTTTTACATATGCATTATACAACAAAAATATTTTAAGTGGTACAACAGTACTAGCTGAAAGTGATTCAAATCAGACACATGCCGTGATACAAGAAAAACACTTTCTTTTTTTTTTAATTTAAAATTGTTTTCTCATAGAATAACTCATGTTTTACCCTTGAAGGATTTTCTTTCTTTCATTTGTGGAAAGACCAGGTGGGTCGCACAGGTCATTCACAGTTATGAAAGAAACAAAAAAATCACTCTTCAGGGGTGAGATATCCTTTATTTTTCACTGGAAAACAAATTATTTGCTTGGATGGAAACCTTTTGTATAGCAGTGTAATTGCTGATATCTGTGGGGTGGCTTGGAAAATGAGATGCTCTGTCTCAAGGAGTTATAACTTATCCTTGTGCTTATAACTTATCCTTATAAAATTTGAATAAATAAATGGGAGCCAACCTTGGAGTTTCTTGCAGTGAAGAGATATATGAAACACAGCTGAGAAATCAGGACTAAACCTCAAATGATAACAACTAAACATGGTAAAATTATTTAGCAGTGGGATTAGGCTTTTTTTTAATATTATGTATACTTTAAACATTGTTCTACATTTTTCATAAAGATTTTGATTCACCCTGATCTCCAGAAAGCAGATGATATGAATATAAAGCTAATAAATGTTTAAGAAATTAAAATGTAATCATCTTTAGCTGTCTTATTTTTGTTTATTTAATTGGAATAATAACATTGTGCCAAGTGATCTATACAATAGGAGATAAATGACATTCATTAATTCACTCAACAACTATTTATTGAATGCCACCTATGAGTCAAACTCTCTTCTTGACACTGTAAGTTGAGCAATAACTGAAATAACCAAAATGTGTTTTATCTTGGAGTTTGAAACTAGTAGAAGTAGAAAGAATATAAACAAACAAATATATAATAGGTCAGTTTGTGGTAATTCTATGAAGAAATAGAAGGCTGCCTGGGAAGGCCTCTCTGAAAAGATAATCGAGCTAGAATAAATATTTTAGGGAAGGGATAGAGCAAGCCTTGCAGGTGTCCAAGGTAGAAGGAAACCAAGTGCAAAGGCCCTGAGGGCAAAAGTGTTTGGTGTGTTCCTGGAACACCAAGGAAGAGTGTGAGGCTATATTAAAATTGTATGCTAAGCTGATATTTATGTAGAAGATAAGGAAAACTGGTTCTTATATAATTTAATATAAAATTTCATTAACTTTAAAATATCAAATTCTTATTCTCCCTGATATTTTGATTTAATTCTTAACTGATGTACCTATCAGTGTTCATGAATTTTGTTTGTCAGATTTGTGGTAATTTGAGGAATTTAAGGTAACATTAAAAATTTAAGATTTTTCTTCCTTCACCTCCTATTCCATCGATTACCCAATATTGGAGCAGGACTTAACACTGACATGTTCCAAAGAACTGAAAATAAGGGGAGAAGAGCATGATCAGTTGCAGAAACTAAGTTCACAGGGCATGCCTGTGCCTGAAATATCAAGCTTTTGACCAAAAATAGTTCACATGGAACCAGATTGGAAAATATAGTTTTGATTTATAATAATTATATATCTAGTCTTCATCCATTTCTGGCACAGAGCTTCTAAAACCCTTGGAATTTCATTAAGTGATGAGAGCATAAAGGTGTCTTTTGTTATGTTAATTGGGTAACTTTCTGCTGGTTGCCAGAAGAACCAACCATGTGATTGGAGGGTTGGAACTTTCGGTCTTACCCGCTGATCTCTGGAGAGTGGAGAAGGGCTGGAGGTTGAATTGATGGCCAAAGAGCTAATGATTTAATCAATCATGCCTATGGAATAAGCCTCCATAAAACCTCAAAAGGACATGGTTCAGAGAGCTTCTGGGTTGGTGAACTCCTGGAAATTTGGGATATTGTTGTGCCTGGAGAGGGCTTGGGAGCTCTGTGTCCTTTCCTCATATTACCCTATGCATTCTTCCACCTGGCTCTTCTGAGTTACATCCTTTTATAATAAACTGATAACCTAGTAAGAAAAATATTTCTCTAAATTCTGTGAGCTGCTCTAGCAAATTAATCAAACCCAAGGAGGGGAGTCATTGGAACACCCAATCTTCAGCTAGTGGGTCAGAAATTCAGGTGGCAACCTAGACTTGAGATTGGCAAGTGCAGTGGGGTACGGGGCAATCTTGTAGGACTCTTCACCTGTGGGATCTGATGTTATCTCTAGGAAGTGTCAGAATTGAATTATAGGACACACAGCTGGTGTCCTAGAATTGCTTGGTGGTGTGGGAAAACCACCTCCTCCCACATTGTAACTGGGTGCAGAATCATAATAGAGAAAGCTGAATAAAATATTGTTTTCCTGAGAAAGGAGCACAGTATTGCAGGAAGTGTGTAGAGGAGAATTTAGTCATAGAGTTTGAAGGACAAAGGGGATTATTAGGACTGGCAATGTGATAGAGAACATTCCTCCTGGATTATCTTTACCCTTAAAGATAAGCAGGTTGGCAATAGTAACAGGAGGAAGACCAGTGGTGCACCCATTTGGAAAACATAAGGGCAGGGAGTTTTCTACAGGCACAGACACACTATGTTCTGCAGTGAGATCCAAGTTAGTAAAAGCACACAACGATGTTCCCAGTATAGAGTCTTCTCCAAACAGAGAGTTGACAAATACAAAGATGAAATTCTTTTGCTGACAATACAGCTCCCCCTGTTCCCAACCATTGCAGAAGATACTTAAACTAATATCAATGTGCCCTCTAAGAGGATCTGAGAGGAATCTAATCCAATCTAGGATAAATGTGAGGGCATCTAAAGAGTGCCCAGTCATTCTATTTTTAGAAAATACCGGATTTTCATAGACTCCCATTATTCAATGGGTAAAAATGGAACATTTGGATTACTATATAGTTTTTAGAAACTTAAATATCAACCACTTACTTCCTGAAGCACTGTGCCCCCGTTCTTGATTTCCATGGCCCACACCAAGGGCAGGAACCTTAGACTGTTATATTTCCCTAACACCTAAAAGTGGTTCCTGCCTCTCAGATGTCCAATAAATATATAGAAAATAAGTGGATGGATTTCTCTGACTTTTCCTTTTAACATTACCATCGTAATTTCTTATTAATCTGCCCAGCCCTAAATATGGCTTATGTCCTGAGCCTTTACTCACACTCCCCAGTCATCCTAATAACAAATCTAGTAATGATGTCACTGATGCTTGGATCTGTAACTATTCATATCTTCAGTTGTCTGCTTGACATGTTTACCTGAGTATCAAAACCTTAAATTCAGCATCTCTAAAATTGAATTATTATTTTTCTTATTAAATCTGATTATCCTCCTAGATGACCTATCTCAGTCAGTAGTGACTTTATTTACCCAGCTGCCAAATCAAAAACTTTGTCTTCACTTTTGATTTCTCTCTCTCCCCTACATCTCAGTAACAATAAATTTTCTCTAAACCAAAAAGTGAGCTCTCCAATCCATCCACCTCTTTCTGTCCCCACTATCATCAACCTAGTTCAAGTCATCATGGTCTCTTACTGGAATAACTGCTTCAGCTTTCTAACTGGCCTGACTGCCCACTGTTTAGCATCCTCCAACACAATCTCTCCCAGATGTGAGTCTACTCACAGTTACTTGCCTATTTAAAAGTCTTTTGTGGTCCCATTGCTTTTAGGATGAAATTCAAAGTTCTTACCATGACTTTAAAAATGCTATGTGATCTTTCTCATATTTATTTCTCATTTCTCTCCACTTCACTTCCAGAAAATTTTGTTACCGAAACTAAAATTTTTTTTTAAACTTTCTTGAATGCAATGTTATCCTCTCTCAGCTCTAGATCTCTGCACATGCTATTCTCTGTCTGAGAAACATTTCTCCACTTTATCTTCTCTCCCCTTTCCTAACCCTTTCCCTGAGCTAAATTCCCCAAGTCTTAGTTCTGCCATCACTTGATTTGGAAATCTTTTTATGATCAGTAAATCTGGATTAAGGTCTCATCCCAAACCTTGCTGCAATTCTATCAACAGACTCATCAAATTCTCTGTTGATGTGCCTAGGTTTCCCACCAGAATGTAATATCTGTGAGGTCAGGAATATGTTCCTGTTGACTGGTAAAGAGCATGTACATTGTAAGTGATCTATAAATAGTTTTAAATGAATAAATGAATGATCAAGGATATGCAGCAAAATGTTAACTGTGATTACCCTTGTACAGTCTGATTAAAGATTTTATAATATTCTGCCTTATACTTTTCTGTTTTAACTAAATGTTTTCAATTAACATGTGATGGTTAGTATTTTTAATGTGTCAATTTGACTGGGCTAATGGATGCCCAGATAGCTGGCAAACATTATTTCTGGGTTTGTCTGTGAGGGTGTTCTGGAAGAGATTAGCATTTGAATTGGTAGACTAAGAAGATCTCCCTTATCAATGTGGATGGCATCATCCAATATGTTGAGGGCCTGAATAGAACAAAAAGTTGGAAGAAGAGTAAATTTTTTCTCTGTTGACTGGAACATACACTTTATCTTGCCCTTAAATATTGACACTCCTGCTTCTTGGGCCTTCAGACTCAGACTGAACTACATCATTGGCTTTCCTGGTTCTCCAATTTGCAGAGGGCAGATCATGGGACTTCTTGATAACAGTCCATAATCTCATGGGTCAATCCCCATAATCCCTCTTTCTCTCTGTGTGTCTCTGTTTCTGACTCTCACTGTGTCTCTCTGTGGCCCCATATATACACATATATGTGTGTGTGTGTGTGTGTGTGTGTATATATATATATATATATATATATCAGATAATATAATTACATATATATATATGATCTCTGCAAAAAATCTTATTTATATATATCCTACTGGTTCTTTTTCTCTGGAGCACCCTAATCTAATACATATGTATTATACCACTTAACTATTGATTAACCCAAATATAGCATTTCTGCATGTTTTAGGTTTTAAGATATAACTGAGATGAAGCAGACTACAATATTTGTTGTTATACCTATGTGAGCTAATTCTATTTTTAAAACATCATTTGCTAGTCTTACTTTCAGCTGAATTTTAAAATATTTATCCCTATTCTTTCAGCTGCAAAGGAGAAGTTTTGCATGTGTGAAAAAAAAGCACACTATAGAATTCTCTTAATTTTTGAATGTAATATAAAATAAAGTAAATTTTACTTTAAATATACTCATTCTTTGAATGCTGTCATGGAAATATGCATTACCAATTTACTAGTCTCAAATATATCTTAATATTCCATTTCCTTCTTCTCCAAGCCCCTTCTAATAATAAAGGTACGTTCATTGAAAACTTAGCTGTCCTGAAATTTTATTCTTCTTGGGCTATTCACTTTTTTTTTAGAATTATATGACTATAAAATTTACTTTAATTTTGGGCTTCCTTGGGTTGTCTATCAAGAAGTTTAATGTTTCTCAATCAATGCTTGGTAACTGAATAAACTATCAATAAAATATTACTAGCTGACAAGTATGTTCTTAATCAAATAGCAAAATGAATTTATATAGTATCATCGACCCTAGGCTCAGCATTTTTTTATCATTAAAAACATTGGCAGTAGTAATCAATCTTAGATTACTTAACCTCTCTGAAAAACAATTATTTATCTATAAAATAAAGATAATTAATTTCCTACCTTATATTTCTTGTAGAATTAAATGAGATGATACATTTGAAATATATACATTGAACATAATAAGCACTCAATAAATGTCATTTCAAAGTGATTAGAAACAACTTGCCTATTATTTACAATAAGAGCATATGTATTCATTGTTTTTTTTTCTCCTATTTTGTAGAATAATCTGCATTGTGTAGTATCTTGACAGTCCCTTCTTGCCAAATCTATGTAAATTTAATATTCCTCTAATGTTTTACTTGAGCTTTATTAGCTCTTAGAAGGAGTTATCACCCATCATTCCTGACTTATAAAGAAGCCTAATACAGGAAAAAAACCCAAGTTTTTCAGTTTTCAATTATTACTGCCTTAAATCATTTTGTTTAGAAAATATCCAGAAACTTCCTATTAGAATATTGATTATAGAGGTGATTAGGCACGACATTAACTCTTTCAGTGGACTAGGGTACCACTTGGAAAAGTATCTCTTTAGCGGGTTAATTGGTACTCTAGACCAAGAGCATTACTGTACCTTCAAAAATGCCTTACTTTACCTGGGAAAAATTCATGAGAAAAAATTTTCCAACCAATGAAGACGTGGGATTAATACTTATACACTTAAAGTAACTCACTTTCTCAAAATAAGCGAAATTACTCTAATTCTAGTCAGATTTGAAAGCCCATTGTTATGATTTATTTCAACATTTACCATATGGCAATAGTGCACTAGGCAAGCCAGAGTCACACAATTCTATAAGGATACCAGTAGTTACTCAGGTTAAACTAGTTTTATTACATATATGCCAAAACCCAATGTTTAAGCATGGATAACTTCATTTTACTTATTTCAAACTCAAAGTCATAGAGGACATCATACACATATAATAAAAAGCTTTAAAAATTTCAGTTGTTTGCTAGCCATCTGTGACAAGCTTCAAAAACTTGAGAAGGAAGACTACTGACAAAGCAGAGAATATGGGTACACCACCAAACAATATCCCACAAATGAAAGAAGAAACTAAAAATTCAACCAGAAATAACCCCCTGATTGTTCTCCTGTCAGCCTGTCACCTACATGAAACAGCTGCTAAAGCAAAGACAGACACAGCAGCTGTTGCTACTAAGAGTACTAATGCTAAAGCTTTTCACAAAGACTTTTATTTTCATTAATATAAAACTGTGCCGACATATTTCATCAATCCAGTGACACTGCCCATCTCAATAGGCTCTCAATAAGGCCTCTGCCAGTGTCACAGTTTTGTGCAGTTTAGCATTCGTACCATTTTATTAAAGTATTAGAACTTAAGCTACTCTCTTCCCTGTATTGTATATTATATCAGTGAAGAAGATTTAAAAAAAAATCTTTCAAATAGGCATTCTAATTTGAAATGCCAATTTTAGACACACCAAAATTCCTCCACATTAGTCCATGGATAAAAGCAGGAAAACAACTAATCTGTCAAGTACTTTCCAAAGAAAGACACAGCAAAGAGAAGTAACAAACAACAAAGGAAACCTGAAAATTCAAATATGAAGCATAAAATAATTCAGACCCCAGCTCTTATAACTCGTAAAGTTACTGTACCTCAATTTCTTTGTCTATGCAGCTCCCTAGGCCTGGAATGCCCTTCCATCCTTTTTTTTTTTTTTTTTTTTTTTTAATTGGGGTATAGTTGCTTTACAATGTTGTGTTTCTGCTGTACAACAAAGTGAATCAGCTATATGTATACATATAATCCCCTCCTTCTTGAACTTCCCTGCCCCCCATCCCACACATCTAGGTCACCACAGAGCATGGAGCTGAGCTCCATGTGCTATACAGCATGCTCCCACTAGCTATCTGTTTTACACATGGTGGTGTATATATGTCAATCCTAATCTCCCAATTCATCCCATCCCTTCTTACTTCCCCACCCCCAGGTCCACATGTTCTTCTCTATGTCTGTGTCTCCTTTCAACTTGTTTACTTCTAATCATTCCTAAACATTCTTGCGACGAAATGTCACATCCTATTTTAGGTTCCCTTAGGCACAGTTAAATAGACCCTTATCTATTTGTTATTAACTTTATATATACTTCTATGTAACATTTATTAAATTGTAATGTAAAGGCCACTGTCTTGTAAACTACTGAGGGCATGAACTTGCTTTCTTCACTTGGTAATTCCAGTACCTAGCTCAGAACCTGTTTAACCTAAGCACAATAAATATTTCATGAGTGAATGAATAACAGTCATCACCCCAATAGAAATTAGCCAAAGATAAAATTGTTGTCTCCTGTACCTTGAACTGTATAACCTGATATCAGAAAGATTTCTTCTACTGAAAGGTGAAGATATGGAGTAAAGATACTGCAGAACACATCCAAGTCAAATTGGTATTCTGTTTTAAAGAATTGGTGACTTTATTTTCCATATGTAAAATGGAATCAGTTTTGCACATAACACTTTTACTGTGGGTTTAGGAAAGTTAAATATTGTTCAGAAGATAGATCAGGATAGAGAGAGGACATGGAATTATATCATCATAAATATATTTGATGTCACATATTAACTCTAACATTGAGAACAGATGTCTCAGAGAAGGAAAAGACTAGAAAAAGGATCAGTGGATTAAAAAATACTTAGACACTGTTCAACTGAAGACTTAACAATGAATACATTAACAATTAGTAAAATCCAAAGATAGAATGAGATATTGTAGAAAATAGCAAATTTTTTGTCAGTGAAGATATTCAAACACTTGGTAGAGGGAATTCAGTCATTAAATGGACCATAAGACTAGCTTAATTTTAAAGACTTCCTTTTTCTAAATTCCATAGTACTAATATTGTAGTTACCAAAGTTAGGGTAAGACATCATTTCAATTTTATGGCATATTTTAGCGCTTTTCTTTTTTTTCTATTATAGTGCTTTAAGGACATTGTTAATGCTTCCTTTCATAAAATCAGTTCAGCTATGGGAAATCCCAGGTTTATACAAAGTTCCCTGGATTTGAAGTTAAAATAAAATTGCTATAGATTTTAACTTAGTGTTTTTAATAATGTGGGATTTGTCACTTTTGTGTTACTGTATAACTAATATCTCAAACTCTTTCTCTACAAATGGCAAACTTTTCATTTTATTTTATTTTATTTTTGGGGGGGGCATCTTCTAACCTCAAAATGACTGCTCTCATCACTTTATTGTACTAATAGTCCTCACCATTCAACATAGCAAGAAAAAAATAAAATGCATCTCGATTGGCAGAAAGTACTAAAACTCTCTTCATTCTCAGACAACATGATTGTCTATTTAGAAATCCAATGATAGCTATAAAAAAACTGTTAGACATAACAAGTGAGGTGAGCAAATTGACAGAATATTGCACTGTATATGACAGTATTAAAAATATAAAATAGTTATATATCTGAAAAATATGTATAGGGCCTTTATACTGAAAACTGCAAAACATTTCTGAGAAAGTAAAGAAGACCTAAATCACAGAGATAACCATGTTCACAGGGAGAACACTCAACATTGTTAAAATGCCTATTATCGGTGCAATCTCAATCAAAATACCAGTAAGCTCTCTTTTATAAATTGACAATATATGTAAAAAATATATACAGTTATAATTCAACATAATATAATTTAATCACTCCTTCTCTCTCTCTCTCTCTCTCTCTCTCTCTCTCTCTCTCTCTATATATATATATATATATATATATATATATATATATTTTTTTTTTTTTTTCCTAAAAGATCTTTCCTAATTTACCTTCTACTGATTTTTGAAAGTAACTTGTTTATCTCATATTTGTCATATTTGGGTTTTAAGATTTTTCAAGTTTTTTTAATGTGCTATATGAGAAAAATGGTTTATATTTTATTTTTCATTTCTATGGTTATTAACTATGATTAAATTTTTCATATATTCATTTACCATTTGTATTTGTTATTATAAGGGGGGGTCTCTTTCTGGCTAAGCTCTCAAACTACTAAAATGTTTCTCAGGCATCAATATTAGTGACATTCATACTACACTTTTAAGCCTTTCTCTGTAATTTTTGTAGCAAATACAAGCTATTTGATTTCTTACTTTAACAAAAAAAATTAAAGTATTTTATAGTCAAGTAATATTTCTTTATGATTTTGCCAATAATATCTGAGCTTAGAAATTCCTTACCTAGAGTATAATAGATTCACTTTCATCTAGTTTTCCTTTCATTTCATTTCTTATAATTAACCTTTTAACTTTACTTGATATTTCCTTTGGTATACATTGTGAAGTAAAGATATAATCTGTATATTTGCTTTGCTTTTTTCTCAATTGGTTGTGAACTAACTGCTTCATAATATTTCATGAATACCCTCTCCTTCACAAAGGGTCTGGAGTACTTATTTGGAGCTTGGCTATTTCTGATTAGTATCTTGCTACTTATTGATGTTGGCCTTCTAGGTCAAAGCTTTTCTGATCAATTTTTATTTTCAGATATTTTTCTCTTCTTTTCATGACAATATTCTTCTAAGTGAACAATGAATCATTTACGTTCCAAAATATCATCCAAATTGAAGTTTAAATGACATTATGTTGTTGCTAATAATTAAATTGGTAAATAGGTCTACTTACAGTTTATTTTCTAAATCAAAGCAAGTGTTTATCTTTTTCACTTATATGTATCATTTTTATATGTTATAAAATAAGTTACTTCTGAATATAAATTTTTAAAAACATAAGTACTTAGTCATGTACAGATGTTTTTCATGGGGTCATTTTAGGAAGCACAGTATCAGTAAACACATTTTCTCATTCATAAATTCCCACTGAGCAATCATGATGTGCTTGGTTAAATGCTATGTACAGGCATGGGTAATTATAAATGAAATTCATGGTCACTTACCCCATAGCAATCAAGGATTATGGACAATAGAGGGTTTTGAAATTCAAGATATATTAAGGAGCTTAGAATTGGTCTTGAAAGAAGTATAGTTCCTGAGCTGATTTATGACATTAGAAAAGTGGGTTTTTAGGAAAATTTGTCAGATTATCATCTGATTAGCTGGGTGCAGAATAAATTAGAAGGTGAGAAAGTACAGAAAGGAAAAGCAATTAAAAATATACAACAATAATACAAATGGGTCATTAAAAACTAGGTAAGGATGGTAATGATAACATGGAAGGAAAAGAAATAATATGAAAAACATTACAAATGTAAAATTGATAGTAATTTAATAATTCAATAGATAATTATTAAACCTAGTGTGTGTCAGACACTGGACAAGGTGAGAAGAGTACAAATATGGAAAAGCAAACTATTTATCCTTTGAAAGCTCTCCATATAGAAAAAGACCAAGAAAGAGACAAGTAACTCATAGTAGCACTAGATATACACATTGTATAATCATGAACCGAAGTGTTACAAGTGACTGATATTATAAATACCTGAAGAGAAGTGATAGATCTATCTGGCCTTCAATCGAGCATGGAATATTTATTCTGACTCTTCATACAACAGATATTTGTAGATGGCATTTGGAAATTGTTAGACACTGAGGATACACAAGTAAACCACATAACTATGGTCCCAACATAGGTAAAACTCAAAATTTGATGAAGGAAATGAATGCGTAACAAGGTAATTGTCATACAATGTGATAAGCACTGGAATGGAAGAGATGATATATTGGTATGTGAGAACACAAAAGAGAGAACTAATCCATATATTGCACGTCAAGGTGAATATTTATTTTTAAGCACAAATGAAATAATATTACAGAAAATTTTTGTGTCCTGGGCCAAAAAGCAAGAATCAATTTCATATTATCTAAGTTCTCTATGAATAAAATATTCAAAATAAATAAATAAATTAATAATCATACATATATTTTGAAAGTAATAAAATTCAATATGTAAGTTAAAGAAGAAATTATGTAGAATTACACACTATTCAGACCCAAGAAAGATGAAACCATATACAACAAAATTTCTAGGGTATAGATAAAGCAATATTTTAAAAGTAGTTTATACAATCATTAATACATTGCAAAGAAGAAAGACTAAAGTGAGTTAGTAAGATGTTTGACTCATTATATTAAAAAATGATAGAGTAAACTTGATGAAAGTAAAATAATGAAAATCAGAGCAGAAATTGAGATAAAATGAAAAACAGGAGAAAATTAACAAAACAAAATAATACATCATGGAAAAGTTTTTTAAAGATAAAACTATGATCTTATTGGTGCAGAAATATGCAACAGAAGGTATAAATATGTAAAGTATGAAATAAGCAAGATAACATCAATAAATATTATATATTCCTAACAAATATTCTAAAATGTCAATACATTTGAAAATATTAAAAAATTGAACAATTTTAAGCCAAAAGCGTAGATTCCAAAACTGACAGAAGAGAATATCTGAGTAGATCTATAATTATTATAAAAATTCAGTAAAATGTTAAAAAAAAATCACCATACTTCTGCCTTTGGTAAATCTACTAATCAATCAATCAGTCAGTCAGTCAGTCCTAGACTGCTAGGAGTCAATTCTATCTAATGTTCCAAGTAGAACTGTTTCCTATATTATATAATATTTTCTAAAGAATAGAAAAACGTGGTAAATCTACCTAGTTTATTTTAGGAAGCTAGTATTATATATAATTGATATTAAAAACTTTTACATACATTATAAGAACAAATTTAGAGGAAAATTTCACTGATATAAATATATGCAAAAACTCTAAATAAAATATTAAAAAGGCAAATGTAGCAATAGAAAAATATACATGAGAAATTCTAGAAAGTCTTATAAAGAGTAACAAAATCCTACAGCAAACTTTATATATAAGGGTGAAAATACAAGCATTTCTTTTTAAAATCAGAAATAACATAAGGGATTTTTTGAATTATTACACCTTCTATTCACTATTGTACTTTATGTTCTGTCCAGAAGATTGTGCAGAAATATGATAGCAAAGTTATAAATGTTGAAAAGAAATAAACACAAAATAGTTATGTTTTAAGAAAATATACAGAAGAAAATCAGAATGAATAAGTGCAAGGCTGCTGGACAAAAGTTAGTATATAAAAGGCAGTTGTGTTCCCACAAGCAACATGTAACTAGAAAATATAATTTTAAAAAGATGCCATTTACATTAGTAACAAAAATGTAAGGTATATAAGATCAAATATAACAAAACAAAAAATGTTATGAATTAATGATGAAACTTCCTTAAAGGAACTGAAAAATGTGATATATGCGGATATATGATGCACACATGAATGGAAAACTTCAATATTTTCAAAATATCAGTTCTCCCTGAATTAATAAACTGAATGCAAGTCCAATCACAATCTTATCATTTAAAAATATATTTGTAATTCGAATGAAGAGTCTAAAATAAATATGAAGTAGTTGTGGGTCAAAATATCTAAGAAAGTGTTGAGAATAATGTGGTTTATGAGCAAAGCTAAATAGCAAGGCTAAGTATAAAGTTACATTAATTAGGACTGTGTATCTCAGATAGACAAATACACCAAAAGATTAAAACTGAAGGCCCCAAAACTGACACAAAAGCACATGGAGTTATTTGGCATATGACAAAAGCAGCATTATAAACTAGTGGGGAAAAGATGAGCTTTTTGATTAGTATTGAGACATGTGACTATTTCTTTGGAAAAATAAAATTGCATCCCTACCTCACAACTCACTGAGATGTATTTCAGATGAATTAAAAGGCTAAATATAAAAAACATTTAAAACAAACATTTTATACTTAAAGGAAAACATATAAAGCTAATTTTAACTCATTGGGATTGGGATTTATAAGTAGGACACATGAATTCATAAATATCACCAACCGTAAAAGACATACTGCTAAATTTAATTATATTAAAATGATAGCACAGAGGAAATAAAGCACAAAGTATCAGGAGATCTGACAGCTTGCAAGCATTGTTATTCAGATTCACTACAAGATAAACTAGATAATAAAAAATCAAACCAATTAGAAATGAATAAAGATTATGAACAGGACATTATTCACGGAAAAGAAAAACTTCAATAGTAAATATAGGTATATAGGTATAAAAAATGCTTAACCTCAATAGTCATCAGGAAAATGCAGATTACAACTGTGAGAGACTATGGATAGGCTAAAATTATAAATCTGACAATTATAGGTTTGGATGAGGATATGGGTGATAGTGTATATATGGTGATACCAAATAATGCTGGTGGGAGTAATACTTGATATAAGCATATTGGGGTACGTTTTGACAATATCTAACATAGGTAAAAATATTCATACCCAATGATGAAATAATTCTTCTTGTCCTAGAGGAACTCTTGCATATGTTCACAAGAAAGACTTTGCATAAAACTGCTCAACTCAGCATTTTTTCCTAATAAGAAAAAGTGAAAACATCCTCAATGTCCAACAATAGGGTGGAATAAAGAACATGTAGGATATTCATACAATGGAAGACTGTATATTAGTTAAAATGAATTAGAGCTACATTTATAGACCTGAAAATATAATAAAAAGTAAAAATGGATAAGAAATCTTAAACTGCCAAAAGATATATAAAGTATATACCTACTTACTTAAAAAGTAAATAGAGAATATTACTGTATATTTTCACAGGCTACATAGAAACTTCAGATCAATTCTGGTGAAATTAATGAATGAATGGATAAATATACATTTACCCTAGGAGGAAAAATTTTTAAACATAGACAATTGGAAAATATATTGACTCTGCACTTGAGAAGACAAATTAGATTTTAGAAATCATTTATTCAGTAACAACAGCCTCAAATTTTTCCTGATTAAAAATAATATGAACTCATGTAAAATGTTCAAATGTGAAAAAAGGTATAAAAACAGCAGATAATTTATTGCCTAAAAGATGCCAGAATTTCTTATGTGTCTGTTTTTACAAAATATGCATATAGTATTATACATACTGATTTTTAATTAGTTAACATTGTATATTAGACAAATTTTCAAATAAACAGATAAAGGTCTATATCATAATTTTTTTTTTTTTTTTTTTTTTGTGGTACGCGGGCCTCTCACTGTTGTGGTCTCTGCTGTTGCGGAGCACAGGCTCCAGACGCGCAGGCTCAGCGGTCATGGCTCACGGGCCTAGCCGCTCTGCAGCATGTGGGATCTTCCCGGACCGGGGCACGAACCCGCGTCCCCTGCATCGGCAGGCGGACTCTCAACCACTGCGCCACCAGGGAAGCCCTATATCATAATTTTTAATGAATGCATGGTAGTCCATTTTATGGTTATGCCAACATTTATTTATGTAATTACTGCTGCTAAATGGTTAGATCATTTCCAATTATTTGTTGTTATAGAACAGGGTAGGGAGGAAATTTTGTACATTTGTCTTTTAACATGCTTGTTTTGTTACTTCAGAGGAGTGACAGTTTGACGTATACACATTACCAAATGCCTGCCCAGAAGGGTTATATACTTATGTCTAATCCTGTGTTGTATCGGACTTTTCAATCTTTTACAACACACTATATGAAATAAATCTTATTTTTAGAATTTGAATCTCATACGTTGCTGGTAAGAATTATTTTAAATTTTACTATTTTTCCTGAATTGACTCTCTAGGTTCATTTTCTCTTATGTGGAACCTTCAACTTTTTATCTATTTTTAAATTTTCCTATATACATTTTAATGCTAAATCATTTAAAATATTTTATTATATAGTAAAACAGAGATGTAGGAAACTGTATAAAATAAACATGTAGCTCAATGAATTACCATAAGTTAAGTACCCCCATAATATTGACCCAAATACCAAGGTCATGAAATAGAATTTTGCTAGACACTACATGTGACCCATCCCAAGAATGACCTCTTCTCTCCCTTTAAATGAAAACACTTCTGAACCTTACAGTTGTTTTATAGCTATATCACCCACGATGCCATTTTTATTTTTACATTGACAGCCTGTATCTAGGTGCATTACTTCATAGAGTATTACAAAATGCTGATAATCTAATTATATAAGTACTTTTTCACTAATTGACAGAATGTTCTATAAAGAGAAGTTTCCCCTCAACTGCTAATTTATATCCTATGGTAGTATTAATATAAGAAAAAAGGATACATGTTAAATTCTTTATGTTTATTTGCCAGTTTTCTAGACAATGATTTGTTGCTGTCCTTGTAAGGGGATCAGTTAGTTAACCCTGTATCTTTCATATGCAGTTATATTTCTTGTTTCCCATTCTTTTTTTTTAGTTTTCTCTGTTGTCTTAATCTTTATGAAATTAGGACTTTTCTTCTTTTCTCTTGTCATTCCTGGATTGGGTATAAATCTTGGAATGTTCTTTTAAAATCCAATATTAAAGATATTCACTTATATTTTCTTCAAGCACTTTTATTATCATCATAAATTTATGGCCATTTAAAATTTTAAATCTTTAATCAATTTAAAAATTTCCCTCCGAATGGCTTGCAGTTGTACAAATACATAACATTCCTTTTTATTAAAGTATAGCATATGTACAAAACAGTTCAGTTCAGTGAAGTTCCAGATATACACACCTGTGTAACCGAATTAAGGCTCATTCTCAGCATCCAGGAGCCTCCCTCTTGCCACCGTCAATTCAGTATTCCCACTGTCTTCCTCACCCAAAGAAACAACTATTCTGATTTCTAACACCAAAGATTATTTTTCTTTGTTTTCAAAATTTATATAATTGAAGTCATAACATATGTATTCTTATATATCTGGCTTTCTTTATTCAATATTAACATTTATACAATTTCATCCATGTCATTGTATGTAGTATAATTATTTTTCATTGCTTATAAAACATCCTTCAGTTAGTACAATGTATCTTCATTATTCATTCTACAGTTTATGGACATTTTCTTAGTTCTAGTCTTTGGCTATTATAGTTAATTCCATTTTGGTCTTTTTTTTTTTTTTTTTTTTTTTTTTTTTGGTACGCGGACCTCTCACTGTTGTGGCCTCTCCCATTGCGGAGCACAGGTTCTGGACGCACAGGCTCAGTGGCCATGGCTCACGGGCCCAGCCACTCTGCGGCATGTGGGATCTTCCCGGACCGGGGCACGAACCCGTGTCCACTGCGTCGGCAGGCGGACTCTCAACCACTGCACCACCAGGGAAGCCCCATTTTGGTCATATTTTAATAAGACTGTTTGTGCACATATGTATGAATTTATGATTTGTACATATCTAGTAGAATTACTGGGTTGTCAGGTATACTTTAATCAATGCTATCAAATAGATGTCCAGAGTGTTTTTAGCACTTTCACTAACATGTGTGAGTTCTTACTGCTCCATATCCTCATCAAACCTTTCTTTTATTGTGTTATTGTTCTGCTTTGTTATTGCCCATGATCAGTGCAATATTTTAGTTATAACTATACAAAACATTTATTACATGATAGAACAAAATAATGAGCATTCTAAAAAATAGGCCAATGTGTGGTCAGCTGGAATTTGAATAATGGCTTAGAGCTAAACATGAATAGAATTGTAAATCCTCATGGATCAACTCATCTCCAGTATACTGACATGAAAATAGAAGATAAAACCATAAAAACTTAGGAAAATATAATTTTCATGAAAATTAAATGCAAGGTATTTTACTGTCTGAGAAGCTGCAGTAAGTAAGAAATATAAAATATTTGATTTCTTCATGCATTAAGTAGATTACACACCACCACCATCACCATCATCACCTACAGGCACCAAATTGTCATGTCTGACTGTGTGTAATCAGTTCAATAATAATGAGTCATTTGTGGTCAATAAAAATTTCATACTAGGTATAGTATTAATGGCTTTGATATTAAATTTCTTTTTAAATTTTGGGATATTGTCATATGCCTAACAGTACCACATTCTAGTTCCCATTTAGTATAGTATACAGCAAGTCATCTTGAAGTGGGCAGTACTGTGAAATATTTAGTATAAGACCTCAGAAATCTATTTTTTCTCTTCCTTACTTGCATTTTTATCATGTTGCCTTAAGTATGGGAGGCTTCATTTATGTGGCAGTAAACACATATTTTGGCATACTAAAATTATTTAATTTCATTGAGGATATGTTGAAGATAAACAAAATTCATTTTGTCTTACTAATTGTGTCACCATCCCTTTTCCAAGTTACAAAGCATTTTCTTACTGAATAAGATTTTTATCCTCCATTCTCACTAAAGTTTGAAAACATTTTGATCCAAACAAGTTATTATTTAGAAAAGCATGTAGTATATGGGCTCAATCATTGTACCAATAAAATAATATAGTAAACCTAGTAAACTTGTTTGGTTAAGTCCACAATAATAGAAGTTGAACACATGGACACTACTACTAAAAGGAAGATGTTAATTATCAAAAAAGAAAAAAAGAAAGAATTAGTGAATATTTGGAGGGAAAAAAAAGAAGACAAAATTAGATGTTATTACACAGGACATGAAAGGAATTGTAAAACATTCTTTTCATAGGGCAGGCCTGAAAGAGATAGGACAAAATAACAAAAAAAAACAAAAAAAGACTAGGTAAAGCTATTAACAGATGACACTTAAAAAAGGCAGAAATTTCTAATGTTGCTTATTTTAATCTGTGCCATTAAAAACAATTGAAATGGGGACATGTAGAATAAGAGGGCAAAGAACAAAGATGCAATGGGGAAAGGAATGGTTAGAGAAAGCACATTGCAAATGTGCATATCCTGGGCATGTTAAAAGTATTAGACACTGATGATTTGAACCTTAAAAAAAAGCTGTTAGATTGTTTCTTATAATTCATTGAGAATCAGCAGGATACCTGAAGTGTCTTTAGCTACAGCTAAAATAAAGAAAACAAAAAAGTTCTGCTGAAAAGTGTACATTTATTTATCTTTTGCACTTGTAACTTAACTAACAAAAGAAAATTTTTTCCAGTAGTTAGAGAAAGATGCACCATAGAATTTTTTAAGATTAAAAACTCTTGTCATACCAAATAATGGCTTCAGAAGATCCAAGAAAAATAATAAATGTAATAAGTCTTCATATTAGCAAGACTTTTGACTTTGTTCCACATGACATATTCATCAGTAGAGTGGCAAAATGCAGACTGTTCAACTGAACTATTAGATTCAAATGCAATTGTAGAATGACTGTGTACATGGCTTATCTAAAACATCATTATCAATAGTTCAGGCTGAGACTGGGGAACATAATAAGAAATGCTCTATAGAGACCTGACCCAGTTCTACTTAACATTTTCATTCATGACCTAGGTAACAACATGGAAAAGGTACTCTTTAAGGATAGGATTAGCATACTAAACCACTGTAAAATATTAGGAAAAAAATCATCAGAAAAAATTAAAAAATGGTATGTCAATATTTAACAAATACAAATTGGATAATAATTTGTGCTGATAATGTCAGTGAAGTATTTACTTCCTCAGTGCAACATAAGTTGAAAATATATTAACCCTATGATACTGTTTATAAAAACCAGAAAGTGTGTTTGTTGGGATACAAACATATTTTAAGCTCTCTCAGACTCATCTCATATTCACCTGAGGGTTTCAACTTATTTCAAACACATTTTGAAAAACTGGAGGCACAAATATAAAAAACTAGACAATTGTATTTACATGAAAAATGTGATCCATTGGTGATACAAGAGTATTTTAAGCTGGCAATAAACAAGGGAGTGTTTTAAGAAAAATGCTAATGATTTCCTGCTACCATGAAAGTCAGAATATAATAACATAGACTTAATTGGGAGTATTGATAAGAGTTCTGTGATTTAGGTATTAAAGATAGGAAGCTTTGTACTCTCTAGTCTATAAATTTTCAAGACTAGCATTAGTTCAATTTGTATCTGTGCTAGACTAGGTCTTAAATTTGCTTCCAACCCAGGAAAGTCTTAACCCTTGTAATAAAGCACCTGGAGATGAAAATTCTTTACTGATTGGTTAGTCCACTTCTCATAGTAAATGTAGGCAGGAAGAATTCGCAGATGACCACACCGCCCAATGACCTATCCTCTTGTATAATCCATTTCCCTTGAGTTTGTTCCTTCTAACCAAAAAAAATGACAAAGGTGAAGGGATTATGCAAATGTACTAAGGTTCCAAATCAACTGACTTTAAATTAATCAAAACAGATATTAATCAAGGGAAATTATTTATATTAAACAAAAGATGAACCCTTTAGAAGAGAGTCTAGAAGTCAGAAACCCAAAGGAGCAAAGATTCTTCTGCTGACTTTCAACAAGAAAGTGACCATGAGTTCTGTAGTTGCAAGGAAATGGAACTGCCAATAACCTGAGGGAACTTTGAAGCTGATCTTGTCACATGCATGCTTGCTGACTCTCTCCACCTGCCATTTTCTTTATGCCCCCTGGTCACCATATTCCCTACTATGTAATACTGTCAGCAGTTCGTTATGAAAATAATGATTTGTCTGCTCCTTTGTACTTTTGGGGTAGACATCTTAACCAGGATAAACTGCCACAAATTGGCACTCGTTGCAGACTATCCATTTGGACCGTCTTTCTTAAATATTTACTATGTATCTAGGCAGGAGGGCCAACATGAGTGTCAGAAAGGGTTTTTAAAAATAATAAATTTCCAGGGCTTCCCTGGAGGCACAGTGGTTGGGAGTCCGCCTGCCGATGCGGGGGACACGGGTTCGTGTCCCGGTCCAAGATGATCCCACATGCCGCAGAGCGGCTGGGCCCGTGAGCCATGTTCACTGAGCCTGCGCGTCTGGGGCCTGTGCTCCGCGGCGGAAGAGGCCACAACAGTGAGAGGCCTGCGTACCGCAAAAAAAAATAAAAATAAAAAAAATAAATTTCCACTTGAAAATAATATACTTTAATGAAAATGGAAATACTTTACATTTCACCATCTATTTACATAAATGCATTATTGGCTCCAGCATACTCACTTATTGTAATATTTAAATACATAGTATTTGTGAAACCCTGAAAATAGTACTCTGTTTTTCCCTGTTATCTGTCTTTGTGGGTAGGTGCCTACTTGGTAGACTTGTTACAATGTGAGCAGTAGAATTGAATAGTGATAAGAACACAGGCCCTGAACTGAACCTTGTCTGTACTTCTTACTAGTTTTATGAAAAGTAAAAAAAAAAATGTCCTTTATTCTCTGTGCTTTAGAAAACTTATCTGTATACTGTAGATAATAATAGTATTATCTTTTAAAGAAACTGTTAACTAAATTCAGTAGCATGTATAAAATGTGTTTACAGTAGTTTTTGGACATTATATGCACTCAGTAAATATTAATTAGTATTAATTATTACCTATTACTTACTATTGTAATTATTCTATTAATATTACTACATGTCCCCCTGTCTTATTTGGATTACAATTATCCATCACAAGCATAATTATAAGGCAGTTCAAATTTACTCTTTGTATCTAGTCACAGACGTAAGGGTGTTCGCTTTGTCTTTTTCTTATTCAGCCTGCTGTTCTTGCAATGCCTTCAACTCCAGCACTCCTAGACAAGAGCCTTAGAATGCTCCAGCTGTCAAATGCAATCAAGTGGTTGAACCACAGATCCCTCTGCACTCTGTAGAGTTAAGTTTTGTTAAACAAGGAAATCAGCAAAAACTTCATACATTATTAGAGGCTATATTCACCTGTGTTAAAAGGATGAAGAACAAAATTCCTATGAAATTGTGTATATATATCTTCCCAGGGAAAAAAATATTTCATTAGAAAATTTAAGAAAGTTAAGAAGGTTGAATGATTTAAGATAATTCAGGCCAACTCAGGAAAATGGTGGGACCAGAGAATTGTTTCTTTCCTTTCCTAAGGACACCTGTGCACTTTTGTCCTTTGCTTTCTGAAGTTTTCAGTGATAGACACAAGTAGCTATTATGAGTCATTGATTCTTGTGGTTTGAAAAGCTGATTACATTTTACTCTGAATACAATATATTTAAAATATACCTCTGTCATACTTGCACATTTTAATCTTTATGTATATGTGCATATAAGTCAGGATTATCCAAAGAAATAGGACCAATTATATACATATTATATATAATTATATTATTTACATATATATATATATATAGAGAGAGAGAGAGAGAGAGAGAAAGGGAGATATTGATCATAAGGAATTAGCCTCTTTGATTATGGAGGCTGACAGATCCCAAGATCTGCAGTCAGCAAACTGGAAACCCAGGAGAGTGGATGGTGTAGGTTTAGTCCAAAGACCTGCAGGCTTAAGATTCAGGAAGAGCTGATGTTTCAGTTTAAGTCCAATGGCAGAAAAAAATAATAATAATAAATAAACCAACGATATCCCAGATCAAGGCAGTCAGGTAGGAGGAAAATCCCTCTTACTCATGGGAGTGCCAGCTCTTTTGTTCTATCTAAACCTTCAATGGATTGAATGGCCCTGCCCATATTAGGGAGGGTAATCTGCTTTATTCAGTTTATTCAAATGATAATCTCATCAAGAAACACCCTCACAGACACCCCCAGAATAATGTTTGACCGCATGTCTGGACACCCTGTGGCCCAATCAAATTGACACATAAAATTAACTACCACACTGGGCTTCCCTGGTGGCACAGTGGTTGAGAGTCCACCTGTCGATGCAGGGGACACGGGTTCGTGCCCCAGTCCGGGAAGATCCCACATGCCATGGAGCGGCTGGGCCACATACCACAAAAAAAAAAAAAAAAAAAAAACTACCACAATGCATATATGTAATGAAAATAATATCAAACATTTATAAGTTAGTAGAATTTGAGAAGAGCTAAGAGCAACCTGAAATTAGAATTAATGGTACAACTGCTTTGTTCTTATTTCTCATCTCTATTCTTCATTCCCTTCTTTTCTTCAGCATAATTTATTGACACCACTAATAACCAGGAATACACAGATGGATAGCACACAATATATTTTTGTAAATTCTCGTCAATGTGATAAGTATTATAAAAGGCCATAATCAAGGGGCTAGGGAGTCTCACAAGAGGAAGAACCTAATTGTCTGGAGATGCAAGAGTGTTTTCCTTAAGTAGATGTCAAATAAATTGCAGTTTGAAGAATGGTTTTATGTTTGTAAATCAACCTCGATGCATATAAAATGTCATTAAAGACATAAGAAACAGAAGATGTTATATAGTCTATTTAGGGAAAACTAGATTGCTCTGTATGACTGTGGTAAAGAGCTTTCCATTTTATGCAGAGGCATTTGAACTTTATCCTATATTCAAGTGGAGTGTTGAAGAAATTTAAAGTAGAGAAGTATCATAATTATGCATTTTAGAAACATCCCTCTGGCTGTGAGGTAGAAGAATGGAGAATAAACTAGAGAGTATTTTAAAATTAAAAGCATAGGAAATGTGAAATCTTTTCTAAAGGACATTGTGATAGTCAAGATAAGAAACATAAAGCAAAGATAGTAATAAAGGCAAAGAAGAAACAGAACTAAAATAGACTCATTTAATCATAAGGACTCAGACTTATATGCTAAAGGAAATTAATGAAACTCTGTCATCCACGTTTCCAGCTTGAGCCACCAAATAGTACTGATTAAATATATCAGTGCATGTGTCTGCCTTAGGATCTTACTTTGCTACTGAAACTGATTATCAGTTACTATGCTTGGAAGAAAATGTTTCTCATCTTTCTTGAAATCTATAAAGTGCAATGTTGAGATCTGGGTTCATGGTCTAGATTTTGAGGAAGAATGGAATGGAACTGAATTTTAAAGATATTTTTAGAATGATAAGCCTAATCTCTGGGAAGATGTGTTGGCTGCAAGGTTTTAGGATAACCCATGATACTGTATGCATAGCCACCGCTTAATAGGCCATTACTGATCTAAAGTGGAGATGAATTTTACTTCCATGATGACACATTTCCCTTAAGAAAGAGAGCTTGGGAAATTAAGGGGGAAGAAGCATGGTATTTCAGTTCTTCTCCATTGTGTTTTGTTACTTTATTATTAAACTTGAACAATGTTTCCAGTCTGTAATTTTAATGTCTAATGAATATGTTATAAATAACTTTATTCCTTCACTCTCCAGGTGTTTAATTATCAAACAGCATAGGGATCTTTTGTACTACCATTTTCCTTTTATATTTTATAATGATATTAACCTTCCAGGACAATTATTTTAGTTATTGTCCCCAAAATATATGTAACTCATTTTAACTTAAAATTAGTTCTTCCTCACAATTACCTGCCTCCCCAACACAATCTGTCTTTAAAAATTTAGCATAGGTGAAATCTACCGACATTTAAATTGTGATTCATGCTACTCGCATCCCAGGTTAGGGCTTTGTCTTTCTGCCTGGCAAAGTATGCCCTTACTGTTAAACTTGGCTGGATATCTTTGCCCTGAGGCACTTCACCATATATAATATTATTATAAAACAGTGTATGTAGCAGACCAGATCTCTGAAATCATCCCCATGTATCATTTCCACAGAATGTTGACTTGTTCTCACTGTTCTTGGTGGCCATTCTTCCTCTGCAATGAACTTTTTTTTTCTTTTCAAAACATTTTAATTGTTTTTCAGTAATTTTAATTAATTCAAGGTTATGCAATGAACTTTTTTTTTTTTTTTTTTTCGGTACTTGGGCCTCTCGCTGTTGTGGCCTCTCCCATTGCGGAACACAGGCTCCGGACGTGCAGGCTTAGCGGCCATGGCTCACGGGCCCAGCCACTCCGCGTCATGTGGGATCCTCCCGGACCGGGGCACAAACCTGTGTCCCCTGCATCGGCAGGCGGACTCTCAACCACTGTGCCACCAGGGAAGCCCTGCAATGAACTTTTAAAAGTAGAAGTTTTAAAGCAGAAAAAGACTGTAGATTAAAAAAAAAGTATTATTTTTTAATTTTTTAAAATTTTTATTGGAGTATAGTTGATTTACAATGTTAGTTTCAGGTATACAGCAAAGTGAATCAGATATATATATATAGATAGATAGATAAATAGATATCTAGACTATATATAGATATATTTATATATATCTATAACCCCTTTCTTTTTTAGATTCTTTTTCCATATAGGTCATTACAGAGTACTGAGTAGAGTTCCTAGTGCTATATAGTAGGTCCTTACTAGTTATCTATTTTACATAAGAATGCAGAATTTAGTTTAGCAGTTTAACATAAGAAAACCTTTGCATAATGATAAATATATTTTTATTTAGTGATTGAGTTTTTAAAATGCGGTCATGTATTGATTCAGTCAATTGTTAAACTTAACTTTCCATTAGTTACAAGGAACTGGAATAGTCACTGGAACTTTCACCAAATTACTTGAACTTGAAGTCTCTAACCCTCAATATCTGAATTTGTAGAACTGGGATGACATGAAAAATAAAAGGGAAATATAATCAAAACACTTGGCTACACAGTATATGCTATATAGATGGTAGTTATTAATGTAGGCTTTTTAGAGTAATACTTAAGAGTACAACTTTTACAGCCAGACCGCCTGGATGTAGTTGTATTCACTGGCTGTATGAACTTACACAACATACTCTGTAAAATGAAAATATGGTATTATTTTTCCCATTGGGTTGTTATGAGGTTTCAAAGCCTCACTATGTACAGAATATGTAGTACATGGTATGTGTATAGCTCATGTGTAGCAAGTAATCACTAAAGTAGGTAGTAAAGGTGTCTCTAACATTTTACCTAGTTTTAGAGATGTAACAAAATATGTATGGAAAATTTAGGAGCACTAATGGACAGTCTTGGCCTTTATTAAGTTACTCTTTGTGGCTGTGTTAATATTAGCACCATAAAATACAAAGTGCAAAGAAGAACAAAGAACACATTTCTATATATGCAAAGAATTAAAGAAACATTTTGAAGTGGTTGTGAAAACATACAGACATAATAAGGACTTTCTACCTTCATGTCTTATGTTCTGCTCTTGCGTAACCTCACTGTATGATTTAACAACTTTAGTTTAAACATATTTTCTTCTGTTTGTGATCAGAGTCATTAGAAGCATAAAGCATAGCAATTTTAGGGACATTATTGTGTATTTGAGAGATATTTGTAACATAGGGCCTTTGCAAAATTTTCATACCTAACAGATATATGTATGGGAAATTTAACTATTATATATTTCTTTGTTCATAAATTGTAGTTAATTAGTTTTAAGAAATTCATGGTGTGATGTAATTTCTGGAGTTTTCCAGGCTCTAGGATTGTTTTATTTCGACTATTTCCCCCAATACCCCAATTGTTAAAATCAAGTTACTGAGAACTAAAAAGAAAAAAAAAAAAAAAGAAAATTCAGTTAAGTGTAACTTTCTGCAAATCCTAGTGTTTCTGCTGAATCCTAATTACTTTCCTATTCTAACATCATGTGCTTGATATCATGGAAGCCTTCTAATATCCTCCTTCACCTTTATCTCTCCAAGTCTGTATATGAGATGCCTTCATTGCAACTTGTATCATACCCCAATCTTCCTTCACCTTCCAAAGCAAAGGCACTACTAAGAGGAATTCTCAGTCAGTCCAAACTTCACCATTCCAGCCAATATCTCTTGAGGAAGTAGTGCTCAAAGAAAGGAAGATACTTTGATTGCCACGTTTTTTGTGCCAGATTGATTTCTTTATATTGACATTGTCATATTTGTTCGTAGTCTTGGCCTAGTGCTGGTATTTAGAAAAAGGAGCCAGTAATGTTGCACTATTAAGTTTCTGGTGCAAACCAGAATTCTCTTCCTGTAGGAGGTTGAACTAGAGAGGAAAATGACAAATATGTATATAATTCCTTAGAAAATATCGTGATGTTATTGTATTGTAAGCTAAGATTTACTAAGAGTGGTTTTGGAATAAACTGGTTATTTTACCATTCTGGTTTAGTTAGAGTTGCCACATAGATAACACTGATTTATAAATACTGTAAATAAGATTAAATAACTCACTGCATAGAAAGATGTCAAATATATACATATATATATGTATGTATATATATATTTATACACACATATATATATATTCTCTTTGATGATTTAGAAAGCACTTTTCATGAATTTTGAATGTAAAAAACAAGTGACAACATTGAAAAATATCAATGTTTTAGAACTGTTATACTAATTTTTGGTGTTTCCTTATAGTAGTTATCACACATAATATCCCAGTACCTTAGCATCAGTGAAATATCTTTTATAAAGAGTTGATAGATTGAGTAGGTTATGGACATTAAATTCCTGATTAATAATTGTTCTATTGTTTTAGAATTCCTCCTCCCTTCCTTAATGAAATACCCAATAAAGGCTGACCTACCCCAGTGGTCTGCTATATGTGTGTGTATGTATGTAATCCAACTAATGCAAGAAATAAAGGCACTTTGAAAATCTCTCTATATATGTGCCATTTATTTTATCTTTCTTTTCAAACTTCCACAGTAGCCCTATTCAACCCAATAAGTTACCTTTGAAAATAAACCTGGGGTCGGCTTGTGTGGAACTTTGGAAACTACCAGTAATGCTGTGGACCTGGAGTTTGCTAACCTCTTCATAAAATCAGATTATGGATTTATTGATAAGTGTATAAAATAAGGGCGTCAATAATCAGACCCTTTCTGTTTACTTTAGAAAGCATTTTGTAATTTACTTGAGTAAATTAGCTCTCAAATGATTAAAATTACTTCAAATTATTTCAATACACACAAAATAATTAGGGAACAAGACAGCCTAGGAAAGTACTAGGTCGTAGTGCAAAAGGGAAACTAAGAATATACACTGTTGATCTTTCACAAAGCACAGAATCTGTTTATTGGTTGCAAAGATTTGACTGTGTAAACGTGTGTGTGTATATGTGTGCACTCACGCACATATGAGTGTAAGTAATTCTGTTGATTATATGTCCTTTAATTCTGATCCTGAAATACCATGTGTTACCACTTTTTTTACTATGTGATTCACAATGTAGTAGCATAAAAAGTGATTCAGGGAATACCATAGCTCCTTATCATCCTTTGTATTATGTACATAAGTTGTATTTTAATACATAATACATGATTAGGTATAATGAATAGTAGATTTTTCATGAAGATAACAATTCACTACTCTTTGAATTGATTCTTTCTCAAGGTTGAGCTCATGGTAATATGATTCTTATTCCAATCTCATGGAGGGAAATGCTTTCCTCTGCCTAGCATTGATTATTTCTCAAGAAATGATTCTAATATTCTTTAATATTAAAAATTCCTTCAGCAGCCAATGCAAATGACTAATGTGATATAATAGACATAAAATCCAGTGACATTCACGATCCACTGTTAAAACTTAAGCCCTAAGTTTCTTGTTTACATTTATATGTTGTCTAAAGTAGTCATCTCTTATGTTATTTCAATGACGGCACATTTGTTGAGTTACAAATGAAATCAAACTATTACTTTCCTTTACCCAGATTATAAAATTGTTGAAATAAAACATTTTACTAACACATTCCTTGTATCTGGAAGGTCTATAATTTTAAGAAAACCAAAGATCTATATAACTTTTCTTATTAAAATATTCTAGTTTTCATGTGATCAATTTTCTTGAGTAAATGATTCATTGCTGTCTTTTCATTGTTTTGCCTAAAATAGCTGAAGATGATTCAGACTCACTGCTTGGTGATTAACCTACAAATGGGTAACCTTGATAAAATAATCCCTACTTATTATACCTTACTACAGTGTAATGCACTATAATGTAATATAACACAATAACATAATATAATATAATATAATAATTATATTCTGTTCCATAAGATTTATGTAGTGCTTGCCTGGTGCCAGACACTACTGTGGGCAGCAAAAATAGAAATTAAAAATAGCGTTCTGAGACCTGTTATGTTGCTTACTATCTTTGTAGATTTGGATAATTTTCCTAAATTCTCTGAACCTCAGTTTTTTCTTTTATAAAATGGAGCTAATAATATTTACATCATAGTGTGTGTGTGTGTGTGTGTGTGTGTTTTTGTGTGTGTGAAATTTAAAGGAAAAAAAATGCAAGCAAACTCTTATCCATAGCCTGCAAGCCCTCCATGGAGACTGGCTAATAACACCCCCAGAAGTTTGGGAAACGGTAAGGTGCAGACTCTACTACATTCAGTTATCTCCACAGAAGAGACAGGCATGTAAGCCACAATAAGTGTAACACTAAAAATGCAAAATATTAAAGTAGCATAAGGGAGGGAGGAGATTGAGGATCCCTTCACTGAGGAGATGCTGCTTAGCCAGAATTTGAGGAAGGAAAAGGAGTTTCATAGAGAGATAAGAAAAGCAAAATAGGTTATTTTATGTCAATGAAATGTGGTTAAAAGACAGGATGGTAGGAGCCATCAAGAAGTTCAGAATAACTGGAAAGTAAAGTGTGAAGGAGTCAGACATATTCCACAAAGTGGGATGTAAAGACAGTTTCTTTTATTTTTCTTCAGGGTCAGACAATCTCCTTCTCTTATAGCTCTCAGAAACTTTCAGGTACTCTTCAAAGCTCATTATTTATCCATGTATCATTTATTGATGCCAGATACTAAGTGCTGGGACTTTAAAAGAAGATATAATAAAGTAATTAACAATTTCCTCTTCTTAAGTCTAATAAGAGAAAGGGGTATATATATAATAAAAGCACACTGCAGTGGTTCTTTAACAGCTACATACAAGAAGCTACAGGGGAGAATTCCATATTTGTATGTGATAGAATCCTTGTTACCAGATTAATCATCCCACCTGAAGAACTATAGAATCTGGATGTAATATTTTGAAAAAGAACTATTTGAAGGCATCAGAAAAGAAAAAAATAAAAGCCAAGAATTTAGTAGTCAGTATTCCAGAGAGAAGGAAAATGTGTTGTGGTGAGCTGAATTTTTCTGTAGACTTTCCCTGTCAAGGAATTTGGTTTATTCACAGCAAGAAACAGACCCGTAGAGGAAGTAACAGCCTTAAGCTTGTTGTGTCTCACTGAGCTGAGTAGAAAGATATTGGATTTAAGGCTGTCAAAGCAGTCAAGATTTAAAGGGTCAATAACCTGAATATAATGCTACATATCAGGGGCAAGATTCCAGGAAACTAGACCAAAAGCAGCCGTTAGGAGGCTCAAAAGCTAAGGAGAGATTGCAGCTGTCCACAGAGTTGGGAGAAAGATGGGGATACCTGCTGTGCAAGGGAAGAGAGCTCCTGGTAAAGCTCTCAAGCTTTAAGCTGAGACCTTTTGTTTATTCCTTATCTTAAGTATTGATTGTTAATTTTAGCCCTTTTCAATTGCTGACAATATGCCAATTATTCCCAAAACACTAGCTAAAGGAGCAAACAATTTTGTCAAATCCAGGTGTATATTTTCAACAGCAACTGGCTCTTTCCACCTGGGTATGTGTAGTGATGTCAAGTGTACCAAGTTCAACTATAAGTATAGTCTCTTGTCCTCACCCTCACACATTTCTTTTTCTGGATTTCTTATATCGGAAAGAAATGTAAGTAATATATTCTCTATACCCAGGGACCCAACAGACACTCCTATGATTTTTATGCCTTTGCTTCACTCTCTAGAAGAAATTTTACCCTAGACCCTGTAAATTAATGTCTAAAATACCTCTAAGGACCTGTTTTCACTCTAATTCTACTTGTCTTTACCCAGTTGATATCATCACTTGCTCACATTATTTCAGTGCTCTCCTAATGGCACCCTTGCTTCCAGCCCCTCCCTCTCCAATATTCAAAGTAATTATCATCACTTATTGTAGCATGTCATTTTTTTTGTGTGGCTAATCATAGTGCAAATGAATGTATTGCCATCCACAATTTGGCCTCCTTTCCTACAACCTCTCCCCATGGGACCTGTGACCCCCAGATGCCCTGTGCATCTAGATGACTTTACTTATGTTCCTCCCTCTGCTGGAACACCTTCCTACCCTTTCTTCACCTGAAAAAATGCTGGTCATCCTTTAAGGCCCAGTGTAAATATTGTCTCTTCTATGAAGTCTTTCTACTCAGAAATTAATTTGTTTCTCTATAATTCTATAACTACTTCAGTCATAGTGCTAGATTAACACTTATATTGTTAACTGCTTATAAACCCATCTCCTCTTTTATATGGTGTGCCCCATTAGACTGGGTGCATACTAATTGCCTTGTTTCCTTACAACTTAGCCTAGGACTCCTGGTACATAATAAGTGGTTGACTGGGTGATATTTTCTGCCCTAAGCACCGTTCTTGGTCTGTGCATACCCCAAATATGCAAGGACTGGTCTTCTAAAATGAACATTTATATCCTTGTATTCCATCATATAGTTAAAAGTTTTGGGGAAAAAAGCAGAATTCAAAAAAGCATACCAAAAATTATAGTTCTCATAGGAAACATCTTTAAGTATTATACAAATAAGTGTAGAAAACAGTCTGACTGAAATGAAATCGTAAAGAGGTCATTTTTCTCCCGTTGTGGAGCACAGGCTCCAGACGCGAAGGCTCAGCGGCCATAGCTCACGGGACCAGCTGCTCGGCGGCACGTAGGATCATCCCGGACCGGGGCACAAACCCGTGTTCCCTGTATCGGCAGGCGGACTCTCAACCACTGCGCCACCAGGGAAGCCGAAGAGGCCGTTTTTAAATTGACTTTGTCTTCTGATCTTGTACAATTTAGTATACTTCTAGACTTATCTAGATTAATTGTTATCACCTTTCTGAAGTCAAACAAAAGACATTATATAAGAATCATATAATTAACACCAATCTCTGGAATTTCAGCAGGAGTATAAATCAAATAAACAATCTATTATTCATTAATATTTTCTATTTTTAGTTTATCACTTCCTAGGTCCTGCATAAGAACAAGGAAAAAAACATAGGTTGCTGCCACCAATGCTGTAATTAAAACTCCAACATGGAAAACATCTGGAAAAATAGTATGTTATTTTTATTTCTGAATAACACAAATGATTTTGGCAAACATGTTAGTTTCCAGCATGGACCTTTTCCCCAGGTTCTCTCTGCCTCTTGCAGAAATAAATAAAATCAAAAATAAATAAAGCTTAATTTTAAAAAAAAATGAGGATAAAACCTGAAAGAAAACATAACCAACCTCGTTGCGGGATAATATTGTGTGCTTTATAAAAATAATTTATATAGGGAGTAATGACAATATATTTTTTTCAAGAATGTCATACATGAGAACTAAATTTATAGAAAGAACAATTTACACATAACATTAGAGAGTATCATTTCCCTTGTCTGAAATGTAAGCAAGCCATTCACTGGCCAGGTATTCTAATGTGATAATACATGATCTTCTAAAACCTGCTACCAGTAATGCCTGTCTCAGGAATTCACGACTATCATTCCTTTATCTGCAGCATCTTTTCCAGATGTCTCAATGAGGGACAATCACTAGTGCTAATTTAATATAATGTTTTATATAAACGTGTTTTAAACAGGCCATCTGTGGATGCCTACTGGTAGCAAAGAATAAAGATATCATTGTTGTTTTATAATTTTCCTCTAATAATTTGATATTAATTTATGTTACAAGTGAGGAGTTAGTTTTCCCGGTGGTATTAACTTTCTATTTAATTAAGTCAAACTAAAGGGTAATCAATTAATTCATAACTATATTTTCCATGTCCAACTCAAGATCTATTTGTGTAACTTCCCTAGCTGTTCTGTAAGTTCTTGGCATAGTCAAAGATTTTCAACCAAATGTATTATTGGAAGTTAGACAAAATACATGGAGTGGGAGGCATAACTTAAATTGCTTTCACAACTCTCCCAACCATCTTCCTAAAAATCTATGGTATATTGAACCAGAGAGTAGAACTTTTATTCATGTTCTTTAAAACAGCTCTAAAACAGTGAATTTCCTTGGAAATCACTCTGAACAGTCAGAGATACTCATCATAAAAAAGGGTGGCATGATTGATAAATCAATGCTTTTCAAACAAACTATGATATTACCATTCATTTTAATAATCAGAAATCTTACAGAATGGAGAGCATAAAAATACTACAACAGAGGTAGGGGAAATAACTTACAAGTTAAAACTTGCAACAAACTACCTCTTTCAAAAAGAAAACAGCACACTTCCTATCATAGTACCTAGTTAGATAATGTAACTTATAGATAGGAAGACAGTGACTTCAGGAGACCACAAAAGCAATGGTTGAAACTGGATGTTTTTGTGTTGGATAATAAAATAATTGGACTTTTTCTGGTAAGAAAAAGGCATTGTTCATAAAAGGAAGAGGAAACACTAGAGACACATGAAACCTCTTGAAGATTTTCTAATTAAGCCCTAAATTTGAATTGCTATTATGTAAATCTATGACATTTCAGTAACTGTAGTATCTCTTTTGTGAAATATTCTAAGAAAATTCAAAGACAATATGTCTTAAGGAAATACTAGGACAAAATGTGTTAGAATGTACCTGACAGCCATGTTTAAAAAATCTAAAACTTTTAAAAAGTCAAAATTATTATCCAGAATTTTTAGAGAAGATAATGAAAGTTAAAGAAGAATATGTCTTTCCCCCGTCCCCAAGGTATAATTCCTTGTAATTTTTTTAACCCTCTTTAATATAATGAAGGGAGTTTTTGCTCCTGTCTTGCTCTCAAACTATTTCTGCAGTGCTTAATTTGTCCACATCCTTAGTACAGTAATTTAAAACAACATGAGCTAAATATTTTGCCACTTTGAAAAAAAGAACAATAAAAACCAGAGAGGTAGGGGCTTCTCTGGTGGCGCAGTGGTTGAGAGTCCACCTAGCCGATGCAAGGGACACGGGTTCGTGCCCCGGTCGGGGAAGATCCCACATGCCGCGGAGCTGCTAGGCACGTGAGCCATGGCCGCTGAGCCTGCGCGCGTCCGGAGCCTGTGCTCCGCAACGGGAGAGGCCACAACAGTGAGAGGCCTGCGTACCGCAAAAACAAACAAACAAGAGAGGTTAAGCTATTTGTTTAAGGTGTAGAGAAAAATTAGAATTAAGTAAGACTCCAAATACTTAAACACTTCATTTTGAAGTATTTTGTGACAAATAGTTTGGTATTTCTGCACCATGGATGAAATGAAATTCATTGAATATTTTTTTCTTTATGGATGCATTATAAGAAATTTGTGGTCTTTTCTTTTTCTGAAAAATAAACCTTTCATACCTGTGATTTGGTATTTGGGATTTAGGAACAAATTACTACTGTTTTTTGTGCCTTTGAATATAAAGTACAAAAACAAATTAAAAGAACAAAATATTGGTGGTTTCCTCCCATAATTCCTCTTCAGGGAGACTGAACACTTTTATTACGATATATGAATTTATGTAAATATTTTAAAATTAAATTTTAGCGGTAATTCACAATAATTTTTTTTTTTGTATACCATTAAAATATTAGGTTGTTTTGATATGTTATACCACTGAGGAATTAAAAGTGTCAAAACATCAAGCTAATTGGAAATCATTATTAATTACTTGTCCTGTGTAGCAATGATAGATATCTATGAAAGCATTTCCAGGCCAGAAATATGAACAGGAAATTTATAGAGGAGGAAATTCTAATCACTAATAAACTTACAAAACAGTTTTTAACCTTGCAAGAAATCAGAGAATTGCTAACTAAAGCATGAATGCGATACTGATTTCTTCTGTGAGATTAGCAAACAATTAATATACGATAATATCAAGTGTTGAAAGGGACATCAGTATATGGAAACACGTTCTCTCATCTGATAAAACACTTACAGGACAATGAGCAACATCCATTAAAATTTTACACATACATTTTCTATGACTCAGCAATTCTACTTTAAATTATTAGAATTTCGATTAGGAGAAATACTGCTATATTAACATAAGAAATCCTCCTATATTAACCCAAGAAAAAATCATAGTATATACCACAGCATTGTCTGTATTAGAAAAAAAAGAAAACTAAACATCAATTAATATAATTAGGTTAAAAACAAATTGGAATTTTGTGCATTACTTTGCGGAGACAATGCTAAATGAAAAAAGAATATACTACTTCTATAACTTTTCTTCTTCCCTCCTAAATAATGTGTCTATTTCCCATGACTATGTGCATATGTGTGTGTGTGTGTGTGTGTGTGTGTGTTTGTAAATACATAGAAAACAAGTATAGGATATGCAGAGCAATTAGTAACCAATAAGAAGACTGAGACTGGTGTATTAAAATCAATATTTGTGACTTTATTCTTATGTACAATCGTTTAGTATTTTTCCATGAAAAAATATTTTTTATTTACATAATTAAAGTTTTTGTTTAAAAATCAGCTTAAGGCTTCCCTGGTGGCGCAGTGGTTGAGAGTCCGTCTGCCGATGCAGGGGACACGGGTTCGTGCCCCGGTCCGGGAAGATCCCACATGCCGCGGAGCGGCTGGGCTCGTGAGCCATGGCCGTTGAAACTGCACGTCCAAATCCTGTGCTCTGCAACGGGAGAGGCCACAACAGTGAGAGGCCCGCGTACAGCAAAAAAAAAAAAAAAAAAAAAAAAAAAAATCAGCTTAAGATAATACAATGATAGCTTAGATTAAAAATATATATAATCCCAGGCCTAATGTACTTCATTTATTGATAGTTACCATTTAGCTTTATGTCAGCATTGGAATATAACTATTTTCTGCTCTAGATCATCTTTGACAAGATTATAATTCTTACCTATGTCTTGAAACAGGTTGTGTCTCACTCTAAACCATATCATCAGATGCATGCATCACAATGTTATCTGAGAGACACTGCTTTAACAATACGTATTATAAAATGCTCTAGGCCATTTTGGCCCTGCACAGTGAATGCTTAGGTTCTTTTGTTGGATAATGATAACCTCTGGAGAACTTTGAGGTAGGTGAAGATTAGCTCTACCCCTAGAGTCTTGCTATATTCTTTTTTTGTTTGTTTGTTTGTGTTTTGGCGGTACACGGGCCTCTCACAGCTGCGGCCTCTCCCGTTGCGGAGCACAGGCTCCGGATGCGCAGGCTCAGCGGCCATCGTTCACGGGCCCAGCTGCTCCGTGGCATGTGGGATCTTCCCGGACCAGGGCTCGAACCCATGTCCCCTACATCAGCAGGCGGACTCTCAACCACTGTGCCACCAGGGAAGCCCCGAGTCTTGCTATATTCTTAAATGGAAAGAAACCCTTAGGCCAATTCCAGCCACATATACAGAAATATATTAAGCAAACATTAGCAAGTAGATATAAAATAGATCATGCCACTTATCTTGTAAGTTCAGTGAAACCCCAGCTCTCTGACCTTTTGATGCTTCAACCACACTTTGAATGAAAGGTTCATATAAGGCAGACATGCTAATATTCCAGAGATAAAATTCTATTTTCCTTTTAGCTGATAACAAAAATTAGAAATTTTTGAACTCAGTGGTTGGACACAAGACCATTTGATGATCAATTTTGTGAGAGTTTTATGCTCTGATAATGCAAAGATGAGGAGTGGTTCTTAATTATTTTAGTCAATTTACATATCTTGAATACTATTTTGATAAGAATCCCTTGCTAATATTCATCATGGTGATTAACAAGCCACTAGTTATGTTTCAGCAATAGAGACATATTTCTAAGATTTATTATGCTATTTGGAAAGGCCTAGTATTGTTTGAGATATGGATATTAGAAGTGCTTTTAGTCGTTGCTCCCAAATTTAGATTTTATAAATTTAATTATAACTGAACACCCTTGGAGTTCAAATTCCTGATTAGGGCAACTGACAAAACCTAGGTATAGTATAATAAGTGTTTTATGTTTCGTCAAAACAATGAATATACTCAGTTTTACCAAAAATACATGTTATATGTTAACTAGAATTTATTGATATGACTGTGGAGAGCTTGGGATTTATCACTGTACCATGGTGCCCTGACTGAGAAGCAGAGTATCAAGAATATTTGTTAAACTCCATTTCTTTTGGCTTAAAAATGTTTTGTTAATTTCACAAGTAAATTATTTCTTTATTATCTTCTCTTACTATTATAACAGTTAAGACTCTTGGTTACAAGAACATAATCCAAATCAAACTGATTTAAGAGTTCACAAAAAAAACCAAAATAAAACAAAAGTTCACAAAAAAAGATGGGATCCAGGATTGGCCTTAATGTGGCTCCATCTTGATCCTTCATTGTTTTCCAAGACTCTGCTATTTCCATACATAAGTTCATCCTAAGGCTGCATCCATTTTATAACAAAATGTGCATCTTTCTGGTGTATCATCCTGATTGGAGAGAGTGTATATGTCAGAATTGTGAGCAGAGCTTTTATGCTCCACTTTGATTGGGCCAACTTAAACACATTCTCATAGCTAAAGCAAATACTGTGACGAGGGGATGAATTGTAATGATTGGTATAGTCAAGGATTCATGCTTACTTCCCTAGATGGGAGTTTGGTCAACCTCCCTGGAATAGCACTTAGAAACTAGGGACAACGATAAAGAGTATGCAGTAACAATGACTGCTTAGGAGAAAACAAACACGTGTCCACGGCAATAATTAATATTCTACTGTCTCCCTCAGAGAATATCATGATAAACCCTCTAATTTTAAATACTTTAAAGACAAGAGGGGATAAATAATAAATAATCATTAAAATATTAAATAAATTGCTCATGCTTCTCCACACTGGACTTACTTATGGATGTCATTGGAAGAAACAACTACTTTCTAGATATTAATTTAATATACAACTATCATAAAATGGCCATATAAAGAGGTCTTCTGAATCTTGTTTTTGGTCATTCTTCATATGCTAAACTGGTAATAGCTGGAGGATGTTCTTAAGTACATGGGCATTAGTCAACACGCCATAAACATCATATGGAGAGAGCAAAGGGAACACACACTTTTTTTCTCCAGAATGCCATTTTCCAAATTAAGGTATAGGCAGTTTAGGAAAGAGAATCCACTTCTACTGGTCTCTGAATTCCTGCTATCCTATATACTAGTTTTTCTTTGAAAAATACTTGAATGAGGAAATGGAATTTGGTCATTTTAGTGTTCTTTGACCTGGTCACATTTTACTTTTATTATGAAATTAGTGTCTCTTTCCACTCAAAGCAAAAATTCTCAATTTTCCAAGTTATTCAAACAGAATACATTTGTAATATGTCCATTTATTTGATTTAAATAATTCATGTCCAGCTAAGGATAAACTTTTATGTCAAGCTCCCTTTGCCTCCCTTAGTAATGCAGAAAAGAACAGAAGCTAATAATAGGTGTAGTCACATTTAATTACTAGAATTAATGGAAAGACTTTGTAATTACTTTCTATAAAGCTTTTTTTTTTTTAATTCAATGAAAACAGGCCAGAAAAGCAGCTAATTTCAGAAATCCTGTGGCTGCTTGCCAAGGGTTTAAGCAACCAATGATAGTCAGGGTCATTGGCTCTTTGAAAAACCAGGGGTGCCGGATAGTTGTAGGTTTCAGTAGCACCACTGGGAACTTTCAATTTAACTTGATACTTAAAGCGGCCAGTGGGAGTTTTCAATAAACTCAGTCAATGTTGAAAGCAAAGTGCTATTAAAAACATGGGTAAACATTGATTTTAGGCTTTAGGGCCATTCAGGAACTCTTCTTGGGAAGGTCTCTATCACCTCATTCCTACAGTAAGAAGTGACTGCTGTGGTAACATGTAACATGCACTCACTAGTTGTCACATCACTTTCTTGTCTGTGTTCATGAATGATTGCATTTTTAAATCATGTAGCATTTTCTTAGAAACCATCTTAGGATGAGAAACTTCTTCAGATTTTGAGGACTCGTGCCGCATGCATATCTAATTTTCAATATGGCTGTAATTTTTGGCAGTGTGACAGGCAACAAATCTTGTGTTTTGAGCGTTTCCATTAGTGTCACTTCTGAATCTATCACCATTCAACTTATGTCTCCTGAAATGTGTTTGGCTGATCTGGACATAAATGGGCTGTGAATCGTAGCTGCAGATGGCTCAAAAACATATTTTACAGTGAGCAAACTCTGGATGACTGAAAGAACATTGACAGAAATACTACAAGAAAAAAGTGTATGTCATTTCAATGACTGAGGGAATAAACTAAAATCAAAGCAACAAGAAGAATATGAAACTGCTCCCCAACAAAAATTGTCACAGCCCCCTGATGGATTAAAATGAATTTGGCCATTTCAAGCAAAAACCATAAGACTTTCCCATTCTCCTCAACATAGAGGATTTTCTGGTTGGGTATTGGGCTGCCAGGATATGAGAGGCCGTGAGCTCTCAGAAGTGACTCACTGTGGGGAAGGTCAGTGTCAAACTGAGCCAGAGTCCATGAGGGTAATGAGGAACCTGCTGAGTATACCCAGGTGAATGCCAAGTCCAGAGGGACAGAGCCTGATGATAAACAAGAGGAAACATCCTGATTGGGAACCAGATTGCAGCTGAGGCAGATTGTGGAGAAATGAAGAGAAACAGGGCCAAGTGTTAGGAAGAGGTATTTAGCTGCATTATATTAATAACAATTGCTTAGAAAACTATTGAACTTATTTAAATATTACTAAAAGCTACTTCCAACAATGTTTATAATTTATCACTTTAAAGTTTCCTGTAAGTGAACTACAGAAATATTTGATACCAGTTGGAATCTTCTCTTTATTTTGTTTGCTGTTGATCTTGGTTCTCTTTTGATTTTCTGATATTTGACTCTCCAGGAACTTAGTGGTCCTGTTCAATGTGGAAAATTATTTCAATATTTGGGGGCATAATTTGCTCATTTTAAGTTTTTCTTTTCATTTATTTTGTTAGTTGAATGTTATCTTCCCAATCAATCCTCTGTTTTTTTGACTGTTTTTTTTATTCCACACTCTTTTCCTCTTTGCCATTACTCCAACAAGACTGCGTTTACTTATTCAAATTATATTTTTTAAATTTGCAAATTTCTTTTGCATTCTCTGCAATTTTTACAGGAAACTTTTCTTGTGTGTATTTTATGACCTCAATAACTTATCAAACAACTCCGAGGATACAAACTTAAAATGTGTAAACATTTCTACAGCTTTCTCCTTATCCAAAGTGCTGTTTTCTCAAAGATCTGGTGACTTTGGCTTTCTGTTAATATTTAAGAATAAAGAGTTAGTTTGGATCACAGCTTTTTCTATTTGGATACATTTCTCAATATGTATGCCTTGTTATTTAATCTGTCAGAAATACTTTAATAGCATTTGCATGTTGATCACTGTATGTAGGTGTCTTTGGTTTCCTCTGTCATTATGTATTGAAACTTAGTTTCTCCAAAGCCCTGTTTCCTTGATTATAAGTCTGACGGGCAGTTAAAGATATTGGGGAGAGCTGTGGGACTTGCAGGCAAGCTTTGGTAACCGTATGTGGAAACCAGAAGCAGACCCACTGTTGCTCCTACCCCTCCTCTGCAAATCTCAAATGAGATGAAATAACTTTGAAGTCCTAACTTCATCTTAGAAAACTTCATTTTTCCCCAGCCATGCAATTTCTATAAACAGAGCTCCAGTATTTTCCTTGGGAAAAACGCCAGGTGCTAAAACCCTATATAAGCTGAATTGGGTGGGGGATGGAGGATGAGTCAGGCCAAACGACCCAGCAAATTTTACCACAGAAAGCCTTTCAATTAACCCATTTTCTGCCCCACTACTCATTCCCACTGTCAAAACTTAACCTGTCCCAAAGTCTAGGCTTTAAAAAAATATTACCTCCCATCTCTACTTTACCTTGTTTTTTTGTGCAAGATTGCAGCTGCTTCTATTCTGATTAATTTCTCATTTTGTATGTCTTGATTTTCAACCTGTCAGAAATATTTTTAATTGTGTTTGCATGTTAATGACCCATCTCTGCTATGAACACCATACTCGTCACTATTACAGATTTTAACGTTTTGTACTTCATGACAATAAGATTTAGGGGGAACTAGAGGGCAGATAAGGTTGCTCCTTCTGCTAACTTGAACTAAAATTTCTAATATGATTTTTTAAACTCAAAAAATGTATTAATTTTCTGTTGTTGCTGTAACAAATTACCACTAACTTAGTGGCTTACAGCAACACAAATATTATCTTATAACTTGGAGTTCAGAAGTCTAAAAATGGGTCATATGGGACTAAAATCATAGTCTTAGTACCACTGAGTTCCTTCTGGAGATTCTAGGGAAGAATCTATTCCTTCCTTTTCCAGCTTCTGGAGGCTGCTCAGGTTCCTTGGCTAATGGCTGAATCACTCATTAAGCAAGATCTGCTTAATTGTCACATCTTCTCTGACTCTCCTGCATCCTTCTTGCTCTTGTAAAAGCCCTAGTGATTACATTGGGCCCACATGAATAATTCAGAATTATCTTCCTATCTCAAGATCATATGCAAAGTCCCCTTTGCCGTGTAAGGTAACGTATTCACAGGTTCCAGGGATTAGGATATAGACAAGTTTGAGGGGTAATTATTCTGCCTACCATAAACATGTACATGATATTATGTCATCAGTCAGCATCCGGCACATTCTAAATAATTGCTACAGAGATATTCCATCAACTATATATCATAATTTATTTAACCAATATATCTGCTGGCATGTCTTCCACCTAACTGAGGGTACAGATATAAATGGGAAACTCCAGAACTCCTTACAATCTGTGTCAAAGTAGAGATAAAAATCTAAATTCTCTGAATGATGTACATTTTATAACAAAATGTATCAATTACTTTTAATGCTTGTTCTTATGATAAATAGAGATTCCACCAATTTATACACCCGTATTCTTCTTTAAGCAACTGGAAATCACAGTCTTTTTTTTTTTTTTTTTTTTTTTTTGCGGTAAGCGGGCCTCTCACTGTTGTGGCCTCTCCTGTTGCGGAGCACAGGCTCCGGACGCGGAGGCCCAGCGGCCATGGCTCACGGGCCTAGCCGCTCCGCGGCATGTGGGATCTTCCAGGTCTGGGGCACGAACCCATGTCCCTTGCATCGGCAGGCGGACTCTCAACCACTGCGCCACCAGGGAAGCCCAGAAAACACAGTCTTTTATGATTCTCAGTTATGGGGATGAGATTCATTACTTTAAATTGTTAGGTTACATTGTGTAGTAGTAACAAAGTGGTTAAAGGCAAGAAACTGTGACAAGAAAGTTGACAGTATTTAGACATATTCTGCAAACCACTCATCAACTCTAAAAATTAAGAACTCATGTAAATTTAGTTATCAGTACCTGCCTGAAACTGAAACTTCAGAGTTTCCAGAATTAGGCGAGAAACGTTGATACTTCCAAACATGTAGTCTTCGCCATCTATGAAACAATTTTGTCTAAAGAAGTGATAAAAGAGTGAGGAAGTCAGTTAAGAGAACTCTCATAGACTACTTAAGAGCTAGAATTAAAGCTGACATTTCCTTTATATTCTCTACATTACTGAGCCTAGTTTTGCGTTTGTTGGAGCTCGATGGGTACTTGCTGATAGATTAGTTGAATTCTAATAAGCAGCCAGAAAAAAATCATTGAGAAGCTGAGCATAAGAATGTCCATCTCAGGTTCTAGGGTTAGTTTCTTACAGGATTCAATGACTTAAGAACGGTTTACCTTTGTGATGCCTCCTGAAAATGGCCTCTCTGAAACATAAAAAAACCCTTTCATTACTGGGACTTCAGTTTGAACACAGTTTTCTTGTAGAGAACAAAGACAAGACAGAATAACTACTCCCTGAAGTTCTTAAAGGTAAAATACACCTTATAGCCACTGACTGTTGACACAGAAAAATATCTCATATATGTACTGATTTATAAAGAAAAGAATATTGTCTTCACAACCAGATTGTTCATAGAAACTATGTTTGAAAAATAAAACTTCAGATTTTGGTCAAGACAGCCATATCATCAGCAATTTTCAGAGATCTGAAGTTGAGATCATTTTAATATTGAACAGACATTCTCCATCCTATGCCAATCATTATTTATGAGTGACTTCAATTGCTGAATTAAAGAACTGTGATATACAGAACTGCAAAACTGTATCATTAAACCACTGAATATGAAAGAAGAAGGCTGTGAAACCCTGGGGTGCTACAAGCAGCAACACAATGTGCTGTGAAAACACATTAATTTTGGAAGGATCTGTCCCACCACCATCATTTGACCCTGAAACAAAACCAAAACAAAACAACACAAAACAAGAAACCAAACAAAGCCTGCACAGGTACAGAATGTTTCATCTTTGAGCAGCACAACAGAAAATAACTAACACAGTTTGGCACTGAAAAGTACAAAATGCTTTCAAAGCTGGAGCAATTGACCATCCATTTTAGCCACTGTCCCTACAATAAAGGATAGGAGAGGGAGAGTGAAAAGTAATTGCTCACCACAGTGTTATTTTATCATCCTTTATAGCTGGCTTTTCTTGTTTCAGAGAGGAAATATTATTTGGAATGTGAATTAGAAAATTTCAGAAGTGTTTTCCTGATAGTATAAGAGGTATTTGTTCCTATTTGATTCTCTTTCTAAACTTAGAATTAATGAATTTTATCATTTCTCCTTGATTTTTTCTTATATTTACAGAGAAAAGCTGTATTTTTCTACTATTTAGAAATAGACTGGAAGACACACCCATAAATTGTGTGTAGTTTTGCAAATATTTCTGTCTCAGGAAATGAATGAAGAAAAAAAATTCTGTTGTTTTATTTTGGCATAATAAGGGTTCCAGTAGCCAGAGAAGAACTCCCTCCAGAACTAACCATGGCAGGGAAATTTACCCCTGCAACAAACACTTCCTTTTCAATTTATACAGCATCCAAACACTAGCCAGTGTATTGCCATTTTTTTTCTGACTGGCCTAATACTTTGTTTGGAGTAAACCTTGGCAGTGTACTACTCTAAGTGTAGGATGTCCATCTACACCATAGCAGATGCATCAATCATTAGTGGTCTAACCCATTAAAGCCAACCAAGGAATCTTCCCCTATGAACTTAAGTGCCTCACCATTTTAACTGCCTATGACATACAGACAGGAGTGCCTTTGATGGGAGTCACCAATCAACCTTTTTTATCCCAAGACCCAAACACACTTAGGTAGAAAGAATAGTGCTACTGGTGTCTTTCTTAAAAGGAGACCAATATTCATTCACTTCAGGCCCCATCTCTAAAAGAAAGGTAGTAAAATACAGAGCCAACTGACAGAAAACATCAGCTCTGAGGTGAAATTCTCCCACCAGTTTTCAACCGTCATTAGTACAAGTGAAAAGGAGACTGTTAAAGCTGCCTTGTCATGTGTATGTGGAGGCTGCATATTCTGGGCAGCTGGGGCTGGTTACAAGAGCCTTTTGTGTTGTCCTGGGTCTTGTTTACATTTACATTTTTCCAGAGGATACCACCTTCAAGTGGGACTTTTGTACTGCTCATGCCATACTCAGGACCATGGGTGGGGAAATGGTAGAATTAAAAGAAAGCTTGTAAAGAAATCCAGAAACAGCACTTGATTTGCCACAGTTGGTGTGCCACATGGGAAATGAAGGCACTGCTGAAGTAGATAAATATTACTGGTGTAGGTAAATAAGGCAATTGTCACAAATATTTATAGTAAGATTTATTCAGGGCATTGGTTATTTGCATAATCAATAGCTGGTGTCTGAAACACTTTGAGGTCCTCCAGAGATTTGCATTTCAGGTTATTGTTTAGCAAGACACTATTACCCTTAAGCTAGAGAGAAGCTGAGTGGAGAAGTCTCATAGAATTCTCATTAGAGCCCTGGGGACAGTGGAACAAGCACACAGTGGACTTACCCAGTGGGAGCTGAAACCACAGAGAAGCAACAGCCTTGGCCAGAAAGCCTTCTAAGGCTGAAACTGTGACAGCAATATCCTGAATTCTGTCATCAATCCTCCAGTTTTCCACCAGTGTTTCCCAATGATAAATCCTAGTTTGCAACCAACAAATGACACTAGAGTTAGAAATACTAAGCTGGCACATGTCAGGTGCCTTGCAGTTCAGTGAAGATCAGGGGAAGGGTAAGGAATGGATATGAGGGCAGCCAAGGAGATCTGGGAATAATTTTCAAAGGATCACTGGTTCTTGTGATCTATCTTGGTCTTGTAACATAAAACCCTGGTCCTCTTTCTGGAGAAATGCTCTCCCCACCCATTGCTTACTACCAACCCTCACTTCTAACCCCTTTTGCTATATAAACAGGCTGGTTAAAAAACATGATGCAAAATCTGTGAGCCCTTGTAAAAAGTAGTGATTTATCAATGAAGATTTAGAATAATGGATATAAAAGAGGTACTCACACATTCATTCTCCAGTCTGTGGACATGAATATTCTTATTAGTATCTAGTATCATCTCTTCTTATTCAGTTCCAGGAATCATCCCTCTGCATTCTTTACTTGTAAATGTGTCATATCTGGTTATTTTAGTCCATTTGGGTTGCTCTAACGAAAGTACCATATACTGGGTAGCTTAAACAATGAACATTTATTTCTTATAGTTCTCGAGGCTAGATAATCCAAGATCAAGGCACCAGTAATTCAGTGTCTGGTAAGAGCTCACTTCCTGGTTTATAGATGGCTGTATTCTCCCTGTGTCCTCACATGAATGAAGGGTGGAAGGAGAGCTCTTGGATTCCTAATAAGGGCACTAATTCCATTCACAAGGACTCCATCCTCATGACCTAATCACATCCCAAAAGTCCACTGCCAAACATCATCACCTTGGGGATTAGATTTCAATCTATGAATTAGGCAGGAACACAAGTATTCTTCTACAGCACTGGCTAATTTTATATCTCTCATCACAAGAAAAATAGACTCTGCTATTACTCACTGTTCCATGGCCCTATATTCAATACAGAATTTGTCTTTACTGAAACTATACAGACTTTTTGGCCTCTACATTTTCCTAATATTTACATAATTCTAGGGTTTCATCATTACTCATTATGTTGATCATCTATCATGCTGCCCATGAAAGCTGGCTCCTGATGACTCTCTTAAAGATTGTTACTGTGCTTTGTTGATGGTAATCACGAATCAGTCCTACCCAGAATACACAGAAAATTGTGAACAATAATTCAGTTTTTGGTCATGTTAAACTGACTGTTTAGAATTTTATAGTGTTAACATAGAATAACACATCTTCCAAAAACAGCACTCTGAAAGTCTTTAGACCATAACCACTGCATTTCCAGGTTGGGACCTGTTCCAGTTTTGATGCACCCATCTTTTGAAGCTACCATCAGAAGGGACAATAAGAATGTTTGTCCCTTATCTGGAAGAACGTCCTAGAAGACCATCCTAGAAGACATAGGAAGTGACCACATTGATTGGAAGGGCTGGTTTGTACTGTGGAGTAACAGTGTTATATCCTCTCAGAGGAGATAGTTGTGGTCACTTGTATTAGTTTCATAGGGCTGCCATAACAAAATACTACAAACTATATGGATTAAGCAATGGAAATTTATTGTCTCACCTCTCTGGAGGCTAGGATTGCTTCCTTCCAATGACTATGAGGGAGGAACTGTTCCATGCCTGTCTCCTAGTTCCTGGTGGTTTGCTGGCAATCTTTGGTGTTCTTTGGCTTGTGGCATTGTAATTCAAAGCCCCCCATGACATCTTCTCTGTTTCTCAGTCTCTATGTCCAAATTTATCCTTTTTGGAAGGATACAGACATATTGGATTATGTCTGTATTATCATACATACAGACATACTGTATGATATCATATATTATCATATCCTAATGACTTCATCTTAACTTGATCATCTACAAAGCCCCTGTTTCCAAATAAGGTCACAGTCACAGGTACCGGGCATTAGGACTTCAACACGTTTTAGGGAGTCACAATTCAATCCAGAATACTGTTCTTGTCTGACTGCCTGATGTTTGACATAGAGCTTGCAGAAGGGGTGGGGTAACTGTACTTGGTGCCAATGATAGGCTACACATAGGGTAAAAGATGCCTAATACCACCCCCACTGCTCCTCAGTGTTGTGGAGGTGAGGTGGGCTGCATGGTTGAAATCAAATGGGAGAGAGCTATTTGAGCCCACACCTGTGGCTCAAGCCCAAGGTTTAGCAATGTGTTGTTGGAGAACATGAGTTCTAAATTAATCCTACCTCTGACATGAATGAGAGTTAACAAAAATCATAGCATTAGCACCATTCTGGCAGCTTAATATTACATGATCCTGTGAGAGAATCCTATTTCTCCCATTTCTTTGGTGGTATGGAAGTACTTTTTGGTTTTTAATTTTCTATTTTTATTTCTTATTGCTTATTTCCATGGGAATCTCTATAGTGTTAGACACCACTTATCTAGAAGAAAAGAATAATACACCAATATCTTTCAATAGGAAATTAAAAATTGAAAAGTGCTTCCAGACAAATATACTGTTGATGATATAATGTATAGCCAAGTGACACATAAGTATGAAATGATTTTCTCAGTTTTACTTTATATCAAAATCTGTGGATTAAGCAGAAATTTGTTTTAGTTATTGAATCAAGTAATTAAAAGAACAGAAGACAAATTCCATTTACATTGAAGTTAATAAATTGGTTATCTTTCTATTTTCAGGGTTTATGATGATCTTCTGAGTAATGGACTCTAGGAGCACATAACTTGACATTTTGGTCTCTAATTCAGGGATACATTGAAAAGAAAAGCAGCTATGTAGAAATTATTAATGTCAATGATGTTAAAAATTCCTCACTGAAGAAAACTTAAATGGAAAAGTACTTTAAAACTATAATCTGTGACTTGAAGTACAAGTTAAAATATATTTTTAAAAGTTATCCTCAAAAGATGTGTTTTTCATTAAAAAGAAGATAGCTGAAACAATGTTCTAATCTCAAAGTACATGAAATTTCAAATTCTAAGGAGGATACATGTACAACAATGTAATTATCTAAGTAGTTTTGAGGAGGAAAAAAGTTTTCTTCTTTTAATAAAGACTTATTATTATTTCACTAAATGAATCATAGTTTGACTAAATTCAGTTTTTAATTCAGTGATAATTCAGCTTTTAAAAGTTAGGCTTTATCATAGTCTAGAGGAAAGAGGGTGAGAAAAAAACATCTACAGCAGTGTTTTGTTACCTTATGACTTCATGAGACATTTATATCATGGGACCAGAGTCTGGTTCTCAGTACTTTTTAATCTGGATATTGATTCTTATCAGTCTACCTAGGGATGTTCATATGCTAGTATATTCATCCAAATAACAATAGATTAATTTAAAAGTCAGAAAGCAGTTTTATAACTGTGCATGGAGACATTCAAATGTTTAATCATGATCACCATTTACATGCTAACTCAATATTTTAGTAGCTTCCTGCATTCTAAAGAAGTAAGTTTAATATACTTATCTTGGCATGTGATATACAGTGACCTTATTCTGAACATATTTCTACACTTATCTGTGATTACTCCTCTCCATACCCGCTATATTCCAGAAATTTTTCCAGTTTCACCTTTTTCCTTTTATGAGTTAACTACATTATACCCTCCACTTTACGTGCCATTCCTCCTTTCAAGAGACGTTGACATCTTTACAGATTCAGCTCATGTTATCCCCTTCATGAAAGCTTCTCCTATTCTACTCTCTGCTTCCAAATGACAGATGAAGAATTATTAATTCTTTTCTATATCCTTTTACTTAATATTGTAGCTATGTCTTCATGGATTTATTTCCCCTATGATTACATACCTTTAAAGCAGCAAATAAGATATTGACATATTAATTATTGCATTCTCCGTAGCTTTATGCAAAATGTCTTCTACTTAGTATTTTCTCAATAAAATGATAATTTAATTAAGTATGCTGAGACTTTAAAAAACAGTTAAACAAAATATTTATACTGGTTAAACAGTTTGCAAATTTATTAAAAGATCTGATTGGAGGAAATTTGAGGATTTTAATTAGTAGCATTAATAAAATCTGGTAGTTTAATCCAACCCTTTATAAAAAAGGACATATTTGCCAAGAAAATATAAACATTTATCTTCAGTGTTGTGATTACTATTCTCTAAGTAAGAGCCAACATATTGCTAAATGCTTGGCCCATAAGTAGACACTCAAGAAATATTGCCTGAATGGATGCCAGTGTCAGATTCTAGTCTTTTGGCTCTCCATTTTTTCCCCCAGATTTCAGTCATGACTTAGCATTCTGCTGACGTTACATAGAAGAAGTTACAATTAATTAGGTCACAGTTTATCTTATATTGGCTTTATCTGAGTCTCTTTAATGAGATTTGAGAAGCCCCCGTGTGTAATCATTCTCACATTTAGGAACCATCTGTTAGAATAGGTCACTTCTGCAGATGGTTATTCTCATTAATTTATGTTGAATCTTTCCAGCTTCAAGATCAGAGTGAAATTTTCTTACTAGTTCCCAATCTTTGGAGGAACACCTCATTTGGAGTCTTTAGCCATCTATGATCTGGAGAAAGAACTAAACGTACCTTAATTTATACACAAATTCCTTTTACAGTGAGAATGATTCACATGATATGTAGTACAAGTTAAATTGACTCCACATTTATACAGCCTATTGTTACTCTCCATGGAGAGCCAGTATGCCATTTAGAAAGGTGGTAATTTGAGCCTTAATTACTATTGACTCAAATGGTGGCTCACGACAACTATGTTCCTTCAGAAATGGCACACAATGAATCCTACTGAATTCTTACATCTTCATTTAATCTTAACATTGGAGATAGCAGAGCTTGAACTCTGCATAAAAGTATGTCCAAAATTGTCTGTAAAGAGGAATATTTGGTCTGCACCTTTTCAGCTACTCTGTCTTTCTACACTGGTTGAACAGCAGTGTTATTGAAAACAGTCCTAAATTATATATTTTGCATTAATGACACTGACTACTTGTACCAATGGATAAAGTAAACATGAACACTCAATGATTTTAGAGAAAGGCAGAATAACCCCAATATCAGAACATGGCATTATAAAAATATGTATTCTGCTCATGAAAGCAGAAAATTACTATCATAAAATTGAATGCTTTTATTGAAGTGAAGTAGAGAGAGATTACTAAATGTTAGAATTGAAAGAACCTTAGCGACCTTCTTAATTATTTCACTTTTCAATAAGAAAATAACTACAGAAATCTGTTGTGATCAACATATAATCAAACAGCTAATTATGGAAAACAAGAACTAGAATTAGGTATCCAGGCTTTCAACACTGTGTGTGTGTGTTTAATAGAATATACATTTTTTCTTTTGAGAAGATTTTTGTTCACAGCAAAGTTGAGTGAAAGGTACAGAGAATTCCCATATGCCTCCTGCCCCCACATATATATAGCTTCCCATTTTATCAACATCTCCCACCAGAGTGGTACATTTGTTACAATTGATGAACTTACACTGACAAATCATAATCACCTAAAATCCATTGTTCATATTGGGGTTCACTCTTGGTGTTACATTCTATGGGATTGAACAAATGTATAATGACATATGCCTAACTTTACAGTTCCACTGAATAGTTCCACTACACTACACTGAGTAGTTCCACTGATCTAAAATCCTCTGTACTGCATCTAATCATCCCTCCCTCTTCTGTAACCCTGGAAACCACTATTTTTTTTTTTTTTTTTTTTTTTTTTACTGTCTCCATTGTTAGGCTTTTTCCAGAATAACATATAGTTGGATTCATAGTATGGAGCCAATTTTTCAAATTGGCTTCTTTCACTTAGTAATATGTATTTAAGATTTCTCCATGTCTTTTCTGTACTAAGTTCTTTTTAGCATTGAATAACATTCCATTGCCCTGATGTACCACAGTGTATTCATCCATTCACTTATTGAAAGGCATTTGGTTCCTTCCAGTTTTGGCAATTATAAATAAGGCTGTTATAGACAAGCTGTGTGCAGGTTTTTATGTAGACAAAAGTTGTCAACTCATTTGTGTAAACACCAAAAAGTGTAATTACTGGATTGTATAGTAAGAATATGATTAGTTTTATAAGAAATCACCAAACAGTTCTCAAAGTGGCTGTATCATTTTACATTGCCACCAGCAATGCATCCTCACTAGGATCTGGTGGTGTTAGTGTTCTGGATTCTGACTACCCTAATATGGGTGTAGTATATCTTTTGTTGTTTTTTTAATTTGTATTTCCCTGATGACATGTGACGTGGAACAACTTTTCATATGCTTATTTGCCAACTGTGTATTTTATTTAGCAAGGTGTCTGTTAAGACTTTGGCCCATTTTTTAATCAGTTGTTTGTTTTCTTACTGTTTTAAGAGCTTTTTAAAAAATATGTGGGATAATGGTCCTTTATCAGATATGTATTTGCAAATATTTTCTCCCAGTTCAGCTTGTGTTTTCATTCTCTTGCCAGTGTCTTTCACAAAGCAGAAATTATTACTTTTACTGAAGTCCAGCTTATCAATTATATGTTTCATGGATCATGATTTTGGTGTTGTATATAAAGACATTGCCATATCCTAGGTTGTTCAGGTTTCTCCTATGTTATCTTCCAGGAATTTTATAGTTTGACATTTTACATTTAGGTGTATAAGACATTTTGAGTTAATTTTTGTGAAGGGTGTAAAGTCTATGTCTAGATTGAATTTTTGCATGTGGATGTCCAGTTGTTCCAGCACCATTTGTTAGAAAAACTATCTTTGCTCCATTGTATTTCTTTTGTACCTTTGTCAAAGATCTGTTGATGGTATTTGTCTGGGTATATTTCTATGCTCTCTGTTCTGTTCCCTTGATCTATTTGTCTATTCTTCTTTTTTTAAATAAATTTATTTATTTTTATTTTTATTTATTTTTGGCTGCATTGGGTCTACTGCTGCGCGAGGGCTTTCTCTAGTTGCGGCTAGCGGGGGATACTTTTCATTGCAGTGTGCGGGCTTTTCATTGCAGTGGCTTCTCTTGTTGTGGAGCACGGGCTCTAGGAGCATGGGCTTCAGTAGTTGTGACACGTGGGCTCAGTAGTTGTGACACGTGGGCTCTAGCGGGCTCTAGAGCACAGGCTGAGTAGTTGTGGCTCACGGGCTTAGTTGTTCCGTGGCATGTGGGATTTTCCCGGACCAGGGCTCAAACCCATGTCCCCTGCATTGGCAGGCAGATTCTTAACCATTGCACCACCAGGGAAGCCCTATTTGTCTGTTTTTTGCTAGTGCAAAACAGTCTTCATTACTGAAACTTTATAGTAAGTCTTGAGCTGGGTTAGTGTCTGTCCAACTTTATTCTTCCCTTTTAATATTTTTTGGCTATTCTGGGTCTTTTGCCTCTCCATGTAATCTTTAGAATCAGTTTGTTGATATCCACACATAACTTCTGGGATTTTGATTGATTGAGATTGCAGTGAATCTACAGATCAAGTTGGGAAGAACTGACATCTTGACAATCTTGAGTCTTCCCGTTCATGAACATGGAATAGCTCTCCATTTTTTTAGATCTTCTTTGCTTTCTTTTATCAGACTTTCATAATTTTCCTCATATAGATTTTGCAAATATTTTGTTAGTACATAATTATATACCTAGGTATTTCATCTGTGGGGTTGTGAATATAGATGCTATTTTTAAAAAAAATTTTATTTGGAGGACCTTCAAGATGGCAGAGGACAAAGACATGGAGATCACCTTCCTTCCCACAAATACATCAAAAATATATGTACATGTGGAATAACTCCTACAGAACACCTACTGAATGCTGGCAGAACACCTCAGACTTCTCAAAAGGCAAGAAACACCCACATATACCTGGGTAGGGCAAAAAAAAGAGAGAAGAAACAGAGACAAAAGAATAGGGACAGATCCTGCACCTCTGGGAGAGAGCTGTGAAGAAGGAAAAGGTTCCACGCATAAGGAAACCCCTTCACTGGCGGAGATGGGGTGTGGATGGGGGGGAAGCATCGGAGCCACGGAGGAGAGTGCAGCAACAGGGGTGCAGAGGGCAAAGCAGAGAGATTCCTGCACAGAGGATCAGTACTGACCAGCACTCACCAGCCCGAGAGGCTTGTCTGCTCACCGGCTAGGGTGGGTGGGGCCTGGGAGCTGAGGTTCAGTCATTGGAGGTCAGATCCCAGGGAGAGGACTGGGGTTGGCTGTGTGAACACAGCCTGAAGGGGGTTAGTGTGCCACAGCTAGATGTGAAGGATTCCGGGGAAAATTCTGGACCTGTCTAAGAGGCAAGAGACCATTGTTTCGGGGTGCATGAGGGAGGAGATTCAGAGCACTGCCTATATGAGTTCTAGGGACAGACACGAGCCGTGGCTATCAGCGCAGACACCAGAGACTGGCATGAAACGCTAAGGCTGCTGCTGCAGCCACCAAGAAGCCTGTGTGCAAGCACAGGTCACTATCCACATCTCCCCTCCATGGAGCCTGTGTAGCCTGCCACTGCCAGAGTCCCGTGATCCACAGACAACATCCCCGGGTGAACACACTGCACACCTCACGCTGTTGCAATGTCATGCAGGTCTCTGCCGGCCTGAGTAATTCAGAGCCCCCTAATAAGCCACTGCTTTAACACTGTACTATCTGGGCGAGAAACAGATTCCAGAGGGCAACCTACATGCAGAGCCGGGGCCAGATCCAAAGGTGAACACAAGGAGCTGTGCGAACAAAGAAGAGAAAGGTAAATTTCTCAGTGCAGCCTCAGGAGCAGTGGATTAAATTATCACAATCAACTTGATGTACCCTGCATCTGTGGAACACCTGAATAGACAACAAATCATGCCAAAATTGAAATGATGGACTTCAGGAACAACTGTAGACTTGGGGTTTGCTGTATGCGACTGACTAGTTTCTGATTAATATGTTTATATTAGTTTAGTTTTTAGTGCTTGTTACCATTGGTGGATTTGTTTATTGGTTTGCTTGCTCTCTTCTTTTAATTTTATTTTAATATTTTTCATTTTATTAATTTAATTTAATTTTATTTATATTTCTGTCTTTCTTTCTTTCTTTTCTACCTTTTCTTCTGAGCCATGGGGCTGAGAGGCTCATGATGCTCTGGCCGGGTGTCAGGCCTGAACCTCTCAGGTGGGAGAGCTGAGTTCAAGACATTGGACTAACAGAGACTTCCTGGCCCACTGTAATATCAATCAGTGAGAGCTCTCTCAAAGATCTCTGTCTCAACGGTACACAGCTCCATTCAATGACCAGCAAGCTACAGTGCTGGACAACCCATGCCAAACAACTTGCAAGACAGGAACACAACCCCACTCATTAGTGGACAGGCTGCCTAAAATCATAATAAGTTCACAGACACCCCAAAACAAACCTCCGGACATGGTCCTGCTCACTGGAAAGACAAGATCTAGCCTCATCCACCTGAACACAGGCACCAGTCCCCTCCACCAGGAAACGTACATGACCCACTGAACCAACTTTACCCATTGGGGGCACACACCAAATAAAACAGAAACTACGAACCTGCATCCTGCAAAAAGAAAACCACAAATACAGTAAGTTAAGCAAAATGAGAAGACAGAGAAATACGCAGCAGATGAAGGAGCAAGGTAAAACCCCACCAGACCAAACAAATGAAGAGGAAGTAGGCAGTCTACCTGAAAAAGAATTCAGAGTAATGATAGTAAAGATGATCCAAAATCTTGGAAACAGAATGGAGAAAATAAAAGAAACATTTAACAAGGAACTAGAAGAACTAAGGAGCAAACAAACAATGATGAACAACACAATAAATGAAATTAAAAATTCTCTACAAGACATCAATAGCAGAATAACTGATTCAGAAGAATGGATAACTGACCTGGAAGATAAAATACTGGACATAACTACCACAGAGCAGAATAAAGAAAAAAGGAATGAAAAGAATTGAGGACAGTCACAGAGACCTCTGGGACAACATGTAACACACCGATATTCTAATTATAGGGATCCCAGAAGAAGAGAAAAAGAAAGCAACTGAGAAAATATTTGAAGAGATTATACTTGAAAGCTTCCATAATATGAGAAAGGAAAAGTCAATCAAGTCCCTGAAGCACAGAGAGTCCCATACAGTATAAATCCAAGGAGGAAAACGCCAAGAAACATATTAATCAAAATATCAAAAATTAAATACAAAGAAAAAAATATTAAAAGCAGAAAGGGAAAAGCAGCAAATAACATACAAGAGAATCTCCATAACGATAACAGCTGAAATTGAAATTGTGATTAAAAATCTTCCAACAAACAAAAGCCTAGGACCAGTTGGCTTCATGGGAGAATCCTATCTAGCATTCAGAGAAGAGCTAACACTTATCCTTCTCAAACTCTTCCAATATATAACAGAGGGAGGAACACTACCCAACTCATTTTATGAGGCCACCTGATACCAAAACCAGACAAAGATATCACACACACACAAAAAACCCTACAGACCAATATCACTGATGAACAGAGGTGCAAAAATCCTCAACAAGGTACTAACAAACATAATCCAGCAACGCATTAAAAGGAATATACAGCATGAACAAGTGGGGCTTATCCCAGGAATACAAGGATTCTTCAGTATATGCAAGTCAATCAATGTGATACACCATATTAACAAATGGAAGGATAAAAACCATGTGATCATCTCAATAGATGCAGAAAAAGCTTTTGACAAAATTCAACACACATTTGCGATAAAAACTCTCCAGAAAGTAGGCATAGAGGGAACTGACCTCAACATAATAAAGGCCATATATGACAAACCCCAGCCAACATCGTTCTCAATGGTGAAAAACTGAAGCCATTTCCACTAAGATCAGGAAAAGGACAAGGTTGCCCACTCTCACCACTGTTATTCAACATAGTTTTGGAAGTTTTAGCCATAGCAATCAGAGATGAAAAAGAAATGAAAGTATTCCAAATCAGAAAAGAAGAAGTAAAACTGTCACTGTTTGCAGATGACATGATACTATACATAGAGAATCCAAAAGATGCTACCAGAAAACTACTAGAGTTAATCAATGAATTTGGTAAAGGAGCAGGATCCAAAATTAATGCACAGAAATCTCTTGCATTCCTGTACCCTAATGATGAAAAATCTGAAAGAGAAATTAAGGAAACACTGCCATTTACCATTGCAACAAAAAGAATAAAATACCTAGGAATAAAACTACCTAAGGAGACAAAAGACCTGTATGCAGAAAACTATAAGAGACAGATGAAAGAAATTAAAGATGATACAAACAGATGGAGAGATATACCATGTTCTTGGATTGGAAGAATCAACAATGTGAAAATGACCCTACTACCCAAAGCAATCTACAAATTCAATGCAACCTCTATCAAACTACCAATGGCATTTTTTCACAAAACTAGAGCAATATATTTCACAATGTATATGGAAATACAAAAGACCCTGAATAGCCAAAGCAATCTTGAGAAAGAAAAACGGAACTTGACGAATCAGGCTCCCCGAGTTCAGACTGTAGTACAAAGCTACTGTAATCAAGACAGTATGGTACAGGCACAAAAACAGAAATATAGATAAATGGAACAGATTAGAAAACCTAGAGATAAAACCACATATGGCCACCTTATCTTTTATAAAGGAGGCAAGAATATACAATGGAGAAAAGACAGCCTCTTCGATAAGTGGTGCTGGGAAAACTAGACAGCTACCTGTAAAAGGATGAAAATAGAGCACTCCCTAACACCATGCACAAAAATAAACTCAAAATGGATTAAAGACCTAAATGTAAGGCCAGACACTATAAAACTCTTAGAGGAAAACATAGGCAGAAATCTCTATGACATAAATTACAGCAAGATCCATTTTGACCCATGTTCTAGAGAAATGGAAATAAAAACAAAAATTAAAAAATGGGACCTAATGAAACTTAAAACTTTTGCAGAGCAAAGGAAACCATAAACAAGACTAAAAGACAACCCTCAGAATGGAAGCAACTGACAAAGGATTAATCTCTGAAATAGACAAGCAGCTCATGCAGCTCAATATCAAGAAAACAAACAACCCAATCCAAAAATGGGCAGAAGATCTAAACAGACATTTCTCCAAAGAAGATATACAGATTGACAACAGGCACATGAAAGGATGCTCAACATCACTAATCATTAGAGAAATGCAAATCAAAACTACATTGAGGGCTTCCCTGGTGGCGCAGTGGTTGAGAGTCCACCTGCTGTTACATGGGATATGATTTCGTGCCCCGGTCTGGGAAGGTCCCACATGCCGCGGAGCGGCTGGGCCCGTGAGCCATGGGCACTGAGCCTGCACGTCCAGAAAAAAAAAAAAAAAAAGACAAAAAAAAACAAAAAAACAAAACTACATTGAGGTATCACCTCACACCAGTCAGAATGGCCATCATCAAAAAATCTACAGACAATGAACGCTGTCGAGGGTTTGGAGAAAAGGGAACCCTCTTGCACTGTTGGTGGGAATGTAAATTGATACAGCCACTATGGAGAACAATATGGAGGTTCCTTAGGAAAATAAAAATAGAACTACCATATGACCCAGCAATCCCAGTACTAGGCATATACCCTGAGAAAGCCATAATTCAAAAGAGTCATGTACCGCAATGTTAATTGCAGCACTATTTATAGTAGCCTGGACATGGAACCAACCTAAGTGTCCATTGAGAGATGAATGGATAAGGAATATGTGGCTCATATATACAATGGAATATTACTCAGCCATAAAAATTAGTGAAATTGGGTTATTTGTCATGAGGTCGATGGACCTAGAGTCTGTCATACAGAGTGAAGTAAGTCAGAAAGAGAAAACAAATACTGTATGCTAACACATATATATGGAATCTATTTAAAAAAATGGTTCTGAAGAACCTAAGGGCAGGACAAGAATAAAGACACAGATGTAGGAAATAGATTTGAGGACACAGGGATGGGGAAGGGTAAGCTGGGACAAAGTGAGAGAGTGGCATTGACATATATACACTACCAAATGTAAAATAGAAAGCTAGTGGGAAGCAGCTGCATAGCACAGGGAGATCAGCTCTGTGCTTTGTCATCACCTAGAGGGGTGGGATAGGGAGGGTGGGAGAAAGACGCGAGAGGGAGGGGGTATGGGGATGTATGTATACATATAGCTGATGCACTGTGTTATATACAGCAACAGCTAACAACATTTTAAGCAATTATACTCTAATAAAGATGTTTAAAAAAAAAGAAAAAAATATTGGAGTATAGTTGATTTAATATTTTGTTAGTTTCAGGTGCACAGCAGAGTGAATCAGTTATACATATACATATATCCACTGTTTTTTAGATTCTTTTCCCATATGGTCCATTACAGTGTATTGAGTAGAGTTCCCTGTGCTATACAGTATGTTCTTATTGTTTATCTAATTTATGTATAGTAGGGTGTATATGTCAATCCCAATCTTCCAATTTATCTGTCTCCCACCCCACACTTACCCTCTGGTAACCATACTTTTTTTTTTTTTTTTCTGCACCTGAAACTCTATTTCTGTTTTGTAGATAAGTTCATTTGTACTCTTTTTTTTGATTTCACATATAAGTGACATCATATGATATTTTTCTTTCTCTGACTTACTTCACTCAGTATAATAATCTCTAGGTCCATCTGTGTTGCTGCAAATGGCCTTATAACGTTCATTTTTGTGGACTAGTAATATTCCATTGTATACATCCAGAGAAAACCATAATTTGAAAAGATACATGCACCCCTATGTTCATTGCAGCACTATTTACAATAGCCAGGACATGGAGGCCACCTAAATGTCCATCAAGAGAGGAATGGATAAAGAAGATGTGGCACATATAAACAATGGTAGTTTGTTTTTAATTTAAATTCCACTTGTTCATTGCATGTATATAGGAAAGTGATTGACTTTTTTTGTGTGTGTGAAAATATGGTGTTTTTAATCTTACAAAAATAGAAAAAAATGGAACACTTCAAACATGAGTTTTAAAATGTGCTGGAATAAGTCATTAAAAACAATAACTAGAATGTATATTTTAAGGGATCTGCTACAATTTGAAAGTCAGGGTCCTACATTTATCTCTCTAATAGTGATAATGTATCCAAATGACTTATTTTTAAATTAATTTATTTTAATTTATTTATTTTTGGCTGCATTGAGTCTTCTTTGCTGCGCACAGACATTCTCTAGTTGTGGCGAGCGGGGGCTACTCTTGGTTGCAGTGCATGGGCTTTTCATTGTGGTGACTTGTCTTGTTGAAGAGCACAGGCTCTTGGAGCGCAGGCTTCAGTAGTTGTGGCACACAGGCTTAGTTGCTCCACGGAATGTGGGATCCTTCCGGACCAGGGCTCGAACCCATGTCCCCTGAATTGGCAGGTGGATTCTTAACCACTGTGCCACCAGGGAAGTCCCCCAGTGATTTTTTGGTAAGTATTTGACTCAAAATTATTTCTTTCACTCATTTATTTTGGGATAGTCATTCAGAATTAACCAGGTTCCTATATCACCAAAATCTATTACTAGGTTAAGTCATTTCTTAACTAAATATGCAACAGTTGAAAAAAGAAGCATGCAAAAAATTTGGCAATCAAAAGGAAGTTGTTTTAACATTAAAAGGTGACCTGTAAGTTACTGGTTCCATTAAGCTTAATTTTTTAAAAGAAGGTGCTTGACTTTTGTATATTAACCTTGACTTGTATCCTGTAACCTTGCTGTAATTGCTTTAGTTCCAGGAGTTTTTTTTTTTTTATCAATACCTTAGGATTTTCTGAATTAAATGGTATATTATCCATGAAAAAATACAGTTTTATTTCTTCCTTCTCAATATGTAGTCCTATTAAATCTTTCCTCATCTTATTTCATTAGCTAAAAGACTTCCAGCACAATGTTGAAAAGCAGTGGTGAGAGGGGACAACCTTGCCTAGTTCCTGATCTTAGTGGAAAATTTTGAGTTTCTCACTAGTATTAGCTGTAGATGGTTTTGCAGGCATATCCTTTATCAAGTTGAGAAATTTCCTTTCTACTTCTAGTTACTGAGAGTTTTTATCATGGATGGGTGTTGGATTTTGCCAAGTGACTTTTTTGTTATCTACTTATATGATCATGTGGCTCTTATTTTTTAACATGTTGATGTGTGAGATTACACTAATTGACTTCCAAATGTTAAATCAGTGCGGTATACCTGGGATAAATCCTACCTGGATTCAATTTGCTAATATTTTGTTAAGGATTTTTGCATCTATATTCAGTGAGATATTGGTCTGTAGTTTTCTTTTCTTATAATGTCTCTGTCTGGTTTTGGTGTTAGGATAATGCTGACCTCATAGCATGAGTTAGGAAGTATTCCCTCTGCTTCTGTCCTCTAAAAAAGATGATAGAGAATTGGTACAAATTTTTTCTTGAACATTTGGTAGAATTCACCAGTGAACCTATCTGGGCCTGGTGACTTCTGTTCATATTGTATGTATTTTTTGTGTCTGTGAGTTTTGGAAGGTTGTTTCTTTCCATGAATTGGTCCATTTCATCTAGGTTATGAAGTTTGTTGGCATAGAGTTGTTCATAGTATTCCTTAATTATCCTTTTAATGCTCATGGGAGCTATCGTGGTGTCCCTTCTTTCATTTCTGTTATTAGTAATTTGTGTCCTCTCTCTGTGTGTATAGTTTTTCTCCCACTATTATATGATTTTCCTCATAAATTTATTGCCATAATTTATTATAGACATCAGTCCTGTTGTTATTTTCTTAAAGTAGTTTCACCTAAAATTCACAACTCAGTATTAATTATCTCTATTTTCTTAATTTTTGTATGGCTTAGAGACTGGGATTCCACAAATACATAGAGTACTCCTGGAAAAAATGTATTGCTTACAATATAAAAATCAATTAAAAAAAAAAATCAGGAACAAAATCTTTCCTGGTCTTATGTTACTGATCTGTGGTAACTAACTAATCAGCAATACTTCTGACTGTTCCATGTGGTAAATAATTTTCTTTTCCCAAGCTAAAATGGATAGAGAATGAGAAGGACATTAGCAAAGAGTGAAGTTGATATCTTTATCATTTTGTGTGTTTGTATCAATGTACAGGAGAGACAGTTAACTGATTCAGATTTTGGCATTGGCCCTATGTGAGACATTGACAATCTGGGAGCAAATGGCACCAGACAATGGTGGAATAATTTTCTGGCTCTTGAAAGTTCTCTTTGGAAGGACTATGTGTCATTCTGCTCACATTTTCTTGACTAAAGTAAATCACAGAGGCATTTCTGATTTCAGTGAAATGTGAAGCTAAACCCCCACAGAAAGAAACATTCAAATCACATGTCCAGGTCCAGTGAATGAGATGAGGATCAAATTTTCCCACAAATATGGGCAGCAAATATTTGAGAACAGTTATATAATCAATTTTGGAATCCATGAAAATTTATCTATAAATAGTAGGTAATAAAGGTGAAAACTATTAAAACATCAAGAATTCATTCCTATCAGTTTCCCAGTTAATTATGAAACCTACTGTTCCTGTTCTAAAGGTGTGTCTTATTGATGCCCAGCATTTGAAATTAGTTCTTCTTTGCCTTTTATTTAAAAACCTGATTGAATAATTGAATATGATAGAAAAAAAGGAAAGAAAGAAGGAGAAAGAGAGAGAGGAAAGAAGAAGAAAGAGAAGAGGAAGAGGAAGGTGGAGGAGAAGGTAGAGGAGAAGGGAAAAAGAAAGAAATAAAAGAAGAAAGATAAAAAAATAAAAAGGAGAAGAAAGAAAATAGAAGAAACAGGAAGCAAATTTGCATATGTATAGTGACCAACTGTCCTGGTTTCTCCAGGACCAAAGGGTTTTCTTAGATGTGAAATATTCAGTGCTAAACCTGGGAAAGTCTAGGCAGACCAGGATGGATGGTCACTTAACTTGTACACAGCCTTCATAAAGAAAGACTCTGTATAGAGCAGCAGCATAGAGGAGTAGAAAGTATAAGTTTGCCTGCCATAATTTTCATGTATGTTGAAAGAAGGCATGCCATTCCTGGGTGAGAGAAAAGACTCTCTTACTCACAGCAAAGGCAGACAGCATATAAGCATTTTCCTGTACTGTTCCCTGAGTCCTAATTGCCACAGGGTGATGTGGAAAGTGCAAGGATATACCTTTGCATACAGTGAGTTGTGTTCCAAGCAAGGAGCTTTGAGCTCAGGTAACCCAAATCTTTTAAATAGGCAATAAACCTGACATTTTTGTTCCACAGGGAAATATTATCTTCATTATACTAGACAGTAAGCATGCCTCTCTCATCCCTGGATGAAGGTATTATCTTTACCTTCCAAGGGATTTCACTTGGATTTCATACAAATATCCATGAAAATAATCTGGAATAAAGGTAGTCAATGTTTCTGGTGACAAGACATGCAAAAATGTGACAGACTTCTGGAAATTTGGCTCCTAACAATTTTTTCCAGATTCCTAAAACTGTTATGGGATGCACTTTAGCATTCTAATGGGATATTGGGAGAGAAAATTTAATATTCTCTCATATATTTTAATTATAGGAATAGGTACTACAAAACTTTGGAATAAAGAATTTTTGTGCTGGGAATTAAGACGGGTCTAGGAAATTAAAATTGTCTTTAGTCATACGCACACATAAACAAGCATACATTATAACCATGAGTTCACAGACTATGGTCCATACAGACTGGTGGTCCACACAGTCAGGAGTGGCTGGAGGACAACGATGCTATAGTTATACATATAAAAATAATAAAGACATCTTCCTAAGTTGTCTGCGTGTTGTTCATAACATGATAGTGAATCCTGTGAATACAGGTATGTGTTATATTTTCTTTGTCTGAGAGGTGCTTCTGGGGAGTTGGGTTGCACATTGTTTGGCTCATAGTAAAGTAAACTTAGCAACCTCTCCTGTGCCTTCTCTACCTACCAGGCTTCTCCGACTGTTCAATTTGCCTAAGACTGCATCTTCAGCAGCCCGAAGAATCTCTGATAGCCTTGGAATAAACAGCAATATTTCTGAGTACTGAGCCCCTGTTTTGTATCTTTGGCACCCTCAATAATTAACATCATTTTATATCTATCATCAGACATAGCATATTAATAGGCAGTGGTCCTCAACTGGGGGTTTTGCCCCCTATGACATTCGGCAATATCTGGAGATATTTTTGATTGTCACAATTTGGGTAGAAGATTGCTAACAGTGTCTAGTGAGTAGAGGTCAAAAAACAACAACAACAAAACACCCTACAATGCACAGTCTAGCCTACAATAAAGAATTATCTGTCCCAAAATATCAATAGTGCCAAGGTTGAGAAACTCTGCTATAGGATATTGTATATAGTTAGCCACTTTTAATTCGGTACTTAGCAAATAGTTATAATAATTCTATCTAGTGATTGTATATAATTATATTTATGTATTTCCTTTTGTCACTCTTTGCACTATCGATTTTATGTGTCTTTTGAAAGGAGCGTATCACAGGTTTCTTTAGTGTGAATTGTTGACCAGTAAATCAGATAAAGAATGGCCATCTATCTGGAAGTGACTTAAAATATACAGGAGTACAAACTATTGTAAATTTGGCTATTAAAACCCTTTCACTACATCCATTCTGTAAGACCAAAGAGCTAAGCTTGAGTCAAGAAGACATTCATGAGGTGCTAAGTCTTAGTGGATTGTTAATTATTTAAAATGGACCTTTTAAAATAGTCCTGGTTTCTCAATAACCCAGGGACTATTTCTCCTATTTATTTGCCACATCAAGTGCTTTATGGTCTGCATTGCAATTGTTAAGACTTTAATCATTACATGTTTCTCAGTTTATCATATTTTAACATGGAACATCAAAATCTTTAAAATGTATTCTATTCAGCATATATTTGGGCAATAAGTAACAGAAGAGCTATATTATTGGCAGAGAGATTCAACAGAAAGTATAACTAAGGAGAAAAAGTTTTATTAATGGCTGAGGATGTTTTGACTGCTGTTTCAGCTGCCTAGAATCTACAGTGGTATGTCCTAGTGGTAAGTATTTGGACCAGGTAGGGAGGGGTTCAGAGTGTTAATCTACATAAACAACAATCTAATTGCTGCTCCTTCACTTGAAGCAATAAAGCTTCATTTGAATCTGACATTCCATCTGTTAATCTCCTTGAAATTTCAGATAAACAAACCCAAAGAAATCAATCACCATCCCACTGCATGCTCCATTAGTTTCAGGGATTCCTGGGAGGCTACAAAATTGAGTGTGATCACCAATCTAAAATTGGAGTTCAATTACAAGGTAGGAAGAGAATGGAAAGGACATGAATTATCCCTACTGAAACAAATATGGAGCCATTCGTAAATGAATTTCAAACCCTGAATTCAGTATCTTTAATTTTTTAAATTATGATACAATTTTGGAAGTTGTAGACAGTTTCTTCCCTCATCTTACTATCATTGTCCTGAAACCTTATTTTAGAAAATTGATCAAGTAACATGCTGCATGTGGCTTATTCTGTATATCTCTAAGACCTTCTGCACAAACTTAGATAGAGTTGGTCAAATAAGGGAACATCTGGATTTTAAGTAGTTTTCTTTAGGAGCTATCAACATTTCGCTGTTGAAGTGTGGAGTTATGGAGTGTGTACTTAGAAGCTGCACTATTGCAAAACAGGTGCATTGTACACATCCACGTACTTGTACACTACTTTTTTGTACTTTTGATCCTGTACCAGAAACATATATTTTATTGTTACTTGCTTTTTAAACTTTGGTTTAGCCACTTAAAGAAAATCTGCTTAGGGCACAATTTGCCTCAGATCCATTCCAAATTGTACATCTGTTTTCCAATAAGGATAAATTATAATGTATCCTTCCCCCCACATCTACCCAAATCCCATTAGAAGGGGTGCACCCATCCTTCAGTAGTGAGTGTTGGCCACTAGCAACTCAACAGGTACTCTCTTCTCAAGAGGATCATTTTCAGGCAAAGGCAGACCTCCTTGCCTGGGAGCCTCCACTTTGAGCCCCCCATGTCCTCTGTGGCCATACATGACTGTCATAGAGGGAAAAAAATTTGACCCTTTTGCGTCGAGGTGGGATTCTGTGGTGTAACTTGTGGATCAGTGCTCCCTGTGAGATCAAACCTAAGCTATTCTAGCAGATACCACATTACTTACCTCTATCCTCCGGCCCCCCTCACTGCTTTATCCTACTTTCTTCACTCCCTCTCCTGAGAGTGTTCCTCTAATTCATCTTCCTAAGAATCTTCCTAATTCATCTTCCTGAAAATCCCCATCTCAGGGTATGCTTCTTAAGACCTAAAAACACCTACTAATAGAATCAGGGATATTATTATTTATTTTGTTATTAATATAATTACCTGTCCTTCAGAAAATTACAGTATTGATAGTTAATATTGACTGGCATTTTAATCTAAGGCACTAAGCCAATTAGTTAAATATATCTTCTAAATTTATATTGCCTAAAACACTGTAAGTAGTTGTTGCTAAAACTTTTTTCAATTTTACAGTTGAATGAACTGAGGTAAACGGAAATTACTACTAAATAATTTGCAGAATAGATGGATAAATAAATGAATACATTTTGCATGCATTGCAAGACTATATTTTATATTCTATTTGCAAAGAAAGAAATCTGAGACTTAAGTCAGTACTTAGCTGACATTTATTAAGATACCAGTTTATGATGACAGGGTAGGTGTTAAGTGTTATGAAGAAAAATAAAACAGGTTAAGGGAGATTGAAATACGCATGTACTTGTGAGTGTGTTACTGGTAGGGGTGTGGAGGATTGCTTGCTATATTTTGCAGTCCCCCCTGTTAAGATGACACTGAGGCATGAAACAAGTGAGAAAGGGAGTGGCTTATGCAGATGTCTTGAGGGAATGCATTCTAGGGATGGAACAGCAAATCCAAAGGGTCTGATAGGAGTGGGTTGATATGGAGATGGTGCAAAAAGGAGGCTACACTGACATGAGCAAGGGTGAAGTGGAAGAGAATAAATAAGAACAGAGAAAACATTTTCTTTTTTTTCACTCTATGTAAGGTAGGACACCAGTAACATCTTAGGCATAACAGGGACACAACCTATCTTCCATTTCATAAGCATCCCTCAGGTTGCTGTGTGTGGCTTAGGGGCAAGAGTAGAAGCAAGCAAAGCAGTTAGGAAGTGTGTATAATTACCCAGAAGAGATGGAAGGGTTCCGACATGAATTCTAATGACTGTTTTTTTTCCCCACACTCAACTATTCTCCAACACCAGCAGGTGTCCCACAATTCACCTCAATTCTGACACTTTCTACCAGGAGATAACTTCAGATCCCATATGTTAAGGGCTCAGTCCTACAAGACTCCTTCCCACCCCTTTTCAGATGCCAATTGCAAGTCCAGATTGTGACCTGTGCTTCTGACCACTAGCTATATATAGATTGGAGTTTCCAAGGACACCTTCCTGGGGTTTATTAATTTGCCAGAGCAGTTCACAGAACTCAGAGAAACATTTTACTTCCTATATCACTGGTTTATTAAAAAACGACATAACTCAGGAACAGTCAGGTGTAAGAGATGGGGAAAGGACCAGGAGCTTCCATGCTCTTTCCACATGCTCCATTCTCCCCAAATCTCCACGTGTTCATCAACTTAGAAGCTCTCTGAACCCCATCCTTTTGGGTTTTTACGGAGGCTTCATCACATAGCCATGATTAGTTAAAGCAGTGGCCATTTGAAGTTAAACTCAACCTCTAACCCTTCCCCAGAGGCCAAGGGTCAGACTGAAAGTTCCAAACCACTAATCACATGGCTGGTTCTGCTGGCAATCAGCCCCCAACCTTAGGTGACCTAAGAGCTTCCCAAATGACCTCATTAACATATAAGCTACATCTTTATCACTTTCCTCACTTGGGAAATTCTGAGGGATTTAGGAGCTCTGTGCCAGGAACAGGGTACTAAGACCAAATATTGATATATATTTCTTATATATAAATCACAGTATCACAAATGTGGTGACATGGAAATTGTGAGAAGAGGTCAGATTTTAAATACATTTTGAATAAAATATTTGTTTATATAAAGAGTTAAAATTATTTTCCCCAATGAGTCACCCTGATAATTTCTCTTAGGGAGGCACCTGCCAATGTTGAGACTAAACCTTAATAACCTCTCTTGGCCTATTGGTTGAAATATAAAGCTCAGGTGATGACTGACTGCCAGGATTCCAGGCAAGATAGAAGGAATTCTGCATAACAAAATGAGAAGAATTAGGTCCTGGGACATGGGGCAGGTAGGGGTTTAAGAAAGAGACAGAGCAGGGGGAGCCAGATGACAGAATGCTGACTGCTACACCAGGGATTCCTCCCCACTATTTCTGAAATCTTCAGTCTTCCTAGAAAAGTCTTGAGGTGATTGAATTTCTTGTGGAGAGGCAGCTGTTTCAAAACTACGTTGACACAGAGATATAGCTAGGCAACATTAGGGACAAAACAGTGGGGAGGCCTCCTGCAGACCTGGGGTTATTAGAAATGTAAGGAACACTCAGTGAGCTGAGTTCATCAGTCACTTTGACAGACCACTCACCACCAAACCCCATACAAATCCCACAGAGTAATACAAACGTGCAGTTCTGTTGTTAATATCATAGAAAATTTACAAGGTTTCTAGTGGGTGTTTATAACTGAATGTTGTACAGTTCTAACCTTTATGACAGCAGTTTCAAACTGTGCTCACCACTCAATCTCTCTCTCTGCTTCTCCCCGCTCTCTCAGCAAGGGAAGGAACTCTGCAAACTAGTAGAAAAAGCTCACTATTGTCTTTTCTCTAAAATTGTTCTATATACTTGTAGGAAAAACCTGTGGCATGGAAAAGTACCTGGACTACCAGGTGAAGCATGTTCCACCAAATTTACTGGAGTGAGGGTATATGGTAGTCAAGAGACTTTCATACTAAAAATTCTAGAGAATGCTTATAAATGTCTAAACAATACATTTACAAACATAAAATTACTTCAGATTGTTTGTTTAATACTTCTCATTAAGATAGAAATTCAGGGGCTTCCCTGGTGGCACAGTGGTTGAGAGTCCGCCTGCCGATGCAGGGGACACGGGTTCATGCCCTGGTCCGGGACAATCCCACATGCCGCGGAACGGCTAGGTCCATGAGCCATGGCCACTGAGCCTGCGCGTCTGGAGCCTGTGCTCCACAACGGGAGAGGCCACAACCGTGAGAGGCCCGCGTACAGAAAAAAAAAAAAAAAAAAAAAGATAGAAATTCACAATGGGAAAAAAATGTTCAATTTAAGGGATAGACACCCAAGTATTTTATAACATGTACCTCTTTGTACTGCTCTAAAAGAAGTAGATAATGTGAGGGAAACTGAAGTTTATAGCAAACACATGTCTAAATGTATAAACTTTTAGCTTGATACTTGAGCAAAAACAATGTTATATCTAGTTAATTTTTACTTGTGATTTGCTATAATGACATATACATTAATTTAATCAACTGCAATATACAGTGTAGTATATCTCATATAATCTTATGTATCTACAAAGCTAACAAGAGATCCTGATGGTAAGGAAAAAAGATTACTTAAATTGTTTAATAACTGTTTCAGAAGTGCCTGATATTGGTTTATTTTTAAATGAAACATCATACTCTAAGGGAATTTTTAGTTTTATGACATTTTAAAAACAACAGGAGAATAGAGTATACATAAATTCCAGTCATGTTTATGTTGATTATCTCAATGAAATCCAATATCACAATCACATCACCAAATAATGAGATTCAGGAAAGTATTATTGTTCAAGCAGGTAGCTCAGTGGGATCAAAATAAATGTAAAAGAGTACAACCATTGTTTTCCAATAATAGCAAGAATGTAACAACCTTTGCTGAAGGACAGAATGATATCTTTATAAATACTTTTAATTTAAAGTAATAAAAGAGTTTTCCCTATTACCTTTAAAATGATATATCACATTTTGAAAGTCTCAGCAGAAGCTTGAACCAACTTCAAAAAGAGAAGTATCATTTATTAGCTTACACATAGGAGGAGCTTGGTGAGCAGTCTGAGACTGTTGCAGCAATTCTAAGTACTGTAACTTTTCTTCTTTTTATAGAAAGATGCCAATTTATTGCTTTATCACAAAAATCATATAAGTGGGTTCTATTTATATATACAATATAGCTACTGTCTGGGGTGAACAAAATCTAGTTTTATTACAATGTTATTTAAAGAAAAAAGCAGAATAAAAAGTTCATAGTAAAATCTTATCTACTATTAATGCCTTTTTTTCCCATATGTATACTACATGATATGAATGTGTCTATACAACATTTGAACTTTCTAAATCTTATATTCAATTTTTCCATTGATTTTGTTTTCTTACAACAATCAAAATGCAGAATTTATGAGGTAATATAATACCCCTTACTTTTTTTTTTTTTTTTTTTTTTTTTTTTTAAACATCTTTATTGGGGTATAATTGCTTTACAATGGTGTGTTAGTTTCTGCTTTACAACAAAGTGAATCAGCTATACATATACATATGTTCCCGTATGTCTTCCCTCTTGCGTCTCCCTCCCTCCCACTCTCCCCATCCCACCCTTCCAGGCTGTTCCAAAGCACCGAGCTAATATCCCTGTGCCTTGCGGCTGCTTCCCCCCAGCTATCTACCTTACTACGTTTGTTAGTGTGTATATGTCCATGACTCTCTCTCGCCCTGTCAAAACTCACCCTTCCCCCTCCCCATATCCTTAAGTCCGTTCTCCAGTAGGTCTGCGTCTTTATTCCTATCTTACCCCTAGGTTCTTCATGACATTTTTTTTCCCTTAAATTCCATATATATGTGTTAGCATACGGTATTTGTCTTTTTCTTTCTGACTTACTTCACTCTGTATGACAGATTCTAGGTCTATCCATCTCATTACAAATAGCTCAATTTCATTTCTTTTTAAGGCTGAGTAATATTCCATTGTGTATATGTGCCACATCTTTATCCATTCATCCGATGATGGGCGCTTAGGTTGTTTCCATGTCCTGGCTATTGTAAATAGAGCTGCAATGAACATTTTGGTAAATGACTCTCTTTGAATTTTGGTTTTCTCAGGGTATATGCCAAGTAGTGGGATTGCTGGGTCATATGGTAATTCTATTTGTAGTTTTTTAAGGAACCTCCATACTGTTCTCCACAGTGGCTGAACCAATTCACATTCCCACCAGCAGTGCAAGAGTGTCCCCTTTTCTCCACACCCTCTCCAGCATTTATTGTTTCTAGATTTTTTGATGATGGCCATTCTGACTGGTGTGAGATGATATCTCATTGTAGTTTTGATTTGCATTTCTCTAATGATTAATGATGTTGAGCATTCTTTCATGTGTTTGTTGGCATTCTGTATATCTTCTTTGGAGAAATGTCTATTTAGGTCTTCTGCCCATTTTTGGATGGGGTTGTTTGTTTTTTTGTTATTGAGCTGCATGAGCTGCTTGTAAATTTTGGAGATTAATCCTTTGTCAGTTGCTTCATTTGCAAATGTTTTCTCCCATTCTGAGGGTTGTCTTTTGGTCTTGGTTATCGTTTCCTTTGCTGTGCAAAAGCTTTGAAGTTTCATTAGGTCCCATTTGTTTATTTTTGTTTTTATTTCCATTACTCTAGGAGGTGGGTCAGAAAGGATCTTGCTGTGATTTATGTCATAGAGTGTTCTTCCTATGTTTTCTTCTAAGAGTTTGATAGTTTCTGGCCTTACATTTAGGTCTTTAATCCATTTTGAGCTTATTTTTGTGTATGGTGTTAGGGAGTGATCTAATCTCATACTTTTACATGTACCTGTCCAGTTTTCCCAGCACCATTTATTGAAGAGGCTGTCCTTTCTCCACTGTACATTCCTGCCTCCTTTATCAAAGATGAGGTGTCCATATGTGCGTGGGTTTATCTCCGGGCTTTCTATCCTGTTCCACTGATCTATCTTTCTGTTTTTGTGCCAGTACCATACTGTCTTGATTACTGTTGCTTTGTAATATAGTCTGAAGTCAGGGAGCCTTATTCCTCCAGCTCCTTTTTTCGTTCTAAAGATTGCTTTGGCTATTCGGGGTCTTTTGTGTTTCCATACAAATTGCAAAATGTTTTGTTCTAGTTCTGTGAAAAATGCCAGTGGTAGTTTGATAGGGATTGCATTGAATCTGTAGATTGCTTTGGGTAGTAGAGTCATTTTCACAATGTTGATTCTTCCCATCCAAGAACATGGTATATCTCTACATCTATTTGTATCATCTTTAATTTCTTTCATCAGTGTCTTATAATTTTCTGCATACAGGTCTTTCGTATCCTTAGGTAGGTTTATTCCTAGATATTTTATTCTTTTTGTTGCAATGGTAAATGGGAGTGTTTTCTTGATTTCACTTTCAGATTTTTCATCATTAGTATATAGGAATGCCAGAGATTTCTGTGCATTAATTTTGTATCCTGCTACTTTACCAAATTCATTGATTAGTTCTAGTAGTTTTCTGGTAGCATCTTTAGGATTCTCTATGTATAGTATCATGTCATCTGCAAACAGTGACAGCTTTACTTCTTCTTTTCCGATTTGGATTCCTTTTATTTCCTTTTCTTCTCTGATTGCTGTGGCTAAAACTTCCAAAACTATGTTGAATAAGAGTGGTGAGAGTGGGCAACCTTGTCTTGTTCCTGATCTTAGTGGAAATGCTTTCAGTTTTTCACCATTGAGGATGATGTTTGCTGTGGGCTTGTCATATATGGCTTTTATTATGTTTAGGAAAGTTCCCTCTATGCCTACTTTCTGGAGGGTTTTTATCATAAATGGGTGTTGAATTTTGTCGAAAGCTTTCTCTGCATCTATTGAGATGATCATATGGTTTTTCTCCTTCAATTTGTTAATATGGTTTATCACATTGATAGATTTGCGTATATTGAAGAATCCTTGCATTCCTGGAATAAACCCCACTTGATCATGGTGTATGATCCTTTTAATGTGCTGTTGGATTCTGTTTGCTAGTATTTTGTTGAGGATTTTTGCATCTATGTTCATCAGTGATATTGGCCTGTAGTTTTCTTTCTTTGTGACATCCTTGTCTGGTTTTGGTATCAAGGTGATGGTGGCTTCGTAGAAGGAATTTGGGAGTGTTCCTCCCTCTGCTATATTTTGGAAGAGTTTGAGAAGGATAGGTGTTAGCTCTTCTCTAAACGTTTGATAGAATTCACCTGTGAAGCCATCTGGTCCTGGGCTTTTGTTTGTTGGAAGGTTTTTAATCACAGTTTCAATTTCAGTGCTTGTGATTGGTCTGTTCATATTTTCTATTTCTTCCTGATTCAGTCTTGGCAGGTTGTGCATTTCTAAGAATTTGTCCATTTCTTCCAGATTGTCCATTTTATTGGCATAGAGTTGCTTGTAGTAATCGCTCATGATTTTTTTTATTTCTGCAGTGTCAGTTGTTACTTCTCCTTTTTCATTTCTAATTCTATTGATTTGAGTCTTCTCCCTTTTTTTCTTGATGAGTCTGGCTAGTGGTTTATCTATTTTGTTTATCTTCTCAAAGAACCAGCTTTTAGTTTTATTGATCTTTGCTATTGTTTCCTTCATTTCTTTTTCATTTATTTCTGATCTGATTTTTATGATTTCTTTCCTTCTGCTAGCTTTGGGGTTTTTTTGTTCTTCTTTCTCTAATTGCTTGAGGTGCAAGGTTAGGTTGTTTATTCGAGATGTTTCCTGCTTCTTAAGGTGGGCTTGTATTGCTATAAACTTCCCCCTTAGGACTGCTTTTGCTGCATCCCATAGGTTTTGGGTCGTTGTGTCTCCATTGTCATTTGTTTCTAGGTATTTTTTTATTTCCTCTTTGATTTCTTCAGTGATCACTTCATTATTAAGTAGTGTATTGTTTAGCCTCCATGTGTTTGTATTTTTTACAGATCTTTTCCTGTAATTGATATCTAGTCTCATGGCGTTGTGGTCGGAAAAGATACTTGATACAATTTCAGTTTTCTTAAATTTACCAAGGCTTGATTTGTGACCCAAGATATGATCTATCCTGGAGAATGTTCCATGAGCACTTGAGAAAAATGTGTATTCTGTTGTTTTTGGATGGAGTGTCCTATAAATATCAATTAAGTCCATCTTGTTTAATGTATCATTTAAAGCTTGTGTTTCCTTATTTATTTTCATTTTGGATGATCTGTCCATGGGTGAAAGTGGGGTGTTAAAGTCCCCTACTATGAATGTGTTACTGTTTATCTCCCCTTTTATGGTTGTTAGTATTTGCCTTATGTATTGATGTGCTCCTATGTTGGGTGCATAAATATTTACAATTGTTATATCTTCTTCTTGGATCGATCCCTTGATCATTATGTAGTGTCCTTCTTTGTCCCTTTTAATAGTCCTTATTTTAAAGTCTATTTTGTCTGATATGAGAATTGCTACTCCAGCTTTCTTTTGGTTTCCATTTGCATGGAATATCTTTTTCCATCCCCTTACTTTCAGTCTGTATGTGACTCTAGTTCTGAAGTGGGTCTCTTGTAGACAGCATATATAAGGGTCTTGTTTTTGTATCCATTCAGCCAATCTGTGTCTTTCGGTGGGAGCATTTAGTCCATTTACATTTAAGGTAATTATCGATATGTATGTTCCTATTTCCATTTTATATATTGTTTTGGGTTCGCTACTATAGGTCATTTCCTTCTCTTGTGTTTCGTGTCTAGAGAAGTTCCTTTAGCATTTGTTGTAAAGCTGGTTTGGTGGTGCTGAACTCTCTCAGCTTTTGCTTGTCTGTAAAGGTTTTATTTTCTCCATCAAATGTGAATGAGATCCTTGCTGGGTAGAGTAGTCTTGGTTTCAGGCTATTCTCCTTCATCACTTTCAGTATGTCCTGCCACTCCCTTCTGGCTTGTAGGGTTTCTGCTGAGAGATCAGCTGTTAACCTTATGGGGATTCCCTTGTGTGTTATTTGTTGTTTTTCCCTTGCTGCTTTTAATATGCTTTCTTTGTATTTAATTTTTGACAGTTTGATTAATATGTGTCTTGGCGTGTTTCTCCTTGTATTTATCCTGTATGGGACCCTCTGTGCTTCCTGGACTTGATTAACTATTTCCTTTCCCATATTAGGGAAGTTTTCAACTATAATCTCTTCAAATATTTTCTCAGTCCCTTTCTTTCTTTCTTCTTCTTCTGGAACCCCTATAATTCGAATGTTGGTGCGTTTCATGTTGTCCCAGAGGTCTCTGAGACTGTCCTCAGTTCTTTTCATTCTTTTTTCTTTATTCTGCTCTGCAGTAGTTATTTCCACTACTTTATCTTCCAGGTCACTTATCCGTTCTTCTGCCTCAGTTATTCTGCTATTGATCCTATCTAGAGTGATTTTAATTTCATTTATTGCATTGTTCATCGTTGCTTGTTTCATCTTTAGTTCTTGTAGGTCCTTGTTAACTGTTTCTTGCATTTTGTCCATTCTACTTCCAAGATTTTGGATCATCCTTACTATCATTATTCTGAATTCTTTTTCAGGTAGATTGCCTATTTCCTCTTCATTTGTTAGGTCTGGTGGGTTTTTATCTTGCTCCTTCATCTGCTGTGTGTTTTTCTGTCTTCTCATTTTGCTTACTGTGTTTGGGGTCTCCTTTTTGCAGGCTGCAGGTTCGTAGTTCCCGTTGTTTTTGATGTCTGTCTCCAGTGGCTAAGGTTGTTTCAGTGGGTTGTGTAGGCTTCCTGGTGGAGGGGACTAGTGCCTGTGTTGTGCTGGATGAGGCTGGATCTTGTCTCTCTAGTGGGCAGGTTCACGTCTGGTGGTGTGTTTTGGGGTGTCTGTGGCCTTATTATGATTTTAGGCAGCCTCTCTGCTAATGGGTGGGGTTGTGTTCCTGTTTTGCTAGTTGTTTGGCATAGGTTGTCCAGCACTGTGGCTTGCTGGTCGTTGAGTGAAGCTGGGTGCTGGTGTTAAGATGGAGGTCTCTGGGATATTTCCACCGTTTAATATTATGTGGAGCTGGGAGGTCTCTTGTTGACCAGTGTCCTGAAGTTGGCTCTCCTACCTCAGAGGCAGAGCCCTGACTCCTGGCTGGAGCACCAAGAGCCTTTCATCCACACAGCTCAGAATAAAAGGGAGAAAAAGTAGGGAGAATTAGTAGAAGTATGAGTAAAGAAAGAGGGAAAGGAGGAAAGGAAGGAAGGAAGAAAGAAGCAAAGAAGGAAAGAAAGGAGGGACGGAGGGAGGGAGGAAGGAAGGAAGGAGGGAAAGAAGGAAAAAAAAGACAGAAAGAAAGATGATACAGTAAAAATAAAATAAAGTATAATATAGTTATTGAATTAAAAAATATTTAGAAAAAAAAAAGGGATGGATAGAACCTTAGGACAAATGTTGGAAGCAAAGCTATACAGAGAAAATCTTACACAGAAGCATACACATACACCTTCACAAAAAGAGGTAAAGGGGGAAAAATCATAAATCCTGCTCCCTGAGACCACCTCCTCAATTTGGGGTGATTCGTTGTCTAAAGGAGGGAGGGAAGGAAGGAAAGAAAGAAAGAACGAAGGTAAAGTATAATAAAGTTATTACAATTAAACTTAATTATTAAGAAAAGGAATTTTTAAAAAAAAGTCATGGACGGATAGAGCCCTAGGACAAATGGTGGAAGCTAGAGTATACAGACTAGATGTCACACAGAAGCATACACGTACACATTCACCAAAAGAGGAAAAGGGAAAAAAATCATAGATCTCGCTCCTAAATTCCACCTCTTCAATTTGGGATCATTCCTTGTCTATTCAGGTATTCCACAGATGCAGGGTATATCAAGTTGATTGTGGAGCTTTAATCTGCTGCTTCTGTGGCTGCTGGGAGAGATTTCCCTTTCTCTTCTTTGTTTTCACAGCTCACAGGAGCTCAGCTTTGGATTTGGCCCTGCCTCTGCGTGTAGGTCGCTGGAGGGCGTCTGTTTTTTCGCTCAGACAGGACGGGGTTAAAGGAGCCGCTGATTCGGGGCCTCCGGCTCACTCAGGCCGGGGGTTGGGGGATGGCGGAAGGAGGGGCACTGCGTGCGGGGCCGGCCTGCGGCGGCAGAGGCCGGTGTGACGTTGCACCAGCCTGAGGCCCGCCGTGCGTTGTCCCGGGGAAGTTGTCCCTGGATCCCGGGAACCTGGCAGTGGCGGGCTGCACAGGCTCCGCGGAAGAGGGGTGTGGAGAGTGACCTGTGCTCGCACACAGGCCCCTTGGTGGCGGCAGCAGCAGCCTTAGCGTCTCCCGCCCGTCTCTGGGCTCCGCGGTTTTAGCCGCGGCTCGCGCCCGTCTCTGGGGTTTGCGCTTTCAGCCGCGGCTCGCGCCCGTCTCGGGGGCTCGCGCCTTCAGCCGCGGCTCGCGCCCGTCTCTGGGGTTCGCGCTTTTAGCCGCGGCTCGCGCCCGTCTCTGGAGTTCCTTTAAGCAGCGCTCTTAAACCCCTCTCCTCGCGCACCAGGAAACAAAGAGGGAAGAAAAAGTCTCTTGCCTCTTCGGCCGGTGCAGGCTTTTCCCCGAACTCCCTCCCGGCTAGTCGTGGTGCACTAACCCCTTCAGGCTATGTTCAAGCCGCCAACCCCAGTCCTCTCCCTGAGCTCCGTCCAAAACCAAAACCCGAGCCTCGGCTCGCAGCCCCGCCCGCCCCGGTGGGTGAGCAGCAAGCCTCTCGGGTTGGTGAGTGCTGGTCGGCACCGATCGTCTGTGCAGGAATCTCCCCGCTTTGCCCTCCGCACCCGTCGCTGTGCACTACTCCGCAGTCCCGAAACTCCCCCCTCTGCCTCCCGCAGTCTCCGCCCGCGGAGGGGCTTCCTAGTGTTTGGAAACTTTTCCTCCTTCACAGCTCCCTCCCACTGGTGCAGGTGCCGTCCTTATTCTTTTGTCTCTGTTTTTTCTTTTGCCCTACCCAGTTACGTGGGGAGTTTCTTGCCTTTTGGGAGGTCTGAGGTCTTCTGCCAGCCTTCAGTAGGAGTTCTGTAGGAGTTGTTCCACGTGTGGATGTATTTCTGGTGTATCCGTGGGGAGGAAGGCGATCTCCGCGTCTTACTCTTCCGCCATCTTCAAGGTCCCCCCAATACCCCTTACTTGAATACATTTGGAGAATTATCAATATATTTTGTAGTGGTACAGACTAGTTTTACTTTATGGCAATTATAGTCTTATACTTGTTTCTAGTTTCCTTTATGCTCAGTGGCCTTAAATATGTAATTTTATTTTACTAAATGTTAAAGCATAACTAACAAAGCATTAAAAAAGATTTTTAAGTCCATTGAACAAAGCAATGGAAAAAGGTAAATACTGTAGAAAATTTTCATATTTAGAGTTTTTCCCCCTGATAATTTAATTTATAGTTCATAATACATACCTGTAATACATTTACACCAGTACATTTTTTAATCTTCTGGGTTTGTCAGTCATGAGTATTTTATACTTATTTTTTTGTATTAAGTAACACCACTAATCTAGAGAACATTAATACAAGCTAATTATGGAAACATGGAATTTCTAAAGGGAAGTTAGAACAAAGAGAAAGGAATAAGGCAAAAGGAAACTGAGTGAAGGGAAGGTTAGTTTGAACAAGATTATGATAACAGGTAAGAGAAGGATAAAAGGACAACAGTTTTAATAATTGGGTATAAATATCACATCCACTTATAAAGCCATCTTCTGATTCTCTCCAAAAATCATAAGGCTTTTGTGCGTATTAATATACGGATATAGTTTTTTTTTCAGTAAATTTCTTTGTAAAACAATTGAATACAAGAATCGTATTAACCTGAAGTGTAGGCTATAGTGGTTCATTTCATTGCAATCCACATTCTACAAACTGCATTTTACTATTACAAAATAGTAAAGAGGAAGGACAGGCAGATGGCAAGAAGGAATTTAAAATGTCCAACTTACTGAATGAAATTTTATATTGGAGATAAGAAAAAGTGATGCATTTTAGATTTATTTTATAAAGGAGTGAAGTTTAAGGTCAAGGATAAGGTAAGATTAATTATTGAGACCGAAGGATAATGACTTTAGTGATAGAAAATGAAAGAAGATACTTTAACACCTTACTGAGTTATTGCATGCCTGAGTTATTCCAGGGCAATATTCTGAAGTGAAGATTGAAAAGATAAAAATAAGAAAGAAGAAAGACAAATTTGGGAATCAGCTGAAGACAAGTAAGTTACAAAAGGTAATTAGAATCTTAAAAGAAATGACTGCAAAGAATGTGGTACTCTAAAATATTCTAGGGAAGATTAATGGATAAAAACTTTGAAATGGAATAGAATACTCAGGGGTGAAGATATAAAATTGGGAGATGAAGCATCTGGAATTCAAGAGATAGGTTAGCCAACTGGAAGATGGATGTCTATTTTCTCCTGAAAAAACAATGCTTTAACTTGGCTTCAACTGAAGAGCAATAATGGACAAATGAATAGCTAAACTGTCAAACTGTATTGGTCTATTCTTTTAGTTATTGAATCTCAATATGCATTCACTTCAATATTAAAAAGAAAAAACTTCAAAGAAAAAATTTATTTTGTGATTGGAAATCAGAAAAGGCCCTGAAGTATACAGTCCTCTATTAGATGCTGTAGATATAGTATTTCTTATCTAGTAGTTTATCAGTTCATAAAATGTGTCCAAGTTTGAAAAATAAAAATATTTTTAAAAAAGACTTGAATGCAGTACTATGCATACTTCTAAAAACTACAGGCTTTGCAGTGTTCACTGCTTGCTGATCATAACAGTCTCACAGCTGCTTCCAGTGGTGATGGTTCCCAGACACCTAACCATGGGTTCACAATATGTTCATCCTCCTCTCTATAAATGTGCAATCGTCATGACACTCTTGTCAGTGTGATATAATGTATTTTCTGCTGTTGTAATGTATCATGCTGCTGGGATGACAGAGAAGAAGAAATGTGGCATGTAAAGGGATTTCTGAATAGTGAATTTACAAAAAATAGGCAATGGTTTATTCTTTTTTTTGAGGGGGTAGAAAAATCTATCTATTTATTAAAAATTTTTATTGGAGTATAGTTGATTTAAAATGTTGTATTAGTTTCAGGTATACAGCAAAGTGAATTAGTTATACATATACATATATCTACTCTTTTGTAGATTCTTTTCCCATATAGGCCATTACAGATTATTTGAGTAGAGTTTGCTGTAATATACATTAGGTCCTTTTTAGTTATTATATATATAGTAGTATGTATATGTCGATCCCAGTCTCCCAATTTATCCCTCCCCTCCCTTACCCTCTGGTAATCATAAGTTTGTTTTCTACATCTGTAACTATGTTTCTGTTTTGTAAAGTTCATTTGTACCTTTATTTTTAGATTCCACATATAAATGATATCATATAATATTTGTCTTTCTGTCTGACTTACCTCACTCAGTATGACAATCTCTAGGCCCATCCATGTTGCTGCAAATGGCATTATTCCATTCCTTTTTATGGCTGAGTAATATTCCATTGTATATATGCACCACATATTCTTTACCTATTCCTCTGTTGATGGACATTTAGGTTGCTTCCATGTCCTGGCTATTGTAAATAGTGATGCAATGAACACTGGGGTACATTTAACTTCTCGAATTATGGTTTTCTCTGGGTATATGCCCAGGAGTGGGATTGCTGGATCATATGGTAACTCTATTTTTAGTTTTTAAAAGAGCCTCCATACTGTTCTCCATAGTGGCTGTACCAGTTTACATTCCCACCAACAGTGTAGGAGAGTTCCCTTTTCTCCACACCCTCTCCAGCATTTATTGTTTGTAGATTTTTTGATAATGGCCATGCTGACAGGTGTGAGGTGATGCTTCATTGTAGTTTTGATTTGCATTTCTCTGATAATTAGTGATGTTGAGCATCTTTTCATGTGCTTTTTGCCCACCTGTATGTCTTCTTTGGAGAATGTCTACTTAGATCTTCCATCAATTTTTTGATTGGGTTGTTTGTTTTTGTGATATTGAACTGCATAAGCTGTTTGTATATTTTGGAGGTTAATCCTTTGTCAGTTGCTTCATTTGCAAATATTTTCTCCCATTTTGAGGGTTGTCTTTTCATTTTGTTTATGGTTTCCTTTGCCGTGCAAGAGCTTTTAAGTTTCGTTAGGTCCCGTTTGTTTATTTTTGTTTTTATCTTCATAACTCTAGGAGGTGGATCAAAAAAGATCTTGCTGTGATTTGCATCAAAGAGTGTTCTGCCTATGTTTTCCTCTAAGAGTTTTATAGTATCAGACCTTAAGTTTAGGTCTTTAATCTATTTAGAGTTTATTTTTGTGCTTTTTATAGCAGGTAACATGTTACAGTTACCTAGGAGTGTCAAAAGGAAACAATAATGTAACTCTTAGTTCTCTGTTGCATGTACATTGCCAACAGTATTTCTCTCTATAATCGTTCTCACATATTCTATATCCACTGAATAGTACTTAATTCTGTAATACTGAATGCATTAAAAAAATCAAAACATTTAAGAAAACTAAAATTCAAGGGAATAAGATTTGTATCTATTTTACAATCATCTGCTGTTTACCCAGAGTTAACATTAGTATCATTAGTAATGAACTGTTAAAGTTGAAAGGGACTTGGGAGACCATTTACTCCAGTGAACTTATTTTTAAATGAAATTATGTTTAAAAGTATTGAGAGCACTTACTCTATCCATTTACTCTTTGTGTGTGTGTGTGTGTGTGTGTGTGTGTGTGTGTGTGTGTGTGTAGAGAATGTTCTACTTTATTTGCATTAAAGATAAAATGAAAATTTCTGACCATGTGCAACTTAGGAATTAGATTTACTGATAACAAATAATTTGAAAGGAATACATGTACATAGATTTACATCAGGTACTACTGTCTGACTTTTGGAAGTAGACTTGAATATCTTTACCATGAAAGATGCTAGTCTGAGTCATCTTACTTACACTTCATCCCATTTTTTTCAAATTATGGTCTCTCCATTTACTCTTTACAGAAAAAATACTTAGATTTTTATTATCTTACTACTAAAATTATTGCTTCTTTCTTGAATCTATGCATGTATTTGTCTGAGCTTATTTTACTCTTTAATCTATCCATCAATTTGTTTATGCCTCTAGGCTGTCAGCAAACATTTAATGAACTTCTACCGTATACCAGACTCTGTGCTTTATGATGTGTATTTAATTTTAGTGACAATATTAAAAAGATAATTTTAATAGACTCTATTTTAGAGCAGTTTTTTGTTCACAGCATAATTGAATAAAAAAGTACAGAGAACTCCCATGTAGCTCTTGACCCCCACATGCAGTCTCTCCCATTATCAACATCCTCCACCAGAGTGGTACATTTGCTACAATTGATGAACCTACATTGACACATCATGACCCAGAGTCCATAGTTCACATAATTCACTCTTGATATTGCACATTCTTCGGGTTTGGACAAATTTATAATGATACATATCCACTGAAAAATACTTTTTGAGATAATTTTTAAAATATTATTTATTTCCCATCCCTCTAGTACTCTCACAACACTACCACTACATCAGTGATCCTGGGAACAGCCATAGAATTCTATAAGTGCTGATTTTGGGAGGTGACTGATATTGTTAAGAACCAAGTGTCAAAGAGCCTCTTGAAAATCGTAGCAGCATCAATAACCTGGAAAGCCAAAGTGCTTTGGATTTGCAAAGGCCAGACTCTGTGAGACAAGTCCAAAAGCATTTTTTGATGATCAAACCAAAACCTGAACATTAAGTTTAACCCCAGAAATATAGAGCTGGAAAGAATGAAGAGATACATAAGGAGAGTTACCTGATTGGTTGGGTGAAAATCCTACAACTGGAAAGCTTTGAAGAACTGGAATGACTGAGAGTGTCATAGGCTTCATTTTTCATTACCAGAGCCACATGTTAGTATGCCTTGATTTTTAATCACCATCAGGTAGAAAGTTAGGAGATACGTAAGAAGGAAAATCCTGAATTGAATGGAACGGTTACTCAACAGACACAGCAATTTAAGCAAGAAGTGATTAAATATGTTATGAATATCATAAATGGAATTTAAACAGATTATTATAAACAATAAATAAACTTACATTTTTTCACAATAGTTAGCACATAAAATTAACAGTTGCTAACGATAAAATAGAAATAACTTTCTGGATGGAAATACATCTAAGAAATAGGAACCAAAAAGTTTGAATCCCTGATTAGTTTTTCTTTTTCTCTGCATAGTCTCACAGTAATAGTTTTTACTTCATCATACTTAATTTTTGACTCTCCTTTTATTGTCACTAGTCTTGTCAATGTCACCAGATATTCTTACCTTCTGATCTCTCACTCATGGGACCTAGCATCAAGTAGCAGGATTCTAATTCTAATTTTCTTAGAGAGACAATCTGATTGGCTTATCTTGATTCAGGTTTCTACCCTATCAGTTCTGGTTGGGTGATTGGATGTGGATTGATAAAAGACAAGTGTATGTATTCGTTTATTTAAATATGGAGACTAGGACCAGTTTTGTTGGGTGATGGACAATTCTCAAAGAGGATGTCAGTTGAATGAGAGCTCATTGCAATTTTGCAATAATATTCCCTTCATGGAATTTAAAAGTTTAAAACATGGAACACATATACCAAAGAAAACACAAATATCATATGCATTTTAATTCATATATGTAGCAGAAATATGTTTTCTTTCTTTCTCAGAAGGAAGAAACTTTTCTGAGCCCTACCTAATGCCCAAAAGAAACATTATGAATTTAGTTTCTCTTGACAAATGAGAATTTTTTTTACATTAATAGTGGGATTTAGCTTTTACACAACTGACTTTATTATTTAAACATTCAGTTATTCTAAATCACCAGCTAATTCAGACAAAAGTAGAGTTGGTTCAATTATTTGCATCACAAATGATAAAAAATATTAGTTTGGGTTTAAAATGCAAACGAATCTGAGATTCCATGAGCTAATATAGATGTTATGATTGTTATATGTGCAATAAACATGCAGTGTGCAACATGGAATAAAGATCTATATACAGAAATACAGATATTTTAAGTTTTAGCTTGAAGAGACTTTATTATTATGTAATTTATTTAGATAATAAATATGTAGATATATTTGAAATGATGTGATATTTAAAGTAACTACATTTCAAGTTTATATGGCTAATGGCTTTACAATGAGGGAAGCTAATAGAGCTTTGGAGATTATATGCTTTAACACATGAGTAAAGTTATTAGGAAATGATGATGATAAGGATGAAGCACATATTTCTGTTCTTTTCTAACTTACTGATTAGTTTGATTTTTTAAAATCTAGAACTGCAAATGTTTTTTTTAATGCTCTTTTCAAACTTCTGTGAAGATCTCATCTATTAGTCTGCATATAATATTAAAAAAATTTTAAGAAGAGCCATATCTATATAAAGATAATTCTGAAGGTACATTGAGAAAGCGTGTGGTTAGGACTAGGAGTCTCATTTGTGTATTTTTGTCCAATATCTGCAAGACTATCTTGCAAAATCTTCAAGAAAGAGGTAATTACCTACATATCTCCACAATAAAGACAGCATTCAGTAGAATAAGTGATAGTAACCAGGGACGTAAATGGGTTGTCAAACTCTGTCACCTTATCACTGAGGATTTCCTACATAAAAATGACAGGAAGGATATGTGATGGCCTTATACTTAAATGATAGTGGAGCAAAAAATAGAAAAGGATAATCATCTCTATACAGCAAATCTGATTCATTCCTCCGTGTGAGAAGGTGAGCTGTCTTACAAGTGTTCAAGGTATTGTTACAGACTCAGAATAGTAAAGATGGCACATTTGTATGTTGTATTGGTGGAGCATGATAATTATTTTTCCAGGAGAATATTAATGCTGCTCCTCTTCAAAAGGAAGCTTCAGAGCAGGAAGCAAGATTGTGGTAGCTACCCACATGCTATGAGTTGAGGGATGCCAATCTTTCAGTTCAACAAAACAAGTGGTTTTTGCCTTAACTTTATATCAGAAGATTAGTTCCTCTGGACAAAGCCATTGCAAATCCAGGAAAATGAACAGGCAAACACCCTGCTACAGGATTAAATGCTGCCACTAAAGGATAGCAAATAATCTATTGTTATCTTTTTCAATTTAGCAGTAGATTAATTTATTACAATGTTTGCCCAAAGGGAGATAAACACAAAATAAACAGATATGAATAGAGGAATATTAGAATACGTCCCGCATATGGGGTCATATTAGTAAGAAGAGCAGTGATGTGTGGACAGAATATTTTCATGGATAAATGAATATATGTGGCTGTCCCACCTAAATTCTTTGGGCGCATGAAGTCTGTTTTGTCTTTAGAAAATCATAAACATTATTAATAAGATTAAAAAAAAATAAAAATGTGAGAGTATCCCTACAGAAAAACTTAGTTTTGCCAGAGTTTTTCCAAGGTCCAGTAGTAGAGTTGTGAAGATCATGCCTTAAATGCAGTCCATCTGTATATAGACAAGAAGTATTCATCTTTTCTAAGGCCAGGAATTTACTCATTTTCAGCTATTCCTTCCAAGGTACTGACATATAACGGGCATTATGAAAACAAAGTTAAAGATAAATAGTGGGTAAAAATCAAAAGTACTAAGTATAAATTATTATAACAAAATTGTATTTGTTTTATACTTGCTATTTTATGAATCATGTTAGGCAGGTCGTTCCTTCTAGCTTAATTGGAAAATAAACATTGATTCAAGTAAAAGTCATCAGGAAAGAAGCAAATTTATACAAATTTCATGACTCAGCTTTTCACAACTTCCCACTGTGAAATTTAACAAGTGTCAGAAAAATTCAATAACTTATAATACCCCAAACTCAACTATTATCCTAGAAATCCAATGTAGCTGATAAAGATACACATTTTAACCCTTTTTTAAAAACAATTGGAGTATAATTGCTTTACAATGTTGTGTTAGTTTCTGCTGTACAATGAAGTGCATCAGATATATGTATACCTGTATTTCCTCCCTCTTGAACCTCCCTCCCACCTGCCCCATCCCACCCATCTAGGTCATCACAGAACACCAAGTTGAGCTTCCTGTGCTTTATAGCATGTTCCTGCTAGCTATTTTTTTTTCATAAATGTATTTATTTATTTTATCTTTGGCTACGTTGGGTCTTCATTGCTGCACATGGGCTTTCTCTAGTTGAGGTGAGTGGGGGCTACTCTTCATTGTGGTGCGTGGGCTTCTCACTGCAGTGGCTTCTCTTGTAGTGGAGTATGGACTCTGCACACGTGGGCTTCAGTAGTTGTGAACTGGCTTATTGGCTCCGCGGCATGTGGGATCTTCCCAGCCCAGGTATTGAACCTGTGTCGCCTGCATTGGCAGGCGGACTCTTAACCATTGTGCCACCAGGGAGGTTCTTTATGCCACACTTTAACTCTTGATGGAGAGCAAGAGTTACAGCTGGAAGGATATTCTAAGGGAACAATGTAATCTTATCCATGATAAAAAGAAGTCCAAAGCAAAGTCTTTATCAATAGAAAAATGGAAAACTTCTTTTTAAGGTGACTAAGACCATTTTGACCCTCAGTGCCTTCCATTTCTACATTCAGTTAGCATAAATACCACATGCCCTTTGGCAGACAGGATCATGAAACATCCAGAGTTGCAAAGTTTGGATTAGGAAGTGGCTGGGTCACGAAAAGCCACAGAAGTGATACATTGTGTGGTTGACATATTTCATCCATGATTTTTCAATAAGGAATTGGCTAAAGACTACATAAGAATCTAATCTATTCACCACATTTTCTAAAAAAAAAAAAAAAAAAAAAAAAAAGGCTGAAATACCAAGAATTTTTTCTTCCATTCAGAAGTAAGAATATATTTTTGCTAGATGCCAGAAATTTGGCTAGAGCCTACATCCATTTATCTAGCTCAATTTAAATATCAGAAAATATACCTTTTTATTCTGGTAAAATATACATAACATAAAATGTACCATTTTAACTATTTTTAAGTGTAGTCTAGTGGCATTAAGGACATTCACATTTTTCTTTTTTTTTCTTTTTTTTTGTGGTACACGGGCCTCTCACTGTTGTGGCCTCTCCTGTTGCAGAGCACAGGCTCCAGACGCACAGGCTCAGCAGCCATGGCTCATGGGCCCAGCCGCTCCACAGCATGTGGGATCTTCCCACACTGGGGCACTAACCCGTGTCCCCTGCATTGGCAGGCGGACTCTCAACCACTGCACCACCAGGGAAGCCCAACATTCACATTTTTGTACAACTATCACTACCATCCATCTCCAGAACTTTTTCATCTTTCCATGCTGAAACTCTGTATCCATTAAATAACAACTGCCATTCTCCCCTCCTCCCTAGCCCCTGGCCACCTCTATGAATTTGACTACTCTAGGCACTTCATATATGTGTAATCACTTAGCATAATGTCTTCAAGGTTCATATATGTTGTAGCATAATTGTAATTTCCTTCCTTTTTAAGGCTGAATAATATCTCACTGTTTGCATATAGCACATTTTGCTCATCTGTTCATCCATGGATGGAGACATCCATGCTTCTTCCTTTTTAGGCTGAATAATATCTCATTGTATGTATATAGCACATTTTGCTTATCTGTTCATCCACAGATGGAGACATCTATGCTTCGACCTTTTGGCTATTGTGAATAATGCTGCTAGGAACATGAATATACAAGTATCTCTTTGAGTCTCTGCTTTTAATATTTTTTGGTATATATCCAAAAAATATAGTTGCTGGATCATATGATAATTCTATGTTTAATTATTTTAGGAACTGCCATACCATTTTCCACAGCAGCTATACCATTTTTACCTTCTCAGCTGCAATGCACAAGGGTTCCAATTTCTTTACATCTTCATCAACACTTGTTATTTTCTGTTTTGTTTGTTTGCTTTTTTTTCTGTGCATATCTACCCTAATGGGTGTAAAGTGATATATCATTGTGGTTTTTATTTATATTTTTCTAATGACAAGTTATGTTGAGCATCTTCCCACATGCTCATTGGCCATTGTATATCTTCTTTGGAGAAATGCCTATTCAAGTCTTTTGTCCATTTTTAATCAGGTTGTTTATTTTTTTGCTGTTGGGTTGAATTGTTAGTATTTTGTATGTTTTATGATAGAAGCTACAATATGCATCCTTGCCTTACTGGAGGCTACATTAAATTGATACTTTGACCACTTCCTGGTTAATGTAATGACCTTATGACATCGATAAATGTTATTGATTTATGATGTTAATAAAAATAATTACAGATGATCATGACCACTATTAAAATTAAAAACTGGATGTGCAGAAGCAGGAGAAGAAGAAGGAAGAGAAAGAGAAGGAAGGGAAAGGGAAGGGTGAGGGAGGAAGAGAACAGGAAGACAAGAGTCAAATAAAAATATGTATGCAGCAAGAAAAGATAAAATTACAGAATGAAAGCAAAACATTTTGGTGATTTTCATAAATGCAAATAAAAACTTCTGCAGTTTTCTGACTGGTAGGAAAAAAACATTCATATGCCACCATTACGTACTTATATAGATTCTAATTTAAAAATGATATAATAAAACATTGTCATTTGAGAAGTAGGTTGGCCCCCTAGGATAGGAACAAATGTAACATAATCCAGGGAATTTTCCTTGGTCTCAGTCTCTAAGTGAAGCCAAGGACATGCAGTTGTCACACATCTGGAAATATCAATTGTTGCCATACCTCTTGGTACTTAAATTATGATTCTAGAAGAAGTTATATTAAACATCTAAGTACATCCCTTTAAAGGATTGTTTATAAATATTGTCCTGTCCTGTTTCCTGAAAGAAATTTAGACACAATACGGCCACCTTATCTTCACCTCCATGGCTAGTTGATCATGAAAAAATATCTGTGCTTTCAGTTTTCCAAAATCCTGAAAGCGCATTTCTTCACATCCTCCTATTCAATGACAAAGAGAATCAAAACAAAATAGAGAAAAATATGATAGATCTAAATCAAAGGGGCACAGATTTTAAAAGTCAAAAGTGAAACAAATGTATGCAGACATAAAGTAATAGATGAAAGAGTAACACTAGAGGAATTTAAAACAAAAATTCTTGCATGTTACAAAAATATTTTTATTTATTGAAAAAGATGTATTTAATAAAGAAAATATGAATTATAAACTCTTAATACTGAATAACATTATCAGGCTAATGAAAAATAATGGTAAGGAATAAAAGAAGAAATTTAGAGTGATCACATAGAAAAATTTAATTTTAATATAAATTTGAATCTTGGGCAAAAAGTAAGCAAAAGTAAAGATATAGCATACTGAATTATATAATATCAAAACTAACAAAGAATTGTTACAGGGATCAGTGTAATATTTAGAAACATAATGTACACAATAAAGTGAAAAATTGCCAGTTATAATCTCAACTAGAATTGCATGAATACATTTCTCACAACAGTTTGACAATTTGAGAAATGAATAATAAATGTTCAAACAAAATAAATGAATACTTTGAGAAATATAGAAAGATATTTTGGGTAATAAATTGTAATATAAAGTTAATGAGGAGAAATAGTTGAAAATAATCAAATTTAAAGACATCAAGGCACTTGTTCTTCTATATAGTAAATATAAGATATAACTAGTATAATTTAAAAAATAAGCATCTCTAAGAAAAGGATAAGTTACACAGACAAAAATCTCCAGAAATGGGCATTACAAGGAACTTATATATGTGATCAAGTTTAGAATTAAATCTCTCACAAAGAAAATCTATTTAATTAATGGTGCTGAGGCACATTTTTAAATTATTGGGGTAAAAATAAAGCAAGATCTCTAAAAATACTACGTACAAAAAAATACAAATTAATTTTTAAAATGGAAAGGTGAATTGCAGGAAGAAAGGAAGAATAAAAGGAAGAAAAACTCAAAGTGATTATTTGAATAATCCTGGTTTTAGAGAGTGATTAAGTGTATAGCTATATGGGTATATTTTTTAATATATTATTAAGCATACATTTTTCCCAAAAGCTATATATTTCTTTTTATTTGTATAAATAATGAAAATATTTAAAAAATTGTTTGTAAATATGTGATAGCAAATTCCATAGGAGAAAGAGGTTGCAGTTGATTTTTGCAGAGTAATGTGTTGACCAGAAGTCCCAAGATATAAGTTAACTCTGCACTCTAGATCGTGTGTCTCCTGGGAGATGAAAAATTTAACTGACCCTGTGATTACAAAGAGATAGTAGAGTGTTCCAGTTTCCAGTTCCACATGTAAGTGGCTTGGAAGTTGCACTTCCGTTTGAACAGATAAAATGCTGAACAAACTGAAAAGTCAACAACTCATTTTGGATCCATAAAAGAAGTGAGGATGTAGGACAAATTGCTGTCCTCAATACTGGAGAGATAGACAGGTGAGCATAGGGAGTCATAGGTTACCTGGAGCAGATACACACAAGTGGAAATTGCCAGGGGAACTAATGCCCAGTTGGGAAAACCTGAAATGTAATTGACATATTGCTGGAGGCTCAGTGCAGGTAAATCTGAGAGTTAAGAACTCCAGGGGGACCAAGTCATAGGGCAACCTTCACATTTTTTAGAATTTAAAAACAATTTTAGAATTCACAGATAGCTTGAAGAGAAAGGGCAAGCACCAGAATCAGACATGGCAGGGACGTTGGAAATATAGACTGGGTATTTAAAATAGCTATTATTAATATCCTAAGGGTTTTAATGAATAGGGGCTTCCCTGGTGGTGCAGTGGTTAAGAATCTGCCTGCCAGTGCAGGGGACATGGGTTCGAGTCCTGGTCCGGGAAGATCCCACATGCCATGGAGAAACTAGTCCTGTGAGTCACAACTACCGAGCCTGCATGCTACAACTACTGAAGCCTGTGGTCCTAGAGCCTGTGCTCTGCAACAGAAGAAGCCACCATAATGAGAAGCTCATGCACCACAATGAAGCTTAGGCCCCGCTTGCCGCAACTAGAGGAAGCCTGCACACAACAGCAAAGACCCAACACAGCCAAAAAAAAAATATATATATATATATATCCTAAGGGTTCTAATGAATAAGTTAGACAACCTTCAATAACACATGGACAAAGTAAGCAGGGAGTTAGAAATCCTAAGAAAAAAATAAAAAGAAATGCTCAAGATCAAAAACATGCTATAATTGAAATGAAGTATGACTTTGACTGACTTATTAGTGGACTGGACATGGCTTATGAAAGAATCTCTGAGCTTGAAGATATCTCAATGCAAACCTCCCAAACTAAAAAGTAAAGAGAACAAAGAATGTAAAAAAAAGAACAACATGTTCAAGAACTATCTTACAATTACAAAAGGTATAACATATGTAATGGAAATACCAGAAGGGAACGAAAGAGGAAAAGGACAGAAGACATATTGAAAACAACAGTGACTAAGAATGTCACCAAATTAATGTCAGATGCCAATCCACAGATCCAAGAAGGTCAGAGAACACTAAAGAGGATAAACACCCAAAACAACAACAACAAAACCTACACCTAGGAGCACAGGCTCCGGACGCGCAGGCTCAGCAGCCATGGCTCACGGGCCCAGCCGCTCCACGGCACGTGGGATCCTCCTGGACTGGGGCATGAACCCGTGTCCTCTGCATTGGCAGGTGAACTCTCAACGACTGTGCCACCAGGGAAGCCCTAGGCATATCACTTTTAAACAATAAAAATCAAAGGCAAAAAAAAAAAAAAAATCTTAAAAGAAGCCAGAGCAGGGGTGTGGGAAACACCTTACTTATAGAGAAACAAAGATAAGAATTACATCTGACTCCTCAGAAATCATGCAAGCGAGAAGAGAGTGGAGTGAAATACTTAAGTATTGTGAGAACAAAGCCATCAACCTAGAATTTTCTGTTCTCTGTGAAATTATCCTTTAAAACTGAAATAGAAATAAAGGCTCTCAGACACAGAAAAACTGAAGGAATTTGTTGCCAGGAGACCTGCCTTGAAAGAAATGTTAAATGAAATTCTCTAGCAAGAAGGAAAATAACATAGGTCAGAAACTTGGATCACCACAAAGAAAGGAAGAACATCAAAGAAGTATAACTGATATGATAAGAAAGGAGAAAAATATAATCATATAACAGACACCTCACCAAAGAAGATATCCAGATGGCAATACAATCATATGAAAAGATGTTCCACATCATATATTGTCAGGGAAGTACAATTTAAAATCACAATGCGATGCATCTTCTAGAATGGCCAAAGTCTAGAACACTGACAACACCAAGTGCTGGCTAAAATGTGGACAGTAGGAACACTCATACATTGCTGGTGGAAATGCAAAATGGAACAGCCACTTTGGAATACAGTATGGTAGTTTCTTACAAAGCTAAACATGTTCTTACCTTACAGTCAAGCAACCATGCTCCTTGGTGTTTACCCAAAGGAAATAGCCAAGGAAAAACATGTACTTGAATATTTATATCTGCCTTATTTATAATTGCCAGAACTTGAAAGCAACCAAGATGTTCTTCCATTGGTAAGTGGATAAATAAACTGTGGTGCATCCAGACAATGGGATATTGTTCAATACTGAAATGAAATCAAAAGACATAGAACCTTAAATGCATATTAGTAAATGAAAGAGGTCAATCTGAAAAGGCTACATACTGTATGATTCCAACTATTTGACATTCTGGAAAAGGCAAAACTATGGAGACAGTAAAAAAAAAAAAATCAGTGGTTGATAGGGATTTATGGGGGTGGGGAAGAGGAGGGATGAATAAGTAGAGCACAGAGAATTTTTAGGACAGTGAAAATACTCTGTATTATATCATAATGATGGGTACCGGTCATTATACATTTGTGCAAACCCATAGAATGTACAATATCAAAAGTAAATTCTAACATAAATGGACTTTGGATATTTATAATGTGTCAATTTAGGTTCATCAATTCTAACAAATGTACCTCTCTGGTAGGAGATGTTGATAATGGAGACCCATACATGTGCTGGGCTGGGGTATACAGAAAATCTTTTCCTCTCAATTTCACTGAGAAACTAAATCTTTTCTAAAATAATAAAGTCTTAAAAAAAATAGTAGTAGGTATCACTTTAGGACAAGATGTCAGTAAGGACTTTGAGGTAGGGAAGTGAGGAAGAGCATGAGAAGAAGTTATCTCTATTGCTAAAAGCTGGATTTATTATTTTGACAAAATATTTTTGTTTATAAATTTGTGAAACAAGAAATTTCAAGTTGGAATGAAATTAAATTTGCATCTCATCTTTGAATTTTAATATTGGAGACAGGCTTACTAAATGTGTGTTGGCCAAGACAAAGTATGTTTAGTTTGCTACTAGTGATTTGGTGTCTTTGTTTAGTTGTAGATTACAAGTTTCAGGTTAAAATGTCAGTAAGAGGTAAAGACACAGAAGAAAGGTATATAAAGACTTGAAAAGTACTTGCCTAAGTATATTTTTCATATGCCTCGATATTAAGTGTCAAAATTAATTTAAAACACCAATGACAAATTAGAAATAAATATTTGAAACACATAATCTCTATTAAAATGATTTTATATATCAATAAAACAGGGAAAATTCTCCAATGGAAGCAAGGCCAAAAAATTAACAAATTACTTTTTAGAAATGCAAAATTTTTGTACACCTATTTAAAATTCATGTTCCACTTGAATTAAGAAATGCAAGCATACATTGTGAAACAGGGACTGGTAAAACCACTTTTCCTAATCTGTGGGTGACTTTATATTGGTGTATACATTTTATACAGGAATTTGACAATATTTATAAAAAAGTTTAGAAATGTCCATGGCCTTCAACTTGAACATTTTTTTTCCTTGGCTATATACTAAAAAAATAGTCAGAAACTATAAGAATATTTATGGCAACATTTTTTTCAAGAACCAAAAAAAAGGAAAAAAAAATAAAGAGCTCAAGTCTTTCACAAAGTATATATATGTATATATTTATTAAATTATAGCAAAATGATACTTTTTAACAAAATTATAGCACAAAATTAAATTATAGTATTAATTCATAATCAAATATGTTTTTAAAATGTGTGATAACATAGGAAAATAAATTGGCATAAAGTGTTAAATGACATTCTAGGATAATAATATGATACACACATCATGGTATGATTTTAAGAAATATGCTTAAAAAAGACAAATTCATGAAGGCCTCAATCTATGGGTCAATTCATATTCTCTCTCTCTCTCTTGCACTCACTCTCACTGCCATTTCAAAGGATTTCAATGTCTATTATTTAATATGTATTTGTTAAAGTCCAGATCTTAAAAATATGGATAGGCTAAAAAATATGGGCACAGTGGTCAGATTGAGGAAGATATCATAAGGCCAGTAATCTTTCTTTCTGACTCATTCCTTAAAGGGAATACTGATGAGGAGAAAAAAATAAAAACAAAAACATTTCTTCAAGAGCAGCAGTTGTAGGTGACCACTGAAAATGCACTTATGGTGAAAGCTAGGAAACAATGAACAGGCAGAGAATGGGAAAAAGGGAAGAGATGAAACTTTTTTCTCTCTTTTTTTTTTTTCTTTTATAACATGTGTTGATTGCTATGTTTAGCATTCTACTTCTGAACTCTCTTTTAATCCTCTCAATACTCAGCCTTGAGACTCAGAGCTGGGATTTAAAGCTGGGTTTGTGAGACTCCAAAAAGTAGATGAGACATCTGGGGATGAGGGTGTCTTATATACTATACTGCTTCCTATAGTAACTGGCACCCTTGGCATAATCTTAGAAGAATGTCCTTCAATAACCTGTTCATCTTCAGCACTGATTTATAATAAAAATAATTTAACATTGGGTATCTGATCCGGAAAATATTCTGTATATGTTTTATAATGATGATTCAAATCAGTTCTAGTTAACATGTATCCTAAGTATAGAGATTTCTAAATATCTACATCTTAAAAGAATTTTAACATTCAAGCAAAATAGTGTACATTTTACAGATATGGAAACTGAATCACAGAGATGAGCATTCTTTAATCCCACCTCAGCACCTGTCAGTTCCCCTGGTCCTTTATTTTTTTACAAATACTTTACTGAAAATCATAGAAATGCCAGAATAATGTTTTAAAATAATTTCTTTTCCTGAAACAACATAGACTACTTTTTGAAGCTCTCAGCTTGGTCCTAGACTGAACTCTATGCTGTGATTTAGACTTATTAGGTAGGAGGAATCAGGTATTACATTCTTAGCCTGCTACGCTGGAAGTGTGGAAAGCTGCATGCACAAGAGATATATTAGACAAATTCTGGTTGCCTATGGGCATAGGGAAGGGGTGGGAGTAGAATATTTCTGGACTATATAATTATAAAATTAATGCCTAGGAATTATAGAAAGGCCTTTTTTATTTAAACAGGAAAATACATATATATTTTAAATGCATATATATTTTAAAAAAAAGAATACCTCTATAAGCATAAAGTTCATGCTGACCACAGACAGGTTTTTTTTTTTCTTCCTTATTTCTCAAATTCCCTTTTCATATGGTGTATTTCCTCCTTATGAAGGTCCTGCAGCAAAAGTAACCTGAGGCTATTTGTTACCTAGGGAGGAATCAGCTTACAGTGCCTTCTGCTTTACGGCTTCACTAACCTTTGTCCACTGTAAGCATCTGGAACAGTTACATTAATACTAACTGTGGCTTAAGAGACACGGGGGGAACATGGAAATGGAGTAGGAAAGGTCACATGTCAGGTATTTGCTCTCTGCCAAATGGTTTGGTGGCTTTTGATCTCCCTAAGTGAGAAGTATAGAAAGTGATATTTTGCTCCAGAGAGAACGCGGAAGAGTGTTGATCAGTTGGTCATCTCTGCAACTGTGGGAAACATATAGTTCAGAGAATACAGAATACAACAGTTAAGAATTAAATGTAGACCAAGATGAAGGGGTGCTGTACACTGTCTCATTGAGGGAATTGCATTCAGGGCTCCCAGACCTGGTTTTTCTCCTTACTGCTGAGGTTCTTTTAATAGAGTAATAGATAAGAATCTTATTAATGCTCCATGTCATGATTTAAAAAAAGAATGGTATGGGGAATTCCCTGGTGGTCCAATGGTTAGGACTCTGTGCTTTCACTGCCAAGGGCCCGGGTTTGATTGCTGGTGGGAGAACTAAGATCCCACAAGGTACGGCATGGAAAAAAAATGGTATAAAAACATCAACCAACCAAGACCCCACAGGTCTTCTTGAGAAAATGCCATGAGACTTTACATAGTGATGAAAATAATTCTCTAGTGTGATCTCAGAGTTAAAAAATAAAAAACAAAATCAATAATTATGTAATCTTGGGAAGTATGGACACATTTTTTCTTAAAGAAACAACTAAGAAAGGCTAAAATCTTGGTTGTATTGAGTGAAACTATTGGGCAGCCTAGTCATATCCAGCCCCCTCCTTTGGTAATGAAGATAGAGGGTCAGAGTAGGAGATGCTGATGGAGGTCATGCTGTGAGTTGGCAGCAAAGTAGCAAATGACTGATTATAATGCGTGTAATTCACCAATCCCAGAGATGGGAGGTGTTTCAAGGTCAACATGAAGTAACTTAAGAAATGATATTACTATTCTATTTTGCTTTAAAAAGATATTTCTTGTGAAGAATATGTGCTATAAGAATATATAGTGTTAGAATTCTGCTTTATTAATGAGTGACAAAAGATTAGCTAAAAGTAACTACTCACCAAAGTGGGATATTTATAAGCCCTGAATCTGACTGGTTTTATGAGATATACTACATAGCGGGAGCCACAAATTTGGGAGAAATGTGGAAGCAAAGGTAGAATAGAAGTAGGGAAACTGGCTTTATTGTCACACGTTCTAGCTTTCACAAATAGAAGCAAAATATCAGAGGTATGCCTGGAGATTCTCAATCTGACTAATGCTCACAATAAAGACCATCTAATGGTCCATGAATGGATTAGAACTGAATTGCTCTCAAGTCTGTGCACAATGAGCTGGTTTTACCATCAAGTGTTTCCTGCTCTGTGGAATCCAAGCTGCTTTAGCATGACCATCTAGGGGGGATATAGAAGATGGGGGCAATGGATAGTATTTACAATCATACTTAAATTGTGATACATGTAATCCACTCTTAAACCCTTCACCTCCTTTAGGACAAAATCGTGTCTACCTCTCCTCTTTTCTCATGCAATACTCAAGGCTGTTTGTTCTTTCTTCAGAATGACCGCCATCATTTTGAACTGCTTGTGTCTTTTTTATGGGTGGTAGGTATGGGAAGCACACACAATATGTTGAGACTAGCAGAACTTGGAGACAGCATGGGTGGAGAATATAGGAAAGTGAAAAGTAGTCTGAAGATTAAGGAAGTGAATATAACAGATTGAATGGTTTCAGTTTTGTGACAGAGTCAGATGAGTACATAGCTCTAAGTACTCTAAGTTTGCCTAGAAAACTGACTGAAAAAGATAGCTATAAATATTAGAGTAGGAAAGTTAAGTCTAAAAGTGTGAAGATTTTATCCCATTTTCAAGCTAACAAGTTAGTCTAACACAGTTTCTCTCTCTCTCTTTCACACACAAACACACACACACACACACACACACACACACACAGAAACCCTAGACTCCTGGATCAGAAAACAGAGTCTTTATTTATTCACACACCAATCTTAGCAGCAGCACTGGATGCCTATACTCCAGTTCCCCATGGAGAGAGACAAAAAGAGACAGATGTTGTCTGCATGTGCAGTGGGAATTGCGCCACAGGAGAGGAATCACAAAATGAAGGAGACTCAGAGCATACATAGGGTGGCTGGCACAACTACCCTCCTCCCCTTCAGAAAGGGAGAGAGAGATGCTCTGGAATGTTGAAAAAAATAATTATCTCTGAGGAAGATAGGGAAGGTCTCTACCCTGCATTGTAAGCAAATGACTCCAGAGCAATACCAATCTCTAACTTTCAAATCATGTTTGCCATTTAATTATTCAGCCTTGATCATCCAGAAACATGAAGATATTCATGGAGAGCAGAGTTGTTTCAAAACAATGAGAATTTGCTTGGCAGCCTGATTTGAAATGGGTTGGGTCACATGTAAGGGGAAACCAAGAAATAAAACCAGGTAATAAACTCTTTGAGGATAGGGATGGTTTCTATATTTATTATCTCTCTTATAACCCAGCATTGTTTTAGAAGTTGACAATATTGAAATACAGAATATAACATATCAGAGAGGCCATATTTCATCTTTTCACTGAACTCTATTATAACATATTTTGAGCAAATATAGCTCATGTGATTCAAGCACAAAGCAATTTTACTTTGTCTTCCAATATTCCTTTAAAGCTTATTTAGTTTAAATAGTGGGATATCTACTCATACCCTCTGAGGAAAAACTCATGATTTCTGTGTTTTTTCTCCTAGCATTCTTAAGCAAAAATTTTAAGTTTAATAAAAATTAATAATAAACTGTAAGTTACAAATGACAATTTGAACTGCCTATTTGAAATATTCAATTCCCTATAATCATCAAAGTGTCCAGCTTTATTCAAAGTTATAGTTATTCCTTCTCCTCTCATGTAAAAAGTTAAACACAGCCATGAGATGGCCAGAAAAGGGAAATAATTGTCTGCCTGCTTTCTTCCTTATTCACCTTCTCTAAAATGTATCAACTATGTTATTTCTCCAAAGTTGAAGCTGGGGAAGAGAACAAAAGTAAGTGAAATAGCAAATATTTTGCTTTATCAGATGGTTTTACAATGCTGGGTCTGGCAGATAGTTAAAGCTGAATTTATCTTAAGTGGCACTTTTTTTGTGTGTAGGCGTAAGAGATTCTTTGCAGATATATTGTTAACTAAAGATCTCTTAACTGCATCCATCAGACATGCCCCCTTAATTTAACTGGTTGCTTACTGCTTCCACAATGCCTAGAAAACATTGAAATTGACTTAGCTATTGCCTGTTGTATAACTGCCTTGGGTGGTCCTAAGATGATCCCATGCCAAGGTGTTCTTTTGTGTGGCACATCTTCAATTTTTGAACAGTAATGCAAAGTTTGATGCATGAAATTCTTGGAGTGCAGGAAAGATCCCATTGTGCCACTTCTTGATCCATCTCTCAACATCCAACTAGCAACACATCTTGTTCTCAGACATTTCAGGCAGAAGTTAGAAACCAGTCTGCCCTGGGTCTCCTCTGCTTCCACAGACTGAATAAAGCAAATAGTAAACTCTAATTAACTAGCATAAGGCCTTTTTTGTTTTTCAATATAAGGTGAAAAAAAAACATTTGTTCTCTCCCAGTTGATGGAGCAGAGTCACAGGATTTTCTGCCAAAAAATCCTCCTTAAAATTTCTCCCATTTTTCAACATTCCATCCCATCTTTAACATGAGTAATGGGTTTATGACAGAAACCCATTGGCTACTTCCATTAGAACATTTTTTAAGATAGTCTTTGGAATGTAGAATGTGCTGTCCCATGCTTTCTGCCTAAACTAAGCCAGGAAGTGTCCTATTTAACTTCTTGTTACCATACCAGCTTCTTAAAAACAGTAATTAGCTCTTGTATTTCTTTTATATACCACAATATACTGGGTTTGCAGATGATAACTAAAACTGTTGTATGAACTAACAAGACCATCATTTCAAATGTACTTAAACAATTTTATATTAAAAAATTCAATTTGTAGACATATGTCCAGGATTTCCTCTGTATGGAAAAGCACACTGGCTTGGGAGTAAATATTGTGGTTCTTCCTTAATTTTGTGTCAACATAGGTACATTACTTAACATCTCTCTCTGAGTCTTAATGTTTTTATATACAGAGCTGGGATGAAACTATTTCACAGTGTCTTTGTGAGAATTTCACACAGTATATGTAAAGTTGATAGGACTTGTCACATGCAAGCAGTTAAATGTTGCATATTTTGCTACTATTGTTTCCCACCAAATTGAAATTCCGATATAGCTTGCAAAATCTAGTTAGAAATTTGTCTCCTTTTTTGTTTTGCTATTTTTTTTTTTTTTTTTTTTTTTGCGGTACTCGGGCTTCTCACTGCTGTGGCCTCTCCCGTTGTAGAGCACAGGCTCCAGACGCGCAAGCTCAGCGGCCATGGCTCATGGGCCCAGCCGCTCCGCGGCATGTGGGATCTTCCCGGACCGGGGCACGAACTTGTGTCCCCTGCATCGGCAGGCGGACTCTCAACCACTGTGCCACCAGGGAAGCCCTGTTTTGCTAATTTTTCAGTGCAGATACTAATAAAGGTGAAAATCAAGATAGAAGGAGAGGCAGAACATGAAATGGAATGGATAGTTCTCCTACCAGATTATCTATGCTCCAAGTAATTTATTATTGGTTGCATTCCTGTGATTATGATTTTGAAAAACATTGCATAAAAAGGCGCATAATGAACATAGCCTTGAGTAAATATAAACTGAGTTTAAAAAAAATTTAATACTTGGGGAAATGAAAATTCTCAAAACTAGTATTTCATAAAGCACAGATTTTAAAAATATGATTTTAAAATATCATATTAGAATATTAACATATGAAATATCTAGTTATTATCCCTTTTACTAAACACAGGAAAAGCAAAAAAAAAAAAATCCTTTAAGCTGTAAAAGGAAAATTCTTTATAATCAATACTATTTTATTATTTTATTTTAATTTTATTGGAGTATAGTTGATTCATAATGTTGTGCTAGTTTCAGGTGTACAGCAAAGTGATTCAGTTATACGTATACGTATTTTCATTCTTTTTTAGATTCTTTTCTCATATAGGTTTATCACAGAATATTGAGTAGAGTTCCCTGTGCTATACAGTAGGTCCTTGTTGGTTATCTATCGTATATATAATAGTGTGTGTATATTCATCCTAAGCTCCTGATTTATCCCTCTCCCAAATGTTTCCCCTTTGGTAATCATAAGTTTATTTTTGATATCTATAAGTCTGTTCCTGTTCTGTAAATAAGTTCATTTGTGTCAGTTATATTCCACATATAAGTGGTATCATATATTTGTCTTTGACTTAGTATGATAATCTCTAGGTTCATCCGTGTTGCTGCAAATGGCATTATTTTGTTCTTTTTTATGGCTGAGTAATATTTCACTGTATATATGTACCACATCTTCTTTATCCATTCCTCTGTCGATGGACATTTAGGTTGCTTCCATGTCTTAGCCATTGTAGATAGTGCTGCAGTGAACATTGGGGTGAATGTATCTTCTCAAATTATGGTTTTCTCTGGGTGTATGCCCAGGAGTGGGATTGCTGCATCATACGGTAGTTCTAATTTTAGTTTTTTTAAGGAACCTCCATACTGTTCTCCATAGTAGTTGTACAAATTTACATTCCCACCAACAGTGTTCTAGGGTTCCCTTTTCTCTACACCCTCTCTAGCATTTATTGTTTGTAAACTTTTTGATGATGGTCATTCTGACCTGTGTGAAGTGATACTTCTTTGTAGTTTTGATTTGCATTTCTCTGATAATTAGTGATGCTGAGCATTTTTTATGTGCTTTTTGGCCATCTATACATCTTCTTTGGAGCAATGTCTATTTAGATCATATGCCCAGTTTTTGATTGGGTAGTTTGTTTGTTTGATATTAAGCTGTATGAGCTGTTTGTGTATTTTGGAGATTATTTCCTTGGTTGCTTCATTTGCAAATATTTTCTCATGTTCTGAGGGTTGTCTTTTCATTTTGTTTATGGTTCCCTTTGCTGTGCAGAAGCTTTTAAGCTTAGTTAGGTTCCATTTGTTTATTTTTGTTTTAATTTTCATAACTCTAGGAGGTGGATCAAAAATGATCTTGCTGCAATTTATGTCAAAGAGTGTTCTGCCTATGTTTTCCTCTAAGAGTTTTATAGTGTCTGGACTTATATTTAGGTCTTTGATCCATTTTGAGTTTATTTTTGTGTATGGTATTACAGAATGTTCTAATTTCATTCTTTTACATGTAGCTGTGCAGTTTTCCCAGCACCACTTATTGAAGAGAATGACTTTTCTCCATTGTATATTCTTGCTTCCTTTGTCATAGATTAATTGACCATAGTGTGTGAGGTTATTTCTGGTCTTTTTATACTGTTCTATTGATCTATATTTCTGTTTTTGTGCCAGTATCATACTGTCTTGATTACTGTGGCTTTTTAATATAGTCTGAATTCAGGGAGTCTGATTCTGCCAGCTCCATTTTTCTTTCTCAGGATTGCTTTGGCTATTTGGGCTCTTTTGTATTTCCATATAAATTAAAAATATTTTTTTTGTTCTAGTTCTGTGAAAAATGCCCTTGGTTATTTGATAGGGATTGCATTGAATCTGTAGATTGCCTTGGGTAGTATAGTATATTTTAAAGAATAATTTTCATAGAAATGAAAATCTGGTATCTGGATAATAATTGTGCTCATTCTAAGACTTAATAGATTATTATTATAATATCAGAAAAAATGATAATTAGTTTTTTAGGAAATAGTATGTCACTTATTAACATGTGTGTAAATTAATAATAATTAACATTCAAATAGAGATAACTGAATACATTTTGCTATGCATGTAAATAGGAGCCAGAAACCAAATCTATAGCAGTAAAATAGGAAAAAATGATCTCAGATGTTACTTTATTCTCTAGTAAAGCTATAAAGCCTTTTATTTATGGCTAAAAACATTCTACTTTAACTGACTTTTATCATGTGGAAATAACTGAAAAACATTTATTTATTTATTTATTTATTTAAATTCAGACTGTCATGAGGGCAACAGCTTTTTAACACAGAGGCCGTAACTTAAATAGTGAAAGATAAAGTTTTTGAGACTCTGAGGACTTAGTTTTTCCAAAGACAGAGAGAGAGGTGCTAATATTTCCAAAGTGTGATTTGATATACTGAATTCTGCTAATGAATACAGATATTTTATAGATATATTTATACAGCATAACAAAACTACTTTTGAAAATGCTTTCTTATTATTTTTTAAAAGTATTTGAGAAAATTCTTCACTCTGAATTAGTATCATTGCCTATACCAAGGATACATTACATTTTTAACAATTGGACAGTAATATAAATTAATATATGATATTATATATAAAAAATATATTCCAGGGCTTCCCTGGTGGCGCAGTGGTTGAGAGTCCGCCTGCCGTTGCGGGTTCGTGCCCCGGTCCAGGAGGATCCCACATGCCGCGGAGCGGCTGGGCCCGTGAGCCATGGCCGCTGAGCCTGCACATCCGGAGCCTGTGCTCCACAACGGGAGAGGCCATAACAGTGAGAGGCCCGCGTACTGCAAAAAAAAAAAAAAAAAAAATTATATATATATATATATATATATATATATATATATATATATATATATTCCATTTAGTCTTTAAATCATTGCTGTCTAAGAAAACTGTTTTCAATGATGGAAATGTTTCTTCACTGTACGATACGGTAGCCATTCTCATTTGTGGCTATTAAACATTTTAAATGTAGCTAATATGTCTGAAGAATTTAATTTTATTTAATTCTAATTCATTTAAATTAAAATTTAACTCACCATATGTGATTGGTGCCTTCCATATTAGACAACACACCTTTAAAAATAATGAACGACAGGGCTTCCCTGGTGGCGCAGTGGTTGAGAGTCTGCCTGCCGATGCAGTGCACACGGGTTCGTGCCCTGGTCCGGGAAGATCCCACATGCCATGCACGCTGAGCCTGCGCGTCCAGAGCCTGTGCTCCGCAAAGGGAGAGGCCGCAAGAGTGAGAGGCCCGCGTACCGCAAAAAAAAAAAGAAAGAAAAGAAAAAAGAACTACATATATCAAAATCTGATTATCAAAGGTATACATTGTAATGAAAATCACTCATCAGATCCTTCTCATAATTTCCAAATCATTTTTGATTTTTCAAAATTGTGTGAAATGACAACACTAGGTAAAACATGCCCTTATCTGGTCTCCAGTCTGATAAAAGGAATTGCATAATAAAAACCTATCCTCTGATTTTCCCAGCTTCTGGTCTTTGCTGCAGCCAGGGAGCATCCAGGTGCTCTGCCACCTGTCCTGGATGGTACATACTTTGCATACTTCATGTGAGTGCTTCCCACAATGACTGGTCTCAGAAAGGCCTTGGTGACTGCTGATAATACTTCCAAAAATGCTGCCTGCTTTGTCATCTGCTCCATTGCCCCCATGAAGTTGAGCTCCCTTGGAACCATGGGTAGACACAGCACATGCATTCAACTGTGCCACCTGTCACCTTAATGCACTTGATGATCACTGGTAGCATCTCTGCCAAGCCCCATTAACTGCCACTGTGGCCAACACTATGCAAATCAATCAGTATAGAAATATTTGAATCTTTTGACAATTGGTTCAACTTTTGTTGATCATAATCACTGTACAGTCTTAGGAGATAAAGGGTTTTGTTCCTTGTGTGTTTTTTCTAGCATTTGTTTACTGCCTTAGGTATTAGCAGGGACTCAGAATGTAGTTTTGTATTTATCACTTAGAAAAGGAGCTGCATGTGTTTAAGAAAGGATTGAAAAAGAAAGGAAAGGAAATCATGTTTACCCAGTTGAAACAACACCTTTTTACCTTATGTCTGGATTACTTCTGTTTAGTTGATTTATCAATACATTTTGATCTTTTCTGGTGTAGTTTAACATCTGTTCAATTATCATATTCTTAACACACATTTCCTCAGCATGTTTTCTGCTCGATCTCCCCTTTGTTCTCTTGTGGATTGTATGTATTAATATGCTTCCAAAAAGAAGCAGCCTTGCCCTTCTCAACGACTGGAGTTAGTTTCCATATTGTACAGTGTCACTTTATAAGTTAATGAATGAATATTAATTATCTCTATGATTACCTGTAAGTCAGGCCAATCCTATGAATACTATTGAACCCAAAGTATCAGTTATCAGTATACTCCAAATACAGACTTAGTATTCTTGCTCTTTCAAAACAACCTGAATTTTAAAATGCCATCATGAGCTTGTGTGTGTGCTTAAGGAATCTTCCTGAAGTAATTCCTCTTCAAATTTCTTTCAATATGTATCAGACTCACTTATGCATTTACTGATTGCTTGATTGATTACAAGAGAAACCACACATATATATGTTGAAAAAATACCATCCTGATGATTAAATTTTTAATGTATTTGTTTTATTTTTCATAGAAATTTTACTTTCAAAATGTTTTCAATTTAACTGTACAGCATGAGTTAAGTTTCAATATTGATTAAGTATATAAGTAACAGCTTTCAGCCAAACTGCCCTGGCCATACTTAGCAGTCTGAAACTGCTAAAACAGAAACCATATTCTTAACAAAATAGAATACTTACAAGAACATTTAATTAAAATATTTTCAAATAATATGTATAATGCTTTAATGGAAAGTCTTTTTAAGTGTATTTTATACCTGGAACTTCTAAATAAAATTTGGATAATATGAGACAAAAATCTGAATAGCTAAACCTGGAATATGTATGAGAGACTTCACCTCAAATATGAGTTCTTTATTTAAAGTAAAGTAATAAAAATAAAATGTAAAGGGTATTATTTATTCAGTTTCTTCAAGATTTAGTCATTTAACTCAATGGAAAAAAATGAGGTTTTATTGTGAGCAAGATGTTATGTAAGTGCTTTTCCCACATTGTGATATCTAAATAGAACAAGAAATTATTTCTAATACATGCAAAAAGGGTTTTGGCTTTGAGATTCCAGAATGTCTTGAAAATTGGAGAGAATCAATGAATGTTGCTGATTCATAACCCAAATAGTTTTATTTTACATATCTATTGCCACCACAAGAACTGAAGAAGTGCTTGGTCAACATGATATTTTGAGCATAGAATTTAGAATTAAGCATTGAGAGTGTGTTTGTAAATGATTTTTAAAAACAAATTGACCCCAGTAGGCTTGAGAAATTTAATAAGAGGTGTCAGATTTCTAGGACAAAAGAAAAATGGAGTAAAACTTTACTGGTTGAACTTACTCACTGATTTATTTCTTCAACCAAAATTTATTATACATCTACTTAACATATGCTACATACTGGCTTAGGGATTGAGCATGCACCCATGAGCAAGACATTGTTCTTCCACTCAAAGACTTTATAAATTTGTGAGTAATATTTATATGAATAAAAATGATAATAGAACACAATATATTCTGTATTAATATATGCCTAAGGAGCTATAGAAACACAGAGAGATTCTACCTCAGCCAACAGATGTTGTAGGTAGGAGAAAATTACCAAGAAATAATGACATTTATGTTGAGTTTTGGAAGTCAGTAAGGAATACCAGGGGAGGCAATTATATGACAGAGTTTAAAGAACCAGGAAACAACTTACCATGATATTTCTAGAAAATTTCAAGCATAGGATGTTTGTAGAATCCTTATGGAACATGAATTTTGAGATATTAACAAGGGGCATTTGTAGTTTCCATCACGATCATCATTTTTATTTTATTGGGCATAAATCAAGAAAACACTGTACTTACAGTTGTTTTGTGGGTTTTTGTTTGTTTGTATTTTCTTGAATCTATAGTTTTAAATGTTATTTGGACTACTTATAACCAATATTCACTGTTCTAAAGAGTGCTGGGTAACATACTAAGTTGATTTTAAGTTGGGAAATGATAACTGTGACTGCAGTATGTGGGTTACATTGGAAGATACCAGGCTAAAGACAAGAAACACTTTAAAAGCTTCGTGAGAGTGCAGAACTTTGCTAATTTTTTTCACTAGAACAGCAGCTGGTATGTAGTGGACATACAATACTTATTAAAGAAAAAAGTGTATCACAGTATTGCAGTCCCTGAGTTTAAGTAAGGCCATTGCAACTAAAAGAAAGCAGAAAGAATCTGTGTGGCAGTTAGGAAATGGAATCGTGAAGGAAAATTTAACAAATATATTTGGTTGGGTATGGAGAGGAAAATAGATACGTAGAGGATGGTTCCCAGGTTTTTGACTTGGGCTTCTGAGTGAAATGGTTGTGCTATTAATTGAGATAGCAAATACAGGGAGAAAAATCTTTGGCTCTTCAAGTTTTCCCAACAGGTAATGATTAAACATCATTTTGCTTACCTATGAATTCCACAGGTAAGATACATTTTGACTGAAAATTTACCTGCAGAAAAGCTATGCGCACCCATTCTATCTTTCACATAGGTTAGCTTTTACTTTTAAAAGAATATTCTCAACAGAATATAATTCTTGACAGAAAAGACAAGAAGAAAATGAAGGCTATACAGCTACTCTTTCTATCATCTGGAAATTTAACTCTCTATGATATAAGCTTTGGGTAAATTAAATTCTTGTTCCTTTTTACATTTTAAAATTTGTTTAAATAGTAGATTACACCCTATCTTTTCATATTGTGATAATTTTGTCATTGATTCATTTAAGTGCCTCTTCCTCCTTTATTTTACATTTGTTGGTAATTTGCTAAGAGAAAGGTAGTGGGGACAGAGGAAGCATTTTGTATATTAAATTGGCAGTGCTTGTAACTGATTGAAAGAAGTAAGGCAGTGAGATTCAGAGAAAGAAGGCTTCTTTAAGCAGTAGAACTGAGGTTTGAGTTAGAAATAAAGGAACAGAGAGGCTTTCTTGGTTTTTTGTTTGTTTGTTTGTTTAATTTTGGTCAAGCTATTTGTACTCCTTTCATATAGTAAATGAAATCTTTTACTTTGAACAAGAAAAAAAAGCAAAAACATATCTTTCGTATGATACAATGCAATGGTTTCTTCCCATTGACTTCTGGAAATAGCTCTGAAGAGGAGAGATGGTTTTGTTGCCATGTTTTATGAGACATCACCATTATATTTAATCTTTTGTGACATTGTTGTAATAGAAGTTAGAAGCCCTCTTGTTGCCATATATTTAAATGATTTGAGGATGCTGCTTGTGGCTATTTCCCCAAAATGACTGGTCCACCTGTTATTCTCCCTGACCACAGGTATTTACAACATGCTCTCTGTTTTACTTGTACCTCAGTTGACATAATGTTTTTCAATAAGTTCATGTGTTACTTTTAAAGTAACTTAATTCTACTCTTGTAGACAAAAAGAAACATTTCCTTTCTGTGGACATTCAGGATGAGATGGTGGCACCAGAGGTCTCAGTTACACCACTTCAGGGAAATATTTCTAGGATCTAACACATTCGGCAGAGAAAAGGAAGAGAAACTGGCCTTTTTCTGAAAATGTGATAAAAGCAACATCATACCAGAAGAAAACTAACAGTGAATGGAGGTAGATCCATCTACCGAGACCTGGAGGTCAACACATATTCAAGGGCAGATCAGAGAATGAGCTTCCCTGAAAGAGGAAGCAGGAGATCTGAAGGAGAAATCTTTTCATAGAAAGCATGTGATCTATTTAACAGAGCTTGACTTCAATATCAGTCAATTCAGGCGGCTCTACACAGAGGAAGCATCTCAACCCAGTGTCCAAAGAGAGCAGGCACTTTGTGAACTTTTAAGCAAACATGCCAAGAGCTCATTTTAAAACAGCTACTCTTGCTTGGATGTACCTGAGTCATCCCACTAGGGAAAATTTCTTGTTCTGAAGGAAAATTAGAGTCATTTTAAATATTTTTAAAAACCAACAAATGAAGTCCGATTGTAAAATAGGCATCAAGGGTATGTTCCTTTTTACTGAAAAAAATCACAATAATTTATGCAGAACAGAAGACATATTCTTATGGTGGAAGGTCACTTTGAGCAGCCAAGTGATTATTAATGCAAAGAAAATCTAACATTGCCTTTCAAGGTGGTAAAAATTTTGGAAATAGACTCTTAAGGGGGAAAAAAGCTGTAAAACTACAGGTGTCAGTAGAGAATGTAAGATCAAGCCAATAATCCTGCTGTGATGAAGCTATAGGGAAGCCAAAAACTACTAAAACCTGTCAGAGTTCTGTAATTAAAAGCTACTAGTGACACCTAAATATGCTAAAATATATATTATTATATACTTAAATATCTTCAAAGTAAAAGGGTTCTAACCCAAAAGTGATTTGAAAAGTAAAACATGTTTTTCTTAAAAATGCATTAAGTGGTATTTTATCCATAGGCTAATCCAAAAAGTCCTATTTGACCTAAAGTATAGCTGGAATTAAATTAATTCATATATTTTTGTTCTAACCAGCTTATTTTCATTGTGTTATAGTGTTCTCCACCTCATTCTTTTGTTTCTCCTTTCAATGTTTTTTTATTTTCCAGTTAAAGAGGCTTTTGTGGCATCTTATTAGCAGAAAGACATGGACCTAGAACTGGGATATAGCTTCTGTTTTAACTTCTATCCTATGGAGATGAAAATTTTAGATACTAGTTAAAAAGAGATGAAGCAGTTAAGAGAGAACTTCCAATTTTAGAACTATGGAAGTTCCTGTCCAAAAGATCATGATGAAATATTAGGTAATTTTAGGTAAGGTCATTTATAAGTGGATTTTTGGTTACAAGTCAAAGAAGAACGTGGATTTTTGATTTTTGTGATTCATAGAAGAAACAAGTCATAACCGAATGTCATACATAGAAGAATGTGGATTTTTTTTTTCTGTTTATAACAGAATCAGCGATCAAAAAAATGTCAAAGATGTGCTAGAGAATTGAATGTAACAAAATTAAGTTTAAGAGAAATAATTGATTATCCGACTTGGGTCCAAAAATTCTATCTGTACAGTACAGTATGTGAGAGACCAATGTATATAAATAACATTTTGAGGCTTTCTAACTGGGAAGTAAATGTGAACCAGCAGTGAGATCTAGTTGTCAAATTGATACAATCTTAGGCTTCATTATTAGTAATAATTGGTGGGAAGTGATAGTCCCACTCCACCTTGCACAATCTGTTGTCAGACCACAAATGGAACTCTCTGTTCAGTTTTGTTGTATGGCAGTTTAAAAGTCAAAAGCATGATGCATATTCAGAGGCGAGTAGCCAGCACTTTGAATGGACTTGTAACAGTGGCATATGAGGAATGATTAAAAGGGGTAGGAGCATTTAATATGAAAAGTGGAAAATTATGGGGTAGCAAATATGTTCACACTATGAACCTCAGAGGCCCCAAGCACTTAATGGAACGATCAACTCTCATCTATCATAATTCAAAATATATCAGCTCTGAAATATGAAAGGTATGAATAGAAGTCTAAACTAATTGTATTTTTCTATTACTATTAATAATATCTTTAACACATAAACACTTTGAATTATTTCAGAAAATATTATCAAATTTTTTGATCCTATTTTGCTGATGCCCTAAGCTCATACTCCAGAGCATTCTGAAGATATAGTGAACTCCTTGACAAGGTAGAGTGTTTCCAGATACTAGAACTATTCAAACTGCAAAGGTAATATATTCAGTATTAAAGTATTCAAAGTGTAGTTGATCCAGAAGACTGCCAAAGTTTCATTTAAATTAAATAGTACTATTTTTGTTCCTAAATAATGATTTCTTTCCTATTAATTCATATTCATATATAAATTGAATCTATTACATAGAAAGTTTCAGATGAAATAAAACTGAGATAAAATAGGTTAATATATGTTAGTTTCTATATTTAACTAAGCTTTTTACTTAACAGAAATTTATTAAGTCAGCTTTTCAATTCTGTGTTAACCTTGTCAGAGCCTTCACGGTATTGCTTTGGCACTTTGTTCAGAGTTTGCTTTTGAAGATTGTTGGTAGATCACACAAAACAAGATACAAATTTTCCAGTTGAACACAGGAGATTTTTTTGTCTATTTTCTATTGTAATTTGATAGGTATGTAGTCTCATTTTCAGTAGAAATAGTTGTTTCATGTGCCCACACAAAAATATACAGACTTCATTTTGTTTAGAATGGCTTAAATAAATATATTTGGGTCCAAAAGTACAAAAGTTGTATTTTTTATTCTTATGGAGAAAGTCTACGCTTTCGAAAAATATCAGTAGTTTTAGGTCTTATTTCAGACATCATTTGCTTCAGGAACAATAGAGAAATCTCCCATAGGAGATTACAATGACCAAAAAGCATGAATAAGTTAAGGATTCCCGCCCGCCCCCCGTATCTTGGATGGTTAAATTTGGATTTAAAAAAATGCATGTCCTGATTCCTATTTTCATTTAGCCACTTGTTGCAAGCCATTATAGCATGCCATTCCCTTCCTTATGCATTCCCTAATTAGTTTCATTCCAAAATCAGTTTGAATATATATATGTTCCTTAAAAATAAATAATCCCTAATCAAGATATGAAATAAGCAAATACTACATTTTTGCTATTGTCTTCTTCATATTACAGTGAAGAAACTGAAGCTCAGTGAGGTTATGTGATATGTTCATACTTATCCTATAGAAATATTCTTTTGTGGTCTCATATTATTTTGTGTTTTAGAAATGGGTATTTTTCTTAAAATAAAGGAACATACAATAAAATACACAGACTATTCAGCTTGATGAGATGAGTGTATCAGTAGTTCATTCTTTTTATTGCTGACTAGTATTCCATTGTATCGATATACCATAATTTGTTTATTCAGTTTTCTGTTGAACATCTGTTTTTATTTTTTCAGTTTTTAGCTGTTATGAATAAAGAGGCTATAAACATTTTTGTACAGCTCTTTTTGTTAATATGTGCTTGTGTTTCTCTTGAATAAATAGGATTGGAATGATTTTTTATAAGAAACTCCCAAACCAATTCTTCAAATTGTTTGTTACTGATTTACATTCCCATCAGCAATGTATGAGGCTTCCAGTTGCTTCATATCCTTTTCAATGGTTGGTATTGTCAAGTTTTGTTTTTCCATTATAGTGACTATGAAATGTAACTTCGTTGTAGCTTTAATCAGCATTTCCTCAATGGAAAATGATGATTAGCAGCTTTTCATGTGCTTACTGGCCATTTGTGTATTTTATTTAGTGTTAATAATATATATTAAATAACTTAAGGAATTATCTCTCATACTATCTGCCCATTATCTCATCAATATTTTAGTCTTTTGAGTCATTTGATTCTTAAGTGTGTTGCAATAGAAGAGGCATCCATTTTATCTCATTATTTTATTATGGAAATAAGCCTCACAGAGGTTACATGACTTGACCAAGGTCATTTGTCTTGTAAGATCCAAAGCTAGGAATAACTCTGGACTTGATTTGCAGTGTTTTCCCACTAAATGCTCTTCTTTAAAAAAAAAGTCTGTGTGTGTGTGTGTGTGTGTGTGTGTGTGTACCATGTAAATAGGGATTTGCTATAAAGGGAACACCCAATTGTTTCTGGATCACAGGAGTTTGTTTGTCAACACAATGCCCATGCACTAATGTAGCAGTTATATATGATCTATAATAAAGAATATCTTCATGTGCTTACTGAATTTTGATAAAATTTTATTCACCAGTAATTTTTTTAAAGGTTGGAAATATGAAGCAAGGGTGTAATATGGTTCACAGATTTCTCTAATAATAAAGAAAAAAAAATTCTTCTGTTTTTCTTTCTTTGTGGAGACTCACAGATCATCAAATCTATAATTGAAAAATGTGGACTATGCAAGCAGATATCCTTCACATTCACTTAGGAGAGAAATAAAATATTCTAAGTAGATCACGTTCAGATAAATAGAATATTAATTCTTCCTGGTTGTACAGAAAGAAAACCATCATTTCAGAAAGTGACATAAAATGAATTTTTTAAAAGGCTGCAAAGCAAAATATTGAAATCACAATGTCGAAAACCCATTCGTGATTGCAATATTTATGAAAAGAGTCAGAATTCCTAGGACATATAGGATCATTTGGGAGTAGAACAAAATAAGTTTACTTCAAATTTGTAAAACATGCTGCTGTAGTCCAATAAGGTGTTATTTTCTTTGAAACTCAAATTTAATTTTATTTAAACTACTTAAATGAGATTTTATGAAACTAAGGCTGATTTTCTGACTTACTACTTGATAGTTCACTTGGATAACTAACAGATAATTCAAATTTAACCTGGTGAGAATGTAAAAAATTCAGATTACTCCTCTGTTCAAAATTTTTAATTTTCCCAATAATATATAAAATTCTAACTCGAGTATATTTACTATTACTTCTATACTTGAATCCAACTTTGTGCACCTTTCTGAGCTTGTAACGTCCTACTAATCAGCTACTTAAAGCTGATACATCATTCATAGAGGGAAAACAACAACAACAGCAGCAGCAGCATAATAAAGTAAGAAAATATTTGGTCCTAAAATCCTACAGTTTTTTGGGGGTAAAAAAGAGATTTCCGAAATTAGAAGGCACTAACTTTTTTGTAGAGAACTATAGTGATGTCATTTAGATGTCAAACTCAAGCTAAAAAAAAAAATCACTTTTGAATGTAAAGTAAGTCTTTATTAAGGACAGAATTTAATATACTATAAGTATTCTCCATTTAAATTCTTCTGACTGTTTTGACTTGAAATTTCTCTAGCTATAATCTCTTCTCATACCTAGGATTAAAAAAATGTTCTGACTCTATAGGTGGGCTAAATGTTGATGATATAATTGTGGAGTTTTAATTGCTAACTTAAAAATAAACTTTTATAAATCTCTAATTATTTGTAAAGTCATTAGAAATCTCCCTGGAAAATACAGATTTTTTAGAATTTAATACATTGGTTCTTATCATAATCAGAAGGTTTGGGGACAATGACACATAGGAATTTCTCTTTGTTTTATAATAAGTGATATATGCAGCACATTTTTGTATAATACTTTGACAATTCTTTTTATAATGGTTTACATTTTGGGTAAATTAGCAGTGGAATTAGAATCCATATGCTGATTAACAAGCAATGAATTACCTCTGAAATGTAATTCTTATTTCCAGTGAAGAGTCATGCAAGGAAAAAAAAGTAAAGACGTGCCTTTTTTGTTGTCTATGGAAAGTTCATGTTCAATTAGAAATAAAATTTAAAATGATATTAGAGAGTTCAGCTCTGAAAGTTGGAGGACAGAGAGGGATTTATTGCCCCTACTCTTTTGCAGGAGTAAAATTTTGAAGCTACAGAAAACCTTTAATATAAAAACAGTTCCATTTTATTTTTGTCACTAGTTAATCTATTTTGCTTTCATTGTTAAACTCAGTGATGAGAAAGTATAAACAAATGATAGTCTTCAAAATTTCATTAGAGTAACTCATTTCATTGAAAATAATCTATCAAATATCATCTCCCTTTTATAACTCATATTTTCCAGATACCCCTAAGAAAACATCACTGTTCTAACATATGCCATTTTGAGTTGTCTATCATATCATACTAGCAGTAATATGAAGTTACTAAGTGAACCAGATATTGAACCTGAAATTTTTGACAGGGTAAATAAAGGGCTGTCATCTTAAATATGTGGCACTCAGGGTTCAGCAAACTATTCAGGTTATGGAAACCACATGCAGTCACATATGTAGCCAAGGTCCCACTATGCCAGGAGATGAGATGTCTATTGATTTTCTAGTTAACAGCACTGCTGGCATGCCTGCATTTCCTTCCTAGGTGGAATTTAGTATCTTCTTCTCCTAAGATCAATACTTCCTTTGGTCATCAAAAGAAATTCATTCTCTTTAATAGTTATGAGATAGTAAAAACAAACTAGTATATAATAAAACACTAACATAAGAAGGGGAAAAGATGATTATGATAAACATTAATGTTGATAATAATTATTGTTTCTGGGATGTTGTGGGGAAACTTAAAATGTTTATAAGCCTATAACATTATTCTGTCATTTGTTCACTTTGTGGTCACTTACTACTTTATTCACATTGTTAATACATAACCTTTTGTGACTTTTGAACCAGTTTTGTGTAGGTCTGTCTCCCTCCTAGCTCATGACCTCCCTAATTGAACCAATATTCTTATTTGTCTCAGTAACTCTTCTAATCCAAGAAGCCACCACAAACTAGGTGTTCAATATGTTTGTTGAATTAATTATCAAAAGAATAAGTATTAAAAATATTTACTGCATACCTCTTTTCTTTCCTTCAGAAATTGAGACATTAATTTACTGTCACAGGAATCAGAATAGGAGTATCGGAAAGGTATAGCTATTCAAGAAATAGAGAATTTGTTAGAGTATTGTATCAGATACTTAAATATTTCTGCATGGATTATTTTCTTGATGGTTTATTAATAAAGAGAATATTTTAAACCATCTTCTAGTATTTTCCTACCTACTACAGAAGGATGTTTAGCCTGTAGACACTGGTATATGTTTAATGATTATGTACAGACACTATCTTTCTGATTGATTCATGTCCACTGTACTGCAGCAGCCATGGATACATGTTTGCCCATTATCAGATGTGATATACACAACGATTACAAACTAATTTATTGTTAATCAAAATAGAACACCATTAACAATTTCAATCTGTTTTTTAAATAATGCAATTAAATACAAGATTTAGGGTAGGATTACATATAGAATGTGCCACTTCCTTCCTTCATCAGTGTTAAATAATAGAAGCTGATTTTTTTTTTTTTTACTATAAAATGAAGAAAATATACATCTGGTTAAATAGGGGTCCTGAGTAGAGGGCAGTGTGTAGTAATACATAGGAGTTTATGGGTCAGCCTCCTTGAGATGGTAAAATTGTGAAAGATTTGGAGGTGAGGGGGTTAACCAAGTGGTTACATGGAGAGAGAATATCCCAGCAGAGAGAAAAGCTAGAACGAAGTACCTGAGGTGAAATATCTGCTGCCATGATATAGGAACAGGAAGAAGAAGAAGGTCAGAGTGTAATAAGACAGAAGAAGGAGGTCTAGATCATGTAGGAGTTTGGCAGAACATTGTATGGACTTTGGTTATTCCTGTGAGTCAAATCAAGAGAGGTTTTGCAGAAAGAAATTGTAGATGCAATTTAGATATTTTGAAGGCTTTCCTTGTCTTGAGAAGGGCAAGGATAGCTGCATAAAGTGCTGTATGGAGCTTATTTTTATAATTAGGCTAGAGATGCTGCTGCTTTGGACCAAGGTGGTAGCAATGGAGGTAGTATGAATTGGTTGTATTATAGATATATTTTAAATATAGATTCAATAACATTTCCTGGTAGACTGAGTATGGAATGTAAGAGAAGAAAATATTTCAAGGATAGCTTTAGGTTCTCTCACTTGAGCAACTGAAATGATGGGATTTCATATAAGTCAACTTATATGGGAAGATTGTGGATGCAGATTTTTTTGTGGGGGAAGATCACGAATTCATTTTGATATCTGATATAATATTAGATATCTAAAAACATTAATTTGTTTGCAGAAGTAACAAATGATCCTGATAGAAGATACAAAAACATAGAAGGAAATAAAATTCTCTATATTTCTGTCACCCAGGAATTATAGTGAAGAATATCCTGTGAGTGAGAAAGTGTGTGTTTTTGTGTATCACCAATATAATTGTAAGTTTAAAAGTACATTGTGTGGGAGGAGTGACATCAGAAAGGGGCCGATTAGGTGGTCCCAGTTATTGTTCCCCAATCCTGACTGAAGAGGTACTGACTTAAGAACAATGTGTGGAACAAAATACCTTAAGGGGAACTCCAGAAATCAATTAAGAAGTTGCAATACCCACAGGTACATGCAAAGCTGAGAACAGCCTCATTAAAACAGATTTTAAAAAACTTTTTCTTTTTACCTATTATTTCCCCAACCCTAAGCTGGTACTGTTCAGTTCAAGTTGTAGCTTTTCCCTTGAGGAGGAAAGAGAAGAGTGGAATGTGTGTTCAACATTCTGAGTGACGAAGGGATCAGTTTCTGTTCACCTAACTAGAATGTGAATGGAACTGGCATAGTTTTGAACGTCAGAAACAGGGGAGAGCACAGGTGGTTTTCTGTGGCACCAGAGGGCCCTCTGTACCACAGACAGATGTTGGCATAGCTCAGTGAGATTGTGAGAAGGCACTAACTTGTAGCTTGTACCGTAAGAGTGAGAAAAGGGGAGCATGTCTCGTGTTCTGGCTTTTTGGAGAGCTGCTGAAGGGACTGGTATCTGTCTCAACTGACTCAGATTACAACACATAGCCAGCATACTTTCAATACCTGGGGTGACCTGAAATCAAAGAAGAATGGGGTGGCTTGCTGCTGTAGCACCAAAGAAACTGCAATACTGCAGACAGACACCAGTGAAAGGAAACGATTATATGCTCTTAAAAAAGAAACCAGCAAGCCTCTGTAAGTGGAAAATTACATGTATAAGCCCAGACAGGTTTCATTTCCCACAAAAGGTTTCAGATGTTCTTAGAATCTCTAGCCAGATTGATTGGTGAAGGTCCCCCTATACAAAGCCAGTTCATAAAGAATGAGAGAGGTTGCTATTTTTTCAAATACATAGAATTCAGAAAAAAAAAAAATCACAAGGCACACAAAGAAACAGAAACATGGCCAAAATTTAGAACTTTAGAAACCAACCCCAATGAAATGGAGATCTATGACCTGACGAAGAATTAAAAATAATTGTCTAAAATAAGCTCAATGATTTAAAAGAGAACACAGACAGAAAACTAAAATACATCAGAAAACAATGCATGAGCAAAATGAAAGTATTAACAAAGAGATAAAACCCATTAAAAATAACCAGTAGAAATTCTGGAGACAAAAAATACATTAACTAAATTGAAAAATTTCATTTGAGGTTTTACATCAGACTTGATGAAGCAGAAATTTAATCAGTGAACTTGAAGACAGGTTATTTGAAATTATTGTCAGAGGAGTGAAAAATATATATATAAGTGAAGAAAAATAAGGGGACTTATAGGACACCATCAAGCAAAACAAAGTACATATTATGAAAGTTCCAGAAGGAGAAGAGAGAGAAAGGGACAGAGAGCTTACATGAAGAAATAATGACTGAAAATTTCCCAAATCTGAAGAAATGGACATCCAAATCAAGAAGGCTAAAAGATCCAACTAAGATGAACTCAAAGAGACCCATGCCAAGACACGTTGTAATCAAACTCTCAAAAGACAAACACAAAAAGAGAATCTTGAAAACAGGAAGAAAAAAACAATACATCACATACAAGGGAATTAGCATAAGATTATCAGTGGATTTCTTAGCAGAAACCTTACAAGCCAGAGGTAATGGGATGATATACTCAAAATGCTGAAATAAAAAACTACCAACCAAGAATACTATATCTGACAAAATTGTCCTTCAAAACTGAAGGAGAAATAAAGATTTTCATAGATTAACAAATATAAAAGAGAGTTAAATACCACTAGATTTGTTATAAATGCTAAGTTCTTCCAGTTTAAATAAAAAGAAGCTAGATAACAACACAAAAACATATGAAAATATAAAGCTTCCTGGCAAAGGTAAATATATAGAAAAATACAGAATACTGTAATGGTAGTGCATAAAGCACTTTTTAAGAAAAAATTAATAAACCAACAATAAACTTTATTTGTAAAGCACTTTAATTCTGGTATAAAATTTAAACATAAAAAACATAAAAATAACTATAAAACTATGTTAATGGATACATAATATAAAGGATGTAATTTGTGATATCAGTAACATAGTGTGGGAGTGGAGTGATGTGATATTTTAGAGTTTTTGCATATAATTAAAATTATGTTCTTAACAGTTTACGATGCATTAACTCTAAGGTGTTATACTTACAATAGATTGTTATAACTCTAAGATCTAAGCTAAGTAGTAACCACAAAGAAATATAAATAGATTAAAATAAAAGAAAGAAATCAAAGCATGTCAATACATAAAATTAATAAAACAAAAAGAAAAGAAGCAAGAGAGTAAAAGAGAGATTAAAAAGCTCAAAGACAGACAAAATATATCAATAAAATGACAATAGTAAGTCCTTTTTTACAAGAAATTACTTTAAATGTAAATGGATTAATCCCCCAATCAAAAGACAGTGTAGCTGAATGAATAAAAAAAATGCAACATATGTTGTCTACAAAAGACTCACCTTAGATATAAAGACACATGTCACAGAGGACATGATTTTATATGTTGAAAACTCCAAAGCTTTCACAAAAAAAATTGTTAGAACTAATAAATTCAGCAAAGTTGCAAGAAACAAAATTGATACACATGACTCAATTGTGTTTCTATGCACTATCAATGTCCAATCTGTGAAAACAATTAAGAACATTCCATTTATGGGAGTGTCACAAAAAATGAAATACTTAGGAATTAAACAAACCAAGGAAGTGAAAGACTTGTGCAGAAAAAATTGTAAAACATTGCATAAGGAAATTAAAGACACAAATAAATTGAAAGAAAACCCATGTTCATGGATTGGAAAGGTTAATATTCTTAAGCTGTCCATACTACCCACAGTGATCTACAGATTCAATGAAATGTGTATTAAAATCCCAAAGGCAATTTTTTCAGAACTAGAAAAAAATTTTAAAATTCATATGGAATTTCAAAGGACACCCCCCCCCCCCAGTAGCCAAGCCAATCTTGAACTGGAAGAACAAAACTGGAGGCCTCACACTTCCCGATTTCAAAATTTATTGCAAGGCTACAATATTCAAAACAGTATGGTATTGGCATAAAGACAGTTATCTAGATCTGTGGGACAGAATGGAAACCAGAAATAAACCCTCACATGTATGGTCAAATGTTTTTGCAGAAGACTGCCAAGATTGCACCATGGGGAAAAGGATAGACTCTTTAACTAATGGTGTTGAGAAACTGAATATCTTCATGTAAAAGAATGAAGACTAGCCCTTATTTTACACCATATATAAAAATTAACTCAAAATATATTAAAGACCTAAACATACAATCTTTACCTATAAAATTCCTAGAATAAAACAGGGAAAAAAATTTATCACATTGGAATGGGCAATAATTTCTTATACATGACATCAAAAGCACAGATAACAAAAGTGAAACAGACAAATGGGAGTATATAGAACTTGAAAACTTCTTCACAGCAAAGAAAATAATAGAGTGAAGAAGCAAACTATGGAATCAGAGAAAATATTTGCAAACCATATTTGATAAGGGATTGCTAACCAGGATATATAAAGAACACCTGTAACTCAATAATAAAACAACCAAAAACCTGATTTTAAAAATGAGCTAAGGAATTGAGAAGATTTTTTTCTCCAAAAAAAATATGTAAATGGCCAAAAAGCATATGAAAAAGTACTCAACATGACTAATCATCAGGGAAATGCATATCAAAACCACAATGAGATATCACTTCATATCCATTAGGGTAAACAATATTCAAAAAACAAAAAAAAGAATAAGAAAATAACAAGTGCTGGTGAGGAAGTGGAGAAATTGGGACACTTGTGCACTGTTGGTGGGATTGTAAAATGGTGAAGCTGCTATGGACAACTATATGGAGGTTCCTCAAAAAATTAAAAGTAAAACTATCATATGAGCCAGCAATCCCACTCTGGGTATATAACCAAAATAATTGAAAACAGAATTTTGAAGAAATGCTTGCACATGCGTGTTCATTGCAGAATTATTCACAGTAGCCAGGAAATGAAAGCATCCTACATGTACATGGAGGAATTGATAAGGAAAATGTGGTGTATGCATAGAACTGAATATTATTAAAGCACAAAAAAGAAGGAAATCTTGTGCTACAACAATGGATGAACCTTGGGGACAATATGCTAAGTGAAATAAGTCAGTGACATTAAGAAAAATATTGTGTGATTCCACTTATATGAATTATCTAAGTTAATCAAACTCAGAGAGAGAATAGAATGTTGGTTTCTATGGGCTGGACAAAGGGGGAAATGGTGAATTGTTTTTCAAAAGGTATAGAGTTTCAGTCATGCAAGAAGAAAAAGTTCTAGAGATCTCTTATATAACAATGTGTATATAGTTAACAATACTGTAAATTATTTAAAAAATTTTAAAAAGTACATTATGTATATAATTCCAAGTCTTTAAATATTCCACAACTGTATTTGGATGGACAGTTTATCCCATTATATGGACATGCCATATTTTATTTATACATGCTTTAAATATTGAAGTTTTTCTTACTCTCTAATGTTTGCAATTAAAAATAAAACTGTAATAATTCTTTTACTTAATGGTTTTTTTCTCTGACACTTTTGTTAGTGTACTTGCTTACAATTCTATCAGTCCCCAAGCTCCTTTTAAGTGTAATATATTTCACAGTGCCTCCTTTGTTATTCTGAAATGAAATTCACACATACTATAAGAAAACTGTACAAGCAATTTTAAAAAATCTGTATAATATCATGTTCAAATATAATAGATAAAGGGAAGATAAGTTTTACTGAAATAATATACATTTAAATATGTAAATGCTTGAGAATGATACACTAGAACATAGGTGTATAAACTTTTTCGATAAAGGGTCAGTTACCTAATAATTTTTGATTTTTGTCAGCCACATAATCTCTTTTGTAACTATACAACTCTGGCACTGTAGCACAAAAGAAAGCCATAGACAATATGAAAATGAATGAGCACTACCATGTTCTAATAAAACTTCATTTGCAAATTTAGATGGAAGGCTTGGTTTGGCCCAGAATCTTAGCTTGCCAATCTCTGCACAAAAGATATAAAAATGAACATTCAAATGTTTGCATTCAAATATGAAATGATTGCAAATTCAAGAACTTTAAATAAAAAATTAATGGAAGAGTGTGTGTGTGTGTGTGTGTGTGTGTGTGTGTGTGTGTGTGTGTTGGCAACTTAAATAATGTTAGCAGCATTGCTGATGATGACCTGATATATATTTTTTAAATTTTTTTTTAATTTAATTTTCTTTATTTTTTTTATACAGCAGGTTCTTATTAGTTAGATGACCTGATATTTTGAAATTGGAATACTTGGTAAAATTCTGAACTAAAGTACAAATTATATGCATAGTCTTTTTAGCCACATGAATACTTAGTAAAATTATTTGAAACTTCTGGAGCCATACCAATTGTTGTGCCAACTAAAAATAATTCTACACATTTCCAAAATGCTCCCTCCATAGTAGTATCACTCCACGGGAACCATAGTAGTATCACTCCACGGGAACCATACTAGTATCGCCCCACGGGAACTGTCTTTTTGATTAAATTGTTGAAAATGGAAACTCTGTATCAAAAAATACATAGCAGGTTTTTTATTATACTTTCTTTACTTATCGCTCTTTTTGAGCTAGAGAATGAGATTACAACTTTCTTAAGAATTTGTACCAATTTATCTCACACAACACTTACTTAACTGCCAGATTTGGTACTTAACCATCATATAAATTTATAAAAATATGTATTACTTTATTCATCATTAATATTTTGGATAAAATGCCATTTTATTTATATGAGTGTAAATCTAATTTTTATAAATATAGCTATATTCCTAATAAAAGATACAATTATTTATATTATATATCTTAAACAGAAATAAGCACTAATAAATATTCCATCTCTTCTCACCTATTATAATTTACTATTAGGATATTGTCATAAATAAATTCTGGAAATTAATATATTTCTACTGAAATGGTTCAATGTGTGATATAATTATTAGGTGAATCAAGATGACCAGGATTATAATGCATTAAAGGGCTTGTAAAATATCATTGCAAAACAGAACAAACTGTGAACCTGTTTATAATGACATCAAAGCCTTGATACTTAACTGTGGCTATGCTCAGTTCGTGCCTACTTTAATTGAAATTTGCTACAAAAATGGTTATTTCTAAGAAAGTTTTACTCATTATGAATTAATTTCTACTTAAAGTTTTTGAGCCTTGTGGTTATAGATAAATTTGATGAATCAAGGACTAAAACCCTCAGTCTTGTCATTTTGTATGATACTGCCATTTTTGAAGATTGCATGCCATGCCATCATTTTGTATATGTCCCTCAATTTGTGTTTTTCAGATTTATTATCATCAGCAGTCAGACTTGAACTGCAACAGGGCATAACTTTCATTATGTTTATTTTTGTTGGTATGGTTCTACACTATTGATTTGACTCTAAATGTAATACCATACTTTGATTTTTAAGTTTTCAATTTCATTTTTTATTTTCCTCAAGCAATTTTCCTCTGCTCTTCCCAACACTCTTCATAATATGGGCTCCAATAGGGTAGATATTTTGACCATCTTGACTAGCATTTTATCTCCTAGACAAATGACTACATATATTTCCTCATGACTAGAGTCAAATCAAATATTTTGACAGGAATAAATGATGTTTCTCAGTGCATCACATTCAAAACACACATTTTGTCAATTCACCCCCTTATTCTTGATGTTAATTTTGATTACTCGGTCAAATTGGCTCACCAGATTTTACACTATAATATTATCATTTTTCTCTTTGCAATTAATATGTAATGTGTGGGGAATGCTTCTAGACTTTGTAAATATCGTGTTTCTCTTCAAATTTTTACCCAAATGGTTTATTAACAGTTTATGGTTTTTGCTTGAGTCGATACTCTGAGAACCACAAAATGATGATTTTATAACTCTGTTTTTATCTACTTTTATAAGTTGAAATTCTAATGTAATAAAGTTCTTTCCCTCCCTTCTTACTTATTCATGAATTCTTATATTTTCAGTAGTAATATAATCCCTTACTGTCATTTTAATGAGACATTTCCACTAAATACAATGTGTGATATTTTATTGAATGAATGAGTGAAATTACCATAAAGAACATTTATAACAATTATATAAATTGAATATTCATAAAATTATTGTACCAGTGTTATATTTCTGTAATTATATAAGAGCATGCCCTTATATTCTGTTTAGATTTTAGAAAAAAATTCAGAATTATAGATAAAGTGATGTGATATCTACAGCTAATTCAGTAACTCAGTAATGTGTATGTGTGTGTATGTGTGTGCGTGTGTGTGTGTGTGTGTGTGTGTGTGTATACAGAGAGAACTGTGAAAGGGGGTGAAAACACCATAAGAAGTATTCCTGCAAAAATGAACTACCTAAATATAAATGCAGCCATGATGAAACATTAAATAAGCTCAAATCAAATTATGAGTTATTCCACAAAACAACTCACCTTTAAACCTTAAAAATGTCAATATTATGAAAGACAGCCAGAGGGGAGGGGAAGAGAAAGAGAGGGAATGTAGTAAAATATTAATGATTGTTGAATTAATTTGGGTGAAGGGTCTATGGAGTTCTTTGTACTATTTGCATGACTTTTCTGAAAATTTGAAATTATTTCAAAATAAAAAGTTAAAATTTAGTTATTGAAGAAATAATGTCAACACATCAGAAATGCCACAACTCTTAAAATTTTGATCTGCCTTACGATGTAGAAACCGTTATTCTGCAAATGTTTTTATTAAACTTTGTAATTTTATTGGCCTCTAGCTCCCTATGTGTTCTACTATACATTTCAAATATGATTCATTTGTCCAACAATTGAACTGATGAAGTAAAATACCTCCCCAAGCCAAGATACTGTTTTGTTGCAAAGGCTGATTTTAAAATATCAGTGACACCCCAAAAATATTGATAAAGTGCTTTTTGCCTATAGAGACAATAAGTACTCACCATTCCATCCACTCATTTTCTTTCAATCCTAATCAAGTGAATTTATTCTTTTTCTGTTCCTTTCTATTCCATTCTGTTTTGTTTCATTAAGGATTTCATACATCCTTACATGGCCTTTTAATTTTTTTCCAATATATAAAACCAGGCTATCAGGCTTATCCCTCAGTAATTTTGCCCATAGATCAAAGTCAGTACAGAAGACAATATTCTTCCAGACTATGCACCATAAGTAAGAGAGTCACCTCCTATACAAAAGGCCTAGTTGCACATAAAGGGTATGTTTCTGGAAAAGAGTGCCAAGACAGAGAAGGCCGTAGTTTGGGTAAGGAGAACAGAAAACTACCTTGACTTTTGATAGAAAAGAAGAGTTCAGACCCTTCTGCGATGAGAAAAATAACTTTTGTTATGAGTTGCTGGCTGGGCATTTTACAATATGATGATCTTGCTCACACCCAGAGTCTAGACACTTAGATAAGAACTTGAGTCTAGTGTTCCTGCCATCAGTTCAGGCTTTGCTTTTCCCAGGGCACCTCTTAAATTAACCACTTAGATTTAAGGCCTCAAAAACCACCACCCCAGTCACCTTATAAGTAGTAGGTGATTGCTACCCTGCTCTCTAACTCCTGGTCACTTGATTGCCTTTCCCCTAGCTCATCGTGCCCAACCTTCCACTCTCATCCCTTTCTGGGATCTGTAAGTAAAAATCTGTGATTACTTCCTTTGTGTGGCTGTATGAAAACTGAAGCTTCAATCAAAACAACCCCATGGGTTTCACTTCCCCAGAGTAGGTGCTCAGATACTGGGGAAGCTACCTGTCCATTCTGTGTGGGTGGCTTGTGCCCCCTCATTCAGCAGGTTCATAATCTGCATATTCTTAATTTAATACACAGCCATGGACCCTGCAACACATCTTCTTATGAGAAGTGAAAAAAGAGTGCAGTACCTTGGGTTGGCTAGATACCCACAGGATGAGCTGGAGTGGGAAATATTGAATTTAGGTTTAGGATAGTTAGAGAGATTTCTACTCATCAAGTTTGGAGGAGAAGAAAAGAATTTCCACTCACATTGCCTCTCCACCCACCCCTCCTTCTCTCCTAGATTCATATACATATATTTGTACATATATGTATATTTGTGAATATATGTACCTATATATGTATAGGAAACATAAATAAAAGAATAGATTTAGTCTGATACTTTGTAACTCTTCATCTTTTCAAGTGATCTTTCTAGTTTTAGGTGAACAGTGCCCAGCAGCAGGGTAGGGGGAGAAAGGTAGTAATTTCCTTCTATACTGGGTTACATTTTGGTTTAGTAGTAGTTCTTGGTTCAGATGATTTTGTGACAGTTTCCTTTGTATATTTACCTACATAAAAGTAAATTATTTCTTTAGACCTTAGCTAAGTCAGTTCATAAATTAAGGCTGCCTATAATATGTTAATGATATATATCAGGGTGTGCATGCCGGAGCTGATCTCCGGTGGCCTTGACCTGCAGTGGCTTGAAGCAGGGTTTCGGTTCCGGTCAGAGATTGAGGTCAGGTCGCGGCAGTGAGAGCACCAAATCCTAGCCGCTAGGCCAGTGGTGAGTGACAAGGCCCTGGACCTTCAGCTTTGCAGAAAAGAATTCTTACAAAGATGGAAAGTAGAAACAAGTAAAGTATTTATTAGGAGAAAAAAGAGTACAATACGTGTGGATGGAAACACGGGTGGACCCAGAGAGAGGGTCGCACCTTCATGGAAGTTTGAATCACTTTTATGGGGCATTTCTTCCAGGTTTCCTTTGGCCAATCATTTTGAGTTGCCTGGTTCAGAATCCGTATTTGGTATATCTCAGGATCCTCCCATGTGTGCATGTGCATTTCTCAGCCAAGATGGATTACACCGAAGAAGCCTATGGGTAGTTGACATCACTTATTATGAGGTGACACCCCCTCCCTTTAGACCTCCAAGGGACTTTCTAGTCGGAAACGTTTCCTTGACTCCAAAAATGAGAAATATGTGGTCTGTTATCTTCTATTTGGGCAGAGTCCAGCCACCTTTCTCAATTGTCCTGCTATTTTCATCTTGCAGTATTGGGTCCCAGGGAACGAATCTCCAATTGCTTACCCTGGGGGGGCCCATCTACCTCCTACCTCAGAGCCAACTCATAGACAACTAAGAATGATCTTTTTTTTAAGGATAAAATCATGTTAGACAATCTATGTGGTGATGCACCTGTTCTGGCATTCTCAACAGTCTGATTTGTCCCTGCATAGAGAATATATGTCATTTGTATTTCTACTTTGTTAGAATGGTATCAAAATTTGTATAATTGTCTCTGAATGTAATACCATGCACTGATTTCCACTATTCATTTTTATTTTTATTCATTTTTATTTTATATTTTAGCAACTTTCTTCAATTCTTCCCATGCTCACTCACCATGTGAGCTCCACAATACAGAGATTTTTTTTCTGCCTTGTTTATCATTATATTCCTAAGACCAATCCCTGCACAAAGGAGGTACTTAAATATTTTTAATGAAGTAAATGAATGGGTAAATGATTGGATATCTTTTGCATGCCAATAACTTTGCTAATTTTGTGTTAAAACTTATCAAAAAACATTCTGTGGGAAATAATACTAAACTTTAGCTTTGTCATAAAAGTTAGAGTTATCCAGTCACCATGGAGTTGTCTTCTCTGTATAAACAGTTTGCACAGTACAATTTAGAATGTTGGGTGGATATTCTTGAACACACTTACAGAATTTAATGATGTGAGGGACATTAATGTTATAAAATGATCTATACACATTTAAGTAGAATTTTAAGGGATCATTGATTGTGGTTGGAAAGGTGAGGAAAACAAAAAATATATATATATTTTTTATAATGTAACCCTCATGGATTGAAATTTTTGCCTTTTTTCCCCAGACAAACGACTTTCTCTGGATGACTGCCATTTCTCCAGCAGCTGAAACTAAAGGTAATGGCCAGTTTGGGAACTATGCATTATGAAATTTAGAAATTATTGCTTGTTAAGATCTCTGACATCAGAATTATTTTGAAATATTTCTCTTACATTGTCCTCTACCAACTGGTCTGAATTGGTACAATGTATTTACTAACATTACTTTGGGGTTGTGTTTCACGAAAGTCAGTATGGCATAGTGCTGAAGAATGTAGGCTCTGGGGACTCAAACCAAGTCCCAACTAGCTGAGGGGTGGTGAGCAATTTGTTCAGTCTCTTTGAGCCTCATCTGTAAATAGGGTTCATAATTAGTTTGTTGTGAATAATTAGTTTGTAATGCATATCAAGTACCAGAACCATGCCCAGCACTTCAGAAGTACTTACTAATACTGCAAATTGTTAGTATAGGGAAAGAGTATATGAAGAATATTTGTGTATGGAGAGAGAGAGATTAGTATTAATATAGTATGATGTCCTGTGGACACCAACTAGGATAAAAGTGTCTATGAGGGATCACTGGAAAAGTTGATAGCACAGTGCCTATGTGGGTTTAGGGTTGTTTCATTTTCCTACCCAGTGGAAGAGTGTATCAGGCTTTCAGGTCACTGGATAAATCCCCATACCATTAGCTGATGATATGGTTTCTTATCTCAGTTTTTAGATAATTCAGGGTAAACGTTTTTAGTTGTAACTTCTAAGTTTTATGACTGAAAGTCGGAGTGTTCTGAATGTAATATTATTCTACTGAGATAATAGTTTTTCTAATTCTGAGTATCTAGGACTAAATACCCTGAGTGTAAGAATGACACCAAAACCTCACAAAACAAACTTCTAGTAGCTTTGTACCCCAAACAGCAACACTGGACAAATTACCTCATCACGGCACCTCTACTTCTATCATTTTTCCAGATGAAGTGTTGAGGTCAAGTCACTCCCAGATGCATTGTGTAGCCTGTGGTCCACTTTTAATCCCATCATTTTCTATTTAACTTGATATCTTCAATCCCTCTCCTCTCTGATATTATTAGAATGAAAAAAGTGCCTTAAGCCTTATACATTAGCTGAAAGAAGAGCTTTTGCAAAAATCAGAGACATCTACAATAAAAAATTAACTTTTTTATCAACAAAAAGTGAGTGTCACTATGAGAGAAAAAAAGTCAGAATTTTTTTTTAGAAAGCTCATAACACAAATGTGTATAAAATTATGGCATATGATATGTGATATTTGTGAGATTGTGGAGAAAATGTTTTCATTTTCTGCACAGTTAGGGCTTTCTGAACAAAATTAAAACAAAAACTTGGGGCCTGAATTAAAGGACAATCCTTTACTTGAAAGATGATTGAATAGATAGTAAGGGATTTTTACACTAGTGAAAGTCATTTTTAAATGTCAAGGGGGGATTAATCCAGAAACATTCCAAGGGTTGAAACACCTAAACACCTGTCTTATCTTTCCCTAGAGAGATTTACTCACATTCCAAGAGTTAGAACCAGAGTCCTTCCCCATTTTTCCCCAAGGGCAATTTGTTTTCATCAAGGAGATTGAGTTTCTCTTCCTTCTTTAGAAGAAAAGGGAGATAATGCATATATAAACTCACAGGTGCATATTTTTTAGGGTTCCTCCCTTTCAGTTTAGACAATTTTATATACATAGCCCTGTCCATCAAGCTCTCTTCGCTTTGACCCAGAAAGGAGAAAGGAAGAAAAGGAATCATTGTGGTTATAAATCATGTGTTTACTTTTAAGACAATATGAGTATGGATATTAAAAACTGTAGAAATGGAAAAAGATCAAAGCATTTATTTACTATTATTTCTTACAAATCACTGATGACACAAGAACTGTTTACATTGTTGCCTCTCCTAAGTTAACTCATTTGTTTGAACTGTTAAATATGTTTTCTAATGGGAGTAAAACATGGGGACAAGTTGGATACAAGCAGCTGAAGATAAACATTTGTTATTAAAATGTGGGTTAGGGATTGTTTTGGGGAAGGATTAGTTTAATTCTGTTCTTTGGTAGAAGAAAGATGGTTCTACACCCTCTTCCTGACCCAGCTCTGGTCAATATAAATTTTGAAACTCTGTTAAATGACTTCATCATTTATTTCCATGCTTCTTGTCTGCAAAATTTTCCTCAGCTTTGATCATAAAGATCTCTTCTTTTAGTATGCTATTCTTTCAATGTTGTGTCTAACTTGATTTTTTCCATCTCCTTGTCTTATATCATACTTAAGTATAAAAAAATTTAGGGGAACTAAAGGGAATAACCTACCTGATCCTCTTTCATCCATGTCATTTCTCCTGTTCCTATAAAATAGGACAGAACAGGAAGTTATCACCTTATTCCAACACCCATGTAAAGCCTGATTATGAAAGACATTCATTCTGCTAAGCTCTTCTCTGTTTATTGTGATCAGTTCAGACACCTTTCAGAGAAAGACACTAGATGTTCGATTCTTTATGAAATAAATGGAAAATCTCGGCCATATGAGGATCTACCTTTACATTTGGATCTAACAAGGATTACATTGTTATAGTTTTTCTTTTTTTCTTCTTCTTATCCTTAGCTGATAAGTCTAAATTGTAAACAGTTGTATTCTCAGGCAAGATACAAAACTCATTGACATTTTCAGTTCATTGAAGTTTTCAAAAAATATTCAAAATATAAGTACTTGTTAATAACTTTTAAAAGCTGGAGTATTTCTTGATTTATACATGGGCATGGGGTTTATATATAAGGGAGAAGAGGAAAGAAGATAGTTGAAAATAAGGAAAATAAGAAGAAAGGAAAAATTTGAAAATAAAGGAATAGAGAAATAGAGGGTAGAAAATGAGAAAAGAAAGAAATGAAAACCTGAAGTATTTATTCAAGTATCACAGAAATATATTACTGCACCAAATTACATTAGTTTGAACAATAATAGTGTTCTTTTAGTTTTGATTCCTTTATCATGTTTTCAGTAAAATAATATTCAGATTAAAGTATGCTTAACTTTTATATATTGCTACAGAAGAATTTTAGTGATAACTAATGATGATTATTTAGTTAACATTTATTGAGAGTTTACCACGTTACAGATACACTGGTTCTGTAAGTATATTAAATTCCTTACCTTACCAATATCCTATGAGGTATGTACTGTTCTATGCCCCACTTTTGAGATTAAAAACTGAGACTTAGCATCTTAAAACTGTGAACATCGCAAATCTGATAAAAATGGCAGATTCAAACTCATGTTGTCTCTTTTCAGAACCTGAGTTTATAAACACTTTGTAAAACAGGATTTTTATGGAGTCATTTTGTTCTGGCAGAAACAACATCATGTTCAAGTGGAATTTTCCACTGAAACCCAAGGACAGAGTAAATTTTCTTGGCACTAGCAGTACATGCAAAAAAGATGGTGGAAACCTAATGTTGTCATGTTTAAATCTCCTCATCTACATCAAGCATATAAATTGTGGAGACATTGGAGGAACTTGTTTTGTTTTGTTTTGTTTTTTAAGTGGAGTTTTAGTGAGAGCTAAATCTTGCTGTAAATGTGGGCTTGTTTCCCTGTATACAAAATTCAAGAGACAATTTGACCTTTATGGGGACAATTCAGAAAGTTTCAAAATTGTCTTCTGCAGTTTAAGGCTGGTGTTTAATTCATACCTGAAAACAAAACAGGGCAGGAAGATTTGCATACTCAGAGTATTTCTGGGCCAAGAATGCATGACTATATCTTGAGGAGAAATTGTGGATTGCACATACTAAGGAGGCTGTGCAGACCATCCTCAGTTGCTCTCCAAGAGTGCAGCTTCCATGGCAAATGGACCTCAGCAAAAAGAAGCTACATCTGACTCTAGATTCTTAGTGCCTAAGGAAAGAATGAGTGACCATTCACAATAGACAATGGAACTACAAATGAGAGATCATGGCAAAAGAAAAACTCACAAATAATTTCTAATATTAAGCCAGCTTTCAAAAATGGTCAACCCAGAGAAGGTGACATTGTACCCCTACAATTTTAAACAAGTTGGAACTTTTTTGCCCACCTCTCTCTCCCATTCCTCCCTGCCTCTCCCCCATGAATATTTTGTCTTCTTGTTCCCTGTCTATCTTGGGGAGGCATATAAAATAGAAGTTTGTAAGCTAAGGAATGAGCATAGATGTGGAAAGTGGAAAGAGAAAAGCAGTCAATTTCCACTCAACTCCACTCCACTCTACACAGTAAGACTTATCAAGTCTGCCTTGGGGGGGTGGGAAAGTTTTGCTTTGAAAATGAAGTTCAAAATATTTGTTATTTTGTAATAATGGACATTGTTAATTTTAATAGTTTTTATTTTAGAGCAGTTTTAGGTTCACAGCAAAACTGAGCAGAGAATGTGGAGAGTTCTCTACCTCCACACACCTACAACCTCCTCCACTATCAATGTCCTGCACTAGAGTGGTACATTTGTTACAATTCATGGACCTGCACGGACACATCATTATCACCCAAAGTCCATAAGTTATATTAGTATTCATTCTTGGTGCTGTATATTCTATGGGTTTTGACAAATGTATAATGACATGTATCCACCATTATAGTATCATAAAGAATAGTTTCACTGCCATAAAAATCCTCTGTGCTATTCATCCCTCCCTCCTCCTAACCGTTGTCAACCACTGATCTTCCTGTTGTCTTTACAGTTTTATCTTTTTCAGAATGTCAAATAATTGTAATCATATAGAAGGTATACTTTTCAAACTGGCTTCTTTCACTTAGTGACATGCACTTAAGGTTCTTTCATGTCTTTTCATGGCTTGCTAGCTCATTTTATTTTAATGTTCAGTAATAATGTGGTCTGAAAGACAGCATGGTTGCTTCCAAGTTTGTGATATGAATAAAACTTCTATAAACATCAAAATACTTGTTTTTGTATGGATATAAATTTTCAGTTCATTTGGGTACATACCAGGAAGTACAACTGCTGATCCTGTGGAAAGAGTACGTTTAGTTTTTTAAGAAATTGTCAAATTGTTTTCCAAAGTGGCTGTGCCATTTTGTATTCCCACCAGCAATGAATAAGAGTTATGGTTGCTGCACATCCTCACCAGAATTTGGTAGTGCCAGTGTTTTGGAGACATATTCATTATTGATCAGAGGCCTATTGTATCACAAGGAAGTGATTAGAAACTCAGGAATCTCCCCCAAAATTTCTTCTAGAAGTATTCAAGAATTAGCCCCACAAATTAATGAAGAAGAAAAAGAGAGTTAATAGTAGTTCCTGAATATTATCACAAGGATGATGCTTATACACTGTATTACAAAATTAAGATGTCTCTAGTATACGTAATTCAAATTGCTTTAAATTCAATGCTGTCACCCTATATATGTTTTCATGGAGATTTGCAAGCTGAATTCAGCTTGTCATTTCATGAATTTGGGAACATCTAAAAGTATTCATTTAAGGTGGTTTTATGAACATTAATTAGTTTTATCCTTTGATTTAACATTTACTAAGTACCTTACCTAGAATATGCCAGGCATTATGCTAAAACTTGGGATACATGTATAAATAAAACATGTCTCTTTTCCTTAAATAATGTATTAGAGTTGTTTTGGTTAAATGTGACAGAAACACCACTCATACTACTTAAACATAAATGAGAATTTATAGTTCATATAACTGAGGAGTCCAGTAGTAAAGCTAACTTTAAGACTTCTGGGTTTTTTACATGCTTTTCTCTGTTTCTGTCTATTTGTCTCATTGTCTCTTTCCTTCAGAATTTATCATTTCTTTGTATATTGTCCTAATCACCCTGTGCCTTGCTATAGATAAATTCTATCAAGATGATAAAGGTGAGAGCACTGCTGCAAAACTATTCTGGAAATGCATCATTCCTATTTACAATCCCAGAGAAGAGAGCTTTTCTCTCTCTTACCATGTCCTTAAAAATCTGATTGGAATTTTGGGATGATATGTTCTTCAGTGTTATTTTTGAAGATTATTATACCTTGAATTAAGAGATGGAATTAAAGAGAGCAATGACTGTACCTGTACAAGTAAATGAAAGGACTCACAAGAGTACACAAGGTGTACTTATGTAGGACTTTTATCAAGATAAAAGTATAATATATTAGGAGAAAGGAAGCACTGGCAAGAATTACAGACCCATAGGTTTCTAGGTGTAGATACACAGGATCATTTAATAATTGCACAGAAAGTGCTTCATCTCTGGATTTGTACCACCAAGATATGTGCAAGGAATCTTGTTTTAAAGAGACATGGAGAAAAGTACCCTGTGAGGTCTTTTATGCCCCACTGATTAGGGAGCCAAGCCAAACTGTGAAGCAGTTAAAACAGGAATAAGCCACCAGTTTTTACATCCTCAAACTGACTCTCAGTGCCACTAGGGCAGTTCTGAACTTTAAACAGCAGTTTATATATTTTTACCTAACTCCATTATTCTTATCTTGACCAAGAGTCAGAACTAGACTTACAGATATCCCCAAAGATAAGCATAGAACTCTCCCAGGTCAACTGAGAGAGTTCACTTTATTTCACACAATGTCTATGTTATTTCACACAAAGGGTACAAGGAGGATAACGTATGGTGGGGAAATTTGAACAATTTATGCTATTTTGAAAAATGTCTAACCTTGTTCTGGGGGAGAAACGATAAGAAAAATGTCAGACTTGTGAAAAGCGCTTGTCATTCTGAGTATGCAACCAGAGACGTTCAAGAAAGAAATGAATTCCAGAAGAGAAAGACGGTTTATCTCTCGTTGTATTCTAGAACGGTTCTCTTTGCTTTCTTTCAGAGGAGGCTGAGTTGTGAGTAGGTAGATCTGTCTGTCAAAAAGCCTCCATCTGATTCAGTCTTTATATGTATAGATTAGCATATAAATATTTATACATCATGACTTGAAGGTAGCAGTGAGAAGTTAAATGATAGATGGTCTTGAGTCATCATTCTGATGGATCATTCTGTTCCCACTTATAACATACATGGTACACAGGGGACCCAGAAAGTCCTGGTGTTTCCCAATAAAGAAATATGGAGGTGCTTGGACTAGAATGAATGCAGAAGTTTGGGGTTAGAAAGAAGAGGCAGAGGTCTGAGACCTATGGAAAAGTGAGGGACTTTACAGAGAGCACAGGACAGTGACAAATCCATGGAGCTGACCAGTCTACTTACTCTAAAGAAGAGCCCACCAGGGGTCCAGAGAACAGCACATAGCTCCCTGCAGTCATGAGGATACAGTAAGTTCTCTTCAAACAACCATTTGCCATCTTGAGGAAGAGAAAAGGAATATTGCAAATTTGAAAAACTCATGATTTTCTTATAAACAAAGTCACGCAAATGCATTATTTAAAAGGGTATTAGAGCTGTTAAACTAAATATTTAAAATGAAAACTGAAAGGAAATATGTTTGAACCAAGAAAGAGTGCTATTTAGCAAGTATAGCTTGCCTCCACATCTTGAGCAATGAAGTGAGAGAAAAGATTCTGTGTCTTAGCAGAATAATTGTGCTTTATGTTGATTTATCATGTCCTCAGTTATTCTCACTTTTGAAAGAGCTAAAGTTCTTTATAATCATATTAATTCTATGATTACTTTTTAAATTTTATGGTCACTTTGATTGAATAGATAACCAAAGGTTATTTCTTGATAAACTATAATCTTCTCTGCAGTACATTGAATAGTGGACCCCAAAAGTTCGTGTCCACCTGGAACCTTAGAATGTGAATTTATTTTGAAATAGGATCATTGAAGATAATTAGTTAAGAGGCAGTCATACTGGATTGGGGTGGGCCCTGAATACAATTACCTATAAACTTAGAAAAGAGGAGAGGACACACAGAGGAACATACAGGAAGGCAATGTGAATAAGGAGGTGGAGATTGGGATGACTTGTCTACAAGCTAAGAAATGCCACAGGTAGTGGAGAGCCATCAGAAGCTAGAAAGAGACAAGTAAGGATCCTTCACTAAAAGCCTTTAGAGATAGTATGGCCCTGTAGATACCTTGACTTCTGGGATAGCTGAGCAATATCCCAGACTTTTGTGTTCTGAGAAAATTCAAATTGCAAAGGACTCCCTGCATAGTCTAAGCATACCACCTGCACCCTGTCTTCACCATTCTTCATGACTCTCATAAATTACCTGCCTATACCTCTTCATTTTACTTATCTATGTAACATCTCAGGCTCCTTTCCTTCTCTTTGAAATATTTCTTGTTAATGAAACTCTCTCTATTGCAATAACCTTAATAAAGTAATTTCCTTAATTGCCAAGGCATTTTTATTTCTCATCACCTAGACTAAGAAACATTTTGATATAAAAGTGTCAGAGTATAGAATCTGAGTTTCTTAAAAAAAAGAGAGAGAGAGAAAAAAAGGAAGCTGCAAAATGATTTCCTGAACTCAGATAGTGAGCAATTTATTTTTTATTTTTTGTCAGAAAAGCTCTGTACTTATCTCTTCATGAAACAAAATGGTGTTATAAGAAAAAAAAAATCACTTGTATTAAAACTCAACAGCTTGTCCCAGGTTGCTATGCAGACTATTGGGAAATTACCCTGAATGCAATTGGGTAAAATATAGCAGAGCCAAGAAGATAGGTTTATATTATCTTTGGGCTTTCTGTAAGATGCAAAAGCAGAGGTTTTGGGTCACAAAGGCTCCAATGACTCATTAATATCAATGATAGATATTTATTTGATTTGGAGGAAAAATGATGTATTTTCTATACATTAAATGTTTTCTAAAGAAAAAATATATTTTATAAAACCTCATCTTGTTTTTAAATTCTTGAATAGTTTCAATAACATTAAGAAAGGAAAAAGAAATGAGTTGATGTGAATGATTAAATAATTTTAGCAGAGCCTTAGCAAATGGAATGAATAGAAACAACTACAATTTTACAACATATGGGTTCAGCCATTGGTTTTTTGAAATGCATATTTTAATGAACTGTTTGGATTCTAGCGAACAAGGATAAATTTAATTAAATGACAATCTCAAAAGCAGTGTGATACAATCATTCCTTTAACCCTGTCATGTCTCATTTTCATGATAAAAAACAAGAGACAACTTTAGATTGAGACCTTCTGTTTTGGTTTTACATCCCAGGCTTCAAATATTGTCTCCACTGAGGTAACTAGCTGCTTTAGACAAATTGAGATCAAATCAATTTTTCAGAGTAGACTTATGATCTTTTCTTTACCAAATATAATTTAGCACTTTCAAAAAGTCACAGGATTGTAACTCCATATAATTCCAGTTGTTGCTGATAGGAACTGTATTGATCAGTTTCACAGTATGTGTAACCTTTGGATAAGATGAAGAAATCTAAGTATGATGGGTAACAACAAGTAGCCTAAGACAGTACAGACATGAGAGGCAATTTTTTCAACATCAACAGTAACCTGCCAGTTACTCTAAATGTATGTTTGAAGATAATGATCTTACAATATAGATAAATATACTTTTAAAACTCAGCTGCCTAAACTGATAGTTTAGGCAATTATAGTTATAGTTATAGTTAAGTAATAGGTTAGTTGTTTATTTGATAAAAGTCAAACAACCAAGCAGACTACTTCTGATGTTTCAAGCATGGGTCTTGCTGCATCACTGGATATTACTGCTCATGGCTCAATATTCTGTTCTCCTTTCATTGAGGAGACATATGTTAAAATGGTAAAGGGCTTACATCAAGTAGCTTACCTGCTATCTTTATCTGAATGCCATCAGGTATGAATTTGGGTGTAACAAAATAAAAATAAAAGAGATGAGATCAGACTCACGTAAATAAAATAACACAAAGATACACTGGGTATTTAGAAGGGCTATTTAATTGGGATGCTAATTATGTAAGTTGGAACTTAAACTTTCCTAATGTTAAATTTCCAGAGAAATGCATGTTCTCTTCTTTGTCATATTCAAGGAATAAGCAAGCAGCACTTAGAAAACCTGTTTTGAATATTGGGAAGGGAAGACACAAGGTTAGCTTCTGTATTGTTATATCAAGCAAAACATTTATCACTTAAACCAAGCAAAGTTTCTAAATGTCAATTTGAAAACCATGAAAAGTCTTCAACAAATATATTACAATCAAGAAGAGTGGGCTAAATATGTTTTCACATCATTTACCACTGATTGTTGTAAATGTACTTCCACCTTAATTAATAAAAGATGATTTCAAAATGAATAAATCACAAAAGATTTCCTTCCAGCACTTGGCCTAATGGTGAATAAATGAAGACAAGAGAATTCTATTGGAACATAAAGACATTTTTTTTTCCTTAAAGGTGAGCTAAAGTGGCTTTTGAAACACACACAAAAAATGTGCTTTATTGAAAAGAAAAATCTTCATTCACTGTATTTGACATTAAAGCTAAGAGGAATCTGTAGAAATAAAGTCTCTTCAAAGAACTCTTTATTTGCAAGCACTCTGATTAACTAATTCAGGACAGGACAATAATATTTTTCCTCCTCAGATTAAAAAAAAAAAGTTAAAAATAAATACAGTTAATACAACTGCAACAAAGGAGTCAGTCAAGTGAAGTAGTCCATGTTATAGAAGAGTAAAAGCAATAATCACAACAAAAGAAGTTTTAAAACAGTGAAAGAAGTAAAAAATGCAATTTATTGTTGTGTTAATGGGGAATATTTTATATGCTTATGAAGGAAAATATCCCAGCATATTTTAGGCATCCATGTATATTTCCATGTTGAGGGTAACTATTTAGTTAAAGGGAATATTTTAAGGGATTGGGATGTTCTTGCCACCTTATTAATATTCAGTGTTATGATTAAGCAAAGGTGAAGAGAACATTATACTTGGAATACTGAGGTCAAGCTCTAGTCTCTGTCTGGAGCTCCAGTTTCTGTCTTGGTGCTCTTGTGCAAGTCATTCACATCTCAAAGCTTTAGGGTAAAAAAAAAAAAAAAAAGATGGCAGTTAAAGAGATCTTCAATCCTCCTACTAGCACTAATTTTTAACTTAAAAAAAAACCCCTGTGGCATGACATCAAATAACAGAGAAACAAAGAAAGCTCTACAGATCATAAGAAACCCATATAGCCTTATACAGCATCAATTAGTTATAGCAGCTTTGCACTGCAACAATTACAGGAAGATCGTCAAAACAAAATAAAGCAAAACAACACTTGTCTACTTTTTTTAAACATAGAAAAAAGGAATGAGCAAGCACAGCAGAAGTGCTTTCATTCTATTTAGCTGAGTCAGATTTTCTAATAGAAATAAGGAAGTGATGTGAGTTGAGAAGAACTGCTGATAAAAAGCTATCATCCAGCTTAGGATGGAATGTCACAAAGAAAAACACAAACTTGGTATCAAAGTCAGACAAACTCAAACTCAATATCACAGTTGAACTTTCTACATCATTTTTCAAAGACTAAGGAAACATAAATTAGAATACTGTAAACATTTTTCAAGAGGCATGGATTGAAAAGCCTTTTGAAGGTTAATTAGCTACTTCATCTTTCTCTATTTCAATGACACCAGTTCCTCACAAAAATAAAAGATTTCAGGTATTCAATATCAAGTCTTCACTTTTTGGTTCATTGTATTTAGAAAGTTAGATATAAGAACAAAATTTCAGAATCTGGAAGTTCTCAGCCTGCTAGCTTTACATGTATAATTTAAACACTCTACCTAGATATGAAAACCCAAATTTATCACATAATTCTTCCTCACATGGTACATTCAAGAATTGCTTTGGGGGCAAAAGTGCGAATTTAAAAAAAAAAAAAAAAACTCCTTTTCTTTCTTTTATCCACCTTTCTCCCATTCTGAAATATAATCTTAATAAATCTCTTGGGTTGCTGACATAAGTTGTTGAAAACTAATAGAATAGAGTTGGTGGATACTTTTCAACACCTTTCACCTTTTCAACACAATCTGCAGTGTCATATTAAACCTGTTGAAAAACTTCCCTAAATAGAAACTAAATTAATCCGTCTAATGAGACAAATACAGATTCAGGCTTTGAAAGGTCTCTAATTTTTGGTATGTGCAACAAATTCACAATTAGGAATTACAAGGAAAACAATATCTTAGCTTCCAGTTTACTCTGTCTAGTATTAACTAATTAAACAACACTGTTGATAGAAGTTTTTGTTGAAATTTAGAATATAATTTATTTCTAGCCACATGTTAAACTTTGAACAACCTTGCATTATAGAACTACTTAAGTAAAACAGATAATAGCACATAAAATTAATGGAGATCTAGGAGGATGCAGTAGTAAACATTTTAGCATCACAGTGGTAAACATTTTAGCATCATTACACAATGATTATTGAAACAAAATATCTAGAACAATGCTGCAGCTTATTACCATATATATTTCTAATCCAAGCATAAGTTTTCCTATAGTCCAGAAATGCATGTGATTTCTTGAACCAGGATGGGTTTACCTTTAATTTAATTCTGGGCTTTCATTTTGGGAACTTTTTATGCAATTACAATCTGCTTTTTGGCTTCTCTCAAAAAATAGTCTTTAACTTTCTATATATAGGCATACTGGGGAATCATCAGGAAGAATTCATCAGAAGTACTTGCAGGGGAAACAGAGTTTATTAGATTTGACTTTTCTTTGAAAACTGAAATTTCTAAATGAAATCTTCTGAACAAAATATTCTAAAATAATATGAACTCAAATAATAAGCTACAGAATTCTGAGGGCTTTTAGCAGAAATGCAATCATATACTGAAGCATTAACACTCTTCTTCCATTTTATATTATTTGTCTGTTTTCCAATTTTCTGTTGCTTTATCTTTCCTTAAAATACTTGTTTGGCACCCAGATACTTCCATTAAAAATCATATATATGATGTTGTGTAATAATTTATGTAGTTCTTTTTTTTTTCCATACAAATTAACTCACACGACAGTCTTCTTGATTTCTTGCTTGCCTGGCTAACTTCCTGTCTCCTTGCCTTGGTGCAAAATACTGTAGTGTTTCTTTCCTAAAGAGAAAAAAGAGCAGAAGATATTACAAATAAATAGCAAAATATCAGATGAGAGAAAATGTGGTAGAAAATACTTGACTGGAATATAAGCTCCATGAAAGTCAGGGTTTCAATTTTTACAGCAGTTTTATGCCCATTGAACCATTTATATTGAACGCATTCAATAGATGTTTTAAGAATAAATTAATTGATGTGTTGATTCTTTTCCACATTTCCTGAGACCTCCAGATTGTCTAGAAATATTTAAGGGAAACATTGAGTGCACTTACCAAATTTTTAGGGAATTTTTGACCAAATATCAGAGGAGAATTCTATTTTCTAATTCACAAAATAATTGGTAGATTCTTTTTTATAAGACAGTGCATTAAAAATAATTAGAGGTCTTAAGTGATAGACATCATTTAGAAGGGTTTTTCCCCAATGTCCTTTTATTTTCTACTCATGATAATAATAAATATTAATTCACTCTTTGCTGGGAAGCTTCCTCTCCTGAACTGCTTCATGGGTCTGACAAATGCTGCAGACCTTCCTCTTCCTTCCATGTCCACTTAAAAAGGGGATAAATAAAATATGTCATCTATGGTCAAGCTCCATGAATAGCAACTGTTCAGTACTTCTTTAATGTTTGGGATGACTTGCATCCCTTATTTATATTTAAGAATTGATAAAAATGACACGATGATAGTGTTTTCTTTCTTATTCATATACAAAGTTGTAGGCTTCCTCTATTGTCTAATTGAATTATTACAAAATAGCAAGCTTATAAAATTTTTCATGACATAGTTAAAATACATTAAAAATTCTGTTCTCTTTCTCTTTTTATAAATTTTATATATTATCTCACGAGAATTGAATAGCCTAGCATCATGTTTTCCTCGTAAGAGTTCTCAGATTCCATATGTTCAGAGGTAAATAAAACATTGCCAAATGGTAAATGGCAAAAAAAGCCTATTGTGCCTGCTGAAACAGGATTTGCCAAATGTCCCTTGGCACATCAACTGTTGTGCAGGTACCACCCAGTTTTGCCCCAGTCTACCAAAAGTGCTTTGTTCCTTCAACTTATAACAAGTGTTATAAAATTATAATTTTGGATTATGGTTCTGCTCCATAGAGACCAGCTAATTGGGTAGCAGAAAACAGTTAGATCTAGGAACTTAAAGATAATGATCTCTAATGGTAGGAAGACTTCATGATATTAGGAAGTAGCATATTTAAATAATAATTTCCTGATCACCAATTAGTGTGGCCATTAACAAACATTGCTTTGTATGTATGAACATGACATATGGTCTCTCCTAGACCTAGTAACATATCTCTTTTGGTGGTACCTGGTAATTTAAAAATTACATGTTATTTTGTTGTTCTACTAATTCTATATGGAATGTAACTCAAGACTCTGCTAGCACATAGTTTTATATAAACATATAAAAACCAACCGAAAAATGTATTAAGGGATATATACATTTTATAAGGTTTGGGTATAAAAAAACAAGAGGTTTGTGAATATTCTCAAACTGATTCAAAAATTTATGTGGAGAGGCAAAAAACCCAGAATAGTCAAAATAATGCAAAGGAGAAGAACAAAATTGGAATACTGACACCCTCCCAAATTCAAGACTTACTATATAGCTCTAGTAATCAAGGCAGTGTGGTATTGGCAAAAGAATTTGCCAATATGAAAGTGAATCTAGACACAGACCTTACACCCTTCACAAAAATGAAGTCAAAATAGATCACAGACCTAAATGTAAGATGAAAAACCATAAAATCCTTAAAAGGTAACATAGGAGAAAACCTAGATGATCTGGGATATAGTCTTGGCTTTTTAGATACAACACCAAAGGCATGATACATGAAAGATCCATAATTGGAAGTTGAAATTCATTAAAATTAAAAATTCCTGCTCTGTGAAAGATACTGTCAAGAGAATGAGAAGACAAGCCATAGACTGGGAGAAAATATTTGCAAAAGACACTTCTGATAAAAGACTGCTATCCAAAATACAAAAGAACAAAAAAATCTTAAAACTCAACAATAAGAAAACAAAACCCAATTTAAAAAATGATCCAAAGTCCTTAACAGATACCTCACCAAAGACACATACAGATGGCAAGTAAGCATGTGAAAAGATGCTCCACATCTTATGTCTTCAGAAAAATGCAAATTAAATAACAATGAGGGGCTTCCCTGGTGGCACAGTGGTTGAGAGTCCACCTGCTGATACAGGGGACACGGGTTCATGCCCCGGTCTGGGAAGATCCCACATGCCGCGGAGTGGCTAGGCCCGTGAGCCATGGCCGCTGAGCCTGCGCGTCTGGAACCTGTGCTCCACAACTGGAAAGGCCACAACAGTGAGAGGCTCGTGTACCACAAAAAAAAAAAAATAAATAAATAATAAAAAAAATAACAATGAGATGCCACTATTTATAATGCTCAAAATCAGGAAAACTGAAAACACCAAATCCTGATAAAGATGTGGTGAGATAAGAACTCTCACTCATTGCTGGTGGGAATGCAAAATGGCACAACCACACTGGAAGAATGTTTGGCAGTTTCTTATAAAATTGAACATACTCTTACCATATGCTCCAGCAATTATGCTTTCTGGTATTTACTCAAAAGATCTGAAAACTTATGTCCACACAAAAACCTGTCCATGGATGTTTATAACAGGTTTAATCACAATTGCCCAGACTTGGAACCAATCAAAATGTCCTTCAGTAGGTGAATGGATAAACAAACTCTGGTACATCCAGACAATAGAATATTATTCAGTGCTTAAAATAAATAAGCCATTAAACCACGACGAGACATAGAAGAACCTTAAATGCACATTACTAAGTGAAATAAACCAATTGGAAAATAGTATACACTGTGTGATTCCAACTATATGGCATTCTGTAAAAGACAAAGCTATGAAGATAGTAAAAAAACTAGTCATGGCCAAGCGTTTAAGGAGGTAAGGAGGGATGAATAGATAGAGAACAGAGGATTTTTATGCAGTGAAAATATTTTGCAAAATACTAAAATAATGGATACATGTCATCATACATTTGTCCAAACTCAGAATGTACACCAAGCTTGAAAACCAAGAGTGAACTATAATGTAAACTATAGACATTTGGTAATTATGATGGAGGTTCATCAATTGTAACAAATGTACCACTTTGGTGGGGGACATTGATAATGAGGGAGGCTGTACATTTGTGAGAGCAGGGGGATCATGGGAAATTTCTGTACCTCTTTTCACTTTGCTATGAACTTAAAACTGCTCTAAAAAACATCTTAAAAAAAATCAAAGGATTTGTTTGGAAGTAAAGTCAGATGGAAATTTCATTTTAAAAAAGAGGTTATATACAGGAAAAATATTAAAAAGAGAGCTATTTTGCAGGGCTCCTTTTTGGGTTAGAATAGTATTGGTTACAGGCAAAACCAGTTATGACCAATAAAATGTCCACTAGCAATGTGGCCTGCAATTTCTCCATAGAGCTACGTTAAGTATGGTTTGAATTGGGTGATTAATCTCAGCATCCTAATTCAGGGAATCTTGTCTTCTCAAAAAAAAAAAAAAAATCTGTTGGACTACTTGGGATGGTGGGGGAGAGGAAGTTGTACTACTCAAAAATGCTACTTTTATCTACTACTCAAAAATGCATACATTGACAAATCATAGCAAGGATCTTGGTGCAGACCCAGACTAAATAAGTGGAAGGGACCATAAATGTCCACAGCAGCCATTATTACTAGCCAAGAGCATGTCATGCTTACTTCATAGCTTGAATTAAAGCTTTCTTAGGAAAGCTTCCCTAACTCAGTCTGTCCAAGGGCAAACTGCACTCCTTGATGACTTCCAACCAGTCAGTTCACTCAGAGGAAAAATAAAACAAAGTGAAACAAAGCAGGACCTATTTCCATAGAATATCTGTGCATAAGCCTTTTAAACCTTTTGCTGTTTTTTCAATGAGACAATTTACACAATTGACCTTCATATATGAGTAAACTACAACTGCACACTGTTTTATGTCAGAGTAATTCTCTGAGTAATCCTCTGAGTTATTATATGAAAATATTAATCTCTGAGTCATTCTCAGCAATTCTTTGATTCTCTCTCTCATATATATATGTGTGTATATATATATATATATATATATACACACACACATATATATATATTTTTTTTTCTTTGCTTAAAAGTGGACCACAAGGAGAGAAAAATAAACTCACTAAGAAATGAATCTTTTGGAGTTGGGGATTCTAGGAACATGGTTGGGAAATATCTTGAAGAGTAATTGCTGTATAAGGAGATGGGCAATTCTCCTTGTTGTAACACATATAAATAATAACTTCTAGCTTTTCATGAAGTTGGACTGTCTGTGCCTACCAGGTAGGCATGTCTGAAGATGACAAAAATCAGAAAACAGCATGTCTAGTAACACAGTCAGGCAGTTATTTAAGGAAGCCTGGCTTTATTTTTAAGATAACCACTGAAGCCCATAACTATCCATATGTATTTCCAATTTAATGAGAAGTGTTCATATAAATTGAAACTATGTTTATGGGCAGTATGGTTAGTGGAAATAGACTGTCTTGAACAAGCAGATTTGAATTTAAACCCTGGCTTAATTTTTAACTTGCTGTATGATCTTGGGAAAGTAACATATTTCTTTGAGCCTCAGTTTCCTCATGTGTGAAAGAAAAAGAGTGAAAACTTACCCATTGATTTATGCTAATGATAGGAGACAATGTATCTAAATGACAGTGCAACTGTGCTCAATATACAATCATCTTCATTATTATATCTTTAAAATACTTTTCTCTAAAATATACTTTTAAAGTAATTATAATGCATATTATTTTTCTGTATTACATTATTCAAGTTAGGGATTCTGTATTAAAAGTACTAACCTGTGTAATTATTTAAGCAATAATCACTTTAGATTTTAATTTTTATTTCTACTATTACCTGCACATATTAACATAAGGTGCATTTCTGATAGTATTCCATCACCTGCTTATTGCATTATCACCACAACTTCCATGAAGCCTAACTAATCTTTCCAGTCTTTTTATCCTTTTTAGCTAATGCTGACACATCTAATGAAGGTCATATTCTGTAGCAATTTGAATGGCAAACCCTAAAATGGAAAGAAAAATACTAACTGGGTCAGCAAAAATAAATAACATCTACCCAGCATTGCCTTTTCCCTTGCATATAATTCTGTCAAAGGTAACACTACTGTTTCATTTTTCAGACACTTTTAAATAGTTAAGGGTTAAATGTCGTGCCTCATTATTGATTAACGTGATAAGATTTTTATTCCAAAGACCATGTTAGTAATGATACATATTTATTTAAGTTTGTGTGTGTGTATAAGCATCTTAATTTTACATCTTCAAGCTATTCTTTATCAGAAGGCTCTTTGTGTTTTAAACATACAGTATTAAACACAATTTACCAGTATTAAAGTTCAACTGGAAATGAATTTAATATGTCATGTAAGATGCCCTTTATCTGTGACACATTTAAATTTGCTAAAATAGAAGAGTCAATACCTTTTTCTACCTGAAGGGGAGAGAGGTTAGGTGACACAGCAAATTAACTTTAAGGCTGTCTCTTTTCATCCCTGAAGGTCACATTTACTTATATTGACTTACAAATGGAAAGTATAGTGGTTCCAGAAATCACCTATGTACCACACAAATTGCCAATCATGGAGATCTACATTCAAAAGAGTCCCAAAACAACAACAAGAGAAAAATGCCACAGATAAAAAATAATATACTAAGTCTTTACAAGGAGTTTTTTGTAGGAGGCATGATGAGTTTTAACTGTATTTCTTAATGCCCTCCATAATGTTATATAGTGATAAGACTTAGTAATCCTTTTTCCATTTATTCTTTTCTTTTTAATTTATTGAGAAAACTATGAAACAAGAAAATCCAAGTAAGCTAGTCAAGGTCAAAGTCACAGAGTGAAATAGAGCAAGACTCAGAGGGAGCCATTATGTCTGCTGAATCTCTTTGTGGAAGTAAGTGGAATCAACTGCAATACATTGAAACTACCTGCTTTCTGCTTTGTTGATTTCTCTACCACTACTTGTCACTCTCCTGAGTTAAAAGGTGAACTTTTTTCTGTCTATTATTTCTGTATAGTGATTTATTTAAATTAGCACTATATTTTCAAATCCATTTACATAGTAAAAACAATATAACATATATCCATGATTATTAGCAAAATAAACAAAATATGATATCTTGAGTATACAAGTATATCAAGTGTACAGCTTTAGGATATATAAAGGACCATAAGCATGGAGATTATTTCATTTTCCTTTGAACCCTGAAAAATGCATTTCTTGAATTCCCATTTTCTCTTTGTGACTGAGTTTAAGCTATCCTCAAGCAACCTGACTCAGAATATGATCTCTTTATAAAGCTGTCTTAAGTGTGGGGAAGATTAGGAAGATTACCCTGGATACCATAATTTAGAAATATTCTCTTCCATAAATAGTCTTTTGAGACTGATTCAGGAAATTGAGTGGTGAACCAGAGAAAATAGTGGTGAATCTTCAAACTTGTGCTAATAATTCCAGAAGTTTATACATACCATAGCCAGAAAATAAAAGCCCCTCCTGTCCTAACTCATACACCATCAGCATGAGAAAGATAGAGAATTCCATCCCTTCCACACATTTTTCTAAGGGAATATTTGCTTTGGAATCTCCTTATTGTTTTCTTTTTTAAATTGAAGTATAGTTGATTTTATAAATCAACTATTGCCTCAGTTTCAGATGTACAGCATAGTGATTCAGCTATTTTTTATTTTTAGTTTTGTGTGGATTATATTCTATTATAGGTTATTCAAGATATTGAATATAATTCCCTGTGTTATATAGCAAATCCTTGTTGCTTATCTGTATTATGTATAGTAGTTTGTATCTGTTAATCTCATACTCCTAATTTATCCCTCCCCACGCCCTCTCTGCTTTGGTAACCATAAGTTTGTCATCTATGTCTGTGAGTCTGTTTCTGTTTTGTATATAGATTCATTTGCATTATTTTTTAGATTCTACCTATAAGTGATATCATATACTATTTTTCTTTTTCTGACATTTCACTAAGCATAACATTCTCCAGGTCCATCTATGTTGTTGCAAATGACAATATTTCATTCTTTTTTGTGGCTAAGTAATATTCCATTGTAAATATATACCACATCATCTGTTGATAGGCACTTGGGTTGTTTCTATGTCTTGACTACTGTAAATAGTGCTGCTATGAACATGTGATTTCCCTTGTTCAAACAAGGAAATGAAACAATGCAACTTACCCTGTTTATCTGTTCACTTTCCAACTTTACATGTGTTTCTGCTCTTTAATCACTTCAAATGAAGAATACATAGCACAGAATAAATAAGGCTATCACTTTTCAAAGGTGTTAATTTTATTTATAAGAAAAATTTATGTTTACTCATCAAAAAAGTCACTGAACAACAAGGTTAATTGCAAAAATAGAGATTCATGGGCTTCCCTGGTGGCGCAGTAGTTGAGAGTCTGCCTGACGATGCACAGGACGCGGGTTCGTGCACCAGTCCGGGAAGAGCCCACATGCCGCGGAGCGGCTGGGCCCGTGAGCCATGGCCGCTGAGCCTGCGCGTCCGGAGCCTGTGCTCCACAACGGGAGAGGCCACAACAGTGAGAGGCCCGCGTAAAAAAAAAAAAAAAAAATAGAGATTCACAAGAGGAGGATATGGGATTTGAAAATATATTAAATATTCACATATTCACTATTAAATATAACTTATATTATAAATGGGAAATACACATATTGTTTTCATAGTACAAAATTAAATAACTTGAATATTCCCTGTATTCTGAGAGTGAAGGAATCTGAATCTGAGAGTGAGTGATCTTTCCTTTTTCCCCTCGATAAAGGAGTTAGCTACAAGTTAAGACAGAGTGAGGAGTAAATAAATGATGATAGATAGATATATCTATACATACATATCCTTGAAAGCAAGTTTGATACTTTTATATTTTCCACACTTTGACTTGCCCTGTATATTAATAGATGGTTTCTCCCCAGTCTACATCCTTAAGTGTCAATTTCTATAAAAGTTTTTACTGCATACCTATTTTCTTTTAGTTACTACATTTTCTACCTCGTTTATCATATGTGAAGTTATTTTTCTCTAAAGACCCACAGTTAATTCGCTAAATGATATATTGCAAGCACCACAGTTATTTACTTTTCTATCACTGATTATTTTCCTAAACTTGACACATTGCATAACCCCAAATCTTCGGCTCATGCTTTTGCTTCGTCTGTTTCTGGATGTTTTTATTTGTTTTTATTCTTCTTTCCTTTATATATATTCAGAAATAGAGTTTAAATTATATATAAAACTGTAAATGGTAAAGTTCTTAGTGTGTTTTCCCCTAAAATAAGATTATATAGAAACACATATCTTAAAGATTTAAATCCCATTACAATAATTTTCCCAACCCAAATCCTAACAATATATTTCTACCTATAAAACTCAAAGATATCGGAAACATTCACACGAAACAATATACATTTATTTCTGGTGTGACACTAACAAATTCTCTTAAGACTAGAGCCAGATATATTGTACTCTGATTCTTCCACTTGCAAAACTGAGAGGATGTGAAACCTCTAAATTCCTAAAATCTATTTCATCCAAATTACATTCAATGTTTATTTAAGCTGTGTTGCTACCCACCAAAGTGATTTATTTTCATTGAAATGAAAATAAGAAACTTACTCAATACAGATATAGGCATTTATTTTTTCCTTAGGTTCATAGTCAACATTGTAATTGCTCTTTGTTTCAATGTTTACATAGTATTTCTAGAAAATAAAAAAGACAATCTTTCTGATATTTGTATGTCTTAATTTGTGATATTTTTCTTCAATTACGTTATAGGCTATCAGAGTAATGCTATTCTGTGTATCAGACTTTAAATTTCAGATTTATTTAGTGTATTCTTAACACTGCTCACAAAAATCAGTTTTATTAGGTTTAATTATATATACATATATATGTGTGTGTGTGTGTGTGTGTGTGTGTGTATATATATATATATATATATATATATATATACTCTCTAATTTCTAGCAAGTTCTTTGACTTTTAAGCATATTTGTAATATAAAAACTACTTTGCCTGAACCTTATATTCTTGCATGTCATGATGTGGAAAGATATAAAATTGATTGCAAACTTTCCAGAAAATGTCAGATGACCTGCCACTTTTAAGGCAGACAAATTAGTTTGCCAGTTTCCTTTCTTCTTAAAAAATTCACTTCTTTGTTAAAATATATTTATGTTTACATTCTATTGAGTTAATTTTTTTCACTGAAGCTCTATGTAGGAGTAAATTGTTCTTTTTTTCTTCTTTGCCAAATTACAGATTAGAGCTATCTCTTTTAAAAGTTTTTTTTCTGAATCTCCTAAAAGAATCTAAAAAATCTTTGATCATGGTTTAAAAGGATCGTTATTAGCCTTATAAGAACTCGATTTTGGTACTTTTATTTCTTTGCAATACTCATAATTAGGTGTGTATAATTAAGTCTTTCATTAAAATTGTCTTAATTGCTTTGCTTCCAATAAAAATGACAAACAAATATCTTGAATCTATTTAATGCCTTAATTTTTCCCTAAAGTTAGATTACACAGTAAGGACCAGATTCATAAAATATTTTCTGCACCATTTCCTTCAGAACTTTAAACATTTTCCTCAAATTATATATTTCTGGGCAAAATTAAATAATTCTGATTTACAACAATCCCTGGAGAGAATTTACTTTTCCCGTGTTATACACATCATTATGTGCTATGCATAATTTTAGGGGGACAATTAATTGATAATGAAAAATGCAGTGGCCTAACTAACATATTGCTGCAAATTTTTTCCTTCTAAATTGTAGAGTCCTGCTGACAGTGACAACATAGGCTTAGATACAAACGTCAACAGGGATGTAGATTCATATAATCTGTACCATAATTAAAGAGAGTAAAAGAGCATTTGAAGATAACATAACAGAGCAACGTGGTCATGCAGGTTGGATGTGAGTATTGACTCACCTCTGCAGGATCAGAAACACTTTTCTAAGATGAAGGCAGTATCCCTTATTCTTGAATTACATTTGCACTGAACTATCAGCTAATATTAAATGATTCATTTTCTTTTCTCTCTTTTTTTTTTTTCTCCATCCTCCTAGTCAAAAATTACTGGTTTTCTATATTATTCTAATTGACCTTTGCTAGGTGACTGGCTAAAAAATTTGATAAACTAAGTATAGAGTTTCTAAATTACCTCATTTCCATTTTAAGAAGTCACTTCAATGTTTCATGCCAAAGTAAGGACTGCTTTTGAGATAAATAGAATAAGAAATCTATTTAGCAGAGTACAATTATTGGATTAAAGTAGTTATCAATTTGCAAAAGAACTTCCATGGGTGTGCCCCCTCCATTTTTCCTTTCTCTGCCTCATTTTATTTCCTTTACTTCTTATCATTACCTAACCTATCAAAACCATTGTTTCTGCCAACCCCAGTAAAATGTGAACTTGCTTACAACAGAGATTTTTTTTTCTATTCAGTACTGTAGCACCAACAACTACAATGGTACCTGACATAGTAGGAATTTAATAGGTTTAATTTTAAATAAATTCATCATTGAAATAAGAGGAGACAGGGATCAGACATCTGTATTCCCCCCAAAGAGTCTTATTTTCTTATAGTTTACACCAATGTTGGATGTGTTTCTTCTTATACTGCTTTTCTAAATCTCATGTTTCCTATGTTTGTACAGTCATGTTACTGTATTACCCATCAAAGTACTTCGTTTCCTTAAAATCCAGTGAAATGCTGACTTTCTAAGTCAAACAATACTCCTTATAGATTTGTATATCCAGTATGATTTAATGAATCAACCAGAAATACTCTTACCTCCTTTTTCTGTAGTTTTAAAGAGACCTTTGTTTCTCTTCTGTGCGAAATGTTGGGGTTTCAAATTCTGGTGACAAGGGCAGGATATTTAGAGTGAGAAAAACCTGTGTTTGAGTCCGAGCTTTACCCTTTGTTTACCATAAAATATCGGGAAGTCTGTTTACCTCCCCAAGAGCCTCAGTTACATCTTCTGTAAAATTGGAAATAAAAAAAAAAATCCTTGTTCAAGCTACACCTTAGAATTAAGAGAATGAGAAAGTTTGAAATTGCTTCATAAACACTAGAGATCCATGTTTGTGTCTTTTTTCTATCAAACCAACTAATAAAACATTTCTTTGGAACATTATGTAAGAGAGCTTCAATTTTGTCATCCAATTGAACTATACTGTAATTTGAATGGTTAGAATATTAAATTTAAAATAATCAAGGGCTCTAATTCTGTATAAACGTTTCTACTAATTTGTTATCATTTTACAAAATTTTGCTAAGTACTATTGGGGAATGTCAAAAAAGATAGGGAGTTTTCTTACAAAAAGTTTGAAATCTAATCTGAAAAAAACAAGAAAAAATGAAATAAAAGTGACTAGATAATGCAGGATGAGTTTGAGAATAGTCATTTATCTTTCCAGCATTTTCTTTCTTTTTTTTTAACATCTTTATTGAAGTATAATTGCTTTACAATGGTGTGTTCGTTTCTGCTTTATAACAAAGTGAATCATCTATACATATACATATATCCCCATATCTCCTCCCTCTTGCGTCTCCCTCCTTCCCACCCTCCATATCCCACCCCTCTAGGTGGTCACAAAGCACCGAGCTGATCTCCCTGTGCTATGCATTACTTCCCACTAACTATAGGTTTTATATTCTCATCCCAAATAAATAAAGAAAAAAACAATGATAAAGAAATTTCAAATGCAAAGAATTAAAGCTAGAAGCTAATGGTAGGTAGATCCAAATTTCATGAATTTTAAGGAATTTAAGATTGCAATTGTTCATATAATAAGTGATAAAAACAAGTTAATAAAGTCAAGTTAGAACATGTCTTCCTGAAAATAAGTCAAAGATAAAACAAATAGAGATATTAACAAATACCACCTATTTTACGAGGATAAGAGACAGTGATGATGGTAAGTCATAAAAATGTTGACGATTCCACATGGCTTTTTTTAGTGCAATTTAAAAAGAATCATTGTATATGCAGTTTTACAATAGTTATGTATGATTACTATTGTTATACAATGTGTTGTATCAGAGTCACAAACAACTATTCCAGGCCAAAGGTTTTTGGTGACTTGGGAAAGTATTCTACAAAGCTCTTCTCTATTTCAGTGGCTGAATTATCTGGTAAAAGACTAGGGAGAATTGTTAGGCCACTGTACTACTGAAAAATATGGCAGTTACCTGTTATGGACTGAATTGTTCCTCCCCCCACAAAATTTATAGGTTGAAACCCTAATCCCAAATGTGACTATATTTGGTAATTAAGGTTAAATGAGATCATGAATTGTGACCCTAATCCAATGGGATTTATGTCCTTATGAGAAGAGACATCAGGAGTGTGTGCGCATAGAAGAAAGGCCAAGTGAGGACATAGCAAGAAGGTGGCCACCTGCAAGCCAAAGAGAGGAGCCTTGGGAGAAACCAATCCTACTGACACTTTGATCTTGGATTTCTACCCTCCAAAACTGAGAAAATTCATTTCTGTTGTTTAAGCCACCTAGTCTATGGGTTTTGTTATGGCATCCCTTGCTGACTAAAGCATTACCCAAAGTTTCACTGAGGTAATAACATTTTTAGAAAATGATACTTTCTTCAAAAGCAGGTGAAAAAAGGCAGAAAGACTATGAACAAGAGCTAAGGGAATAGGACAGCTGTGTCCAGAGGCATGGGGATATCATCAGCAAGATTGTTTACAAGTAACTTCTGGCTGGGCTTCCCCAAACCACCTCAGAAAGATCAAAGCAAACACATGATATAACACAAGGTAGCATGATAAGAAAACTGTACTTGGCATGAAATTTTTCAGTATTTTCATCCACACAGAGATAAAAGTGTTAAGATTTGGAATTTTCCTCCTTGGATGTTCATGTCTTCAACTTTCTCCTTTTTCCATATTTCAGTTGAATCTCTGAATAGTTACCTCTAGAGTAAAAGGATCCTAGGGTAAAGTGAGGAGGGCAAATCTATTCACATCAGTGAGAAAAATCCACTCAAACCTAGATTGAACTATCATTGTTCATTAATGAATAACTAGGAAAAATACTGATAACTTTATGAAAAAATTCTATAACATAAAGAAATAAAAACACATAGAACTCAATAAATTGTTGAAAACATGCATGTGAAAGTATTTCCTAAAGGAATAAGAAATAAATGTAGGCTGCAATACTGTGTACTCTAAAGTAAAACAAAATCTCTGAATTGTGAATTAAAGAGAAGATAATGATGTAGAATGAGAAAGAAAGGTAATTGGCATACTATGTGAAAAAAATTTAAAAAGTTATGAAAACAAGCACATAACTTTTATTAAAAACATTAAGAACATTAAAAAATTAAAAAAAATTAAAATTGAGACAGTAAATAATCATATCAGCATTGTGAATCATTTGCCAGTAAGCTGCTCTCAGAGTGAAAATGATCAGGGGAAAGACATACTAGAAATACAATAGATAAATAAATGATGTTGTTCATTCATCTATTCAAGTCAAATCTCTATTGACACGTGTCGACTTACAGGATGTATAACCAGGGACTATACTTGGTATTGTGGATTATGTTGTGAGCATTAACAGATGCAAACTTGACTGATACTGTATCTCATAACTTAAAGTTCAGAGTGAAGAAAAATATTAATCAAAAACGCACACACGGGCTTCCCTGGTGGCGCAGTGGTTGAGAGTCCGTCTGCCGATGCAGGGGACACGGGTTCGTGCCCCGGTCCAGGAAGATTCCACATGCCGCGGAATGGCTAGGCCTGTGAGCCATGGCCACTGAGCCTGTGTGTCCGGAGCCTGTGCTCTGCAACGGGAGAGGCCACAACAGTGAGAGGCCAGCGTACCGCAAAAAAAAAAACAACCAGAAACGCACACACATACATACACACATATACATACACACAGATATTCACACACACACACACACACACACACACACACACACCTTCAATGAAATGAAGCAGAGGTCTGGAATGACTTCACTGAGAAAGTGACAGCCTATGGTCATCTGAGAATAAACAGGAAATAAACAAGTAAAGTGAGGATGGTAGAATTGCTCAGTAAAAGAGAACTGCTCAGTAAAAGCAAGTCCCCATGCCCAGCAATTACTATTACACACTGCTCATATGAAAGACTAAAAGAAGTATGGTGGGTCTGGGTCAAAGAAAGGCAGTGGTGTAGTAATTATGAACGGGCTGGAGATGTAGTTAGGTTTGGATCGAAGTCATTGCAGGCTTCCATAGAGGATGGTCCCTACTTACAGGCAATAGAAAGCCATTGAAATATTTCAACAGAGGGAGGAAAAGGAGGTCGGCTATGAGAGCAATGAGATGATATGACTATATTTTAAATTGGAAAATATGTTTTAGGCTGAAGTTTGCAAATTTGATTGAAGAAAGACAAAAAGCATGAGTGGACTAACTCTGAACATATTGCCGAAGTCCACTCAATTCATGTCCTGTAGTACTCAGGTAGCAGCAGGAGAGAAAAGTAGATAGATTAGAGGGGTATTGAAGAAATAAAATCAATAGACCTTGGTGATGAATTGCCTATGAGCCTACTGAGTAGCAGCTGTCAACCTTTAGTACCCTGGCTGTAGCGCCACTGAATTTGATGCAGTAGCATCTAAGTTCTGCTTATATGCCTTTGGATTGCTTTACCCTGGGGTACATTTACTCCCAATAACCAGCACCTTCATCTCCTTGTCAAAGGGTTGCCCTCAGGCTCATGGAGGATTCCTTAAAATCAACCCGCTTCTCAGATGCAGCTTCTTATAACTCCTAAGAAATGAGGCTAACTTGAGCATAGACTACCTCAGATAACAGCTCTGTCTTCCTTTTAGCTTTTAAAACTTTCTAATCATACTGTTTCCTCTGGGTCACGTGACAAGCTTTCTTTTTTGGAGGAATTGCAGTTGCATTTCATTAATCACATACTATATAACGAATAATACCAACAGCCAGGTACTGTGTGCTTGGGTTCATAGTTCACAGAATATAGCAGCCTCCACAAGACCATTATTTACCTTAGTCCATACTCTATTATATATCCCTTAAGTCAATTATTTATCCAATTGCTAATTAAAGTCCAAATTTTCAGGTATCCCTGAGACAAAGGAAGGAGATGATGCTGCTTTTAATCTTTTCTTTCCTTTTTTTCAACCAGATGACTGGTTGATGTTTGTAATTTCCTCATGCATACTTATGATTTTTGTAATAGCAAATTTTACAATATTTGATTCATCAAAACAGGTATGGTAAAGTATTAATGATCAAAAAGAACTGAACCATACAATAAGGATTTGGACTTCCCTTTTTAGAAAACATGTTCTCTGTGGCCATATACCCTTACAAATTTTCTGACATGATTTTTACTCTTAGAACACCCCCAACACACACACACACACACACACACACACACACACACACACACACTTTTGCATTGTTTCACCCAGAAAAGGCAAGTAGCAGTAATACCCTTAGGAGATCTTCTTCAGTCCATCCCCACTACCTGTACATCAATCAAAAAACAAGAAAAAAATATTGAGAGTTAAGAAAGATAGAGGATTTTGTAATCCCATCATCCTCATCTTTTCATCCCCATCTCCAGATCTCAGAAAGCTTTCTGAAGGAGAATCCCTTCATGTTGAGACAGCCCAGAAATCTAGCCCTTCATGATAAGACCATCATGTGCCATATATTTTCATGACAACATCTAAATATGTATGTATAAGTTACATGTGAACCCACCATTCATGTCTCTGGCTATAGGACATCCCCTGTCTTCTTTTTGCCCTAAGTAACAAACAGTGCTTTAAATATTGCATTTGGCTGCTGAGGGCTACTGATTGTCATGGATCCCTTTGAGAATGTCGGAGACGTGTTTTTATTAATTAATTGACTATGTTTAGAGCAGTTTTATATGTTTATTTTTATTGGAGTATAATTGCTTTACAATGTTGTATTAGTTTCTGCTGTACAGCAAAATGAATCAGCTATATGTATACATATATCCCTTCCCTCTTGAGCCTCCCTCCCCGCTCCCCACCCCACCCCTCTAGGTCATCACAGAGCACCAAGCTGAGCTCCCTGTGCTATGCAACAACTTCCCAGTAGCTATCTATTTTACACATGGTAGTGTATATATGTCAATGCTACTCTCTCAATTTGTCCCACCCTCCCCTTCCCCTTCTGTGTCCACAGTCTTTTCTCTACATTTGTGTCTCCTTTCCTTAGGGCAGTTTTAGGTTTCAGAAAATTGAGAACATAGTACAGAAAGTTCCCACATATATCCTCCCCTATTAATAACATCTTGTATTTGTGTGATATTTTGTCACAATTGATGAGTCAATATTGATATATTATTATTAACTGAAGTCCACAGTTTCCATTACAATTTACTCTTTGTGTTGTACAGTTCTATAACTTTGACAAGTGCGTAATGTCATATATCCACCATTAAGGCATCCTATAGAATAGTTTCACAGCCCTAAAAATTCTCTATGCTACACCTATTCACCTCTCCCCGCTCATCTCCAAGTAGTCACTGATCTCTTTACTGTCTCTATAGTTTAGTCTTTTCCAGAATGTCATATAATTGGAATTATACAACAAATAGCCTTTTTAGAATGGCTTCTTTTATTAAGCAATAGACATTTAAGGTTTCTCCATGTCTTTTCATGTCCTGATAGCTCATTCCTTTTTATCACTGGACAATATTCCACCGTATGAATGTACCACAGTTTGTTTACCTAGTCACTTCTTGAAGGACATCTTGGTTGCTTCCAGTTTTTACCCATCCATTTTTATTAAGAGGTACTTAATTCTACTTCTCAGTCAAATCACTAATCACTACCATACCAGTGGCAGAACAGGTGATTTCTATTGATGTTGTGCTTCTTAGTAGATTTTTGTACTCTGGCAGTGTTAAAATGTACTTTTTTCCTAGTGATCATAAGAGGTGGCCGAACTTATCCACAATCCATTATTGCAAACTCCTAATGATTTCTCAGCTATAACTTAGTCACAGGGTAGGTGTTGCACAAAATAGAATAACTATCTATTCTGGACAAAACCAAAATTGGGCAAGAGTCCAATTATGTCCACACTACCAAATATGATGCCTTCACTTATGCCTATTGTGCAGAATTACCATACCTTTTTCAACAAAGTTTTAGTGTCTGCTAGGCAAATGGTGAAGGATTTTCCTCTTTCAGTCTCAGGGAGTTCCATCAGTAAACTAGGCAGCTTCCTTTGGTCTAGCAGAAAGGGAATCACAGAATTTAGATTCACCTAGAGAGGCTATCAGTTTTTCTGGAGGTTCTGTGATTAGTTCACAAGACAGAGCTTCGGTGTGTTCATGGATGCTATGTACTCTCATAGACCTGCCACCAGTGATGTTCTCCTTTGCATCCATTTCATCATTCAGTTCTGAGGAGCTTCTCCATTTTAAAGCTATGTCTCTTTCACATTATCAATAACATGCTATTTATTTATTTATTGGAGTATATAAATGGAGTATAACCCTTATTTTATTTATTTATTTTTCTGTGGTATGTGATCTTTTTTTTCCCCTTTTTTTCTCACATCTTTATTGTAGTATAAATGCTTTACAATGTTGTGTTAGTTTCTGCTGTATGACAAAGTGAATCAGCTATATGTATTTTCAAAATTATTTTTAAGTGTTTTCCTGCTAATTGTTATGGAGAAGAAAACTGTGAGAACGAATGACTGAACATTTACAACATTACAAAATTTTATTTATCTCAAAAAAATGATTCAAATATACATAATTCTACATGTATATTAGTCTTCTTATTTGAATTATCTTTACTCCTGATGGTTAAGCACACTGGGCTATATATAATAAATACTCATTTGAAATAAAATTTATAAGCTATTCACACAGAGATAATTTGGGGGATTAAAGCTATTATCATACATTAAAGTTAAAATTGTCAATAATCCCAGTAATTCAACATTTTAGGTACTGCACAAATGGATATAATTAAAAGCCAAAAGTTTGAATTCTATTCTAGGACCATTCAGTAGATGGTTTTGGAGGAACTTTCTTTTAATTGGAAGTATAATTTTTATTCAGTGAAATGCATAAATAATCAGAAATGTACAGTTTGATTTTTGACAAATGCTTACATCTGAGTAATACACATACGTCACATATGTGTGTCAAAATGTAAATATTTCCTCCTTGCCCTTTCACATTCAGTTCTTGTCTCCTCCACTCTTCTGGTTCTTATCATCCTGAAAAAAATTTGCTTTTTCCAAAACATTATATACATGCAGCCGTACAGTGGGTACTATTTTGAGTCTAGCTTCTTTCACTCGGTATGAACGTTTGGGGATTCAGCCATGTTGGTATGTGTATCTGTATTTTATTCCTTTTGGTTTTCTAATAGTATTCCATTATATGAATTTACTACAATTGTTTACCAAGTCTCCTGTTGGATTTCTGTTTCATGTTGGAGAGTAAACCTGACCCAGTTACTCCGGCTTGTTTGAAAGCAGTGGTCTATTTAGAAAAGACCAAGATAAAAATCCTATCATGTGCAGCATCAATGCAATGACAGTCTTGTGTCTCTCAGATGCAGCTCAATATCCCAAGCAGACATTTCTCAGAGGTATGTTTGGTCTTGAGAGATGAGTGACTAAGGCAAGATCCATCTCAGCTCAGGAAACCAAACCAGTGGTGTTCTTTCAGCTTTCATACCTTTTCACCTGTTGCTCCTTAATGACAGTTTATAAAATAAACAATCTCAAAACCCTCATGTACAGTGTGTTTGTGTTCTAATTTAGAACAGTGTAGAAGTCATAGCAAAATATTATTTAAAAAATCCTTGTTTAGTTTAGATCTGGTGCACTTCTATATATTTATTGGGCTGATGCTGAAAGTTTAACCAAGGGTCAAAATTTCAGGCATCCTCAAGGCTGGAGATATGGGAGCCATGGGGTTGTATCTCTTGTATCTCCCTTCAGAACATAGCCTGATGTTCAGCTACAAGGAGTTCAGTTAGCCTCTATGTGTTCACACCATCAGGACCTGCTTCAGCTTTAGAGCAGGTGCTGCACTCTCCTGGGGCAGCCTCTGGCCAGCTGGCCAATGTGGTGGGAGTGTTAAGGCTAACTTGTTTCTGTACAATGCTGGACCCTTCTATTAGATCATCTTTGTTCTGGAACTCCCTATTGGGTTGAAGACTGTCATATCTATTGTCATGACATCCTTGCCCATCCTGCCCACCCCCTGATCTCTTGTCTTTTTATCTAAGCCAAATTCTATCCACTTTATACTGTCTGTTCAATGCCCTATGTGTTCAAGTTTATAAGTGTATCAAAGGAATGTATAAAACTAAAGCCTATAATCTTTCCTCCTGATTTAGTTGGGTCCTGCAGGAAGCCCATGAAGCTGACACTTAGACAGAGTTAGAAGTGCAAAAGATTTATTGGAGAGGAAGGGTGAAACCTGTAAAAGAAAAAAGAGAAAAAGCTGAAATAAGCACAGAAAGCCTTTGGAGCTTGATCCATAAATTTAGCACTAACAATTCTAAAAAAAGAAAACAAATCTAATTACATCTAGAAGAGTATTAATGATTTCTTCTGTGTAAAAATATCCAACATTAGCTAATTTCTACAAGATATTCTCCTAAGTATACTATTGCAAAATCTTGAAACTTCATAATGAGTTTTGTGTTTTCACTAAAAATCTTACCCTACTAACTAAACTTAAAATGCTTCCTCTTGTTCCATGGATACTTGTCTGATATATTGGTTTAAAAACCAAAGAATTGCAAAATGGTGCAATTGTTTTTATTAGCCTTGGACTTTAGAAGACTAATGCAAAAGAAACTATTGCAACTCATATTGTTGTAAGTGCGTTTCTCTGCCTAGTTTTTACCTTAAAAATCCCTGTGAAAGAATGATAAGACTCTACAACACCCAAACAAAGTTTCCCTTCATGAAACATTTAAAATAATCTCTGAATCCCAGAAGGTTTTTTTGTATTTATTAAAATTCTGAAAGGAAACTCTGAACTCATTAGCTTCTACTATTTATCCCTTATTTTCTGGGTGAGTACTGTAATCAATATTAAATTTGCTTTGAAATGCCTTAGTAATGTAATAATACAACACAAGGGTAAATTCCTCATAGCATACCTGTTCAGAATCTAAAAATCTCCTAGCATTCCATGCATGTCTCTCATGACTAACAATTATATGTGGTTTTGTGTAAAATATGATAGAAAGCTGGTTATCCATTCTTCTTCATTTGTTCCTTTATTCATTTATTCAATAAGCATGAATTGAGTATACATGATATGTCAATTAATGAGTATATAGAGATATAGTCCCTGACATCAAAGAGCAATTAAATGCCTCTACTTTTTCCTTCAGAGCTTACAATGATATTGAAATGAATGTACTATTGTAATTTATATACGACTGCTTGAGTTGGTTGCATATAAAAATCCTGTCATGTTTAATCATCTTCACTCTTCCTCATAGCCCTGAAAGAGATGCAGAACTAGTAATGTTGTGTTACATATGTAAAATTCAGTCATATGCAAGGTGTCTTTCTGTGCTCTTCCAGCTCTCAGAAATCACAGCCTGATTTTCTCTGGTCCCAATTTAGTCAGGTACTTACTTTTATGTCATCATAAACCATTTAGGCACCTAGATCTACATCCCTTTTTTAAAAATTGAGTTTAAGGTTACCTGAGGTTTTGAGTGAATGTGGTTTGCACATGTTGGACCAAATGGATATGAAGTTCTTGGAGGCCTGACAAGTTCAGCCTCGCTTGGTGCTGGCTGAGGTTTTCATGGTCAAACCCAGAAGGAGTAAAGAAAGGTAACTGGTCTCTGACTTTCACAGAGCTACCTGGCAGAGGGAAGAATAGTGCTCAATGTTGGGGAAGCTTAAAATATGTAAATCTCTGTGGTCCTTCCCACTCCTCCCTCTCAGAGCCTGTTGTTTTTAGATTGGCCTTCAAGGCCAGTGACTTTTGAACTCACAAGTCAAGATTTTGCTGCTTTTTTTTTTTTTTCCTGCTCAAGTCTAGTGACTTAGAGTGGAGAATGGTATGTTTTCTGATACAAATATAGGAATAGACTATCTGTGTTTAAGGAAAGACAGTGAATACATATTTCTAAATATTATGTTACAATTTTGTTCTAGCTATTTATTGGAAAGTTTTAGCTAGCTGTGAAAGATAAAAAAGATTAAGATCTGATTTGGTTAATAAACATCTCGACAACAAAAATCATGCAATTAATCTCATGATACTCAGAAACATCCATAACCCAAGCCTGTGCTTTTATGTAAATTAGTATATGCAGATCTGCTATACTTGTATAATAATTAAAAGTTATGAGCATTTTTATTTGTTTTTTTCAAAGTTAATTCATTAAAGATATACAGGCATTTCTGTTTTGGCAGGCATTTCTAATGGGTATATACCTAATGGCCGAACTCCCATTTGGGATTATATTACTCTTTTGATCCAGCCACAAAGTGAAAAAAAAAATCCTGAAAGTGTTATTATGATATTTTTACATATATAATGCATATATAGTTAAGCTATATATTTATGTCAATATTATATTTTCTGATTAGTTCATTTCAACTGTATTCTTGCACTGTTATTATTCATTTCCATTATTATCCAGCTACTAATTCGTCTATCCAATTAATTCTTATGCCCAGACATATAATCTGCTTGGGTACTAAGCAAGGTAATTTATTGAAAAGGTATATTTTGAGGGATTAAAAATAGAAGGAAAACAGAATAATATCACGAAAACCATTAGATTATTGTGAGTGAGTTATGAATAAAATTTTGTTAGAGTGTTAAAATTGAATACTATATTAAAATCCCAATATATTTTGTTTTCAAATTTTAATCACCGAAAAACCCTGCATTATCATTGATCAAAATATGAAAGACAGTCATGCAGATTAAGTTTGCTTTTGTAATTAGGACTATTTTTTTTAAAGCAGTGTCAGTCTCACAGCAAAATTGAAGGGAAGATAAAATAATTTCTCTTATATCTCCTGCTTCCTCACAGGCATAGCCTCCCCCTTTATCCATTGCCCCCACCAGAGTTGAACATTTGTTACTATTCATGAATCTACACTGACACATCATAATTACTTGAAGTCCTTAGGTACATTATATTTCACTCTTGGGATTGTATCTGGGATTTGGACAAATGTTTGTAAATGTATCCACCATTATAGTATCTACAGAATATTTTCATTGCCCTAAAAATAGGCTCTGCCTATTCATCCCTCTCTTCAACCCCCTGGGTAACCACTTATCTTTTTACTCTCTCAATAGGTTTGCCTTTTTCAGAGTGCCATATAGTTCAAGTCACACAACATGTAGTGTTTTCAGATTGACTTCTTTCACTTAGTAATATAAATTTATATTTCTTCCATATCTTTTCATGACTTGATAGCTCATTTCTTTTAAGCACTGAATAGTATTCCATTGACTGGTTGTAACAGAGTTTGTTTATCCATTCACCTACTGAAGGACATCTTGATTACTTCCAAGATTTGGCAATCATGATTTAACCTGCTATAAACATCCACGTGCTCCATGGTATTTGGGAAAATTCCAAGGAGTTCGATTGTTGGATTGTATGATAAGAGGATGTTTAGTTCTGTAAAAAACTACCAAACTGTCTTCCAAAGTGGTTGTACAATTTTGCATTCCCACCAGCAATGAATGACAGTTTCTGTTGCACCACATCCTCCCCAGCATTGGGTGTCAGTGTTCCTAATTTTGGTCTTAGTATAATGGTATCTCGTTGTATTAATTTGCATTTTTCTGATGACATATGATGTGGAGCACCTTTCCACATGCTTATTTGCCATCTGTGTATCTTCTTTGGTGAGGTGACTGTTAAGGTCCTTGGCTCATTTTTTAATTGGGTTGTTTGTTTTCTTGCTATTGAGTTTTAAGAGTTCTTTGTATATTTTGGGTAACATTCTTTTATCAGAAGTGTCTTTTGCAAATATTTTTTCCTAGTATGTGGCTTGTCTTGTTCCCTTGACAGTATCTTTAACAGAGCAGAGAATTTTAATTTTATTAAAATCCAGCTTATCAATTATTTTTTTCACCAATCATGTCTTTGATGTTGTATCTAAAAAGGTATCACCATATTCAAGGTCATCTAAGTTTCCTCCTATGTTATTCTCTATAAATTTTACATTTTACATTTAGGTCAGTGATCATTTTGAGTTAATCTTTGTGAAGGGTGTAAGGCCTGTGTCTAGATTCTTTTTCTTGCATGTATTTGTCCAGTTGTTCCAGCACCATTTGTTGAAGACTATCTTTGTTCCATTGTATGTATTGCTTTTGTTCCTTTGTCAAAATTCAAATGACTTTTTGGTTCTATTTCTGGGCTCTCTATTCGGTTCCATTTATCTATCTATGTATTCGTTTGTCAGTACAACACTGTCTTGATTACCATAGCTTTGTAGTAACTTTTGAAGTTGGGGGACAACAGTCTTTCAACTTTGATCTTTTCCTTCAGTATTGTTTTGCATATTTTAGGTCCTTTGCCTCTCCAAAAACTTTATAATTGGCTTGTCAATACCTATGAAATAACTTGCTGGGATCTTGAGTGAGATTGCCTTGAATCTGTAGATTAAGTTGGGAAGAACAGATAACTTGATAATATTTAGTCTTCCTGTCTGTGAACATGAAATATCTCTTCATTAGCTCCTCTGATTTTATTCAACAGAGTTTTGTAATTTTACTCATATAGATCTTCTACATATTTTTTAATTTATACCTAAGTATTTTAATTTGGGGAGTGCTAATGTAAATTCCATTGTGTTTTTAATTTCAAATTCCATTTCTTCATTACTGGTGTAAGGGGAAAGCAATTGACTTTTGTATATTAACCTTATATTCTGCAAACTTAATATAACTACTTATGAGCTCCAGGAGGTTTTTGTAGATGATTCTTTTGGATATTTTACATATCTGTCCTTTTTCTATTCAAAAAAAGTCATTTTATTTATTCCTTCTCAACCTGTGTACCTTTTATTTCCTTTTCTTGTTTTATTACATTAGCTAGAACATACAGTCTGATGATGAAAAGCAGTGGTGAGATAGAACATTCTTGCCTTATTTCTGATTTTAGCAGGAAATCTTGAATTTCTCACCTTTATGTATGATGTTTGTGGGGTTTTTGTATTAATAGATGGTCTTTATTAAGTTGAGGTGGTTCCCCTCTTTTCCTTTAACGACAGTTTTTATTATGAATGGGTGCTGGATTTTTGTCAAATGTTTTTTCTGTATCTATTGATATGATAATGTGATTTTTCTTCTTTTGCTTGTTGATGTGAATTATATTAATTGCTTTTTGAATGTTGATCCAGCCTAGAAGTAGGATAAACCCCACTTGGTTATGATACATAATTGTTTTTACACATTATTGAATTAGATTTGCTAGTGTTTGACTGAGGATTTTTGCATTTATGTTCATGTTGGTTTTCTTTTCTGCAATTTTCTGTAGAGGTAGTGTTCTGTAGTCTTCTTTTATTAGAGTGCCCATTTCCTGGTTTTGTTATTATGGGGATGCTGGCCTCATAAAATGAGATAGAAAGTATTCCCTCTGCTTCTTTGAAATAACAGGTTTTCTATTCTGTTCCATTGATCTGTGTGTCTATTTTTGGGCTAGGACCATGCTGTTTTGATTACTGGAGCTTTGTAGTGTAGTCTGAAGTCAGGGAGTCCAGCTCCATTTTTCTTTCCTTTACTCCAGCTCCATTTTTCTTTCTCAAAATTAATTTGGCTATCTTTTGTGTTTCCACACAAATTTTAAAGTTTTTGTTCTAGTACTGTGAAGAAAAATGCCATTAGTAATTTGATAGGGATTACATTGAATCTGTAGATTGCCTTGAGTAGTATGGTCATTTTAACAATATTGATTCTTCCAATCCAAGAACACAGTATATCTTTCCATTTGTGTTGTCTTCAATTTTCTTTCATCAGCATCTTAGAGTTTTTGGAGTACAGGTCTTTTGCCTCCTCAGCTAGGTTTATTCCTAGGTATTTTATTCTTTTTGATGTGATGTTAAATGGGATTGTTTCCTTAATTTCTCTTTCTGATATTTTGTTGTTAGTGTATAAAAATGTAATAGATTTCTGTCTATTAATTTTGTATCCAGCAACTTTACTGAATTCATTGATGAGCTCTAGTATTTTCTGATCTTTATGGTTTTCTATGTATAGCCTCCTGTTGTCTGCAAAGAGTGACCATTTTACTTCTTCTTTTCCAATTTCGATTCCTTTTATTTCTTTTTCTTCTCTTACTGCTGTGGCTAGGACTTCCAAAATTCTGTTGGATAAAAGTGGTGAGAGTGGATATCCTTGTTTTATTCCTGATCTTAGAGGAAATGCTTTCATATTTTCACCATGGAGTACAATGTTAGCTGTGAGTTTGTCATATATGGCCTTTTTTATGTTTAGGTATATTCCCTCTAAGCCCACTTTTTGAACAGTTTTTTTTTTTTTAATTGTAAATGGATATTGAATTTTATCAAAAGTTTTCTGCATCTGTTGAGAAAATCATATGGTTTTTATTCTTCAGTTTGTTAATGTGGTGTATCACATTGATTGATTTGTGGTTATTGAAAAATTCTGGCATCCCTGGGATAAATCCCACTCAATCATGATGTATGATCCTTTTAATGTATTGTTGGAGTTGGTTTGCTAGCATTTTGTTAAGACTTTCTACATCTATGTTTATTAATGATGTTAGCCTGTAATTTTCTTTTTTGTGATATCTTTTCCTGGTTTTCATATCAGGGTGATGATGGCCTCGTGGAATGAGTTTGGGAGTGTTTCTTCCTCTGCAATTTTGTGGAAAAATTTCAGAAGGATAGGTATTAATTCTTCTCTAAATGTTAGATTGAATTTTCCTGTGAAGCCTTTTGGTCCTGGACTTTTTTTTTGTTGGGAGTTTTCTAATCACAGATTCAATTTCAGTACTGGTAATTGGTCTAGTCATATTTTCTATTTCTTCCTGATTCAGCCTTAGGAGATTGTATCTTTCTAAGAATTTGCCATTTCTTCTAGATTGTCCATCTTATTGGCATATATTTGCTAGTAGTAGTTTCTTGTGATCCTTTGTATATCTGTGTGTTGGTTTTAACTTCTTTTTTATCATTTCTCATTTTATTTGGGACTTTTCTCTTTTTTGTCTTGACGTGTCTGGCTAAAATTTTATCATTTCAGTGAACCAGCTCTTAGTTTCATTGATATTTTCCATTGTTTTTTTTTTTTAGTCTCTATTTATTTCTGTTCTGATCTTTATGATTTCTTTCCTTATACAAACACTGAATTTTGTTTTTTCTTCTTTCTCTAGTTGCTTTAGGCATAAATTTAAGTTGTTTATTTGAGATTTTTCTTGTTTCCTGAGATAAGTTTGTATTGCTATAAAATTCCCTCTTAGTACTGCTTTTTCTGTGTCTCATAGGTTTTGAACCATCATGTTTCATTTTCATTTGTGTCTAGGTATGTTTTTTATTTCCTCTTTGATTTCTTCAGTGATCCATTGTTTGTTTAGTAGCATATTATTTACCCTCCAAGTGTTTGTGTTTTTGCAGTTTTTTTTATTTTTCCTGTAGTTCTTATCTAGCCTCATAACATTGTGGTCAGGAAAGATATTTAATACAATTTGAGTCTTCTTAAATTTACCAAGACTTGCTTTTTGACCCAGCATATGATCTTTCCTGGAGAATGTTCCATGTGCACTTGAAAAGAATGTGTATCCCACTGCTTTTGGATGAAATGCTCTATAAATATCAACCAAGTCCATCTTTTTTTTTAAATTTATTTTTGGCTGTGTTGGGTCTTCGTTTCTGTGTGAGGGCTTTCTCTAATTACAGCGAGCAGGGGCCACTCTTCATCGCGGTACTCAGACCTCTCGCTATCACGGCCTCTTGTTGCGGAGCACAGGCTCCAGATGTGCAGGCTCAGTAGTTATGGTTTATGGGCCCTGTTGCTCTGTGGCATATGGGATCTTCCAAGACCAGGGCTTGAACCCGTGTCCCCTGCATTGGCAGGCAGATTGTCAACCACTGCACCACCAGGGAAGCCCCATCAACCAAGTCCATCTGATCTAATGTGTCATTTAAGGCCTGTGGTTTTCTTACTGATTTTCTGTCTGGGTGATCTGTCCATTGGTATAAGTAGGGTGTTAAAATCCCCCACTATTATTGTGTTACTATCAATTTCCAGTTTTATGGCTGTTAGCATTTGCCTTATATATCAAGGTGCTCCTATGTTGGGTGTATATATATTTACAACTGTTATAGCTTCTTCTTTGATTGTCCTTTAATCATTATGTTTTATCCTTTGTTTCTTGTAACGATCTTTATTTCAAAGTCTACTTTGTCTGATATAAGTATTGCTACTCCAACTTTCTTTTGATTTTCATTTCTGTGGAATACCTTTTTCCAGCCCCTCAGTTTCAATCTGTGTATATTTCAATATCTGAAGTGAATATTTTGTAGGCAGCAAATATACAGGTCTTGTTTCTGTAGCCGTTCAGCCAGTCTGTGTCTTTTGGTTGGAACATTTATTCCTTTACATTTAAGGTAATTATTGATATGTATGTTCCTATTGCCATTTTGTTCATTGTTTTGGATTTGTTTTTGCAAGTCTCTTTTTCCCCTTTCTTCTTTTATTATTTTATCATTTGATGACTATCTTTAGTGTTATGTTTGGATTCCTTTTTCTTTTTTTTGTGTATTTTATAGATTTTATTTTGCAATTACCATAAGGTGTTTTATAGCAATATATATATGTTGCCGATCTCTTAATTTCAAATGCATTTTAGATACCTTACATTTGTATTCTCCTCTCATCCCAGTTACTGTTTTTGACATTATATTTTACATTGAATTTTTTGTGTATCCCTTAACTGCTTATTATAGATACAGATGATTTTACTACTACTTTTGTCTTTTACTGTCCCTACTAGCTTTGTGTGTGAATGATTTCCTATCTTTATTGTATGTTTGCCTTTACCAATGAAATTTTCCATTTCATAACTTTCTTGTTTCTTGTTTTGGTTTTTTCCTTTCTGCCTAGAGAAGTTCCTTTAGCATTTGTTCTAAAGCTGGTTTGGTAGTGCTGAATCCTTTTAGCTTTTGCTTATCTGTAAAGCTTTTGATTTCTCCATCAAATCTGAATGAGAGCCTTGCTGGTTAGAGTATTATTGGTTGTAGGTTTTTCTCTTTCATCTCTTTAAGTATATGGTGCCACTCTCTTCTGGCCTACAGAGTTTCTGCTGAAAAATCAGGTCATAGCCTTATGGGAGTTCTCTTGTGTGTTATTCATTGCTTTTCACTTGTTGCTCCTAATATTCTCTCTTTATCTTTAATCTTTGTCATTATGATTATAACATGTCTTTTGTGTTCCTCTGTGGGTTAATCCTGTATGGGACTCTTTGCTTCCTGAACTTGGGTAACTGTTTCCTTTCCCAGGTTAGTTATTATCCCTTCAAATATTTTCTCAGGCCCTCTGTCTCTCTCTTCTCCTTCTGGGAAACCTATAATGCAATTAGCTTGCTTGATGTTCCAGAGGTATCTTAAACTGTCCTCATTTCTTTTTGTTCTTTTTACTTTCCTCTGTTTGGTGGCAGTGATTTCCACTACTCTGTCTTCCAGCTCACTGATCCATTCTTCTGCCTCATTTAGTCTACTATTGATTCCTTCTAGTTTATTTTTCATTTCAGTTATTGTATTCTTCAATTCTGTTTGGTTCTTTATATTTTCTAATTCTTTGTTGAAAACATCTAATTTTTAACTCTGTTCAAGCATTCTCCTGAGTTCTTTGATCATCTTTACAATCATTACTCAGAACTCTTACTTAAGTAGGTTGCCTATTTCCACATCACATAGTTCTTTTTCTGGGGCTTTTTCTTTTTCTTTTGTCAGAAACGTATTCCTCTGTTACATCATTTTATCTAAATTGCTATTTTTATTTTTATGTATGTGGTAGGTTAGTTACATTTCTTGACCTTGGAGAAGTTGCCCTCTGTAGGAGACATCCTGTGCATCCCAGCAGTGCACTTCCCTCTCATCACCCAAGGGCCAGGGGCCAACTAGTCCCAGGGTACTCTCTGGCTTGGGTTTGTGGACTCTGTCTGCTGGCTGAAGGACTGTAGTTTTCTTGCTTGTGCTGTCTGCTTCCTGGTGGGTGAGAAAAATTTTTAATAGTTATAGGCTTATTTAGGTTGTCTATTTCCTTTTGTGTGAATTTTGGCAGATTGTATCTTTCAAGGAATTGATCTATTTTATCTAGGTTATGAAGTTTGTAGGCATAGAGTTGTCCATATATTTATTGTTTATCATTTTACGGTCCATGGGAGCAGTAGTGATGTCCTCACTTTCATTTCTGATATTAGTAATTTGTGTCTCTCTTTTTTTCCTTAGGTAGCCTAGATAGAGGCTATAGATTTTTTTTTTTTTTAATTTTCAGAGAAGCAGATTTTGTTTTGTAAATTTTTCTCTATTGATTTTGTGTTTTCAACTTCATTGGGGTTTGCTCTAATTATTATTATTTCTTTTCTTCTGCTTACTTTGGATTTAATTTGATCTTCTTTTTCTAGTTTCCTAAGGTAGAAATTTATATTATTAATTTTAGATCTTTTCTATTGTATGCATTAAATGCTATAAATGTTCATTTAAATACTGCTTTTTCTGTATGCCAAAAATTTTGATGGGTTTTTAAAATATTTAATTCAAAATATTTTAAATTTATTTTGAGATTTCTTCTTCAACCCACATGTTATTTAGAAGTTGATTGTTTAATTTACATGTATTTTCTGGATTTTCAGTTTTCTTTTTTATTGATTATTAATTTATAACTTAATATCATCCTTTTTTATTCCTGATAACTTTCCTTGCTTTGATGTTTGATCTGTCTGAAATTAATTTAACTACTTCTGCTTTCTTTAGATTAGTGTTAGCCTGCTATATTTTCCACCATCCATTTACTTTTAATCTATATATGTGTTCAAATTTAAAGTGTTTTCTTGTGGACGACATGTAGGTGAGTCTTGCTTTTTGATACACTCTGACATCTCTGTCTTTTAATTGTTATATTTAGACCAGTGATGTTCATATTGGTTATTGATATAGTTGGATCAATATTTACCATATCTGTTACTTTAACTTTGTTGCCCTATTCTTTGTTCTATTTTGTCTTTCTCTCTTTTTCTGCCTTTTGTGGTTTTAATTGAATATTTTTATCACTCCATTTTCTCTTCTTTCTCAGCATATTTGTTATATTTTTAAAAAAACTTTTTAATGGTTTCCTTAGATTTTGCAATATATATTTACCACTAATCCAATACCACTTTTAAATAACAGTATACCAATTGATGGGTAATTTGAGTGCCTTATAATAACAAAGTAATCCCAATTTTCCCTCCTGTCCCTTGTATCAATTCAAAGGACAATCATTTCATTTGTATACTTTCATATAAACATACATACATAAACATATACATGCATGTATATGTGTACATATATGCATAAGCATATATAGTAGAATGCATTGTTATTGTTTTTAGCAAACTGATTTCTGCCAAGTTATTTACAGATAAGAATACAATACACGTGTTTATCTTTACTTGTTCCCTATAGAACAAGTAAAAATGTGTAGATTTTATGTAGATTTGAATTTCTGACCTATATTACTTTTCTTCCTTTTCTGATGTAGATTTGAATTTCTGACCTATATTACTTTTCTTCTCTCTGAAGAACTACTTTTAATATTTCTTTCAAAGCAGATTTACTGGCAACAAATTCCCTCATTTTTTGTGACTTAGACAAAAGTATTTCTCATTTTTCTTCCTCTATGTTTTTTTTTCTTTCCTTTTCCTTCTTTCAGGCTTTTTTCTTTATCTTTGATTTTCTGTAGTGTGAAAATGTTACATCTACATGTAGTTTTTGTTTGTTTGTTCTTTTGACATTTATCCTGCTTGCAGTACTCTGAGATTCTTGGATCCGTGGATTGGTATCTGGCATGATTTTGGGAAAATTCTCAGTCATTATTATTTCAAGTATTTCTTTTTTCCTTTCTCTCTTTCTTCTTTGTCTGTTATTCTCATTATATGTATGTTATTCTTTTGGTGGCTGTCCCACAGACATTGGATATTCTCTACTGTTTCTTTCAGTCTGTGTTCTCTTTGCATTTTAGTTTTCAAGGATTCTATTCATATACGCTTTATCTCAGATTATTTTCTCAGCCATATCCCATCAACTAAAAAGCCCATCAAAGGTATCTTTCAATCGTCTTCATTCCAAAGGTAGAAAAAATAGTGAAAGAGAAAAATAGAAACAAAGAACAAGGACAATAAAAACAGTTTTTAAAAAATATGTTTAGCTCTTTCTTAGAATTTCCATCTCTCTGTTTACATTGCCCATCTGTTCATGTATGTTTTCTATTTTACCCATTAAAGTCCTTAGCATATTAATCATAATTTTTTAAATTCTTTGTCTGATAATTCCAATATCCCTGACAACTCTGGTTCTGATGAATGGTCTCTCCTCAGATTGCATTTTTTTGCCTTTTGGTGTGCCTTTTACTTCTTCTTGAAAGCTAGATTTGATACACTGAGTAATAGTAACTGCTGTAAATAGACCTTAGTAATGTGGTTTTTGGGGGTGAAGAGACCAGAAGAATTCCATAGTACTATGATCAGATCTCAGTGTTTAGTGGATCTATGCCTCTGGACTTTGAATTTCCCAAGAGTTTCTCAGTTTTTTCTTCACTTAGGTGGAAAAGGATGACTAGAATCGTCTAGAGTTGGGTATTTTCTTTCCCTCAGTTTAGTTAGGGTCTCATAATATCCAGTAGATTTGGCTTTGGTTAACTAGGTTTCCCTTAAGGCAGGACTTGTTAATCACAGTATGTATTTCAAAATGGTTCTTTTCTTCCTTCCCCCTGCTAGAAACCGAGGGGAGTTTTCTCAGTAACTACTGTGGGTATCTTGTCAAGCTCCTGGGGGTAAATCTCATGATATTGTGAGGGTTCACCTATGACTAGTTCCCCTTGGAGATTTTTAACTCTCAGACATGAGCATGCTGAACCTCCAGCAAATTGTCAATTACAGTTCATGTTTCCCTACCTTGGCAGTGGCTCCCACAGTGCTTTCCACCTGTGAGCTGCTGCTCTGATAAGGCACAAATCCCAGAATTCACCTGCCTTTCTGTCTCTCCAGTTTTAGGGGTAGTGTTTTGCCCTGTGTTTTCCCCTCTTATGGATTTGAGAAGAGGTGTTTATTTTTTAGTCTGTTCAGTTTTTTACTTGTTTTTAGGACAGAGTGGTCAGTTCCTAACTCCTTACATAGGGAACTGGAAAGTAGAAGTCCACAAATTAACTTTGAATAATAGAACTTTGAATCTTAGGGAAAGAACCTGTTTATCTACATACTTGGTGAACAGGGGTATTTCCTGTGTCCTTTGGACAAGCAAGCAAAGCATCTTATCTGTATTATCTACATATTTCAGGCTAAAGTCTTGTCTTTATCAAATATATACATAATATTCCATAAAATATCAAACTTTGCAGCCATTTATCCAAATATCAAGGAATTGTTATTCTTTGATATTTTTAAATAAATTTCAATTTGTTATAGAGAAAAATATTTTGTTTGAGAAAAATTGTCCTTATGGAGTCAGATAAATATAGAGCAAATGGAAAATAGGAACATAGGTTAATCTGAGCTAAATAAAAATAAAATTTAATAATCAGGAAAAGAATTTTACTGCCTTTTGAATCATCTATTTCCCAGGAAAAATATGAAATCCATTGACTGAATGGGATCCTTTTCAAAAAGAAAAAAAAAGTTAAACTCGAAAGGATTCTCAGTAAAACACATTAAATTGATTACATCCTTTATTTTCTCTCTAAAACTTACACAAAATATAAAGGAATAAAATAAAAAGGGTGTTTATCCATATGAACTAATAGTAAGTGAAGAGGCAAAAGAAAAAGAGAGTATCAATAACTTCTGAAAGAGACAAGGGATTCATATTTTAGTGTAGCTTAAAGAAACAATAATTCCAGTAGAGCTAAACACCGATTAGAATTAAGACAGTTTTCCCACTAAATATGAGCATTTTGAGATGCCAGTTACCCTAGAATACTAAAGCCAGACACAGAGCTGAAAATGGGAGCATGGTTTGAATGACTTTAGATAGAGTGACTAGAAGATAGACTTCTCTTAGTATTCACAGCCAAGAAGTTACCTTTTCTCCAACTTTCTACCCTCAAAGGTAATCTAGATATTCATTCTCTGGAGAATTGAATCCTGAGAAGCTCTGGAATTGTGGTCTCCATTTACACAGAAATTATGGGTAAAGTGTGGGTCTAAAACCAAGGGGATTGGTGAAAGGTGTAAGTGATGCACAACCATGTCCTCTTCTTTGTTCTACTCTCAAATGCTACAATCCAGGTATCTTATTTTCCAAATGCCATTGCTCTTTTTCAAAGCAAGATAATGGAGGATTTTTTCTTTTTCCTGAACAAGCAGAAACTTCTGTAGAGGAACACATTGTATCATCTGCCACAAATTATGTTCAACACTTGATAAAACTGCAGTGAAGCCTGTTAGACAACACACTCCTAAGAAAGCTCACAGAGATTCTAACCAAATTTCTCAGACATAATCTTAAATATGGTTAGAGAATTAATTTTATTGCAAGTAAAAAATGGAAAAGGGCTTGAAATTTGTAAATTAAATTTAATCAGGTAGATTGTTAACGAGATGACCACAGAAAAATTGGATATCTTGAAAAATGCACAAGAAATGCAAAATGTAATTTATGATAGGTCATATAAATAATAAAGGTGAAATACTAGAAGTACCTTTAGATACTATATTAATCTGGTCTTTCTTTTTGACCCAGGAAACTGGAGTGACATGTCCAAATTTGAAAAGCCTGAAAATTGGCATAGCTATAATTCCTTACCTAATTTACATTTATCTCATAATATATATTTTCAAGAAAAGTAATTATATTAAAAGAAATCAAACAGCTTCTTCTCTCACTTCCCTCCCCCACTATCCTTTAAATGAGGCTGACAGTTATGGTAAGAAGTCGGAAAATAAAGTCTGCTTGTATATTTAGTACAGAATAGACATAGTACAGAAGTAGGAATACGTTTAAGAAGGACATAAATAAGGAAGAGAACATAGAAAAATTCTCACTGTGAGATACAAGTACAGATAGTCCCCTTGCATTTAGGTTGGAGGGAGGTGAGATGAAATTATCACACCCTTACACTTTTAGAAGCATATTGAAAGCAGCAGTCACACTGTAGGAAATCCTAGTAACTCCTGCCTGTGACATAAGGTTCTACCACTTTTCACTGTCACTGTCTCCTGTGTTTCAAGGGAGGAATTTGACAGCACAGTACAGACTCTCAAGGCGCTGGGAACAGATGAAATGATGCTGGCAGCCACGGAAGGGTGTGGACTGCTCAGTGGCACAAGGATTCTATACTTAGCTATGTGTGTGCATAAAGGGAATTCAGTTAAGCCACTCCTTCAGCTGGAAAGAATAATTGAGAGGACACTTGAAAATTGTTGTTGATTCATTTGAAATTGTACTATAATTCTATAATGGTGTCCTAGTAGTTTATTTATAAGATAGCCTAGGTTACGCTGCAGTAATAAACTCCAACATCTCAATAGCAAACACAGTAAACATATTTGCTAAAACGTTTCTGCCATAAGTCTGAGCAACTCTCCAGGGCAGCTGTCCTCGACGTTATGGCTCATTTATTTAAGGTGTTTCAATCCTATAACACCTGTGTCTCAACACATGATTCTGCTTTTGCACCAAGACCACAGATAAAGAGTGTTCTGGAGAGTCTCTCACTGACAGTCAAACATTTTGACTTAGAAGTAATACATGCCAATTCCTGTCAGAGACGACTGTTCAGATATAGTCATATAATCACCTAACTTCAAGGAGTCAAAAAGTATAAGACTTCTGTGAGCAATAAAACAGAACTGGAGGCAAGTAAGGGCTTGAAATCTCTGCTATACCTGCTGAAGTGTCTATTCCAAATGCAAAAGCAAAGATTTACCAGAAATAATTAATAGAAATTGTAGAAAAATTGAAGAAATGGGAAAAATGCATAATGTTTTTTTTCCAATTATGATATTGTGAAGTTGCTGACATTATCTTGGGATTAAAATGGAAATTTTGATTCTTGTGCATTTCTGTGAGAAATAGAAAAATAAATAAATGATAGCTAATAAATTAGTAGAGGTTAATGAAAGAAACGAATCTTTTATCAAATTTCTGAAACCGTAATGGATTGCTGAGTGATATCATAGAATCTTAAACCTAGGGTTTTTAAAGAATTGCTGTAGAATACAGTATTGCAAACATTCTTGGGGATAAGAATCACATACAGATTGCTTAGTCTTTCTCTTTGAAATACTGATTCATATATCTGTTTTCAGGTCATATTTTTGTTGTTGTTGTTGTTTTTAATGAAAGCTCCATGTGATTGAAGTTGAGTGGCAATGATGCAATAAGATGTATGTATTTTCCTTTCTAATTCTATTGGTCCATTTTCATTCTAACTACGTAAATCTATGGATATTTTTCTATAGAGAGATAATTTTCAGCTTTATTACATAGTTAACTTCAGTGGCAATTATTTCTTGTAAATTAATCTCTAGATGCATATCTTAAAAGGACAATTTAATGGTAGAAGAGGTATGTTTTAAAAGAATAATTGACATCACAGGTTTATGAGTTTTGTTGTTTTTCATTCTGTTTCACATCTGCATTATAAACAACTATAAACACTTCTGAGTTATCTACCATTAGTTAATCATATAAGAGATTATTGCTATACATTAGAATTATTGCTCTGCCTTCTTAAGAGGAGTTAACTTAAAAGAAACTAGACCTCTAAGTCCCTGCTTCAATGTTTTCTCTCATCTACAATAATTTTCTTGGAGAAATGCCATATCTGCCTTCAGCTATTTACTCAATGATTCTGTCCTTTTACTGAAAAATTCAGTGTTTATTCATAGAACACACATGCTACAATATTACAGTGATTATCTATTTTCTTTGTGGTCGAAATGCCACCTGCAATAAATATAGCTTTCTTAGAAGGCTGACATCCACAACATCATCTATCAATACTCAAATTATGAGGAGCATTTTTTCTGCTATAAAGAATAATAAATACCAAAATAAATATCATAAAGGTACTCATCTTCCAATTTACTCATGTTTAAAATTAAAGTGGTATTGTCTATGTGAAATAAACAACTCAATTTAGATGATTTTTGCATTTGCAAAATTATTATAAAATATTTATATAATTTAAAATACTTTATATTAGGATATACTAATATTAATGTTTGAAAATTTAATGGCTTGAGAATAGCATTCTTAGCTTATTTTGAGAATGTAAATAATAAATTTTTTTTTGTTCTTTGTGTGCTAAGTGTTAAGAGAATTAAGTTAATCTGTGTGGTATTTTCAAAATTTAGCTTTAGATCATTGTCCAGTGTAACTCTGGATAAAGATTCAAAACAATTTACAGTCATACCTCATTTTAATGTTCTTTGCTTTATTGAGCTTCACAGATATTGCATTTTTTACAAATTGGAGGTTTGTGGCAACCCTATGTAGAGCAAGTATATCAGTGCCATTTTTAAGCAGCATTTGCTCACTTTGTATCTCTGTGTCACATTTTGGTAACTCTTGCAGTATTTCAAACACTCTACCAGCAGGTTATATAAAAAATTATAACTCACTGAAGGCTCAGATGATGGTTAGCATTTTTTAGTAGTAAAGTATTTTTAATTAATGTATGTACATTGTTTTTTTTTAAAGCATAGTACTACTGCACACTTAATAGACTACAGTATAGTGTAAACAAAAGTTGTGGGACTCTATTGTGATATTCCCTTTATTGTATGGTCTGGAATTAAATCTACAATAATTCTACGGTACACCTATCTGATATTCTTTATTACTGTGAGTTAAAATATAACACATTAAAGTCTTTAAAATATGCTATATGTGCATATTTAAACAGAAGTTATCCAATTAAAAACATTTAATTCTATAATATGTGGATGTATATAGATTGTTTTCATAGATTGAAAAAGAATTTAAATGTATATATGCTAAAATATTAATACTAGTTACCTCTGGATTATAATTTACATAACTATTTTCAGAGCATTTCTTAAAGACTTTTACATTCATTATGTATAATTACATAATAATTATAAAAAACAAAAATGTTAAGTATTTAGTATATTTTAAGAGTATAACATTCAGTTTAAGTAGCAGATATTAATAGATAACATTTCAGTGTGCTGTAGGCTGATACATAGTTTTTTCTACGAGTCAAACTTGAGTACTCTATTTTCTTTTCCATAAATATTTAGAAAGACTCAAGTATTTATAGCAAAAGTATTCTCCCTAATTGTATTACAATAAAACAATATCCACACATTATGGTGGAAAGCCTATTTATAATGCTCCTGCTATAGAAATGAAGCCAGCTGATTACTGAGGAACAAACTCGTGGGTGAGAGTTTTGACAAAAGTCTAGGCAAATATTCCAAGTGTACATAAATATTTAATTCCAAGTATATGTAAATAAAAGTGACTAGTTTTCTTTCTTTAATTGAGAAAAATATTAAGGGTTATACATTTTCTTCTGGGAATAACTTAAGAACAGCTTTATTGTGACCCACTTTTATATGAAACATTAATTTCATTGCTTGCTAATTTTAGATCATATTTGTGGATCAGGTATTCTTTTAGCACTTTGTATGTATTATTTTAGTAAATCCTTACAAAATCTTTGTGAAGTATGTATTATTTTTCCCAACTTGGCAATGGGAAACTAAAGCATGGCCATTAAAAAAAAAATGCCCAAGCACACACAGTTAATAAGTTGCATATTTGAACCCAGGAAATCTAGTTGCTGTGTTAATCTCTGTTATATTGAGATCCTAGAGAGTACATACATTCAGTTTTGATTGCTGCTTTGATTAAGGCTTAATCAGAGGTTTATTTAAAATCTTTTTCCTTTTCATTTAAGTTCAAAATTCAAAATATATTGAAGGTAATATGTTGACAATCTTTCCTCTTAACCTTATTCCCTGTAATGATGTGAATTTTGTCTTCTAAAAATATATATTCATGTTGTCTTTTTTCCCTATTGAGGTGTTAATATTTTTATTAGCTAAATGTGGGTAGCTCAGTACTAAAAGAACTTCCCACCAGTATGCGACAGAAGCCTAGAATGCCTTGGAGTTTGGAAGATATATGTGTCTTCGTTTTCTGGTATCCAAGATCCATGGATTCTTGGCTTTGCCTCAATCAATCAGTCCATTTACCCAAGGGTGTTTGATATGGAAAAGTTAGAGAAATAGCTTTGATATAAGGGCGGTGAATATTTTTCCTAGTGTTTTTACTCATTTAACCCCTTTTATGATAATTTTTATGCAGAGTTTTAAAATTTTACGCAGTTGTTTTTTATAAATCCTTTATGGCTTCTGGGATTTGTGTGGAAGTTAGAAAAGCCTTTACTACCTGAGGATTATATAAAAATACCACCATGATTTTTTCTAGTATTTTATGAAAGTTTTATATATATCTAAGATTTTAATCCTTTTGGAATTGATCAGGTATAGTATATATGGCATGGTACTTAACTATACTCCAGTTCTTTGACCAAATATCCCAGCACGATTTGTTCTTTCAATGACTTTAGGTATGTTTATTATATAAAAAATCTGAAAGTATAATTGGCTTTTCTATGGACTTTCAACTCTGCTCCTTGGATTTATTGGTTTATTCATATGCCGTTAGAATGTGCTTAACATTACTGAGGCTTTATAACTGATAGGAAGACCCTCCTGTTTATCTGTTTATCAAAGGGAAAACTTTCATAATTTTCAAGATACTTATGCTTTCCTTTTTCCATAGAATCTTTTCTAGCCAAAAGACTTTCTGTTAGTGTTTTTATTTAGATTATGTTAAATTTATGATGCAATTTATGGTAAATTGGTAACTTTTTCTTTAATAAGGGTTGTACACATCATTTTTTTTTTCTGATTTATTCATTGTCTATTTATTTTCTTAGGATAAATTTTCTGCATAGATTTTTTTTTTCATCCAAGAAAATGGCATGTTTTTTTTTATAAGTACAGAGCATTTTTATCCTTCAGAAGCATTTTAAAATTTTACTTTTTAAAAAATTTCTTACGAATATCATTCCTAAGTTATATAGCACGTCCATGGTTATTAGGAATAAAAATTTTCTTACATTGTGTGTGTGTTCAATTTGATTATATAACATATTGATGTCTATATATAGTTTTTATACCACTCTTTTAAATTATTTATATTAGTATCTTAGTTGATTCACTTGGATCTTCCAAATTTAAAAATATCATTTGATAATACAGATTATTTTATTTGTTCCTCACACATTTTTATGGTTCTAATTTATTTCTTGTATCTAATTATTTTCACAATTACTTCTAAAATGCTTATTTTACTTATGTATATATAGGAACTGAGATTATTTTATGGTTAAAGAAGTATAAATCTACTATATAGCCTTTTAAAACTAAAAAATAAAAATGGATATTAAACATCTTTAAGATGTTTAATTGTCTTCTAAGCACTGATAGGAACTTTCATGTAATATTTTTCCTTATATTTATTGGTAGACTGGCATATTAACTGATTTACCAATTTTGAACCATCTTTACTTTCCTAGAATAAATATAACTTTGATTTTGTTACTTTTTAATGTACTTCTAACTTCTTTAGTTAATGTTTCATTAATAATTATCTTATTGATAATTGAAAGTGAATTAATGAATTTTAAATTATATAGTCGTTAATTTTTTGCTAAAATTTCACCATAAAATTTTTGTGCCTTTTTTTTTTTTTTTTTTTTTTTTTTGAGGAAGGGTTAACTGATTGTGCTTCTTTATTTCTGATTTCTATGGGAATTCGGTATGTTTTCATTTGTATTTTTGAAGGCAGTTTTGATCAATGTTATTTTTTTTTCCTAGAAATCCACCTATTATCAAAATTGTTAAATGTCCTCTTATGACAAAATAAAATGGGTAATTCATCTTTTGATGAGTTGTTTTAAAGAATCAAAATGTGAATTTATTACTTCTATAGGTTTGTTGTATGTTTTAAATCTTTTTTCTCTTTGCTATCTTAATCCCTTTGTTCTTCTTTCCTTAAGTTTATTTTAAATATTACTATGGAGAATTATGAGGCTACATGGATCTCCCACTCCTGTTTTGAAAGATTTTCATCTCTTTGTCTTTAACTCCTAAGATTTGTTCTATTCTGTTGTTTTGCTTTCTCCTTAAAGATTCCATGTATGTGCATATATGTAGGTTATTATTTTTCTGTCTTCTATATCCATAAGCTTCTCTTTGATTCAATTAATCTTCTTTTTACCCATGTTTTTAGGATATCGGTATCCTGGGACACCTTACTTTGACATCTGTTTTTACTTATTTTCCTATTAATGTCATATTTATTTGTGGGAAATATTTATACCACCTACTTTTATTCTGAGAAAAAAATACACTATTTAATTTCCTTGTGTTTACCGTTTGTCCTGAGGTGTTGCTTTCCTGCTTTTTTTTTAAATAATGTTGTCATATAACTATATTCGATTGCAATTTGTAAAATTTGTACTTATTTAATTGCACCATTTATTCTCAAATAATTTATATCACCTACTTCTTATTTTATTTTTTCATTTGCTTGTGTTATCTTTGCATAGATTCTGTGTTGGTTCATTTTAAATAATAAGCACCGAGTAACTGGGATTTAGTAAACCATGCTACTTGGGGTAATTTGGTGGTAGTGAAGTATCAGGGTCATGTTTCATGCTGGAATATTTCTTTGGGTACAGTTATGTGTTTTGGTTCTTACTGGGCTTCTCCCCATCCAAAGAGAAAAAGACTCTTGTTGAGTATTTCACAGTGGAAAGATTCTTTTCTCTGATGCTACAGAAGCACAGTGAATCTGGAAATATGTTTTTTTGGTGAGATTCTTTATTTATACTCACCCCTCTGCCTTTTGGAAACCAACCAGATCCATGGTGACAGAGGAACTACTATTCAGGCAGCAGCCAACATGGATATAAAGTTTGTTTCACACCTTGAGAAATGTAAATTTTGCTACACAAAGCCGTTAAGTCTTTTGGATGCTGAGTTATCTTTCCAACTTCTCTTTGTTTTACTTTTCCTGCACAGACATTGTAGCTATTATATCTTTGCAGCTTTTAGAAGCCTTACCATCATTTTGTCCCATCAGTTTGTAAATATTTCACTGTTTCTAGTTTCCAGTGTTGTTGATGAGATGCATACCTGAATCTTTTCTTTCACAATCAAATTGTATTGGAATTGTGAGCAATCTCTCTCTCTCTCTCTCTTTCTCTCTCTGTCTTTCTCTGTCTCACTCTCTCGCTCTGTCTGTCTCTTTCTTTCTGTCTTTCAAGACTGGATTTGAACAGGTTAATCATCTAACAATTTTTTCTTAATTGCTGTATAAAAGTTTGACTATTCTCTCTACATAAATTCTTACTTTTTTCATATGTTACTCTTCATTCTGTTTAGTGAGACTTAAAATTCATCTTTAGTATTATTAAATATTGCCTCTGCTTCTCTTTATTTACATTTGTCTAGTGTATTTTTATTCAACTTCTATTTATAAGCTTACTTTGTCCTTTTCGTCAGAGTTTTCTTTTAATAGTATAGAACAAGTTTTCAATTTTTTACTGAAAGTCTCTGTTCATTAGAGAATGTACTCTATTTATTATACTGCAATGATTGATATATTTAACTTTTCCATTTTATTTTACTCTTTATTGTCTCGATTCTTTCCTTTCTCTTTTTCCATATCACCTAATCCCTCACGAAGAGTACTTTTGTCCTCATTGTTTCCCTATGTTCATTCAGATAGGTTGTAACTTTTACTTTTACTTGCCCCTTCTCTAGCCATTTAAGTTTTTCATTTTATTATAATAATTTTCTAATTTTAGTTTCAGAACACACTAAATTTCCTCGAATTATGGCTCTTCTATATCAAGAATCCTTATTAAGCTATTTTTTTTACATATACCATTTTACTTTTTCACTACTTATTTAGATTTCAAACATTTTACCAAGTTACTAATATTTTATATATTCCAAGTGATTTTCTAATTACCTAGATTTATTTATTTTTTTTTATGAAGTCCATGATCACATTATTTTTTTCTCTTTTCCTATTTTCCCATAATTAATTTGTTGCTCTGGTATATTTATTTTTTGGTTAAACTCTTAGATATTGCTCTTAGAGAGAGTGAATGTTGATACTGTCTCTCCTTCCTTACATATCTGAAAACATTTACATTTCCACTATATAATAGTTGAATGATATCCTGACTAGGTATAGAATTATTGGGAATTAACATTCTTTCCCCATAATTTTATAAATGCTATTACTTATGCTGTATCTGTTTAAAGTTGTTGATTCCTATTATTTAAAAGATGATTCTCCTCCTATCTGGCAACTTGTCAGAATCCCTGCTTATATTTTCAAGATTTACTTAGGGTTATATCATTTTATAATCTTCCCTGTCATAAATTTGATAAAACATTCAATCAGAAAACTTCAATATTTCATTATTACTTATTTAATTATTTCCTAATTTTTCTCTGTTCTTTTTTCTCCCTCCTGGTAACTTTATGCCAATTCAGTGGTACTTTGAATTCTGCTCTTTTCTGATCCATTTGATATTACTTATTTTTAGAGTCATAAAATAACTCCATGGTAATATTTAAAAGTTGTTTTTAGTAGGAGAGACAAGGCAGAGTATATTTATTCCATCTATCCCAGATCAGGAAACTCTGTAGTGTTTGAAATGCTGAAAGAAAAAAAAAAAAAAGAAAAAAAAAAGCTAGTTTAAACAGAGTAATCAAAGATTAAGAAATAATTGGTAGACTTAAAGATATACCTAAGAATTACTCCATATATTAAAGAGATACATATGGAGATGAAAAATACAAAAGGCATGTTCAGAATCAAGGAAAATAAAATGAAGTACAATGTATATTAAATGAGAATTCCAGAATTAATGGTAAAGACAATGAGGGAGAGCAAATATTCAAAAAGATAATAGCTGTGAAATTCCTAAAACAAATAAAATCATTCTAGAATGAATAAAAATTATTGATAAACATAATTTCTGTTTACGTAACATTGCTCTAAAATATGTGTGGCTGGGAAAAAAGATACATGTAAGATATGTAACCAACAAAGGTATTGTGTTGGATATCTAAATCCATTCTACAAATCAATATGAAAAAAATATGGGAAGAAGAGACAAGAAATATGAAGTCTTTTTTTTTCTCAAAAGAGGAAACAATAATTGAGAATAAAAATATATACAAAGTTTACTCTCTTTGGTAATGAAATATATGGAAATTAAAACCATAAAGAGACCTCATTTTACACGTTTTAAATTTATTCATTGAGTATTCATTAAATACAAAGCACTGTATTAAGAACTCCAGGGGCTTTAAAGTCAGAGAATACAAAGCAGGTTAACTGCCATCACCAAGTTTACAAAAAGGTAGAGAAGAAATAATTTCTATGGAGATAGGTTAAGAAAATAGTATCCCAGTTTGAGGGAACAATAAGCTATTAAGACAATAAAATGACGTATGGAAAAGAGATGCAGTACTTAAATAACTTACAGAAAACTAACAGTATGTGTGAACCTTCCCCAACTAAAAATGCAAGTCTAACTAAAGTATTTCTTATTTTGGGCTTCCCTGGTGGCGCAGTGCTTGACAGTCCGCCTGCCGATGCAGGGGACACGGGTTCATGCCCCGGTCCAGGAAGATCCCACATGCCGCAGAGCAGCTAGGCCCGTGAGCTATGGCCGCTGAGCCTGCGCGTCTGGAGCCTGTGCTCCACAACGAAAAAAAAAAAAGAAAATTTTTCTTATTTTTTGGTTGTTTGAAACAGCATTAATTGTTCATTCTATATACAGTAGTGAACTAGTGTTTATAATCTAAAAATTAGTGCTACCTATGTGTGCTTCCCTCAATACATGTTAAAAATTTTAAAAACAGCAATACTACTTTTTCATTTTGGACAGAGAGAATTCACGACTCTCTCTGTCCCATAGCAAATTTTGCTTACATGAATAAAATGTAAAAAAATGTTTATTCAATATGACAGAAGTTGAAACCTAGGCAAAAAAAGATCTCTACTGTCATTGGTAGACAACAAAAAACTCAGTAAAGTTGGAGTAAGATGATCAAAACCATATATATATATATATATATATATATATATATATATATATATATATATAAAATTATACAGCAGGTTCATATTAGTCATCAATTTTATACACATCAGTGTACACATGTCAATCCCAATCACCCAATTCATCACAGCACCACCACCACCACCCCACCACTTTCCCCCCCTGGTGTCCATATGTTTGTTCTCTACATCTGTGTCTCAATTTCTGCCCTGCAAACCGGTTCATCTGTGCCATTTTTCTAGGTTCCACATATATGCGTAAATATACAATATTTGTTTTTCTCTTTCTGACTTACTTCACTCTGTGTGACAGTCTGTAGATCCATCCACATCTCAACAAATTACCCAATTTCATTCCTTTTTACGGCCGAGTATTATTCCATTGTATATATGTACCACATCTTCTTTATCCATTCTCTGTCGATGGGCATTTAGGTTACTTCCATGACCTGGCTATTGTAAATAGTGCTGCAATGAACACTGGGGTGCATGCATCTTTTTGAATTATGGTTTTCTCTGGGTATATGCTCAGTAGTGGGATTGCTGGATCATATGGTAATTCTATTTTTAGTTTTTTAAGGAACCTGAATACTGTTCTCCATAGCGGCTGTATCAATTTACATTCCACCAACAGTACAAGATGGTTCCCTTTTCTCCACACCCTCTCCAGCATTTGTTGCTTGTAGATTTTCTGATGATGCCCATTCTAACTGGTGTGAGGTGGTACCTCATTGTAGTTTTGATTTGTATTTCCCTAATAATTAGTGATGTTGAGCAGCTTTTCATGTGCTTCTTGACCATCTGTATGTCTTCTTTGGAGAAATGTCTATTTAGGTCTTCTGCCCATTTTTTGATTGGGTTGTTTGTTTTTTTAATATTGAGCTGCGTATGCTGTTTATATATTTTGGAGATTAATCCGTTGTCAGTTGCTTCATTTGCAAATATTTTCTCCCATTCTGAGGGTTGTCTTTTCGTCTTGTTTATGGTTTCCTTTGCTGTGCAAAAGCTTTTAAGTTTCATTAGGTCCCATTTGTTTATTTTTGTTTTTATTTCCATTACTCTAGGAGGTGGATCAAAAAAGATCTTGCTGTGATTTATGTCAAAGAGTGTTCTTCCTATGTTTTCCTCTAAGAGTTTTATACTGTCTGGTCTTATGTTAAGGTCTCTAATCCATTTTGAGTTTATTTTTGTGAGTCGTGTTAGGGAGTGTTCTAATTTCATTCTTTTACATGTAGCCGTTCAGTTTTCCCAGCAACACTTATTGAAGAGACTGTCTTTTCTCCATTGTATATCCTTGCCTCCTTTATCATAGATTAGTTGACCATAGGTGTGTGGGTTTTTCTCTGGACTTTCTATCTTGTTCCATTGATCTATGTTACAGTTTCTGTGCCAGTACCATATTGTCTTGATTATTGTAGCTTTATAGTATATCTGAAGTCAGGGAGTCTGATTCCTCCAGCTCTGTTTTTTTCCCTCAAGACTGCTTTGGCTATTTAGGGTCTTTGTTTCTCCATACAAATTTTAAGATTTTTTTTTCTAGTTTTGTAAAAAAAATGCCATTGGTAATTTGATAGGGATTGCACTGAATCTGTAGATTGCTTTGGGTAGTATAGTCATTTTCACAATATTAATTCTTCCATTCTAAGAACATAGGATATCTCTCCATCTGTTCGTATCATCTTTAATTTCTTTCAGCAGTGTCTTATAGTTTTCTGCATACAGGTCTTTTGTCTCCCTAGGCAGGTTTATTCCTAGGTATTTGATTCTTTTTTTTGCAATGGTAAATGGGAGTGTTTCCTTAATTTTTCATTCAGATTTTTCATCATTAGTGTATAGGAATGCAAGAGATTTCTGTGCATTAATTTTGTATCCTGCAACTTTGCCAAATTCATTGATTAGCTCTAGTAGTTTTCTGGTGGCATCTTTAGGATTCTCTATGTATAGTATCATGTCACCTGCAAACAGTGACAGTTTTACTTCTCCTTTTCAAATTTGTGTTCCTTTTACTTCTTTTTCTTCTCTGATTGCCATGGCTAGGACTTCCAAAACTATGTTGAATAATTGTGGTGAGATTGGACAACCTTGTCTTGTTCCTGATCTTAGAGGAAATGTTTTCAGTTTTTCACCATTGAGAATGATGTTTGCTGTGGGTTTGTCATATATGGCCTTTATTATGTTGAGGTAGGTTCCCTCTATGCCCACTTTCTGGAGAGGTTTTATCATAAATGGGTGTTTAATTTTGTCAAAAGCTTTTTCTGCATCTACTGAGATGATCATAAGGTTTTTCTTCTTCAATTTGTTAATATGGTTTATCACATTGATTGATTTGTGTATATTGAAGAATCCTTGCATTTTTGGGATAAATTCCACTTGATCATGGTGTATGATCCTTTTAGCGTGTTGTTGGATTCTGTTTGCTAGTATTTTGTTGAGGGTTTTTGCATCTATATTCATCAGTGATATTGGTCTGTAATTTTATTTTTTTGTAGTATCTTTGTCTGGTTTTGGTATCAGGGTGATGGCGGCCTCATAGAATGAGTTTGGGAGTGTTTCTTCCTCCACAATTTTTTGGAAGTTTCAGAAAGATGGGTGTTAGCTCTTCTCTAAATGTTTGATAGAATTCGCCTGTGAAGCCATCTGGTCCTGGACTTTTGTTTGTTGGAAGATTTTTAATCACAGTTTCAATATCATTACTTGTGATTTGTCTGTTCATATTTTCGATTTCTTCCTGGTTCAGTCTTGGAATGTTATACCTTTCTAAGAATTTTTCCATTTCTTCCAGGATATCCATTTTATTGGTATAGAGTTGCCTGTAGTAGTCTCTTAGGATGCTCTGTATTTCTGTGGTGTCTGTTGTAACTTCTCCTTTTTCATTTCTAATTTTATTTATTTGAGTCCTCTCCCTATTTTTCTTGATGAGTCTGCTAATGGTTTATCAATTTTGTTTCTCTTCTCAAAGAACCAGCTTTTAGTTTTATTGATCTTTGCTATTGTTCTCTTTGTTTCTATTTCATTTATTTATGCTATGATCTTTATGATTTCTTTCCTTCTGCTAACTTTGGGTTTTGTTTGTTCTTCTTTCTCTAGTTCCTTTAGGTGTAAGGTTAATTGTTTATTTGAGATTTTTCTTGTTTCCTGAGGTAGACTTGTATAGCTATAAACTTCCCTCTTAGAACTGCTTTTGCTGTATCCCATAGATTTTGGGTCATCTTGTTTTCATTGTCATTTGTCTCTAGGTATGTTTTGATTTCCTCTTTGATTTCTTCAGTTATCTCTTGGTTATTTATTTACGTATTGTTTAGCCTCCATGTGTTTGTTTTTTTTACGTTTTTTTGCCTGTAATTGATTTCTAATCTCATAGCATTGTGGTCAGAAAAGAGGCTTGATATGATTTCACTTTTTTTTTTAATTTACTAAGGCTTGATTTGTGACCCAGGATGTGATCTATCCTGGAGAATGTTCCATGCACACTTGAGAAGAAAGTGTAATCTGCTGTTTTTGGATGGAATGTCCTATAAATATCAATTAAATCTATCTCGTGTATTATGTCATTTAAAGCTTGTGTTTCCTTATTTATTTTCATTTTGGATGATCTGTCCATTGGTGTAATGAGGTGTTAAAGTCCCCCACTATTATTGTGTTACTGTCGATTTCCTCTTTTAGAGCTGTTAGCAGTTGCCTTATGTATTGAGTTGCTCCTATGTTGGGTGCATATCTATTTATAAGTATTATATCTTCTTCTTGGATTGATCCCCTGATCATTATATAGTGTTCTTTCTTGTCTCTTGTAATATTCTTTATTTTAAAGTCTATTTATTTTATATGAGTATTGCTATTCCAGCTTTCTTTTGATTTCCATTTGCATGGAATATCTTTTTCCATCCCCTCACTTGCAGTCTGAATGTGTCCCTATGTCTGAAGTGGGTCTCTTGTAGACAGCATATGTATGAGTCTTGTTTTTGAATCCATTCAGCAAGCCTCTGTCGTTTGGTTGGAGCATTTAATCCATTCATGTTTAAGGTTATTATAGATATGTATGTTCCTATGATAATTTTCTTAATTGTTTTTGGTTTGTTTTTGTAGGTTCTTTTCTTCTCTTGTGTTTCCCACTTAGAGAAGTTCCGTTAGAATTTGTTGTAGAGCTGGTTTTGTTGTGCTGAATTCTCTTAGCTCTTGCTTGTCTGTAAAGCTTTTTATTTCTCCATCAAATCTGAATGAGATCCTTGACAGGGATAGTAATCTTGGTTGTAGGTTCTTCCCTTTCATCACTTTAAGTATATCATGCCACTCCCTTCTGGCTTGTAGAGTTTCTGCTGAGAAATAAGCTGTTAACCTTATGGGAGTTCCCTTGTATGTTATTTGTCATTTTTCCCTTGCTGCTTTCAATAATTTGTCTTTAATTTTTGCCAATTTGATTACTATGTGTCTCGGCATGTTTCTCCTTGGGTTTATCCTGTATGGGACTCTCTGTGCTTCCTGAACTTTGGTAGCTATTTCCTTTCCCATGTTAGGGAAGTTTTCAACTATAATCTCTTCAAATATTTTCTCTGGTCTTTTCTCTCTCTCTTCTCCCTCTGGGACCCGTATAATGTGAATATTGTTGCATTTAATGTTGTCCCAGAGGTCTCTTAGGCTGTCTTCATTTATTTTCATTCTTTTTTCTTTATTATGTTCTGCAGCAGTGAATTCCACCATTCTGTCTTCCAGGTCACTTATCCATTCTTCTGCCTTAGTTATTCTGCTATTGATTCCTTCTAGTGTAGTTTTCATTTCAGTTATTGTATTGTTCATCTCTGTTTGTTCTTTAATTCTTCTAGGTCCTTGTTAAACATTTCTTGCATCTTCTCAGTCTTTGCCTCCATTCATTTTCTGAGGTCCTGGATCATCTTCACTATCATTATTCTGAATTCTTTTTCTGGAAGGTTGCCTATCTCCATTTCATTCCGTTTTTTTTTTTTTTTTTTTTTTTTTTTTTTCTGGGGTTTTATCTTGTTCCTTCATCTGGTACATAGTCCTCTGCCTTTTCATCTTGTCTATCTTTCTGTGAATGTGGCTTTTCCCCACATCCTGCAGGATTGTAGTTCTTCTTGCTTTTGCTGTCTGCCCTCTCCAAAACCATATTTTAAGATTAATTTACCTGCCCTGTACTTGATAGACTGGAGAAGGAAAAGACCGAGTTATAAGGCAATTAGAGTCCATTGTGAGAGAATCAGCATGTGAATAAAGGTAGCAGCAGATGAGTAAAAATGATGGGAACATTCAGCAGGCAAATTGAATATTAAATGAACAGGATTTAATAGCCCATAAGGAGGATACTGATGGTTAGAAGAAAACAAAGGAGGAAAGGATAAAGGATATTTGTTCAGAATTTAACTTCTCTATAGTGTGGTGAGTAGACCATTCCAACTGCATGTTAGAAGATGAAATTAATCTAGTAAACCAGTTAAAGGGAAGGAAACACCAACTTAATTGAGTTGTGTGCCAATTATATCTAGGGCAGCTCAGAATTAAAAATGTAAAAACAAAATGTTGATTCTGCATGAAATATGCAAATTATTCAGTGTGGAAATTATTTCTGGGAGAAGATGAATATTGTAAAGGATAATATTAACAAAAGAGTAAATAGAATTGGAAAACAGGAGTAGCAGATGTTATCTTTTGTTTCCTACTTGTCAGAGCCAACAAGTCCTGCATTCTTGACATTATGAGTTAAATTGTCACCCACCCTCCACTAGGCATCAGGTGTTTGAGCTTAATCTCAATACTGGATAGGAAACCTTTAAACAAAAAGTGATACTGTACTCTGGAAGCACTGCTATCGAAGTTTTAAAAATATGAGCCAGTATTATCAATTTCTTCATATATGATTGGTCAGTATGAATCAGGATATTTGTATTACGCTTTAAACCTTAAAGAATTTTAAAGTTCTTTCCCTTCATTGTCGATCTGTCTACACATACGTAACCTATACTCCACTCTTTTCTATATCAGACATAAATTATATATTGAAATTACACTAAGTTATTCCTGAACACTCAGAACTATATTGAAGAGTCAGAAGGTAATTTTCAAATGCTATTTTAAATTTTCTAACATGGATAATACTTGCTTTATACATAGGTAGGAACCGATATGAGGTTGTTTTGGAAATCTAAATCTACTCTCCAGCTTAGATACAGTTTCTATGTAAATAGCTCATTTTTTTATGTTTACTTTTATATTGCAGATGTGTCCTATTTCAAACTAAAATTGAACAAACTATGTTGGTGAATTATCATGCTCTAAGATGCAATCACCTGTATATGTTTAATAATTTTAATTCATAATATATTTCCATAGATTTTACCAGAAAAAAGTGATTTAAAGTCAGAAGAACTAATTTTTATTAAAATATTATTTGATTTAACATATTTGCCATTCAGTTTCTCTCTTGCTAATGTATGAGAGTGAGATTTGCTTATAACTACTTCAAAAGGATAGCTAGTTGATGATTGGTACTTTTAAGAGGACTTCTCATTCTTTGGAATATTCACCAGTGTAGTACTTCTAGGATCATAAAAATTGATTAGTACTTAAGAAAATATTTTTGTTTTTGATAGCTTGGATATAAAATTATCTCTTTAGTCTTACTTTATATTTATAATCACCATTGAGATGAAAGTTGATTTCTCCATCAGCCGGCTCTGGTCTCTGTTATTTCTGACCACATCTATTCTTGTCACTTTTTTGAATCACATTTTTCCCCTCACAAGAATTAATATTTTCCTCTTTTAAATACCAAAACTTTCTTCTTTTAAATAACACCACAATGATATTATTGAACCAAGTACATATCAACGAATTTTTTTCTAGACACTCCAAAAATAGTTGCATTTTTTTCTGTTATATGGCATGATGAGACAATCAGATTCTCTATGGAATTAAGTATTCCTATTGATAGCTTTATCATAATCTATATATGAAATATCAGTTTCTAACAAATAAAAAAATTATTAAAAAGTTCTAACACTAAACACACGCACAATTCATATATATGTTTTCATTCTTCATAAATTACTCCAAAACCTTGCAATATCTTGAGGTCATCAATAGTAACTTTATTAACTATTTTAGAGTAAAAGACCTTCATCTTTCATCTTTTTTTCCTTTCTATCAATCATATAAACATTTTTTATTATAATTTTTAGTAGGAAGTATGATCTGCAAGTTATTTTAGATGTTATATGGCATAGAAAAGTTGACTTTACATGCTCCCTCTACCAAGAAAATATGTTAATCTTTCGGTCACTCAAATATTTCATTCTTATTTCTACAATCCCCATGTTGTACTCTAATAGCAGGAATAGATCATTTTATTAACCCATATACCTTTCTAACCTGTATATAAGAATAACTAATAATGTAAAAATTTCATAAATGTGCTTTGTTCCAACTAAAACAAATTGGATAAAATGTATCTTCCAGTAATTTTTATCAGACAGAAAATAAGCAGAAACCAAACATATAATCTAACATACATAAAGGTCATTTATGTTAATGATCATGGTGAAACATATATGTGAATATTCTTATTTCATGGTTATTTTGTGTGATTGGGGGCCAAAAAAATTAATTTGTATCATTGAAATTTTTGAGTATTACTTTAAAAATCAAAGAAAAACATGTATTTAAAATACATGAAAATTACTTTTATTGGAATCTTTTATTTGGAGTAACCTACAATCAAAAAACTGGATCATGAGGGAGCTTCAAGATGGCGAAAGAGTAAGACATGGAGATCACCTTCCTCTCCACAAATACATCAGAAATACATCTACATGTGGAACAGCTCCCACAGAACACCTACTGAACGCTGACAGAAGACCTCAGACCTCCCAAAAGGCAAGAAACTCCCCACATACCTGGCTAGGGCAAAAGAAAAAAGAAAAAAACAGAGACAAAAGAATAGGGATGGAACCTGCACCACTGGGAGGGAGCTGTGAAGGAGGAAATGTTTCCACACACTAGGAAGCCCCTTCGTGGGTGGAGACTGCGGGTGGTGGTGGGGGGAGCTTCGGAGCCACAGAGGAGAGCACAGCAACAGGGGTGTGGAGGGCGAAGCAGAGAGATTCCCACAAGAGGATCACTGCGGCGCAGCACTCACCAGCCCGAGAGGCTTGTCTGCTCACCTGCCGGAACGGGTAGGGGCTGGGAGCTGAGGCTCAGGCTTCATAGGTCGGATCCCAGGGAGAGGACTGGGGTTGGCTGCGTAAACACAGACTGAAGGGGGCTGGTGTTCCACAGCTAGCTGGGAGAGATTCCTGAAAAAAGTCTGGAGCTGCCGAAGAGGCAAAAGACTTTTTCTTGCCTCTTTGTTTCCTGGTGTGCGAGGAGAGGGGATTAACAGTGTGGTTTAAAGGAGCTCCAGAGACGGGCGTGAGCCACGGCTATCAGCACGGACCCCAGAGAGAGGCATGAGACGCTAAGGCTGCTGGTGCAGCCACCAAGAAGCCTGTGTGCGAGCACAGGTCACTATCCACACCTCCCCTCCCGGAAGCCTGTGCAGCCCGCCACTGCCAGTGTCCCGTGATCCAGGGACAACTTCCCCAGGAGAACACACGGCATGCCTCAGGCTGCTGCAATGTCACGCAGGCCTCTGCCACCGCAGGCTCGCCCCGCATCCATACCCCTCGCTCCCCCAAGCCTGAGTGAGCCAGAGCCCCCGAATCAGCTGCTCCTTTAACCCTGTCCTCTCTGAACAAAGAACAGATGCCCTCAGGCGACCTACACTCAGAGGCGGGTCCACATCCAAAGCTGAACCCCGAAAGCTGTGCAAACAACGAAGAGAAAGGGAAATATCTCCCAGCAGCAGCCTCAGGAGCAGAGAATTAAATCTCCACAATCAACTTGATGTAGCCTGCATCTGTGGAATACCTGAATAGACAATGAATCATCCCAACTTGAGGAGGTGGACTTTGGGAGCAAAGATATATATATATATATATATATATATATATATATATATATATATATATATATATATATATATATATATTTCCCTTTTTCTCTTTCTGTGAGTGTGTATGTGTATGCACACACACACATGTGCCAAAGAGTCATGTACCAAAATATTCATGGCAGCTCTATTTACAATAGCCAGGACATGGAATCAACCTAAGTGTCCATCAACAGATGAATGGATAAAGAAGATGTGGGACATATATACAATGGAATATTACTCAGCCATAAAAAGAAACAAAATTGAACTTTTTGTAGTGAGGTGGATGGACTTAGAATCTGTCATACAGAGTGAAGTATGTCAGAAAGAGAAAAACAAATACCATATGCTAACATATATATGTATATATATATATATATATATATATATATATATATATATATAATCTAAGAAAAAAAAATGGTCATGAAAAACCAGGGGCAAATTGGGAATAAAGACACAGACCTCCTAGAGAATGGACTTGTAGATATGGGGAGGGGGGAGGATAAGATGTGACAAAGTGACAGAGTGTCATGGATATATATATACATTACCAAACAAAAACCAGATAGCTAGTGGGAAGCAGCCACATAGCAGAGGGAGATCAGCTCGGTGCTTTGTGACCACCTAGAGGGGTGGGATAGGGAGGGTTGGAGGCAGGGAGATGCAAGAGGGAAGAGATATGGGAACATATGTATATGAATAACTGTTTCACTTTGTTATAAAGCAGAAACTAACACACCATTGTAAAGAAATTATACTCCAACAAAGATGTTAAAAAAAAATATTGGATCATGATTACAACTAAAGACCACACAAGAAATAAATTGTGGTCATTCTCAGTATAATGGTTTTTGGTATTTCTAGTTATGAAATATTTACTCAAAGTTTTAAAGAATTTTGACTGCATTAGAAGTTGGAATGAGCTAAGGCTTAAGTACCATGTTTAATACCCACTCATCATTCTCTAAATTACATAAAATACCTTAGGGCATTTTAAATAACAATTAAACTGTTCATACATCATTTGACAATTGTCTATTAGTGGTTTAACATTCTCAGGGTTCGTAGTGATTCAGTATGATCAGGGCCCACTGCTGAAGAGAAAGGTAGAAGGACCAAGTGGGGAAGGCCTGATAAGCATGGTATAATTAGTTTGATTAATTTCTCTATACGTTTAGAGGGTTTTTTTTTAATATACATTGATGAATTTTTATAAATCAGAAAACAACATTTTTATATTAGCCATTACTTATTATTATTTTCATATACCAAAGGATTTTTATGAGACATGATTTTAAAAATTAAAAATATATTTTTTAATTAAAATAATGTGAGGCCTATTTGCTTTGTCAGTAAACCCATAATTTCATTTGCAATTTTCTTTGTACAATGTCATAATGTTCTATGTAATTCCATTTTTTTACATTATTACATATAGCTTATAATACAAGATTATTTAAGTTTCCCATATTCTCTCTAATATGTTTTTAGGCAAATTAATGTTTTTATTATGCAGTTATCCTTGAACTACATGGTTTTGAACTATGTGGATCCACTTAAATGCAGATATTTTTCAATAGTAAATACTGCAGTACTATGCAATACGTGGTTTGTTGAATCCATAATGCAGCCAGAGGGCTTTCTGTAAGTTATATGTGGATTTTTGATAGCATAGAATCAGTGCTCCTAACCCCTGCATTGTTCAAGGTTCAAATGTAGTGATATATTTATTATAACAATATGTTTTAAAATAAATATAGAAAAACAAATTTCTTGATAATTATAATGGCAAAAATTTAAATGTTGATTTACCTACCTTTTTATCCTTAGGTTTTACTCTATTAGTTCAAGTAACACACAAACATGCAGACACATACACATATACAGACATATACACCATATATATCTTTCATGTATTTTTGCATGCACACAACATACATTCTATACTGTAAATATATATAGTATGTGCAAACACATATGCATTTACTATTACTCCTCATGATATAAAATATATGTTCTCTCTATGTCAAAAGATTAAAATTGTGTAAACAGTAACAGAACAATAAATATTTCTCTTGGCTATTGAAGAATGAAGAAGGTGAATCATGACATTAGTTTGACATTCTTCCTTTCTTTTTTATAAAGATAACCTTAATAGAAATATCAGAAGCTTACAAGATTGTTTCCAAAAGTAGAAGCAGTAACAAAATTTTTCCCATGTAAATAGAATTTTCTGGGAGTCCTGGAATTGTCACAAATTCACTGTGTGAATTAGGGTATTTATAAAATCTGGACTTTAGATTCTTTATTGGTATTATCAAAGCATTGAAAAAGAGCAGTGACATTCAATATATTTTTTAACTTCAGCATACTGTAGTAAATACATTTAAGAATAAAGACTAGGTGACACAGACCAACACCCTTTTAGAGGACATTTAGAAAAAATATATGTGAAATATTAGAAATTCCCTGCCTGAAAGAACTGGCAAACTATCCAGATAGCAAATAAATACTGGTCCAAATTGAGAACTGGACAGAAATCCAAAGTTTTTATTAATTTGGATAGGGGCCACTTTTGCCTTTGGAGAATTGCTGATCTCAAGGACATGGATTAAAATTGTGCAATGATTTTGACAGCCTTGATGGTCTAGTGGGACAAAAAATCCAGGAAATGCCATAGTGAACTCTCATAACTTTGTAATGTAATCCTAAAAACCTACATCCTAGAAATAAGGGGGAATTAAAAAAAAATTGACCGGAGTTCCTCCGTAAGTCATCAGTGACCCATGACATTTTAACCCTTGACAAGGAGATTGCCTTGTAAGTATCTTTGAGCATCTGTCAGAAGAAAATGGGAATCTTCTCTAGATGAGTAAAACATTATTTCAGACCTCAAATTATTTCTATAATTTCTTAAAATACAGTATCTGTCCTACAATCAATGGATCCAGATACTAGAATTACCAGACAATTGACAAAAATACCTATGCTTTCTTTATTCAATGACTTAAAAATGTAAATATTTCAATTGAAGATTGGAATCCATAAAAATGTAATAGCAACGTTGCAAAAGTACTAAAGAGAAACTCTTTAGATTAATATATATTATATTAACTAAAATTAAGACAGTGAGTGTGATTATCAGTAAATGGAATACAGATATAAACTAAATTTAAATGAACAAAGAATAATTGGAAATTAATTATATGTTTTAATATCAAAATAGAGTTCTCAGTAACTCATGGTAAAAGATAAAAGCACAATTGGAATTTGGAATAATTTAAAACTGAGAGTTAATGAAAATATAAAATCTAAACACTTGTGACATGAAGGTAAACAGAGCATAGAAAGATACTTATAGCCTTAAATACATGTATTAGAAAAATTAAAAGCATAAACTCAATGAATTATTCACATATATATATATATATAAACATAGAAAACAAGTAATACAATTAATCATCTAATAAAAGAATTAAGCTACCTGTGGGTCCTTAAGAAGAATAAATGAGACTGATAGGACAATATAATCTATATCAGGATTTAAAGGGACTAATCACTCTAGATCCTGGATATGTTAACCGTGTAGCAAAAGAATGCTTGAATAAAACTAAGGACAATATCTTTGAAAATTTAAAAGAAATGAACAAATTCCTAGAGAAACTTACAACTACAATTTATCCAAACCTACACAATGGTATGTAGATAATCTAAGCATTTTTATTCAATTTTTTATGAATATTTTTAAGCATATAGAAAAGTAAAAAGAATTTTATAGTTGACTCTCATATACCCACCACCTAGATTCTATTATTAATATTTTGCTATACTTGTTTTATCACATAACTATGTAAATATTCCTCTACCTAGCCATCAATCTATCTTATTTTTGATGCATTTGAAAATAAATTTTAGACATCAGTATAATTTCCCCTAATTAATATGTATGCTATTAACTAGAATTCAATTTTTTATACAGTTTTCTGTTAAGATAAAACTTGCATATAATGAACTCTAAAAATCTTAAATGTACATTCAGTGAGTTTTGACAAATGTATAAACCTGTGTAACCTTAACCCTACCAAAGTATAAATCATTACCTAACAGCCCCTTCTAGTCAACCCTTGCTCCCTCTCAAGATAACCACTCTTAGGGTTTTTTGTTTGTTTGTTTGTTTAAAATATTTTTAATTGAACTATAATTGACTTACAATAATGTATTAGTTTCAAGTGTCCAACACATTTATTTGATATTTTTATACATTATAAAATGATCATAAGTCTTTCATCTTTCATCCTATAAAATTATTACTGTATTATTGACTATATTCCCAACGTTACATTACAGCCCCATGACTTATTTATTTTATTTTTTTGTTAAATTTTTATTGGAGTATAGCTGCTTTACAATGTTGTGTTAGTTTCTACTATACAGTAAAGTGATCAGCTATAACATATATCCCCTCTTTTATAACTGAAAGTTTGTACCTCTTAATCCCCTTCACCTATTTCACTCATCCCAATGAAATCTTGCCACTTGTGACAACATGTATAGACCTAAAGGGTATTATGCTAAGTTAAATAAATGAGACAGAACAAGGCAAATACCATATGATTTCACTTATATGTGGAATCAAAACATCAAAACAAATGAACAAATGTAAGAAAACAGAAACAGACATAGATAACTACTCTTGATTTTCTACCATAATTTAATTTTTCCTGTTCTAGAAATTCATATAAATGGAACCATAGAGCATGTGCTTTTTAATGTAAGCCTAACTTTCACTTGTACAATGATTTTGAGATTCATGCATGTTGTAGTGTATAAGTAGTTTATTCCTTTTCGTTGTTGAGTAGTATTTCTTTGCATGCATATACTGCAGTTTTATTCTTCTATTGATGGATAACTCAGCTATTTTCAGTTTTTAACCATGTTGAATAAAGCTGATATAAGCATCCTTAAGAAATTATTTCTAAAATATATTCAGAAATGAAAAGGACAAAACAAAGTTAAGACATATTTGAAAAGGAACAGAGTTTGAGGATTTGCTTTATAGGGTTTTAAGACTGAGGACAGATGAATAGACCAAAGAAAGACAATAGAAAGCTGGAAACAATCACACACATACACACACACACACACACACACACACACACACACACACGAGAACTTAATTTATGACAAAGGTGGCACTGTTAATAATCATAAAAAAACTTGCCTATTATTAGCAGTAGAGTATAACTTGTGCCACCTGCATTTATACTCAGAGTAAAATTATTAATGTTAGCCTTAGTGATCAATCTTCAGTTGTACGTGTTTACATGAAGTTCATAGTGGAATATTTTAGTGTGAACATTATAGTTCACTTTTTCTTCAAGGTAGGTAGTATATAAAGAACCATTTATTTTAAATAGAGCCTCCCTAGAGCTCTCTGACTACAAGACCAGACTCCAATTAAGAGTCTATTAGAGTCAAATACCTATGAAATAGAGAACAGTGTTACTTGTCCTTTATAGATCATGTCCTTCTTTGCTCAGTTAAGACTTCCTTCCAAATAGGTGTTACGAAAACCATTAAAAAAAAATGTCCCAATATTGGCATTTTAAAAGAGGAGAAAACACACCCTGAAGAACTAGTAATTGCTACATTATATGGGTGATATAAGCATGTAGTTTTTCTGACTAAAACTCTCTAGGAGAAACAAGGGGGTTTGCATATGTGAACAAATTACCAACTCTTGTTTTGATGCAATGGGACATATTATTGTACACCCATATTATTTTTAGTTCAATTGCATTTGGTTAAACTTAATTTTGATTTCCAATTCATAAGGATTGAAAAGAAAAATATATCCATATGATATAGTGAATGTTGTAAGAAATATAAATTATTTTACCTTGAAAATCAGACTTCCTAGAATAACTTGCTCTTTTAATGGTAAAAAGAAAATAAAACTGGATCAGAAGGTTAAAAACTGCAAATTGTGCCTAGAAAGTGTAAGAGAGGTGACAGAAGAAGTATTTACATGTGGCCATAACATGGGACATGAAACTTACATTTGGTTTATTTTCCCCACTTCCACCATCCACTTCCTGTGTAGAAACATCTGAGTATTTTCTATATCAGATATTATATCAGGACACTATTTCAGAACAGTGAAGTTAAGGGGAGCCCCTGCACAAGTGTCAGTCATGGTCTCCTAATCTCTTCCTAGGTGGAAAGAGGCAGAGCCCATCGTTTTGCTTTTCTATGGAAAGAATTAAATGAAAGCTTTCAAGAGAGCTATAGAAGAGTTGGAAAAGAAGGTAGAAAGTAGACAGTTGAGGAATATTAGATCAACCTACAAAAATGAGAATGCTCCCAAAGATCACTTTTGGAAAATGAAAAGGTGATGCTGATACTATGAGATTGGCCACTTTCCACTGGAATTTGTTAACTGGAAAAATCTGCTGATAGATCCAGAACTTCTTTTTTCTGTGGGGTAGGAGGATTATGATGAGGACGTGGTTTCTTATTAGTTTGAGTAAATAGATATGGAAGTTAACTGGGTTCATGAAGATACTAGTCTTCCACTAAAAAGACTGACTGACAAGATCTCCTAAGCCTCTCTCACATGTAGTCACATTACAGAGGAATCACTGGATGTCCTTTATGATGAGTGAGAGTGGGACAACCTAAGCTCCTGTACATCACCGAGTCTTAGCTGAGATATGATGGGAACACTAGTAGAGAAAGCCAGATAAGAACTGCAAGACCAGGTGTGCTCTCCTCTCACCATTGTGTGTGTTGGCAATATGTCCCTATGTCTCTCCCTGTTTCCCTTAGGTGATGGACAGGAAGAGGGAGGACAGAAGAGCAGAAGAGCTCTTCAAAAGTGGTGAACACTCAGCAAGGGAGTTTCTAATCATGACTGCAGTGTTAGTTCTTGAATCTGATTACATAACTTGTCCAAAAAATACTGAGATTTAGACTAGAAAAAAAAACATTAAGTTAAAATTAACTATCTCACTGTCATTGATGAAAGGAATGAGTATCTTTAAAGGAAATTTATTTGTTTAATAAAAATTTCAATATTTGTGTACATCAGGCTTGTAGTTACCAATTTGTATAAAAATAACATATAGTAAGATGAGAAAACTTAAGTGTTACTTCTGCTTCGGGCTCCTTAAGACACATTTCAGTTGTTCTGGCTTCATCCATCTATCAATCTAAATTTTCTGTGACAGTGAGCATTTCTATTTCTTCCAATTAGGTAAGTGAATCTTTAAGTAAGAGGTTAGATGTAAGAAATAAACCAGGATCAATACATGGATGTGGGGCTGCTGTGGAAGCAGCAGTGCTTCCAGTATATTACAGAATGCTTCTAGTATGATATGAAGAAGTCTGGAGAAAAATTCATTATGTAAGAACAGGTGATGAGACAAAATATAGGAAGCATGAGAGAAAATAGTGTCAAGTGTGAAGAAGTAGAGGAAAAGAGAGAGAGAATAAATAATATGTTTCATGAATAATGAAGGACTTCGAAGTAGACAGGGTCCACACATTATAACTTTTATACTGTTAGCATCACCGTGCTTCACTGTGGATATTCTTTAAAAAAATGATAACTGTAATCCATGATAAATAGTAAAATAGTGATATTCACCATGAGACAATCATCACCTACTTCAGAAAAGTTTTTCAAAACAGCCTTCTTGTAGTCTATTGGAGGGTAAAATATTATAACTCCCTTGAATAGCAAGTACAATATCATGATTTACCTCTGCTAAGAATAGAAAATCTATACCCATGTCTATTGGCAAAGGTATTCCACAAATGTCAGCATGATGCCTTGCTTTTTAACTTTATCAATAATATCAATAGTACTCTGCTTGATTTCAGTCACTCTGAGAAATCCAAATACACACTACATTCTCCAGGCCCTCAGACCCTGAAAAGAAGACATCAGCTCTAAAAAACGAAGAATGAGAAAGGTCCAAAGGGGCTTTAGGAGGGCTTATAACTAAAATGAGAATAAATATATAAACGTGGGTATTTTGGATATGTGTTAAATTTCACCAAAATCGTATTATGGTATAAGCACTTTAATACAAAAGGCTTTCAAGTCCTAATGTTTTCATTATACTAAATACATGTTTTTATGATTGATAGCTAGTTAGAATATCAAGCATATTCTGATATATCCTGTAGCTATCATACCTGAGTTATTTTATGTAGTCGCAGCCACCTCTTTCCACCCTGAGTATGGAAAATTGTATGGGTTCATAGGTGATCATAGAATATGTTTTCTAAATTTTTAGTGTGATGTTAATAGATAGTCCATGATAGAACAGACTATAATTGTAAGTTTAAGAAATGTTGGTTTGAAAATTTCAATAACTTTATGTATTTCAGGATTTCTCAGAAAATTTACTATTTTAATGAGAATGGTAACAAAATAGTAATGGAAAATAATCAGCTAAGAGGGTAGTTGGGATGATCAGGAAATAAGATGCTTGAACAGGTAGAAACTAGCGCTTAATAGGAATTTAAAAGTGTTGTAGCACAAGGTGAAGCTGGAGAAATCCAACTATGTAGGCTTTGTAGGATATGTTAAAGTTTTGTTATTCTAAGAGAAATGTAAAGGCTTTAAAAGATTTCAGACAGAGAAGTAAATAAACTGGATGCAGCACTGTAGAATGGATTTAGGTGTGGAAGAAAGAAAAGGAGGAAAGTACAAGTCAAGAGATGGTACCAGTATTTGAGATGAGGTAAAAGATCTTTCGACTAGAGTGTGCAGAGACACAAATATGTCCAAAGAAATTTTATTAATTGATCTATATATCTGTTAAAAAATTATTTATTACCGACTGTGAAAATAGAGCTCTTCTAGTCAGGAGCTATACCAGTGAACAAGGCAGAAAAGAACCCTGTTTTCTTAGACCTGATATTCTACTGGCTCCAGAAAGACAAAAACACAAGTAAACAAACACATTGAATAAGTAATATAGTTTAACATGATAATAATGACTGCAGAAAAAAATCAAATACAAGACTATTTGGAAAAAAATCAATTAGAATACATAGAATTGAAAATAAAACCAAAATGGACAAAATAGTATTGACAATAATACATAGAGAGAAAAAGAAATTTAAAAAAAAATACATGGAAGAGAAGTTGAGAGAAAAGGAGGATATTTATGATGATAAATGTCAGAAAACTAATCACCTTTTGTTGGGTATTGATTATAAGTGACATAGTGATGCCTTCTGGAATAATGGATTGTTCCATATCATGGATGTACACAGAAATGTTTGTATCAAGCAACATTCTTAGAATTTGCTCAATTTACTGTGTATTAGCTACACCTAAAAAAGTAAAAACCAAACAAAAAAGAGAATTAAAAGAAAAATTGAATAATATGTCTAATTAGAGCAGGAAGTGAATAGATGAGAAGCAAAGAGAAAATAACTGGAAATTTTCCAATGATGGCTTTGTTTAACATTTATTTTGAAAATAATAGTCATGAAGAAAGAAGAGACTCTATAGGATTAACTTTACTGGGCAAGAAGGTAGTTTGAATTTTGCTTATGTTAGCTAATTATTTTAAGGATCTCTTCAATACCCCTGTAGCTCCATACTGAATGTTCATGTTATATAGTGTGAGTGATAATCTGTAACATATAAGCCTCATGCTACATTTAGCATATTAGATATTAAAGAGTGAAAATTATTCTAGTCATTAAGTTAAAGAAAAGATCTAAAAAAGAAGCAACAGAGGTATTACTAGAAAGTATTTTAGGATTTGGAATGTAAAGGGAATGAACACTACAGCTCTAATACTACTTTTAAAGTAATTGGTACCATTTAGAATAATCAGAATCATGATTCTTCTTTATATTTTTATAGGACCGTGTGAGAGGTATAAGAACATCTTTAACTTGTAGATTAAAGATGCTAATTGAATATATGCTTATTAAAACAAAAAAGTCTTAATAAGCTTCCAGAGTTAGACTTTCAACCCTTACCCATTATTTCCTTTATTCATCCTTTATTTTCATGCTTCCATAGTTTTCCTGTGTTATCCAGTTGTATATTCAACAGTGACTATTGGAAAAGTCATCTCATCTTTAAGCAAAGTACAGCATATAATACTATACTACTCCTATATATAATGCACAGCATTTTGCACAATTTGCATTATGAAGATGCCTATAACTGCTCCTTAACAACTTGATTATCTCTTTACTCACGAGCAAAAATATTACTGAAAACTCTTTCGCAGGTTAGGTTCTCCAGGAGATGCTGAAGTACAATTTCATATGCAAGATGTATATTAAGAAACTGCACCAGTGAAGGGTAAGAAGGGGGATAAAAAGAGGTTAAGTCATGATGTAAGATCTATGTAGTTTTAGCCAACTCAGCAGAGAACAGTGAAATGAGTAACACTCATCAGAATGTCTTACATCAGGTAGAAATGGCTGAGATTTTTATACCTCTATCTCACCAAAGACCAGAGCTCAAAGTTGTCAGGGTGGGAAGCACAAAGCTTCCAAGTGAGTATTGGGGATATTTGTAAGTGGAGCTATTCTGGTGTGCACTTTTTATTAACAGACCCATATTTTCTTTCTTTGGAGGACACAGTACAGCAAAACGTCTCCCAGTTTTATGAATGCTACATGCTGGAGGATAGCAAAACATCTTCATAGACCTGACACTTTGGTTATGTCTACAGTGGGACATGATAGTGTTCTAACAGGGAAAGCTTCTGGGTGATGGTGTATGAGATACAATAAGTGGTCCCACACCCCACCTATTAAATGGGTCTCCTGGTCTGACATGATCTTATGTGAGACTCCATGTTGAGAGAGCAAACACTTCCATAGGCTCTCATATTGTAGTGCTGACTGGGCTCTGCATCAGAGAAGGTCAACACATGGATGGAATATGTGACAATCTCTATGAGAATAAACAGCTGTCACTCCATGATGGAAGAGTCCAAATGTAGGCAATTTAAACAATGTAGCTGTTGGTCTCTTTAAGGGATTGTGTCATAACAGGGGCTCAGCACTATTCGTTATTGCTGGCAGGTTGGTATCAGTAGTAGATCGTTCACTTTTGAAAAATATGGATTCATGTTATCAGACATGGTAGCCTCCATCTCTGTCACAGTGGCCACTTCATTCATGTATTCATTATAATGGACTGGGTTGCCCAGTGACAGAGCAGATTTTATTAATGGCCTAAATCATTTCACCTTTTCTATGAAGGATGCTTCCTAGTGGGCATTAGAAGGATAATGCAATCTATTCACTTTTTGTACCCACTCATATATGTCCATACTCATGATTTCATCCCAGTCTTTCTTGTCTCCCAATCCTTAGGAGAATTTTCCTTTGCTAATTCTCTTTATGGTCACCCCTAAGCAGAATGCAACTTATGTCTATTTCAGTTAGTGCTCACATTTGTAAAATAAGCTTGTTTTTTCTTTTTACTTCAACTGGTCATGTGGGATTCTTCCATAAAACCATAGGCTGATACTGAGGAACGATGCTGGTGCAAAAGTGGTTGATGCCATAATGCTTATGACTGCTGGTCCAGCTTATGATTTTTTATGCCTTTACCACTTTATCTTTCAATAGATTATTGCTGGGACATGACTTAGTAGGTCTGTTGGGATCCAGCTCATGATGGCAGCTCCAGCCATCCGGTCATTTAGTGTCCCATGGTCAAGTCTTCTATACCTATTGGGGTCTAGAGGCATGCCAAGAGTTGTTTCCCACAAAGCACATAATTCTCTGGTGGAGAATTTATGGCCTTCCTTTCAGAAACTCAGGACCTGTGTCATCATGCTTCTAATATTCTTGCCACAAAATCTCCATGCAATCTTTACCCCTACTGATACCACCAACTTCATAAGATCTGCCAGATCTTATGGCCACATAAGATGGCCACAGTGGCAGGAATGTTTGCACCACACCTTGGAGCTATTCCAGAGCCCTTTCCTTCTTTAGGTTCTACCTGAAACTGGAAATTTTTTTTTTCTTATTTTATTTTATTTATTTATTTTTTTAACATATTTATTGGAGCATAATTGCTTTACAATGGTGTGTTAGTTTCTGCTTTATAACAAATTTAGTCAGTTATACATATATATATATGTCCCTATATCTCTTCCCTCTTGCAACTGCCTCCCTCCACTCTCCCTATCCCACCCCTCTAGGTGTCACAAAGCACTGAGCTGATCTCCCTGTGCTATGCAGCTGCTTCCCACTAGCTATCTATTTTACGTTTGGTAGTGTATATATGTCCATGCCACTCTCTCACTTTGTGCCAGCTTACCCTTCCCCCTCCCCGTATCCTCAAGTCCATTCTCTAGTAGGTCTGCATCTTTATTCCCATCTTGCCCCTAGGTTCTTCATGACCACTTTTTTTTTTTTTTTTTAGATTCCATATATATGTATTAGCATATGGTATTTGTTTTTTTCTTTCTGACTTACTTCACTCCGTATGACAGTCTCTAGGTCCATCCACCTCACTACAAATAATTCAATTTCATTCTGTTTTATGACTGAATAACATTCCACTGTATATATGTGTCACATCTTCTTTATCCATTCATCTGTTAGTGGACACTTAGGTTGCTTCCATGTCCTGGCTACTGTAAATAGAGCTGCCATGAACATTGTGGTACATGACTCTTTGAATTATGGTTTTCTCAGGGTATATGCCCAGTAGTGGGATTGCTGGGTCATATGGTAGTTCTATTTGTAGTTTTCTAAGGAACCTCCATACTGTTCTCCATAGTGGCTGTATCAATTTACATTCCCACCAGCAGTGCAAGAGGGTTCCCTTTTCTCCACACCCTCTCCAGCATTTATTGTTTCTAGATTTTTTCACGATGGCCATTCTGACTGGTATGAGATGATATCTCATTGTAGTTTTGATTTACATTTCTCTAATGATTAATGATGTTGAGCATTCTTTCATATGTCTGTTGGCAATCTATATATCTTCTTTGGAGAAATGTCTATTTAGGTCTTCTGCCCATTTTTGGGTTGTTTGTTTTTTTGATATTGAGCTGCATGAGCTGCTTGTAAATTTTGGAAATTAATCCTTTGTCAGTTGCTTCATTTGCAAATATTTTCTCCCATTCTAAGGGTTGTCTTTTCATCTTGTTTATGGTTTCCTTTGCTATGCAAAAGCTTTTAAGTTTCATTAGGTCCCATTTGTTTATTTTTGTTTTTATTTCCATTTCTCTAGGAGGTAGGTCAAAAAGGATCTTGCTGTGATTTATGTCATAGAGTGGTCTGCCTATGTGAAACTGGAAGCCTTTTGATTACCTGGCAAATATCCAGAGCATATTCCTAGGTATGAACTTTGCTATCTCTAGTACCAGAAGTGATCCATCAGAAATTGTGCTTCCCTCTTTGTGATAGGAAGTACAAGGTACAATAAGTTGTCTTTTGTTTCAGAGATTATGGCTTGGCATGCCACTAGACCCTTACAGATTTTATGAATATGACAGATCCTTAAGTATTCACAAGATTAATCTCCTGGTCTCTGGAGTGCATGTGTCTTACCAAGATCTCAAGTCTGTCCAATTTGTGCTCGGCCTCCCCAACCAATACAGTGTTATCAGTATAAGATCAATTTGATATTCTGCAAGATATTGAGACAGTCCAGGTCACTTTGTACTATATTATGACAGAGGGCAGGACAGAAAATTAACACAGCCTTAGGAAGAAAATGAAAAATATTTACTGTCATTACTTCACATGAGTGTTACAGTATCTAATTCTCCTTTCTTATAATGGTAGAAAAGAGTTCAGTTGCCAAATCAATGGCTAATATGATGTGTCTGAGGAGTCTTAATATGCTCTAGCAAAAATATCACATATAGCATGTTGGCTGTAGTCAGGGATACAACTCTGTTGAGCTTGAAATAGTCTATAATCATTCTCCAGGGTCCATCTTGCTTTTGCAGGGATCACACTTGTGAATTAAATGAAGAATTGACAGATACCACCACTCCTGAATCCTTTGGCTCTCTAAGGGTACCACTAGTTTTTGCCAAAGTCTTTGGCCAGGATGAGATGCTTTTATTTATTTACTATCTTGGCTGGTTGTGTATGATTTTAAAGACTTCTTCTTGACTTTACTCATTATGATAGCCTGTGCCCTATAGACTAAGAGCTCAATATAGCAACTGTGCCAATTATATACTTGGAGATCAGGGAAATGACTACCAGGTGTCTCTGTAAAATGAGGGTATATACTGCCAGTCAGAGTTTGGTCAGGACTACCTTTATTGTCCCAGCCCTATGTACTCACACTCCAAAGGTGCTATGATAATGCCAAGTTTCTGGTTATGAATGTCCTCTAAGATCCAGTATCCATCAGTCTTCACAATGTCTGAGTATTCTTCTTTGCTCAGTGTACAGTTAGTGCCTGTGTAAATGATCATAGATAATTTGGGGGAAATTACTGGAAGATCCATTATCTTGTACACTTGCCATATTGTTGTAGGATCTTTCCTCCTGAGTACCTAGCCACATCTTCAGTTGATGGATTCCACAGTAGTCAAATGGCTCAGTTGTAGAAACCAGACAAGGGATCATAACTTTTTATTGGGGATACAGCCTCAGCTATCCAGTCATTCATCCTTGATTTTTTCCTGCTAAGTATTATCCTTATCAGCTGTCCATTTAGTTTGCCTCAAGGGACACTATATTTTATTAGACATCTCAATAACTCTCTGTAGGTCAGAACTTTTTGGTGGTCACTTAGACCTTGCAGGTTGTTGCAATAATTGTGATCCCTCTCCTGGACTTCTGGAAGTTAAATACCTCTATTGTTTCTGGGTTCTACAATCCCCATGCTTCCTTTAAGCTACATTCTATAACAGTCTCTAATATCAATTTTTTGGGTGTTTTAGAACTGAAGAGTTTCCTGGGATGCAGGAAAAAAAAAGAACTATACTTTTCAGCATGCCTCATTACTCAAAGCTTTTCATCCCATTCTTTAGTATTTACCATGACAATTCTGGCATTTCAATTCACTCAGTGAAATTTAACATCACTTTTTCCATGCATCTAGGAGGTACCCTAGTAATGAATTAACACCATTTCTTGGGGACTTTACCATGACATTAAATATTTTCTCTTGGGAGAGTGCCCCCAAATCAAAAAAATATTTTCTATCCAGTTTTATGGTTGGCATTCTCGTCCTTTGCCCTCTCACTAGAGGAGATAAACTTCCTTGTGTGTAAAGAGGACTCTGGCTTTTATTCCTGGCTTTTAGTTGCCTGTCACACACCCTCTGTTCTTCATTGTCTTTTAATAGAGCACCAGGGGTACCTAGCAATAGTCATTCAATCCCTTATCCTTATAGCCACTATATCGTCAATACATTTTTAATGTCTAATATCACATAGGCTAGTGTAGTCTATTCCACAAGAATAGCTTTACAGTTGATCACTGGTGAAAGTTTTAACAATTGGACTGCCACACTGTGCCAGTGGTTGCCTGTGCTTCATCTATCACCAGTCATAGGGTTCTTACTGCCAACCAGGTGGTGAATCATCCAACTCTAAAACCTCATCTTATCATCTGCTTTCTTGGACTGCTCCCAGTGAAAATATTACAAGTTGCATTCTCTAGCAGCAGATACTAAGATGGAGTTTAAAGTGTAAGATGGTTATTTGGGATCAACACCCATTGAAGGAAGAGGAAAGAAACATTATTGGGCAGAGGAAGAAGTTGTTTCAGTTCTGCCCCCCCCCCCCCCAATTCTTGATCCATCTGACTAGGGGGCCATTAGATTGTCCTACATCAAACCAAGATGTTTGGACCCTTAAATAACTCTTCTCAGTCACAAAATGTGGGTTGTTCTGGGTGATGAGATCTCTGCAGCTGAGGTAGTCCCAGGAGGATCTCATAGCTGAAGAGTATGTGCTTATTGCTCTCCTCAACTGTATAGCTAGTCCTTTCTTGAAAGGAGATCCAGAGGTGCAGCTCTATGTCTAATACAACCTCATTCTCTGATGTCATGCTATCAAGGAACACACATCTAAAAAATCATTTCTTTGCCCTATTGTTACTTGTACCTATATTCTGAATAAGAATAGTTATAGGAGTTAAATGCATCTGATCATTTTAATAGTGACTGTAATTATACATAAAATTGACACTCATCATAGAAAAATTAATGATATACATAAACTATATGTAAAGAAAGGTTATTGAATGAAAGCTTGGTCCTATGTGTACTGGATCATAATAAAAGCATAGGTGATTTAGGATAGAGTTCAGCTGCCTATATTGAATACCTGACAAAAAAAGGCAAACAGTGGTAAAAATGGGAAATCAGGTTTATCTGTCTCATGTTACAAGTAGTTGGAAGGTAGGTATTACAGGTCTGGAATAGCTGCCCAAAGTCCCAGCCTCCTTTTATCTTTCTTCTTCACTCTTCTTAGCCTGTGTCTTTTATCCCCATGGTTATAAAATGGTAGCTATGCTACAGCCGTGATATTCTGTATCCAGCACAAAGGGAAAAGGGTAAATGGTAAGGATGGTTGATGACTCTTTTATCAGAAGAAAAAAAAATAGCCTTCCCAGAAGCCTTACTCAGGAGATTTATGCTTAGATCTTGCTGTTTAGAATCATGTTACGTGGACACCACTACATGCAAAGATGCCTGTAGGTGTAGTTTTCTACCTGAGCACATTGGCACCCAAAACTACTACGTCAAGATTCTTTTGTTAAAGAAGAGCAGGATGCAACCTGCAGTGTTTGCCCCAGGGCATGTCTAAGTATTTAAATGGCTAACCACTGACTCTTAATACTATTAATATTGTGGAAACACTTCACAGAGAAATTTAGTAATTTTAGCATTATTTATGCACACTACATTCAGCTTCTTTTATTTATAGATTGAGCCCATTTTTAACAAATCATTTTGCCCTGAAACTATCTTACAGGTAGTTAATAAAATAAAAGCACATATACCTGATATAGTCCTTCCAAATTTAAAGGCATTCTTCAAAGATAAACAAAGAAAGGAAATGAACTTTTTTGCAGTTATCTATCAGAAAAGCATGTTAACCTTTTAGTCCAGATGCTGTTGAAATGTGCTTTAAAATCTCCCCTTCCTTTCAGCATGTATCAATAATAAATGAATTATTTTTAAGAAAGAGAACAGGTATGACAAGACCGCATGCCAAAATAATTTAAACATCCTAATGGATTAGCAATAAAATAGAAACTCAACAAGGTAGGGCTAATGCCTGAGTCTTGAGGGAGAAAAGAGTGGCCAGGAGGTCATTTTCTGTGACATAATTGGGAACTAAAATGTTCCACTTGAGATTATAGTGACCAAAGTCTATTTTACCATGTGGAACTGGAAACTAGAGCCTGTATCTTCTGTCCCTGTAAAAATGGATGAAAAATTTCTGACAGCAATCATTGCTTGGGACTGCAATTCCTATCTAGCTGTCTTCCTAGGGTGTCAAGAAGCAGGCAGAGTCTCAAAGCCAGAAGTTTAGTCAAATTACCTGCTAACTTTGCTGTCATCTGTAATATCCCCAATAGGACTATTGGGTCGGGGCCCTGAGCCTTTCTGTTTCCACACTGGGGAATCCCACAGATAACATGAAGGTGACGAGAAAACCACTAGACAGATAGATGAGTGCCAGAGTTTCTCCAGAACCCCAGCCCCTCTTACAGTCATTCTCTAAATTGCTTGAAACTTTCCCTGTCTACCTTTGTCCCTCTTCAGTGGCTAGAATCCTGTTTTGAAAAATACTGATCTTAGAAACTCTAATAACCTAATCAAAGCAATTTACTTTCTTAGAAATACTTTGTTTCTTTAAAAAGATTTTAATGTTAATGTGTCACTTCTGCTACTATTTTAGAAATATATGTAGTATTAGACTATTCCTTCTACTAGCTATATCATTTATCAAATTAATATCATCTAAGTATGTTAAAAATAGATGGCTTTCTTACTTACCACTGAGAGGCATGACTGATTCAATGTGAGAAAAGAAAGCAATAAACTAGGCAGGATTTCAACATCATCTGAGCTAGCAGAGGCAATAAATGTGCTGTAGAAAGCAAAATGTCTGATTAGGCTGAGACAGAGACTAATCTTTGACAGAAATGGAACTCTCCAAACATTATCTTCTTAAGGATCCAGACTGGAAGTTCCAGAGTCATCTTTCTCTGACTTTCTTAAAAACACTACTTGTGCTGAAAAAAAAAAAAAAAAATCACTTTCTGTGAAAGAAAACTACACGATTTCCTAATACAAATACCACCATTTTCCAACTAGGCCTTACTTATTTAGCCCTGCATTTTTTTGTATTTTCAATAAATCTGAGTTCATATTGATATTTCCTCTAATTTGCAATCCTATGAAACAAATAATGCCAAAAGTTTAATGAATTATTTTTGGTCAGACAAACAAATGCCCCTGTGATTTGGGGAGAAGAGAACAAACAAAGTTCACTTTTACTCTGACTGCCAAAATGGACTAGTTAAAAGCAGAAATTATTTGCTTTGTCTTCATAGCTTATGCAGTCATAACAGAGTAAGAGATAAGGCTATAATCTACTTATTTTATTTTTGCATACATAAGCAAAGATTTAAGTTTTTCCTAAGAAAATTGAGAATTGTAGATAATCATGTGTGCATGTGGACACACACACACTAAATGTTAAGCATTTAGCCATTTTTAGTGGATCCAATATCCCAATCCTGTTCTTTTCAGGGGCAGAGTGATTGTGAAACACTTCACTAGATACCAGGTTTAGATTTGATCTGAGATTAAATAGATTTTACCGTCACTTATCTGACAGAATTGCAATGTGTTCCATGGACAATTTGGTATAGAAAATTTGGGTTACAATAAGGACTGTAATAAACTTTTCATTTTATTCTTGGTAGGTGCAGCACTGGACTCTGTAAAGCTTACTTCTGGCATTCTCCTTTCTCCTTATCAATTTCTCTCTCTTTTTCTCTGAGACTACTTGCCCTTTGCCGATACTATGCCAGACTCTTCTATCAGTCCCCCCAACTCATGCAAATTATATTTTATTGCTTTCTAAAAGAGGTCATAAACTGTTGGCTCCAAGCTTTGTACAGCCCTTAGATGTTTTGCCTAGTGCTTGAACTATAGAAACACACACCCACATCAGCAGCCAATACCAATACTTAAATCTAGATTTACAGCTTTTCTTAGAAGCAATTAGCAACTCTGGGTCTGTTAACTCTGCCTTTCCACATGACAGCGATTGTTGAGCTCTGACTAGAAGCTGCCCCTCTAGAAAGGTCATGTGGCCCTCAGTTCACAGAAGCTCCTCTCAACTCTTTTGCATTATACTTGAATTTAGGCTGTTTCTCTAATTTATATTAACAGCACAGCCCCTGTGAACCTTGTGACCCTGTGACCCCTATTATATAACTTTCTCTCTCAACTGTCAACTAAGCCCAATTAACATGTTTATTGATAAGACACTTATCTCCCACTGGTACATATTAATAAGAAATACTTGAAAGCCTACAGCACTTCAACCTTTCAAAATCTTTATAAAAAAGAAAAGTGGTTAAAAGGAACATCTGTTTATAGAAGTTGTTATTTCCAGACAAATTCTTTCCTAAAACTTCTTAATCATGGGATGACAATCCTTGTTTCACCATTTGGTCGCATAATACTCTTACCCCACCTTTTTGAAATTTTATGTCTCTATCTGTAAGTATAAAAGAATTGGATGCTAAGATCTCCTTTCCCTACATGATTACTTCTATTTCCATCATGATTCCTTCTATCTATCCCTTACTCTCTCTTCATTTTAAAACTAAGATTTATTTTTTTTCTTTGGGAGGATATCTTCTAGCTTCACTCTTAGAGCTTTCTGTATTCCCAAGATTTTCATGCATACCTGTGTTATAGCTATTATCATATTGAGTTATAATACTTTGGTTCACATGTAATGTGGATGAATTTTACTCTGTGATGTGCAGCAGTAAGATGCATTTCATTTATTTGTTTATTTAAATTTGGTCTTTAAGCCAGATCATCTGTTCCAGGGCTGCAACTTCCTGTACACAGGGATCTACAACTCTAGACTTGTTAAAGAGCTTCCTTTTTTAAAGAACTTCCTCCTCCTTAAAGCTAGGAAAGATTCCTATGAGATCAAACACACTCAAGGACAATTCCTCTCATTCTCATTGAGAGGCTCCACTGGTCTCTGTCAAGCTTGGACAGGGGTGTCTTAGCTGAATCCAGAAGCTTGATGCCTAAAATTCATTCTCTCTTAGCAATTCAGTCAGCCTTGATTGACTGATAGCTTGTATGACCCACTTCCCAGCAATTACTGAAACCACCTAGCCACCCTCTCTCCCCTCAAGAAAATCACTTTAAATTTTTTTCTTCAAATTGACATACTTCCATCACTTCTAGACTTCAGCATGTTTGCCTTCTAGGACCTTTGAATTCCATCTGCTTTATGAATCTTGGTAGGGGTTAAATTTTAGATGCCTTCCAAATTTTCCTTTGTTCCTTAAACATAAAGTTTGCTAACAACCTCCTCGTTAGGGGAGGAGAGAAAAAAACAAAACCAAAATCTTTAACAACCTTATTAGAATGGAGGTGTTGCAAGCAGAATTCTAAGATGGCTCCATGATTCCTTCTCCTTGGTGTGGACACTTGTATAATTCTCTCCACTTGAGTGTCAAAGGGCCTGAGCTAATCAGGTGGAACATTCTAAAAGAAGGTCTATAAGTCAGAGAAAAGGAAAATCAGAGAAATTTAAAGCTGTATTAAATGCTCTTCTGCTGACCTTAAATGAGTAACTTGTCACATCGTGGAGAGGGCTGTGTGGCAGGCAACTGTGGGCAGTCTCTGGGATCTGAGAGTGACTCTCAGTTGACAAGTGTCAATAAAACAGGAACTTTCATCCTAAAGCTTCAAAGAAATAATTTTTAAAAACAGTCAGTGAGCTTAGAAGGGGACCCTGAGCTTCAGATGAGAACATGGCTTGTTTGACACTGATTTTAGTTTTGTGAAATTCTGACCAGAAAACCTAGTTACACGGCATCCAGACATCCAACACACAAAAATTGTGAGACAATAGATGGGTAATTTTTAAACCACTGATTGTGGTAATTTGATATGCATTATATAAAACTATCATAGAGATTTCTTACAAGAACTGGAAAACAAAGACAATATTTTAAAGAGTTACCCTATAGTATCCATGAGCCTTTCTTATTTAATTGTAATTTCCCTGAGGGTAGAAATTTTGTCTTCTTGTCTTCGTATTAGCCTTATATCTGCATGATAATAGGACATAAGTCTTTTGTTGGATAAATTTATGGATAAGTTAGCAAACATTACTTTAACAACTTTAATTACTAAAGAGAGAAAGAAATTTGGGGGGATGATTTGAGGAAATAGCAGGATTGAGTATAATACTTTTACCATAGTGTGTATTTTAGCCAACGTATAAGTTTAAGCAAAAGAGATTGAGATTGTATGTATTAAAGAACAAGTAAGGTAAATTATCATGCACTTAATATGACTCTGCCATCACATAATAAGATGTGGACAGTATATTAATTGTCATTTTTGTTTTAGAAAGAACACCTGAGGGCATGAGATGACCTATTTCTTAGAAACATTTATATATAACACATATAATAAAGCCACTTTAAGCTTTAACAGTATGAAGGAGCACACACAGATGCACACACACATAAAATGAATTAGCTGAACATGAGTGCCCCTGAAAATCCTACATTGGAAATAAGGTATGTATGAACACAGAAGGCACAGGAAGCATTGTAATCTAATGTTATACAGCAACAAAATCTAATACAATTTGAGACTTCATACGTAGAGCAATCATAAGAGGGAGTAGGAAGGTAATAGTTCCTCTTTATTAATTTCTAGTAAAATCATTGGGAATACATTGCACATTCAATCCTGGGGACCTCTGGACTGGAAAAAAAGAAATTTGTCAGCTAGAATTGGTGAGAGAAGAGGTTCCGAAGGTTGGGTGTTAGAAGGATTGAGGCATTTGGGGAAAATAAGAAAATAATTTATAACATCAAATTGACCCAAATCACCTGGAGTAGGTGAAATTTTCTTGTTACATGGAGAGTATAGTCACAGAGGACACTGAAGAAATTACTACAGCAGTACTTCCCAAAGGTTACCTTGAAAACAATTTCTCTAGGAATCTGAATGGATTCGGAAAAGCAATTCAGCCTTAAAATTCTTCTCCCCAATGATCTTTCCTATCACTTCTCACTCTTCATTTTTTATTTAAAATTTTTGTACTGTCCAGGGCGTTATCCCTTCTTTTTGTTAGAAACTGTAAGTTACTTCATACAGTAATTTATTCAAGTTTTGTTCTTATTATTATTATTACCCTTATTATTATTATTAACAATGGAAAGATTGACAGTATTTTAAATGTTAAGTTAAAGATGAATACATTCTTAATTTGTAGATGAATTTGCTAATCTGATTATACAACTAAAATATAAACAATATTTGTGATGACATATTGCATCTGTACACATTTAATTGTGCTTTAGGGAAAACTAGACTATAAAAATACATTACAAAATGGCAGGATGCAGTTCCTTAATACTTTAGTATTTCCATATCCTAAAATAAATGCATTAAGCCATTGGCATCATTTTCACAGCTACAGCTCTCTGACTGCAGTGTTTGTACCGTACTTAAATTTCCTTCTTCTCTTTCTTAAATCTTAAAAAAAAAATTATTAGAATAACACATACATTGAATGGGTCATTATCAGGGTATTTTGTAAGATGCTTAAAAATACTTAAAAATTTTCAATTATTTCCCTCATGCTGTTTGCATTTAACACTTGGAGCACTTGTTGTATTTTTGCACGCTTAATGAGTTCTTGATCATGTCCCTTCTGCAAGAAGTAAGCCTGCTCAACAGGGACTTACCCTAGTGAGGATCTTTGATATTTCTGTGAGATGGATTTTCTTGCATTCCAAACTACTGATAGAGCAGTGTGTGCTGCATGTCTCTCCTCTATAAGGCTCCCTCTTCCTCCTCCCCATTTCTTTTACAGCTTACTCTTTGAAAGAAGTCATTCAAAAATGTTACTTCCTTCCTTGGGCCTTTAGAGCTAGTTGTTTCCATTGTGCCTCTTGTGACTGATGTGAGAGAAGTATAAGAAACTGAATCGCAGTCTTTCAAGAGCAGAAGGATTTGCCTGTCACAAGAGAGCTAAATGGTAACCCTCAAGTCCTCTTACTGAGCAATTGTGTTTCTGCTCAATAAGTAGGTAAAGGCTTTTTAAACTGAATTTTCTTCATAATAACTTATTTTCTTTTAAGTCAGTTCATTTTTATCAAAAAGACTTCAACCATATATCTTAAGGTTGTTAGCCAATATATAATTATGTTATTTATACCAGTTGTAAAATTGATAAATACAGGGGTTTGCAATTGGGATGAGTGAAGACAGTTAGTATTAATGAATCACCTCTCAGTAAATTCTTGTAATTGATTTCACAGAGGTGTTTCAATCAATTGGAGGCACACATATAGAAATGCTTTACTTTTTCTCATAGCTGCTAATAGCTATACAATGTCAAATTCCCTTTGCTGGTAGGAAACAAGTGCCCTTGATAAAATTTCAATTTGATTCTCTTTTTGAAAGGTAACTTAGATCTGGAATTTAGTGCAATCAATTAGATTTCAATCTAATTTTGATCTTTTAAATAATCCCTCTTACTCCAGCATAGCTCTGGATTGAAGGTATGCAGTTGTTCATTCTCTTTCGATTCCTTGCATTTTCCCAGTTTTCTCCTGTCTACTGGTGAGAGGAGGGGGAAAAGTAAAAGAAGGTTTCTTATACCAGAACCATTTGTGAGTAGGTTATCTTCCATGTCAGTAATAAATACTATTTACTTTGTGAGTAATTACAAAGCTATGAAGGCAAGGTTGCTGAATTCTGGTATTGGTCCCAGTGGTGACATAGTATATGGCTCAGTCCATGGCTGGATGTGGTGTCAGGAGGTCTTAGCAGGTATTGCCTGTGAGCATCTCCCTAGGCCTTGGCGGTACTTTTAGAGATATGACTGCATTATCTTACTGTTTTCCACACGGTGACATCACACCACATTACTCAGAGAGGCTCAACCCCTACAGATTCTGTAGTCCCTGATCTCAACCATCTTCCAAGTTTCTAACTCAGAGCACAGCCAGCAAATGTAGAATCCATTTTCCTTACCTCTTCAAGACAAGAGAATCAGAACTGATATTTTTCCTCTCTCTGCCTCCTTACAGCACACAGTCTTTTGTCTACAGTGTCCTTTTCCTATACTAGGACAGATCAACCCATGCTGCACATAAACATAAATCCAACAGGAGTGAGATGTTGATCCTAGCTTTTGAAAGACAAACACAAATTTCAGAAGTTTTTCTTACAGGTCTACTTCCTTAGGTTTGGAAGGGAGTACCTGTGGAGTACCATCTCCAGTTTCTTTAGGGAAGGAGAAAATTGGGTAAACTTCTTTCACAGACATTATACTTTCCCCAAAGTCAACCCTCCACCTTAGGAATCTTTGCTAAGTGACACAACCCTATCAAGAGATTTACTAGACCTGCCCAAACTGAGCAGCTTCCTAAACAGGAGGTTTAGATGTACAGCAAGATTTCTGAATCATTCATGAGTTGGTGTGCATTTACAAATATCTAGCCTAAAGCATTTATAACCTTACATAATTATATTATCATTTAAAAATTATATTATTATAATTAATAATTAGCAGGAACAATCAGGTAATATAGGTCAGGTGTAGGAACATGAGATAATTCTGGGAACAATATGCCTTTACACCTTGATTTTTTCTTTTCCTTTCTACCTTTTTTTGTGCTTCATCTCTTGCTTTCTTCATTCAATACACTCTTTTTTAACTTTTTTATTCTGTTTTTGTTTTTTGAGCTTTCATAGTCCTGCTTTTTCTTCCTGCCATTTGATATTGCTCTGCAAAGATGGATTCAGGTAGATGTTTATGTCTTTTTCAATATCACCTCCCTTAATGATATTGAAAGATTTTGTGGAACAATATGATTTAAAAATCATTACAAAGCCTAAGAAAGTGAGCACTAATTCTAAGGCCAACTGTAATGTAAGACTTTTATACATGTTTCTATGCTGCTAATAATGTGAGTATTTTTCAACCCAATGATATTATCAAGACTACTTCTCCTGATATCTGGGCTGCATGACGTAGCAGTCAGAGGGGAAAGTCACACAGAGTAATAAAAATGTACATCAGCCCTCAACTTCAGTGCAGTAGAAAACTCCCGTCATCTTGCTTTTTTCTAGAAGTGCACAGTGATATTAGAGTTATGAAACCCTTTATTAGAACCTCAGTCTTGAGAAAATTTTCTTAAAGCTTTGGCAGTCTGTGTGGCTTTTTGTAAACATCTTAATTTTAGGAAATTTGGCAGAATGTTTAATTACCAGAAAGAGATCATGTTATTAATCAAATCTGAATTGCTACCATTAACAAATAAATGATTTTAGGCAAATTGAGGATTTAATTACTTCTCTCAGTCACAACATTCTGTTTGCTTTCTCTTTTGAAATTGTCCCCAAGTGAAGATTGTGCAATAACATCTTGAAGGAAGTACTGATAAACCTCATTTAATTTGTTTCCATCCCTTTTAAGATTCTACTCCTATTAAGGAATGCCTTGTTGATAAGAAAGCAGTTCAGTATTATGACAGATTCAATCTGCCCAAACGACTGACTTTCAGCTTGGCGCCAGTGAAAGATTATTGCCTCAGATGATATTTATTTTGCTGGCTCTCATATAGTTTATACTTCATAGTTGAGTCAAAAATGTTAAAAGAATAAAATGGTTGGAGAACTCTGAGAAACCTTATTAATTTTGTAATGGTGTTGAAAGCTTACCAAAGTTTTTGTTTCCTAAAGCTACTGCTTTGAGCAAATCAGAGGGGATTTCTTTTTAACTGCTGAAAAGAGACAGGGCTTTCTCTGGTTTGCTATGTATAAAATGACAAGTGTGAAGCCTCCAAATGTCTTGTGGAAGCTTGTCTGACTATGTCAGTTGTGATTGTTGAGATACACACACACATATAGGTATACATACATATGTATATATATATATATATATATATATATATGTGTGTGTATATGTATATACAACAGTACAAATATGAATGAACAGGAAGTATAAATAAACCAATTGAGGGCAATTGTGTTTATGACTGTGATGAACACATACCTATACTTAGCTATCATTAAAAGTTACAGAAATTCCACAAAATTGTTGTTTATGAAAAAAAAAATTATGTATTTTAGGAGTAAATATAGGGGGCAATAGCAAGTGAATTTCAACTGGTAAAGGAGTAGCAATATTAATAAAGAATACATATTGTCTTGAATACCTGTAAATAATGCATAATGAAAACTTCCCTATTTATTTTGTGTTTTCATGCATTACTTCCAGTCCCACCTCTTTGGTCAAAGGGACTGGCTGTTGTCATCAGGCCCTGGGTATTAAGAATAGGTTAAAGTCATGAAAATCCATGGACTTCCTCAGATCTATCAATAGTTTTTTGTATATATTTTATTTCTGTTTAGAATTGACCCTTATGAAAATAAGATGATAAAGGTAGTTTTATTTGGTCCACTCTTTTGTTTTCCTCTCAATGCCTCAAGGCTTTCACTGCTCCAAGTCCTCTCAGTTTATTCATCCTGTCCACAAATACTTACTGAGTGTTTCTTATGAGCCAGACACTCAGCTAAGTGCTAGTATACTTCTAATTAAAAAAAAAAAAAATTTAAGTAAAACTTCTTGCCTTTTCTGGGGGAAGGGGGTTGGACCCCGTATTTAATCGATTCCTACCTATAACATTTACATCCACTTAAGATAAAGGGATTCGTTTGCTGCTAATTTCTAATAAAATAATTTATTATTATAATGATTTTAATATAGTATCTTTATATCTTTTGATGAAAGTTTGCTAGAGATACAGTACTCTTTAATTTCTAAAGTAAGTGCTACATGGTATGTATGCATTTATGTGTACATAGCTATAAGTATTAAATAGGATCCATATCATCTTAAAAGTATTAATTTTGGGGGGTCCAGAAGTTTAAAAAATTGCTTCAATTAATTAAAAAAAAATTTAAACAGAGATTTCAAATATAAGTATTTCTATTCCAGAAACCTATAGCTTTCTTTTTTTCTTTCTCCAAAAAGTAAATACAAGGCAATGTTCCCTGTAGAATTTTTTTCTGGGATTCTCTAACTTCAGGAGCCTTTTGGAATTCCATTTGCATTTATCCATCAACTGTAGTCTCCTCTGTTCTTCTATTTGTGCATCTTTCTCATAGTTAGGATCAACAAAACCATACTATAAAAATATGTTATTCTCATTTTACTAAACTTTTGGTGGAAAATAAGGTGATATATTTAACTACCAAATAAATTATGAAGTGTAATATACAATATTTATTTAAATTAGTCTCTTTGTCACATTGTTTATAGTGTACTTTCCTTTTAAATATAGAACTTTACAATCTCTTATGTAGTTTCTCAATAACCAAGTGTCAATATTCCAGAATTTCAGATGTACTTTTCCTTTTATTTTATGCGGGAATTATTTTTCAGGGAACTATCTGATTCTCTGATTACTGAAAAAACTAATAATTTGAAGCAAAGCTCCAAATTTAAAATGTTAAATATAAACAAAGAAGGAAATAAAATATAGAAGGAAATAAACAAGAAAAGTAAATAATATAAAAATAAAGAAGGACAATAAAAGCTTGAAGAATGGCCCTACCATTTTCCAAGTGCCTCAGTCATGATTATGCTATTTCACAGAAGCACCATATGGAAGAGAGGCAGACAATCTCTACTGCCGATCCACACCTTATTCCAATGATAGTTAAGGTGGAATTAGGATATGGTTTAGGAATAAATAACAAAGTTTCACGTTTGACCAGAATTCCAAATGAAGGCTTGCTGTCATGGGATCCTCTAATGCCCACGGAATGTAGAAAATAAACATTTAGGATTTAATTTATGAAAGAAGAATTTGAACATATTATAAAACAGGTTCTGAATAACAGTGTTTGTTTGAAATCAGGGAAACAGCACACAAAGCAAACCATGATAAGCAGATCTTGAAATTTAAAAAAAGAATTCTAAAATTATATTAGCAATTTTGATTTGACAAGAAATCTACATAAGGTGAGTAATTTGAAAATTATGTGAGCAACTTCCCTGGTGGTGCAGTGTTTAAGAATCCATCTGCCAATACAGGGGACATGGGTTTGAGCCCTGGTCCAGGAAGATACCACAAGCCGAGCACCACAATTACTGAGCCTGTGTTCTAGAGCCCATGAGCCACAACTACTGAAGTCCACGTGTCTAGAGCCCATGCTCCACAACAAGAGAAGCTACCACAATGAGAAACCTGTGCACCACAACAAAGAGTAGCCCCCGCTTGCCACAACTAGAGAAAGCCCACACACAGCAATGAAGACCCACTGCAGCCAAAATAATAATAAAGATTTTTGAAGGAAAATAATGTGGTTAAAATTATGGCAAAGTCATTAGTTTAGAAATCGTTGAGATTATTTCCCTATTCTTTTTGGGAATTATGGAAATAATAATAAGGATGTTTGCTTTATGCACAAGACATGATAGAACTTCTAACTCAGCCCACTCTGTTTTGTCAACAGTCTAGAACAAGAGTCACATATGGGCATGAAATAAAAATAAAAGAGAAGAAGGAAGAAGAGTGGTAAGAGAGGCATTAAGAATACCCATAGGCAGGGAGAGCTACAAAAAAATCTAAGAGTATGATTCCTTGCAGTCTCTGTAACAGCTACCTGGGAAGTGACAGAGAAGAGTAAAATACTTTATAAAAATAGATAATAATACACAAAAATAACTATGTATAAAGGAATAAATAATAAATACATCCATTATGTATAAAGGATGCATGTCTAACACTCTAAATAACTTACCTTGTGAGTTGTTTATTTGGTTAATTATTCAACAAATATTAAATGAATGCTTACTATGGACCACACCTTATTCTAGGCACTTCAAGAAGGACAGGGAGCAAAATAAACCAAAATATGTGTTTTTATAGACCTCACATTCTAGAGGGAGGACTGACAAGGAAAATGTTAGTTAAGGAAAATATATAGTAATTTATATAGCATATAGAAGTAGTATCTATGGTAAAAATTTATATAGAATTACTATATACAGCAAATATATAGTAATATAGATGGTGAGAGGTGTTAAGTAGAAACATAAAGTAGGGAAAGGGAATGGGGATCAAAATTTAGTATGGTGTTTCCAGAAGGTATCACTAAGAAGGTGCATTTTGAATAAAGATCTAGGGGCAGTGAGGGTCTGCAGTATTCCATTGTGTGTTTGTGTGTGTGTGTGTGTGTGTGTGTATCACTTCTTCTTTATCCAGTCATCTGATGCACACTTAGGTTGCTTCCATATCTTGGTAATTGTAAATAATGCTGCTATGAACATTGGGGTGCATGTGGCTTTTAAATTAGTGTTTTTGTTTTTTTCAGATATATACCCAGGAGTGGAATTGCTGAGTCATAAGGCAGTTCTAATTTTAGTTTTTTGTGACATCTCCATACTGTTTTCCATAGTGGCTGCACCAATTTACATACCCACCAACAGTGTTCAAGGGTTCACTCTTCTCCACATCCTCACCAATATTTGGTTTTGTGTTCTTTTTCATGACAGCCATTCTGACAGGCCTGAGGTGATATCTCATTGTGGTTTTGATTTACAATTCCCTGATGATTAGCAACATTGAACATCTTTTCATATGCCTATTGGCCATCTACATTTCCTCTTTTAAATAATGTCTATTTAGGTCTTCTGCCCATTTTTTAAATCAGGATTTTTAAAATATATATTAAGGCATATGAGCTGTTTGTATATTTTTGAAATTAATCCTTTGTTGGTAGCCTCTTTTGCAAATATTTTCTCCCAGTCTGAAGGTTGTCTTTTCATCTTATTTATGGTTTTCTTTGCTGTGCAAAAACTCTTAAGTTTAATTAGGTCCCATTTGTTTATTTATTTATTTTTATTTCCAGTACTCTGAGAGATGTATACAAAATAAATATTGCAGCAATTTATTTCAAAGAGTGTTCTACCTATGCTTTCCTTTAGGAGTTTTATACTATCCAGTCTTACATTTAAGTCTTTAATTTATTTTGAGTTTATTTTTTTATAAGGTGTTAGAGACTGTTCTAATTTTATTCTTTTTCATGTAGTTGTCCAGTTTTCCCAGCACCACTTATTGAAAAAACTGTCTTTTCTCCATTGTATATTCTTGTCTCCTTTGTCATAGATTAATTAATTGACCATAAGTGCCTGAGTTTATTCCTGGGCTTTCTATTCTTTCCATTGATCTATGTGTCTGTTTTTTGCTAGAACTATACTGTTTTGATGACCATAGTTTTGTAGTATAGTCTAAATTCAGTAAGTGTGATTCCTACAGCTTTGTTCTTCTTTGTTTTGGCTATTAAGGGTCTTTTGTGTCTCCATACAAATTTTAACATTATTTATTCTAGTTTTGTGAAAAATGCTATCAGTATTTTGATAGGGACTACATTGAATCTGTAGATTTGCCTTGGTTAGTTTGGTCATTTTAACAATATTAATTCTTCCAATCCAAGAACATGATATATCTTTCCATCTGTTTGTATTGTCTTCAACTTCTTTCATCAGTGTCTTATAGTTTTCTGAGTACAGGATCTTAAGCAGGTTTATTCCTAAGTAGCTTATTCTTTTTGATGTGATGATAAATGAGATTGATTCCTTAATTTCTCTTTCTGATATTTCATTGTTAGTGTACAGAAATGCAGTGTATTTCCATATATTAATAATGTTATGATTGCCTGGCATTAGAACCTACGTGAAATCCATGATAATGGATATAAGTGCATATAAACAAAGGCAAGTCAGCACAGTATCACAATTTTTCACTATAACCATGTTCAGATGTGTGAACACACTTATGGGATAGAAGTACAGTTAGATTTAACTAGGACTGTGGTTTAGTCAAAATAAAAGTAATACAGGGATCAGAGATCTAAATTCCGTTTCTCTGGCTTCAAAGTCCTTTTGCCTAATTTTTCTACTAGATTCTTCCCATAGCAACCATATACATTCCAAGAAGAGAAGCAAAATGATGTTCTAAAATCTTAGAAGATGTAAAAATATCTAGATGCCAGAAATTCAAAAATTATTTATAACCAGGTTTTCACTGTTTGGTTAGGTTCATGACATTGCATAGGTAAATATTTTACAAGTCCCTTTCAGTATGGTTAGATAGAAGTAGATAAATATTTTAAAGGGACTCTCATCTACCAAATTGTTCAGCATATGAGAAAACATTTTAGCAATGTTTTCTTCAGAAATACTGTCAAAATTGTGTTAATAGTAGAAAAAAAGATGACTTGTAATAAATTTGATATATTCTGAAAAAGACTGTTCTTAAAGTTACTATTGATCACATATGTGACCAACAGAATGCCCAGTGAAAAACCATTAAGGTATTTTAGGTTCAGTTTTATAAATTCTGTTTGTTTTAAATAAATTATAGTGTTTGATATAGCTGTTGCTTGTGTGCCTAAAATTGATCCAAAATATTCAAATTTTAGTTGATGTGAAAACAAAAATGTATTTTTACTTCAAATGTTAGAAGTCAGCCTGAAACTTGTTATAAAAAATGAAAATTTAGCAGTTAAATTTGACTACTCACATTGCTACACTCTTATATTCCAGATGCTGTTTTCAGTTCTCACTTGAAGTGCACAAAACTCTGAGATAGAAGATAAAATTATTCCCATTTTACAGATTAAAGGATAGAAAGTTTTAATAACAAAGTCATACACATGGTAGAAATTCATGTGCAAATGTCACCTATCTATATAATTATGCCTTACTTTGTACAAAATATTGCAAATGTCATTTGAGAAATCAGAGTGTAGTCACTGGGAATTTTGACATTTGCTATTTAGAGGGATATTCTACTTTAATCCAGTGGAAAACTATTTAATTTAGGAAAGTACAGATCATGGTCCAACAGGGAGGGTGGGAGAAAAAAGAGGAACATTTCTGTAGAGTTCCTTTATAACATTGACATTTTAAACATTAATGACAAAATATTTCCCTGAAAGCCAAAGTTCTTAAAAGGACCTCTGTGAACACCCCCACTCCCCTTACCTCACTGCTTTTTCTGTTCACATGAGTCCAGAATGATCTGTTTTTCCTTAGACATGAAAGACAGATTTATTCTCAGGACCTTTGGACTTGATAATCTATCTGCTTTGCTTTTCATGATTTTTCCTCATTTTCTTCAACCTTTACTTAAATGTTACCTTCTCAATACTACCCAACTTGATCACCTGAATTTAAGTCACAAATTTCCACCTGTGGAACTATTGTTCCCTTTGACCATACTCTGTTTTTTTCCCACAGAGCATTTAACACCTACTAACATAATATACAAACTACTTATTTATTATATTTATTAGTGGTATTTTTTTTTATCTGCTATGTAACCTACTCCCAAGATTTTAAACTACATGAAAGCAAGGAATTTTTTCCTGTTTTTATTACTCATGCATGCCAAATGCCAAAAATAGTCTCTAGCATATAGTGAATGTTCAATAAATATTTATTGAATATACAGCAGAACAGTGGCCATGTGACAGTCTGGAAACTTGAAGTGGTTTAAACTGGTAGAATATTTGAGCTTGAGTATCAGGATTGGAGAGAGATCACTCTTAAATGCTGCAAAGGCCATTCTGACTCCATATGTCAAATATAAGGAATACATTTATCTTAAATAAATGAGAGAAAAATCCAGTTTCACATTAAACTATGAAAAATGTATGTCAAATGACAAATATTAATAGCAAGTGTTACTCAGAGATGTAAAACTGCCACATGAACATATAATAACCTCAGTTTGTGTGGCAATGGTCAGAGAGAAATATTTAAACTTCGAATGCCTTTCCCTATAAGAAAGAATACCCTAATGATAATTAACTGTCTGGCCTCTTACAGAAGTGTTAAAAAAATAGAAAATTTTTCTCCTTGGAGTCCTTGCAAAGAGCTAAGTGTATTCATGTTAAAATAAGTCTATTATATCCCTGCAGGACTCAACTTAATTGTAATAACAAGCTCTATATGATTCTATGATAGAAAAAAATCCTTGGCTCCCTGTTAGGCAAAAAGACAAATACATAGACAAAGAAAGCTCCTCTTCATACAGATTCTCTGTCTCTGTCACTGTCTCTCTGTCTCTGTCTCCTTTCTCTTGTACTTTTTCTATTATAAATAAAGTTTAAATCACTTAGAAGATTTTTTTTATACCCAAGAAGTCAAGCAGGAGTATAATCTATTCTGAAATTCATGAGAAAATCCTTTAAAATGTCAGACAACAGTTAAAACATTCTATGATTAAGGCATATTTTAATTTTCTTAATGTCAAAACTCTCCTGTGGGAGAAGCTTATGCACACTCATTTGATATTCACATGAGCTGATATTAAAATGGAACCACACTCTTAAATGTATCAATATCAGGGATTGAGAATATTTTTAAAAAGCCTGACCTTCAGAAAAGACAGTGCAGAATAAGAGGAATCAGAAATGAAATCATTTTGAAACAATATATTTATTCATTTAAAAATAAAACAATATATTTTTAAGAGGTGCTGGGCGAGGGTAGATAAAATTTTTCTCATGGATACTACTCATTGAGCACATTTGCATTCAATAATAGCAACAGACCTGGGATAGGTATAAATGAGGGTTGTATAAGATGATCTTAAGTCTAAGATGCTTCTAGCCTTTTAAATAAAGCATGGGGGACAATGAAAGAGTTGAGCGACTGCTTCCTGATCATAGATAGTGACCAAATCATTGATGGCATTCAATATTTTATAAATATTTCTTAAGAACATTCATAAGAATGTGCCAAATTCTAAACAGTAGAGTAGTTCTTCCTTCATTAAGCATAGGTTTGACCAGTGCATTTTTTGTAGGGTCACTGTGCTATGACTGTGAATACAGAAGGAAAGAGCCTGCCCTCAGGGGGTTGCAATGTCGTGAAAAAGACAATAAAAATATAAATCAAAATTTAATGTCATGTAGCAAGCAGTGCTATGAAGAAAAAAAGAAAGAAGAATATGGGGGTAAAATATGACAAGGAGTCAGTCAGGAGAGTTCTCTCAGAAGAGACATTGGAACAGTGGGAGCAGTGACCCAAGAAGTTGGAGACACAGCAGGTAAATATATGGAGAAGAGCATTTGTGGAAGAGGGCATAGAAAGGTCAGCAACATTGAGCTGGAGAGATGCTTTGCCTATTTGTGGAAAAGTAGAAGCCCAGTGTGACTGGAGCAGAGGGAAAAAGCAGGAGAGTGGTAGGTGTGAGGTCAGTCCAAGAGACATATTTCCATGTCAGGAGGAACATTGTAAGCCACTGGCAAGGGTTTTAGATATTATACTACTTGTAAATAAGAAAAAAAAAAAGAGCTGTTGGAAGGCTTTGAGTAGGGCAATACAGGAGTTATGTAACCCAAGTCACACTTCAAAAAAGAGTGTAAGGAGTGCACCCTCTTCTATAGTTTATATTCTAATAGCTTTGACTATGAAGAAATGCATTTTACTTTGGGTTTGGTAGCAGCAACCAGCAGCAAGCTGTATATTATCTCCTATTCTACCATGGACTTGCCAGGTGCCAAATCTTGTTATATGAAATATAAGAGGTCATGGTTGGTCAGGGAAATCTCAGTGTCTTTTGCAAATTCTGTTTTTACTTAGGAGAAGCTTTTTTTTTTTTTTAGCGGTACCCAGGCCTCTCACTGTTGTGGCCTCTCCCATTGCGGAGCACAGGCTCCAGACGCACAGGCTCAGCGGCCATGGCTCACGGGCCTAGCCGCTCCGCAGCATGTGGGATCTTCCCGGACAGGGGCACGAACTTGTGTCCCTTGCATCGGCAGGTGGACTCTCAACTGCTGTGCCACCAGGGAAGCCCAGGAGAAGCTTTTGACCATGACCTGCTTAAGCAGGGCAATAGAAACCCAAAGACAATACATTCTGCTTGAAAAGTCGTGAAAAAGAGAATAGTGAAGATCCTACATATAGGAAAATTATCAACATAATTATCAGAATGTTCAAATGGAGGATATAAAAATATAACAAGGAGATAAAAAGCAAAAAAAAAAAAAATCTGTCTCAGGAAACTGTAGCAACACACTCATTTTAGTGTATGAATAACAACTTTTAGAATTCCCTAACTCACTTCATAGGCTAATAGGAAATAGACTTTAGTTATACATAAAATTGAAATTCAGGTAATTTTTATTTACTTATGAGAATGCACAGAAAGACTAGAATTTCTAGATTATTTTGTAGAGCAACAGGAGATATTTAACTGCTGTAGACCCTAAACTGAAAAACACAATTCAAGTCCAAGAAATTCGGAGTAATAGCTTGACATTTGAATGGATATATTACTTTAATGTTTTGCGACTACCATACAAAATTAGGTAATGAGGATATTATTAATACTTAAATGCAACTTCAGATGAAAGCACATTTTTTCATGTAAAATTAAAGACAGTGATTTTGTTGAATCTTCACTTAATGTATGTGACATTTATTTATTGTTTTACTTGCAATCATTTGCCTTCTGTGTTAAAATCTTGATTTTCCCTTAAAATAACACAAAAAAAGTTGAACTGAAAATAAATATGCTTAATCAGATCTTGGATCATACATATTCAAAATCATGTTATGTTTATTTGTCTGATGTTATTCGGATACACAAGTACTATTTATTTTGGCTCTTAAAATGCAAAATAAACTCAGAACTTGAACAAAAGTTTAGTCACAAGTATTCCTATTTTGTTAAATGTAGCCCTTAACTTTTCCATAGCATAGTTTTTTTTGTTACTAATTTTACTGCATTAGAAAAACATTTAACATATTTGAGAAGGATACTTAGAAAGATTTTTCTAACTGTATATTCATCTCATATATGTGGATATATGGTGAATCATAATTTATATAGCCAATTGTTAGACATCAAACTAGGCATTATGTATTATATTTGCTCTTTAATTTGCAGCAATCCTCCCTTATCTGCAGTTTTGTTTTCCACAGTTTCAGTTGCCAATGGTCAACTAAGGTCTGATAATGTTAAATGAAAAATTCCAGAAATAATTCAAAAGTTTTAAATTGCTGGTTGTTCTGAGCAGCGCTTATCTTTACATATATTTTCCTTCCAGAGATATCTTCTTTTTTTGCTTCTGCTTCTGTATTATATCCATTCTACAACTTTAAGTATTTTCTATGCATTACTGACTTTTAAAAAAACATAAATTTATTTATTTATTTTTGGCTACGTTGGGTCTTCGTTGCTGCGCGCAGGCTTTCTCTAATTGCGGCGAGTGGGGGCTACTCTTCCTTGTGGTGCACGGGCTTCTCATTGCAGTGGCTTCTCTTGTTGTGGAGCATGGGCTCTAGGCACGCGGGCTTCAGTAGTTGTGGCACATGGGCTCAGTAGCTTGGCTTGCGGGCTCTCGAGTGCAGGCTCAGTAGTTGTGGCACACGGGCTTAGTTGCTCCACGGCATGTGGGATCTTCCCGGACTGGGGCTTGAACCCGTGTCCCCTGCATTGGTAGGTGTATTCTTAACCACTGCACCATCTGGGAAGCTTCATTATTGACTTTCAAATTTTAAATTTCAGCCTGTTTGCTCCTCTAAGCTCCAGACTTTTGGCCATACTACTTGCTTGTTATATCCACTTAGATGTTTCATGGGCATGTCAAATTTACTAAGTCAGAATATTTGACTTCACCCAACTACCCAAAATGTTTCTCATCTAGTCTTCCTTCTCTCAGGGCTCAAGATGGAAACTTAGAAGTCTTTTTTGATGCTTCTATATCCTTCATCTTAGCCAAAATATCAGCAGGTTCTGTTGGCTATTTGCCAGTATATCTTGAACCTATGTGTGCTTTATATTTTTACTATCACCAATTTTATCCATGACCATCATCCGTCATCTCCATCACCAGATATACCTCTAAATGATTCGGTTTTCATTCATGTTCTTGCCTCCCTATTAAAGGAAACCAGAATATGTTGTCTCAAAATATACCTCTTTGACATAAAAAATATTTTGAGCTGAAGGCAACTAAGCAGCAATTAACACAGAAAAAGCTTCCCCTTTTCTGCTTGAAGACAGGAAATTAATTCTTTTATTGGCCCAGATGCTTGTCAGACCAGAGAAGTCATCAAAGGAATCTGCAAGGAAACAAACCTTGCTAACCTAACCCTTATCTTCCTAGTTAAGTAAGATAAGGACCAACTAGCCCTAGTTAGACTACCTACAGTCCAAACTGCTGTGTCTTGTCAATTCTTCACAAGTCTATTATTTCTTTGTCTAAAAAGTGTAAAAGCTTCCTGATCTGATCACTTCTTTGGGTCATCATTCTCTTATGAAGGCTCCCATGTATATGTAAAACTTTAATAAAATTTGTTTGCTTTTCTCCTGTTAATCTGCCTTTGTCAGTTTAATTTTCAGATCCAGCTGAGGACCCTAAGAAGGTTGAGGAAAACTTTTTTTCTCTCCCACACTGTAAATTATTTTCTATATAGTAGTGAGAATGTTCTTTTAACTGTTAACACTGCATATTTAAGGTGTACAGTTTGGTGTTCTGACATGGAATCATCCACGAAACCATCACCAAACTCAAGATAACAAACATATCCATTTGTAAGAGTTCCATTTGTAAGTTCTTTTTCCTGTTCTGCCCCTCTCCCCTTATTGCTCTACCCCTAGTCAACTACTGATCTATTTTCTGTCTCTCTATGGATCATAAATTGAATCATAAGTAGAATAATACGCAGAGTTAGTATGTACTCTGACTTCTTTCACACAACATAATTATTTGAAGAATTCTCCATGTTGGTGCATAGATCAATAGTTAAGGATTTTTAAAGGAACATTGTATCACTTTTCTGTTGAAAGACTTTCATTATTTTCTTGTTTGAAGTGGATATTTTCTGTATTTCCAATTTATTTTTGAACACATGCTGTAAATAGAGTTTCCCATAATTTGTATTTTTTTTTTCCTATTGCTGCTGTAACACATTAACACAAATGTAGTGGCTAAAAGCACTTTTTTTCTCTTGCTGTTTTAGAGGTCAGAGATCTAAAATGAATCCGCAGGGCTGCATTTCTACTGGGGGCTCTAGGAGGGAATCTATTTCCTTGCCTTTTCTAGTTTCTGGAATATCCCTGTATGCTTTGACTTACAGCTCCTTCCTCCATTTTCAAAGGGAGCAATATAGCATCTTCTCTCCCTTCTGAATTCTCCTCCCATTCTTATCGTTCTCTCTCTTTTTCTCTCTCTTTCTGACTCACAACTATAAAAATCCCTTTTTTTCCCCATGTAACCTAACCTAACATATACACAGATCCAGGAATTAGAATATGGATATCTTTATAGGCCATTATTCAGTCTAATACATGAGTCCTTTAACATTAAGGTAAAATTAAAATGCATTTGTCCAGGTTTCCTTATGGCTAGAGTGTAGGCATTTATTCTAAGTTCCACCAATTAGAATCATTCATGCAAAATTACAATTTGAAAAGAAGAGCATGAAGAGGAAGTGGGGGTATACTTATCTTTTGTCACATATGGTGGGACAGGTTTCTAAAAGCCCAAGGGTAGCAGTGGTGTAACTTCTAGACCCCAGTCTTGAAGAACCTAAGCGGGCACTTCCTCATCTATAGAAATAGAACTGCTGGTGTCGAAAGGTGGCAGTGGTAAACATTTTGTTAAAGTAAATCCATATGTTGTAATTTGGCATTGTTTTCCTAGAGTGTTCTTTGTTCTACACAGTTATTCTGTAAGTTATCTAGAAACTTACAATTTACTATTTCTCTGAGTAAATTACTAAGAAATTAGTATTGTAATATAGACTTTTTTTTGACTAAAACCTCTTTCTGATATGGAAGTTCATAGTTAAAGTGGTTTTCTAAGGAAAGATCCTAAAGAAAATAAGGATATGGAATTGATTATTAGTTCTGTTTAGGTCCAAGGACAGTGAGATATTGGCTACAATTAAAGAATTGGGCTTTTGTCAGCCCACAGAATGAAGTGGTGCATCAGTTAATTAAAGTATTTCCAAGTTTATCTGGAAAGAAGTGTCCATTGAATGAAAAGTTCTGGGAGCAGAATGATCAGTATGAAGAATATTAAGACATGGAGTTGTCTGTATAACTTAAAGATTGAGAATTATGACCTCAAAATCCAAAATCTTAGCCAAAGGACCTGTCAGAGAATAGAGAATTTCTATGATTAGTGTAAAAGAATCTCAACTAAAATTGAGAAGGTGAGATGGTCAAAAGTCAACCTGAAACTGTTCTATGTTTTACTTTTTAATTAGACGATGATTTGAATTCACACACTCACCAAATCTTGTATATGAAAGAGAAGACATTAGTAGGAAAAGAGTGGGGATCTCTGTTTTGTAATGGGAATATGGGAGTGTACAGTTCATTCAGAGAACACTAAGCCCCTAAATTTCCTTGATTCTCCTCTGCCAGCAAAAGCAGTGCCTCTTCCCTTGCTCATGATGCTGATTCTCCATTGTCTAATGATCCTGTCATGACATCCCATGTTATAGTTATTCTGCTTGGAAAGCCACTCCTCACTTCTTACCCCAATGCCTTTATTGACCTCATAACTAGAGATGATTGTCTACATGACCCAGGAGGCCAATTACCAGGTCAAATCTTTGAGGAAAAAGGTTTACACATAGAAAGAATGATGAGATTTTACAACAATCAGAAAATATGCACCTATGAATGGATTCTGAAGACCAGAGAAAAATTAATAATTTAATTTTAATTCCAGCTAAATTTATCTATTTACCAGACATTCTAGAGCCAATGTTTAAACTCAAGCAACTGCAACTCTCAAGTTTTCTTTCTTGTTCTTTCTTTTCCTCAGCTCACTATGTTGAATTAAGCATAGACTCTTTGGTGACCTATGAAAAACAAAATTGATATTATCGCACATTTTGTGACATAATGTAGAGGAAGGAATGCTAAGATCTAAGGAGCCAGGAATGTTGAATGGATTTATTTTATGCAATCTGTCCAACCACTCACTAATCCAAACTATTCTGAGTGGAGGCTCAGATGACCCTTTATCAAGGTATTGAGAAATATTTCATTGGGTTAAGGGCTAGCATCTCTGAAAATACCATAATCCTTTTTTACAGTAGGCTAAGAAAGCTGATGTGAGACTTTGTCACTGAAATGGGCTCACATTGATAAAACAAAGCAATCTTTACATGGTTCTATAGTAGTTAGCAAGGCAGCAGTGTTAATAGACACATACAATTTTTTCTACCATTTCTGTCTGAAATTTTAACATCACTAACTCTATGTTAAACATCATAAGAAGTATTAAAACAGTGCTTCAGAAAAGAGTATATGTATTCTCTGCCCTTATATTGTCTATATTCTAAGACAAGAAATTCAAAGACATTGTAATTAACCAAATCTACCATATTAAAAATAATTACTTCATAATAATGTGCACATTTCTTTGCTCTAACATTGATCTGTGCATTCTTAGTAGAACACTATCACAGTACTGTGAACATAATTTTCATCAAAATGTGATATATATCACACACTAATAATCTGTGCTTATACTTAAACAACATTTACTATCACTTTGGGGAGGGATTGTAAAGAGAAAAATATAGATTTAAGAAAAGAGTTTTAAGACACAGGCACCAAGTATAAAGTTGAAAATGGTAATAATAAAAGACAGGTATTTTGTGGCTTGAAAATAACAAGAACATGCTTGAAATGAGTTTATTTGGGGAAATAATACCAGGAGAAAAGAGTAAGGGACCATGAGAATGAAGGGTGCAACTAGGGAAAACCAAAGATACGTGAAAGAGCTGGTCACTGCTGGGGTCAATGGTTTCATTCCCATTCAGACCTCCCAAAGAGACTTGGCATAAACTTCAAAATTGTGTACACAAGAAACAGATGTTGTATCTATAAATCTCTATCCCTTTTACTCAGGGGATGCTGATGGGTGTTAATTCCCTTGTACTATCAGGTTTGCTTATACAGAAGGGCTGAGCTGGTTTCCCTAGGTACTCAGGAGGGCCACTTTCCAAGAAAGATGTTGGTCTCTGCTCTTGTTTCAATTTAGACTTCCCAACATTTGAATTCCCACGATTGTATGCTTCAGGGTGGCGGTCTGGTAGCAAGGGGCATTGATTTCTGTTTTTGCTTCAGTCTCAGGAATGCTCTTAAAATTATGCAATATTCATTCAGCTGATTTTTCTTGAGTGAAAAATTAATCTAGATGCCATTAGAGTAAAATATACTTAGAAATGCATTTCAGTATGAATATAAAACTGGTAATTAGAGAACCTTGCATATAAAAAAGAAAACTCTTCACCTGAAATAACCCACTGCCTGCTGTTCATTTGCATATCCTCAGTTTAACAGTTAGATTCAGGCAGTCAGAATATGTTAATAGTTGCACCATTTCATATCCTAATACAGGAAATCCAACAGCTCAATGATAGGCCATATATGTGCTTTACAGAGAATTTCTGAAATTACTTGGCAAAGGAAAAATATTTCTTGCAGCTCTGCACAAGTTCTCAGAGAGCCCTTTCAGACACTAGAGAGCGGTCCATCAGCACCAGTTTTAAATTGCAGAAATGGCATATTTCTACCACAGGCATGATGTAATCTGAATTTTAATCACCTCCTTTCTTACCATGTCTAATCCTTCTCTATCTGTTCTCAAACAGCCAATCAATTTAGCTCTACCTTATAAAGAAATCTGTTACATAAGTTCTGTTCTGATATAGGAGAGAAATTCTGTGGCAGCTAATGAAATGTTCTTGGTTCAAATTAAGAAGTAGAAATTTAAAACTTAGTTAAGTAACCTCATATGACTCTGTTATGATACTAAATCTCTGTTTACTCTCATACTTCAGAGTGCCTACGCATTACTCAAAACATTGTTCAAAATGAAGGTCTCTAATACCTACACCTGGAAATGTAAATTTAATCAGTCAGATGTGGTCTGTTTCAATGTTTTAACAATCACACAGGTGATTCTTATACCATTTCAAGAAATTTTACTTTAGAATGTTTGACAAAAAACACATGAATTGTGCAGTATATGTCAATGGTATACAGGAGTTATTAACATATACCTATAATAAAATCTAAATCAAATATTTTCATATATTTCAATGACTACCTTCTCCCTAGTTCCCAAATATATATATTTTTGGCTATATATATATAGCCAACATGAGAACATAATAACTGCAGTTGTAAATTGGAACACTACATCCAAGTACAATGCAAGAAAGTGTTAGCAGAAGATGCCAAATGCTTAACTCCTGCCTGGTTACTTGGGGTAGTATATCATGAAGTCAATGTAAGAAATTTCTCAGTGGAACAGAGGGGAATAATGTCAATTAGTTAAGATCAGCTTTGTAGACCACTCGGGGATAATTATCCTAAAGTGTGAAAACTTAGTACATGTTTTCATATTATATAATATTTTAAATATAATTAATGCCAACTCTGTTTTGTGTTTCATTTGCTTATTAATTTCTGCATTTGCCGTTCCTAGACCTAGAAAGTACTCAGTCAATGTTAGTCATTGAATGGATACTTGCTCATAAGTATATTTTTGGAAACTATAATATTTACCTGATGTACTCAGACCAAATGGTATCTCTCTTTACTTCCTTTTTTGTATGTCATAACCATTTGTATTAGAATCCAATTTTGATGGGGCTGGTGGCAGTGTTTCAAACTGAAGAGCCCTGCTCTGTGAGATAGTTTTAACACCTCGTTTCTTGAGCGATATTTTGGAAAACTTCCCAGTTCTACCTTGAAAACGGGTGGGACTGGGAAAATATGCGTCTGTCAACAGGGCTCTATTACTACTTCAGTTTCTGTCAAGTAGTCCACTGGCACATTTACTTTCCCTTCTTCACTATTCAAGATCCAAACATCAGACTGTTGCCTGATGAACTGCTCCCTGTCAGTGTAAGCAGCCATCTGGACAGAATACATGTATCTCAGCCGCCTACTCTGTGGAGAAGCACACTGCAACATTCCTTGTAAGAAGAATAATTAGTAGAGATCACTTGAAAGGGTCATAAGCTTCCCATTGTGTCCAAATCCTTAGTTTAAAGTCAAGTTCACTTTTTTAAGGGGTGCTTCACCTTTGTCTGATTGAATTTGGTTTCATGATTGGAAACATAAACCTGGCACATAATGACCAGTATGCCAAATATACAGAAATCACTATTAGACTGAGCAGTTTGATTCAGAGGGCTAATGGGCTACATTTTACTCATCGGCCTTTCACCATGAGTTCAATTGAACCACTCATGGTGATAGGAATAATAATATAACCACACATGTGATAGGAAACTTCCCAAATTAAGGACATTTCATTCTTTAGTATTTCAGTGTATTAATATGTTAAATAAAAACACATTTGTTATTATTTTCATCATATTCATTTATTAAAAATAAAATAAAAATATATTTCACATTGATAGCCTAAAAATAATTAGAAGTACCACTTCAGAGACTGTTTTATAGTTTTTTGTAAGTATTTTTAGTCTTTGATCTACTTTTTATGTTCCTTGTTTCCTATTCATTACATATTTATTTTATTGTATACATTGCATGAAGATGAAAACTAAATTAAGGATTAAAACAAATTTTAGTATAGACTTCTTACTGATTTTGCTTTCTTGAAAAGGCAGTATTTAACAGGTAACAAAGGATTCACTTTTGACAAAGCTCATTCAAAAAAACACATTTTTTTATATCTAATCAGTTTCCAAATATACACTGACAGATTTAGAAAAGTATTATAAAAATGGAAGCCATAACATTGCATGTTTCCAAAAGTGATTTATAAAATTCTTCACGTTTGTCACAGTGAAACCATTCTGTTTTTTTCTTTTGATTTATACATTATGTAACTTAAAGAAACTATAATAATGTTGATTTGCTATAAGTTCTACCTGTTAAAGTTTTCAATAACTTCTAGACAAATGGTCAAATCTTACAAAATTATTTTTCAGCTTCAATTCAAATTAATTGAAAGAATTGCCCTGAAATATTCCAGCATAATAAGCTGGAATAAAGTAGAAAAGGAAATATAATTTTTAAAAGAACACAGCTATTTAAATTGATATTAAGAAATAATATCATTTTACCAGTCAACACTTTCATAATGCAGAGATATAAAAGAAGCTTCTTATCTGTAAGGAGGCAGATGATCCTGAATTAATTTTTGTATGCCACTGGGAAATTGGTCTTTAGGTGAAATAAAATTTATCATACATGGTATAAGGCAGAAATATTACAAAGAACCCCTGTGTTATTTATTGGGCTCATAAGAAAAGAGCTGGAAAAGGCAGGGATCACTCTCTTAATTAAGTATTCTTGTTGATCAGTTATTTTTATCCTATCAAAGATGTCAGTGTACTCAATTTTTAATAATATTTTAATAAATTATATTTAAGTAAAAATTAAAGAATTCAGAAAATAAGTAAAAGATTTAGGAAAATTAACATCTATCGAATAAAATACATAAAATATTAGAACTACTCAAATTAGAAACTATTCTACAACTAATTCTAATATGCTCAGCATTGTCCTAGAACCAACATAGTATCCCCTACTCAATAATTTATAATCTAGCTGAAGTGAAAGGATAAGAAAATTAAAAATGCATTAAAATTGTGTATTCAAATAACTTCATTTTTGCTACAGGGTAATACTGTGTTAATATTATATACTACTATATATTAGTATACTACTACTCAGTGAAGGGTAAGACCTCTAAGTAAAAGGCTACTCAGTGAAGAGTAGGAGCGCTAAGTAATGGCTTCATGAAGGACATGGACTCTGTAGGATGGTTAGGATTAGAATAAAGAGAAGAAGCAAGGGTATCTCAGAGATAGAGTGAAAGTATGTGTGAAAAACTTAGTATGATTATAGAGATAAGGAAACTGATATGACTAAATGTATCTAACTTGTTTCTTTATTCTAAGGCTTATTTTACATATAAGATATGAAATCATCTGAGAAGAGAGCCAGTATATATAGATTCTGAGAACTGAGAAAACAAAGATGTTTTTACCCAGAGTATTCCAGAAGTGAGACGATGACTTCTTCACTTTGTTTCATAAAACATTGGTCTGAAATGAGCTTGGAATGTTGCCAGATTTGTTATAAGAATTCCTATGATTAGTATAAAAAGAAACCAATAGTCTGAAATTGCTGTCATCTTTATCCCCTGAATGTACAACCCAATTTTCAATGTCCTTTTCTTCCATCCAAAGTCAGAATTAAAAGACAAAATTATAAACATTAAAAGGAATATCTTTGGGGCTTCCCTGGTGGCACAGTGGTTGAGAGTCTGCCTGCCAATGCAGGGGACATGGGTTCATGCCCCGGTCCGGGAAGATCCCACATGCCACAGAGTGGCTGGGCCCGTGAGCCATGGCTGCTGAGCCTGCACGTCCGGAGCTGTGCTCTGCAATGGGAGAGGCCACAACAGTGAGAGGCCCACGTACCACAAAAAAAAAAAAAAAGGAATATCTTCTCTTTCCTTCTTCCAATCCATTTTTATCCAGTAGATTATATTCTTACACTTCCAAATTTAAAGATATTCCTGCTTCCATATATTAACATTGTAAATGAAATAAAAGATTCTCTTATTTTATGTAGACAATTTTCTTCTTACTGCTTTATTGCCATAATTTTTTCTATTTTTCCTATTTCAAAGTGTTAAAAAGTTATTTTTCTCAAAACGTTATTTTATGTTATTGAGAGTTCATAAATGTTGATAATCAAGTAGAAGAGTGGTAAATGAAGGAAAACAGTGAACCAGATTTTTCCTCTTTTCAGTTCATTTTAATAAGAAGCCAGAACGATTTGCTAGCAAACAGGCAGTTCTTAAATATAGCAATCAAAATTAGAAGAATTTGAGAAATTGTTGACAAAAGAAGACAGTGACAAAAAGGAGTGAAAAAGATAAATGGAGAAATTTTAGTTGAAATAATCTTGTTTTATAATCTTCTAATGGTTAGGTTAAACACATTGCATTAATTTTGTCTGTTTTGATCATATACACAGCAATATTCTAAAACTGAAACAAAGAGAGATAGTAAAATATCCCTCATTAAAAGATATCTGTTAGCAACTACTCTGTTTCTCTGTTTAACAAAAGGAAAAGAAAAATTCTCAGATTTCTAAAACTGGAAGAAATCTGAGAGGTTACCTGGTCAATCTTGAGTGATAGATAAAGAATATGAAGCCTAGAGTGTTTGTAACTTTTGAAGAACATACAAGTACTGCAAAGCTTAAATTTTTAAAAAATAATATGATTATATCCTATATATCTATATCTATAGATAGATATATCCTCCACCCATCCATCTGTCTAACAGATCTATATTTCCTTTCTAATACTCTTTCTAATATACCCAAACAATTTTATCCAAAACAATGTAGCTAATGTTATATATATTATACACACACACACACACACACACACACACACACACAGAAGAAGAATTAGAAGATTTAGAAGAATTAGAAGAAGAAGGAGGAGGAAGAGGTAGAGGGGATGGGAGGGGGAGGAGGAAAGGAAGGAGGAGGGAAAGGAGGAAAAAAGGAAGGAAAGAAGGAAGGAAAAAATAAAGTTTAAAAAATCCTTTAAGGTCTCTAAGGACATGTGAGAGATCATCTACTATGTTTGCATAGTATGAATAATTTTTTGAAATCTCATGTCCATCGAAAATTTTTAATATAGAAGGTATGGGGAGGGGGCAATTCTTCATTGCATTTCTACATATCTCACAATAACTTTTGCCCTAGAATATCTTTTTAAGGATGTTTATATAGCATTCATCCCATTTTCTTTGCATCACTCCCCCATGTGACTTAGGAAGTAAGGGGGACCAATGCGAACATAAAACTTAAGCCATTTGTTGTGCTGTAGGTAATAAAGTCCTTTGTCTCTGACCCAGAAATCTCATGTCCTCTGCCATCATCTCTGACACTGTGACAGAGTAACTTGTTAGATTGCAAGTTTGGTAAAATCTCAAAGGCGTCACAGTTTCTGACTGAGGGCTCTTTCTCTTTTGGGGAAGGTTTCAATGAGGATCTTGTGGACATGCAATGGGGATAGTAGGTAAGTTGTCAATTGTCCTTTTTAATGAAAAGAAATTGTGATTAATTTACTCTATAGTACAGTGTAGCCAAATGACTCTATAGTAAAAATGTATCACATCACAAACTCTTGCTCAAAAATAAAGCATATCTGTAATGAACATATTCTGCACTTTACCCTGGTTCTGGGTAAGCTTGGTTTTTGTTATTCTGGCTATAGGGCAGAGCTTCAGCCTCCAGGTTTGTCAATCTGTGCCTGTTCATTAGCACTAAAACTGATCTAGAATCTAGCATCTATCTGAGAGTAATTGGTAACTGGTTTGATTGAATCTGCTGTCCCCCATGTACCTGCTTTTTACAGCAAGACTGCAGATGTTAGAATATTATTTGTCAAGCACACAGTGAGTTAGAGAATCTGGAGATGCTATTTTTCCATGCCACAAAACTTAGAGAGGATATGCTGAAAAGGTAATATACTGTACAGCTGGGTCAATCTTCCAGGCCAAAATGGAATGTCAAAGTGTCAGTTGTGATAATTATAAGATACATTATGGTTAAAAGGACTTCCATCTGGAGCTCTGGCAGAAGAATTATGCCTTGAGAAATTATGCCTTGAAAGATATAACTCAAAGGGTTGATGGCACTTGGTACTGAGTAACCCCTGAACACATTCAATTGGCTACATAGCAGAATTCAGATTGATGGTCACTGACCAACTTTGGCACTCTGCTGAGATATTGCTGCAATAGGCATATCTTAATTGACTGTTAAAAATAACATAGGGCCTTCCATATGATGTTAATAACTAAGAAAGTTTAAAACTTAGGATATATGGGCTTACCTGGTGACGCAGTGGTTGAGAGTCCGCCTGCCGATGCAGGGGACACGGGTTCGTGCCGTGGTCTGGGAAGATCCCACATGCCGTGGAGCGGCTGGGCCTGTGAGCCATGGCCACTGAGCCTGCGCGTCCGGAGCCTGTGCTCTGCAACGGGAGAGGCCAGAGCAGTGAGAGGCCCACGTACCGCAAAAAAAAACAAAAAACAAAAAACCCAAAAAACAAAAACTTAGGATATGAGTTTTTAATTTAATACTTAACTTAGTCCTAAACAACTTCTCTTTCTACTCCCTTAATTAGAATCATCCATGTTTTCTTTCCAAAAAACGAGGATTACATTCATGTTGAAATAACCTCAAACAATTGTAGTGTTTCTTTCAAATAAAACATTCATGTTTTTATATTGAACTAACACTGATGTGAGCTTTAGGTGATCTTGCCTACCCCCTAATAACAATATAATAGTAATAAAATTTGTACTGAGAGTTTGTGAAAATGTTCAAAAATTTAGTGTGTAACTTCACTCAATCCATAGTATTTGCTATACACACACTATTTCCAAAATATTTTCTTGGAGGTAATACAAAAGGAAGAAACTTTAAGGATGCTGATATTAAAATGCTTGCAGATAAATTAGGGATACATAATATATGTGTTTGAAAGGAAGCAATTAAATTCATTTAGAGAATTAGTAATTCAAGGGTATATATATTATTTCAAATCATAATATTCAATATATACTGAATATTGTCTGCAACAGTTTTTTGAGAAGTGCATGGAATGAAATAATCAAAATATAAATTTTAAAATCATAAGAATAGTCTTGACTTTCTTTTCTGAATACTACTGTGACATGATTTTCCTGTATGGAAGGCTTAATTTTAGATATAATTTTAATATGTAAAAATATTATATTAAATGCTGACCTGTACATAGAATTTTAGAAGCCACTGGACTTAACCATTGCACCAACATGACTGTGATTCACTGAAGAGGAATTTTTGGGTTTTTTTTACATTAAGCCCTACTCTTCTCACTAAAAACTTTAGAGAAAGTCAGTATGCTCTGGGCCTTTTTAATCTTACAGAAAAGTATAAATCATGTATATAGTTTACTGCATCTCTTTTCTTTCTGAGTACTGAGTATATATTTTATCCAAATCCACCTATTTCAAATAGCTTGTATAAAGTCTTGCTAAAGTTAAAATATAAACTCTAATCTACTAGATCTTATTGCAAGTAGTTAAAATATTTTTTCAGTGAAAAAAATTTATTGAAATATAATTGACAAATAAAGTTATAAGATATTTAAAGTGTACATCATGATAATTTGAAATACATAGTGAAAAAGAATTTCCCATCTAGTTAATTAATACATCCATCACCTCACATTTCTCACATATTTATCTACTTTTTTTTTTTTGGTGAGAACATTTAAGTTCTACTCCCTTAGCAAATTTCAATTGTATAATACAGTGTTATCAACTATAGTCATCATGTTATACATAAGATCTGAAGACCTGATTCATTTTATAGCTGAAAGTTTATATCCTTTTACCAACCTCTCCCTAATTCCCCCACCCCCAGCCCTTGGCAACTATTTTTCTACTCTCTGTTGCTATAAGTTTTACTTTTTTCAGAGTCCATGTGTAAGTAATACCATGTAGTATTTGTCTTTCTCTGTCTGGCTTATTTTACTTAGCATAATGCCCTCAAGATCCATCCACGTTGTCACAAATGGCAGGATTTCCTTCTTTCTCACTGCTGAATAATATGCTATCGAATGTATGTGTCTCACATCTTCTTTGTCCATTCATCCATTGACAGACATTTAGTTTGTTTCCATACCTTGGCTATTATGGATAATGCTACAATGAACATGAGTCCAGACACATCTTCAAGATAATGATTTTGTTTCCTTTGGCTATATACCCTGAAGAGGGATTGATGCCTCATATGATAGTTCTATTTGTAATTTTTTTGAGGAATCTCCATATGGGTGTTTTATGTTTATAATGGTTACACAAATTTACATTCCCATCAACAGTGCACAAATTTCTTTTCTCTGTATTCTTGACAACACTTGAAATCTCTTGTCTTTTTGATGATAGTCTTCCAACAGGTGTGAGGTATGGTTTGATTTGCATAAAATCTCATTTAATAAGCTAATATTTATGACATTTTCTTTCTAGATATTTACATTTTCTTTTCTATTCATCTTTATTTGAATTAGAGATTGGGATTTGATTTTTGCTGATTGTGACATCTTGCTTTTCTCCTTCCTTTTTAGTTTTGAAAATTGTATTCCATTTGGAGAAAGTGGAATATCCACTGACAGATGAAAATTACATAAAGTGCATCAAGAGATTGCCATATTATCTAACAGTTCTTAAGCATCTTTATTATTCACTGCTTTCTTTAGATATATACTGTCTCCTCAGCAGATACTTTTATTTCTCAGGCATCTTTCCCCTATCCTTTATTTTAAATTCTCACCTTTTTTTGAATTTAGCTTTCTTTGCTGATTTTCTAAAGCTTTTAAGAAATGCTGGCAATACGGAAATGAGATCTGACACAGGGGTGTTGAGATCTCCTGATACTCAGAGAGATACAAAATAGATAAGACCGTGAAACAAAATGTCCATCTGGGTATTGGCAGTTGTAGTGCAAATTTTATTGCAGTTAAAATAGTTTAGCCTCTAAGTACAAAGACGATTTTGTGGTTCATGCAGCTGTTCCAACAGATTGTCTTCTCCAGTGAAGTACAAGAAGAGATAAGAAGTAGATATTTGTAAGTGACATCTGAATTTAATTATTTCTTAATTAAGAAAAAGTTGTTCTGGGCTTCCCTGGTGGCACAGTGGTTGAGAGTCCGCCTGCCAATGCAGGGGACATGGGTTCGTGCCCCGGTCCGGGAAGATCCCACATGCCGCGGGAGCGGCTGGGCTCGTGAGCCATGGCCGCTGAGCCTGCGCGTCCGGAGCCTGTGCTCCGCAACGGGAGAGACCACAACAGTGAGAGGCCCGTGTACTGCAAAAAAAAAAAAAAAAAGTGTTCCATGATACCAAAGCACAATGCAAGAAAATAGAATCAAATGGCTAAAGAGATTTTTTTTTAAAGCAATACAATATGAAGCAAAATGTAGAAAGTACATGTCAGTGAAGATAAAGAGCAATAAGAGATTTAAGGAGAGATCTGACAGAAGATAAGTTATATCAGGTGCAAAACTTGTCATTTTGTTTTATTGCTTTTCTGACATTAATTATAAATGACAGGTGACCTGTCAGCTAAATACAGTGTGTTCATAGAGACTGAGAAAGTTTTAGATCCTCTAGCAGCTCGCCTGGGAACAAAGCACAAAATTTCAAGTTAATTTTAGCAAGACTACATTATAAATAGTGGTGTTAGCACTAATCAGTTATTCAAAACATTTTTTAAACATTTGCTAATTAATACTTGCACTGTTGATAAATAATGCTTTTATTTACCAAGGCACAGAAAGAAACAACTCTCGTAATATGAAATCTCCAAAGATTCTAAGTTTTAGGAAATTAAAAGCTTATCTTTTTCATTCTCACATCTTCATATGTGAGAAAAGCACATAAACTTGGATTTCAAAAAATATACTTTCACATATACACAATGGAATATTACTCAGCCATAAAAAGAAAAGAAATTGAGTTATTGGTAGTGAGGTGGATGAACCTAGAGTCTGTCATACAGAGTGAAGGAAGTCAGAAAGAGAAAAACAAATACCATAGCTAACACGTATATATAGAATCTAAAAAAAAAAATGGTTCTGATGAACCTAGGGACATGACAGGAATAAAGACGCAGATGTAGAGAATGGACTTGAGGACATGGGGAGGGGGAAGGGTAAGCTGGGTTGAAGTGAGGGAGTAGCATTGACATATATACACTACCAAATGTAAAATAGATAGCTAGTGGGAAGGAGTTACATAGCACAGGGAGATCAGCTCGGTTCTTTGTCACAAAGAACCTAGAGGGGTGGGATAGGAAGTATGGGAGGGAGATGCAAGAGGGAGGGGATATGGGGATATATGTATACATATAGCTGATTCACTTTGTTATATAGCAGAAACTAACACAACATTGTAAAGCAATTATACTCCAATAAAGATGTTAAAAATATATACTTTCACAATAAATAATTAGATAGTATTTTCATCACAAAAGAATTATTCATAAGACCTAGTATTGGCATAGGGAGCAAAACCTGTAGCTCATAACCTTTCAACTACAACCTCTTCACCTCCTGGCCTTCCCAAGTCCAAATTAGATTGCGTCTTACTTCTGCAATTTATTAATACCCTGATCATTCCCTCCCTATAATTTATATAAATTTGTAATTTTGTTTCTATTTGAGATTATTTGATTATTTTATGTCTTCCCTATTAGAAAGCACAATCCATGAAAGTAAGGACCATGTTTATTTTGTTCAGCACATAGTAGGTACTCAATAAATATTTATTAAAGAAATGGCTTATCTAGAGACATATGAAGTTATTATACTTTATAAAAAGTGAGATTCTTTTGTGTTCTAAAACAGAAAATGTACTTTTATTAATGTGCTTACACCTTTGAAATGTTTAAGTAAATATGCATATACATTTCAGAATCAATGTGAGTAGAAAAGTGCAGAATAATTTTAAAATATTTTTAAAGCCTTCCTCCATCCCTAAAACAGACCATTTCACCCAAACTAAATACATTATTTTGTTCCTTCTTGCTCAGCTGTGGAAGAAGATGTTGAATTTTGAAAAGAAACACAAGAGATCATAGGGGAGTAACAATAGCTACCACTTATTGCACCCTTATTAATATCAGTACATTCTCATAATGGCAAACATATAAAGTAGATATTATTAGTATGCCTATTTTACATATTAAGAGAGTTAGGTAGCTAATTAGAGTTATAAAGATGAAGATGTCTGTTTTTGCTAGGGAATGTATCTTCTAGCAAAACATTGCTGAAGGTCCTTTTTTTTATTGTAACAAATCATCCTGGTAGGATGAAGAGTCCCATCTTTACTGACAGTAAATGGCCAACAGATATAAGGAGAACTGGCAGCTCTATTTCAGACGAGTAGGAAGAGAAATGATGGTCAATACTGTCCAGGAGTTCAAGCAGCAGATCATTCTAGCTCTTTTTCACAGTAGCCATGATAGTAAAATCTCAAACAAGATTTATGCAATAAGGTCAGTATTGCTATAGACATGTGTAATCAGGGTCAAAGTTCATTCAATACCTATAGCAAATGGTTGAAGAAAAATAAAAAGCTATACAAGAATGGATCATAGTTATGCTCTTCTAGCACTTAAGCCTAATCTCCAAAAGGCAGTACTATATAATTTTGTATATAACTAATGTCTTGTGGGCTTTACCTCTCAGTGAGGACAAATATTCCATATTTGTAGGAATGTTTGCATCATAAGCAATACTCCCAACACCTATACATGTACTAGCAGGAAATACCACTCCTGCCCATCCCCAAAGATATCTGCAAGTATAACTTGAATATTCCCTAGACTCCATCACTTGTTGGGTCCTATTCAAGATCAATTTCTCACTAAAATGTCAGATTTTAATTCCAATTTTTATAAAGACCTTCTGATTAATCTCTTGACCATGTAACCTATAGGTTTCTGCAAGATTGCAGCCAAACTTCTCTGCTCTTAATCTCTGCCATCCCCAACCTCTGCAGTAGATATTTGAAAAGCCTAGTATCACAGTTCATTCATTTCTCTCAGAGATTTGCTTCCCCAACTCTTTGTTGGGGCAAGGGAGCTTCTAAACATAATATGATGGTAAGCAGATTTTCCTTGAGAACAAAGCAGTGATGGCTAATATCAAATGCTTGCCTGTTAGACAGTGGTTCAGCATATACTGGCATAGTTAAAAAAATCACAAAACATTCAAATAATGCCAAAAAGACTGAAATACAAATGAAATATAAATCTGATTATGCTGTTCAACTACTGAGGAAGTTAATTGTGTTTGGAACATGAATAAGAACTACTCAGGGAGAAATCTTTCTTTAGAAGCACATGAGATAAAATGCTGAGATGGCTGACAGAAACAAAACACCTATATTGGGGGGTTACTTTAAAAATGATCCTTAGATTTAAATATTAGAACAGATGGACACAGAAGGATGTTGAAACTTAGAGATTCCTTACAATATAAAGATCAAAATCCTTTCCTGATTTTTTTAAAAAAAGAAAACAGTCTAAATTATCTGGCTTCATTTTGTACTTTTATCCTATACGTGGAGGATAAAAGTGCAAACTGCCAAACTATAGTGTTTTTTTAAGTAATAGTGAATAATCCAGAAAAAGAATAAGGAAAGATGTTACAATTTTCATAGAGAAGGACAAGATGAATTCAGTAAATTATTATTCTCTAGCAAAATTCTAGAAATGTTTATTACATAGAGGTTATGTGACAATTGAGAGACATGGAAAGAATGAGATATAGAAAAGAAATAGGAAAACTATAAGTTATCATATGCTTTCTCAAAAGAAGCCATGCAACTTTTTATCTCTTTTTTTATTGTTCAAAACATTATCAGATTCTTAGTTCAAGAGAAAGTTTTAGATATAGGACAACTGTTTCAAAAATCTTCATGTTTTGGGGTATATTATGTATACTGTACATATTCATGAATAGTTAAGTATACTTGTAACTTGTTAAAAGGCTTTTAAAAAAGGAATGTTTTCGAGGATGAACATTAATCTGAAAGGAGATCTCTAGGTACATGTCTGTGTGCTATCATGACGAATATATTCAATGTCTTGAATTTTTAAAAAATAGAAAGCATGCTTAGCAAATTTTCATATTTCTTTTTTTATTCAACAAACATTTTTTACTTTATTAAATTACTAGGTCAAAGATGAATAAGACATAGTTCCTACCCTTGAGAAACTCACAGTCTAGTAGGGAAGACAGACATAAATAACTACCATAAAATGTGAAAAGTGCTATAATGGATGCATATGTCAGTGATTCAAAGGGAAATCTAATGCATTGAATGACAGGGTGATGTACTGATTACAAGACCAATATGAGTCCACAGTGTGATGGCTGCCAAAAAATTAAACAAAAACCCTAGCCTGGATTTGTATATGTTTAGGACTCAAAATGAAGAAGAAAATCATTTTACAAGACAGTTTAAAAATTTGACCATATCTGGACCGTTTCTCACTTTTGGCTATTACATTTTAAAAATAACTCTAGGACCATTCTAGAAATGGGATCCAGGATAAAGATTTATGACATCATGACACTGAAATATTTGGAAAATAATGGGACCGTTTAATGTGGAAAAATTAATGTGGTGATTACATGGGTACATGAGTGCAATCTTCAAATATTTGAAGAGTTGCCACATTAAAAAAATATCCAGAGAGTTCGGAAGTGTAGAGCTAAGATGCTTTGAAACATTGCAGGAAGGAAATTTCTGTTATAACACAAAAAGCTGCTTTCTAATAGCTAGAATTATTCAGAAGTTGAAGGAACTTCTCTTAAACTTGCTCTTTTTGACTGTCCTCATCTTAGAGGTGGCAAGTGAACTACCAGAATTGTTGCAGTGTAGATTGTTGCACAGGATGTGTGCGTGAACTGGGTGACTTCATGTTATTTCTAAAGCTCATCTTTCTCAGTTTCTCTTTCACACACACACACACACACACACACACACATCAAATATGCATTCTTTCAGTTTCTCTCATAGATCTTCCCAAACATGCACACACACACACACGTTATATGTGCCTATGTAAATAGAAAAGACAAATATCTGAATTCTTTGGAGCAATCTTTATTTGAAATGGGGTGAGGGAAAACCCATTACTGATAGAGTATGTCAACAAAGACACATTATCCAGTGATTATACATGACAGTAAGTATATGCAGAAAAGATTTTTTAATGAACTGCTTAATCCTTGAAACTGAAACTATTTTTAAGCAGAGAAATATATAAGGACCGTTAGATCAGTAGCTTATAATGTTAGCATCTAGTTGTCTTACTACAGTCTTGGCCTTCATTTTTTACCTGGTTCTTACATATAGGCTTTTGCAAAGATCCCCAATGCCAGACCCATTCCTTGCCCTCTGATTTCTATGTGCAAACCTATTTTTCATTTCCTTGTTTATTTGTTTTCAAACTTTTGTCTACATCCTTACCTTTGAGTTCTGCTTAGTTCCCCACTATTTCTATAAACTCATCACACCTGCCTTCCAATCTGTATCTCCCAAGTACTTAGTTCCTTCATTGTTAGTCTGTTGATGATGGTTGCATCCCACTTGCTTTGTTGCTGGGCTTCCCTGGAAACAATTCCCTGGTTTTATATCTTTGTGTTGACTTATGAACAGGTCTCCCTGAGACTCTTGAACCATTTTTGAAAGTTAGACTTCTCTTTCAAGTCTCTATTGTTGGCCTCCTATTACAAACTGAGCTACAACTACAATATTATTGTTTTTAATAGAAACAGTCTTGTCCTTACAAAAGTTGAAGACTCATCATGTATCAGATATCAAGCTAATTCTTTAAGAAATATTTTATCATTTGCTTCTCATAGTACTACCATCTGAGCTGGATTTTAATACCTCTATTTTAAAGAGATAATGACTAAGTCTCCAAATAAAATTTCTGTCAATGTCTCACTCTTTATTTTCAGTATTCAAGGTAGAAATTGAACCCAAGTTATATATTTTAAAGTGAAGTAATTTGTAAGCAAGTTAAAATAGAAACATTCCTCCTAAATTTCAGAGCTTGGATTTCCATCATAGGCCGAAAAAAATAATTTCAGAGATAAGCACAATAAGAAAAATTATTATAATAGTACAAACATAAAAATGGAATGGACAATGTAATATAAGATCTAATATAACAGAAAGAATCTATAAGGGCAAAAAATAGACTGGGGTTTAGATAATAAAATATATATCATTACAAAAGATGAGAAAATGAAAGAACTTTAGCAGATAGGAAGGAATATTACATCTAAATCAAAATTATTATAAGATCACTTATAATCTGGCTTTTTCAGTTATCACTAAGTTATCCATATTGCTTATTATGTATTTTTACATCAATTTTCCAAGTAAATATGTTGACATTATTTTAATTGTAAATAACATGTGCCAAAATGTGAAACTAGCTGAGATTAAGTAGGGCTACAGAAGCAAAATTCTTTCTAGGACAGAAAATGATTTTCATCCACTAACAAAAGAATTGTTTTGCTATTTTCTATAGTACCTGGGGTGCAGACTCCTGTGCCTACTGAATCTATAGCATTAGAATACTCAGTCAAAAACAGTCAGGATATTAGTTTGTTCTAGCCTAATTTAGTTTCTTTCATTCTTTCTTTCTTTTTTTCTTTTTTGGCAGTAGGGGCTGCATGTCCCTGGCCTTCATTTCTTTTATTTATGTATTTATTTATTTGGTTACCCTGGGTCTTAGTTGTGGCTCCAGGGCTCCTTAGTTGTGGCTTGCCACCTCCTTACTTGTGGCATATGGCCTCCTTAGTTGTGGTATGTGAACTCTTAATTGAGGATGCACGTGGGATCTAGTTACCTGACCAAGGATCAAACCCAAGCCCCCTGTGTTGGGAGCGTGGAGTCTTATCCACTAATTTAGTTTCAATTTTTGATTTTTTTTGAAGTTTTAATAAAAAGAGACAATTCTCTTTAAAGTAGTGCTTATTACAGAGATGATTTTATTTTTTAAAGAGGCAAGGGATATTAGTCAGTTTTTATTAAGTAAGCCTATGGTAACAATCCCTAAATTTCAGTGTCATATATTTAACAAATATTTGCAGCTCACTCATGCGACATGTTGGCTGTATGTTGGTCGCAGCTTTGTAGCTTTGATTCACTTATCCTTTAACTTGGGATTCAGGCTAAGGATATAGCTTTTACCTTGTTTTTGTGGCAGGGAAAAGAGAAATGAATAAGCCATATTATGGCTCTTAAATCTACTGATTGGATATGGCATACTTTACTTATACTTTCTCTTTTCCAGTGGGCAGAAAATCAAATTACATGACCACGATGCAGGGGAGTACATTAGTTACATGGAGGTGGGAATGGCTAGGAATATATAGTCTCTTTTGTGGTAAGGAAGTATATAACTGTAAACAATAGTACAATCTACTGTCTATTGCTTTCGTACATTCACTTCCTCTGAATACAAAACACATTTACACATACTCAGGGGAGACAGTAAAATTTTCACCCCATCAAGACTCAGATTAAAAGTCTAGGATTTCATGATAATCTATACATCAGGTCTGGATGTGGCTCCTCTCAATCCACATACCTAAGAACTCAAGTATGAGAATATAGAATGGCCCAAGAAGGTCAACTAGCTTCCATAAATACTATAATTTATTTCATACAAAAGGTAGACAATAGTCAAAGATCCATAGCAAATCTAAAATACTGCTGGGCAGGTGTTTTGAGGACCTTCTCTCTTAGTGGTATAAAATATTGTTTTATAATGCCCATATTTTACTCCCTGTGATTAGGTCTTGGCTTTGTCCTCTGGAAGGTTCTTTTTTTATTCCATTACCTTCTTTGGCCAGATCTGAAGAAGACATTGAAGATTATGCCATCCTTAGGTCTGAGTATCTTTCACAGCTAGCTCTCTTCCCATAAAGGTTGATGTATCACACAAAGTTTGCCTCCATCACGAAAAAGAACGCTAATGAAATACAGCATATAGGCAAGGGGGTAGTAATGGTGCCTACCACCCACTGGTCATGATTTCAAATTACCCCTGGGCAGAAGTCACAAAGCTGAGATCAAGACGTAGGCAGAGCAGTCATTAGTAGACACATTTAAATTCCCAGGCCACAATCAATGACCTATTAAAGAAGAACAGACCCTGAAAGAAAAGTCCTATAAGAGACATTCTTTACAATATCCATTTTAGAAGATGTCGTGGATTACAAAAGAAACAGTGATTTATTACAGATCAGAAGCCTGTGAAAGTCAGGTTTTCTGCCATTTTCAATCAAAGGAGTACTAAATGAGGTTAAATTTCCCCCATTCTATGTACTTTTATTAGTTATGTGAAAATTATATTATTTATCAATATATAAAGAGTAATTCTTTAAATTAAGGATATATTTCTTATTTTATTAGAAATATGTTTTACTTGAAATTTGGTGAATCAATTTTAATATTTATGATTAATGTGAAAAAGTACTCAGTGGTAGGTAAGGGATATTGACAAATATTTCTACTTCCCTCCATTGGTCACATGGTAATGTGGTAGATTGCAATACTGGCTGACATTTTTCATCCTTCCATGTATCTGCAACATTTTTTTTTTTTTAACATCTTTATTGGGGTATAATTCCTTTACAATGGTGTGTTAGTTTCTGCTTTATAACAAACTGAATCAGCTGAACATATACATATGTTCCCATATCTCCTCCCTCTTGCGTCTCCCTCCCTCCCACCCTCCCTATCCCACCCCTCCAGGCGTTCACAAAGCACAGAGCTGATCTCCCTGTGCTATGCGGCTGCCTCCCACCAGCTATCTACCTTACATTTGGTACTGTATACATGTCCATGCCACTCTCTCGCTTTGTCACAGCTCACCCTTCCCCCTCCCCATATCCTCAAGTCTGTTCTCTAGTAGATCTGTGTCTTTATTACTGTCTTACCCCTAGATTCTTCATGACATTTTTTTTTCTTAAATTCCACATATATGTGTCAGCATATGGTATTTGTCTTTCTCTTTCTGACTTACTTCACTCTGTATGACAGACACTAGGTCTATCCACCTCATTACAAATAGCTCAATTTCGTTTCTTTTTATGGCTGAGTAATATTTCATTGTATATATGTGCCACATCTTCTTTATCCATTTATCCAATGATGGGCACTTAGGTTGTTTCCACCTCCAGGCTATTGTAAATAGAGCTACAATGAACATTTTGGTACATCACTCTTTTTGAATTATGGTTTTCTCAGGGTATATGCCCAGTAGTGGGATTGCTGGGTCATATGGTAGTTCTATCTGCAGTTTTTTAAGGAACCTCCATACTGTTCTCCATAGTGGCTGTAACAATTCACATTCCCACCAGCAGTGCAAGAGTGTTCCCTTTTCTCCACACCCTCTCCAGCATTTATTGTTTCTAGATTTTTTGATCATGGCCATTCTGACTGGTATGAGATGATATCTCATTGTAGTTTTGATTTACATTTCTCTAATGATTAATGATGTTGAGCATTCTTTCATATGTTTGTTGGCAGTCTGTATATCTTCTTTGGAGAAATGTCTATTTAAGTCTTCTGCCCATTTTTGGATTGGGTTGTTTGTTTTTTTTGATATTGAGCTGCATGAGCTGCTTGTAAATTTTAGAAATTAATCCTTTGTCAGTTGCTTCATTTGCAAATATTTTCTCCCATTCTGAGGGTTGTATGTTGGTCTTGTTTACGGTTTCCTTTGCTGTGCAACAGCTTTGAAGTTTCATTAGGTCCCATTTCTTTATTTTTGTTTTTATTTCCATTTCTCTAGGAGGTGGGTCAAAAAGGATCTTGCTGTCATTTATGACATAGAGTGTCCTGCCTATGTTTTCCTCTAAGAGTTTGATGGTTTCTGGCCCTATATTTAGGTCTTTAATCCATTTTGAGCTTATTTTAGTGTATGGTGTTAGGGAGTCTTCTAATCTCATACTTTTACATGTACCAGAACCAATTTTTGAAGAGGCTGTCCTTTCTCCACTGTATATACCTGCCTCCTTTATCAAAGATAACGTGACCGTATGTGCATGTGTTTATCTCTGGGCTTTCTATCCTGTTCCATTGATCTATCTTTCTGTTTTTGTGCTAGTACCATACTGTCTTGATTACTGTAGCTTTGTGGTATAGTCTGAAGTCAGGGAGCCTGATTCCTCCAGCTCCTTTTTTCGTTCTCAAGATTGCTTTGGCTATTCGGGGTCTTTTGTGTTTCCATACAAATTGTGAAAAATTTTTTTCTAGTTCTGTGAAAAATGCCAGTGGTAGTTTGATAGGGATTGCATTGAATCTGTAGATTGCTTTGGGTAGTAGAGTCATTTTCACACAATGTTGATTCTTCCAATCCAAGAACATGGTATATCTCTCCATCTTTTTTTATCATCTTTAATTTCTTTCATCAGTGTCTTATAATTTTCTGCATACAGGTCTTTTGTCTCCTTAGGTAGGTTTATTCCTAGATATTTTATTCTTTTTGTTGCAATGGTAAATGGCAGTGTTTTCTTGATTTCACTTTCAGATTTTTCATCATTAGTGTATAGGAATGCCAGAGATTTCTGTGCATTAATTTTGTATCCTACAACTTTACCAAATTCATTGATTAGCTCTAATAGTTTTCTGGTAGCATCTTTAGGATTCTCTACGTACAGTATCATGTCATCTGCAAACAGTGACAGCTCTACTTCTTCTTTTCCGATTTGGATTCCTTTTATTTCCTTTTCTTCTCTGATTGCTGTGGCTAAAACTTCCAAAACTATGTTGAATAAGAGTGGTGAGAGTGGGCAACCTTGTCTTGTTCCTGATCTTAGTGGAAATGCTTTCAGTTTTTCACCATTGAGGATGATGTTGGCTGTGGGTTTATCATATATGGTCTTTATTATGTTGAGGAGAGTTCCCTGTATGCCTACTTTCTGCAGGGTTTTTATCATAAATGGGCGTTGAATTTTGTCAAAAGCTTTCTCTGCATCTATTGAGATGATCATATAGTTTTTCTCCTTCAATTTGTTAATATGGTTTAACACATTGATAGATTTGCATATATTGAAGAATCCTTGCATTCCTGGAATAAACCCCACTTGATCATGGTGTATGGTCCTTTTAATGTGCTGTTGGATTCTGTTTGCTAGTATCTTGTTGAGGATTTTTGCATCTATGTTCATCAGTGATATTGGCCTGTAGTTTTCTTTCTTTGTGACATCCTTGTCTGGTTTTGGTATCAAGGTGATGGTGGCCTCGTAGAAGGAATTTGGGAGTGTTCCTCCCTCTGCTATATTTTGGAAGAGTTTGAGAAGGATAGGTGTTAGCTCTTCTTTAAATGTTTGATGGAATTCACCTGTGAAGCCATCTGGTCCTGGGCTTTTGTTTGTTGGAAGATTTTTAATCATAGTTTCAATTTCAGTGCTTGTGATTGGTTTGTTCATATTTTCTATTTCTTCCTGATTCAGTCTTGACAGGTTGTGCATTTCTAAGAATTTGTCCATTTCTTACAGGTTGTCCATTTTATTGGCATAGAGTTGCTTGTAGTAATCTCTTATAATCTTTTGTATTTCTGCAGTGTCAGTTGTTACTTCTCCTTTTTCATTCCTAATTCTATTGATTTGAGTCTTCCCCCTTTTTTTCTTGATGAGTCTGGCTAATGGTTTATCTATTTTGTTTATCTTCTCAAAGAACCAGCTTTTAGTTTTATTGATCTTTGCTATCGCTTCCTTCATTTCTTTTTCATTTATTTCTGATCTGATTTTTATGATTTCTTTCCTTCTTCTAACTTCAGGTTTTTTTTTTTTTTTCTTCTTTCTCTAATTGCTTTAGGTGCAAGGTTAGGTTGTTTATTTGAGATGTTTCCTGTTTCTTAAGGTGGGCTTGTATTGCTAAAACCTTCCCTCTTAGAACTGCTTTTGCTGCTTCCCATAGGTTTTGGGTCGTCGTGTCTCCATTGTCATTTGTTTCTAGGTATTTTTTGATTTCCTCTATGATTTCTTCAGTGATCACTTCATTATTAAGTAGTGTATTGTTTAGCCTCCATGTGTTTGTATTTTTTACAGATCTTTTCCTGTAATTGATATGTAGTCTCATAGCATTGTTGTCGGAAAAGATACTTGATACAATTTTAATTTTCTTAAATTTACCAAGGCTTGATTTGTGACCCAAGATATGATTTATCCTGGAGAATGTTCCATAAGCACTTGAGAAAAATGTGTATTCTGTTGTTTTGGGATGGAGTGTACTATAAATATCAATTAAGTCAATCTTGTCTAATGTATAATTTAAAGCTTGTATTTCCTTATTTATTTTCATTTTGGATGATCTGTTCATTGGTGAAAGTGGGGTGTTGAAGTTCCATACTATGAATGTGTTACTGTTGATTTCCCCTTTTATGGATGTTAACATTTGCCTTATGTATTGAGGTGCTCCTATGTTGGGTGCATAAATATTTACAATTGTTATATCTTCTTCTTCGATTGCTCCCTTGATCATTATGTAGTGTCCTTCTTTGTCTCTTGTAATAGTCTTTATTTTCAAGTCTATTTTGTCTGATATGGGAATTGCTACTCCAGCTTTTTTTGGTTTCCATTTGCATGGAATATCTTTTTCCATCCCCTTACTTTCAGTCTGTATGTGTCTCTAGGTCTGAAGTGGGTCTCTTGTAGACAGCATATATATGTGTCTTGTTTTTGTATCCATCCAACCAATCTGTGTCTTTTGGTGGGAGCATTTAGTCCATTTACATTTAAGGTAATTATCAATGTGTATGTTCTTATTCCCATTTTCTAAATTGTTTTGGGTTCATTATTGTAGGTCTTTTCCTTCTCTTGTGTTTCTTGCCTAGAGAAGATCCTTTAGCATTTGTTGTAAAGCTGGTTTGGTGGTGCTGAACTCTCTCAGCTTTTGCTTGTCTGTAAAGATTTTAATTTCTCCATCAAATCTGAATGAGGTCCTTGCTGGGTAGAGTAATCTTGGTTGCAGGTTTTTCTCCTTCATCACTTTAAATATGTCCTGCCACTCCCTTCTGGCTTGCAGAGTTTCTGCTGAAAGATCAGCTACTAACCTGATGGGGATTTCCTTGTGTATTATTTGTTGTTTTTCCCATGCTGCTTTTAATATGCTTTCTTTTTATTTATTTTGACAGTTTGATTAATATGTGTCTTGGCATATTTCTCCTTGGATTTATCCTGTATGGGACTCTCTGTGCTTCCTGGACTTGATTAACTATTTCCTTTTCCATATTAGGGAAGTTTTCAACTATAATCTCTTCAAATATTTTCTCAGTCCCTTTCTTTTCCTCTTCTTCTTCTGGAACCCCTATAATTCGAATGTTGGTGCGTTTAATGTTGTCCCAGAGGTCTCTGAGACTGTCCTCAGTTCTTTTCATTCTTCTTTCTTTATTCTGCTCTGTTGTAGTTATTTCCACTATTTTATCTTCCAGGACACTTATCCGTTCTTCTGCCTCAGTTATTCTGCTATTGATCCCATCTAGAGTATTTTCATTTCATTTATTGTGTTGTTCATCATTGTTTGTTTCATCTTTAGTTCTTCTAGGTCCTTGTTAAATGTTTCTTGCATTTTGTCTATTCTATTTCCAAGATTTTGGATCATCTTTACTATCATTATTCTGAATTCTTTTTCAGGTAGACTGCCTATTTCCTCTTCATTTGTTAGGTCTGGTGGGTTTTTATGTTGCTCCTTCATCTGTGGTGTGTTTTTCTGTCTTCTCATTTTGCTTATCTTACTGTGTTTGGGGTCTCCTTTTTGCAGGCTGCAGGTTCGAAGTTCCCATTGTTTTTGGTGTCTATCCTCAGTGGCTAAAGTTGGTTCAGTGGGTTGTGTGGGCTTCCTGGTGGAGCAGACTAGTGCCTGTGTTCTGGTGGATGAGGCTGGATCTTGTCTCTCTGTCGGGCAGGTCCACATCTGGTGGTGTGTTTTGGGGTGTCTGTGGCCTTATTATGATTTTAGGCAGCCTCTCTGCTAATGGGTGGGGCTGTGTTCCTGTTTTGCTAGTTGTTTGGCATAGGTTGTCCAGCACTGTAGCTTGCTGGTCATTGAGTGAAGCTGGGTGCTGGTGTTTAGGTGGAGATCTTTGGGAGATTTTCACCATTTGATATTATGTGGAGCTGGAAGGTCTCTTGTTGACCAGTGTCCTGAAGTTGGCTCTCCCACCTCAGAGGCACAGCACTGACTCCTGACTGCAGCACCAAGAGCCTTTCATCCTCACAGCTCAGAATAAAAGGGAGAAAAAGTAGAGAGAAAGAATTAGTAGAAATAGGAAGAAAGAAAGAAAGAAAGAAAGATAGAAAGAAAGAAAGAAAGAAAGAAAGAACATAGAAAGAAAGAAAGAAAATAGAAAGGAAGGAAGGAAGGAAGAAAGAAAAGAAAAGAAGGAAAGAAAGAAAGAAGGGAGGGAGGGAGGGATGGTGAGAGGAAGGAAGGAAAAAAGAAAGGAAGGAGGTAAAGTAAAATAAAATAAAATATAATAAAGTTATTAAATTAAAAAAATAATTATTAAGAAAAAAATTAAAAAAAAAAAAAAAGGACGGATAGAAACTTAGGACAAATGGTGGAAGCAAAGCTATACAGACAAAATCTCACACAGAAGCATACACATACACACTCACAAAAAGAGAAAAGGGGAAAATATCCTAAATCTTGCTCTCAAAGTCCACCTCCTCAATTTGGGATGATTCGTTGTCTATTCAGGTATTCCACAGATGCAGGGTACATCAAGTTGATTGTGGAGCTTTAATCCGCTGCTTCTGAGGCTGCTGGGAGAGATTTCACTTTCTCTTCTTTGTTCTCACAGCTCCCAGGGGCTCAGCTTTGGATTTGGCCCCGCCTCTGCGTTTAGGTCGCCGGAGGGCGTTTGTTTTTCGCTCAGACAGGACGGGGTTAAAGAAGCCGCTGATTCAGGGGCTCTGGCTCACTCAGGCCGGGGGGAGGGAGGGGCACGGAGTGCGGGGCGAGCCTGCAGCGGCAGAGGCTGGCGTGATGTTGCACCAGCCTGAGGATCGCCACGCGTTCTCTTGGGGAAGTTGTTCCTGGATCCCAGGAACCTGGCAGTGGCGGGCTGCACAGCCTACCGTAAGGGGTTGTGGATAGTGACCTGTGCTCACACATAGGCTTCTTGGGGGCGGCAGCAGCAGCCTTATCGTCTAATGCCCGTCTCTGGGGTCCGCCCTTTTAGCCGCGGCTTGCGCCCGTCTCTGGAGCTCCTTTAAGCAGTGCTCTTAATCCCCTCTCCTAGCGCACCAGGAAACAAAGAGGGAAGAAAAAGTCTCTTGCCTCTTCGGCAGCTCCAGACCTTTTCCCACGTGTCTGCAACCTTTGCCATGTGATGTCACAGTTTCTCCTACTAAAGGGGCAGAACATATTTTCCTGTCCCTGGATTTGTGTTTAGCTTTGTGAATTGCTTTGGACATTTGAATAAAATGGAAATGCCATTGTGCCAGTTCGAAGTTTAGGTGTTAGAAGGACTTTCATATATCTGCTTGCCTTCTTGCACTTCTACCATTATTATGAGCAGAACATGCCTGAACAGGCCTGTGCCTCAGGAAAAAGGAGACAGATATCTGAGTTAGAGCTGAAGCCTGAGGTATAAGAGCTCAATATAAACAGCAGAGACATCCAGCCAAGCCCAGCCTAAATCAGCCATTACCCAGTAAATCCACAGAAACATAAGCTTATTTTTTGCTGTACTTAAGTGATACAGTAGAATGACATGTCTCTATCCTCTTCAACCTAGCTGTGGCCATGTGTCTTGCTTTGCCATTGAGGTTTTAGGAACTGATATACAATTTGCAAATCTCTCTGTGTCATAACAGCAGAAGTGTTCTGGAGAAAGAAGGCGCCATCAGTTTGGGTCTGTGAGTGCAGACAAGTTGTAGCAAAACCACCAGAGAATCAAGATAAGCATCAGGTATAAATGAGAAATAAACCATCGTTGTTCTTAGCCCATCATGACTGGTAAGCTAAGTGTTTTATTTTTCTTTCCAAAATATTTAAAAAGCAGAATTGACAATAATAAAATAATTTGTTATAAAAATACTTGGTCTAACACAGCATTGTAAATCAACTATACTCCAATAAATTTTTTTAAAAAATAAAATATAAAAATACTTGGTCAATTGAAAATGGCATAAAATAAAAATTAGTATGCAGTTTTCTCATGCTCTGATAAAGTATTTCAAATATGATCTCTTAGTTGTATATTTTGAAGGAAAAATAACAGTTTATTTTCTCTAAACAGGTAATTAGAACATTTTAATGACATGTAAAGAGCTTTATTTTATTCACAAAATTCTCTCAAATATTGAATTTTTATGCCTTCTTTCTTATAAAATCCAAATCCAGACATTTTCTTATAAGTTTTATGCTATTATGTCCTAAGTCTTATAACTGGAGGATAAAAATAAACCATATTATGATAAACATATGGATGTTTAAAGACAGTTATCCAGAAATAAGAAAAGAACACACACCTACATAAATCAGATTCAAAAATAAGTGCCCTGATCCGGGAAGATCCCACATGCCTTGGAGTGGCTGGGCCTGTGATCCATGGCCGCTGAGCCTGCGCATCCGGAGCCTGTGTTCCGGAACGGGAGAAGCCACAGCAGTGAGAGGCCCGCGTACCACAAAAATAAGCTGCTATCTGATAAATATTTGAAATGTGTCATTCTGTTACAGCAAGCATTTTACATCCATTATCTTATTTGTTATTTCAAAAATTCCTTGAGTTAAGTACAGTCATCACCAGCTTTGTCAGGGGGACCTATACCCTGGGACCTGTGCTTTTCTAGGCTCCATTCTGTCCCTCTTCTGGACAAACCCTTCTCCAAGGGGTAAGGTGTCTGAGGGCTCAGTGATATGTGGATACCTGTAGCTCATGTTTCCCATCCTAGACTATGTTCTCAGTAAATCTCGACTCTGAAATTGTCTCTCAAAAATGCCCCATATTCACTTTTAAGGCTTGTGTGAGCCTCTTACTGGTATCCATTCTCCCAAGTGCTTACTATGGTGTCAGATTTGGGGTGCACATAATGATTAAGGGACAGCTGCTTGAAGCAACTTTGAATGGAGGTTGGAGCTTCTGGCTGAGGTATCCTCACATGTTTTGAAAGAAGCTACATGGTTTGAGACAGAGCTAGCTGTCCAAAAGGAAGTGAGATGGGCTGAGGACCAGCTTCCCTGACCTACTACAAATGGCATAGAACACTTGAGAGCCCTCAGAATTTTAAACTGAAAGCTGACCTTGCAAGTTGTGATGAAGATGTACTGTATTTATGTTGGTAGAAGGATAAAACATGTTATTTAACAGTTTTTAAATTTGACTTATTACTTTTAAATCAGACATATGGCAATTAGATCCCCATTAGTACTCCTGCCCCATTGTACAAATGAATTGACTGGGGCTTAGGTTAAGCCATTTCTTCAATTTCACGTAACTAGTAAAGGACAGAATAGAAACTGTAATGAAAACTCATAGTATTTTAAAGCTCTGTGTGTGGCTCATTTTAATTTCACACTTCCTGGAAATGAAATGATGAAGCAAAGCAGCTATAAATTTTCAGAGTATGAGAAGAGTCAAAAGTTATGTAGTTTTGTCATTAAAAGTATGTATTATATGTGTGTACTTGGGACCACAAATATCTTAGCCCAAACATTTTGGTCATTTATCGTTTTTATTGCGACTAATCTGATTTCTCTCAAATTTTTAGTAAAACTGTGTAAATGCTTTAACATTAGTACCTTTAACTTAAAAAAGCAGCATTGTATCTCCAATGCCTTGTGTCAGACACAGAGTAATTATTCAAAAAATAATATCTCATCTTTCTTAAAAAGATATTAACTCCTTGAAGATATTTGTGTCTGACATAATACTTCTTTATATGAATGAATGAAAGATTAAATGTTCTTAGTACTTACTTTTATAATATGCTCTGAAATTATTAAAATTCTGTAAGTAAAACAATAAGCCTGAACAAAGATTATAATGATTTCATTATTTTATCAAGAATTGATCATAAATTCATAAGTTTGGAGTAATTGTATCACCACCTGTGTAATGTGAGAAGAAGAAAACAAAAATCCTAAACAGAAAAACTGTTTTCAATAAGATAAATATTTTATTTTGTTCATCTATTAAAATGAAATCCTCATCATTCCTTCATTCTACCTTTTAATATTTTTCAATTTCAAACATATATTAACTTATGATAGTCATGATATAGTTCTCATCAAATGTGACATTTTCTTCAAATAGTCCCAGTGTATTTATGAGGCTAACAAATTGTTTTCCTAAAGTTCCACAGATCAAATTCTGATTTCTGATTTTACTTAGGCTTTGTGAAATATTTAACCTGCACAAGATAGGAGTTTTGCATCTATTTTCATACCTTGAAAAGTATATGTATTCTTAAATGTGAAGCTAAATATAATTTTATTATTCAGCATTATCATCTGATGCTTCACAATCAATTATATATACAAATGCTATTAAGCATTTTAGAGGTCATTTTATTATAATTAAAATGTAAAGAAATACCAAATTGTTATAAAATAGATGGCAGAACAGTTTTGGTTTTATAGAAAACAGTTGCCCTATATTGTTTGTCAGTCACTTTTGATCATTGTCAAAAAGGTGAAACAGGTTTCCATTTCACTCAGTCTCAAAGTCTACAGTTTCAGTCATGGCAAATGAAATTTATTTATTTATTTTTTGTATATGGATCTCCTAAGTTATTTTGTGTCATCTTTCTATATACACCTAACTGTACTAAAGTTTCATTCCTTGGGATAGTATTATCACAAAAATCCTTAAAAACAGAATGGGTTTTATCAAATAATGGAAATGTAGGAAATATTCCATCATTTAGCATTCTTTTAAGAGACTGATTTGTAGATAAAGCATATACAATCTCAGAAAAGTTCTGCACTATAAATTATATTTAGTGATTTCCTAATTTCTTTTTTATAAAACACTTTTGGAATATTATTTACATATATTATTTGAAAATTTATTAACTAAATAAGTTATGTTTACAAAGTGTTAATCTAAAAGGATTTCAAAGCTAATTCTAGTATCACAGAACCATTTCCGAATACTCTCATAATAGTTTTCAATCAAGTCAAGCTAGTTGTTTTCATCTAACATGTATAATATTTGTTTTGCTATTTCTGGCTCTAGGAACATTTTAACCGTTTTCAAAGTACATTTACATCAATACAGTGTCAAATTTAAGAGATTATTATTATTGCATCTCCGTGTTGGCTAACTGGTTTAGCCAACTCTATTGGAAATTAATCTCAAATTAATGCTGCCTCTGAAACTATATACACTCCCATAGTGTCTTTGAAATGTATTTCTGACATAGTCAACTCATAGAGGATAAGTCTCTATCATCAAGAGAGCTTGATGATATATTTTAAATATGAAATGTTTTCTTTCTCTAAATAGAGATTTTCTTGTAAAGAAAAAACAAACAATGGTTACTTGTAGCTTTTCTGCCCACTGACATACAATTACATCTTTCAACTATAGCTGCAGAATATCAAAACAACAGCATGCAGAGTAGAACAGGGAAAAAAGGGTTTCTCACTGTTTCCTTTGAAAATAGAGAGGAGTCATGGGAAGAAAAGTGATAGGGATTGCCCACGAAGTGGATGTGTGTATAATAAAACTAAGAATAGTTAAGATATTTCTAATGGAGACATGGGTCAGTTAATTATAATAAGATCTCAGTGGGTTTGAAGCAAATCAAATAGGTCAGTGTTTCCAACCAGGAGTACAGATGGGGAACTTCTGAGGAACTGCTAAAAAATGTATGTACATAGATCCCACCACAAACCTACTGAATAAACATCTCCTAGAATCTGTGAGGAAAAGATACATGTATTATCATTAAAGAATTATATCTTGAGGAGTGTTACATTTTATGTAGTCACTGACTGTGTCTATTGACTGGGAAATAAAACACCCTATGCACATTATGAACTTGTGCTATCTAAATAACAATGTCTTAAAAATCTCACTATGATATTATAGTTGAAGCTGAGAAACCAATTTAATGTTGATATCCTATATTGTTTTATTTTTTCAGGGAATAAAATAACTTTTCTATACCTCATTTTTTGTATGTATATGACATTGAGACTTTGAACAGAATAGTATTGTGATTTCTGAAACCACCCAACAAACTGCACTGCATTGACATACTAGCTTAACAAAGCTCAGCTGCAGTATTTCTCATCTCCAGAGCATAAAAGTCAGTTTGTGTAAAGCAATATTATAACATTTAAGTCAGTGCACTGTCCCATCATTTTCAAAACTATGCCTAGACAAAAAACTAAGACAAACTTCACTGATAATCCCTTGTTTGATGATCTCTCCCTTTGACTGTCCCAGAAGTGCATCCTGATATTTTATTAATTTCTCAGACTCATAGAAACATTGATTATGAATTGAAGGCAATCTCAAGAAATTTTCTGACCAAGACCACTGATAAAATAGCTGATATTTATTGAGTGCTTAATGGGTGCCAGGTACTCCTCCCAGCACTTTAAATGGAGAAACTTATCTAATCCTCCTAACCACCCTGTGAAATACCTTTATTATTATATCATATTGTGGAGAAGGAAACTTATTTACAAAGAGTTTAAGTTAAGGTGCCCACAGTCTTCTAGTAGTAAGAGGTAGAGCTGGCATTTGAACCCAGGCAGTCTGGCTTGAGAGCTTGTGTTCATAATCGCTATGTAATGCTGAATGTTACTATACATATTTTCCACATGACTAGAAAAACCCAGGAAAGTTAATCACTATACCTAAGGTCGTGTGATGTGAAACTGGTGTTCCCTTTCACTACGCGCTTGAAGCTGTAGCACACTACCTCTCTCATTAATCCTTTATCTCAGGCACTATATCATCCAGGATCTAGACATCCTCACTGCCACCTTGGCTGTGCTGCAGCACTAAAGATTTGTCATTTTCATTCTTGTATGCCTGACATTGAAACATACCTGTCCTGAGTTTCTAGTCCTCAGAGGCACAGCTTCTTTGCCTTCCAAAAAAAATATGTGTTTGTGTATACCACTATTATTAAGAAGAGGCAGAAGAACTATTTCTTCATAAAGAAGCAAATACACACTCTAAACACAAACTGCTGGATTTTGTTAGGATGGTTGGTAAAACACACTTAGCAAGAAGATAACTCCTTCAGAGAGTCATCTCTTTGTTGTTATTGTTATTCATCTCTTTAGCTCGTGGTGACGAGAACAGAGTATTTCCTAGTTCTAAGCAACTGGTAATATCTCTTGAGGCCTGGTATAGCAGTGTTGTTTACAGATGAATGGTTAAGAAACCAAAGGGAAAGTGTGGAGGTATCTCATAACTATAGAAAAACAGGTTGAATGATGATTTCATTTCAAGGTACTTTTCATCTGGCCTTTTTTGTTTTATGAAAAACTCATGCTATTTAGTCACTTATTTATTTTATTTTACCATTGCTGCCAACATGAATATTATATTTTAAAACATTCTTCTTGGTTTTAAATATGTTGATTTAATATAAGGTATCTAGAAAATACATTTTTTTCATTGCTGGTAATGTGGACATTTTTTTCTTTTCAGCTTTTGCTTTGTTTCAATTGAGGTTTGCAACTTATTTATTAGTATCTATTTATTATATATATTTAATTAGCAAACTTTTTGTGTATGTAGAGTTTAATATTTTTGTAGCCCCAAACAGAATTGTATTTTTCTTGATTCCACATGTAGAAGCTCCCTTCCTCTTCTGAGACTGGATGACTATTTACCTACATCATATTTTAGTAATTTTTATTTAATTTCTTAACGTTTATCTCATAAATCCATCCAGAATTTGTCCTGTTGTATTGTGGCCAATTGCTTTACCTGAGGTTTTTCTCCTCCATTGCACTTCAATGAGAGAAAGAAAAAAACTCACAGCTTTTATCTTGTTGCTTTTTTATTCACAGATAGCTTTATTTACAGGAGAACAGTAACTGATTCTGAAGTTTAGATGCAGAAGTATTTCTAATGTATTTATTTGAGACAAAGACAAGTACTTTTATAGTTGAGGAGCTACTTAAATTCTTTATATTTTGAAGTAAGTGGAGGAGAGAGGAACGTTTGAAAATTTTCTACTTTAATTAAATTCGTTGACATACATGTGATTATTTAATATAATTCAACAATATATAAAGGGAATATTCATTTGGAAGCATGAAGTTTCATACTACTTACGTAAAGTCCTTCTGGCAGAAGACATGGAATTATTCCATTACAGCATATTTAATTTGGTAACTATCACCATCAAATTATCCAAATGAATCATTTTGTGTTCAAATAAGCTTGCTTTCAAATAAATCTACTCATCCACTCTTTGAAAATAAAGCCAAAATACAGATTGAATGCTCTACCTACCTACCTACTATTTTCTAAGTACAAGGTATGTAAACAATAAACACCATTGTGATCTTTTGCTGAGAAAACTTTTATGTTTCTAAATGCTCTCTCTCTTACCCTTCTCCCATCCACATACACTCCCTCACGCTCCAGTCCCTGGCACAGTGCCTGGTCTAGCTTCAGGAAAAATGTTTTATGTTGTTTGTCTTAAGAGAGTATTAACCAATGTTGAAGAATTGTGGTTCTATCAAAAACATTTTAAAGAAAATAGTTAATAAGAATGAGAGCCATAACACAATGCTCTCATCCCCTAAAAATACTTTTTTAGCAATCATAACCACTTATTGTCCAAAAATATAATGTCCCAACATTTTAGGGCTGTCACATTCTTATTGACTGTTTTGATTAAAAAATGTGTTTCAATAAAAATAATTTTCTTCCACCCAAACACATTTGGAAAGTTAAAATATTTAGGTATACTCTGAGTTAAAGAGATACACTGAATTTTAAAAGTCAGTTTTTTCCCTTACGTGCATAAATGGTTCACAAAAATTCTTTAGTATTTCTACAAAATTGGAGGCAATTAAGACAATTATCCAGATTAATTCAGGAAAACACATTGCTTTTTTGGAAGAAAATATTTCTGTTATCCAGCTTAACTATCTATACATAAAGTTTCCAGAAAACTGCCTACACCTTTCCTATCTTTCAATATTTATGTAGGTGTTTTATATTTAAAGACAATTTTATTGTAGTGAAATATGACTGTGTTAAGAGATAAAGTGTGTAAATTCACATTGCTAAGTAACAAGCTTATGCTAATATTTCACACCTCAACCGTGAAAACAAACTACATTTACATACAATCTAACCAGTTAATTTACAGAAGCATCTCTTTATAATAGAAGAGTTTTCTTTTCTCAAAATATTATTGGGACTTCCCTGGTGGCACAGTAGTTAAGAATACGCCTGCCAATGCAGGGGACATGGGTTCAACCCCTGGTCCGGCAAGATTCCACATGCTGCAGAGCAACTAAGCCTGTGTACTCTACTACTGAGCCTTCGTTCTAGAGTCTGCGCGCCACAACTACTGAAGCCCACATGCTCTAGGGCTCATGTGCCACAACTACTGAGCCCACATGCCTGGAGCCTGTGCTTGGCAACAAGTGTCCTCCTGCACATGCTCCAGGAGTGAGTCGGCCGCCACCAGCGGTCAGTTTTTCTTTTCTCAAAATATTATTATTTAGATGATTAATTATAAGATTTTAATATTTGATCTTAATTATCATATATACCAGTAGAATTATCTGTAATTTGGTTGTATTTTAATTTATGGAGGATCAACTTAGGATACAACCCAATGGAATGTATTTGTTAGAGCTTAAGATGAGCTTTAATTAGTGATATTGCACCCAAAGAGTACCCATAATATAAATTACTGTGATCAGTCATATTATAATGTAAATATGCACATAAACTTTTACAACAGTTACTTTAGAGGCCGTTTAACTTTTCAGGTTGTAGAGAAATGTTTTTACACCTCTGTTGTTTGATGTTGTTAATGAGAGTTAAATAACAAAAAGGAAAATGAAATTTATAAACAGTTTATATTACAAGAAAGATCTATAATAAAATTATAATTTCTCAGATTATTACTTTTTTGTTGTTTCTAACTTTACATTAGTTTTAGACAAAATTAAGACTTTCTACCTAAAACGTCTATAATCCCTTAGCAAATAGAAAATACTTCTTTTCAAATATGTGCTGATATGTGTTTGCTAGCTGGGAGCTCTTTATTTCTAGTTAAACTTTTTGAACTTTACATTCTCATCATGGTTTGTATATATATATATATATATATATATATATATATATATATATATATATATATATACAGAGAGAGAGAAATTTGTCTTCAATATAAAATTATAATTTTTACTTTTATATTTACTAATGCTAACATTTGTTTTATTTTGGTAAATATATTTTATGGATCCAGTTATTATATTAGACTCTTTTTATCAGTCCCAAACTGAGTAGACTTTAATGTCTTGATCTATATAAATGATTTTTTTTTGCATTGAACTTATGATTGTAACTCAATACATTTTATATATTTTCCTGACATTTTAATTGATAACATAGTGATTTAGTTTTCAGGTTTGCAGTGTTACTCTTTTTAAAATTTTAAGCTTTCACATACCTTGATGTACCATCCTTAATTTTTGCCTCTGCTTCTTAAATAATTTCTACAACTTGAAAATTGTTCAAAGCTTTTTGTTGTATTATTTATATTCAGAGAAACTGTGCAACAAGTTCATGGACATAATCAATTCAGAGAAAATCCATCAGGGACATGGATCATACATCTAAAAACCTGGCTCAACTCTCATGTGTTACCTGGACTCATGCTTGTCCAATTTCCACCAGTATATCCTGAGATAAAGTATGTTTGAGGAGCAAACGTATTTTATACATTAATGTTCACTAAAGGATTCTATTTAGAGTGTTGATGATAAGAAAAGTATACCAGTGATTATTTGATTGTTCCAAAAGATTTCTCCATACACAGTTTTGTTTGTCTTGTTTTTGGATGTATCTCTAATGCATTTAGCATTTCAAGAAAACACTCATACACGAATAACTCTATAGTCCATAGTTACTCATTATGAGAAAAGCTAAATATCTGGAGTTTGACAGAGGAAATCAACCATTCATAGTTACTGCTTAAGAGATATCATCTTTTTTGTTGAATTTTGATCAAACATGATCTGAAAGTGACTATATGAGGTATAATTGTGGATCAATTCTTAATAAGTGTTTTGAATCACCAGTAGTCCATGTAATCTCATTCTTAGTTCACTCAATTATTCTTTGGTGATAAGTCCTTATGAAAGTCCCTTCTAAATAAACAAAATCAAATTCTGTAGGGCTGTATCTGGCCACAGAACAGAAATCCAACATTTGAGTGACCATACCCATATTGTTTGAAAATAAATAATTCAAATTCCCATGGTTATGAAAATAATTGGAAGAATTAAAGCTGCTCAATCTTTGTAATCCTAAGAAGCACATCTTGATATCCATCATATTCCGACACAGCTTTTGCTTTATGAAGCAACTAATATGAGAATTGATTAGTTCTTACTGTGAGGAGGATAGATAGCATTAGGCAAAGGAAGTTGCTCTAACAAAATAATTGCATAGTTTGTTGGAAAAAAACCTGAAAGATTAATGACTTTTTTAAAGCAGTAGAACTCTCCTTTTATTTATGCTGCCAATAAAAGAACCATAAATCACAATGAAGAGGGGTTTTGTAAAATGAGTCCTTGTTTAAATCAAAGCATTATTTTTCTTTGTTGTTTTAACAGTGCTTTAATTGTAGGAACAAAGTAACATAACTCTACTGTAGATGGTCTTTATAACTCCTCTATTTGCATTCTTTATTATTATTTTTAAAAATCCAGACAAAATTGTACTTTTTTTTGTGATAATCTCACCGATTTATTGGACCAAGGAGTAGTCATTAGCTACATCCATCATCTATTTAAGTAATCCTGTGTCTCTAGAAATGTTCTTTTAAAAATACACTTTAATATACCATAATAAATTTTCATTTCAATTTTAAATATCCCTAAATGCAAAGTTCAACTTGTTACTGTTTTAATTCTTTTTTTTAACTAAATTTATTTATTTTGTTTATTTATTTTTGGGTGCATTGGGTCTTCATTGCTGCACACAGGCTTTCTCTAGTTGCAGTGAGCAGGGGATATACTTCCTTGTGGTGCACAGGCTTCTCATTGTGGTGGCTTCTCTTGTAGCAGAGCACGGGCTCTAGGCACATGGGCTTCAGTAGTTGTGGCTCGCGGGCTCAGTAGTTGTGGCTCACAGCTCTAGAGCGCAGGCTCAGTAGCTGTGGCACACGGGCTTAATTGCTCTGGGTCATGTGGGATCTTCCCGGACCAGGGCTCGAACCCGTGTCCCCTGCATTGGCAGGCAGATTCTTAACCACTGTGCCACCAGAAAAGCCCAATTCTTTTTTTATAATAAACTATTCTCTATTTGTTTTGCTTTTGTTTTTTTATATTATGACTTTTGGTAATTTAATTTCAAGATCTCTTATTTTGAAAAGATAAGGTGCAGTTAAAAAGTAGACACAAAATGTAGTGGCTTTTCAGAAAGTAAGTTTATTGCCATTATTTATAAGAAGTCTAGACTGGGGATTCTAGATTTGAGGCTCCTCGTCTGTGGTGGCTTTCCTCCATGTGGTCACACAGGGACCCAGGCTGACAAATTCTCGGACTTTGTTAAGTTGTGGCTGTTGAGGACACCAGAGTTATCTCCATGTTCATCTACTGGAAAGGGGAAAAAGCATAGAGAAGATCATATAGGAGGTCCTCAGAGACCAGGTCAGAAAGCAGGAAACATCATTTCCAATTAAGGTGACTATCCCTGATCTCAAGACAGCAGTGAGCAGTGGCTTGAAGAGAGATCTTAGTTCCCTGTCCAGGAATTGAACCTGGGTAGCCTGGATGAAAACCAGGAGGAATCCTAGCCACTAGACCAGCAAGTCTTAGAGGCTAGAAGCAAAGTTTCCCTGGCTCTTGCCAGGGAAAGGATGTTTCAAGGAGACAAAAACTCCTAAAGAGGTACAAAGTTTATTATTAGAAACACAACACAACATGTGAGAGAGCACACTAAACAGTTTGTTTATTTAAGATAGAAGAAAGGCAGAATTTCGTTTCTTTTTATGGCTGAGTAATACGCCATTGTATATATGTGCCACATCTTCTTTATCCATTCATCTGTTGATGGACACTTAGGCAGAGGTGATTAAATCATTTATATAGGGCAATTCTTCAGGATCTTTGTTTACCTTTGGACAATTATCTTGTTTCTTTTTCCACACCTGTCCTGCCCTAGGACCCTCCCCAACATGGGCGAGCAACTTTTTTATTTCCAAGACAGATTCCAGCCCAGCAGCCTATGAGAGGCTTAGCATCACCTATTATAGGGTAGTGCCCTCTCCTTTTTGACCCCCAAGGAGCCTTTTTGCACATGTGTAGTCGGGGAGGTCTCCTTGACCTCAAGAATGAGAAATCTGTGATCTCTTTATCTTTTATCTGGCCCTAACTCAGTTTCCCTGGGTCTTTCCTGATTTTAACACTAAAATTCCCATGTCCTGGAAATCCCCTTAGTTATAAACAAAAATGGTTACTCATCTGATCTCCATTTACATTTCATTGCAGAAAACTTAACCACATGGCTACACCTAAAGGCAAGAAAACTCAGACACACCTAAATCTGTGGTTAACAGAGGGAAAAGGATTAGAGATTTGTTGGACTGCTGGCAGTGTGATCCACCAAGGACTTTATTTTATTAATCTTTAAGCCAAAGCCTCTAATTTACTACTTGGCTTAGAGTAGGATGTAAATAAATGTGGATGAAATAAAATTAATGGTATAACTATTTTTTAAAAAACATCTTTATTGGAGTATAATTGCTTTACAATGGTGTGATAGTTTCTGCTGTATAACAAAGTGAATCAGCTATACATAAACATATATCCCCATATTTCCTGCCTCTTGCATCTCCCTCCCACCCTCCCTATCCCACCCCTCTAGGTGGACAAAAAGCACTGAGCTGATCTCCCTGTGCTATGCGGCTGCTTCCCACTAGCTATATATTTTACAATTGGTAGTGTATATATGTCCATGCCACTCTCTCACTTCATCCCAGCTTACCCTTCCACATGTCCTCAAGTCCACAGACATGTCTGTGTCTTTATTCCTGTCCTGCCCCTAGGTTCTCCAGAACCATTTTTTAAAAATTCCATATATATGTGTTAGCATATGGTATTTGTTTTTCTCTTTCTGACTTACTTCACTCTGTATGACAGACTCTTGGTCCTTCCACATCACTACAAATAACTCAATTTCGTTTCTTTTTATGGCTGAGTAATACGCCATTGTATATATGTGCCACATCTTCTTTATCCATTCATCTGTTGATGGACACTTAGGTTGCTTCCATGTCCTGGCTATTGTAAATAGAGCTGCAATGAGCATTGTGGTACATGACCCTTTGAATTACGGTTTTCTCAGGGTATACGATCAGTAGTGGGATTGTTGGGTCATATGGCAGTTCTATTTTTAGTTTTTTAAGGAACCTCCATACTGTTCCCCATAATGGCTGTATCAATTTACATTCCCACCAACAGTGCAAGAGGGTTCCCTTTGCTCCACAATGGTGCAACTATTTTATTTCTCCTTTTAACTTAAAAAAAGGCAAGGCTGAAAAGCTACATGGCTTTTTTAAAATTATTAAAGTATAGTTGATTTACAACATCATATTAGTTTTAGGTGTCCAGCACAATGGTTCAGATATATATATATATATATATATATATATATATATATATATATCCTTTTTCAGATTCTTTTCTCTTAGAGGTTATTACAAAATATAAAATAGATAGCTAGTGGGAAGCAGCAGCATAGCACAGGGAGATCAGCTCAGGGCTTTGCAACGACCTAAAGGGGTGGGAAGGAGGCTCAAGAGGGAGGAGATATGGGGATATATGTATGCATATGGCTGATTCACTTTGTAGTACAACAGCCACTAACACGGCATTGTGAAGCAATTATAACCCAATAAAGATGTATTTAAAAAAAGACAAATATAAGACATGGTACCATAAAACTCCTAGAAGCAAACATAGACAAAATATTTTCTGATATAAATCATACAAATGTTTTCTTAGGTCAGTCTCTCAAGGCAAAAGAAATAAAAGCAAAAATAAACAAATGGGACCCAATCCAACTTACAAGCTTTTGCACAGCAAAGAAAACCATAAACAAAATGAAAAGACAACCAACAGAATGGGAGAAAATATTTGCAAATGATGCAACTGACAAGGAGTTAATTTCCAAAATATATAAACAGTTCACAGAGCTCAATATCAAAAAAACAGACAACCCAATCAAAAAATTGTCAGAAGAAGTAAATAGACATTTCTCCAAAAAAAGACATAGAGATGGCCAACAGGCACATAAAAATATTCTCAGCATCACTAATTATTAGAGAAATACAAATCAAAACTACAATGAGGTATCACCTCACACTGGTCAGACTGACCATCATCAAAAAGTCTACAAATAATAAATGCTGGAGGAGGTATGGAGAAAAGGGAACCCTCCTACGCTGTTGGTGGCAATGTAAATTTGTGCAGCCGCTATGGAGGTTCCTTTAAAAACTAAAAATAGAGCGACCATATGATCCAGCAATCCCACTCCTGGGTATATATCTGGAAAAGATTAAAACTCTAATTTGAAAAGATACATGCACCCCAGTGTTCATAGCCACACTATTTATAATAATCAAAACACAGAAGCAACCTAAATGTCCATCAATAGATGAACAGATATGTATATGTGTGTGTGTGTGTATATATATATATATATATATATATATATATATATATATATAATGGAATATTACTCAGCCATAAAAAAGAATGAAACAATGCCATTTGCAGCATCATGAATGGACCTAGAGATTATCATACTAAGTGAAATAAGTCAGACAAAGACAAATATTATCTGATATCACTTACATGTGGAATCTAAAAGAATGATACAACTGAACTTATTTACAAAACAGAAATAGACCCACAGACATAGAAAACAAACTCATAGTTACCTAAGGAGAAAATGGGGGAGGAATAAATAAGGAGTTTGGGATTAACAGATACAAGCTACTATATACAAAACAGGTAACCAGCAAGGTCCTGCTGTATAGCACAGGGAACTATATTCAATATCTTATAATAACCTGTAATGAAAAAGAATCTGAAAAAGATATATATATATATATATGTGTGTGTGTGTAACTGAATCACTTTGCTGTACATCTGAAATTAATACATTGTAACTCAACTGTACTTCAATTAAAAAAAAATATTGAGTATAGTTTCTTGTGCTATACAGTAGGACCTTCTTGGTTATCTGTTTTATATATGGTAGCTTTTATCTGTTAATCTAAACCATCTAATTTATCCCTCCCCTCCTTTCCCCTTTGGTAGCCATAAGTTTGTTTTCTAGATACATAGCTTTTTGTACAAAGCTCTGGTAAAAAGCCTTTTTTCAAGAAAAAATATTTATCTAATATAATTACTTGATATTATTAATGAAGTCAGCTTTCTATTCTTATGCACATTCTTAATCTCAATCAGCTAGCCTTGTTTTTAACAAAGTAAAAAAATGTCTTTTCCTTACATGGTCTATTCAAAATTATACTTAATCACCTTCTCCTTTTGTGACTTTGAAAGCTCACCTAATTTTAGCTGAACGTGTGACACATAATTGGCAGGATGCTGCAGTAAAAAGAACAAGGAGGATTTAGGTCACCTAAGTGTTATCCCTTAGCAGGTAAATGGTTTTAAGCATGTCATTTAAACTGTCTGGACTTCAATTTCATTATCCCTCAGATTGAAATATTAATGTCTTTCCAATTTATATCAAAAGGTTATGTTTAAGGTAAAATTGGACAATGTAAACAGAGCACTTATGAATGGTAAAGTGTTATGAGAACATTTGCTCTCCTGAACCATGATGTCTACTTATGGGGCTGTGTAAAGCACCATGCTTGAATTTTAAAGCTATGATGGGATGCAAGTTTCAGACTTCCCTGTTTGTTAGCATTCCCTCCTCATTGTAGATGAAAATAAATAATGAATCCTTATGTTGCTGGAGACTTTGTTATTTCCTAAGAAGAACACCTCAGAATGGAGGGAATAATATTTTCCAATCTTGGAAAAACATTACTTTTCTGCATACTGACAGAGAAAGTTATGTTGAGATATTTTAAAATTTGCCTCCAGACATAATACATGCTTAAAAAATTATAAGATGGTGACCAATTGAGAAAAAATGCTCAAAGTGATAGATTTTTCTATGCAAGATAAAATTACCTAGCCTACAGAAAAAGTGTTAAGATAAATATATATATGGATATATAATTAATTATGATAATTTAAACCAAAGAATAGATTTTAGTCAATACATAAGATAAGCATTTTTATGTCTTAGTCCCTTTACATTTGAATTAGACAGAAACACTTTAAGAGTTCTTTGTCCTTTGTGATAATATAAAGGAAATTGAAGAAACAGATAGCATAAGGCTATTAGAAAATGCGGGGGAAGACTTAGAGCACTGGTTTTTAAACGATGTCTCTTGAGCAATTCAGAATGCCTCAGCTGCCAGGCAGAGAATTAAAGAGGAAACAGAGCAGACAGGCTCAAGATCTGCCCTTCTATTTCAGCCACAGCAAAGTAGCTACTTTTTTAACATCTTTATTGAAGTATAATTGCTTTACAATTTTGTGTTAGTTTCTGCTGTATAACAAAGTGAATCAGCTATACATATACGTATATCCCCATATCCCCTCCCTCTTGCATCTCCCTCCCACCCTCCCTATCCCACCCCTCTAGGTGGTCACAAAGCACTAAGCTGACCTCCCTGTGCTATGCCACTGATTCCCACTAGCTATCTATTTTACATTTGATAGTGTATGTATGTCCATGCCACTCTCTCACTTCGTCCCAGCTTATCCTTCCCACTCCCCATGTCCTCAAGTCCATTCTTTACATCTGCGTCTTTATTCCTGTCCTGCCCCTAGGTTCTTCAAAACGATTATTATTATTTTTAGAGTCCATATATATGTGTTAGCATACAGTATTTATTTTTCTCTTTCTGACTTACTTCACTCTGTATGACAGTATCTAGGTCCATCCACCTCACTACAAATAACTCCATTTCTTTTCATGGCTGAGTAATATTCCGCTTTATATATGTGCCACATCTTCTTTCTCCATTCATCTGTTGATGGATACTTAGGTTGCTTCCATGTCCTGGCTATTGCAAATAGAGCTGCAATGAACATTGTGGTACATGACTCTTTTTGAATTATGGTTTGCTCAGAGTATATGCTCAGTAGAGGTATTGCTGGGTCATATGGTAGTTCTACTTGTAGTTTTTATTTTTATTTTTATGTTTTTGTGGTACGTGGACCTCTCACTGTTGTGACCTCTCCCGTTGCAGAGCACAGGCTCTGGACATGCAGACTCAGTGGCCATGGTTCACGGGCCCAGCCACTCCACGGCATGTGGGATCTTCCTGGACCGGGGCACAAACCCGTGTCCCCTGCATCGGCAGGCGGACGCTCAACCACTGTGCCACTAGGGAAGCCCTATTATTAGTTTTTTAAGGAACCTCCATACTGTTTTCCATAGTGGCTGTATCAATTTATATTCCCACCAACAGTGCAAGAGGGTTCACATGCATGACACACTCTCTAGCATTTATTGTTTGTAGATTTTTTGAGGATGGCCATTCTGACAGGTGTGAGGTGACACCTCACTGTAGTTTTGATTTTCATTCTCTAATGATTAGTGATGTTGAGCATCCTTTCATGTATTTGTTGGCAATCTGTATATCTTCTTTGGAGAAATGTCTATTTAGATCTTCTTGCCATTTTTATATTGGGTTTTTGTTTATTTGATATTGAGCTGCATGAGCTGCTTGTATATTTTGGAGATTAATCGTTTGTCAATGAATCACTTGGAAATATTTTCTCCCATTCTATGGGTTCTCTTTTTGTATTGTTTATGGTTTCCTTTGGTGTGCAAAAGCTTTTAAGTTGCATGAGGTCCCATTTGTTTATTTTGTTTTTATTTCCATTTCTCTAGGAGGTGGGTCAAAAAGGATCTTGCTGGAATTTATGTCATAGAGTGCTCTACCTATGTTTTCCTCTAAGAGTTTGATAGTGTCTGACCTTACATTTAGGTCTTTAATCCATTTTGAGTTTATTTTTGTGTATGGTGTTAGGGAATGTTCTAATTTCATTCTTTTAAATGTAGCTGTCCAGTTTTCCCAGCACCACTTATTGCAGAGGCCGTCTTTTCTCCACTGTATATTCTTGCCTTCTTTATCAAAGATAAGGTGATCATATGTGTGTGGGTTTATCTCTGGGCTTTCTATCCTCTTCCATTGATCTATATTTCTGTTTTTTTCCAGTACCATACTGTCTTGATTACTGCAGCTTTGTAGTATAGTCTGAAGTTCGGGAGAATGATTCCTCCAGCTCTGTTTTTCTTTCTCAAGATTGCTTTGGCTATTCAGGGTCTTTTGTGTTTCCATACACATTGTGCAATTTTTTGTTCTAGTTCTGTGAAAAATGCCATTGGTAGTTTGCTAAGAATTGCATTTAATCTGTAGATTGCTTTGGGTAGTAGAGTCATTTTCACAATGTTGATTCTTCCAATACAAGAACATCGTATATCTCTCCATTTGTTTGTATCAGCCTTAATTTCTTTCATCAGTGTCTTATAGTTTTCTGCATACAGGTCTTTTGTCTCCTTAGGTAGTTTGATTCCTAGGTATTTTATTCTTTTTGTTGCAATGGTAAATGGGAGTGTTTCCTTAATTTCTCTTTCAGATTTTTCATCATCACTGTAAAGGAATGCAAGAAATTTCTGTGCATTAAATTTGTATCCTACAACTATACCAAATTCATTGATTAACTCTAGTAGTTTTCTGATAGCATCTTTAGCATTCTCTATGTACAGAATCATGTCATCTGCAAAGAATGACAGTTTTGCTTCTTCTTTTCTGATTTGGATTGCTTTTATTTCTTTTTCGTCTCTGATTGCTGTGGCTAAAACTCCCAAAATTATGTTGAATAATATTGGTGAGAGTGGGCAACCTTGTCTTCTTCCTGATCTTAGTGGAAATGGTTTCAGTTTTTCACCATTGGGAATGATGTTGGCTGTGTGTTTGCCATATATGACCTTTATTATGTTGAGGTATATTCCCTCTATGCCTACTTTCTGGAGAGTTTTTATTGTAAATCAGTGTTGACTTTTGTCGAAAGCTTTTTCTGCGTCTATTGAGATGATCACATGGTTTTTATCCTTCAGTTTGTTAATATGGTGTATCACAGTGATTTATTTGCATATATTGAAGAATCCTTGCATTCTTGGGATAAACCCCACTTGATCATGGTGTATGATCCTTTTAATGTGCTGTTGAATTCTGTTAGATAGTATTTGGTTGAGAATTTTTACATCTATGTTCATCAGTGATATTGGCCTGTAGTTTTCTTTTTTGGTTGCACCTTTCTCTGGTTTTGCTATCAGGGTGATAGTGGCCTTGTAGAGTGAGTTTTGGAGTGTTCCCCCCTCTGCTATATTTTGCAGGAGTTTGAGAAGTATAGTTGTTAACTCTGCTCTATATGTTTAATAAAATTACCCTGTGAAGCCATCTAGTCCTGGGCTTTTTGATGTTGGAAGAATTTTAATCACAATTTTAATTTCAGTGCCTGTGATTGGTCTATTTATATTTTCTATTTCTTCCTTGTTGTTTAGCCTCCATGTGTTTTTATTTTTTACAGGTATTTCCTGTAATTGATATCTAGTCTCATAGCATTGTGGTTGCAAAAGATATTTGTTATAATTTCAATTTTCTTAAATTTATCAAGGCTTTCTTTGTGAACCAAGATATGATGTCCTCTGTAGAATGTTCCATAAGCACTTGAGAAGAAAGTGTATTCTGTTGTTTTTGGATGGAATACCCTATAAATATTAATTAAATCCATCTTGTATAATGTATCATTTAAAGCTTGTGTTTCCTTATTTATTTTCTTTTTGGTTGATCTGTCTATTGGTGAAAGTGAGGTGCTGGAGTCCCCTACTATGATTGTGTTACTGTCAATTTCCCCTTTTATGGCTGTTAGCATTTGCCTTATGTATTGTGGTGCTCCTATGTTGGGTGCATAAATATTTACAATTGTTATATCCTCTTCTTGGCTTGATCCCTTGATCATTATGTAATGTCCTTCTTTGTCTCTTGTAATAGTCTTTATTTTATTTATTTATTTATTTTTTCCTGTATTTATGTTTATTAAAAACTGCCACAAACAAACAAATCCTGTACAAAAAGCAGCCATGGCATCGATCACTTTAAAATCATAATCTTGAGAGACACAATTTGCTTAGGACTCCACCATCTTCTAACTTAGCCATGTAGTCTTCCTCTGCCACGTCTTCTTCTTCTTCATTACTTTGAAATAGTAGTCTTGAGAGATATTGTCGCCTAGGACCCCCTCTTCCTCTGCCTCGGCCACATCCTCTTCCTCGTCCTCAGCCTCTTCCTGTAACAGCTTCCCTTTTCTTAGACTTCACCTTTGGTTCAACATCCACGACAAGTGTATCTAGAGGTAACCTGTCTGGCAGAATAAAATATCAAATGTTATTTCCTCGAATACTCAGTGTTTCCAGCTATACAGGTTTTTTGTTCTTCAGGGTCATTTTCACAGCTTTAAGATGTGTATTCATAGGCTTCCCTGGTGGTGCAGTGTTTGAGAATCTGCCTGCCGATGCAGGGGATACGGTTTCGTGCCTCGGTCTGGGAAGATCCCACATGCCGCAGAGTGGCTGGGCCCGTGAGCCATGGCCACTGAGCCTGTGCGCCCGGAGCCTGTGCCCTGCAATGGGAGAGGCCACAACAGTGAGAGGCCTGCGTACTGCAAAAAAAAAAAAAAAAGATGTGTATTCATGCTGACATCTACACCTGTGATTGTTCCATGGACCTGTGTTCCATTCTTTAATTCAATGGTTACAGTTACGTGACTCAATCTCATCAAAATTCTCACGAGCTTCATCCTAGCGGCGCCGTCATCCTTTTGGCCCGATAGTACACAAAACCCAACAACCGAGCGCCGACTGGCTATGAATATCAATAGTCTTTATTTTAAAGTCTATTTTTTTTCTGATATGAGAATTGCTACTCCAGCTTTCTTTTGATTTCCATTTGCATGGAATATATTTTTCCATCCCCTCACTTTCAGTCTGTATGTGTCCATAGGTCTGAAGTGGGTCTCTTGAAGATAGCATATATATGGGTCTTGTTTTTCTGTCCATTCAGCCAGTGTATGTCTTTTGGTTGGAGCATTTAATCCATTTACATTTAAGGTAATTATCGATATGTATGTTCCTATTAATGTTTTCTTAATTGTTTTGGGTTTGTTATTGTAGGTCTTTTCCTTGTCTTGTGTTCCTGCCTAGAGAAGTTCCTTTAGCATTTGTTGTAAAACTGGTTTTGTGGTTCTGACTTCTCTTAGCTTTTCTGTAAAGGTTTTAATCTCTCTATCGAATCTGAATGAATTTCTTGCTGGGTAGAGTAATCTTGGTTTGTAGGTTTTTCCCTTTCATCGCTTTAAATATGACCTGTCACACCCTACTTGCTTGCAGTTTCTGCTGAAAAATCAGCTGTTAAACTGATAGGGATTCCTTGTATGTTATTTGTTGCTTTTCCCTTACTGCTTTTAACATTTTTTCTCTGTAGTTAATTTTTGAAATTTCAATCAGTATGTGTCTTCCCATGTTTCTCCTTGGATTTATCCTGTATGGGACTCTCTGTGCTTCCTGGACTTGATAGATTATTTCCTTTCCCATGTTAGGGAAGTTTTCAACTGTAGTCTCTTCACATATTTTCTCAGTCCCTTTCTTTTTCTCTTCCTCTTCTGGGACCCTTATAATTTGAATGTTTGTGTATTTAATGTTGTACCTGAGGTCTCTGAGGCAGTCCTAAATTCTTTTCATTCTTTTTTCTTTATTATGCTCTGTTGTAGTTATTTCTGCTATTTTATCTTCCAGGTCACTTACTGTTCTTCTGCCTCAGTTATTCTGCTATTGATTCCTTCAAAGAGTTTTAATTTCATTTATATTGTGTTGTTCATCATTGTTTGCTCTTTAGTTCTTCTAGGTTCTTGTTAAACGTTTCTTGTATTTTCTCCATTCTCTTTCCAAGATTTTGGATCATCTTTACTATTATTACTCTGAATTCTTTTTCAGGTAGACTGCCTATTTCCTCTTCATTTGTTTGGTCTGGTGGGTTTTTTACCTTGCTCCTTCATCAGCTGCTTATTTCGCTGTATTCTCATTTTGCTTAACTTACTGTACTTGGGGTCTCCTTTTCTCAGGCCGCAGGGTCTCCTTTTTCAGGCTTCAGGTTCATAGTTCCCATTGTTTTTGGTGTCTGACCCCTTTGGGCAACGTTGGTTCAGTGGGTTGTGTATGCTTCCTGGTGGAGAGGTCTGTTGCTGTGTTATGGTGAATGAGGATATATCTTGTCTTTCTCGTGGGTAGGCCCGCATCTGGTGGTGTGTTTTGGTGTTTCTGTGAACTTATTATGATTTTAGGCAACCTCTCTGGTAATGGGTGGGGTTGTGTTCCTGGCTTGCTAGTTGCTTGGCATGGGGTGTCCAGCACTGGAGATTTCTGGTCCTTTAGTGGATCTGGGTCTTAGCTTTGAGACAGAGATCTCTGGGAGAGCTCTTGCTGATTGATATTACATAGGGCCAGGAGGTCTCTGGTGGGCCAGTGTACTGAAATCGACTCTCCCATCTCAGAGGCTTAGGCCTGACCTCTGGCTGGAGCACCATAACCCTGTCAGCCACATGGCTCAGAAGAAAAGTGAGAAAAAAGAAATAAAGAACAAAATAAAATAAAGTTATTAAAATAATTTTTTTAATTGTTAAAGTAAAAAAATAAAAAAAGTATTAAAAAAAATGAAAGAAAGAAGAGAGCAACCAAATCAATAAACAAATCTGCCAATGATAATAAGCTCTAAATACTACCTATGATAAACATAAAATCAGAAACTATTTAGCTGCAGAAAGCAAACCCCAAGTCTACAGTTGCTCCCAAAGTCCACCAGCTCATTTTGGGAAGTTTCGTTGTCTATTCAGGTTTACCTCAGATGCAAGGTACATGAAGTTGATTGTGGAGCTTTAATCTGCTTGTCTTGAGGCTGCACGGAGAAATTTCCCTTTCTCTTCTTTGTTCACACAGCTGCTGGGGTTCAGCTTTGGATTTGGCCCTGCCTCTGTGTGTAGTTCACTCTCTGGCATCTGTTCCTCACCCAGACAGGAGGGGGTTAAAGGAGTGGCTGATTAGGTGGCTCTGGTTCACTCAGGCTGGGGGGAGGGAGGGGTATGGAATTGCGGGACAAGCCTGCGGCAGCAGAGGCTAGTATGACGTTGCAACAGCCTGAGATGTGCCATGTATTCTCCTTGGGAAGTTGTCCCTAAATCACGGGACCCTGGCTGTGGCAGACTACACAGGCTCCTGGGAGGGGAGGTGTAGATAGTGACCTATGCTTGTACACACGATTCTTGTTGGATGCAGCAGCAGTGTTTGCATTTCATGCCTGTCTCTGGTGTCTGTGCTGATAGTGGTGGCTCACATCTGCTCCTTTAGGTGGTGCTCTGAATCCCCTCTCCTCACGCACCCTGAAACAATGGTCTCTTGACTCTTAGGCAGTTCCAGACTTTTTCCTGGACTCCCTCCTGGCTAGCTGGGGCTCACTAGCCCCCTTCAGGCTCTGTTCACACATCCAACCCCAGTCCTTTTCTGGGTATCTGACCTCCAAAGCCCGAGTCTCAGCTCCCAGCCCCTGCCTGCCCCTGCTGGTGTGCAGAGAAGTGTCTCAGGCTAGTGAGTGCTGGTCAGCACTGATCCTCTGTGCTGGAATCTCTCCTCTTTTCCTTCTGCACCCCTGTTGTTGTGCTCTATTCTGTGGCTCCGAACCTTCTCCCGTCCCGACCACACCCCGTCTCCACCAGTGAAGGGGCTTCCTACTGTGTGCAAACTTTTCCTCCTTCACAGCTCCCTCCCAGAGGTGAGGTCCCATCTCTATTCTTTTGTCTCTGTTTTTTCTTTTGCCCTACCCAGGTACATGAGGAGTTTCTTGCCTTTTGGGAAGTCTGAGGTCTTCTGCCAGCATTCAGTAGGTATTCTGTAGGAGTTGTTCCACATGTAGATATATTTCTGATGTATTGTGGGGAGGAAGGTGATCTCTACATCTTACTCCTCCACCATCTTGAAGATGCCTCCCAACAGTGTTGCTTTTATCTGATGGAGGTATCCTGAGAAGAAAGAGATTCCACTCATTAAATGAAAAGCATTGATTAAAATATATATATTTTTAATTTTACTTGTTATGAGTATATTCTATATGTTGCAGAAATTAGACCAAGTACCAAGCAAGTATCCTAGAGAGTGGGAAAAGGCATACTGAACTGATGTAGATGATATTATGCTTTCATATTTACCTATAGTAAACAAGTGTCTAGGAAATATTCTGAAGTGAAAAAAACCACAATGTAAACAAAATGCCAGCTGTTGGTAATAAAGGTCACAGTGTTGAATATAGAATTAGTGGAAGCTGACTCAGGATGAGAGGAGAGCCCTGAAGAAATACATGAAATGAGATGATGTCCTTGTTCATACTTACCATGTCACTTACCGTGGGTACCATCACCTAGAGATGAAGCATCTGCCTGTTAAAGGTGTTAGATGGTTGGATGTATCACTGAAAAGAGTAAGAAATTAAAGAGCTGCTATAGCAGGATAAATTTTTGAGTTAATAATATCAGTAATTAACATTGATAGAGTACTTCCTATGATCCAGACACCTTAAAAATGTACATTCCGTATCTCATGCATATATATCAAAATTATTATTCCCATATATCAGAAAAGAGAGTACATTTTAGAGTATGGGTTATTTTCCAAGGTCACACAAATGGTAAGCTGTAAAGTAAGAATTTGGACCAGTTGGGATGAAGTTCATAACTTTAATACTCTACTTCCATTTAACATGAGCAATATCAATGTATTCTTCCAAAATAAAAGTATTGTTTTTTATTTGATCTCAGACTTGACTTTTAATGTTCCTTTATAGTTTTAAAAAATTACAATGGACAAAACTTGTCTTTTTTTTTTTTTTTTTTTTTGCGGTATGCAGGCCTCTCACTGCTGTGGCCTCTCCCGTTGCAGAGCACAGGCTCCGGATGCACAGGCTCAGTGGCCATGGCTCATGGGCCCAGCCGCTCCGCGGCATGTGGGATTTTCCCGGACCGGGGTACAAGCCCATGTCCCCTGCATCGGAAAGTGGGCTCTCAACCACTGCGCCACCAGGGAAGCCCAAAATTTGTCATTTTTGATCAATTTTTAGTTGAACATTTGAAGGCAGCACAAGCTCAGTGTTTACTTTCAGGCAGACCTGGTTGGAATCCCAAATCCATCTTTTACTCCATTCTTACATGTAATACAAGGACAAGAGAATATACTGCATACGGTTAATTTAAGGGGTAGATGATGTCCTATATAAAAGTGCCTAGTTGAGGGCCTGATCTCTTTGTAATTGTTTGCTCCCTATGATTTCTATTTCATATTCACAGTGTCCTTTGTCATTTATATATATATCGATGTATATACACAAAAGGCTTATGGAAGTCACATAGAGCTATTGTTTGTTCTTATGTTCTTAAAATACTGAACAATTCAGACTAAGGTTACTTCCAATTGTCTCCTAATGGATAAGATTTTCATATCAGTTGGATGAATGCCATAGATTCTTTTTTCTGTGGTCTGATACTATTTTAAAATATTAATATTTCCGTTTGCCTCAGAAATGTTCTGATTACAGACCCTTTTCCCATTTAGGAAGATGAGAGGAGAAAGTGTCCCATGCTCACTGCTCTCTGTTGTTACATCATACTTTGCAGAGAAAAATAAAAGGTAATGCTGGATTTTGACTTTCAAAAGGTCTAAACAAAAGGCAAGCTTTTGCTTCCACAGATGAGATTAGATTCTATAAGGTGAAAGCAGAGGGCAAGAATCAGACAGAATTAGACGCTGATGAAGGTCCCCTAGGAGAAGTTCTGGAAATGTTTTTCTCACTCACAGTGAGGTCAAAAACCCAAACGAAGGAGGAAATCCTCAATTAAATTTTGGAATCTGGACAGAGGAATCCTGAGCATTGCTTATGGACTGATTGAAAGACATTACAATTTTAAATCTATATTGCAGAAAAACATTAAAAATATACTTGTGCAATGAGATTTGTTTCCTTAACTGATAAGGGCTAAGCACATTGATAACAACTTTGGAAGCTGGATAGTGCATAACCACAGTTCACAAAATTGAAACATCTTCTTGATTGAATATTATTTCAGAGAAAATAATCACTTTTTACTTTCTTTTTAGTAAAACATATAACATTCTCAATTCTCAAATTGATGATCCAATAATAGCATAAAGAAATGATAGTCAACTCTGTGAGTATGTGTGTATATGTATACATATATTATAGATATATAATCATCTATCAGTCTAGATTAGCCACTTCAACCACTAATACCATACCCTCAAAAATCAGAATAGCATATTTATCTTATTTTATTGATTCTATTTTTTAAAGTAACCTAAGAATAGTAATAGTCAGCCTAGTTATATACATATATATGTTATAACATATCTATATAGATAACATAACTATGTATATCTATCTATCAATCTATCTATATATCTATCTTGTGTATCTTATATATAGGTCCCAGACTCTATCCACTGTTATAGGGCATCTGGAAGATTGTGTAGGAACTTTTATATTCTAGGAGACAGTCTTGCATCTTTTACACCACATTTCATTGTGTGTGTGTTTGTGTGCATGTGTGTGTTTATACACATATACACTATGTAGAAAGATAGATAGAGACAGATATACATCACATATAAGTATATAACTTATGTGACTATCATTATAGTTAGGCAATGACAAAAACAGCCATAAAGTCTGTGTTTAAAAATATAAAAATGCTATTTAATTTAGGCAAAATTTGTTGGTATTTCTAAAGTGTCCCATTTAAACTCTTTTTTTTAATCAGATGGTTAAGATATTCATTCATCCGGCAATCTAAGGAATATCTATTGCATAAAAGTGCACTGTGCTAGGCAAAGGTATATACAGAGGAAGAATATAAAATACTTTCACTCATGAGAAAAAAAATCCACAAATATAATCCATCCCACGTAAAGCACTAGGAAGAAAAGCAAACTTTGTGTCAAGGACTTGGATTTTGTTTGGATGCAGACACTATCCAGCAGTGTGACACTGAGTTACTGACCTTCTAGTTTACACATTCTTCACTGGAACAATGGTAAATTATTCTAGATATCATATATCTGGAAAATACTTTCTATTTGTAAAGTTCTTTAATTTTATCTATGAATGAAGGTATACAAAGTTGTCTCTGCTTAAATAATAATTTTTTTAAAAGTTTGATTATTCTCATTAAGATTGTGTTTTGCCACTAAGTCTAACATCTAGATTAATAAAAAGTAAGGGCTTTCCAATTGTCCAAGTCAAATATATATTTTTAACTGAAATATAAAACAGAAAAAAAAAAGTTCCACTTCTATTTCATAATCTAATCAGTGATTTTAAAAGACCTAAAACAGTAGGAAAAGTAAAAATTTAAAGAGATAAGAAATATCATTGGGACTGCATATTTTTACAATTCTAACATGAGAAAAAAACTTTAAACACAAACAAATCTTTGCATAATATTTATAACTCAAATAATTTAAGTATATTCATAATTTATTCCAAATTATCAGGCAGGAATATGGGATTTAAAATTAGTCCTACATCAGTTGCTTACTAGCCAAATTAATTTGGGCAGGCCTGAATTTCCTCATCTGCTTGGGTTTTAACATATAATCTTTTGGGTTCTTAAAATTAATGACTTGTGGTATGACATATGTGGTCCATTTGAAGACCTCTCATATTAACAGTTCTGAATTCCCCTCGCTCTTGCCCAGAGACAGCCATTTTATAATTGCTGTTGCTTGTAATTGCATAAACTAGGGTACTTTTCCCAAATGGATAAATGCACACTCTTATAGTTTCAGTCAACTCATAATTTAAGCATGATTTGAAGAAGTAACATGAAGCCTGACTGTTGTTTGAATACATCTTACAAAAATTTCTGGCCTGATAAAGTATGCTCTCCCAAAATTTGCAGAATGAGAGTTACAGCTTGGAAAAAAATTCCTGTTGACAATAGTGAAAAACTTTGTATGAATTCCGTATCTAGATGCACAGAGAATATCTTCTGAAGAAATATAAATTTGATGACTCTAAGTAGAAAAGTATTTGGAAGGATAAGATTCAAAAGATATTTTAGGGATACCCTATCCAGTTTATTTGATATCTATCTATATTAATTATGTTTATTTACATCTATGTCTAAATTTATGTAAATAAAACTAAAATGGCTCTCTTGACAATAAAAATTATAAATACTTATAATTACATTCTAATGAAAGCAGTATGTTGTTTTAATTATAATTATTTTTCTTTTTTAGTAGTATACATAATAATGATATATTTTACAATTGATAGCATTTTTTATTTCATTAAATACAATTGAATTATTTTATAAATTAAGGCAATATATGGAAAAAGCCTAGGAATTATTTATAACAGTATTTTGCTTCAGTAACTTTCAGAAAGAAAAATAAGCTATATAATTTTAAGTATGAAGAGGAAGCAGGGTATTTGTGTGAACAAGGTATGTGGGGAGTAGTTGAATGTTATTACATCAAAAATAAATGATAAAATAATTTATGGGACCAAAATTTTTAAAAATTTGGCTGCATCAACAAGTAGGGAATAAATAGATGTGTTATTGATGGGAATTTCTAAATTTAATATTTCATAAATATAAAAGATATCTCATGTTTCATTCCTTATATTTATTTTTTAAATATATAGAATAATATTAGATTACCACAAGGAGATTGGAGAGATATATAACAAAAATTAAATATAACCTCAATGCTCTCATATACAGAATTATTAACTTACGAAGGACGTATTAACATTTGTCATGTATTATGTTATAGGAGCTAGAGTTTCAGCAACAAACAAAATGGAAAATGTTTGTTATTATGAAGCATGTATTCTGAAAGGGTCGAAAAACAAATAAGGAAATGTAAGGTGTATATTAGACAATGATAAGAGCTCTTGTGAAAAAGAAAAAAGAGTAAGGGGAAAGATAACTCTTTGGGAGTTATTGTTTTATGAAAGGTGGTCAGGAATGTTTTCTAATAATGTGACAATTGAGCAGATACCTGCAGTAAGAGGTAGAAGATAATTGGACTCTCAGATGTAAAAGTGTCCCAGGCAGATGGAAGATCAGGTGCAAAGAGTTGGAAATAAGGAGATCCTTTAATACAAGGGGATGTTTTGATAACTCAGCCTAGAGGCGGACATGGTCACCCACCCTGTAATTTATTTAGATGTAAACAGAGATGATACAAATTAATCAACAGTAAATAAAAATGAAGTGCACTTAGTGCTCATCTCAAGTTGAGGATTCCTAGGAGGGGAAAGCCTACTCTGAAGTCTGAAGAGAAAAGCAAGAAAGGAGTGGCTTCAGCTTTTGATTGTGGTGAGGGAGTGAAACTAAAATGGTGACCATGCTGTCTGAACTTCCTACCAAGTTGCAGATGCAGAGAACATGCATGAGCAGTCTTTCTTACAAGTCAAAAAAGTGGTGAGGAAGCAGGTATTCAAGAAGCAGAGAGGGCAGTCACTATGGAGAACAGTATGGAGGTGACTTAAAAAACTAAAAATAGAATTACTGTATGAGCCAGCAATCCCACTACTGTGCATATACCCAGAGAAAACCATAATTCAAAAAGACACATACACTCCAATGTTCATTGCAGGCACTATTTACAATAGCCAAGTCATGGAAGCAACCTAAATTCCCATTGACAGATGAATGGATAAAGAAGATGCGGTACATATATACAATGGAATATTACTCAGCCATAAAAAAGGAACAAAATGGAGTCATTTGTAGAGATGTGGATGGACCTAGAGACAGTCATACAGAGTGAAGTAAGTCAGAAAAAGAAAAACAAACATTGTATATTAACTCATATATGTGGAATCTAGAAAAATGGTACAGGTGAACTGGTTTGCAAGGCAGAAATAGAGATACAGATGTAAAGAAAAAACTTATAGACACCAACGGGGGAAATCGGGGTGGTGGTGATGGTGGTGGTGTGATGAACTGGGAGATTGGGGTTGACATATATACACTAATACGTATAAAATAAATAACTTGGTTTCTTGGCTTGGCGAGCCTGTGAGGACCTGAGGTTCCAGGGCCACCTGGCCACCAGCAGCAAAAGCAGGTCTGAGGAGGGCAAAAGGTAGCCCTGGAGGTAGCCTTTGCTCAGTGCTGGACAAATGACCACTGCCCTTGGCCCCCAAGTTTCTCTTCCCCCACCTGGCCCCAGCCGGCTCTGGCCTATGCTGAGGTGTGCTGCAAGGCAACATGCTCCTTCATGTTGTGAAGAGCAAGATAAAGCCATGTGGCTGACAGGGTCTTGGTTCTCTGTCTGGGTGTCAGACCTGAGCCTCTGAGGAAGGAGAGACGAGTTCAGGACATTGGTCCACCAAAGACATCCCGGCCCCACATAATATCAAATGGTGAAAGCTCTCTCAGAGATCTCCATCTCAATGCTAAGTCCCAGCTCCACTCAAAACCAGAAAACTACAGTGCTGGACACCCCATGCCAAACAACTAGCAAGACAAAAACCACAACCCCACACATTAGCAGAGAGGCTGCCTAAAATCTTAATAAGTTCACAGACACACCAAAACACAGCACTGGACATGGTCCTGCTCACCAGAAAGACAAGATCCACTCTCATCCACCAGAACACAGGTACCAGTCCCCTCCACCAGGAAGCCTACACAACACACTGAACCAATTAATCCACTGGAAACGGACATCAAAAACAATGGGAACTATGAACATGCAGGCTGCGAAATGGAGACCCCAAACATAGTAAGTTAAGCAAAATGAGAAGACAGCGAAATATACAGCATATGAAGGAGCAAGGTAAAATCTCACCAGACCAAACAAAGAAGACATAGGCAGTCTATCTGCCAAAGAACTCAGAGTAATGATAGTAAAGATGATCCAAAATCTTGGAAATAGAATGGAGAAAATACAAGAAATGTTTAACAAAGACCTAGAACTAAACAGCAAACAGGCAATGATGAACAAAAAATTAAATGAAATTAAAAATTCTCTAGAAGGAATAAATAGCAGAATAACAGAGGCAGAAGAACAGATAAGTGACCTGGAAAATAAAATAATGGAAATAACTACTTCAGAGCAGAATAAAGAAAAAGAATGAAAAGAATTCAGGACAGTCTCAGAGACCTCTGAGACAACAGAGGAAGTTGAAAACTTCCTTAAATAGGTAAGGAAATAGTCAATCAAGACCAGGAAGTGCAGAGAGTCCCATACAGGATAAATCCAAGGAGAAACACAGGAAGACACATATTAATCAAACTATCAAAAATTAAATAAAAAGAAAAAATATTAAAAATAGCAGGGAAAAAGCAACAATAAATATAAAGGGAATCCCCATAAGGTTAAGAGCTGATCTTTCAGCAGAAACTCTGCAAGACAGAAGGGAGTGGTAGGACATATTTAAAGTAATGAAAGGAAAGAACCTACAACCAAGATTACTCTATGCAACAAGGATCTAATTCAGATTGGATGGAGAAATCAAAACATTTACAGACAAACAAAAGCTAAGATAATTCAGCACCACCAAGCCAGCTTTACAACAAATGCTAAAGGAACTTCTATATGCAGGAAACACAAGACAAGGAAAGACGTGCAATAACAAACCCAAAACAATGAAGAAACTGGTAATAGGAACATACATATCAATAACTACCTTAAATGTAAATGGATTAAATATCTCAACCAAAAGACATAGATTGGTTGAATGGATACAAAAACATGACCTATACATATGCTGTCTAAAAGAGACCCAGTTGAGGCCTAAGGACAAATACAGACTGAAAGTGAGGGGATAGAAAAAGATATTCCATACAAAAGGAAATCAAAAGGAAGCTGGAGTAGCTATTCTCATATCAGACAAAATAGACTTTAAAATAAAGACTATTATAAGAGACAAAGAAGGACACTACATAATGATGAAGGGATCAATCCAAGAAGAAGATATAAAAATTGTAAATATTTATGCACCAACATAGGAGCACCTCAATACATAAGGTGAATGCTAATAGCCATAAAAGGGGAAATTGACAATAAAAAAAATATAGTAGGGGACTTTAACACCCACTTTCACAAATGGACAGATCATCCAAAATGAAAATAAATAAGGAAACACAAGTTTTAAATGATACATTAAACAAGATGCACTTAATTGATATTTATAGGATAATCCATCCGAAAAAAACAGAATACACTTTCTTCTCAAGTGCTAATGGAACATTGTCTGGGATAGATCATATCTTGGGTCACAAATCAAGCCATGGTAAATTTAAGAAAATTGAAATCATATCAAGTGTCTTTTCTTACCACAATGATATGAGATTAGATATCAATTACAGGAAAAAATCTGTAAAAAATACAAACACATGGATGCTAAACAATACACTATTAAATAACTAAGAGATCACTGAAGAAATCAAAGATGAAATCAAAAAATACCTACAAACAAATTACAATGAAAACACGATGACCCAAAACTTATGGGATGCAGCAAAAGCAGTTCTAGGAGGAAAGTTTATAACAATACAATCCTACCTCAAGAAACAAGAAACATCTCAAATAAACAACCATACCTTACACCTAAAGCAATTAGAGAGAGAAGAACAAAAACTCTCCAAACTTAGCAGAAGGAAAGAAATAATAAAGATCAGATCAGAAATAAATGAAAAAGAAATGAAGGAAACAATAGCAAAGATCAATAAAACTAAAAGCTGGTTCTTTGAGAAAATAAACAAAATTGACAAACCATTAGCCAGACTCATCAAGAAAAAAAGGGAGAAGACACAAATCAATAGAATTAGAAATGGAAAAGGAGAAGTAACAATTGATACTGCAGAAATACAAAAGATCATGAGAGATTATAGCAAGCAACTGTATTCCAAAAAAATGGACAACCTGAAAGAAATGGACAAATTCTTAGAAAACCACCACCTTCCGAGACTGAACCAGGAAGAAATAGAAAATATAAACAGACCAATCACAAGCACTGATATTGAAACTGTGATTAAAAATCTTCCAACAAACAAAAGCCCAAGACCAGATGGCTTCACAGGCAAATTCTATCAAACATTTAGAGAAGAGCTAACACAAAACCTTCTCAAACTCTTCCAAAATATGGCAGAGAGAGGAAAACTCCCAAACTCATTCTATGAGGCCACCATCACCCTGATACCAAAACCAGACAAAGATGCCACAGAAAAAGAAAATGACCGTCCAATATCACTGATGAACATAAATGCAAAACTCCTCAACAAAATACTAGCAAACAGAATCCAAGAGCACATTAAAAAGATCATACACCATGATCAAGTGGGGTTTATCCCAGGAATGCAAGGATTCTTTAATATACGCAAATCAATCAATGTGATAAACCATATTAACAAATTGAAGGATCAAAACATAGGATCATCTCAATAGACGCAGAAAAATGTTTTGAAAAATTTCAATATCGATTTATAATAAAAGCTCTCCAGAAAGTAGACATAGAGGGAACTTACCTCAACATAATAAAGGCCATATTTGACAAACCCACAGCCAACTTCATTCTCAATGGCGAAAAACTGAAATCATTTCCACTAAAATCAGGAAGAAGACAAGGTTGCCCACTCTCACCAATATAATTCAACATAATTTTGGGAGTTTTAGCCACAGCAATCAGATAGGAAAATGAAATAAAAGCAATCCAAATCAGAAAAGAAGAAGTAAAACTGTCACTGTTTGCAGATGACATGATACTATACATAGAGAATCCAAAAGTTGCTACCAGAAAACTACTAGAGCTAATCAATGAATTTGGTAAAGTAGCAGGATACAAAATTAATGCACAGAAATCTCTTGCATTCCTATACACTGATGATAAAAAATTTGAAAGAGAAATTATGGAAACACTCCCATTTACCATTGCAACACAAAGAATAAAATACCTAGGAATAAACTTACCTAAGGAGACAAAAGACCTGTATGTAGAAAACTATGACACTGATGAAAGAATTAAAATACAATACAGGGCTTCCCTGGTGGCGCAGTGGTTGAGAGTCCGCCTGCCGGTGCAGGGGACACGGGTTCGTGCCCCGGTCTGGGAGGATCCCACATGCCGAGGAGCGGCTGTGCCCGTGAGCCATGGCCGCTGAGCCTGCACGTCCGGAGCCTGTGCTCCACAACGGGAGAGGCCACAACAGTGAGAGGCCCGCGTACCACAAAAAAAAAAAAAAAAAAAATACAATACAAACAGATGGAGAGATATACCATGTTCTTGCAATGGAAGAATCAACATAGTGAAAATGACTATACTACCCACAGCAATCTACAGATTCAATGCAGCCCCTATCAAACTACCAATGGCATTTTTCACAGAACTAGAACAAAAAATTGTACAATGTGTGTGGAAACACAAAAGACCCTGAATAGCCAAAGCAATCTTGAGAAAGAAAAATGGAGCTGGAGGAATCATTCTCCCGAACTTCAGACTATACTAAAAACCTACAGTAATCAAGACAGTATGGTACTGGCACAAAAACAGAACTATCGATCAATGGAACAGGATAGAAAGCCCAGAGAAAAACCCACGCACATATGGTCACCTTATCTTTGATGAAGGAGGCAAGATAAGACAGTGGTGCTGGGAAAACTGGGCAGCTACATGTAAAAGAATGAAATTAGAACACTCCCTAACACTATGCACAAAAGTAAGCTCAAAATGGATTAAAGACCTAAATGTAAGGCCAGACACTATAAAACCCTTAGAGGAAAACAGTCAGAACACTCTATGACATAAATCATAGCAAGATCCTTTTTGACCTATCTCCTAGAGAAATGGAAATAAAAACAAAAATAAACAAACAGGACCTAATGAAACTTAAAAGCTTTTACACAGCAAAGGAAACCATAAACAAGATGAAAAGAAAACCCTCAGAATGGGAGAAATTATTTGCAAACGAAGCTACTGACAAAGGATTAATCTCCAAAATATGCAAGCAGCTCATGCAGCTCAATATCAAAAAAAACAAAAAACCCAACCCAAAATTGGGCAGAAGACCTAAATAGACATTTCTCCAAAGAAGATATACAGATTGCCAACAAACACATGAAAGGATGCTCAACATCACTAATCTTTGGAAGAATGCAAATCAAAACTACAATGAGGTATCAACTCACACCAGTCAGAATGGCCATCATCAAAAATTCTACAAACAGTAAATCCTGGAGAGGGTGTGGAGAAAAGGGAACCCTCTTGTAATGTTGGTGGGAATGTAAATTGATACAGCCACAATGGAGAACAGTATGGCGGTTCTTCCAACAACCTAACATAGAACTACCATGTGATCCAGCCATCCCACTACTGGCCATATACCCTGAGAAAACCATAATGCAAAAAAGGAAGCAACCTAAGTGTCCATTGACAGGTGAATGGATAAAGAAGATGTGGCACATTTATACAATGGAATATTATTCAGCCATATAAAGAAGTGAAGTTGAGTTATTTGTGGTGAAGTGGATGGACCCCGAGACTGTCATACAGAGTGAAGTAAGTAAGAAAGAGAAAAGCAAATACCGTATGCTAACACACATATATATATGGAATCTAAAAAGAAAAAGAGAAAAAAAAATTGTTCTGAAGAACCTATGGGCTGGAAAGGAATAGAAGCACAGACATAGAGAAAGGACTTGAGGACACAGGGAAGGGGAATGGTAAGCTAGGACGAAGTGAGAGAGTGGCATGTACATATATGCACTACCAAATGTAAAACAGATAGCTAGTGGGAAATACCTGCATAGCACAAGGAGATCAGTCAGTGCTTTGTGTCCACATAGAGGGGTGGATAGGGAGGGTGGGAGGGAGACGCAAAAGGGAGGAGATATCAGGATGTATGTATATGTATAGCTGATTCACTTTGTTATAAAGCAGAAACATACATGCCATTGTAAACCAATTATACTCCAAAAAAGATGTTTAAGAAAGAAGGAAAGAGGGGCTTCCCTGTTGGCACAGTGGTTGGGAGTCTGCCTGCCGATACAGGGGACACAGGTTCGTGCCCCAGTCTGGGAAGATACCACATGCCGTGGAGCGGCTGGGCCCGTGAGCCATGGCCACTGGACCTGCGTGTCCGGAGCCTGTGCTACTCAATGGGAGAGGCCACAGCAGTGAGAGGCCCATGTACCACAAAAAAAAAAAAAAAAAAGGAAAAAAAGAAAGGAGGGAGGGAGGGAGAGAGGAAGGAAGGAAAGGAAGAAAGGCAGAAAGGAAGAAAGAAAGAAAGAAAGAGTAAATTAAAAATAAAGAGCCTGCTGTATAAAAATAAATAAATAAAATTAAATTAAAAAAAAGAAAAACGAAGCAGAGAGGCAACAAAGGAGCCTATGTAAGGTCAGACATCAAAGGTAGAGTTATCGTCTTTATTACTAGAAGTCAGTGTAATTTCAAAGCAGGTATGAAATACTTTATTAACATAATATCCTCAAAAGTAGTAAAACATGAAAGATGTATAAGTACTACAGAGTAATGAATGAAAAAAGATTTGTCACATAAAAACGTTGCAAATAAAATGTCAGGAATACTGATAGTTTGAGTTAATGAACAAAACTGCTTAGTTTTTGCATGTTTCCAACTGTTTTCCATTTTTAGCTATTCAAGACTGTCCAATTAAAAATGTGCTGCTTATTTCTTTCTCTTTATCACCTGATATCTACATGATAATCTCTAGCATCTCTCAAATAACGAGATATAATATAAAGGTAAATGAATACATGCATTTACAGCTATTTAAAATTTTCATAAAATTTTGCAGTTAGCTGTTAAAGAAGTTGCCAAACTAGGCCTGTGGGCTAAATCCAGTAGGTCTTCTATTTTTGTAAATAAACTCATAATAAAACACAGGCAGACCCATTTGTTGTGATATTGCCTGTGGCTACTTTTTGCTATAATCATGAGTTGATTACTTATGACAGAGAGCTTATGATGTGCAGAGCTTCACATATTTACTCTTGGCCCCTTACAGAAAAAGTTGGCCTATTCCTGATCTTGTTTTATTAATTTGATCTTTGCCATTAATTCACAGAAATAAAATTATGTGTAAGTATAATCGCTGTGACACACAGAATATTAGAGAGCTCAAAACTTTTTAAAAGTTGTGAAAATAAATGTAGAAATTTCACATTAGGATGTTCGGGGAGTTTTGCTACTAAAACATATCGTATAGTTTAAAAAAAATCAAAAACTCATATTCACACAAGAACCAAGACCCATTTTTAAATCAATACATTAACTGCTTCGTAGTATTTAGTAGACTCATCCCATGTCCAGATCTAGAAAAACTGAGTGAATAACCACTAATATTATCAAAAAAATTTTTTTCCTAAGAACAAATGTTCATTAAAACCAATGTTTTTGATAGTCACAGATGTTGTCAGCTATTCTTTCTTTAATTTCGTATTCGTCTCAGTGAACCTGCTGTGCTGCTAACTATTCTTTAGAGTGATGTACCCTGGGAAATCAGAGACAAGAAAATAGTAAGCAGTAATAGTATCACTTAAAATTAAACTGGAAAAATCTATGTATCAGGTAACACAGCTTCCTCCATATCAGAATTTTCATGTCAGTTTTGCCCTAATCCTTACTCACTACCAATATTTCCCATAAATTCTCTCCATCTCTCCTTCTCTCTCTTTCTTTCATCCATCCATCCATCCAACTCTCCTCCTTCTACTTCTCTTTTTGTCTCCCTCTTCTATTTCTTTCCTTCTCTATGTTTCTACCTTTTCCTTCTTTTTCTGACACCATCTCTTTCTTCACCTTCTTTCCAATCCTGGAAGTAAATGAACCAGTTTCATAGGGGGCCCAGTGTTCTAGAAATAAACGATGACTAAGGGGCAATCATGCTTCAGAGCTTCATCCTCATGATTATGACTCTAAATATGAATTAAACTCTGATCCCAGCCATTTCTCGTATATTAAGATTCCCCCAAAAAACTATAAAAATCATACAAAACATTTAAGTAAGGGAACGGAAAATGATTTACACTGAAACATACCCATAGCCTGGCCACCTCTCTAATCCCATCTACCACCAAATCATACATAGGATATCACAACCTCATCCATTAAGTTCACTCTTACCCTAACTTCTTCCTTGATTCCATAATCTGCACAGCCATAGCCTTTTACAATATTGAATCATATTGCTTAGTATTAATAGTTATAACTTTTGTATGTTTTAATTTGCAATTGTGTATTCATACTTTGATTTTATATTTATGTAGTATATAAGCTCCCTTAAGGTAGGTGTTGTGCTACTTCTGCTCATTCCTTTATCCCTAGCACCAAGTTTAAACACCTAAATTATTTGTTTTTTTAATTAAAGAATTCATTGTAAGATTTTTTAATAGGGGACTTCTCTGGTGGCACAGTGGTTAAGTATCCAATGCAGGGGACATGGGTTCGAGCCCTGGTCCGGGAAGATCCCACATGCCATGGAGCAACTAAGCCCATGTGCCACAGCTACTGAGATTGCACTCTAGAGCCCACGAGCTAGAATTACTGAGCCTGCGTGCCAAGACTACTGAAGCCTGTGTACCTAGAGCTCTGCTCCACAACAAGGGAAGCCACTGCAATGAGAAGCCCACACACTGCAACAAAGAGTACCCCTTGCTCGCGGCAGCTAGAGAAAGCCCAAACACAGCAATGAAGACCCAACGCAGCCAAAAATAAATAAATAAATAATTTTCAAAAAAGAATTTCTTTTTTTTCTTTCGTTTTTTTTTTTTTTTTGCGGTACACGGGCCTCTCACTATTGTGACCTCTCCCGTTGCAGAGCACAGGCTCTGGACATGCAGGCTCAGCAGACATGTCTCACGGGCCCAGCCACTCTGTGGCATGTGGGATCTTCCCGGACTGGGGCATGGACCCGTGATCCCTGCATCGGCAGGCAGACTCTCAACCACTGTGCCACCAGAGAAGCCCAAAAAAGAACTTTTAATGGTATAAAGAGTATTAAAACATTCCACATGATTGACAATTTAGTCCCTTATGGGAATATAAGAGATGTGAAAGCACAAATGGTAAAATCTGAAAAGCACTGCTTCAGAGTCATATACATAGGGAGTGAGAGCATGAGGTATTCATCAGAGTCATTAAATAAATGAGGTGATTGAAAAGATGCCCTTTCTATATCCTCTCATACATGGATGGCACCCAGGCTGGGATAATTCTTTTATCACTTTCTGGAAAATATTCATATATGATAAATTATCTCCCTATCCTCTACTTCAAACTGAGAGTTGCTTAAGATCATAAACCTTATTTGTTTCTGCTTTTTAAAGAAATATGAGCTTTTAGTCTTTCAATCTATTGTTCAGATAAACTTAAGCAAAGGCCACAGCAGTCATTTGGGTAGTTCTCTTTAGGTAGTTTTTCAAGCTGGAATATTCAAGTCAAATACAAATATTTTTCAATCCTGCAGTTTTTTTTTTTTCTTCCTTGATTTAATTTCCTCATCATTCCACTTCACATTGCCTATGTAAATTAAGCTGTCGTGCTGTAAACCACAGTCCCCCCTTGTCTATCTCCTCAGTAATAGCTTCAAAGTACTAAAAAGCTAAAATAGCTACAAAAGAACAATTAATTTGTGCAAAATCACAGAGGCACTGTAGGTATTAAAAACACTACAGTAAGGCTTTTATCAGCAAGCTAAACTGCACAGCATTAAGCTCAAAACTAATAAGGCTGAATGTGCAGCACAATGATGAGGATGATAAAGGAATTTCAAGGACATGCAGAGAATTGGGGTAACATGATTTAGAAGTGATGCAGTTATTTTTTTTGTTTTGTTTTGTTTTGTTGTGTTTTGTTTTCTCAGGGTATATGCCCAGTAGTGGGATTGCTGGGTTATATGGTAGTTCCATTTTTAGTTGTTGTTGTTTTTTTTTTTTTTTAACATCTTTATTGGAGTATAATTGCTTTACAATGGTGTGTTAGTTTCTGCTTTATAACAAAGTGATCAGTCATACATATACATATGTTCCCATATCTCTTCCCTCTTGCATCTCCCTCCCTCCCATCCTCCCTATCCCACCCCTCCAGGTGGTCACAAAGCACCGAGCTGATCTCCCTGTGCTATGCGGCTGCTTCCCACTAGCTATCTACCTTACGTTTGGTAGTGTATATGTGTCCATGCCACTCTCTCGCTTTGTCACAGCTTACTCTTCCCCCTCCCCATATCCTCAAGTCCATTCTCTAGTAGGGCTGTGTCTTTATTCCTGTCTTACCCCTAGGTTCTTCATGACATTTTTTTTTCTTAAATTCCATATATATGTGTTAGCATACGGTATTTGTCTTTCTCTTTCTGACTTACTTCACTCTGTATGACAGACTCTAGGTCTATCCAACTCATTACAAATAGCTCAATTTCATTTCTTTTTATGGCTGAGTAATATTCCATTGTATATATGTGCCATATCTCCTTTAACCATTCATCTGATGATGGGCACTTAGGTTGTTTCCATCCCCTGGCTATTGTAAATAGAGATGCAATGAACATTTTGGTACATCACTTTTTTTGAATTATAGTTTTCTCAGGGTATATGCCCAGTAGTGGGATTGCTGGGTCATATGGTAGTTCTATTTGTAGTTTTTTAAGGAACCACCATACTGTTCTCCATAGTGGCTGTACCAATTCACATTCCCACCAGCAGTGCAAGGGTGTTCCCTTTTCTCCACACCCTCTCCAGCATTTATTGTTTCTAGATTTTTTAATGATGGCCATTCTGACTGGTGTGAGATGATATCTCATTGTAGTTTTGATTTGTATTTCTCTAATGATTAATGATGTTGAGCATGCAGTTATTTCAAATAAACATCTACATAAGTATATATGAAAAATGCTGATCTGTTGGGAAAGGCAAGTTTAGACCAGTAAGGAAATTTATTTACATCTATTTTTGGAGAAACTTACATTTTTATGGAAATTACTGTTGGAGATTCTGATAATGCACACTGAGATCACTCAATATATACTTGTTGATTGGCAATTGGTTGACAGTTTGATATTTAAAAACTTATCTCTGAACTGTAAAAAAAAAACAAAAATGATGGCTTATTATATCTAAAACTACCTAAAAGGATAACATTAAAACATAATCAAGAGTGCCACCGCCTCCTGTGTTGAAATAGAAATAGAAACAATTACTTTAATCATCAATTGTTTAATGGCTGCTCTCAGCTCAAATCTGTGTTAGGTGCTATGGGCTGGAAAGGAAGTTAAGCTACTAATTTCCAAATAAATGCATTAAATGCTTCCAGAACTAGATAGAGAAGAATGAATTTCTAATTGTGATGTAAATACAGTGGATGCAACCAGGACCTAAAGGGAGGGACAGTTTTGTGTTACAGAAACCATGGGAATATTTGCCTTTGTTCCTTTGTTCCTTTGCCACCTGATAAATCTAGGTTTAAATTCCAAGCACTCTGCTAACATACTGTGAGATTTTCTGTGAACTAGTCTTTCTCTTTGAGATTAAGCTTTCTCAACTGGAAAATGGGGAGAATAAAACAGAACTCACAGAGCTGTTATAAAGAAGAAATAAGAAAAATGCTTTAAAGTGTAGCGCATAGTAGGGTTTCAAATATATGCTCAGTTTATCTTGAATAAAGTTTTTCCCATAACAGCAAGTATATGCCTACTATGATTACTATAGTTCATAGGATGAAATATATTAGAAATAGAGGTTTTCTTTTTCGTTTCAAATAAGGAATCATTTGGTCTAATGTCTTTAACTTACAAATGCAAACATTGAGATTCAACAGCAGACCTCTGAGATTCCTTTCGAAAACGTACACTGTGTTCAGAGTGCCCTATAAAGAACCAACAAATGTTGCAATGTTTTTTGGAATATTAGGTCCTAGTCACCATCGAAACATAAGAGAATATTACCAGGCTGTTATTTCAGTCTCTTCTTCTTATTCCAATGTCATACTTCAAGAAAATCTGGCTTATTACCTAGATTTGCATGCTTTCATTATAATGTGACCACATGTCAAATATCCATCTGCATATAATGTAATGTATAACAATATAAATAATAGGCTCCCAAGTTTATTTAGACTGACTTGTGTGAAACACAGTGTGGAATTATGGAGAGCGATTTCTTTAGCAGTAGTTCCTCAATATCAGAAAAGAATATTAACAAAGTGCAAGATATCCATACCCAGAGCTTGTAGAAAAACCTGCTGCTTATTGTTTGCAATAACTATATTGTGCTAATTCAATATATATCATAAAAAATTTCAGTGGCACTCTTCATTGACAAATTTTGATGTGCAATTTGTAAATATTACCAAGCAAATGGAAAAATTAATATAACAGTGGCCTTCACTTTCACGCATTATTCTAGATATATAATTTAAGTTTTACTTTAAAAACTTTTCATACCTGCAAAAAGGTGGGAAAAAATGTATAAGTATACCTTCACTCACAGTCACACATTTTTTCTCTTGCTCTCTTTATTTCTCTCTTATTTTTTGCTGAATCATTTCAAACCATTTGCAAACATCTTAAGACTTCACTCTTAAATACTTTAGCATTTAAATTATATACTACTCAAGGGGGGAAGCAGGGAGAGGGATAAATTGGGAGATTGGGATTGACATATACATTACTACATATAAAATAGGTAACTAATAAGGGCCTGCTGTATAGCACAGGGGACTCTACTCAATACTCTGTAATGACCTATGTGAGAAAAGAATCTAAAAAAGAATGGATATATGTATAACTGATTCACTTTTCTGTAAAGCAGAAACTAAACATTGTGAAGTTAACTATACTCCAATAAAATTAATTTAAAAATTATATGCTATTTTATAAACAGGCCCAGAAAATTTATCATTGATTCAATATTATCTAATAAAGAAACCATAGTCAAAATACCTGTTGGAGCTGGTTTTAAATCCACATAGAAAATTTTGCTCTTGTACTTAAGTTTCTCCAAACTTATCAATATCATAGATATATTATATTTGTATTCTTGAAATGCAAAATATTAACACTATGCATTGTAAGCTTGTTTAAAACTTCAGTTATTATAGCTTATTATGATATTTTCTAAAATGAGAGTTTATGAAGAGAAGTGAGTCTTGAACTGAAAATATTATTTTATAACTCTAGGAAGAAGTACCAAAATTTATGATGCCAGAGTGAGTAAACCAGGATAGTATGTTACATAGGCATATATGTCTTTGTAGATATCATTAAATAACTTTGAAATAAAAACGTGAAATTTGTGCTATGAATGTAAAGGAAAATTCTCTTGTTTTCCCATACAGATATTTTAATAAATAACAATACCTAAAAGCAACTCTTATATTTGCTTTTTCATGTTGCAAAGATGAAATATGTGCATAAGAGTGACCCTTAAAAAGTTTAGGTAATATTGAAAGTATCATTACAGGATTATAAATACACAAAATAGATTCCTTTTGTAGATAGCCTGAGTTCTGATGGTAGAGCAGAACGCTAGGCATCAGGGGACTATTTGGAGCACTAATACTTTAGGTATAAATTGTATACCTTTCATCAACTAAGTATGTTAGAGACTTTTACTGTAATATAATACAATATTAAACATCAAACTGTATTAAAGATTTTTTCAATTAACAGAAAATTTGATAACACATTTACTAGAATTTTTAAACTCATGTATTCTATCAATAAATATTGTCTTCTTTGTCCATGAAGCTGCATGATGGAGAGAGTACAAATATAAGTTAGAAATGTTACCTGTTCACAGACACAAAAATCTCATAAAAGAGACAAAAAACACAAAGGTCAAAATGCATTAAATAGCTAGGACAGAATCTATGCTGGAATAATGTCTTCTTTACCGTTGAGAGCAAATGTTTTCAGTTCGTCAGTGTCACAGTCATAGTACAGAAAACAGAAATGGATTACATATTTAATATCAAAACATCAAGATGGGGGCTTTCCTGGTGGCGCAGTGGTTGAGAATCTGCCTGCCGATTCAGGGGACACAGGTTCGAGCCCTGGTCTGGGAAGATCCCACATGCCGTGGAGCAACTAGGCCCGTGAGCCACAACTATTAAGCCTGCACTTCTGGAGCCCGTGCTCCACAACAAGAGAGGCCACGATAGTGAGAGGTCCACACACAGCGATGAAGAGTGGCCCCCGCTTGCCGCAACTGGAGAAAGCCCTCGCACAGAAATGAAGACCCAACACAGCCAAAACTAACTAAATAAATAATAATTAAAAATGAATATCTGCTTATATATAAAAAAAAAATTCATGATGCAAAGAATGTCCTAAAGGTGCTAATTTCCGATCAGTCTTCACTTTTCAGATTTAATGTATAATTTCCCACTATATAGTGAATTGCAAATACAGTAAAATTGATTTTCTTATCAATGGACAGACATTTAAATCATGGGTATCATGTATTAATTTAATAGTTACTAAACTCTACTATGTTTTAGGTATTTTCTACATGTTGTGGGTAGTGGGGGAGACCTTACTCATTGCACCTGCTTCACATGTCAAGCCTTGCTTCACATGTCAAGCCTTGATGTGATGGGGATGATGAAGAAGGGTGGTCCTGAGTCTGAGTAAGGTGTTAAGGTGGAACATAGAGATTTTTCTTTTTGTAAATGGACTTAAAGAATTACTTACAAAAGTATAAAGATTGAAATTGATCCTATATTCTATCTTCCCTGAAAATTCAGATGTTTAATAATTTGTGCAAAACAAAGAGGGGACTCCATAAATTCTGATGCTGTGGGAGGGCTAGGTCATTAAAAACTGTTCAGTTTGTCAGAGGAATTTAAAAAACCACTGTTATACTGATAATCAAAGCTACGTATTAGTTATATTTGATTCTTCTGTGGCTCTCCTACAATAGCCTGATGATATTAATTTAGTATAAACTGATTTAAAATGGCATAATGAGTCTTTTCATATCAATGTTTTGGTTTGATGCATTACAAAAGGTGAAGGAAAATTGCATGCTTCTAATGCTTCCAATAGTTGCAGGCCAAAAAATACCAAAAAAGATTGGGGTGGAGGGAAACAAACATAATGGAGCAGCTATAGAAAATAGTGAACAAAACATGGGAGAAAATAAACAGTAACCACGCTTTTGAAGCTTCTCAAAACAAAATACAAAGATATGAATGGAGGAACATTGTCTCCTTTTTTCCCAGTCATGTGCTGTCATTCCTCCTGGTCTGTTCTCATAGACCATTTACTGGCAGTAATCCTGCGCTACACAAAGCCAGCAGTACTGAGCATAGCGGAAGGCAAAAAAGAGCAGTGGGAGTAATAATAGCACTTCCCCACTGAACCAAGTAAGGGAACAGTAGTGCAGTAGGATAGCATGCCTTTCTGTCTAAGGTAAAATGGGTTTGACAGGAGGGGAGCAAAGGTGGGTTGAATACATTTCTTGGATGGCATAAGCAGAGTTCCTTAGTCTGATTACTAGACAATCCCAGAGGAAAATCTAGGTGTTCCTGAGTGTCTTTTTCATGAAACAATTTTTTTTTCTTGCTACACATTCATTTTCCAGCTGGTAAGGAAACCAGGGGTACTTTCTTACAGAAACACTTTGAAATGAGTGATGATGTTACAGACAACTTAGTGGACACATTAAATAACAAAATGATACTGGTGGTAATCACACTGCTCTGGGTCTTAACATGAGAGTGTTAATCACTTAGGGCTTGACTGCAATTGCAATTTTTAATTAAAAATTAAAAGAGCTCACACCGATACATTTTTGTGGTGTGTCACTGATCTTCACACAAGGCTAAAGAAATGTACATGGATAAGGTGGAAACCAGGTTTTAGAAAGAAAGCCACAGAAGGAAGTAAAATTTTTGAAGAGAAGAAAGAATTTTGCGTGAAAATAGAACAAAACATTCTTTCTTAAATAGGAAAACAATTTCATACCATGAAAGTGTTCACGTTATTATTATCCCTCTATTTTTGTGTTACTTTTTACTTCCACACATACAGAGAGAATAAAAACAATTTTAAAAAACCTTTTACTAATTCAGATCTCAGATCTCAGCTACACCATTTATTAGCAACTTAGTCAATTACATATTTTCTGATCATTAGCTTACTCTTCTCTAAACCTGGGAAAATAACATAATAGTACTTAACATATATTAAGAACCTAGCATGGTACTTGGCATACTAGGGTTCAGTATATTTTGGTTTCCTTTCTTCCAAATTGTTAAAAATTATTCCCTGAATAAATTTTATTGGAAAACTAATATGAAGCTAGATAATAAAGAAGACAAATTCAAATACATGTACGGAGGCTCTAGTATAGAGAAAAAATTAATGTACACACAAATTTTATTTATTTATTTATTTATTTTTATCAATAGTGATGTTCTTTTATTTTTAACATCTTTATTGGAGTATAATTGCTTTACAATGGTCACAATTTTAATGCAAAATAAGCATTACAAGATTAAACACTAAATTTATGGTTCGATAGTAAGAAAGAAGTAGAATGCAAAAACTATTAAAATAAGACAACACAATATGTAGTTACATGGTAAATAGTGACATAATTATGTATAGGGAGGTCAAAGAAAATGGAGGATAATGGTAACTGTGCTGTTCAGGAAATACTTCATGGAGGTGGTGAGTCTTAAACTTGAAAAAGTGCAGGGTGTGCATAAAGATATTGAGGAGAAGAAATTCACTTTATGAGTAAGAGTGAGGTTACAGCCTGTCTGCCAATAATGAAAACTAACACACCAAGGTGCATCAGCAATGTGGCAGAGTCAGGAGTATTTTCACTAGTTCTCTATTCACAAATTATATGACCACTAATAATTTCAGAGCAAATAATAAAAATGTATACATGGAAAGATATTGTATCCCTATTTCCTTCACATTATTGTTTTGATTTTTATAAAATCTAATTACAAGTTTTCTCTATAAACTTCCCTAAATATTAATTTTCTTGCCTAAACTCTATCTAATCCTGAAATGTGGTAGTTCCATGTTAAATTGAATAACATTATCAAGGTGTAGCTTCAGAAAGACTCACCCATAGAGAGGAGCAAACTGATTCTTATTTTCTATATTTTTAAAATTTCCATTATATTTTGTATATTTTATAAAATTGTAAATTAAGAGTATTATAAACCCTCATCACTCACACTTTCACAGTTACCATTATTTTAAAAATCTTCAATTGTCCCAATTATTATTATTATTTTGATGTTTTGGTCCTAAAACAAATACTAGATATGATTTTATTTTGCCCACGTATATTGCAACATTTACCTCCAACAAACAGATTTTGTAAAAAACGGTATCAACAAAGTTATTTCACTGAATGAGTTAATATTTACTCAATCCTAACTAAGGCCTTTTTTCTGTTCAAATTTCTGTATTACTTTTATATGTAAAAACTTACTTTGCACTAGATATTTGAATCAAGAGCTAAATGAGTTTGTGTTTGCTTGACATATTATTTTCTTTTCAGTTTATTGAGGTATAATTGGCAAATAAAATTGTAAGATATTTAAACATATATCATGGAAACGATACACATATACATGTGGCAGTGTCCCCTGCCCATTGAGTTAATTACCACATCCATCATCTCACATATTAACTTTCTTTTCTTTTTGGTGAGAACATTTAAATTCTACTCTCAGCAAAGTTCACTTACACAATACAGTGTTATTAACTATAGTAACCATGTTATATTAGATCCTCAGAAATTACCCATCTTATAAGTGAAAGTTTGAAACTTTTTACCAACCTATTCCTATTCCCCATCCCTCTACTACCTGGTGACTACTTTTCTACTCTCTGTTTCTATGAGTTCATCATTTAAAAAAATTTTTAAAATTCCATATATAAGTGATACCATACATTATTTGTTTTTTTCTGTCTGGCGTATTTTACTTAGCATAATGCACTCTGGGTTCATAATATTTTCCACAAGTGACAATATTCCTTTTTTTTAAACATCTTTATTGGAGTATAATTGCTTTACATAGTTGTGTTGGTTTCTTCTGCATAACAAAGTGAATGAGCTATATGTATACATATATTCCCATATCCACTTCCTTTTGTGTCTCCCTCCCACCCTTCCTATCCCACCCCTCTAGGTGGTCACAAAGCACTGAGCTGACCTCCCTGTGCTATGCAGCTTCTTCCCACTAGCTATCTATTTTATATTTAGTAGTATATATATGTCCATGCCACTCTCTCACTTCGTCCAGCTTACCTTTCACCTTCCCCATGTCCTAGGTCCATTCACTATGTCTGCATCTCTATTTCTGTCCATCCCCTACATTCTTCAGAACCATTTTTAAAAACTCTTTTAGATTCCATATATATATGTTAGCATACAGTATTTGTTTTTCTCTTTCTGACTTAACTTCACTCTGTATGACAGTCTCTAAGTCCATCCATCTCACTACAAATAACTCAATTTCATTTCTTTTTATGGCTGAGTAATATTCCATTGGAAATATGTGCCACATCTTCTTTATTCATTCATCTGTCGATGGACACTTCAGTTGCTTCCATGTCTCGCTATTGTAAATAGTGCTACAATGAATATTGTGGTACATGACTCTTTTCAAATTATGGTTTTCTCAGAGTGTATGCCCTGTAGTGGGATTGCTGGGTCATATGGCAGTTCTATTTTTAGTTTTTTAAGGAACCTCCATACTGTTCTCCACAGTAGCTGCATCAATTTACATTTCCACCAACAGTGCAAAAGGGGTCCCTTTTCTTCACACACTCTCCAGAATTTATTGTTTGTAGATTTTTGATGATGGCCATTCTAACCGGTGTCAGGTGACACCTCATGGTAGTTTTGACTTGCATTTTTCCAAGGATTAGTGATGTTAAGCATCCTTTCATGTGTTTGTTGGCAATCTGTATATCTTCTTTGGAGAAATGTCTATTTAGATCTTCTCGCCATTTTTATATTGGGTTGTTTGTTTATTTGATATTGAGCTGCATGAGCTGCTTGTATATTTTGGAGATTAATCCTTTGTCACTTGCTTCATCTGTAAATATTTTCTCCCATTCTAAAGGATCTCTTTTTGTCTTGTTTATGGTTTTCTTTGCTATGCAAAAGCTTTTAAGTTTCATTAGGTCCCATTTGTTTATCTTAGTTTTTATTTCCATTTCTCTAGGAGGTGGGTCAAAAAGTATCTTACTGTGACTTATGTCATAGGGTGTTCTGCCTATGTTTTCCTCTAAGAATTTTATAATAGCTGACCTTGAATTTAGGTCTTTAAGCCATTTTGAGTTTATTTTTGTGTTTGGTGTTAGGGAGTGTTCTAATTCCATTCTTTTAGATGTAGCTGTCCAGTTTTACCAGCACCACTTATTGAAGACACTGTCTTGTTTCCATTGTATATTCTTGCCTCCTTTATCAAAGATAAGGTGACCATATGTGCATGGGTTTACCTCTGGGCTTTCTATCCTGTTCCATTGACCTATATTTCTGTTTTTTTTCCAGAACTATACTTTTTTTTTTTTTTTAACCTCTTTATTGGAGTATAATTGCTTTACAATGGTGTGTTAGTTTCTGCTTTATAACAAAGTGAATCAGTTATACATATACATATGTTCCCATATCTCTTCCCTCTTGCGTCTCCCTCCCTCCCACCCTCCCTATACCACCCCTCCAGGTGATCACAAAGCACCGAGCTGATCTCCCTGTGCTATGCGGCTGCTTCCCGCTGGCTATCTACCTTACGTTTGGTAGTGTATATATGTCCATGCCTCTCTCTCGCTTTGTCACAGCTTACCCTTCCCCCTCCCCATATCCTAAGTCCATTCTCTAGTAGGTCTGTGTCTTTCTTGATTACTGTAGCTTTGTAGTGTAGTCTGAACTCAGGGACCCTGATTCCTCCAGGTTTGTTTTTCTCTCTCAAGATTGCCTTGGCTCTTTGGGGTATTTTTTTGTTCCCATACACATTGTGCGATTTTTTGTTCTAGTTCTGTGAAAAATGCCATTGATAGTTTGTTAGGGATTGCACTGCATCTGTAGATTGCTTTGGGCAGTATAGTCATTTTCACCATGTTGATTCTTCCAATCCAAGAACGTGGTATATCTCTCCATCTGTTTGTATCATCTTTAATTTCTTTCACCAGTGTGTTATAGTTTTCTGCATACAGATCTTTTGTCTCCTTAGGTAGGTATATTCTTAAGTATTTTATTATTTTTGTTGCAATGGTAAATGAGAGTGTTTCCTTAATTCCTCTTTCCAATTTTTCATCATTAGGGTATAAGAATGAAAGAGATTTCTGTGCATTAATTTTCTATCCTGCTACTTTACCAAATTCATTCATTAGCTCTAATAGTTTTCTGGTAGCATTGTTGGATTCTCTATGTATATTATCATGTCATTTGCAAAGAGTGGCATTTTAACTTCTTCATTTCTGATTTGGATCCCATTTACTTCTTTTTAATCTCTGATTGCTGTGGTTAAAACTTCCAAAATTATTTTGAACAATAGTGGTGATAGTGGACAACCTTGTCTTGTTCCTTATCTTAATGGAAATGGTTTCAGTTTTTCACCATTGGGAATTATGTTGACTGTGGGTTTGTCATATATGACCTTTATTATGTTGAAGTAAGTCCTCTCTCTGCCTACTTTCTGGAGAGTTTTTATCGTAAATGGCTGTAGAATTTTTTTCAAAAGCTTTTTCTGCATCTATGGAGATTATCATATGGTTTGTATCCTTCCATTTGTTAATATGGAATATCACATTGATTGATTTGAATATATTGAATAATCCTTGCATTCCTGGGATAAACTCCACTTGACCATGGTGTATGCTCCTTTTAATGTGTTGTTGTACTCTGTTTGCTTGTATTTTGTTGAGGATTTTTGCATAGACGTTCATCAGTGATATTGGCATGTGGTTTTCTTTTTTTTGACATCTTTCTCTGGTTTTGGTATCAGGGTGATGGTGGCCTCGTTGAATGAGTTTGTGAGGTTCTTCCCTCTATTATATTTTGGAAGAGTTTGGGAAGGATAGGCTTTAGCTCTTCTATAAATGTTTGGTAGAATTTGCCTGTGAAGCCCTCTGGTCTGGGGCTTTTGTTTGTTGCAAGATTTTTAATCATGGTTTCAATTTCAGTGCTTGTGATTGGTCTTTTTTATATTTTCTATTTCTTCCTGGTTCAGTCTTGTAAGGTGGTGCTTTTCTAAAAATTTTTGCATTTTTTCTAAGTTGTTCATTTTATTGGCATACAGTTGCCTATAGTAATCTCTCACGATCCTTTGTATTTCTGCAGTATCAGTTGTTACTTCTCCTTTTTTATTTCTAAATCTATTGATTTGAGTCTTCTCCCTTCTTTTCTTCATGAGTTTGGCTAATTGTTTATCAATTTGGTTTATCTTCTCAAAGAACCAGCTTTTAGTTTTTTTGATCTATGCTATTGTTTTCTTCATTTCTTTTTCATTTATTTCTGATCTGATGTCTATGATTTCTTTCCTTCTGCTAACTTTGGGGATTTTTTCTTCTTCTTTCTCTAATTGCTTTAGGTGTAAGGTTAGGTTGTTTATTCGAGATGTTTCCTGTTTCTTAAGGTAGGATTGTATTGCTATAAACTTCCCTCTTAGTACTGCTTTTGCTGCATCCCATAGGTTTGGGGTTGTCATGTTTTCATTGTCATTTGTTTCTAGGTATTTTATGATGTCCTCTTTGATTTCCTCAGTGATCCCTTGGTTATTCAGCAGCATATTGTTTAGCCTCCTTGTGTTTGTATTTTTTTATAGTTTTATTTCTGTAATTGATATCTAGTCTCATAGTGTTGTGGTCTGAAAAGATACATGATACGATTTCAACTTTCTGAAACTTACCAAAGCTTGATTTGTGACCCAAGATATGATCTATCCTGGAGAATGTTCCATGAGCACTTGAGAAAAATGTTTATTCTGTTGTTTTTGGATGGAATGTCCTATAAATATCAATTAAGTCCATGTTGTTTAATGTGTGATTTAAAGCTTGGGTTTCCTTATTTAATTTCATTTTGGATGATCTGCCCATTGGTGAAAGTAGGGTGATAAAGTCCCCTACTATGATTGTGTTATTGTCGATTTCCCCTTTTATGGCTGTTAGCATTTGCCTTATGTATTGAGGTGCTCCTATGTTGGGTGCATAAATATTTACAATTGTTATATCTTCTTCTTAGATTGATCCCTTGATCATCATGTAGTGACCTTCTTTGTCTTTGTGATAGTCTTTATTTTAAAGTCTATTTTGTCTGATATGAGAATTGCTACTCTAGCTTTTTTTGATATCCATTTGCATGGAATATCTTTTTCCATTCCCTCACTTTCAGAATGTATGTGTCTCTAGGTCTGAAGTGGGTCTCTTGTAAACAGCATTTATATTCATCTTGGTTTTGTATCCATTCAGTCAGTCTATGTCTTTCAGTTGGAGCATTTAATCCATTTACATTTAAGGTGATTATCAATATGTATGTTCCTATTAACATTTTCTTAATTGTTTGGGATTTGTTATTATATGCTTTTCCTTGTCTTGTGTTTCCTGCCTGGAGAAGTTCCTTTAGCATTTGTTGTAAAGCTGGTTTGGTGGTGCTGAATTCTCTTAGCTTTTGCTTGTTTGTAAAGTTTTTAATTTCTCCATCAAATCTGAATGAGATCCTTGCTGGGTAGAGTAATATTGGTTGTAGGTTATTCCCTTTCATCACTTTAAATATGTCCTGTCACTCCCTTCTGGCTTGCAGAGTTTCTGCTGAAAGATCATGTTAAGCTAATGGGGATTCCCTTGTATATTATTTGTTGTTTTTCCCTTGCTTTTAATATTTTTCTTTGTATTTAATTTTTGATAGTTTAATTAATGTGTGTCTTGTCATGTTTCTCCTTGGATTTATCATGTATTTGACTCTCTGCGCTTCCTGGACTTGATTGACTATTTCCTTTCCCATATTAGTGAAGTTTTCAACTATAATTTCTTCAAATGTTTTCTCAGTCCCTTTCTTTTCCTCTTCTTCTTCTGGGACCCCTATAATTTGAATGTTGGTGTGTTTAATGTATTCCCAGAGGTCTCTGAGACTGTCCTCAATTCTTTCATTCTTTTTTCTTTATTCTGCTTTGCAGTAGTCATTTCCACTATTTTATCTTCCAGGTCACTTATCCGTTCTTCTGCCTCAGGTATTCTGCTATTGATTCCTTCTAGAGAATTTTTATTTATTGTGTTGTTCATCATTGTTTGTTTGCTCTTTAGTTCTTCTAGGTCCTTTTTAAATGTTTTTTTTTTTTTTTTGTATTTTCTCCATTCTATTTCCAAGATTTTGGATCATCTTTACTATCATTACTCTGAATTCTTTTTCAGGTAGACTGCCTATTTCCTCTTCATTTGTTTGGTCTGGTGGGTTTTTACCTTGTTCCTTCATCTGCTGTGTATTTCTCTGTCTTCTCATTTTGCTTAACTTACTGTGTTTGAGGTCTCCTTTTTGCAGACTGCACGTTTGTAGTTCCCGTTGTTTTTGGTGTCTGCCACCAGTGAGTGATGTTGGTTCAGTGGGTTGTGTAGGCTTCCTGGTGGAGGGGACTGGTACCTGTGTTCTGGTGGATGAGGCTGGATCTTATCTTTCTGGTGGGCAGGACCATGTCCGGTGGTGTGTTTTGGGGTGTCTGTGACCTTATTATTATTTTAGGCAGTATCTTTGCTAATGGGTGCAGTTGTGTTCCTGTCTTGCTAGTTGTTTGGCATGGCGTGTCCAGCATTGGAGATTGCTCATCATTGAGTGTAGCTGGGTCTTAGCGTTGAGATGGAGATCTCTGGGAGAGCTCTTGCTGATTGATATTATGTGGCACCAGGATGGCTCTGGTGATTCAATGTCTTGAATTTGGCTGTTCCACCTCAGAGCCTTAGGCCTGATACACAGTCAGAGTACTAAGACCCTGTCAGCTACATGGCTCAGAAGAAAAGTGAGAAAAAAAAAAGAAAGAAAAACAAATAATATAAAGTTATTAAGATAAAATACTAAAAACATATTATTAAAATAAAAAAAGTAATTAAAAAGAAAGACAAGGGCGACCATACCAATAAACAACTCCACCAATCATAACAAGTGGTAAAAACTAAACTAAGATAACCATATAACTCAGAAATTAGTCAGTAGCATACAGCAAACCACAATTCTACAGTTGTTCCCAAAGTTCATCACCTCAATTTTGGGATGATTCATTGTCTATTCAGGTATTCCACAGATGCAGGATACATCAAATTGAATGTGGAGATTTAATTCGCTGCTCCTGAGGCTGCAAAGAGAAATTTCCCTTTCTCTTCTTTGTTCGCACAGCTCCTGGGGTTCAGCTTTGGATTTGGTCCTGCCTTTGTGTGTTGGTCGCCCTCTGGCATCTGTTCTTCACCCAGACAGGAAGAGGTTAAAGGAGCGGCTGATTCGGGGGCTCTGGCTCACTCAGGCTGCGGGGGTGCGGAGGTGTATCAAATGCAGGAAGAGTCTGTGGCAGCAGAGGTTGGCATGACGTTGCAACAGCCTGAGGCATGTCATGTGTTCTCCTAGGGAAGTTTTCCCTGGATCACGGGACCCTGGCAGTGGTGGGCTGCACAGGCTCCTGGGAGGGGATGTGTGCACAGTGACTTGTGCTTGCACACAGGATTCTTAGTGGCTACAGCAGCAAACTTAGTGTTTCATGCCTTTCTCTGGTGTCTGTGCTGATAGCCATGTCTCACGCCTGTCTCTGAAGCTCGTTTAGTCGGTGCTCTGAATCCCCTCTCCTCGCACAACCCGAAACAATAGTCTCTTGACTCTTAGGCAGTTCCAGAGTTTTCCCGGATTCCTTCCCAGCTAGCTGTGGCTCACTAGCCCCCTTCAGGCTGTGTTCACACATCCAACCCCAGTCCCTCCTTGGGATCTGACCTCCGAAGCCCAAGCCTCAGCTCCCAGTCCCCACACCCATGGTGGGTAAGCAGACAAGCCTCTTAGGTTGGTGAGTGCTGGTCAGCACTGATCCTTTCTACTGTAACCTCTCTACTTTGCCCTCTGCACCCCTGTTGTTGTGCTCTCTTCCGTGACTCTGAAGCTTCCCCCCTTTCCTCTAATCCCCATCTCCCGCAGTGAAAGGACTTCCTAGTGTGTGGAAACTTTTCCTCCTTCACAGCTCCATCCCAGAAGTGCAGATCCCGTCCCTATTCTTTTGTCTCTGTTTTTTCTTTTTTCTTTTGCCCTGCCCAGGTATGTCAGGAGTTTCTTGCCTTTTGGGAAGTCTGAAGTCTTCTGCCAGCATTCAGTAGGTGTTCTGTAGGAGTTGGTCCACATATAGATGTATTTTTGATGTATTTGTGGGGAGAAGGTGATCTCTACATCTTACTCTTCCTTCATCTTGAAGGTCCTCTCCCTTCTTTTATGAAGCTGAAAAATATTCCATGTATGTTTCTATAAATATATTTATATACATTTATATAAAATTTTCTATATTATATATAGCTGTTTCCATATTCATATATAAACATTTTAATTTATATACATATATTACATTTTCTTGATATATTCATGTATTGATGAACACTTAGGTTGTTTCTGGACCTTGACTATTTTGAATAATACTGCAGTGAACACGGGAATACAGATATATCTTAGAGATCTGGTTCTGTTTCCTTTGGATATATACCCAGGAGTGGGGATTCTGGGTCATATTGTAGTTCTATTTTTAATTTCTTGAAGGACATCCATACTGTTTTCCATAGTGGTTGAACCAATTTATATTGCCACCATCAGTGTACAATTGTTCCCTTTTCTCCATATCCCCTCAGCATTTTTATCTCTTGTCTTTTTAATAATAGCCATTCTGACAGTTGTGAAGTAACATCTCAATGTGTTTTTTATCTGCATTTCTCTGATGATTAATGGTATCAAGCACCTTTTCATGTACCTATTGGCCATTTGAATGTCTTCATTGAATGTGTCTGGTATATTTCTTGTCCCTTGTATTCTGTAATATATTCCCCTCCTCTCATTCTTATTCTATTTATTGGTTGAACACGTTAGATAATTTGTTGTGTAGTATTAGGCTGATTTCAACTTTGTGGAGTTTTCTAACATACACCTGTATTTTTTATATTTCTTATAGACCAGTTGTTATTTATATAGGTCTGGTTAATATTTTTATTAATAATTTTGGGGGTAAAATAGCAGATCTGTGTATATTGTGTTTCAGCAAATCAGGCCATCATGTCTGATTTTCTGATATCTAGTCAAGTTTGATCAATAATTTCTGATGTTGTTATCCTGATTCATCCATTGTCTCCTATCACTATTTTTCCAGCTAGTTTTGATGTGTTTTGTCTAGATTAATTATTTTGTTAGGGATTGGAAATGATGATTTTCTAATTCTACCACTGCTTCTGCAATTATTACTTGGAGTCTTTCATTTAAGAAATCTCGCTCATCAGCTATAGTTACCCTGAAATTGTGTTGTACAGGAAATGCAGTATCAGTGCTTGATTACATTCATGCATTTATCATTTGGAGAATAACTAATTGCATATGTTTCAGTGAGTTACAGTCATTTTGTTTGATGGTCCAATTATCAGCCTTGGCCAGTGATTTCCCCTTCAACTTGGCTTCTATATTCTTTTAAGGATAATGATCTTGTCCATGCTTTATGACAAAATAAATTGTTCCAGGCTGATCTTGTATATTTCCTGACCCAGATCTAGAATCACCTATTTCTAAAGAGCTCTTATTCTTTCAGTGAAAAATCATATTTAGAGATCACAATCTAAATGCCCCACGTGCTCATTGTTATTGGTTTGTCATGATTCTAGAACTTTTAGAAAGACAGAGCTAAAAAATAATTATTTAGAAAAATAGAAAAAAGTTTATACTTTTCTAATTTAAGTCTAATTAATTTCTTCTATTTTATATTTGAATTTATTTTGTGTACACACAAAATCTTTTCTCCTAATGACTTTTAGATTATTCCTTGTTTGGTTTAACTTATAATTATATTTAATAATATATCAAAATACCATTATCCTTACTAAAATTAAGAACATGATACAATTTAAGATTTTTTTAAACTATTGATTTAGTGTAAATCCCCCCAAAAATATACAATCATGAAATAATTGTTATGGGTTGTTATGGCACCAATTTTATTTAAAAGTTACATTCATTGGTATCAATTTACTTTTGACTTTTAGTTACTGTGCAAAATGGATTCCTTTAGAAATCATTATCCTGGTGAGGATTGAGTTTTTTTTCCATATGGGATTAGGAGTTTTTTCCAAATACATTTTTTTTTCCTGTGGTTCTCAATTCTTTTTCCAGCATTATCATCTATAGACTTACAGAAATGCCTTATTCATAACCATGGTGTCCCATAACATTGCCTCTGACTGAATAACACATTTTACAAAAAGAAAGGGCAGCAATCAGTCGAGCCTGTGGAATTCACTGATCTTACCATATGCTCTATCATCCAGAAACCACTGTCTTGACAGATTAATGAAATAGTCTGTTAAAAACTCAGTGATTGCACCAGCCAAGAGACAGTTTCAAGTGTGTCTGGGGTGTGGCCCTAAACCAGTGACCACCATTTTGATGTCATTTTCCCCACTGCCTGAATGCAGGGCTCTTATTTATGTGCCCTTCATTATCCTCTGCACCACTGTGGATCTTACAGATCTCCTTGTTATTAGTGATTTAGAAGACCCACTTACATTCTGGGGTACTTGGGCATATTATGCCACTAGTTTTATTGATTTATTTTTATTGCCATCCTAATGGCTCTGTTTGTTTCTATAAGGGATTTGAGGAAATTTATGAACACAATTGAATTGTCATTTTTCTCCAATTGTTCATTTGCTTTTTAAACTACAGTAGTATGTTACTCATTCAATTCTAGCTTTCATTCCACAATGTCATCAGATATTTTCTCTTATGTTTGTTTAGGAGAGTACTCATGAACAATTTCAGGTTGGATTCAGCAAGATTTTGGTTTTGATTTCTGGCTTTGCAACTTGTTTGAACTGAGAATTTTGATAATTTACTTAATTTTGAAAAACTTTAGTTACCTTTTCTGTCAAAAGGTGATAATCATAATTACCTCAGAGAGTAAAGCATACATACATTAATTAGAGTCTTAGAGTACTAACCATAATGCTGAGACATGGACATTTGCCTTTTTTTCCCCATTGTAATTTAATTTTCTATTCACTTATATTTTAATTTGTTAAAATTTTAATTTGTTAATGATATCAATTAAGAAATAGTTTCTGCTTTTCTTTGTAAATGTTGTACATTGGGAATAAATTCCTTAAGAAGAAAATTGTCTAGTGTCCAAAGATATTGAAGGAAACACATTTGGTTTATTTCTTTTCAATAAAACGTTTACCAAATGAATGCCATCCAATGACAAATCAAAAATATTCTAAGCAAGTCATCAGAAAGTCTAACTCTATTGGCCGAAGAGATTGGTTTCATTAAAACTATTGATCACCCCTTTCTTCCAAATTACTTATGCTGATTTGTCATATCAGACAAATACATTTTACAAATAGTCACCGACAAAAAGAGTAGAGTGTGTTTGTGTCTATAATATTTACTTGTAACCAATATGTGTAATACTTTACTTTAAAATATAAATTTCTAGAAATTGAGGACCAAGTTGTGTGTATTTTCTGTATCACTCCTAACATATTGTGAGAGATCAATAAATATTAAACCAACACATTGTGCTTCCACAAAACTAGACATGAATTCATAAAGTGACAATCCAAGCACCAGGCAAAGTATCTCATTTGGAACTAGCCATATAAAGAGGCAATAGGGAACAGATTAAAGGGCACAGCTGTCTCGTTCCACAAGTTTAGTTGGAAAATAGCCCAGAGAATATGGGAATATGTGACTGTACATCTTTCCTATAGACTCATCTCTTCTGGGCTCCAGGGGGTTTTACAACAGCACCTTTCCTCTTCACTGCAGATCTGTGATGCTCACACATTGACAGCAGTTAGTTTTTCTACTTACTGAACTAAAATTTTAGTGTAACACTCATCCCCCCAATGACTAATGAAGAGTCTGAAAAATGTATACCACATTCAATTCAGTTCCACACAACCTTAGCTGCTTATATTTGAGGTGATAGCAGAGAAGTTAAAGAAAATGAAAGACATAGTCTACCTTTCCTTTAAACAGTATTTTACAGATTCTTTTCACCTAGTAAAGCTATATCTTTAGTCTTGAATTGCATGAAGGTGCAACTTATATCTTCTCATGTATCAGATATCATCAGGCAAACTGGAATTTTTAAAACTATTATATGTTCATTATAGGTGTTCTTTTTGTGGTTAACATTGTTGAATACTCCTAGGAATTCAAGAAAAATAATATCTCTGGGTGGGTGAGGGGAAATTGGAGGAAGGTGGTCAAAAGGTATGAACTTCCAGGTACAGATATATAAGTAGTAGGGATGTAATATACAACATGGTGACTATATTTAGCACTGATGTGTGATACAAAGGCAAATTGTTAAAAGAGAAAATTGTAAGACTTCTCATCACAAAGAAAAATAATTCTTTTTGTGTTTTCACTTTTTATTGTATCTATATGAGATGATGAATGCTAACTAAACTTATTGTGGTAATCATTTCACAATATAGTGATGTATGTCAATTATATCTCAATAAAACTGGGGAAAAAAGCAAAACAGAATCTGAAAATTTGCCATTGGATTTGGTAATAAGAAGTTATTATAAAATTTAATTTACTTAAACGAAAAAAAAAAAAAACAAAACACCACAACAACAGTTTACTCATTTCTCTGCCTTCTACCTACCCTCCTCCCCCTTTGGAAACCACCAGTCTGTTTTCTGTCTCTATTTAGCTTGTTATTTCTTTATTTATTCTATTCCACATATAAGACAGACCATATGGTATTTGTCTTTCTCTGTCTCACTTGTTTCACTTAACATAATGCCCTAAAGGTCCATACATGTTGTCCTTAATGGCAAGATTTCATTCTATTTTATGATTGAATAATATTTAATTTATGTATATGTATCACATTTTATTTATGCATTCATCCATCAATGGATGCTTAGGTTGTTTCCATATCTTGTGGCTAGGTAAATAATGTTGCAATGAATATATGGGCTATATATTTATATATATATATATATTTTCAAGTTAATGTTTTCATTTTCTTTGGATAGGTACCCAGAAGTGGAATTGCTGGATCATATGGTAGTTCTATTTTTAATTTTTTGCAGAACCTCCATACTATTTTCCATGGTGGCTGTACCAACTTACATTCCCAGAAACAGTGCACAAGTGTTTCCTTTTCTCTATATCCTTGCCGACACTTGTTTTCTCTTTTCTATGTAATAGCCGTTCTAAGAGGTATGACATGATATCTCATTGTAGTTTCGATTTGCATTTCCCTAATGATTAGTGATGTAGGGCATCTTTTCATGTAGCTGTTGGCCATCTATATGTCTTCCATGGAAAAATACCTATTCAGATATTCTGACCATTTTTTAATTGGATTGTTTTATTGCTATTGAATTGTATGAGTTCTTCATGTTTTGGATATTAGCCCCTTAACAGACATATAATTTGCAAACATTTTCTCCCATTCAGTGGGTTGCCTTTCCATTTTGTTGATGATTTCCTTTGCTGTTCAGAGGCTTTTTAGTTTGATGTAGTCCCACTTGTTTATTTTTGCTTTTGTTGCTTTTGCTTTTGGTGTCAGTTTCAAAATATTATTTCCAAGGCCTATGTCAAGGAGCATAGTGCCTATGTTTTCTTCTAGGAGTTTTATGATTTCATGTCTTAACATTAGAGCCTTTAATCCATTTTGAGTTAATTTTTGTGTCTGGTGTAAGATAGTGGTCCAGTTTCATTCTTTTGCATGTGGCTGTCCAGTTTCTCTAACACCATTCATTAAAGAGCCTGTCCTTCCCACATTGTAAATTCTTGGCCCCTTTGTTATTAAAGAATGACCATATATATGTAGGTTTATTTATGGGCTCTCTATTCTGTTCCATTGATCTATGTGTCTGTTTTTACGTCAATACCATGTTCTTTTGCTCCTTTTTCCCTTTTTTTAAATTTCTTTTTTTATTGGGGTATAGTTGTTTTAAAATGTTGTGTTAGTTTCTACTGTACAGAGAAGTGGAATTCCCTATGCCATACAGCAGGTTCTTATTAGTTATCTATTTTAAACATATTAGTGTATATATGTCAGTCCTAGTCTTCCAATTCATCCCAACCCTCCACCTCCGACTTTTCCCCCTTAGTGTCTATATGTTTGTTCTCTACATCTGTGTCTCTATTTCTGCCTTGCGAACTGGTTCATCTGTACTATTTTTCTAGAGTCCACACATATGTGTGAATATACAATATTTGTTTTTCTCTTTCTGACTTACTTCATTCTGTATGACAGTCTCTAGGTCCATCCACGTCTCTACAAATGACCCAATTTCATTCCTTTTATGGCTGAGTAATATTCCACTGTATGTGTGTACCACTCCTTCTTCATCCATTCATCTGTCAATGGACATTTAGGTTGCTTCCATGACCTGGCTGTTGTAAATAGTGTTGCAATGAACATTGGGGTGTGTGTGTTTTTGAATTATGGTTTTCTCTGGTTATATGCCCAATAGTGGGATTCCTGGATCATATGGTAATTCTATATTTAATTTTTTAAGGAACCTCCATACTGTTCTGCATAGTGGCTCTATCAACTTACATTCCCACCAACAGTGCAAGAGGGTCCCCTTTTCTCCACACCCTCTCTAGCATTTATTGTTTGTAGATTTTCTGATGATGCCCATTCTAACTGGTGTGAGGTGATACTTCATTGTAGTTTTGATTTGCATTTCTCTAATAATTAGTGATGTTGAGCATTTTTTCATGTGTTTGTTGGCCATCTGTATGTATTCTTTGGAGAAATGTCTATTTAGGTCTTCTGCCCATTTTTGGATGGGGTTGTTTGTTTTTTTGATACTGAGCTGCATGGGCTGTTTATATATGTTGGAGATGCTGTTTTAATTACTTTATCTTTTAATATATTTTGAAATAAAGAAGCACAATACCTCTAGCTTTGTTCTTCTTTCTCAAGATTGCTTTGGCTGGTCTGGGTCTTTTATGGTTCCATAAAAGAATTTTAGGATAGTTTTTTTTCCATTTCTGTGAAAAATGACAAAAGAATTTTGATATGAATTGCATTGAATCTGTATATTGCTTTGGGTAGTATGGCCATTTTAACAATATTTATTTTCATTGTGTTTTTCATAGTGTTAATTTTTTTTTAATTTTAGCACTTTAGAAAATGTAAAAATATTACAAACATAGGATTTAGTGCTTTTAACCATTCTGTGAAGTAAGAAGAACTGGTATTTATTTTCCCAATATAGAGATGAAAAGTCTGACCCTCAGAAAATTATACAGTTTGTATAAACTCATTGGAAAGTGAGGGTAAGAGGCCAGGCTAGAACTCATGTCTCTGGTTCTAATTTCGCATACTTTTCAAAACAAAACATTGTTTTAATTCACTCATTAGTGAATTATGTATTGAGTACCTACTATGTGTCAAGAAAGTTATTCTACTAAAAATGATAGAAAAGGTCACTCTCCTCCTGGGACTTTGTAATCTAATGAAGTAAATATATAAATGAACAAAGCTACCACAATATGTGTTAAGTGCAATAAAACATTATGCAGGGTGAGATAAAATAGGCCAAAGGAGGCCTCTGGGGGTTGGATTACCAGATTGAGCAAATACCATTTGAATCTAAATTTAAGATAGCCAACATATTTTTTATTTGTATTTTGTGTCCTATGCAACATTCCTATACTAAAAAATATTGTTAATCTGAAGTTCAAATTTAACTGGACATCCTGTATTTTATCTTCCAGTTCTGTTTCGGAGGTGACTTTGGAACTAAGACCTGAATGAAATGAAAGTGCCAACTATACAACAGTCCAGGCAAAAAACATCCAATATAGGATCAGCTAAGTGTTTGAATCCAGAAAGTTCTTGATTCAAACACTTAGCTGACTAAATAAATACACAAATGTGCTTTGATCTTGGTGAGTGAGGATAATAATTGTTCAAGGTGATGTTAGAGAGATAAGCAGAGCCAGAAAGTACAGATGAACCTTGGAGATATTGCAGGTTTTATTCCAGACCAGCACAATAAATTGAGTCCCAGGAATTTTTGGTTTCCCAGTGTATATGAAAGTTATATTTACACTATACTATAGTCTATTAAGCATGAAATAACATTATGACTAAAAAAGCAATGTACATGCCTTAATTAAAAATGACATTATTGCTAAAAATGCTAGCCATCATCTGAGCCTTCAGTGAGTCATAATCTTTTTGCTGGTTGAAGGGACTTGCCTGAATGTTGATGGCTGCTGACTGATCAGGGTGATGGTTGGTGAAGGTTGGGGTGGCCATGGCAATTTCTTAAAATAAGACAGCAGTGAAGTTTGCTGCATGGATTGACTCTTCTTTCACAAATAATTTCTCTTTAGCATGCAATGATGTTTGATAGCATTTTAACCAGAGTAGTACTTCTTTCAAAATTGGAGTCAATCCTCTAAAACCCTGCCACTGCCTCATCAACTAAGTTTATGTAACATTCTAAATCCTTTTTTGTCATTTTTACAATCTCCCCAACATCTTCACCAGGAGTGGATTCCATCTCAACAAACCACTTTCTTGGCTCATCTGTAAGAAGCAACCCTTCATCAATTCAAGCTTTATCATGAGATTGGAGCAATTCAGTCACATCTTCAGACTCCAAGTCTAATTCTACTTCTCTTGCTACATCCACCACATCTGCAGTTACTTCCTCCACTGAAGTCTTTTTTATCTTTTATAAAGGTACTTTATATTTTTTTAATTAATTAATTTATCTATTTATTTTTGGCTGCATTGGGTCTTCATTGTTGTGTGCAGGTTTCTCTAGTTGCGGTGAGTCAGGGCTGCTCTTCATTGCGGTGCATGGGCTTCTAATTTCAGTGACTTCTCTTGTTGTGGGGCACGGGCTCTAGGCACATGGGCTTCAGTAGTTGTGGCTCATGGACTCTAGAGTGCAGGCTCAGTAGTTGTGGCACACGGGCTTAGTTGCTCTGCAACATGTGGGATCTTCCCGAATCAGGTCTCAAACCCATGTCCCCTGCATTGGCAGGTGGATTCTTAACCACTGCACCACCAGGGAAGTCCATCCACTGAAGTCTTGAACCCCTCATAGGCATCTATGAGAATTAGAATCAACCTCTTCAAACTCCTGTTAATGTTCATGTTTTAATCTCTTTCCACAAATCATGAATGTTTTTAATGACATCTCAGATGGTGACTCCTTTCTAGAGGTTTTCAATTCACTTTGCCCAGTTCATCAGAAGAATCACTATTTGTGGCAGCTGGAGCCTTACGACATGCGTTTCTTAAATAATAAGACTTCAAAGTCAAAATGACTCCTTAATTCTTGGGCTGCAAAATGGATGTTGTGTTAGCAGGCATGAAAGCAATATGAATCTTATTATACATCTGCATCAGAGCTCTTGGGAGAACAAGTGCATTGTAAATAAGCAATTATATTTTGAAAGATTTTTTTTTTCTCTGAGCAGTAGGTCTCAGCAATGAGCTTGAAACATTCAGTAAATAATGTTATGAGCATATGTGCTGTCATCCAGGCTTTGTTTTTCCATTTGTAGAGCACAGGCAGAGTAGATTTAGCATAATTCTTAAGAGCCCTAAAATTTTCAGAATGGTAAATAAACATTGCCTTCAACTTCAAGTCACTAGCTGCATTAGCCCCTAACAAGAGAATCAGCCTGTCCTTTGAAGTCAGGCATTGACTTCTCCTCTCTAGCTATGGAAGTCCTCCATGGCATCTTCTCCCAATATAAGGCTGTCTTCTCTACACTGGAAATCTGTTGTTTAGTTTAGCCATCTTTATTAATTATTTTAGCTAGGTCTTCTGGATAACTTGCTAGATCTTCTTTATTAGCATTTGCTGCTTCACCTTGCACTTTTGTATTATGGAGAAGGCTTTCTTTTTTTAAACCTCAAAAAACAATCTCAGATATCTTCAAACTTTTCTTCTGTGCCTATCTTGGCTCTCTCAGCCTTCATAGAACTAAAGAAAGTTAAGGCCTTTTTCTGGATTAGACTTTGGTTTAAGGGAATATTGTGGCTGATTTGATCTCTTATCCAGACCACTAAGACTTTCTCTTTATCAGCAATAAGGCTGTTTCACTTTGTTACCATTTGTGTGTTCACTGGAGTAGCACTTTTAATTTCCTTCAAGTTTTATTTTGCATTAACAACTTGACTATCTGTTTGGCACAAGAGGCCTAGCTTTTAACCTCTCTCTGCTTTGGACACACCTTCCTCACTAAGCTTAATCACTTCTAACCTTTGATTTAAATTGAGAGATGTGTGACTCTTCCTTTTACTTGAACACTTAGAGGCCACTGAAGTTATTAATTGGCCTAATTTCAATACTGTTGTGTCTCAGGGGATAGGGAGGCTTGAGAAGAAAGAGAGATATGGGGGAATTGTTAGTCAGTGGAGTAGTCAGAACACACACAACACAACATTTATTGATCAAGTTCACCATATTATATGGGTGTGGTTTGAGGTGCCTCAAAACAACTATAATAGTAACATCAATGATCACTGATTGCAGATCACCATAACAAATATAATCATAATGAAGAAGTTTGAAATATTGAAAGAATTACCAAAATGTGACACAGAGACATAATGTGAGCAAGTTCTATTAGAAAAATAACACCAGTAGGCTTGCTCAATGCCGAGTTGCCTTCATTTTGTAAAAAACACCTATCTGTGAAGTGCAATAAAAATGAGATATGCCTGTATAGAGCCCTCCAACTTAGGAGCGTGGACTATATTCTGAGTATATCATATATCTCTTAAGAGGTTGTAAGCTGTAAAGACACTGTCTGACTTATGTTTTTAAAATAAATCCTCTGGCTTCTATATAGTAAATAGGTTGAAGAGTGGGGCAAAATTTGGAGCAGGGAATGTGATTAGGAGACAATTTCTAAGGTCCGGATGAGAAAATCTTAACTTGAGTTTAGTGGTGGTAGCAGGCATAGAGAAGTGGATGGATTTGAGTTTGGCATTTAAGATGGAATCTAAAAGACTTAGTATGAGGAATGAGAAAAGGGAGAAATTAAGAATGCCTCCTAGTTTTAGACTCAAGCAACTGATATACAGTGATGGCATCTCCTAAGAAGAAAAAGTGTATAAGGAAAAAATCAGGGATGGGATTGGTAATTAAATGATCTTTTTTACGGCATGTTAAATTTGAGAGGGCTGTTAGATTTAGGAATAGAGAGGTCAAATCAACATTTGGTTCTCATCTGAGAGAGGAGGCTCAGAGTCATCAATGAAAATGGTGTTTGGAGCAAGGCTGGAGATGATAACAGAAAGAAAAATAATTTATATAGAGAAAATCAAAAGGTTCATGATAAATCCTGGTGCAATTCAACATTTAATAGAGTAAGAATCAGCAACAGAGAGTGAGAAGAGCCTAAAATGTTAAATCAAAGATGCTAAGATAGAAAAATGTTTAGAAAAGACCAGATGACTGATCATATATATTCTAATACATTGGTGATACTTAGAACAGATTTAAGACAGGAATTTATTTGTTTGACTCAGCTAAATGGGGTCTTTGTTCACCTTGAGAAGAGTTCTTCAAAGGTATTAAGTGAAAAATTTAAACACAAGCTTCAGGTACTTTGTGACTGAAATCTGGGTTTGTTTAAATAATGTTTATATAGATATTTCTTGGGAATTCAAATACTAGAAAGTCTCTAATATATAAAAATCAGTTGAGCTACCCATCTCCAAAATATCATTCCCTATTAACTTTTCTTCATTTGCCAAGCATGTAGTTAGCACCTATTACATAAAATCACTGGTCTAATTTTTATGAATTAAAATAAGTTAGGGATATATTTCTTAATCTCAGAAAATAAAGTAGAAGAAATTGAAAAGTCTATAACAAACTATAAAATACTGCTTCATAAGTGCAAAAATAGAAATATTGTTAAAGTTATACAAAATTCTGTTTGGGAATTTGGTGTACCTACATTTAAACCAGAACACTAAATAATATGCCAACCCTTGAATTCCGGCTAAAGGAGACTTTTTGAGTGACTGCTCCTTCTTCCTAGTCCCTAGAAGCTGAATCTGATAAATCACTTGGTAAAAAAAATCAGTATCATCATATTTCCTACTTTGTCTTTTGTCATTCACAATGAAAAATTAGTGTTACATTATTAGGGTAGATGGTGTTAATATCACCCTAAAAGTTAATTAATTGTTTTAGTACAGAGAGCAGAATATTATGAGAGGAGTTTCAAATGCATTAAATATATCAGTTACAATGTTCACTGCAATACACCGCAACTATTTTGGTCTGAATGATCCAAGTGCATTCTCTAAATTTTGTTAATTTAATCTTGCCAAATCCACTGGAAAACAATCAAAATAAGATGCATTTTTATCCTCTAGGGGTGAGTCCATAACGTTGTACTTTATACATCAATCTATATTCATGCCTTCCTTAGAGGCAAGAACAGCTTATCTTCCTGATCGTGATGCATATTTATGCTTCATTATTTTGTATCTAATTAAAATGTGTTATAGATTTCATAAGGAGGTGATTTGTTTCATACTTATATTTATAAAAACAATGTGTTTAGTCTTTCCATAATACTTGATTGGAAGAAGTCCCTTAAAGGAAATAGTCTTAAAAGAGGAGTTTGAATGGCTGGAACTACCATTACTGAGGTTCTGAAGGGAATGAAATGCTATGCTGAGTCATATGTAGGAAAAAACAAATTCTCAAATTCAAAAACATTAGACATGTAATTCTCCTCAGATTAATTTAATGTCTCCAGCAAATTAAAACTATCATCTCTATTCACCAAAGTCTTCAGAGTTACCAACTGAGCTTTATTATATTATGATAAACAGCAAAACTGATGACTATACTGGAGAATTAATGGTATTGCTAACAAAAGGGAAGTGATCATTTATATAAATAATTTCTACATTTTTTACATAAATAATTTGGACAAAACCATGAACTTTGCTATATGATCATTGTTATTATCAACTACATATCATAGACATCATAATTATGACCTTTCTTGTAAATAAGGAAATGGCAATATATTTCTATCAAAGCATCTTCAATTCATTAGCTATATCACTGGAGTTAAGTTCAATTGACAGTTCTCATATTGAAAAAAAAAGAAAGGAGAGAATCTTGGTTCCATTAAAACTTAACCACTAGTTCAATGACTTCTGCTATTGCTGCTATTTAACTAATATTTTGAAAAATTGCTTAGTGTAAATCTTGAAATTTATTATAGTACTGTAATTTTAAGGTACAATATTTCCTCTTTTGTTCTGCCTTAATGGTTACATTTTTATTATTTTACCAAGGAAAATACACAGTGATTTAAAAATTCAAATAGTATTTATGAGCACTTGTACATTTTGTCCATCCCACTCTATTTCCACTCCCTGGAGAGAAAGATTTTCAACATTTTAGTTATTTCCTGTGGTTATTGACTTCATGTTTATAAATAATGTGTTTCAATGTTATTTTCTTAAATTGCCTTACCAATGTGCATATGCCATACTATTTAGTTATTTCAATATTCTCTTTCTACTTAATTGGGGCTGTATAAACTTTCAGAGTTGTGTCAAGTAGTGTACTATGACAATCTTTTCTTTCTGTACATTTTTTTCCTAGAGTTATTTACTTCAAGTTTTCATTTCTTTCCTAATTTTATATTGCTATTCATAATACTTCCAAACGTTCTATCAGAATACAATTTACCACATGGTGAAGAACATCAGGTGATGTATCAGTTCCAATTAATTTTCTTTACTGGATTCAATCCTTTTGGCCCCTCCATTCTTTTGCCCCTATTTGTACCCTAATTCTCTAGGCCAGTGGCACAGCTGGCTCTTCCTCTTGCTTATCTTCTTCTTTGTATCAGTTTTTTTCCTTCATTTTGCTAGAATGTAGTTTCCAGAAAAGTATTGATAATGATTTGTGTATAAATGGTACATTTTTGAGATATTTAAGCTTGAAGATTTTCTTATTTTATCATTGTTAATTAAGGTTTTTATGAATCCCAGTTGAAAATTATCTTTCTTTAGAATTTTGAAGGCATTGCACTTTTGTCTTCTTCCTTCTGATGGTTTTTTTGGGAAATCAAATGCCATGTTTGTCTTCTTTTCTATCTTTATTAGCATCTTCACTTTATTTTCATTCTTCAGAGGTTTGAAACTATGTTTTGGGAGACAATGCTCCATGAATATTTTCACACTTCTGCATTTTTATGACTTACTGAGCAGGGACTACTGACAACCTAGGTTAAAGGTGTGCTTGAAGGGCAAACATGCTTTGGACATTAGAGATTGTCTATTTCTCTGGGGGAATTTAATGTCTTCTCTTTCCTGAAGCTATTTATTCAGATTGTCTATTTCTCTGGGGGAATTTAATGTCTTCTCTTTCCTGAAGCTATTTATTCAGATTACACAGAGATGAAGAAAAGGTAGAGATTTTCTCCTCTTCCAGAGCAAATGTTCCCTCTCCTAGAGGTGAGAGGGCCAGATGTACCCTCCTTTCTGTATAGCTACGAGAATTTGGAAGTTCCTCTTTTGTGGTACAAACCCCACTGAACATGCAGGTTAGAGCAGGCTCTGTCTTAACTCTTTGGAAAATTGAGATGTAGGGGACTACTATTATGATACTACTCTGTCATGTGTAATAAAATGTTCAATCTCTCATCTGGAGGTCTGTACACAGATTAACAAGTAAGTAGACTAAATCCTAGACCTTCCCAACTTCAGGTACAACAACAGTTTAAAAGTGTGTGATTTATTCATCATTTGTTCTAGATACCCTCAATCTAAAAATCCTTTCCCTTAAGTCTAGGATACTTACTTGTATTAGCTTTCAGTGGTTCTCTTTCCTCCTTTTTCTCTGTTCTCTCCTTGTTGGATCTGTATTAGTTGTATATTGGACCAGACTCTAGTTTTCTTGTTTTCTTTCCAATTTAACATGCCCTTTTTTCCATCTGTTTTTGTTACTGTTGGTGTTGCTAAAATACCTGCATGATTACTTACATCTAATATTCTTAGCCATATTAAAAATAACAAGATTTAGATATTTTGACTCACATTTTTGTTCCAAAAATATATTTCATGTCCTTTCTTTTTTATAGCTAATTTATGTTTCATGGATAAAAATATCTCACCATTTTGAAAATGTTATATCCTCAGAGATTATCTCTAGCTTTTTACCCAAGGATTTTTTTTTCTTTCTAGTTTGATTGTTATCTCTCACTGTCTTTCTTCAAATCTCGAATGATTCTTAAATGTCCATTTGTATATAATTCTGAGGTATTACATAGCAAGTTAAACTTTCTGGGAATATGATCATGGACTGGGAACTTGCCAATTGTTAGGATATCCAGGAAGGGATCCCTAAATATGCAATAGTCTTTTCTCTAGGACTGTTCAGTTTCTGACTGGAGTGGAGTGATGGAAGAGAGTAAATGTTTACATGTGACTACCATTGTTCTAAAACTGAACAGCCCCAGAGAAGTTGGAGATTTTAATTTTTTCAATTTACAGATTTTCATTTAATCCCACTCTTTCAGTACTTGCCTTTTCCCTGTGTTACTCTTTGACTGAGGATCCTGAGCCTGAACCTTTCTAGTTAAGTTTCTTCATAGAATAAACCTGGCAAAAAGAGTAAGTACTCAACTGGCTCCATATTTAAAAGACATCCTGAGATTTAACTTCCTTACATAGGCTTTCTTACAAATTCCCTGTTTCAGTCATATCTCCTTTTGTCCTTCTTAGTTATCAGGAACATACAAAGCCTGACAACTAGGGAGCTTCTATAAAGAGACTAAAGTTCCTTCTTTCTCCCGTTGCGGAGCACAGGCTCTGGACGCATAGGCTCCAGACGCGCAGGCTCAGCGACCATGGCTCACGGGCCCAGCCGCTCCGCAGCATGTGGGATCTTCCCGGACCGGGGCACGAACCCATGTCCCCTGCATCGGCAGGCGGACTCTCAACCACTGCGCCACCAGGGAAGCCCCAAAGTTGCTTCTTATTAGACTTCATTTGTTCTGGTTTGGTGTTCAGCTTATTTTTTCCTGCTAATTTCTTTATATCATTATCATCTCCCCAAATATTACTTGTCTATTCTTGTATCCTCTCACACTTTTTTGTTGGGGAGGAAGGTTGGACTTTTTTCCCTCAACTTAAGTATCACAAGGGAATATATAAAAATAGGTATTCAATTCATTGTTAATTTGGAAATCCAAGTTTATTTTTTGGTTCAAATTAAACAAACATTTTTTTGTCTACTATCATCTTGGATTCTATATTAAGGTTTATTTTTAATGTCAGTGTTTATTCTTAATGTCAGTGTTTATTCTATTATTTATTAGATCCTAAACAGTAGAGATGAACTTGACAAATATAGGTAAACAAAATCTAATTGCCCAATAATCTGAATAGTCCATGCATTCATTTAGTCAACACATATTCATTGAATGCCTGAACTATGTGAGTTAATAAAAAGGTAAGTATTTCTACTCCCAGTGAGATTACATTCCAATGGAGAAGACAGGTATTAAACAATAGACCTTATTAACCACAATAAGTATTTTTGTATAAGCTATATTATAATTTAACTATAATTTATATAGTACATTAGATAGTGATACATCCTACTGAAAAATAAAATGTAGAACAGGAAAAAGGATTTAGGAATGCTAGATAGGATGAGGGAAGTACAAGTTGAAGTATCAACTGATGGTCTTCATGGGCCTTATTTTAGAAGTTAATATCTGAGCAAAGACCTGAAGGAAGTAATGGAGTAAATCAAATGGATATTTGGTAGAAGAAGGAACATAAAAATAAAGATGCCAAAGCAGGAGTATACCTACAAACTAACATGTTCAAGGAATATTTAGGATCCTTGTGGTTGGTGCAGGATATAACAAATAGTGCTATGAATTTCAATATGTACCCAAGGCATTGTGTACATAGCAATGGATTTTGAATTTTATAAACTGAAGACTTCAGTAGTTCATTATATTAGGGAAATTGACTTTTTATTTATTAAATACTGAATGGAACTGAATATTTATTCTACAAATATCAAAGTTATATTTGTGTTAATTTTTCTCAATTTTTGCCCTCTAGAATAAAACATTGCCTCCTCCCAAACCTGCTTAGAATGAACATACCTTTTTCTAGGCAACTTAAGTTCATTGCTAGTTTTACTTTTTTCATTTTGCTAAAATGATGATGATCTCTAACTTTTAAGACTTTGTTTCTGAAATATCTGCTACAAATTAAAAATCCATTAAATGTGTAAAATATTTTCATGAATTTTGGAGGAAGAAATTATGATCCAACACAAAATAATCAAATGATTTTCACCAAGAGAAATAAAAATCAGTCGAACAATAAAAACAAGTTTTAAATAAGCAATAAATACATTGAAAATAAACAAACCATTGTAAAAATGTAATGAGTATATATGGTATTTGGAACCAAAGAAGGAAGAACTTAATATTGGTTAGATGAAGGAGGGATATAAGAGAAGCATTCTTTGGAGACTGTTAGAGAACTAGGTGATAAATTTTCAGGCAGGCAACTTTTGTGATTTGAAGCTGATGTATGTCTTGCACTCAAACTGCACTTAGAAGTGCTAAAACAAACACCTTTAAGGAAGGGTTGTGTGGGGTGGGAAAAGACTAAACATAAGTGTACATCAAAATATATGGAAATAGGACATGGGAAAACCAGATTAAAGATGCATAGAAAATGCTACCTCACTTGCTGGGATTAGGCACACAAAAGAAACCATTTGGGGTCCATATAAATATGACACACAGTTCAGTTTATTATTTATGATAGTCTCTGACTAGAAACAGTTGAATCAAATAAAGTATGAATATGCATATTCACATGAAACTTTCAGGTCAAAACACCATGTCATGGAACATAATTATTTAGTAAACTTGGGGGCAAAAAATGAAATCACTCTGTGAAAAAATACGTTTTCAAGAACCATTTTGGCAAAAAAATTCATAAGCAAACCATCCTTCAGTGAATAAGATAGTTTAAACACTGAACTGACTCTGCAGACATTCAGACTGGATCCTCAAACTTGTCAATTATCTTCCACACAAAAATGAATTTGAAATCCAGTGAGATCAAATGGGTCTTTACCCAAAATAAATTAGGGAATCAAAGGCTTAGGCACCATTCTCCTAAGCTGTTTTTATTTTCACAAATTATTACCATCTTCATTGACTTTATCAGTCATTAACTTCCTAGTCATTAACTTCCTATTAAATATAGCCTCAAATCTAGTTTATTTGTGTTTACTGATAGGAAAATAAATTCTTTTATTTTTTGGCTTTTATTGGTAGCAATGTAAGAAATTCTGAAGTCACATGTTTAAAACAAAGAAACAAAAAAAAATCTGTTAATGAAAGTCAAAAATGTATTTTTCTTTCTGATATTCACAAGCCTGTTTGGGTAAGTCATGATGATAAAAGCACAACTCTTAGCACCAGGTCAAATTTCCATTTTCCTCCTTCATGTGCATGAGCTCAACCAAATTAAGAATAATTTTTAGAATAATCTTACTGAGAGTTATGCAGTGTTTATATGCACAGGTGTGTGCACATGTATGAGTGTGTTGTATATGCTAAATCTTTCCTATTACTTTCTCTCCTATCTTTTCAGAGGATAGAAGTGTCATGGATGATCAAAAGGCATAACTTAAAATGGTCTTACTTAGTGGACTTGATAAAAGAGCTTTAAGTCTTCTGTTTCTTTGGTTGTAGATATTGGAAATTGGTTAGTTTCTCTTGATTCTGGTGACCTGACAAAACTTGTGCATAGAAGGTACTGGGGACCTTTTGGAAAAATTTCCAACATCCTATATGGGCAACTCCCTGCCCTTAATACTACTCAAAACAAAACTTTATTATTGTCCTCTTTCCAATCATATTCATATGACACTTGACATTCCAAGGGATAATGTTACTATTACCATTTAATATTTTCTATTATATATTTTCGTATTAAAATTTCTTAAGATTCCAGTTAATGCCAAGAGAAAATAGAGAATAGAATAAGTATATTTAATAAGGTGTGCTCTTGCTTCCTATGATTATTTTATCCTTTTATATCTTAAATGCTTCTGGATTAACTGTGAAGCCTAGATCTCCTTAAGTTTACATTTCAGTGGTCACTAATTCATATATAACTGCTCAATTTAAACATGAATTGAGTTTACTGTTTTTCTAGTATAGGCAAGTGTATTTTAACATCTAGAAATGCCCTATATGCATGTGAGAGAAAACTGAGACACCCATGATCTCTCACCACAACTAAGATTCTGTCTCCCAAACAAACTCAAGAGTTAATTATAACATTAGAATTCACTAATATTGATAATTATCTTAGAAAATGTGTACAGTTTCCTTGAAAACTTTCAGTGTATTTGAGTTTAAGGAGACAGATTGCTTGGCTTCAAACTCAGGTTCTATCTTTGCTGGCTTGACAAGGTTGAAAGAGTTTAAGTTCTTCAAGACTGAGTTCCTCTCTCTCTTAAAAAATGTAGTAGGAGTGCCTACTGTATAGCTATTTTTAGGGTTAAATGATATAATAATTGGAAAGTGCTTAAAATACCATAGGTATAGATCAATGCTTAGTTGTTGTCACTGCCATTGTTGCTACTGCTGATGTTGTTATCACCTTTAGAAAGCTTCAGCTGTTCGGAAGAGTTTCACTTCCATAGAAACAAAATCTTACATTTTGTAAATTTCTTTTCTTTTTCCTTCCAATGTGTTATTTCCTGGAATTGGCTTTGCTTGATGAAGATAGTCAAAATGAAGCTAGATAGGTTTTAAATGATACTTTCCACTAGAGCTAAGACATATCTTAAGGTTCTAGAATTTTTTATAATTTTAGGAATCTGTGGGTTAAGAGTTAGGATGACCATATAATTTATTGTACCAACAATTATTTTCACTTTTAAAAGGGTTCTAGTTGGTACAATAAATTATATGGTCATTCTAACCCTTAATCCTTAACCCACAGGAACCACAGACAAAATATTTGATTGCACTTCATGTATGTTAATTATACTTTTTAAAAAGATGAAACACCTTTTGGGAAATTTTGTAATGCTCACCCTCAAAGTAGCTGCTATGATATTTCCTATAAAAGGCTATAAAATAAAAGAAGCATGCAAGAGGGAAGAGATATGGGGATATATGTATATGTATAGCTGATTCACTTTGTTATAAAGCAGAAACTAACGCACCATTGTAAAGCAATTATACTCCAATAAAGATGTTAAAAAAAAAAAAAGCATGTGTTCCTATGCTTAAATCTGTCCCATTACAAAGACAGTACAATTTGGGAAATGATTTCAACTGCAGTTCCCTGAAATTCCATAGGAACCATGGTTTTATAGGAGAGAAGACCATATTTTTGAAAACTAGAACTGAGAGGAAGCTTAGGGAATATTTATTGCATTCTTTTATATTTTAGTTGAGGACATTACAACTGAACTGTAGATAAACACATCCCCAAGTCATACTAGTGCTGGAACCAGGATTCCAATCCCAGGCTTCTTCCAGCTACTTCATGATGTGTCACAAAAGCTGACAGGAGCAAAAATGCAGATCAAATAATTGAAGAGAGGATTCCATATTTCACAATGATCATTTGTTATACAGGATGGAGGACAGAAAACTCACATGAAGTGAGGGTTAAACCAAAACTGTGCTCCTATTTTTCAGTTTCTTTGGGAATAGCAAGTCACAGAGTAGAGTTAGAGTAGAGCAATAGCAAGACTCTAATAGAGTCTAATAGAGTTAGACTCTAATAGAGTTAGAGTAGGGAATAGCAAGTCACAGAGTAGAGTAGAGTTAAAACAGATAATCAAGTAAATGAATAGGTGACTTCAGCTTGAAGAGAAAGCCTGAAGAAGTACTGTGGCTTGCCAATAGTGGCCTTAAGGGTCAGCTGTGTCTAGTCTATAGAAAATACTTCATTCAATGTAAGTTTCTATATGTAAGTTCTTATTTTGTAAATACATATTTGTATGTTATTTCCATGTTATATTTATATCAAAAATATTTGTTGTTATGACAATATTTACATATTAGGCATGATTTTATTTTGCTTTATTAAAGGACAGAAAGAAATTACCCAGATGAAATAGATTCACTTTGCAGATTTAAATCATCAACTAGAATGCTATAAGGACCATTTCTAATTTCTCTGAAGTTTTCTAACATGGTACTACCCTAGGTCCTCAAATTTGGGAAGGTGACAGGGGTAAGATTTTATGGTAAGCAGAGCATGTGAAGATGTTACTTTATGTGTACATGAGAAATCTCTTGACATAAGACAATTTGAAACACAATTTCAACTTAAAGTTATTGTTACTAGATGTAAAAAATACCACCTGTCACAGGACTTAACAGTTTAGACATAAAAGTGGAAATAATAATATTATATTATTAAATATGGAATAACAAATAATCAGCTACAGACAAATTTGCAGAAGCAAGTCTGTTTGTCTCTTTTTCTTGCTAGAAATATGAATACATGTTGGTTTTATGCCTGTAAATGATTGATAGACATCTATTCCCCTTTTTGAAAAATGATGGAAAAAGAACAATTTCACATGCTGAAAGGTGTCACAAAGTCTTTTTGTTTCCTCATCCCCTGTTGATAATTATGTTGAAGAGTTTTCCCTGAGTTTATAAGATTTATGACAATTTTTAAAAGCAGAGTTCATTAAGTATATTAAAATGTTTTATTAAGATATGTGAATATATCGATGTTTATATTTTAGGAAAAGCAAACAGAAAACTATGAGCAAAATAAGAGTAGGGAAAATTAGATCTCCAACGTGGATTTGTTCCTTCTTCTCCGATAGCCAGGTTAGAGATGTGTAATGATGCTGTGTAAAACGATTCACTGGGAGTTATTTATTCTCACCACTCAGTGAACTACACAATTGTCCTGCTTTCTTTGGGACTTGTCTCTCCAAAGGCAGCTGGGTAAGCACAGAGAAACAATGAATAGGCTAAAAAATGGTAATTTATTTAATGAGGTCCAGGGTAAAAAATCTCTACAAATAGGTACTCAAGCAATTTAGAATATTGCAAGTATCTACCTTCTCTACTTAATCAGACAACTACAATTTTCAAGAGATTGAGTCAAATGTACTTACCTTAAGTCACATAAATTCTCCTAGTTTGTAATATTGCTAAACATTATAATATTATAAATGAGTGGTGTGAACAAACACACAAAATTCTACACGTTCTTGGAAACTTTTTTTCCCCTTCAAGTAATTGCTATGGGAGCTATAATTATGCTAACTTTATTAAACTATTTTTGAGACTGGTCTTTGGAAGTGTTTGTTTGTTTGTCTGTTTACTTGTGTGGATCAGAAATTCTCCCAAATGTTAATTGTCAATGATTGTAGAAAATCTCAAGAGCAGTGACATTAACATTGTAATAAAACTGATCCAAGACACAAAAGGTAAATTATTATTTCGTGGTGTAGAAGTCTTAATTTATATGAAAGTTCCATGCAAATTATTTTTAAAATAACCTCATTAAATACACAAAGGTAAACTCACATATAATCACAAATGATAAAAATACTTGAAGATAGTATAATGATAACCTGGAAATTACCTCAGAAATTCTATTCAGATTCTAACTTTGAAACGGCATGTACAAATTTTCCTGTTAAGAAAGGGATAAGGAAATGAAGATTTACAGGTCATCACAGGTTTATTAATAACACTGAAAAATGAAAACACTCTAAATGTCCAGAAATAGAAGATGGATAATTATGCAATCATTAAAATATGTATGAAACATATGCATGCTGTTAGAAATTGTTATAATAAAAATCAGGATTGTAAAAATCAGGATATGAACTGAATGTACAATGTAAGTGCAACAATTATTTATGCTGGAGTAGAGACAAAATAGTTATTTCTGTGGTGGCAAAGGGAGGAGATTGTTGGTGACTAATATTTTTTTCATTTATACACTTCCTATGATATAGGAAGTGCTCGTTATGATTAATAACGAGCATGTCTTCCTTGTATAGCCAGAGGGAAGGGACTGCAGCTGTGATTTACTACATTTTTAAAAGGAGATATATAAGAGGGTCAGGACACAGATACTGACTCCAGGAGTTCAAAACCATGTTCTGGTAGACAATTTGTGGATAGTGCTGTGGATTGTTTGAGAAATGCAACTCGGTAGACATACTCTTCCTGTCAAAGCTTCTGGAAAAATTGTAGGGGTTTAAAGCAGACTTTAACACCCTTAATGCATCTCTGTCTAACCCCTCTAATTCTGCCCTCTACCTGCCCAAGCCCACTACTTTGGTTGCTTGCAAAAACAGCCCACTCTTCATTGCCTCTCTCCCTGACAAAGCTCACTTCATTTAATACTACATTAAATTAATTCCCAGAAAAGTCAATATTTTTTATGTGCAATAAATAATTAATTATAATTTAAGTGGCAAGAAATGATAGGTTTAAATATCTAGGATATATTTGCTTATTTAATGAGAAACATTATTTCTGGACCAAATAATCTTTTATTGAATCTGGGTAATTTCTATGTCCCTGAGATTATATTCTAAACCCTTTCTTTTGTGCTATAAAAATTCATTTTTGAAAGCTAACCACAGCTGAGTCAACCATCTAGTTCTTAAGAGTTTTTCACATAGATCTCTCCTCAGTAAAATATATATTTTCTTATTTCCAAAGAGTTTTCACCCAAGTGTTCAAGAAATTCTTTTTTATAGCAACAACAAAAGGAGCTAATGCCTTCCTTTCTTTCAATTAAAAACTGATGTACTTATTTATTTATTTATTTTTTATTTTTTGTGTTATGCGGGCCTCTCACTGTTGTGGCCTCTCCCATTACAGAGCACGGGCTCTGGATGCACAGGCTCAGCGGCCATGGCTCACAGGCCTAGTCGCTCTGCGGCATGTGGGATCTTCCCAGACCGGGGCACGAACCTGTGTCCCCTGCATCGGCAGGCAGACTCTCAACCAATGCGTCACCAGGGAAGCCCCTACTTATTTATTTTTTAAAGTTAGGTTTGTTGAGTCGATTTACCTATGGAAAAATTCACAATTGTTTGATTTCTTCTTCTGGTCAAGACAGAGTAAGAGGGACCACATTTACTTTTTGCGTGCAACAACTTAAATTTTGGAAAAATTATAGGAAACGATGATTTTTAGATACTTGTTATCAGGAAGTGCAGGACTCTAACACATGACAGAGGCAAAACAAATAAAATGAGTGTATGATTGCCCTAGAATAATGACTGCAGAGAGTTCCAGGTCACAGTACAGGGACTTGAAAGCCAGGAGGAACCTGTCAGGATTTATGTGTTGAGGGGATGGAACTGAGAAATTCAGGGAGGACGCACAGATAATGTTTGCAAGACAGTGAACCAGAAGCAGAGAGCTCCAGAAAGAGTTCAAGAGCTCTTCAGGTGTCCTCTCTTAGTATTCAGCTGAACAGTATCACCACATGTAGGTCAGGACATGAACAAATGCTGGAGAAATAAGCACCCAAAAGCAGCAAATGGAATCACCTGGCTCACACAGAAACAGGAATAGTTTATGTACTCACTATTCTTATAATTCACAATGCATTGGACACAGTACTTAGATGTATTGCCTAAGTAGTGGGGCAAACTGAACAAGTTCTTCTGCTCCATCTAACAAAACTATAAAAGGAAGCTTCAAAAATATCAAAGCCAATTGCATTCCAGAACAAAGCTCAAAGAGATGCATAAAAATATAAAAATACTCAATTACAAGGTAAAAGTTACAATATCTGTCAGTCAAAAATTATTGGGTATGCAAAGAAGCAGGAGAATACAACCCATAATGAAGACAAAGCAAACAATAGAAATAGATCCAGAGGACACATATGATAGAATTAGTAGATGAGAGCATTAAAATAGTTAATACAATTATATTCCATGTAAGAAGGTGAGAAAAGTTTGAGTTGATTAAGTGGAAACACAGACTATATTATAAATATTTTATGTCAAAGATATATAGCATAATATGTATCATAAATGTTTAAACCAGATTCAATTTAACATCTGATACAAAATATACTATATACTAAATATGATTCACAGTATAATAACCACTGAAAGAAACAGGGCAATGAATATAAAAACACCGAAGTAGAAACTGTTTTAAATAAAACTTTTAAAATGTCTTAAAAAAATAGAGCATCAATGTGTTATGAAATAACCTCAAGCAACCTAATACAAATATCCCTTAATTTACAATGGGTTTATGTCCCAATAAACCCATCATAAGTTGAAACTACCATAAGGCAAAAATGCATTTAATACATCTAACCTACCAAACATCATAACTTAGCCTAGCCTACCTTAAATGTTCTTAGAACACTTATATTACCCTATAGTTGGGCAAAATCATCTAACACAAAGCCTATTTCATAAAAAAGAGTTGAATAACTCAGGTAATTTATTGAATATTGTACTGAAAGTGAAAAACAAATTGTTGTCTGGGTACAGAAGGGTTGTAAGTGTATCGGTTGTTTACCCTCTTGAATGCATAATTGACTGGGAGCTGAGGCTCCCTGCTGATATCCAGCAACACAAGAGAGTATTGTGCTATATATTGCTAGCCCAATAAAAGATCAAAATTCAAAGTATGGTTTCTACTGAATGCAAATCACTTTCACACCTGTGTAATGTTGAAAAATTATAAATTGAATCATCATAAATTGGGGGCCAGCTGTATAAGTAAATGAAATTATGAAAGGAGAAGAGGAACTATAGCAGAAAATTATCCAAATTTTATATAAAATATACCCTCACTGTCAAGTAGTTTAATGAACTTCAAGTAACTCAATGAACCCAAGGAACATAAAAAAAAAAAAAAACAACGTGTAGTAATCTTTTAATCAAATTGCTTAAAAACAGTAATTTATAGAAAATCTTAAAACCATCCACAGGAAAAAATATAAATCACATACATAACAAAGATAAGAAAGACAGTAACTTTTTATTGTTAAAAGCAATGCAAGTCAAAGGGCAATGAGCAACATCTTTAAAGAATTGAAAGAAAAAAGAAAGATAAGTCAGAGTTCTATATATAGTGAAACTATTCCTCAAAAACAGAATAAATGCTTTTACAGACATATAAAACTGAAAGAATTGATCACTGACTGACTTGCCATACAAAAAATGTTAAAGATAATCCTTTAGGCAGAAGAAATATGATACATAAGAAAATCTGTATCTACACAAAGAATAAATAGAATCAGAAATGGAGTAAATATAAGATATATTTTAAAAAGATAATTATTAAAATGTTAGTAAAGTACTTCTGATTATTTAGCATATGTAGAAGTAAAATATATAACAACAATTGTATAAGGCCAGAAGAAGAAAAATAAGAACAAATTTTTTATGGTTTTTAAAAAGATATACAGTTTGGAATCTAAAGCACTACTAAAAATTATAATAGAAAGTTATAGTTGATAATCCAAAAAAGAAGATAAAATGGAATAATAAATAATAAAATTAATAAGCCAATTATATGAAGAAAGTAGGAAAAGTGAAAAATGGACCAAAGAATAGATGGTACAAACAGAGAAGAAATAACAAAATGATAGATTTTAATTCAATTATATTAATAATCACATAAACATAAATGATCTAAGCACCCCAATTTAAAAGCTGAGATTATCATAATAAAAACACAGCACAACTGTATGCTGCCAATAAGAAACATGATTTAAATACAAAGAAACAATAAAAGCAAAATGATACAAAACAATACACAATGCTAACACTAATCAAAAGCTGGAATGACTTTATTAATATCAGATAAAGTAGATTTCAGACAAAACATATTACTAATAGTAAAGAGGTTCAGTTCACAATGATAAAGGATTAAATCCTTCAAGAGGACATAGCAACCCTAAAACAAAAATATGTTACCTAATAACAGATATTCAAAATAGAATCAAGAAGAAATAGCCATAGCCACAACTATAGCTAGAATGTTCAGTATTTCTCTCTGAACTATTAGTAGAAAAAGTAAAGAGAAAATCTGTAAGGATATAGAAGACAACACCAACGAACTTACCCTAACTGAAATTTACAGAACACTCCACTGAACAACAAGAGAATACATGTTCTTTTCAGTTACACATGGAACATTTGCAAAGATAAGCCATACTCTGGCACATAAAATGTCTAAATAAATTTAATATTATTCATTATACAAAGTATGCTCTCTAACCCCAATGAAATTAAATTGGAATTCCATAATATAATTATATCTGGAAAATCTCCAAATATTTAGAAAGTAAATAGTATATTGCTAAATAACAGGTGAAATTAAAATGAAAATTAGAAAGTATTTGTCCTAGTTTCTGGCACAGAGCTCCTAAAACCCTTGGAATTTCCTAAGTGATAAGAGCTATAAAGGTGTCTTGATATACATAACAAACCCGTTTTAACCACAACTCAGTTTATGTTAATGAGGTGATTTTTGGAAAGCACTTTAAGACTGGGAGTGGTTACCAGGAGAACCAATTATCTAATTAGAGAGTTGGAACTATCAATCCCATCCTCTGATCTCTGAGGAGAGGAAAGGTGCTGGAGGTTGAATTGATGGCCAATAGCCAGTGATTTAGTCAATCATGCCTATGTCATGAAGCCTCCATAAAAAACTCAAAAAGAAGAGGTTCAGAGAGCTTCCCAGTTGGTGAACATGTGCAGATTCAGGGAGAGTAGCTTACTCAGAAAGCATGGAAGCTCCAAACCCTTTTCCCATCCTTTGCCCTGTGCATCTCTTCTTTTTGGCTCTTCCTGAGTTATATCCTTTTATAACAAACTGGTAATCTAGTAGGTAAAATGTTTCTGTGAGCCACTGTAACAAATTAATTGAACACAGGGAGAGGGTCAATGGTACCTTGGATCTTCTACCTGTTTATTTCTTCGTGAATGTTAAGGAATATGACTAACTGCATGCCTTAAAATTCAACATGTCTTATAAAATATTTTAATTAAATATTCCAGCACTAACAACCTGTTCTTAAAATATCTAGTTATTAGTGGAAATCAACCACCTATTTTATGTTTTTCTGGAATTTAAAAAATTTTCTACATCTATCTTGAAATATGATCAATATTGAAACTAATGTCCTAATAAGAATGTATTACCAAAATAAAATAAAGTGCTATTATATAATCTGTACTATATAGAAATTCATTTATAAATATGTGTCAAGCATTAAAATGAATGTGGAGAAAAAGAATCTCTCATGTGCTGATAATATGAGTTTAAACTGGTACAGATAATAATTTTCTTGAGACCCAGAAATTTTTCTTCTAAATATATATTCTAGAGGAATTGTGCACATATGCACAATAAAATAAGAGTGCTTCTTGCAATTTTTTAAAAAAAATATTGACCTCGGGGCTTCCCTGCTGGCACGGTGGTTGAGAGTCCGCCTGCCGATGCAGGGGACGTGGGTTCGTGCCCCGGTCCGCGAGGATCCCACATGCCGTGGAGTGGCTGGGCTCGTGAGCCATGGCCACTGGGCCTGCGCGTCCGGAGCCTGTGCTCCGCAACGGGACAGGCCACGGCAATGGGAGGCCTGCGTACTGTAAAAAAAAAAAAAAAATTTGACCTAAAAAAATAGACTGCCACTTATTTCTTTAGCAAAAAAACGAGTTTATTTGGAATTGGCAAAGAATTGGAATTTGGGGTTTGGAGTTTGGCAGCACAAGGTTTGGTTACTGGTACCTTATAGGGGTCATTTCAGTGAGGTTATAGAGAGTCTTTCTGGAGGTGTCTTTTTCAGTAGATGAAATCTCTGCATTGCAGCATGTGATGCTCAAGGTCTTCATCTCCCTAAAGTGCACTGTGAAAAGATTGCTCTACCAAACCATAGCTATTTTTAATAGAAGCAAAAAATAGCAAAAAAAGAGTATCCCTCCTTTTATCAGTAGTGGGTCCAGTGAGGCAGAAGCCAAGTGCATTGGGCATCCTGTGACTATTTCAAAGTGTAAGAGTTTATGAGTTCCAAAAGGGATGGATCTGAGATTCAGAAGGACCAATAACAATGCTTTTAGCCAAGGTATTTGAAGGGATGCTACAAATTTTGTCAGCTGAGTTTTAATAATGCCATTAGTGTATTGGACTAAACCAGAGGTTTGAGGTTGATAAGCATGGTGGAAATGTGAAACTGGCCAAACAGTACAGACTTGTCAAAGTACCTGACTGGTAAATGGATTCCTCAATCAATCTGATGATCAAAAGGAGCTCACCAGGCAGGTGTAATCTTTTCCAAACGGACTTTAGCCACAGAAGAGGCAGTAGCCTGTCTGCAAAGGAAGGCTTCAGTCCAGTGTGAAAACATACAGACCATGACTAAAACATATTTATATACATGAGATGGAAGTTTTATAAAATCCATTTTTCAGATCTCAAATGGTTCATTAGGCTGTTTAAAATGTCCAGGAATGGTACAAACAAGGTTCCCTGGGTTGTATTTCAAACAAGTGGGACAAGTGACATAGGCACTTTTTGTGGCCTTACTGGGTTATTTATTTGTTTCCAACAAGGGCTTCCTCTTTTTATCAAGCCAACAGTTATTGAATTTCAAATCTTATTTTTCCTTTTTTCAGGCCAATTGGTGGGCTTCTATAGACAGTTTTTCTAAGGTATTGTTTGTAGAAATTCCCCTTTGGACCATGACAGAGGTTTGACTGCTGTTGGTTCCTTTAAAGGCAGCATTCCTTGTGGAAATGTCAGCCAGGTGATTTCCCTTAGTTTCCAGAGAGTCAAGTTTAGAATGCCCCAGAATCTTAATAATAGCTAAAATGGCTGGTAAAAGTGTTTCATTCAATAATTCCTGAGCATAGAGTCCATTTTAAATTTTATTTTTCCTGGAAGTAAGGAAGCCATGTTGCTTCTACAACATTCCAAAATCACCAACTGTTCCAAAAGCATATATACTATCAGTATAAATATTGGCAATTTTGCCCTTGTCTAAATTACAAGCCCATGTAAGGATGTATAATTCAGTCAATTAGGCCAAACTAGCCATAGGTAAAGGTGCTGCCTCAACAAAATCAAAAGAAGTTGCAATAGCATATCCAACACAATATTTGTCATTGTCATTTTTAAAATAACTATCATCAGTGACACATGAGAAGTCAGTGTTACCCCAAGGAATTTCCTCCACCTCATCACAAGGAGTTAGGTGAACCTTCAGCATTAAGCAGTCATAAGGGACTTTGTCGGTGATGAAGGGGAGAAGAGTAACACAGTTAAGTTTATAACAGTGGAAAAGAGTTATGTGAGGAGCAATTAACAAAAGAACTTTATAGGGGGTGAGATGGCTGACTGAGAAATGTTGAGTGTGATGAGAATTCAGGAGAGCTTTTACTGCATAAAAAAGAAATGGTTGAAGTGGATCCCACAATGGTTTTCTCAGTAACCTTAACCAAAAGGGCAGTAGCAGTAATGACTTCAAGACAAGTGTGTATCCCTATGGCACAGGGTCAAATTGCTGGCTATAATAACCCATGGGGCTAAGATGGTCCCGTGTTTTTGGTTAGTACCCAAAGGGCATTTCCTTCTTTTTCATATATGAAGAGGAAAAAGGGAATCTGACCATTGAAATGTCCAAGAGCAGATGGATTCATCAAACTCTCCTTTAAGGCCTCAAAGGCTATGTCCTCCAGTTCTTACAAAATTGGACAAGGTTTTTCTTTAGCAAAAAACATACAGAGTTTTGGCCATAAGAAAGAAATTTGGATTCCAATTTTGGCAACAATTACAGCCCAAGCAAATCCTGCAGTTGGCACTTAGTTTGGGGTTTGGGGAATCTTATAACACCATGAAACCTATCTGAATCTAGGTGTAGCCCTTGTTCTCATATCAGAACTGCAACTTTGCCTTGGTGACCCTATGCCCCTTTAAGGCTAAAAGCTTTAACAAGTGGATGTTGTCTTCCTGTGAGGAGGCTTGAGAAGGAAAGCAAAGAAGCAAATCACCTATTGCAACAAAGTAGAACCTCTAGGCAACTTTATGTCATCCAGATCAGTTTTGGGGATTTGGGAGAAATAAGAAGGATTCTCAGTAAAAACCTCAGGCATAACTGTCCAGGTAATTTTTTTTTCTTCCTAAGTGAAAGCAAAAAGGTATTGGCTAAAATTCATCAACTTGAATCTAAAAAATAAACTTCATACATCAATTACAGTAAAAAAATTAGTTTCTGGTGGAAAAAAAGATGTTAGTAACAGATGAGGATTAGGAACAAGAAGGTGTTGAGGGATAACAATACTGTTTATTTCTCATAGGTCTTGAATGAACCTCAACCATCAGCCCTTTGGTTTTCTCATCAGTGAAATAGGAGTGTTACAGGGACTACTACAAGGGAAAATGAGTCCATGAGCCTTGTAATCTTCTATTATGGGCTTTATGCCTTGAAGGCTTTCTTTACGTGTAAGATATTAATTATGGAAAGAGGCTTTGAATGATCTATTTGAATCTTGGTGGGAGCTGCACTGTGAATTTTGCAAGTATCCACTGGAGATTTTGCCCTTAAGGAGGGTGGTAGCTGATTCAATAGGGACAAATCATTAGTGTTTCCAGAATCAGCTCTAGTATGGTCAAAAACAAAGCAAATAAAAGATGTCAAAATTCATTTAAATCACCTAGTTGGTTACTTTGATGACTACTGTCAATTTCTAGAAGTATTCCCCCTTTTAGAAAGAAAGAAATTCCAGAAAAGTCTCTGCCTAATAAATGGATAGGAGCAGAAAGACCAAGGAGAAAAGAGTGTGCATTTTTCAAAGGGCCTAAACAACAGAGAATGGGTTCAGAGACAGGGAACTCTTGAGGTTTATTAGAGATCTTCACTATTTAAACTCTGAGGCAGGGGCTATTTTATAGTAGTGGACTTGAGCACTGAGAGTGTGTCTTCAGTGTCAATTAGGACTGGAGGAGATCTATTCTCAATCTAGAGAAATATTTCTCCAAACCAATTAAGACGGAGGACTGGGGAGAGGGCCTGTAGTTCCTCAGAGCCCCATCTCTGAGAATTGGGAAGATGGGAGGATGATGAAAAGCCCTCTGGTTAGAGGACTGAAAGTGCCTAAAGTGCTTAAATTTGTAACAATCTCTTTCGGGTATTCTGGATTTTTGCAATAACAACAGAAACTAGGTGGGGTTTGGTTTTGTTTAGGGGCCTTCAATTGCTGGAGTTGAAGATTAAGAATTTTGGCAGTCTTCCTTTTAGGTGACTCATCTAGAGTGTGAGAGAAATGGATTGCCAGATTAACCAAATCTAGAGTGGGTATACATAGTTTCCCATTCCATCCTGGTCCTTTTCACTAGAAGGGAAATGTCCTGCTTCAACCCATTAATAAACATAGAGTTAAAAGCTACTTGGGTGAAATAAACATCTAAAGGAAGACTAGATTTTTTTTTTAATAATCTGAAGTCGATTATAATATTCATGACCAGATTCATCATATTTTTCTGTGCAAGCCGAATTTTACTTCAATCAACAGGCTTTGAGAAAGTCTTAGGCATTTCTGGATGATGTTGCCTAGTGATTGCCTGAGCCTAATCATATAACTTAGTGGGCTGGTCTCCTTTTAGAATTATAATCCTAGATACCCTTTAGAATTTTTCTAACTAGCAGTTTTCAACCAATGCTGAGCCTGCCCTTCCTTAACAAGTATATGAACTAGCTGATGTAAGTCAGAGAAGCCAGGTTGATAAGTTTGAATGACTACATTAAATTCTTCACCAAATCTGTGAAGATCTTTGGTTCCTTTGAGAAAACATTTGACTATGGCTCACAGTGCAGCTTTGGTTAAGGTAGTATAAGAAATTAAGAACTTAGCCTATGGATTCTCAGAAGGCTTAACTTTAAAGTGACAGGTTCTTATAAGTTCAGAGGAAAAATGAGTGGGGAGACTTTCAGAGAAGAAGGGAAGTTCAGCAAGAGAATTATTATGGGGAACTGAGGGTACAGAAGAGGTATAGGCAGCATAGAAAGAAAAAAGAAAGATGCCTCTGGAGGTGAGAGCTGAGACAAAGAAGCCAGGAAAGAAGAACATGAGGCTTTGGAAGCCATTTTCTCTTTCTTTAATCCTTAGTTTTCCTCAGTTAATGCCTTATTCTGCAGAGAGGCAATTTTTAAGCTCCTATTAATGTTTGCTTCAAAGTACCTGTTGTAAGCTTCAAAGTACCTGTTGAAATAAGCATTCTATTCAGTTTGGGAAATTTTAGAGCTAGGTTGTCCAATTCAATTTTAAGAAAAGTAAGTTAGGGAATATCAAAAGTTCTCCATATTGACCATTGATATTCTAAATTGCCTTTGATCCGGCCAGTCCCTTTAGTTAGAAATGCACAAGAGGAAGGACTGTGGTTTTCAAACATAAAATCTGCTGGGGTCCCTGTAAGGAGGAAGCCCTCAAAATATTTAGATAATTGGGATCCCGTTTCTCAGAGGTTTTTTTTTTTTTGTTTTGTTTTTTCTGTTTTGTTTTTTCTACAGTAATAGAGTAACTTTCAAACAGCCTAAACATCTCAAACAGTTTAAACAGCTCAAACAGTTCAAAGAGACCTAATAGCCTACAGGTCTAATATCAATACCAGTGAGTTTGAAGGGAATAGTCTGGTCTCAGAGTAGCCAGGCCAGAAGGTACTCAGCACAGTTCCAATAGAACCTCTCTTATTCCAAAGTAAATTGGGCTGAAGTCTGAACTGGCACAGCAGTTCCAATGGAAGAGTCCCTGTTCCTAAAGGAATGGGCTGAAGGCTAGCCAGTTCTAGTTGGAACTGCCTGATTTCAAAATCGGACCTAAGTGCCTAATGAGTACTCACAGACAGAACAGGCCTTAATGTGAAAGAACATAAACCTTAAAATAGATCTGAAATAAAGCCTGGAGAGCTTCCAAATGCAAAGTGTGTGGGTGCGGGTGGGGGGGTAGAAGAAGCTCAGATCCAGGAGAAAAGCTTACCCTCAAACTCCTGAGTCAGAGAGAAAAGCAGTGAGCAACAATAGACTCAAAGTGGATGCTGCACCTGTTTGCTTACCAGCCTCAGAGCTGTCAGGGGTCACCTCTGAATCCTGTAGGGGACACCAAAATGTTGACATAAAACAAATAGCCTGGACTTCCCTGGTGGCGTGGTAGTTGGGAATCTGCCTGCCAATGCAGGGGACATGGGTTCGAGCCCTGGACAGGGAAGATCCCACATGCCGTGGAGCAACTAAGCCTGTTTGCCACAACTACTGAGCCTGAGCTTTAGAGCCCACAAGCTACAACTACTGAGCCCATGTGCCACAACTACTGAGGCCTGCGTGTCTGGAGCCTGTGCTCTACAAGAGAAGCCACGACAATGGGACCCGTGCACTGCAGCAAAGAGTGGCCCCCGCACACCACAACTGGAGAAGGCCCCCACACAGCAGCGAAGACCCAGCACAGCCAAAAATAAAATCAATCAATTAATTAATTAATTTTAAAAAAACGAAAAAACCAAAATAAACCCACAAATAGCCTGCCAGTTATTTATTCAGTAAGAATGGGTGTTTTGGAGATCAGCAGAGATTTGCAATGTGAGGTCTGCAACCATGGTGAGCCAACTGCAAATTCCCTTCCAAAATGGGGAGGAGGGGCTTCCCTGGTGGCACAGTGGTTGAGAGTCCGCCTGCCAATGCAGGGGACACGGGTTCATACCCTGGTCCGGGAAGATCCCACATGCCGCGGAGCGTCTGGGCCCGTGGGCCATGGCCTCTGAGCCTGCGTGTCTGGAGCCTGTGCTCTGCAACGGGAGAGGCCACAACAGTGAGAGGCCCGCGTACAGCAAAAAAAGAAAAAAAAAATGGGGAGGAGAACTCTTTTATAGAGGGGGAAAAGGAAGTTGGGAGGACTATAGCAAACAAAGAGTTCATGACTTCTCATTGTCTGAGATCTTACCAGGAATGAAGAGGAAATCTTCCTCCTGGTGGGCTCTGCTATCATTGTCTCTTGACTCTTTTTAATTGAGGTTTCTCTTTATTAATTTTTACAGTAATAAAGAAAACAGAAAAAATCCTAAGCAACATAGAAAACATTAGGAAAAATATGGCTTGTTCATAAAGAAATATTGCTCGTAAATTAACTATAATTGTATGAATAATACTGATAAATCTCAAAATCATAACATGAGTGAAAAAGCAACTTTCAGAGAGACATGTATGGTATGATTACATTTATGTAAAATTTGTTTAATATAGAGTCATAAATTCTTTTGAGATTTGTGCATGTATGTGTGCAATATATTACACAAAACATAGACTTCACAAACCAAATTCATAATAGTGATAGAGTGTGGTGACGAAAGGAGAGAGAAAAAAGGAATTGGGATAATTACAAATTTGATTTCAACCTTATCAGTAATGTTTTACTTTTTATTGTTAAAATGACATAAAGCAATTATGACAAAATTTTATTTATTACTCTTTAATCAAATTACACCATTATTTATTTTATTCTCTGTATTTTTCTGAATACTATGTTTATAAATTATAAAACTATTACATTGTTTATAATTTGTAATCAGTTTGAAACTTTCCTGTTTTATTCTGTACTATGCTCACCTGTCTTTGTCTAGGCAATATTACACTCTACTTTTAAATAGATGAACTTGAATTTATTTCTAATGGACTTTATTATTTTCTTTTGGATAGTGTACTAAATCTTAAAGGTAATGTAAGTTATTTTTCTTTAACTTTTAGCAATATTAGCTACCTAATACATTATTATTACCTGTGAATTTAGCATATTGGCAATTCCTTTATCCAAATATCTAGATATTTTTATTGAATGAAAAGAAATAAAGAATGTTTCCTGTTGGATACTACACAATATTCCACCATGGGTGATGCCTAGCTACTGGCAACCACTCTTGCAGTTGAGCCCTAAGGACCATTACTAGTCACCAGAGTCACTATACTCAGAACTAACAAGAAGTAGAGATCCAGACAAAAGATATTGTCCAGAATCTGAATGAGCAGAGTTGTTAACAATTTCATTGTAACAGGGCACAGACTTACATATTGATTTCTGATTAGCCACACAAAAATCCTAGTAGCCTTCCAAGTAAGGGACTAAAACCATATGAGGATTCTAACAGGGTCTAAAATATTGTGTGAATGTGAATGGTGTATGTAAATGTATAATTCTCTTTCTCTTTATGAAGGAAGCATAAGAGTGTGTCAGAGCAATCTGAGAGGCAAGAATGCATCATATTCATCATCAAGTGTCCCCACATTCTTTGTGAGCAGATTTAGGAGCTAGGGCAAAAGCCTGTTGATCAAATAAACATAATTTGAAACAAAAGTCAATATGAAAGCTACTAAGAGCATCAAAATAAGCACCTATTCAAATTTCTAGAATTAAATTGATTCCTTTTCTCTTGTCTATGGTATCTGACAGTTATCATAAAGGAAAATGAATAATAATAAAAGTCACCACCATTTAGTAAGTACAGGCATACCTCGTTTTATTGCACTTCACTTTATTGTGCTTTGCCAATATTGTGTTTTTTACAAATTGAAGGTTTGGGGTAGCCCTGCCTCAAACAAGTCTATTGGCACAATTTTTCCAACAGCCTTTGCCCACTTAATGTCTCTGTGTCATATTTTGGTAATGCTCAAAATATTTCAAACTTTTTCATTATTAGTAAATTTGTTATGCTGATCTGTGATCAGTGATCTTGAATGTACTCTTGCAAAGATATTATGACTTGATAAGGTCTCAGATGATGGTTAGAAGTTTTAGCAACAAAGCACTTTTTAATTAAAGTATGTACTTTTAGACATAATGCTATTGCACACTTAATAGACTGCAGTATAAACATAACTTCTATATGCACTGGGAAACCAAAAATTTGTGTGACTCGATTTACTGTAATATTCACCTTATTGTGGTGGTTTAAAACCAAACCTGTGATACCTTCAAGGTATACCTTACTATGCTCAATAAAATCTTTAGGGCTTTTACGTATATTATTTCATTCAATAATGAAAATCATGATTACAATAAATCGATTGCTTTTTTAACTTAGAAAGTCAACCTATACTTGTAGTTCCTTTAATTGACTGTATCAGTACTATCTGAATTTAGTTTTGTCTTTTAGATTCATTTTGATTTCTATATCCATTTTAAGGAAATATTATTTTGTATGATATGTATTTCTAAGGCCATATTATTTTGCTGCAGTTTCTAATATACATGAAGATATTACACATTTATATTACTGTCATTGTATGTATATCTGTACACACATACCTAGATAATGTAGGGATTCACAGAACATATTTCACTTTAATTTCCCTTATATAAATGCATTTAATATCTTTAGCAGCTCCCATAAAATTATTTTAATGATTGTAGCAATTAGGTTCAGACATGTTTCTTAGTTTATTTGTATTTTCCTATTATTTGCAGTTGAATTTCAGTTAATATAATTTATGACTAAAACATCTGTGTTTTTAAAATGTTTTCCATGATATAAGAATTGTCTGCTTATTAATCAACCTATAAAACCTTTTGATGAATTTTATATTAAAGTTTAAATTACTTTAAAATCAGAATACTTACTAGAGATATGTATCTCTCAAGATATTTTCAAAAATTACTTTTAAAAGCATTTGTTTTGCAAACCATGCTCTCACACAGAATATCAAATAATAGTTTTTTGTTCTTTTTGTTTTGTTTTTTAGTATTTATCTTGTAAGACATGCTACATATGGTTTTCCAGGAATGTTTGACTGTGACTCTTTGGGATTAATGATTTATTGTGGAATGGATTTTCAGCTGACCAGTATATAATAGGGTCATTAAAGAAAAATAAGAATGGAAACAACATTTTCCTTTCTCCAGTGCTCAGGGACTCCTTGTCCTGCATGGTTTCCTCAAGATAATGGCAAATGGTTCATCAATGACATCTGACATTTCCTTAATTACCCTCAGGACACATGACATGAGGATGTTCTGATTTGAATTCTTCCAATTTTTTCCAGGAGATATTTTCTCATTTCAGCCTTATTCTCATTCCATGCTCCAGGTAACAACTTTCTTCCAACATTAAAAGATTTTTTGCTGGCTATTATCAGTGTTTCTCCTTACCTGTCAAAGTAAGGTAATTTCCTCTGGTTCTCCTTTTATGCTAATATATTCACATACTTTTATTTTTTGGAAGGGCAGGTAATTTTTATGGACTCTGTTAGGGACATTACCTTTCTACAGTAAAACTACACAAGTCTACTGATTAGACTTTTCAGCTTTTTCACCTGACCTTAAATTCTCTGTTTTGTACATAATTTTTTAAATCAACAATCAATTATTGAGCTTCTAGGCATACTTTCACATTCAATTTAGTGATACAATGGGATTTCTCATCAAAATGATTTCCCAGTAAGTGAAAATTTTAAATACTTTTTATTATATTCAAGCTAGAATTTTGCCCAGGCAAGAGTTAAGTGGCAGAGTTTCATCAGAAATATTCCATTCATGGGGGAGAAATATTGAATTTGGAAACCAAAGGATATTGGTTAAATTATTTCTCTTTGTGACTCTGAATCAAACTTAATCACCCATCTATATTCTTTTCCAGTATATAAGAAACATGACTAAGAATCCCTGCCCTACCTACCTCACAATGGAAAGTACCTATGAAAACATTTGGTAGACCATGAAGCAATAGACAAATGTAGCATGCTGTTAAAAATGCACTCTGTAAAGTACAAATAAAGAAGAGACACTTTTCTGAGGAACTGAGAACTGTTGAGGTCATGTCTTCCAAACTTAAGCATTCCTATGTCATTTACAGTCATCTTTCAGAAACTCTACTGTATACTTTATTTAGTCAGATGTTACAGGGTATAGGAAATCTCCTGCTTTTGTAGCTTTATACTGCAAAAATGGATAATCCCCATGTCATTCCCTAAGGGAGTAGCAGGCTATCAGAAGCTGTTCCCACACAACTCTCTCCAGCTGAGTTGATACACATAACTTTTCAGTTCAATGTCAAGCTCCCATTGAACTCTGTGTCACCTGAACATCTCCTCAAGTTTCCTTACAACTTTCATTGCTAGTTTGCTCGCTGATGCTGAGATGTTGCCACTTGTGCTCTTACTGCCTATATCTAGGGCTAAAATTCTGGCATACATATCAGACAACTGGAAATGTTCAAATCTTACTGGGATGCTGTCTTTCTTTAATATTTCACATTTGTCATTTCATTTTATTAGCTCAGGCATTGTAGAAAACAAAGAGAAAAAAAAAGGCTTCAAAATTTGCCTTAAGGTAGGGGATATAGAGGAAAAGGAATAATATGTTTTAGACTTGATACATTCAACTTTTTAAGAATTTGATATTAACAGTTAAAGTGCCTAAAATTAAGTCCTATGTAAAGGTAGCCATGGTTTATTGTTTTGTTCCAGTGAACACAATGGTTTTTCCTTTTCCAAGATAATTACTTGGAATTTAATTACTTATTGGCTAAATTCTAACACTGGACTTTGGGTAATTCACTCAACCTCTTCCAGACTCCTTCCTCTAAGTTGCAAAATGGAGCTGATAATACTAACCTGACCCAAATTCTGTGAAGAGTAATTGAAATAATATACAGGAAAATATGTTTTAAATGAGTAGACTACATTATAATTCATATATGTTTCACCTTCAGCAAGATCTGTAGAATGCGTACAGACAGATATTCAGACAAAAAAGTAAAACATTAAGCTATTATATTAAAGAGCATAAAATATAATCATGGATCTTACAACCACTTACACTATTCAAGAACAGACTACACAGACATAAATTTGTTAAATTTTGTGGCTTAATTATTATAACTAGGTGTTCATGGAGGTGAAGGTTAATAAAAGCTGAACTAGTAGGGAGGGTTACATAGAGATTTTCTGGGAAGCATGGGAATATATAGGATTTAGATAGGCAGAGGGTTTGACAGAGAAACTGACAGGTAAATGGAATAGCATTCATGAATGCATAATAAGGAGGTATATGTCTAGGGCAACAAGGATATTAAGCTGATATGAACAAAAAATAAATCTTTGAAATATCTTTAGGTAGGTAAGGTAACTCACCATGAGGGAAACCTGGCATCTATGCATTAACAAGAAAGAGTTTCTTTGTTCTGACAATGATGGCAGTTTCTGGACTGATTTTTAAAATACTCAGATATCATACACCTGATGTTTTTAGCTTCAGCTTGCAAAACTCTCATTGCAAAGTTACTCTTTCAGTGACTAAATAGAATTCAACAACATGGAGCTCTCAAGAGTCTGGAGTCTGGGCTGACTTTGTAAAATTGCTCTCTGCTAGATATACTTCTGAAAGCAGTTGTCAAATCAAACAAGGCTGCATTGGCTGCAAGCTATTGAAAGCAAAAAGACAAACATAAAATAAATGGCTGACCTGGCTCAGCATTTCATTGAAGAAAAGCTGTGCATGTCAGTCAGATCACCATACAATTCTTCTTGGAAGAGATAAAACATATCGGAGGAGAAGGAAAAAACAAAACAACCTGGAGAAGGATGAAAGACCAAGGAAAGTAATAAAACCCTGTGCAAAACAAAAAGCAGGCACAACACTGGAGAAAAGACAGATTCATTTTTATTTAGTAGAAAATTCAAGCATTCATTTCCCTTTCCTTTCAAGTTGATTACCTTAAGGTCATAATGATTCACAGAAACAACCCAAAAAGCACAGGAGAGCAACAAGAGCGGCTGATGGGGAAAAGAATCAATGAAGACAAGCTGGTTTAACTTTGAAGAATTATTAACCACCAGAAAAGTCAAAATGCTTAAGAAAAAAGGCTGTGTAAGTCAAAGAGGAGAGTGTGAAAGATTTATTTTTAAATCTAGTTGACATGCCAGTTTACCCAGTCAAGAACTAAGGTAATAGCTTAAAACATCTTGGGAACTTTTCTATGAAGTATGGTAAAACAAGAAGAGAAAGGTTTTGCCAGCTCTCTAGGTATTCGCATACTTACTGAATTTCTAATTACATAAGGTCATCTTTTTAAATTTTTTTTTTTAAATCTGATGATCTTTATTCACTGCTGCTAAAAAAAATTAATATCACTATAAAAGTCACACTGACTCTATGATGGATAAGACTGGAAGAAGCTATCCCTTCTGATGAGTCTCTGCATTTGCTTTCAATGACATCCTTTATGCAACTGGACAACTGGCAATGTTACTGAGAAACAAAACCTATGGCCATTTTCAACTTATTTGAAGAGTTTGGGAAATAATTTAATCATGATATAAATCACCCAAAATTATAACTTCATATTAACTTATGTAAGCATGGCACAAGCAGCTTATGTACATAATTTGGCTTTAGCATATTTGACAATGTGCTGAAGATAAACACAAAACATAATGTTTCCCCAGTTTTCCTATTACCTTTCAGTAATACTAAACACCTAGAATGTTAAAAGTGCATTAGAAGAGTTCCTAGGAAACTCTAGCGCATGGGTTACTTTGTTGGGGCAGAAGGAAAGAGCTTTCTGAGCCTGCTTTTTGGAGAAAGGGTCAGGGTTGCCAAAAGCCATGAAGTAGAAGAGAGGGAGCTGATGTGTACAAATAACCATGTGGCTGACAGGGTCTTGATGTTTTGGCCTGGTGTCAGGTAAGGACCTCTGAAGTGGAAGACCCGAGTTCAGGACAATGGACCACCAGAGACCTCCCAGACCCACATAATATCAATCACAGGGAGCTCTCCTAGGAATCTCCGTATCAACGCTAAGACCCAACTCCACCCAACAGCCAGGAAACTCCAATGTTGGACACTCCATGCCAAATAACTAGCAAGACAGGAACACACCACCACCCACTAGCAGAGAGGCTGCCTAAAATCATACTAAGTTCACAGACACCCCAAAACACACCACCGGACATGGACCTACCCATCAGAAAGACAAGATCAAGCCCCACCCACCAAAACACAGACACCAGTCCGCTCCACCAGCAAGCTTACACAAGTCACTGAACCAGCCTCACCCACTGGGGGCAGACAACAAAAACAATGGGAACTATGAACCTGCAGCCCACGAAAATAAGACCCCAAACCAGTAGGTTAAACAAAAAGAGAAGACAGAGAAATGCACAGCAGATGAAGGAGTAAAGTAAAAACCCACCAGAGCAAACAAATGAAAAGGAAATAGGCAGTCTACCCGAAAAAGAATTTAGAGTAGTGATAGTAAAGATGATCCAATATCTTGGAAATAGAATGGAGAAAATAGAAGGTTTAATAAGGACCAAGAAGGTCTAAAGAGCAAACAAGCAATGATGAACAACACAATAAATTAAATTAAAAATTCTCTAGAAGGAATCAATAGCAGAATATCTGAGGCAGAAGAATGGTGAAGTGACCTGGAAGATAAAATCGTGGAAAAGAATTCTGCAGAGCAGAATAAAGAAAAAAGAATGAAAATAATTGAGGACAGTCTCAGAGACATCAGGGACAACATTAAACATAACAACATTCGAATTATAGTGGTCGCAGAAGAAGAAGAGAAAAAGAAGGGGAGTGAGAAAATATTTGAAGAGATTATAGTTGAAAACTTCCCTAATATGAGAAAAGAAATAGTTAATTGAGTGCAGGAAGGGCAGAGAGTCCCATACAGGATAAATCCAAGAAGAAACATGCCAAGACACATATTAATCAGTCTATAAAAAATTAAATATAAAGAAAAAATATTAAAAGCAGCAAGGGAAAAGTAACAAATAACAAGGGAATCCTCATAAGGTTAACAATTCATCTTTCAGCAGAAATTCTGTAAGCCAGAAGGGAGGGGCAAGACATATTTAAAGAGACAAAAGGGAAAAACCTACAACCAAAATTACCCTAGACAGAAAGGAAGTTATTCAGATTTGATAGATAAATTGAAATCTTTACAGACAAGCAAAAGTTAACAGAATTCAGAGCCACTAAACCAGCTTCACAACAAACACCAAAGGAACTTCTCCGGACAGGAAACACAAGAGAAGGAAAAGGCCTACAAAAACAAACCCAAAACAATTAAGAAAATGGTACTAGGAACATACATATTGATAATTACCTTAAATGTAAATGGATTAAATGCTCCAACCAAAAGACATAGACTGACTGATGGATACAAAAACCAAGACCCATATACATGCTGTCTACAAGAGACCCACTTTGGACTTAGGGACACTTACATACTGAAAGTGAAGGGATAGAAAAAGATATTCCATGCAAATGGAAATCAAAAGAAAGCTGGAGTAGCAATTCTCATATCAAACAAAATAGACTTTAAAATATTACAAGAGACAAAGAAGGACATTACATAATGATCAAGAGATCAATCCATGAAGAAGATATAACACTTGTAAACATTTATGTTCCCAACACAGGAGCACCTCAATACATAAGGCAAATGCTAACAGCCATAAAAGGGGAAATCAACAGTAACATAATCATGGTAGGGGACTTTAACACCCCACTTTCACCAACGGTTGGATCATCAAACATGAAAATAAATAAGGAAACACAAACTTTAAATGATACAGTAAACAAGATGGAGTTAATTGATATTTACAGTATATTCCATCTAAAAACAACAGAATACACTTTTTCTCAAGTGCTCATGGAACATTCTCTAGGATAGATCATATCTTGGGTCACAAATCAAGCCTTGGTAAATTTAACAAAACTGAAATTATATCAAGTATCTTTTCCGAACACAATGCTATGAAACTAGATATCAGTTGCAGGAAAAAAACTGTAAAAAATACAGACACATGGAGGCTAAACAATACACTACTAAATAATCAAAGGATCACTGAAGAAATCAAAGAGGAAATCAAAAAGTACCTAGAAACAAATGACAATGATAACACAATGGTCCAAAACCTATGGGATGCAGGAAAGTAATTTTAAGAGGGAAGTTTATAGCAATACAATCCTACCTCAAGAAACAAGAAAAATCTCAAATACACAATCTAACTTTACACCTAAAGCAATTAGAGAAAGAACAACAACAACAACAAAATAAAAGTTAGAAGAAGAAATCTTAAAGAACAAGTCAGAAATAAATGAAAAAGAAATAAAGGAAACAATAGCAAAGATCAATAAAACTAGAAGCTGGTTCTTTGAGAAGATAAACAAAATTGATAAACCATTAAGCAGACTCGTGAAGAAAAAAAACGAGAAGACTCAAATCAACAGAATTAGAAATGAAAAAGGAGAAGTAACAACTGACACAGCAAAAATACAAAAGATCATGAGGATTACTACAAGCAACTATATGCCAATAAAATGGACACATTCTTAGAAAAGCAGAAACTTCTGAGACTGAACCAGGAAGAAATAGAAAATATAAACAGACCAATCACAGGTACTGAAATTAAAACTGTGATTAAAAATCTTCCAACAAACAAAAACCCAAGACCAGATGGCTTCATAGGCGAATTCTATGAAACATTTAGAGAAGAGCTAACACCTATCATTCTCAAACTCTTCAAAAATATACCAGAGGGAGGAACACTCCCAAACATATTCTACAAGGCCACCATCACCCTGATCCCAAAACCAGACAAAGATGCCACAAAAAAAGAAAACTACAGGTTAATATCACTGATGAAGACAGATGCAAAAATCCTTAACAAAATACTATCAAACAGAATTCAAGAGCACATTAAAAGGATCATACACCATGATCAAGTGGGTTTTATCCCAGGAATGCAAGAATTCTTAAATATACACAAATCAATCAATGTGATACACCATATTAACAAACTGAAGGATAAAAACCTTATTATTATCTCAATAGATGCAGAAAAAGCATTTGACAAAATTCAGCACCCGTTTATGTAAAAATTCTCCAGAAAGTAGGCATAGAGGGAACCTACCTCAACATAATAAAGGCCATATATGGCAAACCCACAGCCAACATCATTCTCAATGGTGAAAAACTGAAATCATTTCCACTAAGATCAGGAACAAGACAAGGTTGCCCACTCTCACCACTCTTATTCAACATAGTTTTGGAAGTTTTAGCCACAGCAATCAGAGATGAAAAAGAAATAAAAGGATCCAAATTGGAAAAAAAGAAGTAAAGCTGTCACTGTTTGCAGATGACATGATACTATACATAGAGAATCCTAAAGATGCTACCAGAAAACTACTAGAGATAATCAATGAATTTGGTAAAGTAGCAGGATACAAAATTAATGGTCATATATCTCTTGCATTCCTATACACTAATGATGAAAAATCTGAAAGGGAAATTAAGGAAACACTCCCATTTACCATTGCAACAAAAGAATAAAATAGGAATAAACCTACCTAAGGTTACAAAAGGCCTGTATGCAGAAAAGTATAAGACACTGATGAAAGAAATTAAAGATGATACAAACAGATGGAGAGATATACCATGTTCTTGCATTGGAAGAATCAACATGGTGAAAATGACTATACTACCCAAAGCAATCTACAGATTCAATGCAATCTATCAAACTACCAATGGCATTTTTCACAGAAATAGAACAAAAAATTTCACCATTTGTATGGAAATACAAAAGACCCCAAATAGGCCAAGCAATCTTGAGAAAGAAAAATGGAGCTGGAGGAATAAGGCTCCCTCACTTCACACTATACTACAAAGCTACAATAATCAAGACAGTATGGTACTGGCCCAGAAACAGTAATATTGATCAATGGAACAGGATAGGATGCCCAGAGATAAACCTACACACATATGGTCACCTTATCTTTGATAAAGAAGGCAAGAGTATACAGTGAAGAAAAGACATCCTCTTCAATAAGTGGTGTTGGGAAAACTGGACAGCTACATGTAAAATAATGAAATTAGAATCCTTCCTAACTCTGTACTCAAAAATAAACTCATAATGGATTAAAGACCTAAATGTAAGGCCAGAGAGTGTAAAACTCTTAGAGGACAACATAGGCAGAACACTCTATGACATAAATTACATCAAGATCCTTTTTGACCCACCTCCTAGAGAAATGGAAATAAAACCAAAAATAAACAAATGGGACAAAATGAAACTTAAAAGCTTTTGTATAGCAAAGGAAACTAAAAACAAGATGAAAAGATAACCCTAAGAATGGGAGAAAATATTTGTAAATGAAGCAACTGATTAATCTCCAAAATATACAAGCAGCTCATGTGGCTGAATATCAAAAAAAGAAAAACCCAGTCCAAAAATGGGCAGAGGCACTAAATAAATATTTCTCCAAAGAAGATATACAGATTACCAACAAACACATGAAAGGATGCTCAACATCACTAATTTTTAGAGAAATGCAAATCAAAACTACAAAGAGGTATCACCTCACACCAGTTGGAATGGGCATCATCAGAAGATCTAGAAACAATAAATGTTGGAGAGGGTGTGGAGGAAAGGGAAGCCTCTTGCTCTGTTGGTGGGAATGTAAATTGACACAGCCACTATGGAGAACAGTATGGAGGTTCCTTGAAAAACCAAAAGTAGAGCTACCATGTGACCCAGCAATCCCACTACTGGGCATATATCCTGAAAACAACCATAACTCAAAAAGAGTCATGTACTGCAATGTTCATTGCAGCACTATTTACAATATCCAGGACATGGAAGCAACCTAAGTGTCCATCAACAGATGAATGGATAAAGAAGATGTGGCACATATATACAGTGGAATATTACTCAGCCATGAAAAGAAACGAGTCAATTGTAGTGAGGTGGGTGGACCTAGAGTCTGTCATACAGAGTTAAGTAAGTCAGAAAGAGAAAAGCAAGTACTGTATGCTAAGGCATATATATGGAATCTAAAAAAAGAAAAATGGTTCTGAATAACCTAGGGGCAGGACAAAAATAAAGACACAGACATAGAGAATGGACTTGAGGACACGGGGAGGGAGAAGGGTAACCTGGGACAAAGTGAGAGAGTAGCACTGACACATATACACTACCAAATGTAAAATAGATAGCAGCTGCATAGCACAGGGAGATCAGCTCAGTGCTTTGTGACCACCTAGAGGGGTGGGATAGAGATGGTCAGAGGGAGACACAAGAGGGAGGGCATATGAGGATATATGTATACATACAGGTTATTCACTTTGTTATACAGCAGAAACTGAGACAACATTGTAAAGCAATTATACTCCAATAAAGATGTTTTAAAAATGTGTGTATGTCGGATATTTGGGGAAAATAAAGACGTGCACCCCAGTGTCAGTAAAAGTCACTCATCTTTTCACATGCAGAGATAACCAATGATGGTTTTGGAGATATTCATTTCTAGGTATTTTTCTATGTAAATATGTACATATGCATTATAGTTAGGTTTTGTACAAAAGTGGGATCACACTTTATATACTATTGTTTTATAAATTTTTTTTTCTTTATCATGAGGATTTTCCAATTATTCATCTCTAACAGTATATAAGGACAGTGTGCTAGTACGTTGCAAAGCTATACTACCATTTAATTCTTCAGTCCCCTACCGATGGCTATTTAGGTTGTTTCCAGTTTTTCACTGTTATAAATGTGATGAATATCTGTACATAAATCTTTGTACACATGTCTATTCGCTAGGAATAAATTCTCAGAAGTGGACTTGTTAGTCAAAGAGTATTTCAGCTTTCTTTCTAGAAAAGTTTTGCTTCTCTGCATTCCAGCAGGGACTCTGAATTCCTGCCCTTTCACTCACACTCTTGCCATTATTATTTAATATTTGCCTAATTAATCGCTTTTGAAAATATATCTTTTAATTTGCTTTCCTTTGCTTACTTGTAAAGCTTAACCTTCCAAGTATATTTCTCCATTTTTACCTCTTCTTTTGTGAATTTTCTGTTGGTATCCTTTACAGTGGACATTTTCTTAGGTGTGGTCTCAGTTTCCCTCTCCTCTTTCTAACATTTATCCAGTCCCACCCTCTTACTCGCTTACCTCCCCAGTCCCTGTTGACAACTTTGCTCTCCTATCACTTCCTCCTCTTTAACAGTAACTTACAGAAGTTGTTGTTTGTTTGAATTCTAGTGGTGGGACAGATCCATCTTCTTTTTGACTTTTCCTTTCATCAGTAATTAGTTCTTCCACTCCGATTTGAAGAAGTCCCTTCTGGCAGTCATCTTCTCTATTTAAAGTATGACCTATTGGGACTTCCCTGGTGGTGCAGTGGTTAAGAATCCACATGCTGGTGCAGGGGACACTGGTTTGAGTCCTGGTCCAGTAAGATCAAACATGCTGTGAAGCAACAAAGCCCGTGTGCCACAATTACTGAAGGCTGCACACCTAGAGCCCGTGCTCTGCAACAAAGAGAAGCCACCGCAATGAGAAGCCCGCACACTGCAATGAAAAATAACCCCTGCTCATGACAACTAGAAAAAGCCTGCATGCAGCAACAATGACCCAACTCAGTCAAAAATAAATTAATTAGTTAATTAAAAAAATAAAGTGTGACCTATTACTGGGAAAAAAAGGTGCATTACATTTCTTAAAGTATTTTATATACAATTAATGTATTTGTGAAAAATAAATAGATAGAAAAGGTAGATAGTGAGACACCCCCCCCTTACACACACACATACACACACAGAAACCCACAAAAATATATACTTTGTAGCTCCTTGTCAACTGAAAAATACCCCACACAATGTGAGACTTGTTAGTTTAGTTTTAGTTGGAAAAAAATGAGCACTATAACATGAGACAGCATCTCAGATAGCTCTGAGGAACTGATCCCAAGAGGTAGGTGGGAGAGGTCAGTATATATGTGATTTTGGTGAAGGAGGGTACATACAATCAAGCACATATTTTTGCAGAAGGTTGCTGCCAGTCTCTTGAAGGTTACTACTAGTCACAAGGAACAGGTGTCACAACTTATGATTTTAGTGCTTTTCTAGATATGAGGAGATGCAAGAACTGGGCTCATTATATCTTCTCATGAAAATATCTAACTATCTGAAGGCCTGTTCCACCAGGTTTTTCCCAGTGTATACAGTGCCTCATTCCTGATCTGCACCCTACACTCCTTTCAGGGTGTGTTGAAAGTTAGTGACTGGAGTAGCTTTGACTTAATCATTGTAGAGGCAGTCAGCAAGTGCCAGTTTTTAGTTGGCAATCTCTACATTCACAGAGTATTTTCTCTGTCTTCCTAGTTTCCCCTGGGGTCCATCACTTCCTCTGGAGAGATGAGGGATGTACGTTCTTCTAAATCCATGTATTTTAAATTTGGTGTTCCTCCAGTTTTCCCTTCCACTTCATTACTCTACCATCTTCATATAAGGTCCCGTTTCTTCTGAGTTTCATATCCAGCTCTACCACCATGTAGACTCCCGCTCTTACTGAGTTACTCTCTTTTGGTTTTACCTAGGTTTTACCTAGTTACTCTCTTTTGGTTTTAGAGATGCATTGACTGTCTTCTTATTATCTCAACACCTGTATTACCTGGGTGACATTATTTTCCACTTGGATGATCTGCATAATACCATAGTCATCTGCTTAAGTAGATATTCCCCCCTCTACTGTACTTCTGCCACATCTTTCTCTTCCCACAAACTAGGATTTTGTCATTTTTCTCAAACTATTATACCTCTTAAATAATAAACTTATCTGTGCTATTGTGACTTTTAATAAGAAATATAGTAGTCCCCTCTTATCCACAGGGAATACATTTCAAGACTCCCAGTGGATGTCTGATAGTTCTGAACCCTATACATACTATGTTTTTCTCTTGTACATATCTATGATAAAGTTTAATTTATAAAATAGGCAGAGTAAGAGATTAGCAGCAATAACCAAAAACAGAACAATTATAACAGTATACTCTAATAAAAGTTACATGAATGTGGTCTCTCTCACTCAGAATATCTATTGTACAAATTTAATGCCTTCTCCATCTTAACTATGCACTTATCACATACTCTGATGAATTCTACTCAGACTATGATCATTTCTTAGCTTTGATATCCTGATCCCCCAACCTCCATTCAACTGTAGTCAAGTGCCCCTTCCAGTTGTCCCCAAAGCATCTTATGTTTACTATTTCTTTCAATATACCTATTGATTTATTTCAATAGCATGTTAAGTTAGATGAACTCTTCACCCTACCAAGAATATTCACTTATATACATACACACACACATAAACATATGAATACATATACATGCATGTATACATATAGAACACATACCTATATGCATACATATGTATGTTTAAGCATACAGTTTTTCATTTAGTTAACATTCCAATAAGTCACATGCAGTTCATTCTCAGTGTGAATCCAGTATTTCTACTACTTTATGAAGCCCTTAACCAAAAGAATATCTTCATCTTTTTGGTAAACTTTGTTTAGTACAGTTTTAAATTCACAAGAAAATAGAGAAAATAGTAGAGTTTCCATAAACAGAAAATCCCGTGTATCTTATTGTTAACATCTTACTTTAGTAAATTTGTTACAATTAATGAACTGGTATTCATACATTATTTTTAAAGTCCACAGTTTAGATTTCCTTAGCTTTTTCCCAATTTTCTTTTTCTGTTTTAGAATCCTATCCAAGATACAATATTACATTTAGTTTAGTTTAGTCATGTCTCCTTAGGCTTCTCTTGAACAGTTTTTCAGAATTTCCTTGTTTTTATGACCTTGACAGTACTTATTGCTATTTTTCAGGATGAGCCATTATTTGAATTTGTCTGGAAATTTTCTCATGATAAGACTAGGTTGTGGGTTATTGGGAGGAAGATCAGAGACATAAAGTATCATCTCCTTATGTCGTATCAATGTAAGTAATGTCAACATGATTTATGACTATTGATATTGAACTTGATCGTCTGGCTGAGGTAGCATTTGCCAATGTTCTCCACTGTAAAGTTACCCTCACCTTTCCATACTGTGCTTTTTTTTAAGAAATTAATTGTCTTCAGCTCACACTTAAGAAGTGAGGAGTTATGCTACTTCTTTGAGGGCAGATTATCTATATAAATTATTTGGAATTCCTCCCTATAGAAAATTTGCCTCTTCTCCCTCATTTATTAATTTGTTTAATCATTACTTATATCTTTGTGGGCTCATAGGTATTTATGTTTGTATTGGTTATAATCCATTACTACTTTTTTTTCATTGTTCATATTGTTCCAGCTTTGACCACTGGGAGCTTTCAGTTAGATCCTGTGCTACTTAGATATACTCCCATTATTGTGTATTATTGTATGAATGTATGTATGTTGGGGTTTTTGTTTGTTTGTTTTTAGTTACTTCTTGATTTTCTGGCATTATAAGATGTCCAGGCTCATCTTGTATATTTCTTACATCAGTCCTAGAATCAGATATTTCTTCGAGGATCCTGGTTCCTTTAATTGCTGAATGTTATCAAAGACCAAGATTTGGTTGCTAGGTGTGATCATTGCTACTGATTATGTGTTCCCTTTAGGCCTCTCAGCTGATAGAGTGAGAAAATATGCGTGTATACTAACCTGTGTATGTTTATATATCTATACATATTTTTATATGAAACCTTCTATATCTATATTAAGCTAAACATGAATTCTTATTGATGTATGCCTCCAACACTAATACACTACTACATGGATCATTCTAGCCTACTACCTTTAGTTATCTATAAATTCCCACAGCAACACTGAGAACCTGGTTCCTGTAATCTGCCATTCATTTACTTGAGTCTGAACTTCCAGTATATTTATGTATCTGTATCATGATTGTCAACCATTTCCTCTGTGGAAAACAATTTTATCTACTAGAGTACAGTGCTTGTGGGCTACTTCTATTACCTTTGTTCTTAGTGACATCACTTGTTTCCAGAAGAATAAGGCTCTGATAAAATCGGTTACCCTGAAAAGTAGAGCTTTGTTGTGGATAACACTCTGGGTGTATTTTAAAATGGTTTCCCTACCCCTTCCAGAAATATGAGGATTGTTTTCAGGACTCATCACCATGAGAATCTGATGGGGTTCCTGGGGATAGGACTCATGAATAGGTAGAGGTCTTCCTAAGACTGAGGCCCCCAGGATTTTCTCATTCTCATAGTAGTTCAGACTCAGCCTTCAGCAAATTGTTAAAATTAGCATTTAAGTGTTCCTACATTTAAGCTGCTTCAGCTACTTCCTCTCCAGGTAAGCAGATCTCAGTTGTGATTCTCCATATTCACCTGACACTCCAGATTTTGGCGTGGCTGTTTGACAGTTTGATGGATCCAAGAAAAGTAGTTGATCTATAGTTTGTTAGCTTTTCTGTTGTTGTTGTAATGACAGGAGTGATGACTTTCCAGCTGACTTTACATGTTGCAGCTGAAACTAGAAGTTCTTATGCAATATTAAGGAAGCACCTGGACTAGACTTTCCTGACTAAGGCAGATAAGCCATTTTCCATCCCTAAAAAAAGCCATCTGAGAATGTTATGAATTCAATTATTGTGCAGACTTACCAGCTAGCTCCTCAGGCCAAAAACTAGAATCAGAGTTTATTCATTTTACATGTGTAATAGTGAGATAAAACGTGTGATGGTAATAATTCCAGAGGTAGATGTACTAACAAAATGAGTAAAAGCTGAAAAAAATAGAGAAGACTGGGGAAAAATAAAAAGCTGTTGCAAATACCAAAAAGTCATGATAGTGTATCAACTTTTAGTGAAGGGACTCACAGTCTTACACATCTGTTATGTAGACCCTGCAGTGATTTATATATTTCCACAGAAGGTAATAATTGAGATCTACAATAATATGCTCAACTCATGACAATATAAAAACACAAAACTATTTCTAATACATGAAATATAATAAAACAGGGTTGTGTCCAATGTATTTTAGAGCAACCCCCATACTTAATACATTTAACATGTAAAAACCAATTGGGACTTAAATCAGCCAGCTTTTATTGCCTGGAAAATCAGTTAACTAGAATACCTGAGTCCACCAGTGTTCTCAGTAGGGGGACCATTTCTTCATATTTTATCTATGAACTCTCTGGTATAATGTATAATTGTAGCAAGAAACAGCCATATTAAAATAAATCTTTTTTCTTACCCAGGTAATACTATTATGGATAATTATCTACCAAATATATTGACTAAAATAATCAAATTAGAATTGGTTAATAGTTGTCTTACTTCTTTTCAGTGAGAGTGAAAAGGGAGCACTGGAATATTCCCTGATGATAGATTTTCTTTTAGTTACATGGAAAACTGATTGTTAGTGACAGAACCATCCTTTATGAAAGTGACGGAACAACAAATGCTCACATTGTGACTGTATCTTTTAGGTATCTGTTGTCTGTCTGAATTAAGGACTGGGAATATTTTCTAAAATAATGAATGTTTCAAGATGGGGAGATATTGTATGTCCAGCGGGATATTGTGTATGTTGTCCAGTAATCACAACTAAAGCACATTACTGAGGACAAATGTCTTGAAGGGCCCTTTTTCCAAAAAAGCCACCAACAATTGGAGTCAGTCACCCTCTTACAGGCCTTATTGAGAGCTGACAGAAATAGCCCTATTATTAGCCAGATCCTTAAGCTCTCCCCAGGAAATAAGAAGTGAAAACAAACCATGTGGTTGTTTTTTGTAGAATGTTGATATCACACAATATATATTATTCCCTTCTATTGTGTGTGTTTTTCGTTGTTGTTGTTTTTGTTTTTCTATCCAGAGCCAAGTGATGGAGGATCCAAGAACATCATTTGAAGATATTAGAAAGGCCTGGAGAAAAGGGTTGTCAAATAAAATACAGAAAGCCTAGTTAAATATAGCTTTCAGATAAACAACAAAATTTTTGTAACACAAAACTGTCCTATGCAATGTTTGGGACATGCTTACAATAAAAAATAGTTATTATTCATCTAAAATTCAGGTTTACCTGGGCATCCTCATTTTAATTGGCTGAACATGGCAAACTGAATATGGTAACCCAAATGATAGGCATCTTGTTTCCTGGCTGGCTACTTGCTTAGTGACAGAATATTCGGTTTTATTCTGCCACTGCCACCTGGTTTAAGCATGATTAGAAAAAACTTTAAAAATACATTATGGGAGGATCAGACTGTGGTATGGTGTTACGGTACCTCAATAAGCCAGTCCCATGCTTTTGAGATTTTTGTGATAAGCTAAGTTGTCTTCCCACAAAAACTGGATGTCTGCCGAAAGATTTCAAAGAGTAGAACTATCTCAAAGCAGGACTTCTAAAACGCAATGTGCCAAAGAATCCCCTGGAAATCTTGATAAAAAAAACAGAATATGTTTCAGAAGGTCTAGGATAGCACCTGAAATGCTACATGTCATATGAATTCCAAGTTATTGCCCAGGCTGAAGTCCCACTTACCAAATTTTACGTAGTACTGCAGATGAGTGTTACCTAGAGTACACAGGCTGACTTTCAAAATTTCACTTACAAAAACTTGGTCTTGTCAATGACCTTAGAGAGTTTGGTGATCTAGAAATACTAACTTAAGTTTAATTTAGCAAACAAGACTGGTATAAGAATCCAGAATGTTCTGCTATTGACCACCCTCTTTCTCAATAATAAACTGAAACCTCACAAAATATGTCAATTAAATCTCATTTATGGTGTCTTTTCTTAAATCTCTACCAACATGATCTGCATTAAGCTTTTTGTTAATTTTTATTAATGATCAACTATCAAAATTGCATTGGAAACAAAGTTTTAGCAGTAACATTAATCAATAGGATTAAAATACCTTCCTTTTAAGGGTAAGATGGGACAACGTGAGAGAGTGGCATGGAGTTATATATACTACCAAATGTAAAATAGATAGCTAGTGGGAAGCAGCCACATAGCACAGGGAGATCAGTGCAGTGCTTTGTGACCACCTAGAGGGGTGGGTTAGGGAGGGTGGGAGAGAGATGCAAGAGGGAGGAGATATGGGGATATATGTATATGTATAGCTGATTCACTTTGTTATAAAGCAGAAACTAACACACCATAGTAAAGAAATTATACTCCAATAAAGGTGTTAAAAAAAAAAAACTTCCTGTTATACCTTAAAAGCTAAAGGTAATCACCAGCATGTATTTTAATATTACTTTCAATTTAAGACATAATCTTGAGACCAAATTTGTGTTGTTATTACTATTTTGCCTTTAAAGATAAGCTCAAAAACTCTTTAAAAATATGTTAAATAGTTTCTTAACGGTCTCTAATACATGTATTTTATCTTATATTAAAAAATTTGAAATTGGGTCATGTATTAGAAATTCCATTTTTTCTTTCCTCTATCAAGTTTTAAAAAGGTAAAAGTTACTATTATGGTGGAAAATATCATTTCCATCATGCCAAAATGAATTACTATCTATGTAATGTCATAAAGAAATTTGAGGTTTCATATAAGTTCAAAACACTGATGAATTTCCTTTTCATTATAGGTGTCAAAGCATTGCTACTTGCCCTGACCATATTCCAATTCCTGATCCACAAGTCTTGCTTCTGCAATAGAAAGGTTTTGTACCATAAAGTCATCAACTGCCATCTCTTCACTCCCAGCCACAGCTAATTGAACTAGAGGGAAAATCCTGACGTATCATCTAGACTCCTCATTGCCACCTAACAAGTAAAGGTAAGTTGAGACAATCAGATTCTCTAATTCAGAAATTTAAATTTAAAATCTAAGAAAGAATTGTCTATTTTAGAAGAGGAGAAAATAATATATATAAACACATGATTGGGCAGACTACGATATGTCATTTAGAAGACAAACTAATGGGAGAGCAGAGCCTGTGAGAAAGCAGCATAAGTCAATTTATAGTGTGATGAATAAAGCTGACATATACATTGTCAGTAGAAACATATTATCTGCAAAGGACTAGAGCAAAGATTGGTGACCTTCTCCCTCTACGGTGCCTTGAGCCAGTGTGAATCTAGAACTGCCCTGCTCCAGCTTCTCTTTGGCCTACCTTATTATGTATTCTATTTTCATAAATCTTCATGGAAAAACTGTCATAGCTTCACATGTATCATTATAATATCTTCCTACTTGATTTAGTTTGTCCGCTCTCTGTGCTTTGCAACCAAAAATGTTCTATCTAAACTTTATCTTTAAACATGCAATAGCTTAGAAAATGGCCCCAAGAAAAATTTGTCCATGGAAACTGTGCATGTGAACTTATTTGGGAAAAGGGTCTTTGCAGATGAATGAAGTTAAAGATCTCAAGATGAGATCAACCTACATTGTCCTGGTGGACCCCAAATCCAATGACAGGTGTTTTTATGACAGACAGAAATGAAGAGACAGACACAGGAGAAGGGCATGTGGAGAGAGAGGCAGTGCTTAGAGTGATACACCTGCAAGAAATGTTTTGAGTCAACCAGAACCTGGAAGAGGTACGAAATATTCTTCCCTAGAGCCTTTGAAGGAGTGCAGTCCTGCTGACAACTTAAGTTTGAACTTCTGGTCCAGAACCATGAGACAAACCAAAATTGTGACAGTTTGTTACAGTAACTGTAGGAAATTCACACAAAAACTAAGAAAAGTTTTCCTCCATACGAAGTGAGTGGCAGAGGTTTTCATCAAATATGATTTGAATATATAAACCTTGCCTCTATTTTCTTAAATAGAATATTGTGGTTGTAATTTAGACTATTTTCTTAACTCTGGATAAAACTTTACTTTTGTATTTTGCAAAGATAATGATTTGCCTAGGACTGTAGATATTGATAGAGCTTTTGGTCCCGACACCAAGTGGCCCTAGGTTGCTAGATTTTCTTGAATTATTATTTCTCCTTTATGGCAAATTTTTTTTAGTCTATTTGTCTACTCTCTAATTGTTATAATTTTATTTTTCACTTGTTAAACAATATTCTAACAAAAATTATTCATTTAGGAATTTATTTATTATGCATAAATAGTGTTTATCTTTTATAGAAATGCAGTTTTTTCAAAAGCTACTATAGGTACTAGAACAAAAATCTGTGATTTTTTAAAAGTGATTTTTGGATTTGTTTTGTTTTGTGTTTGAAGCAAGGCATTAAACATTGTCTTGTCCATAAAGTTTTGACCAAGTTATTTAGCATCTCATAACCTCATTTTCCTTTTTGTAAAGTGGAGATAGGGTTAACTACTTCATAGATGTGTAAGAATTAAATTAATAATATATGTAAGCACTTTGATCCATGTAGTTTTATATTAAACACCAGTAAGTATTGTCTAGTATTAACCATTCAAACCTGCTATTATTTATAACTATTAATAATTAGTTATTACTAATTTTTGTTGTGTATATTTAGCAGTACTTCCATCTCCTAAAACATTTACTTGTAGTAGAAACAACATAATTGTATTTTATATCTATCTCTCTTTCTATCTATCTCCTTATATTTTTTTAAAGTATGAGTACACAGACTCAGATTACTGACCAAATGGGAGCAGAGTTTCTTCTAGTTGCCTAAATTTTTGTGCTTGCTTTTATAGTACATATATTTATTTCTGAGTCATTTTTATATAGCCTATTCAAAACTAAGCTTGTTAATTTCCCTGACATCCTTCCTTTGATGCACATGGACAAAAGTGTAACTAGATTGCATCTTCCCCAAACTCAAATACAGAATTTATCTTCAATTCTTCTTCTTCCCTTAAAATGATATCCAATTTGTTAACAATTCTTTCAATTCCAACTCCAAACCCCACACTTTTAGACCCAATCCTACTTCTATTTCTATAGTTCACGTCTTATTTCCTACGGCTTGAGATATGGAGAAAGCCATCTAATTTGCCTCCTCTAGAGTGTATGTGTATGAGACTAAAGAAGAATGACATAAATGTATTTCTAACTTGGTGCATGATAAATTTTAAAAGATAGAAGCTCTTGCTGTCTGTCAACTCTAACGTCCCATAAAGGCTGCCATCCATTGATTCTGGAAAACCTAAGAGTGATTAACAATTATGACACAAGGAAGGCTATAAAAAAATCAACTCTACTCTCTGCAGCTCTTATTTCAAGTATTATTCCAGCCACTAGCATCACTCAGGTTCCTGGTACAGGTCCCAGACCAAGCAGGCCCTTTCCTCTTTTCAGATATTAGGATCTTAGAACTTTTTCTCACATTAAGATTATATTACATGTAAAGATAAAGTCCTAGAATTTCTAAGTTTCAGCAATAATTGGGGTAAAATAGGATTTTATGAGAAAAGAATGCATTTAAGAAGAATTTTAAATATTATTTCTAAGGTTCACTGATACAGAGATGGAAAATTCATAGTGATAAAGATAATACATTTCAACAGGCTGTCTCTATATCATTTATACATGCATTAATTACATACACACACACATACACAATCATATTGCTTACACAGAGCAGTATGAAATACTTGTTCCTGTTAGAGCTTTTGTGCCTTCCCAATATCCTTTGGCAGAGAATGGATTTTAGCAAGATAGTCACCAACATTATATCATGAAAGACAACTAGTACTGGCAAGATAAATTTACTGTCTTTGGGTAGTCACTGTAAAGAATGTAATCCAGTTACCTATCCAAACTGCCTGTAACAGGATTAACAATGATACTCTAAAAGGTGAGAGTAAAGGAAGCACAAAAGGATGCCCAGGGAAAAGAAATTTCAGAGGCCTCATGTGAGACTCTCTTTCTGTGAAGTGAAAGGTGTTATTTAATCGTTTTCAGAACTTCCTCACAAGCAGGCACTTATTTTCCTTGCTTCGACACTATTAGATGGAGTGAATATCCTTGGCAACCGCACCCAAACATTTTAGCCAGAAGAGGCAAGAGGGATCTACTCTGTCTTTAGAGATTCCTCTGTAACGTTGAGAGAAAACTGAGAGAGCTGAAGCTAACCAGGAAAGAGGCTTGGGCTCCAGGATCAAGGCAGCTGGGCCAACAGACACAACAGTCTCAATTCATGCCTGTTGCCAAAACTACTCCAACAAAACACCACCTGGCAACTCAAGGAATTTCTCTTGGTCTTGGATCACAACAAAGATAGACTAGGAAAAAAGTTGAGTGTTTTTGTTGGTATGAAAGACTGATCCAAAATGGAAAGGCTACCTTCTCATTTCAACCACACAGAATAGTAGAAAAAGGTCACTACCAGGAAAACACTACATACACACAAAGATTTAGTCAATCTCCATAGCAAGAGATAAAAACCTCAGGTGAAAGAAACAAAAAGGTTAACTCCAAGTCATACAGTAGGGGAGAATTGAAGTCAGCAGGCACACAGAACTGACAAACATTTAACTATGACCTCAGGGTTATAGGTCATTGGGAGTACAGAAAGCAGTCCCAGATGCTCAGGGAGTTAGAACAGAGGTCCTTTTATAAAGCAGGGAACTGTAAAAAGTTGTATAGTCAATCAGTGGACCTAGAAAACTCTATGACTGTGTCTGGGAATATATCACAGAAGTATGCCACCTAGCTGGGCCATGAGAAGAAAACACCTCTTGCTAGAAATCTGATCCACATAACTATGCTGTTTGCAATGAATGGTTTGAATTTTAAATGCCTGTGGATGGTAAAGCCTAGTATGCAAGCTCACATGGTTTTGGTTCCCATTGTTACTACCAGAGCTGTTGTGCCAGTTGTGTTCAGGAAGGACTTGACTGCACTTGGCTTCAGCTTTGTTAGATGCCTCTTACTTTTGGCTCTGGGGTTTGTCTAGATAGAACACCTGTGAGAACCTAATTCAAGCATTCCGACTCATTCGTTAGCCTGGACATTCCAGGGAATTGACACTATAAGGGACAACCATTGACCAACTGAGAGGGAAAGCTGATGTATATACTCTTTTGTGTTTCTTGTAAGCAAGTTTGCCAGATTTAGCAAACAAAAATACCAGAAACCAATTAAATTTTATATAAAAAGGAAATTTTGCTATAAATAAATCCCATGTAATATTTGGGATTTATTTTAAATTGTTGTTTATCTGAAATTCAAACTTACCTGAGTGTTCTGTATTTTGTCTCCCAATCCTGCTTGAGAGAAAAATTCTAAGATGCATTATTCTCAGAGTATCCCGTGTGGGAGAAGAGCCCTCGTTGCCTACAGCAGTGACCAGCTGATAGCCCATCTTTCAATTGGCTTCCCTTCTTTCTTATTTTGTGCTAGCCAGTTTCTCATTCCTCTACCTAGCTATCAGTTCTCAAAGTAAAGCAACAACACACAGAGCTTGTTTACTCTGAGAGAAACTATAAAATGTAACTATAGAAAAGACACCCTCAGGATGGCATTCTAGCACCAGATAGTTCACTGGGAAACAGCAACAGAGGGTTTATATTCCCCTAAAATTTGTATGCTGATAACCTAATGCCCAAGGTGATGCCTTTGGGAAGTGACTAGGTCATGAAGGCAGAAACCTCATGAATGGGATTAGTGCCATTATATCAATAAAAGAGGCCCCAGAGAGATCCCTCTCACCTCTGTCATGTTAGGATATAAGATGTCTGCAACCTGGAAGAGAGCACTCATCTGACAATACCTGCAGCCTGATCTCAGACTTCCAGCCTCCAGAACTATGAGAAATAAATTTCCATTCCTTATAAGCCACCCAACCTATGGCATTTTATTACAGCAACCTGAACGGACTAAGACAGTGATAATTCCTAGCATCCAATAGTAGTAGAGTTATCAATATTTTCACATATGATGGATTGAGATGAGGTACTGAGGAAAGTGGGTACTGAGTTATGCAGTATCTCTCCAAGGACTGTTTATTTAGTTAACTACTGTCTATGGATTGAAAACCCAATGTTTGTTAATGGCCTTGAAATAGAAAAAACAAATGAACAAACAAAACCACAGCCAAATCTTACAGAATGCTGTGGGAGATATTTGTGTCTTTATCTTTAATTGTTTTTGTTATTGCTGTTTGTGGTGTAAGGCAGTGCTGAAGTTAAATATTATCACATAAGGAGAACCAATTCCATCATTTCATTTATTGAAAAATTTGTCATTTCTTCACTGGTCTGCAGTGTCATCTCTGTCATATGTTGTTTTCATATCCCTGGGTGTCTGTAACTGGGCTTTTAAATCTGTTCTATTCTACTTATTTTTTCCTAAACCAACACCACGGTATTTTAATTATTATAGCTTAATACTAAATCTTTCAGCTGGTAAAGAAAGTGAGTGTTCCATGTTGTTCTTCAAGAGAGAATATTTGATATTCTCTCCTAAAAAACAAACAAACAAAGAAAACAAAACAAAACAAAACTTTAGATTTTGTCTGTGATTGCATTGAATCTATAGATCAGTTTGGAAAGAATTTTATCTTCATGATGTTATACTTTACAGTACATAAACATGCTGTGTTTGTCTATATAATTAGGTCTTTTTAAATGTTTCTTAATAAAGTTTTATGATTTTTCCCATGGAGGATTCCTGCATACATTGTGAGATTTCTTTCCAGATAATTCATATTTTCTATAATATTGTAAATAGTATCTTTCAAGATTTCATTTGTTAACTGCTTATTGCTCATAGGTGTAGAAAATAAATAGATATCTATATTGATTTTGTATCCAGCATCCTTGACAAACTTTCTTATTATTCTAATAATTTACAGACCTTTGGATTTTTCTCTGAACACAATCATATCATCTGCAAATAATGACAGTTTTATTTATTTCCTGCTTTTCTTATACTTCCAATTTTATTTTCTTGCTTTACTTTACTGATTTGAATTTCTAATGAAGTTCTAAATAGAAGTAGTGGAAGTAGCCCTTCTTGTTGCACTACTGATTCTTTCACTGATCTATCATAAGTATGATTTGCTGTAAGTTTTCCATAAATACTCTTATCCCGATAATTTTCTCTTCTAAATTCTCTGTGGATTTTTATCTTAAATATATTGCATTTATCTAACTCTTTCCTGATGCTATCAATATGATAATTTCATTATTTGAATCTGCTAATTCATTGAATTACAGTAATTGTTTTTCAAATTTAAGTCACCTTGTAGTCAATAGAGTTAAAATGCCAAATTTCTTTAAATAGGACTATAGGTTAAATGCAATTCTAATTAAAATTCCAGAGGCATGTTGAAGAAATTGGCAAGATGCTTATAAGGTGCATATAGGAATACACTTCTTCCTGCCTCCCTCATCTCTAAGCAATAGATTAATTTGTTCTTCTAGAGCTTTATATAAATGAAATCTTATGTGTGTACTCTTTTTTGTCTGAATTCTTCCACTCGGCATAGTTATTTTGAGATTCATCCTTGTTGTTTTGTATAAAATTAGTTCATTTATTTTTTTTTAACTTAATAAACTTTATTTTTTAGAGTAGTTTTAGGTTCACAGTAAAACTGAGCAGCTGCATTGCACAGGGAGATCAGCTTGGTGCTTTTTGACCACCTAGATGGGTGGGATAGGGAAGGCGGGAGGGAGATGCAAGAGGGAGGGTATATAGGTATATATGTATACATATAGCTGATTCACTTTGTGATACAGCAGAAACTAACACAACAATGTAAAGCAATTATACTCCAATAAAGATGTTAAAACAACAACAACAACAAAAACTGAGCAGAAAGTACACAGAATTCCCGTATCTCCTTCCATATATTCCTAGTCCAACAGATGCACAATATCCCTCACTATTGATATCCCTCACTGTTGATACATTTGTTGTAACTGACGAACCTATATTGATACATCTTTATCACACAAAGTCCATAGTTTATATTAAGGTTCACTCTTGTGGTTTTTTTTGCCGTACGCGGGCCTCTCACTGTTGTGGGCTCTCCCGTTGCAGAGCACAGGCTCAGGACGTGCAGGCTCAGCGGTCATGGCTCACGGACCTAGCTGCTCCACGGCATGTGGGATCTTCCTGGACCGGGGCACGAACCCGTGCCCCCTGCATCGGCAGGCGGACTCTCAACCACTGCACCACCAGGGAAGCCCCACTCTTGGTTTTTTATATGCTCTGGGTTTGGACAAATGTATAATGACATGCATTCACCACTGATACAAAATAGTTTCACTGTCTTAAAAATCCTATGTGCTCTGACAGTTAATCTTTTTCTCCCCCTTAACCCCTAGCAACCACTGATTCTTTTATTGCTTCTATAGTTTTGCCTTTTCCAAAATGTCATATAGTTGGAATCATGAGGTACATACCATTTTCAAATTGGTTTCTTTGACTTAGTAACATGCACTTAAGGTTCCTCCATGTCTTTTTATGACTTGATAGCTCATTTCTTTTAGTGCTGAATAATATTCCACTGTCTTGATGTATCACAGTTTATCCATTCACCTACTGAAGGATATGTTGGTCACTTTCAAGTTTTGGCAATAAAGCTGCTATAAACATCCATGGGGCAGGTTTTCATGTGTATATGTTTCCAATTCATTTGGATAGATACCAATGATCATGATTGTATGGTAAGAGTATGTTTAGTTTTGTCAGAAACTACCAATCTGTCTAACAAAGTGGCAGTACCTTTTGCATTAACACCATCGGAGAATGAGTGTTCCTGTTAGTTCAAATCCTTGACAGCACTTGATGTTGTCAGTGTTTTTGGATTTTAGCCTTTCTAATGGGTGTTCAGTGGTATCTAATTGTTTTAATTTGTGATTCCCTAATAACATAAGTTTACTTGTCTTCTATATATCTTCTTTGGAGAGAAGTCCACTCATATTCTTTTATTTCTTAATCAGGTTTGTTGTTTTCTTATTGTTGAGTTTTAAGAGTTCTTTGTATGTTTTGGACACCAGTCTTTTTTTTTTTTTAATGTTTATTTATTTATTATTAGTCATCCTTTTTTTTTTTACATCTTAATTGGAGGATAATTGCTTTACAATGGTGTGTTAGTTTCTATTTTCTAACAAAGTGAATCAGTTATACATATGCATACGTTCCCATATCTCTTCCCTCTTGCATCTCCCTCCCTCCCACCCTCCCTATCCCACCCCTCTAGGCGGTCGCAAAGCACCAAGCTGATCTCCCTGTGCTATGTGGCTGCTTCCCACTAGCTATCTATTTTACATTTGGTAGTGTATATATTGAACACCAGTCTTTATCAGCCATGTCTTTTGCAAATATCTTCTCCCAATCTATGATTTGTCTTTATTCACTTGGCATTGTCTTTTGCAAAGCAGAAGTTTTTAATTTTTATCAAGTCTAGCTTATCAATTATTTCTTTCATGGTACATTTGGTATTGTACTTAAAAAGTCATTGCCATACTCAAGGTCATATAAATATTTTATCATTGCCATACTCAAGGTCATATAAATATTTTATCCAAAGTTATCTTCTAGGAGTTTTATAGTTTTGCATTTTATATTTAGGTCTATGATCCATCTTGAGTTACTTTTGTGAGGGGTATAATATCTGTATCTAGATTTTTTTTTTCTTTTTCTTTTTGTATGTCTGGTATTTCCAACACAATTTGTTGAAGAGACTATCTTTGCTCCATTATGTTTCCTTTCCTCTCACATCTAGGTCTCTGATTCATTTTGAGTCACTTTTTGTATGTTGTATAAGGTAGGGGTGCAAATTCATTATTTTGCATGTGGATTATTTCTTTTTGCCTCTTATTTTTTTTATCTGAAATATTGTCTAAAATTAGTCTATCAGAATTTCTTCTTATGGAGATTTCTTTGTGGAGAAATCTCAGGTTTTCTTGGCAAATTTTCTATTTTGCTTTATCTCATGAAAGGTACTTTTCTGGAGGTTGACAGTTAATTCATTTTTGAGTACTTAAATTTTTTTACTCACTTTTTTGTTGATCTTGAGAATTAGTTGTCAATCTGCTTGTGTCTCCTTTGAAGATAATCTATCTTTTTTTCTTGCCTGCTCTCAAGATTGGTGTTTTTACTAGCCATGGAAAAACTCAGCCATTATCATTTCAAGTATTAATTCTTTCCTCATTATCTCTCTCATTTTTTGGAATGTCCATTAAAACTATTCCCTATTTTTTTGTTTTCTACTTTTTCATGATGTAAACTCTAGTGTAAATATTCTTCTTCAACTCCATCTAACCCCTGATTAAATCCAACTTTTGAATGTTTAATTTGTAAAATTGTATTTTTCATTTATAGAAGGTCTATTTGATTCTTTGTCCTTCTACTATTACCTTTTATCCTTTTAGATTCCTTATTGATATTATGAAGTTTTCATATTGTTTCTTTTGCCATATTCAATGTAATAGTTTAGAAGATGTGTCTGATAATCATAGTATCTAAAGTCTTTCCCTATAATGTTTCTGCTTATTTTGATTCCTGGCACTTTGTTACCATGTATGATATGTTATTTTTTGTTGTACTGCACTTATTACCTTTGAACAATAATTTGAAACCTATGTCAGAAGTACTTTTCTCTAGAGTGGATTTTTACTTGCTTCTACCAAGAAACCCAATTCATTTGGGTCTTCAACCAAGCTCACAGCTTAAGGTCACCTGGACCCCCCTGGTGAGGAAAATCAAAATTGCTAATATGAGAAAAAGCCAGTTATTTCTACGGCATCTCACAATCCTTTTTCCTTTCCTTTTATGGCCTTTGTTTTTCTCAGTGACAAGGCAAATTTATGTTTGGGTGTCAGAGATCAGGTTACCTTCTCTTTTATCATTACCTTGAGAATATACATTAAGATCTCATTTTAATATGTTGTAGTTTTCTATTAAACTCACCTCTTTGGGAAGTTGCATAGTCTTTATTCCACCTCCTTTTCTCATGTATGCATCATATCAAGCTCAAGACAGCCTGTTCAACAGATGCTCTCAAGACAAAAGCATTTAACTAATTATTCAGGTCTTTTCATACAATCTCCATGCTTATACTTTTCTTATTTTTTGACAAATAGTTTCTTTATATCCTGAATTTCTTAAATATTCTTAAATAATTTAGAAAAAAATTATCCAGCATTTCTCATTGTTTTTGGTAGAAAAGGTGGCTCAAATACTCTAGCCTTTTGTTTCTGGTAATAGAAGCTCTTCCTCTATGATACTTAATGCTGGAGAAGATCCTGGCTGCTTACTAATCTTACTTTTTGGTGTTAGTATTAAGGATGAAGACTTGAAGAACTTTACCTAATGATCTTCAGTGAAAGGAGGGTCAATCTTTATTTGTTGATGGCTCTAACAGCTTACTATAGGAGCACAAAGACAAACACTGTGATTTCAGCTAGATTGACACAGGAAGAATCTCTACAGTAGACTCATGCTCTAGGCAATAAGTAGATATATGTTAGTGGGTTATTGAAAGTAAGCATAATATCTATTTTCAGTATATAAATTCCAGCTATACATAGCTGATAAGATATTGCATTGCACAAACTTTCCCTTAGATAACTAAAGGGAAAAATAGAACCTACCTAACCACTAGATAACAAAAGGATTAGCTAACCATGTTTAGTGGAGAGAGCAAGTGGGCTGGGATGAACACAATGACAATGTTCTCAAGTTTATGGGAATTTGGTTCACTTGTGCTATTATACTGGATGGAGTATCAGTGTCTTTCCCTTAACGTTAATCAGAAGACTTCAGATTTTACAAGGTAATGAAATGAGGGTGAGAGTGTGGATAGAATATTGGTGGCTAGAGATCACAGAACACTACTTATGCAGAAACAACTGGAGATTCCATTAGATTCACTGTCACCAAAAACGTACTGTGTCCACAGAAGTCACACCTATATAGCTAAAAATGGTCTTGTGTGGCGAACACAGTAATATAATACTCCTGACTTCTGTATTCAAAAAGAAGGTAGGAAGCATCACTCTCCTTTGCTATGGTTTGAATTATTCCAATTATTCCACCAAAGAGAAAGTGTGGTGAAAAAAAAGTTTTGTACTCTTTTCCTTAGCACCTTCAGTTCTGGTGGGAAGGAGACTGCTTCTTTAATAATGTAGGATTTGTGATCAATATTAGCAAGTGAAAAGTTGGTTTTTCTTATAGACATTCCAGATTAAAACAATGGAATAGTCCACCACTACCCTCCAAAACTGGAAAAGAGAATAGGTTTGATCTCTCCGTGGTCTGAATAGGTGAGAGAATAAAGAAGTAATTTAGGCAGGGCATGGAAAAGTAGAAAAGGAATTGGGAGGGAGACCAAGGATTTCCATGGTTTCATGGTTGATTCTCAGTACATGTTGTTTTTTTTTCAGGTCATAAGTTATACCTGCATCAGCATACCCTGTCAGTGACTCTAGGGCCTCATGGCATGCCTATATTTATCTAACAACAATATATAAAATTATTGTTTTGAAATGTTTTTGTTTTTCCTAAGGCATGCTATAAAAATGAAATATATTTCAGGCTATTCTTCATATTTGATGATTATTTTAAAAGTGAGACAGTCCTAGGATATTAAATGTATTTTTAAAAGACAATCTAAACACAAGTGATTCATTTATTATAAACATATTCACTATAATATATATTGGATATAAATGTCAGATATGAAAAGAAATTAAGTACTATCAAGTTCAGGAGAGTTGACATGAGGAAAACATTCTGATACTCAGAAAAGTAGCTTCTCAAACCTAAATTACCACTAATTCCTAACAAAATTAGGTAACTCATTTCATCTTGTTTAGTCATTTAATTATCCGATGAAAATAAGTCAAGGAGCATGGCTCAATCAAAGAAAAGAAAGATTTAATTTTCATCTTACAGTGAGGTATACAGCTTAGTTGTAAACAATAAAATGTTTTAAGCCATATGCTACTTATGGTTTTATTTTAAACTGGAAATCAGAATGTGCTAATTAGAGTGTGGGCTGCATATCAAACTATAATACTTGATTGCAAACATGCTTAGATAAGAACCTACATTGAATCCTAGTAGAAAAAAAACTGTCCTATAATTGTCAGAAAACCAAGTAAGTAATTCACCTTAATAATATTTTAATATATCACATGCCTGCTTCACAAATCACTTAATCATATTTTATGTAAACTTTTTGTAATAACATTTATATGTGACAAAAGTGACTTGTGTACCAATATCATATATTTTTTTCATATTCACCAGCCCTTAAATTTTTAGCACAAATTTATTTTGGGTTTCTCAATGTTATCTTCACATAATTTCATGAAAACAAAGCATAGGAGTCTAGTTCTAATCTTAAGGCAGGTATTGTGATGTTTTGGCTCACCTTCTAACCACTTACAAAATTAAGCTACACCATTCACTGTTCATTTTGCTGAAGTTATATACTGACATGGATTTGTCTTTGTATGAGAGAAAAACATTTTTGAGAACAGTATATTAATATGGTAAGTGTATCTCATATAGGTGTCATGTAATAGTAACCCTCTTGTTTACTTCTGGAAAATTAAAATTTTAATACACAACTTTAAGTGGTAGTAGAAAAGCACAGATAATTTTGTTTACTTAATAATTTCACTTACAAATTGAAATCTACTAATAGTACAGTGATATTACTACTATTTTCAACAGTTGTATATTTTTTCCTGCATTGTGGAAAAAAATAATCCTAAATATAAAAGGTAAAATTACACATACATTGCAGAATTAAAGATAACAAATATGAGAGGAATACTTAGAGAAAAAAGCCATTTTAATAAAGGGCATTTTTTGTTAATGTTAAGGGAAAATATTTTAAATTACTATGAAAACTTTAGGCTTTCTAATAGGAAAGGCAAAGAGCAGAAAAAGAGTCCAGAGAGATAATTTAACCTGGCTTTAAAAATGGAATAAGTCTTTAAATGACTTAATTTCTTTACCCTTTTGCACTCCTTATTTCTATATACATTTTCATACATCTCATTTCTTTTTACTGCTCCAATTCTTTGAACCTTAGAAGTAAGTTATAAAAGGAGTAAGGGTACAAGTATGGTACAGGAATATTGGATTGAATGAAGAAAGGGATTCCTAGTGAAATGGAGTTGGTTACCTGTCCTTATTTTCAGAAAGAAATCTTTCAGATTTCTTACTTCCAATATTTTCAGAAAGATTTCTTCCTTTTCTTCTCCCTTTCATAACTGTCTTCAGCTACCACTCTTGTAAAATATCCTGCTCAGTAAAAATTTCTTTAATCTCAGTATGTTTTGATGTCATTACTGCTTTCTCATAATTGTGTTTGTAAATATGGTGGATTAGTTCGATAAACTTAATTTTTTTTAGCATACAATATTATGTTTCTTTATGAGTTCAAATTAGTTTAGGATATAGAAATAAGGTTAATCATCTAATTCAGGAAATACCACATTCTTTTTAACTATCTCTCTTGTCATTGGCTAACAATTAACTAAAAATGGACTTACACAACACATTATTAGTTTCGTACCCAAAAGAGCTTGCAAGGAAATACATGTCTTTTCAGTGATGAATGGGAATCAGTGCTTGTTATTCTGCCAAGTGTTTACCATGTCATTTGCTGGAAAGCCAAGTGTTGATGTTCATCTTAATTGGTCCCCATAAAATGCCATATCTTCCTGACATACAATTGAGTTATGGCCATCACCAATCATCAGCACTCTAAATATTGATGTAACATTGCTTTGCATTGGAGTTTAAAATTAAAGTAAATATGCAAGACGTGAAGTAGAAGCAGGACAAGACAGATTTAAGTTATTAAAGAATTCTGTGCCTGAGAACAAATTTGACATACAGAATTGAGTGACATCTTTCTTTAAAATTCTAAGAATAGTTATTATATTTCCAAGGCTAAAAAACAGTTTCCTATGGTTCTAAGCTAGTAAATTTCCATGGTGAACACTAGAGAATTATGGAGGCAGATACTATTAAGTTAATGATGACAAATACATTCTAATTTTTAGCACTTATCTTTAAGTAAGTTAGTGACCCTATAGATTGTGTTTTATTATTTCTAATAGCATTTACTTGTAGGAAAAAGATGAGTTTTTACAGAACAGCTTATAGGAAAAAAAAAACAACAACAACAACAGGAGGAGAGAAATAAGTCTATGTAGCATCTCTCTCCTAAATAATAGGTGATTATCTGTTAAGTCACTTTTGCTCCCAAAGATACATTGAATTTGGGAGCCTATAAATATACTCTGAGGTGTATATTCTGTATACCTCTGTATACTCTGAGGTACAGGCTTGTTTATTGTGCCAAGAAAATATCCCAAGCAAAACCTTCAACCTGAGAAAGATGGGACAGAAACTTCTGGGAGAAAATGACCACTTTATTCTCCAACTCTTTGTTCTTCTCTATAACCAATATAGTTTAAAATTTTAAGAAATCAATACTTTTTCTTTATAAAGCATATTTTATAGAGAGTATAGGATTTCATAACAATGAGACCTAATGAATTTTAACTGAACTGAACTCTCATGTTTAAGCTTATTTAATCCTTATGATACCTGTTATTATGCCTGTACTTCATAGAAAACATATTCTTCATTTAGGTTAATAAGCTTTTCTGAAATCACAGATTTAATAAATATTGAAGCTAAATTTCAAACCCAAGGCAACTGAACATAAAATTCTGTACTCATTACTATGCTGTCTAGTCACCCAAGATCTTTTATAATAGTGCAACTCCATCATTCTACAGAAATAAATACCATTTACACTAAAGCACTGCATTGCATTCCATCAAAGGAAAAAAAAAAGGAGTGCTCAAATACATTGGCAAATATATAGGTTTTTTTCTTATTTAAGGAAAAGTTATCTTGCCTAAGGTCACACAGCAAGCGACTGGCAAAACTTAAAAGAAAATATAAAAGTAATTTAAACATATCTAACAGTGAATATTATAATTTATAATACACACTATTTAAATGTATCTCTCCTGCTGGGGGCATTTGATTAAAAAAAGACAAGGGGAAGTGTAATCAAATTATCTATTTAAACTACCTTGCCCTACAGAGTGTATAGATTTAATAATCTAACAGCAGGTCCCGTGGTAAAATATGACCTATGATTTTTATAATGGAAAACATTGCTGTTTTATTTTATGCTCTTCAGTTAAAAAGGCAAAAGTTGAAACAGAAATAAAAAGTAAATAGGAACAATATAATTGCCTACTGATATTTCTATAAAAGTCATTAATTAGTTTTTATAAGATATCACTCATGAATCTTTCAGAATAGAACAATACCCTTATGTTCCTGTCAGAGGAAATGGTTAACCCTTGACCTATAGGATTTTACTGTAGCCCAACCACAACTAGCAGAGAATCTGGCAGACAATAAGTAGTAATATATTTATAAATAGAGTTTTACTTTATTTCATGTGTTCAGTTTATTTATTTGTTGTCTCAGGTGATATATGAACAGTATTTGCTTGACAGCATCTGATTTTTGTGTATCATTAGATATGAAGAAATTGTCCTTTAAACAATTTTCTTTTCTCTATTGCCTTGGAATATGGAGAAACAATGAACCCTGTTTTTCCTCTTTAGAATTCTTCAAACTGCTTATTTTGCATTCATGAAACCCTTTTCTTGTGTTCTACAGGTAATTCTACCTCTCTATTACTTCCCATTCTCTAAACATTCTTATGTCTAATGCTATCACTTTTAAATGTTAAATATTTTATGTCATTTTCTTCATATTTTAAAAGGATATATCACACTGAAAAATTCTAAACATTTAATAAAATTTTGTCTACCCTGGAGAAATATGACACACCAGGTTAGTTAAAAAGAAGTCAAGTTAAATAACATCCCTACCACCTTGGTAAAATTGACAATTATTTGCTGTATATGTACTAATAATATTCTTCAAATGAACTCACTTAAATGGTGGTAAATCGAAGATGTCACATAAATAAGTTCCTCATTTTTATCCTTAGCAAAATCAACACTGGAATAGTAGTAAATTAAAGATGTCACAGAATTATTTTCCTTGTTTCTATCTTTACCAAGAGCAACACTGGAAACCACATTATAATCTTTTCCCAAGCAATCAGAGTTTAGGCAAAGTACATAGCTTGAGAAAAGGAGTCTTGGGACAAAAGAAATGATTCCTCACAGAGGCAGACATGACATGGAGTTAACAGAGCTCAAGCTTCAGTTGTGTTTACAGGATCATATGTTGCTAACAAATATCTGGCAAAAATACATTGGCAAAATTTGCAATGTATGATACTTTTGGATCGTTTTCTTAAAAAGTACTCTGAAATTGTACAAAATCTAGCCCCCCAAATTCTGGTTCCACACTTGATTCCTTAACATATAATCTGGAATATGAAAATAACAGGTTCCAGTAATATAGCAACAACATCATACACTCTCAGCCATGTACAAGGCATTAAAGCTCATCCATTCAACCTCACAATAAAATGATTTGAAATCCTTAAATTATGTCACTATTTAAACTACTAATGCAGTGCACTTTGGTGTTTTTTCAATAATATCCTTGCCTTTCCTCTTAAATTGACAATTAAAAAAATATTTTAAGTAAAATTTGTTAAAGTATAAATTAAATAAAGTAAAATGCTTCCATATTTGAGTATATTCCCATGATTTTTGACTAATTTATATTGGGTTGGCCAAAAAGTTCGTTCTGGTTTTGCCGTAACACCTTAAGGAAAAAAATAAACAAATTTTTGGCCAGCACAATATACTGGTGTAACCACATTTACATTCAAGATATGGAGGAGAACCACTAACACCATGAGAACATGAGAACTTAGCTAATATGCTCCCCAGAGAAACAGGTGAAAATTGTTTTTAAAGTCTCTGGAAATGGCCCTAAAGGCATGCAACAAATGAAGAAAAATTCATTCCAGAAAATCTACTAAAACTCAGGAAGAACTGTAAGAGTCTGTGTTATCTAAACCAAGAGTGCCCTCTCCCTCCCTCTAAAATTGACTATGATGATGATTGCTCATATCTGTGAATATATTAAAAAAACATTGGATTATACACTTCAAATGTGTGAATTGTAAGAGATGTAAACTATAACTTAATAATGCTGTTATATAAATGATATGAATATCTCCAGAAATAGTTCCCTGGGTCACACACTCACTTTGCCCAGGTAATCACTGATCTTTCTTACATTACAGACTGGATTTGTGCTTTCTTGAATGGCATATGCATCACATCGTAGTGGATGCACTCTTTTGTTTCCAGCTTCTTTTTTTCAGTATAATGTGTTTGAGATTCATCCATATCGTGTACATTGCCAGTCTGTTGCTTTTTTGTTGGTGAACAGCAGTATTACATTGATGGGTATACCGCATTTGTTTATCCATTTTCTTGTTGAAGAACATTTGGATTGGTTTTAGTTTGGGATTTTATAAATAAACCCCTGAACAGATGTATGTAAGACTATGGTAAGTTTACTTGTCAATACAATATAATACAATAACAGTAACTATTTGCTATTTACTTTACCTACTATGTAGGCATTGTTTTAATCTCTTTATATGTACTAATTCATATAAACCTCACACAACCTGGAGCACAAAATCCAAATAAGAATGATTTGAAATATGCATTTAACATACATACATACAATAAAGTTATAAGATATTTTAATAATTTATCTATTGTTATAGTTTTTATCCCTATTTTGTACCTGGGGATTCTGGAACACAGTTCCTTCACAGAATTGCTTGGTATTATACATAGATTACTATAGTATAAACACATACTGAAATTTCAAGATGATATGATATAACCTAATATTGGTTGTTATTGAGAACAGAAATCTAAATCTTTTCTTTACGTGAAATGATCATTGGGGAAACAAGACGTTTTTAAAATGTGAGGACAAATTTTATTTATATTTGAGAAACTGGAAGATAAATTTTGATTCCTTCGTTGTTATCTCTTCTGGAGCTTGATAAATTAATCATCCCTCTCTCTTTTGTATCTACAATCTGCCCTCCACTAATTCCTCCTTCTCCAATTACTCATATACTCAGGAAACTTTCACCCTCAACAACAATAACGGTAACAACAATAGTAAAAATAACAAACCTTACATTTGTCTCTACACCAATATACAAAGAACTATCATTTTTTTTTAACTCTTACTGTTAAATTTCAAAAAAGATCATATACTTTGTTTTCTTCATCTTTCAATTGCTGATGTACAATACCTACCACTATGATTCTAATGAGAGTACTCTAAAGGGCTCACCAATACTCCCCTTAATTACCATCCGTTTCTTGGTTCTCTGCATAGGCAAAAACTCTTAAGAGTTCTGTTTCTAACATTCATCTCTGCTCTCTAGACTCCCTAGATAATCATATCCATTCCCAAAATGCTATGTTATTATTATACACAAAATTTTGCCAAATATATTGTTAGATGCCTACTTTAAGAAACAGGCTGTATTTTCATCTGCCTACTTGCATCTCCCCCTAAACGTACAGCTGGTCATTCAAACTCAGTGTATCAAAATACTAATTTCTTCCATCTAGCCCCCTCCTCAGTCAAACATTATTAATGATGATGATGATGATGATGATGATGATGATGATGCAGCTGCTGATTGACAAAGATTCAAAACAGACCTGTTATTCCTTCTCTATCTCCTCTTTAATTAGAAGTGTTATCATATATGCATTTGCTAAGTCTTGAATATTTCTCTAGTCCTTGCCTTTTCCTTTTTTCCCTCAGTTGTTTGCTTATTAATGCCCTGTCTTTATTGTTCCTGAAATAATACCTTTTAATTGATTTTCACACAACTACCCTTTTCCTCTCTCTGCTTAATTCTCCAGACATCCACTAAATTATTATTAAAACCAAACCTGACTTTGTCACATTTATTGGTAAAATGGTTTACAATTGCCTTTGGAATAAAAAGGCAGAATATGAGGCACCCCATCATCTAGAGTTAGCCTACATTTATAACTTCTTATCCCATGATTTATCCAGTCACACAAAGTTATAGACCATACAATATGGTACCAGGCCTTCAATAACACCGACAATGCATATATTTCCCATTCATGAGCACTTTTATACCTCTTGTAATACAGATGAAGAGCTACTTAGAAAAAAATTTCTATTATCTGACACAAGATAGACATTCAACAAATAACTGCTGATGTGGGAAGACTAAATTTAGAGCCATATTTTCTATAAATCTCTGGCAGCCATGAAGATGCATTGCACAGAACTCTCTTCTAGAGATAACTTGCCAGGATTTCCCTGGTGGTCCAGTGGTTAAGACTCTGCACTTCCACTACAGGGGGCATGGGTTTGATCCCTGGTCGGGGAGCTAAGATGCCACATGCCGCATGGTGTGGCAAAAAAAAAAAAAAAGAGAGAGAGAGAGAGATAACCTGCTACATAGAGGGCAGTTAGCCAATAGTCTTCAGCTGTAGTACTTTGTGGACTCACCACAGCGTTTGACGTGGGGCCACCCATTCCCCAGTTTCCACTGAATGACTGTACACAACAGAGGTTCTAGTGCTGGGCCATTTTTTCCCATCACAGGACACTCACTCATGGACAATCTTTGCACTGGAGCAAACTATTATGGTGGTTAGGGTTTTTATCAGAGCTTCACTCAAGTCTGAAGCTCTTCCTATCCAATTTTCTTTTTTTCCCCCTCTACTTCACAGAGGTCAGATCTTCATCACAGTCTGAAGTTCTCTCTGACAACTCTTGCCCTTTCTACTCACTAACTCTTCACTGATGTTATCCTCAATAAATCTTTTGCACTTCTAACTTAACTCCTTCTTTTTATTTACTTCATTGAGGTCCCAGACTAACACAAAAGCCTTTTTTACAAATCAAACAGTCCTCATACTCACAGATTTTGTGCATAATGCTATTCTTTTTCCAAATTATATTCTAAATATTTATGTTGCTCTTTTCACTAGAATGCAAACTATGTCATTGGTACAATAAATAAGTATTCATTAAATGAATTTATTTATCCATTCATGGTTTGAAATTTTTCATGAAATTCGTTTTATATATATATATATATATATATATATATATTTATTTATTTATTTTGCGTGAGTGCACACACACATGCACACACACACACCAACCTGATTAAAATCATATTTAAATTCTCATTCAGGGAAATTTTCTGAAACATCTGCCATTTACATATTCCAAATATAATAAATATTACATGGATTGGGTTTTGAGTATGCTGCAGTACTCATCGAAATTTAGTACTTTGGGCTGAAAATAATTCTCCCATCTCTTCATTTTCAAGTCAGAGGATAATCATGACTATTCCTTTGAACCACAGAGAACAAATATACTGACATTAACAAAGTTAAAAATGAACACAAGAAGTGTTAAAAATTAGAAGATAGCTGTAGTGTAGCTTTATACTCTTGACCAATCTAATTGATTATACTAACTAGCCATGAAGAGAACCTGGGCAATTTTATTAATGGAACACAAGTCATACTGGAAACAACTAGGAAGAAGCTAGACTAATAACATATAAGCTTGGAAAGTGATGTGATTTCAATAAAGTTGTATTTTTAATATGACTGCTCTTTACACAACAGACTACTTTCCAAAAGTCAAATTCTAAACTTAAAACACATATATATTAAATTAATGTGCTAACTTTTATAATTCCTAAAATGTTATTTTTTAAGTAAATTAATTCCAAATTATAATACAATCAATAAGCTAAGAATAACAATATTCACTTCAAAAGACCACCTATATTTGAAAATGTATAATTCATTTGCATTTCAATTTCTCAGCTTAAATCTTAAATAAATGTTATTCAAATTTACTCTCATTGTGTCTTATTTACATAATCGCGACAGACATAAAGATATCACACCACATTGTTGCTGTGTGATTTGCTATTACTTCTGACAGTAGCTGTGAAATTTGTTACCACATTTTAGCTAAAAAATTCTGTGAATCTGCTAATATTTTTCAATATATCAATACAATTTTTACATGACCAATGTTTTTAAAGAAGCAGAAGTAATAAGGACAAAGTTAAAGATACATCTTATATCCTTAATGAGCTTACAAAGTAATTGAAAGAATAAAGTTTTGTATCAAACAAAAAGAACATAACAAAAATGGGAGCAATCTATTCTCAAACTGAATATGATCTACATCTACAATGCTTTATTCATAAAGAAAACGTTGTGTGACCTCTGGAAACATACGATAACTAAGTGTTCTAGATGCAGACTTTACAGACAGAATTAATAGAAATTAAAAGGAAATGATAAAAAATAGGATGAAAATAAGAATTATTATAATACTATGTGTGGGAATAAGGGGAAAAATAAACACAAGTAATCAAAAGTGTAATTAAAAGCATGGGGCATCAATATATAGAATTATATTTATAAGAATAAAAATGGGATAGAATTAAGAGGTAAATGAAAAACTTGGAGAAAAAGGTGTATAGCAGGGTTAACATATATTTTAAAAGATACATTTAGAAATCAAGAAGAATGGGACTTCCCTGGTGGTCCAGTGGGTAAGACTCCACGCTCCCAATGCAGGGGGCTGGGGTTCAATCCCTGGTCAGGGAACTAGATCCTGCATGCATGCCACAACTAAGAGTTTGCATGCTGCAACTAAGACTTTGCATGCCGCAACTAAGAAGTCCTCATGCTGCAACTAATAAGTCCACATGACACAACTAAGAAATCCTCAGCGAAGATCTCACATGCCACAACTAAGACCCAAAACAGCCAAAATATAAATAAATAAATAAATAAATAAATAAATAGACTTTATAAGATATATTATTTTTAAAAAATCAAGAAAAATATCAACTCTCTAATAGCAAAATCCATAAATAAAGCATTCACAGAAAAAGTACAAATTGAGAGTAAAATATGCTAAATATTCAGGTTACTAGTGTTGGTAAAAAGAATAATTGCTCTAACCAAAGATGCCCACATTGTCATCTCTGGGACCTGTGAACATGTTGTGTTACAGGGTGAAAAGTGATGGAATTTGCCACCCCAAAATATGTCACTTTGGCATAAAGATTATTTTGAGCTAAAGATACTTAGAGAGCAGCAGGTGCAAGAAGGGTTCTCTGACCTCTCCTTTGTTTTCCTGAAAGCAGACGATAAAATTCTTGTGAGAAAGATACTCTTTGTATCAGAAAGAAAGACAGATTCTTATCACCAGAGATGGGGAGTAGAGGCCCACAATATTCTGTACAAACACACATTGTTAAAATAACTTTTATCTTGCTTTAATCTCCCCATATATTTAATTACTTTTCCTCAATTGCCTCTCTTTGTTCAATCTAATATGTTATATGAACACTTGGGTTTTGCCACTTTTTGCGTCTTCATTTCCTTATGAAGGCTCCCATGTCATGTAAAACTTAAATTAAATAAATTTGCATGCTTTTCTCCTGTTAAATTATATTACGTCAAGTTAATTCTCAGGTCCAGCCAAAGATGCTAAGAGAGTAGGGGTACCGTTTCGCCTGCCTTGCAATGGCAAGAGGAAATTAAGGTTGCTGATGGAATTAAGGTTGCTAACTTCCCTTAAAATAAGGAGATAATCCTGGATTCTGTGGATGAGCCCAATACAACCCTGAGGGTCCTTAAAACATAAAAGAGAAAGACAAAAGAATCAGAGCAATGTGTGGTGAGAAAAACTGCAAGGGCTTTGAAAATGGCAACAGACATGAGGCCAGCTAAGTGGGCAGCCTCTAGAAGCTGGAAAAGGCAAAGAAATGGATCTCCTCTACCTGGAGCCTCAAGAAAAATTGCAACTCTGTAACACCTTTATTTAAGACCAATGAGGCCCATTTCAAACTTTTGACTTCCAGAATTAGATGATAATACATTTCTAGTGTTTTATGTTACTAAGTTTGTGGTAATTTATTAGAGCAGCAATAGAAAACACTAGTAATCAAATAACATCAAATTAAAACATTTATTAGATAAATTTTCTCTTCTCACTTTGACAAGGGTAAAATAAATAATAGCCCACTGTGTGCATTGGAAGGGCTATCTCTCTCATGTCACAACTGGATGTATAGAGGTTGGTACAAATATTCTGAAAGATAATTTTGCAGTATATATCAAATATTTAAGAATAGTTGTTTCTTTCAACTATTGATTCATTAATTCCAGTGTAAGACCTTTTTACATAATAAACAAAACCGAACATTAACACTTTTGCAGATATTTTTGGTCTTTTCGGAAATGAAATAAGGAATAGGTTTAATATACTTAGGGTTTAATCAAATAATGAAATATTATGCATTCATTAAACCATTTTTTTAAAATAAGAATATCTAATAACATAGGGTAGCAGACTCTAGTGCATCACCCACTCCTTCAGGCTTTACTAATTTTCTGTCATCAGTATCCACATCATAGTCTGAAGGGTCTCTCTGAAGCCAGAGAGGGTCTCTTTGCCTGCACAGGAGTTAGGCCAGAGAGGTGGGAAATTAACACCTTCTGTGAGCAATGCTTGATTAACTATTGATGGGAGGTGGAATATAAATATTCCTCTGGTGATGTAATAGAAGAGTGAGTGCTACACTGCTTCAGTCACTCCGAGTAGTAGTTGTTATTTTTTTTTTAGCCACCCTGACCAGGGATTGAACCTGGTCCCTCAGCAGTGAAAGACATAGTCCCAACCACTGGACTGCCAGGGAATTCCCAATGTTGTCTTTATGAATCTTGCTTTGTTTGCTGCCAGCCCTTTTCTGTTTCACTTCTCCATTCCCAGCCAGTATTCCTTTCTCCTTCAGAAAACAAAACAAAGCCACTATATTTTGAATCCTTACAAACCACTATGCATGGAATTGTTTCAGTTTGTATTAAAAATGTAAACATATGAAGAGAAAAGTAAATCTGAAGCTATACCTAGATCAAGTATAATATGATTAGTGGATTACCTTGTAGCAAAGTTCCTGAAATAATTAGTAACAGAATTTCCAATTTAAGGGGATTTAACTGCCTAGTTTCTGCCTTCCAAATTTGGCCATGAGTAGAAACCCACATGGCTGCTCCTATGGTGTTTTGTCCCACACCAGCATCTAGGGCAGGAGTACCTGTTCTACCTACTCATCTCAGAGTACTTATTCTTAGGTCTGATAGGTATTTATCTTCTTATATTTTCATATATTGATACATTTTCTTTGTTCATGTTTGACTATGAAAATTCTTTCCAATCCCTACCTTGGCAAAAAGAGGCCACTTTTAATAGAGCCTATCATTTGAGTGCTTTCTGGATTATTAGAGAATTAATATGCCTGAGGACTGCAAAGCATTTGTTTTTTTCCACTTTGCAAAACTGGTGAGATAGGTGTCATACAAAAAAATCATCTTTTTAGTGTTCAATAAGTCATAGTGGCACTTTATAGGCATAGTTTATTTATAGACCTTGTGTGGGTAAGAATTTCACTTAAAATGCCATTGCTTAAGAGATTCAGGGAAACATTTTAAATAGAAGGTGTGAAAATATTCCTCTTTGTCCTCAGGTCTCCCAGATCTAGATAAAGACACCAGAGCTCTGTGTAAAGGGGGGAATCAAAATACTCCTTGAAGTTGATAGTTTCTAGAAAATTGGCATTCTTTTCAGATTATTGAAACTTTAATTCATACTGATAGATTTCAGGAATATTTTACTTTGTGGAAACAAAGGAATCCTTAGCGTCACAGGCTCATTAATCACATTTGCAATTTATTTAAAGTTTCCCTAAAATTGAAATTAATTTGTATGAGAATAAAATGTGATAAATAGAGTTATGAAAAAAGGGGTTTATTTATTCATTTGTTTACTTTTGTGAGGCTTAATTTTTCTCCTAGCTAAAAAGATTCTTCCTATGAAACATATAAAATATTAAATATGACAAAAATAGTACTAATTCAATAATTCAACAAAAGCTTATTGAATATTCACTATGTAACAGTTATTGTTCCACTCACCTTAGATATTATATACTACCATATGTAAAATAGATAGCTAGTGGGAAGCAGCCACATAGCACAGGGAGATCAGCTAGGTGCTTTGTGTCCACCTAGAGGGGTGGGATAGGGAGGGTGGGAGGGAGATGCAAGAGAGGGGAGATATGGGGATATATGTTTATGTATAGCTGATTCACTTTGTTATACAGCAGAAACTAACACACAATTGTAAAGCAATTATACTCCAATAAAGATGTTAAAAAAAAGTACACAAAATAAATAAAAATCCTTACTTTATTAGAGCTTGCTCTCTGGCATAATGTAATATGAATCATAAAATTCCATTACTCATTATATGGAACATATAAAAATCTATGGTTTATTATTTGTTAACTATAGAGATTTACTTTGGAGTGTTGCAATTATTAAATGCATGTTGCCATATCTACAGGTATTACTTAGAGTAACAATTTTTTGATCTGGCTAATTATACCAAAGTTAGTGGGTCCACAGTAATACTTGTCCTTCCTGCTCATCTCTCTTCTCTTTTATAAGTGACTAGCTCAGTGGATCAACCAGAATGAGAAATGTCTGATCTGTCTGTTGTTCTGCACTCTAACAGACTGCCTGTTTTTGTTTTTGTCTTTCTAACAAGTCAATTGAAAAGTAATTTCACTTGTGCTATTTGGGTGTGATTTCAGTTGCTTCAGTGAGAGGAAAGTGGAAATATATCTCTGACTGTGTGATATATCTCTGTTAGAACAGATGTTTTTCAAACTAACTCATACTAAGTCACCTGACAAACATAGATACAGGTAACAAATGGTGGGGTCTCCAAGGTAGCCAGTGGTTCCCATGGTATGAGAAGATCATGCTGAAAGCTAAGTAGAAGACAAAGCCACAAAATAGAAAGGACAATTTTTCTGGGGAATGAAAATAATTTCCAAAATATCAAGTATAAAGTAGTAAAATCAGAAAAACACTAGATAACTATAACAAAGAAATATCCAAGAATGATTTATTGAATGTCAGTCAGCTGCTGTGCCTTATGCTAGGTCTTAGCATGGAGTGGGGGATAAAGTAGACCAGACTTCGTTTCTTTCCATGTTAAGTTTATAGTCTACTGGGGGATGTCTACTGGCGGATATTGACATTTAATAAAGAAACACACACATGTAAGCAATATTATGAATTATCTTAAACACTGTGAAGGAAAAGAATAGAATGTTATGAGAAAAATCAGTGGAGTGATTTAACGTATTTTGAGCAATAAAAGAAAGCACTTTTCCCTCACTGAAATTTAAGCTGAGACCTGAAGCACTAGGGGAAAGAAGTCTCTAAGGAGTAAAAAGAAATTCGATCATTCTGGGAAGTAATAGATGGACAGTGTACCTTGACCATAGTGAGCAAGGAGTGAAATGTGAGGAGGCAGAATAAACAGGTTTCAGAGTCAGAGGCTTGTAGGTCATCCTCATCAGTTTTCTTTTATCCTAAGAGCAACAAGAACCAGTCCAGAGTTTTAAGCAAAGAGAAAACATCAGCTTTAAGTTTTACAAAGCATGCATTGACTTTCTATTGCAACAGTCAGGGGTTAGGAGCACAAAGTCGATGTATAACAGTACAACTGAAAGACAATGTTGGTCTGAACCTGATTCTTAGTAGAGGAAATAGAGGGTAATTGAGAATTTATATCATCTATATCCATATCTATATTTATATCTTGTCAAAAGTTATTCTGTTTCGCAATCAACCCTAGGGGATCAGGGCAGATCTTGAGAGTTGAAATGATGATATAGTACAGTGGTACAGATAGGAATAGAGAAAAATTTGCCACCTGCTTGATTGATAACTTGGACTTAGCATATTCAACTACATTAAACTGTTTTTACTACTTTGTGTTGTATAATACATTATAACTTGGCATCAAATATAAGACATATCTATGTGTGTATATATATATATATATATATATATATATATATATATATATATATACACACACACACACTCATATATATGTGTGTATGCAACAAATATAGTTTAGGTGCCTTAAAAACATCATTGTCTACTCACTGATGAGATCCAATCCTTTTACAAAAGGGTCAGCAAAATTTTCTGTAAAGAAGAACATAGGAACTATTTTCAGCTTTATAGGTAGAGGGTGTCTGTTGCAATTACTTAACTCTGTCTCTGTAGTGTAAAAGCAGCCATGGTTGATATTTAAACAAGTGGTCATGGGCAGAATTGGCCTAACTCTAGCCTGCCAAACTGTAAAACCTTTAAATAAACATAGGACAGACTGGAAGGAAGAAACATTGGTATCAGGGTCTAAAGTGCCCCTCTCCACTAATAATAGAGTAGTAGAAACTTAGTATGATAAATTAGGAGAAGTTTATCAAATACATGATTTTGAAATATTCCTGGGTCACTGTTATGTTAAAGTGACTTTATCTATGACATGAAGTTGGACAATTTTGATACTGAAGTTTTTCATATTTTTTTTCAGTATTACCTATTGGTATGTGTTGTGGTATATGACTGTCAAAATAACAAACAAATGAAAAAGTGTGAAAAATTGAAATGGCAAGATTGTTGATGTAGCTTTAACATAGTGATGTGCTGAAATCTAGGGGCTGAGATATACTGCGAATTTTGATATAGTGAAATTTAATCAATATTAAACAGTGACCAATGTGCCTGACTGCCCAATGTGCCTCGCAGGCAACACTAATACTTTCCCGGCACAAATAAGAACATTGTCAATGAGACTGTCAAGGGCAAGAAAAGGGAAAACAGAAAATCACTTACAGACTAGCTGATTCTAAGAAGAATGCAGAATGTTTTATATAGAACTCCCAAAAAAGATTATCTATGGCATTTTTATCTGCTACTACTACATAATGCAACTGAATCAACTGAATATATCCAATGCTTTATTTGAACAATTTGATACATATACATAAACAGTTACACATATGCATGTGTGTGTGTATATTCAAATTTTATTTGCATGAGTGGTGGGTTGAATATACTCCTCCCAATGACAGCTACATTTCACTGCATGGAGCCTGTGACTATGTTACATCAATGGTAAAAGGGACTTTGCAGGTGTGATTAATGTAGGATTTGAGATAAGATTTGCCTGGGTTATCCAGGTGGACCCAATGTAATCACTAACGTTTTTATAAGAAGGAGGCAGGTGGGTCAATTGGTAGTAGGAGCTAGGACTCAAAGCTGGAATGGTTCTAGGAAGGAACTAGGAGCCAAGGAATACAGGCAGCCTGCAAGAGCTGAAAAAGACAAAGAAACAATTTTTCCCTGAAGCCTCAAGAGAGAATGCTGCCCTATTGACACCATGATTGGAAACTTCTGACCTTCAGAACTGTAAGAAAACAAATTTGTGTTGTTTTAAGTCATTAAATTTGAGGTAGTTTGTTACAGTAGCACTAGGAAACTAACACAATATGTAAAGTAAGTCATGCCCTGCACTACCTAGGATTCTTTTTCCTAGGAGCTGTATAAATATTTTGGCTCCTGTTGTTGTCATAATTTTGTGGGTGATTAATTATGGAAGTCATTTGTCACATTGTGTTTGATGTGGCTGAGCTTTCAATCTGAAAATTTAAATTTTAACTTTTGAGGAATATATTTTTAACATGCCGCTTGCATAAGCTATTTTATTTTTTCTCATCCATGTGTAAAACTCAGTGATGCAGTTACAAGGATGCAACATTATTTGAAATGTTAAACCAAATAAATTAGATAGAAATGATTCATATTTGTTAATATGAAAGCATAAGATCAGAATATAGTAATTCCAGCAAAACATTTGCTACTATTGTCAGGCTAAGAATTTAATTTTCAGCAAAAGTGCATTCCGAAGTTTCACTTTTGTTTTGTAATAAAATGTCAGTTTCAGGAGCTATTGAAATGTAAACAGGAAATAGGTGGCAGCCTCAGATCAGATCTACATCACACTGTATACTTATTTACACCAAGTATTTCACGATTGTTATCTTTAAACTAAATAATCATCTCCCTGATTTCTTTTGTTTTATATATTTGGTAGCATATATATGTCCATGCCACTCTCTCACTTTGTCCCAGCTTACCTTTCCCCCTCCCCGTGTCCTCAAGTCCATTTTCTAGTAGGTCTGCATCTTTATTTCTGTCCTGCCCCTAGGTTCTTCATGACCGTTTTTTTTTTTTAGATTACATATATGTGTTAGCATACAGTATTTGTTTTTCTCTTTCTGACTTACTTCACTCTGTATGACAGATTCTAGGTCCATCCACCTCACTACAAATAACTCAATCCCTGATTTCTTCTTAGGACTACACACAACTTTTGTATGTGCAGCACTTTTGTATTTCTTTATAGGGATACTATATATGAATGAGGAGACATATGCCAAAAGTGATGAATGGTGGAAAGAATCTTGAGCTAGGAAACAGCATGAGGAAATTGAAATGTTTGAAAGATAGGTTATATGGGATGAAGAGAGAGAAAAGGGGTATATTGTATTTTAGTTAGCTATCTCTAGTCTCTACACTTTCTTTCCAATCAAATACTTGGTGTCTTTGGAAGAGAACAAAAGAAACAGGAAACAATAGCAACAACCAAAATAGCAAAAAAGAAAAGAAAAAAATAACTAGAAAAACTATTTTGATGTTAAACATTGTCACAAAATAAATTTTAGATAATTAAATGAATGAGAATTAAGATTATATTTTACAATTACAAATAATTTTAACCAGGGAGACAAGCCATACCAGGAACAGATTCTAAATTGGTACAGTGGAACAAAGAAAAGATTAGGTAAAACCATGAAACAACTCTAGAAAAATTAGAAATAGGAGGGAAAAAAGCTACCTAATCAGACTACAAAAGTAAGGGCAGGCCAAACAATTGATAAACAAGGTGATCTATATTAATACCTATTCTTAAGAAATTATTTGGATAATTTATGTACTTAATAATATTTATTATCAAATATGTGCTATAAACTATTTGGGAATGCAGCTAAACATTGGGAATGCAGCTTATGTTTGCTGATGGAAGAGTCCAGACACATGTAAACATGTAAATAGTTTTGCTATGAAGGGAATGAAGTAGAAAAAAAAAAGAATACAGAATATGAACTTATAGGAAGGCAGTTATTATTTTAAAGAGAGTTGTCAGGAAAGCCCTCTCAGATAAGTTTGTATTAGAACAGAAATATGAAAGAAGGTTAAGGTGCACGGTATGGAAAACTGTGAGAAAGAGTTGAAAACAGATAAACCATATATGCAAAGGCCCTGAGGCAAAAGCATGCCAGATGTGTTAAAAGAATAGCTAGTGTTACTGAACCAAACCTTTACCCTCTCACAGTAAAGTCAATCTACTGACACAGAATTTTGGTTAAGGAAAATGCAGCATTTACTACAGGATGCCAAGCAAGTAGTCCAAGCAGCTAGTGCTTAAAAGACTGAAACTCCCTGATGGCTTTCAGGGAAATGTTTTTAAAGATGAGGTGAGGGAGGGGGGTTGTGGTGTGTGTGATCAGCTTGTGGACATTCTTCTGATTAATTGGTGGTGAGGTAATTGGGAATCAACACCAGCAACCTTCTGGTTCCAACCGGTATGGGTCTATGTGCCTGTGGGCAGCATACAGTTAACTTCTTCCACCTGCTGGGGCTTTCAGTATCTGTAAACAGCTCAAAGGATTTGGCTCAGAATATTATCTATAGCCCTTGAGGAGGAACTAAAGGCCCTTGACTTTGTTTAATGGCTAAACTATTCTATCTTGCTTGACTCTTTTCCTTTATTTCTACATTTTCTCCCTTCTCTGATTAAATTTATTCTTTGGAACTCAGGGAAGGCCTAGGAAACTAAAGTTTTTCTGCAAATGAGAGGCAGGTGGAAGACATGGGGGGTCTGTCCTGAGAAAGCCCCATAGGGTCCTGCTTGGTTTCGTTAGGGATCCACTGTTGTTAGTGTGGGGAGGGGAGGGGGTCCTGGAAGGAGCCTAGGCCAGAGAAGTAGCTCTGGGAAAGACAATACACGCCAGCAGTTCAAAGGAATATATTGTGTATTTTATTCTGAATGAGATGGGAAATACTTGGGACTGCCTTGAGCCGAAAAGTCATGTATTAAAATTTGTTCTGAAAGAGTAATATTAGATATTGTGTGGTGAGTGATACGGAGAGTTCCAGTAAAAACAGAAGCATCAGGCACCATTGTAACAGTGTGGGTGGGAGATAACGGTGTCGGTATTAGTTTGCTAGGGCTGCTATAACAAAATACCACAGGTTGGTTGGTTTATATGACAAAAATTGATTTTCTCACAGTTCCAAAGGTTAGAAGTCTAAGATCAAGGTGTTGTCATGTTTGGTTTCCTCTGAAGACTTTCTCCTTGGTTTTCAGACTGCCACCTTCTCGTTGTGTCTTCCCATGGTTTTTCCTTTGTGCTCATACATCCCTGGTGTCTCTCTGTGTGTTCTATCTTTTCTTCTTATAGGAACACCAGTCCAATTGAATCAGGGCCCACTCTAATGGTCTCAATTTAATTTCACCAAATCTTTAAAGGCCCTATTTCCAAATAGAGTCACATTCTGAAGTACTTGGTGTTCGGGCTTCAACACAGGAATTTGGAGAGGACAGAGTTCAGGCCATAAAAATATTGTAGCCTCAGGAGGTGGTAGCGGAAATGATGAGTAGTCAGATCTAAGATAAATGTTAGAGCAAATAAAAGATTTGCTGATTGAATAGGTATTCAGTGTCAAAGACATATGTGATGTTTTTGATCCAATAACTGAAAAATGAAATTGCTAACAATTGGAATGTGGCAGAACAAGAAGGAGTACGCTTGCAATCGGCGTGAGGTACCAAGAATGTAATTATTAGAATATGAAATCTGAAATGCCCTCTAGATATCCAAGTGAAGATGTTAACTGGAAAACCAAGTATGCAAGATGCATTAGAAATATCCCTACTAGAGACTGCGTAATTTCAGGAGCCCAGCTGTGATGGGAGTTCAGCCTGGGAATGAGGTGTAGGTGTGAGCAGAATAAGGAGTAAATCCTATAGGGTAGGCCAAGGAATTCACAGTACACACCATGGGTTTCTCTCCCCAGAGACTAATTGAGTAACCTGTATCTTTATCACCTTCTCTTCCCATTTTCCTGAAAAGATGCTGAGTTGTCCAAATAAAAGAAGAAATGATATAGTATTTTCTGCAGCAACATCTTATTTATATTTCTGCCAAATATTGCCTCCTCTCTGCACAGTTTTTACTTTACTTTGAAATTTAGTTTTCATCATTCATTCATTCAGCTTCCTGCTCCCGCAATAAATAATGTATTAAGAACTTTCTGTGTGTTGGACACTCCATTTTTACAAACGCTAGCAAGACAAGGGTTGCAGACACCAACAAGAAGGCTGATTTTTCAGAAATTGTGAGAAAGAACCCCCTAACGTTCCAGAAAGGAAGAAGAGGCTGGAGAGTATGAGGTATTATGCTTTCTAGAAAACCAATCAAAAACAGGAACAAACAAATACAAACATATGTTTTTAAGAGTCCCATAGTCTATTAAAAATATAAAAGATGTTTGGAATTGTAAAGATTAGAGAGGATTATTTTATTTAAACTAAAACTTCAGGAAGGCAGTATTTTAAAATGGACCTTAAATAAAATATATTTTTTTTCTTGGAAATTTGTAATATTAACATTTATTATTATCACCAATAACTAGGTGGGACCTTAACAATTTATGTTTTTTGTTGGCATTTACCTATGGCCATTTAAAAATCTCTGTCCATACATTTGAGGTACTGTGTAAAAAATACTTCAAAAGGTAGAAAGAACACATACTATAAAAAGCAAACAGGGTGTCGAAATTTCTGAGTTAGGAAGATCCTAGTCATAAACACTTTTCCTCCTTGCGGTCAGCATATGTTGGACCAAAACAAAGTTAATTTTTTGAATTATAATTTCAGTTAAATTATTTTCAAGAAATTTATTCCAGTAATTCAAAAATATTTCTGGAAAGAAAACTATGTTATTTAGAAAGGCCAGTTGTCCACAATGGTACCCAAGCAGTTAATCTTACAATGTCTGTTTTTAAAAGTAAATTGAATGCTTTAAAAAGTTATCTTTTCACTTACTGTATAAGTTTAAGTTTAATTAAGACAACTGCATGGAATAAAGCATGTTAAAACTCTGAAGATCATTCAACTGGCAAATTTAAGTGATTTTGAATTTGGGTCATAGAATAAAACTACTCTAAGTCTTTCATGTTATTTAAGTGAACAAGAAGTATAGCAAACCTCAACCACAATGAAATGATACCCTCTAAAGATTAGGTGAGTTTCAGAGTATCAAAAATATTTGAGCAAATAAATGCAGATAATCATTTCAGTACTAAGATCTACTTATATCTTTCAACAAAGATGAGATACAAAATATATTTTTAAAAGTTAATCTTAGAGTGATTATTAAAAATTTTCATAAGATATTTTCTAATAATATCAATTATTAAAATAGCACTTACTGTAACTGATTGCTCTCTTGTGGTCTAACAGAACTATGATATAAGGAACCCTGGCACTAGTAAATAAAGTTAGAGAAAAATAACTATCAGCTGTAAATAAAAATATTGATTTATTTTTTCTTTCTTCAGTCCCCATGCATGAAGACAAACCACAGAATTATAAATAAATATACACAAGCCCATCTATATTAGGGTGGAGGGATATTTAACATAATAGTAAAGGGCAAAAAAATTGTAAATGCTAATTTTTCAGAACAAATAAGTAGTGTAAACATTTTTTGGAAATAAAAAGAAATTTGTTTTTGGATCTCTTGTTATGTAAGTGCCTACATAAGAATTTCAATTTCACCTCTTGGCCTGCAAAGTGTAAAGAGTTTACTATATGGCCCTTTACAGAAAATGTTCACTGACCCTTGGTCTAGGGTTTTTCAGTATTTCTATATAACATATTAGAATATTTGTTATTCAGTTTTCTCCAGACAAAATAAATTCACCTTCCTACTATCCAATAAAGTATTTAAAGTATCTAGATGTGATTACTTTTAATGATTTTGGATAAAACACCATCACTTTTTAGCATTCAGATTTTCAACACACAAAAAGAAATATTGGTTAATTTTATTTTGCAGGCAAAATAGAAGTTGACTTCATGAATAGATTTCTCAGATATAATCTAACATTTCCTGAATATTGATTTATGAGACAATAGGATTAAATCCTTTAATTAGCTGAGTTACAGCTGTCATTCATTTCTGGATCTCTTCTTATTAAAGGTTGAAAGAAAATCAAGCATGTCCTAGAACTGTCAACATAAAAAGTTTCCTCCCCTACAGAGTTCCTTGATTTTTATTTTGCTCTGTGTAGGAAAGTAGATACTTTGATTCTTTGCCAAAGAAGAAAAAGTCAATGAATTGAAAATTTTTCTGACCATTGATAGATTAGGTGATATCAGTCTGAGTCCTGGGGTATTTTAAGTCAGTCAATATTGGAAGATGCAGCTCAGTGAGGTTTGATAACTGTTTGTACAGGATATTCTTACACATACACACACAGACACTCGAGGTATTTCCTTTGTGCACTCCATTCTACTTAGAGTGGTTTGTCTATAATACAACTATTATAGCATTTAGCAGATGCTAACTGTATACTCTAGAGTTTTTCAGATATATCACTCTCTGCAGGAAGCCAATTCACAAGCAATTTTCTTGTTTGTACTTAAAAAGTCTAAGTTTTTGTATGCTTTCAGGTCTTGGTTCAAACACTTGCTTTTTCTTGAAAATCAAGTCTCCTCTAACATTAATTTCAAACGCCCATTTCTTATGAATCTTAAAAGTGCATTTCGAAGTTAACACACCCTGTGCTTTGAAACAATTGTATGTGGGCATAAATAATATGCCAGAGGGGCTTCCCTGGTGGCGCAGTGGTTGAGAGTCCGCCTGCCGATTCAGGGGACACGGGTTCGTGCCCCGGTCCGGGAGGATCCCACATGCTGCGGCCCATGAGCCATGGCCGCTGAGCCTGCGCGTCCGGAGCCTGTGCTCCGCAACGGGAGAGGCCACAAGAGTGAGAGGCCTGCATACCGCAAATAAATAAATAAATAAATAAGTAAGTAAATAAAATAATATGACAGAGGCTGCCATTGATCACATCCATTTCTACTTATATTCCACTTCACTGTAAGAGGCACTTGGGACCAAATTACTGGATCTCAGTGAGAACTATTTTAAGGAAGAATAAATACTAAAGTTGTGATTCCTTTGTGGTACCATATATATTATGTCTTGGTTTCCCTTTTCCCACTTTTATCCATTTATATTTTCTGTGTTTAGTAAATTTAATGCCTGTTGTATACATTCTCATGCTGTTCTATATCATCCAGTACCCTTTATCTTTTACCTGGTTCACCCATTAGAAATACTTTTCTATTCATAAGAGATCATAGTAATTTAGGACAGTTGTGGATTGTGTACTACTAATAAAGAAATAGGAGAGAGAGCCAAAGTTTTCAGATTATTTTTATACATTTTATGAGATTGCCATTTTTTATATTACATCAGTCAAGCATACTAAAGCATCAGAAGGCTCTTGTGTCAGATAAAAATGGTCAATCACTACATTAAAGGTAAGAGAACTACATACACATACATATACTACACACACAAAGAAAATTCTGAAATGTTGTACAGTCTAAGGTTTGAAAACATTTTTGTTATTTGGAGTAGTATGAAAATTATGACCATAAGCAAAAACATTCACGTGTCATCAGGCCTTATCTAGAGCTTTATTTCTTATCTCACTATATAGTAAACCAAAGTCAAGTTAAGAGTACATAATGCGATGGAACCCATATCTGATTTTCTTTTCCACTTATCACTATATGATAGACTACTTATACACTCAGCTCCATTGAGATGATGTCGTAAGGTCTGTCAAATTAACTAAATGATTTTTCAAAATATTGATGTCAGATAAGTTGATTAGTATTCTGCACTTCCTAAACTTCTTTGACTAGAGGGACATATAAAATTATGCATTTAAATGCTAGTATCAAATAGGCAACAGACTCTCATTACACATTTTTACTCGTATCTTAACCTACACTTTTAACTCTATATGTGTAGTTAACTATAACTAAATCTGAGTAACTCTGAACTTTCACACAGCCCTTAAAGCAATTTGTATACATATTTACCCTTTCCCCTATTTGGATAGCATTATTATTTTTTTTTTTTTTTTCGGTACGTGGGCCTCTCACTGTTGTGGCTTCTCCCGCTGCGGAGCACAAGCTCCGGACGCGCAAGCTCAGCGGCCATGGCTCACGGGCCCAGCCGCTCCGCGGCACGTGGGATCCTCCCAGACCAGGACACGAACCCATGTCCCCTGCATTGTCAGGCGGACCCTCAACCACTGCGCCACCAGGGAAGCCCGCATTATTATTTTTAAGTGCGTGAATTGCCCTAGGACAGAAATAATGAAGAAACACATTTACGTTTATAATTAGAAATTGTATGAATAAGCAACACTGATATGAGAATTTTTGACAAAGCTGTGTGAATTAGTAAGATGTTGTTGAAAAAGGGGACCAGAGACTTGAATCCTTGTACAAGGAGAATGTATGAGAAAAACACTAATAAGTAAAATTTGTAACGTGCCAATTTGGTTTTCAATGTGATTAATAAAAATGAATTATTTTTGCTTACTTGGCAAAAGGGATACTACCTATTCAAGAGGCTTTTTAGATCACCAGTATCTTGCTTTCCTCAAGCAATAATGTAAATAAATCAAATGTGGACAGACAAGTGAAGCATGGAAAAATTCCAATTCTTCATACAGGCATAAAGACTTTCCCTGGCAATTTAATAAGGTACATAACTCCACAAAGGACTTGGAAACCCAGAATCACTTGGGTAGTAGTAATTAATTGAAGTGGCTAAGGCCAGGTCTTCTATGTTGAATCAGTTATGTGACAAGCATAATTCTGCTGAAACTACAATGGGAATCATGGGGTTAAAACTTGGTGGCAACAAGAAAGAATATAATCAAGGGTGAAACATTAGCAAGATTAAGAATCTGGGGAGGCTATTTGGAGATTGAGTATATTTTTAGAACCTACATTCTCCCTTCTTATATTCAAAATAGTTTGAGAGAAATAGAGATTCAGAGAGAGATAGACTGAGAGAGAGAGAGGGGGAGGATAGAGAGATTTAGAGACAAAAATAATGTCAAGAGATTGTAAGGAGAAAAATCTCTGGAAAGCACAGACATACACACATGCCATTACCAGCATATATTCCACAGTTTATTAGACTTACTGACATTTTATATAATACCTTGAGTTCCCTGTAGGAAAGGTGTTTCAAAAAGGCAAAAACAGAAATCTCAGGGGAAAAAAATGTGGGTTAGTTCTAACAGAAAGAAAATATTGCTCTATAATCATTGAGAGTTTTAGTTTTCTTAGAACTGGAAAGTTAGTGAAAGAAAGAAATTGCAACACAAAGCAGAAAGTGCTCAAAATCTTTCAAGTTTCTTATTACTTCCCTTCTCTCAGCCACTCATCCTTGACAAGTCAAGTAGGTTCTCTTATATATAAACGTATGTAAGAAAGTAGAGAAAAAGATTTTGTTGAGAGTATCTCTGTACTTAGGAGATCTGCAGTCTCTTTCAAATGCAGTATTTTCTAATATTTGCTACAGAAATTTAACACATCCCACTACCTTCTTCCCATGCTTTTTACATTATAAGATTTTTTAAACTGGCTTACTCTGTCCCTCAACTACTTTATTTATATAAGGCATACTATGATTAATGAACTCTGTTAAGCAATTTAATCTGGTTAAAACATTTAAAATAGGCATATTTTTAAAAGGTCAGGATGCATAGATTAGGAGCTTTGTTCGTCAGATATGTTGGCCCCAGAGGTATTGTTAAGTTTTCATTTTGACCGTGGTCAGGAGTAGTGTATGTGGTGAGAGCAAACAATTGGCATAGGGCTCCTATATTCTTAGCAAAGTAGAAGACACTGAATTTGTCATTTTCAGAATCACTTTAATTCTAGTATAATTTATTACTTGCTGAATATGAAACAAAATCCCATGGGCTGGTGTATGAGTAAGATGAATCAAGTAGGATCCCTGGCCTCATATGCTGGCATGATACAGTGCAGCAAAGAGGCATTCATAAAACTGAGACAGCCAGTTTGTTGAAAGAGAGTAAGGGAGAAATATGAGTGTGGATTGAATGTGAGAGTATTCAGATTTGTGATTATAAACTTGGTGTGGCACCTAAGAAAACATTTCATGGTCTGCAGTTCTTAAACTTGTTTATTCATAAGTCCTTATAGGGAAGGGTAATCTTCCACTATCAGTGTTTTTCAGAAATAATTTTGAAAATGATAACAAGATATATCCATATATTTGCATACACACATATGTGTTATTTCTCCTTCTCCATCTCCTTCTCCTTTAATGATGACTCCTCTTCTCCTTTTTCTTCTCCTTCTCTTCCTCCTTCTTATTCTCTTTTTTTAATTTAATTTTTTTTCCAAGCAGTGTGTTTCAAAGTAGATGCTTCTCTTTTGTTGGAGGATAGAAAAGCATGTTGAATAAATGGGGCTATTTTAAATTCCATCCTAGAGGCATGACCAATGCAGAGGAGTCCTCAGTGGTTTGGAGAAATCTTATAAGAGATTTGAACATTTGGATAGCCAGAGACTCATTTAAAATAGTATATAAACAACTACCATATGTAGTGAAGACTTTAGATATTCAATTTAGGAAGTACTGATACATAGAAGCCTACCACAAAAAAGGATAACACATACAAGATGGAAAATAAAAACACTACTTTCCTGAATGTTCAGTTTCATGTAAAATTTCCTGACTATGCTGTTTGTTTTGCTTTTTTTTTTTTTTTTAATACATTTGTCCAGAATCTCTCTGAACTGCCAAGACTGTGTGTACCATTAGAACAATAGCTTCAGAACGGGCTAGTGCAGCTACCTAAAGGGCCTTTTAGAGTTTTGTGAGCATATTTTTGATTATCATCATTTGGAGGACATATTGCTGGACACCTTGCAATGATCATAGTAGGCTATCTTAACAAATGATTTTCAATCATGTGTGTGAAATGTTGCTTAATAAGACTAGAAGATAATTTATACTTGAAAGTCAAATATTTTTGCACAATTTTAATAAATAAATGGAATTTTCCAAGAATAGAACTAAAATCAAGGTTAGCTTGCATTTGATTTTGTTCAGATTTTCCTTTGCGTTTATCACTATTTTGTAGAGTCATGTCATTAACAGTAGCAATGTTCATGATATCTGAATCATGAGAACAGCACATCTTTCTGCATTGGTAGCTGTAGAATTAGGTGTAAACATTTCACTCTGTCATCATATTTTCTATTGTACAATAACAGTGAACATTTGCTTATTGGAATTTATATTGTTTTACTTTTAATTACCTTTCTTCTTTATCTTTCTATTTTATTGGTAGAGTGTTATAGTGATATGGATTTTTTTTAATGATTTGTGCAGGTTGGTTATGGTATCTATGACTTTCATTCCAAGATAGGAAAGGATGTTACAAAATATTTTTTATACAAAGGGAGTGAAAGGTTTTACAAGGTTGAAAAGTGCTACATGTGAAGAGGTCAAAATCTCCCTCTGTTGCATTCCATAGGTATCAGAGACTGCTAGACAGAGTAAGAAGGGATCAGCTGTTCCTAAAACCCTCTTCATTTACAGAGGATTCTGAGTCCTAGAATGATTAAATTTCTTTCCAATGGTGACATAAAAATTAGGATAATGGAATAGAAAATATCTCTTAAAAGTAAAGCATTTTCAGTTTAAACACATGAAAGACATATAGATCAGAAACTTGTTTCAATAATGAGGAACTGGGGTGGGAAAACTTGCCTAGATGGAGTTATGTATAATATACATCACTGCCCCAGATTCTACAGTCAGATGTTTCACTACAGTAGGTCTTTATGCGTTTGTATATTTTTTTCTGCTTTATATTATGTACTGGTAATACCAAAAATGCCAATGATTACTATGATAAGTCAAACACATAATAATTGTTATTAAAGTTATTAGCTTTAAAGCCTTTGATTCACATTTAGAAGTACATAGTAAACTCCACCAGTCACACGTAAAACAAGTTGGAAATGATTTTCAAACGTGTGATCAAGTTAAATACACATTTCTGTGTTCTGATCAAAAGACTGAAGTATCAAGTAAATACCAAACAAAAGTGGAAATTATGTGTTCATACCTAAAGGGTAAAAATGTTTTCCATATATTATCATTTCATTTGGATTTGATTTCTAAAACTTCACTTTATCTTTCAATGTTGTTATACTTATTATAACTTAAACCAAATAAGATACACCTGTTATTTAGATCATGTTGCTGAATTAAAGCAATAGTAACTTTTTTTTTTGTTAAAGTGGCAGTGTTTTACTTATTTCAAAAGGTGAAAGTCACTACACTTATAATTCAATAGTGGCAGCAGAAACTGGGGAGAAGATTTATGTAGTCTCAAGCAAGAGAGAAACTATGAATAAAAAAATCTGGCTCAGTTCCATAATAGATTTCCAATTTTTTACCTGATTAGTTGTGAGATAATTCTAAATGGAAGTAAGGAGTGCTTCACCTTCTAAAATAGACCAGAAAATGCTGATGAAATCCTTTGTTCTCATTACCAATACCAATGCAAATAGGGAAGAAAAAATATTTTCTTTTTTTTCTCTCATGTGAAGTACATAGAGCTAATAAAGGAATTTAAAATATTTTATGAAGTTATATAAATTTATATTTATAAATATATTTTATATATATCATATCAGAAATAAAATACTTCTGAAAATTGTTAGTTTTTACTATATTCATTTGGAATAACCCTAAAGACCTTGGAGTCTTTCAAACATGTATGAAATGATGATATTGAACTTTTCATCTAAAAGAGTAAGTTATTATATTTAAATACAGTTGCATGCTATTAATAGTTTTGACTAAAATAATACCATGTGTTGGCTCTTTCTTCCAGGAAGATTGAGTAGATACATTTCTCCCTATTCTGCCTGTTAGGAAATTAAAAACAAAACAAAAAAGAAACCCAACAATCCTGCCTGCTAGTATAAAAATCTTGGGTATTATGTGTAAAACAAATATAAGAAGACTCAGAAAATTGGAGAGAAGAAGGTAGAAAAACTAGTAATCTCTACATAACGACCTACATAGTTTTGAAATTCTCTAGCTTTCATTTTTGCCTCAATTAACCAAAATGGGTGCCAGAGAACCCAATAAGTTGGAAATACCAGTGGACACAGACAATAAGAGACCCAACAAAAGCCTGCTCTTTATAGCCAAAGGACCAGGAAATGGGGAACTTAGCTAGGCTGAAAACCTTTAGAAAATGACTGCACCATTGCAGCCAAATACCCAAAAAACATATGAAAACAAAAACAAACAAATAAAAAGCAGCAACTGTGGGCCACCCAGGCCCAAATCACCAATGGCTAAGTGGGAACACAAACTTCTCTTCTTGTTGTCAATAAAGAAGTACCCCCACCTTCTGCCAATCTCTCATCCCACCAGGGTAGGATCAGAGAAGACTAAATAAGGAACCTGGACTTTCAACCCATCCTGGCATACCTCTCCCTCACATTGGTGTCAGAAGCCCATGTTGAGGAGTAGTAACAAGGAACCCCTAGCACTGTCAGCCAAGGATGTATCAGTGGATGGCTACATGGGAACTGAAACTCTTATTCCCACCCAGCAAGGATGAGGAGTCCTCCTTCCTCTGACTGATTGGGAAACTTGGGCTTCTATCCCCACTGGGCTATAACTAGATGCCACTCTTGTGCAGGGCCAAAGAAAGCTACCTAAAATAGAAGGTTTATATAAGACCCAGAGTCATATGACATGTTAAGGTTTCAACAGAAAAATCACTCATCAAACTGAACACAAAAGACAATCAATAGTTGCCAAACCCCCGAGATGATAAAGATGTTAAAATTATCTAACAAAGATTTTTTAAAAGATATTATAAAATTGCTTTGACCAGCAATTATGAATATGCCAGAAATGAATGAAAAAATGCCCAGTCTCAGAAAAAAACGTAGGAAGTCTCAGCAAAGTGATAAAATACATAGCGAAGACCCAAGTGGAAATTTTAGAACTGAGCTGGAGAGCTGAGCTGTCAGATATAGGAACTGTCAATTATAACAAACTAAAATGAAAATAACCTTCCAGTTTTTAATCACTTACTCCCATGGTGTAAGCAAGAGGCCAAACCTAAGAAATTGTTGGCTCTCCCAACATCAATTTTTCACCATGGGAACAGCTCCAGGCCTGGTCAGCACAGACACAGGGATCTTTTCACTTCCAAGGGACATCTGATGGTCAGTGGGGAAGGACAGGGGTAAGGGTTAGGACTAGAAAAGTGCTGAATGCTGAGTTAGAATGGAGAAAAATGTCTTTACGTTTTCCCCCAGTTCCCTCTATAAAATGGTCTCAGCAGAAGTGCCTGGGGGAGGAATGCAGATATGTATAAAAACATGGCCAGCTGAGGACCCCTGAATCCTTGACTGCAACTCCCTTGGGAGACTACAAGGCAAAGGCTGTGTGTGACTCTGGTGCCCCCTGAAGCCTGACAGGTACAGCCCTTGTAATTGCTTCTGGTCAGGCCTGAAAAATCAGACACAGGCTATTTAGCCAGGAACCAGACTCCTCACTTACCAGCCCATGCAGCTTTTTTTTTTTTTTTCCTTTTTCTTTTCACATGTTATTGAATCATTACTGTTTCATTTATTTGATTAAATAGTTTGTGACTTCTCATTTAATATGGACTATTCCAGGTCGTTCAGATTTGAAGAAAGACAGGAAAAGAGACAAAGCTTTCACATTTGCTTCTCACATTTTCTGGGCTGGGAGGGGTTGAATAGCAGAGTGTAAATGCTAAACTAAGGGAAAACAAGCTCACTTCAAATGGAAAATTTTACTCAAAACATTTAGCTTTCGAAGTTTCACCTTAAAGTGTAAATTGTCCCATTTAAGCAGAAAACTTAAACAAAAAATTAAACTGTTTCAATTGATATGGATTTATTTATTTTAAAAATCTAAAGAAACATTCAAAAACATGTCTTTTCTTCTTAAACATCAGACAGTGTGGATTTAGAAAAAAAAATCCCCTCTAATGGCTTAGTTTGCAACTCATAGATAGGGTGTTAATAATCATCACCAGTAGAAATCCTCCTACTGGCTTTGGTTACAAATATACGTAATGTGATTCAGATGATTATTTTTCCCCTAAGGGAATATGAACTCAACTGAAATGCATTTTCTTATAGCTGACACTCCTTTGCATAATCTTGATATTTTGATTAGTGTTTAGAAGACTTGAAAAGGACAAAATGCAGAAAATGTCACACCTATGGTATCTCAATATGGGATTCAGATTGCATATCAGTTAATGTGAAGCACATGTCAATAAAAGGATTTGATTTTCTTTCTGTTGTTTAATTTCTGGGTCATGGGGGATGATGCTCCAACAGGATCAGTTCAGTGCTTCCTACAGAACTCTTGAGAACAGTTTTGAGTTTTTTGCTTTTAATTCTTCAATAACAGTCAACCAAAGTAACGATACACAGATCAAAAAGTAAAATGCAGAACAGACAAAAAGATACATGTATCCATCTATTTTCTCTTCTAAAATTATCCATTAAATCTATTTTAAATATAAATTTTATTTTCATGTCCATAAACTTTGCCTTGTATCAAGGAAGCTATTTGTTAAGTTTCATTATTTTCACTGTAAAACATCAAAGATTTTGTGAATTTTAATGAAGACCTTAAACTAGGACTACAATAAAATATGTACAGAAATATCAAGCAGTTATTATTTTACTCAGATCTCTGAAGGAATTAGAAATTATGAAGGCACACACCCATAAACACATGTAATATTTAGTTGTTATTTCACTTTAGAATATCTCTCCTCTTCCTTAAAATATATTTCTGATATCCTCCTAGTTTAGAACTTCTGATTGTAAACACTAAAATTTCAGTGCTTCAACTAAAATGTCATTCACTGGATATGTTATAAAGAAGTGAAATATTTCGATGATAAGTGAGAATACTATAACATATCTGGAATTACAGAACTAAAAATGTTATATGAAAACAATAATAATGAGTATTTGAAGAAATGTACATGATATGTAGAGAAAACAAAATCATTATATTTGTTTTTAAGCACAATTGAGCATATCAATTTTCAACACAAAATAGTCCAGTCCTCCCAATCCTACTGAATATATAAACTTGGAAAATATATGAAATGAAAATAGTAATCCCTTTACATAGAGTGACAGAAACTGGCTATCCAGAAATGTGTTTATATTTGTGTATTATAATTATACTTGTATGTTAATTCCCATAAAAATCTTCATATTTAACAGAAATGTATGTGCATGTGTTTGTGTGTCTCTGTGTGTACTTAACCTTAAGTGTTCTTTTTTTCCTTTTGTGAAGTTTTTCTTTAGTTTTCAAATAGTACTTTTGACAGTGTTCCTATGTTTCATACCAGTTTTTTTTTTATTGTTTGATAACAAATAATGTTAGCATCCTTGTTATCTTTGTCTAAGATACCTTAGGGCTTTATCAAAGTTAGTTCCATTTGTCCATGGTGTTATGTTAGGTATTAAAATTTTAAATCATAAACTAGCAATGAATCAATGAATTATGAAGAAGATGTATATGTTTAATGACTCTTACTATTCTATTAATGGGTCAGTGAATTGAAGAAGATGTATATGTTTAATGACTCTTACTATTCTATTAATGGGTCAGTGAATTGAATATTTTCTCATGAAACTAGAAATCATTGTCTTGGTTTATGTGTTTTATAATAAATGTTACAACCAAATTTTCATGTCCTTTTATTTATTATATTAAGATGCAGAAACACAAAAAATAATCATTTATTCAAGATTTTATTTAAACAATTGAAATCATGCAGCTATTACAAAATGTATTTATTATACATTGGCCTTTAAAAGAAAATACCTTCCAAAGTCACTAAAATGAATATTCATTTTCCCTTTTAGACCATGCAAAGGGTCAATTATTAATTATACTATGGTTCAGCATGTATTATTTTGATATATTGATGAGACAAAAAAAACTTAAACTGTAGAAGGATGATTGATATTAGCATATATAACTAACTTTGTATACGATAAATAAATTGGATAAGTTTGTTGGGGAAAGTCAAACAGCAATTTAAATGATTCTTGCTACAAACAAGTGCTCAATTTATTAAATGATATTTTGTAAGCTATCATTAACATTGAACAAAATACATTATTTTTAAATTGTACCAATTGATGAGTTTTGACATATGTATGAAACCATCATCATAATCAATAGAGGGAACTTATCTTCACCCCCAGAAGTTTGCTCATGCGCTTTGTAATCACTCCAATCTCCCCTGTTCATGTCTCCAAACAAGAATTGATCTGAAGGCTTCCCTGGTGACGCAGAGGTTGAGAATCTGCCTGCCATGCAGGGGGCACGGGTTCGAGCTCTGGTCCGGGAAGATCCCACATGCCACAGAGCAACTAAGCCCGTGCACCATAACTACTGAGCCTGCGCTCTAGAGCCCGTGAGCCACAACTACTGAAGCCCGTGCGCCTAGAGCTCGTGCTTTGAAACAAGAGAAGCCACCACAATGAGAAGTCCATGCACCACAGCGAAGAGTAGCCCCTGCTCGCCGCAGCTAGAGAAAGCCTGTGCACAGCAACGAAGACCCAACCCAGCCAAAAATAAAGAAAAAAAAAAAAAAAAAAAAAAAAATTGATCTGCTCTCTGTCATTATAGGTTAATTTGCATTTTTGTGTATTCATATTAATGAAATCAAACCAAATGAACTTTTTTTGGACTGGCTTCTATACTCAACATAATTCTTTTATGATTTTTCCATGTCGTTGCATGTAGCTGGTTAATTTACATTACAGAGTAGTACTCCATCACATGGATTTACCAAACATTATTTTTCAGTCACCCATTGACGGACATTTAAGTTGTTTCCAGCTCTGGCTATCACAATGAAGTTACTATAGACATTTGTGTACAACTCTGTGAGAACATATATACTCTTTTCCCTTGAGTAAATACCCAGGAGTAGAACGGATCTCTTGTATGGTAGGTATATGTATAATTTTTAAGAAACTGCCAAATTCTTTTTCGTGTTTGTGCCAGTAACCATTCCCACTAAGTGCATGACAGTTCCAATTCTTCCACATCCTTGCAAATTCTAGATATCTTCAATCTTTACTTTTAGTCATTTTAATAGATGTCCAAATGTATATCATTTGTGGGGTAATTTTTCATTTCCCTAATAACTAGTGATATGGAGCATCTTTTCATGATATTATGTCATCCATATATCTTCTTAGTAAAGTATCTGTTTAAATAATTTCTAATATTTATATTTTTTGTTTTCTTATTAACAAGTTTGGATAAAAAATACTGGATAAAATTTTTAATCAGATACATGTTTTGTGAATATTTTCACCCACTTCATGGCTTGTCTTTTATTAATAGGATCTTCTAAAGAACAAAATTTTTTAATTTTGATTAAATGGAATGTTCCTTATCCTTGTATGTAAGAAATAGGTCACACAGAACCTAATATCACAAAGGTTTTCACTTATTTTTTTTCCTAGATGTTTTATAGTTTTAGGTTTCATTTTTAGCTCTACCATCCATTTTAGTTAGTTTTTGTATATTTGTATTAGGATACCCAATTGTTCTTGCAATATTTTTTGAAAATAATTATTTTTTCTCCACTAAATTACCTTTGTACTTTTGTCAAAAATTGTCTAAAACTGGTAAAAACTGAATAAAGTCTGTGTTCTAATTAATAGTATTGAATAAATGTCAATTTTGTGATTATGGTTGTACTACAGTTGTGTAAGATGTCACCATTGTGGGGAGCTAGGTGAAGGATTCGAGGTACTCTATTTTTTATTTATTTATTTTATTTATTTATTTTTGGCTGCGTTGGGTCTTCATTGCTGCATGCGGGCTTTCTCTAGTTGCGGTGAGCGGGGGGCTGCTCTTCGTTGGAGTGTGCAGGCTTCTCATTGTGGTGGCTTCTATTGTTGTGGAGCAGAGGCTCTAGGTGTGTGGGCTTCAGTAGCTATTGCTCACAGGCTCTAGAGCACAGGCTCAGTAGTTGTGGCACATGGGCTTAGTTGCTCCGTGGCATGTGGGATCTTCCTGGACCAGGGCTCAAACCCATGTCCCCTGCAGCGGCAGGCGGACTCTCAACCACTGCTCCACCAGGGAAGCCCCGAGGTACTCTATTTTTGTAATTTATTATAAGTTCATAATAAAGTCTAAATGAAAGATTAAAAATTTTGTCCATATATTTTTGATATACATCTAGATTCTCTGTTCCACTGGTGAATTTATTTTCTCTTCATGCCAATACCACACAATCTCATATGCAGTTTTATAAGAAAACAAAATTAAATACAATTAACCCTCCAACTTTGTTCTTTTTCAGTTTTTTTTTGTTGTTGTTGTTGTTATTCTGTTTTTGAATTTTAGAATCAATCAGATTTTCTATTTCCACAAAGAGTGTACTGGAATTTTGATTGGGATATACATGAATCTATAGACCATTTTAAGGAGGAACTGAAATCCTAACAACTTTGATTATACCCAGTATATATCTCCTTTTATCTATGTCTTCTTCTCTCAGTAATATTTTATAGTTTTCATAGTACAGATCCTAAACACCTTTAGTCTTGATTTCCCACAAATTATTTTATATTTTATATGCTATTATTAAAAGATTTTTATTCAGTTTTTAACAACTTATTGAAATATGCTAATAAGCATGTAGAAATACATTTGATTATTATTATTATTATTTTTTTCTTTTGCGGTACGCAGGCCTCTCACTGCGGTGGCCTCTCCCGTTGCGGAGCGCAGGCTCAGCTCAGCGGCCATGGCTCACGGGCCCAGCCGCTCCGCGGCATGTGGGATCCTCCCAGACCGGGGCACGAACCCGTGTCCCCTGCATCGGCAGGCAGACTCTCAACCACTGTGCCACCAGGGAAGCCCCCATTTGATTATTTTATGTTGGTCTAGTAAACTGCATGCATGCTAAATTCAGTTCTAGAGCTCTTTTGTATATTCCATTGATGACATCTCCTGTGAATAAGGCAATTTTCTTCTTACTTTCAAATATGTGTGCTTTTACTTATTCTCTTGATTTATTGCACTGGTTAATATCGGCAATAAAGTTTGGATACGCGTGATGAGAGCAGTGATGTTTATTTTGTTTTAGAACTTAGAAAGTCTTCATTAATTATAAAATATGACATTCTCTTATTATTTCATACATATTTTTTTAAGGTTAAAGAAGTTCCTTCCTTCTATACCTATGAATGACTGCATATGAGTAGTTCTTATTTAAGAGTTGATCTTTTTTTGAGCAGTTTTAGGTTCAGAGCAAAACTGAGGGGAAGGTGCAGATATTTCCCATATAGACCCTGCTCCCACGTATGCATAGCTTCCCCTATTATCAATATCCCCCACCAGAGAGGTACACTTGTTACAATTGATGAACCTACATTGACACATCATAATCAACTGAAGTCCATAGTCTACATTAGGGTTCACTCTAGGTGCTGTAAATTCTATAGGTTTGAACTACTGTATGATCACATGTATCCATCATTATAGTATAACAAAGACTGCTTTCAATGTCCTGAAAATCCTGTGTTCCATCTGTTCATCCCACCTTGCTCCAACCTGTGACAACCACTGATCTTTTTATTTTCTCCATTGTTTTACCTTTTCCAAAATGTCATATAGTTGGAATCATACAGTATGTAGCCTTTTCAGATTGGCTTCTTTCACATAACAATATGAATTTCAGGTTTCTCTATGTCTTCATGACTTGATAACTCATCTCTTTTTAACTCTGAATAGTGTTCCATTATCTGGACATACCACAGTGTATTTAACCATTAACCTACAGAAAAAGTCTTGGTTGCTTCAGAGTTTGGCCAATTATGAGTAAAGCTATTATAAACAATTTTGTGCTAGTTTTTGTATGGACATAAGCTTTCAGCTGCTGGGTAAATACCAAGGTGTGTGATAACTGGATTATATGGTAGGATTATGTTTAGTTTTGTAAGAAAGTGTCAAACTGTCTTCCCAGGAGGCTGTGCCATTTTGCATTATCACCAGCAATAAATGAGAGTTTCTGTTTTCTCCACACCCTCGTCAACATTTGATGTTGTCAGAGTTTGGGATCTTGACCACTCTAGCAGATGTGTAGTGGTCCTCATCTTTGTTTAAATTTGCATTTCCCTGAAGGTATAAAATGTAGAAAAGAAAATTAATATGCTTATTTGCCATTTGTATATCTTCTTTGGTGAAGTATCTATTCAAGTCTTTTGCCTATTTTTAATCCAGATGTTTTCATATTTTTGAGTTTTAAGAGTTCTTTTTGTATTTTGGGTAATTAGTCCTTTATCGTATATATCTTTCTCTCATTCTACTGTTTATCTTTTCATTCTCTTGACATTATCTTTTACAAGCAGAAGTTTTTTTTATTTTTAATAAAGTCCAGATTATCAATTATTTCTTTCATGGAACATGCCTTTTTTTGTTGTATCTAAAAAGCCATTGTCATAACCAAGATCATCTAGATTTTTTCCTATGTTATCTTCTAGGAGTTCTATAGTTAGTTTTACATTTAGCGTTTTCATTCATTTTGAGTTAATTTTTATGAAAGGTTTAAGATATGTGTCTAGATACACTTTTTTGCATGTGGATATCCAGTTGTTATAGCAACATTTGTTGGAAACACATTTGCTCCATTGTATTGCCTTTGCTCCTATATGAAACATCAGTTGACTATGTTTATGCGGCTCTATTTCTGGACTCTATTTTGTTCCGTTGGTCTATTTGTCTATTACCTCTCCAATGCCACACTATCTTGATAACTGTAGCTTTACAGTCTTGAAGTCAGTTAGTGTCTCTCCTACAAATTTGCTCATCTCCTTCAATATTGTCTTTGCTATACTGAGTATTTTGCCATTCCATATAAACTTCAGAAAATAGTTTATATAGATATCCATAAAATAACTTGCTGGGATTTTGATTAGCATTGCATTGAATCTATAGATCAACTTGGGAAGAACTGACATCTTGACAATACTGAATCTTCCTATCCATGAATATGTAATGTCACTCTATTTATTTAGTTCTTTGATTTTGTTCATTGGAGTTTGTTGTCCTTATAGAGATCTGTACATAATTGATTTTGTTTGTTAACTTTGTGTCTTTTAACCTTGCTATAATTGTTTATTAGTTCCAAGGGTGTTTAGGTCAATTCTTTCTGATTTTCTACATAGACGTCTGCGAGTAAAGATAGTTTTATTTATTCCTTTCCTATCTATATACCTTTTATTTCTTTCTTTTGCCTGATTACATTAGCTAGTACTTCCATAAAATGTTGAAAAGCAGTGTTGAGAGAATATATCCTTGCCTTGCTCTTGATCTTAGTGGGAAAGCTTCCAGTTTCTCACAATTAAGTATGAAGATAGCTGTGGGGTTTTTTTGTAATCTATGTTATCAAATTTATGGGCATAGAATTGTTCAAACTGTTCCTGTATTATCCTTTTAATGCCCAGGGATCTGTAATGATGACCTCCCATTTTCTGATATTAACAACTGATATCCTCTTTTTTTCTTAACTGAGATAGAGGCTTATCATTTTTATTTATCTTTTCAAAAATATACTTAAGTTAAAAAAATATAAAATTGATATATACACTCTTTTAATAGTCTTGATAGTTGATTTTAGTATCTGTGTCACTTCTGGGATGATTTCAATTGATTAATTTCTTTTTGCCTTATGACATCACATTTTCCTGCTTCTTTGCATTCTGAATATTATTTAATTGATTGCCTGATATGATGGTTAATTTTATGGTTCAAATTAGTTAGGCAAGAGTCTCAAGGTATTTGGACATATATTATTTTGGGTGCCTCTGTGAAGGTGTTTCTTTGGATGAGATTAACATTTAAATTAGTGGACTTTAAGTAAGGTGGATTACCCTATATAATATGGATGAATCCCATCCAATCAGCTGAAGACCTTAGTATAACAAAGACTGATCTCCCTCAAGCAAGAAGGAGTTCTGCCAGGAAAATGCCTCTGATTCCAGTTGAAGCTCTTCCTGGGATTCTAGGCTGGCAGATTTTGGACTTACCAAGCTCTTCTACAATGACTTTAGCCAATTCCTTAAAATCTCTCAATACATAGATACATAGATAAATAGACAGACAGATATATACACATTCTGTTCTGTTTCTCAGGAGAACCCTAACTAATACACCAGACATTGTACATTTTACTCTTTTTGTGCTGGATATTTTGTAGTCCTACCCCTATTATTGAGTTTTGTTCTGGAATGTAGTTACATTTAATTATTGCTTGCTTTTAGCAGTTGTTAGATAGGACAAGAAGAGAACTTAATCTAGGGTTAATTACCCCCTCCCAACTGAGGCAAAACCATTCTGGGTAGTTTTCCCAGTATCCTGTGAATTTTGAAGGCTTCTTTTGTGAGTGTCAGGTACTGTTCCTTTTTATCCTTTTGGATAGTTCTTTCCATGTGTCTTAGTCAGTCTGGCTGCAATGACAAAGTACCAGAGAGTGGGTGGCTTATTAAAACAAACAAACAACAACAAAAAACCCAGAAATTTGTTTCTCATAGTTCTGGAGGCTAGAAGTGTGAAACCAGGTGTCAGCATGGTCAGGTTCTAGTAAGAGCTCTCTTTGATTTTGCAGATTGCAGACTTATTCTTATATCTTCACATGGCAGAAAGAGAGTAAGCTAGTTCTCTGGTCTTTTCTTATAAGGGCATTCATCCCATCCATGAGGACACTACCATCATGATCTAATTATGTTTCAAAGGCTCCTCTTCATAATACCACCAAGTTGGGGATTAAATGTCAATATATTCATTTTAAAGGGACATAAATATTCAGCCCATAATATTCTGCCCTTAGCCACCAAAATTCATGTCCCTCATATAAAAATTACATTTATTCCAGCACAACATCCCCCAAAATCTTGACTTATTCCAGCACTAACTCTAAAATCTAAAGTCTCATCAAAATATAATCTAAATTAGACATGGGTGAATCTCAAGGTATGATTCATCTGGTGCCAGAATTTCTCCCCAGCTATCAACTTGTAAAACCAAACAAGTTATATGTTTCCAAAATACATTGATGGGATAGGAACAGGTTAGACATTTCCATTCCAAAGGAAGAAAAAGGGAAGAAGAAAATGATGGTGGGTCCCAAACAAGTCCAAATACTAGGAAGGCAAGAGATCTGAAGTGTTGATAATAAACTCTTTGGCCCCCTGTTCTGCCCTTCAGGCCCACTAGGGTAGTGGTCCTACTGCTACAGAAGAGCAGGAGGTTCCTGTCCCCAGACCTCTGCTGGGTAGAGATCAAACCCCCATGCCTTGGGGTAGATATTGACTGCCCTATTAAAAATGAAGCAATGACCCCCACTTTTGAAATTGAGGAAGCAGCCCTGATAATCTTTGAATCATCTTAGGTGATCATTCTTCCCTTATATTAAAAACTAGAGTACATTCACAACCAAATAGCCCCATGTTCCCATCCTGTAAATCTATGAAGTCTGACAACATTTCTTAATTCTGTCTTGTCTCTTTCCTCTTCAGTTCAAACTGTACTTCTCTTGTTGAGGTAGTTGATTAAGTCCAGAGTTCATAAGCATACTAATATCCTTATCAAGTGGTTGCTTAGCCATACCCTTAGTATTCTCTTCTGAACATGCTTCCTCATTTTTTGCAATATGGATAGGCTGAGAATTTTCCAAATTTAAGTTCTAGTTCCTTTTTGCTTAATAATTCAGTCTTCCAGTCATTTCCCTCTTCTTGTGTTTTACTATAAGAAGTAAGGTGGGCCAAAATGTTGATTCAGTAATTTTCTCCTCCCCTGAATGTCTAATTATGTTGCTTGCAAGTTTTACCTTCCACTCAACACTAGAACAGGAACACAGTTTAGACAATTTCTTAGCTACTTTATAGCAAGGATTGCCTTTTCTTTATTGCGCAATAGCAGTTCCTCATTTCTGCCTGAGGCTTCATGAAAATAGACTTTACTGTCTGTATTTCTACCAACATTCTGTACATTATTTATATATTCTCTAAGAAAACAAAGGTTTCTTTACATTTCTGAGACCTCATCAGATTTGCCTTTAAAAATCCCTTTATGACAATCTTGGCTTTTTCTAGAGTGTTTTTCAGTAATTTTCCAACCTCTTCCCAATACCCAGTTCCAAAGCTGCTTCCACATTTTTAGTGGAAGTGTTTTGCACTGACATAGTGTTTTACATCAACCCCCTATTTCTCAGTACCAATTTCTGTCTGAAGGCTCGAAGTCCAAAATCAGTGTGTTGGAATGGTATGATTTTGGTGAGTGCCCTCTTCCAGTTTGTAGACTGCAGACTTCTTATAGTCTTACATGGAGAAAAGAGAGCAAGCTAGCTCTCTGGCCTCTTCTTATAAGTGCACTAATCCCTTTTGTGAGGGCTGTACCCTCATGACTCAATTACCTCCCAAAGGCACCTAATACTGTCACATTGGGGACTAAATTTCAACATCAATATTTTGGAGACAAATATTCATAATTACATGTTTTCAGAAAGAATATGATGATCAATAGTCTACCGAATACTCAAGAAATACATTCTGCTGAGTATCTGCAGATTTCTGGGTTTCTTTCTCTGTATCACTTTTAATAATTGGTACTATATCCTGCAACTCTATCTACTTTGGTTTGCTGCACTCTTAACTCTGTCTCTTCAAATATTGTGATTTCTGGGTTCTGCTTAGATTCCTTCTCCTGGTGTCATTTCTAAACCTCTCCCAAAACAGAAAGCAATATTAGGGCTCACCTCACCTCTTTCCAGTATCCAAGGGTTTAATGTCTTCTATTGTTTGATGTCCATTGTCTTGAAAACCATTGAATTACATATTTTTGTGTTTGTTTTTAAATTTTATTTATTTAATTAATTAATAATTAATTATTATTATTATTATTTTTTGTGGTACACGGGCCTCTCACTGTTGTGGCCTCTCCCATTGTGGAGCACAGGCTCTGGACGTGCAGGCTCAGCGGCCATGGCTCACGGGCCTAGCCGTTCCGCGGCATGTGGAATCCTCCCGGACCAGGGCACGAACCTGTGTCCCCTGCATCGGCAGGTGGACTCTCAACCACTGCGCCACCAGGGAAGCCCAATTTATTTTTTTATACAGCGTGTTCTTATTAGTTATCCATTTTATACATATTAGTGTATATATGTCAATCCCAATCTCCCAATTCATCACACCACACTCCCCACCACCACTTTCCCTCTTTGTTGTCCATATGTTTGTTCTCTACATTGGTGTCTCTATTTCTGCCCTGCAAACCGGTTCATCTATACCATTTTTCTAGGTTCCACATATATGCGTTAATATACGATATTTGTTTTACTCTTTCTGACTTACTTCACTCTGTATGACAGTCTCTAGATCTATCCACATCTCTACAAATGACCCAATTTCATTCCTTTTTATGGCTGGGTAATATTCCATTGTATATATGTACCACATCTTTATCCATTTGTTTGTTAATGGGCATTTAGGTTGCTTCCATGACCTGGCTATTGTAAATAGTGCTGCAGTGAACATCGGGGTTCATGTGTCTTTTTGAATTATAGTTTTCTCTGGGTATATGCCCAGTAGTGAGATTGGTGAGTCATATGGTAATTCTATTTTTAGTTTTTTAAGGAACCTACATACTGTTCTCCATAGTGGCTGTATCAATTTACATTCCCACCAACAGTGCAAGAGGGTTCCCTTTTTCTCCACACCCTCTCCAGCTTTTATTGTTTGTAGATTTTCTGATGATGCCCATTCTAACTGGTGTGAGTTGATACCTCATTGTAGTTTTGATTTGCATTTCTCTAATGATTAGTGATGTTGAGCAGATTTTCATGTACTTCTTGGCCATATTTCTGCCCATTTTATTGTTTATGTTTTTGTTATAGGAAGAAGTGTTAATATAACCCCTGTTACTCTATTTTCATTGGAATCAGAAATCTATTTAATAGTATTTTTTTTAATTTTAAGAATTAAAGTAAATAATAAGGGAAGAAAGACAAGGAAATATGTTATTTGCCACAGTCATATATCTTCTTATGAGCTAGTAGGTTGAGAATCATGCTGCTGAGATGTGAAATATTTTGGTTACCACTAAAGTTAAGAAAGGCAAAAGACATAACTAGAACTAATTTGAAGAAAGCCAAGACCGTTATAAGACTAAATTTCTGAACTTTAAAGATAGTGTAGTAAGTCAAAGGGTGAAATTCTAAACAGTGTGAAGCAGTGGCTTTAGTCATTTAAGCAGCATGGTATCCTGAAGACTGTCTTGTCATGCTGGAAGGTCAGGTTCAGAAGTCTCACTAGTGAGGTGTCTCCCCACAGAGAGAGGAAAAAAAGAGTGGCAGAAGTTTTCTGCATACTGTGAAGGTGACTTTATTCTCAGTGTGAGAGCAGGGTGGTCACAGCTCTCTAGGCTGAACTTGCTGTAGGCCCATCTATAATGTCTATGCAGGGAGCAGAAAGGTCAGTTTGGCTCTCACCTTTTATTCCCCCCTCATGAGCCAGCAGCATAAGTCTAGCTTCTTTTCCAAAAGAAAGGCTGAAGGACAGGGGACACCAAAAGCCTATCCAGGATTGGAACATAATTTTTACGTAAGGAAAATAAAACCATGACACAATTCTAAACAATGGCATGAAATGTGAGAGGAAAGGGGAAATGGAAATGAAGTAGAATGCAAGCACAAAAAACTTGTAGAAAAGGGGCCATATTTTTAAGAGTTTATAATATTGGAGCCAATTCCTCTTGGTTACTGCCTCTAAAACATGTTAAAGGCAAGGTCCATGACTTTTTTTCTGTCAGTTTTACAGTTTACGTATTGTGAATATATTGCCAAATACTATTAGTATGACACCGATTAATGTTTATGCAATCCATATACATGTTAATGACATTGGATGGCTTTGTCTTTGAAGGAGTCTTAGGTATTTATCTGTCTTTAAAATAAGTTTTGATCATTTTTCCCTTTACTTCAGAGATTATATATAAATATATAGATACAGATGTATATAGATATTAATATGTAGATAGGTATATAAATATATATATGTGTATTAAAATAAATTAGAAATATGTTGACATCTTTCACTTTTTTACACTCTGCTTATAAACTATTGATACTTTGCAATTGGTGATGACTTTTACTATTCAAAAACCTTTAATAGTTTAACCTTGCCTACGTTCTTCCATTCCTTAAGCTTGTTTTACCTATTTAAATATTTGATCTGGTTCATAAATTAAAGTTTAACTTTTCTGCAGTTTCAGTTACAAGAGTGCTTTCACTGGTGTATGGTGACATTTATGTGTCAGCCATCTTGGAACCATATTGGAACAGCTATTTTGGGATCATTCTCTTATAAGCTTCTTAACACTGTTAACTATGGCATCCTGAATTTATTCTAGTCTTGCTTTGTTTCCCTGTTATGTATTAAGATTTATTTTTTTCTAGTTGCCTGATAATTATACTCAAGTTTTTCACTTGAAATTTAGTTTCCCATATAAAGTGAGTTTTTTTTGGAACATGTTTTAACCAATGACTTTTATCTAGTCACTGAAATTATACACCAATATATCATTGGCACATGATCTTCAATTTATATAACAAGCATAAATCTTGGTCTAAAAGTATTTAACTAATAAACTAAAAATGAATATGAGTATGCTTCATTTGAAAAGCCTTAAAAATGAACCTTGAGAATTAACAGTCTGATGTGTAACTTGTTTTTTTTGGCCTGTGTTTGAAATAATTTTAATTATGTTTATATATATAGTGGTTGTTAGGTCAGTTGATTTTCCCCTTTTGATATAATAATAATAAGAAGAAGATGCTGTTATGACTTTATTAAATAAACATTTAAGTGGAGCACAGGGTGTCTGATGGTGAAACACAGTTCAGCAAACAGATCAAAAGAGAAATTGAAATAGAGAAGTTTATTATTCTCAGTTCTTAAGTTCTGGAAGAATTAAAGACGCATCTTGAGGGGCCACATGGCAAGGTCAAGGCAGAATGCAGACAGATACAGGACTTGGGGCACAAGTCTTTATTAGTGACCATAGATGGGGAGGAGGCATTGGGGTTCTGTGGCTATGGCCTCATTGGTCAATTTAAACCAAAAGAGTGGGGTTTTAGTAAATCCCGCAGGGGTCACATAGGGCATACGGGTGCTAGAAGGCAAGAGAGATTGTTGACAAAAGGGCTGTGGAATGAAGTATCTCAGGGACAGATCTTTGCTTGTATCTAGGGTATGAGCTTGCATGACGGGGCAAATGTCAATTTAAGATCCCTGCAAGCCCATTGGTCAAACAAAATGGACACAAGGATCCAATTCCAAGAAGCAGCTTAGCTAAACACTCAGCAAGCTCATGCAATGGGATTTTAAAACAGAGTGAGATAAAGGAGGGATCCAAGGCTTTGGGATCACTAGATTCTTCAGCTGTCAAGATTACCTGTGCAGCCTCTGATAGGTTCTTTACCATTTCTAAAGCTTTACATAATTGTGTTCAAAGTGCCTAGCACAAAGTTATAAGGTAATGGGATTTTTATGGTTCCTTTATGTAAATTTATAACATTAGATCCTCTTTATCTTCCTTCACTTGATTTGTTTTCCTCCAGATCACAGTAGTCCTGGAGGGTTTAGGTTTTCCCTAAGGTGACCTAGCCAGTTTAGGTTAGCAATCCAAGCTAAATGTTGGTGGTACTCAAAACAGCATGAAAACCTAATCTCAATTAACTGCGCACATGGCTAATTTCTACAGATTGGATTAATATTAAAATTATTTTTGTTCACTTAGTATGTTTTCACAATTAGATAGAGAAGCCTTTCTTTTTTCCTGTTGTACTAGTTTAGTCCTTGTTAATTTAAATCACTTATGAATTAATTTTGATTCTTTGAGAAATGTAAAATAATTAGTTGGCAAATAGATTTAATTTGCCTTGTGAATTTAAAGTTTATCTATAAATGTGTTTCTATAAGATAACTTTTTATATATTATATTAAACCATATAAAAGTGCTGCTATTTGATTATTTTGGAAAAGATCAAAAATGGTAATTTAATGTTTAAATATAATCAAAGATAATTATTCTACAAACATATAGCTTATTGCAAAAGGAACACATGGTCATGGTAAATTTTAGAAGGGGATATTGCTTTCAGGATTATGGATAAAACATTTTATTCTAGTTGTATTTGAAAAAAATAATATTCTGGCATATCAGACATAATTTAAAATATTTGGCTTTGTTACCTTGCTGCATAAATTGGCATTATTTAAATATATGTTCATTTTTTAAAAAAAACTTTTTTCTTGGAAAGCTCTTGACACTCAATGGCATAACATCTCCAAGTTTCAGACTGTCAGACAGTCACATTGGCACTGTCAGGCAAAAGGCTAATGAGTCTGAGATGGTCTAAAATAAGGACTAAAACATTTGGGAGGCCTGGGAGATAGCATTAAATAAATGGGAAATAATCAGCTCTAGAGCAGTTGATTAGGAAAGAGGGCACATTTTACTTGCAAATAGGACACAGTTGGCAGGTTAACCTGAGCAGGTCTCAGTGCTATTGAAATCTCATAATGGTGCTTTGTGAACACTAGCTCTTAAGCTTTGACATTTTATAATTGAGTTATTTGGTTTATTGTTTCCTTTTTGGGCGATGGGCTATTTAAGCAGAGGAAAACTTTAAAAATGACTAAAATGCTTTCAATACATTAATATAAACAAGTTATCCTAAAATAAAATCAGCAAATAACATTTAGTTTTCTCTTTTCCAGTCTGTACCATGTCTACAAAATTGCAGTTTTTTTTTTTTTTTTTTTCTTTTCTTTCATTTAACAGTCTGGGAAACAGTAGTTTGAAAAATTATTACCATTGGAAATCTCTCTTCAATTCCTCCTAAATATCAGAGCTTGAACAGAATTGCAGTAGGTTGCACCAAACCATTTCTGTTATGACCTTATATTTTGAAATTTTAAAAATGCTGTATATGTTTGTGGAAAAAAAAATAAATGTATCTGGATGAGTAGAAGAAAAGTTCTTATTCTTATGCCATATAAAACTGACTCCTTAAAATTTGAGGAAAATTATTTAACATTTATTTTCTTATATGTAAAATGAGTGTTCCAATTTCCTGCCAATGAGAAAAATTATATAATCAAAAAATCACAATTTAAAAATTCAAATATTCTTATATAGCCAAATTGAGATATGACATTATTTTAGGATTTCCTTTGATATGTTATGAGTAAAGTAACTTGGAAATAACTTGTGTCAGTTCCACACCTGTAATTATGTGGAATTATGTTAATTAGACTAACTAGAACGTGTTGAACACTAATGATTAATGATAAGAAAGAAAAGATCATAAAAAGTCTAATAGGATTCAAATCTGATCTAGATTGAATATTTTTACACAAAATGAATATTTTTACACAAAATGAAAGGAGTTATGCCAATAAATGGAACAATTAAATGTTAATAAAAACAGCAATAAGGTTAAGTGTAATGATCAAGGTTTAGGTTCCACCGGAAATTTCAAGTCATTGATATCTCTCCATTAGAGAAGAGGAAGTAATACTATAATATATTGTCCTTCAACTATTCACTTTATAGTTTTCATATATATGTTAGCCTCATTTGTTCTTAATGAGAACCCTGTGGTAATGCTGACTAAACCAGAAACCATACCTCAAAAATGAGACACCGAATCCCCATGGTGCACAGTGATGGAATTGGAATTATGGGTTAGATGTTCTAAATTAGTAATGGAGATTCAACTGAAGTAAATGATAACAATATCATTTCTATACAATAATGATCTAAACAAAATGATAGTCTAGATATGATTATAGATCTAATCCAGATATTGATCCTCTACCTTTTCAGAGATCAAATTCCTATTGTCTCTTTGGAAAAGAGGGGAGTTATCTCAATTCTAGGCTGCAGCTTCTTCTCTCTGGGACACTGTTTCTTCTGAATATCCACTCACTTTGTAGTTCCTCTGCCCAGTCACTTTACTTGGCCTAAATACCACCAGCTGATTCTTTTTCTTTGTATATATGTCTAGGACGACGACAATTATGCTTTTCACTGGAGAGTAAATTACTTAAAAATTGAAGCACAGCCTTATTGTTCTTAAAAACTTAGGGTAGTTTTCTGGTGGAAAAATAATGCTTTCTTTCCTTGTCCAGATGAAAATATTTACTATTTACATATTATTTTTTTCCTGTATCTAGACCTCTGTTACCTTTTATTAATAAGTGACCATTACGAATTTATTGTGTGGTTTTTATGCCCAAACAAGAGAACTAAATGATTAAAAACATGTAGTCATATGAAACAAACTACTCGATGAAATTGCTTAGGTATGAAATCTCTGCATTCTTGAGCAAAAAGGGAAAATATACTAAATACATATCTATATCCTATTCTTTATTAGATACTCTAATGGCAAGTTCGTTTATCATCTTTCATCCAAATTTTTGAAACAGTACATACAAAATTGTTGTCCTTTTTTTGTAATTTTAGAATCTAGACAAGACTCAACTTGATCACTTTTATTGATAATTGACCTCAAAAATTATTTAATAATTTTTTATTAAGGAAAATATAAAATAAGAAAAATCCTTGACCAAACATAGTCATAGTCCTATTCATAACTGTACATTTGTATGTAACTCAACAATGGAAAAAGTAAAGATGTTTTAAAATTTATTAATATTAGAATTGTCATTCCTAGAGTAAGGTATATAACAGTAAATTATATAATGTTTTCCCTTCATATAAAATTAATTAAATTAGATGTATATGTAAATCTATAGATTTTCCTTGAAGATGAGAAGGTATTTTTTAAAAGTACATAAAGTATCACAAATGAGAAAAATGCATATTAGGGGAGTTACCAAATTAAACACAGGTCAGTCAACTAATCAATACTGATTTATCCTCAGTTATGTACAAGTTATTATTGTAAATGCTACATTAAATAATTAATGTATAAAATTAGAGGAGGCCTGATTATTTTTCTTACAAAGCTAATAAACCAGTTGTGCTTTACCTGACATGACTTCAAAATACTTGGAAAGATGATCCCACAGAAATTGCTTTCTGAGTAATAATAATGCAGTGGCAAAAAAAGCACAGCTACAGAATGATGTAGACTAAATTCACAATCAGTACAGGAGTGAAGAATGCACCGTATAATTAATAATGAAGAACTCTCTGGAAGCCCTGAGCTTGGATTTGATTTTGAAGGAAGGGTCTGCCAATAGATCATCTAACTTTGCAGCATAGTTTCATATGAGTAAAATTCTAAGATACAAATGAGAAAATAGTTGAAGAAAGAATGTACTTCTTTCCATATGCTGATGTACCAAAATGAAAATTAGAATACGTCTATAAATGTATATAATATCTGTGATATTTTAATCTGTCATATAAGTTATTTCTAGGCACTTAAATGGTTCCTACTCTCTACTATATATTTTCAAAATCAATTATGGGAGAAGATGAATTAAAACAAGACCTCCCAAATATTCATCTAATAATATCACACAGCAATTCTTGCCAGACCTCAGTGTTTCTACGTAGAAACAAGCCAAAGCTATTGAGGCACATAGTATTCAAGTATGTGCTTTCTATTAAAATGCCAACATAAACTGAACATGAACAAAGTGAATATAAGAAATATTCCAAGTGATGCTGTGAAATATCCAGTGACTTCTAGGCAGAAAAATTTAGTCAGCAAGCATTGTCAGTGGAGTGACATAGAAAAATGGGCAGTGTACATTGAGAGACTGCCTACATCTATAGCCATAGATAATAGAACAAAACCACTACTCATAACCAGGAAGGGTAAGTTGGCAGATTACACACTTATAATTTCATTCACCTTAATGTGCTGAGGTTAAATAAATGGTAATTTTAACCATGTATGACTATTAAAAGCACATATATTCCTTAACTTATTTCCCATATAAGATTGGATAACATTTCAAATTGATCATTCATGAAACTGTAAAAATCTTTTTGAAAAAAAATGCTTCCAGAATGAGTTTAATTTTTCAAAATATCAGATTAAAAATGTCTCATTTCTCTGAAAAATTAAACAGTGATATACATAATCATAATATTGCTAAATTAATTTCAGTATTTAAATACTATGAATCATTCTCATTGGAATTTCAAGAAAAAATATCATCTCTTTTATATCAAATAGAAAAGTAAAATTTAGCATCATGAATTTTCTCAGGCTTTTGCTTCGACACATGCCTTTTGTAACTTCTTTCAAATTCTAATAAATCATGACAATTTCGTGTAATATGAGGTAAACATGAATCTCTTTGTCTCAATATTATATGGATTTTAATAGGTATAGATTAAAGTCACATAAGCTAATATCCTATAAGCATCTTCCTATTATAAATATAGATTTCATTTCAGAGGGCCCCCTAATGTATTTCAGAACAATTAAGGAAAACATTATATAGTGACTTGCAAGCCTCTTCAATTAAGATAACTACAATACATATCTCTAGAAGATATGTTCTAACAAATTAAAACATCAATAGAATCTGACATTCATTAATTAAAATCTTTCAGTATTTTAGCACCATAACTTCACTCAGTGGAACATAACACCTTAGATTCTGATTTTCTATCACCATAAATTTGAACAATATTATTTGAAAGTCGACTATTTTGTATATAATTTGTTAGTCAAAAGAAACATTAGATGATAAAACTCCACAAATGACAAATGATTGTAATCTTAATTGGAGTACTTTCTAAAGTTATCTTTAAGTTTGTCAAACATATTGAAACCCAGAAAAGTAAAGTGATTTGTCAAAGATACAAAAACACACATGCTACTTATATTTTTCCATATGAGTTACCAAAAAAAAAAAAAAAAAAAACAATTTATTTAGAGGCTATAGGGTAAAGTGATTTGTCCAAAATTTCAGAGACACATGCATTTGTTTTATCTTTGCTAAATTTTTAACTCATTCATTCATCACATTTTTTTTGCACACTAAAATTTCAAAAGGCTAATGGCTTAACTCAAGATATAAAGAGAATACTAAATTATACTTACTCTGCATAAATAGAATGACAATTATAGTGCAAGATAGTTTTCATTGAGATAGAAGTGTTTTGAAAGCTCCAAAGAGAATTCTCTGAACCCGACTAAAAGATGAGATGAAGAAACAGGCTTTATGTTATAAAGTATGTGTGTGTGTATTTTTCCCTAAGATTTTTTTGTTTTTTATAATTCACTCTACAATCATCAAATTTTGTAGCTCTGTCTGTTAGAATATATATATCATGAGACGAGGACTACTCATCTTCTGACCATTGCAGTCACTACCTTGCTGGTTTACACCTCCCTAGTCTGCATTTCCTGCTAGCACAACAAAAGCAGTTTTCTGATTCCTTCTGGGAGCACACCCTCAACCTGAGCTCTGTATTTCACAAGGACTGGACTGCAGACATTGTGTATAACCTGTTTCACCTTCTATTGTTAACAGAAATTCTCATCTACGTGGAAACGTGCATTAATCCTACTCACTTTGAAAAAAATAAACTTTTCTTGATCCCATGATTCCCTGTGTTCCACTCTGACCTTATTCCCTTCCTCCCCAATTATGGCCCAATTTCACAACACGGTTAATATTCCTCCTATTCACCCCCCTTCCTTCCACCTAAACCCACTTCAGTTAGGGGTCATTCCTTATCACTCCACTTAAGCATCAAAGTCCTCCTTTTGTGAAGTACAGTAGTCTGCTTTCTGTTCTTATCCTACTACGTTTTCCCTCCTCATTTAGCTGTTGACTACTTTCCCTAGATTTCTGTGAAACCACACCCTCAAGTTTTCTTCTGCCTCCTGGTTCTTTTGCAACCTTCTCCAGCATTTTTCAGGTATTACCAAAATTTTAAATAGCAACCGTATGCAGATGACTAATGTATCTCCAGCCCTCTTTTCTCTTTCGAGCTTTTCTCAAGCATCTCCATTTGTATGTCTAATCAACTTCTCAAACTGACCGTCTTTAACATAGAATTAAGTCCAAACCACAGACCAAAGCCTAAGATGCCTCACCTGATCTGATCCCTGACTATATCTCCAATGTCAGTTGCTATCACTCTTCTCCCTTGTTCATGAAATTCCATCCAAACCCTTCTTGTGTCTGTGCCTTAAATACACTGCACATAAATCTACCTCAGGGTCTTTGAACTTGCAATTCTTTCTGCTAGAACAATTTTCACCTCTTATCTTTTACCATTTGTTTCAATTCTATTCAGGCAAGAGTTTTGTTACCAGGCTCTGTAAATTAGTTCTCATCTTACAACTCCTAAAATGTCTAAAATTTATTTCTTTAATATCACTCTTATTATCTAAAATTGCCACATTTTTGCTTATGTTTCTCTTATTCTCTATATGATCCTGGTAAAAAACTTACTCTATGTGTTTCCTGCTTTGTTTATCCCATTTATTCGTATATCTCCAGAGCCTTAGATAGTCACTGGTAAATATTAGGTTTTCAGTTAATATTTGATAAAGAAGTGAGTGGTTTCTAAAAAGTAGTAGATTAGGTAGGTTCATCTGGTATCTGGATATCATCAAATAAGAAAAATATATTTAAACATTAATAACAGAATCTTGAATAATAAACACCAAAATCATATTATAATCTTTTATTGCAGTTTATCAAATAAAATCATAATTAGCTTAATCTCATTATTTACTGATAAGCAACATATATGTTTTCCTATTTAGTCACAACAGTGCACAACAGTAGCTTTATGATATCAATTTCAAAGCTAACATTCTTGCACAGTAAATGTATTTCAATAGCAGTGATTTTAGAAATATTACATATGTTCTCCTTAATATTAAGGTGAGAGTTCTCTCTTTTCAGACTTTTGTTTTATGGTAACAGATAAGAAAATATTAGAAGTGTATCCTCATAATTTTAAACAAAATGCTAAAATGGAGGAAACAAACACTACATCTCACATTAATGAGCTAGCTTGATATATTTATAAAGTTTTATTTTAATCAAGTATTTTACCAGATACTAAATCAATATAATTCAATATTTTCTATAAAATTAAAAATAATTGATATTTCCATGTGAAAGATTTTTTTAAGACTAAAATGTAAGTATATGGATTTTAACTGACAGCTGTTGTCCAAAGACTTGAACTATTGGGTGGAAAGGTTGAATGATTTTTTATAATCATCTCTTTCTCTGTCTTTCATATCACCCCATAACAAGAAGCCATATAGAAAACTTTGAAAGAAAAAAAAAACTTAGAAAACTTTTTTTCCCACATTGTTATATTCCTTAATTAGAAAGCCAACTGACAGTATCAATTCTTTTGTCAAACCTTTATACAGACACACACTCTGGCTGTGGGATTATAGAACTCTTCTTATTTTCTTCAAGTTTTGGTTTGGTCAAAGGCTAATTTTATTTCATACTGAGGGATCAAATCAATGTAAATGTTGAATCTGATCAGAAAATATCACTCAGTAAATTACACAGGAGACATTTGGAGAAGACATATAATTGGGAAGCCTTTATACATATATATACCAGGAATGGGTAGCTCATTTTTATTTTTATATGTTGCCGTTCAAGAAAATTCATTAGCATACCTGAAACAATAACATTTCATCATGGGGAAGCCTTTTCAGTGTGGAAATTGTTGGCTTAATATGCAGCCTTGAGGCAGAACTACTAGACAGATAGGAGTACAATATCTGCAACATATTCCTTAAAAAATCATGCTTTCTGAAAAAGATACTTGTAAATATAGAGACTTGAGACCTATGGAGAAGAATATGAATGCATATATGGAAGCTAACTATGGAATCCAGATTCAAAATTTCTGAAAAGAATCTAAAAATAAAATTTTCAAAACTCTATATAGCCTGAGGCACTGGTTGAAGACAGTTTATGATTTACTTGGTTCATCTCTTTTTGTGAAAATATAATTTCTGACTGCTGTTATTAAGTTTATGGAACATTTAATATTTTTGAGAATACACTATATTAAAATTCCCAGAGAGTGTGTCTAAACATATATTTAATTAAACTAATTTAAAAATGATATGAGTTGGTAAAAATGCATAGAGCCACATATACAGCAGCTGGATAATGATTGGCAAAGTCAAACCTAATGTTTTTATTCCCTCTAGATGGATGGAAAAGCTAGTTTGAACTGAATTCCTGCTCACAAAGTTTTTTTTTTTTTATAATGTTGTAAAGTCACAAACTAAAAGCATGTTTGTTTACACAAATATCTGTTTCGAAGTTCTTCAAAGGATTTGATTGTTTGAATAAGTTCTTAAAGAGACTTTAAAAATATAAAGGATATTTGTTTCCTCTGACCCTTTATATTATTTGTCCCAATATACAGAAATGTAAAATAACTTACCTACAAATTACCTAGCATCGCCCCTTCATGTGTGGGATCAGATCTAACATTCATTATTTAAATAAAAAAATTTTTTTCTCATAAACTGAACAATTCACTTTCTAATAAATTCTCAAAGAAAATTGTAAAACATAGATGTTTAATATTAACTTTTATCATTTAATATTAATTATGGTATTAGTAGAAAATAAAATGTAAGTATACTTTTAAATATTCTAAATTTTTCCAGGTAGGAAATAGTTAATTATATTATAATACACATAAAATTTTGAACAATATGTACCTATAAAAACAATATTAAATGGTTAAATTACACATTATTAAATCAAAAGAACAGGCTACAAAATTGCATGTACAATAATACATACATGTGTGTCTGTGTGTCTGCATATAATAACATATGTAATATATAATCATATATGTAATTTTATAGTATATAATATATGACATATAAAACTTATAGAATTATATTTAACATTATTATTTAATACTATTAAGTACATTTGACAAAATAGACCTGTCTATACATATTACACACACACATTCACACAAGTATATGTGTATATGTACATTTAGAAAAAAAAAAATTTAAATCTTAAAAATTAAAAATAGAATCCAGTAATTTAGCGATCAATATTTTCTTCTTTAAATTCTTTTCAAAATACAATTCAAATTATTACAGTGTATGAAGTATGAAGTTAACTTTGAAAGATTAACATTATTACATTTTTCTCTAATTTTTTTCCTAAAAAATATTTCAGGGTCCTCTGTGTTTAAGCACCAGTTGCCATATCTGGCTAAAAATGACATAAAACTTAACAAAAGAGAAAAAAAAATAAAGGAAAAAGAAAAATAAATTATTGTAAAGTAAAAAATGGCTCAGAGGATTCAAAAACACGTTATGAACAATGACGCTCAGGAAAGGGACTATAGTTAGCAGGAAATGTTTCTAGGAACCTCCCAGATTAATTAAACAAACCCATCCTTTTCCAGCCTTATGTAGCTGGAAGATCCCGATTCTTAGGGTGAAGAGACACTGATTGTTCTTGCCTGTGTCCTGTGCCCATCATTTTGCCAGAGTGGGATGGGTACATTTACTGGCATTCTCAACAGACCTGTATGTGATGGAGCATGTTTATAATAGCTCCTGAAGGATTATTGTGGTGCAGATAGCAATAAAAGGGTAAAGGCATACTGACTGGGCTGGCAAAATGATGCTTGTCCTCTACGTGGAACTTTATGAATAAATGCTCTCATTTCTGTTTCATTTTACAAGCTTATTTACAAAGATGGGTGCATTTGCTCATTACATTACACTACAATTCTCGATTTTGAGAGGTGGAATACTCACATTCCAGGCACAGAGAAGCATTTCAACTTCCCAGTGGAATTATTCACAAAATAAGCAGGCACAGAACATAGGAATAATATTAAGTGTGGACTTATGCAGTAAAAGCTAAAGGTTGTCTTTTGAATGATGATAAATACTGTATAAAAAATGAGGAATTTTAATATTATTTGTACATTATGTGACTTTATGTCCAAAACATCCATAATAATCAGTGAAATATGAATCTAATAAGAAAAAATCAAAGATAATAAACACAAAGCAAATAATTTTTACATACATTATGTTACCAGTAAGAATATACTATGTTAAACATTATTTTCCAAAGAGTAATAGCCATATACTCCAGTGTAAGGAAAAACAAAAATGCATGTTACATATATTGACTCACCTAGAATTTTTATTGACACCATATAGCTGAATACATTTCACATGCATTTACTAATTAAATATTTTAAATTATCACAAAAATAAGAGAAATATAATTGAGAGTGGAATTGCTAGGAATAAATGTACAAAACATAAGAAAAAAATCATAGTTTTCATTACAAAAGAAATGGACAAGTTGTTGGACATTAAGGCCAGAAAAATGTTTGCAGCTTGCATAGCAAAAATACTGTAAAATTTTTAAAACAGACACTAATGGAAATATGTAATAACATGGGAATATGATAATACATTTCATGTCAGATGTACCCACTTATACATTTACACAGGTATATTTTTTAAAAATCTATACATAGAAGGAGAATAGAACAAATATGTTGAATACACAGATTTTTTTCCTTACTACTTTTCTTATTTTCATATTCTATAATGAACAAATATTCGGTAATAAAAGTTTAAAAAGTCACATTAACCCACATAAATCATTCAACTCCTTTATAAAACAATGTTTTCTTTTTCTCTAAGGGCATTTTTTTTAATATTTCTTAGATTATTCAGAGAATAGCTTCCTGAGGAAGAACTCTTGTAGAAACATTAAACAGAAATGTCAATGCTGAAGTCACAGTGAACAAATAGTATTAAACAATGTTGATGAAAGGAAATTAGGCTCTCTCTAGGGCTCTTGTCTATGAAAATAGCCACAAATGAAATGGATTTATCCCAGGCATTTGTAACAGAAAGGCTGTAAATACCAAGGAACTGGGGATGTATAAGTGTCCTGAGGTACATTTACTTTGTTAAAAGTCAGCTTTTCTGAGAAATTATGATTCATCAGTCATCTTGGTTTATCATGAAGCAGTGAAGTTTTGGACTCATACTTTTTCATGCCAAAGAAATGACTGCCTCAGTATTTTGTAAGTAAAAACTCATATCCAAATACATCATGAAGTATTTACAGCCATGCCCAGGGAATCAGTTGTCCAGCGAGCACATCTGGTGAGTGGCTACAAATACAACAGAAGAATGAGCTGATAGTGTCAAGCAAACTTCTTCCAACAGGTGTTGGCTCATAATGGTGTCCTCCAGGTAATAGAAAAAAATGAGTCAATTAAAAACTGAGATGAAAATTCTTTTATGACCTCAGAGCTAGAAAAACTAACTTTGTGTATCATTAACAACATGTTTTCCTTGCCTCATGTTAGTGTATATTTGGACCCACTGAAGACAAATTTCAATAACTCAGCATATATTCAAAGAATAATGTCCAAGTAATTATGTTTGTTGTTTGCTCAGTACTTTGTTTTCAAGAATTCTTAAAAATAGGTAAACTAGGTATACAAAATGTGGATAAGTAGTTATTGGAGCAATTATTTTAACTTTATGTTAAGAGTACCAGAGATAACAGAACTCTGAAAAGAGTACACATTTTCTTGTTTCTGAAACACCCAGTTGAAATTAATAAACTAATGATTTTTTTAGGTTTAAAAGCAATGCACAGTTGCAAATTGAAAAGATGAAAGTATTAAGAATTTAGCCTAAGTAGTGGCTCATATGGATCTTTTCAAAATGTAGCTCTTGGGTATTCGTTCATTTATTTGTTCATTCACTCAGCAATCGTTAATTAAGTACTCACTATGTGCTAGCAACATCTGCACTAGACACTCAAGATCAAATGCTAAGCAAAACATTGAATTTTAACCTTCATACAGTTTATAAGAAAACACTCCATTAATCTATTTTTATTCAATTTCAAGCTCTTATATTTATCCTATTAATTGTTCTCACATATTTTTCTTTTTGACTCCTCTCCCCAAAATCCACATTGTGATATAAAGTATTTCTTTGAAATTTTGAACTACTCTTGATTCTAGTGTATAGATTCTAGACTTACAATAAATATGCTGCAAGAGTAAATATCTCTAAGAAAGGTTTCTATTGTGAAATAGAAACTATTGTGAAATACCTAACACATACTAATAGCCTACTGCAGGAAGGGAGAGTTCCCATTTATTCACCCCAGTTATTATATTGACATGAGTATCCACTAAGTTATTTGGAAACGATCAAGTGATCTTACAAATGGAGAACTTCTAGCTTTTGAGGACTACTTGAGCACTAATAGTCACAGAAAGAACTAGCTTAATGGGATAAAGTGTCATGTAGAGCATCTGATAGACATTCTTATTATCTACTCCAATTATGTCCAAAACTACTAGGCTGTCGATGAGTGTTGTGTGTGGGTTGATTTTGACTTGACATGTGTTCAGTGAGCATAGCTAATGGTTCATTTCTAACATCTGGGATGACTGGTTCTATGGGTATGTTGGTCTGTGTTTTTTTTTCCTCAAAAAATTATACTTGATATACATAATTTTTAATATAAAGAAAACGTATATATTTGGACACCATTTTACAAAAGAACTATTAGATTTCAATACCTAAACTGTTAAAGGGAATAAAAACATTAATTTTAAGAAAGCTTTTTTCTCATTTCACTGACATGCAAAGGAGAATTTGTCATTTTTATATAGGGTCTTTCTTAAATAAAATATGACAGATTTTCTTCTTGATTCCTGTTCCTAGGTTATTGAATTTGACTATTTTATTTCCTATTGCCCATAAATTATAATCTCTTCAAGCAGTTCAGAAAAGGACAAGCAGAGTATATGTCAATCCACTTGTCTCCATGATATAGAAAGATGATACATTTTTCCCTGTGTACATTGAATAAACCAGAAATAATTATAAAAAAAGAAGAGAGGAAGGGTGGCTATTCACCATTACTTGGATTACCATCTCTGCATGTGAGAAATGTTATTTTCAGTAAGCTTTCTAAGGCCATGGAAATAAAAGAAGTGGGAAGACAATATTGATATGGCAAATTGCTCTTTATTTAAAGACGATTTTTAATATGAATATGGCTTTATAATCTGTAAAGTAAAAATGGCACACAGATAAAAATAAAACGTTAGAACAAAAACGTTCTTTTCTGTGAATAAATTTACATGTCAGTCAAGTATCTGTCAGTGCATCTGCTGAATGAGTGACATGTCTTAAGTAAGTAAAAGCAGAAGGAGAGTAACTAATGAGAATAACTAAAAGGAGAAGTGATGAAATTGACAGTCTTGATGAGTAGGGATTCTTCTCTACATGCAGAATGTATTCAGTTAGAATAATGCCTCCAAGCAAGTAAAGAAATAGTGACAAACTAGCAATTATGATGGAGGGAAATGTAAACAGAAATGGAAATTCTGATGTTTGGACTGTTCTGATGAAGGATTTAAGAGTATGTGGTAGCATTACCTTTCCACCCATGGGCTAGTGATTTATTAACATTTTATTAACATTCATTGATATTACCATTTTCATGACACTCCTTTTGCTAGGATTAGAGAGTGCCTTAATTTCACTTGCTTAAGCAAGATTTTGGAAAAACATTTTGAAGGAGGCTAATATACTGCTTATTCAAAGCAGGGCTCCCTGGGAGTAACCACAGATGCATGGGTTCTTTTCTAAAGGCACAGAGTTCTATAATGTTCAAATTCCCAGAACTTCATGTAGTAGCATGAGACCGCCCTAATTTAAGAAGTTGTACAGTTTTTCACAGTGCTTAAGTTTTAAATAGCTTAAGTTTAAATAGTTAATACCCATTTTGAAGTGAAATTTCAGGTGACTTGTTTTTCTTTCTAAAGCAGCATTTGATTTGAAATAAAGTTTAAACAATTGTTTACCATTTTACTTAACTTTACATTAAAAAAGCTTTCTTATCACAATTCAGAATATGTCATTATATTACAAAGCTTTGTTCTAGTAATATTTATATTTAAATATTACTACTATTAGTTAAGTCATTAGGGCTTACCATGTGCCAGGATTTGTCTGGAATTTTGCAGGATTATCTCACTTGATTCCTCTTAGAACTAGTTAATACAATGTGCAGTTAATGTTATATTTGTTCATTGAAGTGTATGCATTTTAATTTTTAAGGCATACTCATTTTTTCTTTAAATATTTTTAATTATTATGAAAATCAACTGATGACTAGAAGCATGTCTTGATCTAAATGCATCCTTAGCACCCAGCACAATGATTTGCAGTTAGAGTAAATGCTCAAAATAATTATTTAATGGATAATGTTATTTATCTCTTTACTTTCCTGTCAGAGCACCTGAAATAGGATTGTTTGGGCTGCAGTTAACATAAATACAAACTATAAATGACTTCCAATATTGGTTAATTGAACAGTTTTACAATGTTATCAAGTATTCAGATTTCTTTTTTCTTTTTCCTAATCTTTCTGTTCTGTCATCCTTAGCATGTAGATTTTATGATCTAGCTTGCTTTCCTCATCACAAAAATTTCAGCACTGGAGGTAGGGTCATAATCAAACATCATTCCTTCTATCTGTTTTCTAGAAGGCCTTAGCAGATGTCTTCTCCTGACCCATTGTTGAAAAATGCACCATATCCTCGTTCTTGTAGCATACTCCTATTCCTAATTTATCGGGTTTTGTTTAGATTGATAAAATTTACTTCCTGGGGCCAGAAAGTTGTCTTGAAAGATATGGCCACCTGGCATATAAATACATTTTTGCTAACGAGGAAGAAAGAGGATGGAGGATGCTTAGAAAGCTACAATGTGTGCTACAGAATATCCTCAAGTAAATACTGAAAATTTTATGTAAAATTCTATCATTTTGATAAATTTTACCATAACTTTTTCTACTGCATGTAATTCAACAGAGAGTTGTCATTTTGCTTCAGAGAAATTCTAGGGTAAACATTACAATAATAATCATATGTTCTTTTTTTTAAAATAAAGCATTTAATCTGAAACAAAATGGATTATTCTGTATAAATTAAATGCAATAAAATAAAAATATTTGATTATTTAAACCATAATGAAGAGGTATAATGAATTTGTTGATTTTAGTTGAGATAATAAAAATGATTTCTTGAGAACAGAATGCATTTCTCTTACTTATCACCAAACAATGTATATGTTCTATATATTTTTTCTTTGAAATTTAAAATAGATCGCACCTGCATGATTTTCAACTTTATTATTTTGATCTGCTATTCTATTACTTTTGAAATAATATTTATATTGTTAATATTTTTATAATAGACAATGAGAATACTTTCCGAATTGTGTGCCATCTCTTTTTTTCTAAAGTGCCAAGGTGAAAATGAAAGTGAGGGAAGGTACTGAGTGTTACCATCTTTCATGGCAGGAAGATATTTATCATGAGAATTTGACAGTGTAATAACATGAAATATGGAACGAGTTGCATATTTTGGTGTATTTCAACAAGTCAGATCCAGAAGAAGACTTTTTTTGAAGTAATGGTCAGTAGACTCTGCTCAAGACACATACATTTTCCAGTCTGAATGATCACGGCCAAGGACGCCACAACTAATATGAGCTTTACCAGATAATAAATTTGCAGTTCACTTTCCCTTTTCTGGACTCCAATAGAAATTCACACTAACTTCACCTAATTATTTTTGGTAACTGATCGGAGCTCACAATATATATGATAGCTAACGTATAAAGATGCACACTTGCTCTTCCCATGCCCATATATATTTGATTTTTTATCTGAAACAACGAAGGAAGGTAAATTATATTATCCTCATATTTCAGAAGACAAAACAAAACTCAGAATAAATCACAAGACAAAATTCTAAGCACAGATCTGCCTGAGGCCAAAGCTGTTTTTGCTTTTCTTTCTCCTTTCCTCTCTCTCCTCCTTCTTTCCTTCTCTCATTTTTTTTTTTCTTTTGTACTTCACACTAGTACCCTTAAAAATATATTTGTTGTACCTTACCTTTACATACACTTTGGGAGAAAACAGGTAAGACTTTAGCGGGAGTTATAAAGGAAAATTGGCAAAACTTACAAACAGTCTATGTGCAAAGATGTTTACATTTAACTTTACATCTGGAGAAACGGGGCACCATCTTACCTCAGCGATCAGTGGTAACATCACTGATGTTCCAGAAATGGGGCAAAACAATTTCATAGGCCTCCTGAGAGAAAATCACAATAATGTTTCTAAGTATTCCTGACAAAACTGTATGCCCTGACTCTAATCATGATAAAATATAAGATAAACCCAGATTGAGGGACACTGTACAAAATGTATGGACTATGAACTTTAAAAATATCAATGCATGAAACAGAATTAAGAGCTGAGGAACTATTCCAGATTAAAAGACTAAAGAGAGATGACAGTTGATGGCAATACATGATCCCGCATTGTATTTTGCTGTAAAGGGCATTAGTGGGACAATTGGTGAAATGTGAATAATGTCTGTATATTAGATAATAGCACCATATTGAGGTTAATTTCCTGAAATTGTTGCTTGTGCTGTGATAATGGAAAAGAGCTTTGTGTTAGTAGTCCAGGTTCTTAGGAAATATACTGAAACATTTAGGGGTGAAGGAACACTATACATGCAACTTATTCTCAATTATATTAAAATGTTAACATTTGGGGAAGGAAATTAATGGAATGCTTTGTACTATTCTTGCAACTTTTCTATGAATTTGAAATTATGTCAAAATATAATTAAGAGAAAAAAAATTATAGCAATTGCTTTTTTCCTTCCTGAAAGGATAAACACTTCTTTCTGACATCAAATTATTGAATGCCAAATGAAAGGGAAATCAATTACAAACTGCAAGCCTTTGTGTTAGTTTTCAATATTGATCATTATTTTATTTCCTCTGAAATTTATGAAACTTGTAGCACTCAAAACAATTGCTAATGTTAAATTCCAGTGATAACCATATGAAGCTCTTTGCACATTTTTTTTTTCACTCTCTTCCTTCCCTAATTTGTGTACATGCTTCTGACATCTGTAGGCACATTTTAACCTCATTGGAAAGTCTTAGGAGGCTGAAGAGATTGCTGTCCTTATCCAAACAACATGGCAAATGATTTTACACGAAACCATATCACTTTGTTCCAAGTAATCAGGACCCATTGCTCTGAAAGGAAACCAGGGGACTAACAAAACATCATGTACTATCTCTGGAAAATATAGGTCAAAATGTAACCTAAAAATATGCACATCCATAAACTTTCTTCCCTCAGATGTATTTTTAAACTTGCATTTTACACTTAGAAAGACTGACATTAAAACTATTTCAAGACAAAACATTTATTGTAAATGACTGAAAAGAGACAATAAAATTTTGCCATGCATGATTTAAGAATGCACTGTCCACTCTACTAAGGCAAGTAATTCATGTGAAAAATTAGATTTTAAGTGAACATGTTTTATCTTTCCAACACATTCAGTATCTCCATGTAGTTATACATATGCCGACTAAGTCATATTCCCATGAAAATAAAATGTACTTACTAAAGGCGTAGACCTTTATTTAAATTTAGGAGGATGAGGCCAAAAGCCTTAACTAATTCTTTCCTTACAGGGGGTGTTTCAAGCATACATACTGTGTTTAGTAGCCTTTAATCTCCTATGAAATTTATATTCATGGCAGTCTAACACTGGGAAGAGTGAATAAAGTGAACACATAAAGGACAATGGCCCAGGGGAAGCGTAAAGATACAGTTGTATTTTAATATCATTTTCTACATAACAACAGTAATGATGTCCTGGATTTCAACTTCTTTTTTGCATTAAGGTGCCTCAAGGACCTTTGTAAAGTAAAAGAAGCCTGCTGGCCATGCAAGTTAGTCAAGTATTATTATCTATTTTAAAGGAAGGTAAAACAATATACAGGAAAATTTGAAGATTATCCCAAAGCAAACTATCTTACTGGTTGCAAATTTTAGCCACATCAGATTATGTCCAAAGGGCAAATGAATAGAAAAATAATACAATGAGAAACTGAAATAGGGAGAAACTAAATGCTTTGAGGTTGGAAAATAACATGACTTGATATCATTTCTTTCTAGATGAAGTAATATCAGAGAAAAAATATTAGGGACACACTACAAATTTTGTTTGTAGAATATTTTAATCATTGGCGCATCCTGCTTATAGGGCTTATGCCTTTGTTCAGAGTTGGCCATAGAAAAAAATTATTTTTTTAACATAAAATAGGGAAATAGCAGCTAAGATGGTGTGAAGGGAAACATGTTGACATTACTTTGTGCCCATCTAAGAAAAAAAAGAATGTGTTTAAAATGCAAAGAGGAAAGTGTTAAATGTAGACATAAAGGTTAATAAAAAAAAAATAGAATGCTGGAAAAAGACTTAAATGTCAAGAAGTATAATATTACAAACCAGGTCTTACTTAGAATTGACAGGTTTAAGACTGAAAGAAAATGACAATAATTAAAGTGGGACTTAATGGCTAAACAAAACTGATTAGTCAAGTAATTCCACATATGATTTTCACTCCATATAAAGTTTAGTTGCATGGAAATTTCCTCAATCCATTGAAAAGATTAGTCATGCATACAAAAAAAAAAAAATACTGTGGTAGGAAGGATGAAAACAGTAACAAGTTTATAGAGAATAATGAGGTATGAGATGTATAAGCCTTCATATGTAAAATATTTAAAGAATAATGTGATATTATAAATTAACAGGAAAAATGTAGATATCATGCCAGGCCTAGTTGAAACATATTTATTAGCAATGTAATTTCCAACTATAAGCCCTTGAATTGCAAAAACATTAATGTTGATAACATCAAAAAATTTAGGCTTGGAAGACCTGAATAAATTCTAATAAATCACTACATGAATCTTCTATTTAGGATATAACTTATCTATAACATATTCTCCTTGATAGCATTTATAATTATGATTTTCTGAGGACTGATACTGATAAACTTTTATTTATGCTTGTTGCTTATTTTATCAGAAACCTGCTCTCTTTACAAGATACAGTTTCTTTAACATCTGGCGTCTTTTTTTGTTTGTTTATTATTATGTTTTTCATAAAATAAAAATAATTAAAACTAGGGAAAATTTAAGCACAATAGTTTTTCTCAAAACTTCAATATTTTATCATAAGCACAAAAGTAATATTTGCTTGATAAATGTACATTAAGAATCCAAAGAGGACAACTGTCAGTAATATATAATCTCAGTTACTTCCCAAGATGCCTTTAAAAGAATTCAAAACTTCCACTAAAATTGTAAGAGTCCTTATCACCCTTCATTTCCAATGCTGTCACCTCTAATCTCAGATTAGGTATCCCTTTTATGTGTCATTTCTGTGACCACTCTCTTACAACATACTGATCAGGGACCTCTTTCTTTCAGTACCTGAGGGTCACCAGATTCTCCCACTGATATTTGACATGATGTTTGGTTTCTAGTAGTTATTTCATAAAAGTTTAGTGAGTGAACTAACAAATGAATACCTGGACACCTTGGCCAGTGGCCAAATGAACAGTAATGTCCACTTAGATCTGTACATTTTTCATGTAAACTTTTCCTTCTTTCTGCTTTAGTCATTGTGCCTTACAGTAATAAAATGAGCACCTTGCTGTGATATTGCTGTGGCACTTGGATTTAACTCCATACCCCCGTATGTATCTTCCAGATAGATATTTTTTTTTTTTTTTTACATTCTATCTTATAGGTTTGGAAATAGATATTCAAAGAGGGAATGTGAATTCCCCAGGCTTATACAGTGAATATGCAGTGAAGCAGAAACTCAAAGTCAGATTTTCTTGTTTCTCAAATTGTATTCTTTCTATACCACCCATCTCTTTTCTGTTACTTTGACTTATTCTATTTTCTGTCTTCTATTTTTATAATCATGGTTCATTAACCGCCTTACATTTATTTAATGTCCATTCACCACAATTTCTACTAAAAAATGATAGCAATTCCATATATTTCTTATCTCTCAATTATTTTATAGTTTAATGCATTTCACTATTCTTCTTGCATATTTTTACCTTCTGCAGGCATTTCACTATATTATATTTTGTTAGATGGGCAATATTTAAGAAATATTGATGTGGAATTTATTCCACAAATTGAGTTTCATTTAATTCCTCAGTTTGTGTGTGTGTGTGTCTGATGGTTGTAAATTGTTTTTATTTTGTTTTGTTTTGCTCATTGAGGTTTTATTCTTTGCACATGTTCTCTCTTTGGTAATTGACTGGCTTTTCTCCCTGCTTCACCACTATCTGACATCCAAAGAAGCAACTAGATTTAGATTAATCAGTATGTACTGCAAGATTGCAGTTGATAATAGCAAGGGAAACTTATTTATGTGTTTGGGTTCCTTAGCCATAATTTTTTAGTCAATGGCCACATCTTTCTTTTTTTTTTTTTTTTTTTTTTAACGTCTTTATTGGAGTATAATTGCTTTACAATGTTGTGTTAGTTTCTGCTTTATAACAAAGTGAATCAGTTATACATATGTTCCCATATCTCTTCCCTCATGTGTCTCCCTCCCTCCCACCCTCCCTATCCCACCCCTCTAGGTGGTCACAAAGCACTGAGCTGATCTCCCTGTGCTATGGAGCTGCTTCCCACTAGCTATCTATTTTACATTTGGTAGTATATATTAGTCCATGCCACTCTCACTTCGTCCCAGCTTACCCTTCCCCCTACCTGTCCTTCCCCTAGGTTCTTCATAACCTTTTTTTTTTTTTTTTTAGATTCCACATATATGCGTTAGCATACGGTATTTGTTTTTCTCTTACTTCACTCTGTATGACAGACTGTAGGTCCATCTACCTCACTACAAATAACTCAATTTCACTTCTTTTTATGGCTGAGTAATATTCCACTGTATATGTATGCCACATCTTCTTTTTTTTTTTTTTTAAACATCTTTATTGGGGTATAATTGCTTTACAATGGTGTGTTAGTTTCTGCTTTACAACAAAGTGAATCAGCTATACATATACATATGTTCCCATATGTCTTCCCTCTTGCGTCTCCCTCCCTCCCACTCTCCCCATCCCACCCTTCCAGGCTGTCACAAAGCACCGAGCTAATATCCCTGTGCCTTGCGGCTGCTTTCCCCCAGCTATCTACCTTACTACGTTTGTTAGTGTGTATATGTCCATGACTCTCTCTCGCCCTGTCAAAACTCACCCTTCCCCCTCCCCATATCCTTAAGTCCGTTCTCCAGTAGGTCTGCGTCTTTATTCCTATCTTACCCCTAGGTTCTTCATGACATTTTTTCCCCTTAAATTCCATATATATGTGTTAGCATACGGTATTTGTCTTTTTCTTTCTGACTTACTTCACTCTGTATGACAGATTCTAGGTCTATCCATCTCATTACAAATAGCTCAATTTCATTTCTTTTTAAGGCTGAGTAATATTCCATTGTGTATATGTGCCACATCTTCTTTATCCACTCATCCGATGATGGGCGCTTAGGTTGTTTCCACCTCTGGGTTATTGTAAATAGAGCTGCAATGAACATTTTGGTACATGACTCTCTTTGAATTTTGGTTTTCTCAGGGTATATGCCAAGTAGTGGGATTGCTGGGTCATATGGTAATTCTATTTGTAGTTTTTTAAGGAACCTCCATACTGTTCTCCACAGTGGCTGAACCAATTCACATTCCCACCAGCAGTGCAAGAGTGTCCCCTTTTCTCCACACCCTTTCCAGCATTTATTGTTTCTAGATTTTTTGATGATGGCCATTCTGACTGGTGTGAGATGATATCTCATTGTAGTTTTGATTTGCATTTATCTAATGATTAATGATGTTGAGCATTCTTTCATGTGTTTGTTGGCATTCTGTATATCTTCTTTGGAGAAATGTCTATTTAGGTCTTCTGCCCATTTTTGGATGGGGTTGTTTGTTTTTTTGTTATTGAGCTGCATGAGCTGCTTGTAAATTTTGGAGATTAATCCTTTGTCAGTTGCTTCATTTGCAAATGTTTTCTCCCATTCTGAGGGTTGTCTTTTGGTCTTGGTTATGGTTTCCTTTGCTGTGCAAAAGCTTTGAAGTTTCATTAGGTCCCATTTGTTTATTTTTGTTTTTATTTCCATTACTCTAGGAGGTGGGTCAGAAAAGATCTTGCTGTGATTTATGTCATAGAATGTTCTTCCTACGTTTTCCTCTAAGAGTTTGATAGTTTCTGGCCTTACATTTAGGTCTTTAATCCATTTTGAGCTTATTTTTGTGTATGGTGTTAGGGAGTGATCTAATCTCATACTTTTACATGTACCTGTCCAGTTTTCCCAGCACCATTTATTGAAGAGGCTGTCCTTTCTCCACTGTACATTCCTGCCTCCTTTATCAAAGATAAGGTGTCCATATGTGCGTGGGTTTATCTCTGGGCTTTCTATCCTGTTCCACTGATCTATCTTTCTGTTTTTGTGCCAGTACCATACTGTCTTGATTACTGTTGCTTTGTAATATAGTCTGAAGTCAGGGAGCCTTATTCCTCCAGCTCCTTTTTTCGTTCTAAAGATTGCTTTGGCTATTCAGGGTCTTTTGTGTTTCCATACAAATTGCGAAATTTTTTGTTCTAGTTCTGTGAAAAATGCCAGTGGTAGTTTGATAGGGATTGCATTGAATCTGTAGATTGCTTTGGGTAGTAGAGTCATTTTCACAATGTTGATTCTTCCCATCCAAGAACATGGTATATCTCTCCATCTATTTGTATCATCTTTAATTTCTTTCATCAGTGTCTTATAATTTTCTGCATACAGGTCTTTCGTATCCTTAGGTAGGTTTATTCCTAGATATTTTATTCTTTTTGTTGCAATGGTAAATGGGAGTGTTTTCTTGATTTCACTTTCAGATTTTTCATCATTAGTATATAGGAATGCCAGAGATTTCTGTGCATTAATTTTGTATCCTGCTACTTTACCAAATTCATTGATTAGCTCTAGTAGTTTTCTGGTAGCATCTTTAGGATTCTCTATGTATAGTATCATGTCATCTGCAAACAGTGACAGCTTTACTTCTTCTTTTCCGATTTGGATTCCTTTTATTTCCTTTTCTTCTCTGATTGCTGTGGCTAAAACTTCCAAAACTATGTTGAATAAGAGTGGTGAGAGTGGGCAACCTTGTCTTGTTCCTGATCTTAGTGGAAATGCTTTCAGTTTTTCACCATTGAGGATGATGTTTGCTGTGGGCTTGTCATATATGGCTTTTATTATGTTTAGGAAAGTTCCCTCTATGCCTACTTTCTGGAGGGTTTTTATCATAAATGGGTGTTGAATTTTGTCGAAAGCTTTCTCTGCATCTATTGAGATGATCATATGGTTTTTCTCCTTCAATTTGTTAATATGGTTTATCACATTGATAGATTTGCGTATATTGAAGAATCCTTGCATTCCTGGAATAAACCCCACTTGATCATGGTGTATGATCCTTTTAATGTGCTGTTGGATTCTGTTTGCTAGTATTTTGTTGAGGATTTTTGCATCTATGTTCATCAGTGATATTGGCCTGTAGTTTTCTTTCTTTGTGACATCCTTGTCTGGTTTTGGTATCAAGGTGATGGTGGCTTCGTAGAAGGAATTTGGGAGTGTTCCTCCCTCTGCTATATTTTGGAAGAGTTTGAGAACGATAGGTGTTAGCTCTTCTCTAAACGTTTGATAGAATTCACCTGTGAAGCCATCTGGTCCTGGGCTTTTGTTTGTTGGAAAGTTTTTAATCACAGTTTCAATTTCAGTGCTTGTGATTGGTCTGTTCATATTTTCTATTTCTTCCTGATTCAGTCTTGGCAGGTTGTGCATTTCTAAGAATTTGTCCATTTCTTCCAGATTGTCCATTTTATTGGCATAGAGTTGCTTGTAGTAATCTCTCATGATTTTTTTTATTTCTGCAGTGTCAGTTGTTACTTCTCCTTTTTCATTTCTAATTCTATTGATTTGAGTCTTCTCCCTTTTTTTCTTGACGAGTCTGGCTAGTGGTTTATCTATTTTGTTTATCTTCTCAAAGACCCAGCTTTTAGTTTTATTGATCTTTGCTATTGTATCCTTCATTTCTTTTTCATTTATTTCTGATCTGATTTTTATGATTTCTTTCCTTCTGCTAGCTTTGGGGTTTTTTTGTTCTTCTTTCTTTAATTGCTTGAGGTGCAAGGTTAGGTTGTTTATTCGAGATGTTTCCTGCTTCTTAAGGTGGGCTTGTATTGCTATAAACTTCCCCCTTAGAACTGCTTTTGCTGCATCCCATAGGTTTTGGGTCGTTGTGTCTCCATTGTCATTTGTTTCTAGGTATTTTTTTATTTCCTCTTTGATTTCTTCAGTGATCACTTCATTATTAAGTAGTGTATTGTTTAGCCTCCATGTGTTTGTATTCTTTACAGATCTTTTCCTGTAATTGATATCTAGTCTCATGGCATTGTGGTCGGAAAAGATACTTGATACAATTTCAGTTTTCTTAAATTTACCAAAGCTTGATTTGTGACCCAAGATATGATCTATCCTGGAGAATGTTCCATGAGCACTTGAGAAAAATGTGTATTCTGTTGTTTTTGGATGGAGTGTCCTATAAATATCAATTAAGTCCATCCTGTTTAATGTATCATTTAAAGCTTGTGTTTCCTTATTTATTTTCATTTTGGATGATCTGTCCATGGGTGAAAGTGGGGTGTTAAAGTCCCCTACTATGAATGTGTTACTGTTGATCTCCCCTTTTATGGTTGTTAGTATTTGCCTTATGTATTGAGGTGCTCCTATGTTGGGTGCATAAATATTTACAATTGTTATATCTTCTTCTTGGATCGATCCCTTGATCATTATGTAGTGTCCTTCTTTGTCCCTTTTAATAGTCCTTATTTTAAAGTCTATTTTGTCTGATATGAGAATTGCTACTCCAGCTTTCTTTTGGTTTCCATTTGCATGGAATATCTTTTTCCATCCCCTTACTTTCAGTCTGTATGTGTCTCTAGTTCTGAAGTGGGTCTCTTGTAGACAGCATATATAAGGGTCTTGTTTTTGTATCCATTCAGCCAATCTGTGTCTTTTGGTGGGAGCATTTAGTCCATTTACATTTAAGGTAATTATTGATATGTATGTTCCTATTTCCATTTTATATATTGTTTTGGGTTCGCTACTATAGGTCGTTTCCTTCTCTTGTGTTTCGTGTCTAGAGAAGTTCCTTTAGCATTTGTTGTAAAGCTGGTTTGGTGGTGCTGAACTCTCTCAGCTTTTGCTTGTCTGTAAAGGTTTTAATTTCTCCATCAAATGTGAATGAGATCCTTGCTGGGTAGGGTAGTCTTGGTTTCAGGCTATTCTCCTTCATCACTTTCAGTATGTCCTGCCACTCCCTTCTGGCTTGTAGGGTTTCTGCTGAGAGATCAGCTGTTAACCTTATGGGGATTCCCTTGTGTGTTATTTTTCCCTTGCTGCTTTTAATATGCTTTCTTTGTATTTAATTTTTGACAGTTTGATTAATATGTGTCTTGGCGTGTTTCTCCTTGTATTTATCCTGTATGGGACCCTCTGTGCTTCCTGGACTTGATTAACTATTTCCTTTCCCATATTAGGGAAGTTTTCAACTATAATCTCTTCAAATATTTTCTCAGTCCCTTTCTTTCTTTCTTCTTCTTCTGGAACCCCTATAATTCGAATGTTGGTGCGTTTCATGTTGTCCCAGAGGTCTCTGAGACTGTCCTCAGTTCTTTTCATTCTTTTTTCTTTATTCTGCTCTGCAGTAGTTATTTCCACTACTTTATCTTCCAGGTCACTTATCCGTTCTTCTGCCTCAGTTATTCTGCTATTGATCCTATCTAGAGTGATTTTAATTTCATTTATTGCATTGTTCATCGTTGCTTGTTTCATCTTTAGTTCTTGTAGGTCCTTGTTAACTGTTTCTTGCATTTTGTCCATTCTACTTCCAAGATTTCGGATCATCCTTACTATCATTATTCTGAATTCTTTTTCAGGTAGATTGCCTATTTCCTCTTCATTTGTTAGGTCTGGTGGGTTTTTATCTTGCTCCTTCATCTGCTGTGTGTTTTTCTGTCTTCTCATTTTGCTTATCTTACTGTGTTTGGGGTCTCCTTTTTGCAGGCTGCACATTCGTAGTTCCCGTTGTTTTTGATGTCTGTCTCCAGTGGCTAAGGTTGTTTCAGTGGGTTGTGTAGGCTTCCTGGTGGAGGGGACTAGTGCCTGTGTTGTGCTGGATGAGGCTGGATCTTGTCTCTCTAGTGGGCAGGTTCACGTCTGGTGGTGTGTTTTGGGGTGTCTGTGGCCTTATTATGATTTTAGGCAGCCTCTCTGCTAATGGGTGGGGTTGTGTTCCTGTTTTGCTAGTTGTTTGGCATAGGTTGTCCAGCACTGTGGCTTGCTGGTCGTTGAGTGAAGCTGGGTGCTGGTGTTAAGATGGAGGTCTCTGGGATATTTCCACCGTTTAATATTATATGGAGCTGGGAGGTCTCTTGTTGACCAGTGTCCTGAAGTTGGCTCTCCTACCTCAGAGGCAGAGCCCTGACTCCTGGCTGGAGCACCAAGAGCCTTTCATCCACACAGCTCAGAATAAAAGGGAGAAAAAGTAGGGAGAATTAGTAGAAGTATGAGTAAAGAAAGAGGGAAAGTAGGAAAGGAAGGAAGGAAGAAAGAAGCAAAGAAGGAAAGAAAGGAGGGAGGGAGGGAGGGAGGGAGGAAGGAAGGAAGGAGGGAAAGAAGGAAAAAAAGACAGAAAGAAAGATGATACAGTAAAAATAAAATAAAGTATAATATAGTTATTGAATTAAAAAATATTTAGAAAAAAAAAAAAGGGACGGATAGAACCTTAGGACAAATGTTGGAAGCAAAGCTATACAGAGAAAATCTTACACAGAAGCATACACATACACCTTCACAAAAAGAGGTAAAGGGGGAAAAATCATAAATCCTGCTCCCTGAGACCACCTCCTCAATTTGGGGTGATTCGTTGTCTAAAGGAGGGAGGGAAGGAAGGAAAGAAAGAAAGAACGAAGGTAAAGTATAATAAAGTTATTACAATTAAACTTAATTATTAAGAAAAAGAATTTTTAAAAAAAAGTCATGGACGGATAGAGCCCTAGGACAAATGGTGGAAGCTAGAGTATACAGACTAGATGTCACACAGAAGCATACACGTACACATTCACAAAAAGAGGAAAAGGGAAAAAAATCATAGATCTCGCTCCTAAATTCCACCTCTTCAATTTGGGATCATTCCTTGTCTATTCAGGTATTCCACAGATGCAGGGTATATCAAGTTGATTGTGGAGCTTTAATCCGCTGCTTCTGTGGCTGCTGGGAGAGATTTCCCTTTCTCCTCTTTGTTCTCACAGCTCACAGGAGCTCAGCTTTGGATTTGGCCCTGCCTCTGCGTGTAGGTCGCTGGAGGGCGTCTGTTTTTTCGCTCAGACAGGACGGGGTTAAAGGAGCCGCTGATTCGGGGCCTCCGGCTCACTCAGGCCGGGGGTTGGGGGATGGGGGAAGGAGGGGCACTGCGTGCGGGGCGGGCCTGCGGCGGCAGAGGCAGCGTGACGTTGCGGCAGAGGCCGGCGTGACGTTGCACCAGCCTGAGGCCCGCGGTCCGCTGTCCCGGGGAAGTTGTCCCTGGATCCCGGGAACCTGGCAGTGGCGGGCTGCACAGACTCCGCGGAAGAGGGGTGTGGAGAGTGACCTGTGCTCGCACACAGGCCCCTTGGTGGCGGCAGCAGCAGCCTTAGCGTCTCCCGCCCGTCTCTGGGCTCCGCGGTTTTAGCCGCGGCTCGCGCCCGTCTCTGGGGTTTGCGCTTTCAGCCGCGGCTCGCGCCCGTCTCGGGGGCTCGCGCCCTCAGCCGCAGCTCGCGCCCGTCTCTGGGGTTCGCGCTTTTAGCCGCGGCTCGCGCCCGTCTCTGGAGTTCCTTTAAGCAGCGCTCTTAAACCCCTCTCCTCGCGCACCAGGAGACAAAGAGGGAAGAAAAAGTCTGTTGCCTCTTCGGCCGGTGCAGGCTTTTCCCCGAACTCCCTCCCGGCTAGTCGTGGTGCACTAACCCCTTCAGGCTATGTTCAAGCCGCCAACCCCAGTCCTCTCCCTGAGCTCCGTCCAAAACCAACACCCGAGCCTCAGCTCGCAGCCCCGCCCGCCCCGGCGGGTGAGCAGACAAGCCTCTCGGGTTGGTGAGTGCCGGTCGGCACCGATCGTCTGTGCAGGAATCTCCCCGCTTTGCCCTCCGCACCCGTCGCTGTGCACTACTCCGCGGTCCCGAAACTCCCCCCTCTGCCTCCCGCAGTCTCCGCCCGCGGAGGGGCTTCCTAGTGTGTGGAAACTTTTCCTCCTTCACAGCTCCCTCCCACTGGTGCAGGTGCCGTCCTTATTCTTTTGTCTCTGTTTTTTCTTTTTTCTTTTGCCCTACCCAGGTACGTGGGGAGTTTCTTGCCTTTTGGGAGGTCTGAGGTCTTCTGCCAGCCTTCAGTAGGAGTTCTGTAGGAGTTGTTCCACGTGTGGATGCATTTCTGGTGTATCCGTGGGGAGGAAGGCGATCTCCGCGTCTCACTCTTCCGCCATCTTCAAGGTCCCCCCCCCCCCCCACATCTTTCTTATTGTTACTTTCTACAGGAAGAAAAAGCTAAATATTTCCTTCAGTAATATTATTATTATTATTAAAATTATTATTCTCAAGGGGAATAAATACACCAGAGAATGAGTCTTTCCTTTTTTGATGCTTCTTTGTTCCTCCCTTTACAACACACATGTTATAATGAAGAATGAATTATTTAAGCATTGTGAATTTTTTGAAATGTTGTTCTTGGAACAGAATGAAGAATATGTTGGTTAAGGGGCATTTTAGAGAGATGAAGAAAAGCTTAAAAGTACTTGTAATTATCCATTAGTCTAAAATACCTAGATTTGGTGGTAGGATTCATAATGGAAACTAAGGGATAGATTCAAGATATATCTTAAAGAAAATATTCTGCAAAAACTGGTGCTGGGAAATAAATTAAGATGACAGAAAATAATTTAGATGACTTACATTTGCTGTTTAAATAAAAGATAGCAGTGTAACCAAGCCAGATCCTATGGGGCCTTCCCCGGACAGACCCTCCCGCATGTTCTCTGCCTGCCTCTTGTCTGTAGAAAAGCTGTAGTCTCCCAGGCCTCACCGGAGTCACAAAGTCCAGGTTCAAGAATTAACTATTAAAAGGATGTAAACATGCACTTACAAAAATAATAGTTTGGCCAGGAGAACTGGTAACCATTTAAGCAGTAAATCAGCCATATGGCAGTCACAGAATCTTTAGTTTCTCCCTGAAGTACATAGATAACAGTATATGATGCATATTCCTGAGTTGTTTTACTAAAATCCCCACTAAATGAAGGAAGTTAACTGCATGATGACCATGAGCATGTAGCCCCAAGATGGGCTGGAACCTGAGAATTGATGTTAACCACTGTGACAGCAGCCTGTTAACTCACCATCAACCAATCATAGAATTGTGCATGAGCTGATCACAAAACCTGTCACTCCCCTCTCTCACCTTGCCCTTAAAAATGTCTTCCCTGAAACCCATCAAGGAGCTCAGGTTTTTTGAGCATTAGCAGCTCTGCAGTACTTGTCTGGCACCTACGATAAAGACTGCACTTTCCTTCACCACTACCCAGTGTCAGTAGGTTGGCTTTACTGCTTGTGGGTGAGTGGACCCAAGTTTGGTTCAGTAACAGCAACACTGTATCCAAGAGAATAAAAGAAGATTCAGGAACTAATACTGTAGGAACATCACTGATATATTCAGAATGTTGTGTTGGAGGAGAATATTATTTTTCCTATAATCTTGATAACTCTAGATATTATTTATTGAAGACAATAATTTTTAAGTTTTGCATATGTAAACATATATTGCTTTGCATTTTTTGTTTTTAAGAAAGTCAAAGATTTTTTAGCTGTGTATTGTTTACACTTGTATTTCATCTTTGTAATTTAAATTGTTATCTTCTCCCAAATTTTGTAGGGTTATTTACATATTTCCAGTTGACTAAACACATGATAATTTACAGAGTAATCTTTGGTATTATACATGTATATTTTTAAAACACTTTTTAAGTATGCATATTACTTTTATTTATGTGTGTTGTAATGCAAGGATTATGAACATGGGCAATGAAGAATTAGAATGATGGTTGTACATCTCCATATATTGCAGTTGTAAACTTAAATTTTGTTCTTATACATTTTAAAGGAAACTTTATACTAAAGTTCCTTGTCGTATTTACAACTACCTTCTGGATAGTTATATATCCAATGAACACATGGAGCTTTAACATTTATATTTAAACTCATCCCTTAACCATGTCATTATGATTAATGATGTCCTTTTTATGATCAAGAAACTACCTTCATACTCCCAGTCATCCAGGCTTGAAGTCTGGAAATAATTATTTTCCTCACAATTCTCTCACAACTCAAATACAATCTACTTCCTACTCTTGCTTATTTCAACTTCACACTTTATATATTTAATGCATAATTTTATTTTGATTCCTGCTGATTAAGACCCTCATTCAGGCTCATCAGTAATTCCATCTTGAACAATTGTATTTATTTTCAATTTTTTTCTTATATATTTTCTTTCTCTCTGTTCATCCATCTTAATAACAATAACAGCGAGTACTTATCATTGTATTTATGCATAGTGCCATGTGCTTATTTGTATTCTCTCATTTAATTTTTACAACTGCACAAGAGGTATTGTATTTATCATCTTTTATCTGCATTTCCATATTAAACCACTTGTAAACCAGAGAGATGAAAGGCATTCCCAAATTCACAAAGCAAGGGAATATTGCTGTTGGGATTGAAACCCAGGAATCTGACCTGAGTCCATGCTCTCAAACAAAATACAATAACTCCAATTTACAGTTTTTCCAGATTAATCTTCTACAAATAGCCTTCTGACACTGACAAAGTTCTGCTTAAAAACAGTCAGTGATATCTTATTGCCTAGTGATGAAATTGTGGCCCTAGGCCTGATTTTTTTTTTTTTAACATCTTTATTGGAGTATAATTGCTTTACAATGGTGTGCTAGTTTCTGCTTTATAGCAAAGTGAATCAGGACAGGAATAAGGACACAGACATAATGAATGGACTTGAGGACATGGGGAGGGGGAAGGGTAAGCTGGGAAGAAGTGAGAGAGTGGCATGGACATATATATACACTACCTAGGCCTGATTTTTATCCTGATTCTTCCTTTCCTGTAGTGTGTCCCTAGATCATTCAGAAACATGATTGCATCCCCTTCTATGGCTTTGGTGAAGCTATTGTCTCCAAATTCACTTGTTTTTGTGGACAATAGTTGAAATCCTCTACTCCCAACTTCCAGCCCTGCCTTCTCCTTCTGAGACCATTTCTGTATGCCACTTATATAATGTTATGTACTATTTTCTTTTCCTCCATGATAGAGTGTTAACTCCTCCAGGAAGATATATAGTATCATTTATTTTTGAACCCTCAGCACCTGGTACAGTATCTTGTGAAGAGAAAGTAATTGATAATTATCTATTGGTTCAAATAACTAAATGCTTTTTAAGGTTATAAATAATAAGACTCATTTATATAAAGTGAATATCAACAAAATCCAAAGCATGTTTTTTTGTAGAATGTTCCTAATATTGATAGCTAACAAGTGATTGAACCTACACATCCTTAAAGGCAAAAATGTTATGTACTTTGATATTTTTATAATTTCTATGAAATCAAAATGATTATTTAAATTAATAGCATTTGCTAATTAAAAACTAAAGGAATCTAACCTAAATTTAATTTACAATATTCCCCTAAATGCACGGCTTTTCTATATCACCCTTAACTTACTATGATTTAACTTTAAAACAACCATACAAATTTAATTATGCATTTGCTACTAAGGGATGCACTCATGTATCAGTTTTCGTCTCTCATGGACAGATCATTTGCACTTAAGTTACAAACCACTGAAAATCAATTTTTAATGGAAATACTCATACAACCTTAGCTGTAAAAGAGCAAAAATTCAGGCATAATACCAAGTGACAGGTTATTAACTATAACTTCAATTTTATGTTCTTTTGCCACAAGACTATATCAGCCATGAATAAGTGTGCTTTTGCCACACAAGTCACACTTACCAGAAGGTTATTTGTCAAAGAAAGCTTTAGTGGGTCCAGCATTGAGTCCACAGGGATCCTGGAGGAAATTCTGAGCTGTTTAGCAAGAAGGTACTGAACCAAAACAATAGTGCTGAAATGATGTTAAAGGTCTAAATGGAAACCAGAGAAGCAAGGAAATGTTGGGTAAAGTCTAAACTCCATGATTAACCATACCAGTCAACTTAGAAAAGCTTTTAGGTAGTGTATAAATTATCTCAAAATCAGTATCTACACTGGAGCAATATTTCTGCAGTAAGACATGCTCATTCATTATTTGCCTATATTTCTATAGTTTAAAATTATTTTTTAAAATATTCACTTGATTATTTATTTTAATAAACTTAGATTCAAATGAACATGACCTATTATTAATCAGGAGCTAGTAATGATGGTTGCAAATAGTATGGTTTTTCTTCTCATGAATTGGATGGATCAGATTCCTTAGCCAAATAAAGTCCTGTGAAAGTCAGTTTACAAACTCAAATACTGCAGAGTTACCTAGAATGGAATGTTATCCTAAGGTCTATAAATAAAATTTATTATAATTCTGAGGTTTAATTTTTTTTTGAAAAAATATCTGTACAACCAGCAATGAAATAATTTAATCAATAATTTTACTACTACTCATAGACAATTTGCTATGTGAATGAAATCTGTTAAAGTTGCTAATTTTTAGTACAAATTTATATGATTTGCATGGAACATAGCAGTTGATTGTTCAGAAAATTAAGTTTACAGCACTTTACAATAAAAAATAATATATTGGGGACATAAAAATGAACGGATTACATCAAAATATTCATTAGGTGATACAGGAATTTTGAATTATATATTGCTGGTACTGAATTCCTTTTTAGTTCTACATTTTATAGTAATTTTTTAAAACACTAAGTTGTAATTTAGTCAATTGCACAGAAACACACACACAAAAATGATAAAACATTTCCGAGGGAATTTTATTTTTTGTTTGAGTGGTACTTAATTATGTTTAGACGTGAGGGATTATTTTAGTTTTATAATAAAAAATACAAGAGTTATATTTTCACCACAGCCTAGGGAATATGGTTTTTTTTTTTTTGGGGGGGAATGTTTTAAAGTTACCCAAATTTAAGTATAAATATTTGAAAAACAGTATATGAAGTTCCTTACACTGGAAATTTTTATATCTTGACTTAGAAGTTGACTTACTAAAATATAAGCTTCATAATGTACAGGTTTTGTTTGTTTTGTTTACTGCTGTAAGCTTAGAACCTAGAGCTGTTCCTGGCACATAATAAAGCCTTATTAATATTTATTGAACAAAAGCTACTTTCCAATATCAACTACCATTCTTTAACAATAAAGTATGTTTGAAAATTCAGTCTTGTCCATGTTACCAAGAGGAAAGCCTGAACTATTTAATCTTACTGACATATTTCTAACTAGAACTTCTAGTTGGTTGAGGCTCAAGTTGAAATCCCTTGCCTTTCTAGTAAAATGTGAGTTTAATCTTTACTGCCAATTTTGTTTTAGACTGAGCATGAATTATTTTTGCAGCATTTATCATCAGGGAGCCTAACTCTTTTATACAAAGAGCAATATACTATGTATGACTATAAAATGAATACCGGTATTTATTAGCTATTTTAGAATATTTTTTGTACTTAATTTAAGAAGTAGAGACTTTTATTCTAGTAGCTTTTTTTTAGTGATTATGAAGGCATGTTCTTCAACCAAAAAAAGTTGCTTAAATGGAAACAAACTAAGTTGATTCTTATAAAACAAAAACAATCTTCAAAACATTTTTTAGAAATCACAAATTTTCTTTTGACAAAGTACAAAAAGGGCCAGTACTAAGCAGACTAGTGATACTTCCCTTGTTTCTGTTAATAGTGGTTCATTGTTGTCTTGCTTCTAAACTCCTTTTTCCATGTTATTTAAGTTCCTTCCTGTTCAGCAAATAGTGCTTTTTTGCCTTCTCTAGGACTCTACTCTGTTCTAAGGTGTAAATATTTAGAATGACTTATGTTGCTTTGACTTCCAGTTTACTTCTTATACAAAGAAAAATTAATCTTAAACAAAAATAATAAAACTCAAGTGTCAATATGGACTGGCAAGAAAAACTCTTGAATAAATTGCTCTCCAGAATTATTAAATATTTATACCAAATCTACTGCTTATCTAACATCTACATATACAACCAGCTTTGGACATGGGTTCCCAGTGATTACCTCTTTAGGGATTCATTGTCCATTACAGTAGTAACCAACAATAGAGGAGAAAAAGCATGACAAAATAGTCTACCTTTTAAAAGCCAAGTGAGAAAAAAATGAAACAAAAATATAGTTTACCCATTTCACGTTAATTGTCATAAAATTCTTTCAGGCATTATTGTTACACTAAAAGTGGCATTTATTTAGTTAGTCACTACTTTCATTGGAGGAAATGTCTTAACAGAATAATTCTTAACAGTCAAATGCACGGGGGGAAGAGTACTCCCTCCAAGTTTGTTGGGGAGCAGTATGTGGGTCGATCAGAATCTGAGATGTTGACATTATGGGGCATGCATAATTTTAGAGAAGCATATTCAATAATATAAATTTTATATCTGTATAAAAATCTAAACTATAGATAGCAAATCTAAACATGGTCTTCTGGCCTGATATACGAGCCAGTTTCAAAACCTCACCTCATTTTACAAATGGTTTCTTGGACCACTTTCCTTAGCATCTGTGTCAGTTTTGAGTCCTCTGAGCGTCACACACCAAGTGGGATTCAGTGTGCAGGAGATTTACTGGGGAAATGCCTGTGAAGACTAAGGGGAGGGAGAAGTTGTGGGCGGGTTGGTAGGAAGAGTCACAGATGACTACAGCTCTGTTTTCATTTGTGGCCAGGCTAGTGTGGATAATGTAGGGGGAGTCCCACAGCCTTGAGGAAGGGGGCAGCATTAGTACTTCTGCAGTGCTAAATCCTTTGCTGGGAGAAGCCTGCTGGAAGCATAGTCTTGTCATGAATGCATTATGGTTTTAGAAGAGGCAGCCATGAATGCATTTGTGGATCCAGAGAGGAAACAACCACTCTCCCTATAACGTGTTCTCTTGAAGGAGCTGAGCGGTGAATTTCTATGTCACTACACAGGAATTGACTGGGAAGGGACACAAAGGAACCTTTGGGTTGATGGCAATACTTTTTGTCTTGACTGTTCTGGAGATTACAAAAACATCATACATTTTTCAAACTGTATTAAATATACACTTAAAGTAGATGCACTTTAGATTGTAAACTATATTTAAATGTTATTTTTTTTAAAGCAGAGGTGGGTTACTGCTTTAAATTTTTTGATTTTTAATTTTTTCAACGAATATTTATTTACCACATTATGTTATCAATTTTCATTTATCATCATTTTTAAAAGATCATCATCCTTTCTGTATTAATTTTCTTCTTTCTGAAGTTTGTATTGTGGTATTTTTCTTAGTAAAGGCCTAAAAGGAGTAACATAATTTTGGTCTAAAAAAAGCTTTAATTTCTCTCATTCTTGAATGGTTGGTAAAACAAGAATCAAATTCTAGATTGACAGTTATTTTGAATATATTATTTTGAATGCATTATTCTACTGTCTCTGGAATCTATTTTTACAAACGAGAAATCTGTCAGTCTTTTAGTCTCTTTAAAGAAGCCTTTACTTTTTTTTTTCTCTCTTTGATATTCTGTAATTTCAGTCTGATGAGTCTGGTGAAATTGTTTTTTGTATTTCTTGCTTGAAACTTGATGTGATCTTTTAATTTGAGGACTCATGTCTTTCTCCTATTCTAGACAATGTTCAGACTTTATTTGTACGAAGGTTTTCTCATCCCCATTCTGTTTATTATACCTCTGAGACTCCTTGCAGTCAATGTTCTTGATTGCAAGCAAAACAAATAAACTGCCTGGTTTAAGGAGAAAACAAATCCTGACTTACAGGGGCAGAAGAATGGAAATCAGTAAATGAGCATAAGTACCAGAAAGCAAACGATAGGCACAAACAAGAGCATACCACAAAAGGAGGCCAGAGAGAACACTGCCACCGCTGCTGACCATGACATTTTGTTAGCTTCTTAGCCAACACCATTAATGCAGGATACTGGCTTTACAACCACTTCCACTGAATTCTAGAGACAGAATATTGCAATGTCCATCTGAAAAGGTGCTACATTGTTCCTTCTTAATGGAAACATAGTATCCCATATTGTCCAATGTGCAAGAAAGGATAAAAGGTGTATGTCCTTTTCCATGTGTATAGGGGGATATAACTGCTGCCTTCCACAGATTCCAATATTATGAAACATTTCTTAATAAAAAGTAGTGTCAGACCTTCAGGTTTCTAAGTAATAGAGTCACTATAATTCAACACTTTAGACATTTTTCTTCAAGAAATATTTCTAAATATAATATACCATTACCTAGTACAAACAAAAATGTACTCTCTCTTCAACTCTAAAGTTTGTCATATATTTTCTCTACAATTCTCCATTTTCCCTCATGTCACTTTATGATCACATATCAATATACTGTAATCTATGAACTAAAATGCAAATTTAACCATCACCTAAATTGTCTAAAAATTAGTGAAGAGTAAATTTTAATATAAATGTAAAATTTGTTAAAATATAGTTATAGTCGTAACACACCATAGATAAAAAATATGGTTGGTTATCACTGTTGTGCTTACTACTTTTTTTCTCAAGGCAACAGTGAATATTTATGAGCTCAACTCACTTCACTTCATGTTTCAGTAATTTTAACTCATGGTTTATGTTACTGTCCCCAGTTCTACTCCAATACTAATTTTTAGCAATGTCAGTATACACCTAGATGATAAGTCTGATGCCTTAGCTTCTCAGTTGTCTGAAATACTCTTGACTAATGACCTTGTCCTCCAGTCACTCTCATGTCCCCTCAATCCCATGGTCATACTCTAGACCTTGTCATTACCAATATTCATAAGGCTTCCATAATCTCAGTTACAAGCACTCTACTCCCCAAACACAATCGATTATTTCTTGGTCACTTCTTGCTGCAAATCTATTTCTACTACTTGCCTGTACAAGGAGCTACCAACATAGTTCCAGATAGCAGTTGGTCTGATAACTTGAATCTCAGAATAAGGACAAGTAGTTAAGTCCCTGCCAACCTGTTGATGTACGTGCATATGTCCTCCTTGTTGTTTTGACATCTGCCAGGCAAATTACTACTCTAAGGCCATTGCACTAATTGCAAAAGTTAGTAAGATATCAATTATTTTAAACATCACAAAATTATATTTGGAGAGTTTTTGTTAACATTGTGTAACCTAGGCTATTCTGACTGAAAATTGTCTCCTAGAAGTGCAATGTGATGTAAAAAGTCTTAACACATGTGGCTGTGGCTTAAAGGCCTGGTGATAAGCAGTGAAGATACTAGAGCCTTGCAGAATGTTAGTCAGTAGTTAAATATTTGACTTAATCTAATGTATTAGCTTTAGGTGAAGATTTAAAAAAATAGAATGTTAATGGTATGTATTGGGTTCTATTGACACTGACAAGACAAAAATGATCAACTCATTCACTAAGTATAAAGGGGAGAAGCACACTAAGAAGTGGCCATTTTTTCCTCTCTACCCTTCCACCTCCACACCAGTAGAAAAAGATAAAACTGTAAAAGCCTGTTTGTAAAGATCAGATGAAAGTATGGACTTCACATTTATTTCTAAGAAACATGACAACATGCATATTTTCAAAGTGTATATGAAGATCAGATTTAACATATGTACACAATCCAAAAAACCACTGCCACAAACAAGAATAGGAACAATGTCACCACCCCATAAGGTTTTCTTGTGCTTTTTGTAATCCAGCCCTCCTCTACAGCCTCGCCAGACAACTGCTGAACTGCTTTCTGTCACTTTTAAAACCAATGAATGGATTAAAGTGTTTCAGAGCAAAGATCAGTTAAGAATGTAGCAACCTACTTGAATTTATATCCTTTCAAATGTACAAAATGCCTTAGGGAAAAAAGAATAGGTATGTAACTTTCTCACTAAAGCATAAGAATTTCAACATAACTGGAAAGAAAGAAAAAGACACGTGAGTTAGCAATCAAAGAAATAGGTGTGAGATCTGTATCTCAAAAATAATATTGTGTTTTGTTTGTGGCACATGGGATATATTGGAATTAAAGAAGTACAATGCCTTTGGATTTTTGAAAGCATTGTGCTTTCAAAAGTACCAGTGGTCTGGACAGTTTAAGGCCAGAAATTATCCCATATTCCCCTGAATGTCCAGAAAGCAGGCTGAGTAATCTGCTGTCAAGAAGAGCCTGGTCTTCTCTAATTTCCAGAAGCAGAATCAAAGATCAACAAATGATCATTCCCAGCCCCCAGGGTAATGAACCTCCCCACCATCTGTCCGGTTAAAGTTAAAAAATGACTGTTATACGTCTCAGTTTTTATTGATAAATATTTGACAACCAGCTACCTGGGGAAAAATAATCCTGATTTGTAGCATTTGCTGATTTCCCTGGTAGACATATCCCCACCATGGCTAATTTCAAACTACAAATATAATGTTAACTGACTTACAAATTTCCTGAAAATTTAATAGTTGGGCCTTGCAAGCCATTATATTCTGACACTAGCACATCATTGGCTATGTCTTACCCTCCTCTTTATTATGGGGACTGCATATTATGGCTACCTTGTCCTTGTTCCATCATTGTTTTTGGAATGTATGGGGGCATAACTTGTCCTTTCAATTCATGGTCACAGGATCAAACAGAACTGCATCTAGACTGGGTAGTGAGACTACTACACAATACACATAGGTTGTGGACTTTGAGACTAATGCCATAGCTAGCTATAATTTCTAGGATTTTTCCTTTGTGAGGGGGTAAGAGTATGTAACATGGAGAAGAATGAGTCAAGTATTGCGAGAACAGAAGACCACATAGTGGTAGTCACCAGTACTGCTTGTTGAATATTTCTGGCATACAATGTTTCAGAACTATAGTAGGAATACAGGTCCCTGCCACATGCTTATTTTACTTCTCTGACTTACCTTATTACTGTGGCCCTTGTTTCCTCACCCTTACCCCATCACAATGGCCTCCTTGTCTTTCTTATTCATTACACTGACTATGTGTAAAGTTTTCTGTGCTCAAAACAATGTTTTCCCAGTTATCCACCTGACTCAGTACCAGTCTCCAAATCTTTATTCAAATATGATCTTAGAGTGGGCTATATTCACTACGTTACCTCAGCAACCAGACATGATGGATCCTCTAACTCAGTTTCACTTTTGTCCTCCATCATATTTATCAGTATGCAATATATTATATAACTTACTTTCTTATGATATTCACTGGTTATTTTTGCCTTGCTCCCGATGAGAATGTAAGATCTATAAAGGAAAGACTTTTGGTTATTTTTATTGTATTTTTTTTCTGTAATGTACCCCAAACCAGAGCTATCTTTTTTTTTTTTTGCCTTTTATTTATTTATTTTAAACATCTTTATTGGGGTATAATTGCTTTACAATGGTGTGTTAGTTTCTGCTTTATAACAAAGTGATTCAGCTATACATATACATATGTTCCCATATGTCTTCCCTCTTGCATCTCCCTCCCTCCCACTCTCCCCATCCCACCCCTCCAGGCTGTCACAAAGCACCGAGCTAATATCCCTGTGCCTTGCGGCTGCTTCCCCCCAGCTATCTACCTTACTACATTTGTTAGTGTGTATATGTCCATGACTCTCTCTCGCCCTGTCAAAACTCACCCTTCCCCCTCCCCATATCCTCAAGTCCGTTCTCCAGTAGGTCTGCGTCTTTATTCCTGTCTTACCCCTAGGTTCTTCATGACATTTTTTTTTTCCTTAAATTCCATATATATGTGTTAGCATACGGTATTTGTCTTTTTCTTTCTGACTTACTTCACTCTGTATGACAGACTCTAGGTCTATCCATCTCATTACAAATAGCTCAATTTCATTTCTTTTTAAGGCTGAGTAATATTCCATTGTGTATATGTGCCACATCTTCTTTATCCATTCATCCGATGATGAGCGCTTAGGTTGTTTCCATCTCCGGGCTATTGTAAATAGAGCTGCAATGAACATTTTGGTACATGACTCTTTTTGAATTTTGGTTTTCTCAGGGTATATGCCCAGTAGTGGGATTGCTGGGTCATATGGTAATTCTATTTGTAGTTTTTTAAGGAACCTCCATACTGTTCTCCATAGTGGTTGAACCAATTCACATTCCCACCAGCAGTGCAAGAGTGTTCCCTTTTCTCCACACCCTCTCCAGCATTTATTGTTTCTAGATTTTTTGATGATGGCCATTCTGACTGGTGTGAGATGATATCTCATTGTAGTTTTGATTTGCATTTCTCTAATGATTAATGATGTTGAGCATTCTTTCATGTGTTTGTTGGCATTCTGTATATCTTCTTTGGAGAAATGTCTATGTAGGTCTTCTGCCCATTTTTGGATGGGGTTGTTTGTTTTTTTGTTATTGAGCTGCATGAGCTGCTTGTAAATTTTGGAGATTAATCCTTTGTCAGTTGCTTCATTTGCAAATGTTTTCTCCCATTCTGAGGGTTGTCTTTTGGTCTTGGTTATGGTTTCCTTTGCTGTGCAAAAGCTTTGAAGTTTCATTAGGTCCCATTTGTTTATTTTTGTTTTTATTTCCATTACTCTAGGAGGTGGGTCAGAAAAGATCTTGCTGTGATTTATGTCATAGAATGTTCTTCCTATGTTTTCCTCTAAGAGTTTGATAGTTTCTGGCCTTACATTTAGGTCTTTAATCCATTTTGAGCTTATTTTTGTGTATGGTGTTAGGGAGTGATCTAATCTCATACTTTTACATGTACCTGTCCAGTTTTCCCAGCACCATTTATTGAAGAGGCTGTCCTTTCTCCACTGTACATTCCTGCCTCCTTTATCAAAGATAAGGTGTCCATATGTGTGTGGGTTTATCTCTGGGCTTTCTATCCTGTTCCACTGATCTATCTTTCTGTTTTTGTGCCAGTACCATACTGTCTTGATTACTGTAGCTTTGTAATATAGTCTGAAGTCAGGGAGCCTGATTCCTCTAGCTCCTTTTTTCATTCTCAAGATTGCTTTGGCTATTCGGGGTCTTTTGTGTTTCCATACAAATTGCGAAATTTTTTGTTCTAGTTCTGTGAAAAATGCCAGTGGTAGTTTGATAGGGATTGCATTGAATCTGTAGATTGCTTTGGGTAGTAGAGTCATTTTCACAATGTTGATTCTTCCCATCCAAGAACATGGTATATCTCTCCATCTATTTGTATCATCTTTAATTTCTTTCATCAGTGTCTTATAATTTTCTGCATACAGGTCTTTTGTCTCCTTAGGTAGGTTTATTCCTAGATATTTTATTCTTTTGGTTGCAATGGTAAATGGGAGTACTTTCTTGATTTCACTTTCAGATTTTTCATCATTAGTATATAGGAATGCCAGAGATTTCTGTGCATTAATTTTGTATCCTGCTACTTTACCAAATTCATTGATTAGCTCTAGTAGTTTTCTGGTAGCATCTTTAGGATTCTCTATGTATAGTATCATATCATCTGCAAACAGTGACAGCTTTACTTCTTCTTTTCTGATTTGGATTCCTTTTATTTCCTTTTCTTCTCTGATTACTGTGGCTAAAACTTCCAAAACTATGTTGAATAAGAGTGGTGAGAGTGGGCAGCCTTGTCTTGTTCCTGATCTTAGTGGAAATGCTTTCAGTTTTTCACCATTGAGGATGATGTTTGCTGTGGGCTTCTCATATATGGCCCTTATTATGTTGAGGAAAGTTCCCTCTATGCCTACTTTCTGGAGGGTTTTTATCATAAATGGGTGTTGAATTTTGTCGAAAGCTTTCTCTGCATCTATTGAGATGATCATATGGTTTTTCTCCTTCAATTTGTTAATATGGTTTATCACATTGATAGATTTGCGTATATTGAAGAATCCTTGCATTCCTGGAATAAACCCCACTTGATCATGGTGTATGATCCTTTTAATGTGCTGTTGGATTCTGTTTGCTAGTATTTTGTTGAGGATTTTTGCATCTATGTTCATCAGTGATATTGGCCTGTAGTTTTCTTTCTTTGTGACATCCTTGTCTGGTTTTGGTATCAAGGTGATGGTGGCTTCGTAGAAGGAATTTGGGAGTGTTCCTCCCTCTGCTATATTTTGGAAGAGTTTGAGAACGATAGGTGTTAGCTCTTCTCTAAACGTTTGATAGAATTCACCTGTGAAGCCATCTGGTCCTGGGCTTTTGTTTGTTGGAAAGTTTTTAATCACAGTTTCAATTTCAGTGCTTGTGATTGGTCTGTTCATATTTTCTATTTCTTCCTGATTCAGTCTTGGCAGGTTGTGCATTTCTAAGAATTTGTCCATTTCTTCCAGATTGTCCATTTTATTGGCATAGAGTTGCTTGTAGTAATCTCTCATGATTTTTTTTATTTCTGCAGTGTCAGTTGTTACTTCTCCTTTTTCATTTCTAATTCTATTGATTTGAGTCTTCTCCCTTTTTTTCTTGACGAGTCTGGCTAGTGGTTTATCTATTTTGTTTATCTTCTCAAAGAACCAGCTTTTAGTTTTATTGATCTTTGCTATTGTTTCCTTCATTTCTTTTTCATTTATTTCTGATCTGATTTTTATGATTTCTTTCCTTCTGCTAGCTTTGGGGTTTTTTTGTTCTTCTTTCTTTAATTGCTTGAGGTGCAAGGTTAGGTTGTTTATTCGAGATGTTTCCTGCTTCTTAAGGTGGGCTTGTATTGCTATAAACTTCCCCCTTAGAACTGCTTTTGCTGCATCCCATAGGTTTTGGGTCGTTGTGTCTCCATTGTCATTTGTTTCTAGGTATTTTTTTATTTCCTCTTTGATTTCTTCAGTGATCACTTCATTATTAAGTAGTGTATTGTTTAGCCTCCATGTGTTTGTATTTTTTACAGATCTTTTCCTGTAATTGATATCTAGTCTCATGGCGTTGTGGTCAGAAAAGATACTTGATACAATTTCAGTTTTCTTAAATTTACCAAGGCTTGATTTGTGACCCAAGATATGATCTATCCTGGAGAATGTTCCATGAGCACTTGAGAAAAATGTGTATTCTGTTGTTTTTGGATGGAGTGTCCTATAAATATCAATTAAGTCCATCTTGTTTAATGTATCATTTAAAGCTTGTGTTTCCTTATTTATTTTCATTTTGGATGATCTGTCCATGGGTGAAAGTGGGGTGTTAAAGTCCCCTACTATGAATGTGTTACTGTCGATCTCCCCTTTTATGGCTGTTAGTATTTGCCTTATGTATTGAGGTGCTCCTATGTTGGGTGCATAAATATTTACAATTGTTATATCTTCTTCTTGGATCGATCCCTTGATCATTATGTAGTGTCCTTCTTTGTCCCTTTTAATAGTCCTTATTTTAAAGTCTATTTTGTCTGATATGAGAATTGCTACTCCAGCTTTCTTTTGGTTTCCATTTGCATGGAATATCTTATTCCATCCCCTTACTTTCAGTCTGTATGTGTCTCTAGTTCTGAAGTGGGTCTCTTGTAGACACCATATATAAGGGTCTTGCTTTTGTATCCATTCAGCCAATCTGTGTCTTTTGGTGGGAGCATTTAGTCCATTTACATTTAAGGTAATTATTGATATGTATGTTCCTATTCCCATTTTCTATATTGTTTTGGGTTCGTTACTATAGGTCGTTTCCTTCTCTTGTGTTTCTTGTCTAGAGAAGTTCCTTTAGCATTTGTTGTAAAGCTGGTTTGGTGGTGCTGAACTCTCTCAGCTTTTGCTTGTCTGTAAAGGTTTTAATTTCTCCATCAAATCTTAATGAGATCCTTGCTGGGTAGAGTAGTCTTGGTTGCAGGTTTCTCTCCTTAATCACTTTCAGTATGTCTTGCCACTCCCTTCTGGCTTGTAGGGTTTCTGCTGAGAGATCAGCTGTTAACCTTATGGGGATTCCCTTGTGTGTTATTTGTTGTTTTTCCCTTGCTGCTTTTAATATGCTTTCTTTGTATTTAATTTTTGACAGTTTGATTAATATGTGTCTTGGCATATTTCTCCTTGTATTTATCCTGTATGGGACTCTCTGTGCTTCCTGGACTTGATTAACTATTTCCTTTCCCATATTAGGGAAGTTTTCAACTATAATCTCTTCAAATATTTTCTCAGTCCCTTTCTTTCTTTCTTCTTCTTCTGGAACCCCTATAATTCGAATGTTGATGCGTTTAATGTTGTCCCAGAGGTCTCTGAGACTGTCCTCAGTTCTTTTCATTCTTTTTTCTTTATTTTGCTCTGCACTAGTTATTTCCACTACTTTATCTTCCAGGTCACTTATCCGTTCTTCTGCCTCAGTTATTCTGCTATTGATCCTATCTAGAGTGCTTTTTATTTCATTTATTGCATTGTTCATCGTTGCTTGTTTCATCTTTAGTTCTTGTAGGTCCTTGTTAACTGTTTCTTGCATTTTGTCCATTCTACTTCCAAGATTTTGGATCATCCTTACTATCATTATTCTGAATTCTTTTTCAGGTAGATTGCCTATTTCCTCTTCATTTGTTAGGTCTGGTGGGTTTTTATCTTGCTCCTTCATCTGCTGTGTGTTTTTCTGTCTTCTCATTTTGCTTATCTTACTGTGTTTGGGGTCTCCTTTTTGCAGGCTGCACGTTCGTAGTTCCCGTTGTTTTTGATGTCTGTCTCCAGTGGCTAAGGTTGTTTCAGCGGGTTGTGTAGGCTTCCTGGTGGAGGGGACTAGTGCCTGTGTTGTGCTGGATGAGGCTGGATCTTGTCTCTCTAGTGGGCAGGTTCACGTCTGGTGGTGTGTTTTGGGGTGTCTGTGGCCTTATTATGATTTTAGGCAGCCTCTCTGCTAATGGGTGGGGTTGTGTTCCTGTTTTGCTAGTTGTTTGGCATAGGTTGTCCAGCACTGTGGCTTGCTGGTCGTTGAGTGAAGCTGGGTGCTAGTGTTAAGATGGAGGTCTCTGGGAGATTTCCACCGTTTAATATTATGTGGAGCTGGGAGGTCTCTTGTTGACCAGTGTCCTGAAGTTGGCTCTCCTACCTCAGAGGCAGAGCCCTGACTCCTGGGCTGGAGCACCAAGAGCCTTTCATCCACATGGCTCAGAATAAAAGGGAGAAAAAGTAGAGAGTATTGGTAGAAGTATGAGGAAAGAAAGAGGGAAAGGAGGAAAGGAAGGAAGAAAGAAAGAAGCAAAGAAGGAAAGAAAGGAGGGAGGGAGGGAGGGAGGGAGGGAGGAAGGAAGGAGGGAAAGAAGGAAAAAAGACAGAAAGAAAGAAGATACAGTAAAAATAAAATAAAGTATAATATAGTTATTGACTTAAAAAATATTTAGAAAAAAAAAAAGGGACGGATAGAACCTTAGGACAAATGTTGGAAGCAAAGCTATACAGAGAAAATCTTACACAGAAGCATACACATACACCTTCACCAAAAGAGGTAAAGGGGGTAAAAATCATAAATCTTGCTCTCAGAGACCACCTCCTCAATTTGGGGTGATTCGTTGTCTAAAGGAGGGAAGGAAGGAAGGAAAGAAAGAAAGAAAGAACGAAGGTAAAGTATAATAGATTTATTACAATTGAAATTAATTATTAAGAAAAAAAATTTTTTTTAAAAAACATGGACGGATAGAGCCCTAGGACAAATGGTGGAAGCAAGAGTATACAGACAAGATCTCACACAGAAGCATACACGTGCACATTCACAAAAAGAGGAAAAGGGAAAAAAATCATAGATCTGGCTCCTAAATTCCCCCTCTTCAATTTGGGATCATTCCTTGTCTATTCAGGTATTCCACAGATGCAGGGTATCTCAAGTTGATTGTGGAGCTTTAATCCGCTGTTTCTGAGGCTGCTGGGAGAGATTTCCCTTTCTCTTCTTTGTTCTCACAGCTCACAGGAGCTCAGCTTTGGATTTGGCCCTGCCTCTGCGTGTAGGTCGCTGGAGGGCGTCTGTTTTTTGCTCAGACAGGACGGGGTTAAAGGAGCCGCTGATTCGGGGGCTCTGGCTCACTCAGGCCGGGGGTTGAGGGATGGGGGAAGGAGGGTCACTGCATGCGGGGCGGGCCTGTGGCGGCAGAGGCCGGCGTGACGTTGCACCAGCCTGAGGCCCGCCGTGCGTTGTCCCGGGGAAGTTGTCCCTGGATCCCGGGAACCTGGCAGTGGCGGGCTGCACAGGCTCCACGGAAGAGGGGTGTGGAGAGTGACCTGTGCTCGCACACAGGCCCCTTGGTGGCGGCAGCAGCAGCCTTAGCGTCTCCCGCCTGTCTCTGGGGTCCGCGGTTTTAGCCGTGGCTCGCGCCCGTCTCTGGGGTTTGCGCTTTCAGTCGTGGCTCGCGCCCGTCTCTGGCGTTCGTGCTTTTAGCCGCGGCTAGCGCCCGTCTCTGGGGTTCGCACTTTCAGCCGCGGCTTGCGCCCGTCTCTGGGGTTCGCGCTTTTAACCCGGCTCGCGCCCGTCTTTGGAGATCCTTTAAGCAGCGCTCTTAAACCCCTCTCCTCGCGCACCAGGAGACAAAGAGGGAAGAAAAAGTCTCTTGCCTCTTCGGCAGGTGCAGGCTTTTCCCTGAACTCCCTCCCGGCTAGTCGTGGTGCACTAACCCCTTCAGGCTATGTTCAAGCCGCCAACCCCAGTCCTCTCCCTGAGCTCCGTCCAAAACCAAAACCCGAGCCTCAGCTCGCAGCCCCGCCCGCCCCGGTGGGTGAGCAGCAAGCCTCTCGGGTTGGTGAGTGCTGGTCGGCACCGATCGTCTGTGCAGGAATCTCCCCGCTTTGCCCTCCGCACCCGTCGCTGTGCACTACTCCGCGGTCCCGAAACTCCCCCCTCCGCCTCCCGCAGTCTCCGCCCGCAGAGGGGCTTCCTAGTGTGTGGAAACTTTTCCTCCTTCACAGCTCCCTCCCACTGGTGCAGGTGCCGTCCTTATTCTTTTGTCTCTGTTTTTTCTTTTGCCCTACCCAGGTACGTGGGGAGTTTCTTGCCTTTTGGGAGGTCTGTGGTCTTCTGCCAGCCTTCAGTAGGTGTTCTGTAGGAGTTGTTCCACGTGTGGATGTATTTCTGGTGTATCCGTGGGGAGGAAGGCGATCTCCGCGTCTTACTCTTCCGCCATCTTCAAGGTCCCCCCTCCAGAGCTGTCTTTTATACATAATAGGGACCTAATAAATAGTTATGGAATAAATAAATGAATTTCATGTGTGATTTGAAAAAATGGGTCAAATATGTTCATCTGTAACCAAATCCTGGGTTATGTTCCATTGGAGAGACTTGAAGATGAGGTATGTTGTGCCTTCAGTGGTGGATGTGATCAGTCTTGGTGAGGTGAAGTCTCTTTTGATCAGTTCCTGAATAGCCTCCATTGTACCATCAGATTCACTTTGTTTTATTTGTCTCAAAACCTCAGCAAGCCCAAGGCTGTAGGGGAAGTTGGATGGCTGACATCATTATACAAGTCATTATATTCTAAGGATTATTTCGAATCTGCTCCACATGGCAGGACTTTTATTTCAAAAAGGACAAAATTATTCCCCTTGTGTTTTGCCATGCAAACTGCTAAATTGCTGCAGGTCTCTTTGCAGATGTGAAATAGGTTGAAAATGCATTATACATACCAGTGATATCATTTCAGATTTCTTTTTCAGTACTTCTTTCCCCTTTCATTTGAATGACCCTGAAGCTGTGAAATGACTCAGAACTGGAATTTGGGTAAAATCATTTCAAAAACCTTGGTAACTCCAGTCTGACCTCTTTAATCATCAGACTCTAGAGTATTCTTTTGGCTATAGAAAATAAAATACAAATTTAAAGGGGGTATCCATATATTTTGGTCTTAGGAGCACCCTTGTCAATTTCCTCATACGAAGTATCCTTATAGGTTAGACTCTTTGATCGTTATTTTGACCTTTCTGTCCAATATTTCAACTCTGTCAGATAAATGTTCTATTATGTCTCTGACACTCGGATTGAGCCATTTCCATTGAAATATCTTCCATTTCTACCGCCAAATCTACCGATGTCGTTAAGAAATTGCCATACTTTTAATTTCTCAATGCCTCGATGGTAAGACAATCTTCTCAGTCTCTAAGGTGAACAATATAATAGTGGAATAGTTATGTCATATATTGTAATCTATTCCAATAGTCGTTTATTGATATTTACCACATAATTCTAAGGATTTTATGATAACTCAATTTTGTTTCATCTTCTCTCATTGAACCAACCAAATAAACAATGAGAACTAGCTGCGTAGGTTAACATATTAAATCTAGACTGTTTGGTAAATGCATCTACATCATGGTTCCTTAATCTGGTCACACTTGACACTTGGGGCTAGAAAATTCTTTATTGTAGGGTATTATCCTTGTTCATTGTAAGATATTTAGCAACATGCTTGGCTTCCAACCATTGGATACCAATTATACCTCTTCCAGTGCTGACAAGCAAAAATGTTTGCAGAATTTATGAAATGTACCCTTGAGAGCAAAATCACCTCTGAATGAGAACTACTGAATGAAATCAATACATTCAGCCAAGACTTTTTTTTTTTTTTTAACCTTGTGGTCAAGCATTGTCAGAATACCTATCCACATATATTTTCCACAAATGAGCTTGTATAAATTAGTCATGTCTTGAACTATTTTTGGTGGTCTATATCTCCTCAGGCTTTATTGGTCTCCTGAAGCATGCTAGAATGAAACTCCAATCTAAGGGATAATAAGAGTGGGGATTGAGGTTTGTCTTTCTCTTGATATGCAAATTCCTGAGGTAAGGCCAGCCAGAACCATTAAATCCAGGTAAAGAATGTCATAATCTATGGATGGCATGTAAGGAAGTTTTGGTTAGCAAAGGAAGCATAAGTACGTATTCACTTGTATATGTTTTAAATTATCCAGTGACTTTTTAATATCAATGAATATTTACATATATGTATTTTTTACCTATGGTAAAATACACAAGCATGAAATTTACCATTTTAAACATTTTTAAGCATATACTTCAGTAGTATTAAATACATTCAAAATGTTGTATAACCATTACCACTACTCATCTCCATAATTCTTTTCATATTGTAAAATATTCATATTGTAAAACTGAAACTAGTAAATGGTAAGTCTCCTTTGCTCCCTCACTCCAGACCCTAGCAGCCACCATTCTGCTTTCTGTCTCTATGATTTTTGACCACTCTAAATACTTCATAGAGATAGAATTATACAGTATTTATCTTTTTTGTGACTGTCTTACCTCAGAATGTCCTCAGGGTCCATCCATGTAATAGCATATGTTAGAATTTCCTTTCTTGCTAAGAATGACTAATAATCCATTGTATGTATATACCACATTTTGCCTGTCCATTCATCCATCAATGAACACAGGGTTACTGCCACATTGTAGCTATTGTGAATACTGCTGCTATGAACGTGGGTGTAAAAATATCTCTTTGAGACCCCACTTCCAATTCTTTTGGTTTTATACCCAGAAGTGGAATTGTTGGATCATTTGTTAGTTCTGTTTCAATTTAAAATTTTTTTTCTTGAGGACCAGCAATACTGTTTTCCACAGTTGTACCCTAGTTGTACCATTTTGCATTTCCACTAACAGTGCACAAGTGTTCCAATTTCTCTATGTACTCACCAACACTTGTAATTTCCTTTTTTTTTTTTTTTTTTGATAGTAGCCACCCTAATAGGAGTGAAATGGTATGTCACTATAGTTTTAATATTCATTTCTCTAATGATTAGCAATGTTAAGCATCTCTTCACTTGCTTACTGGTCATTTGTATTTCTTCTCTGGAGAAATGTTTATTCATGTCCTTTGCTCATATTTGAATTAGGTTTTTGTTGTTGAGTTTTAGTTCTCAATATATGCTTAATATTTATAAATTATCTGGTAAAATTCACCAGTAAATTAATTATGTCTAGGGCTTTTGGGGGGAGATTTTTGATTACTCAATCAATATCTTTGTTATATCAATTCAGATTTTCTATTTTTTTGTGATTTACTCTTGTTAGGTTTTGTGTTTCTAGATATTTGTTCATTTCACCTAGGTTATCCAATTGGTTGTCATAATTGTTAACAGTATATTCTTCTAATCCTTTTTATTTCTGTAGTATCAGTAGTAATGTTTCCACTTTAATTTCTGACTTTAGTAACTTGACTCTTCTGTCTTTTTTCTTAGTCCATCAGCTAAAGGTTTGTTGATTTTTTATTTAAAGAATTAATTTTTTAAAATTTTTATTGGAGTGGAGTTGATTTACAATGTTGTATTAGTTTCAGGTGTACAGCAAAGTGAATCAGTTATACATATAAAGAATGAATTTTAGATTGCTTTGATTTTCTCAGTTGTGTTTCCATTCTCTATTTCATTTACTTCTGCTCTAATCTTTATTATTTTCTTCCTTTTGCTAGCTTTGGGTTTAATTTGTTCATATTTTTCTAGTTCCTTTATTTGTAAAGTCAGGTTGTTAATTTGAGATATTTCTTCCCTTTCAAAATGAGCATTTACAGCTATAAATTTCTCCCTTAGTATTGCTCTCATTGTGTCTCATATGTTTTGGTACACTGTATTTCATTTTCATTTGTCTCTAAGTGACTTTAATTTTCCTTGTAATTCCTTCCTTGATCTATTTTTTGTTTACGAATGTGTGGCTTAATTTCCACACTTTTTTGAATTTTCTAGTTTTATTTGTGTTATTAATTTCTAACTTTATCCCATTGTGGTTAGATAAGATATGATATCTGAGTATTTTTAATCTATTTAGATTTAATTTGTGACCTAACATATAATCTATCCTGGAAAATGTCCCATGTGTACTTGAGAAGAATGGTCATGTTGTTGTATTTGGGTATTGTGTTTTCTATATGTCTATTAGATCTAGTTTGTTTCTTATGTTGTTTAAGTCCTCTATTTCCTTATTTATCTTCTGTCTATATGTTCTAACCATTATTGACAGTGAGATATTAAAATATCCAACTATTATAAGCTGTCTTTTCACTGTCTTTTTCACTCTTCAATTCTGTCAATTTTTGCTTCATATATTTTGATGGTTTCTTTTAGGTGCAAAGATATTTATAATTACTGTATCATTTCATCCATTTGAATCTTTTATTAATATATGATGTCTTTCTTTGTCTCAAGTAGTCTTCTTTTTTAACACACATTTCTTATTAAATAACCAAGTAGTCTTTTTTTCATTTAAAGTCTATTTTGTCTAAAATTAGTATAGCTACCCCTGCTCTCTTTTAGTTACCCTTTGCATGGAACAACTTTTTTTCATCCTTTAGCTTTCAGTATATTTGTGTCTTGGGATCTAAAATGAGCCTCTTGTAGATAGCATATAACTGGTTCTTCTTTTCTTATCCATTCTGCCAATATCTGTCTTTTGATGAGAGAGTTTAATCCATTTACAGTTAAAAATAATTACAGAAAAAGAGGAACTCACTTTTGTCATTTTGCTATTTGTTTTCTATACACATTATAATTATTTGTTCCTTATTTCCTGCATTGCTCTCTTTTTAGTGTGAGTTTAGTTGATTTCTTTTTGTAGCAAGATGTTTAAATTATTTTCTCATTTCTTTTTGCATATATTCTATAGCTATTTTCTTTGTGGTTTTTATGAGATACATTTAATGTCCTAAAGTTATAACACTCTAATTTAAATTATAGTAGCTTAACTTTAATAACATATGAAAGTCTACTCTTTAACAGTTCTATCCATACTCCTTTTGGTTGTTGTTGTCACAAAATTACATCTTTCTACATTGTGTGCTGGAAAACATAAACTAATAATTATTTTAAATTCATTAGGCTTTTAAATTATGTAGAAAAAAATATGGAATTACCAGACAAATTTACAGTAATACTAGCTTTTAGAGTAATTATTGTTTTTTTAAGATGTATTCATCTCTTAAATCATGTAGAAAATGAATAATGGAGTTACAAACTGTTCTTACAATAATACTAACTTGTATAATCACCCATCTATTTACCTTTATTGAGATATTAATTTATTGAGATATTCATGTTTTCATACTCTTTCACATTACTGACCAGTGTCCTTTCATTTCATGCTGCAGTACTCCCTTGAGCAATTTTTGCTGGGCAGCTTTAGTAGTAACAAACTCCCTCAGATTTTGTTTATTTGGGAATATCTTAATTTCTCCCTCACTTTTGAAGGATTGTTTTGCTGGATATAGGATTTGTGGTTGACAGTTTAATTCATTTTTTAAAATTAATTAATTAATTTATTTTTTTATTTTAGCACTTTGTATCAGCCCACTGTCTTCTGGCCTTCAAAGTTGCAGGAGAAATCTTCTGATGATCTTATTGAGGAGACTTCGTATGTGATATGAGTTGTTTCCCTCTGCTTTCAAGATTCTCTATTTCTCTTTGGATTTCAAAAGTTTGATTATGTGTTTCAGTGTGGGCCTCTTTGAGTTCATCTTACTTGGAGATTATTGAACTTTTGAATGCTTATATTCATGTCTTTCATCAAATTTGGGAAGTTTTCAGCCACTATTTTTTCTGAAATTTTATCTGCCCCTTTCTTTCTCTTGTCTTCTTCTGTACTCCCATAATGAACATGCTTATCTTTTTGCTGGTGTCCCACTGATACCTTAGGTTCTGTTCACTTTTCTTAATTTTTTGTTTTTTCCCATCCCTCGGACTCAGTCATTTCCATTGTCCTATCTTCAAGTTTGTGAACTCTTCCTTCTTCCTGCTCAACTCAGTCTTTGAATTCTTCTAGTAATTTTTATTTCATTTATTGTAATTTTCAGCTCCAGAATTTCTTTTTCCTTTTTTCATTTTCTATTTCTTTATTGTTATTTTAATTTTGTTCACACATTGTTTTTGTAACTTTCTCTTCATCTTCCTTTTGTTCTTTCAGCATCTTTAAGACAGTCACTTTAAAATTTTTGTGTAGTAAGTCTGTTATCAGGTCTTTCCCGGGGCAGTTTCTGTTGATTTAATTTTTTTTGAATGGACGATGCTTTCTCATTTCTTTGTATTTCTTGTGATTTTTGTTGATGTTATTGTTAAAAACTGGACATTTAAGTCTACTAATGTGATAAATCTGGAAATCAGACTCTCTCCTCAGGTTTTTCTGGGTTTTTTTATTATTATTATATTTTATTGTTATAGGCTGTCTCTAGTCCAAGAATCAACCTGAGGTGTAAACTTAAGGTCTTTTCTGGTCTTTGCTGAGTCTTCACCTTTTCCTGGGCATGTATGGTCACTTTTTATTTTCCCAGTATATGCAGCTGCTTTTGAATCTCTGGCTCCCTGAAAGAAGAAAAGAGAAAAATGAAGGGAGGGAAAGAGCACTGACCATTTAAATCCCCTGAAAATCATTTCAGCTAGAGGAGGAGGAACCTGCCACAATGTAGGGAAACAAAATAATGACTGCTAGGCTTTTGGTCTGTACCTCTGTGATCAGAAGCAATAATCAGTTATTAGAGCATTGATTCTTGATATTTGGAAGACAAGGCCCTTTTTTGCATACCTTAGCTCCTGTAAGCTGTATGCTGATCTCTCCAGGAACCAGTGAACAGCTGCTTGTCACAGGTCTGGGGGTGGGGCATGGGTAAGTTCTACTATGCTAAGAGCTAAAATTGACCAAAATTAACTGCAGTTTACCATCCAAGGCTTTTCCTGGAAGTTGTAAACCTTCAATAGACTCCAGGGTTCCAAAATAGTTACAGCAGACTTTGTCATTGCAATTTTTGTCTAGTGGGGAGACAGTTTCCTCACGTTTCCTACTTTTCCTTCTTCTCAGAATTCTCCATTCAGTGAATACATTGTTAACTTCTGTAATTTTGGTCTTATTCAAATATACTTATTCAAAAATTATAGCTTGATTTTCATAATAAATTTTTGACTTATAAGTGATACTATATCTGTGAATAATTTGAAAATATTTATTTCAATGACTCTTTAAAATTTCCATTACTGCTCATTCATTTGATGAAATACATTTTTTTTTGTTTGTTTCTGGAATAACCTGATTCTATGCTGTAATTTTTATTTTATTTCTTTGAGTTCAAGTTTATTGTGATGTATTTTTTATTTATACAGTTCTCTGAGTTCACATTTGAACTTACTATAGATTAGTATACAAGGTCACAACATGTTGTCATACAGATTTATCTGGACTTTCTCCACCCTTTTGGTAATATAAATTTAGAATCCATTTCCAAGAATGATGCATATTTAGGGCTCTGATTTCTCAGTCTCTCTTTATTTATGATCCTGAATAGTCAGCAGGGTTCCAGAATAAAAGAAAAAGTTCTAAATTTCATTTTGGTGATGTGCCAGTTTTAACTACTGTCTTTATGTGATAACACAGATCCAGATTTTATAGCAAAAGGTAAAGTACTTGTTTCTTGTCCCTATGTAGATGTTAACATCCAAATTTCTAGCTGTTCAAGTATTTATATAATTTTGGTTTACCTGTGATTTATCTGCATTTAAGTCTGACTCAAAAATATCAACTATGATGCTATGATTTCTGTTTTTATCTTTCTGATTTTGTAATGTTTTCCTTTCTGGTTTGAACTAAGTGTTTTTCTAAAATGATTCTATATTAATTGCTATATCTTTTGAGAGACAAAATGAGAAGTGAGACTCTCTCACACAAACTTAAATCTGCCATATTGAATAGAAGTCAGCATTAACAGTGCTCCAATTATAATATGTATTATATTATATTTAATTTTTTCTGAAATGCCCAAAGTGCAGAATACTAGTTATATCCCAGAGATGAATTGATATAAATTTAAACAATTCAAAATATTAATATCCCAATTCTATTACTTCAAGAAGCTTGTCATATTTTATCTTTGAATTTTTTTTCTCAAAGGGTCTAAAATGGATAGTGTAGATTAACAGATGGCAGTCTGTAATTACAAAGTATTCTTTAAAGGTATTTTTCTTTATTCAGTAAGTGTTTATGGAGTACCCACAATGTACCAAGCACTGTTTCAGCTACTGACAATAAGCTGATAAATAATATGGAACTATATTTCAGCTTCAGTGAGTTTATATTCTAATTTGGGACTCAGAAAAATTTATATATACACACATATAGATGCTGTTCTATATAAAAATACAATGTAATGATTGATAGATACCAGTAGATACAGGCTATATTTATAAGTAATAAAGATGGTTAATTGGAAAAAGATTTAATGAGTCAAAGCAAATTATGAGTAGAATGATGAAGGAAAACTTCTTGAGGTGTAAATTTGGACAGAATCTGAATAAAAGAAGAAAAAAGTCATTTGAAAACATGTGAGAAGACTATTCAAAGTAGAAAGAAGCAGACATTTATATTCCTTTACATGGGAACAAATTTGATTTATGTAGGAAGAAAATCAAGGTCACTAGTATTAACACGGGGAATAAAGCAGGACATTTTATAATAGGTTGTTAAAGATGTAGCCAAGGGCCATGGGCTAGTCAGAATAATGGTCCCACAAAATTGTCCATATCCTAATTGTGGAATTCTGTGAATATGTTATGTTAAATGGTGAAGGAGAATTAAGATTACAGATGAAATTATGTTTACCTTTCAGCTAATTTTGAGATGAGATAATTCTGCCAGGTTATCTGGGTTGGCCCACTGTAATCACTAAGGTCCTTATAAGTAAGAGTAAAGCAGGAATGTCAGTGTCAGACTGACACAAATAAAAAATACTCAACCAGCCATTGTTGGCTTTAAAGATGGAAGGAGGCTATAAGCCAAGGAATGTGGGCAGGTGAGAGAAAGTAGAAAAAGTGAAAATATGAATTCTCACCTAGAGCCTCCAGAAGGAACAAAATCTTCCAGACACCTTGATTTTAGCCCAGTGTCACCCATTTTGGACTTCTAATCTCCAGGACTACAAAATAATACATTTGTATTGTTTTAAGCCACTGAATTTGTGGTATTTTGTTATAGCAGTAATAGGAAACTGTGAAGCCATATCATCTAGGGCCTGATAGTACTTTGAATTTTGTTCTAACTTTGTAGGAACACACTGGCACACATTAAGCACAAAAATAATACAATATGCTTTGCTGATTTATATTATTCTAGCTGATTAATGGAGAATTGACTACATGGAGTTATTAGTTTAAGCAAGGAGACTAGTTAGGAGGATATTGAATAGGCAAGAGGAGAGAAGGACTCGAGACGAAAGGAGAGGAGTGATTGGACAAGGATTATACCCATGCATGGTGATGTATAGTTACATTCAAGTTATATTTTAAGGGTAGACCCATCTGTATTATTAATATAAGCTGTGTTTCATAGGTAATTACACAAACACACCTAAAACTGGTAATCAAGGGTTGAGAAAAAGATTTGGGAATTAGTGAATATGTGCTAATTAAAGTCAAGGGACTTGAAGTGAATACTTCAGTAGACTATAGATGAAAAGGAAAGATAAGCTATGAAATATTCTAACATTCGGGGTTTGAGACATGGAGGAAGACTCAGAAAATTGGAAACATAAGGAATGACAAGTGAAGTAAAAGGAAATCTAGTGGAGTATGTGTACTGGAAGCCAAGTGAAAAGACATTTAAAGAAAGTAGGAGTGATCAATTGTTTCAACTACCACTGAAAAGCCAGTGAGATGGTAAAATAAAAATCTAGAATTGATCATTGTCATTTAGGGATATTTTGTCACCTTACCATATATAGACTAGATAGACTCATGGGAAAAATTTCTTCTTTGGCTGGATGTAAGAGAGAAGGAAAAACAAAGAAGTAAAGCTGGTGAGTTTTAATCTTTTGCTGTTTACTTATATATCAAGTATGTTCATTTGCTGATAATTTCATAAAAAATATTTGGAGGAAGAAAAAGAAACACATCACTTAAGGATACAGTTTTTTGGTGGGGAAAATAATCTTTACAAGAAGATTCACATTCTGGACTCCAAACCAGTATTTGATGACATCTTGAGAAGTTTAGGAGAGTCACTTAAAATTATGAGCCCAGAGAAAACTGGACCATAGTTCTAAAGGTCAATTCTAACTCTTAACAACTACTGTCCAGTCTTCCACTTCCCTATAATTAACAACATCTCTTCTCTGTCATCTAACAAAAAGAAAAGCCATTATGACTTGTTTCATAATTAATTTATATCTGAATTAATTTTAATAGCATTCAGAAAGTTCAGCCAACATAAAAATGGTGCTCTCTCTTTACCTGAACAATTTTAAGCAACCATTTGTTTAACAAACGTTTCAGACAAATAAATAGAGGTATTATTTGTGTTAATTAGAACTTGATTATGTGAATTACTTTAGTTTTAAATGACAAATGTGTAGTATTGCCTATAAAACTAGATTTTAAAAGATTTGTGTTTGTATATTTGATTCAAATATTTACATGTCCAGAATATAGAAAACAGTTAATTTTAGAACTTCAAAGTATGCCAAAATAGATGAGAGTAGTAGCATGCAGTATAGTTTGCTCATTTACCTGAAGTCTTTGCATGTCAAGAGAGTATTAATTAAATATGTTTGTATTTATCTTTTACCTTTTTAAAAAAAATTGTAGCATTTTAAATACACAGAGAGCTGGAAAAGACATGGTGTATATTCATATAAAATTCATATATTCAACATATTTTCTCTTTTGTCTGACAGAATTATAGTTTGTTTACAGGAAGAAATGTGGCTTAGAAAAATTTAAAATGACAATGTTGATCATAATATTTCTTCTCATTGGTAGGAATTTCTCAGAGAATATACCTATAGAAATCATAATATTCTAAATAAATTACTACCCTTCTTCTTTCCAGCTTCTCCCCCATTTATAAAAAGTGCTTTTGTAATGTTTTTCATTGTAAATTCTTGTTAAAGCTATACAAGAAGAAATTAAAAATTGAGGTCTATGTTTATCAGTGTTTGTTTGGCATCAGCATGACTGCTAGATCATACTGCATTAATATTGTTTTACTATCATAGAGAAAAAATATTAGGTGTTCTAACATTATATTAAATACTGACCCAAAATATAGTGTAGTAAAATCTCATATTTTGGAGCCAATCAACTTTAAAGTAAGGATCATTTTGTTCAACAGAGAAATGAAAAGCTTTACTGACAAGCAAAGGGTAAGATAATTCAGCACCACCAAACCAGCTCTACAACAAATGCTAAAGGAATTTGTCTAAGTGGGAAACACAGAGAAGAAAGGAACCTACAAAAACAAACCAAAAACAATTAATTAAATGGTAATAGGAACATACTTATCGATAATCACCTTAAATGTGAATGGATTAAATGTTCCAAGCAAGAGACACAGGCTTGGGCTTCCCTGGTGGCGCAGTGGTTGAGAGTCCGCCTGCCGATGCAGGGGACACGGGTTCGTGCCCCGGTCCGGGAAGATCCCACATGCTGCGGAGTGGCTGGGCCCGTGAGCCATGGCTGCTGAGCCTGCGCGTCCGGAGCCTGTGCTCCGCAACGGGAGAGGCCACAGCAGTGGGAGGTCCACGTACTGAAAAAAAAAAAAAAAAAAAAAAAGAGACACAGGCTTGCTGAATGGATACAAAAACAAGACATATATATATATATATATATATATATATATATATATATATATATATATGCTGTCTACAAGAGAACAACTTCAGACCTAGGGAAACATACAGACTGAAATTGAGGGGGTAGAAAAATATATTCCATGCAAATGGAAATCAAAAGAAAGCTGGAGTATCAATTCTCATATCAGACAAAGTAGACTTTAAAATAAAGAATGTAACAAGAGACAGGGAAAAACACTACATAATGATCAAGAGATCAATCTAAGAAGAAGATATAAAAATTATAAATACATATGCACCCAACATAAACACATGCCAATACATAAGGAAAATGCTAACAACTATAAAAGAGGAAATCGACAGTAACACAATAATAGTGGGGGACTTTACACCTCACTTACACCAATGGATACATCATTCAGAGAGAAAATTATTAAGGAAACATAAGCTTTACATGACACAACAGACCAGATAGATTTAATTGATATTTATAGGACATTACATCTGAAAACAGCAGATTACACTTTCTTCTGAAGAGCACACGGAACATTTTCCAGGATAGATCACATCTTGGGTCACATATCAAGCCTTGGTAAATTTAAGAAAATTGAAATCATATCAAACATCTTTTCTGACCACAACACTATGAGATTAGAAATAAATTACAGGCAAAGCAACATAAAAAAACACAAATACATGGAGACTAAACAATGTTACTAAATAACCAAGAGGTCACTAAGGAAATCAAAAAATATCTAGAGACAAATGACAATGAAAACGCGATGATACAAAACCTATGAGATAGAGCAAAATCATTTCTAAGAGGGAAGTTTATAGCAATAGGGAAGTTTATAGCAAGACAATCGAACCTCAAGAAACAAGAAAAATCTCAAATAAACAACCTAACCTTACACCTAAAGCAATTAGAGAAAGAAGAAGAAGAACAACAACAAAAACCCAAAATTAGCAAAAGGAAAGAAATCATAAAAATCAGATCAGAAATAAATGAAAAAGAAATTAAGGAAACAACAGCAAAGCTCAATAAAACTAAAAGCACGTTTTTTAGGAAGATAAACAAAATTGATAAACCTTTAGCCAGACTCATCAGGAGGGAGAGGACATGAATCAATAAAATTGGAAATGAAAAAGGAGAAGTTACAATGAACACCACAGAAATACAAAGCATCATAAGAAACTACTACAAGCAACTCTATGCCAATAAAATGGACAACCTGGAAGAAATGGACAAATTCTTAGAAAGGTGTAACCTTCCAGGAAGAAACAGAAAATATGAACGGACAAATCACAAGTAATGGAATTGAAACTGTGATTAAAAATCTACCCAAAACAAAAGTCCAGGTTCAGATGGCTTCACAGGTAAATTCTATCAAACATTAAGAGAAGAGCTAACACCCATCATTCTCAGACTATTCCAAAAACCTGCAGAGGAAAGAACACTCCCAAACTCATTCTACGAGGTGACCATCACCCTGATACAAAAACCACACAAAGATACTACAAAAAAAGAAAATTACAGACTGATATCACTGGTGAAGATAGATGAAAAAATCCTGAACAAAATATTAACAAACAGAGTCCAACAACACATTAAAAGGGTCATTCACCAAGATCAAGTGGAATTTATCCCAGGGATGCAAGCCTTCTTCAATATATACAAATCAATTGTGATACACCATATTAATAAACTGAAGAATAAAAACCATACGATCATTTCAATAGATGCAGAAGAAGCTTTTGACAAAATTCAGCACCGATTTATGATAGAAACTCTCCAGAAAGTGAGCATAGAGGGAAGCTACCTCACCATAACAAAGCCCATATATGACAAACCCACAACAAACATCATTCTCAATGGTGAAAAACTGAAAGCATTTCCTCTAAGATCAGGAACAAGACAAGGATGCTCACCCTCTCCACTATTATTCAACATAGTGTTGGAAGTCTTAGCCATGGCAATCAGAGAAGAAAAAGAAATAAAAGGAATTGAAATCAGAAAAGAAGAAGTGAAGCTGTCACTGTTTGCAGATGACATGATACTATACATAGAGAATCTGAAAGATGTCACCAGAAAGCTATTAGAGCTAATCAATAAATGTAGTAAAGTAGCAGGATACAAAATTAATGCACAGAATCTCTTGCATTCCTATACACTAACAACAAAAGATCAGAAAGAGAAATTAAGGAAACAATCCCATTCACCATTGCAACAAGAAAAATAAAATACCTAGGAATAAATCTACCTAAGGAGGTAAAAGACCTGTACTCAGAAAACTATAAGACACTGATGAAAGAAATCAAAGATGACACAAACAGATGGAGAGATATACCATATTCTTGGGTTGGAAGAATCAACATTGTGAAAATGACTGTACTACCCAAAGCAATCTACAGATTCAATTCAATCCCTATCAAACTACCAATGGAATTTCTTACAGAACTAGAAAAAAAAAATCTTAAAATTTGTATGGAGACACAAAAGACCCTGAATAGCCAAAGCAATCTTGAGGGGAAAAAAATGGAGCTGGAGGAATCAGACTTCCAGAATTCAGACTATACTACAAAGCTACAGTAATCAAGACAATATGGTACGGGCACAAAAACAGAAATATAGATCAATGGAACAGAATAGAAAGCTCAGAAATAAACTCATGCACCGATGGTCAACTAATCTATAAAAAAGGAGAAAAGGATATACAATGGAGAAAAGACAGCTTCTTCAATAAGTGGTGCTGGGTAAACTGGACAGCTACATGTAAAAGAATGAAATTAGAACACTCCCTAACACCATACACAAAAATAAACTCAAAGTGGATTAAAGACCTAAATGTAAGACTGAACACTGTAAAACTCTTAGAAGAAAACATAGGAAGAACTCTCTTTGACATAAATCACAGCAAGACCTTTTTTGACACACCTCCTAGAATAATGTAAACAAAAATAAACAAACAGGACCTAATGAAACTTAAAATCTTTTGCAAAGCAAAGGAAACTACAAACAAGATGAAAAGACAACCCTCAGAATGGGAGAAAATATTTGCAAATGAATCAATAGACAAAGGATTAATCTCTGAAATATATAAACAGCTCATGCAGCTCAACATTAAAAAAAACAACAACAACAAACAACCCAATCAATAAATGGGCAGAAGACCTAAATAGACATTTCTCCAAAGAAGATAAACAGATGGCCAAGAGACACATGAAAAGCTGCTCAATGTCACCAATTATTAGAGAAATGCAAATCAAAACTACAATGAAATATCACCTCACACTGGTTAGAATGGGCATCATCAGAAAATCTACAAACAACAAATGCTGGAGAGGATGTGGAGAAAAGGGAACCCTCTTGCACTGTTGGTGGGATTGTAAATTAATACAGCCATTATGGAGAACAGTATAGATGTTCCTTAAAAAAAGAATTACCATATGACCCAGCAATCTCACCACTGGGCATATATCCAGAGAAAACCATAATTCAAAAAGACACATGGACCCCAATGTTCATTGCAGCACTATTTACAATATCTAGGTCATGGAAGTAACCTAAACTCCCGTCAACAGATGAATGGATAAAGAAGATGTGGTACATATACACAATGGAATATTACTCAGCCATAAAATGAACAAAATTGGGTCATTTGTAGAGACATGGATGGACCTAGAGACTGTCATGCAGAGTGAAGTAAGTCGGAAAGAGAAAAACAAATATCATATATTAATGCATATATGAGGAATCTAGAAAAATGGTACAGATGAACTGGTTTACAAGGCAGAAATAGAGACACAGATGTAGAGGACAAACGTATGGACACCAAGGGGGGAAGCGGGGGTGGAGGGTGGTGCGGTGGTGGTGGTGGTATGAATTGGGAGATTGGGATTGACATATATTCACTAATATGTGTAAAATAGATAACTAATAAGAACCTGCTATATAAAAAATAAATAAATAAAATACTTTAAAAGGTCATAGAGTGGCAGACTGGATAAAAACAAGAGCCTACGATATGCTGCCTACAAGAGACTCTCCTTAGGGTGAAGGATGCACAAAGATTGAAAGTGAGGGGATGGAAAAGATATTTCAGGCAAATAGAAATGAGAAGAGAGTGGGAGTTGAAATGCTCACATCAAACAAAATAGACCTTAAAGAATATAAAGGAAGAGAAAGAAGGACACTGTACAATGATAAAAGGATCAATACAAGAAGAGGATACTATAATCATCAACTTATAGGCACCTTATATAGGAGCACCCATGTTCATAAAATAAATACTAACAGTCCTAAAGGGAGAAATCATTGGGAACACAATAATAGTAGGAGAATTTAACACCCCACTCACATCAATGGACAGAGCTTCCTGATAGAGAATCAAAAAGGCAATAGAGATCCTGAATGATACAATAGAACAGTTACACGTAATTGACATTTTCAGGACATTACATCCAGAAAATTCCAAAACAAAACAGAATACACATTCTTTTCAAGCACACACAGAACATTCTCTAGGATTGACCACATACTAGGGCACAAAACTGATGTTAACAAATTTGAGTATAGAAATTATATCAAGCATCTTCTATGACCACAATGGCATGAAACTAGAAATCAACCACAGGAAAAGAAATGAGAAAAAACTGACTCCATGTTGACTAAACAACATGCCAGTTAAAACAAACAAACAAAAAACTCCCCACAAACAAATGTTCAGGACCAGATGGCTTCACAGGCAAATTCTACCAAGCATACAAAGAAGATTTTATATTGATTCTTTTTAAACTCTTCCAAAAGATTGAAAAGGACAGAACACTCCCAAAGACATTGTATGAAACCACCATCACATTGATACCAAAACCAAACAGACACCACCAAAAAAAAGACATTACAGGCCAATAAATTCAATGAATAAAAATTATAAACAAAATATTACCAAACTAAATCCAACAACACATAAAAATGATCATATACCATGGTCAAGTGGGATTCATCCGAAGTTCACAAGATGGTTCAACATCTTGTGGTGCAAATCAATCAATGTAAACACTACATTAACAAAAGAAAAGGGAAAAAACACATGATCACCTCAATAGACGTAGAAAAAGCATTTGAAAAAATTCAACATCCATTCATGATAAAAACTCTTACCAAAGTGAGAATAGAGGGAACATATCTAAATGTAATAAAAGCTATTTATGACAAACCCACAGCCAATATAATACTCAATGGGGAAACGCTAAAAGCCTTCCCACTAAAATCTGGAACAAGACAAGGATGCCCACTCTCATCACTTTTCTTCAACATAGTATTGGAACTTCTAGCCACAGCAATTAGACAACAAAAAGTAAGAAAATATATCCAACTTGGAAGGGAAGAGGTAAAATTGTTACTATATGCAGATGACATGAGACTATATATAGAAAACCCTAATGACTCCACACAAAAACTACTAGATCTAAAAAATGAATTAAACAAAGTAGAAGGATACAAGATTAACACTCAAAAATCAGTTGCATTTCTTTACACAAACAATGAAATATCAGAAAGGGAATGTTTAAAAAAATACCTTTTAAAAAAGCATCAAAAAAAAAAAAAAACCTAGGAATAAACCTGACCAAGGAGGTGAAAGACTTATATACTGAGAACTATGAAACATTAATAAAGGAAACTGAAGGGGATGCAAAGAAATGGAAAGATATTCCATGCTCTTGGATTAGAAGGATGAATATTGTTAAAAAGGCAATACTACCCAAAACAATCTACAGATTTAATGTAATCCCTATCAAAGTACCATGACATTTTTCACAGAACTAGAACAAATAATCCGAAAATTTATATGGAACCATAGGCGATCCAGAATTACCAAAGCAATCCTGAAGATAAAAACAAAGCAGAGGACATTACTCTCCCAGACTTCAGACAATACAACAAGCTACAGTAATCAAAATGGTTTGGTATTGGTATAAAAACAGATGTACAGATCAATGGAACAGAATAGAGAGCCAAGAAATAAACCCACACACCTACGGTCAATTAGACTTTGATAAAGGAGAAAAGAACCTAAAATGGGAAAAAGACAGGATCTCCAGCAATTGGTGCTGGAAAAGTTGGACAGTTGCATGTAAATCAATGAAGTTAGAACACACCCTCATGTCATGTTCAAAAATAATCTCAGAAAGAGAACATAGGCAAAATATTCTCTGACATAAATTGTACCAATGTTTTCTTTGATAACTCTCGCAAGGCAATAGAAATAAAAACAAAAATAAGTAAGTGGGATCTAATCAAACTTACAAGCTTTTGCACAACAAAGAAGCCATAAGAAAAGAAAAGATAACCTACAGAATGAGAGACAATTTTGCAAATGATGCAACAGACAAGGCCTTAATCTCCAAAATTTCAAAATACATAAATGGCTCATACAACTCAACAACAAAAAAGGAAACAACCCAATCAAAAAATGGACAGAAGACCTCAATAGACATTTCTCAAAAGAAGATGGCCAGTAGGCACATGAGAAGATGCTCAACATCACTAATTATTAGAGAAATTCAAATCAAAACTACAAAGAGGTACTGCCTCCTCACACCAGTCAGAATGGCCCTCATTAAAAGTCTACAAATAACAAATGTTGGAGAGGGTATGGAGAAAAGGGAACCCTCCTACACTGTTGGTGGGAATGTAATTTGGTTCAACCACACTGGAAAAGTGTAGAGATTCCTCAGAAAACTAAAAATAGAATTACCATATTATCCAGCAATCCCACTCCTGAGCACATACCTGGACAAAACTATAATTGAAATAGATACATGCACACATATTTTCATAGCAGCGTTATTCACAATAGCCAAAACATGAAAATAACCTAAATGCCCATTGACAGATCAATAGATAAAGAAGATGTAGTACATATATACAATGGAATACTACTCAGTCATAAAAAAGGAATGAGGTAATGTCATTTGTAGCAACACTGATAAAACTAGAGATTATCATACCAAGCTAAGTAAGTCAGAAAGAGAAAGACAAATACCATATGATATCATTTATATGTGGAATCTAAAATGTGGCACAAGTGAACCTATCTACAAAACAGAAACAGACTCACAGAAATGAGAACAGACTTGCGGTTGCCAAGGGGAAGAGGGGCAGGAGAGGAAAGGACTAGGAGATTGGGATTAGCAGATGAAAACTATTGTATATAGGATGGATAAACAAGTCCTACTGCATAGTACAGGGAACTATATTCAGTATCCATGATAAACCATAGTGGAAAATAATATAAAATAAGAATGTCTATATGTGTATAACTGAATCACTTTACTGTATAGCAGAGAGTGGCACAATATTGCAAATCAACTACACTTCAATAAAACATTAAATTAAAAAAATAAATAAAGTATGGATCTTTTAGTATATAGCCACATAAAGATAACAATAGCAATTTCAAATTATTGAGTAATTGCAATACCTTATGCACTGAACTTAAAATTCATTTCAAAAATCATGGCATTAATATACCAATCCTATGAGAATAATCCCAGTATTGCAGAGTTAGTAACAGAAGGTTAATGTTAGAAAAAAATTGCTTTAATTATTTGTACCTCCACCTTTTCTTAATCTGAGAATTGAAAGATTAAAAAAAAAAAAACTGGTGATGTTGGTACAGGTCCTGAAATACATTAAATAAATGATTATTAGTATTAATTTGTTGAAATAATTTTCAACATTTGCTGAGAAACAAACAATATCAAGAAGTTCTAAGTTTCCAGAGTTACATTAGCAAAATGGTGGATTAGGAAGCTCTAAGCCCTCATCATCCACAGAAATATTAAAATCCAAACAAATAAACAAAAGCTACTAAACTAGAGACTAGCTAAAGTAACTTTATAAGAGCTCTGGAAAACAGTCAAAGGTCTACAGCAACCAAGTGAACACCCACTCAAGAAAAAGTCACATTCGAAATAGTGGGAAATTTCTTGTCACTTTTACTCACACTTGCCCCAACCCCCCTTCCCAGCCTGGTGCAGTCTTGTTCTAGAGGAAGCAAGAGCTCAGTTCAAAACACACTCGTTTGAATGGGAGGGGCCAGAAAGTACCTCATTGAATCTTCATGCATTTTTTTTCATTACAATGACTACATACTCCAGTAAAATTTTGAATAGAAATGATAAAACTTAACATACTCTCTGTTTCCAGATATAATGGCAAGTGTTCAATAATTCATCATTAGGCATGCTGTTAGTTGTAGTTTATATGTATGCCCTTTATTACTTCTAGAGACTTCCATTGTTATAAGAAAAGTCATCAAAATGAGGTAATAATTTGTAACTCTAAATAATGAAATATTTTAAAAATTCTAACATTTGGTTTCCTTGTATGCTTATGGTAGATATAAAAATATATACAATTTTTTGTGTCAAATAATTTGACAACAAAATTTTATACAATTTTACCCAATCTCAATAAAGTGGAGAAAGATAATGCAGAGAAAATATATCTATGGAATGGTTAAAAGTCAGATTAAAATATTTTAAGAATAAGTAAGAGATGATATAATGAAGGGAGCAGGTAATGAATACCCCTATGAGATTTCTAAAAGAAAGATAATAATGCAGTCTCAGTGTTTTAAACTACTCATTAAGACTTCAGTTCATGACACTGCAAGTGTCTTGAATCCTCTGCCCTCACAAATTTTGTAACTGGTGAAATTCTACCTTCAATTCAAATGTCACCTCTCAAATCTAAATAAATAATTTACATTTGCATGTAAGCCTTCAAGCATTTTGTTCCACATTGTAGTTTTGTCAGAGGTAGTCCTACCGCTGCAGGAGTCTCTAGAGCAAAGTGGCTAAAAGTATGCTTTCTGCAGCTTTACTGCCTGAATTACAATCTTACTCCCACAGTAACTAAAAAGCTGTGTAATCTGAGCCAGGTTACTGGAGCTCTTTGGGCTTCATTTTTTCATCTGGGAAATGAGACTTAAAAAACAAAAGTACTGGGGCTTTCCTGGTGGCGCAGTGGTTGAGAATCTGCCTGCTAATGCAGGCGACACAGGTTCGAGCCCTGGTCTGGGAGGATCCCATATGCCGCGGAGCAACTAGGCCCGTGAGCCACAATTACTGAGCCTGCGCATCTGGAGCCTGTGCTCCGCAACAAGAGAGGCTGTGATAGTGAGAGGCCCGCGCACCATGATGAAGAGTAGCCCCTGCTTGCCACAACTAGAGAAAGCCCTCGCACAGAAACGAAGACCCAACACAGCAATTAATTAATTTTTTTGATGTAATGGCCATTGATAGTGGTGCTTTTAGTTTTTTCCTTAGAAATTTGTCATTTTGAAATAAATGTATTATATATGAATGACAAGCTTAATTCAAATTTAGGGAATAATTTGGAAGTATTTAGTTATTACAGTAGTAAGCTCTGACTTGATGTAAACATAATTCCAGAAAAATTTACACTAGAAAGGCTTTCAGTTTTACAAAGGCTTGTATATGCCTTTCCAAAATATCAAATAATATTCCTAATGCTTACATACTCCATAGGTATATTTAATGGGTCCACTGTTTCACTCAGAAATCTGATATTTCTATTGCATAAACCACCTTTGAAAATATTTAATGCTTCAGCAGGTTTTAAATGTTTTTAAGTCATTCTCCAAATTTGGCAAGGCCTATTTGTCATCCGTCTGTAGATTGATTCCTATGTGCATGTGTGCACTGTTCACATGTGGACCATAATGTACACACAAATATTCAACTTAATTAGAACACTCAGAATCTTTGAAATTAGAAAGAGACACTGGGAAATCCTCAGAGTCAAATGAGACTGAGAAAATCTAGTGTTAATTCAAACTGTTTCTGTTGTTGCTACCACATATATAGCCCTAAGTGAGTTAACCTGTAACTGCAGAGACAGCAGATGTTACACATTAAGGTGATTGTAAAGCTTTGTACTGATACCTAGTCTCCACCTTCAGAAATTCTAATTTGATTGTTCTGGGGAAGACCCCAAACCTGAGTAGCGATTGATTCTAATGTGTGCTCCAGGTTAAGATGTTGGTGTAGATGAGTGATAATAGTTCAGCCTCCAAGCCCAATTCCTACCTTCCTCAAAGACCTTGTGGTAGGCAGAATTTGTAAAATGTCTCCCGAAGATATCAAACCCTAATCCCTAGAAATTGATAATATGAGGAGATATTACTTTGCTGATTATGTTATATGGCACAGTTGACCTTAAGAAAATCAGAGTATCTGGTAGGCTTGATCTGATCACATGAGCTCTTAAAAGCAGAAAGGAAAGATTAAACAGATTCAAGCCAGGAGAGTGATTTAATGTGCTGTTGTTTGGCTTTAAAGATGGAGGAGACTTCCTGAAAAAGAACTGGGACTGATAGCTTCTAGAAGCTAGGAGCACCAGTACCCCGCTCCCCAACCCCCAACTAAGAGCCACTAAGAAAAAGGGGCCCTCAGTCAACCTTAAAGAACTGGATCCTACAAACAACTTGAATGAGTTTGGAAGCAAATTCTCCGATACTCCAGATAAGAACCCAGCCTGGTCGAGACCCTGATTTTGGTCTTATGAAATTCTAAGAAAATTCTCAAGCCTGTCCGGACTTTTGACCTACAAAAACGTGAGTTAAACGGGTATTGTTTTAAGCCACTAAATTAGTGGTAATCTGTCACTCAACAATAGAAAACTAATATAGACCTCAAAAATTCTTTAAACAAGATCCCTAGGCCTCTCATGTTTGTTTTCATAAATACACAAAACTTAAGTTCCCAGGCCAAATCTCTCCAACTGTTCTAAATCTCACTTATGACCTTGGTTCATCCACCATCTCTTAAATTCTATCTGCTTACAGGAATTTACACAACATTTTCGGTGACTTTATCACCGCCTCATGAAAGAATTTTCTGTTCCTTCTCTTTTTTTTTTTTTCGGTACGCGGGCCTCTAACTGCTGTGGCCTCTCCCGCTGCGGAGCACAGGCTCCGAATGCACAGGTCCAGCGGCCATGGCTCACGGGCCCAGCCACTCCGCGGCATGTGGGATCCTCCCAGACTGGGGCACAAACCCACGTCCCCTGCGTCGGCAGGCGGACTCTCAACCACTGCGCCACCAGGGAAGACCCCTGTTCCTTCTCTTGATAATGAAATATTTTTCTTCCTTAAAGGCACAATTTCCTCTTCAGCACCTCCCCCCCAGCCATGCAGTTGATACCCTTATTATTGTTTCTAGCCCAATTCTTTACCACTTTCTAGGAAAACCAGTCAACAAACACCACAAAAGTAAAATACATATGAAGCTGTGTGATACCTGCCATTGTTTAAGCCCTCTTCCCACCAATCTTTCCCTCAGTCCTAGTAACTGACATCTGTTAAATTCTTGGAAGCTGTTACTCTTTCACAAAAGAAATTGGTCAGTTCTTTGAATGGCTTCATACACTATATAGATAACTTTTTTTTCTGATGACTTTGTCCCAGTTTCTTACCCTCGTGATTTACAGACTCTTTTGTGTGTTTTTTTTGAGACTTTTAATAAAATGCCTTCTCAACAACAGAAACTTTTGGTTCCCCTGATTCTAATCTCTAAAATTACCAATTCAAACATATGTCTCTTCTCTCTAGAAAAAAAAAAAAAAAAAAAAAAGACTTCCTTAGTCAAAGAAAAAAACTATAAATAACTTTTTTCTTCTCATTAGGACACCCAGTTCCCAGATCCTTCTTCATTCTGACAGTCCTTTCTTCATTTCCTTTCTGATCCAGCAAAATGTTCACAGTACATTCATCCTAAATTACCTTACCTTACACGGCAAAGACACTAACAGGGAAATAATCTATAAGTTATTTTTGTGCTTTGTTAGATAGTCATAATAAACGGCATGTTGCAGACATGATAAATGCAGGACCAAGAACCTCAAATATGACTGCAATGGAGTTTGACACTTTACTTCTATAGATGCACACTACTAAATTTCTATGTTCAAATTCAATGCCCTAATTGCTAAAACAATGATTTGTAAAACATTCCCATTATTTATAAATACCTGACCTTCTTCCCCTGAATCTTCTCTATGCAGAAGGTTTAAGACAGGGATGCCTTCTACCAATCTTTCTATGTCTACAGTTTATCTTCTTGTACAATGAAGGAGGTGTTCCTCCAAATATTTTAGGTGACTACTTTAAACTGTGCAGTAGATTACAGTTCTTATTTTCACCTCAAGAATTGAAAATTCAACTACTTTCCCTTATATGTTCAATATCTCCATGTCCCCCATGTTACAGTATCTCCTATCTTAAAGGAAAATACCAAACACACAATACTGATCACACATCACCTCCTGTTGCCTAGCCTATCAGTCTCCTTCCCATTATAGATGACTTTCTTCTTTCATTAACTTTCCTGATACCCCCTCATTCAATTTCAACCTTGCACTCCCAGTCTTACAAAGATTCCTAATGACTGAGAATCCAGATTTCCAGTACCTCTGTCTTTACATTTAGTGGATATTTTATGTTTTATCTTGCTTAACTTCTTAGGATTATTTGCACTAAAAAAATCTCTTGTATTAGATTCCCCAGCAAAACTTTACTGTTGTTTCTCCTACCACTTTGGTCACTCTTTTTTTTTTTTTTTTTTTGCCATCACATCTTCATTTACTCAAGTATTAGTGTTGGGGTTCTTTGACACTTTGTCTTGAAATTTCTTCTTCTCTATACAAGTTTTCCTAGGTGGGCTGGGTAAACACCTATATCTAAATGACTCCCAAATTTATATCCCTAGGTCTGATATCTTCTCTGAATCCTAAACATGTATTAACCCAAAAGTCAATACTGGGAAACTAAACCCAGGCACCTCTACCCCTTAAAATTGCCTTCCTTTAGAGTTCCTTATCCCAGTAAATGACAACATTTCCCAATAGTCCCAAGGGACCAGACACCTAGGAATCACAGTTTAACCTTCCTACCCCATAAACTTTATATCTAATCCATCACATAGACTATTGACTATTTTCCTAATGATCTCTCAGATTTATTGACCTCTCTAATTCCACACTTTTTCTGCCCTAGTATTCTTAAATACTACATTCTGCCCTGGAATCTAGTATTCTTAAAGCATTTAAATTCAGCTTATAATTAATGCTATTATATTTATAAATCTAATAAAGAAAATTACATTTTGTTTTATTCATTTGTTTACCTCAAGTGAAGCAGATTAAATTCCTTTATATAATCATATTCAGTTTACAACTTAAATTTCCTCATATTCAGACTTTAAAATATCCATTTTCTTTCAATTTCATATGACATAGTAAGAAAAATTTTGTAGTGATTAAACATCTTTTAAATTTAGTATATTGAATTTATAAATACAATGAACTTTCTTTTTGAGTTTGCTCAAATAGTCCAATGGTGTTAATGGACTAAATCAAAAAAAATATCATATACATTCCTAATTCAAATTTTTTAAAAATTACAGAATTCCACATATTACATTAAAATCTGAAACCTAATGTATCAAGTCCTCCAAATTTACTGTTATGAAAATGTTACATAACAAATTTAAACAGATTTCTCTTAATTTAATACAAAATTGCTAACACCATGTGCATGATTTATTTTATCATATTTAGTCAGAAAGCTTCTTGAGATTAAACTTACTTAAAAAAGAGCTTAATAATTTCAAGGGAGTAGAGATTGTCATCCTAAACAAAGGAGTTTGTTAATTAACTAACTGGCCAGAAACCTGGGATGCACATATTGGACCTCAAAAATACATATTTTTTCAGTTATTCTAACTTCCCCTAGATGTGCATGGATATTTCAAGCAGATATTTTCAAAAAGGATTGGCTTCAAAATCTCCTTTCTGAATTCAGTTTATATCATTACCTGTTTCTTCTGACTGCTATATCTAAAACTTCACTCCCAAATCATGACTAATTCCATCACTTAACTCTTAATTACCACTTTAATTATTAAAAAAAAAATAATGTGAATATTGCTTTTAAAAATCATGTATGCATGACTCAGTTTCAACTATAGATACAGTTCTATTCTTGTTTTACCTTTATTTCGTTACCATTTCCCCATTGTTTGTCCTGTATTATTTCACAGATTTCTTTTAAAAATATATTTTAAAACAAATACTTTCTGATTGAATTGGATTATTTTCTTATCTCTCTCTCTCTCCCTCTTTTTGCTTTGGGACTCTTAAAGATGTTTAAATGATGTCTAAATATATTCTGAATTTCCTTTATTTTGGTGGTGGGGTTAAATCAGCAAAGACATGCTAATGATACACCACTCCAACTCACTAAGCTTTGTTTAGGCTTCTATTTTCCAGTTACCATGTCCCCTTAAGTGCTCAACCTTGTTTTGTTTTATTGCTTATTTGTATTACAACTTGCCAAAATCTTTGTAGCTAGGTAAGTTTTGGCAGTCATGGAAGCAGTGGCATTTCAAACAGTAGTAAAAGCTCTTTCTATTCTTTTGTGGTGGTGATGGAAAAGAAAGCAAAAATCTAATCCTAAACTGACTTGTGAGAAGCTTTTCAGATAGTAGCAGTTCTCTCCCAGCTGCTTCTACTCCTTTCTAGTTACTGGGAACACCTGAAGCTATGGTGCAGTGCTCCTCCAGGCAAGCACTGATAGGATTTTTATCAGTATATGTTAGAAGTTTATATAAATGGAATAAAAATGTGTAATCTTTTGTCTCTCTTTCATTAACAAAATGATTTTGAAATTCTTCCACATTGCAGTATGTATCAGTGGTTCATGACATTTTATTTATGAGTTAGCAATATATTTTATGGGTTTGCCACATTTTGTTTACTCATTTACTTGATGAAAGACATCTGATTTTTTTTCCAGATTTTATAAATGAGCTGCAGTGAACATTTGTGTTCAAGATTTAGTATGGATACATGCCTTCATTTTCAATGGATAATACCTAGGAGTGGATTGCCTGGACCATATGATAGGTAAGTGTATAACTTTTAAGACACTATCAAACAATTTTTCAAATCAGTTGTGCTATTTTACATTTCTACCACTATGCACAAGAATTCTAATTCCTCCATGTTATGCTGACTGCAGGTATAGTCTTCTTAAATTTTAGCCATTGTAATAGGTCTGTAGCAGTATCACATTATAAATTATTTTTTTCCTTTCCCTAATGATATTGAGATTTTTTTCACATTTTTCCATCTGTCCATCTTCCTTAGTAAAATGACTAGTCAGATATTTTGGTCATATTTTATTAGATTATCTGTTTTTTATTATTAAGTTTGAAGTATACTTTAATATTTTTAATAGAAGATCTTTTTCAGATATATGCTTTACAAATATTTTCTCTCAATGTGTGGTTTATCTTTAGTCTTATCAGTGTCTTTCAAAGAGCAGAAGTTGTTAATTTGATGAGGTCCAATTTAATAACTTGTCCATTTATTAATAATACTTTTGGTGTCAGAATTAAAAAAAAAATTCTGTGTAAATCATGGTCACAAACATGTTCTCTTATGTTTACTTCTAGATATTATATAATTTTAGTTTTGTATTTAGGCCTATGATATTTTGAGTTAATTTTTGTGTATGTTGTGAAATATAGATACAAGTTTACTTTTCTGCATATGGTTATCCAAATGTATCAGACAATTTGTTGAAGATTGACATTTCTTCTCTGCATTGCCTTTGCACCTCTATCAGAAATCAGTTTCCCATATGTGTGGGACTATTTCTGGACACTGAATTCTGTTTCATTGTTCTATTTGCTTACCTTTATACCACACTCTACTGACTACTGTAGCTTTATAATAAAACTCGAAATCAGGTAGTTAGTACTCCAAATTTGTTCTTCTCTTTCAAAGTTGTTTTAGCTATGCTAAATCACTTGAATTTTCTAATTAATTTTAGAATAACTGTCAATTTCTTTTAAAAATGCCTATTTGGACTTTAAATAGAATGACATTAAATCTAATTGTTAGTTGGGGGAGATTTAAATATTGTACAAATATTGAGTGTTCTAACTGGTGAGCATATATCTCTCTCCTTTCATTTAGCTCTGCTTTAATTTCTGTAAGCAATATTTTATAGTTTACACTGTAGAGGTTTTCACATCTTTTGTAATATTTTTTCTTTATTTTCTATTTTTAATGCTATTAAAATGGTGCTTTTTAAAATTTTAATTTCCAATTGATTGTCACTAGCATATAGAAATACAGCTGATTTTTGCATATTGATCTTGTACCCAGCAACTGTTTTAAATGACTTTCTCTATTACCTTTTTTTGTAGATTTCAGTGGATTTTCTACTGAGATAATTATGTAATTTGTGAATAAGGGCAGTTTTATTTTTCCCTTTTCAATCTGGATGCATTTAACTTATTTCTTCCTCTCAATGCCCTTTCTAGAGCTTCTAGTACAATGTTAAATAGAATTAAGGAGAGTAAACATGTTAGTCATGTTCCTGATCTAAGGGAGAAAATAATCAGTTTTCCATGGTTAAACATGGTATTAGCTGTAGGTTTCCATATGTTAGGGAACTTCCTTGCATTTTAGTTTGCTGAGAGGTTTTATGAGAACTGGAACTTAAATTCTGACATTTTTTCTGTCTGTTGAGATGATGTGGTACTTTTTTATTGTAAACATGGAGTTATGGACTGAAAGTTTTTTCCCTTCAAAACTCATAAGTAGGGGTTCTAACTCTTAGTACCTTCAAATGTGGCCTTATTCAGTGATAGAGCCTTTTAAAGAGGTAATTAAGTTAAAATGCGGCTATTAGGATAAGCCCTCACCCAATCTGATTAGTGTCCTTATAAGAAGGGGAAAATAGAACCCAGAGAAAACACTAGAGTACATATGCAGAAAGGAAAGACCTTGTGAACACACAGCGAGAAGGCAGCTATCTGCAAGCCAAGGAGAAAGACCTCGGAGGAAGCCAAATCAGCTGACACTTTGATCTTGGACATCCATTCATCAGAACTGGGGGAGGAAACAAATTTCTGTACTTAAACCACCCAGTCTGTGGTATTTTGGTACAGCACCCCTAGAAAACTAATACAGATACTGAATTACATGATTAATTTTTTAAGGCTTTAATTTTTAGAGCAGTTTTATGTTTACAACAGTATTGAGAGGGAGGTATAGAAATTTCTCATATACCCTTTGCCACCAACAGGCATAGCCTCACCCATTATCAATATCACTCACCAAAATGGGGCTTTTTTAAAAACCAAAGATGAGCCTCTATTGACACATCATAATTACCCAAAGTCCATAGTTTCCCTTGGACTTTGATGTTTTGTGTTCTATAGTTTTGGACAAATGTAAAGGACATATACTCATCATCATAACATAAAGAGTATTTTCACTGCCCTAAAAAGACTCTGTACTTTGTATATTCATCTTTCCCATGCTCTAACCCCTGGCAACCACTGATGTTTTTTACTGTCTTCATAGTTTTGCGTTTTACAGAATGTCATATATTTAGACTCACACATGTAGAGCTTTTAAAACTGGCTTCTTTCACTTAGTAATATGCATTTAAGTTTTCTCCATTTCTTTTCATGGTTTGAAAGCTCATTTTGTTTTACTGCTTAATAATATTCCATTTTCTGGATGTACCACAGTTTATTTATCCATTCACCTATGAAAGGACATCTTGTTTGCTTCCAAGTTTGGGCAATTATTAATAGAGCCACTATAAACATCCATATGGAGATATTTTGTATGGACATGTTTTCAGCTCCTTTGGGTAAATGTCAAGGAGTGTGATTGCTGGGTTGTATGATAAGAGTATATTTCGTTTTTTTGGAAACTGCCAAACTGTCTTTCAAAGTGCCTGTACCATTTAGCATTCCCACCATCAATGACTAAGAGTTTGTATTGTACCATATCTTTGTCAGCGTTTGCTTTTGTCAGTCTTCTGGATTTTTGCAATTCTAATAGATGTGTAGTGGCATCTCGTTTTTGCTTGCATTTCTCTGACTGCATATAATGTGGAACATCTTTTCATATGTTTACATGTCATCCATACATCTTTTCTGGTTAGGTGTCTGTTAAGGTCTTTGGCCCATTTTTTAATGAAATTATTATTTTTTTAATTAAGAGTTTGTTTTGGTTTTGTGTGTGTGTATATATTTCATTCCTTTATCAGATATGACTTTGGCAAATATTTTCTCCCAGTTCTTGGCTTATCTTATTTTCTTGACATTCAGGAGCAGACATTTTTAATTTTAATAAATTCTAGTTTATCAATTATTTCTTTCATAGATTGTATCCTTGGTATTTTATCTAAAAAGGTATCACCATATCCAAAGTCATCTATAGTATATTCTACAATTTTACAGTTTTGCATTTTACATCTAGGTCTCTAAACTATTTTGTGTTAATTTTTCTGAAGGGTATAAGGTTTGTGTCCAGATTCATTTGTTTTGCATGTGGATGTCCAATTGTTCCAGTACCAATTGTTGAAGGGAATATATGTACTCCATTGCACTGTTTTTGCTTCTTTGTCAAAGACCAGATGACTATATTTATGGGGTCTTTTTCTGCAGTCTCTATTTTCCATTGCTCAGCTTGTTTAATACTACACTGTCCTGATTACTATAACATTATAGGAAGACTTGGTGTCTTGTTCGTGTCCTTCAATATTGTATTGTCAATTCTGGTCTTTTGCCTCTCCATGTAAACTTTAGAATCACCGTATCCATGAAATAGTTTGTTGGGATTTTGATTGAGATTGCATTGAATCTGTAGATCAAGTTGTGGAGAACTAACATTTTTGACAATATTGAATGTTTTATCAATGAACATGAAATATCTCTCTATTTATACTTTTATTTCATTCATCAGAGTTATGTAGTTTTTCTCATACAGATTTTTCCATGTTTTGTTAGATTTATACCTAAATGTTTTATTTTGAGGGGTGCTCATGTAAATGATAATGTTTTAATTCAAAATTCAACTTATTCATTGCTATTATGTAGGAATGCAATTGACTTAACTGTATTAACTTTGTATTCTGCAACCTTGCTATAATAACTTACTAATTCCAGGAGGTTTTTTGGGTCACTTCTTTCAAATTTTGTACACAGATGATCATGTCATCTGCAAAATATATATATATATATATATTTTTTTTTGTCTTCCTTTCCAACCTCTATACCTTTTATTTCCCTTTATTGCCTTATTGCAATAGGAAGGAGTTCCACTATGATGTTGAAAAGGAGTGATGAGAGTAGACATCCTTGCCTTGTCCTGATCTTAGTGGATATGTCTCAAGTTTCTCACCATTAACTATAATCTTAGCTACAGGTTTTTCTTAGACAATCTTTAACAAGTTGAGAAAGTTCCTCTCTAGTTCTAGTTTTCTAAAAGTTTTTATCATAAATGAGTGTTGGATTTTTTCAAATGCTTTTTTTTGCATCTATTGATATAATAGTATGAATTTTTTAGTCTGTTGATATGAAACATTACATTAATTTTTGAATGTTGAACCATCCTTGCATAAATGGGATAAATCCAACTTGGTCATGGTATATAAACACGCTTGTACTTCTTGGGTTTAATTTGCTAATATTTTGTTGAATATTTTTTGCATCTATGTTCATGAGAGATACTGATTTGTGGTTTTCTTGTAATGTCTTTCTGGTATTGGTATTAGAATAATGTTTGCCTCATTAAATGAGTCAGGAAATATTCCCTCTGATTTTATCCTCTGAAAATGATTGTAGTAAATTGGCATATTTCTTCCTTAAATGTTTGGTGGAATTCTTTGGTGAACACATCTGGGCCTGGTGCTCTCTGTTTTGGGAGGTTATTAATTATTGATTCAATTTCTTTAATAGATAGAGGCCTGTTCAGCTCATCTATTTCTTCTTGTGAAAATCTTGGTAGAATGTGTTTTTCAAGGAACTGGTTTATTTCACCCAGTAGAATTGTTCATAATATTTCCTTATTATTATTTTAAAATCCTTGAGATCTGTAGTTATGTCTCTCTTCATTTCTGACATTAGTAATTCACATCCTCTTTGTCATGATCCACTTGGTCATGTTCATTAACTATCTTTTTATATTTTTGTACTTGACTTGTTATTATTGTAAGTTATTGTATCTATATTTATAAAAATCAATTGTCTATGATTTCCTTTTCTTGTACTGTCTCTATATGTTTTTGGTAACATGGTAATGGTAAATTAGTTGGAAATTATCTTTTACATTCTGGATAAGTTTTTGTGAAATTGTTATCATTACTGTATTTTCTTTAAACATTTGGTAGATTTTGAGAATAAAACTATGTAAACATGGTATTTTCTATGTGAGAATGGTTTTATCTACATACTCAAATGGTTGTGTAGATATGGGACTATTCAGGATATCGTTCATTCTTGAATGAGCTTTGGCAATTTGTTTTTTAAGGAATTTTTACATTTAGTCTAAGTTGTTAAATTTATTGGCATAAATATGCCTTTACTATCCTTTTAATATCAGTGATGTTTCAGTGATGTAACCTGTTTTATTCCTTATAGTTTGATTTGTCTTCTTTTTTCCTCTCTAATAGTCTGTGGAGATGTATAGAATTTTATTGATATTTTCAGCAAACTAGGTCTTGATTTTATTTTTTAATTGTTACTCTGTGCTCTATTTCATTTTTGACTCTGATCTTTATTATTTTCTTTCTTCTAATTTCTTTAAATTGAATTTGCTCTTCTTATTCAAATTATTAAAATATAATTCATTGATTAGAAACCTTTATTCTTTTCATAATTATTTTGTGTTACACATATTATATAATGTTCTGAAGACATCTCCTAAATTGTGGTATCTTTAATTTCATGTTTTAAAAATTTTTCTTCTTTGATAAATATGTGATTTTGAATTGTATTACTTAGTTTCTAAATATATGGTCAATTCAAGGTATAGTATGTCTATTATTGATGTCTAACTTAATATCATTTTGGCCGAAGAACATTCTTTATATGAGTTGAATCCATTTAAATTTAATGTAACTTCTTTTTAGTACAAAATATGATGTTTTTTAAAAAGAATGTGCATTGTGCTGTTGTTGAGTGTAGTGTTCCATTAATGTCATTTAGCTCAGTTTGATAGTGTTGTTCAACATTCTATATCTTCTATAATCTCATAGATTTATGCTCTACTTCTTTAGTTTACTAAAAGAAAGCTACTGAAATGCCCAGCTATAGTATTTGTCTATTTCTCCTTGCTATTTTATCAGTTTTGCTTCATGTATTTTGAAGATGTTACTAGGATTAGGATTATTTAGTAACACTAAATTTAGGATTTTTAGGATTATTATTTGCACTAAATAAATTGATCCCTTTATCCTTATGAAGTGACCTTCATTAACAGTGGTAATATCCTTTTCTCAGAAATTGACTCTGTCATTCTAGCTTTCTTTTGATTAGTATGATATGTGTTTTCCCATCCTTTCATTTTCAGCTTATTTGTATCTTCCCTTGGGTAGCATATAGTTGGGTCTTGCTTTCTAAAAGAATAAAATCTGGCATTCTCTGCCATTTAATTGGGGGTTTAGACTATTATATTAAATGTGATTATTCAGATGCTTAGATTTTGTTATATCATTTTTTCTTTGTTTTCCATCAGCCCTCTATGTTTTTTTTATAATTCCTATTTTCTTCCTAGTTTAGTATTAATTATGTAAAATTAATAGCATATTATTTATTCTGTTGGATTATTAGCTATTTACTTTTTTATTTTAATGATTGTTTTATGGTTTGCAGTATACAGCATTAGCTTACCTTAGTCTACATTCACATTATAGTATCTCATTCCATGTGTTGTGTAAAAACAATAGTGTATTTGCAATAGTATACTTCCATTTCTATCACTAAACTTTTGAGTTATTGCTGTCATCTATTTAATGTTTATTTTATAGGCTTACAGTACATTATTATTTGCATTTAAACTATCAATTATATTTAATGAGATTTAAGTTATTTTAAAAACTCATAGATTTATCTGTTTAATTACTATTGCCTATGCTCTTCTTTTGATGGTATTGATCCAGATTCTTTTCTGTTATGATTTTCCTTCTCTCTAAAAGACTTCCTTTAATATTATAGTGTGAGTCTTCTTTTACTATATATATGTGTGTGTGTGTATATATATATATATATATATATATATATATATATATATATTAGCTTTTGTGTGCCTAAAACATCTATTTTTTTTAACCTTCAAGTTGGAAAAATATTTTTGCTGCATTAGAATTCTAGATGCTTTTGTTTTCTTTAAGTGTTTAAATTTTTGAGTCTGTTTTTCTCTTACCTTTCATTTTTTTCAATGAGAAATTGTCATTCCTATATTTCTTCCTTGACACATAACATCTTTTTATTTATACTTTTCATCTCTATCATTATTTTTAAGCAATTTGATTAAGATGTACCATGTAGTTTTCTTCCTGATTATAGTTATTTGAATACATTAAGATTTAGAATGTACTCAAATCACACTAATCTATTTTTTTCAAAGTTTTTATCTTTTCACTTCTACCTCTTTGTCAATTCATTCATGGATTCCAGTTAGACATATATTTGACCACTTTAATAGTCTCACAGTTCACTGGTGCTTTGTTCATGAATTTTGAGTCTCTTTTATCTCTGTGTTTCAATTGGAAAAATATTTTTATGTCTTCAAGTTTATTAGCTTTTTCAATGATTTATTATAATTAGTTATTTCCTTCAGAGTATTCTTTGTTGTTTGCAGTATAGTTTTCATCTCAAGAAGTTTAATTTGGGCCCTTTTGGGCCTACCAGATATATTGTATGTCTCTCAACTGTTTAAACACATAGAATAAAGTTATGGTAACTTTTAATATGTTTCTCTGAAAATTCTATTATCTTTATCAGTTTTGAACAGGTTCATCTAAGTGATATATCTCTTCATTATGTTTTGTATTTCTATGCTCCATTATATACCTGCTAAAGTATTATTGGATTACAAAGAGTGCGAATTTTGCCTTGTTAGATGCTGGGTGTTTTTATATTTTTATAATATATTTGGCTTTATTTCTAGGCAATTTAATTTTCCTGGAATGTTTGATCCTGTGAGTACTTGCTGTTAAGAAAACTTAGGAAGGACTAGAACAATTCTCTCTATAGTTTACATATTCCCTAATACTAAGACCCTCTGTTGTGTACTCTACCCCATGCCTGATGAATCATTAGTTTTTCCCTCTGTTGTGTACTCTACCCCATGCCTGATGAATCATTAGAAGTTTTTCTGGCTGATGAAGCAGGATCTACTCCCAGCCCTGTGTGAGTGTTGACCCTTTATCTGAATTATTCATGTGAATCTTGGTAGTTTATTCACATATTTATTGAGTAGTACTCAGATGATCATGTGAAGGTGATTCTTTGCCAATCTCCAGAATTCTGTATCTATGCAGCTCTCTCTTTTTTTTCTTATACTTTGTTATTTCAATACTATCCACTGTCTTGGTCTACCAGGATCAAAAAAAAAAAAAATTGTTTGTTTGCTTTGGTGGTTTCACGCCAAAGTATTAAGCATTTTCTTAAAGAAATTTTATAGATCTATTATAAGAAATGATTCTGTGAAGAAGAGTATCTAAACTAGTGAAACATAAGTGAAACAATAGCATGGTATTTATTTCCTATAACATTTACTTATTAAATATAAACTTCACTGTTCACATACCTTACTCATTTTAAAATTATTTTAATCATGGGAAAGCTTTTAAGTGATATAGCAATGACATTTTCCATGAAATTATTGACTCTTAGAGTGGAAGTGAAGGTAATTTAGTTCAGCTTCTCAGTGTATTAATACTCACTACTTTATCCCTTACATGTAATCATCCAGCTTTTCTTTAAATACTTTCAATGTCTACAAACTTATTTTTTCACTAGGCAGGTCATTGTAGTTATAGAAAACTCCTTAAAATAAGCAGATATATGTCTGTCTATAACTTCTGCCCACTAGTCTTAGATCTTACATGTGGAATTCCAGTGAAGTCTAATCCATTTCTACTAAACAAATGTTCTAATAGTCAAAAGATCACCACTGAAGTTAATGGTTAAAAAGGTATTTGAAGGGGGCTTCCCTGGTGGCGCAGTGGTTGGGAGTCTGCCTGCCGATGCAGGGGACACGGGTTCGTGCCCTGGTCCGGGAAGATCCCACATGCCGCGGAGCGGCTGGGCCCGTGAGCCATGGCCGCTGAGCCTGCACGTCCGGAGCCTGTGCTCTGCAATGGGAGAGGCCACAAGAGTGAGAGGCCCGCGTACTGCAAAAAAAAAAAAAAAAAAAGAAAAGATATTTGAAGGGTAAATGGGGGAAAACAATATAAACTGCATATTAGATAACAGTATATTTTTCAAATTCTAAGGATATAATTGTATTTTGTTTATATTAGAAAATGTCTCTCCTTTTTTAGAGACGCGTGGTAAATTCCTTAGTGGCGAAGTTTCATATGTGCTATTAGCTTTAAAATAATCAGCAAAATAAAGACAAAACTTGCTTCTTCATCAAACAGCCTTTTTCTTATACTGTTGGACAGACATTTCTTTTATTTTCCCTTTTTAGGAATTATATATATATATATATATATATATATATATATATAATTTTTTTTTTTTACCAAAAACATTAAAGGAGTCACATTTCAACAGTTCAGCTTTTGAAAGACACACGTTCCAATTTACTCAACATAGCAGTTTCTCATATATCACATAGAAAAAAATTGTATTGTGCACCATGTTAGCATGAAGACAAAACGTTCTGCTTTTCATACATACACCAATTAAAATAAATGAACAGATGGCATTTTTATTATGAATTTCCAGTCCATTTTCCACATGTACCATTTCCATGCATTACAGAATATTCTTGCTGTTTAGCCTTATTTTTGCCCTGAAGGTAGATTTTCTGTGTTAAACTTTATTCTTGAGTTTATTTTAAGTGCAAATAAGTCTGCACTTGGCTAAAAAAAATCAATGTAGAAAATGGTGCATAATAAAATAATTCATCACTTAAATAATGATTCCTCATAACTTTCTTCTACTTACTATCACCCATTATCTAGTCTTTGTTTCCTCTGTTAAGTAAACGTTTCCTACATTATATTTTATCTACAAAGTCTTTAAATTTGCTTTCCAATTGTTGCTTACTACTTATGTAAAGTATATTGTTTAATTCTTCTTTTCAATGTGTGATATTGTTTGGTTATCATAGTTGAGATAGTACTCATCATAATTCTTCCAATTAAAGTTATATTTTCTTTTTTGGTTTTGTGCATTTGGTATCTTTCAAGTTAACAACAGGGATCTTCTGAACAAATTTAAGTCCTTTAGTGAGGTACAGGTGCAATTGTTAAATCTAGACATTGAGTAATAAGGGGGTCTGTTATCCTTTCTCATGTTTAAATTTTCTCAAAATATTAAAAAACAATTGTCACTATTTTTCCAATTTCTATAATATGAGTCTGGTAATTTCTGCTCATTTGTTAGCACATATATTTATCTTATTTTATTTTTGTTGTTACTGCTATTTTGAAGGGAATAATTTTCCATAATGACTTCTAACAGTTTATTTCTAAAACAAAGAAAATTATTCATACTCATTTTTAAAAAGCCATTTTCTTCTCATGTCTGGTTAAATTTTGTTTAATTCCCTTTTAAATTAGATATCTGAAAGTCATATTAAAAACATTCTCTAATTTTTCAGCAATTATAACAAAAGTTTAGACATTCTTAAAATCCAGTGATAAATAAATAATTAAAATAGTACAATCAAGAACACTAATGAACACAGGATAATTCATAGAAGAAATTTAAATAAAATTCTCATTTGTTCTCATGTGTTCAATGCTCAAATAAGTGCACATGTTAACTTTCATACACATTGATGTTCTATGTCCCTGTGGTATAACAAAATATTAACTTTTACATTTGGACATGTAGATTGGTACAGCTTTTCTGAAAAGCAATTTGGCAATACAGATTAGGCACGTAAAAGTTTATAGTCTATGACACAGTATTTCTCCCATTTATAGAATCATTCCTATGAGGAGAAAATGAGAAATGAATAATTATTTTATTTATATCATTTACAATGGTATTATTTATATTACCTTTGATGAAACCAATCATATATGATGGATTCTGACACACTCATTAAAATATTATTAGTAATATTTAATGCTCTAGTTATATGTTCATGATTTACATGTTGTGATATATAAAACAACATAGACACATGCAAGTTTGCGTATCAAACTACTACACAAAAGAATTGTGAAGATGCTTTGCATACTCTTTAGTTAACATCTTATTAAAGACACCAATATCTTACTAGCACTTGTTTTCAATGGAGTAAATTATGAGAATCTTTAGATAGACCTAATATGTACAACTAAATCTTACTACATACTCATATTACAATTACATTTTATTGAGATCTGCTTGCTTAAGTTTTGTACAGATAAAAATCCTTCCATCTAGGAGTATCCAATTTCAGATTTTATAAATAAAAGCATTGGTGTTTCTCTATTGGTTAGGTGGGCATCTAAAAGGTGGTTTGCAATATATGAAGATGACAATTTTTATATTGTAAAATTTAGTCTATCTGGGCAGATTTTGGTTTTGGTTCCTGTGCGCTTCCTTATTCTTTCTTCCAGAAAATTACCAAATTTGTATTCAAGACCATGTTTCCAATGGAATTAAAATCTTTGCCATGGAAAATTACCTTCTTTCCCAAATTGATTTATTACAGTAGCCTTTTATTGCTAAGAAGAATAAATTTTCCATTTTAGTCCAATAATAATAATTTTAAAACTTATTTTTTAGGGTTAAGGTGTTCTTAAAGCCTGAGTACTTTCCTAGTTTTAACAAAAATAAGCACATGACTTGAGAAACTTTATATATATATATATGTGTGTGTGTGTGTGTGTGTACATATATATGTACATAGTCAATATTGTAGTAATGTAGAGTCATATTAATGACGCAAGCCAATACATTTTTTAAAAAAAGCACAAAACTACTAGCTCTACAGATCTAATATAGATAACATCTGTATGTTCATCACTCTAAGAAATAGAACTTGATTCATTTTCTGTTTCTTAGGGCTCTGTGTAACTCAACATCATAGGAATACAACCATGTGTTCTTTAAGGGTGAAATGTCTATTTTAATTCAATAAAATCTATTTACCATAACACTGAAGTGGCAAAATAAAATCATTGCCCTTTCCATGGAACTCTTTTTCTGAATGTGGTTCCCTTAGACATCTTTAGTACAAAATTATAATAGATATTATTTTAATTATATGGGCAAAAACAATGATTAATTTCTAAATATTATGTGCTAGACACCCAACTCAGAACTTTAAACTTTCACCTGAGGCACCAAGACAGAGAGGGTAATTATTAGTGTAGTAGCATTTTAATATTAGCATATTAAAGTGAAGTGAGATATTTGCCAAACTAAAAGTGTAAAAAGGTAAAGAGTCTCACCACACTCTAAATATTGTCTTTTCTCATATCACACTACTTAAACTTTTAGGATTTTAACTTTGATAAGAGGCTAAATTTTACCAAAACCATATATAGGCATTTCTTAGCAAAAAAAAAAAAAAAAAAAAAAGTGGTGGGAATCCTTCACCCTTGTCTCAAGCCTAGGGAAGGGTCTTCAATAAAACCACTCAGTGGGTGTGACATTGCTTCCTGGATCTTGGGCTAACAGGCTGATGTCAGACATGCTTAAAAATCTGTGTACATATGGCAGCATACCTTCTTTGAGACAAAGGATTTAGGGTGGTATTTTCTCTAAGAGCTCATTTGGATTAAAACATATTAGTACTTTTGATGTACTGTATGTGGGCCATGTGTGTGAAAGAGAACTGGCCTGCGATTGTCTTATATTCCCTCCAAGAGGACTACTTGCAGGGAAGGGACTACTATCCCAAAAAGGATGTAGTCTTTTTGACTTCCAAGTGTGAAAGAGATCTATTTGGTCGGTATCCTGAATTAGTGGAACAGCTTGTGAGAGACCACTAGTGGTGATAGGGAAGGATTCATGATGGTATCTCACAAGAAAAAGAATCTTTAACCATCTACCAAGCACAAGGAATGTCAATACCATCACACGATATTTCTAATTAAGTATAGGCTTTGTTGTCCCTTAAGTTTTGTTTCTCCACTTCAATATTAAAGGCACCTGAATCATCCCCAAATTAGGGAAAATGCAAGGTAGGAACATAGAGAAAAAACATTCATGTGTCCCTTCCCCACGGTAGGCAACTTACTAGGAACAGTCTAAGTAGGGAAAAGAGGGAAACTTTACTTGAAAATTGAAGTTTTTAAATATTTACTAGGTAGATATATTAACTATTGAACTAAGGTGTTTTTTAAGACTCAAGGAACTAAATAACTACCTGAGTTATAAGAAGCCATGTCACCTGTCCTAGTTTTCACACAAAGGAACATATTAGAGCAAAAATTGAATGAAAAGTGGGGAGAATACTTTGTTTTCTATAGCTATCCAGTAAGCTTCATTTTTTTTCATGAGAAAATATATTTTTTTAACATCTTTATTGGGGTATAATTGTTTTACGTAAGCTTCATTTTTTATGAAATATTTTTTTCTTCTAACCACACATCCAGCCTAAATGGATAAATATAACAATCTCTCATAAATGAAGAAATTGATGTTCAGAATAATTAATTAAACCAAGGATATGCAACTGACAAAGATCAAGTCAAAGATTCTATCCACTATCCAATACCAACATACACAGCTTCGGACATTTTATTTGATAGACTTACATATGTACTTTGCATTTGAAATTTCTTCTTTATTACTGTGAGGAAAATTGTAGACTGCAAGTGAAGGGGAATGCTATAAGTATACACTGATATGTCATACCAAGCGTTATGAAACAGAGAGGTAGTTAAGAAGTAGATATCTACTATACATATAGCTATTATCTATTACTTTCCTTACTGTAAAAGTGATTTAGATAGACAATATTCCATCAAAAAATGTAATTCTACAAATTAAAACTTCTACTAGAGTTATTAATTTTTTTAATCAGAAAAAATTCATTTAAAATGTGATTTTCTTATAAAAATTGGGGATAAAGTAAAATAAATTATTAAAATCAGTTATATTTTAGATTGAAACATTTAATCCAGTTTCTCAGAATAGCATCTTTGTTTTTTTACTTTTTGGGGAGTGGAGCACTAATCCTTCAATAGAGACTTTGTTTTCACTTTACTCATCCTTGTCAATATTCAGTGTAGTGTGCATTATCCTAATTTTGTCAAATTGTGTATATCTTTGTGAACTTTTAATTAAAAATAGGGAGATACTCTACAGAGTGATTTTTTACTACATTATGAATCTAATTTGACATTAAGACAGATCACCTGAGAGAACAGGGATTTTAACACTAATACTCATAAGTATTAGTGGACATAGTTTGTAAGTCATCAAGGGATTATTTCATTCTGACTGTTCTTTCAAGAAATGTCTATTTAGGTCTTTGGCCCATTTTTTTTGATTGGGCTGTTTGTTTTTGTTATTGAGTTGTATGAGCTGTTTGTATATTCTGGAAATTAATCCCTTGTCATTTTCATTGTTTGCAAATATTTTCTCCCAGTCCATAGGTTGTGTTTCCATTTTGTTTATGGTTTCCTTGTGCTAACACACATATATGGAATCTAAAAACATGGTACTGATGAACCTAGTGTCAGGACAGGAAAAAAGATGCAGATGTAGAGAGTGGATTTGAGGACACAGAGGGGAAGGGGAAGCTGGGATGAAGTGAGAGAGCACTGACACATATACACTACCAAGTGTAAAATGGATGGCTAGTGGGAAGCTGCTGCATAGCACAGGGAGATCAGCTTGGTGCTTTGTGATGATCTAGAAGGGTGGGATAGGGAGGGTGGGAGGGAGGCTCAAGAGGTAGGGGGGATATGGGGATATATGTATACATATAGCTGATTTACTTTGTTGTACAGCAGAAACTAACTCAATATTGTAAAGCAATTATACTCCAATAAAGATATTTAAAAAATAAAATACACAACACTCTCCTTCTAAAATCTCAAAAAAAGAAAAAAGCTTATAAGTTTGATTAGGTCCCATTTGGTTATTTTGCTTTTATTTCTATTTTCTTGGGAGACTAACCTAAGAAAACATTGGTACAATTTATGTCACAGAATGTTTTGCCCATGTTCTCTTCTAGGAGTTTTATGGTGCCATGTCTTACATTTGAGTCTCTAAGCCATTTGAGTTTATTTTTGTGCATGGCGTGAGGGAGTTTTCTAACTTCATTGATTTACATGTGGCTGTCCAGCTTCCCCAACATCACTTGCTGAAGAGACTGTCCTTTCTCCATTGTATATTCTTTCCTCCTTTGTCGAAGATCAATTGATCATAGGTGTGTGGGTTTATTTCTGGGGTCTCTATTCTGTTCCCTTGATCCCTATGTCTGTTTTTGTTCCATTGCCATGCTGTTTTGATTTCTGTGGCTTTGTAGTATTCTGTGAAGTCTGGGAAGGTTATGCCTCCTGCTTTGTTCTTTTTCCTCAGGGTTGCTTTGGCAATTCTGGGTCTTTTATGGTTCCATATAAAGTTTAGGATTTTTTGTTCTAGTTCTGTGAAAAGTGTCATGGGTAATTTGATAGGGATCACATGAAATCTGTAGATTGCTTTGGGTAGTATGGCAATGTTAACAATATTAATTCTTCCAATCCAGGAGCATAGGATATCTTTCCATTTTTTTTGAATTATCTTCAGTTTCCTTTATCAATGTTTTATGCTTCTCAGCATATAAGTCTTTCACCTCCTTGGTCAGTTTTCTTTTTTTTTTTAATGCAGTTTTAGAAAGGATTATTTTTACTTTCCCCTTCTGATATTTTATTGTGAGTGTAAAGAAATGCAACAGATTTCCGTATGTTAATGTTATATCCTGCTACCTTACTGAATTTGATTATTAGTTCTAATAGTTACTGTGCGGAGTCTATAGGGTTTTCTATATATAGTATCATGTCATTTACATATAATGACAATTTTATCTCTTTCCTTCCCATTTGGATACCTTTTTGTTTCTTTTTCTTGTCTGACTGCTGTGTCTAAGACTTCCAATACTATGTTGAATAGAAGTGGTGAGAGTGAGCATCCTTATTTTGTTCCAGATTTTAGCAGAAAGGCTTTCAGCTTTTCACCATTGAGTATTGTGTTGGCTGTGGGTTTGTCATAAATAGCTTGTATTATGTTGAGATATGTTCTCTCTATACCAATTGTGGTAAGAGTTTTAATCATAAATGGGTATTGATTATTTTCAAATGCTTTTTCTACATCTATTGAGATGATGATATGGCTTTTGTCTTTTCTTTTGTTGATGTGGTGTGTCGCATTGTTTTGCATCTGTTGAACCGTCCTTGTGGCCCTGGGATGAATCCAGCTTGATCATGGTGTATGATCCTCTTTATGTGTTGTTGGATTTGGTTTGCAAATATTTTGTTAAGGATTTTTGTGTCTATATTCATCAAAGATATTGGCCTGTAATTTTCTTTCTTGGTAGTGTTTTTGTCTGGTTGGGGATCAGAGTGATGGTGGTTTCATAGAATGACTTTGGGAGTTTTCCCTAGGTGTCAGTCTTTTGGAAGAGTTTGAGAAGGATTGGTATAAGTTTTTCTTTATATGTTTGGTAGAATTCTTCAGTGAATATTGACAGATCTTTATGATTGGAAAGCTCTTATTCAATTTTCTTATTGAGACTTTCAGAGGTTAACTTTCAATGAAAAACATATTAAATCATTTCAGATATGATACTTTCTACTACTGAGGATCAGATTCCATGGAACTCTTTAACATTAAAACCCACAATACTAATATTGTCTTTTATTGATTATGACTTGCACTAATATTGTTTGTTGTAATGTTTGTAAACAATTTGGAATGTATTCTATTCATACATAAGAAATACATTACAAGATATATTGGAAAAACAATCTGTCTAAAGTATTTAGGGATAAACTAATAAGACCCTGCTGTATAAAAAAATAAATAAAATAAAATTCAAAAATAAATAAATAAAAATTAAAATATTTAGGGATAATGATAGTATAAAACAGAATATCCAATCTGATTGTACAGAAATTACTTGGTGAATAATCACATATACCAATCAGAATTAAAGATTAAACTGATATGATCAATGATAATTTCACATAGATAATAACAACAAAAATAGGAATGATAATCATAATATTGAATGTTTATTCTGGGCAATGATAATACTAATTTTGTCTCAATTACTTCTGAAACATTTTGGATAAATGAAGCTCTTGCAGCAAAGTGAGAGAAATGTAGCTGGCTGCCAGGCAGGACCCCCAAGATGGCAATAATAGTTAATTTTCCTCTGTCTAAGTTACCCTAAAGAATGAACTCTTAACTATCAGGATAAGTCAGTCTCCTTTGGGCAGACTTACATATAGCTTAACTCATATAGACTTAAAAATTAAAAGCTAATAAATTAATATATTATAAATAAAAAGACTTTTAGAAGACTAGAAATCTAGTTAGCTCTATCTCTATCATCTAAATAAATGATAGGTTAAATTAAAAACAAAGTTGAAGAAAAATTTTGGATTATGAGAGTTGGTTTCAGGTTTTTTTATACCCTTTGATGTAGAGCAATAGATAAAAATACATCATTGTTTTAAAAGCTAGTGTATTATTAAACATTTGAGGTACAGTAAGGCTACCAGATCGGAAGACACTTGCCTTTGAAAAGACAGTTTATTACTCAGAGTTCCTGCAAGGAGAGGGCACACCACAGTAAGTAGAGCCACTTAGGAAAACACAGAGGGTGGTGGTAGGCAGAGGGTGGGGGGAATGTAGGAAAGAGTATTTATTGTGCTTTCCACAGGAATGAAAAGGTGAGGCAGAATAAACGGGTTTAGGATTGGCTAGTGTGAATGATTTCAGTGGGCTCTGGGACTAGGGACTGTCCCTAGTTGTCTGGCACTTGGTCCTGCGATGATCAGGGCAGTTACAGTATAGTGGCCCAGAGTGTGAGAGCCCAACAAGGGAAGTGGGTGGAGGTATGGGCCCTGGATTTGTTGGTTTGTATTTGAAAAGCATTACCCCAGGAGGAGGACACTTTCTGCGGAAGGGAGTGGCACCAAGACAAGGCACTCAGGCATATTACTGGGTTGTTCAGAAGAAGGCATGTACAAATTATGCATGTAGGGTAGATGTTAAAGCATCAAGTTTACATGGTTAATATGTAGAGTTGGAATGAATACATTACTCTTTGTTGGACACATCAGACACTGGCTGGGCACTGCCAAAATGTCCCCCATGACTCAATGTTTTTTTCTGTTTTTCTGCTCTACCTCTTTGAAAAAGAAACCTTTTTTTCTTTAAAAAATGTTTCCATATTTAAAGGTTGGCTTAGAATCTTTTATTTGTCTTAAGATCATCTCTGATTCATTATACTAAATTTGCAGGTTATTTATCAAAAGGAAACTCTTTAGGTTAAATAATTTGCTTGTATAGAATAATAAGTGGTAGTGATTCAAGCCCAGATACAATCAATCCTCAAAACTAGGCTTTCCATTTCCTATAAATGTCATTGCTTCTTGATTATTCTTCTTATGCAAGTGTTATATTATTCTATTTTAATAAATTATAAAATGTCCATAAATTCCAGGTATGGGGAAGATTGTATCTTTTTTATTTTGATTCTTAAGAAAAATTCCAATAACTCCCTCCTGAGATTCTTTCTTGCATAGACCCTTAAATTTCAAAAATGAGCAGCTCATTTTCATATTTAAGGGCTAAACTTAAATAATCTGTTTATCACACTAATTGATCTTCATTCACTATGGCTATTTCTAAGCGTTAGTGTTTAGTTGAAAATGACACTCTATAAATTCTAGTTTACTTACCCAGAATTCATTTTGTTCCTAAATATATGGCAATTAGGAGTTAAACTCTAAATAATTTAATTTTAAAGATAATTATAACAACATGCCCTTTCCTGCTCTATTTTCCAGCAAGATATATTCATAGAAGCTCTTGGAAAATACCATACTATGGGTTAGCTCTTAGTATATTTGGCAGAGGTAATTTAGAGATACATGAGAATTTTCAAGGAACCTATTTCCTAAAGAAACTTTTAAAATATAATTTCTTCTCTTTATTTTATAGAAAAATTTAGAATTAATTCTTATGCCAATTTCTTATTTTCTTGATAGTAAAACGAAATCCAGCTGGACCTTGAAAAATAAGGGTTCAAACTGCGTGGGTCCAACTGATGCTTGGATTTTTTTTTCAATAACTATACAGTCAGCACTCTGTATTCTTGAGTTTCACATCTGCATATTCAACCAACCAAAGATTAAAATTTCCATCTGCAGTTGGCTGAATCTGCATGGGCAAAACCTGTGGATCCAGAAGGCTGACTGTATTACATCATTTTATATAAGGGACTTGAGCACCACAGAATTTAGTATAGGGGCAGGAGTTCCTGGAACCAATCCCCCTCACAAATACTGAGGGAAGACTGAAAATGGTAATTAAAATAAACAAATCTGAAACACCAAATTTAAAAAATAGAGTACATTTAATATAGTGTGTTAAAATTGTGTTTACACAGTTTAACATTATTAATACACTTTTGAATTCAAACAGTGTTTAAATAGTATCGATGTTTTACAAATAAATGTATTATGCTGATATGATTTTACTGGTGCCGTGTAACTTGAAGTTATTTCTTAAAGTCAAAACATTAAGTGACACTTGATTGAAATATCATCAGACCAGAAATTAAATCTCACAGACAATTTAGGTAATTAGGGTAAACATAAGTTTAAAATATGCAGTATGTTAAAAGCAGTATTGTTCCCTTATTTCAAATAACAAGAGAGAACAAATGGCTAACGGCTTCTTGACACAAGGACATTTTGCCAGATATCCAACTTCAGTGAACACTAAATAGTTACATAAAATAACACATTACTCATGTACAAATGAACATCACCAAGAACTAGAAAATTTGTCCCTTTCCTAGTTTAATTATTTCTCCTGCTATATCATATACATTAATTTTTTAAGCACACTTTATTTTTATTTATGCATATTCAAACTGTTTATATTATCACCTATCTTTAATTTATGGAATCCAAATCAGTTGGGGATTTATCCTTGTCCTCTGATTTTAGTTCAGAGTAACTTTTAATGAAATCACTCCTCTCATCAAATTATACAAATTTATCCAGAGATTGATAGCTTGGTAAAAATAAATCTAAATAAATTTTCAATAAGATTAAATAATTCCTAACTCATAATGAGGTTTGTGATGGCTTGCAGGAAATAGTTTTGACTACAAAGTTCAGTTTCCATTTAAGGCAGAAAAATAATCTTTATTTTCTTCATTTTTAATAATCTAAAAATATACCTGGAGCCTGGGATTAACAGATGCAAACTATTATACACAGGATGGATAAACAACAAGGTCCTACTCTATAACAGAGGGAGCTAAATATATTCAATATCCTGTGATAAACTATAATGGAAAAGAATATAAAGAAGAATTTATATATATATATATATATATATATATATATATATATATATATATATATATAACTGAATCACTGCTGTACAGTAGAAATTAACAAAACATTGTAAATCAGCTGTACTTCAATAAATTTAAAAAAATAAAAAGAAGAACAAATATATATCTATATCTGTATATGTCTGTCTTACTCATATATGCTATCCCAAAGTAATTATTACCTACTAGCTAGTATAATCTTTAAATTTCAATGTTTTGAGGGCAAATATGTTTCTGAAACCAAGATAATTTATTAAAAATAGGTTTATTGGATCACAGTAATTTTTTTATTAAAGTATTCTATATGAAGTCAAATTCTTATTTTTGTTATATCACCAGGTCTCAGGTTAATGGACAATGTTGATACATTTTTCTCTATTGACAAATGAAAATAGATGACAATAGGTCTAACAATTTCCCTCCCCCTTTATTTCTTTCCTTTGCATCACTTTTAATTTTCCATAAGTATCAGTATGTGTATGATGACATTCAGCTTACCTCCTGGAGGCAGGTATATTTCTAACACCTGTCAAGTCATCTAGAGGGAGAAATATCAGTAATGTCTCATGCCTGAGGGTTTAGTCAGAGGGGTTGGAAGCATAGTCATTCAAGGTATGCAAAAACAACAAGGGATAAAATGATAAGTAGTAGGGTTAGAGGTGTTGGTATATGCCTAATACCATAGGCCATTTTAGGCCCTCAAAAGATTTTGGAGTTACTGTTAAAAAAAAAAAAAAAAACAGGAGAATCATCAAGTGATTTTAAATGTGAGGATATTTCGAACAGGTAAGAGTTATTAAAATAGTATACTTCAGCTATATGAAGAACTGACTTTGTGTTGAATTGATCAAAAAATGGCAATGAGAAAACTAGTTAAATCCAACCAGGACACCATTAATATATTCTAGATCAAGGTAGAGATCACTTGGACTAGGCTGGTGACACTGGAGATGGGTTACTTCTCTCAAACCCAGGTCTCAGGTTAATGGACAATGTTGATACAGACAATGTTGTGCCTGTTGATACAGGCACAGAAATTATACAAAGCCTGATATGATGGCCAATTTTTCATTTATATTAACATTTCTGGAAAGATATTACTTTTCTCTGTTATGATCACAGTTATCGATAATACCAAAGCCTCAACCATAGAACACTTGAATGTGCTGTGGGGGAGGAGATGTCAAAGCAGAAGGTATAAAGGACTGGTGAGAAGAGCCAAGTGGGTTACAAATGATGGTCCACTGCAACTGACTGGGTTCCCTCCGGACTCAGGAAACCACTTACATCTAGCATGATGGATGCGCTGGACAGCGTATGCCTTCAAGCATGTAGAAATCAAGGCGTGAATAGGTGGGAAAGTTCTGATTCCATTAGGTTTATTCACTTTGAAGCAGGGAGTCAGTGACCCTCTGGAGAGTATAGGAGCCATCAGGTGCTTCAGGAAAAATGGTTAAAAGTTTGACATGGAGTTTGAAGCCCAGTGCTGAGATTAGCACAGGGTTTTTTGCATCGATGGAACAGGAGTACATACTAACAACCAGAGGGAAAAGCTAACCATAGGACAAAGCTGCCATGTCATGCATTACCCAAAAATACTGCAAAATTAAATATCATTGTAAAATTCATTATGTCCTCAAAGGAGGTTTTTATGTTAAAAAGATTAGCATTTACTTAATTTTCAAAAAACAATATTCAATTTATTAAATTTACAAATCTCAAAACTAGTTCTTCCTTAAGCTTTTAAGCTCTCCATATAAAAATTATATTTCTGTAAGGTAAAATTTTACCACCTATTTTAATGGACTTTGGATAGTGTTTGACCCCATTTACAAACCTAGTTAATTAAATACCTTCAACATTTTAAACAGCATTCATAAATTTATATATTCAATTTCTTTTTAAGTATTCCAATTGTCTAATAAACAAATAAAACCTTCCTGAATACTTAAATAACTCACGTAAATTTAGTGCGGTAAACTATACCATAAGTTCTCTTACATGTTACAATACTGAATATAAAATTAGGAAATCTATATTAATTTCTCAATTATACTTATTAAAATTGGAATTATAAGATTCATTAGTTTGACTACTAAAATGTCACATTTTAAAATAAATCACAAGTGCTTAAGTAACAAATATACATGATTTCTAAACTTAACAGAAAAATTATAACATTATAGGTTTGTTTTAATGCATTTCTACTCTAAATTCTAAATCTCCCAGAAGTTAATAACACTGACTCACTAAAAAAAAAAAAATATGATCCTAAAAAATGTTGGCCTCCTCAGACAAATTTTGGGGGCTCCTGAGATTGTTTATTGCTCAGAGAGTCACTCTGTACCATAATTTGTTATTATGAACATCAACACAATTTTTCTCATGACCCCAGCTGCCATGCTGAGTGTGGTGTATTCATCATATCATGGACTAAAATATATAAAGAAATAAGTGGTCATATCCCTGTATTTGAGTCATCATTACTTAATTGTCAAATCAAATTAGGGTCTGTAAATCCAACCCTATTTTCTCTAATGCTTAATTTGATTTAAATAATGTGTTTATGCTTCATTGTTTTGTCATTTTACCTTTAAAAGTCTTATGAATGTTAAGATGGTATACAGTTGGATTCTGTATGTTTTCCAAATCTTTGTCTAGCTTGGGATTACAACTCCTAAGGTCATCCTCCTGAGGGAAAAAAAATCTTATTCAGAATCTATATCACACTGATAATCTATGAATTGCGCAACACCTTGATATCTAAAGCCTCTTTGCTATTTAGGATGCTACTATATCAGCAGGCTTTCCATGTTGCTGCCATAGAGACCAGATGACTGAAGCTGTAAGCTGAAGATTTCCAAGTTTCCAGTGCCTATTCCTGCACTGGCCAGAGGGGAAACTGATAACTCTTTACTTAGAGTTGTATTATAAAATGTTCGAACAGTCTAGGCCTTGATTTTGATAAAGTGGTGCTATCAAAGGAGCTAATAGTTTTGAGATAAATGTTTCTGATCAGGAGAGAGTAGTGGCAAAGGCTCTGGATTCAGATTGCCTAGGTTTAAATCCTGGAGCTGACATGTACTAATTATGTGATGGGGGATATTCTATAATGAACTAGTACATCTGGGTACACTGATTAGCTCATTCTGTTTCAGTTTTCACATTTTTAAAATGGAATATACTAGTGCCTCCTGAATAAAGTATGATGTGGATTAATTTAGATGACTGCAAGTTAGAATCACCTGGGTTGATTTTAAAAACAATCACAGGTTTTCAGACCCTATTCCACAACAACTAGATCAGAATCTCTAAAGAAGGGGGCCTAGATAATACTAATAAAGAGATGAGAATAGTGACTGGTAAGTGCTTATGATATTTTATAATTATTTGTGTATTCCTAGACCAAATTTATTTCTGAACTTCACGATAGCATAAGTAATACATGCAAGCAGAAAATAACTACAACTAGTAGTTATTTCTTTCAAAACCAAGTAGGTTTTGGAGAAGAACCTGATATTCTAAATTGTCCTGTAAGCCTCTTTCTTTTTCTACTCCCCTGCCCATCCCCTGGATTATTTCCTCCATTTTGTGTGGCCTGTATAACTAAACCAGAAGGGATAATAATTCATATGCTTCTTCCCATGGGAGCACATTTTAACTCTTTCAGGATCTCTAGAATGGAGATACAAAATTCCCTTGAGTATTTGGTTTAAAATCCGTGTAATCAGAATAAGAGTAATAACTGTGTCATAAACCAGCTATGACCTGGGTAAAAGAAGATGTCCTAGAAAATTCAACATAGTATTATTTGTTGTGATAATGGTGGATTCTTCGTGTATCCCTTACCCTTGCACTTCTACCTCCAATTTAATCGTTTCCGTTTACTCAGAAATATTCATTTCTATTTTTATGACACTCTGTTCTCCTTACAGAGTTTCTGAACTAGCCAAATTCTGAGGCCTCTGGATTAAGGAATTTAAGAGGGAACTCTGCCTCCCAGTGCTAAGATAGTGTCCCAAATCCTCCATAGACACATTTAGTGCTTCCTTCCAGGTCATTACCATTTGTCGGTGTGAGGGAGAGGCTTCTCTCTGGGCTGTTGAAGTACTACCTGGTAATCAGATCATGATGCTAGCCATGTTGCACTTGTGTGGATCCCCCATCTCTCTTCCTCAATGGATAAATAGCACTAACTTTTATTCATCTTAAAACAGGTTCCTATCATTAGTCTACAACTTTTGGTACCTTATTAAACAGTCACTATGTGCTAAATTGTTGAAATAATTCATGCCTTTGGGTGGTCCTAACCCATACTTACTCTTGGTCTGGCCATTTGTCTGGTTTTTGATCCATAAAACTGTAGCAAACTTGATGGAAGCAAAGACTTATAAGTGCTTTAGCTTTGAGATTTGCTCTTTCTCTGAAACCCTGTGATCCTAAGTATATGAATAAGCCCAGGTTAACCTGCAGAAGGATAAGAGCATGTATCCCTGTTAACCCAGTCATCCCAGATAACCATCAGACATAGAATGAGGCTATTGACTCTCACTTATCCACAGACACATGGATGACAGCTGCACGATTGTCTACCTGAGTCTAGTGCAAATTGCAAATCCATAAATCATGATTAAAATTAATGGTTACAATTGTTAAACCACTAAGTTTGGAATTAGTTTGTCATATAGCTATTGAGAGCAGATTCAAAATGGGGTGTTACATTGTTCTTATTACCTGCTGATGTAGATATTACCTGCTGATTGTATATTACTCCCTAACTTAGCTGTGCAAGGTGAGATGTTCCCCATCTGCTTCCTTGTGTCCCATCCCAAATAGGTCAAGAGCAGCTGAGATTCCCTCCTAGTCATTAAAAATTAGGAAGTAAAACCATAGTATCCTTAGCAACATCTTATCCTAGACCAAGAAGCCCACATTAGAGATCCACTGCCTTTTGGATTAAGTAGCTCATGAGTATTAAATGTTTTCCAGTTTGAGCTTTGTCTTTGGACCCTTAACCTATTGCTTAACCCTACCATCTTACATGAATTAACAAACTTCGTCTGTAAAATGACAGATAATAAATATTTTAGAATTTTTGGATCTATGCAGTTCTGTCACAACTATTCAACTCTGCCTTTGCAGCACAAATGTGTCCATAGACAATATGTAATAATAGAGCATGGCTGTGTTCAATATAATTTTACTTCCAAAAACATGTAGTGGGATACATTTACTCCACAAGCCAAAATCTGCCAAACTTGACTTATACTCTGAATATTTCCATATCTGCTTGACAGCCTTTCTTAATTTTAACAAGATGTTATTCCCACGGCAAGGTGTACATACCTCTGTGTGTGTATGGGGAAGAGGAAGATAGTGTGTGGGTCTTAGGTCTCTAACATAAGATATTTGCTAGTCAAACCTATCATAGGTGAGTCCAGTATTTGTTTGATATTCTCCTAAACCTGCTCTGGCAATTCTTCTCTAGTATCCATAATAAAGATTCCCAGCTTCACTTCCAAAGTAGAAGCATCATCATTCCTCAGGCTGTTCAGGAACATATTGTTTCCTCGGTGTTTCTACTCTGCTCAAGGGCCAGGAACTCATGAAGACCAGGTAAATTTCTTTCCCTATTTTTTGCTTGATGCAGCTTCTCAAGGATGGACACTATAGGGTTTCTAAAGCCCACCTGCATTTTTCTGATCACTTAATTCCTGTAACGTGTCCCTATGGTATTTAATTCCATTCATCTTCCTCTGGACTTTACTTGACACCCCCTGTGAATGTCTTGTACTTATATTCAGCAGTAGTGTCCAGCCCAGGCTACATTGCTTATCCTTTTATTTATCCAAGACCTTAAATGAAAGTTGAAAAGTAAGTGGGACTGAAACTTGTATTGTCTGTGTCCTCCCTTCCATTCCATCTATTTTTTACTGGCCTTCCTTTATTTTTAAATAAACAGTCAAACTTTCTTTAGTAATTCCACAGAAGTGCATACAGTTATGCACAACGCTTGTCCCAGCTCACAAGGGCATAATATCTCTACCAGGAAAGGATAGTTCCAGGCTTCTGATGAAAGAACCTTCCTGAACATTTTACTGTCCCAATATCTCCAGCACTATCTGTCTCCTGGTAATTGCACTCTATACTGTGATTGCTGGTTTTGGATCTAATTCTATGCCTCTGTATTTTTCTTCTAAGCTTACATGATATAGTAGAGCAACACTGGCTCATTTTCATTCAGGCCTGGTCAATCTCCTTGTGGGATAGGATTATACTCTACACATATAACTCAGTTCTTGTGGCCTGCATCATCTTGAGGGCATACAAGGGCATACAAGTAGAGTAATTTACCATAAATTCCACTTGTAACTTATAGCTGAAAATGAACATAATTGGTGAAGATTTGCTTTATCCATTAAGAGGGCTTTAGTTTTTAGTGGCTTTGGAAGTTTGTCCTAGATATCTTTCTATTCTAGAGTTCTTCCCTGTTCTTAACCCTCTGCCTTCCTTTGACTTTGCAGCTCCATTTTGCTAGAATTCTGCATGTTTCTATCATGGCATTCTACATGGTCATATCTTGGAACTCTGCTCCAGGCTTCCTTTTGAAGATGTTGGTAGGAAGGCAGTTTTCCAATTCTTATAGTCCTCTAAGGCATAGCATTTAAGTTTTTTAAGTACTTCAGGGTAGGATGTTGTGAAAATAACATTAGTATTGATAATCATTTTGTGTTATAGAAACATACATTCCTATATCTGATTTTATCTCATTATTTTAAATCAGTTCTTCACAGAAAAGAAAATAAAGGTGAAATGAGTAGAAAACTCTGTATTTTAAAACATGTTATTATAATTTATTTATTTTCTACTTTCTAACTGATCTTTTCTGATTATTTCTTAGAGATAATCAGTAGGAATTTCCAAAGGTTAATAAAATAGATATCTATTGATTGCAGATCCTTTTCTTATGTGTGTAAAAGGTTCAAGTAGACTATGCTTTAATGAAATGCTAAACTCTTGACCTAATTGCTTTTGATATTTCTAAAGTAAATGTTGAACTGTCTGAGATACTTTGAGTTATCAGTCTGAATCAGACCTTGTAATACAGCCACCACTGCAGGCTATGTTTGCACCAAATGAATTGAGGTGTCATATCGACAGCTGAATAAGACTTCAAGAAAATCCATCCAATTATTTTTATTAATGTTTTAGCTATTTATTGTCTTTCTCAGTGATCCACATCTGCAAAGTGTAAATTGCCCAGGAGTACTTGTGTAAAGACTATCTGTCCAAATATTAAAATATATTTTCCCTCTCAGTTAAAATACCTTCAAAATAAGTAAAGAAACACAAGATAAAAACAAAACAAAAACAAAACAAGACATTTGTTTTATTGCAGCAGTGTTATGTGAAATACAGTAAAATGCCAGTAATTAGTATCTCAATTAGGATTGTCATTCTTCAGTACTACCATTTATGTTTTGCCACCAAGACAAAGTATAACAAGATATATTTTCATAAGATAATTAAATAGTTTCCACTTCTGATAATTAGCTATGTTTTGTAAGGGTTTACTTGGCCTGTTGTGTTTTCCCCCTTTTTACTCTTTGAACAATGGATAATACTATTTAGTTTTGAGAAAATATTTTTTTCTGTGAGAAATTACACTCCTCTGTGTTTACACTGTTTGAGTGAAAGAAACTTGTGACATTCAAAAATGCATTCACAATTAACTTGTCTTGTAAAATCCTAACCATTCTCATTCTCATATTAGAATTTTTTTTTCCTGCTGAATAAATGACATGAATTACTTATATGCATTTTCTTGAAGTGTGATCACTGGTTTAAAAAATTCTTGAGTACATCAAACACATTGGTATTCTGTTCTTTAACATTCCTGGAAGACTGATATTTGATCAGTAAAATTTTAAAATATTTTTTCAGCTTGGAAAACAATTTAAAACATGAGAAAATGTCTTAAATGACACAATAAACCACTAGGACTTAAGAGATATCTATAGGATATTATAACCAAAACACCTTTTTTTTTTTTTTTTTTTTTGCGGTACGTGGGCCTCTCACTGTTGTGGCCTCTCCCATTGCAGAGCACAGGCTCCAGACATGCAGGCTTAGCAGCCATGGCTCACAGACCTAGTTGCTCCACAGCTTATGGGATCTTCCTGAACCAGGGCACGAACCCGTGTCCCCTGCATCGGCAGGTGGACTCCCAACCACTGCACCACCAGGGAAGCCCTAAAACACCTTTTTTGAAGTGCATAGAACCTTCTCCAGGATAGAGCACATGCTGGGTCACAAAACAAACCTCAACAAATTTAAGAGGTTAAAAATTATATCAAACATTTTTTTTGAGACAATAGAAGTATGAAACCAGAAATCAACTACAGAAGGAAAAACAGGAAAAGAACAAGCATATGGAGAATAAACAACATGCTACTAAAAAACCAATGGATCAATGGAGAAATCATAGAGGAAATCAGAAAACACCTTAAGGCAAATGAAAATCAAAACACAATACTCCAAAATCATGGAATGCAGCAAAGGCAGTTCCATGAGGGAAGTTTACAGTGATATAGGCCTTCCTCAAGCAAGAAAAATCTCAAGTAAACAACAGCATAACACCTAAAAGAATTAGAAAAGGAAGAGCAAACAAAGTCCAAAGTGAGCAGAGACGGGCAATATTAAAGATCAGAGAGGAAAAAAAGAAAATCAAGAAAAACAGTAGAAAACATCAGTGAAACCAAGAACTGGTTTTTAGAAAAGATAAACAAAATTAACCTTTAGCCAGACCCATCAAGAAAAGAAAGAGAATCCAAATAAGGGAAGAAACGAAAGAAGAGAAATAACTTATACCACATAGATACAAAAAATCAAAAGAGAATACTATGATCAGTTATGTCAACAAATCAGATAACCTGGAAGAAATGGACAAATTTCTAAAAACATATAACCTGCCAAGACTGAATAAAGAAGAAACAGACAATTTGAAAAGACAAATCACTATAAGTGAAATTGAATGTGTAATATAAAACAAACAAACAAAAATAACCACCCAACAAACAAACTCCAGGACTTAATGGCTCCACAGAGTAATTCTACCAAACATATTAAGAAAAACTAATACTTATCCATCTCAAACTATTCCAAAAATTAAGGAGGGTGGAACAGTCCCAAATTAATTCTGCAAGGCCACCATTACCCTGATACCAAAATCAGACAAAGACCTACAAAAAATAAAACTATAGGCCTATATATTTGATGAATATAGATACAAAAAGCTTCAACAAAATATTAGCAAACTGAATCCAAAAACACACAAGAAGGATCATACACCATGAACAAGTTGAGTTTATTTCAGGGTCACAAGGATGGTTCAACATTTGCAAATCAATCAAAGTGATACAGCATTTTAACGGAAGGTTAAAAATCACATGATCATCTCAATAGACACAGAAAAAACATTTGACAAAATTTAACATCCATTCATGATAAAAACTCTCAACAAAGTGGAAATAGAGGGAACATATTTCAATGTAATAGAGACCATTTATGACAAACCCACAGCTAACAATGTACTCAAAGGTGAAAAGCTGATAGCTTTTCCCCTAAAATCAGGAACAAGACAAAGATGCCCACTCTTGCCAGTTCTATTTAACATGGTATTGGAAGTTCTAGCCACAACAATCAGACAAGAGAAAAATAAGACATATAAATTAGAAGGCAAGAAATAAAACTGTCACTCTTTGCAGATGACTTGATACTTTATATAGAAAACCCTAAAGTCTCCACCCAGAAACTACTAGAACTAATACTAATACTAGGCTACTAGAACTAACTTTGCTGAATTCAGCAAAGTTGCAGGATACAAAATTGATACACAGAACTTTATCACTTTTCAATACACTAATAATGAACTATCATAAACAGAAAGTTTAAAATATCACATTTAAAATTGCATCAAAAAGAATAAAATACCTAAGAATAAACTTAACCAACGAGGTGAAAGACCTGTACTCTGAAAATGGGAAAAACCTCTTAATCCCATCAACAGTGATTACTATTGTTTCAGTATTTTACATATTTAAGATAATATAACTAAACAGGTTTTAGTTCAGTTCAATTTTTCAGCAAAAATTGCATTCATGTGTCAGGAACATTTTGTATTCATGTGTCAGGAACATTTTTATAATATAATTTCAGTGACTATGTAATAGTTCATGTACTATGGTTTTCTTAAACATTTCCCTCTTTCAAGTAGAATATAAGGTTAGAAAAGGAAGTGATAGCCGTATCATGAAGAGTTTGAATTTAAAAATGTCCTCAGTTGTAAGCCATTAGTTTCAAATTATATTCCCTGTGTACCTATAGGTCTGCAATTATATTCTTGTTTATTTTGAGTTATCTATGAAATTATTTTACCCTTAAAGTACACTAATAGAGCCTGGATAATCTAAGGGCTACCATTTTTAACCAAACAGAAACAGAATTTGGGAACGATATTTTTATCAGCATTCATAGTCATGTTGGTTTTGGATGGTATTTTAATTTTGACAAGTTACTAAAGAAATAGCAAAGACTGTTTCCTCAAAATAAATACCTGAGGAAGAAATTATGTAATTGTGAAAGACCTAAGGAATAAGGTATATCTTAGTTAATTGAAAGTATCCTAAGGATCTCCCTTTTTTATTATTTAGGAAATAGAACTAATAGGATTAGTAACTGGTAGATTTCCTGCAAATTTCATTCACTGCCAAACTGAGATTTTTTCCATGTTTTTCTAAAATTAAACAAATACACAGCAGTCTGAGAAGTTTACTATCAATATTTTAGAAATGTAAACAATGCTTTCCCTTGTACTTAATCACTCCATCAATTCTTTCCTTTATATTCTACTTTTTTTCCCCTGTATGTGGGGAATGAGAGAGGAAAAAGAGTTAACAGAAAAAATAAAAGGTACCTATCCAGGGAATTTTTCCAAGGTGACTAGTATAGATTAAGATCTGTATTTGAATCCTTAAAGAAACAGACACCGAGATAGGGTTAGTTCTGCAACGTATGTATTAGAGACAGTAGGGTGGGATCCAGGTTAGGCTATGAGAGCCATTAGACTATGGCCAGTCTGACTCTGTATGAAGGAGAACAGGAAGGAATGAAGGAGGGGGTGCCGATACCTTAGCCCGCAGTGTAGGTGTAAAAGAACTCAGCAAAGTGGTTAGAGAGTCCTCAAATCAAAGCTGCCCAACAGCAAAGTCCTCTGTTTCCTAGGAATGAGGCTGCCTTAATATCTCTTGTGTGCTCAATCATTGGCTAAGAGTTGGCGGCAGGAAGCATGGCTTTTGTCTGAACACAGTGATGGTTATTAAAGTGCATTAGCTGGGGTCATCACTCAGTTGCACATTCTGAACTTAGGAACCTGATATATGCATTCTTATGACTTTCACAAGATATTTTGAGGAATGAGCAGTATAAGTTCTGCAAATTTAGTGTGTGAAGAGGACTATGAGCACTAGTGAAAATATTGCCAGTAGATTTGGGAAAGGGTTGGTGGTGAAGGGGAGGCAGCATTAGAGAAGAATGCCTAAATGTTTTATTTCCTTATCTTCTCCTATTTTTCAATATATACTTACTTCAATATAACAGCTTTCTCTTTAGATCTTGATGCGTCAGTAGCAACAGGCATAAGTTAACATTTCCAGACTCCACCCTGCAGAAACACAGGGAGAAGAGTGGATACCCACATTATAACTATAGGGAAGCTCTGGCTTTCCAGCTGCAAGTGTGTCTTTTTCAGGCAGGGAACCTAAAAATTCACTGTGCTAGGTTAATATGTAAATTCTTTTTATTTTTCTCAGTAAATTTTAACAATAAATTGTTCTAGACCATAACCATTTTTCCCTCTCTTCATTTCCAGAAGACTACTATTAAACAAAATTTATCCTAATAATTGCTAAATCAATATAAAGGAGGATTTTTTTAAAATTGGCATAAAAATTTATACCTGGACAACTTCTAGTAACATTGATAGTGTGAGTCCTCCCACATATAAAACTCAAAAAAAAAATAGTGAAAATAAAAAAAGAGTTAGAGGAGAGTTTATTCTTTAAAATGCTGGGTGAGAATTGCAAGTCTTTGGCTTTCTGGCCTGAGTGCTCTCCCCAACACCCAAGGCTATTTAAAAAATAAGCAGAGAAAACTTCATTTTTATCAACTGAAGATGCCAGTAAACAGGGGTTAGTGCTAAAAGAGTAATTGAGAAGTTAAAGACAAAGTGTGGCAGCTAGAGAATGGCAGAAAGAGTAAGATCCAAAATTGGTGTGTAAGTTTGCCCATATTCCTGGCTGTAATCTAAACTTCAGAATCATGGGAAAGACAGCAGGAGGTACAGCAAAGTTTAGCCAAAGGAAAACAAAGACATTACTTTTTAAAGACAGAGGTGCATGGGGTAAAATATGGGATTTTGTTGCTTTGTATTGTTTTTTAATTAGTTCCCAATTGTGCACTACCCAGGCAATTGTCAGTAGAAGCCTTACTAGTTTGAGATGTCAGAAGACACATCCTGAGGTTGGTAGAACAACTAAGAATCTGGGGTAAACCACTAAGAGCAGGAAAATTACAGAGAGCACAAAACAGAACCTAGAGCCACAAAAATGCATGATCTATAATGTCCAGTTTTTAATAAAAATATCTACATCAAAGAAAAGGGAAAGTGTCACTCATAACAAGGAAGAAAGACAACCAATAAAAACTGAGTAGACCCAGATTGAATTCATTTCAAGACAAAATTTTAGAGCAACTATTATATAAATATGCTCAATAATTATAGAGACATATTACAAAATTAATAGAAACTGATCTTAATGTGTGAACAGATGGGAAATCTCAACAGAGAAGTGGAAACTATACAGAAATAAATTGAGTGCTAAAAAGTAATTGTAGCTGTAAAGGAAAAAATAACAAGTTTGGCTTAATATCAGATTTGAGTTAATAGAATAAAGAATCGGCAAACTTAAAAATAGATCAAGAAAAATTATACTATCTAAAGAATAGAGAGAAAAAAGGTTAAAGGAAAAAATTGAAAGTGCCTCAGAGACATGTGAAGAAATATCAAGTGTCTAATTATATAACTAGAGTCCTAGAAAGGGAAGGGAGTTTAAAAAGGTGTAGAAAAATTTACTGAATAAACAATGGCCAAAATTTTTGCAAATTTGCCAGAGTACAAGATTTACTGATTTACAGATCCCAAACACTCAATAAATCACAAGTAGGATAAAAACAAAAAAATGTTACATCTAACCCATGATAATAAATCTACCAAAAGCCTAAGATAAAGAGAAAATCTTAAACATTTATGTAAAATCAAACAGTATGTTTTTTCTGTGTAAATTGGGGAAAATGTTAAAATTAATGATTGAGTTTTTAGCAGAAACTATTGAGTACAGAAGACATAAAAAAGACATATTCAATATGCTGAAGAGAACAATAGGTAATAATAGTAATAATAATTATTACTGTCAATTATTACTAGTAAAATTATCCTCTAAAGTAAAAGCAAAAAGATACTATTTTTACATTAAAAAAAAAAATTAAAGAATTTGCTGCCAGTGGTCCTGCCTGTACTACAAGAAAAGCCAGTTTTCACTGGCTGAAGAGATATGATGTGGAGTGCAAACTGCAATACACAGAAAAATGTGAAATTTATGGAAGTAGTAGATTTATTGGTAAAAAAAATAAAAGTTACAATTATAAATACAAATTTAAAAATATTGATTTACAATAATATAAAAAATGGGACACATGGCAAAAATTTTGAAAGAATATGGAGCTGTGTTTCCTCCATGTTGAAAATTACAAAACACTATTAAGATAAAATAAAGAACTTAATAAGTGAAGAAATATATCTTGTAATGAAATAGGAAACTCAGTGTTATTAAAATGTCAGTTCTCCACAAGTCAATCTATAGATTCAATACAATCCAATCAAAATTCTAACATTTAATGCAAATTCAATCAACCTAGAATAATAACAATCTTTCAAAAGAACAAACTTGAAGAAAACTTTACAGTTGAATTTCAAATTTTACTCTAAATTTTAAGTAATATAGAATATCATTAGTAATAATATACCCATACAGATCAGTGGAACAGAATAGAGGGTATAGGAACAGATCCATGCATATATAGTCAAGATTTTTCAATAAATATTCCAAACAACTTAATGAGGGAAGGATAATCATTCCAACAAATGGTATTGGAAAAACTGTGTACTTGCCAAATTTTTACAGAGTAGCTATAGCATTTTACATTCCCAACAGCAATGTATGAGTAATCTAGTTTCTCCACATCCTTGTCAGTATTTGGTATTGCCACTATTTGTCATTTGAGCCATTCTGATAAGTGTGTAATAATATTCCATTGTGGTTTATATCTGCATTTCCCTAATAGCAAATGTTGTTGAACATGTTTTCATGTGCCATCTATACATCCTCTTCTGTAAAAAAAAAAAAAAAAAAAAAAATCCCTTCATATTTTCTAATTGGATTCTTTGATTTATTTTTACCTTTGAATTTGATAGTTATTGATCTACTCAAGATACTTGTCCATTGTTAGATATGTGGTTTGAAAATTCAATAAGTAGCTTGTATTTTTGTCTTTCACAGAGCAAAACATTTTCCTTTAATTTTGAGAAGGTCTAAATTATCAATTTTTTCTTTTATTAATCATGTTTTCAGTTCCTATCTAAGAATTCTTAGCTAAATCCTAGATATGGAAGATTTCAGCCTATAATTTTTCTGTGTTTTAATTTTACATTTTATTTAATTACATGATTGTCTCCATCTGTTTGAGCTGCTGTATCAGAAATGCCATGAACTGGGTGGCTTATAACAACAGAAATTACTTCTCACAGTTCTGGATTCTGGAAATCCAAGAGACCAGCAACATCTAGTTCTGATGAAGGCTCTCTTTCAGGTTGTAAACTGCTCACTTTTCATTATATCCTCACATGGCAGAAAGCAGAGGGCAACAAGCTTTCTCATGACTCTTATTAAGGCACTAATCACATTCATTAGAGATCTTCCCTTGTGACCTCATCTAATCAAACTACCTCCCAAAGATATCACTTCCTAATACCATCACATTGTGAGGTGGGATTTCAAAATATGAAGTTTGGAGAGATAAAAACATTCAGTTCATAACAATTATGTATTTTTATATATGGTGTGAGACTTAAGTTTGGGTTTACTGTTTTGAAGCTGTCTAGTTTCTCCAGCAACATTTGTTAAAAGGGTCATCTTTCTTCCCTTGAATTAATTTTGTACATTTGTCAAAAGTCAGTTGTAAGTGGAAAGTGATGTCAGCAAGATGCTGGGGCAGGAAGATCCAGAGCTCATTCCCCCCACAGAGAAATTAACTTAATGATATATGATCCAAAAATCCAATAAGAACTACAGAAAACTTTTAAGAAATAACAATGTCTTAGCCAAGCTCAAAGTCAAGAACATCCAAAGTTAAATGGGTAAATAAACATGTTTCATTTCAACCATGTCAGACCTTCCTCCACACTGGCATAGCTCAGCGCAATCAGGAGACATTATCCAGCTTGTAGCTTCTCCCTTAGGAGACAAAGGTAAGTGTGGAATGTATATCAAACATTCCAGCTTTTCTAGGAGTTGCCAGAAGGACTGGTTACTGTCTTGTCTGACTCAGAGCACTGACAGGGAATCAGTTTACTTTGGATGCCTGGGGGCTGCTGAGAACAAAAATGTACCTTTGTGGCTTATTGTAGCCCAGAGACCTTGCTCATTAGAGTAAGAGCTGACAAGCACATTGGGAAAAAAAGAAAAAAAGATGGGCAAATTTCTCTAATTGGGAAATTACAAACATAAGCCCAGAAAAGATACATCTGAATTAAAGGTTTGATAAGCTGCCAGAATCTCTAGATGAGATAGTTGGTGAAGTTCATTCTTTGTATGAAGACAGTCTGTAAAGCCTGGGAGAGATTACAGTTTTGTTTTGTTTTGTTTTGTTTTTCAAATTCACAAATTACCACAAATATAACAAGGCACAGAAGGAAACAGGAAATCATGGCCCAATCAAAACGACAATAACAATCTGTAGAAACCAGCCCTAAAGAAATGAACATCTATGAGATGTGTGATAAAGAATTCAAAACAATCATGTTAAAGATTCTCAGTGTGCCACTAGAAAACACAGATACACAACTAAATAAAATCTGGAAAATTAGGCATGAACAAAATGAGAACATGAACAAAGAGACAGAAACTACAAAAAGAACCAAAGAGAAATTCTGGAGCTGCAAATTACAATAACAGAATTGAAAAGTTCACTGGAGGGTTTCAACGTCAGGCATGATCAAGCAGAAGAAAAAAATATCAGTGAACTCAAGGATAGGTCATTTGAAATTATAGAATTGGAGGAAGAAAAAGAAAAAAGAATGAAGAAAAGTGAAGAAACCCTAAGGGACTTGTAGAACCTCATCACATAGACCAATATAAGCATTATGGAAATCCAAGAAGGAAAAGGGAGAGAGAAAGGGACCAAGAGAATATTTGAAGAAATATTGGTCAAAAACAACCCAAATCTCAGAAAGGAAATAGACATACATATTCAAGAACCTTAAAGGATCACAATCAGTGTAAACTCAAAGAGGCCCACACTGAGAGACATTGTGACCAAACTGTCAAAAGTCAAAGGGAAAGAGAAAATCTTGAAAATAGCAAGAGAAAAACTTGTCACATAGAAGGGAACTCTCATAAGATTATGCACAGATTTCTCAGCAAAAATAATACAAAGCAGGGAGTGAGATTATGTATTCAAAGTGCTGAAAGAAGAAAGCTGCCAATCAATAATACTATATCTGTAAAAGCTGTCCTTCACAAATGAAGGAGAAATAATGACCTTCGCAGATAAAAGGTAATAGACTGCATTATACCTGCGCTATATGAATTGCTAAAGGGAGTTCTTCACTTTGAAACCAAGGAACACCTAAAGCAATGAAAAAGCATACAAAAATATAAATCTCTTTGGTAAAGGTAAAGATAATAACCAAATGCAAAAACCTGCAATGCCATACCAGTGGGATATGAACCACTTTTAATTCAGGTATAGAATTTAAAAGTTAAAAGCATAAAAACTACTATAAAACTATGCTAATTGATACAAAATATAAAAAAATAGGTAATTTGTGGCATTGATAACATAAAGTGGGGAGAGATGTAAAGGGGTAGAATTTTTGTATGCAATTGAAGCTATCAGTTTACAATAGATGGTATATTACTACAGGATGTTTTAGTTAATCCCCATGGTAGCCACAGAGAAAATACCTATAGAAAATGCACAAAAGAAAATGAGAAAAAAAAAAGCATGTATTTTTGTAAATACAAAAAAAAAAAAAAATCAATGAAGCACAAAGGAAGGCAAGAGGAGAGAAAAAGAGACAAAATAACTACAAGATGTACAGGACACAATTAATAAAATGTCAATAATAATTCCTTCCCTAGCAGTAATTAACTTAAACACAAATAGATTAGATTTCACGTTCAAAAGACACGGAGTGGGCTTCCCTGGTGGTGCACTTGTTGAGAGTCCGCCTGCCGATGCAGGGGACACTGGTTCGTGCCCTGGTCCAGGAAGATCCCACATGCCATGGAGTGGCTGGGCCCATGAGCCATGGCCACTGAGCCTGTGTGTCCGGAGCCTGTGCTCTGCAACGGGAGAGGCCACAATAGTGAGAGGCCCGTGTACCGCAAAAAAAAAAAAAGACATGGACTGACTGAATGGGCAAAAAAAGCATCCAAAGATATGGTGTCTACCAAAGATTCATTTAGATACAAGGATATACATAAAATGAGAATGAAGGAATAGAAAAAGATACCACATGCAAATGATAACCAAAGTACAGATGACCATACTTAGATAAAATAAGCTTTAAGTCAAAAATTGTCACAGAAGACAAAGAAGGAAATTATATAATGATATAAAGGCTAATTCAACTTGAGGATATAATAATTATAAATATATATGCATCTAATATCAGAGCTCCAAAATATGTAAAGCAAACTTGACAGAATAGAGGGAGAAATAGTTAACAAAACCAGAATTTCAGTAATGAGTAGATCAACCAGATGGATCAAAATGATCTGAACAACAATATAGACCAGTTGGATCTAACAGACATATTCAGAACACTACATCTAACAGCAGCAGAATACACATTCTTCTCAATAGTACATGAAACACTCTCCAGGATAGATCATATTTTAGGCCATAAAACAAGTCTTAACAAATTTAAGAATATTGAAATCATACCAAGTATCCTTTTTGATCTCAATGAAATAAAGCTAGAAGTAATAGCAAAATGAAAATTGGAAAATTCACAAGTATGTGGAAATTAAACAACACATGCTTAAACCAACAAATGGGTCAAAGAAGTCACAGGGAAAATAGAAAATATCTTGAGACAAATGAAAATGTAAATATAACATACCAAAACTTATGAGATGCATCAAAAGCAATACTGAGGGAAGTCAGTGGTAAATGCTTACATTATAAAAGAAGAAAAATCTTATATCAGTGAGCTAACTTTATACCTCAAGGAACTAAAAGAATAACAAAATAAATGTAAAGTTAGCAGGAAAAGGGCAGTAATAAATATTGGTGCAGAAATAAATGAAATAGAGAATAGAAAATATGAACAAAATAATAGTTGATTACTTTAAAAATCAATAAAATTGACAAATTCTTAACTAAGAATAAAGGGAAAAGACTCAGATAGCAAAAATTAGAAATAAAACAGGAGACAGTACAATGGATTCCACAGTGAAAAAATGGATTATAATAGACTACCATGAACAATAATCAACAAATAAGATAACATATAAGAAAAACATAAATTTCTAGAAACATATAATCTACTAAGAGTGTATCCTGAAGAAATAAAAAATCTAAGTAAACTTATACCAAATAAGGAGATTGAATCAGTAATCAAAAAAAAAAAAAAAGCCCCCCTAAATAAGCCCAGGGCCAGATGGTATCACTTGGAGAATTCTACCAAACATTTAAAGAATTAGCACCAAACTTTCTCAAATTCTTCCAAAAAAATTAAATAAAAAGGAATCCAAACTCTTTTTCTTAGGCCAGCATTACCCTAGTGCCAAAACTAGACAAAAATATTACAAGAATACCACAGATCAACATCCCTGTTGAATACTGATGCCAAAATCCTCAACAAAACACTAGAAAATGAAATTCAACAATAAGTTAAACGGATTATACAACATGACCAAGTGAGATTTGTTATTTGGAATGCAAGGATTTCCAACATCTGAAAAACAATGACTATAATATATATTAACAGAATGAGCAAAGCCACATGATCATCTCAAGTAATACAGACAAAATACTTGAAAAATTCAACAACCTTTCCTGATTAAAAAATGAACAAACAAAGTAGAAGGAAAGTAATTCAACATAATCAAATGGGTGCAAGATCTAAATAGACATTTCTCCAAAGAAGACATACAGATGGCCACAAAGCACATGAAAAGATGCTCAACATCACTAATTATTAGCAAAATGCAAATCAAAACTACAATGAGGTATCACCTCACACTGGTCAGAATGGCCATCAGCAAAAAATATATACAAATAATAAATGCTGGAGAGGATATGGAGAAAAGGGAACCCTCTTGCCCTGTTGGTGGGAATGTAAATTGGTACAGCCACTATGGAGAACAGTATGGAGGTTCCCTAAAAAACTAAAAATACCATATCAACCAGCAGTCCCACTTCTAGGCATATACCTGGAGAAAACCATAATTCAAAAAGATACGCACCCCAATGTTCATTAAGGCACTATTTACAATAGCCAGGACATGGAAGCAACCTAAATGCCCATCAACAGAAGAATGGATAAAGATGTTGTACATATATACAATGGAATATTACTCAGCCATAGAAAAGAACTAATGATGCCATTTGCAGCAATTTGGATGGACCTAGAGATTGTCATACTGAGCGACAAGTAAGTCAGACACAGAAAGACAAATATCATATGACGTCGCTTATATGTGGAATCTAAAAAAAAAAAAAAAGTACAAATTAACTTATTTACAAAACAGAAGTAGAGTCACAGGTGTAGAAAATAAACTTATCGTTACTTGGGAAAAGGGGGGAAGGGATAATTTTGGAGATTGGGATTGACATATACACACTACTATATATAAAATAAATAACTAATAAGAACCTATTGTATAGCACAGGGAACTCTACTCAGTACTCTGTAATGACCTATATGAAAAAAGAATCTAAAAAAAAGTGTGGATATATGTAAATGTATAACTGATTCATTTTGCTGTACACCTGAAACTAACACAACATTGTAAATCAACTATACTCCAATAATTATTTTTTAACAAGTCAGCAAAAAAGCCCACATCTAACATTGTATTCAGTGGTGAAAACCTGAAAGCTTTCTCTCTAAAATCAGGAACAAGGAAAGAATGCCAACTCTCAGTACTTCTCAGTATAGTATTGGAAGTCCTAGCTAGAGCAATGAGGCCAGAAAAATAAATGAAAGACCTCTAAATTGGAAACAAATAAAATTATCCAAAAATGACATGATCTTAAATGTAGAAAACACTTAAGATTCCACCCAAAACTGGTAGAAATAATAAACAAATTCAGTGAAGTTGCAGGATATAAAATCAACACACATAAATCAGTTGTTTCTACATACTAACAATGAACAATCTAAAAAAAAAAAAGATTAATAAAACAATCCCCTTTATGATTGCATCAAAAAAAAGAAAATACTTAGGACTAAACTTAACCAAGGAAGATTTCTTGGTTATGACACCAGAAACACAGTCAATGAAGTAAAAAATAGACAAATGGGAGTACATCAAACTTAAAAACTTCTGTGCAGCAAAGGAAATAGTCAAAAGAGTGAAAAGGCAACCAATGAAATGAGAGAAAATATTTGCAAACCATAAATTTGAGTTTTATATCTACAGTATATAAGGAACTCCTACCATTTAACAAGGACAACACAAAAATCCAATTAGAAAATGAGGAAAGAACCTCAAAAGAAAAATTTCCAGAGATATACAACTGACCAACAAGCAAATGGAAAGTTGCTTAATATTACCAGTCATCAGAGAAATGCAAATCAAGGCCATAATGAGGTATTGTATCATTGTTAGGATCTCCTTTTTAGGTTCTTTGATTTGAGAGAGTAGACTTTTGTTTTAACTTTTTAGGTCTGTGCTCATTGACGTTTATAGGTTCCTGGCTTCTCCAGTACCTATTCTGGGATAAATGAAACAAAAAGAAAATGTAGGGAACTCAAAATTCATGCTTTTCTTTGTGTTTTAAAGTTCCTAGTCATTCTATTTTTTTTCCTGCTTTTCAGAGTCTTCTTGTGTCTGTATATGTGTATGTTGTAATTTTCAGAGTTTTAAGTTGTACTTGTTGTGAAGAATAGGAAAAAAATTAGTATATACTGTATTTTCAGAAGTGGACATCCATTTGTATATCATTTTATAATACTTTGTTTGATGCTACTTGCCAGAGGAATTCTTGAGGCTTTTTCTTTTATCTTAGTCATTTTTTTCTGTCCCAAGTCCCTAGTGTTTCTTTTTTCATTAGGTACTCAGTAACTGTTAAGTTTCTTTAATGAATTTCTAATATGGGTTTCTGTCTTGGTTCTATGATTGACTAGCTGTGATTTTAGGTAAATGGTTTCTTTTCTCTTATTCTCAGATTTCTCTATCTATAGACTCTAACTTTAAAGACCTATTAAAAAGTGTACATTAATTCTAAGTACATCATGTTTCAATAGTTAATTCCATTTCCCTATAATTTCTTTGCTCTAAATTCTAAACATCCTATAAGTTTGTATTATTGACATTTTTTTGAATAAAATGCTATGCACATATCCCCTTTGGTAATGATTAGTGTCTTAAACCCTTACTTTAGAATTAATGATACTTAAATAGAATGGTTTCTGCATTGGAAAATGAGTTTTTTTAAGATTTTACTCTTCAATTATTAACATTATTATCACATATTCCTTCTTATTTATTTTGAGAGCATCAATAAATTTTCCTTGAGATTTTCACTATGGATTTAATGAATACATATCTGCTTTCTTAACCTTTTTATGGTGTCATTTTTAAGATTATTCCCCAAAGGAATAATGGGCAATATTACCCTTGGCCTGCATTTATGAACAGTAATTACATGAACAGCTCCCTGGAATATGTTCTATTGTTTGCACCTATCTTTTATTTCACTTCATTTGCTTTGTAGACATCTGAACAGCTTAATTAACCATCTTCACCCTTGACATTTGAATAGAACACTGCCCATTGTTCATATTATTCCTGTTATCAAAATGACAGGGTCTTAAATGTTTAATAACAACTGTCATGCATGCTGAATAAGTCTACTAGGTGCAACTAATTTTCTTATTGTTATAAATAAGATCCTTCACCTTCTAGATCACTTTATTTTCTAGATTATTTTCTTCTGTGATCTTAAATGGCAGAAACTTAAATATAAAAGTAGTAACTAATTTATCTGAAAGCACTGAGAAATATATTAAGACCTTTTAAAATGCCATTTTTATTAGAATCAGAATTGAAAATGGTACAGTAGGTTATATGAAATATTTTTAAATGTCTTGCATCATCTACCTCAAAAAATTGTGATTATAAGTTAAATACTGATTCTATAAGTCTCCCAAATATCAGTCATATCTTAAAACTACAAATTCCAATGTTGCTTTACAAGTGGATTATATTCAGGGAAAGGACCTTATACAAGTAGGCTATAATCAATCAAATGTATAATATTACATATTATTTCTATATTCCTTGGCCAAAAATTTATTCTTTAGTATGGAAGAAAAAATTCTGAGAAAAAATGAATTTATCACTATCTTTAACTCTATAATCTATATTTATATTACCCTGCAATTATAAATGGTTAATTTAAAAATATTTAAATTGTTAACAGTTTTTTTTTACCAATTTATTATAGATGTGGTAATCAGTTATAAATCATCATGCTATCTTCTTACAACAGAGAAATACTGTAAGAATGTGAAGAGTAACAGTGATGAGGATGTAAGGCAGAGGTGGATACAATCCATTAATATAATTATTTAGATTTTTTTTATTCTGAAAACAATAACTGTTATAAAAACAAATCCTTCTTATTGAATATTACAGGTGCATTTGCTAAGATAACATTGTATCAATTGTCTACTAAAAACTGCCACTTGAATAATATATCAGTAGAGGAGTAATTACCAATTTTGAGAGCAGTCTTTCTTTTTCTCCATTTTTATTTTTGTCACACTTACTTAAAGTGCTACCTTGTTACTTCTGGGATATTTTAAGGTAAAAATAAAATGCCTATGTTTGCATTTCATTTAAGTCTCCAATCATTAAAAAAGCAATACCAAATTATATCTAGACACAACTATATATCTAAATGTTGTTTTGTAAAATCCAATACGTGACAGAAGTCATTAACAGTTCTCTTTATATATTCCCTGAAGCTACTACTTATGGCAAAATCATGTTTTGAATGATAACAAAAAATAATCTTATTTGAAATGTAATTTTTCATTTTGTTCCAATTACATATCAAAGAGTATTCTAAAAGTGTATATACAAATAATATTGTTTATTTTCATTCCCTTAGCAGTAGATTTTTTAAGGTTGTATTTTGTCAACCAATATGAGAAAAGGAAAATGCATCTCTTTTCATTATAGACACAGTTATAATGTTACACAAGTTATTGATATAAATGTGGACTACATGAACACCTTTGGCTATTCTCATACGAAAATTTGTTACTACAGTTACCAAAGTTATATAATTGTTTTATAAATTCTGACTCTCTTTTCCTGAACACCAATTATTCTGATAGGTATAATGACCAATGAGATGATCAGAAAAACATACACTAAGAGAAAAGAGCTTGAAAATCCCAATCATTAATTATCATACCCAGATAAAAACTTAAAGACAACTATATATAAACCACTACATAAATGCTTACATAAAATATAAAACCTTTGAAACTTAGTATTTATGATACATTTTCTAGGTAACAATGACCTTATACTACTATTGTAATGTTATAATTCTGTTGGAAAGTAATTGTCTGCATCTTTATCTGATAGATAGCTGAGATTCAGAAATGTACAATGGCCATTACATAGGCAAATATTGAATAAGAGGAATACTCTGCTTACCTAAATCTTCTTACTTTAAATCTCTTTTTCCTCCCAATCTGTATCCACATTCTACTATATCATGCATGCACTTTGAATTCAGATCTCAACATAATTCTGAATATTTCACTTTTAAAAATATCTAAACATAGGAATAAATAAAATACCAAACATTTTACTTTATGACATTTGGCTAATACCATGTTATCCAATGTCTGAAAGTACTATTTTTTAAATTCTAAACGTGCAATGCCATGACTATTATTTTAGAAATGTTTTGGCAGACAAGCTATTTTCTTACAGGGCATACATTTTTAAAAGTGTGGATTTCTTATGCTTAATACATCCAGATATACAGATACTGAAAAAGATGGAATTTGAGATTGCTTTATTTACTGAGATTATTTTCACAAATACTTCCAGAGAAATGCTTGGATATTTCTTGAAATAAAGTGTCCAGAATTTTCCTCAAGTTTTTGTAAGGATTTTTTTTTCCTGTACTATTTCAATTTACCAATGCTTCCTAGTGAGAGTAATTTTCCCAATTGTTCATCATACCCTCCATTCATAGAAACAAGTCCTTTGCTGTTCAAGTCTAATTTTTGAACACTGAGGAAAAATAAGTTAACTGTAATTGATTTGTGGTCATCAGCTAGAGCCTTTCAACAAGAAAAATCAACTGAAATTGCTAGTAGCTTTGAGAATTGCCATATTTGTTTTTCTAGTAACCTCATCAAAACCCAAGTTCTAAGTCCATTATCTCTCAAGAGTTCACTCTCCTAATTTGAATGGCGTAGTTCTCTTGTCAGTCCAGATTTCCATACTAAGTAACTAGGCAGCAGATTAAATAAAAGAAGGATCACTCCCTTTTTGCTAGATTCATAGATGTGCACTATTCGGCAGGCTTCAAGCATTTCCTAATTTCATCCCTATTGACATTTCTTAAGTAGCCAGAGTAAGATTTACACTAAGTCTTTTACTTCTAAGGAGATGACAAATTTGGAAGCATTTAAATAGCATTTTTGAACAATATCCTGATTTATAGGTAATATGGTTCAGTATTTTACTACTGATATTTTGAATTTCCATACAAATTTAAAGCAATTTTACTGACATGTTACCTTTAATCTTTTATAGATGAAAAAATCAAGTCTCCAGTGAATTAAAATATTTATCCAAAGTTACAGTGCTAATAAGTGACTGATACTGAGGCAGAATGCAAACCTTATGACAATGAATCTCCTACCTTTTTTAGTATTCCACGCTGTGTCTTTGAATTATATAGACTCAGTGGGTTTTAAGCTCAGTTTAGAATTCCACATGAATTAGAATATCCCTGAAGGGAATCTTTGTTTTTGACTAAAATAAAACTCCATAAGAGGGTTATTGATTCATTACTAAGGAGAAATTACTCTAATTTTGTTTTAAGGCCTAGAATGGCACACACTCATGAAAATTTCTTACATCAAAATATTTGAAATTTAGTACCAAAGAAGAAAGACAAAGTAAAGTCTTAAAATTCTAGTAGATCATTACAGAAGCATAAATGGATAACTTTCCAAAGACTTGGAAACCTAAAAATCCATATAGTTGTAGAATTTTCAAACCAATACAACTCATAGAATAAATTTCTATAACTAGATTAATAACTGTATACTTCTCAGTAATATTTCTGACTTATCTATTATTTTCATTGTCGTTATTGTACTCACAATGAAATATGCATTTCCTTTGTTAATTTCCTTAAATCCTGTTAGAAGTGAGTAGAATATAAGTAGATTACTGAGTCTAAATTTGTTAGAAAATTCCCAGTGCCTGGTCCAACTCTCAGCACCTCCAGGACCTAAAATTAGGCAGGCACATAAAGAATACTTAGTAATGTTTTTAGAAAGAAGAAGGAAAAGAATGAAATAAAGAATGGAAGTACACAGAAGAGAGAAACAGTATAGCACTGTCTATGTTCATTTTCTATTCCTTCATAATAAATTACCACACATTTAGCAGTTTAAAATAAACACAATTTTTTTTTTTCACAATCCTGGATAAGGGCTCTGGCACCTCTTATCTGGGTCTTTGCTCAGAGTCTCATGAGACTACAATCAAGATGTTGGCCAAACTGCATTCTCATTGGGAGGCTCGACTTTGGAAGGATCTGCTTACAATCTCATTCAGGTTATTGACGGAATTAATTTATTTGCTGGCTTTCAATCAGAAACTGCCCCCACATCTTACAGGCTTCCCACAGTCCCTTGCCATGTTGTCCACTTACACCATTAAATTCACAAATTGTCATCTCTAGATGAAAATGCAGCCTGACTGGTACGTGTTTTGCAGCCTTGTGAGATCTAAGCAAATTACCCAGGTTAGTCATGCCCAGACCCCTGATTCACAGATACTGTAAGCAAGTAAGCAATAAAAAGTGATAGAAAATGAACCTTGAGAGATGGAGAAGACTCATAGCAAGTATGGTGTTGTAGACCATGATAAACAGTTTGGATTTTATTCTAGGTGTTACTCTTAGTCCAAGGCAAAGAGGCCCCTTGTCCTTTCCTTGTTATTTAGAAAGGTCTTTCCTGACTCCCCTAACTGTGCTACTCGCTAAACCGTGAGAAGCCCTCCCCTAAGACACTCTTCCCGCCCTACCCATAAGATACTTCAGGTACCTAAGGCTCCAGAATTCTCTGTCCATGTAGTTGGCTTCAAAGGTCTACTTAGGTTCATTCTTCAGAAGGTGTACCATATAGACAATGTGCTTACTCCAGTCTCAAAGAGTGGCCAAAATAGTAGTCCTTTGACTACCTTTGAGGAGTATGGACAAAGCTTGGATGTAAGGGTTGGGATGTCCAAATTCATGCACAAGATATACCTTGAGCTCTGAAACAAAGTAAGGTCGTGGGTGAGAAGTGGGGCAGAATTTGGGTCAGGGTCTTTGTGCCTGGTGAACAACTTGCCCTGTGAGACCACATTCAGAATTCTGAGGGATCCATAAGCTCCAAAATCAAATTTTTATAATGACATATTGTCAAACCACACAGACAATATAGTTTAACATTTTATTATCATTACATATAACTTTAAAATATCCAGGCAAGTTTCAATACATGGTATATTTGCCACCATATATACTTTTGCACTGGACCCTACCCTACCACTGTTCATGTTGGTCATGGTAGAAACCATGACCAGGAAGTGATAGTACCTGATTATTTTCAAGATCACACTGGTTGCTGTGTGGAGAATGGACTTTAGGGATTTATAAGTAGCAGCAGGGTTTTTCAAGGGAGATATAATGGTGGCTTGAACAAGCAAGGTAATGGTTAAAATGATGAGAAGAGGGCAGTTTTGTGGTTGCTTCACAGGTAGAGATAATCAAACATGTTGATAGATTGGAGAGGGACAGCTAGGAAAAGTGAGCTGTAAAACACGACTGCTACTTCTATGGCTTGAACAGTTTATTGGATAGTAATACGTTTAAACTTATCTGCTAGCCTCTTGGAACTCTAAGAGAAAACTTGTGAGGTAGCTAGGAGAAAGGGATGTTACTGTCATCTAACTTTTCACAAACCCAATCATTTTTTCTCTACACATGGCTTTCTCTGAGTAAAATTTTTTGTCACACATCCTGATGCCTTTGATTGATTCATTTTAAAATTTGTCTCTTTGTGTTTATTTATTTGAGAGATGCACAGTCTTTTTTCATCAAATGCCAAAAGCCAGGGAGAAGCATTAATTTTTTAGTGATTGCTGTTTTCACCCATTTGAATTAAACTTGGTTTAAAGATATGCATGTTGATTTATATCAAATCTTTGAATAGTTGATACTGTCTGAAGAAATGCAAAACCCACCATAAGAAATGTCAAGCTTGTCAAAAAATGTGACTTTTCAGGGATAGAAAAGCAGCATTTTTGCAGCAGTATTCACATCTGCTGGACTGCCCTAACCATTAAAACAAGTTGACATATTTCTTAATTCAGTATGTTTTAGGTAAAAGGCAAAAATTTGCACAAAGGCCAAAATAATGTGAATAGATTTTCACCAGTTAATGGTACAGTCTGTGCTATAGAATTGTTTTGCTTATATAAATTTATATAAAGTCTATGCATTCTTATCTTGCAAATATAATACTAAAAGCCAAATTTTACTTCCTATTTTGTAATCCACTAAATTTTAGTTTCATTTGAAACTTTTATAGGTTGTACATAATACCAAATATATAGGTGAATATTATGACAGTAATTAATTGAGAGCTATACAACTATTATAAGGATGTATCAAGATTTCTGGATGATATATATCTGTTAAAATAAATATGCATGTAATAATATCATCTCAGCTTTCATGGGTTAGGATTAGATAGATGGCAGTATAACCCAACAAGTCAGAGAGAAGAGAGTAGGCTTTAGAATTATCAGGACAAATATGAAATTCAATTTGGAATATGATATTGAATCTCCTTTTGGCCATGTAGTAGATCCAATTAGGGGAAAAACAAATACATGTATATGGGTTCCAGTGAGATACTCTCCACTGGCCATAAAAAATTAGAAGTTATCATAATGTAAATTATTAATTGTGTCCTTGTTTGGAATATTTCACTGCTGGAAGTGCCAGAACTGATCAGAGAAATGTAGGGAATGCTAACCACTTAAGCATTTGACACTAAAGAATGTAGTCCGCAAGGGAGACTTAGCTGTAAATTCAGATTGAGAATTAAGAGAGGTATTATAGAAACATCAGAGAGGTATTTGTTTTCCTTAATAAAGAGGGAGTGGCCAAAATTATTAAAGTTTAACAATGAGATTAAGTAACTTAAAAGTTGAAAAAATAATTTATCTGTTGGGTGATCCATGTTTGAGGAGCTAACTAACTTCAAAACAAATAATTTCAGAGAGATGATTGAGCAAATCTAGATCACAGTGGTTTGAAGTGTGAACAAGTGGTTGAGAAAGGAGGACATCAGATGGAGGGCAATATGTTAGACATTTATTGGTAAGATCCAGGAAAGAGATGTGGCAAGGCAAGTTCTCAGCCTTACCGTTTGTGTGCAAATTGCTTGAATCTCATTGTGTCCCTTATTGACTGAATAATTAGCTAAACAATTGTATTTGCTCACCCACAAAATGGGCATGATAATCTGAAAGGATGTCTACTTATGTTTATAAAGTAGGCAACTTGATGCATATATAGGTAAAATGTCTCCTCAGCCTATGAACAATAACTTATATTGGACTAATCAATTTGACATTTTTTATTGTAAATTGGTACTCACAAAAAGACTTTTAAGATAAAATATGTGCAACCATTTTTGCATGAAATGAATTTTAATTATTTAAATATGCTATACATAATATAGTGATATATTTATGATCTTGTAGAATGTTTTTCTTTTTTAAAAAAATCTTGTGAATTAAATCCTTAATATACCATTAATAAAATGTGTGAGCAAATGAATATTCTTTAATTAGCAAAGTTGATTAGAGATTCTTACTTTGTTTCTTTATGTTTTGCAGATATTCTCCTCTTTCTTTGTAGAAATTCTTAATCTACTTTTTTGAAAATAAACATGAAAAGGTTAACACTTCACAAAGATAGAAAATTCTTCAAAATAGTGGAATATATACAGTCAAATAATCTTTACTATGGTTTAGACTGGAATTCAATCGTAATTGTTCTAATATGTTATATTAGACTATCATGGAAAAATAAAGTTGAGATAAATTTAAATAAATACATCTAAATACATTGATGATATTACACCTTTTTTTTTTTTTTTCCAACATGCATTTTGCTCTTCTAGGTATGGCTCTCAGAAATGCAGCTCACTGAATTACTCTCATGAGATGTTTACCTCTCCATCTAAGGAATGCAAATATAGATTCTATTACTAATTTCTTCCTTGTAATCAAGAAGCTGGCATCTAGGAATTTTTTCAATCCTCAGGCTGCATTGGATGGGAATATAGCTCTAAAGTAATGTATTAAAAGAGTAAGCCAATGTAAACTAGCATACAACTAAATCTCCCAAAAGAATTCTGAAGCATAATCAGGATTTTTTCATATAGTCATCTTAAAATCAAATAATACACAATACAGATTTTACTTTTTTAATTTTGCAGAAATGCTCTGAAGTAATTATAACAATATTGAATTTTATATATGATCTTTTATAAATATGCTATATTAACTAGTTTAAATTCTGTTTAATAAAGAATGTAACAGGGGTGGTTTACATGCTGAAAGTTTTGCTTGCTAATGAAAGGTCAGCTCCAAACTGCAGTAATTTAATTTGATTCTACTCCTTTCTGTACTTAAAATTCAGATTATCAATTATAACACTGATGCATTATATGTAACAGGATACATTTTTGATGGATGGATGGATAGATGATGGATGGATAGATAGATAGATAACATGTTTCCAAAAACACTCCCAAGCTATGACATTTGTAGTGGATGGCCACAAGTTTATTAGAGATATGAAATCAAAATTACAGTTGAACCTAGTAGTTGTGAAAGTTAAGATAAAATATATTTATATAATACAAATATTTTACAGAACAAAATCTGTATTTCTAGCCAAAAACTGAGTCAATGCTATGCTCAGAATATCATTTTAACAAAGAATACTGTTATCTTGAATACCACAAAGCAATTTGTTCATATTGTTGTGCATACCTGAGTATTTATTAATACATGCTTACAATAGCTTCTGCAACTATAATGATATCAGTTAACAATCACATGCCACGTTTACAATTTTATTAAAGTCAAACAATTATGAGGATCAAAGTGTATTATTAGATTCTAGTCACCTTATAATATGGTTATATCATAAAAATACAAAGCTTGTCATATGATATTGATTTTTACAAGGATGTGTTTAATCATTTTAGATGTATTTTTTCATCTATTTTTTTGTAAGACTCATAGAAGACTATACATAGGTTAATTTACATCAAGTTTCCTTTTGTTAGTATATTCCACAAGTTTTCAATTCTTCTAAAGGAATTGTTTAGTCTTAATTGAATAAGTGTTTATGCAACTTGTTTTGAAATGCATCATATTTATAAATAAAATGCTCACTTCCATGGTGTGGGGATCAAAGAAAACAAACAAAACATAAAATGACAGACACAGTGGAAATTATCAATAACCTTGCTTCCAGAAAAAGAATTTCGAAATGCTACAAAATAAGCTTTAGGACTGCAAGCAAAAGCATGCCAATATTTAGGGAAGCATAGATTTGAAATACGACACACTTTAAACTTTAAAAATAGTTTTAGGTTTGCCCCTGTCTCGGGATTAAATTATACTCATCTTCAGAAGTAGAGGCTTAACTTTACAGAAGACAGGATATAATGAAATGTCTTGGCAGGTGAAAGGTTGCACTACCACCTCAAAACAACCAATCTCCCTGCTGCCAAAAGCGGTATATCAAAGCTTGATAAAGAAGGGGTTGGATCATATAAGATGTTATAAAAATTTATTTTGTGGCTAGCTCTCAAGTGTTATCCCAGGGCATACATATATGGAGACTAATACATCATCTGTTAAAATTTATTTTAGATTTATCGTCTCCATATTTTTTTTTTGTTACTGCTCTATTCCTTTCTCATAAAATGCATTATTTTAATACATTGTCCCTAGCATCACCCATTCTTACATTATTGCCCAAAATTTTAAGCCTTTCAGTTTTTTATGATGACAATAATTCATTTAAAAACACTTCAAGATATTGTGATACTATGTATATGGGTAGTACTTAAAATTATGCCCAAGTGCAGTTACTATCTCATCACAAATTCATATCAGAGGATGCCATCTAGCATTTTATCAAAAAGGATAGAATTTAGACATGGTACAGCTTCCTTTAATTCCTTTAATTCTGATCAAATAAGGTGATTAGTTATTAGTTTAGTGAATGTCTGTAATGTGTGAGAATTGATGAAATTAAAATTAATGATTCATTGATTAATGAATATTAGAAATAGGTACTCATTGAAATTGAATATTGATAATATGTGAGTTGAACAGAATGTTTTAGCGAGTGTCTGAATTTTCATGAATATGAAATAAGAATCTGACAAAGACTGTACTCCATACATTTATTAATGGTGTCCAAGCCTTACTGCCTAAATGAGCTTGTGTCCAGTCTATCCTTTCATTTGAAAGACTTCTTGTGACAGTGTTATCTATAAGACTAATAGTCTCCTGCCTCTGATCTATCAGAGCATTTTCTTTGAGAGCATCTTTCATGGAAAGAGTGTTTGGAGCTCCTAAAGAAAAAACAGCTGAAACTTCATTGAACTTGCAGGAAATATTATACAACTTGCTTTGTACCTTCCTTGGAAAGGAGTATTTTCTTAAATAAATGTTGTCATAAGGTGGCAGTGGATTTGACTGAATAATGTTCTTTTGGATGGAAAGTAAAATTTATAAGCAATGAACTTACATATCTAGCTGAGAAGATTTCTGAAGAAAATGTTAGAAGGTGGAGCCCTATTTTCTCATGCTACTTATAGTAAAACACCAAAGGACAGAGATAAATTGAAGAAGAAACTGTTAAGCAAAAGGTATGTTTTGGGGGAGAATGCTAAAGGTGTGACTGGTTGAATTTGCTAAAGGGATTTGGTGTGTGACTTGAGGATCTAATCAACCATCTTAGCAGAAATACTTCTAGCTTGGACTGAAGGAAAACAAGGTGGAACAGAATGAAAGAAGGGCATAGAATTTCTGGTACTCTATAGACAGAAAATGGATTAATGGGATTATTCAGTTATGAACACATGTTATCCTTTAAGAAAAGGAAAGAATGACCACAAAGATAATTCAGAAACCAGAGTGGGGAGCAGTTGCCACTGCCACCAAAGGCCCAAAGAGTCTGGAGACAGCCTGGAAGACTGGGCCATCTCCCTCTAAGTTCAAGTGAGCTTAGGCCACTTGATTGCCATGCTTTTGGATCTGGAGAACAGAGCATCAAGCCAGAAAGGACTAGTTTCAAGCCTTATAATCAAATGGAATGTGCCTGCTAGATTTTAAACTTACTTAGGCCCATGACCCTATTCTTTCTTCTGATTTCTCCCTTTTGGAATTGGAATGTCTATCCTATGCCTGTCTTACCCTTGCATTTTCAAAGCAAATAATTTGTCTGTTTCATAGGTTCTCAGCTAAAGTGGAATTTAACCTCAAGATGATTCATATCTGGGGTCTCATCCATATCTGATTTACGTGCTATTTAGATGAGATTTTGGATTTGGAGCTGATCGGGTTAAGACTTTGGGGAATGTTGGGATGAGGTGAATGCAGTTTGCATGTTAGAAGGGCATGACTGTTTGGGGACAAGAAGGCATAGGGTTATGAGTTGAATAGTGTCTTTATCCCAAATTCATATGACAAAGTACTAATCCCCAATACCTTGGAATTTGACATTGTTTGGAAATGGGTCATTATAATTAACATGAGGTCAATAAGATGGACCCTTATACAATATTATATCCTTGTAAAAGAGGAAGTTTGGATACAGATACAGACATGCATAGAGGGAAGATGGTATGAAGATAAAGAATCCTATCTATAAGCCAAGGAGAGAGGCTTAAAACAGATCTTTTCCTCATAACTTTTAGAACAAACCAACCCTGCTAACAACTTGACTTTGGACTTCCAACTTCCAGATTTACAAGATAATTAATTTCTGTTCTTTTAAACCATCTATTTTTTGGCAACCACTACAGTAAGAAACATTTCTATTTTTATCATATACATTTTCTTTATTTTAAAGAATTTGGGATATTTAAAATAGTTCAAAATTCAATTCTTTAATTATTTTTTTAGAATATCTGGAAATAGGAAGAAACTATCACAAGAATTCTAACACACTAACATATATTATGCCCATGTCTTCCAATCTGAGTCCATATGTCAATTCATATTTATAGAATGTTCTACTTTCTCAGCTAACATATCATTATTTCTGCAGATTATTTATACTTAAAATTAAGTAAATATATTGTAACAGTGTTTTAAAGAATATATATATTCTATATATTCTCTTTCTCATATCTTTTACTCTCTCAAAATATATGCTTTAAAAATTATATTAGAGTAGAATACGTATATGCATATATAATAAAGATTTTATATATATATTATTAAAAGTCTGACAAACATATTTATGCATATTTTTTTCATTATTTTCCAATGACAAATTACTAGAAATAAGTACTAATATTATCATTTTTATGGATACATATTTTCATATTGCTTTCTAAAGATTTCTACTGCCTAGTCCTAATACTAGCAATATGACAGTTTTTTCATCAGTCTTGAAAATACATATCCTTTTAAAACTGTTTATTTAATGTTTAAAAATGTTTTTATTTTTCTAGTTAGCACATAGTTGATTACTAAAACTCAGGGACATTATGATTCGAAAAATATATAGGTCAATAGCACTTAATAATACTTCATGGTCAGGCTTATACCTGTACAATGACCACCATTAAGAAAGATTTAATTTTGTATAACACTATCCCACTGAAAAAATGTATGTTATCCTGACACTAATAAAGCTGAATATATTACACTTTAGGTCACGTGAATATGTGCTGACTATCTCTGATAAGGGTAAAGAAAAATCTCACTGAAAAAGGAAATATATATGAGAATTATTTGCCTAGTGGTTAGTATAAAATTAGGAATCTGAGGCTGTGTTTATCAGCTATATATTTAAAAGAAGGCTTGCAAATCAAAACTTAGATTGTGGACCACAGGAAAACATTGAAAGCAGACATTTTATTTTATTTTATTTTATTTTTATTTATTTATTTATTTTTGCAGTACGCGGGCCTCTCACTGCTGTGGCCTCTCCCATTGCGGAGCACAGGCTCCGGATATGCAGGCTCAGTGGCCATGGCTCACGGGCCCAGCCGCTCCACGGCATGTGGGATCTTCCCGGACCAGGGCACGAACCCGTGTCCCCTGCATCAGCAGGCGGAATCTCAACCACTGCGCCACCAGGGAAGCCCCATTTTATTTTATTTTTACATCTTTATTGGATTATAATTGCTTTACAATGTTATGTTAGTTTCTGCTGTACAACAAAGTGAATCAGCTCTATGTATACATATATCCTGTGTTTTTGGTATCTCTGAATTTTTAGAGGTATCTGAGTTTATTTTATAATATTGCAGTACAATTTTTAACATGGCAGTTTGGAACACATTCTAAACATACATTTAATTTCAGCCTTCTCTTCCCTCTAATTCTGCCTATAATGGCTATTTTTCTCTTCATTTTAACTTGACACAATCTATTCCTCTCAGTGTTCCATTCTAGTTTACAAAATTCAGAATATTTCCTGAAAGTCTTCTAAGAATGTTTTGTGGAGAAGGTAATTTCTGTAGAAGGCATGTGAAATACAACAATATTTTATATTATATCATATCATAAAATATCATATATATTGTTGCACATCAAAGAGAGGAGGATATTAATTTCAAAATTCTACCTCTAACAAATAATTTAGTATCACTTGGGTGAAAAGAGTCAAGAATAACTAAGTGAGTGCCTTATCTGAGATACAGTGCCACATAGTCCCTTGACATCTGGGCAATGAGGCAGTGACAGGCAGATCTCTAGGAGCTATCTTCCTCTTGGCTATCCTGAACAACAGGAACCACTTTTCCCTGTACTTCTCAGCACTAGCCTTTCATTTGCTTGTTCTGTTATTCCAGTTGCATCTAGATACAGCTTACTTTGGCATTAGTTCTACTACTAATCCAAAAATTGGGCAGTGAAACACACTTGGCAATGAAGAGTAATCCACCTGACATTTCTCTCAAATATATCATATATAAGTAACTCATACAAGTGGGTAAAAAGAACAATGGGACCTAAATACTTACCCCAAATATGCCTTATAGTTTATTTATCTAATATATTTTAATTAATAATATATAATCTTGAAGACCATGTATTATTAAAAATTATTGACGAAACTAATCTGTACATGAATTAAGCTGTCAAGGCATTTACTATATATTTTAGGGGCAATACTGATTTTCAAGCTTAGTACTCATCAGATTTAGTTTGGAGCTCATAAGTTGTATCATTGGAAATAATTCTGTTTCCTTTGCTTTTCTTTTACATTATAGCAAACTTTTTGAAAGCAATTACACAGTATTATTTATACTTAGTATTCCACTGCCCAATATATCCTAATTTATACTATTTTTATTAAACAATATCTTTTATACATTTAAGAATATATAAAATAATAAAAATATTGGTTTCTAAAAATTTATATTTCTAAAACATGTGGATCACTATAGAACAAAAAATTTAGGTAAAATTCTAAATTATGTATTTTGATAGTTTTAGAAACAAGTAGAACTTATAGAACTGTACAATAAAATGTATACATATGTAAAATACATATAAATATAATGTATTTTTAAAACAATGCTTTAGACATAGTTGAGAGGAAATTAATAAACTGACATAAAGTTGAGAAGAAATTATGCAGAACTCAACAAAGAGGAATAAAATGGTGGAATACATAAAAGAGAAGCTGAGAGATGTGGGAGAGAGAGCCATATGTTTTAATCAATAAGTTTTGTGAGTTCAGAATTTTGAGAGACAGATAAAAACAGAGATGAGAACATAACACAGGAAATAATAGAAGCTATAATGGCTAAGATTGTTTATTCCTCCAGACACAGTAAATGTATGGGTTAATGTCAACAGACATTGACATTTAAAAACAATTATAATGAGTTTTTGCATACTAAAAATTATAAACATATAGATGTATGTGTGTTTGTGTGTGTAGGAGATGGTAAATAGAATCAAATTGCTCTAGGATTTCTTTGAAATAAAAAATAAAATATCAATTTTAAACTTGCATTAAATGTATATCTAAAATGATTGTTAAAAATAAAGATAGCAAGAATCATTGCAGAATAATGAGACATTTCTCTATCAGTTACTATTTTTGTTTAATGTCACCCCAAATTAAGTGACATTTAAATGGCTTAAAACAATAGTAATTATTATCTCTCATGATATCTGCAGATCAAGAATTGGAGTGGCTCAGTTAGGCCATTCTAGCTTAGGGTCCATCAAACTGTTGCTGTATAATACTGTCTGGGGCTTGGGTTATCTCAAAGGGTTCTACATTTACAAATCTGGTAATTGGGATGGGAAGACTTGAACAGCTCAGAGCTGGAACAACTGAAATTCTTCAGGAATCTCTTTCTCTCCTTGTGATCTAGCCATCATGGTTAGGGTGGCCAGAATTCTCATATTTAGGAACAGGTCTTCCAAAGTATGTGTTCTAAGAGAGAGCCAAGTGGAATTTATATTACTTTCTATTGCTCATCTTCCACCACATTCTGCTGACCAAAACATAATTCATTTTATTGAAGTTTGAGAGGAAGGAACATCACCTCTCAATGGAGGGTGTTGCAGGTTTTTAATGTTTCTTTTGGTAGTTTAAAAATTTTCTATATGAGGGTACCCTCAAAAAATGGAGATAGTATGAAGTCTTTGCGTCTTTTTAAATTAGAGTTTATTTTTAAAGCAGTTTTAAGATTACAGCAATCATTATCAAGCATAAAGTACAGAGATTTCCCATATGCCCCCTACCTCCATACATGCATAGCCTCACCCATTTTCAATATCCCCACCAGAGTGGTACATTTATTATAATTGGTGAATCTACCTTGACACATGATTATCACTCAAAATGTATAGTTTACATTAGGGTTCACTCTAGGTTTTGTACATGCTATGGATTTGGACAAACATATAATGATATGTGCCACTGTTATAGTATCATAGAGTAGTTTCACTGTCCAAAAAATCCTCTCTGTTCTGCCTATTCATCTCTCCCTCCCCCATAACACCTGGAAACCACTGATATTTTTATTGTCTAGATAGTTTTGCCTTTTCTGAAATGTATAATTGGAATCATACAGTATGTAACCTTTTCAGATGGTCTTCTTTCACTTACTAATATTTAATCTTTCTTTGTGTTTTTTCATGATTTGATAGCTCATTTATTTTTAGTGCTGAGTGATATGCCACTTTTTGAATGTACCACAGTTTATTTACCCATTCATCTGCAGGAGAACATCTTTGTTGTTTCCACATTTTAGCAACAATGAATAGAGCTGCTGTAGACATCTGTATGCCTGCTTTTGTATGGAGGTATGTTTTCAACTCCTTTGGGAAAATACCAAGGAGCAAAATTTGTGAATCGTATGATAAGAGTATTTTAGTTTTGTAAGAAACGTCAAAATAGTCCTCCAAAGAAAGTATTCCAATTTGCATTCCCACTGTAAATGAATGAGAATTCCTGTTACACCACATCCTCACCAGCATTTAATGTCAGTGTTCTGGACTTTGGCCATTCTAATAGGTGTGTAGTAGTATTGCATTGTTGTTTTAATTTTCATTTCTCTGATGACATAATATGGAGCATCTTTTCATATACTTATTTCCCATCTGTGTATCTTATGTGATGTACTGACTGTTAAGGCCTTTGGCCCATTTTTTAAAAACCTTGTTGTTTTCTTATTTTGGGAGGTTTAAGAGTTCTTCGTATATTTTGGATAACAGTATTTGATCAGATAATTGAAAAGTTTGTAAATAGTTTCTCTTAGTCTGTGATTTGTTTTTTCATTCTCTTAACAGTGCCTTTTATAGAATAGAAAATTTTAATATTAATGAAGTATAGCTTATCAATTATTTCCTTCATGGATTGTGCCTTTGGCGTTATATCTAAAAGTCATCACCATACCCAAGGACGTCTAAATTTTCTCCTATGTTATTTCCTGGGAGTTTTACAGTTATTCATTTTACATTTAGGCTGTGATCCAATTTGTTAATTTTTGAGAATGGTGTAATTTTTGCCTTGAGATTCATGTTTTTGCATGTGGATGTATAGTTTTTCCAGTATCATTTGTTGAAAAGACTATCTTTCCTCCATTGTTCTTTTGTCAAAGGTCAGTTTATTATATTTATGAGAATCTATTTCTGAGCTCTCTATTTTGTTCCATTGATATACTTGTCTATTCTTTCTCCAATACCACACTGTCTTGATAGCTTTACAGTAAGTCTTAGAGTCAGGTAGTGTCCGTCCTCTAATTTTGTTCTTCTATTGAATATTGTGTCTTTGCAACTTCTGAAAGGCCCTGATTTGTGTGTGTGTGTGTGTGTGTGTGTCTGACAAAGAAAAATTGTCTCAATTATTCCCATACACATATAGTATATTTATCACAGCAAAATTTGCAATAGTCTCAAAATAGAAATAATCCAACTACATGAGAATAGAAAATAAAATGTGGCATATTCTGACAAAGGGATGTAACACAACAAAGATAATGAATGAGCCACACATACAACTACACAAATCAGTCTCTCTACAAAATGTTATGCAAGAAAAGCAAATGACCAAATAATACACAAGATTCTTGTAAGATAAAAACAAGTGAAACTGAACTAACTAGATTAAATAAATTTGTTAAGTATCACATATACAGTTGTAAAGCATAAGGAAAGCCAGGACATTATTATCACTACTGTCAGGACCATGGTTACCAATGAGATGTAGGAGAGAACGAAGTTATCCAGGAGGGATACACCATGAGGTGGTTTGACACGACACTGCCTGTTGTGTTGAGAGGTAACTGTCTGCACCTTAAGGCTCTCAGGAACCTTGGTAACAGAAAATGTATACTAAACATTTCTAAGTTGATTGGGCTTTCCTATATTGTCACTAGCTCTGAATTGCCTAAATTTGAGAAGGTAAGAGAGGTAGACTTCTGTGTTTAAGAATTTTGTCTTTACTGAATACTGCAGCTGGGTGCTCTGCCTCAGTTACTTTGGGCTCCATATTGCATAAAAGTAGAACCTTGGTGGGTAGTGTAACAGATGATCTCATATATATATATATATATTACATCTTTATTGGAGTATAATTTCTTTACAATGGTGTGTTACTTTCTGCTTTATAACAAAGTAAATCAGTTATACATATACATACATTCCCATATCTCTTCCCTCTTGCATCTCCCTCCCTCCCACCATCCCTATCCCACCCCTCTAGGTTGTCACAAAGCACGAAGCTGATCTCCCTGTGCTATGTGGCTCCTTCCCACTAGCTATCTATTTTATATTTGGTAGTGTATTTATGTCCATGCCACTCTCTCCCTTTGTCACAGCTTACCCTTCCACCTCCCCATATCCTCAAGTCCATGCTCTAGTAGGTCTGTGTCTTTATTCCTGTCTTACCCATAGGTTGTTCATGAAATATTTTTTTTCTTAAATTCCATATATATGTGTTGGCATACGGTATTTGTCTTTCTCTTTCTGACTTCCTTCACTCTGTACGACAGACTCTAGGTCCATCCACCTCATTACAAATAGTTCAATTTCGTTTCTTTTTATGGCTGAGTAATATTCCATTGTATATATGTGCCACATCTTCTTTATCCATTCATCCGATGATGGACACTTAGGTTGTTTCCATCTCCAGACTATTGTAAATAGAACTGCAATCAACATTTTGGTACATGACTCTTTTTGAATTCTGGTTTTCGCAGGGTGTATGCCCAGTAGTGGGACTGCTGGGTCATATGGTAGTTCTATTTGTAGTTTTTTAAGGAACCTCCATACTGTTCTCCATAGTGCCTGTATCAATTTACATTCCAACCAACAATGCAAGAGTGTTCCCTTTTCTCCACACTCTCTCCAGCATTTATTGTTTCTAGATTTTTTGATGATGGCCATTCTGACTGGTGTGAGATGATATCTCATTGTAGTTTTGATTTGCATTTCTCTAATGATTAATGATGTTGAGCATTTTTTCATGTGTTTGTTGGCAGTCTGTATATCTTCTTTGGAGAAGTGTCTATTGAGGTCTTCTGCCAAATTTTGGACTGGGTTGTTTGTTTTTTTGTTATTGAGCTGCATGAGCTGCTTGTAAATTTTGGAGATTAATACTTTGTCAGTTGCTTCATTTGCAAACATTTTCTCCCATTCTGAGGGTTGTCTTTTGGTCTTGTTTATGGGCTCCTTTACTGTGCAAAAGCTTTTAAATTTCATTAGGTTCCATATGTTTCTTTTTGTTTTTATTTCCATTTCTCTAGGAGGTGGGTCAAAAAGGATCTTGCTGTGATATGTCATAGAGTGTTCTGCCTATGTTTTCCACTAAGAGTTTGATAGTTTCTGGCCTTATATTTAGGTCTTTAATCCATTCTGAGTTTATTTTTTGTGTGTGGTATTAGGGAGTGTTCTAATATCATACTTTTACATGTACCTGTCCAGTTTTTCCAGCACCACTTATTGAAGAGGCTGTCCTTTCTCCACGGTACATTACTACCTCCTTTATCAAAGATAAGGTGACCATATGTGCATGGGTTTATCTCTGGGCTTTCCATCCCATTCCACTGATCTATCTTTCTGTTTTTATGTCAGTACCATACTGTCTTGATTACTGTAGCTTTGTAGTATAGTCTGAAGTCAGGGAGCCTGATTCCTCCAGCTCCGTTTTTCATTCTCAAGGTTGTTTTGGCTATTCAGGGTCTTTTGTGTTTCAATACAAATTGTGAAATTTTTTGTTCTAGTTCTGAGAAAAATGCCAGTGGTAGTTTCATAGGGATTACATTGAATTGTAGATTGTTTTAGGTAGTAGAGTCATTTTCACAATGTTGATTCTTCCAATCCAAGAACATGGTATATCTCTCCATCTATTTGTATCATCTTTAATTTCTTTCATCAGTGTCTTATAATTTTCTGCATACAGGTCTTTTGTCTCTTTAGGTAGGTTTATTCCTAGGTATTTTATTCTTTTTGTTGCAATAGTAAATGGGAGTGTTTTCTCAATTTCACTTTCAGATTTTTCATCATTAGTGTATAGGAATGCCAGAGATTTCTGTGCATTAATTTTGAATCCTGCTACTTTACCAACTTCATTGATTAGGTCTAGTAGTTTTCTGGTAGCATCTTTAGGATTCTCTATGTATAGTATCATGTCATCTGCAAACAGTGACAGCTTTACTTCTTCTTTTCCGATTTGGATTCCTTTTATTTCCTTTTCTTCTATGATTGCTGTGGCTAAAACTTCCAAAACTATGTTGAATAAGAGTGGTGAGAGTGGGCAACCTTGTCTTGTTCCTGATCTTAGTGGAAATGCTTTCAGTTTTTCACCATTGAGGACAATATTGGCTGTAGGTTTGTCATATGTGGCCTCTATTATGTTCAGGAAAGTTCCCTCTATGCCTCCTTTCTAGAGGGTTTTTATCATAAATGGGTATTGAATTTTGTCGAAAGCTTTCTCTGCATCTATTGAAATGACCATATGGTTTTTCTCCTTCAATTTGTTTATATGCTGTATCACATTGATTGATTTGCATATATTGAAGAATCTTTGCATTCCTGGAATAAACCCCACTTGATCATGGTGTATGATCCTCTTAATGTGCTGTTGGATTCTGTTTGCTAGTATTTTGTTGAGGATTTTTGCATCTGTGTTCAGCAGTGATATTGGCCTATAGTTTTCTTTCTTTGTGACATCCTTGTCTGTTTTTGGTATCAGGGTGATGGTGGCCTTGTAGAATGAGATTGTGAGTGTTCCTCCCACTGCTATATTTTGGAAGAGTTTGAGAAAGATAGGTGTTAGCTCTTCTCTAAATGTTTGATAGAATTCGCCTGTGAAGCCATCTGGTCCTGGGCTTTTGTTTGTTGGATGATTTTTAATCACAGTCTCAGTTTCAGTGCTTGTGATTGGTCTGTTCATATTTTCTATTTCTTCCTGATTCAGTTTTGGCAGGTTGTGCATTTCTAAGAATTTGTCCATTTCTTCCAGGTTGTCCATTTTATTGGCATAGAGTTGCTTGTAGTAATCTCTCGTGATCTTTTATATTTCTGCAGTGTCAGTTGTTACTTCTCCTTTCTCATTTCTAATTCTATAGATTTGAGCCTTCTCCATTTTTTTCTTGATGAGTCTGGTTAATGGTTTATCAATTTTGTTTATCTTCTCAAAGACCCAGCTTTTAGTTTTATTGATCTTTGGTATCATTTTCTTCATTTCTTTTTCATTTATTTCTGATCTGATCTTTATGATTTCTTTCCTTCTGCTAACTTTGGGGTTTTTTGTTCTTCTTTCTCTAATTGCTTTAGGTGTAAGGTTAGGTTGTTTATTCGAGATGTTTCTTGTTTTTTAAGGTTGGATTGTATTGCTATAAACTTCCCTCTTAGAACTGCTTTTGCTGCATCCCATAGGTTTTGGGTCATCGTGCCTCCATTTTCATTTGTTTCTAGGTATTTTTTGATTTCCTCTTTGATTTCTTCAGTGATCACCTCGTTATTAACTAGTGTATTGTTTACCCTCCATGTGTTTGTATTTTTTACAGATCTCTTCCTGTAATTGATATGTAGTCTCATAGCGTTGTGGTCGGAAAAGATACTTGATACAGTTTCAATTTTCTTAAGTTGACCAAGACTTGATTTGTGACTCAAGATATGATCTAACCTGGAGAATGTTCCATGAGCACTGGAGAAAAATGTGTATTCTGTTGTTTTTGGATGGAATGTCCTATAAATATCAATTAAGTCCATCTTGTTTAATGTATCATTTAAAGCTTGTGTTTCCTTATTTATTTTCATTTTGGATGATCTGTCCATTCATGAAAGTGGGGTGTTAAAGTCCCCTACTATGAATGTGTTACTGTCGATCTCCCCTTTTATGGCTGTTAGTATTTGCCTTATGTATTGAGGTGCTCCTATGTTGAGTGCATAAATATTTACAATTGTTATATCTTCTTCTTGGATGGATCCCTTGATCATTATGTAGTGTCCTTCTTTGTCCCTTTTAATAGTCCTTATTTTAAAGTCTATTTTGTCTGATATGAGAATTGCTACTCCAGCTTTGTTTTGGTTTCCATTTGCATGGAATATCTTTTTTCATCCCCTCACTTTCAGTCTGTATGTGCCTCAAGGTCTGAAGTGGGTCTCTTTTAGACAGCATATATATGGGTCTTGTTTTTGTATCCAGTCAGCCAATCTGTGTCTTTTGGTGGGAGCATTTAGTCCATTTACTTATAAGGTAATTATCGATATATATGTTCCTATTCCCGTTTTCTTAATTGTTTTGGGTTTGTTAGTCTAGGTCTTTTCCTTCTCTTGTGTTTCTTGCCTAGAGAAGATCCTTTAGCATTTGTTGTAAAGCTGGTTTGGTGGTGCTGAACTCTCTCAGCTTTTGCTTGTCTGTAAAGGTTTTAATTTCTCCATCAAATCTTAATGAGATCCTTGCTGGGTAGAGTAATCTTGGTTGTAGGTTTTTCTCCTTCATCACTTTAAATATGTCCTGCCACTCCCTTCTGGCTTGCAGAGTGTCTGCTGAAAGATCAGCTGTTAACCTTATGGGGATTCCCTTGTGTGTTATTTGTTGTTTTTCCCTTGTTGCTTTTAATATGTTTTCTTTGTTTTTAATTTTTGACAGTTTGATTAGTATGTGTCTTGGCGTGTTTCTCCTTGGCGTTATCTTGTACGAGACTCTCTGTGCTTCCTGGACTTGATTAACTATTTCCTTTCTCATATTAGGGAAGTTTTCAACTATAATTTCTTCAAATATTTTCTCAGTCCCTTTCTTTTTTTCTTCTTCTTCTGGAACCCCTATAATTCGAATGTTGGTGCATTTAATGTTGTCCCAGAGGCCTCTGAGACTGTCCTCATTTCTTTTCATTCTTTTTTTCTTTATTCTGCTCTGCAATAGTTATTTCCACTATTTTATCCTCCAGGTCACTTATCTGTTCTTCTGCCTCAGTTATTCTGCTATTCATCCTTTCTAGAGTACTTTTAATTTCATTTATTGTGTTGTTCATTGTTGCTTGTTTCATCTTTATTTTTTCTAGGTCCTTGTTAAATGTTTCTTGCATTTTGTCTATTCTATTTCCAAGATTTTGGATCATCTTTACTATCATTATTCTGAATTCTTTTTCAGGTAGACTGCCTATTTCCTCTTCATTTGTTAGGTCTGGTGGGTTTTTATCTTGCTCCTTCATCTGCTGTGTGTTTTTCTGTCTTCTCATTTTGCTTATGTTACTGTGTTTGTGGTCTCCTTTTTGCAGGCTGCAGGTTTGTAGTTCCCATTGTTTTTGGTGTCTGTCCTCAGTGGCTAAAGTTGTTTCAGTGGATTGTGAAGGCTTCCTGGTGGAGGGGACTAGGTCCTGTGTTCTATCGGATGAGTCTAGATCTTGTCCTTCTGGTGGGCAGGTCCACGTCTGGTGGTGTGTTTTGTAGTGTCTGTGGCCTTATGATTTTAGGCAGCCTCTCTGCTAATGGGTGGGGTTGTGTTCCTGTCTTGCTAGTCATTTGGCATAGGATAAACAGCACTGTAGCTTGCTGGTCGTTGAGTGAAGCTGGGTGTTGGTGTTGAGATGGAGATCTCTGGGAGATTTTTGCCTTTTGATATTACGTGGAGCTGGGAGGTATTTTGTTGACCAGTGTCCTGAAGTTGGCTCTCCCACCTCAGGCACAGCACTGACTCCTGGCTGCAGCACCAAGAGCGTTTCATCCACACAACTCAGAATAAAAGGGAGAAAAAGAAGAAAGAAAGAAAGAAAGAAAGAAAGAAAGAAAGAAAGAAAGAAAGAAAGAAAGGAAGGAAGGAAGGAAGGAAGGAAGGAGGGAAGGAAGGAGGGAAGGAAGGAAGGGAGGGAGGAAGGAAGAGGATAAAAGAAAATAAAATAAAGTAAGGTAAAATAAAATAAATTTATTAACATAAAAATATAATTATTAAGAAAAAATAATTTTAAGTAAAAATAAAAAACAAAAATGGACGGATAGAACCCTAGGACAAATGGTGAAAGCAAAGCTATAGAGACAAAATCTCACACAGTACCATACACATACACACTCACAAAAAGAGGCAAAGGGGAAAAAATAATAAATCTTGCTCTCAAAGTCCACCTCCTCAATTTGGGTTGATTCGTTTTGTATTCAGGTATTACACTGATGCAGGGTACATCAAGTTGATTGTGGAGATTTAACCCACTGCTCCTGATGTTGCTGGGAGCGATTTTCCTTTCTCTTTGTTTGCACAGCTCCTGGGGCTCCACTTTGGATTTGGCCCCCACCTCTGCATGTAGGTCACTGGAGGGCTCTGTTCTTTGCTCAGACAGGGCGGAGTTAATGGAGCCGCTGATTCGGGCACTCTGGCTCATTCAGACCGGGGGCAGGGAGGGTTACGGAGTGCAGGGCGAGCCTGCCATGCCAGAGGCTGGCATGACATTGCACCAGCCTGAGGTGCACCATACGTTCTCCCGGGGAAGTTGTCCCTGGATCCCGGGACCCTGGAAGTGGCGGGCTGCACAGGCTCCCAGGAGGGGAGGTGTGGAGAGTGACCTGTGCTCGCACAGAGGCTTCTTGGTGATGGCAGCAGCAGCCTTAGCGTCTCATGCCCGTTTCTGGGGTCCGCGCTGTTAGCCGTGGCTCGCGCCCGTCTCTGGAGCTTCTTTAAGCAGCGCTTTTAATCCCCTCTCCTCACGCACCAGGAAACAAAGAGGGAAGAAAAAGTCTCTTGCTTCTTTGGCAGGTCCAGATTTTTTCCCAGACTCCCTCCCAGCTAGCCGTGGTGCACTAGCCCCTTCAAGCTGTGTTCATGCCGCCAGTCCTCTCCCTGTGCTCCAACTGAAGCCCGAGCCTCAGCTCCCAGTCTACGCCTGCCCCAGCGTGTGAGCAGACAAGCCTCACGGGCTGGTGAGTGCCTGTCGGCACCTATCCTCTGTGCGGGAATCTCCCCGCTTTGCCCTCTGAACCCCTGTGGCTGCCCTCTCCTCCGTGGCTCCGAAGCTCCCCACTTCTGCCACCCGCAGTCTCCGCCCACGAAGGAAAGGGCTTCTAGTGTGTGGAAACCTTTACTCTTTCATGGCTCCCTCCCACTGGTGAGGGTCCTGTCCCTATTCTTTTGTTTCTGTTTATTCTTTTTTCTTTTGCCCTACCCAGGTACAGGGGGAGTTTCTTGCATTTTGGGAGGTCTGAGGTGTTCTGCCAGCATTCAGTAGGTGTTCTGTAGGAGTTGATACACGTGTAGATGTGTTTCTGATGTATCTATGGGGAAGAAGGTGATCTCCGGTTCTTACTCTTCTGCCATCTTCCCCCCTTCCCCTCATATTTTATGTATGTATATATGTATAGTGTAGATGGAATTACCATCTTAAAAAATGTTGTCACCAGTATATGTTGAGGTATGTTTATTCTAAATTTTCCTTAATTAAGAAAATTCCTTTCCCTTTAGCTCTCCTCTATCTTCCCCCCTCAAAATTATATTTTTTAATCCTCCATGTATTAAATTTTTTCTGGTCTCCAATATGGGCCTTCCTTAATTTGTGCCAAATCACAAACTAATTGACACATTATTTCTTAATTCCAATCCCATGTGTTTCAATTCTTAGAATATTTTTCAAAAATAAATTTGAGTTTCCCTTCCTTGTGCATGCATGTAACACATTTCCTACTATTTTTGTATTTACTACATAATTTTTTTTTTTTTTTTTGGTGGTACGTGGGCTTCTCACTGTTGTGGCCTCTCCTGTTGTGGAGCACAGGCTCCAGACACACAGGCTCAGTGGCCGTGGCTCATGGGCCCAGCCACTCAGTGGCATGTGGGGTCTTCCCAGACTAGGGCACAAGCCCGCAACCCCTGCATCGTCAGGTGGGCTCTCAACCACTGCGCCACCAGGGAAGCCCTTATTTCATAATTTTGAAGGAGTATATGAAAGGGGAATTTAATTGAAGGCTTTTGAAAATAAAAACATTTTAAAAACTGTATCCAGGAACAATATAAATTTGTAACATCTACCTTATTTAAAAGCTTAAAGCATTTTATATCCTTTTATAGTTTCAGAGCTAGGGAAATGTCCTTATAAAAAATTAATATTTTTAATCTGTAAGTAGAACTGGTTCAATATAACTCCATATTTTTAAATAAATTTGTATTGCTTGATGACCCATAGTAAATGAGAATCATTATGAGGATATCTTTAAGTTATTTTATTGTAATGAAGTCTGTTTTGTAATCTTGTTAAAGAAGTTGAAAACTTATTATAAGGCATTTATAGAAGGGAAGAAAAGATTAGAAGTATCTAGTTTTTATTGAAAGAGTCTCTGAGTGTCAACAAATATTATTTCCAATAGTCTTCTCACATATTTTCATGTCCTTGACTTGTAGCTTTCTGTTCCCTAAACCAATTTTTTTCATACTTTTGCATACTTTCCCCCTGGATATATAACTAAGTCTGGGTGTCTTAAAACATTAGATTTTGATTGCTGTCATTTTCCCCTCTTCCAGAGTTTATTCCATCCTCTGATCCCGAGAGTATATCTCAGGTTCATAATTGGCCTAGGTAAATGTGATTTCAGAAGCAATCATAACAGGACAGATAGAAGAAACAGAGAAAGCATGTGTATTGAAGATGCTCTAAATATTTTCAAAGGGGAAATCATTCAAAACTAGGCCAGAAGGAAAATAGGAAGATAACTTACAAGCTAAATTAACATGAGACCAATTAGATTTTGCAATATTATTGGAACTTCCACAGAGAGTTTGAGATTTGAGGTTAAATTATCCATGGAACAAATGAATTTAGAAATAAGCCAATTATATTATTCACCGAATGTGTTGATGATCTTAGAATTTTTATGCTCTTACACTAATGAAATTGCCACACTATGTTATAGTCTGTAAGGCCACTAGCTTCATTAAAAAATGCAGAATTGAATACAGAGGTGGAAGATGTCAGGTAAAATAATAAGACAATACAAATATATCTTATTTAATATTTAACAATATTTTTAACTTTATAGATTATTTATTAAATGTACAGAAGTTTCACCATTAATATAATTAATTGCAGAAACATTACCACAATCTTTTCAATCATTAGGAAACTAAATTAACCTAAACCAGGAACATTTACTTAAAGAAAAAAAAAAAAAAAGTATCTTAGTTAAGAGTAGAGTAAATTGACTCACTAAACAATATTTGGCTGTTTAAGTAGAATTAATGAAATGAATCAATACAATAGGGATTATAAGTTTTTTTTAGGTGATCAGTAAATATCAGTAAATATTCCTTGAATATTGAATGGCTCTAGCACCTACCTTTTTTCAACTGCAACTATTTTTATGACAACAGATCTAACTAATTTCTTTCCCTTGAATTAAAATATTGCAATCATATTCCTCAGTGGCCTATACACTCATAGAAAATAAATATTTCAAGCTTATTTCCTTTTGTTGTTATTTATCTTTTCATACTTCATGCCCTTACTCTTTTAAAGTTATTAATTCATTTTGTGTAATGATACTATCTTATATATCCTCACAAACCTCAAATTTCTCTCTGCTTTCTCTCTAGATATTAGATATTTAATAAACATATCTGGGGCTAATATACAAATAAATGAATTAAAATAATTAAGGGTTGGGAAGAAAATACTATTAATATTTTTGCTATGGGAAATGAAAAATGTTTTAACATCCACGATTCAATTCAATTCCACGTATATTTATCAAAGGCCTAGTATATTTTTGGTAGTAGCTGTAACTGTTATAGGCATTCATCATGAAATTAATTTTTCATAAGTAGCGTTTTACAGAATGGAACATCTGAAAGTAGGAAAGTTAAGTACAGCATGCATTCCACATAGTAACAATAACAATAATTTTTGGAAGCTTTTGGCTATTTCTATGTCTCTAAAATAAGTATATTGAAAATATTGAATAAAGTTTTAAAAGAATTAGGAATATTATAACAGAGTTTGTTATTTTTTTCTAAATTGGTATTTAATAAATTACCTAAAGTGATATTTCTATACAAGAATTTAACCTAGCAAGGCATAACATTTCTATTAACTAAACTTTTTCTATAATTGTCATGAAATTAACTATTGGTATACTTTCCCCAGGCCTACTCTGTCTGCATTGAAAGTGAAAATTTAACAAATTGTAGTCAATGAGGGATTTGACAAAGTGCAATAACTGGAAATTGCCAATAATCTGTTTCTAATTTGTATTAGAAAAGAAAAATGAGCTGAGTCATTGAATATATTTAAAAATGAATTGCAGTTGGTGTATATTGTGGCTAACCAGCTTTCAGGCACTGAATAATTCAAAGGTTAATAATATATGTTTAAGAAGATGAAGAAAATCTTTACAAATTTTATAGGAAGATTTTTAAATACTACTAATAATGTAGCATATTGTTTCAGGCAATTTATCACATTTTGAATCTGAAATAAATTCTTATTATGTAAATATTTTAAGGAAGAAAAGGATAATGCCATTTACCAGAGTTTTTATATAACTCTGCATCAAATGCTACCAAAGCAGTCTTGCAATTATTACAAAAAAATAGAAAAGCCTTGTTTTCTCATATTTTTATAGGAAAACACTGTATAAATTAGAAACATTATGGCTATGGCAAAACATAGTAGAAATATTTAGCAATTGTTCCTTTCAACTATTCATTATTTAGAAGTCATTGATTTGTTCAAATTACAGGTTCAAGAAACAAGTTTTTCAGAATAATGTCATTTGTGACAAATAATAATTTGTATGACATTTCTTTTTACTAAATAAATGATCTTGGAATCCCACTTTACATTTCGATAAAGCCATTACCAAATCCCTAAACACAAACTAAAACCAAACAAATTTACCTGCATTATTTTCTGCCCTCACTCTATTACACTGATAGTTTCTCAGGATGTAATTTTTTTCTCTAAGTAATATTTAATGCTTTCCATTGAATTAGAAATGTCAGAAGTGACAAAACTAAAAGAAATGGGAGACTGCTCATATACATATACATTTTATATCCTTTGCATCTACAATTCTTAAATATCATATATTTATATTTTAAATTGGAATCAAGGACTCAGTACAGTGAATACATTTAAATGAGATTACTAAACATATTCAAGAAGATCCCTTTTATACACCAGTAACACAATTTCTGCTGGAGCAGAGAGAGAGAGAGAGAGAGTTTAATTCTAAGCACAAATCCTAATCATATTCTCAATGCTTAGTACAGTGCCTTGAGCAGAGGAGGTGCTCAACAGTTTTTTGATGAATGAATGTATTTGCAGTGAAGGCTTTGAAACCAGCTCCCCTGCTTACTAGCTGAAATACTTGGAACAAGTTATTTAAATGTTTCTCGTTGTACTAATTCATAAAGGGAGAACAATAGGAGTACGAACTTACAGGGTTTTAAGAAGGTTAAATAAGACCAAACAATTGCATCAATCTAAAATTACCATTCTCATGTATCTGTGTAAATGATGTCCCCTGGAGTTTTAAAATATGGCAAATTGAGACAAATTGATTTATATATAAAGTACTTAAAATGGTGACTGGCACATAACAAACTTTCAATTATTCAGTTATTATGGTACTCCATACTTAGTTTAAAGACTGGTTTGATTGTGCATATAATTAACTATCACTTTGTTGATTCCATTGTTTAGTTTCTATTTGTATAATTTAAGAATAACTCAACCACCTTAATAAAAATTTTATTAAGATTTTCAGAATTAGAACGGATCTGAATGGTATCCTATCATACCTCCATACAAAACAAGGATCTACTTGAACAATAGTATTCCTATAAAGTCTTGGTCATCTTGAATTATAGTAATTAAGGGAGCTTACTAGAAAGAATGCTGATGTGAACTTTAAAGGTGGAGGAAGAGGAAATAGAAAGCAGAAAAAATAAGTGTCTCATTTGTGAGTTAATTTGAATTAAGATTTATTGTTAGCCAACTTCAGTTTGTACCTAAGTGTGTTTCTTTAGTAAAACAGTAATATTATTAATGTTGGTGGAAAAATATATCATTGCCACTGTTAGAGTTGATTGTAAGTTTGATTACAATCAAACTTAAAGTGGTGTAAGGTAAAGTGGACAGACTTTCAAGTTTCCCCTGAACAGCTTAGGTTTATATCTATTTCCAAGTGTAAGTTATCAATAGCATTCCCTTTCATTCTCATAAGAGTCCCAGCCTAGATGATAAATTATATGGTTACCTTAAATATAAAGGGATTTTCACATGTTGTATAGCCACTTGACTAAGAAAAGCTTTGCTTGCAAATAACAAACTCAAATTAGCTTAGGAAAAAGAAATTTTCTTGGCTCTTGTTAGAACCACAGGAAACTAAAGAGTACAATTGGTTTCAAGGACAAATCCATATTGTAGTATTTTAAAATTTGTGTTCTAAGTATAAATTGAAATTTCATTGTCAGTGTTTTTTCAACTGTTATCAGAGACCTTACAAATCATAATTATGGCATTGTTTTACTCAATTTATAAGTGTACTCACATATTATAAAAAGCAGTTTGGCAGTTTAATTCATTAAATGGTATGACATCTAGACTTAGTTATCTAGAAAGTAAAAGCCATGCAAGTAACATAGTAATCATTCACATATAAAAATTTACCTGATTTTTGGATTATGATGGCAATCCTAATCTTCCTCTTCTTTGTGTATGTAATTGAACATGTGTATATGTGTATATACACATATATAGAGAATGACTCTCTAAACACAACTAAACAGTTACAAAATTTAGCCATTGTTACAAAAAGCTAATCTCAACAAATATTGTTACAAAAAGCTGATTTCAACAAATATAAAAGCACTGAAATGCATGGTGGAATTAAGCCAGAAAAAAACAACAGAAACCCAAATATAATTTTAAAATCCTCATATATTTTGGAATTAAATAACAATTACCTAAATAGCTTGACCATGGGTAATAACAAATCCCAATGAAAATTATAATATTTTGCATAAAATTTTGATGAAAAATGATATAACATAAACCTGTAAAATTCTTCAAATACAGAAAAAAAACAACATTGTATCTATTCTAATAATGAGAAAAAATCCAAATAATCTACAAAATCATAACTTATTCTAACCCATCAGAGAGTTAAGGCCACAATGTAACTAAGAGGATTGAATTCCAAGGAATGTCCAACACCTCTGAGGAGAGACAGAACATACAAACTGTTTCTAGTTTGGCAGAGCATTAGAGGAAGAGGTGGCTAAATAGAAAGAGACAGAGAGAGATAGAAAATTTGTGTATGTATTTTTGTTGATTACTGTGTGTTTTTATGTATAAACAGTAGTAGATGTATATAAAAAGCAGTACTAAGCTAAGGGGAAAAGAATGACAGCATCATGGAATATAACCTGTAACATCTTTTGATGCAGTCTACTAAAGCTTCTCTACTGATATTTTTAGTAGAATAAAATATTACATCCTTAAACTTAGTATGTTTTGAAATAAATCATTTTAGTCTTCTCAAATCAGGAGGGAGGCAAACATAGCCACCATTATTGGTATTATTATTTATTTATTATTATAGTATTATTTTTATTTAACAGAATAATTAGGGACTTTTTAGCATTAATAATCAGGAATACAAAGAAAAAATAAACAATTATTTTTGTGGTACAATGGCATTTCACAAAAATATGAATATTTACCTTGTTAACCAAATATATTCAACTGAAATATAAAACACTCAGTGAAGTCATTAGACATGAAGTAACCAAGCAAAAGATTTTGTAGTTTTCCTAGATATACTGGTAGGAAAAAAAAATCATAATTTCTCTATGTTTATTAGTTAAAAAATAATAAGACATTCTTATTCATTATGCAAAGAATAATAAGTGGAATAAAATTAATAGCATCTGTATAACACCTATTACCACTTCCTGAGAAACAAAATACTATCAATATTTGTATACTAAATCTTGTAGGAAATTCAGTTCTCCATGAATTAGTTAACAGATTTAAAGACATTTCAATAAAATTCTCTGTTATGCATTATTAAAAATATATTACAATACATATTATTATTCTAAGGTTTATTTGAAAGTATGAAATGTGAGAACTGAAAAGAAATGTTGGGAAAAAGAAAAAAAACAATGTGATAATTTTAATACTAGATATTAAAATAAAATGGAAAATTTAACAATCAATATGGCAGTGCTGGCAAGAGATTTGATACTAATCAAATGTTCAAAAAAAATGAGGCAGAAATGAAAACCTTAAACTTATATGCTTAAATACAGGCAACTGTGCCAGTAGTTTCCTGTCCTTCATCAAAGAGAGGTTTGGATAACCCATCCCGGCACTCTCTGCCACTAAGTCTTAACATGAACTCCGGTTACTCTTACCATATTGCATATTCACAGTCATTTCATCAAAATTGGCCCTCAGGATAAAGACCATTAGCATTGCCTGTCCTAATTTTAAAAAGATAGTGATTTAATTAAATGAATACTCTAAATGAAAATTAAATTAAGACTCCTGGGAAATGAATTAATTATTTTGGGAAAATATAACTCTTTCACATCACACTTTACACAAGTAAATATCAATACTGTTAAAATATTGTTAAAACCGCTAAGATTTGCAATTTTTAACATGAGAAAATCTGTTGGTAACTACCTGAAATTTGTATAAGAACTTCAAATTGTAACTTTACAGGAATAATTAACAAAATTTTTAAAATGCTTTTTCTATCTAAGTATTTTTAGTGAATATCTGTATTCAAAAATATTATTTTAAAATTGTAACACCTATTAAGTAATATAACTGTAAAATAATAAGAATGAGAAATGGCTATTGACCTAAAATAGGGCAAATTATATGAGCAAATTAGGTACAAAAGACAAAATGTAAATTATCAGCGTATAAAAATATTCCTATTTTAATAAAATCCTAGAGATATATATGGAAATATATCAATCACGTTTAAAATAATCAAAAGAAAATAAATGGTGATAAGAACTTTCTGAAAAACAGTTTATTACTGGTTTTCATGAACTATAAAATTATCTGCACTTTTGTGCTCATTTTATGAGAATGTAAAAGATATATTTATTAGCATATTAAAACATGTTTAACACATATTTGTATATCTATATATGAAATATGTTTAAAACATGAACACACACACGTAGTGACTGACAAATATGGGAAAGCACAATTTAGAAGAAGAAAACAACACTTCTAGTTTCTCAAAAAATGTACACAATTACTTATTTAGAACCCCTGAGTCCAGTTATACTCCAGAATTAAACATTTTTCAATTTTTAAAGGCAATGCAATGTATAGACTGGATATTGTGTAGCACTCTCAGTGGAGCCTATAGCAGCACACTCTAATAAAAAATATTAATATGCTGTTATTTACCACAAGGACTATAGACTAAAGACTATAACATCCTCCCATCCTTCACATCAGGTCTGTCTGCCAAGTAAGACTGCAACAGACTTAAGAAAAACACTATTGGGGGTTAGGGATTTTGGATAAGTACTTCAGCAAGCTCAGAAAAAGATCTATTCTCTTTCAACTGACCCTCTACATGCCATAGGCCTGTCTCTCCAGTGTTGGGAAATTTATTAGCTGTCTTGGCATCCCATTTGAACAAGAGACAGATTACAACTTTACAACATCAGGAGTATCACCATCAATTATTTCATGCACTAGAAGCTTTGTATTCAAAAGGCTTTATAGTATTATAGAAGCTAAAATGTGTGATGTCCTTTGGCTTAGAAGTAAATATTGGGTTAGGAATTTATGCTGTTCTTGTTCAATTACTATCTATTCAAAACTTGTTTGAGAATTGAAAACCAAATAGCCCTAGTTGATATTAATAACTACTCCTCTTAAAAATCACACAGCAAACAATTGTTAGATATTTTCACCTATGATCTATACTCCCTCTATGAAATTTCAGTAGTTTTTAGCAATGTTTATCACACAGGAGATACTTAATAAATACTTGAAAGAATAACACATTTTAATTAGATTGTCTTTTCAATGAATATGATTTTTTAGGATAATAAAAAATATGCTGATTCATCTGTTTACAGGCTACATAAATACAATTAATTTATAGCAAACACTTATTGAGTACATACTAATGCCAGGCAGTGTGCTGATAATTTTACACATATTATTCAGTTGATCATAACAGTAATACTGGGATATAGTAGGTGCCTTTAATATTCTTGCCTTATATATGAGAAATGGAAGCTTCAATAGGTGAAACAGATTGCATAAAATCATAAAGATAATATAAGACAGAGGTAAGGTTCTGACTCTAGAAACTGGTGCTATTAACCACTGTAATATTACAACTGTCCTTGAAAAAATATACTTTAAGAATTTTCCTCCTACTGGAGACAAAATGAGGGCATATGCCTGACGTTCACCATAAGGGATTTGACTTAAAGTAAAAGTTTCAAACAAAGAATATTGCCGAGAGAATCCCTGCAGTCACATTTTCTGAGCTGTCATCAGAACTAGGTAGTATATAGGCAGAAAATGTGTCCTTTTAGAATTTTATACACCCTGGCAAAATAACCACTAGGAAAAAAAATAGAATAATTCATTGAAATAGATGATAATTATACAGGATTTTACTAGGAATGCATCTTTATAAATCTTGTTCAGATATTTTTTTCCCCTAGCAGTTTCTAGAGCTGCTGCTCTGGTTTCTACAGCTAGAGATTAGATTTTTTGTTTTCTGTTTTTTTTTTGGCTTTCTGATTTCTGGACTACTTTTTATTTTTAAATTTATTTTTGGCTGCATTGGGTCTTCTTTGCTGCGTGCAGGCTTTCTCTAGTGGCAAGCGAGGCTACTCTTCATTGTGGTGTGTGTGCTTCTCATTGTGGTGGCTTCTCTTGTTGTGGAGCACGGGCTCTAGGTGCACGGGCTTCAGTAGTTGCGGCATGTGGGCTCAGTAGTTGTGGTGCAAAGGCTTAGTTGCTCTGCAGCATGTGGGATCCTCCTGGACCAGGGGTCAAACCCATGTCCACTGCATTGGCAGGTGGACTCTCAACCACTGCATCACCAGGGAAGTCACTGGAATACTTTAAAATAATATAATTTCTTAACTCTTTTCAATTAGAAAATTGTAAATCTCTTTTTGTAAAAAAGATCTATTTTGCATTAAAATTTAAATAACTTAAACTATCTTGGTCAGTTTTTCAAAGGCAGTGATAAATTCTTAAGCAAATGGAATAGCAAGTGTTATGTATGGCAGATAAACTGAGTGACCATGATTATGTTAGAACATAATAAAAAATGAGATGTTGCTTTTGTTATACAACCTACCCCTATGCCATAGCATAGAATGTCTCATTCTATATACAGAAATTCAAATTACAGAAAGAATTCTTGACAAAAGATTTACAACCCTCATGCCTTAAAGGTGGACATATATATGTATTCATTTTACATGGTATTAAAAATATATGTAACCAACCAGTCAGAGACCTTAGTGTCACTCAGATTATTTGGTTGTTAGGAAGAGCATGGCTCCAATTAACTTATGCAATAGGGAAATCTATTAAAGATGGTAGTAGTGGTGGTGGTCGTGGTAGTGGTGGTGGTGCTGGTAGGAGAGGGTCTCAGAAACAAATGGAAAGGTAAAATCTAGATTTGGACATGAGAGGAACCAGGTCATAACATAGTCTGTATAAATTGAATTGGATGCCACCTCCAGAGTCTGTGGGTTCTAACTATTTTTCTTCTATCCCTGCTTCACTGTATTTAAGACTGAAGCAAAAGAGCAAAACACACACACACACACACACACACCACACACACACACACACACACACACACACACACACACACACAAAAGGAGGGATGGAAGGAGAGAAAGAGAACGTGTACAGAAATCAGCCTGAAAACTGTTGTTGTGAGACATCATTTGGAGCAAAGTATACACATTTTAATTTCAATATACCATTTCTTCAATAACTCACAACTGCAAAGTATTAAATGTTTAGAAAAATACATTTACTGGGATTTAACTCAAATATTTTTCAAATTTCATTTTCAAGCTAGATTAATTTAATTATTGCTTGCCAAACTTCTTTTCCCACCAATCCCACAAGAACTGCCATTCCATCATATCAATTACCCTAGGTCTTAGCTCCAATGAATAATGATACAGTGCATCATAATCACCCTTCTACTGACTCCTTAAGATCAAACTGCTTAGAAAAGTTTGGTCCATCTTTGTGTAAGTTCAGGGTATCAGTTCTATCTAATGGCTGAATCATTCATTAGAATACCTTGGGCAGTTTTCCTGTGGGGCTATTAATGATGACCTGCATACCATTTTCCTTTTGCAAGCTTGAAAATAATGTTTTGTATAGAGAGCAGTTTTTTATGACTAAAATATCCAAACTGAAGAGGTAGCTATCTACAATAGGGAAATTTTCTAAGAGAACTGGCTCATTGGTATTCTTATTACAGGCCAGTTAAATGACCCAACTCTAATAATTACTACTGGAACTTGGACTAATGTAAAGCAGATCTAGGGAAGCTGGTTTTGATGAAGCCTACATTTCAGTGTGCTAATTTTTCAGGTGTATTCAAGGTAAAATATAACATGTTAGAAAATATGACATTTTGAAGAGTTTGTGAATGCCTTTGTGAACTTTTCTCTCTCTCTTTAAGGTTACTGTTATTCTAAATGTGCTAAGTGAAACAACTGAATTCAACTAGGTTCATAACGAATTTGTAGTTCATATATGAGTGACATTATAATATTGAATATACTTGATGATATCCATAAAGCCTTCTTTTAAATTGAAATATAGTTGATGTATAATATATGTTACAGGTGTACAATATATTGATTCATCATTTTAAAGATTATGCTCCATGTATACTTATTACAAAATATTGGGTATATTCCATGTGTTGTACAATATATCTTTGTAGCTTATTTTATACATAATAGTTTGTACCTTTTAATCCCCTATACTTATATTGCCCCTCCCTCTTCCCTCCCTCCACTGGCAACCACTAGTTTGTTCTTTATATATGTGAGTCTGCTTCTTTTTTGTTATATTCACTAGTTTGTTGTATTTTTTTAGACTCCACATATAAGTGATATCGTATGTTTTTCTTTGACGTACTTTGCTTGACATAATACCCTCAAAGTCCATCCATGTTTCTGCAAATGGCAAAATTTCATTCTTTTTTATGGCTGAATAGTATTCCATTATATATATATATATATATATATATATATATATATATATATATATATATATATATATATATATATAAAACCTTTATCCATTCATCTGTAGATGGACACTTAGGTTGCTTGGCAATTGTAAATAATGCTTCTATGAACACTGGGGTCCATGTAACTTTTCAAATTAGTCTTTTTGGTTTTTTCAGATATATTCCCAGGAGTGGAATTATTGAGTCATATGGTATTTCTATTTTTAGTTTTTTTGAGAAAACTCCCTACTGTTTTCCAGTGACTGCACCAATTTACATTCCCACCAGCAGTATATGTGGGTTTCCTTTTCTTCTCATCCCCGCCAGTATTTGTTATTTGTGTGCTTTTTTTTTTTTTTTTTTTTTTTTGTGCGGTATGTGGGCCTCTCACAGCTGTGGCCTCTCCTGTTGCGGAGCGCAGGATCCGGACGCACAGGCTCAGCTGCCATGGCTCACGGGCCCAGCCGCTCCATGGCATGTGGGATCTTCCCGGACTGGGGCACGAACCTGTGTCCCCTGCATCGGCAGGCGGACTCCCAACCACTGCACCACCAGGGAAGCCCTATTTGTGTGCTTTTAGATGATAGTCATTCTGATAGGTTTGAGGTGAGATCTCATTATAGTTTTGATTTGCATTTCCCTGATGGTTAGTGATGTTGAGGATCTTTTCATGTGTCAGTTACATAAAGTATTTATTAAGTGAGGTATGTGGATGAATCATGCTTTCTCTAATTCTGAACTTGAACTTATATTAGATGTATATATTTGAGATAGTTTAGGGTCAAATAATGAACTATGTGGTTTTGTTTCTATAGAGTTCCAGTATTACCAGACAGAAAAATTGTGATTTGCATCATTGTATAAAATATGGTCTCCATTTAAAGAATGGTAGTTCACAAACCCAGGTTGCTAAGCAAGCAGCAAATTGACTGAAACTGGTTCAGAGTGTAATGTCCATGTCTTAGAGGTTTGACAGAGCTTAGGTAAATGTAATAGAGTGAAAGGTGGAGACAAAATTAATTTAGATCATCGCAATACTACACTCTCTTGACCTTTAATATTCTGAATTGTTCATTTTTTGTTGTTATTTCTGTCAAACTACCAATGTTTGATTTTATTTTCCTTCCAGTTAAGATTGAATTTCATGGGTCAAACAGCAGAGTATGCTTTTTACCAATACTATACAGAGCTTACATTTTGTAATTTTGGTCATATTTTTTCCAGTCCAAAAACTAAAGGTAGTCACAATTTGTTTGATTTTTTTTCTATTCCCAGGCCAGCAAACATTATGGATAATTAGTACATAGCAATGTCAATTAGCTCCACTATATATATTTACTCTTTAATTCCAGTGTAATCCTAAACATTAGTAATTTACCTCCAAATCACATTTCTCATAAATTGTATGAAATACTTTTCTTTCCTCAGTCCCTGAATTTGTGCCCATCTACTCTCTCCCCTCCTGTTAGTCTATATGAACTGTTTCTTTGTAAGAACATCACTTCTAGTTATTTATGCCCTCAATTTCATCAACTTTCACCCACTCAGAACATTGTTTGTGAATTTGTCTTTTTTTCTGCATTTTTACTTTCCACACTAATAGTGGGATAGATTGCAGACCATGATTGTGCTTGTGCCAGACAAGTGTGATATAGTTGGTGAGGTCATAAATTTTGAAAGCGCATTCATCATGTGACATCAATCTAACCTGACTAAGAAGAAAGCAAGACCATTAAAGGAATGGAAAAAAAAATGGAAGAGTGCTATGGTCAATAAATTAGAAGTCAAAACTTGTTGGGGTTGACAACATTAAAGAAAAAGAGAAAGTAAAGTGGATATCATAATGTGGAATTATAACTGACATTAGAAATGATGTGTAACACTTAATGGCAAAGTCAGGATGGTGAAAAAGGATGAGGTATATGGTTGAAGAGGGATGAAGACTAGAGCATTGTAGATAAATAGATCAAAGAAATGAAAAGCCATGGCACTTAAGGGACTGAACAGGGGTATATTAAAATTACCAAGACTTAGATAAGGATAATGTTAGAGATAAGGGTGACTCTTCAAGGAATGGCAAAGAGTTCTATAGCTGACAACAACTGGAAAGTGTAAGATATACTGTAGTATTACAAACTTCATGGGAAGAGTGGTATTTTGCTATGAAGAATGAATATCAATCTGGAAGCATCAATAAGAAATAAGAGCATCTTCTTTACCTTCACACCAAAGTTAGACAAATATGATAAAGAAAATAGTCACAATTGAATAGATACAGAAGAAAGTCCTCAGGGAAAGTCAGGTTTCAGATAAAGCTTATAGGGAATTTTGTGGATAACAGGTCATGAATTCCTGATTAGACCATATAAGGACTTTAAAAATAATAATGACATAAGAATGACAAAAAGTTTAAAGGACCTCTCCAAAGATAGAGAAAAATGTGAGGTTGGGTTATGGTTATACTCTGGCATAAGAAGCCAATGAAGCTGTGAGTATAACCTGTTAGTGTCACTACTGGTTATAATTAGACAGACAGGTCATATGTGATTTGATTATCATTTTACCTTAGATAATGCAATCCATTTTATGACTGTTGATGGTAACACTAATTTCTTTAAAGCAAATACCTGTGACTTCTGATTTTCATTCCAACATGTAGAGATTAGAACTCATCACTAGGTCTTTAAATAAGACCATTCTGAGCAAACTGAAAATCAATGACTTTTCTTGGACTCTTTAGATAAATTATATTTTAAGGCAAGCCAACATCCTGAGTGAAAAGTAAAGTCAACCAAACTAGAATTCTATATCCAACAATATTATTCTTCAAAAGTGAAGAGAAATAAGGTTGTTCTCAAACAGTGAAGGAATTCATTGCCAGTGGTTCTTTTCTACAAGAAATGTTAAAGTTTTTTCAGGTAGAAGGTAAATGATACAGAGATATAGGTCAGAAGTTTATGCTTACATAAAGAAAGAAAGAAAAAAAAACATTAGTAGTAAAATATCTTTTAAATATTTTTATTTACAATTGAAGTAAAAGAAACAAGTATTTTCCAGGTAGTAATATTAACATTATATTGGGTAAGTGAAAGGAGTGGTATCAAGATCAAAAGGGATGGAAAAAGAAATTTGGAAAACTGTTATAAGGTCCTGCACTACATATAAAGTAAAATAGTGTTAGAGAAAGTAGACTTTTATTAGTTAAAAATGCATATTGAAAATACTAGGGAAAACAGTACCAAAGTATAAAAAATGAGTATAATTCATATGCTAAGAGAGAAGATAAAATTAAATCACATAAAATGTTCATTTGAGACCATTTAAGGCAGAAAAGGAGAGCAAAGAAGAAAATCATTTTACAAATAGAAAATAGTTAGAAACATGATAGACATTAATCCAACTTTATTAACAATCACTTTAAATGTGACCTGCCTACATACATCAAATAAAAACCAGTGATTGTCGGCATGGGTGACAGAGCAAGCCAATGATACCCATTTATTTATTTTGTTTTTAATTGGTTATTATAGTATAGTTGATTTATATTATTCGTTTCAGGTGTATAACATAGTAATTGGATATTTTTATAGATTATACTCCATTTAAAGGTTTATAAAATATTGGCTGTATTCCCTGTGCTGTATAATATATGATGGTATCTTATTTAATTTATACATAGTAGCTTTACCTTACGCTTATCTTGCCCCTTCCCATATCCTGCTCCCCACTGGTAACCACTAGATTATTCTATGAGTCTGTTCTGTAATATTCATTCCTTTGTTTTATTTTTTAGAGTCCAAATTTAAGGGATATGTACAGTATTTGTCTTTCTTTGTGTGACTTATTTCACTAGGCATAATCCCCTCCAGGACCACCCATGATGATGCAAATAGAAAAATTTCATTCGTTTTTATGACTAATATTCCATTGTGTGTGTGTGTGTATACCAATTCTTTATCCATTCATCTGTTGATGGACACTTAGGTTGCTTCCATATCTTGGCAATCATAAATAATGCTGCTATGAACATTGGGGTACATCTATATTTTCAAATTAGTGTTTTCATTTTCTTCAGATGTATTTCCAGGAGTGGAATTGCTTGATCATATGGTCATTCTATTTTTAGTTTGTTTTTAGGAAGCTTCATACTGTTTTCCATGATGGATGCAAATTTACATTTACATTCCCACCAAAAGTGTACTAGGATACCCTATTCTCCACATCCTCCTAAAAATGTATTATTTGTGGTCTTTTTGACAATAGCCTCTTTGACAGATGTGAGGTGATATCTTGTGTTTCTTACTTGCATTTGTCTGATGAGTAGCAATGTTGAGCATCTTTTCGTGTGCCTGTTAGCCATCTGTACATCTTCTTTGGAAAAATATCTAATCCAGTCTTTTGCCCATTTTTAATTGGGTTGTTTTTTGTATGTGAGTTGTATGAGCTCTTCATATACTTTGGATAGTAACCCCTTATTGGATATATCAATTGCAAATATTTTCTCTCCTTCAACTGGTTTTCTTTTCACTTTGTAAGTGGTTTATTTTGCCGTGCAAGAGCTTTTGAGTTTAATTAGGTCCCATTTGTTTATTTTTGCGTTTGTTACCATAGCGTGAGCAGATAGGTAATTCCCCCTCCCAAATTGCCATGACTTACATCAAAGAGTATTCTGCCTATGTTTTCTTCTAGGAGTTTTATGGTTTTAGGTCTTACATATAGGTCTTTTTTTTTTTTTTTTGGAGGATCAATTTGACTTTATTCACATAGCAGAATGCATTGTAATTTTGGCTTTAATTAGGCAGTAGAATGTTATACAGAGAGAAATGTCCACTTACACTGTGCCATTAGCATGCCAGCTTCATGTAAAGCAGAAGTTATTTATCTTCAGATGGGGGAAGGACGGATGGTAAACAGACTTACTAATTCAGAAGATGCTGGTAACAGTCCAGAGAAAAGCAGAATTAGAGCTTCATTCTCCTCCTACTTTTGTCTTTCCTCCTTCTCTCCTTATCTACCCCCTCCCTTCTTCTGTGCCAGTACATACAAATCTATAAAACCCTTGAGGATCGGGTTTCATTTTTTTAAATTGGGGTATAGTTGTTTTACAATATTTAATTCATTTTGAGCTCATTTCTGTATATGGTGTGAGCAAATCTTCTAATTTCATTCTTTTTTATGTAGCTTTTCAGTTTACCCAGTACCACTTATTGACAACACTGTCTTTTTCCTATTGTATTTTTGCCTCCTTCATCATAGATTAATTGACCATATGCGCATATATTTATTTCTGGGCTCTCTATTCTGTTCCATTGATCACTTTATCTGTTTTTGTGCAAGTACCATATTGTTTAGATGACTATAGCTTTGCAGTATAGTCTGAGGTAAGGGAGAATGATACCACCAGCTTTGCTCTTTTTTCTCAAGAATTCTTTGGCTATTTGGGGTCTTTTGTGGTTCCATATAAATGTTAGGATTATTTGTTCTAGTTCTGTGAAAAACATAATGAGACTTTTGATGGGGATTGCATTAAAACTGTATATTCCTTTGGGTTATAGGTGCATTTTAAAATATTAATTCTTCCAATCCAAGAAAACAGAATATCTTTCCATTTCTTTTTATCATCTTCAGTGTCCTTCATCAGTGTTTCATATTTTTCAAAATTAACTTCTTTCATCTCCTTGGTTAGGTTTATTCCTGGTATCTTATTCTTTTTGATGTGATTTTAAATGGGACTGCTTTCTTGCTTTTTCTTTCTGATAGTTCATTATTTGTCTATAGAAAAGCTACATATTTCTATATAGTAATCTTGTATCCTGAAGCTTTGTTGAATTCATTTATTAGTTCTCATAGATTTGTGTGGACACTTTAAATTTTTCTATATATACTGTCATGTCACCTGCAAACAGTGACAGTTTCACTTCTTCTCTTCCAATTTGGATGCTTTTTTAGTATTTTTTTTCTTCTCTGATTGCTGTGGCTTGGACTTCCAATTATGTTAAATAGAAGTAGTGAGAGTGGGCATCCTTGTCTTTTTCCTGATTTTAGAAGAAAAGCTTTTAGTTTTTTACCATTGAGTATGAGATTAGCTGTGGGTTTATCTTAAATGGCTTATTATTTTGAGACATGTTCCCTCTATACATACATTGTCACTTTTTTCCTGCATCTGTTGAGATGATCATTTGATTTCTATCCTTCATTTTGTTAATGTGGTGTATTTCATTGATTGATCTGCAGGTATTGAGCCATCCTTGCATCCCAGGAATAAATCCCACTTGATCATGTTGTATGATCCTTTTTATATACAGTTGTATTCTGTTTGCTAATATTGTGTTAAAGAGTTTTGCTTCTATATTCATCAGAGATATTGGCCTGTAATTTTCCTTTATTTTTTGTTTTTTTAAGTGTCTAGGTCTAGTTTTATCAAGGCAATTGTGGCTTCATAAAATGAATTTGGAGTGTTCCATTGTCTTCCATTTTTTGGAATAGTTTTAAAAAATAGGTATTAGCTCTTCTTTATATGTTTGGTAGAATTTTCCTGTGAAGTCATCTAGCCCGGGACTTTGGTTTGCTGGGAGTTTTTTGATTACTGATTCAGTTTTTCTACAAGGATTGGTCTGTTAAGATTATCTATTTTTCCTGATTCAGTTTTAGAAGATTGTATGTTGTCTCAGAGTTCCTTTAAAATATCCTCATTTTTAACCTTTTTCCTGTTCTGATTGGGTGATTTTCATTGTTCTATTTTGCAGGTCACATGCATTCTTCTGAGTCACCTAGTCTGCTGTTAATACCTTCTAGTGTATTTTTCATTTCAGTTAGTGTATTCTTCAACTCTCTGCCTCTACTTCCTCCTTTTTCTTGTTAAAATTCTCACTGTGTTCATCTATTCTTTTCCCACATTCAGTTAGTATTATTATTACTATTGCTTTGAACTCATTATGTGATAAATCATTTATCTCTGTTTTATTAGGATTTTTTCCAAAGTTTTTTCTTTCATTTGAAACATATTCCCCTGTATCCCTTATTATTTAACTTTATCTGTCTCTATGAAAGCAGGTGAAACAGTTACCTATCCTAGTCTTGAAGGAGTGTCATTGGGTGGGATTATCCCTATGCAGTCAGTGTATGTTCAGTGGTTTTGGTGGGAAAGCTGGAACTGAAGTGAGCATGAGTCACATCTTCCCCTGGGGTATGCTGACAGATACTGTCCTTAGTCAGAGGTGGAATGGAGATGGAGGACCTAGAGCCAGAGCCAGGTGTGAGCCAAGGCTTCTACTGTGCTCAGGGTCAGTCATCACCCTATTGGGTGTGAGTTCAGAGCCCAAGGTGCTGAAGCAGAAGCTCTTAGGTTTTGGTCTAAGCTGGTTTTGTTCCCTCTAAGTGTACGTACTCTTCTTGGCAACAGCAGCCTCCACCCTAGCGGAGAGCAGAGCTTGATCAAGAGGGGCATCCTTTGCAGGCTAGAATGTGTGCTGGGATGGTTCATCAAGCCACTCAGAGCCACAGGCAATTTTCAAACTGCTGCCTCTGTGCATGCTGATGTTTTCCTTCACCTTGTTCAGAGACAGGGTTGGGTCCAAGCTAGCTCAGTTCGCTCTAAGAGTGCACACTCTCCTTGGCAACAGCACTTCTGCCCTAGTGGAGAGCAGTGCCAGAACAAAGGGGCTAGTCAGGCAAGCGGTGCGAGGTGGATGCTTTCTGAGATTGTCACGGGAAACTGCTCAGTACCCGCTGCAGTTTTCAGTATGTTTCCTCTATGCTGTTCCTGGGAGGAAGTAAGCATGTGCATGTACTCTTCACAAATGGAGTCTTGGTTTCTTATAGCTCTTTGGTAAGTCCCACTGGTTTTCACACCACCTCAGGGGACTCATCTTCCTGGTGTCAGACCCCAGGCCTGGCATACTCAATATGTGACTCACCCCTCATTCTTCATAGAAGATCCTCAAGCCCATGATATCCCTCTCCTCATCTGTGTCCCCTGCTATGGCCACAGGTCCTGACCCTATTGCTTTTCCTCCCTTCCTACCTGACTCCATGTAGATCTTTCTTTATAGTCTCGGTTGTAAAAAAGACTTTATGGCAGTCTCCAAGTTGTTTTTAGCAAGAGTTGTTTTAGTGTAGATGTATTTTGATGTATTTATGGGGGGGGGGGGTGAACTCAGTGTCCTCATACTCCACCATCTTCATGTCCCCTCTACCAAATACTCACTTTAAATATTAAGTCTCAGATACATTAAACATTAAGGAATGGTAAAAGATGTACATGCTAATATTAATTAAAAGAAAGCTGGAGGTGCAATATTAATTTCAGACAAAGCAGACTTCAGAAGAAGGAAAATTATTAGGGATGAAAGAGACATTCAGTAATGATAAAAGTGTCAGTTCTCTAAGAATACATAATAATTTTAACTAGGTATGCACTAACAAGAGAGTACAATAATACATGAGACAAAATTAATAGAACTGAAGTAAGAAATAGACAAATTGGCAGTTATAGTTGAAGACTTCAGCACCCTGCTCTTAATGCAAAATAAATAAAAGGTACAGAGAGTAAAAAGGAAGACATAAAAATGAATTTATTCATAGATGACATCATTGTCTATCTGAAAAGTGGAAAGAATCTACAAAAATATTCCTGAAATTAATAAATGACAAAACAATGTAGCAGAATGCCTATATTTTTTTAAAATTTATTTTCAACTTATCAGTAATGAACAATTGAATTTAGAAATTAATAAAATAATTCCATTTATAATGCAAAAATTATGTACGTGTAAATCTAAGAAAATATGTATAGGATCTTATGCAGAAATCAGCAAAACACTGGTGATAGAAACAAAAGATCAATATAAATGAAGAGCTAGTCCATGTTTATTGATAGGAAGATTTAAAATTGTTATGCTGTCAAGTTTTGCCAACTTGTTTTATAAATTCAATACAATGTCAAACAAAATCTCAGGAAACTACATTATGGCTACTGACAAACTTATTCTAAAGTTTATATGGAAAAAAATCCCAGAATAGCCAGCACTGTATTGGAGAAGAAAGTTGGTGACCCAAAACTTGTGGGATGGAGTAAAAACATTGCTAAGAGGGAAGTTTATAGCAATACCGTCCTACCATAAGAAAGAAGAAACATCTCAAATAAACAACTTAAATTTATACCTAAAGCAATTAGAGAAAGAAGAACAACAACAAAACCTAAGTTAGCAGAAGGAAAGAAATCATAAAGATCAGATTAGAAATAAATGAAAAAGAAATGAAGGAAATGATAGCAAAGATCAATAAAACTAAACCTGGTTCTTGGAGAAGATAAACAACATTGATAAACCATTATCAATGTTGGACTCATCAAGAAAAGCAGGGAGAAGACTCAAATCAACAGAATTAGAATTGAAAAGGGAGAAGTAACAACTGACCCTGCAGAAATACAAAGAATCATAAGGGCTTACTACAAGTAAACTGTATGCCAATTAAATGCACAACCTGGAAGAAATGAACAAATTCTCAGAAAAGCACAATCTTCTGAGACTTAACCAGTAAGAAAGAGAAAATATAAACAGACGAATCACAAGCACTGAAATTGAAACTGTGATTAAAAATCTTCCAACAAACAAAAGCCCAGGACCAGATGGCTTCACAGGTGAATTCTATCAAACATTTAGAGAAGAGCTAACACCTATCCTTCTCAAACTCTTCCAACATATAGCAGAGGGAAGAACACTCCCAAACGCTTTCTATGAGGCCACCATCACTCTGATACAAAAAACAGAAAAAGATGTCACAAAAAAGAAAACTACAGACCAATATCGCTGATGAATATAGACACAAAAATCCTCAACAAAACACTAGCAAACAGAATCCAACAGCACATTATAAGGATCATACACCATGATCAAGTGGGGTTTATCCCAGGAAAGGATTCTTCAATATATGCAAATCAATTAATTTGATACACCATATTAACAAACTAAAGGATAGAAACAATATAATAATCTCAATTGATGCATAAAAAGCTTTTGACAAAATTCAGGACCCATTTATGACAAAAATTCTCCAGAAAGAAGGCACAGATGGAACTGACCTCAACATAATAAAGGTCATATATGACAAACCCACAGCCAACATCATTCTCAATGGCAAAAAAAAACTGAAACCATTTCCACTAAGATCAGGAAGAAGAAAAGATTGCCCACTCTCACCACTGTTATTCAGCATAGTTTTGGAAATTTTAGCCACAACAATCAGAGAAGAAAAAGAAATAAAAGGAATCCAAATCGGAAAAGAAGTTATAAAACTGTCACTGTTTGCAGATGACATGATACTATACATAGGGACTCCTAAAGATACTACCAGAAAACTACTAGAGATAATCAATGAATTTGGTAAAGTAGCAGGATCCAAAATTAATGCACAGAAATCTCTTGCATTCCTATACACTAATGATGAAAAATCTGAAAGAGAAATTAAAGAATCACTCCCATTTACCATTGCAACAAAAAGAATAAAATGCCTAGGAATAAACCTACCTAAGAAGACAAAAGACCTGTATTCAGAAAACTATAAGACATGGATGAAAGAAAGTAAAAATCATACAAACAGATGGAGAGATATACCATGTTCTTGGATTGAAAGAATCAACATAGTGAACATGACTATACTCCCCAAAGTAATCTACAGATTCAGTGCAATCCCTATCAAACTACCAATGGCATTTTTCACAGAACTAAAAAAAAAAAAAAAAAAAAATCACAATTTGTACGGAAACATGAAAGACCCCGAATAGCCAAAGCAGTCTTGAGAAAGAAAAACGGAGCTGGAGAAATCAGGCTCCCTGACTTCAGACTATACTACCAAGCTACAGTAATCAAGACAGTATGGTAGTGGCACAAAAGCAGAAATATAGATCAATGGAAAAGGAAAGAAAGACTGGAGATAAACCCACACACATATGGTCACCTTATCTTTGATAATGGAGGCAAGAATATGCAGTGGAGAAAAAACAGCCTCTTCAATAAGTGGTGCTGGGAAAACTGGACAACTACATGTTAAAGAATGAAATTAAAACACTCCTTAACACCATACACAAAAGTGAACTCAAGAAAAGACCTAAATGTAAGGCTAAACACTATAAAACTCTTAGAGGAAAACATTGGCAGAAAACTCTATGACATAAATCACAGCAAGGTCCTTTTTGACCCACCTCCTAGAGAAATGGAAATAAAAACAAAAATAAAGAAATGGGACCTAATGAAACTCAAATCTTTTGTACAGCAAAGGAAAACATAAACAAGACAAAAAGACAACCCTCAGATTGGGAGAAAATATCTGCAAATGAAGCAAGAGACAAAAGATTATTCTCCAAAATATACAAGCAGCTCATGCAGCTCAATGTCAAAAAAACAAACAACTCAATCTAAAAATGGGCAAAATATCTAAACAGACATTTCTCCAAACAAGATATACAGATCGCCAACAAATACATGAAAGGATGCTCAACATCACTAATCATTAGAGGAATGCAAATCAAAACTACAATGAGGTATCACCTCACACCAGTCAGAATGGCCATCATCAAAAAATCTGCAAACAGTAAATGCTGGAGAGGGTTTGGAGAAAAGGGAACCCTCTTGCACTGTTGGTGGGAATGTAAATTGATACAGCCACTAAGGAGAACAGTATGGAGTTTCCTAAATCTCTAAAAATATAACTACCCTATGACCCAGCAATCCTACTACTGGGCATATACCCTGAGAAAACCATAAATCAAAAAGAGTCATTTACCACACTGCTCATTGCAGCACTATTTACAGTAGTCAGGACATGGCAGCAAACTAGGTGTCCAATGACAGATGAATAGATAAAGAAAGTGTGACACATATATACAATGGAATATTACTCAGCCATAAAAAGAAACAAAATTGAGTTATCTGTAGTGAGGTGGATGGACCTAGACTCTTTCATACAGAGTGAAGGAAGTCAGAAAGAGAAAAACAAATCCACATGCTAACACATATATATGGAATAAAAAAAAAAATGTTTCTGATTAACCTAGGGGCAGGACAGGAATAAAGACACAGACATAGAGAGTGGACTTGAGGACACAGTGAGGGTGAAGGGTGAGCTCTAGGTGAGAGAGTAGCATTGACACATATACACTACCAAATGTAAAATAGATAGCTGGTGGGAAGCAGCTACATAGCATAGGGAGATCAGCTTTGTGCTTTGTGACCACCTAGAGGGGTGGGATAGGGAGGGTGGGAGTGAGATGCAAGATGGTGGGGACACAGGGTTATATGTATACATATAGCTGATTCACTTTGTTATACAGCAGAAAGTAACACAACATTTTAAAACAATTATACTCCAATAAAGATGTTAAAAAAAAAAAAAACCCTCACCAAAATATCCCAGAATTGTCAAGAACATCAAAAAAAGGAATGTCTGAGAAATTGTCACAGCCAAAAGGAAACTAAGGAGGCAATATGACTAAATGTAATGGGGGATCCTGCATGAGATTCCGGAACAGATAAAAGATAATAGATAAAAACTAAGAAAATGTGAATAAACCATGGACTTTATAAGTAATAACATACCAGTACTGGCTCATCAATTGTGAGATATATATTATAGTGAGATGTTAACAGTAAGAAAAACTGCATATGAAGTATATGGAAATTATCTATATTATCCTCACAATTCTCAAATTTTAAAGCAACTCTAAAATAAAAAAAAGTTTATATAAATGTATACATTTAACACAATAACGTTTAAATAAAATACATAAATAAGAAAAGCAAAGAAAAAAATATAGTAAGATGAAGCTTGGGAGAATGTAGGTAGAAAATACATGCTACAAAGGGTTCTGGAGAATTATTTCATATAATTGTCTTTGAATCTACTAAAGGCCAATCCAAAATACACAAACTAATTTGTGATAATAAGAATTATAACTAATATTGATCTTAAAAAAGTAAACAGTTTTCTCTAGAGAAGCAAAATTTTCTTTATGATTCCAAACTTGTGTTATATGTTTTCTAGGTTGGAAGGGATTTTTAGAACTTATTTTTAAAAAGTCTGTCCATTTAAAAATCAGAAAACAAGCCAATGAATGAAACATATAACCACATAAGTGTAAAGCATGGCATCTATTTCTGTCACATGTTTTTGCCATTCTCCAAACACTTAGGCATTTCATTAAGAAGTGGTAACCATGCACATATATACTTCATCCCATGTCTTCAGTGCCTAGCAAAGTTTTTGGCATGCAATTAGCTCTTCATAAATATTTGCTGCATTAATATATAAATGAATGGCTGAGGTTTGACCCAAGGCGCTCCTCATTTCACTTTTTATTCCTTATTCTCTAATGTTTTCGACTATTACCTTTATTTTACTATACTAAGCTCCTATTTTGGACACACTTCTATTTGTAAACATTTTTTTTTTTTTTTTTGCTCTACGCTGGCCTCTCAGGCCTCCCACTGTTGCGGCCTCTCCCGTTGCAGAGCACAGGCTCCGGATGCACAGGCTCAGTGACCATGGCTCACGGGCCCAGCCTCTCCGTGGCATGTGGGATTTTCTCAGGCCAGGGCACAAACCCATGTCCCTTGCATCGGCAGGCGGACTCTCAACCACTGTGTCACCAGGGAAGCCCTGTAAACAGTTTTACTCTAGCTTGAAATATAGGCCATTGGTCAGTTCTATTGACTTAAATAGTCTCCCTAGGACTTTCAGACATTAACTCTTTATGATGAATTTAATAGATTTTTAAGCAGATATAATTTTGGCATTTCCACAATATTATGATTAGAATGTAATTTGTAGTTAAAGTAAAAGAACTTGAACTTAGAAAAAATCTTGACTCACACATTAAAATAATGAATTTTCAAATTTTAGAATTTTCAAAAATTTAGAGAGCACTCACGTCAACATTATGAAACTCCCCAAGTGTTATATATGGGACGATCCACAGGATAGAATCAGAATCTTTCTGCTATTCCCAATGCTGACAACAATGCATTATATATAGAAGTTATCTGAAACAATAATTGGATAATTTTAATAAATTTCTAAAATTTAGATTCCAATAATTTCTCATTTATAGAAAAGCAGGTTAATAATTTTAAAATGATAATTTTCTTTGAAAAATATAAACATAAACCTACAAATTATAGATCTTCCAATACCAAATATAATAATTTTAAAAGCCTATTTTGAGTTTATATTCATGTTTTTAAAACATTCAACATAGGGCTTCCCTGGTGGTGCAGTGGTTGAGACTCCGCCTGCCAATGCAGGGGACATGGGTTCGTGCCCCGGTCGGGGAAGATCCCACATGCCGCGGAGTGGCTGGGCCCGTGAGCCATGACTGCTGAGCCTGTGTGTCCACAGCCTGTGTTACACAACGGGAGAGGCCACAACAGTGAGAGGCCCGCATACCGCAAAAACAAACAAACAAACAAAACATTCAACATAGAAATTCAACCAGACTTTCAAATGGCTCAAAAAATTCAAAGTAGCAGAATTATTTCTTTAAATAGACCTTCCATTAAAGCAGGAGTTCTTTGTTGTGACTGAGGGACAAGTATCTTCAATGTCCAAACTGATGTTTATACTGAATCTTCAATCTCCATTTTATGAATAATATTTAATAGTGAGTCTCTTAAAGCAAGATATAAAATGGTATATTCCCCAGGTTTTGCTCAGTATAATACTTTCCAAGTAACTGTTTTAAGTCAATTTTTGAAATTTTTGGCTTTTCAGGTCCTCAAAAATGCTGAATAACTGTTTTTGACTACCTAAATAAGAAGTAAAAAAAAAAACAACAAAAACTAGGCACAAACTACTGTCTTGAATTTAGTACTTTAATCCATATAGTCTCTTACATATTCTTTCACTTAATTTCCTGTGCCTTGATATTTTGTCATTGCCAAACAATTTCTTTTGTTGATTTGTTTTTTTTTTTTTTTTTTTTTGGTGACTTCAGTTTATTGCAAACTAGAAATAGCCTTGAAGCTCTAAATCCAAGTGTTCCCAGACATTGTTATCCAGGCATGAAGCCACTGTGATGCCAGAGTTCTTGAATGAATACAGTATTGATTAGCTTTCCACACCCACAAACACATCCACAGAGTTCTAATAGTGTTGAAAGGTAGTCCCTTTTTTTTCTCACATTTCTTTGGTACAATATTTTCAATTTTCTGACTTCTGTTATTCAGAATCTACTGAATTAAGCTATTTCATTTGTCAAATTTAAGGGTGCTATTTATTTTAAATAAAGCACACTAAGGAACAGAGACTTTTGGATATAAAAGCAGAATAGAATCATCAGATATTTAGCCAGTGTTGTGTGCTTTAAACAAATAATTTATTAATATAAATGGTAATTTGCTCATTGGGGATTTTGTAAAATCTCTGGGCATATGCAAGTGTAATAAGAGCAAACAAGACAGCTAATGCTATTTTCATATTTGTCATACAGTGTTTACTTAATAGGAATAGCACCAGTTACAATTCTATGTGTTTTCTAAATATTAATTTGACAAAAACCGACATAATTTTTTGAAGTGTATATATATTACTGTTATTTTAAAAATAGGGAAATTGAGTACAGAGTAAGTTGCCTGGTGTCAAACTGATACTAATTCACAGATCCAAGTTTTAAATCCAGATAGTTCTGCTCCAGAGACCATGCTCTAACCACCACATTATATTGTTCCTCCACAATGAACAAGCCATTAGCTGACTTTGCAAAAACAAAAATATGCAGCTACTGTTTGTTTACATTGAACTTGTGGCCAACTGTTATAAATTCTGTCATGAAAATATTCAATTTAAAACATGCTACTATGACATGGCATTCATATGAAGAAATAAGCCAAAATTTATATGAATTTTGAAGAAGATGTAATATTACTGGGAACAGTTACAAGTAAAGTTTTTTAAGGGTCTGGAGATATGGGAAAGAAGTTGGGATTGAACTTATTTCTTGACACCAAAACCATATGCAAATCAATTTGTGACCTTGACAAAATTAAAACTTCTTTGATCATCACTTTGTTCTTAGGGATAAACCCATTAAAATCAAATAAAAAGGCATTAAACCCAGCTGTCAACATTATTTGCATGCTTCTAATTATGAGCAGAGGAATTGTAATAAATGTAACCCATTTTATGATGATCCAGAATGTAACTGAAAAATGTCATCCGATTCTTATGTAAAAAAATATATGTATATACAGTCCTATACAAGTGAGATAGTAAGCCTAGTTTTGCAAATATTAAAAATTGTTGATTCAAATTTGACTAGAGAGGGAGCAAAGATATAGGTAATGTTTCTAGGAAACTGGACAATTCTCTCATTGTTAAAATGGTACAAACTTTTCATTAATGGCTGGTGGTTTCAGTTTGGATACTGACTTTAGATATCACTTTAGCATTTATTTTGGCACAGTTAAGTTTCCTGGATCAGATATAAAATATTTACCAGCTTCAGTTTAAAAATACAGGTATCACTTGTTTGTTTAAACACAACTTCTGATTTTCTCATTAGTTTATTTTCCATTCACACTATGAATACTTAAACACTAAGGGTCTTCTCTAACTTTGTACATATGTAAATCTCAGAAACTTCAGAATGTTTCAAATAAGCATATTTCCTTTGGAGACCAATAATATTCCCACAGAATTGTTTAAAATAGAGTATTTTCTGAAGGCATAGGCACCATGTGTAGTTACAATAGACTTCCCATTTAATTATAATGTGACTCACTGTAAAATATGATATTAACATGTCAAGTCAATTTCATGCTTCCCTCTTCTCAGGTTATTTAGCACAACAAATTTCACACTAATCAGTTTGAGCATTTAATGTCAAAGATAGGAATTTGGCATTCGCACATATCTTATGAAACATATGTAAGCATATATGTATTTATGATAGAGTAATGCATTGCAGTTGAAATTAATGTTGATATTTAAGCCTAATTTGCTATAATTCAGTTAAAAGGAAAATAGGATATTCATACTATTAAAATAATATTACAATAAATAGAAAATATGACATAACTCATAAGAAAAACTAGAATGGAACACCAACATCTCAAAATTGTTACCTTCATGTGTTAGGATTAATGACCATTATCTCTTCAGTTTACATATGGTATTTTATTTTTGTCTACAATATGAATGTATTATCATTTAATTTTATGCACATTACAACCTTGTGATCTATATTTTAGCTATGTAAAGCTAACTAATAGCCTACAGTATGGACTTTAAAAATGCACAGAATATTTTATGAGGCTCGTTCTGTTTCTCCATCTGAAAGACTAAGACTACTAAAAGACCCCTCCACCTGCAGGGCAAAAGTGACTGTTAAAAGGTACTGGAGAGTGAACAAAAGCATACAGACTTTAGTGGGAATGCATACTTGTTTGAAGGAGGGGAGATATGGAGCTGTACATGAAAGTTCCCATATCCTTGGCTTTTAGCCTGTGACCATGGACAGTACACACATATCCCCCAGCTTCAAATGAGGGCACATGTCAAAAGCTCACAATTTTTTCTGGCTTGGAGAATGAAGGAGGTAAAAACAGCATGACACTAAAGCGAGTAGGGAAAATATTTTAAGAGAAAAAAATAAAGAAAAAATCCACAAGCTCTGTTCACCCACATATCTGTCTAACCCAGCAGTCATGTATTTTTCCAACAGACCCAAGCAGCCCAACTAAAGGCAAAAGGTATGCATGACAGAGGAGATGGCATATAAGAAAAAGAGTACATAGTTCAAACTCAGTCCACAAAATTACATGTTAAAATAAAGAATATTCATTGAATAAAATATAATAATAACAGTAGTAATACAATCTCTACAACTAAAAATAAATAATGGTCATTCAAAATGTCTAATATTAAATCCAGAATTGCTCAAGATATGAAGAGACAAGACTACAGAATACATACTAAGATGAAATGAAGAGCAGTCAAGACTGGCCATGAGAATAAACAGCCATTAGAACTAAGAGATTCAAGTGGCTATTATAACTGTATTCAGTTAATTAAAGCAATATATATTTTTAATGCATGAGATCTCAGTTAAAAAAAAAAAAAGAAAATTTCAACAAAGATAGAAACAATAAAAAGAGTTGAACAGATTCTAGAGCTGGAAATTGAAATTTTTGAAAAATATATTCCCTGGATCTACTTAGTGAAATGGACATGACAAAGGAAAATATAAACTGAACATATATCAATAGACATAATCCAATGTCTATGTCAGGATTAATAATTAGACCTGGTAGTTGACTCTCTCTCAATTACACTTACTTCTGATCCCAATAGCTGAATTGTATGTTTGCCAAGAGTTATTTGTTTTTATTACCAAATCTATTTATTCCTGATGCAGTTGTTATTATTATATAGTTCTATTAAATATTATACAAATAAATAAAATATGTGACCATATTTATAGAAATCACACAGAATGCTTTGGAATGATAGAAATCATATAGACTTTCTAGAAATCACAGAGTGCATTGAAATGTGAAAAATAGTTTTTAAGAAGCTATTGTTAGGAATAAGATATGAAAAAAACTTTAAGTGATTTTTGAATATTAAAAATATAAAATATAATTGCATTAGAAAGGCTCACAAATTTCTGTTTTTCTCTACATGAAGTAGACATGTCTCTATGCTGATAATGGTCTAGGCAAAAACAACAAAGTCAATATATAAATAGGACATCCACATTTTTTAAAAAGTATCTTTTCACTAACATTGGAAAAGTCACTAATAAATGCAAATTTTAAGGTAAAATTAGGTATTTAAAGTATGAATATGCCATTTGTCACAATTATTTACTCTGATTCATTGCAAATCATGTCAGATTAGGACTTCTAAAATATTTAGTTTGGACAATTGATTAAAACATGAAGTATCATTAGGTACAATCACTACTAACTACAACAAAGAGCTTTAATAATATAATGTCAACAAACCACAAGGTACTTAAAATTTAGAGTTTTGGAGGCTTACCATTTATTAATTGTGTTCCTTGAGAAGAGTATGGTAAAAGTTACTTTGCAGAGGCAGTGGGTTTAGAAAAGATTATTTGGAAATAGGGTGTTTACAAAATGTATTTTCATAATCTATTTAACTATGTGTCTTGTGAAGGTAGTCAATGGTTTTCTGGACCTAAATTAATACAATTTTATGAGTTATTTTTATGTATAATTTTTTTCATAGTAAATATTTAAGTATTATGTTTCAAGGAATAAAATGTTCATAAAGATGTTTAAGACTGCTTTTAAATCCCTCAAAAATACATGTTTCTCAGGAATTAGATGCTATTTTTGTCAAAAGTCAGTAAACATATTGAGAATGTGTAGGTTTTCTGCAACATTTGTATTACACACAGTTTTCTAAATTACTGCAGCCACAGAATTACAGAGCTTCAAAAGGAGAAAAAAAAAATACCAAACAAAACAAAATAAAGTTCTATTAATAAAAAGTATATATTTTTTATTTCCCCCATCTATTTAAATGCAAAAAGAATCATTTTTCAAAGATATCTGAGTTATGTCAGTGGATATTGAAATAATAGTAGGATCATCTTTACTAGTTCAAATAATTTTCAGTGAACTCTATACAAGCATGTCTCATGGCTCTGTATTTTTTAATGTGTTGTAAAAGAATTTTCTTTTTACTTATTCAGATGGAATTATGAGAGTGAATCTATATTTGGGTAACAGTCCTCATTTCTGAAATTATAGGGAATAAATCTTGGTTTAGTTTTGTAATTTCTAGCATAGGCTAGCATATTTGGTAAAAATAAGTGACAGATAAATCAATCTTAGAACTTATTTTTCATTAACACAGAGATATATAGACCTAGACCTTTAAAATGAATTAATATATCTAATCACCATAACATATATCTAAAAGGTAAATTTACCTCTAGTTTAAAGATGGGGAAACTGAATCACAAAAAAAGGCTCAGTTAGGTGTCTAAAGCCACACAAGGAAGATAAGATGAGATCAGATTCCAAATTTGGTCAGTTTGATTACAATGCCTACATTTTTTTTTTTTTTATGGTACCACAGGCCTCTCACTGCTGTGGCCTCTCCCATTGTGGAACACAGGCTCTGGACGTGCGGGCTCAGTGGCCATGGCTCACGGGCCCAGCCGTTCCATGCCATGTGGAATCTTCTCGGACAGGGCACAAAACCGTGTCTCCTACATCAGCAGGCAGACTCAACCACTGTGCCACCAGGGAAGCCCCGATGCTTACATTTTTTAAACGACATTAAAGTGGTTGTCATTAAATCTGAGTAGAAAATTAATGGCAAGCTCACTTCATTTATAAGTTTAAAAATATATATTGTTGCTAAGCATGAGTAATGTGCTGAGAAGTAAAGTATCTAGTCATGCTGTCTAGTCACCATCAGTAATCTGTTTAAGATGTTATTTCACTGGGCATAGATTTTCCTCCTGACAGGATAGATGAGGCTTCTTTCAACAATATCCTTAAACACCACAGAAATAAATAGGAAATCCAAACTCATTGTCTAAAGTAATATTGCCAGGCAAAGTATGTGTTGAAAATAATTAGTTCAGCATTGCAAATTGCTGAAGTTAGATAAAAATAAGAGCACTACAGGCCATTTGGGGAAGACTGTAAACATCCTTAACTAAAAATCATTTGTAAAGACTATATAAGGTTTTCATCAAGCTTCCCTGAATAAGCTCCACAGCCCGTGGCAAATTATACTAAAGAGATGGCCATGTGGTGTAGTCCTTCACCATATTTGAAGTATTATAAATATCCCTAGAAATAAATTAGAGCTGCAGTCTAAATTTTCACATAAGCAACCTTCCTCTAAGTTAAACTTGCTTGGTCAAATGGTATAATCACAAGCAGTGGCAGTGCTAGCTTCTCATAAACAGCATACTTTAGACATTTTACCAAGGTCAACAGGGTTAAGATAGATTTAATTCCTTAGGGATAAAAAGTCTTACTAACCAAATTCAAGTTACACATCAATAAATAGCAAGCATGAGGCATATTTATCAGTAATAGCATCTTTAATTTTTATCTTCAGTGTAGAATTAAAACTACTCAGAATATAAAGGTATTTATTTCAGGCAGCTGAATAAGTTCATTTGTTTGTAATTCCAGAGCAGGTAAAAATAAAGTACTATCTAAGCCAAGATGCTGAACAGCATGGGATGCTAAGCACATGAAGAGTGATTGCAGAAATATTCAGAAACACAGCCTCATCACAGCTATTTCTTCTAACTGCTTACTGGGTTTGCTTAATGCATTTTTTTTTTTCCTCTGAGCAACATTTACTAAAAACACATTTTGCATTTGCAAGGAATTACTATGTGCATAACAGGAATATTGACACATGCTGTTCCATATACTAAGCAGAAAGTAACTCTTCTCTGAGAGGCATGCACCAATGGCAATAAAAATTGTATTTGAGAATGAATGTATTTAATGTTTTCCTTTTTATGATTTAGCGTGTAATCATTTTAATAATACCATAATTTTAATGCATAACATACTTAAGTAAATGCAATAAAAAAGATGAAAGCTATTTTGTGAAAAGATTTAATCTCCAAAATATCACCATGCAGATGTAAACATTTTAAAATCATAGAAATATCATTGCGTTGAGCTTATTTTCCAGTGCTATGCAGCAGTTTCTCACTAGCCATCCATTTTACATTTGCTATATGGCTGACAGGGTCTTGGTGCTCTGGCTGGGTGTCAGGACCGAGCCTCTGAGGTGAGAGAGCCAAGTTCAGGACACTGGACCACCAGAAACCTCCCAGCTCAACGTAATATCAATTGGCAAAAGCTCTCCCAGAGATCTCTGTTTCAATGCTAAGACCCAGCTCCACTCAATGACCAGCAAGCTCCAGTGCTGGCCACCCCATGCCAAACAACTAGCAAGACAGGAACACAACCCCAACCAGTAGCAGAGAGGCTGCCTAAAGTAAGTTCAGAGACACACCAAAACACACCCCTGGATGAGGTCCTTCCCAACAGAAAGACAAGATCCAGCCTCATTCACCAGAACACCAGTCCTCTCCAGCAGGAAGCCTACATGAGCCACTGAAGCAACCTTATCTACTGGGGGCAGACACCAAAAACAATGGGAACTACGAACATGTGGCCTGTAAAAAGGAGACCCCAAACACAGTAAATTAAGGAAAATGAGAAGACAGAGAAATACAAAGCAGATGAAGGAACAAGGTAAAAACCCACCAGCCCAAACAAATGAAGAAGAAATAGGAGTCTACTTGAAAAATAATTCAGAATAATGATAGCAAAGATGATCGAAAATCTTGGAAATAGAATGGAGAAAACACAAGAGAGGTTTAATAAGGACCTAGAAGAACTAAAGGGCAAAAGAACAGTGATGAACAACAAATAAATGAAATTAAAAATTCTCTAGCAGGAATCAATAGCAGAAAAACTGAGGCAGAAGAACGGATAAGTGACCTGGAAGATAAAATAGTAGAAATAACTACCACAGAACAGAATAAAGAAAAAAGAATGAAAAGAATTTAGGATAATTTCAGAGACTTCTGGGACAACATTAAACACACCACCATACAAATTCTAGGGCTCCCAGAAGAAGAAGAGAAACAGAAAGGGACTGAGAAAATATTTGAAGAGATAATAGTTGAAAACTTCCCTAACATGGGAAAGCAAATGGTCAATCAAATCCAGGAAGAACAGAGAGTCCCATACAGAATAAATCCTAGGAGAAACACACCAAAGCACATATTAATCAAACTATCAAAAATTAAATACAAAGAAAAAATATTAAAAGCAGCAAGGAAAAAGCAACAAATAACATACAAGGGAATCCCCATAAGGTAAACAGCTGAACTTTCAGTAGAAACTCTGAAAGCCGGAATGGAGTGGCAGGATATATTTAAAATGATGAAAGGGGAAAACCTACAACCAAGATTATTCTACGTAGCAAGGAATTCATTCAGTTTCAATGGAGAAATTAAGACCTTTACAGACAAGCAAAAGCTAAGAGAATTCAACATCACCAAAACAGCTTTACAACAAATGCTAAAGGAACTTCTCTAGGCAGGAAACACAAGAGAAGGAAAAGACCTACAATAACAAACCCAAAACAAGTAAGAAAATGGTAACAGGAACATACATATCAATAATTACCTTAAATGTAAATGGATTAAATGCTCCAACCAAAAGGTATAGACTGGCTGAATGGATACAAAAACAAGACCCATATACAGGCTGTGTACTAGAGACCCACTTCTGACTTAGGGACACATACAGACTGAAAGTGAGGGAATGGAAAAAATATTCCATGAAAATGGAAATCAAAAGAAAGCTGGAGTAGCATTTCTCATATCAGACAAAATAGACTTTAAAATAAGACTATTATAAGAAACAAAGAAGGAGACAACATAATGATCAAGGGATCAATCCAGGAAGAAGATATAAAAATTCTACATATTTATGCACCCAACATAGGAGCACCTGAATACATAAGGCAACTACTAACAGCCATAAAAGGGGAAATTGACAGTAACACAGTCATAATAGGGGACTTTAACACCCCACTTTCACCAATGGACAGATCAACCAAAATGGAAATAAACAAGGAAACACAAGCTTTAAATGATACATTAAACAAGATGGACTTAATTGATATTTATAGGGCATTCCATCCAAAAACAACAGAATACATTTTCTTCTGAAGTACACATGGAACATTCTTCAAGATAGATCATATCTTGGCTCATAAATCAAGCCTTTGTAAATTTAAGAAAATTGAAATCCTATCAAGTACCTTTTCTGACCACAATGCCATTAGAATAGATATCAATTACAGGAAAGAAAAAACTGTAAAAAGTACAAACACATGGAAGCTACACAATATGCTACTAAATAACCAAGAGATCACTGAAGAAATCAAAGAGGGAATAAAAAAATACCTAGAAACAAATGACAATGAAATCACGATGACCCAAAACCTATGGGACACAGCAAAATCAGTTCTAAGAGGGAAGTTTATTGCAATACAATCCTAATTCAAATAACAAGAAACATCACAAATAACCTAACCTTACACCTAAAGCAATTAGAGAAAGAAGGACAAAAAACTGTAAAGTTAGCAGAAGGAAAGAAATCATAAAATCAGATCAGAAATAAATGAAAAAGAAATGAAGGCAATGATAACAAAGATCAGTAAAACTAAAAGCTGTTTTTTTGAGAAAATAAACAAAGTTGATAACCCATTAGCCAGACTCATGAAGAAAAAAAGGGAGAAGATTCAAATCAACAGAATTGGAAATGAAAAAGAAGTAACAACTTACACTGCAGAAGTACAAAGGATAATGAGAGATTACTACCAGCAATTATATGCCGTAAAATGGACAACCTGGAAGAAATGGACAAATTCTTAGAAAAACACAACCTTCGGAGACTGAATCAGGAAGAAATAGAAAATATAAACAGACCAATCGCAAGCTCTGAAATTGAAACTGTGATTAAAAATCTTCCAACAAACAAAAGCCCAGGACCAGATGGCCACACTGTCAAATTCTACCAAACATTTAGAGAAGAACTAACACCTATCCTTCTAAAACTCCTCCAAAATATAGCAGAGGGAGGAATACTCCCAAACTCATTCTATGAGGCAACCATCACCCTGATACTAAAACCAGACAAAGATGTCCCAAAAAAGAAAACTACAAGCCAATATCACTGATGAACATAGATTCGAAAATCCTCAACAAAATACAGCAAACAGAATCCAACATATTAAATGGATCATATGCCATGATAAAGTGGGGTTTATCCCAGAAATGCAAGGATTCTTCAATATATGCAAATCAAAGAATGTGATAAACCACATTAATAAATTGAAGGATAAAAATGATATGATCATCTCAATAGGTGCAGAAAAAGCTTTTGACAAAATTCAACACCGATTTATGATAAAAACTCTACAGAAAGTAGGCATAGAGGGAACTGACCTCAACATAATAAAGGTTATATATGACAAACCCACAGCCAACATTGTTCTCATGGTGAAAAACTGAAACCTTTTCCACTAAGATCAGGAACAAGACAAGGTTGCCCACTCTCACCACTGTTATTCACATAGTTTTGGACGTTTTAGCCACAGCAGACAGAGAAGAAAAGGAAAGAAAAGGAATTCAAATCAGAAAAGAAGAAATAAAACTTTCACTCTTTGCAGATGACATGATACTATGCATAGAGAATCTTAAAGATGCTACCAGAAAACTACTAGATCTAATCAATGAATTTGGTAAAGTAGCAGGATAAAAATTAATGCACAGAAATCCCTTGCATTGCTATACACTAATGATGAAAATCGGAAAGAGAAATTAAGGAATCACTCCCATTTACCATTGCAACAAAAAGAATAAAGTGTCTAGGAATAAACCTACCTAAGAAGACAAAAGAACTGTATTCAGAAAACTATAAGACACTGTTGAAAGTAAAGATGATACAAACAGATGGAGAGATATACCATGTCTTGGATTGGAAGAATCAACACTGTGAAAATGTGTTGAGTTGGAAGAATCAACACTGTGACTATATTACCCAAAGCAATCTACAGATGCAGTGCAATCCCTATCAAACTACCAATGGCATTTTTCACAGAATTAGAACAAAAATTTTCACCATTTGTATGTAAACACAAAAGACCCCAAATAGCCAAAGCAATCTTGAGAAAGAAAAATAGAGCTCGAGGAATCAGGCTCCCTGACTTCAGACTATACTACAAAGCTACAGGAATCAAGACAATATGGTACTGGCACAAAAACAGAAACATAGATCAATGGAACAAGATAGAAAGCCCAGAGATAATCCCATGCACCTATGGTCAACTAATCTATGACAAAGGAGGCAAGGATACACAACGGAGAAAAGACAGTCTCTTCAATAAGTGGTGCTTGGAAAACTGGACAGCTACATATAAAAAAAAAAGAAATTAGAACACTCCCTAACACCATACACAAAAATTAACTCAAAATGGATTAAAGACTTGAAGATAAGGCCAGACACTGTAAAACACTTAGAGGAAAATATAGGCAGCACACTCCATGACATAAATCACAGCAGGATCCTTTTTGACTCACCTCCTAGAGAAATGGAAATAAAAACAAAAATAAACAAATGTGACCTAATGAAACTTAAAAGCTTTTGCACAGCAAAGAAACCATAAACAAGACAAAAAGACAACTCTCAGAATGGGAGAAAATATTTGCAAATGAAGCAACTGACAAGGGTTTAATGTCGACAATATACAAGCAGTTCATGCAGCTCAGTATCAATAAAACAAACAACCCAATCCAAAAATGGGCAGAAGACCTAAATAGACATTTCTCTAAAGAAGATATACAGATTGCCAATAAACACATGAAAGGATGCTCAACATCACTAATCATTAGAGAAATGCAACTCAAAACTATAATGAGGTATCACCTCGCACCATTCAGAATGGCCATCATCAAAAAATCTACAAACAGTAAATGCTGGAGAGATTGTGGAGAAAAGGGAACCATCTTGTACTGTTTGTGGGAATGTAAATTGATACAGCCACTATGGAGAACAGTATGGAGGTCCCTCAAAAAACTAAAAATAGAACTACCATATGACCCAGCAATCCCACTCTTGGGTATATACCCTGAGAAAACCATAATTCAAAAAAGTCACATACCGCAATGTTCATTGCAGCAGTATTTGCAATAGCCAGGATATGGAAGCAACCTAAGTGTCCATCGACAGATTAGTGCATAAAGATGTGGCGCATATAACAATAGAATGTTACTCAGCCATAAAAAGAAACAAAATTGAGTTATTTGTAGTGAGGTAGATGGACTTAGAATTTGTCATACAGAATGAAGTAAGTCACAAAGAGAAAAACAAATACCATATGCTGACACATATATATGGAACCTAAAGAAAAAAAAAAAAAAGTTGTTCTGAAGAACCTAGAGGCAGGACAAGAATAATGATGCAGACATAGAGTATGGACTTGAGGACAAGGGGAAGGGGAAGGTTAAGCTTGAGATGAAGTGAGAGAGTGGCATGGGCATATATACACTACCAAATGTTAAATAGATAGCTAGTGGGAAGCAGCTGCATAGCACAGGGAGAGCAGCTCGGTGCTTTGTGACCACTTAGAGAGGTGGGATATGGAGGGTAGGAGGGAGGTGCAAGAGGGAGGGATATGGGGATACATGTATACGTATAGGTGATTCAGTTTGTTATACAGCAGAAACTAACACAAATATGTAAAGCAACTATACTCCAATAAAGATGTTAATAAATAAAAATAGAAAAATAATTTTAAAAAATCATTGCAGATTCATATATATATATGTGTGTGTGTGTGTGTGTGTGTGTGTGTGTGTGTATTTATAGTTGTATGGATATATAGCCAAAAGAATGAATACAAATGTGGATGAATGAGTGGAAGTGATAGAAAAATAAAGAGTTATACAAAGCTGGATGGATATATATATACAGAGAGAGAAAGGGGAATATACAGGCAGACAGATGAAATGGTTTTAGATGAATACTATTCATATATACTGGGATACATATGATATATATGATTTAACTTAAATTTAAAAAATATAATCACATGTATTAAAATATTCTATATTTAAATATTTAAAAATAATTATGAAAACTTTACCTGATATTTTTTGCACTGCCGTCTCCAAGTGAATATGTTTTCTCTCTGTATTAAAGAAAATATAGCACAAATTTTTATCACCCATGTCCTACATGTTATATTTCCAATATTGTTCATATGTATTTTTTGACTTTTTACTTTTTGTTCTTCTTTAGAGTATATCTTTTCTTATGAGAAATCTGCTCTGTTCTTAACTTTTTATTCCCTTACCTGTTGTAAGGAATCAAACAGCTCCCCACACTGTTGTTTTTTTCTTTAAGTTACTTATCTTCAGTAATTTTATCATTATAGGCCTTGCTGCCATGTTTCTTGTGGTTATCTCGCTTGGTCTTTATTGAAATTCCTGGATTTCTGGGCTTACAGTTTTTATGAAATTGGGAAGAAAAATTTATCATTATTTATTCACATATTTTTTTTACTCCCCCTCTGCAATTCCAATTACATGTACTTCTCTAGGATCACTGAGACTTTTTTTCTGGTTATTTTTTTCATATGTGCTTCCGTTTGTATATATAAGCATTCCTCCCTTTTGCATTGCCTAATCGGGTGTTAGGCTCATTTAATTATTTTTTTTAATCGTACATATTCAATTTTCACCTCTAGAATTTCTATTTTTATATCTTCCACTTATTTCCACATTTTGTTCATGTTTTCTCATAAATCTTTCAACTATGTACAATAGTGGCTTTAAAAAGCTTTGTCAGAGAAAATCTTTCCAGTCATTTCTAGGTCTATTTTTTCCTAATGATAGATATTTCTACTGTCTGTGGATGAGTTTTTTTCAGTTTCTTTGCATGTCGAGTAATCTTTGACTTGTTATTGAATATTAGGGAAGTTTCACTGTTGAGTATTTGATTTTATTATCTTCCTTTAACCAAATATTGGAATTTGTTTTGAAGCAGGTATATAAGAAACTTACACATCAGCTTTATTTTCAATTCCCATTTAAACGTTTTCTTAAGGTGGCACTTTATTGCCCTATAAAGCTAGTTTAGCCCAGTTATTGATGCATGAACATTTCGGAGTTTCTACTGAACAACCTGGATATTAAATCAGGACTTTTGACTCTGGCTTGTTGGAATTTGAATTTTGATTATAACGTGTGAAATCTGGAAATTGCTTAGTTTATAACTTCCTAGTACATCTCTACAAAGTCTTATGGAGTTTCACCAAGCCCATGATCAGCTTATATTCAGCAAAGGCACTAGGATATCTCATGCCTATTTCTGGAGCTCTGTTTCTGCATAATTTCCTGTTGTTTCTCTGCTCCACCAATTCCAGTTAACTAAGCCTTAACACATTCTATTCCCTTCCTTCTCAACTCAGCAAGACCACTATGCTTTACTTGGGTTCCTTTCTCCTGTGCTTAATTCTGGGAGTTGACTCCAGGAAAATACTGAAACAATCATTGGACGCAGCTCATTTGCTTCCCTTCTTCCATGCATCACATTCACATATTGCCTGCAGTCCAAGTAAGAAAATAACAGTCTCATGTGTCTCATCCAATTTTTTAGTGGAGAAAATAATTAGTAAAAGTAACAGCAATATTGCCAGAAATTGAACTAAGGGTTTTGTTTCTAAACTCTTCTTTTTCCTATAGGCATTTAAACCCATAAATTTACTTTTCCCTGGTTAACTCTGTCCCCCAAATTTTGATATACTATGTTGTAATACCATTCAATTTAAAATATATATCTACTGTGACTTATTTTTTGACCTTTGGTTATTTAGGAGTATGTTTTCTTAACTCCCCCAAATTTGAGAGCTTTAAAAAATACCTTAATGTTACTGGATTGAATTATCTGTGGTAGATAATATGCTTTGCATAATTTCAATCATCTAAAATTTGTATTGGTACATTTTTATCATTCCAAAAATGGTCTATCTTGGTGAAAATTCCATGTGCACTTGAAAAGAATGCACATTCTGAAGTTGTTGTATGTATTATTATTCTGTCAATTATATAAAAATCATGTGATGGCATTACTTGCATTTTATAGCATTAATTATTAATTTATTTATTTGTTTGGTCATTTACTATCAGTGTTATCAAAATCTACAATTATAATTTTGTTTATTTCTCTTTTCAGTTTGCTCAGTTTGGGTTTGTGTATTTTCAAGACTCTAGCACCTCTATTTCCTCTCAGATCCATGACATCTGCATCTGATTTGCCTCATGATGTCTTGCCATTTGCATTCATAACCAAACCCTTAGCCAGAGACCCATAAGGTGCTGCCACACAGACTTGTAAAGCCTACATTTATGAGTTTTCCTCTTCTCTGATGTCCTGCCCACAAATTCCAGTTGATTTAGAACTCCCACACTCTGATATCTGACTCTTCAGTTAAAAAAATAACAAACCAGCAATGCTTTACTTGTACCCAACTTCCCTCTATTGCAGTTGGAAAATTGTCCCAGACAGTGCTGAACTGTCTTAAGGCATTTACTTTAGAAATGTCAGTCTCGTATTAACAGCCAATATCTATGAAATGTTATCTCATATAATTATTTTAATTGTTTATACAAAAAAAGCTATCATTTACTCTTGTATTACTTATTCTGTCATGACCTGAATCAAAGTTCCCTTGTATTATGTTTGATGTTGAATAATTTTGCCTGGTATTAATAGATTTCATCAATTCTTTCAACTTGAAGATAATTTCTTCTTTTGGTTAAGAAAAGATTTCTCCATTTAAAAAAGAAAAATATGTTCTATTTCCAAGTTCTCTAACACAGTAAAAGTCTACTTTTCATTTATTGAATTATTTGTGTTACCAGGCAATTTGAACTATTTTCTCCATGTTATTAATTCGATTTTCAGCTATGTTTGGTTAATTTTTATTATTTATATTTTCTTTAATAATTCTATATTGTTGCCCTTTGGATGCCTTTTGTATTTTTGACCTTAAAATCTCCATTGAATCTCTATTCTGTTGTCTTAACATTTATGTTTTACTTTATTTATTTATTTTGTCATTTAAAAATTTCTATGGTGAAAAAGAGTTTTGGAAAATTTCTCTTTTATTGTGTGAGTGTGTGTGTGTGTGTGTGTGTGTATGTGTATTCACATCATTTGCTGATCTTTCTTACCCTCAGTAGTTCACGTTTACCATATTTGTTTTTACTTTTACTCATATTTAACAGGAAGCCCTCTCTCTTGACTTACACTGATCTAAAGTTGGAGAATTCCTTTAGAACACATGTCCATCATATCTAAAATTTGCTATTTTCCCCTTCAGCTCTTTACTTGAGAGCAGAGTACTGATTTTTGATTTGTTTTTCTATTGTCCAACAGCACAGAAAAAAAAGCTAATTCACTGGATTCTTGATAGATAAATATTTTTGATGTGATAGGAAATATCTGGATAGTCATTTTTGTTAGATAGGAATGTTATTCTCTTTTATGCAATTTTGCATAAAATATCCCTGAATACATGAAGGTTTTACTCCATGTATTCAGGGATATTTTATATCTATATGCAGTTAGATTATTTTCCTACTTCACTGGGAATTCCTCATATCTCTGATTTAGAAATACTGTCAATTTCAATGAATTATTTTTCCTTTATCACTAAGTCTCTCTCTAGGAACTATACCCCACTTAAAAGCACAGCAGGTAAATGATGACTAACACTTTGGTTTGGGGCCACTGTCTATTAAGCCATAATGGAGCAAGGAAATGACAGCTTTCTTTTTCCTCAGCTATCATCTTTCCTATTAGATCTGTCATATTTATTTTTCCTTTAGGTTTTAGTTCTTATAAATCTATTTATTATTGAAAGTAATAGAATTTTGATTCATAAGGATAAATTGGAACACTGACCTTTAAAATGTACCTTTTTTCTAGAAGAATAGAAAATTGTAGTAAATAGAATAATCCAATCATTGCATTATTATAATAGTATCCAATATATTGTAGTCATATGCAATAATAACAATTATCTTTTAGCTCTTATGTTCATGGTGGCAAGGTGAAAATTTTGGGGTACTATTTATCTGTTTCCATGTTTTTTCCTTTGTCCATATTAGTGATAATGGTGAGATAGGATTTTGTACAACTGTATTTTTCTATATAACCATATTTGGTGGGTATTAAGTGCTGCATTTTTTCCCTAGAATATTCTATATTTTCCTAGCAACCATGTTAAGAACATAAGGCATCAAAGTATTTTTCCACTTCCTTTCTTTCATTTGTTTATATGTGTGTGATTTTTTTGCTTTATTTATTTATTTTTTCTTTTATCAAGAGGTCTGCTATCTAACTTTGCTTTGATATTTTATAAACTCAAAGTGTCATCTTTATAAATATACTCCTAGAGCCAGTTTATAAATTTTAAAAACTCATAACTTAATTCAGAGCATTTATTTAATTACTTTTGAAATTTTCATTCAAGTAACAAACATATTTAAAATGATATGAATTCACCTATTTCTAATTTAGTTGATTGAGTTTCCTCTTTGAAAGCATAAGCCATATTTCATAGAATGTTTTCTAATTATCAGTTCAAGGTCTTTTTAAACCATATTTTTAATATATTGGAAATGTCAAAAACCAAAGACTTATATTTACTTATGTAATACTGATAATTCATTGAAAATTCTATTATGTCTTTGCAAATAAATGTATTCTAATACCATACTATAGATAGATCATCAAACAAAATTAAAACTATGTACTTGTGATTTTATAATTGTCCTATTATATAGGCCTCATATAAGATAGAGAAGACTTCTCTTATTTACTGAAATAATTTGATTACTTTGTTCATGATTTATTATCTTGTCTTTTCAGAGAAATCAGAAAAGAAAGGATGAAAGAATACTATATTTCTCCTGTGATAGACAGACTGCTAAGATGAATCCTGATCCCTGATTTCCTTGTGTATTCCTTTTCCCTTAGATGAATGTGGAACCCATGAATATGATGGGATATCACTCTCATGATTATGTTACATTATATGGTAAAACAGTATTTTTCAGAGGTAGTTAAATTCCCTAATCAGTGGGCCTTGTGTTAATCAAAAGGGAGATAATCCTAGATAGGCTTGACTTAATCAGATAAACCCTTAAAGTGGAAAGGAGCATCAGCAGATCTCTGCTGTTGTCCTTGAAGAAGGAAATTCCCATGTTGTAGAGAGGGTCTTATGGCAGGGCAACCTCTAGTTATGAGATTCCCAGTTCTATAGATTTAAGGAATGAAATTCAACAGACAACCACTAAGCATGGAATAGGACTCCAACCTCAGTTCAGACTGCAGCCCTGGCCAATAACTTTAGTTCAGCGTGGTGATATCCTGATCATAAGACTCAATTAAACTCATACTCAGAATCCTGATCCAGGAAACTTTGAGATAATAAATGAGCATTTTTTAATACCATAAAGTGTGTGGAAATTTATTCCACAGCAATAGAAAACAAATAAAGGTTTTGACAAATATATTCTAGTTATACACTGATACCTTCAAATCCATCTCCAGTCTTAACCTCTCCAAGAAGCTCCAGTCATATTTTTCAAGCATCTCAAATTAAAGTTCCTTTAAACTACATATGTGTGCCCCTATATTTTATTTTATTATTTATTTATTTTTATAAGTATAGTTGATTTACAATGCTGTGCTAGTTTCTGGTGTACAGCAAAGTGATTCAGTTATACGTATATATAAATATTATTTTTTGTATTCTTATCCATTATGGTTTATTACAGGATATTAAATACAGACCTTGTTGTTTATTTTATATATAGTACTCTGTATCTGCTAATCCCAAACTCCTAATTTATCCCTCCCCCACCCGTTTTCCCCTTTGGTAGCCATAAGTTTGTTTTCTATGCCTGTGACTCTGCTTCTGTTTCGTAAATAAGTTCATTTGTGTCATATTTTAGATTCTGCGAATAAGTGATATCTTATGGTGTTTGACTTTCTCTTTCTGACTTACCTCATCTATTAGGGTAATCTCCAGGTCCATCGATGTTGCTGTAAAGGGCATTTCATTCTTTTTTAAGGCTGAGTCATATTCCATTGTGTATATAGACCACATATTTATCCATTCATCTGTTGATAGACATTTAGGTTGCTTCCATGTCTTGGCTGTTGTAAATAGCTCCACTATGAAAAATAGGGTGCATGTGTCTTTTCTAATTAGAATTTTCTTCAGATATATACCCAGGAGTGGGTTTGCTGGATAATATGGCAACTCTAATTTCAGTTTTTTGAAGAACCTCCATACTGTTTTCCATAGTGGTTGCACCATATTGGCCTGTAATTTCCTTTTTTGGTATTGTCTTTATCTGCTTCTGGTATCTGGGTGATGGTGGCTCACAGTATGACTTTGGGAGTGTTCCCTCCTCTTCAGTCTTTTGGGAAAGTTTGAGAAGGATTGGTATAATTTCTTCTTTTGCCCTGTATTTTAAATTGTCCAATATAGTAGCTCTTCATGACTTTTTTCTCTTTTAGTTTTCTCTTTTTGTTAGTGGCACAAAATTTTTTCCTGTCTACTGCACTAAAACTGTATGTTTCCTCTGCTTCAACACAATGTTCATAATCAATTCATTATTTATTAAGATTATATATTTTAAACACTGTAGCAAAAGTAGGATGATACAAAGAAAACATGACTCTTTATTAAACTTTGCTTTTTATAAAACACTTTACACTTATATCATCACATTTTGATTCTCAAGAGACCAAGTCTTGTTCCTAGTGTACAGATTAAGAAAATTGAAGCAGAGAGATTAAGTGATCTGTTAAAGATCAAGAGACAGTAATTAGCAGAATTAAGAACAGAAATTAAGTGTTCTAACTCTAGGCTCAGTGATCTTTCTGTCACACCATGTTCTATATCAAGGAGAGGATATAGCCTAAGGGTTTTAAAAGATAGACTTGGGAGACAGGGGATCTAATTTTGAATTCAGACTGAACAATTTGCTACCTTTGTTTAGCTGATCAACCTATCGAACTTCCTTGTGCCTCAATGTCTTCTGCTGAAGGTGACTAATAATAAAAATTGATTTATAGATTTTTTGTGAAAGTTAACTTTATATGCAAAACTCTCATATGTAACTCATTACATAGTATCAAGTGGTTCAATATTGGCTCCTATTATAATTGCAGTGTCTCCAGGAGTCATTTTTGAACCCTCATGAACCTCTTTGGAGATCTGAAACTTGTTGAAATCACCCACACATACAGAATTGTACTTCATGCTAAGAAGCAACATTTGTTGCTACTTATTTTTATCCAAACAATACTCAGAAAAACACAAGTAAGAGATTTGGAGCAAACCTTGCTTTAAGATCAAATGTCAGATACATTTCTTGTATGTATGATAGAACAATTCACTTGTTCTGTTTATTAATCACTGTTCTCAGCTTCACTGGAAAATATATTCGCTGTCTATACTTTCAAATTATAATTCTATTGTATTCTCCTGGCTAATTGGATGGACTTAGGAATATTAAATTTATTATTCTACATTCTGTATTTAGGATAAATTCATTTTTATCCTCAAGTTAAGATAACAAAGACATATTTTTCTATACTAATTGAAAGTTTGAATAAAGACTCTTTTGGTTGCAAGTATGATAAGCCCACTGCAAACAGCCCCAAGCAGAGATGAACATTTACCAAATGGTACCTTTCTTAAGGATCCAAATTAAGAAAAAGGGGGAAATTTAGCTAGACCTTGAAAAGACTGAAACTCGGGACAGGGAGATTGTCAGGAATCAGGCAGCCTCTTTTCTTCAGTTTCTCTCCACACAGGAGAATTTCAGCTTCCAAATTCTGTGTTCATTGGCTGTTTGTTGTTATTCCTGTTATTATGTGTTTGTATGCACATGGTTACAATAGAGTTTATGACTTGGACTTCTGTCCAAGCATGCTGAGTACATGGGTTCATATCACTCTTTTAATCATAGGTTGGTGAAGGTAATGGCCTTTTGGAGGGTACACTTCAAAGATATCACTGTAGTTTTGTACCAGTCAAGTTTGCTAATTCTTCACATTTTTGTAACTGGTACATTTTGGTGTGTATGTGTGTGTGTGTTTGTGTGTGTGTATTAGTGCTAAATTTGTGGCTATAAAGAGCCAACTTCTCTTTAGCACTGCCAAAACTCTATTCCTTTATCTCCATCTACCGAAAGCCAATACCTTTAAAACTGTTGCTTGCTACTCTGGTTTTCAGATCCATCACACCTTACAGCAACTCCCAATCATTCCTGTTATACAAATATATACATTTTAATTGACACTTTCCTAAATAGTGTAATATGACTTTCTCTTTCTTTCATTGATATTGCTAATTTGGTATTACTTGCTAAACTTATTATCCCCTATTATTTCTTAGTATAGGAGTCCCTATTAAGAATATTTCCTTATGAAAAACTAATTGTCTTTTTACCAAATGGAAGTTCTTTTTAATAAATTTTTTTCCAATCCATTTTGTCTGCTTCAAATTCTAGTTCAAAGATGTTTTCTTTCATAAAATATGAACATTTATAATATTTTAATTTATCTTAAAAAAGTTCTAGATACTCATGAAAATTTGGTAATAAACTAAATGATTAACGATATATTTAAATACATGGTAAAATGCTCACTGCAGTTATTAAGTTTAAAAGGCCAGAAATAAACCTGCACTCAACTTATCATTTATTTTTTTCAAAGTCTTTCAGTCTTCCCTATCTAATTCTCTATATAAAAATAAGACACAAAACCACACTAAAAAATCTGCATATTAATATATTGGCAATGTGTACATGTACAAATGATATGTTTTCATAATTTTATAGTAAGAAACAAAGAAATGTTATTACATTGTCAATTCACTTTCCTGTGAAATCGAGTGTTGTACCAGTTACTTGATGAGAAACACAGGTATACATTATGTAAAATATTTGAAACTAACAAGCAGGAATCATTGATGAGTCATAAATCATGCATGAATGGTGTCTTATTAAAACAAAGTATTATAATCAAAGTTTGTATTCAAACTTTCTTTCAAAATATTGTTTTGTATTTGTTTCCAAAGTCAAAAGTTAGGCATTATTTTAGATTTACTAATGCCCCATATAAAATAACTTAAATTTATTTTATTATTAATTTTTATTTCCCTCATCCCCCATCCACCTCCCCTCTGGAAACAACTTTTAAATTCTCTATATCTATGGCTCTGTTTCTGGTTTGTTCAGTTTTTGTTTTTTTTTTAAATTGAGGTATAATTGGTTAACAGTATTATATTAGTTTCAAGTGTACAATATAGTCATTCAATATTTTTATAGATTATAATCCATTTAAAGTTATTATAAAGTACTGGCTGTATTCCCTGTGCTGTACAATATATACTTATATCTTATTTATTTTATACATAGTAGTTTGTACCTCTTACTCACCTACCGTTCTCCCTGCTGGTAACAAACCACTAGTTTGTTCTCTATATTTGTGAGTCTGTTTCTGACAAAGGATTAACCTCCAAAATACAAACAGCTCATGCATCTCAATATCAAAAACAACAACAAAAACAACAAACAACCTAATCATAAAATGGGTGGAAGATCTAAATAGACATTTCTCCAAAGAAGACATACATATGGCCAAAAAACACATGAAAAGATGTTCAGGGCTTCCCTGGTGGCGCAGTGGTTGAGAGTCCGCCTGCCGATGCAGGGCACACGGGTTCGTGCCCCGGTCCGGGAAGATCCCACATGCCGCGGAGCGGCTGTGCGTGAGCCATGGCCACTGAGCCTGCGCGTCCAGAGCCTGTTGGCTCTGCAACGGGAGAGGCCACAACAGTGAGAGGCCTACGTACCTCTTAAAAAAAAAACAAAAGTTCAACATCACTAATTATTAGAGAAATGCAAATCAAAACTTTGATGAGGTATCACCTCACATCAGTCAGAATGGCCACCATCAAAAAATCTATAAACAATAAATGCCAGAGAGGGTGTGGAGAAAAGGGAACCCTCCTACACTGTTGGTGGGAATGTAAATTGATAGAGCTGCTATGGAGAACAGTATAGAGGTACCTTAAAAAACTAAAAATAGAGATATCATATGATGCAGCAATCCCACTCCTGGGCATATATATGGAGAAAACCATAATTTTTTGTTACATTTGTTTGTTTTACTTTTTGGATTCCACATAAAAATGATAACATACTGTTATCTTTCTCTGTATGACTTATTTCACTAAGAATTATACCGTCCATGCCCATCCATGCTGTTGTAAATGACAGAATTTCATTCTTCTTTTAAAGATGAACTGCTATTCCATTGTGCGTGTGTGTGTGTATATATATATATATATATATATATTTATATATATATATATATATATATATACCACATCTTCTTTATCCATTCATCTGTTGATAAACAGTTGCTTTCCTACCTTGGCAGTTGTAAATAATGCTGCTATGAATACTGGGGTACATGTATTTGTTCAAATTAATATTTTTGTATTGTTTAGATCTATACCCAGGAATTGAACTGTTGGATTATATTTCTATTTTTAGTTTTTTAAGGAACCTCCATACTTTTCCTTAAGTGCAACAATTTACATTCACACCAACAATGTACAGGGATTCCCTTTTTTCCACCTCCTTGCCAATATTTTTTATTTGTAGTCTTTTTGATGATAGCCATTGTGACAGATGTGAGATGATATTTCATTGTGGTTTCAATATGCATTTCCCTACTAATTAGTGGTGTTGAGAATTTATCATGTGTTTGTTGGCCATCTGTATATCTTCTTAAGAAAAATGTCTCTTTATGTCTTCTGCCCAGTTTTTAACTGTTTGTTTTTTTGGTATTGAGTTTCATGAACTGTATATATATTTTGAATATTAATCTCTTATTGGTCATGTCATTTGCAAATATTTTCTACCATTCAGTATGTTATCTTTTCCTTTGTTGATAGATTTCTTAGCTGTGTCATTTAAGTTTAATTACATGCCACATTTGTTAATTTTTCTCTTTTTTTTCCTTTGCCTTAGGAGACAGATATAAAAAAATATTGCTACTATTTCTGTCAAAGTGTTCTGCCTATGTTTTCTTCTAGGAGCTTTATGATTTTTTAGTCTTATAATTAGGTCTTTAGTCCATTTTAGGTTTATTTTTGTATATGGTGTGAGAAAATGTTCTAATTTCATTGTTTTATATGTAGCTCTCCAGTTTTCCCACCACCATTTATTGAAGAGATTGTCTTTTTCCCATTGTATATTCTTGTCCCCTTTGTCATAATTAATTTACCAGCAGTGTATGGGTTTATTTCTGGGATCCCTATTCTATTCTATTGATATGTGCCTGCTTTGGTGCCAGTACCATACAGCTTTGATTACTTTAGCTTTGTAGCATAGTGTAAAGTCAGGGAGTGTGAAACCTCCAGCTCTGTGTTTCTTTCTCAAGATTGCTTTGGTTATTCATGGTATTTTGTGTTTCCAAACAAATTTTAGGACTATTTTTTCTAATTGTGAGAAAAATGCATTCAGTATTTTGAGAGGAATTTCATTTAATCCCTAGATAGCCTTAAGTAGTATGGTCATTTTAACAATATTAATTCTTCCAATCCAGGAACATGATATATCTTTCTATGTGTTTGTGTCATCTTCAGTTTCTTTCAGCATTGTCTTATATTTTTCCAAGTACACATCTTTTACCTCATTAGTTAGATTTATTCCCAGGTATTTTATTCTTTTTGATGAGATGATAAGTGTGATTGCTTTCTTAATTCCTTTTTCTCATAGTTTGTTATTAGCATATAGAAGTGAAACACACTTCTGTATATTAATTTTGTATCCTACAGCTTTACCAAATTCACTGATGAACTCTAGTAGTTTTTTGGGGCATCTTTAGGGTTTTCTAAGTATAATATCATGTCATCTGCAAATAGTGACAGTTTTACTTCTTCCTTTCTAATTTGGATTCCTTTTCTTTTTGTTGTCTGATTGCTGTGTGTAGGACTACCAATATTGTGTCAGTGAAAGTAATGAGAGTGTCTTCTTCCTGATCTTACAGTAAATGGTTTCAGATTTTCACCACTGAGTATGTTGTTAGTTTTGGGCTTGTCATATATGGCCTTTATTATGTTGAGGTATGCTCCTCTATGCCTACCTTCTGAAGAGTTTTTAATGATGAATGTTGAATTTTGTCAAAAGTTTTTTTTCATCTATTGAGTTGATCATATTTTTTTTCTCATTTTGTTAATGTAGGGTATCACATTGATTGATTTTCAAATATTGAACAATCCTTGCATCTCTAGGATAAATTCCACTTCTTCATGGTATATGATCCTTTATATGTATTGCTGAATTCAGTTGGCTCATATGTTGTTGAGGAATTTTGCCTCTATGTTCATCAGTGATAATGGCCTGTAATTTTCTCTTTTTGTGTAGTATCTTTGTCTGGTTTAGGTATTAGGGTGATGTTGGCTTTGTAGAATGAGTTCTGAAGTGTTTCTTCCTCTGCAATTTTTTGGAATTGTTAGAGAAGAATAGGTGTTACCTATTCTCTAAATGTTTGATAGAATTCATCTGTGAAGCCATCTATTCCAAACTTTTTGTTTGTTGGGAACTTTTAAAGTTATTATTTAAATTTTATTACTGGTAATTGGTCTATTTATATTTTCTATTTCTTCCTGGTTCAGTCCTAGAGGATTGTACATTTCTATATTGTTATGAATTTGTCCATTTCTCCTAGGTTGTCCATTTTATTGATATATAACTGTTCATAGTAGTCTCTTATGATACTTTGTATTTCTGTAGTGTCAATTGTAACTTCTCCTTCTTCATTACTGATATTATTGATTTAGGCCCTCTCTCTTTTTCCTTCTTGAATCTTCTTGAGTCTAAAGGATTATCAGTTTTGCTTATATTTTCAAAGAAACAACCCAGTTTCATTAATGTTTTATATTGTTTTTTAATTGCCGGGGACCAGCCCCAGCCGGACAGGTTTCACCCAAAGGGGAGACGGAGTCGGCGTGGACAGAACGCAAGACACCTCAGAGGATGCGAGGATCTGCCAATTTATTGTTACAATTCCGAAGCTTTTTATACTGTGAGGCAATCTCACTTTCAATCTTAACATTCTAGTTCTCATACCAAAGCCACAAAATAAAGGTACACAACAGTAAAACCAAAGGTCATTTACATCAAAAGATTATATCAGCAGGTTAGGCAGGTTTTATGATCAGGTAATCTTCTTATTTCCTGTGGTCTCTTTCGTCCCCTGTGGTTAGGTATATCTTGGTCACATCTAGGTCTGGAACTCTGTTTGCGGTTTCTTCACCTTTCTTAAAAGCAGATGTTCTTGTATTTGCACATTCTACTCAATCAGGCCATTAATCAAGGTACAAACTTAAGCACATTCTTCTCTTAACAATTACAAACCCAAAACTTAAGCACATTCTTCTCTTAACAATTACAAACCCATACAGTAATAAAAATTCTCTCCCACAGGCTTTACACGTTCACCGTTATCCTTCAGACATCGCACATTTTTCCTTATAATTATTTGGGAGGCTTTGGGGGTGGACATTCTACCTTAAACCTATTAGCAAATTCCTTTGCAAAATACTTACAATATATAATTTGTCCTTTATAAGCATTTCTGCACAAAGAGCAATGTAACTTGTATAAGCTTGCCATGTAGCCTACTTCATCCAGCTTTGAATACACCCAACGTAGCATAAGTCCTCCTCGCCACCTTACCCAAATATTTCCCAGCATATCTACTACTCCCCAGGGGGGCCATAGTTCATCTAGCTTTTCTTCTAACGTAAGCTCTTGCCACACAAATGCTCCTGTTGTGTTTCCCTGCACCCAATGTCCTGGCCTGGGAGTGGGGATTTCGGGTGTAGTCATTGGGGGAGCCGGAGTCTTTTTTGGTTTTACCCTAAGTTGGGGTTTTTCCTTAAACCCTCCGTCGGCACTGGGAATAATTCCTAACACTAATAGTAATCCTATAAAAATCACTTTAAGCAAAACCAGGGGAAAACAAGGGGAACCACACAGAGGAGAGCTTTGCTTCTCCATATTTGTACCTGATAGTACCAGCTTTGCTAGGCACTATGGGTCTCGTCCGTGTTGAGACTCAAAGGCACTTCTTATGCGGCTCCCGACATTTAATCTCTCATTTATTTCTGCTCTGATCTTTATGATTTCTTTCCTTCTACAAACTTTAGGTTTTGCTTGGTTTTTCTAATTCCTTTAGGTGTTAGCTTAGGTTGTTTGAGATTTATATGGCTATAAACTCTCTTAGAACTGCTTTTGCTGTTTACCCATATATTTTTGATCATTGTGTTTTCGTTTTCATTAATCTCCAGGTATTTTTAATTTTTTTCTTTGATTTCTTAAGTGATCCATTAGTTGTTTAGTAACATACTGTTTAGCTTCCACATGTTTGTGTTTTTTGCAGCTTTTTTTCCTGTAGCTGATTTCTGATCTCATAGCATTATGGTTGGAAAAAATAGTTGATATGATTTCACTTTTTAAAAAATTTCCTGAGACCTGTTTTATGGCCTAGCATTTGATCTATCCTAGAGAATGTTCCATGTGCATGTGAACAGAATGTATATTCTGCTGCTTTTGGATGGAATCTTCTATATATTTGTATTAAGTCTATTTGTTCTGATGTGTTACTTTGACCAATAATTCCTTATTGATTTACTATCTGGATGTTCTGTTTACTAATGTAAGTGATGTGTTAAAGTCCACTATTATTGTTGTGTTACTCAGTTTCTCCCTTTATGTCCTTTAATATTAGCTTTATGTTCTTAGGGGCTCCTATGTTATGTACATATATATTTACAGTTGTTACATCTTCTTTGATTGATCACTTGAACATTATGTAACATCATTTGTCTCTTGTTACAGTCTTTGGTTTAAAGTCTACTTTCTGATCTGAGTATTGGTATTGCTACCCCAGCTTTCTTTGATTTCCTTTTGCATGGAATACATTTTCCATCCCTCACTTTCAGTATGTGTGTGTCTTTAGATCTGATGTGAGTCTCTTATAAGCCACATAGATATGGGTCTTATTTTTTTATCTGTTCAGCCACTCAGTCTTTTGACTGATCATTTAGTCCATTTACATTTAAAGTAATTATTGATAGGTATGTACTTACTGCCATTTTGTTAAATTGTTTTAGTAATTCTTTTTTGTTCCTTTCTTCTTTTGTTCTCCTTTCATGTGATTTGATGACTCTCTTCAGTGTTATGTTTGGATTCCTTTCTCTTTTTGTGTGTATGTACCTAGAATAGATTTTCCTTTGTGGTTACCATGAGGTTTATATGTAGCAATATATATCTATGAGTATGTATGTATGAGTATATATATGTATGTGTGTGTGTATATATATATATATCACACACACGATTATTTTAAGTACATTTTAATAACCCTGATTTTTACTCCCCTCTCCCATGATAACTGTTTTTGATATCATATTTTACATCCTTTTGTTTTATGTGTCCCTTAACTACTTATTTCTGATATAGATAATTTTAGTACTTTTGTCTATTAGTCTTTCTTCAAGCTTTGTACATAGTTATCTACTACCTTTACTGTATGTTTGCCTTTACCAATTAGTGTGCTTTTTTTCACAATTTTTATGTTTCTAATTGTGGACTTTTCTTTTTTGCTTAGAGAATTCCCTTTAACATTTCTTGTAAAGCTAGTGTGGTGGTGCAAAACTTATTTATCATTTGCTTGTCTTAAATCTTTTGATCTTTCCACAAAATCTGAATGAAAGCTTTGCTAAGAAGAATATTCTTTGTTGTAGGTTTTTCCCTTTCATCACTTTAAGTTTATTGTGCTACCCCCTTCTCACCTCTAGAATTTCTACTGAAAAGTCAGCTTATGGCCTTATGGGAGTTCCCTTTTATATAACTTGTTTTTATCTTGCTGATTTTAATATTCTTTTTTTATCTTTAATTTGTTCCATTTTAATTACAGTGTGTCTTTGTATGCTTCTCTTTGGGTTGATCCTGTTTGGGACTCTCTGCACTTTTTGTACCTGTATATCTGTTTCCTTTCCCAGGTTAGGGAAGTTTTCAGCTATTATGTTTTCAAATATATTTTCTGTCACTTTATCTGTTTCTCTTCTCCTTTTGGGAGCTCCATAATGCAAATATAGTATGCTTGATGTTGTCATAGAGATCTCTTGAACTGTCTTAATTTCTTTTTTTTTTTTTTCTTTTATCTGTTCGGCTTCAGTGATTTCCATGACTCCTTTTTCCAGCTCATTGAACTATTCCTCTGTATCTTTTAACTACTGTTATTTCCTACTAGTATATTTGCATTTGTTATTTTATTCTTCAATTCTATTTGGTTTTTCTTCATATTTTCCAGCTCTTTGTTAAAAATGTTATCTTCTCACTGTCTTCATCCTTTCTTCTCCTGAATTCTCAGTCATCTTTGTGATCATTACCTTGAGTTCTTTATTGGGTAGATTGCCTATTTCCACTTCATTCGTTCTTCTGGGATTTTATCTTCTTCCTTCATTTAGAGTATATCCCTCTCTTGCCTCATTTTACCTAATTTGCTGTTTTTACTTTTATGTATCAGGTAGGTTGATTAAGTTTCCCAGTCTTGGAGAACTGACCTTTTGTAAGAGATGTCCTATGTGCCCAAATGCATGATGCCCTCTAGTCCCCAAAGCTAGGGGTGTACCATATATGGACTGCATGTGCCATTTTATTGTGGCTGGCTGATTACTGTAGGCAGTCTGGCAGGCCTGACTGGCCCCTGGTTTGTTTGGTTGCCAGGCTCTGAATTTTGTGGAGGTTGCTGGCTGCTGGTTGGTGGGGCCAGGTCATAATACAAATAGCTGTGGAACCCCAGTGGATACCAGGACCAGTGACAGCTCAGTGGTCTGCAGAGCCTCATCCTGGGGTCTCTGGCTACAGGGCCTTGGGGACCCTGAATCTCTTCTTAGCATTTTGGTGTGTGGGGCTGGATCCCACAGTCACTGGATTTGGGGCCCAAGGTGTCCCTGAGCTGTCATGGCTTGCTGATGGGCAGGGCCTGGGCCCAGGTAGTTCCAGGGCTGATGCCAGCTTGCTAGTGTGTTGGCTGGGGTCTGACAAGGCAGGCTTTATGACTGCAGTGTCTTGGTTATGGAGTCCACCTGCTGGAGGGTGGAGCCAAGGTCCAAGGTGTCCTGGGGCTAGTGCCAGCTCACCAGTGGGCAGAGCCATGTCCCAGGCTCTCTGGTTGCACTGCCCTGGGTAATCTGTAGTTGGTATGTCTGCTCACTGATAGAAGGGCTGGGGCCTCAGTTTTCTTGGGAATTGTGCCTATCCACTGCTGAGCAGAGCTGGGCCTCAGGGTCTCTTGCTACAGGGCCCTGGGGGTCCTAAGACTAGTGTTTGCTTATTGGTGTGTGGTGCTTCATTCTGGGACCACTTGTGGACAGTGCCATGTCCTAGGGCAGCTGTGGGCTCAGGGGCAGCATGCCTGCTGGTGGGTGGAGATGTGTCACCATCCAGATTGTTGCTTGGCCTGAAGTGTCCAAGTACTAGTGCAGACAAGCTGGAGGGCGGGGATGAGTTCAGGTGCTAATAAGCTAGAGGGAAGATTCCAAAATGGCACTTTCTATCTTCAGTGTTCTTGTGGTAGAATGAGTTCCCCAAAATGGATGCCACAAGTCTATGTGTCCTTGGGGTGAGCTCCAGTTGTTTCCTGCCCCTCCAGTGAGTCTCCAAGATCAGCAGGTGGGTCTGACTCAGGCTCCTTTTAAATTACTGCTTCTGCTCTGGGTCCTAGAGCATATGAATTTTGTGTGTGCCCTTTAAGAAAGGAATCTCTATCTCCCACAGACCCTGGGGCTCCTGAAAGTTAGCCCTGCTGGCCTTTAAATCCAAATGTTCTGGGGGCTCGACTTCCCAGTGAAGAACTTCCAGGCTAAGTAGCCTGATATGGGACTCAGAAACATTGTTCCTTGGGGAGAATATTTTGTTCTTTAGATCCCACATATAAGTGAAATCATTTTTTCTATTTACCTTTTTATGAGTAATTTCATTTAGCATAATACATAACATAGGTCCATCCATGTTATCGCAAATGACAAAATTTCACTCTTTTCTATGTCTGATTAATATTCCATTGTGTGTATGTGTGTGATATATGTATGTGACATCTTCTTTATTCATTCTTCCATCGATTGGCAGTTAGGTTGCTTCCATATCTTGGCTAGTGTGAATAATTTTGTAATGAACATATGGGTAGGTATATCTTTGAAAATTAGCATTTTGTTGTTTTTTTTTTAAGAATACTTAGAAGTAGAATTGCTCAATTATATGGTAGTGTTCTTTTTAATTTTTGAGGAAACTCCATAGAGACTATACCAATTTACATTCTCACCAACAGTGCATAAGGATTCCCTTTTCTTCACATCCTTGCCAACACTTGTTATTTCTTGTCTTTTTGATAATAACCATTCTGAGAAGTGTGAGTTGGTATCTCATTGAGGTTTTGATTTTATTTCCCTGATGATTAGTGATGTTGAGAAGCTTTTCATGTGTTTGTTGGCTATCTGTATCTCTTCTTTGGAAAAATGTCTATTCAGGTCCTCTGCTCATTTTTTAATCAAGTTGTTTATTTTTTTGATATTGAGTTACATAAATTCTTTGTATATTTTATATATTATCCCCTTATCAGATATATTGTTTGTAAAAAATTTTCCCATCTACTAGGCAGCCTTTTTGTTTTGTTGGTAGTTTTCTTTGATGTGCAAACACATTTTAGTTTGGTATCCTCTTTATTTACTTTTTCTTTTGCATCTGTTTTTCTTGTTTGCCTATGGAAACATATCCAAAAATATTGCTAAGACCTATATCAAAGAGCTTACTGCCTATGTTTTCTTCTAGGAGTTGTATGGTTTCACATCCTACATTTAATCCATTTTGAGTTTATTTCTGTATCTGGTATTAGAAATTAGTCCAGTTTGATTCTTTGCATGTGACTATCCAGTTTTCCCAACACCATTTATTGAAGAAGTTGTCTTTTACCCACTGAATATTCTTGCCTCCTTTGTTGTAGATTAATTGACCATTATACTCCCAAACTCATTCTATGAGGCCACCATCACCCTGATACCAAAACCAGAAAAAGATGTCACAAAGAAAGAAAGCTACAGGCCAATATCACTGATGAACATAGATGCCAAAATCCTCACGAAAATACTAGCAAACAGAATCTGACAGCACATTAAACACATCATACACCATGACCAACTGGAGTTTATCCCAGGGTTTATCCCAGGAATGCAAGGATTCTTCAATATATGCAAATCAATCAGTGTGATACAATGTATTAACAAACTGAAGGGTAAAAAACATATGATAATCTCAATAGATGCAGAAAAATGTTTTGACAAAATTCAACACTGATTTATGATAAAAACTCTCCAGAAAGTAGGCATAGAGGAAACTTACCTCAACATAATAAAGCCCATATATGACAAACCCACAGCAAACATCATTCTCAATGGTAAAAAACTGAAACCATTTCCGCTAAGATCAGGAACAAGACAAGGTTACCCACTCTCACTGTTATTCAACATAGTTTAGGAAGTTTGAGCCAAAGAAATCAGAGAGGAAAGAGAAATAAAAGGAATCCAAATAAGAAAGAAGTAGGGCTTCCCCAGTAGTGCAGTGGTTGAGAGTCCACCTGCCGATGCAGGGGACATGGGTTCATGCCCCGGTCTGGGAAGATCTCACATGCCATGGAGCGGCTGGACCTGTGAGCCATGGCTGCTGAGCCTGTGCATCCGGAGCCTGTGCTCCACAACAGGAGAGTCCACAACAGTGAGAGGCCTACGTACTGCAAAAAAAAAAAAAAAAAGAATGTGTTAAGAAAGAGGAAGTAAAGCTGTCACTGTTTGCAGATGACATGATACTATACATAGAGAATCCTAGAGATACTACCAGAAAACTACTAGAGCTAATCAATGAATTTGGTAAAGTAGCAGGATACAAAATTAATGCACAGAAATCTCTTGCATGCCTATGCACTAATGATGAAAAATCTGAAAGAGAAATTAAGGAAATAGTCCCATTTGACCTTGCAACAAACAGAGTAAAATACCTAGGAATAGACCTACCTAAGGAGACAAAAGACCTATATGCAGAAAACTCTAAGACACTGATGAAAGTAATTAAATATGATATAACCAGATGGAGAGATATACCATGTTATTGGATATAAAGAATCAACATTGTGAAAATGACCATACTACCCAAAGCAATCTACAGATTCAATGCAATCCTATCAAACAACCAATGGCATTTTTCACAGAAGTAGAAAACAAAATTTTACAATTTGTATGGAAACACAAAAGAATCCGAATAGCCAAAGCAGTCTTGAGAAAAAAAACAGAGGTGGAGGAATCAGGCTCCCGGACTTCAGTCTATACTATAAAGCTACAGTAATCAAGACAGTATGGTAGTGGCACAAAAACAGAAATATAGATCAATGGAACAGGATAGAAAGCCCAAAGATAAACCCATGCACATATGGTCACCTTGTCTTTGATAAAGGAGGCAAGAGTATTCAATAGAGAAAAGACAGCCTCTTCAATAAGTGGTGCTGGGAAACCTGGCCAGCTACGTTAAAGAATGAACTTAGAACACTCCCTAACACCATACACAAAAATAAGCTCAAAATGGATTAAAGACACATATATAACACATATAACACATATATATGGAATCTAAAAAAAAAAAAATGGTTTTGAAGAACCTAGGAGCAGGACAGGAATAAATATGCAGAAGTAGAGAATGGACTTGAGGACACGGGGAGGGGGAAGGGTAAGCTGGGACAACGTGAGAGCATTGCATTGACATATATACACTACCAAATGTAAAATAGCTAGCTAGTGGGAAGCAATCACATAGCACGGGAAGACCAGCTCAGTGCTTTGTGTCCACCTAGAGGTGTGGGATAAGGAGGGTAGGAGGGAGACGCAAGAGGGAGCAGATATGGGGATATTTGTATACTTATAGCTGATTCACTTTGTTATACAGCAGAAACTAACACAACAATGTAAAGCAATTATACTGCAATCAAGATGTTAAAAAGAACCAAAAACAAAAAACAAATATTTTATTCCAGATGCTATTGACATCATCTTAGAGTCTAAGTTATTTTCTTTTCACACTTTCTTGAAACAGCTTCTAAGGTCTTAATTTAGGAGTTGTCATTTTCTAGTTCTTTTTGTGCTTAAACTCTCTTCCATTTATGTATAAAGTTCAATGAAGTTGATTTTTTTCCTGCAGAAATTTTGAACTAGGTAATCCCAGAATTGTCTCATTGTCTAATTTAAGTAACTTATTCTCATTATTATCTATCCTTTAAAGAGTTGGAAATATGTCATTAACTGCCAGGAAGGGAAAATGACTATTCAAGGTTAAAATTAGGCAATGATATGTTGATTTCCTTCTTTGCATTTTATTTTGATAGCCAGTAAATTTAGTGTCTCTCAGAAGTATGGTTGAATTCCTCAAAACTGATTATACCTAAAAATCTTACCAACTCATTTTGAAATATAAGCTTTAAAAATCTGTGATTACAATTTAATATTATACCTATAAGATTATATAATGTTGCTTTACAGAAAGGGTAGTTATATATTTGTAATGTTTTCAACTTTATTTTGTTTGCATGATTTAACTTAAAGTCTTTTTTATCCAGCTATTCAAAAAAATTATCATAGCATTACTTGTATTTTGTGGGATTTCAGTTTTAGCAGTTAGACTGTATTTTTCTTCAAGGAACAGCTCAGTTATCCTCAAAAATAAAATTTTCTAATACAATTTCTATTGCTCTAAGGATGTGATGTATAATGTGTGTATATATAATTTTTAAAAGGCAACTTTCTAAAGACTATTGGTGTAGAAATAATAGCAGGTTCTATTACAGTAGTTGTAACAGTGAGCAGAGTTACTGCTTTGAGGTTCTGATGAGTCCTCAGAGGTATATCTGAAAAACAATGCCAGATGGCTCTAGAAGAGATCATTGCAGCGATACTTATATAGTCAACCCTTCATTGTTCATCAACATGGCAATGCGCATCTGCATTCTATAAACTCTGTGACCTGGACCGGCCCCATACCCTCATTTTTATTTGTAAGAATCAACTTTGTTTTGCCAAGGCAAGTCTAGGAAAGACCTATTCATGTGCAAATAAGCAAAACATTGGTACAAATAATTATCTAAAATACATTTTGATTGTCCTGGTAATTCCTCCATAACTATACATAATCTTGAGAATGACCATTTTTGTCAACCTTAGGTACTTTGTTTAAACCACACAATTCTTACTTGGCTAATTTTCTCCAATTGTCTTATTCAAGACATCTTACTCTTCCTCATAATCATTTACAATCATGAGATCAGTTAATAAATTTCAATCCACATTTCAATTCATCTCAAGTAACATTCATGTTAGCCAAAATTACAGTGTAGAAATTACACATAAATGAATATTCCCTTTCATTTATGCTGCCATTACAACTCTGCCCATTATAATGTATTAAACCAAAATATGAACATTTTCTAAATATTGAAATATTGCCCTGAAAATGCAGTATAAATTCATTTCATTATTGCACTAAAATTCTTTTCTTATTGCATATGCCACATAGAGAGTGGTCAATTAATGACATCACCAGTGACATTTGATTTGTTTGTATAACAATATATATTAAATAATTTTATGCAAGTATATTTTCTGAGTGATATTCTTACTTAATCTTGTTATTTGAAACACTACTTAAAATTATGCAAAGGATATCTCTTATATCCCTAAGAATATCTGGGGAACATAGGAGTTAAGGAAAAAGAAAATCCATTTCTTATTTTCCATACATTTGAGATGTTCTAATTTTTTTTTTTTTTTCATCCAACCTGTTCTTCCATGCCAACTGAAAATTCCATATTACCTATAACATTTTCTTGATTTTACCCATTAGGGAAATCTCTCACTATACTGAACTCCTAGAGTATTTAAAATAAATATTTGCCTTGTTTTTGCAGCATATTGATTTTTATTTTTAACTAGTTTTTTTTTTTTTTTTTTTTTTTTTGCGGTACGCGGGCCTCTCACTGTTGTGGCCTCTCCCGTTGCGGAGCACAGGCCCCGGACGCGCAGGCCCAGCGGCCATGGCCCACGGGTCCAGCCGCTCTGCGACATGTGGGATCTTCCCGGACCGGGGCACGAACCCGTGTCCCCTGCATCGGCAGGCGGACTCTCAACCACTGCGCCACCAGGGAAGCCCTAACTAGTTATTTTTGTATCTAGTTCTTTACTTTGAAAATCTAAGATACTTTAAGCTTAGAGTCTGGGACTTCTTTGTATCTTTCATAATAGTTCTCATGGATGTTTGGCATTTATTATATGTCCAATAAATGACCCCTGAATAATAAAGCAATAAATATATTTGTAAAACAGTGTTTAAGAGATGAAGATTTGTAGGATGTGAGGTATGAGGATGAAAGAGGCAAGATATAGAAGGTCTTTCAGTTATGGTAAGGGATTTAGATTTTAACTCCTTGGGAAACAGAAGCCATTGGAAAATGAAAGGAAAAGAGTGGCATGTGATTTATGTTTTAGAAGAGCATTGGATGTAGTTTTTGCATCGACTTATATTTTCAGTTCTCCTGGGTATGTACCTAGAAATAGAATTGCTGGGCCATATGGTATTTCATGTTTATCTTTTTGAGGAACTGCTCAACTGTTTTCCAAAACAATTGAATCATTTTACATTCCTCCCAGCAATATCTGAGGGTTCCAATTCCCACATGTTTTCTAACAGTTTCTATATTCTGTCTTTTTGAATAAAGCCATCCTAGTAGGTGTGAAGTGGTATCTCATTCTGGTTTTAACTTGCATTTGTCTAATGACACATATGTTAAGCAACTTTTTGTCCTATCTGGCCATGTACATACATATTAACATAATTATATTAACATGTATAATATATATTTATTAAAGATCATATACATATATTTACATATATATAAATATGTTTTCAATTTATTTGACCTTTTTTTTTTGTGGTACGTGGGCCTCTCACTGTTGTGGCCTCTCCCTTCGTGGAGCACAGGCTCTGGACGTGCAGGTTCAGTGACCATGGCTCATGGGCCCAGCCACTCCACGGCATGTGGGATCTTCCCAGACTGGGGCATGAACCCGTGTCCCCTACATCGGCAGGCAGACTCAACAACTGCGCCACAAGGGAAGCCCTATTTGACCACTTTTAATAAAATAAACAGTATGTGACATTATGTAAGTTTAAGATATACAACATGTTTGATACATTTATATATATATATAGTAATATTATTGCCAAAGTAGTGATTTATCACATTACATAATTATAGTACAGTATCATTATCTACATTCATTGCATTGTGTCTTAGATCTCTATGGCTTATTTACTGCTAGTTACAAGTTTGTATCCTAAACACCATCACCCTTATCCACTCCCTTCCGTCTCCTGGTGACCACAATTTTACTCTCTGTTTTTCCCAAATTTAACTTTTTTAGATTCCACATATGACTGATATAATACAGTATTTGTCTTTCTCTGTCTTACTTACCTTGCTTAACATAAGGTGCTCAAGGTCAATCCATGCTGTCACAAATGGAAGGACAGTCTCCTTTCTCATAACTGAATAATATATTTATTGTGAATATGTAACACATCTTTTTTATCCATTCATATGTTGATGAATATGTGGGTTGTTTCCATATCTTGGCAATTGTGAGTAATCATGCAATAAACATGAGAGTGCATATATCTCACCCAAATCCTGTTTTAATTTCCTTTGTGTATATACCCAGAAATGAAAACTTGAGATCATATGGTAGATTGATTTGTAATTTTTTGTGAAAGCTCCATATTGTTTACTAGAATGATTGACCAATTTACATTCTCACCTACAATGTATAAGTGTTCCCTTTATACTACATTTTTCCAGTGCCTGTTTTCTTCTTGAAATAGCCATTCTAACTGTTGTGAAATAACATCTTACTGTGGTTTTGATTTGCATTTCTCTGATGGTTAATGATGTTGAACATCTTTTCATGTGTCTATTGGCCATTTAGATATCCTTTTTGGAAAAATACCTATTTACTTCTTCTTCTTCTTCTTTTTTTTTTTTTTTTTTTTTTTTTGGTATGTGGGCCTCTCACTGTTGTGGCCTCTCCTGTTGCAGAGCACAGGCTCCAGTCACACAGGCTCAGCGACCATGGCTCACTGGCCCAGCCACTCCATGGTATGTGGGATCTTCCCAGACCAGGGCATGAACCTGTGTCCCCTGCATCGGCAGGCGGGCTCTCAACCACTGCACCACCAGGGAAGCCCCACTTCTTCTATTTTTTAACTGGATTATTTCTTTTCTTGTTGTTACTAAGTTGACTGAGTTCTTTATATATTTTGAATATTAACTTCTTATCCTATACATGTTTTGCAAAAATGTTCTCCCATTCTGTAGGTTGTCTTTTTATTTTGTTAATTATTTATTTTGCTGTACAGAAAATTTTAGTTTGACATAGTTTTATTTGTTGATTTTTGCTTTCATTGTTTGTGCTTTTGGCACCATGTTCAAAAATCATTACCACAACCAATGTCAAAGAACTTCTTCCTTAAGTTTTTCTCTAGAGATTTTATGGTATCAGGTTTTATATTTAAGTATTTGATTCATTTTGAGTTAATTTTTGTGAGTGATTTGGGATAGGGGTCCAATTTCATTCTTCTGCTTGTATTTCACCAATTTTCCCAGCACCATTTGTTGAGGAGACTGTCCTCTCACTGCATGGGTATTCTTGGCTCCCTTGTCAAGTATTGTTGACTGTATATGCTGGGATTTAATCCTGGGATATCTATTCTGTTCTATTAGTCAATATGTCTATTTTTTCCAGTACCATACTATTTTGATTACTATGGCTTTTTAATATAGTTTGAAATAGTGAAGCATAATACTTCTGAATTTATTCTTTCTTCTCAGGATTGCTTTGCCTATTCAGGGTCTTTTGTGGTTCCACACAAATTTTAAGATTATTTCTTCTATTTCTGTGAAGAATGCTTTTGGTATTTTGATGGGTATTACATTGAACCTGTAGATGGCTTTAGGTAGTATGACCATTTTAACAATAATAATTATTATAATCTAAGAACATAGGATGCCTTTCCATTTGTTTATGTCTTTAATTTCTTTCAGCAAAGGCTTGTAGTTTTCATTGCACAGATCTTCACTTCCTTGGTTAAATTTTTTCCTAGGTATTATATATTTTCTTGATGTTATTGTGAATGGGATAGTTCTCTTATTTCTTTTTCAATTGCTTCGTCATTAGTGTAAAGGAATACAATTGCTTTATGTATCTTGATTTTATATCCTGCCACTTTACTGAAAATGTTGATTATTTTTGACTGACTCTGGGATTTTCTATGTATAAGATCATATTATCAGGAAATAGTGATAATTTTACATCATCGTTTCTGATTTGGATGCCTTTTATTTCTTTATCTTACCTAATTGCCCTCACTACCACTAGTCAGTAGTCTATTGAATGAGTCATGAGAGTGGCCATGGTTTTCTTGTTTCTGATCTTACATGAAACCATTTCTATTTTTATCCATTTAGTATAATATTAGCTGTAGATTTGTTATATATGGCCATTATTACGTTGAGGTATGTTCCTTCTATACCCAGTATGTTAAAGTGTTTTTATTATGAAAGGATGTTGTATTTTGTCAAATGTTTTTTTCTGCACTTACTAAAATGATCATGTAATTTTTGTTTTTAATTTTATTGATGTGATATATTACACTTATTTTTTCCCAATGTTGTGCGGTTTTATTTTTATTTAGTTATTTACTTTAACATCATTATTGGAATATAATTGCTTTACAATGGTGTTAGTTTCTGCTTTATAACAAAGTGAATCAGCTATACATGTACATAAACCATCCTTGTATCTCAGGGATAAATCCAACTTTGCTGTGGTCTGTAATATTTTTAATGTGTTCTTGGATTTTGTGCACAAATATTTTGTTGAGAATTTTCACATCTATACTTATCAGGAATATTTGTCTATAGTTTCTTTAATTGTGGCATCTTTATCTGGTTTTTGTATCAAAGTAATCTTAGCTTTGAAAAATGAGTTTGAAAGTGTTCCCTTATCAATACTTTGGAAGAGTTTGGGGAGGATTGATCTTAATTCTTTAAATGTTTGGTAGAATTTTCCAGTGAAGCCATTCAGTTCTGGAGTTTTCTGTGTTAGAAGATTTTTGATTATGGGTTCAATCTTTTTGCTCATTATTGGTCAGTTCAAATTTTCTGTTTATTCCTGATTCAGTCTTGGTAGGTTGTGTGTTTCTAAAAATGTATACATTCATTCTAGGTTATGTAATTTATTGACATATAATTGTCCCTAGTCTATATGACCCTATGTCTTTCTGTGGTATCAGTTGTACTATCTCCTCTTTCATTTCCAATTTTATTTGAATCATCTCTCTCTTTTTCTTAATTAGTCTAGTTAAAGATTGGCAAATTTTGTTTATCTTTTCAAAGAAACTTTTAAATTTTGTTTATTTTTTCTATTGTTTTTCTGTTATCTATTTTACTGTTCCTCTGAACTTTATCATTTCCATCCTTTGTTAATTTGCACTTAATATTTTCTCCTTTTTCTAGATACTTGAGGTGCAAAGTTAGATTGTTTATTTGATATCCTTCTAATTTCTTAATATATCAGATTATTGCTATAAACTGTTCTCTCAGAACTGCATTTGCTGCATCCCATGATGTTTGATATGCTGTATCTCTATTTTCATTTCATTTCATTGTCTTGATATTTTAAAACTGTTTTTGGATTTTTTTGACTGAATGGTTGTATAGAAGTGTGTTGTTCATTTCCCAAATATTTGCAGATCTCACTTTATTCTTGTTGTTGATTTCTAGTTTCACACCACTGTGGTCAGAGAAGATAGTTGGTATGATTACAGTCTTCTTAAATTTGCTAAGCTTTGTTTTGTTGCCTGTCGTATGGTGTATCCTGTAGAATGTTCCATGTGCACTTGAGAAGAATGTGTATTATGCTGCTATTGGGTGGAATGCTCTGTGTATGTCTATTAAGTCTATTTCTTCTAAAGTGTGGTTCAGTCCAACTTTGCCTCGTTGATTTTCTGTCTGGTCAAACTATCCATTGCTGACAGTGGGATACTGAATTCTCCTATAATTATTGTACTGGTGTCTATTTCTCTTTTATGATCTTTTATTGTTTGAGTAATATATTTCAATGCTCAAGTTTTGGGAGCATATATATTTACAATTGCTATATCTTCTTGATGTAGTGACCCCTTTACCAGTAATATAATGTCCTTCTTTGTCTCTTGTTATATTTTTGGCTTGAAGGCTATTTGGTCTGATATAAGGCTACACTTGACTTCTTTTGGTTTCTGTTTGCTTGGAATTTTATCTTCTATGCTTTCACTTTGTGCCTGTGTGTGTCCTTAGAGCTTAAATGAGTCTCTTGTAGACAGTATATACTTGGGTCTTGTTTTTATCCATCTAGTCATTCTGTGCCTTTTGATTGGTGAGTTCAAACCATTTACTTTTAAGGTGATTATTGTTATGTAAGAATTTACTACTGCCATTTTATCTTTTACCTTATGATTATTTTGTCTCTCCATTGTTTCTTTTTCCTTCTGTTTCTGTCTACCTTTGTAAGTTGATAGTTTTCCATGATAATTTGGTCAGTCTTCCTTTTTGTTTTGTCTTTTGTTGTTTTGTTTTGTGGTTTTGTCTCCCCTCTAGAATTTTTCTTTGAGGTTATCATGAGGTTTATGTAAAGCAACTCATGGGTAAAATAGCTCTTTTCCTGCTGATAGCAATTTATCTTTACTTGTCTATAAAGATTCCAACCTTTTATTCTTCCCCTTTTATGTTTTTGATGTCACCAGTTTTCTCTTCATGCTGTGGTTTTATTGTCAATTTGTAGTAACTATACTTATTTTTAATGTTCTTTTCCTTTAAAATTTATGCTATAATTAAGAGTTTAATATGCTATTCTAAGAGAGAGTTACATTTTAAAAATTCTTACTATCACTTTAACCAGACTTTTGTGTAATTTCATCATTTTGTTTCAGCTTGAAAAATTCCTTTCAACATTTCTTGTAAGGCAGGTCCAGTGTTGGTGAACTCCCTCAGTTTTTGTTAGTCTGAGAAAGCCTTTATTTCTCCTTTATATCTGAAGGATAACTTTGACTGATAGAGTATTCTTGGCTGACAGTTTTTCTCCTGGCCTGTAGAGTTTCTGTTGAGAAATCTGCTATAGCCTAAGCGGGGTGGGGGTGGGGGTTCCTTTGTAAATTACTGCCCTTTCCTCCATGGTTGTCTTTAAAATATTTAATTTATTATTGATTTTTGAAAGTATTTTTAAAAATATAATATGTCTTGGAGAAGGTCTTTTACATTGAGATAATGTGTTCTATTGCTTTGTGCACTTATATGTCAAGTTCCTTCTTCATGTTTGGAGAGTTCTCACCTATTATTTCTTTAAATATGTTCTCTCTTTTCTTAGCCTCCTCTTCTTTTTCTACTAAATCCATTATTTTATGTTGGCTTTCCTAATGGAGTCAGATAGATCTTGTAGGGTTTCTTAGCTTTTTAAAATCTTAGCTGTCTCTCCTCTCAAAACTGAATCATTTTTATAATCCTATCCTCGAGCTTGGTTATTCTCTCTTCCATCTGATCTGCTCTACTTCTAATGCATTTGAATGCTGTCTTCTTCTCATTTATTTATATGAATTATTCGTCCCCACAATTTCTGCTTGGTTCTTTTTTTATAATTTTGGCATTGTAAGCATTCTATTTGCTGGTTTTATTCATGAAATAATTATTTTGCATTTCTGAGCTGCTTGCTGACTTTCTTTATAACAGCTATTTTTTTTTTTTTTTTTTTGCCATACGCGAGGCTCTCACTGTTGTGGCCTCTCCCGTTGCAGAGCACAGGCTCCAGACGTGCAGGCTTAGTGGTTATGGCTCACAGGCCTAGCCGCTCCACGGCATGTGGGATCTTCCCGGACTGGGACGTGAACCCATGTCCCCTGCATCGGGAGGCGGACTCTCAACCACTGCACCACCAGGGAAGCCCCATGTAACAGCTATTTTTAATTATTTGTCATATCACAGTATTCAGAGTCTTTGGGTTTGGTTGCTGGAAAATTGTTATTTTCTTTTTTTGATATTCTATTACCATGATTTTTTCATGGTGTTTGATAAAAAGTGTCTCTGCTGCCACATTTGAAATAACAAAATCCTTTCTTATTTAGGCAAGACTTTCTTTACTTTGGTTCCAACAGTTCAACAGTTTGGTAATTAAAGCCTTTACAGAAAGTGGTAATATGCCCAAGTTTTTGGTTTCTCTTGCTGGAGCTGACTTGATGTTAATGTTGAAGTATGTGCATAATAAAGAAAAAGCTGGGGTTTCCCTGGTGGTGCAGTGGTTGGGGCTCCGCCTGCCGATGCAGGGGGCGCAGGTTCGTGCCCCGGTCTGGGGGGATCCCGCATACCATGGAGCGGCTGGGCCCAGAGGCCGTGGCCGCTGAGCCTGTGCGTCCGGAGCCTGTGTTCAGCGGCAGTGGGAGGCCCTCATACTACAAAAAAAAAAAAAAATGCTGGTGGAGGGGAAAAAAAGGGGGTGTAGTGATATAGAGGGGCTAAGTGTGTACTTAACACTTGGAGCTTTGGGAGTGCCAATGACCTAGTAAGCGTATCCTCAAGTTGGGGGAATTCCAGAGTTCTATGGGTGGTCCTCTTGCCAGAATCTAAGGCCAAACAGCAGTACATACTTTCCTTTACTTTTCTTGGTCTGCCTAACTCTCTTTCCTTTTCTTCCTCCCAGTCACTGTGTTTTTTTTCCTCAGGGAGAGCAATGGGTCCCTCCAGCTGCAGCACATGTGGCCAGGCAGACCCCCACTTCCTCTTTCACTCACCACCTCCTCTGTCAGAAAGGTCATTTTGGACAGATGCCAGACCTGTCACCACCTTCTCTGCTGAGTCTGCTTCTGCTACCACTTCTCTGACTCAACTGCCTCCTCTAGGTTCTAATCTACCCACTTTCAGGTACACAGATGGATGGATATTTCTAGTGTCCTAGTATGCTATGCAGAGATGCTTTTCTTCAGTTAATGGATGTCCAATTAGTGTAAATTCAAGGGGAAATAAAAAGAAACTCATGCCTCCTGTTGCTGACATCTCACTATTTTTAATTGGCTTTTTTTTCTTTTTCTTGTTTTTCTTTTGAAGGTTTTTATATATTCTGGACATTAGTTCTTTATCAGATATATGATTTTCAAATATTTTCTCCTATTTTGTCAGCTACTTTTCCTTTAAGGTATGGTTTTAATTTTGATGAAGTTCAATTTGTCTATTTTTCTGATTTTTTAAAAAATTTCATTAAATCTTGCTTATTTTAATTTATTAAATTGGTTTCACAATCCACTCATTTAAGGAGATCTGCATTTTGACAAAAACAGTTTTATAGAACACGTTTAGAACTCCAGTATTCATTAAGATCATCACAGAAGTGAGTGTGCATAAAGGGTACACTGGAATAAGCCCTTACACTTATCCAAAATTCAGTGGTCGTGAGATGTGGAAGAACAATTAAAGTAGACCTAGGAGTGTCCTAAGCACTCAAGTTGGTGATAACCAAGAGAAAATATTGTTCTGAGAACCAAGAATTAAGAGTTTCAATAAATATGCATTATCAACTCTGCTAAAATTTTGTCAAATAGGATGAGAACTTAGAAATAATCATCTTCCCTCATGATCTCCAGAATTAGCATTATTCCTTCATTTGACTGGAAGCAAAAGGAAAACAAAATATTAGTCATAGAGTCACATTTGTTATTTTATAACTTCACATAATATACTGCTAACTCTTTCACCATGAATTCTCATTGTAATTTATTTCTATATTTAATTTGCTAAGCTAATATTTTTTTTCTTTTCCTTTTTTTGCTGTGTGGCAGAAGGAAATATTTTCAAGCTTGATAGGCATCTTTCTTTATTAGATATTTTTTAGGTAGTTAGATAACTGGTAACTTGCTTTATGGCTTCTTTATTGTGATTAGAAATGGTGACAAAAATATAAACCTAACAGTATTATTTGTCAAATTCCAAATCTCTTCAACTATCTTTCACAGGTTCCATTTTTATCATGCATAAAAGTTATGAATTTCACCTAGTAATAAGCAAGAATTTATTTGCCTTTTAAATAAATAAAATAATATTTTGTAGATAGAAGGGGGACTTTACCCAGGTAAAAATTATAAAAAACAAAACAGGACATTTCTGGTTGGTATTCTTGGGTCATATTCCTGTCTATGGCACTGATCTATGTTTCTCTGCAGTGCCTCTCACTATGGAAGTTAGGCACTTGACAGAAATATTGGACTGTAAAAATAATAAGTGGGTAGTGAAACTTCTTCCCTATCTTTAGTATAGCGTGCCTGTGTCATGTTGAACACCAAAGGAATCACATTCCACGAAGCTTGTGAATAAAATTAAAGGTTGGTTCAAACTGATGAAGTTTAATTCATGTATCATTTCTTAATTATTTCCATACCTCCTCTTCAACTATTTTTAAGAGTAGAACTAATGGACAAATCACAAATTAATTTTGTTATATCTTATTTTTAGGGTTATTTTAGAGAAGAAGATATAGCTTTTGCTGTTTATCTCAATGGAATAAAATAATTCTACTTACTTTGTGATAAATTTAAGCCTGTTACTATTTAGATTTAAAGACTACTGGCATTGAGAGTTTTCTGTGTTAATGCTACTTGCCAAAATTAATGAGGCTCTTTGCTTTAATGCTTAAGAAAACTACAAAATAGGTTAAAAGTGGTGAAGCCTATTGGAGAAGTGGGAGGTGCACATTTTGTTTTTTCATTGTGAACATGAGCTAAAGTGATATGGGAAGCAGCAGCTGGAGGCAAGGTCAGCAAGATTGGAGTATCATAGGCCAACTCTACCTAGCAATGAGATACAGCATAGTTGTAATTTTCATATAAAGTTTTGTGCCAAACACAAATAAAAGAGGTCAGCTAGATGTTAGAAATACACTAATAACTACTATAAGCTCTTCACTGACAGCATTTTTCTTCGTGAAGAGCATGGCATAGTGAGATGGGATGTTATAAGACATAAGATCAATAACAAATCTGGGCAAAAATACTCATGTTCTATCATTGGTCATTTTACACAGTGGTAATCTGGTCTATATCCTTCCAAACTAAAGACTTGTGTTAGTTTAATATTGGTGATAGATATATTTATGATTGATTGGATTAACTGCCTGATGTATTTTAATAATAAATTTTTGAGACTGTAATATCAAAAATGGAAATTCTGAAGAAGCTCTTAAAAAATCAAGTTGGACCATCATAGAACATACAATCATGCAAGCAATTTTGGTTTAAAAGAGCAGTAACTATACATATTACCATGTGTATATGTGTGATTCTCTATTTGCAACATTTGTTTTAACCAGAGTTATAACTTATCTATAGTTCATTATTTAAGTACCTTGTGGTTCTAATTTAATACCATATACCAGGCTAGCTGTTGAAGATATTTCAGTCTCTCATTTTTACCAAACCTTATAAAGTATTTGAAGAATTTGATGTGTGATTTTTATGGTCCAGACCCTGTATTAGGAGTAGTAATACAACAGGGAACAAAATCTGACTTGGTCTCTGCCCCATTAGAGTCATCATTATAATGAACTAGACAGAAATTAATGAAATAATGATTAAAAAAGTAGCTAAGCCTTACGGATTGTAAATAATCCTCCCCAAAGTACACATTTATGAAGTTGCTGAGTGAATAAAGGCAGTCTGTCTCATTCCAGACCCCATGCTCTTAAACACTGCATTAGGAGTTTCTACTTCCATTGAACAGTTACCCTGTTCATTGCAAGGATAAATACAAATATAATTGCTCAACTTTACAAATGTGATTTTTCATTTTACAAGAAAATATTTGAAATTTAGTTACTCCAATTCTAAAACCATATTTTTACTACTAGTAAGTAATTTTAATGATAACTTTAAATACAAATTCTTAGGTAAAGTTTGTCATACATAATCGAGTTAAAATTTGATATTTATAGCTAAGTTTTACTTTACCCTGCCTCACACAATTAAACAAATTTCAATTTAGGCATTGAACAATAAGGGCTAATCAACTGCAAATTTATATTAGAATAACTTAGGTGATTCTGTTATTGCGGTAATAAATAAATAATATATTATTTCCATAGATGAACATAAAGTTCATTTCTCCATCACATTAAAATCAGATATAGGGCTTCCCTGGTGGCGCAGTGGTTGAGAGTCCGCCTGCCGATGCAGGGGACGTGGGTTCGTACCCCGGTCTAGGAGGAACCCACATGCCACGGAGCGGCTGGGCCCGTGAGCCATGGCCGCTGAGCCTGCGTGTCCGGAGCCTGTGCTCCGCAACGGGAGAGACCACAACAGTGAGAGGCCTGTGTACCCCCCCCAAAAAAAGAAAATCAGATATGGGTCAAGATGCTGTTTAAGTGTTGACTCAGTTATCCAGGTTTTATCTTGTGACACTTGCATTAAAAACAATAAAGACAGTTTTGCATAGGGTTTTGTTATGAAGCCTGAGAATAATATGTTTCACTTCCTCCAGTCACATTGGCCAGAACCCAGACACATGACTTTAATCTTAGTGTAAGTGAGGCTGGAAATTATCTTCTTGTGTGTCCAGAAAGAAAAATATAACACAGATTTGAAACACAGTGTTTCCATTGCAACTTAATATTTTGGTAACATTCATAAGTACCTTCAATTAAAAAAAATCTTTTATACACACTGTTATCATAGTAACAAAAGAATAATTATTTAACATACCTCCCATTATTTGGTACTTTTATCCTCAACCAATTTGAAATACTGATCACTCTACAAATATTAGTAATTCAACTATGCAATGCAAATACAGCTGAAATATCGGGAGAAAAACTGGTCATAGCATAGATATAAGGAACCTTCTGAAAGTCCACTGAGTAGGCAATGCACTAATCTGGCCACATGTATCAAAAATTTTCCAAGGTATGTATTATGGTCTTATTTGGGAAGAATGAATGAACCAGAACAATACAATTCAAAAAGAAGTGCCAGCTACTCTTTGCAATGTGATCTTCATTGGATCTGGAGCATATATTTTGAGTACAGTCATTGTTTGCTTTTTGTTGTTATTGCTTTCAACATAATTGTATTGTCATTTTGATTCATTATATATGAACTTTAATGGAATTTTGCCAGATGTTGAAGTACTTCTTTCCTCTTTAATTTATGTATGTCTCAAGAAATACCTAGTAAACTGAGTGTAAAAATATTTTCAGATTTTTTTTTTTTTTTTTTTTTTTTTGCGGTACGTGGGTTTCTCACCACTGTGGCCTCTCCCGTTGTGGAGCACAGGCTCTGGACGTGCAGACCCAGCAGCCATGGCTCATGGGCCCAGCTGCTCCATGGCATGTGGGATCCTCCCGGACCGGGGCACGAACCCGTGTCCCCTGCATCAGCAGGCGGACCCTCAACCACTGCGCCACCAGGGAAGCCCATTTTCAGATATTTTATATATAAGTAGATCTCAGTAAAATATTCCAGATTCAAATACATGAGAGGACTTAGATATTGACTATTGATATTTATAGTACTTGCTTAACAGCCAAGAAACCCCAAATTTTACTAAGTTAAAAATTAAACAGAAATTACTGACCATTTGCATTAGTAATTTCCTTAAATACATTTTAGGAAATTAGTGGCCATCCCTCAGAGAATGGTTAACTGAAATGTTGTTTTCATATTTGTTTCATTCATATTTATATTTGTTCATATAATGCAATACCACATTGAGGATAAAATGTGGCTTAAAATTATATATGTCAACACGTAAATATCTTACACAGTTTACTGAAAAGCAGTTGCTGAATGATTCATGAAGAAACATACTATTTATGTACATTTTAAAAATAGTTAATTACAATATTTATATATGTAAAATAAATATTACCCTGGTTACCTGACTTATGTAGATGAATTTGGGAATGGTGCTGGGATGAGTGCCAAAGCAAACTTTATTTTTTTTTAATTAATTAATTAATTTATTTATTTTTTGTCTGTGCCACATGGCATGAGGGATCTTAGTTCCCCAACCAGGGATTGAACCCTTGCCCCCTGCAGTGGAAGCACAGAGTCCTAACCACTGCACCAACAGGAAATTTCCCCAAAGCAAACTTTAAATTTAAGTGAATAGTTTATTTTACAGGGATAACAAAAATAGTAGATAACAAGTATAAATAGTAGATAACAAGTAAAAATTATAAATAATGAATAAATATCTTTTTGGTTATTTTTTATATTTTTCTGTATTTAAAATAATTATCATTTTAAGGAAGAACATTGAAAAAATTCCCCCAAAATAGTTACTTGTGAATTTATGGAAATATTTTTATGTAATACATGTTGATACCAAGGGAACTTTCGTTAAAATTTTGTATGTAATTATAGGCCGAAAAAATGAGCTTTGTTAAAGTGAAAAGTATTAACATATTAGATAATCCATTTCTAAGATTCTGGCCAATAAGTAGAAGTTTCAAGGCATCTCTGTCTCATGCACAGGAGATGGCAATCAAGAGGAGAAGTGTGTATTGAGTTTTGTATATTTCAAGAGCTTAAGTCTATTGAAATTGTAGCAATAAAGCTGGGATGAGCAAATAAGCTGATTTATTCTTACCATTAGATGAAAGAATCTAATTTAGTGTGAATAGACTCAGTGGATTGAAGAGTAATAGAAGGGAAATATTTGGGAAGCTTTTTATCTTTTAAAGTAGGTTGGAATGAGAGTACATTAACTGAGGTCAAAGAAAAGAGAAATTGTCAGCCTTGCTAATTTTGTAGACAGGTCTTTGCTCCCTGAGAGAACAGCCATCTGGTGAGGAGATTCTTTTCATCAGATTACAATCCTTTAATTTAGTACCTTTCTCAGGAGTGTGAAGTTATTACTTACATTATGGTTAATAATATTTCTAAACACCTATGAAGATATGGGCATTGATATATTAAGCAAAGTACATTTAGGTAAGATTGAGCAAAGGAAACTGCTATCATTTACCTTGAAGACCTGAAGTATATGTATGTGTGTAAAACACTTATTTTAATTTCTATTTTTCAGATACATGAACTGAGGTTCTAAGATGTTAAGGAACTTGATCATGTCACATATAGAAACCTGAAGAGCTGAATAGAATTGTAGACTTTACTGACTGACCAAGAAACCCATCCTCAAATTCAAAGGTAATCATATTTTGCTTAAAGATATTTTAAGCATAACTGAGGTAAGAAATGATACTATAAGTAAATTGATTAGTATCAATGAAGAGGTGTTTTTCTTTTTTTTTAAGGGGCACTTTAGGTATAGCAGGATATAATGAAAAGAATATGGTCTCTGATATAAAAGAGGTTCACATTAGAATTCTTAAAAATTAACTTTCAGTCTAAATCTCAGATCTTAGTTTTCTATTCACTAAAATGGAGGATGTAAAAATTACCTCATAAAATTATAGTGAGGATAAAATGAATAAACAGACATCACTCAACCTACACACAAATTACATTTAGCAAAACAGCAGAAATAGAATATAGGCTCAGACACTTATATTGATACTTCAGTTAACTTTTCCTCAAGATATTCTTGACCCCTGACCTGCCTTAATATTCTTCTTTTTAAGGATATTAGCCCTGCTGTGGGGTCTGAGCATTTACACTTCTCTAAATTTATCTGAAAATGTAAGCTATTTTTAATCTAGCTATGGTCCCTAAATCAATGATATGACAAAGTCTGGGAACCAGAAAAGATATGATTAGAAGAATTATGTTGTTAAATTAATATGTACATTGATAGTCTCACCTATACTGTTAAATAAGAACTTTATAAACCTGTTCACAGATATTGTAGGAATCAGAAAACAGTGGTCTATTTCCTGATTGACCACTAATTCACTGTATGGGTGCAAGCTATTAAATTATCTTTTCTCTATTTTTGACTTTGCTACATATTAAAAAAAAAATTGACATACCTTAATTCTGTTGGGTTGATCTTCTTCCTTCTCCATGGAAATTACATTGATTTTCATACACATGAAATCAGCATTAATTTAAAGCATTTAAAAAATCATTTGCCAACTCTTAACGTTTATCATTTCCTTTTACTCATTAACCTATATGATTGATTAATTATTCAAACTTGTATATTGTTCCAATAACAGAAAGATGATCTGATAGTTTAATTTTTTCAAAGCTATTTCCATAATTTTTCTTCTTAATGGTCTCTTTTAAAATCTTTTTAGAGGAAATGGGTGTCTTCATCCTGAGACAGGATGAAAAATAATGTCACTAGAGTCCTAAAGGCAAGGGCATAGTAGTGCTAGGGACATTGACAGAGCAACATGATTTAGAATGAAACAGAACAGCTGGGCCACCCAGGCAGTATCTGAGCTGGTAGAGCAGACTTCTTACATATTCGGCATGTATCCAGGTGGATGGGACAGATTATAAAGAACTCGGATAGCAGATATTATTCCAGATGATTTGACCAAATAGGCATTTTTCAGGGGATGTCTTGCAGTCTGTAGAAGAAGAACTAATAAGAGATAGGAAGACTATCAATAATCAAACATATACAATGATATCAAAGTGGGGGAAAAACACTTTACATTGTTAAATTAGAATAAGTTGTATGTGTTACATCAAAACTTAAATATGATAGAAATTACTGAATGGGTGTTTGAGGTAAGCTTTTGAAGCTCTATAGCCAGGATTAAGTTGTCAACTAAAGTGAGAGGGTATTGGATAAGTCCAGGAATCCTGAGTGAGACTTTAAATCCTTGGTATGGGAGGACAACTTGCTTATAGGTATAACTGAATATGGGGCTAGAAGAAAAGACATTCTCTTATATTCTCAAACATCTTCAAAGCATACTCTTTTGTATTCTTATCTCTAACAAAGACATTGCTCTACTTGAAATACCCTGAAGTGGAGGTTTCTCATTCTTCCCCACTCTGCACAAGGCATAACATTTTATAAATAGTTTATTCCCTGTTACTGTTTCCAGATAGTTACTTGTACTATTTCATGCAGATTTTTCTTTAGTCAAAATTCATGAAATTTCACTATGCCATTCTCCTCTCTCTTTGTGGCAGTCATATGGCTCCCTCTTCATTTCTCAATCACATATTCATTGAGAATTTTGGCGACATAATCCTCTGTGTTACTAAAAGTCCCATCATCATTTTACATAACTTTAATGCTCATAACAATGGCCTAATAAAAATATTAGCTTCAAAGCCTCTTGGTGTCAACAGTTCTTCAGTTAATACATCCATTTCCAAAATCAGATCCAGAAAATTATCATCATTCTCAGAAATATTGTATAAAGATAGACTAATATCCATGAGAACCCTCTTATAATAACTAACATAACAATTTAACAACTTAGTACATGTATTGATATTGTATAACATACAATAAACTGTATATATTTAATGTACAATATGTGATCAATTTTGATGTATGTATACATCATAAAATGTATACATGTATACATCAATATGTATACATCATAAAAATATCAACACAATCAAAATGATAAACATATCCATCACCCTCAAAACTTTCCTCATGCTTCTTTGTAATCTCTCTCTGTTGACCTTCCCCATACCTTCATCTCCAGGCAATCATTTATCTGCTTTCTGTCCTTGCATATTGGATTGCATATTATATAGTTATATAAATATATAATATTTGTTCTTTATTTTTGTCTGGCTTCTTTCATTCAGAGTAATTATTTTGAATTCAACATGTTATTGTGTGTACAGATAATATATTCTTTTTATTGTTAAGCAATATTCCATTGTAAAATATACAGAAATTCCTTTATTCTTCACATTTTGATGGACATTGCTTTCTTTATAGTTCTGGCTGTTAGACATAAAGTTGTTCTGTCAGTTACATGAGATGATTAAGAATGTTGTTCAAGTCTTCTGTATCCTCACTGAATTTTTGTCTGTTTGTCATATCAATTATTCAGAGAATAGTATTGAAATCTTCAACTATATTTGTGGATTTTTCTATTTGAAGTACTACTAGTTTTTGCTATGTGTATTTTGAAGCTCTATTAATAGATGCATACATATTTTGGATTATTGTGTTCTCATCATGAAATTACCTTTTTATCATCATAAAGTGACCTACCATATCATTGTGATTATTCTTTGCTCTGAAATCTAATTTTTCTAATATAAGTATAACTATTCCAGCTTTCTTTTGATTAGTGTTAGTATATCTTTCTTCATTATTTTACTTTTAACCTATATTATTCTTTATATGTAAACAGATAGTTGGGTTTTGTTTTTTTATTCATCTGATAATCTCTGATGTTTAAAGTAGTGTTATATCATGTACATTTAATGTGATTATTGATATAATTATGTTTAAATATTAAATACTTCTATCTGGTTTCTACTAATTCCATTCTTTGTCCCTTTTTCCATATTTTTCTGACTTCTTTTCGGTTAATTTACTACATTTTAAAATTCAACTTAACTTTTTTGTTGGCTCATTAGCTAAAGCTAACACTGTTGATCACGAAGGTATGTTTTGTTATTTTAGTAGTTGCTTTTGGGTGATAGTATAGGCCTTTTGCTTATCACAGTCTATTTCAAGCATTGTGTAAGAATCTTGAAGTAGTATTCATTTAATTATCACCTCTAGGCTTTCTTGCTTTTGTTGTCATACATTTCACTTCTACCTATGGTATAAATACCAAGCTTCTTATTCTGCAGACATTTTATTTACATGAGAAAGCATTTTAAAATGTTACTTGCTCTTCTTGTAATTTGGAATATGAAAATCATAGTGTCTGAGTACACACAGAAAGAAAAAAGAAGAGATAGTACAACTGTGGCTCTGACTGGCTCTGGAATATTCAGAGTTGAGTGATGATATATGGTATATTATTCTTTTCTAAGAGCTAGAAACAGATAAGGACATGATTCAACGTTCCCCTTCTGAGGTTTGACATTCTTTTAGGACTTACAGGCAAAAACTTGATAATTTATCTGCAATGTTAATGTTATTGGCAGAAATTTTTATTCACTTTTCCCACGTTTTAAGTTTATCTTTATTTTCTGGTTTTAGTTCTGTTGCAGTCATCATCCCTATTTGGTATTCTGTTATATTTTACAAGGTAGTACAATTATTTATTACTGATGCTTAATGAATCTATGAGACTGCATTTTAAGAGTAAAGTCTTGTTTTTCATTTAGAATTTTTAGTTTTATTGTTATTAAGGATAACTTTTACACATTTTTTATATTGTTTTAATCATGTATGCGTGTATATATAGGAATATATACATAGGAATGATAGTACAAGTGAAATAAATAGGGTTGAACAAAGCTCAAACTTTCAAAAGTCTGAGGTCTCAGTTTGTCAAATCTCTTTTCTGCTCAGAGTTATCAATGTTTATCATTAAAAGAGCTCTATACCTTCAAGGATATTAATGATGATTGATTTCAAGTTATTAAAATATGAAAGAAAACACACAGTTCATAACTGAGTAAATGCAGTCTTAACTGTGTAATTCAAAATGTTTTATTGAATATCTCATTTGTACCAGGCCAATACTAAGAACAGGAGACATGGCAGTGATCAAGAGAAATTCAGTCACTCCTTTCATGGACTGTGGGCAGGTGATATTTGCTTATTTTATTCATCTTTTTATTTTTAAAACTTGGTATACTGTATTACACTGGCTCATCATAATGATTAAAATGCTAGAATTTACACAAAACTTTGAATAGCACTGAAATTTGAGATCATCCTTGAAATTATTTGTTTAGTTCTAGGGAAGTTATAAACAAAGGCTGATAATTAGCACAGTCTCAGTTAATATCATCTAATATTTTTCTAACAATTTATAATTTTATTATTTACATGAACACTGATATTATGTTGCTTGATAGAGAAGATAACACTGTTGATCAAGAAGATATTGTAAATCAAAGAAATATCATATCTGTAAACTCAAAATAATCACATACTTTCCCAATATCTATACAAATAAGGAAGTTATCAATGAAATATCAGTAATGTTCCTTCTCTTTTTTGTATTTGAAAATAAGTTAATATGTGGAATCTAAAAAAATAATACAATTGAATCTATATATAAAACAGAAACGGACTCACAGACATAGAAAACAAACTTATGGTTACCAAAGGGGAAAGGGAGAGGAGGAGGGAAAAATTAGGAGGTTGGGATTAACAGATACAAGCTACTAAACATAAAATAGATAAATAACAAGGATTTACTGTATAACAAAGGGAGCTATATTCATTATCTTATAATAAGCTATAATGGAAAATAATCTAATATATATATTTTATATATATAACTGAATCACTTTGCTGTACACCTGAAATTGACACAATATTGTAAACCAACTATACTTCAATTTAAAAAAGAAAAGAAAAGAGAAAGTCAATGAAGCAGTTTATCTGTTATTGTTGTTGAGACAGTTCAAAAAGTTCTATTTGTCACACAGTTAAAAAAGCAAAAACTTAAAGAGATATTCAAAACTATCTTTTCTTTCATTTTCAATATTAAATTACTGTGGAGGATCTTCAACTGATAAATTTTGCCATGTATATCCTGCTCCATTTGTAGTTCACGGAGATTGGATAATATAATATGATTATGTACTTGGAAGAAAAAAATTACTTTCTTCCATAGAATTTATAAACTATTTTATAAACACAACTCTATTTTTCCATTGATTTTCCTAAACTCTCCCTAGAATCACTTTTGTTTTTATTCTGAGAAGGCAGTTTAATCTCTGGTTTTCCAGAGTTGCCAAGAAGAGTAATATTTACTCTTCATATTATATAGTTTCCTTCTCAGTGAAGGCTTTGATTAAATAATTTAATGTGTGATAGGAGATAAACTTTGAAATGCATGGAGACCAATGCATACTTAACCAGGGAAAGAAGGATTTCCAGCCTTCTTTGAGGACTAGGTCATCCTCTTAACTGGCCCACTAGTATTGCTTCTTTATACTTCTGTGTAAATAAACCATTAACAAGAGATAAAAAATAGAAAACTTATTTAACATAAGCAAAATTATCAAAAATACAATGGGAATAAACTATAGTATACAATTTCAAATCACATATTCAGATGTGAAATAAATGTTTTCTATAATTTTTCTTGGTTTCTGAATCTATTCTGAATTCTCCTTTGCCTGTCAGCAGTAAATATTCTTATGAGCAACTCTCTTGTTTCCTCAGCCACTTCAGATTTAAACTGACAATTCAGAATTTACCCCTAGGCATGAATGTAAGACCTGTTTGTGTCTTTTATCTATCTCTGTCATGTCTCACAGGATATTCCAGGGCTGCTGGAAGCAAGGCTGCTCTGCCCCTGACATACCCCTCAGTTATGCCTATTCTCCTGCTCATATGCCATACCATTGATGGAAATTCTGAGTGCACAGACTTCTCAGAGTACCAGATGGGAAGTTCATTACAGGTTATATCACTGTTAAATTACTAGTTGTATCCAGATGTTCAATATCACCACACTTTTGGATATCACTTGGTATAGGTATATGGAAAAGGTAGAGAAATGCTTTTAGAGACTCTTCTCAATATCTAACTTTGTCTCTTCCTCCAACAAAAAATGTCAGTATCTAGGATGGAGAAAAATAGAAGTGTCTACTTAAGTAAAATGGACTGGGGGAGGGAGAAATGTTTTTTTTTTAATAAGACATTCTACCCAAATCTCTTTGTCTTATACCCGGATTATGGGTTTTATCTTAAAGCTAAGAATGCCATTACTGTTTTGTTTGGTGGAAAACTCATTTTAAGGGAAATTACAGCCTTACATATTACTGTTCAGAGAAGTGCCAGAGGTTTCAAAGGACACGTGGAAAGGTGGTATGGGAAACTACCCACTAATATTTCTCAATTTTATCCTGATGTTAACTTTTTTAGTTGAACTAATTCACAGTATTTGGGTTTATTGAAGTTTGAGGTTCAGCAGACTATAAAAACTCCTAATATTTGAGTTAAATTTCTAGATACTCAATATTTTGTGTAACATTTTAAGTAGGAAAAGATAGCACAGTTGGTATATATGTAGATCCCAAGATCTAAAAAGCAATGCTAATTATTCAATCTGTGGTTTGACATGGCAGATTGCGTACATGGTGCTTCCCATTGGATGCAATGGGATTGGAATCAATGTATTTCCCTGACTTTCAGCTGTTTTGAAACTTGACATATTCTTCTGCTCTTATTTCTTCTTTTACCAGGGGTCATTATGCTTTAATTTATTCTAGACTATGCCTGGGAATTTTCTGGAATTTTGGTATCTTTAAAGAATATGGTGATTTTTCATCTTGTTTGAATGCTCTCAGTGTCTGCATTTTCTAGTAGAGTTACAATAAATCATAACATTTTATCCAAATCTGTTTCACTCTAACTCCAATAGAATTACCTAATAAATGTTGGGACCAAGTAGAAATAATGGTTATGTTTTCAGTGTTTCAGGTTTAAGAACTATGAAGATCAATTTTATTTAATATGAGGAACACATGGAGTCTTTAAATTTCTCTAAATCTTCTTTTATCAAACCCCTCTGTCTCTAGAAACAAAAGTAATTGAAGACTTCCCAAACTCCTTTATGTTTCACTCATTAGCATGAATTTCAATTTGTCCAATTTTGCTGGATTTGAGGAATGCCCTTTAAGACTTCCTTATTCATGAAACTTGAGGACTACAGCAGGAGAGGATGGCAGGAATGAGTAACAGTAGAGAAATGCAGAACTTTAAGTGATTGCTTATCTAAAACTGAACATCTCCATGCTCAGCTACAATCCTTTAAATCTGAGATTACTACCCTAATAATGTATAGCTGGAGATTAAGTCAATCATGAACTTGACAGCAGGCTTCCTTAAAGTGCCAGGATTGACATGTTGACATGTAGTTAACGTTTTTGTCTACTTCTGCATCTCCTTTATTCCATTGTGTGTGTGTGTGTGTGTGTGTGTGTGTGTGTGTGTGAGTGAGTGGATTTTTCTTTATGATTCTAAGCCATCTGTTCCTCTATCAGAAGCCAAGAGGCTAAAGAAGATTTTCTTGCTGAATGAAAGACCCCAAATTGTGTGACATTGCAGAATTGCACATATGAGTACTGTGTATATCAGAAAGTTGTGGTCTAGGAAAATAATAAAATAATTAGAAAACATAAAGAAACTTGAGAAATATTATCCAAAGAAAAAATCTTAAATTACTAAGAAACAAGGTATAGATCAGTGCTGTCATAACATAAATTCCCTGGTTATTCAATAAGAGTGACAGTGGGATGCTTCCTATACAGTGAAGTATGACCTTTGCTTCCTAGTCAATAAGTATGACCTTTGCTTCCTAGTCTGACTGTGTGTGTGTGTGTTTATTGATTGATTAATAGACTGATTGGGCAAAGCCATCATGTAACCATCGGTTTGACTCTGAGAGGGTCTACTTGTACACCAATGACAGCAAACTCTTACATAGAATTAGCTCTGGTCATCCCAGATTTATTTTTTCCTAATATCAGATAAATCACATTATATGACTTGAACTTCTTGTCCAAAGCTCATTAGTTATTGTGTTTCATATACCTAACCTAGGTACACTTCCTTACTAACAAACATTTATTTACTGGAGCACATGAAAATATTCATTTTAATTTAAAAGTTTTAGCTGTCAAAAGCCACTAAATCTTTTGAAGGATCACCATGGTTTCTACATCAACTCAGTAAATGTGCCATTTTCTGGTGGATTTATCAAACTCGTTAAACTTTATAAAACTAATACAATAAAAACAAAATCGTTTTTCAACTCATATGGTTTGATAAAGATGGATTGTAAGTGTAGGCATGTAGTAATTGATGGGTTTTTCCCGAAAGAAAGATGTCTCTCTGGTCATTAACCTGCAAAAATAAATCAAGTATACAAATATTTTACTTCTAAAACCCCTTTATTGCATCTTTCTATGGTAACCATCAGATTTTAAAAGATGAATGTCATATTGTATTTAATAATTTTTAGTTTCTAAATAGATATTATATTTTAGTTTTTTTTGATAGTACCCTTAGTTAATATCAATATAATGAATAGTATTAAGATAATTTAATCTTTAGTCAATTAACTCTAATTTATTAATGAAATTTGAATTTTAATTGGTTTATATTAGTCAACTATTTTGGATTTATTATTATATTTAATTATATAAATATATAATTAAATATAATATTTAATTATATTGATATATAATTAAATATAATAATATTTGATAATATAGGAAGATAAATGCACATTGTGAAACTTGGCTAAAACATTTTTTTCTGTTATAACTAATTTTTTTTAAGTATAGTAATCCTCAAGAGCATAAAAAAGTTCATTTTTAGCTTGAGAGACTTCTGTATAGTTCATTTTTTAGTTTCTTACATATAATGTGGGTCACTTTGTTGTTGAAATAGCATTTTGACAGGTCTAGCACTCTGTCTAATAAATGATTTACTTGAACACAAAAAAATATAGTCTTTTTTACTCAAAGATACATCTAAATCAAATTTATTTTCTAAAACAACCAATTAACATTATACTATTATTGCTGTAGGTAATTTTTTCTTGTCACTGTCTTACAGCTACAGATTGATCACCTTTTTCTGCCTTCATTTTCTTGACTAATCTGCAGTTACCATATATACTCTATTTAAAGCTAGGAAAATAATTCTTAGTTATCATCATTATAAATTCAGATTTTAAAGGAATAGTGATTATCTACCATCTGCAAATATACTCAATCTGTCAAAAAATCTGTGGATGATTCCACTATACAGTGTTTCAATTACTATGTGAAAGAAGATTTGGTCAATGGAATCTATGTATTTAGACTTAGACATTTAAAAATTTATTTAGGATGTAAATAATCTCTCTAAATGATAGAAAAAACAAAATTCAATGTGAATGAAAGTTTTATTTTAAGACATTTTAGTAGGGTGAAGATTAACTGACTACAGTGTGTGAATTAATATAGGACAATAGAAATTATAGAATAGATTAGAAAACGCCCAGCAGAGCAGTAAAATGCATCATGTAACTTTGAAAATAAAGAGAAAACAAACAAAGGCTGCATAGATGGGAATAGATAAGCATGTAACATACATTCTTGAAACAATTAAAGATGTGGAGAGTTCCACTGAAAGCAACCGTGCCCATTCTGTGCCTGTTGTGCTACACTTGGCTCTGTGTTTCCTGGCAACAAAGTCTTTTGAGTCCCCTGTTGGGGACAAAGCTGGTATTAAGCAATATTCCATGTCTAACAACCTGGCTCTGTTTCTAGTGGTTGAACTAAAAAAAACACAATTAAACGCATTCACTTGCTGACAAAGCTAGATGTAGTTATTTTTCTTCCTGTTGCCTTTTGTTACATACAAGAACTACATACTTCTGAAGGATGAAAGACACATTTTTTGTGTATATGTGGGAGGAAAGTAAATATTAGATAGAAAGGTATGCATTACAAATGTGAATGTTTTTGATAAATGGTCAGTGTACTTAAGATGTATATAAAGTACACTTTAATAGTATAGTAAAATGGACATGCATATTCGTGACAGAGGGTCAATACATTCTAAGACGAGTATTTGTTTTAAAGACGTTAATACAATATTTAGCAAATACTTGTTGAATGAACAGATCAGCAGTATGTGTTTCCCTCACCTAAGGTTTGCACAAAGAACTTAACTTTTTTTTGTTAATAAATTTTCATTAAATTGCAAACATGAAAAATAATATCAATGATAGTTACCTGAAATCTGTGCATTCTATCCATTCTGAATTTTATTAATTTGATGTATCCAGAAATAAAGATATTTCTATATTTAAACCAAATTAATTTCTAACAGAATCAAATGTATTGACTGTTGCTTTGTATTGCATTATGGCTTATAATAGCATTAAGCCATAAGAAATCACTATTGCATTTGTAACAAGGATAATTTCGAGATCACTGCTCACATTAGTGTAGAATGACCTATTTAAAAGGGCTCACAGGAGACCCTTCTCATTCCTCATTACCAGAAAAGCTGTGTTTTTCCTAATAAAATTGATGGATATTATAAATCCTTCTGTCAATCATATAACATTCCATAATTTATCTTCATTCTGGCTACTAAGAAGTTCAAAACAAATCCATGGCTATCTCAATGATATAGTACTTAACATATGCATTTTTAATAAATATACCATATGGCTTAAATTAATTTTTCTCTATTTACTGGCCTTCTACCTCCTTTACCTCATTTTATTTTAAATATATTTTTGCATGTGCACAGCTGGAAGCTGCCTGAAATCCTTTACCAGAATAATACATGATATATATAGTAAATAAATGCATACATAAATATAAATTATACATAATATATTAAACATGGTAAGATCTTAATAAAGATTGAATTGAATAACTTAGCAGGTATCTAAAATTATCTATATTATCTTATGGGGTAAACTTTACTCATTAGACTTTAACAATGGATACGGACTTTGGAATAAGACATACTGAAACAAAGTTCACTTAAGAAAATTTTTTTCTCACCCAGCCACACAATATTATATATATAAAATTGTGTTTTTCTAAATCCTGTTATATTAAAAAAATTATCAGCCATTAAAGTATACAACCATGGATAAAATACACAAGCAACATATTTTGGGAAAAAAAATAAATGTAGTTTACAAAGCAACTAGCAATGTAAAGTTTGCTCAATCAATGTATTGATTTTTTGAGAATATTTTTTCATTTATACCATATTGTTATAATTAGGTAACTTTGCTTAATCAATCAATATAATAAAATGAAAGAAGAATTTATAGGTCTCCTACCATGTTCCAAATTATTCTACATATTTTTGTATCAGTTAATTATCATACCAATAATGCTGCTTAACTAACCATCTGAAAAGTTAGTGACCAAAATAAAAGGGCAAAGATTATTCTCATTCATGAATGTGCAGTCTGTGTGGGTTGGTAAATTTTTGGTAGGATTGGCTAGGATGTCTCCAAGCTACAGGTTCAATCTAGGTCTTCACATGTTTCATGCTCTTTGGACCAGCAGGCAGGGCAGAGCAATATTCTTGTTTTTTTTTAAATGTGATGATAAAAGTACAAGATGATGAGCCCCATCATGCATGCATATTTCAAGCCTCTGCTTAAAATACATGTTTACATATTTTATATCTATGTAGATATATAAAAATATATTTTAAATCTATAATATTTAATAAATATATTATATCTTTTATATTGTGTAGCTGTCTGGGTGAGAAAAAAATTTTCTTGAGTACATTTTGTCCCGTTTTGTAATCAGTGCTCTCAAGTTCATCTTATTCCAAAGTATCTATTCATTAGCAAAGTCCACTTATCACCCATCTGCTAAAGAAAATCATATGGCCAACACGAAATTCAGTCATGGGGAAATACCCTCTGCCTTTAATGAGAGAAATTGTAAACTCACATGGCAAAGAATGTAGATTAATGATAAATGAATATTTGAGAAAAATAATTTTATTTTCCACAATCTGCCCTCTTTGTTACACTTAGTCACATCTCTCATATTACAAAATGCATCACCCCCTTCTCAATAACTGTCAGAGTTGTCATCCAATCAAAATATTGGTTTTTTGTTCATTGAGATATAATTGACATGACATTAGTTTCAGATGTACAACATAGTGATTTGATATTTGTATATATTGTGAAATGTAAGTCTAGTTAGTCTAGTTAACAACCATCACCATGTACAGTTACAAAGTTTTTTTCTTGTGATTAAAACTTTTAAGACCTACTCGCTTAGCAACTTTCAAATATACACATATAGTATTATTAACTATAGTCACCATGCTGTCTATTACATCCTTATGACATCTATTTTATAGATGAAAGTTTTTATTTTTTAACTGTCTTTACAATTTTGCCCATTTCCCCAATCCCCTGCCTCTTTTCTTTCTCTCTTCCTTTCTGGTTTTATGATTTTCCATAGTCATGTGCTTTGATTTCTTTCTCTCCATATTTTGTGTATCTACTATAGGTTTTTGCTTTGTGGTTACCGTGAGGCTTACATAAAGCAACTTGTATTTAAAACAATCTGTTTTAGTTGATAATTGCTTAAGTTTGATCACATTCTAAAGCTCTACAATTTTACCCTCCCCTCCAATATATTGTGTTTCTGATGTCACAACTTAGATCTTTTCATCTTATATATGAAAAAAAGTGGTATAGTTGAGTTATATATTTGCTACTTTTGTCTTTCAATCTTCACACTAGCTTTAAGTGAGTAACCCACCTCCTTTATCACATTAGATTATTCTGAATTTTACTATACATTTACCTGTACCAGTAAGATTTATATTTTCATGTTTTTCTGTTACTAAGTAGTGTCCTATTATTTCAGCTTAAATGAGCCCATTTAACATTTCTTGTAAGGCCAGTCTAGTGGTGACAAACTCCTTTGGCTTTTACTTGTTTGGAAAATTCTGAATGACAACTTTGCAGGGTAGAATATTCTTTGTTGGAAGTTTTTTTTTTTTTTTTTTTTTTTTTTTCAGCACTTTGTATCATGACACTTCCTTCTGGTCTGCTGTGTTTCTGCTGAAAAGTCTGCTGATAATCTTATGGGGGTTCCCTTGTACATAACAAGTTGCTTTTGTTCTCGCTGCTTTTAAGATTCTGTCTTTGTTTTTATATTTTTACATTTTAATTATAATATGTCTTGATGTGAGTCTCTTCAGGTTCCTCTTATTTAGAGCATTCTGGGTTTCTTAGATCTGGATATCTGTTTCCTTTCTTGGGTTAGGGAATTTTTAGCCATTAATATATTCAAATAATTTGCTGTCCCTTTCTTTTTTCTTCTTCTGAGGCCTCTATAATGCTAATGTTGGTCCACTTGATGTTGTCCCATAAGTCCCTTAAGCTATATTCATTTTTTTCATTCTTTTTCTTTCTTTTCTTTTCTATTCTTTTTTTTTTTTTTTTTGGCCCTGATTAGGTGAATTCCACTGTTGTGTCTTCAAGTTCATTGATCCTTTCTTCTGATTCATCTCATTTATTTTTGAACCCTCCAGTGTATTTTTCAGGTCAGATATTGTATCCTTCAGCTCTGCAACTTCTATTCAGTACTTTTGTATATTTTATCTCTATTAATGTTCTTACTGTGTTCATCCATTCATCTTCCAAGCTAGGTGAGCTCTTCATGACTTTTTTTTTGTCTCTTTATCAATTAAATTACTTATCTCCATTTCATTAAGGACTGTTTCTGAGGTTTTATTTTGTTATTTGTTTGGGGTATGTTTCAGCTTGCTGTCTGTGCTATGTCCTGGGTTGGTAACCAGCTAAGAACTGTCTCTCCATTTGTTACAGTCCCATGGGACCCAGGACCACAAGCCCAGCTGGACACCAGAGCCAGGTGGTCATGGGGTCTCCCCTGCGAAGTAGCCATGAAAAAAACGGAGTGCCAGATATAAAATCCAGGGCACCAGACACATGTAAATGCTTCCTTCTGAAAGATATTGGCACTCTTGAGTGCAGCATAGGGAGACTGAAAAGGTAGCAACTGTCTTCTGAGGTGTCTGAAACAGATTACAGTCAATCCTTAGATATGTGTTTTATTAGAAGATTACCCTTAAGACTGCAGCTATGTAGATACGCTAATAGGTCTCTTACACAGAAAGACTGGCTTCCTTGTACTGTGGCCTCTTGGTCCCCTGGGGGGTGATAGTCATTTAAGGACAATTTATTTGTTGGTTATAGTCCTCTGGGACCCATGAGCATATGCCCCACTGGCAACTATAACCAGGCAATCTAGAGGTGTCCCCTGGCAGCAACTATGATAATCAAGGTGACTGACAAGGGTATAAACTTTATTCTGGTAGATAATAGCAAGCTGCTGCAAGGCAAATACAAAGCACACAGTTGATGTCCACTGGCCTCTGTTCCCTGAGAGCCCTGATGTAGGCTCCTTGGTCTGTGTCAAACCCAAAGACTGTGCCTTAAGCAGAAGGTCCAGGACAAGCCGATAGACCTTTTTTCACAGAGGGACTGGAGGTGTGTTTCAGTCTGTTGTCTGCGCCCTGGTTTTGGTAGCCAGACAAGAATTGTCTCTCCAATTGTTATAATCCCATGGGACCCAGGATTGCAGGCCAGGCTGGCCACTAGAACCAGGTGATCAAGGAGTCTCCCCTAGGTGGCAACCACAAAAAATGGGGAACCAGACATATGTAAAAGAACCCCTAGGGAGATACTGGTGCTCTGGAGCATGTCAGAGGGAGAGTGTAAAGATGGGACTCCTGAAGGTGTGAAAGACTATGATTTAAAAAAAAAAGGGACCCACTTCTGAAGTGACGTAGACAGTGCAAAAATGGCTCCTGCCAGCCCCTGTCCCTGGATGTTATCCCAGCAGTCCTCTAGATATGTGTTAAGTTAGATGTCTGCCCCTTGGGCCAACACTTTATGGTAAGCAAATAAATCTCTTTCACAGAGTATCTGAGTGCTTTTCAAATAACTGCTCTGTACTGGGATCTGGGGTGGGTTGAGAACCACATCTCAGTTCACTATAGCCTTGTGAGTCTCATGTATGTGAGCCTCACTGGTTTTCAATGGTAGATGTTGTGAGTGTTCTTCTCTCAGGGACAGGTCTTAAAAGTTGGAGTGCCTGGTCTTAGAAGTTGGAGTACAGGTCTTAAAAGTTTGCTGCTTGGGGAGGAGCTCCAGGTTTTGAGTCCCTTCCATATTGTGGGTCTCCAAGCTGGGGGCAGTGTTTATCATTATATTATGTGTCAGCCTCTCCTAATCATTTCAGTATAGGTTTTTCTTGTTCTCTTAATGTGTAGCAGTTGCTCAGCTAGTTTCTGGTTTTTTTTCAGAGGAAATTGCTCCATATGTAGCAGTAGATTCAGTGGGTCTCTGGGAAGAAGGTAGTTTGAGATATTTTTATGCTGCCATCTTGAACTTGCGCCAAAATATGACTTTCTCACAATTCTTGTCTTGAAGTCTAGGATCCCATGATCAACACTGTTTGTTTGTCATTTCTTTTAACATAGAAAAACAGACATTACCTTGGATTTTGATGATCTATACATTTTTCTTTCAATCCCAGAATCAGGCAGACAGAAAATTTTATTTGACTTCCAATATTCAGAGACAGGTAGAATGATGTCTCTCAGTGGAGCATTTCTGTATAATACATGCTTTAGAGTATGTGCCCACCAAAGTACCCTGAATATTTGTTAATTACATGTTAATTCACATGTGTTAGTTTCCAGATAATTTATTGAATGGATTGAAACATAATCTGAGGATAAAGAAAATTAATTCTGCTAGGCTGAATGTAACTCTAACATTAAAATGTAGGGGACAGGAAAAATGTATATGTCACTCAGCAAGCTGGAAATTTTTGTATAGCATATTTTCATATTTTTTTTCTTTAGAAGAGGAAAAGGAATGGAGAGCTATAGGAATTGAATACATTTAAATTTAAGATATACATTAAATCTGAGATAGTGCTGTTTTGAGTAACAGGACTTGACTCAGGAGAATGAGTTTGATTTAACAAACTTGTCTTGCTATATAAAATAAAGAAATTGGGCCACTAATAGTTAGACTCTTGAAGTGGGCATAAAGATAAAATAATTCAAGAAAAATACAGCATTTTAAAGAATATGTATAAGAACTTTGTCCTGCATTGACAGAATTAGAAGTGCATTCCAATGCACTGAGGAATGGGGGTAACAGTTGCCATAAAGGGTCTGAGAAACTAGTTCGAGACTAATGCAGCTTTAGTGTTCACATCCATCCTCTTTGCAAAATTATCTGAGAACATACCCAAGTTCTCTGACTTTCCTCCAACAAGACTTAGTGTATACTCAGTGGAGGCTAATCTTTGCCAAGAAAGTTCATTTCTGTTGCAACATACCTTCATGTATATACCTCTGTAAAAATCATCTTCGTGTACTCATCATGTATTATCACAAATACTCCTAGTTTTATTTATACCCTGGAAATACTTTTCCAGAAAGCAAAACATAAAGATGGAAAATTAACTTTATTACCCGTCCATAAACTTAAAAAAAGTTTTTCTTCTTCCTGGAAAGCTCTTGGCCTACATACCTGTGCATCTCACTCCTTTCTGACCTCTGCTTACATCTCACTTTCTAAAACAGACCTTCTCTTTTTCATAGGAAAGGACATCCTACTGTTACTGTCACTTTCAATTTCTTTACCTTCTTTTGTTCTTCCTCACGGCACTTATCCCAACTTGACATAGGCGTATTTCTTGTTTATGGTGTCTGCCCCACTTGGACATAAGCTCCATGAAAACAAAGCATTTGTCTGTTTTGATTCATGGTTGTTCTGCTGTACTAGGACAGTGTCTGGCCTTTGTTGAACAAATGAATGGAATTCCTCCTTTCCTCTGTGTTCAGAGGACACGTTTGCCTAAGGGTTCCCTGTATTAAGTTTGAGGTATTACTTATTCCATTAAATTGGTCCAGTACCATGTGTATTTTATTAGAATTACTAAATGAATATCAATACCAACAAAATTTTTAATACCTAAGGCAGAGGCTTAAATGATAGAATTTCAAAAAGTAGAGAAAAATATATTTTGAATATTTTTCGTACTAACCAAAATTCAACACTTTTTTTTTCTTTTTTGGTTAATCACAAAACAACAGCCTGAGTATTATACACTAAAATTTGGAAAATTTGACATTTGATTAGTAGCATATCATCTTATTCTCTTTAATACAAAAGCAAAATTACAGGAAAATGAAATTAAAAGATACATAAAAAGTGAAGTGTTTCAAATATATGAATTATTAGTGCATTATTAATAAACAAGATTTTCTGAATTGCTTGTGTACATGTAACAATCTTCCTAAAAGAAAGGCCAGATTATGTTTACTGGAAAAGATATAACTTACTACTCCTCCCCTGTAAGATTAAGTAACTACTAATACAAAGAAAGAAGTGTAATCTCTACAACAATGATACTGATGCTTTATACTATGCCTTTTAAATTACTGTGTGGTTAATAATTTTTAACATTACCACAAAAGTTAAGATTTATTGGTTAGCCTAGGTAAAAACCATTTTAACATAAATCGTTTAAAATTAGAAGTAAATTAATCCTCTGAATAGGCTGAAGCTATCTGAAAAGACATTAAATCATCAGTTGACCTCTTTTTTATTGTTTATAAAATGGAAATATAGAATCAATGATAAATATTTAGAAGCAATATGAGATGATAGCTGAAAAGAATTGTGTGTGTATCTATATTTCATATATATATATGTATACACACATACACATACCTAGGAAATATATGTAAAATATAATATTCTCATCAAATCACTGACTGTATATATGTGTAAAACTAATTTTATATAGTAGCAAAACATGCCAGGAAATGTGCTAGGCCCTGATCACACAAGTTCCAGTTATAATAAACTAATAATTATAATCTTTTAGGTGAAAAATAAGCAATAGTTTTATTTATATATGTATAGATTTTAATAGCATAATAGCTACCTAGAGATGTATATGTCCTAAGCCTTAGCTTAACATATTAAAATAATTTATTTTAAGCTACTATGTTTGTGGTAATTTGTTACACATCAATAAAAAAAAAACTGGTATACGTGTATATATATTCTTAGAAATTCATTTATGCTTATTTACATATATATGAACACACACATGTATATAATGTTAATAAATATATCTTTAAATGAGAAAAATAAAGTTAGATAAGGGAAATAAGGATTGTAGAGGGGAAAGGAATTGCTATATTTAAAAGGTAATGATAAAAGAAAAGGTGATTTTTAAAAGCTCTTTGATGAGGTGACATTTGAGTAGAGACCTAAGTGAGGTGAAAGATTAAGCCTTAAGGATATCTGAGACAAGACTATTTCAGGCAGAGGTACCTGAGATGAGAATGCCCTTGAGGAGTTTGAAGACCATCCAGTGGCCAGTGAGACTCAAGCAGAGCAAGCAAGGAATAGGGTGGTAGGAAATCTGAGAGCTTCTCAAACTGTCTGTGGTTAAAAAATTGTTCAACTGGAGTTTTTTGTCACAAGCTGATACTTTTTTTGTAAAATAAAATTAAAATGATTTGCTAGAAACATAAATTTAAAGTAAGTGTGCATCTATAAAATGCAACCCAAATTTTGGAGTCAACATAAAAAATAAATTTTGATAAATAAAACATAACATAGGAGAAAAGAAAAAAGTTACAAAATCCATATTCTGTTAATGAAAATGGCATGAACAGGAAACAATAATTTGTGGACTACAGACCCCACTTTGAATTGCTCTGATGTCTATGGACCATTTAAAGAAACTTCTTTTTTTCTGAGTGATACTGGAAACCACTGTAAGGTTTTGAACAAAGACACTTTTCAATTTGTGTTTTATAAGTATTATTCTATCTGTGGACAATAGATTTTTGTAGGCACATATGATAGCAGCCAAAGCAATTTGGAAATTACTGAAAGAATCCAAAGAAAGAATGAAGGTGGCAATAATCCAAGTGGTGGTCTAAGGGGTAAGATATGCTGGAATTATGGACAAATTTAGAAGATAGAGCCAACAGGTTTACAGATGAGCTTCGTAAAATATGAAATATTGAGTAAAATTAAAGTTGAATAAAGATTTTGGGACCTTGGTGTGTTGAAATATGGAGTTACCTGAGGAAAAGTGGGGGAGGAGCAGATTTGGCATTTAAGGGTGGAGAGTCAGGAGTTTATTTTCAACATTTTACATATTATTAGATTTTTAGCTCTGTATAACAAATTGCTACAGACTTAGCATCTAAGAACACCAACCGTTCATTGTCCTACAGTTACTGTAGGTCAGAACTTTGGGCTTGACTTGACAGGATTCTCTGCTCAGGGTCTCATAAGGCTGAAATCAAAGTGTCCGCCACTCTGGGATTCTCATCTAGAGCACAGCATACTCAAATTTATTCAGGCAGAATTCAGTTCCTTGAACTCTAGGCCTCATGTGCTGCTCTTGTTGTCTGTGAACCCAAGGCCATTCTCAGCTCCTAGAATCCACGTGCCATTCCATGCCAGGTGGTTCTCTGAATGACAAGGCAATTGCTTGTTCAAGACCAGCAGGAGAATCCCCCTAAGTCAGCTACCAGGCAATCCTCTGTGAAGTAACATAATCATGGAGTGACTACCCCATCATCTTGATAATATATCATAACCTAATCAATGGAGCAACTATCACATCACATTCCTAGGACCCTCCACAGCCAAGAGGAAGGGATTATTCAGGTCAAATACACCAGAGAGCAGGAAACTTGGGGACCATCTTAGAATTCTGTGTACCACAGAGACCTATTTGGTATCTGAGTGGAAGCATCAAGTAAATAGTTAAATATAGATGTCTGAAATGCAGAGGGGAGATCTGAGTTGGAGATACACATTTGAACATTACATTGACTCTTTTACACTTACTACCCTCTCCTCTTATTTGTATTCTCATCTTTGCTGTCCTGTTCTGTACCACAGGAGACTAACTTTTATAGACAATGTTTCCTGGGCTCTTGCCTCTGACTCCAACCTTCCTTCAGACAATGGAAAGCAGAGGCTTTCAGAATGGCAGAGATCTTGGACATTTCTCAGACATTGGCTTCCAGCCTCTACTGCCAAACTCCTTTTGGGGTGCTCCTCTTCTATTGTTCCAGTTATCCAAGGATGTAATGACACTATTTTTTTCCCCATTTTCCCCTTCAGCCTGGGTTAATAATAGCTCTCTACTCTTGCTAGTCATTTGCATGCTTCCCCATTCCCTCATAGTTTGTGTTTAAGTGTTTCATAAATAGTCCTTTTGCTAAACTACCTTTTGCTATCCCTTTGAATTTTTGGTCTTCCCCACCAATACCAGAATAGCATGGGTATCAACAGATAAAGAAAATAACTGTCTGAAATAATTTAATTCACTAGTGGAAGAAATAACATAGTTCTTAAGTGAGCATCTTTTCAGATATCTGAGGCTGCTGTGGTCAAGCTGAAATTAGAGAGCTCATTACCAAGTTGAAGGCTTTTCCAAAAGGCCTTATCATAGTTTAGTTAAAAGGTTGTATTATATCTGTGATATGAAATATACTCAAAAAGCAATTGAAAAACAGATAAACTACTCTATTAAAGACTTAAAAAAAGAAAAACAGATCAGTAAACCTTTTACATCTTTAGCACAGACATTGGGTTAAAGGGTGTTGAATGGGGGAAATACTTAGAGATGATCTTAAAAGGCCATGTGAAGACTCAGCCAAGGAGGAATGACGAAAGAGGAAGTGACAGTAGGAGTATGCTAAGTACATATTTCCCTGACCAGTTCTGAGAATAATATCAAGTAAAAATTCATTTGGATTTAGAGGCTGCTCTCAACAGTATCTAAACAACTTGAGGTTTCTGTCTTAAGTATCAACATGACAATATCTAGGTCAAAGGCATAGTTTGTGATTAATAAACTGAATTTTTACTTCAAAAAGACAAATATTCCCCAGCTGCTGCAAGAACATCCCCATTCCCTCAATAAGGAAGAAAGATTTCATGACATCAATTGAGCAATGACAGTGTGTGAATGGTAAAGTTTGACGTGGTAGTTACAACCGACTGGTTGTTTGAATTCCATGGCTCCCATGTAATCTCTGTATATATATATATATATATATGGTTTAATATCTGTGAGCTTCTGTTTACTAATATGCAAAATAAAAAATGATATTACCCACCTCAATATTGTGTTATGAAGTATATAAGATAATGCATGTCAAATGTCAGACACAAGGTAGATGTTCAAAAAATCTCCTCTTCAGTTTTTTGAATTAAACCATAATTATAATAATTCAAACTCTTATATAAAAAATATTCTTAGATATTTTGGATGGGTGCCACTGCCAAAAAATTCTGTGAAAATATAAAATATAAACAATTATATATACAATCTTTCATGCAAATATATTGAATTCAAGAGGGATATTAGAAGCATTTTCCTTAGTGCAGCACAGGGATATTAAAAAATAATAAGCACTTGATATAAATCCATATATAAAATTATTTTTTTCATCCATTAACATTTCAGACTTTAGGAACAACTTAAATGGATTCACCATTGTGACCAGCATTTATAGAAACACAGATTAGAATAGACCATAAACCTATGGGAGAATTTAGTGAGTTACAATTTACAATGCAGAATTAGAATCTTCTGCAAATTCTCTAAACATACTAAGTACTGGCATAAGAAAAACTGCTAATCTAGAAAGTGCTAGTGTACATGGTGTACTAGTGTAGAAAATTATCATCACTGATGACAAGTCTGACCATAGACAGTCCCGTAAATGAGGATATTTCTTTTATTAGCCCATATATCCCCTACCATAGAACAAACCAACACAATGGGAAGAAATAAAAACATATTCATGCCTTCTAAGAGCCAGAAGTTAAAATGCTTTTCCAAATTCAAATTGTAACCTCATTTTTTCTATATTTTGAAATATGAGCAAAGTAAACTTCCACTAGTCTTTTGAAAGTCCCTCTGGCCTTTTCCCAGTGGTTTTGTCCCCTGTGTTGTGAACTGTTTTTTCCCAGCAATGATAGAAATGCCTTTCCCCCTCAGAGATGGAGGAAACAGGTAGAATTCTTCAGTAAGTGGAAGAGAACTGACTGATTCTGAGCCAAATTTAGAAAATAGTACTGAGAAATAGGGAGCTTAATGAAGGATAGAAAAAGCTGGCTAGCTCTTGCCTGGGGCTGGGTCCTCAGAGGCCTGAATTAATATACAGGAAGATACAGAAAAAAAGATATAGGAACCAATAAGAATTGAGTAAAGATAATATATTTATAAACAAATTCTCTTGGGTGTGAAACCATTATCTTTTTGACTCATATAGCTAAATATTACTGGATAAGTACTTTAGAGTAATTTGTCATTCAGATGTTATCTGACTTTAAATATAATCTGTAAAATTGTGAGAAATACCCATGTACACATACACATAATAAAAACTTGGTTTTATTGTGTAATTATTGAACACTACATGAGGGTAGGCTAAATAATATCCAAGGAAGTAATTTACTTTTTTCAACGTATGGTAGTTGACTCACGCAGGGATTCAAGTATATTTGGAAGGAAGCATTATTTTGGTAATTCTGTAAGAACCAGTGGGAATTTCTCTGTAGTCATGTTACACTTTTAAAATATGTAAACTAAATTAAACCTACACTGCAACTGCAGCTATAACATATCTGACTAAGACAAAGGTCATAAGGAAATTTGTTTATTTTATTTTATTCATAAGCAGGTGGAATTAAATAATATTTCTGTAACTGCTCTTTTATCATTTCTACTTTAAGTTATTTCCTGATTATCTCCTGAAGAAAAATGCTTGATTATCCTTTGGGACAGCTTTATATTATTTTCAGATTTTACTATAAATGGTTAAGTATTAATTTAATTTAATCATATTAACATTGCCTTTATCATCAGGTTATTGTTAAGGCAAATTTTGAATGTCTGGGTTTTTTTGCAACATTATAAAAGTACTAAATGCTTAGGATACCTTCACTAACATACTTAAGAATTTCTTAATTCTCTAATCTCTCTTTGCTTATAATGTCATCCTTAACTGAGGGAACTATTTTGCCTTAGAAATAAAAATGTTATAAATGGGATGTATGGTAAGAATTTATTTTTTTAAACTCACTGTTGTGATTTAAAACTTTTGGATCATATAAATGTTGATGGTATTGTCATCTCTTTTCTACTACATGAGCTCCTAGACAGAAAACTGATCTATTCAAGGGATTCATTATATTGTCTCAGAATACTTTTCATTTAAGGCAAAAGATTTGGAATCATAGGTATATATCTGCCCTCTTCTCTCTTCCTGCACACACAACTATGTATCTGCCGTTCCTGCTTTCACACACTGCTTATATATAAAATATATGGAAAATATTCATTAGCAAATATATTACCCCTTGTTGTCTTTTGTAATCCTAACCTAAGGGAAGGGGTACCCAGTTAATTTTTTTAATGCTTGACAATCTTTGTATTACATTCTCTAAAATTATTAAAACCTTAGACCACTATCTACATTGACATCTGGGAGATTATCAATTATGTACATACTTTACTGTCCTTAAAGTTTCCTTAGAAGCTCTTTGTTTTATTAAGCTAGGCACTGCATGGAATAACTTTATCTCACATTTTACAGTCTCCAAGAATATTTAAGTATCCAGATATTAGCTAGAATTTTCATATTTTGTGTTTGAGAATTTCTGCTTCAAGTAAGGCAAATACTGTTTCTTTTTTGTGATTACATTCAATTTTTATATCCTAACAAAGACCTGCTCTTACCTGTCAGGTTTTCACTTGAAATGCCCTAAGTGAGGAATGAGAGTGTCCTAAGTGTAACATAAGTTCAATTTCTGTCATTTTATACAGGTCTTTCCTGGTTATACTCTATTTGTACTTCTTCCCATAAAAGCCTTCGAGAAAGGGGTGGCTTAGAGTCATTACTGTTTCCTAAGGGAAACTGACAGAATATCCACGGTGAACATGTTGCTTTATCTTTCTTCTGGGCTTGAGAACTTGCTTTTCTCTTGTTCCCCAGGGCTGTAACAAAACCATATCTTGATCTTTTTTTTTGATGAATTTGTCATTTGGAATTGTTTTGGGGGCTGCTGGATTCTAAACTTGATTTATTGCTAAAGTTGGCTTCTGGCTATAAAATTACAGATCCAAAAGCTTAATGTTGACAGGACCTGAGAACAGACACAGAGCAATATAATCCTTAACAATCCACATGCCAGATTTGGAAATTTTTACTTTCCTGTTTTATAAATATTGAAAGTGAGAGGAGCCTGATATCTTTTATATAATACACTTTATATTTAAATCATTTTAATGAGAAATGTGTCCAAAGAGAGTAGTTTAGAGATTATTTGGATAAATAAAATATACTTTATATGATCCTTTGTAAAATATACATATAGCTTTGGGTTTCAGATGATGTCTGTTTTATGAAATGAAAGAAAGATGATCAAGATAATAAAGTTTTATTTTTTCTTTTCATTACAAGTGGCATCTTTAGCTCTGGAATTGATGAGTAATTGAAATAATGTTTCATTTGATATAAGGTATCTTAAAGTATAAGAGCTGAGTCATGATTTTAGTAAGAAATGGATCCAAAACTAGAGTTTTTAAAATCACCAGTTGTAGGAAGTGTTTTAGTGATAAGTATTTAGTGATAATATGTATTCATTAATTTAATCCAAAGTAAATGTGCTTTCTGTCCTCCACACTCAGGGTTAAAATTTCTTTGGTACTTCTTGTTTGTAATTTGCTTCCAAATAACTGAAAACTATAATTTCTACTATCAACAATGGTGTGGGTACAAAAGGTGAGGAAATATATTTTATTAAATTTTAGAAGAATAAAGTACCTCTGTTTTCATAGAAAAACATTTTATTTTTGAAGCAGGGAAATGATATTTAAATATCTGCATCTGAATTTGGGGGAAATTTTTCAGCAAATAATAAAAAAACTGAAAAAAATTACAGAAAGTCAAATTGTATATTAAATGTCCCAAGAATTATTAACATGGAGAAATTTTCTTTAATAACTGCATTATTAATACAACAATATTTCCATAAATAGTTCTTGATGATCCATATATTGGACTTCTCTGGTGGTATAATAAGTCACTAGAAAGTATGAAACTATTCTATTTCCTCAAATAAAAATCTTACTGAACCATTGGCCAACCATTGACCAGGCTCTTAGTAAATATGACAGATTAAGCAAATATCATTCTCATCTCCCCATCCACACTAAATAAATCACACATTAATTAAGTTCCTATAAATACATATGAACAAAAAAGGGTATGGTTAAATGACAACAAAATGTATTTTGAGGAAGGAAAGCCAAGAGGCTATAACTGATTGGAAGGGCAGAGGGACTAAAACATAAAGTACTTGCTTAAATAAGAAGTGTGTGGACTCACCTCATGGAGTCATGAGAGTCTGAAATCACTAATCATCATGGAAAATTGGGATGACTCATGGGGCTAAAACGATTAGTCTGAGTAACTGTCTACATGTAAAATCACTATAACACCAAGTTTTCTCCTTCAGTATGTGAAGCCACAAAATTGAGGCTTCCCATTCTCTTCAAGAAAACTGGATGCAGGTCTTCATTAACACAGACCCAGAGAGACTCTCGAATGAGACAGCCAGGCAGAGCAGAGGTCAGGATGAGAGCTGGAAGACCAAATAAAAAATGCATACCAATGAGCCAAACTTTCTTTTTATTTTTTATCCTTTTCAGGGTCCCACTCGGGGCCCCCACCCCTCTGGGGCCCAGGCATCTCTCTCTCTCCTCCTCAGTCCCAGCATAGAAACCCGACATGCACTTTCTGGAGCCTCTGAAGTCCAACCGCCCCACAAACTTGACCTGCTGCTTGTCACTAGTCTCTGATGAGGGACAACCTCTCATGTTCTCCTGGGTGGGGATGCCCTTGACACCATGGACCCAGAGACCCTCCACTCCTTGGTGCTCACCCTCACCCTGAGGCCCTAGGACCAGGGCACCAACCTCACATGTCAGGTGCTCAGGTGACCATGGAGAGAACCGTCCAGCTCAATGTCTCCCATGAGTATGGAGGGGCTGCTGGGTCCCTGAGGGCAGTGGTGAGCCAAACTTTCAATTTCTTCGGCTCAGCTGCTAATGTATCGACATCCAGATATATGCTGTTCGGACAAATGGAGGATTGTTGGCCTAAAAACTGAAAGGCCCCAATGAAATGCTCTGACATACTAGTATCCTCTTATAAAAAGAGGAAAGATCATTGCTGATCAGATCACCACAAGATACACCAGTCACCAGCTCCTGGGCATTCCTCAACCTTCAATGAAAGCAATGATCACCATCATGAAATCCTGCAGTGCAAAATAGAAAGTCAGAAGATAGAACAAATCCAGACAAGGATGACAGGAATAAGAATGGAAAAAGAGAAATGGAACCATACTCTAATGTCCTCAATGAGATGTCAGTCATTGACAGAATAAAAGAGGAAGAAGGGGATAATAGAAATAGAAGAATCATTCCTGAAGAAGGGTATTTGAAAAAGGAACAGCAGATATGATCTGGAAATATCATTGGAGAGCAATGAGGTCATTGTGCTAATAGCCTAAATCTAACATATAAAAAGTATTTAATAAAACACATACACATAGCCTGAAAAAACACCTTGTGAAGCAATTTTGCTCCAAAGAAAAAGAAAAGTATTCTCTAAAGAGACTGTTCATGCAAATTATTGGATTGGTCTGAATTTATCAAACTGGACTGCATCCAACACCCCCCCCATCCTGTCCCTCTAGCTTGATTGAAGTTTCCTTAGGCAGATCACATCACCTATTTACACATCCGAAAATAGTGTGTAAATTCTGCTGCAATATGAAAATTCCTACAGAAGAGGGACAAGTCAGTTTAATTTGCCTAATAAAAACAAGAACTACGTGTTGATTTAATACATATTATTTGCTGCTACATAAATCTTGCTGTTTTGTATATAAGATTTCTGATTGTCCTTATTACAAAGTAATGTGACCTATAATTTCTAATTACCTACTTATATCCTTGATTTGCATATAAAAATTGTACTTTAAAAAAGTAGAAATGTTTCAAAGTTAAAACAATTTGGATACAGTGCATGTGGGGGACAGGAATGCTATACATTTTGCAAGATTTCAAGTTTATAATCCTGAAACTGAGTTTGAAATACAATAGCATATCCATTTGACAGATGAATGCATAAGCCAAATGTAGTATATAAATATAATAGAATATCATTCAGCTTTAAAAAAGAAAGAAATTCTAATAAACACTACAAGATGAATGAAACTTGAGGACATTATGCTAAATGTAATAAGACAGTCACAAAAGGACAAATACTGTATGTCTCTACTTATGTGAATCACCTAGAGTAGCCAAATTCATAGAGACAGAACGAGAATGGTGATTGCCAGGGTCTAGGGGGAGAGAGTCATAGGGGATTTATTTTTTAGTGGATACAAAGTTTCAGTTCAGGGAGATGATAAAAGTTCTGAAGATGGATCATGGTTATGGTTGCACAACAATATGAACGTACTTAATGCCACTGAACTGCACACTTAAAAAGTGTTAGATAGTAAGTTATATGTTATATATATTTTACCACAATGCAAATTGATTTAAAAAAACAGATTTTTAAAAGCATCTTGAGAATAGTTAAATCTCCACTCCACATTTGATACATTATAGGAGACCATGACCTGGCATCAGAGACAAGGAAAGGTATTTACCACCACAAGGTTTTTTGATGGCAAAGTTAAGCTGTCTAAGAAAATTCTTTCCTGAATTAGTTCCCTATGAAAAATGAGTTAAGCTATTTCAGTAATTTGAGAAAACTGAATAATTTCAACCTGAGCAAAAGTTACAGAATTAGTTAAAAATCCCTTAAACTACTTTAGCCTTTGTTTTTATTTTGCCCTTGGCAATACAGCATAATCAGACAACCTGCTTTTGGAGAAAGGATTATTTGCATATTTTAGAAAGGATCATGTACAGGTAAAACCCAAGAAATGGGTATTAGGTCTAAATTATTTGCTAAAAGAAGGGAAAGGGAGATAATATGATTCTATTAAGCTATTGGGAAATGCTCCAGTGACCCCATTATTATTTTTAAAAGTGCTAAGTCTACTATAACAAATGACCATAGGTGAATATGAGAACTAAGACCCAATTTATGCAGGAGAATCTGAAAATTTCATAAACAGTCATATTTTTAAAGACATCTCTCTTGTAGCCATTAAAACAAGACAAGATTTTATCAGCCTGTCCAATGGCTCTGTGTGTGTTTGTATGTTTGTGTGTGTGTATGTGTGAGTTGAGACAGAGAGACAGAGAGAGAGAAACTCTATAAAAGGAGAAAAAAAGCACATGAATTTATTCACCTAAAAGATAATTTTGACAGAGACTAGATAGAGAAGTGTATCTCTCAGACAACTATATTGGAGTACAAACAGAGACTAGATGGAGAAATGTATCTCTTAGACAACTAGATTGGAGTACAAACAATATGAAAATATGTCACTCATATTAATTGAATAAATAGATATTATTAATTATGCATTTTTCTTTTCCTTTAATGTCAAGATTTTTCCTCTAGTGGTCTAAGTAAATTCCTTTTGCGCCTTGCCACTTAGGACCTGTGCTTTCTGTTTAGTTTACAGAGCACATGGCTAAAATGAGGAAACTCAAATGCACTCTGCACATGCTTCCTCCAGATTATCCTAAAGTTTATTATACTTAAAGCAGAAATAATTGCCATAGATATCCACCTATCCCCTTTTGTACTGCACAGTGGGTCCTGTACAGTGATAGACATTGCAATGCCCTTATTATAAGTAGCTATCACTTTTTACAAAATGGAACAGTTATTTGATGATCTGCCAAAAGCATCTTTGTGAGTCTTAAAGATATTCACACTGTGAAAAATATTCATATAACAAAAGATATATGGAAAAGCAGATAAGTAATTGGTTGCATGCCTGGGACTGCCTGCAGGGTTTTGTTTTGTTTAAAAAGCAAAACCTCTCACTCTGTTCTCCTGAATAATGTTTCTCATAGTGTGAGTTTTAAAATGTAGTTTGCTTTTTTAATACATGGAAAAATATCATAAAGATAGCAAGTTATTAAAAGAAAGAAAGAGAGAGAATTAAAAATAAAACAAACCAAAATCAAAAACAATCAAAAGCTCAACTTAAAAATGTAAAAATATATTTTTTAAAATATATAACATTTCTTACTCCATTGCAGTCTGCTTTCTATTTTCTTAAGCATGATAACAGTGGTACAGTGACACTGGTGTTATGTGTTCAGATTACCTGAACATATGCATTTAGTCTGCATAAATGTTTTATATGCTTCCCAATTAGTCTGCTTGAAATTTTCTAGACCAGGAGCAGACTAGAAAATGCACTTTGAGTGAATCCCACTAAATCTTGTCACTTAGTCATGAAAATCCAGACATTCAGCTTTTCCACTGTGAGTATACCATTTTGATTTTTAAAGATGTTTTATAATTCTTCTGGTTCACTTTAATTTGTGCCTTTTATAAAGCGTGTTCTGCTGAGTGTGGTATCTTAACTTTCATAATTTCCATAAACACCTCTGCAAAGTGCAGTAATTAGAAAGTTTAAAACCAATTTTAACAACAAAGGACTGTTATTCTTAGAGGCTCTCTATCCTAAAATTACTTGTTGTTGTTAATATATTTGGGCTCCAGAAGTACTTTCACTGACCACATTTTTTGCAATATTATATTTATGCTTATGAAATTACTTATTGAATCTTATAGTACCTCCCAATTAAGCTATGAGGTAGGAGGTTTTTGAAGTAGGAAAAGTAATGTTCAGAAGCATAGTTACTTGTTCAATATAATAAAATTAGTAATGTGAAGACAAATTCAAAGAAAAATTTATCTGATTCTAAAGTCTATCAGCTTCTCACTAGGCTGGAATAGGAAACCATTCCTCATCTATGCTTTATAATATATTCCATGCACCAAATTTTTACACTGAGACCAGCAGACTCAGCTACATGAGCAGTAAAGTGTGTAAAAGAGTATAAATGGTCTTTACCATTTCAAATGATAAATGTCATAGGAGTTTGCTTCTTGTAGAAAATACACACAGACAATTCTAACACTCTTGCCTCTTACATGGATGCTGTCTGACTCTTTGAAAAGCTTTTTTTTTCTCTTATCTAACAACAATAAGACCATTTTTTAAAGAGGAATGATTTCAAGTCAATCAGACTTTGGATAATGAGAAGCAGGTCCAATGCAATAATTCATTCAGTCTACAGATTTTTCCTGAGTATCTGTCTACTGTGTACCCAGCAGTCAGCTAACACCTTCTTTACTGAGATGGGAAGCACAGGGAGGAAGAGTATTCAGGGGAAACAGTTTATCAATGCATTTAATTTTGAATGTAGGTGAAGATGAAGTGCCTGTAAAACTTCTAAGTAGAGATGTTAGGAAGGTAATAGGATATACAGTAATGGAGCTAAAAGAAGCCTGAGCCAGAGATTAAAATTTGGGAGTGATAATCATATGCATGGTAATTGAGGTCAATGGAATGAATGAAAGTCATTACAGAGGGCATGTAGGAGAAAGAAGAATGGAGGCCTAAGACTGAGTCCTGAGTCTCCTATGTTTATAATGAGAGTAGATAAAAAGTCAGCAAAGGAGGTTAATACAAGGTGAGAGAAGGGAGAAGATAATAGTATATAAAGAAATATAATAGATGGCATCTTTGTCCATATTCTTATTAAGTCTAAATATAAACATTGATCTTGTATGTTTTATGATTAATTTTGACATTATAATTCATAATTTCAAAATAAAATATTTTCAATATTTTAGCCATATTCTCATAAGTTCATTATATAGAGATATTCAGCACAAAGTTCTGAAAAACATAAAATTTTAGAGAAATTAGATGGTAACTTTGATGTAAACATTTTCAGTAATCACTATTATCTCATGAGGGTAAACATGACTACACAGGTAAATGTGTGACGACTATTATCTAAATATACTATGGTAAATCTGCCTTATATAGTGAAGTAATAGTGAAGGTTCCTGTACTTCATAATTACCACAATTTCAAAAGGACTTACTGCATAATAGCTGGGCAATTTCTTTCAAATTATAAGTAGCATTACATATTACATAACATCACTGTATCTAGGATACAAGGTGGAATTTTTTCGTCTTAGACATTCAATGCAGTTAGTGGGATAAATAAAAACACCTGCCTACAACATTTTATACATTTGCATTTCAGCAGCTTCTTTTGTGGTTTGAAGTTTTGTTTAACAAAAGGAAGGAGAGAGACAGGTGTGTAGAGAAGCAAAAATTAGAAAGTAAAAAGCAGCTTAACAGTGAGAAAAAGTAAATATCTTAATGAGCAGTCAAAACAGGAAAAATAGGAAAAGGTAAGGAATTTACTCTAAAACTGTTCCTAAGATATTTTATCTTAAAAATGGTATATCAGATACTCAATTTATTTTAAAATTGTGTCTTATATAGAGGATGGACTTGAGGACACGGGGAGGGGGAAGGGTAAACTGGAACGAAGTGAAAGAGTGGCATGGACATATATACACTACCAAATATAAAATAGATAGCTAGTGGTAAGCAACCACATAGCACAGGGAGATCAACTCGGTGCTTTGTGACCACCTAGAGGGGTGGGTTAGGGAGGGTGGGAGGGAGATACAAGAGGGAGGAGATATGGGGATGTACATATATGTATAGCTGATGCACTTTGTTATACAACAGAAACTAACACACCATTGTAAAGCAATTATATTCCAATAAAGATGTTAATAAAAAAAGAATAAAATAAAATAGAGACTTAAAAGTTTAAAAATCAAGTTTATCCCCAAATTTTGCATTTATTTCTTTTATTACAGTGAATTAAGGGAAATCTTTTAAGACTAAAACTTATTGCAAGTGATAATCATGTAATCTTACTTGAGTCAGGAAAAAGCTACATGAAAATTCTGTAGGGGTCATTTCAGAGAAACACGCAAATGTTCTACCAGGTTAAGTCACTGCATTTGTCTGCTCTATTTAATTAATTCTTTCTTCTTTCTCTTAAATTATTACTGTTATTTCTATACCATGTCTTCACAGACTAATCAGAGAGAGTAACTGATGGACCTCATTTCTTCTATCTGGATCAGAGAAGGATGTCTTCTTTTTTAAATTTGATTCCTAAATAACTTTACTATCTCCTTATAAAGCTGAACATTTCTATGGCATTTAACCTGTGTGGGTTAAAAGAGAAAAAAATAACATGAACAAAGCTAAATTTGTTGAAGTCAAAGAGAAATTGCACCACACTTGTTAAAAATGGCAAGACAGATTTTGTTTGAGATACTGCAGTGGGAGAGAGAAACTTCAGTATAGAACATAGCTCAACTCTGATTATGGCCAGGACAGGTGGGGATTTGCAGCAAAAGGGCAGAATGAAGGGGTCAGTGGATGGAAAATTACTAAGAGGAACTTGATTATATACAAAGGTAGGGTGGGTGGTGAGGAGATTGATTTTATATTAAAGGTGAGATTGATTTTATATTAAGGGTGATTTATATTGATTTTATATTTTTATATTCAGTAAGTGGACAATAAATATAAAATATTAAAATCAAAATAGGTCTGTTTTAAAATTACAGAATAATAGTTTCTGTGATTACAATCAAGAGAAAATATTCTGATGGTATAATTTTTAACTTCAGTCAATCAAGGTCAGAAAAAGAGAACAGAAAATGTCAAAAAGCCCTTACAATGCATAAAATTTTAAATCAGGGATAGCCCATATAAGTCATTCAAGTGTTTAATTTGAATGCTTCATGCAGTTTCTCCAAACTAAACAAATTGCTTCGGCAGATTAATTCAACTACATGACTTTACGTTAGATATTCAGAACTGTCCTATTATTTCAAGGGTCTTAGTTTTCTCTCTGCAGTCATTGAGTCATTAGTTGATCCCTTCAAGGCATGGAAGAGAAGAATGTTAGCCCTAACACTCTCCATTCTAAACTCTCTCTCACTACCACTATCACTGTTAATGATATTTCAACTGTTGTCTTAGAAAAAGTAAGGAGGAATGAATTTACAAAGTGAATATTTGGTAATCTCTCTCCTTGACCATACTGCCTCTAGTATGACTTTTTCTCCTGTCTCTATGCCATATCACCTCAGTCAGAACCAAGCATATGACCTTGAAACTTGGTGATAAAATAACAACTTAAATTTTGATATACTTATGATTGCTGCTTTCTTAAATAACTTCCTTAGTCTTCATAGGTCATAGGTCATGCTGTGTTTCGTTGAAGTTCAATAACTCAATCAGTGAATCAAGAACTGAAATCTTTTATCCATCTACACTTTCTTGATAGGCTGAGGAAATAAATAGTTAAAAATAAATAAATGCAAAATAAATTCATTTTTACTTAGTATCTGTCTAATCAAAAGCCCTCAAGTTACCTAGAAATGATCAGAGAGTGGGAGGAATCAATATAAAAATTATCATGCAAGTCAACATACACTTAATTGATAAATTATATGGCTTCCCTTCTTTCATCAAGCATTTATTTAATACAGTTATGCCTTAGGTGCTCTGCTATGCATTGCAATAGTATTGATGAACAAGACATATTGCAACCCTGAAAAAGTTCATAGTTTTATGGGATTACTATGAATTATAATAGTTGATCCCAGATGCTGCTTTGGTAAAAGGAACAGCAACCTACCACAGGCTTCATAAAGAATATGTGTGTGGGGCTTCCCTGGTGGCGCAGTGGTTGACAATCTGCCTGCCTATGCAGGGGACGTGGGTTCGTGCCCCAGTCCGGGAGGATCCCACATGCCGCGGAGCGGCTGGGCCCGTGACCCATGGCCGCTGAGCCTGCGCGTCCGGAGCCTGTGCTCTGCAACGGGAGAGGCCACAACAGTGAGAGGCCCCCCAGCGCGTACCGCAAAAAAAAAAAAAAGAATATGTGTGTGGCTGTGTCTCTGTATATCTGTGTGTGTGTGTGTGTATGGTGGGATAAGGTGGTTGACAGTGGGAGTAAAGATAATGTAGGCAGATGTAATACACACTACATTGCAAGGGATGTGATGTGGACTACAAATTCTTTAGGACTTCAGAGAAATAAAATATTAAATTAGACTGGTCTGAATGGGATTGATTTAATCAGTGTGATTTCTGATTCAGCATCTGGATTCTGGCCTATTCTTGCAGACATGTATGCTTTCTTGTGCTTCCTACTTATATAATTTTTATCCTTCTGTAAGTTTTAATTAAAATTCCACTACTTTAAGAAATTTCTTAAAGTTTGGTATCCATGAGTATCACTTGTCAGGCTTGTAAGAGCAGATTGTTCTTACTGTGTAGAGTGGGATCATAAATGTTCATTTCTAAAAGTTTTCATTTGATACTGCTGTTGTTGGTCCAGGGAACCTACTTTGAAAATCACCATCTTGGAAAAAAGCCTCTTAAATTTCTTTGGAGATAAGAAGTACCTGCAGTTTTTTGACGCACACAGCTTTTTCAGTTTTAGACTAAACCTAGTAAATCAGAAGGTTCTCATAATTTGGCTGATAATTAAATCTATATACTTAACAAATATCCTAGTAGGATACTCTTCAAAAATCCTAAAATTATTTTCCTTTTACTGTTTTCTTGCCTCTTATCCTCACAGTAGTATTTGATATTTTCTTCTTTTCATCCGAGTGCCATCACATTCCTCACTGCATCTCCTTTAGTCTTTTAATTTTTTTTTTTTTTTTGGTGTGTGTGAATCCTCATCCTCTCCTTGAATCTTAAATGTCAGGAAAGTAAAAACAACACAGGGTTTGGTCCTGATCATTCTTCCTTAAGTGACCTCTTCCATCTTGTGGTATGTTAATTTTAGGGATTCTGGATATTATTTTTTCCAAAATTCATCTTGTTCAAAAATATAGGTAATTGAAATTTAAAAATAGTAAACACTAATAGATTTAACAATTATTAATATTTGCTATTTTTGTTTTTCCTCTTATTGTTTTTCTACATTATTTGAAAATCAGTTATAGAAATCATCATAATCTACCACTAGATAATTTAGCACACACCCCATATGAACAGGCATACATACTTACCATGCCATTTTCACACATAGGAAAATTTAAAATAATTACATAATATCATGTAATATCCATCTTATATTGACATTTCAGCAACGGATTTTCCCCAAAAGTCTGTGAAGTGTTTATTTCCCCTAATTCATTATTTGATCAAGGTTCAAGAGTTGCATTTTTGGGGGTTAATGTCTTCATAGTTGCTTTTAATGTAGAATATTCCCATCCCTTACATAGTTTATTTCACTGACACTTTAAGAATCTAGGACAATTTTCTTGTAGAATATTCCACTGTCTGAAATTTTTCTCATTGTATCTCTTAATTTTGGCAAGGATACTTTATAGGTGATGTAAGTTTCATGTTAATCAGGATGCACATAATGCCTGTATGCTCTAATACTGATAATTCTAAGTTTGATCATTTGGTTAACTGATAACCACCAAGTCTCCAGTATGTTTCTTTTTTTCACTTTGTGAAGAGTATAATAATCTATATAGTAGTGATTTGAAACTTTCTGAATATCTTGTTATTCAAAAGGCTTTCACCCATTTTATTTGAAAATCTATTAATACTCCCTGCTTGAATTAATTCTTACAATGGGGATTTCAAAATTAATGACTTTCTGATTGTATCAGAAATACACAGTGAATAGTACCAGATACTATGGTCCTCTTCACCTTAATGTGGATGCAATCACTATGTTATCTCTTCAGCCCCCATTATTAATAATTTTCTAATATGATCTATTCACACTTTATCATACTGTAGGCTGGCCTTGAACACAATACTTCCTGAGATATTTGCCTGAAATAAGTCTTGCTACAAATGCAAAACTAAGACCAATTCAAAGAACTTGAATTTATGATAAACTTGACACTGTTTATCATATCCTACTATTAAAAAATTTACTTTTGGACTATATTACAGCAGATAGCATTTTGGATAGCATAATGCTCTCTGCTAAGCATTTGAAATACATGAATTCAATTTTTTCCTTAAAATGACCCAATAAATATTAATAAAATTCCCATTTTATAGATGAGAAAATGGAGGCTGTAAAAAAGCAGTAACTTATCTTAAGTCACATAGCCATTAAGTGAATGCAAGCAAAATTTAATTTCAAATAATTCTCACTCTAGTGACTGCATCCTTAGCCATCATGCTTTACTGTTTTACTTGACCTCTCTACTTTGACATCATACAAATATCTTTAGAAGATGATTTCAAAATTGAACAAGTATCTTCCCCAAATAAGTTACTCCTATATTTCTGGCAAAACATACAGAATCTCGTTTTCCCTTTCCTTCCACAAGCAGTACGTTATATAAACTCCAAAATATTTGCCTATCTACTAATCCCCTGTACTACTCTCCTACTGTCACTTTTTGCCTCTTTTTTTTTTAAACCTCCTATCCCAGTCACGTTTATGTGTGGGTACTATTTTTGCTGTTCCCTTTAAAAAAAAAAATATTTCATCCACATCTGAATCTGAAAAGATTGGTTTCAAAATATTTAACACATCTTATCTCCCTCAAACTTAATGGTGCTCTACTTCCTAACTAATGTTAGAAGTTCTGTTTTCTAGGAAGTTTGGGAGGTAAACAGTTGTTTCAGAATTTGGAGACTGTGAAACACCTCCTATTGCATGATAGGATGTTTTTGGAACATCTAAGCCTTTGTGAGTCTTCCTGTGACAAGTATAAAACAAACAGAAAAACACAATGTTAATCATAAGGGAGAAAAATGTAGAAATGTAAACCCTGATAATTAGCTTTCTTTTGTAAAAATCAAAGCTTATGGTCTACAATGGTTTTCACGGCAACATAGTGAAAACAGATGGCTAACGCAGATTTGTTATGTAAGCATATTTCTACAACCCTCCATTTTTATTTTATCTTGTAGAATTGTACATGAATTCTGACCTACATAACATTCTATTATTTTTTTGCTATTCTTCCTCCATTGTCTCTATTCTCTAGTTACAAACAGAAACACTTTATCTCGATCCAAATTACTTTCAGTTCATTGGAATTTCTCTAAATACAACTGAATTCTTACTCATAAACCAAGAGCCATATTAAATATTGCCTATATAAGCCCTGTATAAGAGAAATCCCTTCATTTATGTCATCCTTATAATGGGACCTCTGCTTCTCAAAACTTGGTTTGTAGATGGTGTAATAAGAACTTGCCTGGCCTTTGTCTCTGGTTTCTAGAAGGTAACCTCCAAACCTTTTGAATTTACAGAGTAGTGAGTCTCTTTATTAGTCATGGTGGGCCCCCTTAGACCAAACCACAGAAGGCGGTTTACACCAAAAAACTGTGTCATGGTGGCACCTAGATGGTTTATGCTAAAGAGATGACTCAGGATGGGTCAGGCAATGGCAGAGAGACCATTCGTGTTCATAGAGGGTTGGAGCTTTGAGCCATGTGAGGGCACTAGGCAGAGACTGAGTTAAACCACATAGTGATGATTCGATCAGTCATGCCTAGTGATGAAGCCCCAATAAAAATTATGAACACTGAAACTTGGATGAATTTCCTTGGTTGGCAATCCTTGTGTATTGTCACATATCATTGTACTGGGAGGATAACACATCTCTTAGGAGAATGGGAACTTCACATTTAAAACCTTCTCAGACCTCATCCTTTATCTCTCACTTTGATAGGATTTGATTTGTATCCTTTGCTATAACTATAGCCATAATTATAGCTATTTTCCTGAGTTCTATGAGTTGTTCTAGTGAATTACAAAACTTGATATAGTCCATGAGGACCCTCAAATTTTTAGCCAGCTGGTCAGAAGTGAGAGTGGCCCTAGGGACATTCAAACCTGTGGCTGGTATTTGAAGTGAGGGCAGTCTTTTAGAAGACTATGCCCTTAACTTTAAGTTTGGCAAATTCACTGTAGGAACAAATTGCATCAGATTAACATGGGATATCTGAAAAATATCCTGTCCCCACATGTATGCTAAATCAAGATTATCTGTGTATGACCCAGCAGTCTTTAAGTTAGCCGTGATCCCTCAAGCCTCTAAGGTATGAGAGCAATTGTCCCAGTGCATATCTCCAGTTAATTATCAAATACTTATAACAATATATCAAAATTATTTTATTAAATATCTATAATCCATAACATTAGTTTTTTTATGACAGGGAATATGTCTTATGCATATCCATATTCCAATTATCTAGTAGTGTGTCCAGCATATTGTCAAGGGCTTCAGGAATATTTGTTTACATTTTATACTTATATTTATATATGTTATATATATATATATATATATATATATCATTTCTCTATAATTAGATAATTAGCCAATTTGAATATATAAATTATGCAATACTTATTTTGCTCTCAAATACCTAGCATATTTATTAAACAAATAATAATTAATATGTCATAGCATTGCTGAACTTTGAATTTATTATGGTAGTGTTTTATTTAAATGATAGATATTGACAAACAAAATTCAGAATTTTAATTTCTATCTCAATACAAACATAAATGGTACTTGGGGAATAAAATTTCTCAGCTACACACAAATACTTTTAGAACCCTGACATTTCATCTTGTGTAAACATTTCACAAATCCTGTGGATTGCTCTGTACCAATTGTTCTTTAGTGACAGTTTTTTCAGTAGTCTTAGGTGTTCTCACAACTTTGATTGCATGTCAAGAATTCCAGTCTGGAGAAACGTTTCTTTCAAGATGATGTCTCTGAGTCCAAGACAATAAAATCTATCAGCAATCACTTCCATGATGACTGACAGAATTGATTGTCTATCAACATCATCATGGTACTCATCAGAAATAGAATGTACAGTCAGGTCAGCATCTGTCATAGTAGGAATTTCAATGGTTGTTTTCTTCAGTTTTTGTTGACCTATTTATATGAACTATTGTCAGTCTTCTCATTAATCTGCATTTTCAAAATGCGTATTTGAAAGGTAACTTGTATTTTGTCCTTATGAATTACACACCCTGCAAGATAGGTAAAATATTTTATATATGCTCACTAAAATCATTAGGATTATAATTCTATATATATTTCAATGTCTTCTGCATATGTCTATCACCTGTATAGCACTTTGGCTCTTTTTATTGGTAGGTGCCAAAAGATATTTTTCAAAATAAAATCTAAGTTTTTTTTTGTTTTTGTTTAGTTAATAATACTGGCATTAATGTGTTTATATTTATATGTAATAAAATGAAAGGTGAAACCAAATTTCTTAAATTCCTTTTTTCAAATATAATTTCTCAACACTTTCCATAGTTACCTAACTGACGTGAACATTGTACTCTTACATAATATCTTTCCTCTGGAGATTTAAATTCATTCTATGTTAAAAGAGTCATGACCTGAACTAGGTTTTCCTCTTGCATTTCATCTGTGGACAAAGTCATCTTTTTCTTACTGTAAGTATTCTCAGGAAACGTTTCTTGTCCAATCTTCTTGTTTTTGTGGGAAAGTGATCTTTTAGCTCCAATGTAGTAATCAAAAACATTCACTTGCAGTTATTTCCACCTTTTGAAGCAGGCTTTGATGTCAGTGACTTTTTACTCATGAGTCAGCATATTTCACTGTAAGAAACAAATCTGGGCAATGTTCGTGGGGATTATAAATAGAAAGATTAATTCTTACATAGAAGATGCTTAAAAATCAGTCTCAAGCATATTCCCTTTGTAGTGCTTTTATGGACTAAATTCATGTTGCTGTATGGGTTTTACGGTATATTAGAACAGAGTTTTAAAAGTGACATCACTGTGAGTCAATTTATTAAGCAATGTGACCCTGAAAGACATCATGGAAGTCCTATATTTTACAGTAATACTTCTTACATTAACATTAACTAATCACATGGTACCTAGATAAATTTAAAAAAAATTAAGACTATGCAGAGGCCATTTATCACACCCAGGAAGACCTAGAGTTAACATACATACAATACTAACGGTTAATGTCAAATTGAGATGTTTGTTTATGTATTGTATGTCTTGTGTCTCTTACTAAAGGAACAAAACTAATGTCAACTTGAGGATTTTTACTGCCCCAGGCAATCTGAAAAATGTCTCCTCCTTCTAGCACGTAATCACTCACATAATAAACAGTCACAAAACACTTTACTCTTCTAATATTTTGCTGCCCCAGGCAACCGGCTGTTCTACCTATATGGTACATCCAGTCATAGCTACTGTGCATGTGCAGTTACAGTGGCTTAATGTAATAGTAATAAAGACACATAATATATTCTGACTCACAGCCTTGAAGAACTGCCAAGTACAGGGCAAGATTCTCATTATTTGAATTTTGACTTTATAGCTATTAAAAATGCCTTCATAAGGGAAATGGATTATATTATTCACAGCAGTTGTTTGAGGTATAAAGTAATTTGCTTTCAGATTTCTCTGATAGTTTTGGGATTAATAAATAACAAATTTATACAAACTATGCTTTGTTAATGAAAATAATTATTTACTCATTCTGTATATAAGGCAATATTTATTTGCTGATTTGAAGAATTTATCAATATTTCTCTGTATCATGAATAACAGTATTTCTGAATTTTACTAAAAAAACAGATAAGTAAAGTTGCAATTTATGAATATAAGTTATTTGTGAAAGAACAAATTTATACAATTATAATATGATTATAAATGAATTTTTATAAAATAAAAACATATCCTTATATTTCTATTATGTTTTATAATATTTACTATGTGCTGTAATTGATCTTTTTTGTTTTTTTTAATTTTTCCTGGTTCTCTTACTAGATTGTAAGTGCTTTCAAGTCATGGTTCTGCTGTACATTACTTATACCTAAGTTCTACAAAGTATGCAGTCAGTAAGTGATGTTGATAAAGTTATTATTGATAATGGTTATTGTATTACTAATAGATTGCTAAATTTAGAATTTGAGCATAATACTGAAATTTTACCCAAACTACCAATGTGAAAACAGCACTTCTTGCACTTAAAAAAAATGGGTATTTCATTGGAGAAAAACATAGTAATAATTAAGGAAGGACAATAATAATGACTAGTCCAGATATAATCTACAGCCAGAGTCTTACAAAGTGACAAAAATACAGAGAATGTTCCATTGGTCTTTTGTTAGTCGCAATAGAAGGGATCAAAGAACAAATTCATTGCTGTAAATATAATTGTTATCTGAGGTATAAATAAATTTCAGAGATTTCATGGAGGTAAAATTATCTTGGAAGAGCACCATTTCTGAGTAAAGCTTGAGATTATGTCCCCATCTTCACCAATAAGTAAGCTGGCATTGTAGAATAGTTTTAGTATGTGGTAAATTGTGTTTAAATTAATTATGTCCATCTTACAAACTTGATTTTCCTGTTTCAAAAAGTGTGAAAGAGAAAAAAATGACTTATAGTGTTATGACACCTCGCCTCAAGAGATGTATCGGAGTTCAAATTTCTAAGAACATACGGAGATTTCTCTCATCTATTGTCAATCTTTGGGGTCTACAGTTTGAGATTTCCAGAACTCATTAAAATGTCAAATTTCAAAGAAATTGTAATTAATTCCAAAATCTCTGTACTTGCTGAAAATCAGTTACTCAGTTCCTTAACTTTTTCAAAAGCAAAGTTTTAAGAGCAAATTAATTAACTCTTTCATTCATAGAGATATTTCCAATAGCTACCTCTCCACTTCCTCCTCACCCCCTCTCTCTATCACTCTCCTCTTGAGATATGAGAACTACTTCTATGTTTGTCTTCATCTCCCATTCTTTACAAATCCCTAGGCAGATAAAGACACAAGTCTCTCATTTTTTCTCACTTCCTAGGAAGAATGAAAGGTACTCAGTAAGGAAGAAAGCTAGTTAGTATTCTTTAGTCTAGGGTGCTACATACCTTTACCAATTATAATTTCATTGTTTGCCTGGAAATTCTATTTTATTTTTTTTTTCTGTGACTTTTAAATTTTATTTTATTTTACACATTTTTTAAAGTTTGCACTCCATTTACAGTTATTACAAAATATTGGCTATATTCACCATGTTGTAAAATAATTCTTGTAGCCTGTCTTACACACAGTAGTTTGTAACTCCCACTACCCCATTCCTATATTGCTACTCACCTCTCTACTGGTAAACACCAGTTTGTTCTCCATATATGTGAATCTGCTTCTTCTTTGATATATTCACTATTTTGTTGTATTTTTTAGATTCCATACATAAGTGATATCATACAGTATTTGTATTTCTCTGATGTATTTTACTTAGCATAATGTCCTCCAAGTTCATCAATGTTGCCACAAATAGCAAAATTCATTCATTTTTATGGATGAGTAGTATTCCATTGTATATACATACCACATCTTCCTTATCTATTCTTCTGTTGATGGACATTTAGGTTGTGTTCATACCTTGGCAATTGTAAACAGTGCTACTATGAATATTAGGGAACATGTACCTTTTCAAATTAGTGGTTTTGCTTTTTTCTGGATATATACCCAAGAGTAGAATTGCTGGGTCATATGGCTGTTCTAATTTAGTTTTTTGTGACATTGCCATAACATTTTCCACAGTGGCTGCACTAATTTACATTCCCACCAACAGTGTAGGAAGTTTCCCTTTTCTCCACATCCCTGCCAATAGTTGTTATTTGTGTTCTTTTTGATGATAGCCATTCTGACAGGTGTGAGGTGGGATCCCATTGTGGTTTTGATTTTTATTTACCTGATGATTAGTGATGAGCATCTTTTCATGTGTCTGTTGTCCACCTGCATGCCTTCTTTAGAAGAATGTGTAATCATTTCTTATTTTTAATTTGATATGTTTGATTTTTTTGATGTTGAATTGTATGAGCTGTTTATATACATTGGATATTAATCCTTATTGGTTATATCATTTTCTAATATTTCCTCCCATTCAGTAAGTTGTCTTTTCATTTTGTCAATGGTTTCCTTTGTGGTGCAAACATTTTTAAGTTTAATTAGGTCCCATTTGTTTATTTTTGCTTTTATTTCCTTTACTTCAGGAGATGGATCCAAAAAATAATATTGTGATATATATCAAAGATTGTTCTGCTTATGTTTTCCTCTAGGAATGTTATGGTATCTGATCTTACATGCTCTTGAATCCATTTTGAGTTTATTTTTGTATATAGTGTTAGACAATGTTCTAATTGAATTCTTTTTCATGTAGCTGTCCAATTTTCCCAGCACAATTTATTGAAGAGGCTGCTTTTCTCCATTGTATATTCTTGCCTCCTTTGTTGTAGATTAATTTACCATAAGTGCTTGAATTTATTTCTGGGCTCTTGATCCTCATCCACTAATATACATGTCTGTTTTTGTGTTAGTACCATACTCTTTTGATTACTGTGGCTTTGTAGTATAGTCTGAAGACAGGGAGCATGATTCCTCCAGGTCTCTTCTTTATTTCAAGTTGTTTTGGCTTTGTGTTTCCAAAAATTTTTAAATTATTCTAAAATTTGTTCTAGTTCTGTGAAAAATGCCATCAGTAATTTGATAGGGATTGCATTGAATCTGTAGATTTCCTTGGCTACTGTGGCCATTTTAACAATATTGATTCTTCCAATTGAAGAACACAGTATATCTTTCCATCTGTTTGTATCACCTTCAATTACTTTCATCAGAGTATTATAATTTTGGGAGTACAGACCTTTGCCTCCTTAGGTAGGTTTATTCCTAGGTATTTTATTCTTCTTGATGTGATGGTAAACAGGATTGTTTCCTTAATTTCTCTTTCTGATACCTCATTTTTAGTGTATAGAAATGCAGCAAATTTCTGTGTAATAATTGATATATATATATATAGAGAGAGCAGTCCATCAGAAAGCAGCAAAATACACATTATTTTCAAGTGCATATAGAATACTCTCCAGGTTAGATCAGATCCTAGGCCACAAAACAAGCCTTGGAAAATGTAAGAATATTGAAATCACATCAAGCATCTTTTCTGACCACAAATCTATAAGACTAGAAATCAACTACAAGAAAAATAAAACTGCAAAAGACAAAAACATGTGGAGGCTAAAGAATATGCTACTAAATAACCAATGGATCACTGAAGAAATCAAAGAGGATATAAAAGAAATACCTAAAGGCAAATGAAAGTGAAAAGAAAAGAATCCAAAACCTATGGGATGTACCAAAAGCAGTTCTAAGAGGGCAGTTTATAGTGATACAAGCTTACCTCAGGAAAAAAGAAAAAGCTCAAATAAACAACCTAACCTTAGACCTAAAGCAACGAAAGAAATAAGAACAAACTAAACCCAAATTTAGTAGAAGGAAATAAAAGATAAATATCAGAACAGAAATAAATGATAAATATCAGAACAGAAATAAATGAAATAGAGGCTAAGAAAATAACAGAATAGATCAATGAAACTAAAGCCTGGCTTTTTGAAAAGATAAACAAAATTGATAAACCTTTAGCCACACTCTTCAAGAAAAAATGGGAGAGAGCCCAAGTCAATAAAATCAGAATGAAAAAGTGGAAGTTACAATTGACACCACAAAAATACAAAGGATCATAAGAGACTACTACAAAAAACTATATGCCAATAAAATGGATAATCTAGAAGAAATAGACAAATTTTTAAAAAGGTACAGTATCCAAAGAATGAACCAGGAAGAAATAGATAGTATGAACATACCAATTACCAATAATGAAATTGTATCAATGATTTTAAAACTCCCCAAAACAAAAGTCCAGGACCAGATGGCTTCACAGGTGAATTCTACCAAACATTTAGAAAAGAGTTAACACCTATCCTTCTGAAACTATTCCAAAAAATTGCAGAGGAAGGAACACTTCCAAACTCATTCTAATTGGCCAGCATCACCCTGATACCAAAACCAAACAAAGATATCACAAAAAAAGAAAATTAGAGGTCAATACCACTGATGAACATAGACACAAAAATTCTCAACAGAATACTAGCAAACCAAATCCAAAAATATATTAAAATGATCATTCATCATGATAAAGTAGGATTTATCCCAGGGATGCAAGGATTTTTCAATATCCACAAATCAATCAATGTAATACACATATTAAAAAACTGAAGAATAAAAAAACATATGAGCATTTCAATAGATGCAGAAAAAAACTTTTGACAAATTCAACATCCATTTATGATAAAATCTCTCCAGAAAGTGGGCATAGAGGGAACATAACAACATAATAAAGGCCATATATGACACACCCACAGCTAACATCATACTCAATGGTGAAAAGCTGAAATCATTTCCTCTAAGATCAGGAACAAGACAAGGAAGACTACTCTTGCTCCTTTAATTCAACATAATTTTTGAAGGCCTAGCCACCACAATCAGAAAAGAAAAAGAAATAAAAGGAATCCAAATTGGAAAGGAAGAGGTAAATCTGTCACTGTCTGCAGATGACATGACAGTATACATAGAAAATCCTAAAGATGCTACTGGAAAACTACTAGAGCTCATCAAGAATTCAGTAAAGTTGCAGGATCAGTTCCTTATTTTTTAATGTGTAAAAAAAACAAGAAAAAATATATTTATATATTTTAAAATGTAAATGTACTGTCAAATTTGCCACTGTATGTCAAGAAGGTTGAAAAATGGTTTTACTTCTGAGGGACATAAATAAAGCTAGGAGGGACACAGAGCCCTATGTCTATACATAAGAGCAACATAATTCTACCTCTTGCATAAGAGATCACTAGACATCAAATATATTTCTTGTACCTTCTTTATTGGATATATTTTAATTCATGAGAGAATGACTTAATGAAACATGTAATAATATATAGCTCTGAATTATATAAATTCACTTGAATTCAACTGGTGGTATTTGCAGTAGAAATCATAAAAGTATGCTTTTAAGAAATATTTCATGACATAGAAATTTTAAATAAAATGTTAAAGCAAGCAATGTCACAAAACTACACACACACACACACACCAGAACAAAGTATCCCAAGTAAATATTTATATTTTTACTGTTAGTACATTGAATATGAATGGGGGTGGGACACTTCGCTTCACACAGAAACTCATAAAGTATCTTTGTATTCATATACTCTGGAATACAAAGGCTTCATATATTACAACACAGGAATACAGTGGATAAAAACTCATGGGCTTTACAATTTCTCAGTCCAGTAGTTACAGATGGTACATTTTTATCCAGCTTTATTGAGGTATAATTGAGAAATTAAAATTGTATATAAGTATGATGTACAACTAGATGTTTTGATACATGTATACATTGTGAAATAATCTCTGTAGTCAAGCTAATTAACATATACATAACTTCCCATAGTTACCATTTTCTTGTTTGTGTGTGTGTGTGTGTGTGTGTGTTTGTGTGTGTGTGTGTCATTGATAATACTTAAGATCTATCTACTTAGCAGATTTCAAGTATACAATTTGGTATTTACTCTACATTAGATGTCCAGAATGTATTCATCTTACATAACTGAAACTTTGAATCCTTGACTAACATCTCCCCATCTTCCCTTCCCCCCCATTGTATATCATTGGTCAGGGATAGTTACATGACATCTCATAATTGTGAAGGGTCTGGGAAATACAGGATAGGAAGTGGAATATTTGGTGTGCATTACTACCTCTGATAAAACCTCAACATGCAGAGAAAAATCTGGAAACAAATAAAATATTAACAGTGATTAAATCTGTCTGGGTGAAATAAAGATGACTTTTATTTATTTTCTCATGCTTTTCAGTATTCTTAAAACTTCTAAACTAAGCATATGTATAATAACAAAAGTTCATAATATATTTTATTTTAATAATTAAACAAAGCATAATTGGGTTTCAAAATGAACAAATTTGTTCATCTAAATGTAGAAAGTAGTACAGACTTAAGAGTAGAAACGTCTTCTTAAAGTCTTGGATGTATGTGGTTTCAGTATGATTTTGGACAGGGAAAATTCATGTTCAAAGGCATAAAAATAGAAGTTGATTAAATATTTTATTAAACAGTGCCAGGTCCACTTTGGCTTTTATAAAGAACTTACAGTGTTTGGTAGAAAAAAAAGGTATAAAAATAGTTGAAATCAAGAGTCCTAAATAGTGTTCCTAGTTTGTGAACAAATAATGAAATTGGTTTGAATTGAGTTTGATATGACACATAAATTCTTAGGAGAAGAGAAAGAGTAGCTAAAAATTATTTACTTTCAAAAAAATATGTATGATTCTTTCTCTATTCAGGTGTGCTATGTTCTAATAATTATACAACTAAGTCATCTCATCCTCATAGCACCTCTATAAAATAGGTACAATCTCATAGTATTCTCATAGTAACTGTATATTAGATAGAGAACAGTAAAGTGCCCAAGATTATGTAAATAGTAAGGAGCAAAACTAGGATTTGAAGTTAGACTGTCAAGCTCCAAAATATCTTGATCATTATGCCTCTGAAATTTAGAGCTTGAAAAATGTGTCTGCAAAGATATTATGATACAGATTTTATCTGATGCCTTTGGAGTACATGAGCTTGGTAAAGGAAAAGCAGCAACAAAGATAAAATGAAAATAGGATTGAAAGTGTAGGATAATTATTTATAAAGGCGAGGATACTTATTTATAAAAATGAGGTGTATATATATATATATATATATATATATATATATATATATATATTTTTTTTTTTTTTTTTTTCCCCCTCAAGTATCGAATGAATGAGCAAATGAGAGAATAAGACCACAGAAAGATTTTTAGGTAGAGGATAAAGTTGTAATGCCATCTGTTGAGAGTGATTATGGTAGAGGAAGACTTTATGCATTCAAGGGTAAGGTCTTAAAAAAAGAGCCATCTCCAAAGATGATATACAAATGGCCAATGAGCCCATGAAATGATGCCCAGCATCACTAAGCATTAGGGAAATGCAACTCAAAACCAGAATGAGATATCATCTCATACCCATTAGGATGACTATTAGAAAAAAGAAAAAAGCAGATAACAACTGTTGGTGAGGATATGGGGAAATTGTTTGGAACCCTTTTTCACTGTTGGTGAGAATGTAAAATGGTACAGCTGCTATGAAAAACAGGATGATGGCTCCTCAAAAAATTAAAAATAGAATTACCATATGATCTAGCAATTCTACTTCTTGGTATATATCCAAAAGAATTGAAAGCAGAATCTTGAAGAGATATTTGCATACCCATGCTCATAGCAGCTCTATTCACAAGAGCCAAGAGGTAGAAGCATGAAAGCACTAAATATGTCCATTGATGGATGAACAAATAAATGAAATGTGTTATATCCATGCAGTGGAATATAATTCATCCTTTAACAGGAAGGAAACCCTGACATAAATTACAACATGGATGAATCTTGAGGACATTATGTTAAGTAACATAAACCAGTCAAAGAAGGACAAATACTGCATGATTCCATTTAGAGTAGTCATATGAGGTATTTAGAGTAGTCATAGAAATAGAAAGTAGAATGGTGGTTGTCAGGGGCTTCAGGGAGGGGGAAATGGGGAAATGTTGTTTAATGGATATAGAGTTTCAGTTTTTCAAGATGAAAACTTTCTGGAGATTGGTCACACAACAATGTGAATATACTTAATACTGAAATGTACACATAAAAATGGTAAGATGGAAAATTTTATGTTATGTGTTTTATTTTTTAACAATTTTTTTAAAGCAGCCACAATAAATGGAACAAAAAGTCAATGTGTATGAATACTAGGATTATGCTGCATCATTGAAAATACAGGCTAGGTAGGATAGTTCATTAATACCGGGTTCAATCATGCTTACTGGAACTGCACTCATAAACTGATTTCATCAGAATGGAAAAAGCAGATGGTATCTGAAAATATCTGACAATATTTGTGTTAGTTTTCTATTAGTATATAACAAATTATCACAGATTTAGCACCCTAAAACAACATCCATTTATTATCTCATGGTTCTATAGGTCAGAAGTCTGGGGGGATTTGACTGAGTCCACTACCCATGGTCTCAAAAAGCTAAACTCATGGTGTCAACTGAATTGACCTCGTATCTGGAGATTTTGGGGGAGAATTCACTTCCATGCTAATTCAGGTTGTTGGCAGAATATATTTCTGTTCTGCTGTAAGACGAAGGTTCTAGTTTCCTTGCTGACTGTTATCTGGAGGCCTTTCTCAGCTTCTATAGGCTGATTTCCAGTCCTTTCCTATGGCTGTTTCCACCTTCAAGTTAGTGGTATATTATACTCCTGCTTCAAATCTCTCTGAATTCTCCTTCTGTTATCAGCCAGAGAAAACTCTTTGCTTTTACAGTGTTCATGTTATTGGATTGGGCCCACCCTGATAATCTTCCCATTTTAAGGTGAACTGATTAGTGATCTTAATTTCTTGCCCCCAAATCCACTTTCACATGTAATATATTGTAGCATAATCAAGGGGTGACATTTCATTGTATTCAAGGTTGTGAGGTTAAGAAGAGGAAGTCTTGGGGTGGATGGTAGAGGTGGGTTTTCCAATTCTGCCTACCTACATAGCCAAGGTAAGAAAAAAGAAAAGGAGGCTGACAAGTAATGCTCAGACTTTGATAAATGATTCTTATGCATTTTCTAACTTAATCATCACTGTAGATCTGTTTCTAATATTTGTGGGGACATTAGATAATCCAATACATCTGATTGACAAATATTTCTTTTTTTTCTGAAACATCATTTTTATGTGTGCTTGATCTCAGTCCAGAAAGTTAGGAGTGAATGAAAGATTTTGTTTTTATTTCTTACAAATAAATCTATTGTAATGTTGGCTTTGAGCTTCTTTCATAACACTCTTATGATAAATTCAGCCTTAATCTGTGTACCCAGGGTTTCTTTCAAGTGCCCTGGACTTTGGCCTTAAGTCAACGGACTTCTTATCATTACCTAAGTTCTTTTATACAGGTGTCTCTTCATTTTGAGCCATGCATGTGTCACAAGAATCTTTTGTGGCTAAATCCAGCATTCCTGATACAAAGCAGGGTGATTCTGAGTTCATGCCCCATCATTATGATACTGCCTGAAAGCAGGACTCAGGGTCCCCAACTTTAGGTGCCAAGGAGTACTTGTCTGACCCCAAACCCAGGGAAATAAAGGTTTCTAATTTAAGGGAAATGTCTTTTGTGCAAATGCAATCTGCCTCTAATGACTTTCTCCTTAAACTTTGTTCTTAACTGGTGTGTGTAAAATTTTGGAAAGAAACTCTTTGTAGGCCTACTCCCCAGCATGTCCTAAAAGGTATAAATATAGAAATTTTACTTTCTTGGTTCTATACAACCTGAGTAGAAAACAAAAGAAGAAATAATAAATCAATAAAAATCATTATTCTGTATATATATATATATATATATATATATATATATATATATATAAATCATAGCTCAAAAGTCATTGTTTATATTATTAACCCTTGCATTTTTAGACAAGGTTGATAAAAGGTTCTTTATTCACAATTTGCTCACAATTTCTGACATTATTGTGACATCTTATTGTTAGTGATTGTGTGTGAGTGTGAGGAAAGTGTGTGAAAAAATATTTTCCTTTGTAGTTATTTTCTCAATTTGTGAATTTGCTTATCTAAGATGGCTTTAAGGTAAAAATAATATTGAAACAAAGGGCTGTACATTGAGTCACTGCCTTTATAATTTTAACTCTAAAGACGAATGCTGATCATAATTAAACCTTGTGTAAATCATTTGGTATAATAACTTTAATTCTAGAGAATATTTGGTGCTTTTGTGCTGAAGATTTATGCTCCATTCTTCTAGATAAAATTTCTTACCATGTGCTCAGCCTGGTTGAATCCAGTACTTTAGGTTGTGTGGTGTCAAACACACACAGATAGAGCAGTAGCCTATGGGATCATTAGCTAGTATTTCTGATTTTTTAAAAAAGTAACAGATGATTTAAATTCCATATATGCATTTATTTGATCATATTTTGATTTTTTTAAAAAATATGCATGGGGGTAGGAATGAGAGGTATAAGACATTTTGGCATTTTTTTCTCAAACAGAAACTCAACTGCTTGACAGTTTTGATTTTGTAAATAAATAAGCATGAGTTAACAAATTTCAATGGCCCTCCTCTTCCATGTAAAAAGAATGCTAAAGCGGGGGATGACTTATTTTTTTATTTGGTTGTAATGTTCTTTTTCTTGTGATGGGAACTTTGAAGATCTCTTAGAAACTTTCAAATATGCAACACAGTATTATTAACTAAAGTCAACAGGCTATACATTATATCCCCATGACTAACTTATTTTATAACTGGAAGTTTGATCCCTTTGGTCCCTTTTGCTTACCCCTCAACCCCCACCATCACCTCTGACAACCGCCAGTCTGTTCTCTGTATTTATGAGCTTGTTCATTTTTTTTTTCTTTTATGGATTTCACATATAAGTCAGATCATAAGGTATTTGTCCTTGTCTGACTTATTTCACTTAGCATAATGCCCTCAAGGTCCATCCATGTTGTCACAAATGGTGAAATTGGCTGAATAATATTATACTGCATGTATGTGTTTGTGTGTATGTGTGATATATATATTCACAATATTTTTAACCATTTTTATTGAAGTATAGTTAATTTATAATGTGTTAGTTTCAGGTGTATGTACAGTAAAGTAATTCAGTTTTACATACTTATATACATATAAATATACATATACGTATATAGTTTTTCAGATTCTTTTCCATTGTAGGTTATTACAAGATATTGAATATAGTATCCTGTGCTATATACTAGGTCCTTGTTGTTTATTTCATATATGGTAGTATGTATCTGTTAACCCCAAAATCCTAATTTATCTCCCCCTACTGCTATTCCCTTTGGTAATCATAAGTTTATTTCCTATGTCTGTGAGTGTATTTCTGTTTTGCGAATATGTTCATTTGTATCATTTTTTTAGATTCTACATAAAGTGATATGATATTTGTCTTTCTCTGACTTACTTAGCGTAGTATAATAATCTCTAGGTCCATCTGTGTTGCTGCAAATGACATTATTTCATTGTTTTTTATGGCTGAGTAATATTCCATTGTGTGTGTATATATATATATATATATATATATATATATATATATATATACCACATCTTCTTTATCTATTCATCTGAAAATGTATATTTAGATTGATTCAATGTCTTGGCTATTGTAAATAGTGCTACTATGAATATTGGGGTGCATGTATATTTTCGAATTATAGTTTTCTCTGGATATATGCCCAGGAGTGGGATTGCAGCATCATATAGTAGCTCTACTTTTAGTTTTTTAAGGAACTTCCATACTGTTTTCTATAGTGGCTGTACCAATTAACATTCCTACCAACAGTGTAAGGGGGTCCTTTATCTCTACACCCTCTACAGCATTTATTATTTGTAGATTTTTTAATGAAGGCCATTCTGATTGGTGAGAGGTGATACCTCACTGTAGTTTTGATTCACATTTATCTAACAATTAGCATATATCACAACTTCTTTGTCATTCTTCTATCGATGGCAGTTAGGTTGCTTCAATATCTTGTCTACTGTAAACAGTGCTGCATGATTATGGGGGTGTATATACCTTTTTGATGTAGTGGTTTTGTTTTCTTTGGATAAATACCCAGAAATGGAATTGCTGGGTAATTTGATGGCTGTATTTTTAATTTTTTGAGTAACCTCCATACTGTTTTCCATAGTGGATGCACCAAAATGCACAGTTTCCTTTTCTCTATATCTTTTCCAAGACTTACTATTTTTTGTCATTTTGACACTAGTCATTCTAACAAGTATGAGATATGATCGTGCTGTGACTTTGATTTGCATTTCCCTGATGATTAATGTTGTTGAGCACTTTTTTAATGTACATGTTGGCCACCTGTGTGTCTTCTTTGAAAAAGTGTCTATTCAGAACTTCTATCCATTTTTTTTATCAGATTGTTTGTTTGTCTTGTTGCTATTGAGTTGTATGAGTTGTTAATATATTTTTGATATTAATCACTTATATATATATATGATTTGCAAATCTTTTCTCCCATTTGGTAGGTTGCCTTTTCATTTTGTTGATTGTTTTCTTTGCTGTACAGAAGCTTCTTAGTTAACTCTCTATAGAAATTGAGAAAATATATGGTGATGGCAATTCAACAATGACTTTTTCAATTATGTGATCCAAACTTCTCTAAAAACATTTTATGTTAAAAGACATAAACTTAGAAGATTGAGTAACTTGAAAATTTCTGTTAAAATATAAGGGGGTTAGGTTATATGTTCACGAAATTTCAAAAAGCAAATGAGAAGTATCTTGGGTGTCATTATTTATTTAAATAAACCATCAACTTTTATAAATCAAAGAATAAAAAAAAATGAAAAATTCTGAAGACATATCTCTAATATTTGATCTGTTGTTTTGAAAAGTTTGTTTCATTACATAATCAACATCTCCAAATTGTTCTTGCAACTCCTTGGTTACTCCTCAATGTGACCTCTCATTTGTCTTTAAAATTGATTCCTCTATTTTTTTGTTTAATGTGTCTTTAGTCTCACTTTTCAGAAATAGAACTTCAAAAGGGAGAACATTCAAACTTGTACATGTGTTTTTGTTTGTTTTTTAAATTTGGATTCTATAAAATCAGGAATTAAGCTATTTTATGTGCTTTTAATTATTTGTGTATTTATTTAATATATAGAATTCACATTCTCATATATTTTAAAAGATCATGGTCAATTGAATGCTGATGTGAATTCCTCTCATAATTTAATAAGCAAAATACAATATTGCAAAAGAAGAATGTTACTAAAATATTTTAATATCGACATTTTTAATATATTTCTACACTTCTTTATGTTCCTTCAAATTGATTTCTGCCTGCATTCAGTCATTATCATAAAGAGACTTTAGAATATATTTATCTGTATCTCTAAGTTGAAAACACCACTAACAATAAGAAAATTTCAGTAATTTCTATATTTAAATGATACTGTTATAAGCAAGTAATGTTATAACATATTTTAAATTACCATATACTGTAACAAACATGCAGAATTTTTCTAAAAAATGATGAATAGCTTAATGCATTATTTTGAATTGAACCCCCATATAACCATCACCCAGGTCAAGAAATAGAATATTGCATTATAATTTAGCTTTTGAGACTAACAACTTTTTTCTATAAAAATAAATGCATTTCAGAACACAGCCTTTATAATAGCTGAGTTTAATTTCTCTTCTAAGCAATCTTTGAAATATTTTAGCTAACATATTCATATGAAAAACTATATAAACTTCAAACAACATGCCTTCACAAGTCCTTGTTTTCCCTGTAGGAAGCCTGAAAACGTGATTTAAGGAATTGTAAAGCTTGTTTTGCTTTGTCTAAGAAAACTACTAAGGCTCTCATGGCAGAGAACATAGTCTTACTAGAGTAACCATTTATATTGTAATGTTAGCAGAAGTACAAACCAATGATAGATCATTTTTTAAATTTTTATTGAAGTATGGTTGATTTAAAATGTTGTGTTAATTTCTGCTGTACAACAAAGTGACTCAGTTTTATATATATATATATATATATATATATATATATATATATATATACATATTCTTTTTCACATTCTTTTCTATTATGGTTTATCACAGGGCATTGAATATACACTTCTGTGCTATACAGTAGGACCTTGTCTTTATACATCCTATATATAATAGTTTGCCTCTGCTAACCCCAAACTCCCAGTCCTTCCCTCCCCCACTTTGGCAACCACAATTCTGTTCTCTATATCTGTGAGTCTGTTTTTTTTTTTCATAGATATGTTGATTTGTCTCATATTTTAGATTCCACATATAAGTGATATCATATGGTATTTGTCTTTCTCTTTCTGATTTACTTCACTTAGTATGATAATCTCTATCTCTATCCATGTTGCTGCAAATGGCATTATTTCATTCTGTTTTATGGCTGAGTAATATTCCTTTGTATATACATACCACATCTTCTTTATCCATTCATCCATTGATGAACATTTAGGTTGCTTCCATGTCTTGGCTATTGTAAACAGTGCTGCTATGAACATAGGGATATATGTATCTTTTCCAATTACAGTTTTGTCTGGGTATATGCCCAGGAGTGAGGTTGCTGGATCATATGGCAGCTCTATTTTTAGTTTTTTGAGGAACCTCCATACTGTTCTCCATAGTGACTGCACCAATTTACATTCCCACCAACAGTGTAGGATGGTTCATTTTTTTCACACCCTCTCCAGGATTTATTATATGTAAACTTTTTAATGATGACCATTCTGATTGGTGTGAGGTGGTAGCTCATTGTAGTTTTGATTTTCATTTCTATAATAATTAGCTATGATGAGTATTTTTTCATGTGCCTATTGGCCATCTGTAGATCAGTTTTTAATTGTGGTTAAAAATTATTCACTAATAGCTACTCAAGTACAAAACTAATAAAGATAAATGGATCCATCCTCCATCCCAAATAATGCAAAACTGTGGAAGAAAATAATGGAAAGGGAAACATAAGAAAACCATATATAAATTACCAAACCCAGGAAATTCTGGGATTGATAATTCTGATGATTTGTCCTGTGAATATGTACAAGGGCAGATGACAGCCACATCTTTGTGACTGTTGTTCAACTGAAAGAGAAATTCTGAAGTTCAAATATCAAGAAACTATATTATAAATTAAAATTGTCCATGCTTTCTCTTTTAACACTTTGCTGCCATTGTTGTTAGACTACCTTGTTTGCTAAGAAAATAATTCCATCAATACCTTCCTTACTTCCTTATATAACATAGTCTTTAGATCAGAATACATAATCCTAGTCTTTCTACACTCTTGCTCTGAATGTATTTAAGTACCCTTCTATTTTTCTTCAATGTTTTCTATTCTCTGCCTTTAAATAAAACCTAAGCAAGTCTTTCTCATGATTATCTACTGCTAGATTGTGTCGTCTTTGTTTATTGTTCAAATTGAGTATCTTTGAGTGTATTTTTACTCTCCTACTTATACTTTATTATTCTGCCTTACCATTCCCATTAATCTAGTTCTTCATTTTGATTTATCTGCTTTACATTGTCTTCCAGATGATGGCTATCATTCAGTCATTCATTTTTAACTTCTGACCATTTTTCATGTTGTTAAAATATTCATAGAAGGCAGAATAGAAGAGGATTAAGGAAAGTAAAGTGAATGAGAAATAAAATGAGGGATTCTTCAGAAATATTGTTGGTTAAATGATTGATATTAATTCCTTTTAACAATCAGTGGTAAATAACTAATTGAGTCAAGTGTCAAACAAGTGCAAACAACTGTATTAGTTAGAATGGAAATACACATTTTAATTTTAGTTGGAAAAGTCAACTTTGTGAATGAAAAAGTGGTGAAAGTGGTGGTTATAGAACATTTACCAAGTGATAGTAAACATGTAGCATGTATTACAGTTTCATCTCTGAAAATCCTATATGCCTTCAATTCATCTTCTTACTAGTGTTAAAACAATCCTTATAAAAAACAAAACTTAGATTACTTCAATATAATCTTAATGTAATACAGTTGCTTCCATGTGGTTGATTGATCTCACAAGAGAACAGTGCCTATCAGGTAATCAGTAATGGACATTCAACAGTGACTGTAGCCAGAAAGTAGCCCTTAATGAATGGATGTCCATGTATTTGTCCAGGCTCTGCATTTCTGCCATTTTTAATGAATTTATTGACGAGAATGGGTGGTTAGGGAAAAAGGTAGATTAATGTCCACATAGTAGATTATCTGATCTACCTGGTTCTGTAGATTCTCTTCTGCTGAGGTGCTTTTTGTTAATCATTCACCTAATATTCAACAAGTACTTTGGAACTCCTCTATATTCACATTTTTTAACATTTTGCTGTCTAACCACATATATCATCCCACCAAACTTCCAATCATTTTCCTTTAAAGTCCCTCATCCAGCCGTACAATTAGCCACTGTCCATGAATAATTATAGATCTGAATTTTCAGGTTAAATGGAAAAACATCTGCCCATGAAGTGGATTTTCCTTCACTACTGCCTTTAAGGGTCACCATGGACTAAGATTGTAATGCTACAGTGGATCTTTTTGTTAGTTTCACCATATTGTTCAGGGCCATTAAGAAATTAGTTTTAAACTATTTCCTCTTCCATAATGTGTTTATAGTAAATTCCCTTAAAGCAATACATTCAGGTTGAGAAAGAAAAATCAATATATTAGGAATAAGTGTCATGGACATTAGCACCACTTGTTCAAGTAACTTATTCATAATGTCAGCACCTGCTTAAGCCTGACTTTGTATACACCGCTTACATTTCATGGAAGTTGTTCTGTATGGCTGCTCTGCACGTCCATCTTTATGGCTTAGTGGGTGAAAGCACACACAGTTTACGATGAGCAACTAAAGTTGTATAGTAACTTGGCAGTTAATGACCACATATTCAATCTACTAACCCTCAATTAGTAACTAAAAGCTGTTTCTCAAAAATAGACTAATCACCTATAGAAGATGGCATAGTTTTGTTCCAAAATCTTTAAGGCTTATGGAATTGTGAACTACTAGAAAAGGAAGCAGTGATTTGTGGAATCCAATATAGGTTCAGTATGATTCAGCTCTTGCAGACTGTTTGCTTTCCTATTGCTGATGTAACAAATGACCACAAAGTTAGTGGCTTAAAACAATACAAATTTCTTTCTTATTGTGTAGATTTACAAGTTAGAAGTCAGGTTTTATTGGACAAAAATCATAATGTCAGTAGACCTTTCTAGAGGCTTAAAGGGGAAATCTTCCTTGCATTTTACGGTACTAGGGGGTCACCATATACTTTGGCTTGTGTCCCTTCTCCATCTTCAAAGCCAGAAATGTCCGGTTGAGTCCTCTATCATTTTTTTTTTAATTCTTCTGCTATATCACATCTCTCACTGAAAAAAATGTTCTCCACTTTAAAGAGCTCATGTGACTAAATTGGGCCCACTTTGGTTAATTCATATATTCCCATCTCAACATCTGTAACACTAATCATATCTGCAGTGTTCCTGCTGCCATGTAAAGTAATATATTCACAGGTGCTAGGGTTTAGGGTGTGGATATTTTTGGATGGCCATTTTTTTTTTTTTTTTTTTTGCCTAACTCAAGAAAGTTTATAGAGAGAGGGTCACGATGGCTATGTAATATTTTTCTTATAAACTAGTAATTAATGTTTGAGCTCATTTTCTTTAACTTCTTCCCAGCAAATTGAGACAAGCAGTTGAGAGGTTTCTCATAAAAAAACAATATTTTTCCTACCGCTACAGAGAAATATTGTTTCTAGAATACATGCTTTGTTTTCATGATTCCTCACTTAACTCCTCTTCTGATTGTCAGACCCAAAGCAAGTCTAGGGAATCTCCACTAGCTGCCCATGTGTCTCATTCCTATTGTTGTTAACATGGGATATAGGTGTTGTACTTTAGGATATGAGTTTTAGCTAAAAAAGATGGACTTTGTAGGCTCTTTATGAGATCCAGAGGCACAGCAGCTTCTACCTGTTGCCTCCAAAACACAGTTACTCAATCTTCATTCCTTTCATAAATGCTTCTATTTTATCATTTAAGATTTGACTGCCATGTTTCTCACTTATAACAAAGTTTTTATTTTTGTTTCTCATACTCTTTCTTGCCCTGATATGATTTATAAATCCAATATGTTGATTTGTACCCCATCTCTACAGTGACGCTCCATGCTTGCCCTTTGATACTGCAATTGAACTGTCGACATTCTATTTATAGTGATCACAAAACTATACCAAGAAATCTGTGAGGTTTCATTTAGTTTTAGATGTTAAAAATTACATTCTATCAATGTATATGTGTTCATATGGAAGAATCTCCAAGATATATTAAAAAGTTTAAAAAAAAACATGAAGAACCATATTTAAAGTATGTTTATGCTTAACTAAGTACACACACATGTGTACATGTGTATACATATTGCAGGAGGAATCTAAAAAAATTCTGTTATCAGAGGTATACTTAGGGGAGACTGCTAGAGGATAAAGAGGAATAGTTTTAGTATTTTTTTCTTTAGTCTCAGAAAAAATATAAAATAAAAATAAAAATGATCTTTTGTCCACATGTACATATCACTTCTTTGAAAAAAAAAGTAAAATAAAAAGAAACCTAGTGTCATTATTCCTGGGAGCATTTTAGACATGGATCAGAAGGAAATTGTGTTGGTCGCATTGCCCCTTTCACTCAAAATGCAGAGTTCTCAGCATGTGTAATATAGTTCTGTTAAATCTCTGTGGTTACGGACCTCATTGTAAATCAATTTTCCCTGAAAATTGAAGTAATTCATTTAGCAACCGACTTTCAAATTCTCTCCCTTGATATGAATCAATGTAGGCAGGAAACCCATAAACAGAGAATTTTTTTTTCATGATACCCATATAAGGTTGGGCATATAGGTGTGACAGCAACTAGTGGGTAACCCTTGACATAATGAGAAGAGAGAGAAGCCAGAGTATGTTTCATAAATTCTCACTTTATAAGTCTATTTGCAAAAGTTCTAAGCATATGATTTGGGGGCTGTGCTGATTTGAACAGTATCTTAAGAAGCTGCACTTGAAAACAATGCTTCCTATTAAAATCATTGAGCACAGATGTCACATTAGCTTTAACAACTTTTGCCATATTGGCCCAGAAGAATCACACTTTAATTATTTATAGCAGCTGTTCTCTCTCCTAGTGTCCATTTTCTCAAAAAACAATACATAACAAGAAGAAAAATAATAAAATAACACAAAATGCTCCCCTTTTGTATAGCTTAAAGACTGAGAATATTTTTGCTTAAAAGTAACCATGATATATCAGCATGGGGGTCACAGATTCTTATTTTACTTTTTAGATTAGATTCTGACACATTATTTTGTTCTTGTCGAAATTATTGTAGCTTTGGCCTTTGGCAGCTCAGTAATTAAAGTAAAACAGGTGTTACTTTAAGCCAGTCACTGAGTTATTGACAGGTTTGTTACACAGCAATAGCTAGCTGACAGAATCTATGTCACCATATTCCAGTTGTTCAGAGGGCTGACACCCTAAAGAATTATGTCAGAAAAGCTACTCATTACTTTAGCCAATCTCATAGTTTGTGGCAATAAAAGCATGCCAACTGCATGACTGAACTTTTGGGAAGGTTTTATTATAATTATTAGAGTTTAAAATAAAGTATTTTAGGTAAGTCACTGTGATATTTTTGTCAAGAATACTTTAAGTGTGTGTGGATAAAAGATAGAGAGAGAAAGAGGGGCGGGGGGAGGGGTTTCCCCTTATACTCTCTTCCTTGTACAAGCTGCTTTCCAAAGTGCTCTGGCCAGAAATATGTTTCCCCTCTGGGTTTTTCATGTTCGTGCATATTGGGCAGTTCTGCACTGGGCCACCCTTGAATTAGCTAAATGTCCTCTCACCGTCTGTGGCAATGAACTGATTTCATACATACCATTACATAGTCTTGTAAGGACCATATCCTTCAGTCTCTGACAAGTGTCCGGTGCTTCAGGATTTAAAATGAATGTATACAGTCCATCATCATGACTACAGTCTTAGTGTAGGAACAGAAGGCATCCTGCCCCTCGATTCCCAAATAGGAGGAAATGTCCTGTGTGAAGAAACAATGCAGTAAAGCTGTCAAAGAATGTATGAAATCATTTATGTAAATTGGAAAATATAAGCCATAATTCTTGATTGTGTAACAAGGTAAATATAGAAAGCTTTCAAATATGGAACTTCAAACTTTAAAGAAAACCCTGAGTTCATTGGTATAACTTATTTGAAAAATAACTGTTCATTTATGATATATTTGCTTGATATTGTTTTGTCTCCTCTCCTGTCTTGTGTGTTCATGTAAGTATGTCTGTATTAGTTCAGTCTGCTATACCAAAATACCACAAACTGGGTAGCTTATAAGCAGAAATTTATTTCTCACAGTTCTGGAGGCTGGAAGTCTGAGATCAGAGTGCCAGCATGGTTGAGTGAAGGTACTCTTCCAGGTTACAGATTTCTCATTGTAACCTCACATGACAGAAGGGGCTAGGGAGCTTTGGGGGTTCTCTGTTATAAGAGCACTAATCCCATTCATGAAGACTCCACCCTCATGACCTAATCACCACACAAAGCACCCACCTCCTAACACCATCACATGGGGTGTTAGGGTTCCAACATATGAATTTTGGGGGACACGAGCATTCAGACAATAGCAATCTCTTTATCATTTGATACTAAAATTACTACTCCATTTTAGTCATTTCCTACTTATCATGCTATTAATGTTTCCATTGCATTGATAACAACAGTTATTCAAAATTATGTTATAATAAACATCTGTATTATGATGTTTTGTCACAGGATGCCCATGAGTTTCCTAAACATTATGGTATTTGAATGCAGAAGCTGAAATTTTTTATTATTATGAAAAATTAATCAGTATAGTTTTATCCCCAATTTAGATATAGCATATGATACAGTTCAAAGCCAGAATTCTGACCCCTTTTAAATTTGTGAATATAAGTGACTATCAAACAATATCAACCTTCTAAGTACATAAAATATATGGCTGGAGTATACTGTTATAAATGATGAAACACTTGAATTCATATGGAAGGTAATAAATCAAGGTTTAGTTATTGAAATGACTTTAATAGCGCAAGAAATTTCTATTTGCAAAAAACTCTGGTAAAATTCAGAAAGAAAAAAATTGCATTTTTAATAGTTGAAAATATGGTATGAATATTGATTTTCTTATGAACTAGCTGATTAATTTGCTTATTTGAAATTAGTTGAAAATATTAAATTAATAGATAATACCAAATAAAATTTTAAATTTCTTATAAGACCCTGTTTTCTGTTATAAGACAGGGTTAATCAGTTTTACTTGTGAACAAAAAAATAGTTTGAAATCAGAAAATAAAGGAGTATATATCTTTCACGAATCAATATTATGAATTAATTTGCATCAATAGTTACAAAGTTTAAACCTAATAGCTGGAAAACAATCCTGTTAGGCAGAATGGTCCTCCAATATTGTCCATATCCTAACACTGGAATACAGTTAATCTTTTGACTTACATGGAAAAAGGAAATTTGCAGATGTAGTTAAATTAAGAAACTTGAGATGGAGAGATTATTCTGGATGACCTGGGTGGACCCAGTATAATCACAAGTGTCCTTACAGGTGGAAGAGGAAGACATGAGGATCAGAGGCAGGGAAGATGTGACAGGGAAGCAAAGGATGGAGGGATGAAAATAGCTAACTTGGAAGATGGAAGGGGGACATAAGCCAAGGAGTGCAGGCAGACTCTAAAGGGTGGAAGAGTCAAGGAAAGGTTGTTTTTTTTTTTCCCCCCTCAGAGCTTCTAGAAGGAGCACATCATGACGAAACCTTGATTTTGAAGCCCAGTGTGATAATTTCTGACTTCTAAACTCTGATACTATTTGGTAATAAATTAATGTTTAAGCCTCTAAATCTGTGGTAATTTATCACATTGGTGTCGGAAACTTTGCATATGTGAAGGCAATTAAAGAACAGATAACTTGGACAGTTGTCTAAATTTAAGATGGATCCTTGGTTTTCTTTGATATTTAAAGCAGAACTAAGTCTAATTTCACCATCATTTAAAAAAATTCCCTGAAAAGAATCTCCTTTGATTTGTATTAAGGGTGAAGCTGAAACTCATGGAAAATTTGATGAAGCTGCAGTAAAATTTGGGGTGAGACAGGACATTTATGTCTTTTTTTTGGATTTAATTATTTTGTGAGAAAGTAAAAGATCTCTGAAGTAGTATGTCCTTTTATTGTATGTGTTGTTCATGCATTTTAGATTGAGTGGAATATTTTAGAAATATCACTAAGCTCAGAAAGGAACAGTATGAAGAAAATGATGTAGTTAATTTTTTAAAGTGTTAGCCAATACATCATTGTGCACTATTAATGATGATAGGTGAGCTTCTGAAGGTTATTTTGAGAATGGAAGTTCTATCAAATGATTACTCAAAATCATAGGCAGTCAAGGATTCAAATGGTTTTATCAAAATTGGTTTCCAAACTTGAAGTTTGTGTTTTTCAAATATCTAGTGTTTCAGAAAGTAATACTTAAAAAAAACTGTAACTACTATTACTAAACTAACATTATTCAATATGGATTATGAGGATGACTAACAGTAGGAGAATGCTTCTACATGTCCCATAGTGTGATAAGAACTGATATGAGTTTTCTGACTCAGTATCCACAATAATTTTGTGAGATAAGCATTGTTATTTGTTCCATTTTACAGATGAAGAAAATGAGGCTTAATGTGGATAGATCACTTGTTTAAATTTCCATGGTTAATAAATGGCAATGCTGAGAGATGAACCCCAGAAATAAGATTTTACCACTCATCCTTGTAACCAGTCCAAAATATTGCTTCTGTAGTAGATAGAAGAAATAATCAGTGTATTTATTTTCTGGAGAATATATTTCAAATGTATTTTGGGCACAGTCAATTAATTTGTCAAAAAAATTCTATACATTTCCAATCGAATATTTTAAATTTGGAGGAAAATAATTCTGAAAAGAATTAGGTTAGCAATTTGGATATGGTTTTTCCTAATTTGTCAGAAAAACTGCATAAAATACATGTTTTAGTTAGGATTTACTATTAATTCACTAAATATATGTTTATCACCTACATAATGTTATTATAAAAAAATAAAATCTACAACTAATTTTATTTAGAAAAAGCCACTGATATGAAGTAATGCTTAAAAACTTCAGCTATTTAGAGATTCAATATAAGGAGAAATAAAGAAATTTGTCATTGCAAATGATGTGACTGATAAGGGGTTACTATCCAAAAATATATAAACAGCTTATACAGCTCAATATAAAAAAAAACAAACAACTCAATTCAAAAACAGGCAGAATACCTGAACAGATATTTTTCCAAAGAAGACATGCAGATGGCCAAGAGGCACATAAAGAATTCTCAACATACCTAATCATCAGAGAAATGCAAATCAAAACCATAATGAGATATTACCCCACACTTGTCAGAATGGCTAGCATGAAAAAGTTTACAAATAACAAATGTTGGTGAGGATGTGAAGAAAAGTAAACTCTACTACACAGTTGGTGGAAATGTAAATTGGTGCAGCCACTGTGGAAAACAGTATGGAGGTTCCTCAAAAACACAAAAATAAATCTACCATATGACCTGGCAGTTCCACTCCTGGGTATATATCCAAAGAAAATGAAAATACTAATTCAAAAAGATACACACAAGTCAGTCAGAGAAGGACAAATATCATATGATACCGCTTATATGTGGAATCTAAAAAAATTGGTACAAATGAACTTATTTACCAAACAGAAACAGAGTTACAGACATAGAAAACAATCTTATGGTTACTGGGGGGAAAGGGGGGAAGGGATAAATTGAGAGATTGGGATTGACATATATACACTACTACATATAAAATAGATGACTAATAAGGACTACTGTATAGCACAGGGAACTCAATACTTTGTAATGACTTATATGAGTAAAGAATCCAAAAAAGACTGGATATATGTATAACTGATTCACTTTGCTTTACAGCAGAAAGTAACAACATTGTAAATCAACTATACTCCAATAAAATTTAAAAAAAAGATACATGCACCCCAATGTTCATAGTAGCATTGCTTAAATAGCCAAGACACGGAAGCAACCTAAGTGCCCATCAACTGCTGAATAAAGAAGATGTGATATATATATATATATATATATATATATATATATATATATATATATATATTCCAGTATATAATTTTAGCAGTTTGCTACATCATTGCAAGGTTGTGTGTGTGTGTGTGTGTGTATATATATATATATATATATATATATATATATATATATATACATACATATATATGTATGTATATATATATTTCTCACTATGGTATATTACTCAGCCATAAGAATGAAACAACATGGATGGACCTAGAGACTTTTATGCTTAGTGAAATAAGCCAGACAGAGAAAGACAAATACTATATGTTATCACTTATTTGTAAAATCTAAAAAATAAAACAAACGAATATAGCAAAACAAAAAGAGACTCACGGGTATAGAGAACAGACTCATGGTTACTAGTGGGAAGAGAGAAGAAGGGAAGACACAGAATGAGGGTAGGTGATTGAGAGGTATAAACTAGTATATATAAAATTGATAGTTTACAGGGATGTATTATACAGCACAGAGAAATATAGCCATTACTTTGTAGTGACTTTAAGTGAAATACAATCTACAAAAATGTTGAATTGCTATGTTGTATACCTGAAACAAATATGATGTTATAAATCAACTATATTTCAATTTAAAAAATGTCGGTGTTACAGGTTCTATACAAAGTAAAACTTTGTGTAAAAACTATTTTGTCTTGTATTGATTATTTTAGCAATATATTTTTCTTAATCACAATCTCATAGATGCTCACCTAATCTAAAAATATTAGAACTTCATTAGTTTATTTGATGATTGCAGACATTTCAGAAAGATTATTCTCAAATTTGCATAGCTAGACATGTTCTTGTGCGATCATATAGAGGAATGGACACAGAGTTATCAGACACTAGTGTCTATAAATCACTAATGGAATAAAGGCTGATGAAGCCTGAAAGATCCAATGGAATTTTAGCATAGTTTGCTACATCACTATGAGATATTTAATACCTCATTAAAACAGTCTCACATATAAACAATTCACAGTTTTGTGGGTGTGCTTTTATTTTTCAAACTTTTACTTATCGTGGCTTGCTTTATTTTAGTGAAAATATAATAAAAAATAATATAATTTAATAAGAAAATTATTTCACTAATAAAATGAATAATAAATAACATTTAAAATTATTCACATGGCATTTGCTATAAAGCCTTTCATTGGTTACTTAGGTTTAATATCTACAAGGATATAACCCTATACATGACATAATAACTTGTACAAATTCCCTCACTCTGAAGAATCTGTAGCAGCTTCAGGCATATATGGATATAATTTTATCCTGCATCTGTATTAAGTTTTTTGTTTAAAAATTGTGGCATCATAAATCAGGTTATTTTTTTCACTAGTAACCGGTGGGGTTATTAGTGGCAATTTTGATCTTATAGTCCTTTCCTAGTCTCTGCCTTTTATTTGAGTTACATCTTATAATTAGTATTTCTAATCTTCAGCACTTTTTAACTGTTTTAATTTCTCTCTCTCCCCTTCCCTTCTTCCTTCCTCCCTCCTTCCTTCCCTCTCTCCCTCCCTTCTTTCCTTTTTCCTTCTATCTTCTTTTTTATCTTTACTCTACCATTCTCCCTTCCCCTCCTCCTCCCCATTCTTTCCTCTCTCCACCTTTCTTTTTTTGCATATTGCAAATATATTAGAGTTACGGCTTATATCAGAAAGTCTTTATTTGTGCATTACATCAGATTTGTATGATTTTAACAAGGTACTAAGTTTAAAAACATTGTTTTTGATACGAGAGTATTCAGCTCCATGTAGAATGAATAATAGTAACTTCATGTTTCTCTCTTGTAATTTCCCCCTTTATATTACATTTCAGATTAACCTTTGTTCTCAAGTGGTTTCTGGAAGATATTTCACTTATAATAAGGCTACTATCACTCAAAGTGTGTGAGGAAAGAAAAGCAATGACAAGATCACCCTGATACCTTAAGATTCTGGAGGGAAATTAAATTTCTCTATGATATTCTTTGCTACTGGTTGCTGATAGTGCTAGCTATGGTTCCCTATAAAGTCCTGTTTTCCACTATTATAAGGTTTCAATAGAAACTGCAGTTCTTGTAAAATTGTACTTTTATCTCCCCAGATTTATAGTAATTTAAATTTTAGCTTTTTTTTTTTTTTTTTTTTTTTTTTTTTTTGCGGTACGTGGGCCTCTCGCTATTGTGGCTTCTCCCGTCGCAGAGCACAGGCTCCGGACGCGCAGGCTCAGAGGCAATGGTTCACGGGCCTAGCCACTCCGCGGCATGTGGGATCCTCACAGACCGGGGCACGAACCCCTGTCCCCTGCATCGGCAGGTGGACTCTCAACCACTGCGCCACCAGGGAAGCCCAGCTTTCATTCTTATAAAGGGTTTATAAACTTAGTCAAGGACAAAGCCAGTTTTAAACAAGTAATTGCTGGGCTCCATAGTGTGCAAAAATGCTTCTTGTTTAATGTAAAATGGAAAGATTGTGTGTATACCTGTTTATATTTCATATTTAGCAGCCTTTTTTCACTAGCTTCCCTGTTTTGGAGCTCATTGACAATTTTCACTAAGCTGGTTCTCTGGGCATCATGCCCAGCTTGGATTAATGTTTGTTTATTATAATTTACATTATCTAGGATAGTGTTTTTAGCTGGTGCCTTAGAAATGATTATAATTAAGTAGCAACGAATACATTTATTAAGCACGTAAGTACATTAGGTCATCAAAGATGTTTTTCACCAATCAGTACAAATAATAGGTTTATATATAAAGTATTCTGTGATTTTGTAACCTGGTAACCTTTTTGTCTTTAAGCCATTTTAGACTGTTCCATGTCTAGGTGAATTAAATTTCTCTTTCTCTTCCTTTTATTCCAAGGGCAACCATGTATTAATATCCCTCATTCCACACCTTTAAATGACAAAGGAGACTATGAGCTTTAAGTGACATGTACCTCAGATAAAAGGTGATTCGATGAGTGTAAGCTAAAATGAGATGACTTAAATACAATATTAGTAAGAATTTTTTCAGTGAAACAGAAAAGACTCTAGGTGTTCTAGAAGGAAGGAATACAGTATAGGGAATTAAAAGCTAACACATCATATACTGAGTAGAGAGAGAAAAGATCAGGAAGAAGCACTCCTGATTTTCAGAAAATCAGGAAAAATGGAGAAGGAAATTGCAACAAAATTTTTATGTATGAATCAAATGAAAGTGGTAAATTTGTAAATTATACTTCTCACCATCAAGAGTATATCTATTTCCTAGATATTGCTGCTTAAGAGTTAAAGCAGCCATAACTGGAAGAACTGTAATCTAGAGCTGTAGTGCTATTGTACTTCAGAAAAAGAAAACAATGAATACAGGCAGCCACTTCTGGGATGACATCTTAATTTTAAATTTTAACAAGGTATCTAGAACTACAAAATAAAATGACAGACAATCATCAGAGATATGACATTGATGAGTAAATTACTTACGTTAGAAGAAACTGTTAATAAAGCAATATAAGTAAGGACTTTAATAATTTGTATACTAAAGTAAAAAGAGAAGCCAGGTGACTAGAGAAAAATTACTCTGGATTGAGTGAAAAGCATGGAAAAGTAAAGTGATTGCAGATAAGACAAGAAATATAAAGAAAATAGAAATTTATAGCTACAGGGATATTTTGGTTTTAATTTAATTTTTATTTAATATTGGAGTATAGTTGATTTAAAATTTTGTGTTAGTTTCAGGTGTACAGCAGTGATTAAGTTATGAATATACATATATCCATTCTTTTTCAGATTCTATTCCCATAAAGTTTATTACAGAATATTGAGTAGAGTTCCCTGTGCTATACAGTAGATACTTGTTGATTATCTATGTTATATATAGTAGTGTGTATATGTTAATCTCAAGCTCCCGATTTATCCCTCCCTCCGCCTTTCTCCTTTGGTAACCATAAGCTTGTTTTTGAAGTCTGTGAGTCTATTTCTGTTTTGTAAATAAGTTCTTTTGTATCATTGTTTTAGTTTCCACAAATAAGTGATATCATATATTTGTTTTTGTCTGTCTGACATATTTCACTTAGTATGATAATCTCTAGATCCATCCATGTTGCTGAAAATGTCATTTGTTCTTTCTTATGGCTGAGTTTATTTTTGTTTTTATTTTCATTACTCTAGGAGGTGAGTCCAAAGAGTGTTCTGCCTATGTTTGTATCTAAGAGTTTTATAGTATATGGCCTTACATTTAGGTCTTTAATCCATTTTGAGTTTATTGCTGTACATGGTGTTAGAGAATATTCTAATTTTATTCTTTTACATGTAGCTGTCCAGTTTTCCCAGCACCACTTATTGAAGAGACTGTCTTTTCTCTATTGTATATACTTGCCTCCTTGTCATAGATTAGTTGACTATAGATGTGTGAGTTTATTTCTGGACTTTCTATCCTGTTCCATTGATCTATCTTTCTGTTTTTGTGCCAGTACCGTACTGTTTTGGTTACTGTAGATTTTAGTATAGTCTGAAGTCAGGGAGCCTGATCCCTCCAGCTCCATTTTTCTTTCTCAGGATTGCTTTAGCTATTGGGTCTTTTGTCTTTCCATACAGAGTTAAAAAATATTTGTTCTAGTTCTGTGAAAAATGTCATTGGTAATTTGATAGGGATTGCACTGAATCTGTAGATTGCTTTAGGTAGTATAGTCATTTTGACAGTATTGACTTTTCCAATCCAAGAACATAGTATATATTTCCATCTGTTTGTGTCATCTTTGATTTCTTTCATCAGTATCTTATAGTTTTCTGAGTACAGTTCTTTTGCTTCCTTTAGTAGGTTTATTCTTTTTGATATGATGGTAAATGGGATTCTTTACTTAATTTCTCTTTCTGACCTTTCATTGTTAGTGTATAGAAATGCAAGAGATTTCTGTGTATTAATGTTGTATCCTGCCTCTTTACCAAATTCACTGATGAGCTCTAGTAACATTCTGGTAGCATCTTTAGGATTGTCTATGTATAGAATCATGTCATCTGCAAACAGTGACAGTTTTACTTCTTCTTTTCCAGTTTGGATTTTTTTTAAAAATTGACTTTGTTTTAAAAGAAGTGGTGTACAATAAAAGTAGGCAAGAGGAAAAGTACAAAAATGATATGTATTAACAGGCAGTATTTTAGAAATTTCCCCAGAACATGTTATTTTCCTTTGAAAATTCCTCAATATTGAAAAACTATTTTTTAAAAAAAGCATTCAATAGTCACGTTTGTATAATCATTTTTGTAATAGTCTATCAAACATGCAAAGTTGTGTATATATTCTATGAGCTATGTAAGTATGTTAATATATGTGTAAATTAAATTGAATGACTATTACCCAGTTCCTCTATTTAGTTGGTCATACTTTGTATATTTGATGTATCTGGCTTAAAATAGCTGTATATAAATTTCTAGTTAGGGCTTTATGTCACATTTATTTTGCCTTTTTAAAATTCTAGTATATATTAATGTCTGCTATTAATTTCAAATGCCTATTTATTTTCTTATTTTCTGGTTACTTTAGCATCCATGAAGATAAAGCTTACAATCATCCACTTTCACTTTATTGAACCTCTCTTCTTCAATCATCTCTCCATCTTACCTTAGTCACTACCTCTTATGGTCATCCTCAAACCTGTGTTTATACCAACAGCAGCACTCTCAAAAATCTATCTCAGGTCCTTCAATCTGTAATGATCATATTCTAGTTTTTTCTAACTCACATCCTTCAGTGCCTCAACTCCATTAATACTTATACTTTACCAAGACTTAAAATTCAGTGATTCTACCACTTTATCCTTCTTTCTCTCCCCTTTTACATCTCTTGTTTTATAGCCAACCTATTATAATATCTCCCATACATATATTTTCAGCTCTTTTGACTATTTTGTTTTCCTGGAAATTTAGCCTTTGGTAAACTCTGAACCTTGTCTATTCCATATCTGTACCTCTGCAGCTGAATGTAACTAGGGAAAGTCAGACCTGCTGAGTAGCCTCCCTTTAAATTCATGACCAGTACCCTTAGGCATGTTCTTATTTATTTAGCAGGATATCATGGTTATATTTAGAATAACTCTGAAACCTGTGAAATTTCAGATGTATTTTCCTGTTTTTTCTCCATCCTTGTACCTTGTTTCCTCATGAATACAAAAATTTTTCTCTGTACCCTTGAACAGTTACAGATGATTCTAATATTATTTGTAAACAAGATAGAACTGTTTCTTCCTTTCAGGTGCTTTGCTTCACACAATATACTATTCAAGCTCCCACATACTATGTACACATAAAAAGATTAGGTGACATTTACCTTCCTTCCTCTGTTTCCCTCCTTTATTGTTTGCTCAATGAGGTTCCTGAAAGGTTTCCTGTAACCCTCCTTCCTCACCTCCTAAATTTTGCCAAGTCAGTTATGCAGTTATTATCATTTTATTTTTACTATGTCCCTTCTATTTATATAATTCTGACATATCTTTAAATTCACCTATATCTATATCTGTATCTATCTTTCAGCTGTAGAGCTAGAGATATGCAAATGTATGTATATCAAGATTCATTTATCTCCATGCTTTGTTCTTCATTTCTTTTGAGGTCATTTGTTGTTTTATTAACTAACTATTTCAGAAATGTATGCCTCAGTTCAGGTACTTGGGTGACCAGAAAAATCTGAATTTTTGTCTATGATGGTTTTATTTATTTATTTCTAACAGAATAACTATACCTTAGCTAGTCTTATACTTTTTAGAGTAAGTTACTGTATCTTAGAATACAGAAGTCATTTCCTTCAATTTCACCTCCCAATGCTGTGGGTGGAAGTCTAATGATAAAAGAAACATTTTACTTTGCAGAAATTTTGTACTTTCTCTCTAGAAACATATGATTTACTCTTTATGCTTAGAGTTCATAAAACTTTAACAGAAATGCCCAGGTATATCTTTTCTTATTAATCTATCTTGAAACTTACTGAGCCCTTTCAATGCATACTCAGGTCTTTCCTCAGATCAATACAATATTCTTATATTTGTTTAGTTTTTCTTCCTCTCATAATTGTGTCTGTCTGTTCTCCTGGAAAACAGTAAGGTTTTATATTAGTTATTTTTTTCTGGTTTCTTTTCTTTTTCCACATTGACTTAAAGACATGGCATCAGGATGAACTTCTATAAGAAAATTCTAATTTTACAAGTGACAACATGTACCATCTCTAAGGGCTCTCCCTGAGGGGAAAAGAGTATGACAATCTGAAAGATTTGCCAGTTGCACTGGTGAGTTCTGACATTGCTGCTTTTGTTGATTCTCAGCAGTGGGTGACTGTCCCAGATTGTCAGATGTTGTGCTTCAATGAGCACTTACAGTGAGCTGAATGGCTGATACTCTCAGGTGATCCCAAACAAGTTACACTCTATAGCATTTCTTCTTTCTTGCTGATGTCCAGACCAGTCCACCGATTCACATCCAAAACATATATTATTAGAAATAAATAGTCACTATGCTTTTGTAAATTTATTGATTTATTTATTTATGGCTGCATTGGATCTTCATTCCTGTGCAAGAGCTTTCTCTATTTGCGGCGAGCGGGGACTACTCTTTGTTGAGGTGCGTGGGCTTCTCACTGCAGTGGATTCTCTTGTTGCGGTGCATGGGCTCTAGCTGCATGGGGTTCAGTAGTTGTGGCTTACGGGCTCTATAGTGCAGGCTCAGTAACTGTGGCGCTCAGGCTTAGTGGCTCTGTGGTATGTGGGATCTTCCCGGACCAGGGCTCGAACCTGTGTTCCTTGCATTGGCAGGTGGATTCTTAACCACTGTGCCACCAGGGAAGAACCACTATACTTTTGGAATATGGATAGACTCAAGGATTTATTGCTGACCAGTTGATAGATTAATTAATAGGGATTTTTGTAAATTTGACATTTTAAAAATGCCTATTGCATATAGAGTATCAAAATAAATCATGACATTACTAAAATATTAAACTATGCCAAGAAGCTATTCCTTTAAACAAATTCCAACCTAATAATATAGGTGTTTGTTTTGATAACACTGACATACTTTTAATGTTGAGAAAACTTGTACATAGGTGTACAATATATCAAAGAGTCTAAACAATGAGAATAATATAAAACCTGCCACTGCACATGAATGTATCAGATGTGTAGAAACATATTTCTGATCTCAGAAAAATCCATCAAATCTGTGTAGTACCCACATTTGTATTTTTTTCAGGGCCTCTTTATAATAAGAAGTGAAAGTAATGAAAAATCATTAGTAACTATTTTAAAATGCTTTTTAAAATTTGGTAACAAATAATCATTAGGTAAATTTTCCAAAATGAAAAATACTCAAATGTCTATTTTTCATTCCATTGAATACAATATTTAAGAAATAAATTTAAGAAGTTGTGGGGCATGTGTTTTCAAAGAGTATCAAACTATTCTTTCAAGAAAAGACTTTCCCTACTCTATTATTCATGAACAAAGAATGTCAATGACGTTATCATAGCTTATCTTATTAAATACTACCAAAGAATTTTTCATAAAATATTTCACTTAATGTGGAAAGACATATTATGAAAGACACTGTATAGAACAAATAAAAAGGGGAACTAATTTCTATTTTAGCAGTATTAGAACTATGAACAAATTTGATGTTTTCAAAGTAATTTTGCCTTTTTTTAAACATCTTTATTGGAGTATAACTGCTTTACAGTGTTGTGTTAGTTTCTTCTGTATAACAAAGTAAATCAGCTATATGTATATTTTGCCTTTTAATAAAGTAAAATATAAGCTATTTTGTAGAAAACTATTGTGGATATCACAATAATTTTAGGGAGGTTAATATCTAAAGGCACACAATGTTGGCAATATCAAAATATGTTTCACAAACTCTTAACAATAGTTTATACCTAAACTGACTACGGACTGAAAAGCTAAACCTAAAATGTTTTATTAATTACATATAATTAAACTCATAATTATTTCAATTTAGATTCAGACTGATAATCCATCTGGTTTAATTATACATTCAGCTGATATTCATTCCATTTTACATATTCTTTGTAAAGACATTGGTGAGGGTGCTAATATTTTAACATTGAGGAAATGTCCTTATTCACATACGGGCAGCTGAATTTTTTTTAATATGAAGAATTGTTCTAATTTGGTCCCAATAACACCTGATAAACCCTGACATAGTTTTCCCTATCACCTGTATTGGCTTTCTGCATCAATATTTTAAAGTGCACAAACTATTGCCTACAGCAAACATTGAGTTCACTTGTAGTAACACAAATATTTTCATAAACATAATGGTAAAATAAAAGAAACTGAAAGTTTAAAGCATATTAAAATTTCTTTTAGGTCTCTGAATTAATGTACGTTAGAGAAATACTTGATCTTTGTTAAAACCTTCATTGCTTCTCATAGATGTTTATATAGTTTCATTCACATATAATACAAAAATGTAACAGCAACCAGACTTCATTCATATTATGCTTTTTAGTTTTTAAAATCTGCTTACACGTAGCATATGATTTTATCAGAAGGTCCTATTTATTGAGCAATAACTTGAAATAAGCAAACTACAGAGTTTTTTTTTTTTTGTAATTTGGAGGAAATATGGGGTTTCATAAGAGCTCTCTTAGTGTCTAACAGTTGTTATGAACATTTCCCTTTGAAACTTCTTTTATATCTAAGATTATTGGCATTCACTTGTAGGTGTGTGTCTGTGTCTGTGCATGTGTTTAGGTATTTCAAAAGTTAATGGAGAAATTCTTGCTTATAACACCTGTCAAGAACTCTCACATAAGGCAGCTTCTGTTTTTTAGCCCAAGAAATGTATAAAGTGCTTTCTATTTGAGGAAGACCTTACTTTTCTTCAAAGCAACACTTTTGCCTAAGACCTCATAGAATCACTTGGAAAGATTCTGAAACCACAGATTCCTTGATCATACCCTTAAGATTCTGATTCAGCAGGTTTGCAGTGGGCTTTAGAATTTACATTTGCAATAAACCAGAATTAATTCTGTTGCTGCTTGCTGAGGAACACACCTGGAGATAGCCAGAGTATAATTCCATTGCCTTAATTTTTCGATTTTATACCCATATGTATTTCTCTATTTTGCTAATGCCTTAAATTCTAGTTATATGACCAGGGCTTATTTATTATTCTTATAAAAGTTATAAACTAGAGCCTAGAGTTCTCTGAACTCTTAGCAACTATATCTTTCCTCAAGAGGCATTGACTTTTCTTGCCCAGATTTTAAAAACTTTCTTCCCCTCATGATGAGTAAGCTCATGGCTCCTTAAGAAAATATTATTCCTTTCCATAAGTCAATTTTTATACCTATGGATCCTCATTATCTTTCAGAGAATCTTCACCCCCTCACCTTCTTCCCATATCATATCTACAAGATAAAAATATTTCATTGAAATTCTATGCTATTTGCCTCATGTAATGAGTATGATCACACAATGAGGTAGAATGCTTAGATTCAACTCCTAGCTCTGCTGCTTATAAACTTGGTGACCTTGAGCAATTAACTTTTATGACTTGTGTTTAGAATCATTCACTCTAAAATGATCATGGAAATAATAATATCCATCTCATGTTTTAAACAATATATGCTATATGGAAAGTGTTATATAAGCTTTTGTTATCATTTTTTAAATCTACTTTTATTCCAATTTAAGCAACAAAATCTTGACACGAGAACTAGTTAATGGTTTAACCATTCTAGTCTCCATCTAGTAAGCTGTTTTTTTTAAACATCTTTGTTGGAGTATAATTGCTTTACAATGTTGTGTTAGTTTCTGCTGTATAACAGAGTGAATCAGCTACACATATACATATAACCCCATATCCCCTCCCTGTTACGCCTCCCTCCCATCCTCCTTATTCCCACCCTTCTAGGTGGTCACAAAGAACTGAGCTGCTCTCCCTGTGCTATGTGGCTGTTTCCCACTAGCTATCTATTCTACATCTGGTAGTGTATATATGTCCCTGCCACTATCTCACTTCATCCCAGTTTACACTTCCCCCTCCCCATGTCCTCAAGTCCATTCTCTACATCTGCATATTTTTTCCTATCCCGGCCCTAGGTTCATCAGAACCATTTTTTTTTTAGATTCCATATATATGTTTTGTTAGCATATGGTATTTGTTTCTTTCTTTCTTTCTGAATTACTTCACTCTGAGTGAAGTAGGATTCTATTTGAAAAAAATATATATTAATTTAGGGCTCTATAAGACAGCAAAAGATTATTGTTGGCTTTTTAAGATCCCCATTATATGAAACATAGTAGGTAGGTAACATACCCTTAATTGCAACCAATCCTGTAATATAGTGAATAATTTATGATATCAATTTGCAATTATTTTAGCTAAGAATTCAATGATTTGTTGACTAGTATGACTAAGAGAAGAGCTGTGTTCCTCATTAATGCATAGTCTTTGCTCATATTCAAAGCAATATGGACTGTGCATGATTATAATTCTCTTTGAGAAGAAAGAGACTTCTGTGTCTTAGCATTCACAATGGCAACATATCTCTACTTTGAAATATGTGGCTGCCACATTACTTTGGGAAACACTATTATTACCCCAAAGTAGAATGTGTATGTGATTTCTCTTCCTTTACTTGATGCATTATATCGTGTAGATGATGTTGCTGTAAATACATTATTCTTTTAAAAAATCATCTTGAGATGTAGATCTAATTTATCTAAGTAATGCTTAGAGATATTAGAAGTTGGTTAATATCAATTTATTAATATTAAATCTTATATATGCTAAATTAAATGCTTAAACCCATAAGACAACTACAATATACTTAGAAGGGATCCAAAATTTTGGAATTATACCTTCATTTCTAATGTTGTAGCCCTAAGTATAGGATCCATGAAGATGAAGCCCTTCTCTGATGGTCAGGAGCTGAGGGAGATGTGCTATAAATAATCTGATCTCAAGTCACATACTAATTAATTTTAAAGATTAAATTTATGTTATAGCCACCCTGTTTGTTTGGATGAGAGGGGTTATCTCTACTCCTCCATATTTATCAAATAAATAAGGATACTCAAACAGCACTGGCAAATTGGAGCTTTTAGTAGTACCCCTGCTATAAGTGACAACCACCCTGTAAGAAAGAAAGCTTGACTGTAATAGTCATTGTAGTGCACCCAAAGTTTAGAGAAATCATAGATACATATTCCATAACATCACACAATATAACATGTGATTCATTTCTTTACAGAAGTTTTTTTTTTTAATAAAAAAAAAGCACTTTATGCAGATAATACTTTAGGAAGAATTAAAACATACCGGGGCTTCCCTGATGGTGCAGTGGTTGAGAGTCTGCCTGCCGATGCAGGGGAAACGGGTTCGTGCCCGGGTCTGAGAAGATCCCACATGCCGCGGAGCAGCTGGGCCCGTGAACCATGGCCGCTGAGCCTGCGCGTCTGGAGCCTGTGCTCCGCAACGGGAGAGGCCACAACAGTGAGAGGCCCGCGTACCGCAAAATAACAAAACAAAACAAAAAAGCATACAGTATATAAATTAATCAAGCTCATCTAGAATCTTTTTGAAAATGCATACTGTCCCACTGTATATCACACTTTACTTACTCTGCCTTCCTTTTTAATGAAAACTACCACGTGTGTGTTTATTTGATCAATAGACTAATGTAGGAACGTTTCTCATGTCTATTAAAGAACCACATTCTCATAATTTGTAATAAAGTGATAACTATCAATTATCCTTTGTAACCATATTATTTATTTTTCTGTGGCTCTGTTGTACTTTAATATCTGGTTATCAGGTATGTTAATTATACCTTCACTTTAGTACACATGGTAAATATTAGATGTTTTCCTCTACATAATGCCATGGTCTACAAGGTAATTTTGTTTGTTGAGTGAGTTGATACAATCATTCTACATGCTTTCTTTCATATCCTCCAAAAGGAGCATGTTAATATAAATTGCGAAAACAAAGACACTTCTTTCCCAAATTTGATAAATCATAATGAAAAATGAGAAAAATAATATAAGGTTTTAGAGCAGCACACACATTCAGTGGATATGGATTATCTTTGTTAAAAAAAAAAAAAAAACGGGCTTCCCTGGTGGCACAGTGGTTGAGAGTCCACCTGCCAATGCAGGGGACACGGGTTCGTGCCCCAGTCCGGGAAGATCCCACATGTCACGGAGGGCCTGGGCCCGTGAGCCATGGCAGCTGAGCCTGTGCGTCCGAAGCCAGTGCTCCGCATTGGGAGAGGCCACAACAGTGAGGGGCCCGCGTAACGCAAAAAACAAACAAACAAAAAACAAGTACACATCAATGAAGTAAGATACATTTCAGCCTAACAAGAATGTGTGTTTGATAAAAACCTCAGAAACTAATATTCAAAACAACCTCATAAAATCTTAAATAAGTGCAGACAATGAAATAAGATACATATCATGTAGTACTGCTATATATTTTGCAAAAAAACCCAGATTCTTGAAGCCCTTTTGATTTGTAATAATTTTCTGCATTTCTTATATATATAATGTTGATTCACATAATATATTACGATATTTCTTTTGGTTTGGGAAATGGCTGGAGCATTTTCTTTGATACAATGTTACTTTTTCCTAATTGTTTCAGATTTGGGAATGTAAATTTATATTTTTTATACAATAGGTAAGCATTAAGTTATGTCTATATATTTATCATTTTCTTTGGGGTATTATGGAAATCCATATCTGAATTTCACTCTAATAGCTCAGTTTATCTTTGATATAAGTTACTGACAGAGAGAGAAGAGGAGAGGGAGAAGTAAAGTGAGGCAAGACAAGGTGAAGAGAAAGGCTACTCTGTTTTCTAAGTGAAGAATGGACTATGTGGTGGCTAACAGCAGATGCAACACTAAGAAAAAAACTGCATTACCTTCTGGTTACAGTAATTACAAAGGAATGGAAAATTAATACCTGAAAATCAGTCAATAAAGGAAAGACAATCTTGTGATTATTTAAATAGATGTAGCTGTAGACAGAGATTACCACACAATGCTTAATACTATAAGATTAATGTAATTAAAAATAAAGGTAAACTATAATGGTTAAGCACAGCCCTTTAAAAAAGAGTAGACTTCTAATTTTTTGTGAATATTTTGGTTAACAATTGCTTTCAGGCTCGTTGTGCTGTGGCAGGAGGAAACTGATGTTAGCCTAGGCAGAGCTGTTGTTTGGTGAGACTGTTAATATTTACTAGTTTCAGAAGGTGGTTAACAGGAATGAGTCCACTGTTGATTTGTTTGCCTTCAAAATTTCGAGCCTGGCATTGATTGGTTGGCTTTCAGATTCATGTGTAGTGAAGTTTGTCATTGATCAATGAACTTTAGGGAAGTTTTATTTGATTCACGGAGTAAAACTGATTTTAGCATTATTTCTCTGGTTATAAAACAAAAGTGTTTTTCTAGAAATATGATAATATACAAAATGCATTTACAAAAGAATAAAAACTCTGGCAAATGAGGAATAGAAGAAACTTCTGGATATGATAATATTTACAGAGGATATCAGGTTAACAACATACTTAGCAGTGAAATATTAGTAGTATTTGCCATAAAATAGGAATGAGACAATGATGACTGCCAGAGTTGCTTCTAGTCAATATTGTACTTTAGGTCCAAGCTAGTGTAATAAATCAAGAAAAAATATATATGTTTATACACACACATATAAATGTGTGTGTAAGTATATACAGCACACACTTTAAATGGATATAGATTTTGTCAAAAAAAGCGAGCACATGTCAATGAAGATATATTTTACCCTAACAAGAATATATTTATAAAGTTGTATTTAAAACCACCACCAAGGGGGTATAGTTCAGGGCTAGAGCATTTGACTGCAAAACCACCACAATGAACTGGATACAATTGACATCTACAGACTACTTCATCCAACCAGCAGAATACACATTTTTTTTGAAGTTCATGAAGAACATTCAACAAAACAGACCATGTTCTCTGGTCCACAAAATATACCTTAACAAATTTAGAATATAAATTATAAAATATCTGCTCTCAGGTCACCATGGAATTAATTAAAGCATAAACCAGTAACAAAAGAATAACTGGAAAATCCCCAAATACATGGAGATTAAAAACATATTTTTAAATAACACATGGATCAAAGAAGAAATCTCAAAATAAAATATTTTAAACTAAATGAAAACATAATTTATCAAAATTTGTGAGATGCTGCAGAAGCAGTTCTTACAGGGAAAATTATAGATTGAATGTAAGGAGAAATACCTAAAAATATCTAAATTTACATCATAGAAAACTAGAAAAACAAGAGTAACTCCAAATTGAAGATAAAAAAGAAATAACAAGAATAAGAGAAGTCAATGAAATTGAAAATAAATAGGAAATAAATACAGGAATTCAACCTGAATAAATGCAGCTTCTTTAAAAAGATCAATAAAATCAATAAATCTCTAGCCAGGATAACAAAAAAAGAGAGAGTATATAATTACCAAAAATGTCAGAAAATAGAAAGGATACATCAACATAGATTATTTGGCCATTTAAGAATAATAAGGGAGTGGTTAAGAATCTGCTTGCCAATACAGGAGACACAGGTTTGAGACTTGGTCTGGGAAGATCCCACATGCCACGGAGCAACTAAGCCTGTGTGCACAACTACTGAGCCTGCACACTTAGACCCCGTGCTCCACAACAAGAAAAGCCACCACAATGAGAAGCCCACGCACTGCAAAAGAGTAGACCCTTCTCACCACAACTAAAGAAATCCTGCGCACAGCAAAGACCCAATGCAGCCAAAAATAAATAAATACATACATTTATTAATAATAATAATAATTTATAACCTTCTAAAACAGAAAGCACCAGGCCCAGATATGTTCACTGGTAAATTCTACCAAACATTTAAGAAATAAATTATACGAAGTCTCCACAATCTTTTTCTGAAGAAAGTAGAGAGAGATACTTTCTCTTTCTATGAGGCAAGTATTACCCTAATATCAAAACCATAAAAAGACATTAACAGAAAACTATACACCAAAATCTCTCATGAACATAGATGTAAAATTTCTCAAAAATTAGTAAATGAAATCCAACAATGAGCAAAAAGAACTATAAACCACAAACAAGAGAGATTTATATTAGATGTGCAGGGCTTGGACAACATTTGAACATTAATTAACCTATGACATCAACAGGCTAAAAAAGAAAAAGTACATGATCATATCATTAGAAGCAGAGAAAACTTTTGACAAAATCCAACACCCAGTCATGATAGAAACTCTCAGTAAACTATGAATAGAAAGGAACTCCCTTAGCTTATAAAGAATAGCTATAAAAATAAAACCTACAGCTGACATCATACTTAATGTTGAGAAATTCATCCCTTCTTTACAACATTGTATTGGAAGTGCTTGTAAAGCAATAAGGGAAGAAAAGGAAATTAAAGGTATAAAGATTAGAAAGAAAGGCATAAAACTGTCTTCATTTACATATGACATGAATTTCTATGTAGAAAATCTTAATTAACAACAATAAAAAAAACCTCCCAGTACTAATAAATTATTATAGCAAGGTTGCAAGATATGAGGCTAATGTACAAAAGTCAATTGATTTCCTATATACCAGAAATAAACTAGTGAAATTTGAAGGTTAAAACAATACTATTTACATTAACACCTACAAAAATTAAATACTTAGGCATAGCTGACAAAAAATGTATAAGGTTGTTATGAAGAAAACTACAAAACTCTGATGAATGAAATCAAATAACCAAATAAATGGAGAGATATTCCATGCTCATGGATAAGAAGACTGCCCTATATCATCAATATTGTCAAGGCAACAGTTTTTTCCAACTAGATCTATAGATTCAATGCAATCCCAATAAAAATATCAGCAAGTTACTTTGTGGATATTGATAAGTGATTCTAAAGTTTATATGGATAAAGAAAGACCCAGAATAACCAATATAACATTTAAGAAGAATAGAGTTGGAAGATTGATATTGCCTAACTATAAGAGTTACTGTAAATCTGCAGTAATAAAGACTATATAGTTGGGGTGAAAGAACAGACAAAAAGACCAATGAAATGTAGAGATCCCAGAAATTGACCCACATATATAGTCAACTGCTCTTTGCAAAGGAGCAAAGGCAATACAATTGGGCATATACAGTCTTACCAACAAATGGTGTAGAAAAATTGGACATCCACATGCAAAGAAAATGAATCTAGAAACAGACCTCATATCCTTCAAAATGGAATACAGACCTAAAAGTAAGATGCAAAACTATGAAACTCCTAAGGTATGATGATTTTTTTAGATACAATGCAATGGCATACTCCATAAAAGAAGTAATTGGTATGCTGGACTACACTAAAATTAAAAACTGCTGCTCTGTGAAAGACAATTTCAAGAGAATGAGAAGACAAACCAAAAACTGGGAAAAAATATTTGCAAAAGACACATCTTATAAAAGACTGTTATCCAAAATATACAAAGAACACTTATAAATCAACAGTAACAAAACAACCCCATCAAAAATGGGCCAAAGACCTTAACAGACACCTTACCAAAGAAGATATGCAAATGGAAAATAAGGATATGAAAAGATTCTCCACATCATATATCATCATAAAAATGCCAAAAAAGGCAAAAATGAGATGCCATTACATAGCTGTTAGAATGGCCAAAATCCAAAACTCTAAAAACATCAAATGGTGACAAGGACATGGAACAACAGGAACTCTCATTTTTTGCTGGCAGGATTGCAAAATGGTATGGCCACTTTGGAAGAGAGTTTGATGGTTTCTTACAAAACTAAACATACTCTTATGATACCATCCTGTTCTTTGGAACTTACCCAATGGGTTTAAAGATTATGTTCACACAAAAACTTGCATACAGATGTTTATCATATATTAATTCATAATTGCCAAAACTTGGAAGCAAATTAGATGTTCTGTGATAGGTAAATGGATTGGATAAACTACGGTATATCCAGACAATGGAATATTATTCTGTGCTAAAAAAACACTTTGAAGGAATGAAAATATATAAAAGAACCATAAATTCATATTACTAAGTGAAAGAAGCCAGTCTGAAGAGGCTACATACTATATGATTCCAACTATAGGATGTTCTGGAAAAGGCACAACTAAGAAGATGCTAAAAATATCTAAAGAGGTTGCTAGGGGTTAGAGGAGAGGGAGAGAAAAATAGGTGGAGCACAGAGGATTCATAGGGCAGTGGAACTACTCTATATGGTACTATAATGGTAGATACATCTCATTATAAATTTGTCTAAATCTATAGAATGTACAGTATCAAGAGAATACTTTAAATGATGGACTTTGGGTAATTATGATATATCAATGTAGGTTCATCATTTGTAATAAATATGCTACTATGTTGGGAGATGGTGATAATGGGGAAAGCCATGCATGTGTGAGGGTAGGAAGTATATGAGAAATCTCTGTACCTTCATCTTAATTTTGCTGTGAATCAAAACAGCTCTGAAAAAATTAAAGGAATAAATAGGAAAAATATGTGTAGCACTTTATCAAAAATTATATTATTCATATGAGAACACCTGTAAGTCAACTAGAAAACACCCAAAAAATAAACAACTATGAAAATGGGTTCAAAAGACCCAGACAGAAATATTACAAATCAAATAGTCAATAGCTGTGAAAAAAATAACCTTATTTGTCTTATGAGAAATACAAATTAAAACAGTATGATGCAAATATATACCCATTAGAATAGCTAAAATAAAAGTAATGTCAATATCAAGTTTAGACAAGGATATAGAACGTCACAAGCTCTCATAAGTAGCTGGTGGATTTGTAGATTATACTGCTTTTAAAATTTTGAGGCAAAATGTGATAAGTTCATCACAGACATTTCCCAAGACATACTCATTCTTCTGGATATGTCTCTGACAAAATATGTGCTACAAAGATCTATGTGTATATAACTGATCATAACAGCACTACTAGTAATAGTCAAAGTTACAAACAACTCAAAATTATATAATCTATGTAATGAATAAAAATATTGTAGTATTCTTAGACCATAGGACAATATACAGACAACAATAACAATGAAACTATACAACTGTACAAAATAATATGGATGGCCCTCACAAATGTCATAACAAGGAAAATAATCCAGACACAGTAGTACATTCTGTATGATTCCCTTTATGTATAAAGTTTATTAAAGGGAAAATTCCTCATTGCTAATATGTATCTTTGAGGAATGAAGAAGGAGCAATATTGACTGTGAAAGGGCAAAAGAGAGCCTTCAAGGTGCTGGTACTATTATTGTGTCATAAAAGTGGTTATACAGATTGTTCTCTCTGTAAAAAGTTCAACACAATATGTGTAGCTTTGATTTGCATTTATATTTTATTAAAATGTTTAATAAATAAGGCAAGACATTAATGTAGCTTATGCTATAGTAATAGGAATGATACAAAAAGGTTCAAGATGTAACTTGAAGTTAGACCTGACAGAATTTCCTGATAGATTAAAGTAGGGGTGCAAGAGAGAAGTTAACACTGACTCAAAATTTTGTAGATAAAACTATAATTGTTGGTTTTTAAGATGGAGTGGATCAGTAACAGGATTGATGTTGAGAAATCATGAATTTAATTTTGACATATTAAAATTGGATGCCTATTAAACATCTAAGTGGAAACTCTGAGTAACAGCTGATTATACATTTTGCTCTTAGGGAAGTTGCCTAGGCTAATGATATGAATAAGAGAGTTTTAGTATATATTTATAGGTAATAGTTTTCAGTATATTTATAATAGTACTCAATATCATTGTCTGCCAATTTTATCATCTGTGTCATTTTGGGATTATTTCTATTGACTGCTTTTTCTTCTGACTATAGGTAGTTTTCTTTGTTGACTCCTTTTCCACCATAGTTTTAAAAATTGGATCGTGTGCTTTCTGAATTTTTCGTGGATTTGGTTTCATTCCTTTAAACAACATTGGGATTTTTTTTTTCTTTGATGAAGATATGGAATTCCTTTGATTCTTCCAGAAGTTGCTTTTAAATTTTATGGAGTAGGTTTAGGACAGCCTACATCAAGAGCAATTCAGTCTCACTAATAAGACAACACCATTATACAGACACTACTCATCATTGTATACATTAAGAGGTCTTGCTATTTGGAATACAAACAATCACCAACCATGTTTGAAGTCTGGGGATTGTTCTACCTACAACTTTCAGGTAGTCCTTCACTGGTATTAGATAGTTCATCCTCACACAAATACTGATCAATCCTCAAAGATTTTAGTGACTTCTTCTGCACTCCTTTTTGAGCTTCATCATTCTGTGGCTCTTTTACCTATGGTAATCTTTGTCCTACAAATTGTAGCTGCTTTGGGTTCTCTAATGCATGGAGTTTGTCTCCTCAATTCAGGGAGACCACTGGGCTCTGACTGGGTTCTATTTCCTTGTAGCCTGAAATCTCTCTCTAGGCAGTATACTGGAACAATCATAGCACTCACCTCCCTTTGTTTTGCTTTACTCAGAATCATTGTTCTGAGCTGTCTGTTCTCTATTCTTAAAATTATGATTTCATGTTTGTTTTACAAATTTCTGTACACTTAATAGAAGAAGGGTAAAAGTAGGTTTTTTCTCTATTATTGTATCATGGTATAAAATTGGTATTTCAATAGACATATAGTTTTTAATAAAGGGTAAAGAGCCTACTTGCTATACATTCATACAAGAATGTCTAAGTAGCACAAAGTTTGGAAAAAACATAACAATACATACATAAATAGTAGGTCAGGGCAAGATTTGGTTATTGGCAATAAAAGTGTAAACATATATAGAGCAGAAAGTACCTATTCTAATAAAGGATTAATCATAAAAATAATATGAAAAAGAATAAAAGAAGATCTAAGAAAAACCCATCAAAACAGTATCTTTTGTAGAATTATCCCTAGCCAGAGGACTCAACCTTTCATATTTTAATGAAAATAGGTTATCTTTACTCAAGGTCATTAAGTGTATAACTCCAATATACATTATGTAAACAGTTCTTGTTCTAATTCTAGGAATACCAAAGCAATCATCTAAGTATGATTTGTCTCACCTGAAGATTTTTTATATCAGATTTAAGTCAACAGATTAGTTAGCTATTATATTTCTTAGAAAATTATACTTTTTATTCAGCAACTGGTATTTCTTTTATACCATAATGAGGAAATTTTGTGTATTTATACCTGAAAAATTGATTCATTTTAGTACCTAATACAATAAAAAAAAATAAGTTAAGTCTCCCAAAAGTAGGGAGAGGAGAAAAGTTATTTAAAACATGAAGTGCTTGCTGCATACTTTTTGAAGGATAAATCTATCAAACATGCAAATATATTGGCTTTACACATGTGAGTGTTCTTTGCACAATAGATATATCCCAGGGAATACTTACATTTTTTCCATTCCTTACATTGATAAAGATTTATCATGGCATATAGGTGAACAAAGTAGCAAAAGAAAGCATTGATAACAGTCTGGTCCTTAATAAAATATACTGCATTTCCAGGGATAATAATCAAAAGCCTATAAATTCTAAAAGGTCACAAATGGATAATGACAATAATTTTGTATCTTTCCATTAGCATAATATTTGCAGCATAATGTACTTACTAAATTTTTACTGAACTTCAATGATGTACAATTAACTAAATTCTAGTAGTTCTCTGACTTTGGTTACGAACAGCTAGGTAGTGTGCCTTGAACACTTAACATTTACAGATTATAAACTCAACAGGAGTCCATACCAATCTTTCACAATCCTGTTATACTCCTGGATGAGTGTCTACATACACTGAACTAAATCACACTCCCACTCAATATATGATATTAATCAAACAGTAGGGTTCTATAGACTATTTACCCCATTCTTGTTTATCATTTCTGATTTTCACCATGTCCAATTACTAGCATGGAAGATGTGAAAGCATTGCCAACATTTTATCATAAAAAGAATCCTTGAATTCTCAGTATTTTATATATAATGTATATTATATATAGAACTATAAGGTATATTAAAAATTTTCCAAGACAATATCTGTTATAGACAATATCTGTCATATCATTAGTAGTGCATTCTTCCTTATAAGCTACACAAGTGATTCCCTCCTATTAGGGTTCTCTACGTAATCTGATTTAGTAAGATTTCAGTGTAACACCAACAAACTATTTTGTACCTTACTGAATCATTGCTTATTGTTATAGAGATCCTAAATAAAACTCAGTTGTTGTTTTATATTAAAATAAGAAATTAATTCTGTCCCAAATAGGTTCATGAGAGGTTCATTAATCTCCTAAAGATATGTGCTAAAGTACAGCCACATTTCTCCACATTTCTGTGTGTTTTTGTGCAATTGTTTTTACCATGCAAATCGTCCATTTTTAAGGCAAATTTTTTTTTGAGGATTTTATGGAGCTCGTGATTTTCAACATGTTATCTGGTCATCATGACCAAATAATTTTTACATGGTACTTGGAAGCCATCTTTAGAAAGTTGATGCCTAGACTTAGAAAGTTAGAAAAATAACGTTATCCTATTACAATCTGGGTTTATCTGTATCAAAGAAAATAGTTCATATATTTTTATATATGTTCCTTAAATAAAGGTCAAGTTTGACCAACAAATCGGTGTTTCAAGTATCAACATTTGTAATAAAATTATCTTTATTGAGATATTTTAATATGGACAGGGCAATCAGGAAATACCTCAGCTAGCACTGAATAAATGTTCAAAATTATTGTGATTATTCAGGACAAACCATAGGAAAAATATTAATATGTGTCTCTCCAGGGTAAAAAATTCTTGACAGTCAAGATCAAAAATTATTTAAGGAAGTAAAATAACTATATGCTGCAAGTGGAATTGCAAAACCTACATTCAATTCCATAAAAGGCAAAATATGTCCTGATTAATAACTAAGATTGTATGAGCTAGGTTAATTCCAGATATAATATTAAATAACTATGTGATATGAAGGGTCTACTGCTGCTACTTTATGTTGGGTCTAAAGTAGTAGACAAAATGCTACAACCACTCTGGAAGATAGTTTGTGATTTTCATTCAAAACTAAACATACTGACAGAGGATTAATCTTCCAAATTTACAAGCAGCTCATGCAGCTCAATATCAAAAAAACAAACAACCTAATCCAAAAATGGGTAGAAGACCTAAATAGACATTTCTCTAAAAAAGATATACAGATTGCCAGCAAACACATGAAAGAATGCTCAACATCATTAATCATTAGATAAATGCAAATCAAAACTGCAATGAGGTATCACCTCACACCAGTCAGAATGGCCATCATCAAAAAATCTACAAACAACAAACGCTGGAGAGGGTGTGGAGAAAAGGGAGCCCTCTTGCACTGCTGATGGGAATGTAAATTGATACAGCCACTATGGACAACAGTATGGAAGTTCCTTAAAAAACTAAAAATCGAACTACCATACAACCCAGCAATACCACTACTGGGCATATACCCTGAGAAAACCAAAATTCAAAAAGAGTCATGTACCACAATATTCATTGCAGCTCTATTTAAAATTACCAGGACATGGGAGCAACCTAAGTGTCCATCGACAGATTAATGGATAAAGAAGATGTGGCACATATATACAATGGAATATTACTCAGCCATAAAAAGAAATGGAATTGAGTTATTTGTAGTGAGGTGGATGGACCTAGAGTGTGTCATACAGAGTGAAGTAAGTCAGAAAGAGAAAAACAAATACCATATGCTAACACATATATATGGAATCTAAAAAAAAAAAAAAATGGTTCTGAAGAACGTAGGGATAGGACAGGAATAAAGATGCAGACGTAGAGAATGGACTTAAGGACTCAGGCAGGAGGAAGGTTAAGCTGGGACAAAGTGAGAGAGTGGCATGGACATATATACATGACCAAATGTAAAATAGATAGCTAGTGAGAAGCAGCCACATAGCACAGGGAGATCAGCTCAGTGCTTTGTGACCACCTAGAGAGGTGGGATAGGGAGGGTGGGAGGGAGGGAGATGCAAGAGGGAGGAGATATGGGGATATATGTATATATATAGCTAATTCACTTTGTTATAAAGCAGAAACTAACACACCATTGTAAAGCAATTATGCTACAATAAAGATGTTTTAAAAATTAATAAATAAATAAATAAAGTAGTAGAAAGAATTTCAGTAAATTCATTACTAGACAATTAAAATCGTAGCAGGCTGCAGTTATACATTTATAAGAATATATATCATATATAAATTTTGTTTCAGGTAAATAGAAACAAACATTTTAAATTAATAAAGAGTTGTGCAGTAAATTGTGCTAGATAGTTTTCTATGCATTTGGAATAAAGCAAAATCAAATTTAAAATCAATTAGACAAGATGGTGGAGTAGAAGAACATGAGCTCACTCTTATTATGGAAGCACCCAAATCACAACTAACTGCTGAACAACTGTCAACAGAAAACTGCTGGAACCTACCAAAAAAGATACCCTACATCCAAAGACAAGCCACAACAAGATGGTAGGAGAGGCACAATCACAATAAAATAAAATCCTATACATGCCAGGTGGGCTACCCAAAAACTGGAAAATAATTATACCACAGAAGTTCTCCTGTAGGAATGAAAGTTCAGAGCTCCACATCAGGCTCCCCAGATGGGAGGAGTAGCCCCCAGAGAATATGGTTTTGAAGGCCAACGTGGTTTGACGGCAGGAATTCCACAAGACTGGGTGATACAGAAACTCCACTCTTGCAGGGCACACACAGGGTCTCATGTGCACCAGGACAAAGGGAATAAAAGTAGTGACCTCATAAAAGACTGGGCCAGAATTACCTGCTAGTATTGGAGGGTGTCCTGTAGAGGTGGGGGGGGGGCAGCTATGGCTCATTGCAGGGACAAGAACACTAGCAGCAGTAGTTCTGTGGGTATTCATTGGTGTAAGCCCTCTTGGAGGCTGCCATTTTCTTATCAAGACCAAGCCCCACCCAATAGTCTGTAGGCTCCAGTACTGGGACACCTCAGGCCAAACAACCAACAGGTCAGGAACACAGCCCCATCAATCAACAGACAGGCTGCTTAAAGTCTTCCTAAGCATACAGCTGCCCGATAAACACCCTCTGACATGGCACTGCCTACCAGATGGACAAGACCCAGCTACAGCCACCAGTGGGCAGGTACCAGTCCCTCCCAACAGAAAGATTGCACAAGCCTCTTTGACAGCCTCAACCACCAGGGGACAGAGAGCAGAAACAAGAAGAACTACAACCCTGCAGCCTGTGGAATGGAAACTGCAATCACAGAAATTTAGTTAGACAAAATGAGACAGCAGAAGAATATGTCCCAGATAAAGAAACAAAACCCCAGAAGAACAACCAAATGAGGTGGAGATAAGCAGTCTACCTGAAAAAGAATTCAGAGTAATAATAGTAAGGATGATCTAAGATCTCAGAAAAAGAATGGAGGCACAGATTGAGAAGAAAAGAACTAAAGAAGAAACAAAGCTGAACAATACAATGACTGAAGTGAAACATACACTAGAAGGAATCAATATCAGAATAACTGAGGTATAAGAATAGATAAGTGAGTTGGAAGACAGAATGGTGGAAATCACTGCCAGAGAGCAGAATAAAGAAAAAAGAATGAAAAGAAATGAGGACAGTCTCAGAGACCTCTGGAACAACATTAAACACACCAACATTCACCTTTTTGGGGTCCCAGAAGGAGAAGAGAGAGAGAAAGGACCTGAGAAAATATTCAAAGAGATAATAGCTGAAAACTTCCCTAAGATGAGAAAGGAAACAGCCAACCAAGTCCAGAAAGGAAGTACAGAGAGCCAGGAAGAGTTAACCCCAAGTAGGAAGACACAGAGACACATAGTAATCAAATTGAATAAACTAAAGACAAAGAAAAAATATTTAAAACAACAAGGGAAAAGCAACAAATAATGTACAAGGGAACTCCCATAAGGTTATCAGGTTGTTTCTCAGCAGAAACTCTGCAGGCCAGGAGGGAGTGGCACAATATATTTAAAGTGATGAAAAGGAAGAACCAACAACCAAGAATACTCTACTAGCAAGGCTCTAATTCACATTCAATGGAAAAACCAAAAGCTTTACAGACAAGCATAAGCTAAGAGAATACAGCACCACCAGACCAGCTTTGCAACAAATACTAAAGGAACTTCTCTAGGAGGAAAAGAAAAGGACAAAACCAGAAGCAAGAAAATTATGAATGAAAAAGTGCACTGGTAAAGGCAAACATATAGTAAAGGTAGGAAATGATCTGCACACAAATATATCAAAACTAACAATTGTGGGAAGAGGAGTCACAAATGCAGGATATTGGAAATGTTTTTGAAATTAAAAGACCAACAACTTAAAACAATTGTTTATATATAGACTGCTATATCAAAACGTCATGGTAAGTGCAAACCAAAAATCTACAATAGGTACACACACAAAAAAGAAAAAGGAATCCAAATACAACACTAAAGTTAGTCATCAAATTACAAGTGAAGAGAACAAAAGAGGAAGGGCAGAAAAACAACTATAAAAACAAATCCAAAACAATTAAATAAATGGCAATAAGCACATACATGTTGATAATTACCTTAAATGTAAATCCTCCAACCAAAAGACATAGACTACCTGAGTGTATACAAAAACAAGACCTGTATGTAAGCTATCTATAAGAGACAACTTAAGATCTAGGAACACATACAGCCTGAAAGTGAGGGGATGAAAAAAGGTATTCCATGCAAATGGAAATCAAAAGAAAATTAGAGTAGCAAAGGGATCAAGCCGAAAAGAAGATATAAGAATTGTAAATATATATACACCCAACATAGGAGCACCTCACTATATATGGAAAATTTAAGAGCCATAAAAGAAGTTGACAGTAACACAGTAATAATGGGATATTTAAACACCCCACTTTCATCAATGGACAGATCATCCAGATAGAACATCAAGAAGGAAACACAGGCCTTAAATAACACGTTAGACCAGGTGGACTTAATTAACATTTATAGAGCATCCCATCCAAAAACAGCAGAATACACATTCTTCTCAAGTGCACGTGGAACATTCTCCAGGATTGATAACATGTTGGGCCACAAAGTGAGCCTTGGTAAATTTAGGAAAATTGAAATCATATCATGTATCTTTTCCAACCACAATGCTATGAGACTAGATATCAATTACAGGAAAAAAAAAAAAAAAAAACTAAAAAATACAAACACATGGAAGCTAAACAATATGCTACTAAATATCCAAGGTATCACTGAAGAAATCAAAGAGGAAATTAAAAAATACCTAGAAACAAATGAAAATGAAAGCAGGACAATCCAAAACCTATGGGACAAAAGCAGTGCTAAGAGAAAAGTTCATAGCAATACAATCTTGACTCAGGAAACAAGAAAAAAATCTCAAATAAACAACCTAACCATACACCAAAAGCAACTACAGAAAGAAGAAGAAACAAAACCAATAGTTATTAGAAGCAAAGAAATCAAAGGTCAGAGCAGAAATAAATGAAATAGAGATGAAGGAAACAATAGAAAAGATCAATGAAACTAAAAGCTGGTTCTGTGAAAAGATTAAAAAAATAGATAAAGCTTTAACGAGACTCATCAAGAAAAAGAGGGAGAGGACTATAATCATTAATGTTATAAATGAAAAAGGAGAACTTACAATGGATACCACATAAATACAAAGCATCGTAAGAATACTACAAGCAACTATATGCCAATAAAATGGACTGGAAGAAATGGGCAAATTCTTAGACAGGTACAATCCCCCAAGACTGAACCAAGAAAAAATAAACAATATGAACAGATAAATCACAACTACTGAAATTGAGACTGTGATTAAATAACTCCAAACAAAAGAACTCCAGGACCAGATTGTTCCACAGGTGAACTCTATCAAATATTTAGAGAAGAGTTAACACCTATCCTTCTGAAACTATTCCAGAAAATTGCAGAGGAAGGAATACTCCCAAACTCATTCTGTGAGACCACCATCACCCTGATACAAAAACCAAAGATACCACAGAAAAGAAAATTACATGCCAATAACACTGATGAACACAGACACAAAACTCCTCAACAAAATACTAGCAAACTAAAGCCAACAATACATTAAAAGGATCATACACCATGGTCAATGGAGTTTATCTCAGGTATTCAAGAATTTTTCAATATATGCAAGTCAATCAATGTGAGAGACGACATTAACAAACTGAGAAATAAGAACCATGTGATCATCTCAATATATTCAGAAGAATATTTTGATAAAATTCAATATACATTTATCATACAAACTCTCCAGAAAGTAAGCATAGAGGAAAGTTCAACATAATGCAGGCCATATACGACAAACCTACAGCTAACATCATAGTCAACAGTGAAAAGCTGCAAGCATTTCCTCCAAGATCAGGAAGAAGAGAAGGATGTGAACTCCCACCACTTTTTTTTTTTTTTTTTTTTTTTTTTTGCGGTATGCAGGCCTCTCACCACTGTTGCCTCTCCTGTTGCGGAGCACAGGCTCAGCGGCCATAGCTCATGGGCCCAGCCGCCCCACAGCATGTGGGATCCTCCCGGACCGGGGCATGAACCCACACCCCCTGCATCAGCAGGCGGACCCCCAACCACTGCACCACCAGGGAAGCCCCTCACCACCACTTTTATTCAACATAGTTTTGGAAGGTCTAGCCATGGTAATCAGAGAAGAAAAAGAAGTAAAAGAAATCCAAATTGGGAAAGAAGAAGTAAAACTCTCGCTGTTTGCAGATGACATGATACTATACATAGAACTTCTTAAAGATGATACCAGAAAACTATGAATTTGGTTAAGTTGTAGGACACAAATTAATACACAGAAATCATTTGCATTTCTATACCCTAAAAATGAAAGATCAGAAAGAGAAATTAAAAAAACAATTCCATTTACCATCACATCAATAAAATAAAATACCTAGGAATAAACACACTTAAGGAGGCAAAAGACCTGGCCTCTGAAAATTTTAAGATGATGATGATGAAAGAAATCAAAGCTGACACAAACAAATGGAAAGTTATACCATGTTGTTGGATTGAAAAAAATTAGTATTGTCAAAATGACTGTACTAAGGCAATCTACAGATTCAATACAATCCCTATCAAATTACCAATGGCAGTTTTCACAAAACTAGAACAAAAATCTTAAAATTTGTATGGAGATACAAAATACCATGAGTAGCCAAAGCAAGCTTGAGAAAGAAAAACTGAGCTGGAAGAATCAGGCTCCCTGACTTCAAACTATACTAAAAATCTACAGTCATCAAAATATTATGGTACTGACATAAATGCAGAAATATACATCAATGGAGCAGGATAGAAAGCCCAGAAATAAACACACACACCTATGGTCAATTAATCTATGACAAAGAAGGCAAGATTATAAAACCGAGAAAAGACAGTCTTTTCAATAAATGGTGCTTGGAAAACTGGACAGTTACATGTAAAAAGTATGAAATTAGAACACTCTAACAAAATACATAAAAATAAACTCAAAGTGGATTAAAGTTCTAAATGTAAGACCTGATATTATAAAACTTTTAGAGGAAAACATAGGAAGACCCTTTGACATAAATTGCAGCAATAACTTTTATGATCTTTCCTCTGAAGTAATGGAAATAAAAACAAAAATAAACAAATGAGACCTAATTAAACCTAAAAGTTTGCACAACAAATCAAAACTACAATGAGGTATCACCTCACACCAACCAGAATGGCCATGATCAAAAAGTCAACAAACACTAAATGCTGAAGAGGGTATGGAGAAAAGTGAATCCTCCTACACTGTTGGTGGGAATGTAAATTGATATAGCCACTATGGAGTTTCCTTAAGAAACTAAAAATAGAGCTACCAGATGATCAAGCTTTCCCACTCCTGTGCACATATCCATAAAAAAACATGGTTCAAAGGGATACATGCACTCGATGTTCATTGCAGTGCTGTTTACAATAGCCAAGACATGGAAGGAACCTAAATTTCCATCAAAAAATGAATGGATAAAGATGTGGTACATATATATGCAATGGACTATTACTCAGCTATTAAAAAGAATGAAGTAATGTCATTTGCAGAAACATTGATGGACCTGGAGATTATCATCCTAAGTGAAGTAAGTCACACAAAGAAAGACGAATATCATATGATATCACTTATATTTTGAATCTAAATTAAAATGATATAAATGTACTTATTTACAAAAGAGAAACAGACACATAGACTTAGAGAACTTAGACAACTTATGGTTACCAGGGGAAAGGTGGAGAGAAGGGATAGACCGGGAGTTTGGAATTGACATGTACACACTGCTATATTGAAAACAGGTAACGCATAAAGACATACAGCATAGCACAGGGAACTGTACTCAGTACTTTGTAATAACATAAATGGGAGAAGAATTTGAAAAAGAATAGATACGTGTACATGTATAACTGAATCACTTTGCTGTACACCTGAAACTAACACAACATTTTTAATCAACTGTACTCCAATTTTAAATTAAAAATTTAAAAGACATACTGGTACAAAGATAATCATAAAACTAAAGAGAAATAGATATCAATTTCAAATTTATGAACTAAGGCCACACAGCTATAAAACAAACATTTGTAAAGAAAAATATCAATAGATTTTAACATTGCTAATATTAAAAAATTAATCTACATATGAAAAGAATAAAAATAAGGTAGAAAGTAATAAATTTTTTGAAGGGCTAAACTTTAATGGTATACAAATCATCAATATTTTTGAGACTCACATAAGAATGAAAAGCTAAACAACCAATGGATCATTTAAGATATCAAAGAGGAAATCAAAAAATACCTAGAGACAAATGAAAATGAAAGTATGACAACTCAAAACCTATGGGATATGGCAAAAGTGGTTCCAAGAGGGAAGTTTACAGCAATAGAAACTTACCTCAGGAAATAAGAAAAATCTCAAATAAACAGCCTAACTTTACATCTAAAGCAACTAGAGAAAGAAGAACAAATACAATTCAAAGTTAATAGAAGGAAAGAAATCATAAAGATCAGAGAAGAAATAAATGAAATAGACACTAAAAAGCAATAGAAAAGATAAATAAAACTAAAAGCTTGTTCTTTTAAAAGATAAAAAAATTGATAAACCTTTAGCCAGATTTATCAAGAAAAAAAAAGGAGACCTCCAAATCAATAAAATCAAAAATGAAAAAAGTTACAACTGACACCACAGAAATACAAAGGATCATAAGAGACTACTATGAGCAATTATACAGCAATGGACATCCTAAAAGAAATGGACAAATTCTTAGAAATGTACAATCTCCCATGACAGAACTGGGAATAAATAGAAAATATGAGCAAACCAATCATAAAGAATGAAACTGAATCTGTAATTTAAAAACTCCCAACAAACAAATATCCAAGACCAGATGGTTTCATAGGTGAATTCTACCAAACATTTAGAGAAGAGTTAACACTATCCATATGAAACTATTCAAAAAATGGCAGTAAAAGGAACATTTCTAAACTCATTCTATGAGGCCACCATCACCCTGATACCAAAACCAGAAAGAAAGTTACATGCCAATAACACTGATGAGCATAGACGCAAAAATCCTCAACAAAATACTAGCAAACCAAAGCCAACAATACATGAAAAGGATCATACACCATGGTCAATGGGATTTATCCCAGGAATTCAAGAATTTTTCAATATATGTAACTCAATCAATGTGAGAGACCACATTAAAAAACTGAAGAATATAAACCATCTGATCATATCAATAAATGCAGAAAAGGCTTTTGTTAAAATTCAACATCCATGGGCTTCCCTGGTGGCACAGTGGTCGAGCGTCCACCTGCCGATGCAGGGGACACAGGTTTGTGCCCCAGTCTGGGAAGATCCCACATGCCGCGAGCGGCTGGGCCCATGAGCCATGGCCACTGAGCCTGCGTGTCTGGAGCCTGTGCTCCACAAGAGGAGAGGCCACAACAGTGAGAGACCCATATACTGCAAAAAAAAAAAAAAAAAAAAAAAAAAAATCAACATTCATTTATGATACAAACCCTCCAGAAAGTGGGCATAGAGGGAACTTACCTGAACATAACAAAGGCCACATATGAGAAACTCACAGCTAACATCATAGTCAATGGTGAAGAGCTGAAAGCATTTCCTCTAAGATCAGGAACAAGACAAGGACGTGTACTCCCACCACTTTTATTCAACATAGTTTTGGAAAGCATAGCCATGACAATCAGAGAAGAAAAAGAAATAAAGGGAATCCAAACTGGAAAAGAAGAAGTAAAAATTGTCACTGTTTGCAGATGACATAATACTATACATAGAGAATCCTAATGATGCTAACAGAAAACTAGTAGAGCTCATCAATGAATTTGGTAATGTTACAGGATGAAAAGTTAATAAACAGAAATCTATTACATTTCTAAACACCAAAAATAAAATACCAGAAAGAGAAATTAAGGAAACTATCCCATTTACCATTGCATCCAAAGAAATAAAATACCTAGAAATAAACCTACCTACCTAAGGATGCAAAATGCCTGTACTCCAAAAACTAGAAGACACTGATGAAAAAATTTAAAGACCACACAAACAGATGGAAACAAATACCATGTTCTTGGATTCAAAGAATAAATATTGTTAAAATAATCATACTACCCAAGGCAATCTACAGATTCAGTGCAACCCTTATCAATTTCCCAATAGTATTTTTCACAAAACTGGAACAAAAGTTTTAAAAATTTGTATGGAAAGACAAAAGATCGTGAATAGCCAAAACAATCTTAAGAAAGAAGGATGGAGCTGGAGGAATCATGCTCCCTGACTTCAGGCTATACTACGAAGCTACAGTCATCAAACCAGTTTGGAACTTGCACAAAAAGACAAAGATAGATCAGTGCAACAGAATAGAAAGGCCATAAATCAACTCATGTACTTATGGTCAATTAATCTACCACAAAGGAGGCAAGACTATGCAATGGAGAAAAGACAGTCTCTCGAATAAATAGTTCTGGGCAAATTGGACAGCTACATGTAAAAGAATGAAATTAGAACATTCTCAACACCATATACAAAAATAAACTCAAAATGGATTAAAGACCTAAATGTAATACCTGATACTATAAAATTCCTAGAGGAAAACATAAGCAAAACACTCTTTGACATAAATTGCAGCATTATTTTTTTGATCAGTCTCCTAGAGTAATGGAAACAAAAGCAAAAATAAATGAATGGTAACTAATTAAACTTAAAAGTGTTTTCACAGCAAAGGAAACCATAAACAAAACAAAGACAACCTATAGAATGGGAGAAAATATTTGCAAATGATATGACCAACAAAGGCTTAATTTCCAAAATATACAAACAGCTTATACAGCTCAATATCAAAACAAACAAACAAACAAACAACCCAGTTAAAAAATGAGCAGAAGACCTAAAAACACATTTCTCCAAAGAAAGCAGGCAGATGGCCAACAGGCACATGAAAAGATGTTCAACATCACTAAGTATTAGAGAAATACAAATCAAAACTACCATGAGGTACCACCTTACACCAATCTGAATGGCCATGATCAAAAAGTTTGTAAATAATAAGTGCTGGAGAGGGTGTGGAGAATTGGGAAGCTTTCCACACTGTTGCTAGGAACGTATATTGGTGCAGCCACTATGGGAAACATTATGGAGTTTCCTTCAAAAACTAAAAATAGAGTCACCATATGCTCCAGCTATCCCACTCCTGGGCATATATCCAGCAAAGATGAAAACTCTAATTTGAAAAGATACATGCACCCTAATGTTCATAGCAGCACTATTTACAATAGCCAAGACATGGAAGCAACCTAAATGTCCATCCACAGATGAATGGATGAAGATATGTTATAAATATCTATATATACACATACATACACACACACACAATGGAATATTATTCAGCCATAAGAAAAGAATAAAGTAATGTCATTTATAGGAACATGGATGGACCTAGAGGTTATTATACTAAGTGAAGTAAGTTAGACAAAGACAAATATCATATGATATCACTTACATGTGGAATCTAAAAATATGATACAAATGAACTTATTGACAAAACAGAAGTAGTCTCATGGACATAGAAAACAAACTTATGGTTACCAAAGGTGAAAGGAGGGAGGGATGAATTGGGAATTTGGTATTAACAGATACACATTACTATATGTAAAATAGATAAACAAGAACCTACAGTATAGTATAGGGAACTATACTCAATAGTTTGTAATAACCTATAATGGAATAGAATCTGAAAATTATATATATATATATATATATATATATATATATATATGTTTATAATCACATTGCACATAATTTGAATTCCAGGAAATGGAAGAATAAGTATTTGAGAAAAATGGCCAAAATTATATAAAATTGATGAACATGGTAACCATATAAATCCAGAAAATTTAATGAACTCCAAGTAGAACATAATACATACACAAACACAGACACCCACACACAGAAACACATACTCTCTCACAGTCCAAAATACATTTCAAGACTAAATTACCAAAAGAGAATGATGAAAGTGTTCTTGACTAAATATTCAAGCCAGAAGACAACAGGAAAACATATTTAAAGTTATGAAAGAGTAAAAAAAAAAAAAAACAAAATAAACCTCTGTCAAACCAGACTACATATATTAGAGCTATAGCAGTTTCTATAATTTATTGAATTAAGTTGGTATTATTCTGAAGAAAATTGTGTAAGTTATGATACATATTGTAATCTGTAGAGCAACCAAGAAAAAATAACTTAATAATGATTTAAAAAAACAGAAGAATTGAGTAGGTACACCACAAAATATCTATTTAACATAAAAGTACGCACAGGTGAGGAACAAAATCAGCATCAGTCACATAGGAAACTAATCACAAAATGGCAGAAATAAATTCTATAATATTAATAATTTTAGTTATAAATGGATTAACATCCCAATGAAAAGGCAGGGATTTTCTGACTAATAATTAAAAAAAAAATACTAACCAACCTCCCAACATCCAACTATATGCTTTAGAGTCAAAGACAAAAATAGTTTGAAAGAAAGGAAGTAGAAAAGATAAAGCATTCAAAAGAGTAGCAAAGAGGGTTAAAATGGCTATGCTAATATTAGATAAAATGAACTTTAAGACAAAATATGTTATTAGATACACAGAGACATATTTTATAATAAAATGATCGATATATCAAAAAGAAATAACCGTTATAATCATGTACATAGGTAACAACAGAGCCCCAAATTTTATATGAAATACATACTAAAATAACCAAAGGGAAAATAGATAATTCAAAAATTAGTAGTTGGAGACCTCAATACCTCACTCTTAATAATGGATAGAACAATTTGTCAGAAAATAAGCAAGGATACAGAATACTGGCCCAACATAATTATCCCACTTCACCTAACTTATATCCATAGAATACTCCTTCAAACAATAGAAGAATCAACATTCTTTCTAAGGTCACATAGAATATCCTCCAGGATAAAACATATGCTCTGCCATAAAACAAGTATTTGTAAATTCAAAAGGATGGAAATCATACAAAATATGTTTTCTAATCAAAACAGAATTCAATCAGAAATTGATGGCACTACAAAATTAGGAAAATGCACACACGCATTTTGAGGGAAAATAAGAAACACTTCTAAGTAAACCACGGGTCAAGGAAGAAATAATAAGGAAGGAATATAGAAAAAAATTAAAGGATAATGAAAACACAGCATATCAACATTTATGAAATGCAGGTAAAACAGTACTTAGAGGGAAACTTTAACTTTCAGCACTTTTTAAAATATAGGAAAGATCTAAATTCACTAACCAAAAGTTCCATCTTAGGGATCTACCCAAAGGATACATAAGGAAATAACAAAGCTTGTAATAGAGATTATCATACTAAGTGAAAGAAGTCAGACAGAGAAAGAAAAATATCATATGGTATCACTTATATGTGGAATCTAAAAAAATGATACAAATGAATTTATTTGCAAAACAGAAATAGACTCACAGACATAGAAAACAAAATTATGGTTACCAAAGGGGAGGGGGGAGGGGTAAATTAGAAGTTTGGGATTAACTTATACACACTACTGTATACAAAATAGATAAACAACAATGACCTACTATACAGTACAGGGAACTATATTCAATATCTTATAATGACCTATAATGGAAAAGAATCTGAAAAATTATATGTATATGTATAACTGAATCACTTTGCTGTGCAGCTGAAACAATGAAAATCAACTATACTTCAAGATGTCCTTCATTAGGTAAATGGATAAATAAATGGTGGTACATCTGCACAATGGAATATTATTCAGCACTTTAAAAAAAGCTATCAAGTCATGAAAAAAAATGGGGGAATCTTAAATACATCTTATTAAATGAAAGAAGCCAGTCTGAAAAATCAACATACCATATGATTCCAACCAGATGACATTCTAGAAAAGGGAAAACTAAGGAGACAATAAAATCCAGGGGTTAGAGGTTAAGGAGGGCTGAATAGGTGGAGCTCAAGAATTTGTAGAGCAGTGAAACTACTCTGTATGACACTATAATGGTGGGTGCATGTCATTATACATTTGCTCAAACCCATAGAATGTACAACACCAAGAGTGAACCATAATGTAAACAAAGGATTCTGGGTGGTAATGATGTGTCAATGTAGGCTCATCAATTGTAACAAATGTATTACTCTGGTGGAGAATGTTGATATTAAGGGAAGTTATGCATGTGTGTGTGTGGGGGGGTGGGGGGTAATGTGAAATCTCTGTACCTTCCAATCAATTTTGCTGTACACCTAAAACTACTCTTAAGAAAAGCTCTCAACAATGTAGTTATTCAGATGATGTTTTTCAACCTTGCAGTGGACATCTATGAAGATTCTACAGGTAACATCATACTTAAAAGTAAAGACTGAATGCCTGTCCCCTAAGGTGAGGAGCTATTCAAGTGATGCTTGTCACTCCTCTTCAACATTGTACAGAAGGCTATAGCCAAAGGAATTGGTAGTAAGAAAGGGGAGTGAAGGTAAAGGGAAAAGAAAGAAAGAATTTAAAGGCATCCATATTGGGAAGAAAGAAGTAAAAATGCCATTGTTTACAGAAAACTTGACCCTAGATGAAGCAAATCCTAAGGTATTCTGTACTAGAACTACTAAACAAATTCAGCAATATTACCACATATAAGATTAATATATAGAATTTGTTTTTATATAATAGTAATAAAATCTAAAAATGAATTTAAGAAATTAATTCCAGTCATAACAGTATCACAACGAATAAGATACTTAAGAATAACTTTAACCAAAGAAGTATAAGACTCGTATGCTAAAAACTATAAAATATTACTAACAGAACTTAAAATCTTAATAAGTGGAGACATATTCCATGTTCATGGATTAGAAAACTCAATATTGTTAAGATGAAATTCTCCCCAGTTTGATCTACATGTTCAATGAAATCCCTATCAACATATCAGCAGGTTTTTTTCAGACTTACACTTTCTGATTTCAAAACTTACTATAAAGTGTAAAACTACAGTAATCAATACTGTGTGGTACTGGTATAACAACAGACATATAGATACATGGAACAGAATTGAGAGTCCAGAAATATGTCCTCAGAACATAACAGATTTTGGACAAAGGTATAAATAACATGAATGGAAAAATGGTAATATTTTAAACAAATACATTTAATAATTGTATACATGCATACAAAAACATACATACATAAAAATTCATTTAAGATTTAATAGAGACCTAAGTGGGAAAGGTATAACTATGAAAATTTTGGAAGAAAACATAGAAGAAAATCTTAAACTTGAATTATGCAAAAAGTTCTTGCATAATGATATGATGCAAGATATGATGCCAAAAGCATATTACAATTCGAAAAAAAATCTTCCTCATCCCAATAAATAAAATTATTGAATCTGCCTATTTTTTATATCATGCTTAAAAAAATTACTTAGATGTTCCCTATAAGATAGTGATTAAGCTATGCATTTCCACTCTCTTCACTTCTATTCAACATTTTGTGGAATTCCTTGCCATTGCAATAAGACAAAAACAACAAAAAAGTGTATATAGACTGGAAAGAAAGAATATGTTTTAATTCACAGGTCATATAATTATGTGTAAAGAAATCCAAAAAGACTTCAAGAAAACTCCATCAACTAATATTTTAAATTAGCATGACCACAGGATACAAGGCCAATTTACCAAAATTAATTAAATCTATAAATTAGCAATAGATGCTTGGAATATGAAGTTCTAAAAATAATCATGTTTAATATTTAAAGATAAATTGAACAAAATATGTTTAAGAGCTGAATACTAAAACTAAAACATTCAGGTTGAAATTACAGAGGATCCAAATAAATAGAGATGGGTAACTTTCAAAGAATAGAAAACTCAATATGACTAAGATATCAATTTTTTACAGTAGATTTGTTAATTCAATATATTCCCAGTCAAATTCCATCAGGGACATATAATAGATAACTGACTCAAAAATATTTATGGAAATGTAAGTAGCCTATAATAGCTGAAACAAAATTGATATAGAAGAAAAAGATGTAAGATTTCGCTATCTGATTTCAAGGCTTACTTTAAGAACACATAAAAATCAATGAAATAATAAGAGTTTAAAATCAAACCCATGCATATATGATAGATTGACTTTGACAAAGTTATTGATGTAATACAGTGGGGAATAAAATTATTTTCAACAAATGGCTCTGAAACAACTATAGTTTTTTTTTGTTTGTTTGTTTGTTTGTTTGTTTTGCGGTACACGGGCCTCTCACTGTTGTGGCCTCTCCCGTTGTGGAGCACAGGCTCCGGACGCACAGGCTCAGCGGCCACGGCTCACGGGCCTAGCCACTCCACGGCATGTGGGATCTTCCCGGACTGGGGCAGGAACCCGTGTCCCCTGCATCGGCAGGCGGACTCTCAACCACTGCACCACCAGGGAAGCCCTATAGATTTTAATAGAGAGAAATACCTTGATCCTTAACAGGCTATGCCCAGAAATTAACTAAATCTTGATAAAATATCTACATGTAATGGCTGAAACTCTAAAATACCGAGGAGAAAATCTTGGTAAACTTGGGTTGGGCATAATTTCCTTTGATGGAATACAAAAAGTATGAACAACAATAGAAAAGAAACAATTAATACATTAGACTTTTGGCCATTGAAAGTGATCATTAATAAGATGAAAATCCAAGTCCTGGAGAACAATATAACAACAATTATAAAAAACAGAAAACAGCAGATTATGTATGTTCACATTAAAATGGAGAATAAGATTGATATTTTTATGAAAGTCATCATTTGCCATTTCATCAGAATAAGTATAATTATGATAAACATCGCCACCCTTTTCACAATAGTAGCAGTAGCGTAATACAGGTCCCTTTCTATGTTTTAATTCTTGTGGGTTTATTTTTACTGCCTGTTGTAATAGAGGGGATAGAATTGTGGAATCCAAGCTCTGGAATCTTACTGGTGAGAGTCAAGCAGGACATAGGATTTTAAAATTAGACGTAAATACACTACCATGTGTAAAATAGATAGCTATTTGGAACCTGCTATATAGGGGGCTCAGCTCGGTGACCTGTAATGACCTAGATGGGTGGGATGGGAGGCATGGAAGTCCAAGAAGGAGAAGATATATGTATACATATAGCTGATTCACTTTGTTATAAAGCAGAAACTAATACACCATCGTAAAGCAATTATACTCCAATAAAGATGTTTAAAAAAAATGAATATAGGGTCTTCCCTGGTGGCGCAGTGGTTGAGAGTCCGCCTGCCGATGCAGGGTACATGGGTTCGTGCCCTGGTCCGGGAAGATCCCACATGCTGCGGAGCAGCTGGGCCCGTGAGCCATGGCTACTGAGCCTGCACGTCCAGAGCCTGTGTTCTGCAACGGGAGAGGCCACAACAGTGAGAGGTCTGCGTACCGAAAAAAAAAAAAAAAATGAATGTAGGACATGTACTTTTTTGTCTGACAATTATCTTGTGGTTTCTAACAATGCACTATTTTAATATGAACATATCCTTTTCTTTCTTTCTACAGTCTCAATTATGTATTGGATAATTTTCTTCAATATAATTGTTACTTCCTATAAGATGAAAACATATATTCTGTAAGCAGTATCACTTTGTCATCCACTATACTTCTGTACTATACTCGTTAACCCAGAAATAAAGTGGCATTATATGTTTTTAAATATGCAGTCTTAATGCTGCCTATGTTTACAAACACTGAACACCAACAACACAGTTCAGTCATTGATAAAGCACACTAATTCCAGGTACATTAGTGTATAAAGGCAGAAGACATATTTCCCACTGGGGTCAAATAGAAAAATGTCAATCATGAAAGGTTAGATGAACACAATATCCAGAATATTTAGAAAGATATCCACATGCTATGACCTTTCACCTAAGATGATAATGTTGTGTGGTATGTGAAAGCAAACCTAACCTCTGGAATTTTTTAAGTCTTTTCAAATACTTAATAATAAAGTCACAGTAGTATATTGTATAATATCTGTGAAATTGTAAAGAAAGGAACATACAAAATAATATTCACAGGTCTGTCATTTTCTAAGTGCATCAGCCTTACACAATCTTCAATATTGAATCTTCTTCATCTTATGAGTGAGGTTCAATGACCAGACCTGAAAGTTCCATTGGGATAGTAAAGGATTAATGGTCTTGTAGTGCTTGTTTGCTGACATACTCTGCTGATTACTGTGCAAATCCTACCTTTTTCATTAATGGTAGAGAAGGGAAGAGCACTCTTTTCAACTTCTATTACAACTTATTTTCTGCTGTAAAAATGGTCTAGTCAATTCCTAGTAGAAAATAATTACAAGATTTGTAGTCACTTGATCCTGTTTAAAGATCCCCAAGACTGAATAAATCAAAATGTTTAAGGATAGTAATATGTCCATAGTTGAAGACTACAGTTTACAAAGTTTTCAAAACAAAAAAGGTTAATTCAAAGAAGACCTTCTTATTGACAACCAGGAATGTTCAGTATTGCCTAGTTAGAAGTTTGTCACTGAAAGTTTCAAAACAAAATTTTGAGGGCTTCCCTGGTGGCGCAGTGGTTGAGAGTCCGCCTGCCAATGCAGGGGACATGGTTCGTGCCCCAGTCCGGGAAGATCCCACATGCCACAGAGCGGCTGGGCCCATGAGCCATGGCCGCTGAGCCTGCACGTCCGGAGCCTGTGCTCCACAACGGGAGAGGCCACAACAGTGAGAGGCCCAAGTACCGCAAAAAAATAAATAAATAAAATAAAAACTTTGAGACACGCTAGGACATCAGGTAAATTCTACTCGTCACATGCCCAAGTAGTCTCAGGACATAATTAGGAGCTTCCAGTTGGATGTCATTACAGGTAGGGAAATCAAGTGGGAAATGGGTTGCTGACCTACCTACATGCTTAAGAGAAAAACAAATGTCAACAATATGTTGCTCCAAAGTGAGTGTGGCCCTATGGGCCTCTCAACTTGCAGTTGGTATCAGAAGTCTTAGGCAGACTTGGCAGTCTGGCGAAATGAAAACTAAGAGTTTGTATAAACCTGGATAATATCTTAGGTGGAAGAGATATTTATTTGATGGTTCTATATATGATTTGACATTCTGATTAGTCATATCAAATAACTGGTTTACATTTCCTAATCACTGTGTACTATTTGACATGAACACCATCGCTTTCATCAACCTGTGTAATGGTCAATGTTATGTATCAACTTACGTAAGCTATAATCTCCAGTTATTCAATCAAAAACTAATCTAGATTTTGCTGTGAAGGTGTTCTGTTGATGTGACTAAACTTTACAGTCAACTGACTTTAAAGGAGATTATTCCAGGTATTCTGGATGGGTCTGATTCAATTAGTTTAACAGCCTTAAAAAGCAGAGCTGAAGCTTCCCTGCAGAAGAAATTCCCCCTGTGGATAGTAGCTCCAGCTTATGACTGAGAGTCCCAGTCTGTGATTGCTGATGTGGCCTACAGAGTTTGGACATACCTTGCCTCTCTCATATTTGCATATATCAATCCCATGCAATGATTCTCTTAACATGTATCCCTATGATTTTGTTTCTCTCATCGATCTCTGATTCAACTTCGAAAACAATAATTTTATTTTAAGCAAAAGTTCATATGTATTATTTGAAATTGTCCTCTGTCTCTAATAGCAAAACTTCATTTTAATAAAATTAATTCACTTACATGTTTAACAAAGTTTGGTAGAGTTATAAATATTTTTTGGTCAACTATGTATGTGCTTGTTGAAATGCAAAGTTAAATAAAACAAAAATTCTGCCCTCAAAGATTTGTGTGAAAATATGTTTATGAATACCTAAAATACAAGGTAGGAAATGTGAAGCACTATAAAACCCAGGCAGGTAAATTACTGTGAGAGCTCTGATGAAGAAAATATTACTTCCATTTAGGGGAATTTGATTTTCCCTCAAAGTTATATAATAGAATTTCATCTTTATCCAGACTCAACCTTTGACTTTGGTGTTGAAACAAGCTATAATGGTACTTATTGTATAGTCAGCTATGTGGGGACACTTAACAGAGACCAGCCATTCACCTCCCATGAACCAAGGTTATTCCACAATGATTTTGTGTCACAATTGATATGAACCACATTTGAAAGAGTCTGAAAGGTGAAAGGATCACTAGAAAAGTCCATGAATCTTGTAAAAGTTTACTTTTGTGGCATAGGATTTTTTAGTATTACTAACATACAACTTAGAAATGAGAGACAGCATATGAGTTCAAATGTCACTGATAACTTTCTTTTTCTGCATCTTGAGAGAGGAGAAAGCACATTTAATCTTGTCTACACTTGGGGTTTGGGTTTTCCTGTATAAGATTCATTATTATAATAAATGGGTTGCTAGAATATGTGTTAGAAAATTATTAAAATATTCCTTACATGAGGCTGTACTGCAATTTTTGCATGAAATATTTTACACTTAAATAAATAAAATGCAAAATTTTCTTCTCTGCTCCAGAGAGTATAAGGATAATAACAATAATTTTAAAAGCTTTTAAAATTTAGAAACTCAACATGAGAAATACTGACCCAAATGCTAAAAACAAAACAAAAAAAATTGAAGATCACCTATCTACTGTCTATGAATGTGCATATTTAATATGCACCGACATTCACTTTTCAGTCTGAAGAATGATATGTAAATTGACATGATACTAATTATTCACTGGAGATGTTTTCTGAATATGAGATTTTCTTGATGATTCCATATTTTCATATATCTGGATGTTAAACTTTTCTTTCTGCAGCAAGAACTTTCTTACTAATGACTACTAGTATTTTAATTAGAAGAAATATACTAGCACTGAGAAAACTGGGTTCTCCTTATGTAGACTTTTTCATTAAAATCGCCATACAATCTCAAGCAAGATCTGGGCCTAAATTTTCTCAACTTGTTTGAACTACCTGAACTAATATTATTGTTTTATATTTTAGTCTGTTATCTTTATTGAATGCTTCTTGATTCATAGAACAGTAAAGTATAAGTGTTGAGAAACAGAAGTTAAGATGGCCTTTTCTTATATACATATTAATAACAATATAATAAGTTTTTGACCTATAAACTGCATCCTCTCTGTGCCTCAAGATTCTTCTTAACTCAGTCCATTCTTCACAGCCAAAATAATAATTTTCATAATATGTCATTTGGACATATAACTCCCACATTAAAAAGTCTTCCATGGCCCCTTGTTACCTATCAAATGAGATCTAGGCCAAAACTAGTAAAACTTGTCAAATCACTGGTCTAAGAATATAGATTTTGATTTAGAGTCCTGGTTTTGAATCCTTTTCTAACACTTATTAGATATATTTCTCAATTTCAACATCTGTAAAATAGTGACAGTAACATTGTATATTCCATAGGATGATAGGGAAAATAAAAATGATATATTTGAAAACTGCTTGGAACTATGCTTATTACTTGTAAGCATTCAATATATATTACCTATTACTAGTAGTAGTATCATTCCCAATGCCTTTCTGTTCCTTACATATGTTCCTGTTTTATATCTCAATTTTTTCTTATACTATCAATCTTACAAGACCAACTTAATGTCAATTCCTCTAATAATAATTCCAAGTAGTCAATAAATATTTATTAATGATGGAGTATGTTTTATCCCTTATAAATACATGAAAGGAATTTATAATTTGTAGTGAACCTTACAAGTAAAAACAAAATTCAGTAAATTAATTAGATATGCATGAAATTCAGAAGGACATAATAGAGAATATAAGCCTGTATTTGGGAATCTCAGAAAAGAATATTTAAGTTGAAGTTTGAAGAGTAAATGAATAGAACATGTCCAAGTTATTAGAGCATTCCAAGTTGAGAGAAACTGACATGATCATTCCAGAAATAAGGAATTGCTTATGAAAAAGACAGAATACTTGGCATGATTAGTTGACTAAAACTGCAACTAAATATAATTTACTTGATCTCCTTAATTTTCTTCTAATACTTACCTAATATCTAGGTGAATCTAACCATTGTCTTATTTTTTTCCAACTTTAAAATGGGGATAATAATAGTGCAAATATCATAAAGATTTTCTGAGGACTAAATGAGTTCATGTAGAAAAAATGATTACATCAATATCTAACACAAAATGCCAGACAATTATTAAGTTATATGAAAAAATATCGTTATCATCATTATCATCATCTTGACAAGAAAGTAGAGAGGTGATGGGGTAGGAACTTGGGTAGACATTGATGGGGCAGGAAATGGGACCCATTATAAAGGATCCTGATCAAGAATGGCCTTTAATATCTATCTTACAAAATAATTTGGATTTTATCACTGAACCTTGGAAAGTCATGGAATTATTTGGGACAGGGAGTGGAGGATCATATTTTCAAATAAGAGTGATAATCTTTAAAAGACAGCCACCAAGACGGTCCTCAGTGATGCTATTTTCTGGTTTTCATGCTCTTATTTTATCTATCTCCTCTCCCCTTTATACTAGAGTTTGTTTCCATGAGTAATAGGTAATGGCACATATGATGATATATGATTTCTAAGGCTAAATCCTATAAGATATGGCTGTCTCTTAGAACACTCACCCTGAGTGACATCAGCTGCCATGTCAAAAGGAAACCAAAGCATCCCTAAGAAGAATCCACTGGTGAGGAACTGAAACTTCCTGCCAATAACTAATGAGACACTGAGGCACGCAGCCAACAACCATGTTAGTAAGACATCTTGAGAAGGGCTGCTTCTTCAGCTTTATTTAGACTGTCAGATAGCTACAGTGCTGGTTGATGCCCTGACCACAGTCTATGAGAGACCCTAGCCAGAACCAGTAATCTAAGCTGTTGTTGAGTTCTTACTGTAAAAATATGAAATAATAAATGTTTGTTCTTTTATGTTGTCAAATTTGAGGATATTTTGTAACATAGTATTAGGTAAGTAATAAAAAGTTCAAGAAACTTTCATTGATATATGTTTTTTTTTTCCACTTATTTACCAGAGCAGTAAGCATTGTATTTGAATATAATTTACCTTCTCTGGTTATAAGTCAAGAACTGTTAATAAATATGCTTATTAGGAAGCTTTGCTCATAATACTTAAGGAGTAAGTGAATTAGTGCATTTGTACCATCACATGAGAATTACAATGGTGAATATTTCAATGAATTAAAGGAAAATCTAATTATGAAACAGTATATAGTCAAAATACCAGTCCATTTTGCTAGACTCACAAAATTTATTTGAACATTTTATAGTAGGCTCCAACACAATATTTTAAATTCTATTAGTATGTTAAAACAAACCTTTAATTTGCCTACATCAAAGTTTTCTTGTATTGTCTGGGGAAAAATATTAATCATAGTTTTTCATTTCTTTGAGGAAAAACAATTTTCATTGGTTTCTTGCTTTGAATATAGAAGAAAGATATTGTGTGTTGCAATGACACTGCAGTTAGATATTGCAGAGTAAATTGTCCTACTTAAAAGTTATTAAATGGCAGAAACCATATGGATGCTATCATGAGATGATTGTGATAATAAGCAATGGCTGCAAAACAGTGAGGAGGGCCTAGCTGAGACTGAGATGAAGAATATGGGATACAACCAATATAAGATTAACAAGATTGAATATGTCTCACATAGCAACTGTTTGACTAACATTAAGTTATGTATATAAAATCCATCTCCATGTGAATGAAAACATTTCATAATAGCAGGATCCTGACTGAGAAAACCATACATGAAAAGTTATTTTTAAAAGACATAAAATTTTATATTTCTAAAATTAATCAATCTCCTCAATCTCAGTGGCATGATTAGGGCTCATATTGCAATCTTCTGTTTCTCCCCTATGGGTTTCTATGTTACAACTAACTGCATTATTGACAGTCCTCAAGTGTATCTTAATTGTCTGTTATAGAACACTGAAACAACTGAATAATAGAAGTTATTTTCAAATGCAGATGCAAAATACACCCAAATAGACCATGTGTAGTTCCTTAGAACAAATTTCAACAAATTTCAAAAGATTGAAATATACTATGGTAAAATAAAACTAGAAATGAATAAAACAAGGAAACCAAAGTTACCAAAATAATTAAAAATTAAATCATATACTTCAAAATAGTTCACAAGACAAAGTATCAAAAAAATTAAAAATATGATAAAAATAAAACAGCAAAACTTGTAGTTTCTAGCTAAATTGATGCTTAAAAAGAAAATCTTTTTACATCTACATATGAGAAATACTGCATATTTCTGTCTCTTTCTCCATCTTGGATACCACAAATGCTAAGAAAAGTGGATGCAGTCATCTTTTATTAAAAACAAATGAAAAAAGCTGATAAAAACAAATGAGATTTTGCTTTGATCCAAGCAAAATTGATCCATAAAAAAAATAAAATTCATCAAGACCAAAAACAAAATAAAATTCACTAGTGTACAAATAAAATGACAATAAGAGAATATTATAAAAAATTTCATACAAATAAATTAGACATCAATGAGGAAGTTGAAATATTCTTTGAAAAATGAAACTTATTGAAACAAATACAAGAAGAAATAGGTGATTCAAATAGTTCAATATCTGTCAAAACTTTAATAATCTTACCATGACGGAATTTTCAAGCTCTGATGACTTCATTGGTAAAGCCTACAAAAGATATATGAAAAAAAGTATACTATCTATTTTGAACATGTTCTTCGGACATTAGAACAGAACATCTAGCATTTGTTCAATAAAGCCAGCCCAATGAAAATAACACATCCTTATAAGGATATTAAAATAGATGAATCTTATAATCAGTATCCCTCATAAATACAGTGTTTTTAATATTTTAATAAACTGAATAAAAAATTATAAAATATATTAACTTCATGACAAGGCAAGTGTACACAAAGAATACAAAGTTAAAGGTAATCAATTCAACTAACCACATTAAGAGACTAAAAAATTTAAAAATGCTAAAATTAATGGTTCTGATTTAAATAAATGAAAAAATAAATTATCAACAAACTAGGAGGAGGTATTCTGGGTAAGAGAATGTCCTCAATATATGGTGCTGAAATGACTGGGTTACAATATGGGGAAAGTAAACCTTTATCAATACCTCACACCATACACACACACACACACACACACACACACAGACACACACACACAAATACGTGGTGGATTACATACATCTAAATGTATAAAAAAGATAGATTAAATATCTTCATGGTGTTAGGGAAATAATTTTTTCATATCAGTAACAAACATATAACAGAAGACAAAAGATAAATTGGACTACAGGAGAAATAGAAGTTAAAATTTTCAAAACTTATCTTAAACCAAAAAAAAACATTAAGCAAGTAATAAGTCAGATACTGGGAAAAAGGTACTCACACTTCACAAGTCTGAATAATGACTCAGACTAACAATATTACAACTTTTACAGACTATATATATATATATATATATATATATATATATCAAAACAATTTAAAATGGACAAAATATTTGAACAAGTACTTCAAAAGAAATGATATCTAAGTTGCCAATAAACATAGGAAAAGTTGTTCTGCATTATTACTCAGTTCAAATTAAAATCACAATGGGATATACATACACATTGACTAAAATGGCTAAAATTAAGGAAATACATGTTTATTGAGAATATGCAGTGACTGGATTTTCGTTCATTATAGTGTAATTGTAAAATTGTACAATTAAGTTGGAAATTATTTGATAGTATTTGTTATAGATAACCATATACTTTCCCTATAATGCAGGGATTCTACTTTAAGTTTTTCTAAGAGAAATGTGTGTTTATGTCTACAAAAAATGACTTGATCAAGAATATTCAGTAAATATTTACATAAAATAACCCACATTGGAAACATTTCAAGTGTTCATCAAGAAGAGAATGAACACACTTTGTAGTATATACACAGTACTTTATAGCAATAAAAAAGATCTAATTATTCATATGTGCATTAAAATAACTTACTCTCAAAGCTATTCTGGTGAGAGAAAGAAGACAGCCATGAAAGAAAGAGTGCATTCTGGATTAGGCAGGTGTTATTCATATCAACAGAAGTCAGATTTGCAGTTACTTCTCCAGGTTATTTTCTGGAAAAGAATGATAGAGATATTCTATAATATTATTTTTAATGTGATTAAAAGGTTTTTACATATTTTAAATGCCTTTAACTCTATGCTTAGGACTTGTGCTTTTTACTGTATGTAGATGATATCTCAATTTAAGAAGATAAATAATCTTAGACTAAAATATAAAAATTTCAACCATCCTTTTATAATCCTTGCTCCAAAACCCTGACTTTCAGATAATGCCTTTTGTTTCTGTGAGAGCTCACTAAACTTATGTTTCCATTTTCTTAATGTTCACTGTAGTTATTTACATTATTTATACCACTGCCAAGTTGATGATATAAATTATTTTTCTACATATTATTTTCCAGTGCTAAAGGAAAGTGTGAATTTTACTGCTACTTTGACAAGAAGTCATCAGGGGAATTTGTGAAAGTGCCAATCAGTACATATTTATTATTGGGTAAAATCTTTTATGATCTTCTCATTTCTCTAATTCTGTATTCCTCCCCAGCTTTATTTTTTTACCAAAAGGAACCCTACTCTGCATCTTAGCCACAGAAGCATCCCCTGGGTTTTTTCTGCACATCAACATTACCTTCTGTCACGTTCTACTATTGATATGTTTAATTTTTGCAGACATATTGCACTGGAAATTTGCATTTGTTTGATTATTTATTCAATGTTTATTTCTGCCGCTAAATTGTAAGTTTCATAAGTAAAGACCTCATGGTTTGAATTTGTGAGTTTTTGGCTTGTTTCGTTGGTTGACTGGTTATTACTAGGTTGGCTGATGGTGGTTCTTGCTGTTTTACTCAGTAACTTTTTGTCTCCACACCTTATAGTTGTTACAACAAACAGTAGGAGCTTAGTATCCATTAATAAATTAATATTAATAACATTAGGTTTAATCAGTTTGAGACACTGTAAAAATTACCTAGACTAGTTGGCTTAAACAACAGAAATTTATCACAGTTCTGGAGCTTGGAGAGTTTGAGATCAGCATACTGACATGACCATGTTTTGGTGAGAATTCTCTTCCTGATTTGCAGTTGGTCATCTTCCTGCTACTGCACATGACAGAGAGCAGACAGAGAGGAAGCAAGCTCTCTCATATTTTTTTCTTAAATAAGCCTACCTCATTTTATTGTGCATCATCTTATTGAGTTTCACATATACTACATTTTTTACAAATTGAAGGCTTGAGGCAATTCTGCATACAATTCCATTGGTACCGTTTTTCCAACAGCATTTGTTCACTTCATGTCTCTGTGTCACATTTTGGTAGTTCTCATAATACTTCAAACTTTTCTATTGTTATTATATTTGTTATGGTGCTCTGTGATCAGTGATCTTTGATATTACAATTGCAACAAAATTATGACTTGCTGAGGGCTAAGAAAATGGTTAGTATTTTTTTAGAAATATTTTTTTAGGTATGTACATTTTTTTTCAAGATATAATGCTACTGAACACTTATAGACTACAGTATAATATAAACATAACTTTTATATGCACTAGGAAACCAAAAAATATATGTGACTCACTTTATTGTGATATTTGCTTTGTTGTAGTGATCTGGAATCAAACATTCAATATATCCAAAATATGGCTATAATTGCATTGATTCTAATTCCATTATAAGGACCTTATGATCATAACTCCCTTGTGATCTAATTATCTTCCAAAAGTCCCATCTCCAGATATGACATTGGGAGTTAGGTTCAATGTATGAACTCAAGTGGGACACATTCAGTCTATAGCAACACTGTAAATATAATTAGTCTTGGTTTTACAGACCCTTAGTACAGCCCCTGTTTCTATATCTCAGCAATGTACTCACGCTTTCCTCAGCCTTCAAAAATTAAAGCCTCTAGGTTTCTGGTTCAAGATGGTAATGTAAAAATTCCTTAACCCACCTCCATCTATAGAACTGAATCTTCAGCTACGTATGGAACAATTTTCTCTAAAAAAAAAAAAAAAAATCTTGAAAACTAGCTGAACAACTCCTACAATGTCAGGCAAATGAGAAAGAAAATAAAAACACATCAAATCAGGTAGGAGAGGCTGAGATACAATCTTGCCATAAACCCTACTCTTGGCAAAGTGACCCACACTTGGAAAAGAACTCAAAACATGGAGCTTTGCCCTGAGGAGTGAAGTTTGAACACTAGTTATGACACCTCAACTTTTAAGACCTGCACTTGAGAGACAAGTCCCCAAAACATCTACCTTTGAAAGCTAATGGGGCTCACATCCACCAGAATCAAGAGGCCCTAGTAAACTAAGAAATAGCTCTTAAAGGGCACACATGCCAAGATTCACTTTGCCCTGGGACCAGAACAGAGACAACAGATTGAGAGGTACCCAGACTTTAGGTGAAAGAGCTTATTTTTTGTCTTAAGGTATCAACCTGAGGGGTAGGCGGCAAATTTAACACACATCTAGGGGCTTCCTGGGATATTTTCTGAGGATGCAGGCTTGGGGGCACCATATTTGGTGTGTTCTCCCTCTGCCTTGCTTCGGCTGGTGGGCACCACATTTGTGGTCTTCTCTGCCACAGTCCAGCTCACTTGTATCTCTGAGAAAGAAGCTTGTACCCTCCTCTAGCACAAAAATTTTTGTGGCTGCCACTCAGGGAACACCTCTAGATTACCTGGATCTGGTTGTCACCAGGGCTAACACTCAAGGATCACACAGGACTACAGCCAATAGAGAAATAGTTCTTAAACAGCTATACCCCCAGGTGATAACAAGAGGAAATCCTTCCAGAAGCCAAGACTTTCTGTGAAAGAGGCCTATTAGCTTATCTTCATAGCTGTGACCTGAGGGGCAGCGTTCTAATTAAACACTCATCTAAGGGATGACGCTAATCTTTCTAGAGACCATGGAGGGTGGGCACTATCTCCATGTTCTCCCATTGCTGCATTCCAGAGTGCCAGTATCTCCTAGAGAGGAGCTTTTATATGTGTCTGGTGCCCCAGATATTATGTCTGGTGCCATAGATTTTTTTTGTTGCTGTTTGTTTTTTTGTGGTACATGGGCCTCTCACTGTTGTGGCCTCTCTTGTTGTGGAGCAACAGGCTCTGGACGCACAGGTTCAGCGGCCATGGCTCACGGACGCAGCCACTACGTGCCATGTGGGATCTTCCCGGACCGGGACATGAACCCATGTCCCCTGCATCGGCTGGCGGACTCTCAACCACTGCACCACCAGGGAAGCCCAGGTGCCATGGATTTTGAAGCTGCTACAAGGGATGCCTCTTGATTGCCTGGCTCTGGTGACTAGGAAACCTTGTGATTCTGGTTCCAATGGGACTTTAACAATTGGAGAGAAAGTTCTTGGCAGGCTACCACCCAAGGGCATTTCACAGGTAGCAGACTGATACACCCTTAGTTTTTCTGTAAAAGAAACATATTTGCTTGTCCAAAATATTCAACCTGAGAGTCTGAAGCATATATCTGACAAAATATATGTAAAAACAGACTTACATTCACGTCAGACAAAATAGACTATAGAACAAAGACTGTAATAAGAGACAAAGAAGAGGATTACATAGTGATAATCAATCCAACAGTAAGCTAGGCTATAACATTTGTAAAGATTTATGCACTAAACACATGAGCACCTAAATATATAAAGTGAACATTAACAGACCTAAAGGGAGAAAAATGCAGCAATATAACAATAGTAGGGGATTTTAATACCCCACTTTCATCAATGGATAGATTATTCAGACAGAAAATCAATAAGTAAACACTGGTCTTAATAGATATAGAGAAAGCACTTGAAAAAATTCAAGATCCATTTCTAATAAAACCTCTCAACAAAGTGGATACAGAGGGTAGTTACCTCAGCATGACAAAGATCATATACTCTCTCTTGCTAATGTCAAAATTATTACAGAGCTATAGCAATCAAAACAGTATGGTATTGGCATAAATCATACAATAGATCAATGGAACAAGACAGAGAGCCCAGAAATAAACCCACACATATATGGTCATTTAGTTAGGGAAAAGAAGCCAAGAGCATATAAAGGGGGAAGGATAGTCTCTTCAATAAATGGTGTTGGGAAAACTGTCGACAGTCACATGCAAAATGGTGCAACTAGATTACTATCTTACACCCTACACAAAATTTAACATAAAGCAGACTAAAGACTTGGATGTAAGACATGAAACCATAAAACTCCTAAAAGAAAACATAGGTAGTAGCCTCACTGACATCAATCTTATTGATATTTTTGTGGATCTGCCTCCCAAGGCAATGTAAACTAAAGCAGGAAAAAAAAAAAAAGGAATTACATCAACCTAAAAATGTTCTGCACAGCAAAGGAACTCACCTTCAAAATGAAAAGACAATTTACTGAATGGGAGAAAATATTTGCAAATGATATGATCAATAAAGGGTTAATATTCAAAATCTATAAAAAACTCACACAACTCAATATTAAAAGAAACCAAACAAGTTGATTAAAAACTGGGCAGAAGATCTGACAGACATTTTTCCAAAGAAAACATACAGATGGTCAATGGGTACATGAAAAGTTCTCAGCCATCAAGAAAATGCAAACCAAAACCACAATGAGATATCACCTCACACCTGTTAGACTATTATGAAACAGACAAGAAATTACAAATGTTGGTGAGAATGTGGAGAAAAGAGAACACTTGGGCACTGTTGATGGGTAAGTAAATTGGTGTAATCACTACAGAAAATAGTATCAAAATTTCCTCTAAAATTACCAATAGAACTATAAAATAACAGAGAAGTATACTTTAAGACACATTTCTGATATTTCTTTTATTGTTACAGTGAAGTTACATGCTGATTATAGGCACTTTCTTTATTCCTGTATAACCTTAACTATTCAGTTGTGAAGGCATAAATATATTGTAAATTGTATGCTGCAGGAAGTACTGTCATTAAAAGAGAAGCAGGGAACATACTTACTTAGATTAAGTAAGCCTTCCCAATTCTGGCATTTATTGTATACATTTACATATTGTAAAAAGCTTTAAAAATACATGGAGTTAGTTAGAAAGAAAAAAAAAAGAATAATGTGTTCTCAAAATCATTGGTGGCTGGAGTACATTGTTTTTATAAGTATATGTTTATGTGTCTTTTTCTGGTAACTTAGACTCAACCTGTGTTTGAATTTATATTAATAATTATGCTTACTAATTTAGATAGGTTTAAGAATCAATGTTTGGTTGTGAGAGTGAATACCTGCTTACCTTCACTTGTTCTTAAAACACTGATTTATAAAATAATCAACACTAATATGAATAAGTCCATTAAATAATTTAGGAAAGAAACACAAGGAACCAACTTATTTTTTACTTTTGGATGATAAACAATAGAATGGCAGGAGTTTTTATTTTCTCATCTTATTACATGAGAAGTTAGCTCTATAAATCTCCATGCATATCACTGCTTGTTAAATAGCACAAAATAAAATCAATAGTCAATGAAATTGTATTTTCAATCTTCAAAGTGCTATAAAAAATAGAAAATTATTTTTAAAATCTTTTGTAAGGAATGCAATTGATAGTTTCTTTTCTGGTAGTGATAGTGGTGGTATGATTTGAATACCAGTAAAGATACTATTATAATAATAGCTATAATGTGCTACTTCAGTTTCTAAAATGATTGTGACTTATACATAGGTTGATAATATTTTCTGTCAATTGCCTAAGCACAGTCTGTTTCACTGCTGGAGAAAGTGTAGACTAGGAGACTTGGAGTCAGTTGTGACCACTGCAAAGAAGTGTGATCTTGAAGGCAGTCACATTTATTTGAGAAGGAGGTAGGCCAGATGTGGCAGTTAAATGTGCCAGCTCAGACCAATAAACATTAAGTTGATTTAATGCTCAGTCTAGGAAGGTTAACAGAGAGTCCCTTAAATTTATTTTACTTGGGGTCAATATCTCCCTAGAAAAAAATCAGTAGATTAGAGATGCTAAAAACCAGGCCTGAAAAAAATAAATATCTCCAAAGAGTCAAAAATTTTAGAAAAAGAATGACAAATTTACTAATAATCTCCTAACTTAATATTACTAAGAATGTCAGATAACATTTTCCTCAATCTTCCTTATGCCACCTGAATTTCTGAAATAAAATGAAGATTTTGTACACATACAGAAACTGCCAAAACACCAGTATTCCCCTTGAAAGGGGAAAGTAATAAAATAGAAGAAAAAAAATGAAACCTAAGATCATACTAGAATACAGAAAAGTGTCGGTTCATACAGATTTCAGATAATATGTGATAAAAGGGAAAACAAATCAAGACCAGATCTTGTGAATAAGTTTTGGAGCCATACCTGAAAAACACCTGAAAGCCACCAACAACTGTCCAGGACTCAGATGGTGAAGACTACCTCTAATCTGATTCTGTGATAAAATAACTATTTTAACATATCTTGAATGATTATTGCAAGCAAGTGTGAGTGAAGAGTGAGTTAAGTAAGAGAAGTGATGTCAGCAAGACAGCAGACAATGAAAATCCAGCCCTCATTCTCTAACAAAAAGAATAATCAAGTCAACTATCTACCAATGAGTAGAGTTCTGGGAGATACTGGAATACATTTAGGGACAGCAGCAACTCAGAGGGATGCAGAGACTAGGGATAACTGTACAAAAATGGACAGGAAACATTCCACCTATATCTTATCATTTCTGACACCAGCTCAGTGCTGTGGAGAATTCCACTAACTCTAAGTTCCCCCAGGCAGAAGGTGGAGAGGGTGGACTTCAGCAGCCTTGTGCTATAAAGGATAAGCCCTATATACCACCACAGAGGTCTCCCAAAGTTTTCACTGATGTAGACTCTAGCTGCTGGAGTTGCTGAGATCCATAGCTCCTGCGTGCCTTGGAGCTAGAACCTCTAAGTACTGACACTCTCCAACCTGGATTTAGAGCCACAGTACCCATGCAGACTAGGTGTTCCTGAGCCCATGAGCCATGATCACCACCAAGTGCACAATCATGTACTGCTCCTAGCATATAGCAGTGCCACTGTGCACTCTCATGCCTGCAACAAGTACCTGCCACAAAGCACACTTATGAGGTCAGATGTCTGCCACAATTAGACTCAACCCATGCATGCCTCCCTAAGACAGTACCACCACACACCCCCAGAACCCCTGTCTTTCTAAGTTCCTCAACATGGATCTGACTGAGAGCCACAGTATATCTCACTCAGCTGTTGTCCTTATAGCCACCCATGTAAGGAAGTCTTTTTCTACCTAGACCAGTTTGTGATATTTGAAAGAGGTGACTTCTTGTTCAAATGAAAATACAGCAGCACAGGGCAAAAAGGAACATGAAAAATCAGGGAACATGACACCTCCAAAGGAACACAATAATGATCCAGTAACCAATCCTAAAGAAACAGAAATGTATGAAGTGCCAGACAAAGAATTCAAAATAATTCTTTTAAAGAAGATAATTGGTGCTAAAAGAGAACAGAGCTAGACACCTCAGCAAAAAGCAGGAAAATGATACAAGAACAAAATGAGAAGTTCAACACAGAGAAAAATTATAAAAAAAAATAAAAAACAAAGAGAAACACTAGAGCTGAAAAATATGTCTGAAATGAAAAATACAATAGAGAGCTTCAATAACAGATTTGATCAAGCAGAATAAAGAATAAGTGGGGCTTCCCTGGTGGCGCAGTGGTTGAGAATCTGCCTCCCAATGCAGGGTACACGGGTTTGAGCCCTGATCTGGGAAGATCCCACATGTCGCGGAGCAACTAGGCCCGTGAGCCACAACTACTGAGCCTGCGGGTCTGGAGCCTGTGCCCCGCAACAAGAGAGGCCGTGACAGTGAGAGGCCCACCCACTGTGATGAGAGTGGTCCCCACTCACCACAAATAGAGAAAACCCTCGCACAGAAACAAAGACCCAACACAGCCAAAAATAAATTAATTAATTAATTTAAAAAAATAAAGAATAAGATAATTAAAATACAAATCATTTGAAATTTTCCAGACAGAGGAGAAAAAAAAAAAGAAAAGAAAAGAGAAAAAGAATGAAAAAGAATATAGAATGCTTACAGTATTTATGGGATACTGTCAACAGAACTAATAAACACTTTATGAAGCCTCAGAAGGAGAAGAAAAACGCAGGGAAAGAAAGCTTATTTAAAGAAATAATGCCTAAAAACTCCCTAAATATGTGGAAACCAATCAGCATCCAGTTCCATGAAGTTTAAAAGTCCCTGTACAGTATCAACCACAATAAAACACTGCCAAGACACATAATAATAAATTTGTCCAAAGTCAAGGACAAAGAGAATTTTGAAAGCAGCAAAAGTAACATATAAGGGAAGCCCCATAAGACCACAATCAGATTTTACAGCAGAAACTTTGCAGGACAGGAGAGTCAGATGAAATATTCAAAGTTCTGAAATAAAAAGCTTGCCAACCAAAAATATACCTGTAAAAATATCATTTAAAATGAAGGAGAGGGCATCCCTGGTGGCGCAGTGGTTGAGAGTCCCCCTGCTGATGCAGGGGACATGGGTTCCTGCCCCAGTCCAGGAAGATCCCACGCGCCACGGAGTGGCTGGGCCCGTGAGTCACGGTCACTTGGCCTGCACGTCCGGAGCCTGTGCTCCACAGTGGGAGAGGCCACAAGAGTGAGAGGCCTGTGTACTGCAAAAAAAAAAAAAAAGAAAAAAAGAAAACCCAAAAAAACAAATGAAGGAGAGTAGTCTTTCTCAAACAAACAAAAACTGAGAGACTTTGTAACCAATTCGGTGAAGACATTAATATGGCTAAAGTTAAATACATAATCAACATAGAACAATTCAATACAATAGTGATGGTGCATAAATTATTTTTCACCCTGATATAAAAATTACAAGACAAAGATATTAAGAATAACTATAATCACAAAAGTTTAATTGATACAATATAAAAACAGTAAACTATGACTACAAGAAAACAAAGTGCATGTGTATGTGTGTAGTAAAAGTGTAGAGATTTTATATGTACCTGAAGTCGTTACCATCAACTTAAAAGAGACAATTTTAACTATAAAATACTTTATGCAAGTCTCATAGTAACTGCATAGAAAAAAACTATGCAGCTGTCAAAAAAATAAAATCAAGAGCATCAACTAAAATGATTATAAAAATTATCACATAACAAAGGAATACATCAAGAGAGGCAGAGGGGAAATTAACAGCAGCAAAACAGACAGAAAATTATTAACAAAATGGTAGTAGTAAATTCCTATCAATAATTACTCTAAATATAAATAGATTAAACTCCCTAGTCAAAAGACGTAGGGTGACAGAATGGAGTTTAAAGAAACAAGCTACAGTGATTTGTTGTCTAGAAGAGACTCACTTCAGATTTAAGGACATGTGTAGGCTAAAACTGAAAGGACAAATGGTAACCAAAAGAAACCGGGAGTAGCTATGCTTACATCAAACAAGATAGACTTTAAATCAAAAACTCTCTCTAAAAAAGGAGGAGGTCCTTATATAATGATGAAAGAGTCAATTCAACAGGAAGATACAACAAGTATTCATATATATTACATATATATATATATATATGTATACATATATATGTGGCCAACATCAAAACACCTAAATATGTATAGCATATATTGACAGATCTGAAGAGAGAAATTAACAGCAGTACAATAATAGGAGGCTTCACTACCTCATGTTCAATGATGGATAGGACATCAAAACAGAAACTCAATAAATAGTAGTTTTGAACAACACTATAGGCCAAACAGGCCTAACACATATTTAGAACTTCCCATAAAAAAGAAGAGTACATATTCTTCTCATGTGCACACAGAATAGTTTCCAGAATAGATCATATATTAGGTCACAAAACAAGTCTCAACAATTTAAGAAGATTGAAATCATTCCAAGTACTTATTCAGACCACAATGTAATGAGTTTAGAAATTAATAATAGTGAGAAAATTAGCAAATATGTGGAAACTGAAAAACTAATATTTTAATAACCATTAGGTCAAAGGGGAAGTCAATAGGGAATTTGAAAATCTCTCAAAAGAAATGAAAACAAAAAATATAACATACCAAAACTTACAGAATGCAGCAAAAGCAATGGATATGGAAACAACCTAAGTTTCTGTTGGTGGATAAATGTATATACATGTGTATATACATGCACACACACACAAAATGTTACTCAGTCTTTAAAAAGGAGATCTACCATTTACAAAAACATGGATTAATCTGGAGGGCATTATGTTCAATGAAATAAACCAGACATAGAAAGAAAAAATACTCTATGATCTCACATATATGTGGAAACTAAAAAATTTATAAATTTTATTAAATTTATAGAAACAGAAATTGAAACAGTAGTTACCAGGGTCAGAGGGTGTGAGAAATGGTAAGATATTGCCAAATGATACAAAGTTTCAGTTTTGTATGATGAATAAATTCTACATAACCAATGGTTACTATAGTTAATTACATTGTATTTTATATGTGAAATTTGCTAAGAGAGTAGATCATAAGTTTTCTCTCCACCCACACACAAAAACATGACTATGTGAGGATTTGGATTTGTGTTAATTAGCTTGGCTATAGTCATCATTTCACAAAGCATGTGTATATCAAAACATCATGTTGTACACCCTAAATATAAACATTTTTTAAAAAGAGTAAATACAGTACGGATGATACTCTTTGGAATAAAAGAATAATACCTTCGGTTACTACTTTTTCTCTGTCCTTAATACTGCCAGTTTGCTATATTCCTGAATTGGCAGAGTAGAGCTGTTAAAGATCTTACCTTACCTCTTTTATCTCATTTTATCTGAACTAGAATATTTATAGAAGGACCTATAAATGTCTCATCCAATAGATACATCATTCCTCAAGAATGGGAAAACAATTACTGAATAATAAAAGAGAAAAACAACAACAAAAAGAAAAAATACCCTTGGTGAATCAAAGAAAGAAATAGCAAACAAACCAATAAAAAATGTACATAGAAGTTAAGCAAGACTTTGTAAATAGTGAAAGTAAAGACAAATTAATTGTTGTTGCTCTTATTGTAAGTCCCTGAGATTTTTGTGATTTTTGTTAAGCAGGATTATTGAAGTATGCTGGTTAATACAATGCCACAATCCACAATTAGCTGATAGGTTTAATTCAATCATGATATTACTGAGATGATATTTTAAATGTCTAATCATAAATGACACTAGTAAAATTAGTGTCATTTATAAAATTTTTAAGTGCTACACTGAGTTGTACTTGATTAAGCACTATCTTTTTTTCAATAAAATAATCTAAAACTAAAGAGGGTATAATACCAGAGAACACAAGTTAATCAACATACAGTTTGCAAAGATCTAAGAAAAGTTTCAAATCTGTGCGTATATTTCATTCATTTGTGAAATTTGCATTTCACAGTAGCAGAGAAATCTTGAGAGTTCAGCTGCTTATATGATGTTGTTTTTACTTCATGGAAGTAGTAAACAACAAATTGAGATTACTTAAAATATAACATAAATGATATAATCAAATAAACACACTGAAAAGAAAAATAATACACTTTGAATTTCATAATTTAAAAAATTTGAAATGCAATACATAATACCAATATGTATTAAATACCTTCAGTTTGTTAAAATCTTCAAGTTTTAAGAGTAAAATTTTAAAAAGTAGAAATGTGCAAGTCCTCTGTGTTAATATATTATTTGATATATTGCCTAAGTAAATAGACTGAATATCAATTAATTACTGACTAAATAATAGTAACTTAATAATAAAATAATGCCTAAATAAATTGAGTACAATGAAAAAAGTATACTTAGTACGGAACCATTAGATTCGTGTTTTTAAGTAGTATATACTTGTCATGATATGATACATTTTACAAAAGAAAAGGACATGTGTGTACAATGAGATTCCAGTTTCATATATTGTAATTTTAGGACTGGCTTTCTATGGTAGAAAAATTATTAGCAAGTTTTAAATTCATGATAGCTGTATGTATTGTACAAATGTTTTGCTCTAAAATATAAATTATTTCATAATAATAAAAAGCAAATATTAAAATATTTAATTTACTCTAGATGTTTTTGCATCTAAAATATAACATGGTACTATTTCCTTTTAAATTTTTCTATACACTAAATGGCTTCTAACATTTCCATTTTTAATTATCTATAGTGTAATACTTTTAATAAATGATTTTTGGCCTCTATTTCAGCTATTATTAACTATCACTAATACTCATAGTGACCTTCAGAAGCCAGTGAAGAAAATATGATATCATAATAAATTTTTCATTTCTAAATTCAAGCAACCTTAATTATACAATCTAGGTTTTCAGCATATGAGAAAGTGAGAAAATTAGAGACAAGGCATAGAGATTTAAAATAATAATATTCAATTTAATGTTATTCAAGGAATCAAGAAAACCCAGGCAATGAATTTCCAGTTATAAGATACAACACATTTTTAGAATCCCCATTTTTTATTTACTTCATTGGATTAGGCAGGTAGGCAGTAATGAAAGCCTGACTTTTGAGAAAAAATAAATGGTAAAATTACACAAAATACCTAATCAGTGGAATAATGTTAATCACTTTTCCATTCATATTAGGACTCTCACAAGAAATGTATTCTACTAAATATTCTTTTTCTTGGCAAGTTTTTTTGGAGGGATTATTTTTTTCATATGTGAACTTACATATTATAACTTGAATTGGTAATAACTATATATCACACATTTAAAAATCATGTGACATTACTTAAAAGAGAATTTAAACATATACCATAATCAATGTTCTAAATTTAAAAATATATGTTTTCAAGCATAATTGGTAGGAGATAAGGAAGCAGTCATTAGAAATAAGGCAAAATATTAAAATAATTGGATGTTTTCAACCTTAATTTTTATCTCAAACTCTCATAGAAAGGAGACAAATACTATATAGTAATTTTGAATAGTTCAATTCAGAATTTGTATGTGTAAAAAGAAGCCAGATGCCATTCCACTTTCTTTTAATGAAACTTTCCCCTCAGAATGTTATAGTTACTTAATAAAGGTTGTTGGAAATCAACTGAATTACTGACACTTTCACAAAGACAAAGAAATAGGTTGCTTCCATGTCCTGACTATTGTAAATAGAGATGCAATGAACATATTGGTACATGACTCTTTTTGAATTATCGTTTGCTCAGGGTATATGCCCAGTAGTGGGATTGCTGGGTTGTATGGTAGTTCTATTTTTAGTTTTTTAAGGAACCTCCATACTGTTCTCCATAGTGCCTGTATCAATTTACATTCCAACCAACAATGCAAGAGTGTTCCCTTTTCTCCACACTCTTTCCAGCATTTATTGTTTCTAGATATTTTGACGATGGCCATTCTGAACGGTGTGAGATGATATCTCATTGTAGTTTTGATTTGCATTCTCTAATGTTTAATGATGTTAAGCATTCTTTCGTGTGTTTGTTGGCATTCTGTATATCTTCTTTGGAGAAATGTCTATTTAGGTCTTCTGCCCACTTTTGGATTGGGTTGTTTGTTTTTTTGTTATTGAGCTGCATGAGCTGCTTGTAAATTTTGGAGATTAATCCTTTGTCAATTGCTTCATTTGCAAATATTTTCTCCCATTCTGAGGGTTGTCTTTTGGTCTTGTTTATGGTTTACTTTGTTATGCAGAAGCTTTTAAGTTTCATTAGGTCCCAACCTAAGTGTCCATCAACAGATGAATGGATAAAGATGTGGCGCATATATACAATGGAATATTACTCAGCATAAAATAGATAGCTAGTGGGAAGCAGCTGCATAGCACAGGGAGATCAGCTCAGTGGTTTGTGACCACCTAGAGCGGTGGGATGGGGAGGGTTGGAGGGAGGGAGACGTAAGAGGGAAGAGATATGGGAACATATGTATAAATGATTCACTTTGTTATAAAGCATAAACTAACGCACCATTATAAAACAATTATACTCCAATAAAGATGTTAAAAAAACAAAGAAATAAAGTTAAGCTGCAATATGTTTCCTGTTGAAATAAATTGAAGAAATATGTTTTTATGCTATTTCATTCTTACAAGTAAGATATAGTCTTCTAGTCCTCAGTGGTGGATATTATTTGTCACACTGAGTGAAACATTTGTTTCACATTATGGTAATCTAAAGTGGTAAGAAATATATTATTTTTTTAAAAATCTGAGACTTAGATCAAAAATCAACTGAAATTTTAAGAAAAATCTATATACATGCCCTTCTTAATGAAAGCATATGTCTGAAACTTCAAATAAAAAAATGTTGTGTTCTCAGTTGGGTGCCTCTTCAAATGAGTAGTTCATGACACTACTTTTAAAAATATCTCTTTTGCTTTTGGCTTATTTTTGATTGCTTAGATAGGAATTCACTTGACTATAGAGAAAAAAACTACTTCTTCTCAGATAAACTCAAAGAAACTTAGAGGAACTTACACCATGATCTGAATCATTGTGGATAGATAATTCATACAGTTGAACAATAAAAACTTGACATTTCTTGAATAGTTAACTTAATTTTCTTTCATTAATTCTTGGACTATCTATAATCCTTATAAAGATAGTCCTTTGGTTTTAATTTTGCAGACTTCTCTTTGGCTTATTTTTGTAGAAAATTTTCCTATACTGTACCTCTTTAAATTTTTAATAATAATTACAAATTTCTAAGTCTTAATAAATGTTAAAGTAATTGTGCTTAATTAAGAATAAGTTAACCTAGAGATTTTTAAAATTAAAACCTGCAAAATAGGAAATCATATTTTCAATATTTGCAAACTGAGAACATTTGCACAGTCTTAAATATTAGCACTAGGAACATATGGGCATTAAAACATTTAACTTTGTTTTCCTTTCTGTCCATATGCAAAGATTAGAAACCAGTTTTTAAATCTGGATTTATTTTCATTTTCAAATTTTGTCAAAGAATGTGCTCAAACAAATTAATAGAATTTATAATAAAAAAATGAATGGAGTACAGCTATTTTAATTTTACCCTGAAACCTGAATTGTCTATAAGAAAATTTTAGTAAAAAAGACAATAGAATTCCATCTCTATTCAAACAAAAGAATGGCTACAACCCTTAATCACAGATTTATATGTATTTTAAAGACACACAGAATATAGAGGTAATACAAGGAGGATACTAATCATAGAGTTGTACTCACCCCTTTAAACAAAGCACATAATTTCAACCCCTCTTTAAAAGTGACAAATACCTGATAAACTCAACCAACAATCTGCTATATGAGATTAAAATCTCTAAAGGAATAAACAGTACAAGAGTAACAGAGACTATCTCATGAAAATGAAATAGATTGATTAAAGATGGTATCTTCTTTTCAAAAACATCAGAAATGATTATTACACATAAGAGCCTAAGTGCTTAGAAGTATGAGGCAAGACATGGCTAACCCAAGAATCTTTGATACTACATAGTAGTGTCTGAAAGTGTGAGGAGATATGGAATAGAGTATCTCTCAAAACTTCAACAATAATTAAAACTTAATTTCCAATGAATTATGTTAAGTAAAAACCAATTTGAAAATGTCTAAATATAAGAATTGAATCAAATAAAATATGAAATTAATAAATTTGGAAAATTATTATTAAGAATATAGGTATACCTCAGAGATATTGTGGGTTTGGTTCCAGGCCACTGCAATAAAGAAAATACCCCAACAAAACCAGTCACATGAATTGCTTGGTTTCCCAGTGCATAAAAATTTGTGTTTACACTATATTGTAGTCTATTAACTATGCAATAGCATTATGTCTAAAAAAGCAGTGTATATACCTTAATTCAAAAATACTTTGTTGCTAAAAAATGATAACCATCATCTGAGCTTTCAGTGAGTCAAAGTTTTTGCTAGTGGATTGTTCTACATCAATGTCGTTGGCTGCTGATTGATCAGAATGGTGATTGCTGAAGGCTGTGGTGGCTGTGGCAATTGCTTAAAACAAAAGCACCAATAACACTTGCCACGTCAACTGAGTCTTCCTTTCACGGACAATTTCTCTGTAGCATGCAATACTGTTTAATAGCATTCTACTTACAGTAAAACTTTTCAAACTTGGAGCCAATCCTCTCAAACCCTGCTTCTGCTTTATCAACTAAGTTTACATAATATTCTAAATCCTTTGTTTTCATTACAACAATCTTCACAGCATCTTCATCAGGAGTATATTCCACCTCAAAAAGCCATTTTCTTTGCTCTTGCATAAGAAGCAACTCCTCATCCATTCAACTTTTATAATGAGATTGCAGCTATTCAAGCTCCACATATCTTCAAGCTCCACATCTAAACCTAGTTCTGCTATTTCAACCACATCTGTAATTGTTTCCTCCACTGAAATCCTGAACCCCTTAAAGGCATCGATGAGGGCTGGAATCAACTTTTTCCAAATTCTTGTTAATGCCAATATTTTAACCTCTCCTCATGAATTAGAAATGTTTTTAATGGCATCTAGAATGGTGAATCCTTTCCAGAGGTTTTCAATTTACTTTTCCCAGATCCATCAGAGGAATAAATCTTTATGGCACCTATAGTCTTAAGAAATTTATTTCTTAAATAATATAACTCAAAAGTCAAAATTATTCCTTGATCTATCCAGAATGGATGTTGTGATAGGAGGTATGAAAATAATATTCATCTCATTGTACATCTCCATCAGAGCTCTTGGGTGACCAGGTGTATTGTCAATGAGCAGTCATGTTTTGAAAAAAAATTTTTTTTTTTCTTAGCAGTAGGTCTACACAGAGGGCTTAAAGTATTCAGTGAACTATACTGTAAGCAATTGCCCTGTCATCTGTGCTTTGTTGTTACATTTATAGAACAGGCAGAGTTAATTTAACATAATTCTTAAAGACCCTAGGATTTTAGGAATGGTAAAGGAGCATTGGCTTCAACTTAAAGTTACCAGTTACATTTACCTCTAACAAGAGTATCAGCATGTCCTTTGAGACTTTAAAGTCAATCACTGAATTTTTCTCTCTGGCTAGGAAAATCCTAGGTGGTATCTTCTTCCAAAATAAGGCTGTTCTGTTAACATTAAAAATTTGTTTAGTGTAGCCACCTTCATTAATCATCTTAGCTAGATCTTCTGAATAACTTGCTACAGCTTCTATATCAACACTTGCTCCTTCATCTTTCACTTTTATGTTATGGAGATGGCTTCTTTCCTAAAACCTTATGAAACCTTGTAGCTTCAAACTTTTTCTCTGAAGCTTCCTCACCTCTCTCAGGTTTCATAGAACTGAATAGAGTTACAGCCTTTCTCTGGATTATGTTTTAGCTTAAAGAAATGTTGTATCTGGATTGATCTCATATCCAGACCACTAAAACTGTCTCCATATCATCATTAAACCTGTTTCACTTTCTATCATTCACTTTTTTTTTTTTTTTTTTTTTTTTTGCGGTACGCGGGCCTCTCACTGTTGCGGAGCACAGGCTCCAGACGCGCAGGCTCAGCCGCTCTGCGGCATGTGGGATCTTCCCAGACCGGGGCACGAACCCGTGTCCCCTGCATCGGCAGGCAGACTCTCAACAACTGCGCCACCAGGGAAGCCCTATCATTCACTTTTTATCAACCTTATTATTGTTACTGAAGTAGCACTTTTAATTTTCTTTAAGAACTTTACCTTTGCATTCACAACTTGACTAACTGGCTCAAGAGGCCTAGATTTCTGCCTCTCTCACCTTACAGCATGCCTTCCTTACTAAGAATAATCATTTCTATCTTTTGATTTAAAGTGAGAGAAATGGGATTCTTCCTTTCACTTGAAGATTTAGAGTCCATTGTAAGGTTACTATTTGGCCTAATTTCAATATCATTATGTCTCAGGGAATAGGGAGACCTGAGGAGAGGGAGAAAAATGGGCGGATGGCGGGTTGGTGGAGCAGTCACAACACACACAACATTCATCAATCAAGTTTGCCATTTCATAAGGGTGAAGTTTGTAGTTCTCCAAAACAATTACAATGGCAATATTAAAAATCTGTGGTCATAGATCACCATAGCAAATGCAATAATAATGAAAAAATTAGAAATATTGAGAAAATTACCAAAATGTGACACAAAGACAAGGAAAAATTGAGCAATTGCTGTTGGAAAACTGGTACCAATATACTTGCTTGATGAAGTGTTACCACAAATTTTCAATTTGTAAAAAAATGTAATACTTGCAAAGCATAATAAAGCAAAGTGCAATAAAACAAGGTATGTCTATAGACTGCAAATTTTATGACTGTTCATTCTATAAAATCAATTATACACCTAAAATATATGAAAGTAGATGGTATAAATAGGTGTGAAAATGAAAGTACAATTTCTTTATTGAGAATCAATGGACCTTGCATTTAGAGAACAAATAGATTAGCTATTAATCAAAATAATTAAAGTAAATCCTATAAGAGCTCAAAGCAGACATACGGATTCTAAATATATTCACCCCCACAATACCAAAATAACCACAAATCATATAATGAGGGAAATCAAAGGAAGCACTTGAAAAAGATATTGTGACAAATAGAAGATAACATAATCAAGAATACATACGATTTTACAATAAATATAAAGATCTATTTATGAAAATAAATGTTTCATTGTTTATATCACAGGGAAAAAAGCCCTTTAAGTCAACATGAAACAACATCTGATGACATGGTATTAAGAGTTGAAGACAAAGTAAATGCATTGAACAAGATAAAGAATGTCATCTTGTAATTATTAAATTGCAATGAAATTTCAAGTACAATTATATATACCTTATAGGATAACCAACACAATACTGAAGGAGAAAAACTAAGTTAGAGGACTGGCAATACCCACCTTCAACACTTACTTTAAGCTACAGTAATCAAGAGAGTATAGTGCTGGTAAAAGAATAGACAATTAGACCAATTGAAAAAAAATAGAAAGCCCGGAAATACACCCCCACCCTGCAAATATCGTCAAGGGACATTTGACAAAGGAGCAAAGAGAATAAAATGGAGCAAAGATAGTCTTTTCAACAAATTGTACTGGAACACCTGGACTTCCACATGAAAAATAATAAACCTCTACACTCATTTACTCTTCACAAAAGTAACTCAAAACTGATCATAAAGCTAAATGTAAAATGTAAAACTATGAAAGTCCTAGAAGATAACATAAGAGAAAACCTAGATAACCTTGGGTATGGTGATGCTTTTATAAACAACACCAAAGGGACAATCAACAAAAGGGATAACTGAAAGCTGAACTCCATTAAAATTAAGACGTCTGTTCTGTGAAAGACAATGTGAAGAGAATGAGAAGGCGAGACAGACTTGGAGAATATATTTGTAAGAGACATATCTGATAAAATACCATAATCCAAAATATACAAAGAACTTTTAAAACTCAACAGTAAGAAGACAAAGAGCCCCACTACAAAATGGGCCAAATAGCTTAACAGACACGTCATCGAGGAAGATATCCAGATGGCAAATAGCATGTGAAAAGTTGCTCCATATAATTTGTCATCAGAGAAATGCAAAGAAAAACAAAAATGAGATACCATTACATAACTATTGGAATGGCCAAAATCCAGAACACTAACAACGTTGAAAACTGGTGAGAACATGGAACAACAATCATACATTGTTGGTGGGAATACATTGCTGGTGAGAATGCAAAATGGAGTATCCACTTTGGAAGACAGCTTGGTGGTTTCTTAAAAAACTAAACATAGTCTTAGCATACAATCAGCAATTGCACTCCTTGGTATTTACTCAATAGAACTTAAATAGAACTTAAATAGAACCTATGTCCACACAAAAAAACTGCACATGGATGTTTATAGCTTTATCCATAATTGTCAAATCCTGAAAGCAACCAAGACATTCTTTAGTAAGTGAATGGATAAATAAATGGTGGTACTTCCAGACACTGGGATATTATCAGTGTTAGAAATAAATGAGCTATCACACCATGAATAGACATGGAGAAATCTTAAATACATATTACTAAGTAAAGGAAGCTAATCTGAGAAGGTTACTGTGTGATTCCAATTATATGACATTCTGGAAAAGGCAAAACTATGGAGACAATAAAAAGATCAGTGTGTGCTAGGGGCTGAGAAGTGGAGAAATTAATAGGCAGAGCACAGAGGGCTTTTAGGGCAGTGAACACACTCTTCATTATATTATAATGATAGGGATATGTCAGTATACATTTATCCAAACCCTAGAATATGGCATAATGCCAAGAGTGAACCCTAAGATAAATGAACTTTGAGTAATTATCATGTGTCAATGTAGTAGATATTCATCCTTGGTAACAAATCTACCTCTCTGGTGAGTGATGTAGATAATGGGGGAGGCTATGCATGTGTGGGGGTAGAAAATATATGGGAAATCTCAGTACCTTCCTCTCAATTTTACTGTAAAACTAAAAATTCTCTAAAAATGTAAAGAGTTAAAAATAATGAAAATAAACAAATAATAAAATGTCTTTCCTTACAAGGAAAATAACTAGAAACAATGGTAGAAATTGACCCCTGCTATTCTCTCTCACTCTATACATATAATGAAAAAAATAATCACAAATAATAAAAACACTGTAGCTAAAGAAATTTTGTTTTTATGCCTTTCTTTATGTATTCATATATATATATATATATATAAAGTTTAGAATTAGAGAATATAATTTCTAAGTGTTATAATTATTTAAAGCACATGGAATTACATTAATAAAAAAATCAGATTGTGAGTGGGACTTTTCACCTTCATGCCTCTCTCTTTGTCTACATACCATCAGTGCAATCATGGAGAAAACTTCTGAAATGGACAGTGTGTTTTAGTGATAAATTGTGTTTTAAGTGCAACTCACTTGTAGTAAATGGCTCTCATTCTTTAGCGTAATAGTTTCCATAATATTTTGAAGGGTTGCTATGACTCTCATTGGGTAAGAAAAGGAAAATAGAAAGAGAAGCTAATTAAAATTATCATGTTAGTTTCCTTCCTCCTAGGGAGAAGAGAGTGGCACTGTTTAATAAAAACATGGGTAGAAAAATTGTAAACCTGTTTATCTTCTTGTTTTCTAAGAAAACTATAGAGAAAAGACACCCCCCATCTATAAAAATAATCATACACTACATGTTGCTAAACAAGTGCCCAAAGAAAAACTAATGGACTGAGCTCTTCACTGAATAAGAAAGAAGGAAAATACACTATGAGTAATTAGTTCAAAAAGCAAGAAAACTACCAAGGGGGGAAGAAATCACAGGGATAGAGAAAGAAAGATTTCATATGTAAAACCCACATATTAATAAACTGAATTACTTAAAAATCAGAGGTCTTTCCTTTATGGGAAAAAATTAAATTTAAAAATATAAATTCAAGCTACTCTTATTTTGAAAAGAAAAAACATTGAATTACACATGTGAATAAATATTAGATGAGTAAGCAATCACTTTTCTTATATACAAAAAATATGTATATATCACAAATTGGATTTAATGGATTCAACTTATATTTTATGAATAATAAAACTGACTCAAGATCACAGAATAACTGTAATACAACAGCTGAAGATTAATCAATATGTTATAATAATAACAAAAAAAAAAAATCAAGACCAGGAAGTTTTGCAGTATCTCCCTTAGGTCCTCTATGAAGCCACTAAGGAAAAGAGGATGATAATACTAGTTTAAATTTATGGAGATTGCAGAAAATATAGAAGTTTGAAAAATTTTTTTAACATTTCATTAAACATAACATTAAGGATACCTAACATCACTAATCATCCGGCAAATGCAAATCAAAATCACAATGAGAAATCACCTCACACCTGTTAGAATGCTGATGACTTGAACCTATATTAATACTAAGAACTTGTAGTTTTATAAAACACCAATAAGAGTGAACATTTAACCAAGAGTACAAGTTATACACACTATATATTTCTGAAGAGAGGTGATTTGCATTTTTTTCCTTTAAAGTCTGTCAAGATGGCGATATAGGTCTTCCCCAACTTCAATCTCCCTCACAAGAAGACCAACTAGCAACTAACCATAGACAACACACCATTGTGAAAATTCCTAGAGCCCCGTGAAGTGGGCTGAAGCACTCTCATGGACCACAGAGATCAAGGAGGACCACATTAGAAGGGAAAGAGAAGTGGCTCTTCTCTGATTGCATCTCCCGTCTTTTAGGCAGGCACAATGTTTCACCAAGGAGGCTTCCCTAGGCCTAAGGTTTCTCCAGTGGGAAAAAGAAACCAGAAGGTGAACATCCAGAATCCCCAGTATTGCAGGATGCTTCTGCAAATCCCACTCAGGTCTTGCCTCACAGAGATTACTGGGGGAACCTGTAAGGCTTGACAGCAGGGGATCCGATAGGGACTAAGAAGGCAGGTGACAATCATTTTATGAATATGACACCAAAAGCTCAAGCAACAAAAGCAAAAATAAGCAAGTGGGACTATATCAAACTTAAAAGCTTTTGCACAGAAAAAGAAATATTAACAAAATGAAAAGACAACATAGAGAATGGGAGAAAATATTTGCAAACCACATATCTGACAAAGGGTTAATATCCAAAATATATAAGAAACTCATACAACTCAAGTAGCAAAAAAAAAAAAAAAAAATGAGTATATAAACTGATTAAAAAATGAGCAAAGTATCTGAATAGAAATTTTTCCAAAGAAGGTATTCAAATGGGCAATAGGTACATGAAAAATTGCTCAACATCACTAATCATCAAGGAAATGCAAATCAAAACCAAAATGAGAAATCACCTCACACCTGTAAGAATGTCTGTTAGCAAAAAGACTAGATAACAAGTTCTGGAGAGAATGTGGGGAAAAGGAAGCAGAAAATCCTGTGCACTGCTGGTATGATGTAATTGGTACAGCCTCTAAGGAAAACAGTATGCAGCTCTTAAAACAAAACAAAATAACTAGACCTACCGTGTGACCCAGCAATTACATTCTGGATATATATCTGAAGGACATTAAATTTTATCTCAAAGAGATATCTACACTCCCATGTCCACTGCAGCATTATTTTCCATGGCCAAGACATGGAAACAACCTAAGTGTTCATCAATGGGTGTATGGCTAAAGAAAATGTGAGATATACATATATCTAAATATTATTCAGCCATAGAAAAGAAGGAAATCTGCTGTTTGCAAAAACAATGGATGAACCTTGAGGGCATTATACTAAGCCAAATAAGTCAGAGAAAGACAAATACTGTATGATCTCACTTTTATGTGTAATCTAAACACAAACAAACACACTGAAATAGAGAGCAGATTGGTTGTTGCCAGGGGTGGACAGTGACGTTTGAGGGAAATGGGTGAATGTTTTCAGAGGGTAGAAAATTGACAAAATTATAAGATAAATGATTTGTGGGGATGTAACGTACAGCATTGTGACTGTAGTTTACAATACTGGGGTGCATATTTGAAACTTACTAAGAGAACAGATCCTTAAGGTTCTCACCACACACACACATAAAAAAAACCCTCTAATTATGTGAGGTGATTGGATGTGTTAACTACCCTTAATTGGTAATTATTTTGCAATGTAAACATACATCAAATCTTTATATTGTGTATCTTAAACTTACACAATATTATGTTAATTATATCTTAATAAAAATGGAAAAAATAAAACTCACATAATGTAGAGCAAACATCTAAAACATTTAAAGTCTAGTGTTATAGACTATGTAAAATAATTAGCAAAATAGTTGATCATATCAACGTATGTTTAAATATAGTAATACTAAGAGACCAAGACACCATATATATTTCATTGACTTATATAACATTTTATAGCAAATCTTTCTCTAAATCTTATATTCTTTTGCTTTGAAGACAATATTTAAATTTTTTTCAGTATTTATAACATATATTTTGTATATTAATTTTTCAAGAAAATTTAAAATGCTATGAAATACTTTATGAAGACTATGTGACGAAAAGGGAAGTTATAATGCAATATATAAGATACCATTCCCCTTTCAGGTATCATATTTCCTATCAAACAAAATAAATCTAACTTTTTGAGTTAGATGATGAAATGTTTTATACCAATCAAAAGCAAAGTAAAAATTAAAGACAAGGACATATACTAAGTAATTTGCATTGAACAACATTTCAAGAATATTTTCTATTTAAAATAAGCAAAATAAAACATGAAATATATGTAACATATTGAATATATGCTTTTAAACAAAAAATACAAAATGTAACACAAATATTCTGTAACAAGAGGATGAATTGGCCATTATTTACTAAATATGCTGGAACTTTGTAATTCCCACACAAGAAATTTTGTCTTTCCAAAAGTAAATAATGTGCTAAAGTGAATGATTACTTTCTAATCATGAATGGCAACAATTTTCTGGTCAAGGCTTATGTCAGTAATTTTTTAAGCCTAGACAGTAGTTTTCAATTCTTTCTTTCGTTTTATCATACCTGGGTTATTACAGACAATATATTGTGTTTTGGAAAACTCTTTCCTGTACTTTCTAGCATTAAACAAACAGGCTTATTTCATTGATTAGAAAAGAGTGCATATATTATAAAAAATATTCTAATTATTCTGAAGAGATAAGTTGAAATATAACAGTATAATCCAACTCCCTTCAAATATTTAAGAAGTGTAGAATTGAGTTTTAATAAAACCATACCAAGTTTGGTGGTGCTTATATCTATAAATACTTTGAGAAATTTTTAGAAGGGGATAATTTTAGATAAATTATAAATCATACTATGAGTTTGGTATTTGAAAAGCATTCATTATATTAATTCATTAATTTTTATCATGGGTTCCTAGCTTACAGAATGAAATATTTATATTTCGCAATTATTACTGCATAATTAATATTATAGAGAATGAAATATACTGTATTCTGTCACATAAAAACTTACCTGCCAACATTTTACTATTTTGGCCCATAAAAACATCAATTCCATATGTTTCAACTAATATATCTATGAAGTAGAAAACAAGTAGTTTTATTGAATGTCATACTTAGGAAACCTCTCTCCATGTATATTGAAAAATAAAGTGCTCAAAAAATTGTATATGAATTTGTAATTGTGTTGGCATGCAACTATTTCTACTAAATGGAAAAACTTATCAGTAGTTATTTGATATCAAAAATGATATGGAACTCCAAGTACTGACAATAAAGATCTTTAATTTTATATAGAAGGGGTAAAATTTTCATATTCACAAAGCCAATTATTTGGACTGTTTAAAAAGCTTAACACTGGAAGTTGTGATATAGGCTTTCAATCTATTGGCTAGTTTAGTTGACATTAGTTATCAATTAGATATCACTGCAGTTGAGTAGTTGGAGTCAATCCTAACATCCACGTTTCTATCTTAAAGGCTTAGGGAATAATTCCAGTAAATAAGAAATGGGAGAACAGAAAATCAAGACATTTAGGGTGAAAAGATGTGAGATCAATTTGGGACATGATGAATCTAAGACACCTATGGCTTATCTAAATAAACCTGACTAAGAGGAAGGTATAAGTACATGGAGTTTCAGAAGAAGAGTTAAACAGAAGTTGAAATTTTTGGAATTATCAGCATATTAAGTATATGGAAATCAAAAGAAAAGATAGAATCTTCCATAAAATCTGTCAAAAAAACAACTGCTTTTAGTCAAGTAGATAAAAAGGATAAGTTTCTCTTTACAGAGCTCTACTTTCAAAAGATAAAACACTATGTAAATGTCTTATATATAGCAAGGATGATCAACAAAAATGACACCAAATTTAAACCCTTTAAAAGGTAAGGAATGAATCCAATACCATTTAACCAATAAGTCAGAGAAAGAAAATGTAAAATTATAGCTTTATTATAACTTATAGATCATACAATTTAATCATTGTGAGTATACAATTCAGTGTTTATTTAAGTAAATTTATAGATGTGTGCAAATATAATCCAGTGTAAGAACATTTTTATTATCCTTAAAATATCTCTCAAAATTCATTTTTACTCAATCCCCAATCACACCCTCCCAGTCCCAGGCAAACACTGATCCAATTATTATATCTATATGTGTTTTTTCTAGACACTTCAAACTAAATGGACTCATAGAATATTTAATATTTTTCATCTAGCTTTTACAATTAGAATGGTGTATTTTTGAGGTTTACCATGCCAAGGAGTGTATCAGAAGTTTGCTCCTTTATATTGCCAAATGGTATTCCATTGTATGGATTTGTGACATTCTGTTTATTCAAAAGTTGAACAACATTTGATGTATCCTAAAGTAAATTCCAGCATCTATTGGAACATTCTTCTTAATCTAGTAATATGTAAAAGAAAATAATTGCCCCTACCACCCTTCATTCCTTAACCAGTAAAATCAGATTATTTTAAAGACCCCTCAAGTTTTAGAAAATTAACTTGGCCTTCATCTCAGGTTTTCAAGTTTTAAACATTGGATGAATAAACATTATTTTTCTCTTCCCTTCTCCGAGTTTCCCTTTTGCACATAAATTGTGAAGTCTATTATATTCTCCCTCTTCTCTGTCTCAGACATCTATCTGTCTTTCCATTTGAAATGTCAGAAGTCTAAGAACTAATCATTTAGACATACTTTCTGGTAGAAAAGTACGTTCTGTGTTTTTGCTCAGAAATAAAAAAAAAATCTTTCATTTCCAGTAAAGAATTCTATAGATATAAGTGTTTATGACCTCAAGAGTGTGTCCTATTTTGATCCTTGTGCAATGGGATAGAAATGTGCACAGTTAATGGGAAAATTTTTCTTACTCTCTAGAAGTTGAGTATATCTCTCTATCATTCCTTAACATAGGCATCTTTCAGTTATAAAACACTCCTTATCCAAACTACATAAATCAGAGAGTTTCTTTACAAGGAAATTTAAACACACTGTCCTTCTACTAACAAAATACACACCTTAGAATGTGTGAGAAATGAAAAGATAATATACAGTATTTTTTTAAAGGCAACATAAAGAAAATTTAATATCAGAACAAAAAAGGCCTAAAGAACGTAAAGGCAATTTTATATTAGTAAGAGTTTCAACTGACAAAGAATATAAGGGGCAAGTATTTCTATGCATAGAAGACACATAAATACATTTTTAAAAATTGAAATATGAGAAAACTGATAGTAACAGCTTAAATTGCAGATTTTAATAGAAATCTCTTTGACAAAACAAATAAATGAACAAAATGATTCTATATGATATTTACAATTTTTGACAATACATATCAAATACTATGCCTTATCAACAGAAAATTCATTACAACTAGGCCTCCAAAAAAAACCCATTTGTTTCCAAACAATAAAAAGCAATTCTCTTATTTGAATAAAATAATCAAAACGGTAGTCTTAAAGAGATCACAAAGATAAATAAACCAACTGAAATTTTGAAGGAAAATAATCTTAATCATTCATGAATTTAGTGATACTCATAATAGCAGTCATAGTTCATATAGAAAATTGATTATGAAAATATATTCATTAAATCAAATCAATTGCAGTCAAAGATGCAATTAGAAACATAACTATAGTCTGAAACCTCTGAATTGTAGACTAAAATAATTAATGTAGAAATTTATGTAAAATAATAAAGCAGAAAAAAAAGACCATAAACTTAAGAAATAAACTGAATAAGTTAAGATTAAAATCAAACTAAGAAATTTAGGAATCAATCTTAGCATTTCTTTCTTACTTAATAAATCCAAACTCTGATTCTCAGGGAAAGGGAGTAAAAATAACAAAAAGTAACAAAAAACTGGGAAGTTTGATAAAGAATGAGAGAGTTTACAAGCACAAACTTGAGAAGGAAAAATGGAATATACAAAAAAGGTAGAAAGGATTTTGTTTGCGTTTATTTTTGTCTGTAATTATTTTTTAAACTAGATGATATTTATGTAACTCTATAATAATACTTTTTTTTATAAAACAAATTATTTTCTTGGAAAATGTAAGTTAAAATGGACTGAAAGGAGAATGGTAAAGATTTGATTAGAGCAATAATCATCAAAGATTTAGAAAAAAAGCTTTCAGTGTAATCAAAAGCCCATTTTCCTATTATGTTCCATTTATTTAAGTTAAAACACTTCTGACAAATTCTATCCTATATTTTTTTTTAAAACTTGAAAGAGGAAAAGTGCCTGAAGTATATGATGATGCAGTAATAGCCTAGATTTTTGTGCTCTACTAAACAAAAAAAGTTACAGATCTGCTTCAAATATTAGCGTTAATACAAAATGATAAATTAAATAGCATTAATTAATCAATAATTATCTGGTCAAAGAGAATTTACTATAGTAACAGAATTATTTAAGATCATATAAGTTTTAATATAATTTATCATATCATCTGTTCATAGGAAAATTACAATAAAAGTTAACAATTCTAAATATGTATTGGTTCTATTTACATATGTGTGTTAACATTTTCTCTGGAAATACATTTGATTTATTTTCCAAATTCTAATATATATTTAAATTATTTGCAACAAAGTTCTTTTCTAGGAATTTATGCTACATAAGTAAAAATATACTAAAAGCTGGGCATCAATTCTTAATTTAAAAAAAATGCTAATATGTATTAAGTGAACTATAATAGATAATAATGTATTATTTTAGTATATCTGCTTATAATAGAATTGTATGAAGAGATTAAGGATTGTAGTCATGTTGCAAAAGAAGACTAATGACTAACGAATACGTTCAGTTTACATAGCACAGAAATAGAGGCAGATGGGTGAATAGCACACGATGCTATCTTTGTAAAACAAGTTAACAAGTGAACTGTCTGTTGTAGACATGTAGATGGGCAGAGGAGAAGTCTCCCCTCAAAAAAGCCAAGTAAATGGTATTTTTGTCCTCAGGGGTTGATTAGGCAATTTAAATTTACTTATTTGTTTTCGAAAGATCATATATACCATCTCTAATTTAGATAAAATTTAAATGAATATTTTTAATTGATTACCTTGGTAACCAAGATAAGGATATCAATATAGCTATTAATAAGAATAATATAAAATAATAGACAGAAATTCAAAATGAACAGCTATGTTATCAGCATCGCTGATTCCTATCTTCTTCTATGCTGTACTTTATTAGTTCCTACAAATGTAGATATATGCTACTTTATTATCACTCTCCATTGTGTTTTATTCACCCAGTTCCACTTACAGAGCTATAAAACCTCACAGCTCACATAAAGAAAATCTACATATGTAAAAATGAAGCTAAACACTGTCCAAACATTTTTCAGAATGCTTTGCTGTGTTTAGCACAGGATGTACTTTACAGAGATTTGATGTAATACTGACAGCAAAAGTTCTTATTCCAAATTGATACTAGTATAATTTGTCATATAACTCTAGTCTTTTGCCTGCCATGCCTCAAATTTTTCATTTGACACTACTTCTTTATGGAATATTCACAATGTGACTGAAAATTGGCATGTTTTCAGTTCTTCAGAATACTGTTGACATATAACTGTCCATTTTTCCTTTATTTTAATTTTAAATGTCTCATGTTTAGAAATAGGTTCCCTGTAAAATGGACTAGTGTTTGTATAATCACCAACAGTATGCTAGCATTTAATTCCCCTCCTTTTATTCCTCTGAGGATTAAATTTTTGTGGTCCCAACTATGATGCTATTAGAGTAGAAACCAATTACAAAAAAAAAAAAAAAAAAAAAGCGGGGGGACCTTGAAGATGGTGGAAGAGTAAGACGCGGAGATCACCTTCCTCTCCACGGATACACCAGAAATACATCTACACGTGGAACAACTCCTACAGAACACCTACTGAAGGCTGGCAGAAGACCTCAGACCTCCCAAAAGGCAAGAAACTCCCCACGTACCTGGGTAGGGCAAAAGAAAAAACAGAGACAAAAGAATAAGGACAGCACCTGCACCAGTGGGAGGGAGCTGTGAAGGAGGAAAAGTTTCCACACACTAGGAAGCCCCTCTGCGGGCGGAGACTGCAGGAGGCGGAAGGGGGGAGCTTCGCTACCGCGGAGTAGTGCACAGCGATGGGTGCGGAGGGCAAAGCGGGGAGATTCCGGCACAGACGATCGGTGCCGACCGGCACTCACCAACCCGAGAGGCTTGTCTGCTCACCCGCCGGGGCGGGCGGGGCTGCGAGCTGAGGCTCGGGTTTCGGTTTTGGACGGAGCGCAGGGAGAGGACTGGGGTTGGCGGCTTGAACATAGTCTGAAGGGGTTAGTGCACCACGACTAGCCGGGAGGGAGTTCGGGGAAAAGCCTGCACCTGCCGAAGAGGCAAGAGACTTTTTCTTCCCTCTTTGTTTCCTGGTGCGCGCGGAGAGGGGTTTAAGAGCGCTGCTTAAAGGAACTCCAGAGAAGGGCGCGAGCCGCGGCTAAAAGCGCGAACCTCAGAGACGGGCGCGAGCCGCGGCTAAAACTGCGGACCCCAGAGACAGGCGGGAGACGCTAAGGCTGCTGCTGCCGCCACCAGGGGGCCTGTGTGTGAGCACAGGTCACTCTCCACGCCCCTCTTCCGCGGAGCCTGTGCAGCCCGCCACTGCCAGGTTCCCGAGATCCAGGGACAACTTCCCCGGGAGTACGCACGGCGGGCCTCAGGCTGCTGCAACGTCACGCCGGCCTCTGCCGCAACGTCACGCTGCCTCTGACGCCACAGGCCCGCCCCGCACACAGTGCCCCTCCTTCCCCCCCACCACCCCGGGCCTGAGTGAGCCGGAGCCCCCGAATCAGCGGCTCCTTTAACCCCGTCCTCTCTGAGCAAAAAAACAGACGCCCTCCAGCGACCTACACGCAGAGGCAGGGCCAAATCCAAAGCTGAGCTCCTGTGAGCTGTGAGAACAAAGAAGAGGAAGGGAAATCTCTCCCAGCAGCCACAGAAGCAGCGGATTAAAGCTCCACAATCAACTTGATATACCCTGCATCTGTGGAATACCTGAATAGACAAGGAATGATCCCAAATTGAAGAGGTGGAATTTAGGAGCGAGATCTATGATTTTTTCCACTTTTCCTCTTTTTGTGAATGTGTACGTGTATGCTTCTGTGTGAGATCTTGTCTGTATACTCTTGCTTCCACCATTTGTCCTAGGGCTCTATCCATCCATGGTTTTAAAAAAAAATTTTTTTTTCTTAATAATTAAGTTTAATTGTAATAACTTTATTATACTTTACCTTGGTTCTTTCTTTCTTTCCTTCCTTCCTTCCCTCCTTTAGACAACGAATCACCCCAAATTGAGGAGGTGGTCTCTGAGAGCAAGATTTATGATTTTTCCCCCTTTACCTCTTTTTGTGAACGTGTATGTGCATGCTTCTGTGTAAGATTTTCTCTGTATAGCTTTGCTTCCAACATTTGTCCTAAGGTTCTATCCGTCCCTTTTTTTTTTTTTTTTCTAAATATTTTTTAATTCAATAACCATATTATACTTTATTTTATTTTTACTGTATCTTCTTTCTTTCTGTCTTTTTTCCTTCTTTCCCTACTTCCTCCTTCCTTCCTCCCTCCCTCCCTCCCTCCTTTCTTTCCTTCTTTGTTTCTTTCTTCCTTCCTTCCTTCCTTTCCTCCTTTCCTTCTTTCTTTCCTCATACTTCTACTAATTCTCTCTACTTTTTCTCCCTTTTATTCTGAGCCGTGTGGATTAAAGGCTCTTGGTGCTCCAGCCCAGGAGTCAGGGCTCTGCCTCTGAGGTAGGAGAGCCAACTTCAGGGCACTGGTCAACAAGAGACCTCCCAGCTCCACATAATATTAAACGGTGGAAATCTCCCAGAGACCTCCATCTTAACACCAGCACCCAGCTTCACTCAACGACCAGCAAGCCACAGTGCTGGACAACCTATGCCAAACAACTAGCAAAACAGGAACACAACCCCACCCATTAACAGAGAGGCTGCTTAAAATCATAGTAAGGCCACAGACACCCCAAAACACACCACCAGACGTGAACCTGCCCACTAGAGAGACAAGATCCAGCCTCATCCAGCACAACACAGGCACTAGTCCCCTCCACCAGGAAGCCTACACAACCCACTGAAACAACCTTAGCCACTGGAGACAGACATCAAAAACAACGGGAACTACGAATGTGCAGCCTGCAAAAAGGAGACCCCAAACACAGTAAGATAAGCAAAATGAGAAGACAGAAAAACACACAGCAGATGAAGGAGCAAGATAAAAACCCACCAGACCTAACAAATGAAGAGGAAATAGACAATCTACCTGAAAAAGAATTCAGAATAATGATAGTAAGGATGATCCGAAATCTTGGAAGTAGAATGGACAAAATGCAAGAAACAGTTAACAAGGACCTACAAGAACTAAAGATGAAACAAGCAATGATGAACAATGCAATAAATGAAATTAAAAGTCCTCTAGATAGGATCAATAGCAGAATAACTGAGGCAGAAGAACGGATAAGTGACCTGGAAGATAAAATAGTGGAAATTACTGCAGAGCAGAATAAAGAAAAAAGAATGAAAAGAACTGAGGACAGTCTCAGAGGCCTCTGGGACAACATTAAACGCACCAACACTCGAATTATAGGGGTTCCAGAAGAAGAAGAAAAAAAGAAAGGGACTGAGAAAATATTTGAAGAGATTATAGTTGAAAACTTCCCTAATATGGGAAAGGAAATAGTTAATCAAGTCCAGGAAGCACAGAGAGTCCCATACAGGATAAATACAAGGAGAAATACGCCAAGACACATATTAATCAAACTGTCAAAAATTAAATACAAAGAAAGCATATTAAAAGCAGCAAGGGAAAAACAACAAATAACACACAAGGGAATCCCCATAAGGTTAACAGCTGATCTCTCAGCAGAAACCCTACAAGCCAGAAGGGAGTGGCAGGACATACTGAAAGTGATGAAGGAGAAAAACCTGCAATCAAGACTACTCTACCCAGCAAGGATCTCATTCAGATTTGATGGAGAAATTAAAACCTTTACAGGCAAGCAAAAGCTGAGAGTTCAGCACCACCAAACCAGCTTTACAACAAATGCTAAAGGAACTTCTCTAGACAAGAAACACAAGAGAAGGAAACGACCTCTAATAACAAACCCAAAACAATATAGAAAATGGGAATAGGAACATACATATCGATAATTACCTTAAATGTAAATGGACTAAATGCTCCCACCAAAAGACACAGATTGGCTGAATGGATACAAAAACAAGACCCTTATATATGCTGTCTAAAAGAGACCCACTTCAGACCTAGAGACACATACAGACTGAAAGTAAGGGGATGGAAAAAGATATTCCATGCAAATGGAAACCAAAAGAAAGCTGGAGTAGCAATTCTCATATCAGACAAAATAGACTTTAAAATAAGGGACAAAGAAGGACACTACATAATGATCAAGGGATCCATCCAAGAAGAAGATATAACAATTGTAAATATTTATGCACCCAACATAGGAGCACCTCAATACATAAGGCAAATACTAACAGCCATAAAAGGGGAGATCGACAGTAACACATTCATAGTAGGGGACTTTAACACCCCACTTTCACCCATGGACAGATCATCCAAAATGAAAATAAATAAGGAAACACAAGCTTTAAATGATACATTAAACAAGATGGACTTAATTGATATTTATAGGACACTCCATCCAAAAACAACAGAATACACATTTTTCTCAAGTGCTCATGGAACATTCTCCAGGAGAGATCATATCTTGGGTCACAAATCAAGCCTTGGTAAATTTAAGAAAACTGAAATTGTATCAAGTACCTTTTCTGACCCCAACGCCATGAGACTAGATATCAATTACAGGAAAAGAGCTGTAAAAAATACAAACACATGGAGTCTAAAGAATACACTACTTAATAATGAAGTGATCACTGAAGAAATCAAAGAGGAAATAAAAAATACCTAGAAACAAATGACAATGGAGACACAATGACCCAAAACCTATGGGATGCAGCAAAAGCAGTTCTAAGGGGGAAGTTTATAGCAATACAAGCCCACCTTAAGAAGCAGGAAACATCTCGAATAAACAACCTAACCTTGCACCTCAAGCAATTAGAGAAAGAAGAACAAAAAAAACCCCAAAGCTAGCAGAAGGAAATAAATCATAAAAATCAGATCAGAAATAAATGAAAAAGAAATGAAGGAAACAATAGCAAAGATCAATAAAACTAAAAGCTGGTTCTTTGAGAAGATAAACAAAATAGATAAACCACTAGCCAGACTCATCAAGAAAAAAAGGGAGAAGACTCAAATCAATAGAATTAGAAATGAAAAAGGAGAAGTAACAACTGACACTGCAGAAATACAAAGGATCATGAGAGATTACTACAAGCAACTCTATGCCAATAAAATGGACAATCTGGAAGAAATGGACAAATTCTTAGAAATGCACAACCTGCCAAGACTGAATCAGGAAGAAATAGAAAATATGAACAGACCAATCACAAGCACTGAAATTGAAACTGTGATTAAAAATCTTCCAACAAACAAAAGCCCAGGACCAGATGGCTTCACAGGTGAATTCTATCAAACGTTTAGAGAAGAGCTAACACCTATCCTTCTCGAACTCTTCCAAAATATAGCAGAGGGAGGAACACTCCCAAATTCCTTCTACGAGGCCACCATCACCTTGATACCAAAACTAGACAAGGATGTCACAAAGAAAGAAAACTACAGGCCAATATCACTGATGAACATAGATGCAAAAATCCTCAACAAAATACTAGCAAACAGAATCCAACAGCACATTAAAAGGATCATACACCATGATCAAGTGGGGTTTATTCCAGGAATGCAAGGATTCTTCAATATACGTAAATCTATCAATGTGATAAACCATATTAATAAATTGAAGGAGAAAAACCATATGGTCATCTCAATAGATGCAGAGAAAGCTTTCGACAAAATTCAACACCCATTTATGATAAAAACCCTCCAGAAAGTAGGCATAGAGGGAACTTTCATCAACATAATAAAGGCCATATATGAGAAGCCCACAGCAAACATCATCCTCAATGGTGAAAAACTGAAAGCATTTCCACTAAGATCAGGAACAAGACAAGGTTGCCCACTCTCACCACTCTTATTCAACATAGTTTTGGAAGTTTTAGCCACAGCAATCAGAGAAGAAAAGGAAATAAAAGGAATCCACATCGGAAAAGAAGAAGTAAAGCTGTCACTGTTTGCAGATGACATGATACTATACATAGAGAATCCTAAAGATGCTACCAGAAAACTACTAGAGCTAATCAATGAATTTGGTAAAGTAGCAGGATACAAAATTAATGCACAGAAATCTCTGGCATTCCTATATACTAATGATGAAAAATCTGAAAGTGAAATCAAGGAAACACTCCTATTTACCATTGCAACAAAAAGAATAAAATATCTAGGAATAAACCTACCTAAGGAGACGAAAGACCTGTATGTAGAAAATTATAAGACACTGATGAAAGAAATTAAAGATGATACAAATAGATGGAGAGATATACCATGTTCTTGGATGGGAAGAATCAACATTGTGAAAATGACTCTACTACCCAAAGCAATCTACAGATTCAATGCAATCCCTATCAAACTACCACTGGCATTTTTCACAGAACTAGAACAAAAAAATTCGCAATTTGTATGGAAACACAAAAGACCCAGAATAGCCAAAGCAATCTTAAGAACAAAAAAAGGAGCTGGAGGAATCAGGCTCCCTGACTTCAGACTATACTACAAAGCAACAGTAATCAAGACAGTATGGTACTGGCACAAAAACAGAAAGATAGATCAGTGGAACAGGATAGAAAGCCAAGAGATGAACCCACGCACATATGGACACCTTATCTTTGATAAAGGAGGCAGGAATGTACAGTGGAGAAAGGACAGCCTCTTCAATAAATGGTGCTGGGAAAACTGGACAGGTACATATAAAAGTATGAGATTAGATCACTCCCTAACACCATACACAAAACTAAGCTCAAAATGGATTAAAGACCTAAATGTAAGGCCAGAAACTATCAAACTCTTAGAAGAAAACATAGGAAGAACACTCTATGACATAAATCACAGCAAGATCCTTTCTGACCCACCTCCTAGAGTAATGGAAATAAAAACAAAAATAAACAAATGGGATCTAATGAAACTTCAAAGCTTTTGCACAGCAAAGGAAACCATAATAAAGACCAAAAGACAACCCTCAGAATGGGAGAAAACATTTGCAAATGAAGCAACTGACAAAGGATTAATCTCCAAAATTTACAAGCAGCTCATGCAGCTCAGTAAAAAAAAAACAAACAACCCCATCCCAAAATGGGCAGAAGACCTAAATAGACATTTCTCCAAAGAAGATATACAGAATGCCAACAAACACATGAAAGAATGCTCAACATCATTAATCATTAGAGAAATGCAAATCAAAACTACAATGAGATATCATCTCACACCAGTCAGAATGGCCATCATCAAAAAATCTAGAAACAATAAATGCTGGAGAGGGTGTGGAGAAAAGGGAACACTCTTGCACTGCTGGTGGGAATGTGAATTGGTTCAGCCACTATGGAGAACAGTATGGAGGTTCCTTAAAAAACTACAAATAGAATTACCATATGACCCAGCAATCCCACTACTGGGCATATACCCTGAGAAAACCAAAATTCAAAAAGAGTCATGTACCAAAATGTTCATTGTAGCTCTATTTACAATAGCCCGGAGATGGAAACAACCTAAGCGCCCATCATCGGATGAATGGATAAAGAAAATGTGGCACATGTACACAATGGAATATTACTCAGCCTTAAAAAGAAATGAAATTGAGCTATTTGTAATGAGATGGATATACCTAGAGTCTGTCATACAGAGTGAAGTAAGTCAGAAAGAAAAAGAAAAATACCATATGCTAACACATATATATGGAATTTAAGGGGAAAAAAATGTCATGAAGAACCTAGGGGTAAGACAGGAATAAAGATGCAGACCTACTGGAGAACGGACTTGAGGATATGGGGAGGGGGAAGGGTGAGTTTTGACATGGCGAGAGAGAGTCATGGACATATACACACTAACAAACATAGTAAGGTAGATAGCTAGGGGGAAGCAGCCGCAGGCACAGGGATATGAGCTCAGTGCTTTGTGACAGCCTGGAGGGGTGGGATGGGGAGAGTGGGAGGGAGGGAGATGCAAGAGGGAAGACATATGGGAACATATGTATATGTATAGCTGATTCACTTTGTTATAAAGCAGAAACTAACACACCATTGTAAAACAATTATACCCCAATAAAGATGTTTAAAAAAAAAAAGCATTAAAAAATACAAACACATGGAGATTAAACAATATGTTACTAGAAAACTAACTGATCACAGGAGAAATCAAAGAGGACATCATATCATGAACAAAATACTAATAAGCAGAATTCAACAACACATGGTGTATGATCAATTCCAATTGATCATATGCCATGATCAAGTGGGATTTATCCTGGGGATGCAAGGATTCTTCAATATAAGCAAATCAAACAATGTGATATACCACATTAACAAATTAAGGAACAAAATACATATGATCATCTCAATAGATGCAGAAAAAGCTTTTGACAAAATTCAACACTTATTTATGATAAAAACTCTCCATAAAATGGGCATAGAGGGAACCTACCTTAACGTAATAAAGGTTGTATATAAAAAACCCACAGCAAGCATCATACTAAGTAGCAAAAAACTGAAAGCATTTCCAATAAGATCAGGAACAAGACAAGGATGTCCACTTGTGCCACTCTTATTCAACATAGTTTTTGAAATCCAAGCCATGGCAGTCAGACAGGGAAAAGTAATGAAAGGAATACAAATTGGCAAAGAAGAAATAAAACCATCACTGTTTGCAGATGACATGATACTATACATAGAAAATGCTAAAGATGCCACCAGAAAACTACTAGAACTAATCAATGAATTTGGTAAGGTTGCAGGATACAAAATTAATGCACAGAAATCTCTGGATTTCCTACACACCAACAATGAAAAATCAGAAAGAGAAATTAAGGAAACAATCCCATTTACCATCAAAACATAAAAAATAAAATACCTAGGAAAAATCATGCCTAAGGAGGCAAAAGACTTGTACTCAGAACTCTAAAACACTGAAGAAAGAAATCAAAGATGACATAAACAGGGGGAGGAGGAAACAAGATGGCAGAGTAGAAGGACATGCTCTCACTCCCTCTTGCAAGAACACCAGAATCACACCTAGCTGCTAGACAATCATCGAGAGGAAGACACTGGACTCACCAAAAAAGATACCCCACCTCCAAAGACAAAGGAGAAGCCACAATGAGATGGTAGGAGGGGCGCAATCACAGTAAAATCAAATCCCATAACTGGTGGGTGGGCGGCTCACAGACTGGCAAACACTTATACCACAGAAGTCAACCCACTGGAGTGAAGGTTCTGAGCCCCACATCAGGCTTCACAACCTGGGGGTTCAGCAACAGGAGGAGGAATTCCTAGAGGATCAGACTTTAAAGCCTAGTGAGAATTGATTGCAGGACTTCAACAGGACTGGGGGAAACAGAGACTCCACTCTTGGATGGTACACACAAAGTAGTGTGTGAATCGGGACCCAGGGGAAGGAGCTGTTACCCCGGGGGAGACAGAACCAGAACTACCTGTTAGTGCTGGAGGTTCTCCTGCAGAGGGGGGCAGTAGCTCTCTTTCACCATGGGGACAAGGACACTGGCAGCAAAAGTTCTGGGAAGTACTCCTGGGTGTGAGCCCTCCCAGAGTCTGTCATTAGCCCCACCAAAGAGCCCAGATAGGCTCAGTGTTGGGTTGCCTCAAGCCAAACAACCAACAGGGAGGGAACACAGGCCCACCCATAAACAGTCAAGTGGATTAAAGAGTTACTAAGTTCTGCCCACCAGAGCAACAGTCAGCACTACCAACAAACAGTCCCTCCCATCAAGTCTCTTAGATAGCCTCATCCACCAGAGAGCAGACAGCAGAAGCAAAAAGAACTACAATCCTGCAGCCTGTGGAACAAAATCCACATTCACAGAAAGATAGACAAGATAAAAAGGCAGAGGGCTATATACCAGATAAAGGAACAAGATAAAACTCCAGAAAAACAACTAAATGAAGTGGAGATAGGCAACTGTACAGAAAAAGAATTCAGAATAATGATAGTGAAGATGATCAAGGACCTCAGAAAAAGAATGGGGGCAAAGATCGAGAAGATGCAAGAAATGTTTAACAAAGACCTAGAAGAATTAAGAACAAACAGAGATGAACGATACAATAACTGAAATGAAAACTACACTAGAAGGGAGGCAGAAGAATGGATAAGTGACCTGGAAGACAGAATGGTGGAATTCACTGCTGCAGAACAGACTAAAGAAAAAAGAATGAAATGAAATGAAGACAGCCTAAGAGACCGCTAGGACAATGTTCGCATTATAGGCGTCCCAGAAGGAGAAGAGAGAAAGGACCAGAGAAAATAGTTGAAGAGATTATAGTCAAAAACTTCCCTAGCATGGGAAAGGAAATAGCCAACCAAGTCCAGGAAGCACAGAGAGTCCCAGGCAGGATAAACCCAAAGAGAAACATGCCAAGACACATAGTAATCAAATTTGAAAAATTAAAGACAAAGAAAAATTATTGAAAGCAGCAAGGGAGAAATGACAACATACAAGGGAACTCCAATAAGGTTAACAGCTGATTTCTCAGCAGAAACTCTACAAGCCAGAAGGGAGTGGCATGGTATACTTAAAGTGATGAAAGGGAAGAAACTACAACCGAGATTACTCTACCCGGCAAGGATCTCATTCAGATTCGATGGAGAAATCAAAAACTTTACAGACAAGCAAAAGCTAAGAGAATTCAGCACCACCAAACCAGCTCTACAACAAATGCTAAACGAACTTCTAAGAGGGAAACAAAAGAGAAGAAAAGGACCTACAAAAACAAACCCAAAACAATTAAGAAAATGGTAATAAAACATACTTATCAATAATTACCTAAAACATGAATGGATTAAATGCTCCAACCAAAAGACACAGGCTTGCTGAATGGATACAAAAACATGACCCACATATATGCTGTCCACAAGAGACCCATTTCAGACCTAGAGACACATACGGACTGAAAGTGAAGGGATGGAGAAAGATATTCCATGCAAATGGAAATAAAAAGAAAGCTGGAGTAGCTATACTCATAACAGATAAAATAGACATTAAAATAAAGTATGTTACAAGAGACAAGAAAGGACATTACATAATGATCAAGGGATCAATCCAAGAAGAAGATATAACAATTATAAATATACATGCAACCAACATAGGAGCACCTCAATACATAAGGCAACTAACAGCTATAAAAGAGGAACTCAACAGTAACACAATAATAGTGGGGGATTTTAACACCTCACTTATGCCAATGGAGAGATCATGCAAAATGAAAATAAATAAGGAAACAGAGCTTTAAATAACACAATAGACCAGATAGATTTAATTGATAATTCTAGGACATTCCATCCAAAAACAGCAGATTACACTTTCTTCTCAAGTGTGCATGGAACATTCTCCAGGATAGATCACACCTTGTGTCACAAATCAAGCCTCAGTAAATTTAAGAAAATTGAAATCATATCAAGCATCTTTTCTGACCACAACACTATGAAATTAGAAATGAATTACAGGGAATAAAAAAACATTAAAAACAAAAAACACATGGAGGCTAAACAATATGTTACTAAATAACCAAGAGATCACTGAAGAAATCAAACAGAAAATCAAAAAATACCTAGAGACAAATGACAATGAAAACCCAATGATCCAAAACCTATGGGATGCAGCAAAAGCAGTTCTAAGAGGGAAGTTTATAGCTATACAAGCCTACCTCAAGAAACAAGAAAAATCTCAAGTAAACAATCTAACCTTACACCTAAATGAACTAGAAAAAGAAGAGCAAACAAAACCCAAAGTGAGCAGATGGAAACAAATCATAAAGATCAGAGCAGAAATAAGTGAAATAGAAACAAAGAAAACAATAGCAAAGATGAATAAAACTAAAAGCGGGTTCCTTGAGATGATAAACAAAATTGATAAACCATTAGCCAGACTCATCAAGAAAAAGAGGGAGAGGACTCAAATCAATAAAATTAGAAATGAAAAAGGGGAAGTTACAACAGACACTGCAGAAATACAAAGCATCCTAAGAGACTACTACAAGCAACTCTATGCCAATAAAATGGACAACCTGGAAGAAATGGACAAATTCTTAGAAAGGTGTAACCTTCCAAGACTAAACCAGGAAGAAACAGAAAATATGAACAGACAAATCACAAGTAATGAAATTGAAACTGTGATTAAAAAATCTTCCAACAAACAAAAGTCCAGGATCAGATGGCTTCACAGATGTATTCTATCAAACATTTAGAGAAGAGGTAACACCCATCCTTCTTAAACTCTTCCAAATAATTGCAGAGGAAGGAACACTCGCAAACTCATTCTATGAGGCCACCATCACCCTGATACCAAAACCAGACAAAGATACTACAAAAAAAGAAAATTACAGACAAATATCACTGATGAATATAGATACAAAAATCCTCAACAAAATACTAGCAAACAGAATCCAACAACACATTAAAAGGATCATACGCCACTATCAATTGGGATTTATCCCAGGGATGCAAGGATTCTTCAGTATATGCAAATCAATCAATGTGATACAGCATATTAACAAATTGAAGAATAAAAACCATAGGATCATCTCAATAGATACAGAAAAAAGCTTTGACAAAATTCAACAACCATTTATGAAAAAAACTCTCCAGAAAGTGGGCATAGAGGGAAACTACCTCAACATAATAAAGGCCATATATGGCAAACCCACAGCAAATGTCATTCTCAATGGTGAATAACTGAAAGCATTTCCTCTAAGATCAGGAATGAGATAAGAATGTCCACTCTCACCACTATTATTCAACATAGTTTTGGAAGTCTTAGCCATGGCAATCAGAGAAGAAAAAGAAATAAAAGGATTACAAATTGGAAAAGAAGAATTTAAAATGTCACTGTTTGCAGATGACGTGATACTATACATAGAGAATCCTAAAAATGCCACCAGAAAACTACTAGAGCTAATCAATGAATTTGGTAAAGTTGCAGGATACTAAATTAATGCACAGAAATCTCTTGCATTCTTATACACTAATGATGAAAAATCTGAAAGAGAAATTAAGGAAACACTCCCATTTACCATTGCAACAAAAAGAATAAAATACCTAGGAATAAACCTACCTAGGAAGACAAAAAGCCTATATGCCTAAAACTGTAAGACACTGATGAAAGAAATTAAAGATGATACAAACAGATGGAGAGATATAGCATGTTCTTGGATTGGAAGAATCAATATTGTGAAAATGACTCTACTACGCAAAGCAATCTACAGATTCAATGCAATCCCTATCAAATTACCAATGGCATTTTTTTTTTTTTTTTTTTTTTTGTGGTATGTGGGCCTCTCACTGTTGTGGCCTCTTCCATTGCGAAGCACAGGCTCTGGACATGGAGGCTTAGTGACCATGACTCATGGGCCTAGCCACTCCATGGCATGTGGGATATTCCCGGACTGGGGCACGAACCCATGTCCCCTGCATTGACAGGTGGACCCTCAACCACTGCACCACCAGGGAAGCCCCACCAATGGCATTTTTTGCAGAAGTAGAACAAAAACTCTTAACAGTTGTATTGAGACACAAAAGACCCTGAATAGCCAAAGCAGTCTTGAGGGAAAAAAACGGAGCTGGTAGAATCAGACAACCTGACTTCAGACTATACTACAAAGCTACACTAATCAGGACAATATAGTACTGGAACAAAACAGAAACATAGATCAATGGAACAAGATAGAAAGCCCAGAGATACACTCACGCACCTATGGTCAAATAATCTATGACAAAGGAGGCAAAGATATACAATGGAGAACAGACAGTCTCTTCAATAAGTAGTGCTGGGAAAACTGGACAGCTACATGTAAAAGAATGAAATTAGAACAGTCCCTAACACCATACACAAAAATAAACTCAAAATGGATTCGAGACCTAAATGTAAGACCGGACACTATAAAACTCTTAGAGGAAAACATAGGAAGAGCACTCTTTGACATAAATCACAGCAAGATGTTTTTTGATCCACCTCCTAGAGTAATGGAAATAAAAACAAAAATAAACAAACAGGACCTAATGAATCTTCAAAGCTTTTGCACAGCAAAGGAAACCATAAACAAGACTAAAAGACAACCCTCAGAATGGGAGAAAATATTTGCAAATGAATCAACAGACAAAGGATTAATCTCCAAAATATATAAACAGCTCAATAGTAAAGAAAGAAACAACTCAATCCAAAAATGGGCAGAAGACCTAAATAGACATTTCTCCTAAGAAGACATACAGATGGCCAAGAAGCACATGAAAAACTGTTCAACATCACTAATTAGAGAAATGCAAATCAAAACTACTATGAGGTATCACTTCACACCAGTTAGAATGGGCATCATCAGAAAATCTCCAAACAACAAATGCTGGAGAGGGTGTGGAGAAAAGGGAACCCTCTTGCACTGTTGGTGGGAATGTAAATTGATACAGCCACTATGGAGAACACTATGGAGGTTCCTTAAAAACTAGAAATAGAATTACCATATGATCCAGCAATCCCACTACTGGGCATATACCCAGAGAAAACAATAAAAAGATACATGCACCCCAATGTTCATTGCAGCACTATTTACAATAGCCATGTCATGGAAGCAACCTAAATACCCATCGACAGACACATGGATAAAGAAGATGTGGTACATATATACAATGGAATATTACTCAGCCCTAAAAAGGAATGAAATTGAGTCATTTGTTGAAACGTGGATGGACCTAGAGACTCTCATAGAGAGTGAAGTAAGTCTGAAAGAGAAAAACAAATATCGTATATTAACACATGTATGTGGAAGCTAGAGTAATGGTACAGATGAACAGGTTTGCAGAATGGAAGTTGAGACACAGATGTAGAGAACAAATATATGGACACTAAGGAGGGAAAATCGTGTTGGGGTGGGGATGGTGGTGTGCTGAATTGGGCGATTGGGATTGACATGTATACACTGATGTGTATAAAATTGATGACTAATAAGAACCTGCAGTGTAAAAAAAAAAAAAAACAAAGCAACTAATACTAAACTTTCTTTGGGTTATTTGTATGAAAATATGTTAATATAAATGTTTCAGACACATAAAATTTCTAAAAATGTTATATGTTCTGGTATAATGTTACAAGTCATAAGTCTAGTTATTACTTTAAAATATATATCTCAGAAATAACTAAATTTCCTTGTCAATTGCATTATTATGAACTTTCATCAAATCTTTAACCATGGTCATTTTTAAGTCTTTTGTCATTTACAAACAGTTCTGGGTGTACTCTGATGCTTTTGCAGAAATGTTCCTATAAAAGGGTTTCATCTTCAAGGAATTCATGGAAAAGACTCTGACAAGTACAGGTTTCTGGTAATTGACTATAGTGCTGAACTGAATGTATAAGCATTTTCAGAACTCTAAGGGAAAACTGTTGAATTCTTAAAAGTGCTAACAAAAGATCAAGATGAAAAAAAAATAATTACATGGGACTGAGAGAAATGATAAGGATGATTATAATTTTTGTGACTTTCTGTTTTAATAATAAAAAAAATCCCACAAGGTCTCAGAGGCAAAAAATATACAAATCAATTTTCACTGCAAAGTAAAGGAGCTGTTACAGTGGAGGATTACTGGACTGAATGTCAATATTATGACATAGTATGAGTGTGTTTTTTGTTTGGTAATTACAATCATCATTGATTTTGTTGTGGTCATCCATTTACAATGCTTGGTGTCAGTTTATTTATCTCTTGTAAAAATAAAATGCAGTGTGTGTGTGGAAATTAAAAAAAAAAAAAGATGACATAAACAGATGGAGAAATATACCATGTTCTTGAATTGGAAGAATCAATATTGTGAAAATGACTATACTATCCAAAGCAATCTACAGATTCAATGCAAATAGAACAACCAATGGTATTCTTCACAGAATTAGAACAAATATTTTACTATTCATGTGGAAACACAAAAGACCCTGAATAGCAAAAGCAATCTTGAGAAATAAAAACGGAATTGGAGGAATCAGGCTCCCTGACTTCATACTATACCACAAAGCTACAATAATCAAGACAGTATGGTACTGACACAAAAACAGAAATATAGACCAATGGTATAGGATGGAATGCCCAGAGATAAACCCATGCACATATGGTCACCTAATTTATGACAAAGGAGGCAAGAACATACAATGGAGAAAAGGCAGTCTCTTCAATAAGTGGTGTGGGGAAAACTGGACAGCTACATGTAAAAGAATGAAACTAGAACTCTACCTAACATCATACACAAAAATAAACTCAAAATGGATTGAAGACCTAAATGTAAGACCAGACACTATAAAACTCTTAAAGGAAAACATAGGACAAGCACTCTTTGACATAACCCAGAGCAAGATCCTTTTTGACCCGTCTCCTAGAGTAATGGAAATAAAAACAAAAATAAACAAATGGGACTTAATTAAACTTAAAAGCTTTTGCACAGCAAAGGAAACCATAAAAAAGATAAAAAGACAACCTTCAGAATGGGAGAAAATATTTGCAAATGAAACAGCAAAGGATTTAATCTCCAAATTATACAAACAGCTCATGGACTTCAATATCAAAAAAACAAACAAGTTAAAAAATGGGCAGAAGACCTAAATAGACATTTCACCAAGGAACACATACAGATGGCCAAGAGGCACAGGAAAAGATGCTCAATATCACTAATTATTAGAGAAGTGCAAATCAAAACTACAATGAGTTATCACCTCATTCCAGTCAGAATGGCCATTATCAAAATAGCTAGAAACCATAAATCCTGGAACGGGTGTGGTGAAAAGGGAACTCTCCTGCACTGTTGGTGGGAATGTAAATTGATACAACCACTATGGGAAAAAGTAAGGAAGTTCCTTAAAACATGAAAAATAAACTACCATATGACCCAGCAATCCCACTACCATATGACCCAGCATATACCCTGAGAAAACCATAACTAAAAAATAGACGTGCCACAATGTTCATTGCAGCACTATTTACAATAGCTAGGATATTGAACCAACCTAAATGTCCATCGAAAAATGAATGGATAAAGAAGATGTGGCACATATATACAATGGAATATTACTCAGCCATAAAAATAAATGAAATTGAATTATTTGTAGTGAGGTGGATGGACACAGAGTCTGTCATACAGAGTGAAGTAAGTCAGAAAGAGAAAAACAAATACTGTATGCTAACACATATATAAGGAATCTAAAAAAAAAAAAAAAAAATCGTTCTGATGAACTTAGGCCAGAGCAGGAATAAAGATGTAGACATAGAGAATGGACTTGAGGACATGCGGTGGGAGGGGAAAGCTGGGGTGAAGTGAGAGCAACAACATATATACACTACCGAATGTAAAATAGCTAGTGGGAAGCAGCAGCATAGCACAGGGAGATCACCTCAGTGCTTTGCGATAACCTACAGAGGTGGGATAGGGAGATTGGGAGGGAGGTTCAAGAGGGAGAGGATATGGGGACATATGTATGCATATGGCTGATACATTTTAGTGTACAACAGAAAGTAACAAAGTATTGTGAAGCAATTATACTCCTATAGAGATCTATTAAAAGGAAAAAAAAAAAAAGTACACAGGGACAATGAAAACACAATGATCCAAAACCTATGGGATGCAGCAAAAGCAGTTCTAAGAAGGAACTTTATAGCAATACAATCTCACCTCAGGGAACAAGAAAAATATCAAATAAACAACCTAACCATATACCTAAAACAAGTAGAGAAAGAAGAACAAACAAAACCCAAAGTTAGTAGAAGGAAAGAAATCATAAAGATCAGAGCAGAAATAAAAGAAATAGTCATGAAGAAAACAATAGCAAAGATGAATGAAACTAAAGCTCATTCTTTGAGAAGATAAAATATATATATATATCTTTTAGCCAAACTCATTGAGTAAAAAAGGGAGAGGGCTCAAATCAATAAAATGAAAAATGAAAAGTTACAATGGACACCACAGAAATACAAAGGATCATAAGAGACTACTACAAGCAAATATATGCCAATAAAATAGATAAGCTAGAAGAAATGGGCAAATATTAGAAATGCAAGGATTCTTCAATATTCACAAATCAATCAGTATGATACTCCACATTAACAAACCAAAGAATAAAAAACATGTGATCATCTCAATAGATGCAGAAAAGGCTTTTGACAAAATTCAACATCGATTTATGATAAAAACTATCCAGAAAGTGAGCACAGAGGGAACCTACTTCAATATAATAAAGGCCATATATGACAAAGCCACAGCAAACATCATTATCAATGGTGAAAAACTGAAAGCATTTCCTCTAAGATCAGGAACAAGACAAGGATGTCCACTCTTGCCACTATTGTTCAACATAGTTTTGGAAGTTTTAGCCACAGCAATAAGAGAAGAAAAAGAAATAAAAGGAATCCAAATAGGAAAAGAAGTAAAACAGTCACTGTTTGCAGATGACAAACAGTCATCTTTACATCCAAAGTTACTATACATCAAAAATTCTGAAGATGTTACCAGAAAACTACTAGAGTTCATCAATGAATTTTTTAAAGATGCAGGATACAAAATTAATACACAGAAATCTCTTGCATTTCTATACATTAACAATGAAAGATCAAAAAGAGAAATTAAGGAAACAATCCTATTTACCATTGAAACAAAAAGAATAAAATACCTAGGAATAAACCTACCTAAGGAAACAAAAGACCTATACTCAGAAAAATATAAGATACTCATGAAATAAATCAAATATGACACAGACAGAGAGACATACATTTTCTTAGATTGGAAGAATCAATATTGCCAAAATGACTATACTACCCAAAGCAATATACAGATTCAATACAATCCTATCAAATTACAAATAGTACTTTTCATAGAATTAGAACAAATTTTTTTTTTTAATTTTTATGGAAACATAGAACCCCTGAAGAGACAATGCAATCCTGAGGAAAAAAAAAATGAACTAGAGGAATCAGGCTCCCTGACTTCAGACTTTACTACAAAGCTACAGTAATCAAAACAACATGGTACTGGCACAAAAACAGAAATATAGATAAAAGGAAGAGTATAGAAAGTCAAGAGATAAACCCATGCACCTATGGCCCCCTAATCTTTGACAAAGGAGGCAAGAATATACAATGGAGAAAAGGCAGTCTCTTCATTAAGTGGTGCTGGGAAGACTAGACAGCTACATGTAAGATAATAAAATTAGAACACTCTCTAACACCATACACAAAAATAAAGTCAAAATGGACTAAAGATCTAAATGTAAGGCTAGACACTATAAAACTCTTAGAGGAAAACATAGGCAGAACACTCTCTGACATAAATTGCAACAATACCGTTTTTGGTCCACCTCCTAGAGTTATGAAAATAAAAACAGAAATAAACAAATGAGACCTAATTAAACTTAAAAGCTTTTGCAAAACAAAGAAACCATAAACAAAATTAAGACACAACCCACATAATGGGAGAAAATATTTGCAAACGAATCAACTGGCAAGGGATTAATCTACAAAATATACAAACAGCTCAAGCAACTTAATATCAAAAAAACAAACAACACAATCAAAAAATGGGCAGAAGATCTAAATAGACATTTCTCCAAAGTAGACATACAGATGGGCAAGAGGCACATGAAAAGTTGCTCAATATCACCAATTATCAGAGAAATAAAAATCAAAAGTACAATGAGGTATCAATTCACACCGGTCACAATGGCCATCATCAAACAATCTATAAACAATAAATGCTGGAGAGAGTGTGGAGAAAAGGGAACCACTCTACACTGTTGGTGGGAATGTAAATTGGTATAGCCACTATGGAGAATAGTATGGAGGTTCCTAAAAAAACTAAAAATAGAGCTATGATATGACCCAGCAATTCCACTCCTGATATATATCTGGAGAAAACCATAATTATAAAAGATACATCCACTGCAATGTTCATTGTAACACTATTTATTATAGAGAGGACATGGAAGCAATCTAAATTTCCATTGACAGAGGAATGGATAAAGAAGTGGTACATTATACAATGGAACATTACTGAGCCATAAAAAAGAATGAAATTATGTCATTTGCAGCAACAGTGAAAGAACTGGAGATTGTCATACTGAGTGAAGTAAGTCAGACAGAGAAAGACATATACCATACGATATTGCTTATATGTGGAATCTTAAAAACAATTGTCCAAATAAACTTATTTCCAAAACAGAAATAGAGTCTCAGATGTAAAAACTAAACTTATGGTTACCAGGGGAGAAAGGAGGGGGAGAGGGAAAAATTGGGAGATTAGGATTGACATATACACAATACTATATATAAAATAGATAACTAATAAGGACCTACTGTATAGCACAGGGAACTCTACTCAATACTCTGTAATGGCCTATATGGGAAAAAAATCTAAAAAAGAGTGGATACATGTATATGTATAACTGATTCACTTTGCTGTACATCAGAAATTAACACAAAATTGTAAAGCAACTATAATAAATTTTTTTAAAAAATGACTGCATTCACAATTACTCAGTGTGCTGCTTGAGAATTCTAAAATTATGACTATATGACCAAAATTACTATTTAAAAACATCCAAATTAAAAACTTTTATTGGAGTTTCTTAATTTGCTCTGATTTGTAAAGCATTTTAAATTGTGAATAAGAAGTGTTATATAAATACAAATGATTGATCGATAGGTTACAGATTAGTGAACAGGAAGTCAACAGTTATTGACTGAAATTATGTTAGAAACAAAAATTCTTCCTAGAGAATGGTAAAAAACAAAATACCTCAAACACCTCTAAATCAAAAATTCAGTTACTAAAACGTCCACCAAACTTGTATATATTTAAAAACAATAACAACAAATACATTTTAAAACAGACAATTCAAATTACAGAAAATTTAATGGATATTCAACTTAAATATCTTGTATTGAATATAAAATCACAGGGCAACAAACATATTGAACTTTGTTACCTTGCTATTTACCAGCAGAATTATAACTTAAACTTGGTCATTCCAGTTTCCAATTCAATACTTTCTGGACAAAATATACTTGAAATTAGATAGAATAAGAGATAAAACAATTAAAATTCTAATTTTAATGTATTTTTAAAAACACACAATATGATCAATGACATTATGAAAAGGGACTGTTATTTTTTTTTCTTTAAAAAACTGTGGTTCAATGAAATGTTCTGTGATATGTCTCTCCTTCTCTCTCTCCCTCCATCCCTCCCTCTCTCTCTCTCCCTCTCCACCAGACTTTTATTAGATGGAACTGAATACCTGAAAAAAAAAGTCTTTGAAATGTTGATATTAAACATTTTCATTAAAACAGGGGTGGGGAGTAAATTACTTTTTCACTGAAGTCTTCTAAGATCAGAAGATTTAAATGTTTGCAATGGGTTGATAATCTTAAAAAACAAAAAAACAAAAAACAGAAAAAACTCCACTTAGTCTAAATTCTAATGTAAATATATCGAATGTGATTATGTTCACAGTATTTAAAAATAATAGAAGTATGTTTTTCTCCTGATTAGCTTCTTGTATATATGTTGGCTAAGCCAGACTAGATTAAAATGGGTTCTCTTTAGGACAAAATATTTACTAATGCAAAGGGTCACTTTAGGCTTCACTAAAATAATAATTTAGTATTTGGAATGTTTGTGTGCATGCACAAAACATTCACCATTGTGCTTCTACTCTACAGTGGGGACTAGTCCAGATTTTTCTCAGCAAAAGGATTCTTGCTCACTGAGCCCCTCTTCATTGCCTGTTTATTTCTACCAATGTTGTCATTTTTCAAAGGTTTAAAAATGCTGAATTATGAAATCAGTGGAATATTGGTTTCAACTGGTTTTGGACAAACTCCCACTCTGTTTTAAGAAATTAGACTGGCTCAGCATGGTTTTCATGTCACTTCCCTAAATCAAGCATGTTACATTAGATTAGGAAATGCATATTAGAAGTATGTCACTAAAGCACTCAACTTCTCTACTGAAGTTCAACTGCAATTACATTTTAACATTTTTTTCTACCCTATTATTACATTATATACATTATGATACAGTAAGCTTTCTTTATTACCCTAATGTTTTTCCTCCCCATGCAGTTAAAAAGTGTGTGACAGCAGAGAAGTTCATGATATCTGAAGGACAACATGACAATGCAGCATTCCAACACCAGACTCAACAAAGTGTAGCAAAAGGAGAGAGATAAAAACCTAAGTGAGAAAGTGAAATAGGCTTCTATTGAAGTATGTTAGATTGCAGAGTGGGATCCCATGGGAAGTAGCAGAAGCTCTTTTACTGGAATCATTTAAAAGCTTTCTTAGACAGAATATTTAAGCATATATTTCCTGGAACAATCTCATATTGGAACAGAGAGAGATAAGATGACCTAGAAGTCTTTACTTTCTCTAGCTTCTAATACTTTATGATTCTGTACATATCAAAAGTATATTAAAGTCTGAGGTGCAGTTTTAGACAGCATTAAATTGTTTGTATAGTTTTATAGTTGTGTACAGAAATGTCAGGTAGTGGTCTGTAGGCAGAAATACTGCAGAAGAGCACCCTGAAATTTACAAATGGATTATGTTAATGTACCAATGAAAGTTTCTGCTGAACTTAACCACCTTTTATATTCATGCAGGATAATGTGGTCCTCTAAAAACAAGGTACTGAAATTTATACTGTGTTCTGTGTGCAGTGTACTGAACCTATGAAATATGGTGATAAAATTTTTGTTGAAAATCTAGTTTATAAAATAAAAGGAAAATAAACTCCGGTTATTCCTATTGACACATGCCTTCTAAAAATTAAAAATGTCTTTGAATATATTTTAAAAATATAAGTGAATATATGAAAATTTCAAAATTATTTATACTTTTCAAAACTAATATTATAACAATTTAATTTTATATGTCAACTCTAAAAATAGTCTGAAACCTTGCATGTCTACTTCAAGCTATCATAAATATGTACTTACTCTGCTATGGAAAATGTACTTACTGGGAAAAAATATTCTTTGAACTTGTTCTTAGATGCATCATTGTATGATTACAGCTTGACAAATCTAAAAAAAAAAAAAAAAAGATGATTTGAGTAAAAAGCTTACCTAAAATACAGAATGAAATTCCTTTTAAGTAGTACATTTTAGGCAAAAGTATTTATTTATTTATTTATTGTGGTACATGGGCCTCTCACTGCTGTGGTCTCTCCCGTTGTGGAGCACAGGCTCCGGACACGCAGGCTCAGCAGCCATGGCTCACGCACCTAGCCACTCCACAGCATGTGGGATCTTCCTGGACCGGGGCACAAACCTGTGTCCCCTGCATTGGCAGGCAGACTCTCAACCACTGTGCCACCAGGGAAGCCCACAATTCTAAAAGAGATAGTGTTGAAGTTTCATGATGAGTTCAGAGAAATCCATGATGCTATTTTCCCTATATTTATGTATGCTTAGAACACTTTCATATTTTTTAAAGTAATATCTGATCATCATAAGAAAGTTGTTAACTGTATAAAGAAAAAAATCACTCATAATCAATTACTTGAAGCTTTTCTATTCATTTACAGTGTTTATTGCAGTTGTTTTTCTACATTTTTACTATTATTGATGCTCAGATTAATATGGCACTAGCACAGATTTTCCTTCTTTTGTACTATGAATGATAATATAGGAAAGTACAAAAAATATGCATTTATTTTCTTCATGGATTTTTTTTCCTATCTGGAGATTCTATTTAAGAGGCATTTACACAGACAGTTTGTCTTTATGTTGTCTTTCTTAGGTTTTATCAATAGTTGTGTTTATCAGTTGCAAAATGATATTTATGCATATTCAATAACATATTAATACATACAAATTTCAGGCTGTATAAATCATTTAACAAACCTTCTATGATTGCTCCTAAACCTACTTCACACAAACAAATTTTGGATGCTAGGTGTATAGTCAGTGACACTGGATCAATATTGTAAAATCTCATGGGGAAAAAAGGTTTATTATCTTATACACATACTCAAAAATTTTAGACCTTGAATTTGTAGAAGGTGATTGTCATTGTATACAACAGCTGCCTGAAACATTAATGTTGGTCATTTCAGTTACTCTTCAAGGGGTTCTGAATAGCATTTCTGCTTAAATATCTACCTCTTCCACCTTAAAAGAAAATCCCTGCCATTAAGAACTCCTCACAATTAAGGCTACAGGCACCTATCAATTGTTTTTCCTTTTGAAGTTAAGGTAGATACTGAAAAATAAAATAAACATGCTATAGATTAAGTTTATAGAGTCCTTAGAAAACTTTTCTAACCAAAATCCAAGAGAGTTACCATTAATTACATTTAAATTCTGCATGTATCACACAAGAAAATGCTTCGGTGAACTTTGGTAAGCCAATGACACACTCAGTAAGACTTTTCTAACATTTACTGAGGTCTACTATGGGACTCAAATTTCTTAAGTGTTTTTGAAATTGAAATGTAAACTAATGGCTGATATTCTTAATATTCCTAATATGTTAAGTATTTATGAGCAAGTTTAAATACATATATGGATATATTTTTATCTTAATGTTCATTAAGAATAAAGACAATAAATCTTAATGGGAAATATTAAAATAGGTGTGAAATATAATACTAATTGAGAATAAGTCACAAATTTGTATAGAGGGAGCATAAGGAGAGAAAACACATACTTACACAATTCAGAAAAGCACTTTCGAAAGAGAGGAGATAAATTTGCTTAGGTCACTTATTTTCAAAGCTAATCAACTGCACAGTTGGAAAAGTGGCCCACATAATATTTCTAATTCTCTTTCAGTTCCTTGGGGGAAGAAATGTAAAATGTTGATGTTCTCATACCCCTTGTAATGATCTACCTGTGGGACAAAATACTGTCTATAAATAATTTTAGTAACTTATCAAGTTCACTGAAAATGGTGATATATGGATGTTGAATTTAACATGATATTAAAGAAGTATAACAAATTATTTCTAGAAAAGATGGAAGAACAGGAAAGTTTATCTTCTGTGAGACTGGAGGAAAAAAAATGTTTCTTCACAGTTAGGGCTTTCTGAGTTAATTTTACTAAAACTAAATTTTATTTACTAAAATAAAAGCCTAAAATGTAAATTATGACTAATTAGCCAGTGAGATAAATATCCCTGGAGTTTTATGTTTACATTTCAAGGGTAAATAAATCACCCCTTCTGTGGTTATACCCCCAGATAAAAAATCTGCAGATACTAGTATCATCTTTCCCCTGAAAAATTTTACTTTCCAAAAGACTAGGGTAAGAAAACAAGATCTTTCCCATTATATTTCTGAGGAGACTCGGAGTGGGAAGGGAGACTCTTTCCTATATAAATATCCACATTCACTTTTTTTGGATTTCTCCTTTGCATTAGACTACATTATATATAAAATTACATCTTCTAGTTCTCCTTGTTTTACCCCAAGGTGAAATACTGAGGCAAAGGCAAAGACACATTTGTTATTTGCTATACATAAATAGTATTTACTTTGTCTCTCTCCATGCACCTTGTGTTGGCATTCATGACAATATTAATACATATAGATATTAAAAACTGAACATCCATATTGTGGAAATTTACAGGAAACTGGCAAAACAAATACAGTCCTTCTTAAATAGAGTCATTCAATACTACATAGGAATTCAATAATTCAATAATAGTTTAAGGATCCAGGAAGATAAAAAAATTAAAACCTTTAGTTTTACATAATTTAGATTTCACAGAATGTTATTTCATGGATGATTCCTCCAGCTTAACCCAGTGTTAACATCTTGCATAACTATAGCACAATGTCTAAACCAGGGAATAGACATTGATGCAAACCATAGACGTTATGCAGATTTCATCTGTTATACCTGCACACGTTTGTACATATAACTTTGCACATAGTTTTGAGTGTGTGTAGCTGTATGCAATCTTATCAAAATTGGGACTTCACTTGATAGAGGCTTCACCACCAAAATCAAATTACTACTGTCCCTTGATCGCAAGACTCCAACATGTTACCCTTGTAGCACCATATCCTACCTTTCACCATCTCAAACCCCTAAAGACCATTAATCTCTTTTTCATCTTTATAATGATGTTATATATATTCACATATATTACATATATACTCACGAATGTTATATAAGTGCAATCATGCAGTATGTATTATTTTAGATAAGTTGTTTTTTTTTTTTTTTCCCATTCAGCATGATTTGAGATTCACACAATTTGTGTGTATCAATAGTTTGTTACCTTGTATTGCTGATTAGTATCCCATGATATGGATGTACCACAGATTGCTTAGCAGTTCAGCATTGAAGGACATTTGGGTAGTTTCCAGTTTCTGGCTATTATTAATAAATTTTTTATGAATATTCATTAACAAATTTTAAAATGAAAATAACTTTTAATTTCTCTAGGATATTTTCTCAAGAATGCAATTGCTGGGACATATGGTAAGTCCATTTTTATTTTTTAAAATAATTTGCCAAACTATTTTGCTAAGTGGCTCTACACTTCTACATTTCCACCAACAATGTGTCAGTGATCCAGTTTCTCTGCATCCTCACCAGCATTTGGTGGGATCATTAATTTTATATTTAGCCATTCTGGTAGGTGTGTAGTGATATCTCATGGTATTTTTAATTTGCATTTCTAGATGTTGACCTTTTCTCATTTGTTTATTGTCATCTTTTTATCCTCTGTAGTAAAATTTCTGTTTATGCACTTTAACCATTTTCTAATTATATTGTTGTTGAGGTTCTTTTTGTTTCGCCATTTTTTTGGCAAATGTTTTCTTCCAGTCTATAATTTGCCTTTTCATCCTCTTCACACAATCTTTCACAGAGCAAATTTTTTAATTTGATAAGGTCAAATTTATCATTTCTTTTTAATGTATTGTATTTTTGGTGTCAAGTCTAAGAATTATTTTCCTAGTCCTAGTTCCCAAATATTTTCCATTTTTTTCCTATAAGTTTTATAGTTGTGTGTTGTACATCTAATTCATGATCCATTTGAGTTAAATTCTGAATATAGGGTAAGATTTAATTAAGTTTCATCTGTTTGTCTAGGAATGCCCTATTTATCCAGCAACATTTGTTGAAAAAGCTAACCCTCCTCAATTGAATTGTTTTTGCTCCTTTGTCAAAAATTAAGTGAGCATATTTATGTGGATATATTTCTGTGTTTTTAAGCTATTTTTTATGAAGATATCTCTATGGCATTACATCACTCAGGAAAAAAAAAAGAAATAAAGGCAGATAATCAACTTGCATTTAAGCTAAGAAAAGAGGACAAACCGGCTTCTCAAAGACTATACTTCCTGTTCTGATTCTATTATTTAGAATTTTTCGATAATTGGGAAATATCACATCAGTACAGTATGACTGACTCAATTAGAATTCATTGTTAATCAAGGAAATAATATCCATATGCATGATCTCAATTTCTGTCTACAAGATGATGGTGTTCAAGACCTGCCACATCTCTGTATGGAGCCAAAACATCTATTTCCAATTTTTCCTAAATATTCTTCAATTGAATATCCAGAAAACTCAATATATTTAAGTTTAAATCTGAATTTATGGGGGTTCCCTGATGGTTCAGTGTTTAAAGACTCTGTGCTTCCAATGCAGGGGTTGTGGGTTCGATCCCTGGTGGGGAAACTAAGATCCCACATGCTGCGTGGTATGGCCAAATAAAAATAAAAATTGAAAAAAGTCTGAATTTATGATTTCCTCAAGATAAGAATGAGACACTTTCTTTTCACTGCTTTCACAATTTTAGTTAATAGCAGTTTTATTTATTCAGGCACCTAAACACATGGTCAAATGTGACTGTATTTTTTTTCCTGATTTTAAAAATCCAGCAGATTACCATATTCTGTCAGCTAAGGATCCCAAATATCACATAAATCATGTATGCTATCTCCATTTTCTAATGCTACTGCATTAATTTGTGTTTTTAATATTTCTTCCTTGGATGTCTATAGTAGTCTCACCTTGGCATTCTAAAACAATGACCATGTCACTATTTCTTAATTCTGATTTCCTCAATGCTTTTGGTCACATTGCCAGAAAATAAAATCCACAAATAAGATATCTAGCTTCTCTTTCATCATCTGTAAAATGACAGTTAATTTACCGAAGTTTTAATGCCATTCAAAATATAAAATTAAAAAACATTTGACACAAGCCACTTAGACCAGTGACTGGCATGTAACTGCTTAAGAAATGGTAACTATTTTCATTATCATTAGTAAGTTATACAAAACCCTTGATATTTGAAACCTTGACTACATTTTCAAACTAATATTACTCAAACTTCCATGAGTAGTTTAAACTCACCCTAATGTATCCCACTAGCTCTGTTAATGACTGAACTCCAACCCATCCTTTGGGATTCTGATCAAACATCATCTGCTTTGTAAACCATTGCCTGTTCTCTCTGGACAGTTAGGCATTTTCTCTTCCTTCTCTAAAGTAATATGTAATGTGTGTATTAAATTTTTATATATATTTTTCAATATTTTTACAATTTATTTCCTTCCCTAAACTGAGTTTCTAAAGATCTGGTACCTGAGTTATTATTGTACATTTTCTGTGCTTAAATGTCTAGTTAAATTAATGGAAACTTTAGTTATTAAATATAATCAAATAAGAAACATGAGATTAAAATATGCATTAAAACACTTGGTTGAAAATTAGAAATAATGACACTTCCAAAATGAGTTAAAATAGTATATTTTCATAATTTTATAATATTACCCTCACACTTTCTTAACACACTCTCCTTAGACTAACTAGATAAGAAAAATTGTGGTTTCAATTTCCCTTGTTTATCTACTTACATGAATGACTATATCCTAATAAAGCTGTCTTTTATAGCTTTATTTTCTAAAGAAAAATACTCTAAATATAATCTTCAACTTGTTTTTCTTTTCTTTTGTTAAATCATGGATATACCTACAAATCTGTAGCTAGAGTGATCAGTGATCCAACAATATCTTCTTTTTTAAAAAAGAATTGTTTATTTATTTATAAAAGAATAGCTGATTTACAATATTATATTAGTTTCTGGTATACAATAGACTGATGTGATATTTTTATAGATTATACTTCATTTAGAGTTATTACAAAACTGGCTATATTTACCTATGCTGTACAATATATCCTACTTGCTTATCTATTTTGTACATAGTAGTTTCTACCTCTTAATCCCATACCCTTATCTTGTCCCTCTCCAGTGATAACCACTAGTTTATTCTCTGTGTCTGTTTCTGTTTTGTTACATACATTCATTTGTTTCACTTTTTAGATTTCACATATAAGTGATAAAATAGAGAATTGGTCTTTATCTGATATTTCACTAAGCATAATACTCTCTAGGTCTATCCAAGTTTTTGCAAATGAGAGAATCTCATTCTTTTTTATGGCTGAGTAATATCCCATTATATATAGATATAGACACACACACACCACAATCTTCTTTATCCACTCATCTGTTGATGAACATTAGGATGCTTCCAAATCTTGGCCTTTGTAAATAATGCTGTGAACATTGGGGTGCATATATATTTTCAAAACAGTGTTTTCATTTTTTTTCCAGTTATATACCCAGGAGTAGAATTGCTAGATCATATGGTGGTGCTATTTTCATTTTATTTATTTATTTATTGTTTTTTTGATGTCTGATCTTATTATTTGTTACTTTAGAACATCTCATTTTTGACTAGACTCAGATTTAGAAGTAGAAGCTCTCAGAAAGGACAGCCTCGACTCTTGGAAGTCTGTTCCTGGCATTTTTCTTTGGCCTCCTTCATTCCCCTGGCCAAAAGTTTAGTATATTCTGTAGCCTTTTCCTTATTTTTCTTAGTCGCTGTTCCTTCAGAGCAATATGCCAACGTTTTTGTTGCAGAACACGTGGAGTAACAAGATGCTGAATCCTGGGTACTTTTGTCCTAGGTTTCTTACCTTGTTTGTTTGTGAGCTTTCTCACAAGATACTGGCAGACATTGTCTTCTTTAGAGAGATTGAAAAGCTTGCAGATTCTGCTAGCTCTTTTGGGCCCCAGATAGTGAGGCACAGTAGTATCAGTGAGTCCAGGAATATCCTTCTCCCCTTTTTTTATGGTGACCCAGTTGAACACTCAGATTGGCATCCACAATGCAACCATGTACAGATTTGCACTTTCTTTCTTCAGTCCTCCTTGATCTGTAACAGGAATTCCCATTACTCAGTAGCAGGCAGACTTGGTCATGGATCAAGACACCTGCTTCCTGGTGAAACCTTGTTTGTCATTCCCACCACTGATTCAAACCACATAACCCTTCCATTCTTCAGCCAGAACATCAGTAGCAACTTCTGTGGCCATACCTTTCTCATAAAAGGTACGAAGTTTTCATTCATTGTCCACTTCCATGAGTTTCTGACAACCAGTGGCTTGGAAAGAGATATTCACCTTTGTCCTGAAGCAGCCAATGGCCTCCAAGTCACCGTGAAGAAGAGTGGTAGTACTATTTTCAGTTTGAGGAACCTCCATACTGTTTTCCATAGCGGCTGCACCAATTACACTCCCACCAACAGTGTACAAGAGTTCCCTTTTCTCTACATCCTAGCCAACATTTATTTGTAGATTTTTGATTATAGCCATTCTGATAGGTGTGAGGTGATATCTCACTGTGGTTTACATTTGCGTTTCTCTGATGATTAATGATGTTAAGCATCTTTTCATGTGCCTGTTGGCCATCTGTATGTCTTCTTTGGAAAAATGTCTATTCAGGTCTTCTGCTATATATATATATATATATATATATATATATATATATATATATATACAGTTCTATGAGCTGTTTCTATATTTTGGATATTAACCCCTTATCAGTAATATCATTTGCAAATATTTTCTCCCATAAAAAATGTTGTCTTTTCATTTTGTCAATGATTTCTTTTGCTGTGTAAAAGCTTTTAAGTTTAATTAGGTCCCATTTATTTAGTTTTGCTGTTATTTCTTTTGATTTAAGAAAAGCATTGTTATGATTTATATTAATGAGTGTTCTGCCTATGTTCTCTTTTAGGAGTTTTATGGTTTCAGGTCTTACAGTTAAGTCTTTAATCCATTCTGAGCTTATTTTTGTATATGATGTGAGGAAATGGTCTAATTCGTTTACATGTATCTGTTTGGTTTTTCCAGTACCACTTATTGAAGAGACTGTCTTTTCTTCATTATATATTCTTTTCTTTTCTTTATTTATTTTTGTCTGCATTGGGTCTTCGTTGCTGTGCACAGGCTTTCTCTAGTTGTGGCCAGTGGGGGTTACTTTTCGTTGCAGTGCACAGGCTTCTCATTATGGTGGCTTCTCTTGCTGTGGAGCATGGGCTCTAGGCACGTGGGCTTCAGTAGTTGTAGCACGTGGGCTCAGTAGTTGTGGTGCACAGGCTTAGTTGCACCGTGGCATGTGGGATCTACCTGGACCAGGGCTCAAACCTGTACACTCTGCATTGGCAGGCAGATTATTAACCACTGTGCCAGGGAAGTCCCTCTCCATTGTATATTCTTGCCTCCTTTTTAGTAAATTAACTGGCCATAGGTGCATGGGTTTATTTCTGGACTCTCTATTCAGTTCCCTCAATCTGAGTCTGTTTTTGTGCCAGTACTATATTGTTTTGATTACTGTAGCTTTGTAGTATAGTCTTAAGTCAGGAAATTTGATACCTTCAGCTTTGTTCTTTTTTTTCAAGATTGCTTTGGCAATTCTGGGTCTTTTGTGGTTCCATATCAATTTTAAGATTATTTGTTATAGTTCTGTGAAAAATGTCATGGATATTTTGATAGGGATTGTGTTAAATCTGTAGATTGATTTGGGTAGTATATACAGCTTAACAATATTAACGAATTTCTTAATTTACTTATCACCTAAGCATACACACACACACATACAAATTTCACATATATGACATCATAAATATATGTAGGAGGTTTCTGAGAGGTTTCTTAACTTTTTTATTTTTTTCTTTCCTTTTTCTCCAAAAATATTGTCGTAAACCACACATACTCTCAATAATAGACATAAGGTTATGTTTCATATTTATATATCATCATAAACATATAGAAAATTATAAAATATACACATTTGTAACCACATGTTTTCAGAAATGTATTATTGTAGGAATTAAACTTTTTGGCACTCAATCATTATGTAAATACTTTAAAGTCATTTGACATAATTTTAATTGCTTCTTCTGAATGCTTTTATAAAGTATGCAAAATCAATTATGCCAAAATTTGTCGCAATTCACATTGTTGCCTTCTTTTGCCATTACAGTGTTTCAGCACACATGTATATCCATTAATGCTTCTATTTCATTTTTTTTTTTTTAAATCACAGGAGGAGGCTTGATGAATACAAGAGCAAATGCATCTCTAAATTTTGATATTGTGGTACAATTTGCATTTGCCTTAACAATGAATAAAAACACCCTACATATACCTGTGAAAGTCTGATGGTGGTGAAACAACTTAGCAACTTTACTAAATTTTAATTTCTCTACTTTGCAAATAGGGCAACCTCTTGGTAGCTAACACCCATTGTTGCTGGTTTGTATTCTTGCCCTAAAGCACAAACTGGACTTTATACTACTCTATTAGCCTTTGCTGGCAGGGTGGAGAGCAGGGAGAGAGAGATAGACAGACAAACAGAGACAGAGACATAGACAGAGACAGAGAGGGAGGGAATGAGTTTAAGAAACTGGCTTATGCTATTGTGGAGTTCAGCAAGTCCAGAATCTGCAGTGTAGGCTAGCAGGCTGGGGACCTAGGGAAGAGTTGATGCGACAGTCTGAGTTGGAAGGAAGTATGCTGATAGAATTCTCTTTTCTTCAGAGGAGGTCAGTCTTTTTCTATTAAGTACTTCAACTAATTTGATGAGGTCCATTCACATTATGAAGTATAATGTCCTTTACCCAAAATCTACTAAGTTAAATGTTAATCTCATCTAAACAATACTTCACAGAAATATCTGGAATAATATTTGACCAACTATCTGAGTACAGTGGAGAGCCAGGCTGACAACTAAGTTTAACCACAACAACTATGTATATGATTTCATCTTCCTACACACAAGGAAACTGAGACTGAGTACTGTCAAAATGCTGTGTTAAATCAAAAACAGACATTTTACATTTAACTAATTTTGTAGCTGAAGCCACTAGTTTTCCCTCAGAGTATTTTCTTCCCTCTTTCTTAGGAATAGAATTCTGGAATTATTTGGATATATGGTTATTTGGAATAAACACTGTATTTCCAAGACTTACTTGGAAATAGTTGTAGTCATGTGACTAAGATCTAGCCAATGGAATGAATGAATATTTATCAGCTGTCTTTTCCAAGAAGTATCTTTAATAGGAATGGGTGTGTTCTTCAGTTTTCTTTTATCACAATTGAATCTGGAGTAAATTAACATGCTAAGTATGGCAGACTAGGTAGATACTAGTAAACTGGTTTCCTTTATAAAAGCTTTAGACTGCTGTCATATTCAATTTGCTTGAGGAAGAAAGATGTTTCTATGTTGATTAAGTCACTATTATATTAGGTTTTTTATTACTAACAGGTAAATAATACATTTGTTTTAGATAAACTCTGGTGGCTGATCACAATGTGCCTTTCTATGTTCTATACAAATCTTTCTACTTACATAGAATGGCCCACTAACTCATTCTCAAATAAAGTTACTTTTTAATGATATTTTTTCCATGCTACCAATTATCTGGCATGACTTTCCAAAGAATTATGAACATATTTCACTTCCATTAATTAAGGAAATATAAAATTTTAAGGTACATTTACAAATCAATGATCTACATGATATACTGACACATTGTGGGAGAGTCCTAGAAGTTTCTCAGTTATTTAGACAAAATATCAAATAGCTTAAGACCTTTATCACTTTTAAACAAAGATTTTTTTCTAATTCTGCTTACTCATGATTTTGTTTAAAAAAAAAATCAAAATAATAAAGTTAAAGCCATTGCAATCCTTTTGTTCTAATAATATTACAGATTTTTATAAAATCAGTGTTTTTATGATGCTGGAGTAATATATCTATTCAATTTTTCTTTCAAACATTCATTCATTTATCCAGCTATTTATTCTATAAAAGAATTAACAAGAATCGACTGAATACCAGCTCTGAGGATAAACGTATACATAAGGCACAGGGTCTGCTTTCAAGCTTCTGGTAATCTTTGAAGAAAAAAAAAAGATATTTATCATGCCATGTATCAGATACATGAAAGGAATAAGTATAGGATATTAGTGTTGCTAACTTAATGTTGGTTTTAATAATTCTCTCTGTTGATGTCCTCCCATGAGAAGTAGAAACCTGAAGCTGTGAATATTGATTTCTCAATGCCTGGAGTTTTTCTTCTTTAGAATTGCTGAGAAACTAAGAGAAGAATGGAGAGTCATTTGGACATAGATTAATGGACACCTCTTTAACGTGGATCCACAGGGACTTTCAAAATTTCTCTGGTCATTATATGGCTAGCACCAATATCTCAAGAAGCTTGGCACTCATTTTATTTTTTCCTTTAAACAACAGTTTTGTGGTAAGAATGAATCCCTAGGGGTGTATAAAGTGTAAGTTGTTTGTATTCAAAAGAATACTCTTCTCAGACTGCAGTGGTAAATATTACTCTTTCTTTCTTAAGTAACTCATGTTGCCTGAGTCTAGGAAGAAATAACATAGACACGGTTTGTCAATATTATCTCAGAAGAAAATATCACAGATGTGTCCCATCCTTTTCAAGTTCAACCTGTACCCCCAATGGATTTATCAATATTTCATGTTGATAAAAACAAACAGGGTGAGGATGAGATTTGATCAGATTTGATGAGTCTTAAAGGAGGAAATAGAACTTAGCAGTATCTGATAAAACTGCTAAATGGCTGAAAATAACCATAAGATATTCTGAAACCTTTACAGGCACGCTTCTGCAGTTTTCATGATGTTATGGGTGGTAAGTAGAGGTACATAAATGTGAATCATTTTACTCATTTGTTTAGGAAATGTAAAATGATTAATTTAGTCAAGTAAAGAAACTTTTCATTCTGTAAATGTAGGTAGCCTTTGTCTTGAAGTTATGGATTATTGAGTAATTAGAAGAATCCATGGGCATTTATGAGTGAGATTTTTTTTTAATTTATAAAAAATATCTCCAGACTTGGACAACAAAAAACCCTTGCTCAGAAGAGAAACAAAACAGAGTGCATAGCTGAAAGAATTCAAGAAGTCAGGGAGAATTGAAAAAGACTAAGCAAATATTATAAAGAGATGCAGGAGTAAAAGAAAAGGACATATTTAGACTTATGACCTTAATATTTTCAAATAGAGAGAAAGCAGAAAACCTTTCATCAGAAATCAAGATTATTGTCTGACTTGCTTCACTTAGTATGATAATCTCTAGTTGCATCCATGTTTCTGCAAATGGCATTAATTCATTCTTTTTTATGTCTGAATGATACTCCATTGTATATATGTACCAGATCTTCATCCATTCATCTGTTGATGGACATTTAGGTTGCTTCCATATCTTGCTTCCAGTGCTGCTATTAACACTGGAGTGCATGTATCTTTTTGAATTAGAGTTTTCATATTTTCCAGATATATGCCCAGGAGTGGAATTGCTGGATCATATGTTTATTTTCAGTTTTTTAAGGAACCTCCATACTGTTTTCCATAGTCACTGAACCAACAGTGACATTCCCACCAACAGTGTAGGATGGTTCCCTTTTCTCCACACCCTCTCCAGCATTTATTATTTGTAGACATTTTGATGATGGTCATTCTGACCTGTGTGAGGTAATACCTCACTGTATTTTTTATTTGCATTTCTCTAATAATTAATGATGTTGAGCATCTTTTCATGTGCCTGTGGGCCATCTGTATGTCTTCTTTGAAGAAATGTCTACTTAGGTCTTCTGCCTCTTTTTTTCTTGTGTTTTTTTTTGGTTTTTGTTATTGAGCTGTATAAGCTGTTTGTATATTTTGGAAATTAATTCCTTGTGGGTCACAGGTCACATCATTTGCAAATATTTTCTCCCATTCCATTGTTTGTCTTTTTGTTTTGTTTATGTTTTCCTTTGATGTGCAAAAGTTTTAAGTTTACATAGGTCCCATTTGTTTATTTTTGCTTTTGTTTTCATTAGTCTAGGAGAGAGATCCCCAAAAAAATATTGCTGCGATATATGTCAAAGAGTGTTCTGCCTATATTTTCCTCTAGGAATTTTATAGTATCTGGTCTTATATTTAGGTCTTTAATCCATTTTGAATTTATTTTTGTATATGGTGCTACAGAATGTTCTAACTTCATTATTTTACATGTAGCTGTCCAGTACCCAGTATCATTTATTGAAGTGACTGTGTTTTCTCCCTTGCATATTTTTGCCTCCTTTGTTATAGATTAAGTCAGATTGAGAAAGACAATTATCATATGATATCACTTTTATGTGGAATCTTTAAAAATGATACAAATGAATTTACTTACAAAACAGAAATAGATTCATAGAAAACAAACTTATGATTACTAAAGGGAAAAGGGTGTCGGGATAAATTAGGAATTAGGGATTAACAGATATACACTACTATATATAAAATAAACAACAAGGACCTACTGTAAAGCACAGGGAACTACATTCAATATTTTATAATAACCTATAATGGAAAAGAATGTGAAAAACAATAAAAATATATAAATATAAATATATAAATTGATTCAGTTTTCTGTACACCTGAAACATTATAAATCAACTATACATCAGTTTAAAAAAAGTTAAATTAAATAAAGCAGCTAATGGATGAACATTCTTGATGCTCCTAGTCAAAAATTACAACATGACAGTTACAGCCTGAATGTATAGATGACAAACAAGTCTCTGACTTACCTTCATCTAATATGAACTGCCATGTTGTTTTTGGTTTATGGAATCTAAACCTCTTCCTAAAGTTGATGCTATCTGACTCCAGTTCCCAGATCTGTCAAGTCCTGGACCTGGTCTCTAAGCCTGATGTTCTTTTAAACTAAAAATACTAGAGCTAATTATAAATTACCATTGGTTCTCAGTTTTAAACATATCTCTTTTAATCATATGCTTGAGTTATTGATAAATTCATGGCCTAAAGTAGGACCAGCCTATTTTTCTACTGTTTCTCTTATAATCATCTTCTAGAAAATAGTCTTCTATTTAATCTCAAAACCTGGGCTTGGAGTCTTTATGTTAGCTGCAAGACTTGTCTGGTGCCAACTTTTTGCCTGCCTATATTTCTATGGATTATTCCCAAATTTCCATTATATTCATTCACAAGTAACCTGATGAACTTTAAAAATATTGAAATGATTAAACCATAACTTGATGGCTTTACAAATTCATTGTATAACATTTTTTCTACTTGAAACTTCTCTTAAGTTTTTAATTGCATGTGTACCCCCAATTAATTAAAATAAATAATATGGTAGCCAACCCACAGAACTGTGAGAAAGGTATACATATTTCTGTGTTAAGACACTAAGTTTTGGGATGGCTTGTTATGTGATAATAGATAACTGCTGCATAAACAGATTAACTATTGCAGAAATGGGCTGCTGCCATAACCAAAATTTAAACTATGTGGCTTGAACTTGATATAAAGCAACAAGCTCAGTCTGATAATGCAATACAGAAACTGTTAGAAAAGCTTGGAAAATGACAACTTACATTTGTAATAGTGAAATAATTGAAAAATGTTGTCTGTGATGACTTGGAACATAAAAACATGCATATAATATTCTTGTAAATGGTATAAGATTATTACCAGGTAAAAATTTAGAAGTATCATTGGCTTTTTAAAACCATCAATGGTAATATACAAGAAAGATATTAACTAAACTCAAATATTAGAGTTTGCAGAAATAATTTAGAGAGAATATAAATGATCCAAAACTTTCTGATTTAGAAAATAACACTTGGTTATCAATTCCAGGCTGTCAAGTTTCAAAAGATTTTTAGACCAAGAGATAGCCTCAAGGTCAAAAGAAAATTTAAGATGCAGGCAAGAACCAATGATTAAGACTACAGAGTAACTTAAATTGATGCCTAGTACACTCCCTCAACTAGACAAAAAGTCTTCTAAAAATCTTAAGAACATTGTCTTGTAGCAGCCTGAAATTTCCAAAGTTTATAGATACCTACCTCAATTATAAGTGATGATTGAGGAAAGCAAAGGAACACCAGTCATGTTTATGGGAAACCCACAGGATCTTTAAGAAAGTTGTATTGGTGAAAGTGATGCCAACTTGGACTAAAAAGGTTCAAATGCAAAACTTTTTTAAAAAGGGTCTTTCAGCCCCTACCATGCTATGAAAAGGAAGTAGGTTAAGAAAGACACTAAGCTACACACATGACATATTTTATAGGAAAAAAAGTTAGATCATAGGCCAGATATCCCCAGATAACAATGGACCAGATGCTACTTTAGGGCAGAATACAGGCCAAATCAAGAAATATTTGATAACTTCAGATTTGGGAGCACTTTTTGGCTGCCACATTGCTATGGAACAGTGATTGCCATGTACCTACCATTTTTTCCATTTTCAAATGTGAGTGTTTATATGACTGTTACTCTGTCCTTACATAATCATTGTATGTTGGTTGCATTATAAATCAATGAGAGACTCATCTGAGAAACCATCTCTGCATACAATTTTAAAGCATGAGATTCTGAACTCATTATCTGATGTCATGATTGAATGAGACATTTGGGAGTGTTGGGAGTTAATATATGTATTTTTATGTTGGAGGGGACATAAATCAACTGGAAGAAAATTATTGTAGATTGCTCACATTAATATGTTCTCCTTTTTATTAAAGTATAAGTAATAATACTCCTTTTTATGTGTATATACCCTGATAGTTTCCTGCCACAATGACACTTATACAATATGTCTTCAGACTTCTTTGGCCAATGAAATACAAGAAAAGTCAAGCCAGTGAATTTTTTAAAATATTTATACATATGGGCTTGCCCCCTTTTGCTGTTTTTGGTATCATATGACTGCTATATGAAGAATTTTCAACTAGTCTGCTGTATGATTAGAGACATGTAACTCAATTTCATCTGTTATGTCATCCAACAACAGCCTGCCAACTTCCAGATAAGTGATTAAATCCATCCTACATTATCTAGCTATCTGCTGACATAATAGATTGCTTCAGTCACATCAGCAAGTTCAAGCAAGTTTAGCTGAGCCAGTTCAAACATAAAGTATCAATAACTCAACCCACAGAATCTTGAGATAAATTAATGATTTTTAAGAGCCTGTATTTTTCAGTGTTTTGTTGTAAGCCAAAGGTAACTGATAGAAATAACTGGACATGTTTCATAATATATTTTCAACTAAATAATAAAGATTTATCCAATGCAATTGACTTGAAAACACAAATCATTTTATAGGAACCCTTGTACTACATTAATATTGATAAAATGAAGAATAATAAAATAGAATCAGTAGAAGAAAATAGAGAAAGGAAATAATTATTTCAGATTTTCACACTGAAAAGGAGATACATTTTAAGAAGATAGTTGCATAACATAAGGTGTGGAATTTGTAGGATAATAATATAGATTAACCAATTAAAAGGACACTGAACATTTAAAAATTATTTTCTAAGGGATTTTTAGATTTGAAGCAATTTTACGAGAGATAAACTCAGTACGAAAATATGAAAAAGTTGTGTAGTGCAATATGTCAAAAAGTTTAGTGATAAAATCAGTCAATTTTGTCTTAGAAGTAACTACTATGTCACTACCATACACAAGAATTCATTCTCGGTAATGAAGGTACAAACATACAATCACTTTCCTTAATGAGCCTAGTGTCTACTAGGTGATTAGAAAATATATTTAGGAGATATTTAGCTCAAAAAAAGGCTATATAATTATTGTTTGTTTCTTTGATTATTATAAAATGAATAATATCAGACAAGATTTGAAGTCAGATTTGAACAATCTAATATACAGTGACAGTCTGGAGTCTCATTGTTAACAAGAACCTGAGCATGCAACAGAATAAAATTATGACTTTTAATATTAACATCTGGTTACTTCTCCATTAACTCTGTGTTTCAGGAAAAAAACTGTCTGAGAATTACTATACCACTAAAGCTACTTAGCCAGTTTGTTAGAGACTATATTTTATTCCTAGCATGTAAAGTGGACAAAATCTAACAAACTGGCCAAGCAGCTTTAGGTAGAGTAACTCTACTTCAGACTTGCACATTTATTTCTGAGTTTTTCAATGAAAACTGCAAATAAGAGACATAATCAAATGCTCTGCTTCAAGCTGAGGAGTTATCAATTAGGAAACGATGGTTACAAAGTCACTATCTTTAAAAATAAATAAATAAGTTAAATCACTGATTGTGAAGGACATAATAACAGATTACCTAGATGCTACACATTGTGTAATTCAAGGTTAACATTTTATGGGTTGGTACTTATTGGTGATCCTAGAAAGCTTCTGGAAATACCATAGATAGACTAAGGCTAATTTGGAAAAAAATGTTTGCGTATTCTAAATCTCTCCACATCATGAAAAAAAGACATAACTGTGACTGTCTTCTATTAGGACCCAGACCTAATGAAAAATTAACTTTTGCTTTGGTTCCCAGATGATTATGAGGCAAACATTTTATAAAGTCCATGGCCCTTTCTTCATGAACTGTTATTGCCAGTGAGTAGACACTTCCAATTATGTCCATGTGTTTTCCTTTCCTCAATCCAGGGGCCTGATCTATCATGAGAATGCTAATTCTGACTTTATTCGGGAGAAAGTAGTTTTATCAGATTAAACAACTATTATTTATCAAAAATTTAAATGATCTATTTATTGATATTATTTTGATGCTGCATGCTTCTAATTTTTTCAGGTAGAAGAGATGAGGCCATTGGTGGCTTCTACTATCTCTGAGGATGCCTTCTTGAAACCTCCCCTTAGTGAAAAAGCACAACTGGCAGGTGATTTAGTCATGCTCTCTTCAACTGAATCTCCTTCTTGAAATACAGGCATCAAAGAACAGTCTGAACTTTTGTGTGACCTGATATACAGTTTGATATTTTAAACCCCATGCTTTCAGCAAGGCAAGATTTTAGCCTTATTGTATTATTCAGTATTATTCTATGATAAAATGGCCTGTTGTCTTTGTACCACATCTTCCTCCAGCCTGAGATTGTCACTGTCACCAAAGAGATAACTGCACAGATAGAACTGTTTCTACAATTGGTTAACAAAACTTCAAGTCTTCACAGGATCAAGGACAAAGAGTAAAAGGAGTTGGTGTACTCTCCTCCCTCCCCAGCATGAAAATTGCCACAGGCATTGAATCAACACTACCCTTACAAGAAAGAAGGTGAAAGTGTTAGGGGCATGCCTTTTACACACTCTGGACAATGATTATCTTCTCACAGTCTGTACATAAACCTCATCAGGAACAGTTTTCTGAAGGTGCAATCTGCCTCTTTAGTAAGAAACAGCAAAAGTAACTTTCAAATGTTAAATATATGGTATATGGTCATCTGGTTTTAGTGTAGTCTGGTTACAAAAAAAAAAAAAAAACTCTAAATGACAGTCTTATCTCTGTTAAAATAGAAAGACAATTTCCAAATAGTAAGCTTTTGTTCACCGGTATGTTATTGTGACTGTTAAAAAGATAACTTTATTTTTGGTGTTGTCAACCACTTTCTTCATATCCTGTTCTAACTCACTTGTGAATCTAACCACCTTCTTCCTGTTTCAGTAGGGCTCCCTTACTTCCTTGATATATACATTCAATTCAAAACTTTAAAAATTATTATTTTATAGTATCTTCCTGCTTGAGAATTTTGAAATTGGTGCTAAGGATTGTGTCTCTAAAAGTCAATGCTGCCATTTCTGCTGCTATTCTTCCCTTCCCCTCTTAGTTTATCTGTCACGTATACCAAGTTGGTCCACCCCAACTGGTTACATCTACTACCCAAGGAAGGCTTATAATCAAGAAGACCTCTGACATTACAGACTTTGCCATCAAGTATCTTTATTGAGGTTTCAAGAAGCCAAAAATGCCTTGTGTGCCCTTTGAAATTTGTAATACATGAATAAGGGAGGAAATGTCTCCATCTCTATTTTCATTTAAGGCTCTTAGAAAGTTAGCAAAGTATAGTGAGATAGATTCTTTCACATAAAACCTCTATTTATTTGTCTTTGAAACCCCATCTCTCTAGAATAGGATTTCCTGAAGTTGGTACTATTGATATTTTAGGCATAACTCTTACTGGGGTGGGAGAACTTCCTTTGCATTGTAGATGTTTAACAGCATCCCTAGTACTACTCTGTGGGTGTAGATAATATCCTCATCATTTATAGCAAACAAAGATATCTCCAGACATTGTCAAATATTTCCTGAGTGTCAAAAATGAGAACTACTAGTTAAGAACCACTGCTATAGAATTTGAGTATCATTACATGGGGCTAATCCATGGAACAAATCTGAGTGAAAAATATTTTCACTAAAATCACATTTCCCTCCAAATAAGATTTTATTACTAAGAAAAGTTTGCCTGAGTGATTCCTCTCTTATGGTGCCCACAGTATACCTGCCTGTCAGTGAACCTCCCAAACATGCCTGGATACAGCTATTTCATATGCTTAAAAACTGGGTTTTCAACCTTGGCTTCTTCATGACGTTTTTTATTTGTCACCATAGTCAACAAATTGCATGTAAAAAAAGCATATGATGAAATGAGCAATGATTTTAAAATTACTACTAAATACTTAATCATCTATACTCTGTCAGAAAAATACAATAGTTCATATTGTTGAGATGACCCCAATCTCTCCAACAAAAAAGATAAGCTTAAAAAAGTATAAATATAATGAGCTTCAGATATCCAGCAACTTGAAATTCTAAGAAATTTTGAACATTTTTTTTGCGATGTGTCTAATTTGTGTGCTGTCAAAATCTTCTAAATAATCATGTGAGATGAAAAAAGATATGTTTCAGATATGGAATGTTTCAAAGTTATAATCAGATGATCAGTCAGATGTGAAAAAATTAAGTTTGGAACATTCTGTTCCCTTCATTATTTTTCCTGGCAATACGTGGGTTATTTTTAAATTTTAGGTATGATTTTTGTACTGTTCTGAAAGTATGTGTGTGTATTTAAGCTTTAAGTCCTAGCCTTGGCTTTAAATGGACAATGATAGGCTTCAAACTGGGTAAATAGAATGATTTTTGGTTACACAGAAAAACAGAATTTTAAAAGATCTAAGTAAATTATGTTGGTTGGTCTTTTCTTCCGGAGATGTATTAGTCTTCTGTCACTTCCTGCAACTGAGTTGATTAATTTGCCCTAGGGGCAGGACAGGAATAAAGATGCAGACATAGAGAATGGACTTGAGAACACCGGGAGGGGAAAGGGTAAGCTGGGACGACGAAGTGAGAGAGTGGCATGGACATATATACATTACCAAATGTAAAATAGATACCTGGTGGGAAGCAGCCGCATAGCACTGCTTGCGGAGATCAGCTTGATGCTTTGTGACCACCTAGAGGTGTGGGATAGGGAGGGTGGGAGGGAGACGCAAAGAGGGAAGGGATATGCAGATATATGTATACGTATAACTGATTCACTTTGTTATACAACAGAAACTAACACAACGTTGTAAAGCAATTATACTCCAATAAAGATGTTAAAAGTAAAAGAAAAGACTGGAAACCAAAACACCTTCCAGCCCTAGTAAGGTCAGTGGTTCTCAAGGTTGAATCTCTGGGTGAGTTGACTCAGTATCACCTGAGAACTTTTTAGAATAGTAACTTGTCTGACTGCCTTATCCCAACAAATGCCCTCCTCCTTCCCCATCCTCATCTATTTAATGATAAAGTGTGGGTGTGGGAACCAACAATCTGTGGTTTAACAAGAATTTCCAATGCTACTAATGCATGATCAAGATTGCAAACCACTGAGTTAAGGAAACTGGAAAACTCAGATAATTAATATGGTTTGGTGAAGACTAAAGACTACAGCAAATTATTAGAGAATGTGTATCCTGTTTTAAACCTGTTGTTTTCAATTTAACACTCTGCTAGTTCAAAAAATAAAAAAAAAACAACTTTCTGTAGGATAAATTCTGCCTATTCTACCTACATGCTGCCAGTTTTTAAGGATTTTAAACCTATGCTCTTCTTTTTTAACTCACAGACTCATTTTATACTAATAATTATGTCACTTTTCCTACTTTATCGGTTTTAATTTTATGTATCACCTGAACCATGTCGTTCAGGTCCTAACTTCATGAATTAGCTATTTTTAGAAAGTGTTATGTAATGTGATCTAAAATATTTATTCAAGAATTAAAAAGTCACTTTTTATATCTGCAAATACTCCTGTGTTATAGTCATCAAATAACATGCTAAAATATTTTAAAAATCAATTGAATTAGAAAAACACCAACTATTCAGTGGTTGATGGGTTATTTTGACCCTCAGCAAAGAAATAGAAAAAGTCAACTGCAACTCTGGTATTTAAAAATAGGTAATCTTCTAGCAGTTCAGATTTTTTAAAATTTTAATTCAATTGTTCTTATGGTTAGTGGCGCTAAATTTTTTATATTGAATTTTAACATGATTTTATTTTCTATACTTAAAGAGTTATTATCACTCCATAGAAAATAGGAACTAGAGGTTTCTTGCAAGTCTTTGCAGGTATTCTGGTATTTTTTAATGGCATTTTCTTAACTAGGTGATTAGAAAAATGGCACATTAATGAATTACTCATAGGGTGATTGGCCAAGGTCACCGGAGCAAAATTTTATAAATCTAAACCTTGTTTTTTTCCCAGAATGCAATAAAATCTAGTTTATAATAAATGAAATATGTGAACTCAACCTCAGGGATGTAAAAAGTCAGCTGAAAGCCCTGGTTTATGTGGTAAGTTTCCTGCATGTGAAATGTCAGGGATGATTTTTAGACTTATACTTGGTTATATTGCTTCAAAAATTAATTTATTTAAATATTTCCTTTAATGCCAACATTTTTGGATGATAAAAATAATTAAGGGATGAGACTGCTATTATTCACTTGATACTGTAAAAAATTTAAATACCCACAAAGTATAGACATACCAGAATTTGAACTTCTAACCTTTCACAATATTGTCTAAACATCTTGTTTTCTAAGCTGTGCAGGGGCTTTGTTTTGTTTTGTTTTGGTTTTAATAAGAACATGGGATTTTGTGTGTGTGTATGTGCTGAGAACACTTAAGGATCTAGTCTCTTGGCAAATTTCAAGTATACAATATTGTTAACTATGATCACCATGTTATACATTAGATCCTTAGAACATACTCAATTTCTAAATGAAAGTTTGTATCTTTTCTCTCCCCATTTCTCCCACATCCTAAGTCCTGGCAACCACCATTATATTCTCTGGTTCTGAGTTCAAATTTTTTAAATTATCAGATATTAGTTTTTAGATTATTTAAATTTTAGATCTCACACCTAAGTTATATATATATATAAATTGGAAAAAAGGATCTTGACTCAAAATTAAATTTCTAAAAATCAGTTTTCCAAAAAATAAAATAAAATAAAAAATCATTTTTTCCTAGAAAAAAGCTTACTTTAATTATTAATTTTAAAGTGCTTAAACCAAAAACATACAAGTCTTTTCATTTTAAAATGTTATGCTTCTGACAGTTTTGAGTTTATATTTTTGTGTTTTAAACTTTGAATAAGAAAATTAGTCAAATCGGTAAATAGGTGTATGTGTGTGTGTGTGTGTGTGTGTGTGTGTGTGTGTGTGTGTGTATGTGACCCAGGTAAATCATTTGACTATTTTTATATGAGGGCTTTGCTCTTTTACTTACTGAATCATGTATTCTTTATATATTCTGAAATAATTCCTTTCTCATAAATGTCTTCTTTCAAACCCATGATTTGTTTTGAGAAGCTAAAGATTTTGCTTTTAATGAACTTTATTGTGTCAATCATTTTCTTTTTGATTAGTGCTTTTCTTCTCTTTTGAAGAAATCATTTTCTATCTCAAGTCATATAGATAATCTATCTCCTCTTTTTTCTTTTAACCTTTCAAATTTAGCTATATGATGTTCCTGGGCTTGATTTTGATGTATGCTATGAAGTAGGAGTTTAAGTTTACTTTTATATTACTTTTCAAGTAATTAAACATCTTTATGAAAAAAATCCTTCATTTCTTCAGGGCACTGCAGTGGCATGCATATAACAACACAGATGCAGGTACATTTTTAAACTTCCTATTCAGTTTTGATGGTCAATTTATACAAATACCAGACTAGTGTCTTCTTTATATTTTAGTGTTAAGACCTCATCTTCTTCAAGATGTCCTTGACTCTTCTTGTACTTCTGCATATATATATATTTATATATATATATATATATATATATTAGTATATGCTTATCAACTTTTGCTAGAAAAAGAATACCTGCAAATTGTATTAGTATTGTTTCCAATCTATATCAATTTGGGGAGAATTACCAGCTTTGCAATAATGAGTCTTATATACATAGTATATTCCTCCAATTATATGTAAACATTTTTTTCAGTAATATTTTGTATGTTTTATTACCAGGTGTAAATATAGAGGTAAATATTTCATTGGGATTATTCCTAGCTATATATTATGTAATGCTAATGTAAATGAAGTTTTTTTGAAATGCCATTTTCTAATTTCTTGTTGCCAGATATTGAAATAATTGTTTTTCTATATTGACCTTGTATACTACAACATTGTGGAATTTACCTCCTAGTTACATATTTATCTATAAATTTCTTTTACACTTTGTTTTATAATTGTGTCACCTGCAAGTATTTCTTCCTTTCTAGTTTTTATATATTTTATTGCTTTTTTCTTCCTCATTATATTACACAAATCCTCTACTACATAGTTGAATAGGAGCAAGTAGAGCATACATTCTTATTTCATTCCTAATCTTAAGGAAAATGTTTTCAATATCTCCTCTTTACAAATGATTTTAAGATAGTTATTCTTTATCAGATTAAGGAAGTTTCTTAATATCTGTAGGTGGTTAAATATTTTATCATACCTAATTTTATCAAAAGCTCTTTTTGCATACTTTGAGATTATCATATTATTTTTTTCCTTTTTATTTTGTTAATGTGGCAATTACATTGCCTGATTTGCAAATATTAAACCCATCTCATTTTTCCACAGGAGGAAGAAAGTTTGTTATATATATTGATCATTTAATGAATTGCTGGATTTCATTTCCTAATTTCATTTCATTTGAGATTTTTGTGTTTGTGTGAAACATTTGCCTGTAATTTGCCTCTCTTTGATATGTTATATGGTGTGTGAAAATTATGTGGAAGTATTTTTTTCTATTATCAGGAAGAGTGCCATTTCCTTTATTTCTAGTTATTTTTATTGTTTCTCTATTTTCATTTATTCATGTCATTTCATGTCTGATATTTTGTGATAAGAAGGATTTGAATAACCACTCACAGTTTTGACTTCTTTGAAAAATTTCATATGATTCATCAAATTTGTTTACTTCTAATTAGTTAGATTGTGAAAGACTGTTTTTCATCCTCAGTCAAAAAAAAAAAGCCCTCTAATTAGTTGTTTGAGTCAAGTCATTAATCCATTGAAGCTAAACATAGAATTCATGGAATGAATTCCATGTGCACTGTGGATGAGAGCGCATTTCATATATATTGTCACAGTCAATTTAATATGAGTGCAACATATATTTGAATTGAAAATTTTATAATTTCAAATTCTTCCATAAAAATTTCCCATTGTGGATGATAATGATTACCATGCTCCTAAAACTTGGTGTGTAGAAGATCCCTTTTGACCCTTCATAATTTCTTTATGTTTCTTAGTTCTGATTATCATTGTGCCTTCTTTCAAAAACTAGATTTTATGCTTAACAGCAATTCTAATTTTTTTTTTCCTAATTGTTTCTTTTTCTATTGAGGTATAGTTGATGTGTAATATTATATAAGCTTCAGGTTTGTGACATCGTGATTTACAATTTTAAATGTTATATTCTATTTATAGCTATTATAAAATAGTATAAAATATTGGATATATTCCCTGTGTTGTACAATATATCCTTGTAGCTTGCTTATTTTATACATAGTAGTTTGTACTTCTTGATCCTCTACCCTTATCTTGACCCTTCCCTCTCCCCCCAGTAACCAGTAACTTGTTCTCTATATCTGTTAGTGTTTCTTTTTGTTTATATTCACTAGTTTGTTTTAATTTTTTCGATTCCACAATAAGTGATGTCATACAGTATTTGTCTTTCTCTGACTTATTTAACTTAGCATAATACACTCTAAGTCTATCCATGTGGTTACAAATGGTAAAATTTCATTCTTTTTTATGACCGAGTAGTATTCCATTCTATATATATATACAACAACTTCTTTATACATTCATCTGTTGATGGGCACATAGGTTGCATCCAAATCCTGGCAATTGTAAACAATGTTGCAATGAATATTGAAGTGCATGTATCTTTTCAAATTAGTGTTTTGTTTTGTTTTGTTTTGTTTTTTTCAGATATATAGCTAGGAGTGGAATTGCTGAGTCATATGGTAGTTCTATTTTTAGCTTTTTGAGGAAACTCCATACTGTTTTCTATATTGGCTACACCAATTTACATTCCCATCAAGAGTCTATGAGAGTTCCCTTTTTTCTACATTCTAGTCCACGTTGGTTATTTGTGTTCTTTTTGATGATGACCATTCTGACAGGTGTGTGGTGATATCTCATTGTGGTTTTGATTTGCATTTCTCTGAGGATTAACAATGGTGAGTATATTTTCATGTGCTATTTGGTCATCTGTATGTCTTCTTTGGAAAAATGTCTATTCAGGTCTTCTGCCCATTTTTCAATTGAGCTTTATGGTTTTTTGCCTTTGAGTTTTATGAGTTATTTATATATTTTGGGAATGAACACCTTCTCTGTCATATCATTTGCAAATATCTTCTCCCATTCAGCAGGTTGTCTTTTCATTTTGTCAATGGTTTTCTTTGCTATGCAAAAGCTTTTAAGTTTACCTAGATCTCATTTGTTTAGTTTTGCTTTAATTTTCTTTGTTTAAGAGAGAGACCCAAAAAATATTACTATGATTTATGTCAAAGAGTGCTCCCCCTATGTTTTTCTTTAGGAGTGTTATGGTTTCTGGTCTTACCTGTAAGTCTTTAATCCATTTTGAGTTGATTTTTTTGTATATAGTATGAGGAAATGTTCTAATCACATTCTTTTACATGTAGCTGTCCAGTTTTCCCAGTGCCAATTATTGAAAGGACTGTCTTCTCTATTGTATATTTTTGTTTTTGTCATAGATTAATTGACCCTAAATGTATGGGTTTATTTCTGGGCTCTCTATTCTGTTCCTTTAATCTGTATGTCTGTTTTTGATTGCTGTAGCTTTGCAGTATTGTCTGAAGTCAAGAAACATGATTCCTCCAGCTCTGTTCTTCTTTTTCAAGATTCTTTGGCTATTCAGGGGCTTTTATGCTTCTACAAATTTTAGGACTATTTGTTCTATTTCTGTGAAAAATGTCCTTGGTATTTTGATAGAGATTGCAATGAATCTGTAGATTGCCCGGGGTAATATGGTCATTTTAACAATATTAATTCTTCTAATCCATGATTAAAAGTTTCCATCTGTTTGTGTAGTCTTCAATTTCTTCCATCAATGACACTAATGAGAAATTGTAGGTAATACAAACAGATGGAAAGATACACCATGTTCTTGTTGTTTCATTGTTTTAGGTGAATTCTATCTTTTACACTGTGCATTACCTGTCTCCGTTGATTTCATATTATGTCTTATTCACACATTTTTTCACTCCATATCTTGCTATTATAAGCATGTTAGGTCCATGTTAATGACTCATTCAATACCCTTCTGGAAGGATTTCTGCCTTTACTAGGATGGCCATGCATTGATGTTTGGTCAGGAGTGTCCAAGTATATAACTGTTGTCTTGAAATTATTTTTAATATCTCTCCTTTACGGTCTTAAAATTACCAATAGTTCCCATCTACATCCTTAAAAATGACTTAGTTACAACAATACATTGCATGATCACACTAACTATACCCACTTCTAGAATGTACACTAGTAGATGATATTAGATCTTTTCATCATTTCCTTCACTGGTGAATTTCTTTACTTATTAGCTACATTAAAAATGATGAAAGAAACACAAATTACTCCATTTTATCTTCTGGATATCCTTATTTCCTTGTTTTTCCACCATATTCACATACTGATGGTCAATATTGATCATGCAAAATTGCTTCCTCAAGCTGTTCACACTGAAAGCTTCTAAACTCTGGATGCTATTGAAAGTCATAAAACATTGTACATTCAGCCCTCCCCATCTGTGGATTCTGCATCCATGGATACAACCAATCACAGATCAAAAATATTTGAAAAAAAATCCATTAAGTTTCAAAAAGCAAAACTCAAATTTCCTTCATACTAACAACTATTTACATACATTTACACTGCATTAAGTATTGTAAGTGTTCTAGAGATGATTAAAAGTATACAAGAGGATGTGCATAGGTTACATGAAAATCTATGCCATTTTATATAAGGAACATAAGCATCTGTGGATTCTGCTATCCACAAAGGGTCCTAGAAACAATCCCCCATAGATACTGAGCGACAACTATAGATTGTTACCATCATAAATTCTAATTATGCAAAAATGGTTGTGCTATCAGGAATGCACTGTTGTCCCTTTTTTACCCAGGTTCAGACATCTCTCCTATTCTCTTCAGTAGCTCTTTCATATCTACACTAAACTACACAGATCATCAGACTGGCTTCTCACATCTGAGAGACACTGACTACCCCTGCAGTCATAGAGATGTAGCAAATCTATGATGTCCTTTATAGCCACTTACTTACTGATACACATAATTTTACACCGCAAGAGTCTTGTCACTTTAGAAAAAATATATATTATACTTCCACTTATTATTTGCAAGCATGTCATTCTCCCTGTCTTAATAGCAATTCAAAATCTGAACATAGTGAAAAATCAACAACTCTTAGATTCATGAGAGATGAGAATACAAGGCAAATCACTGCTCCCATGTTTGAAGACACAGACAGGTGAACATAGGGAGTCACGACTTACTGGAAATGAGACTCACAACTACAAACATCCATGGTAACTGGTGTTGGAGTAGGAAAATAGGAACTATAATTGATGAATTGTTGAAGACTCAATATGAACAATTTTGAGAGTTAAAATCCTCAGGGACATCCTAGTCATAAAGGGGTAACCACACTTTTGTAAGTTTTATCATGTTGATCTCCACCAGGTTACCACAGTAAATATTAGAGGGGAAAAGAAAAAACAAAGCAAAACATAGAAACCTTGTGGGGCTTCCCTGATGGCGCAGTGGTTGAGTCTGCCTGCTAATGCAGGGGACACGGGTTCATGCTCTGGTCTGGGAAGATCATGCCACTGAGTGGCTAGGCCCATGAGCCATGGCTACTGAACCTCCACATCTGGAGCCTGTGCTCCACAACGGGAGAGGCCAAAAAAAAAAAAAAAAAAATCCTTGTGCTACTGAAGGGAGCAGAAGCAAAGAGGCCAATTTAAAACATATTTAAAATACACCATAGTGCTCTGTTTTTCATGAGTTGTTTCCTCAGGAATAATTAACCACAGTCTAACTTGCCAAGATATTATCAGAGCCTAAATGATCTGGGGAAAGAGAAATACCCAACTTGACTCAGCTCTAACCTTCCAAGTAAGAGAAGGAAAATACTTAACTCCAGTCAACTTTAGCCATTCTATCACACCTAAGAGGGAGAAAAAAACTGAGAAGCATTGTGAAGTTCACCTTCCAGAGTCATAGGCTAATTAAAAGTTTGAGACCCAATCATAAAACTATATACCACTTCCCCTCCACACCTTACCACCACATTACTAAAGGCCTCTATATACACAAGTTGCATTTACCTGGTACATTATATCTGGATATTGAAAAATAATTACAAGGCATAAAAAGGCAAAAACACAGCTTAAGGAGACAGAGCAAGCATCAGAAACAGAAATAACAGGGATGCTGGAATAATCAGACCAAGATTTCAAAACTGTGATTAATAAGCTAAGGACTCTAATGGATAAAGTAGACAGCATGCAACAAGAGATGGGTAATGTAAACAGAGATAAAAATCTTATTAACGAACCAGAAAGAAATGCTAGTGGTCAAAAATACTGTAAAAAAAATGAAGAATGCCTTTGATCATCTTATTAGTAGACTGGACATGGATGCGGAAAGAATCTCTGAAACTGAGAATATCTCAATAGAATTCTACAAAATTGAAAAGCAAAGAGAATGAAGACTGTGAAAAAAGTGAGAACAGAATATTTGAGAACTGTGGGACAGCTACAAAAGGTGTAACATATGTGTATAGGAATATCAATCAGGAGAAGTAAAAGAGAAAGAAAAGGAAGAAATAGTTGAAGCAAAAATGAGAATTTTCTCAAATTAAGGCCAGAAACCAAACAACAGATTGGGCAGCTCAGAGAACACCAAGAAAACAACATGTAGGCATATCATTTTCAATCTACAAAAATTAAAAATAAAGATACAATCCTGAAAGAAGCCAGAGGAAAATAATACCTTACCTATAGGGGAGCAAATATAAGAATTATGTCCAACTTCTCCTTGGAAACTATTCAAATAAAAAGAGAGTGGAGGGAAATATTTAAAGTGTTCAGAGGAAAAAAAAAGAAGAAAACATCAACATAGAATTCTGTAATTTGCAAAATTATCCTTCAAAGGTTAAAAAGGAAATAAAATATACTCTCAAACACACAAAAATTGAGAGAATTTGTTGCCAGTAGACCTGCCTTGAAAAGAATGTTAAATAATTTTTTTTTGGAAGAAGAAAATTTGTGTTAGAAGCTCACATTTTAAACACTAAAGAGAATGGAGGAAAGAATAAAAAGTAAAATAAAACTTTCATTCTCTTATTCTTAATTTAACTGATAACAGTTTCTTCAATATAATATTAGCAACGATCAATTCAATTATGTATATATATTATGTGTGTGTATACATATATACATATAGATATATATACATACCTACTTATGTATACAAGTATATAAGTAAAATGAATGACAGCAATGATATAAGGGACGAAGTGTAAGATTATTTTGTTATTTTTAAGTACTTACACGTCCCGTGAAGAGATAGAGTGTTATTTAAAAGTGGACTGAAGTAGTTGTAAATGTCTATTACAAGTGTAGGACAACTATTTAAAAAGTAAAAACAAAACAAAACAAGAAACAGAAATATAACTGAAACTGATATGCCAAGAGAGGAAAGAAAATGGAATGATATAAAATGCTTAATTAAAAAGATAAAAGGCAGAGTTTTTTCAAGATGGTGGAGGAGTAGGAGAATGTGGAGTTTATCTCTCTTCACAAATGCGTCAAGAATATATCTACTGATGGAACACTTCTCACTGAGCACCAGCTGAACACTAACAGAAGACCTTGGACACCAGAAAGGACAGGAAAGATCCCCATGTAACCAGGTAAGATGAAAGAAAGAACAAGGGAAAAAGAAGAGGAGAGGAAACAAGACAGGACCTGTGCCCCTGTGGGGAGAGCTGAGGAAGAGGCGAGTTCCTGCAACTGGGGAAGCCCCTTCACCAATGGGGAAATCACTTGGGACAGAAGGGAATCATCTGAGGCTGTTGGATGAGGGTGAAACAGCTGGTCTGGGGCAGACAGGAAAGAGTATGACCTATACAGATGGTCTGTGCCATGGCCCTGTACATCTCAGACTGGGACATGTGTCAACTGGTGTGCATGAAGGCAGGGAGCTGGAACGTGGGGATTGGAGAGCAAACCTGGGGAGAACACTGCAATTGGCTGCATGGAGACAGCCTGAGGGAATGGGAGGGAGGTAATCCACAACCAGGAAGGCTTATGGAGGAAACCCAGACTGCTACAGAAGCAAGGCGCTACTGTTCAGTGATGTGCAATGGTAGAGCCACCATTGCAGCCTCTATCTCTCCACATGCCAGTCCCTGCCCCTCTAGGCACTAGGAAAGGGCCCCACCAAGGCTGGTTCTCATGCATCTGCTGCCAGACACTAGGAAAAGCCCCTACTGAGACTGGCCTTCTTGTTCCTGCTGCCAAGACTTAGGAAAGGTCCAAGCCAAGGCTGGCACACATGTGCCTGTCACTGGGCACTAGGAAAAGCCCTTACTGGGGCTGGCCTTCTTATGCCTGCTGCCGGGCACTAGGAAAGGTCACTTCCAGGGCTGATCCTCTCACAACAGCTGCCAGGCTTTAGGAAAGACTCCCACTAGGGCTGGATCTCTCATACCTGTGGCCACTGGCTTCCCCACACACCTCCTTACCAGCAGTACTGGATCTCTCATAGCTGCCAACCCCCACACCATGAACCTGTAACCACCGGAGCTACCATGACCCTGGTAACCATGCCCCCTCTGCACCCTGTCCTAACTGGGGCAGATCCGAGTGCTCCAGGGAAGCCTTGGGAGTAGATCCCTGAGGGTGGCCCACATGCAGAGGTGGGTCTAAAACCACAGCAGAGCCCCAGGGGCAGACAACTAAGGAAGAAGAATGAAAATCTATCTGTGCAGTTGCAAAAGCTGCAGATTAAATCCCCGTGACTGGCTTGGTAAACCCTGCATAAGTGGAATATCTGAATGGACAACGAGTGTTCCCACAATTGAGACTCATCTATGGGGACAAGTACATGAGAGAGTTGGGCCAGGTCAGAGTCTGAGCTGCTTCCACAGTGGGTCCAGAGACCTACTTAGAGGTATTGAAGGGCCTCCTGGGGAGGTGGAGGTTGGCTGTGACTCACTGTGGGGGCAGGGACACTGACACTCCAGGAAAATATTATTATTATTACCTTTTTATGTTTTTTTCTTCTGTTTTAGTTTATCATTTTTTAATTTTTCTTAGTTCATTTTTTAATTAAAAAACTTTTAATATATTTTTCTTTCTATTTTTTTTTCTTTTTCTATTTTTACTTCACTTTTTGGTGTTTTGTGTTCTTTCCTTGTTTTGTTATGGTTTGTTTTTAATTTTTTTATTGTTTTAGTGTTTGATTTATGTGTTCTATGCTTATTTTAGTTTGCATTCAGCTTTTGTTTTGTTTCTGGTTTTTTTTTAATTTAGTTTATAATTGTTTGATTTCGTTTCTGAGTACGTTTATTTGTCTGCTTATTACCTTTTTTCTTTGTTTTTGCTTGTTTTTTTGTATGTGTGTGTGTTTCTTTGTTAGTTTTTGTTTTGTTTGTTTGGTTTTGCTTTTAACATTTATCTTGAGTTTTACTGTTCTGTTCATTTGTTTTCTTCTTTTCCTTTTTTAAACTGTTGTTACTGTTTGTTTGTTTTTGTGTTTGCTCTTTGTCTTGGGTTGTGTTAGTCTGTTTGTTCCCCCCCCCTTACTTTTCTTATTTATTTATTTATTTTTGCCATACCATGCGACTTGTGAGGTTTTTGTTCCACAGCCAGGGATCAGGCCTCAGCCACTGGGGTTGGAGTGCCAAGTCCAGGATGCTGGAACACCAGAGAATTCCTGGCCCCAGGGAATATTAACTGGCAAGGGTTGTCCAGGATGTCTCCATCTCAACTCCAAGACCTGGCTTCACCCAACTGCCTGTAGGCTCCAGTGCTGGATGCCTCATGTCAAACAACAAACAGGACAGGAACACAAACTCACCTATCAGCAGACAGGCCACCTAAAGACATACTAAGCTCACAGACACTGTAAAACACACCACCTGACATGGCACTGCCCATCAGAAGGACATGATCCAGCTGCACCCATCAGAGCAGAGGAACCAGTCTCCCTCCTACCAGAGACTCACTGGACCACCTCACCTACCAGGGGTAGATACCAGAATCAAGAGGAAAAATAACCCTGCAGCCTGCAGAAAGAAGACCTCAAACACAGTAAGTTAAAAAAATGAGAACAATGAAATATGTTGCAGATGAAGAAGCAAGGTAAAAATGCACAAGACCAACTAAATGAATAGGAAATAGGCAATCTACCTGGAAAAGAATTCAGAGTAATGACTGTAAAGATGATACAAAATCTCAGAAACAGAATGGAGCCACAGAATGCATTGAGAAAATACAAAAAAAAATGTTTGACAAAGACCTAGAAGAACTAAAAAACAAAGAAGCAGTGATGAACAACACAAAAACTGAAAGGAAAAATACACTAGAAGGAATCAATAGCAGGATAACAGAGGCAGAAGAACATATAAGTGAGCTAGAAGATAGAATGGTGGAAATAACTGTTGCAGAGAAGAATAAAGAAAAAAAGAGAAAAGAAATGAGGACAGTTTCAGAGACATCTGGGACAAAAATAAGTTCACCAGAATTCAAATTATAGGAGTCCCAGCAGAAGAAGAGAAAGAGAAAGGGTCTGAAAATATTTGAAGAGATTATAGTTGAAAAATTCCCTAACATGGGGAAGGAAATAGCCACCCAAGTACAGGAAGTGCAGAGTCCCATACAGAATAAACCCACGGAGAAACATGCTGAGACACATATTAATCTAACTAACAAAAACTAAATACAAAGAAAAAATATTAAAAGTAGCAAGGGAAAAGCAACAAATAGCTTGCAAAGGAATACCCATAAGGCTATCAGCTGATTTTTAAGCAGAAACTCTGCAGGCAAGAATGGAGTGGCAGGATATATTTTAAATGATAAAAGGGAAAGAACAACAAACAAGATTATTCTACCCTTCAAGGATCTCATTCAGGTTTGACAGAGAGATCAAAAGATTTACAAACAAGCAAAAGTTAAGAAAATTCCACACTACCCAACCAGCTTTACAACAAATACTAAAGGAACTTCTCTAGGTGAAAAACATAAGAGAAGAAAAAGGACCTACAAAAACAAACCCAAAACAATGAAGAAAATGGGAATAGGAACATACATATTGATAATTACCTTAAAGGCAAATGGATTAAATGCTCCAACCAAAAGACACAGACTGGCTGAATGGATACAAAATTAAAAGACCCATATATATGCTCTGTAGAAGAGACCCACTTCAGACCTAGGGGCACATATAGACTAAAAGTGAGGGGATGGAAAAAGGTATTCCATGTAAATGGAAGTCAAAAGAAAGCTGGAGTAGCAATACTCATATCAGATAAAATAGACTTTAAAAATAAAGACCGTTAAAAGAGGCAAGGAAGGACACTATATAATGAACAAGGATCAATCCAAGAAGAAGATACAACAATTGTAAATATTTATGTACACAACATAGGAGCACCAAAATACATAAGGCAAATGTTAACAGCCATAAAAGGGGAAATTGACAAGAACATAAAAATAGTGGGGAACTTTAACACCCCATTTACACCAATGGACAGATCATCCAGACAGAAAATTAGTAAGGAAACACAAGCCTTAAATGACACATTAGAACAGATAGATTTAATAAGACTTTCCATCCAAAAGAAGCAGAATGCAATTTCTTTTCAAGTGCCCATGGAACATTCTCCAGAACAGATCACATTTTGGGTCATGAATCAAGCCTTGGTAAATTTAAGAAATTTGAAATTGTATCAAGCATCTTTTCCAGCCACAACACTGTGAGATTAGAAATCAATTACAGAAAAAAAAAAAAAAACTATAAAAAACACAAATACATGGAGGCTAAACAATATGCAACTAAATATCCAAGAGATCTGAAGAAATCAAAGAGGAAATATAAAAAAAAATGCCTAGAAACAAATGACAAGAAAAACGCAACAACCCAAAACCTATGAGATGCAGCAAAAGCAGTTCTAAGAGGAAAGTTTACGCCAATACAATCCTACCTCATAAAACAAGAAAAATCTCAAACAAACAACCTAACCTTACACTTAAATCAACTAGAGAAAAAACAAACAAACAAAAAAAAAAACCCAAAGTTAGTAGAAGCAAAGAAATCATAAAAATCAGACAAAGCAGAAATAATGAAATAGAAATGAGGAAAACAATAGCAAAGATCAATAAAACTAAAAGGTGGTTCTTAGAGAAGATAAAAAAGATTGACAAACCTTTAGCCGGACTCATCAAGAAAAAGAGGGAGAGGACTTAAATCAAGAAAATTAGAAATGAAAAGGGAGAAGTTACAACAGACACGGCAAAAAAACAAAGCATCATAAGAAACTACTACAAGCAACTATATGCAATAAAATGGACAACCTGGAAGAAATGGACAAATTCTCAGAAAAGTACAACCTTCCAAGACTGAACCAGGAAGAAATAGAAAATATGAACAGACCAATCACAAGCACTGAAATTGAAACTGTGATTAAAAATCTTCCAACATACAGAAGTCCAGGACCAGATGGGTTCACAAGTGAATTCTATCAAACATGTAGGGAAGAAATAACAACTATCCTTTTCAAACTCTTCCAAAAAATTGCAGAGAGAGCAACACTCTAAACTCATTCTACAAGGCCACCATCACAATGATACCAATACCAAACAAAGATATCACAAAGAAAGAAAAGTATAGGCCAATATCTCTGATGAACATAGATGCAAAAATCCTGAACAAAATACTAGCAGACTAAATCCAACAACAGATTAAAAGCACCATATTCCATGATCAAGTGGGATTTATCCCAGGGATGCAAGGATTCTTCAATATATGCAAATCAATTAATGTGATACACAATATTAACAAGTTGAAGAATAAAAACCATATGATCATCCCAACAGATGAAGAAAAAGCTTTTGACAAAATTCAACATGCATTTATAATAAAAACTCTCCAGAATGTGGGCATAGAGGGAAGCTACCTCACCATAATAAGGCCATATATGACAAACCCACAGCAAACATCGTTCTCAATGGTGAAAAACTGAAAGCATTTCCTCTAAGATCAGGAAAAAGAAAAGGATGTCCACTCTCGCCACTATTATTCAACATAGTTTTGGGATTCTTAGCCACAGCAATCAGAGAAGAAAAAGAAATAAAAGGAATCCAAATTGGAAAAGAAGTAAAACTGTCACTGTTTGCAGATGACTTGATACCCTACACAGAAAATCCTAAAATGCAACCAGAAAACTACTAGAGCAATCAATTAATTTAATAAAGTTTCAGTATACAAAATTAATACACAGAATTCTCTTTCATTTCTATAAACTAAAAATGAAAAATCAGAAAGAGAAAGTAAGGAAACAATCCCACTCACCATTGCAAAGAAAGTATTAAATACTTAGGAATAAATCTACCTAAGGAGGCAAAACCTGTATGCAGAAAACTATATGATGCTGATGAAAGTAATCAAAGATGACACAAACAGATGGAGAGATATACCATGTTCTTGGATTGGAAGAATCAATATTGTGAAAATGACTATAATACCCAAAGCAATCTACAAATTCAATTCAATATGTACATTGTATCTGTATCAAATTACCAATGACTTTTTTCACAGAACTACAACAGAAAATTTAAAAATTTTTATGGAAACAAAAACGACCCCAAACAGATATAGCAATGTTGAGAATGAAAAACAGAGCTGGAGGAATCAGGCTCCCTAACTTCAGACTATATTACAAAGCTACAGTAATCAAGACAGTATGGTACTGGCACACCAAAAAAAGAAATATAGATCAGTGCAACAGGATAGAAAGCTCAGAGGTTAACCCACACACATATGGTCATCTAATCTATGACAAAAGAGTCAAGAACATACAATGGAGAATAGACAAGCTCTTCAATAAGTGGTCCTGGGAAAACTGGACAGCCTCATGTAAAAAAAAAATGAAATCAGAACACTCCCTAACACTGTACTCAAAAATAAATTAAAAATGGATTAAAGATCTAAATGTAATGCCAGACACTATACAACTCTTAGAGGAAAACATAGGTAGAACCCTCTTTGATATAAACCACAGCAGGATCTTTTTTGACCCATCTCCTAAAGTAATGAAAATAAAAACAAAACAACAAATGAGATCCAATGAAACTTAAAAGCTTTTGAACAACAAAGGAAACCATAAACAAGATGAAAAGACAACCCTCAGATGGGAGAAAATATTTACAAACAAAGCAACTGACAAAGGATTAATCTCCAAAATATACAAACAACTCATACAGCTCAAGATCAGAAAATCAAAGAACCCAATCAAAAAATTGGCAGAAGATCTAAATAGACATTTCTCCAAAGAAGACATACAGATGGCCAAAAAGCACATGAAAAGATGCTCACCATCGCTGATTACTAGAGAAATGCAAATCAAAACTACAATGAGGTATCACCTCATTCCAGTCAGAACAGTCATCATTAAAAATACTACAAATAATAAATGCTGGAGAGGGTGTGGAGAAAATGGAACCCTCTTGCACTGTTGGTGGGAATGTAAATTGATACAGCCACTATGGAGAACAGTATGGAGGTTCCTTAAAAATACTAAGCATAGGACTATCACATGATCTAGCAATCCCACTGCTGGGCATATACCCAGAGAAACCATATTTCAAAAAGACATATGCACCTCAATGTTCATTGCAGCACTATTTAGAATAGCTAGGTAATGGAAGTAACCTAAATGTCCATCAACAGAGTAATGGATAAAGATGATGTGGTACATATAGAATATTACTATGCCATAAAAGGATGAAATTGGGTCATTTGTAAGACGTAGATGGAACTAAAGACTGTCACACAGAATGAAATAAGTCAGAAAGAGGAAAACAAATCTCATATAATAACACATATATGTGGAATCTAGCAAAATCGTATAGATGATCTTATTTGCAAACAAAATAGAGACACAGATGTAGAGGACAAACGTATGGGCACCAAGTTGGGAAAGGAGGTTTGGGATGAATTGGGAGATTGGGATTGACATATATACACTATTAGTACCATGTATAAAATAGATAACTAATGAGAACCTACTGTATAGCACAGGGAACTCTACTCAATGCTCTGTGGTGACGTAAATGGGAAGGAAGTCCAAAAAAGAGGGGTATATGTATACTTATAACTGATTCACTTTGCTGTATACTATTAACTAACACAACATTGTAAAGCAACTATACTCCAATAAAAATTAATTTAAAAATGACAAAAGGCAAAATAAAAGAAACAGAGAAGTAGGGCAAAAAAATTGTAAAACAGTAACAAATGTGGTAAATATGAATTCAAATATCTAAATAATCATTTAGAATGTCAACTATTTAAAGACCAATTAACAGGCAGAGGTTGCTGGAGTGGATTCAAAAACAAGATCCACTTTGTGTATAAAGAAATATAAAGATTAAATGCAAAAGGATGAAGTATAATATATAATGTTAAAAGTAGTCAAAATAAAGCAGGAGGAGCTATATTAAATTCTGACAGAACGGACCTTAAAGCAAGGAAATTTCTCAGGGATCAAGTAGGGAATTACATAAGGATAATTGTATCAGTTAAGCAAGAAACAACAATTCTTAATGTGCAAATACCTAGCAACAGAGCCTCAAACTGTGAGAGGCATAAACTGGTGGAAATTCCAGGAGAAGTAGATGAATCCATCACAGCACAATACACATTCCTCTCCATCTCACATGGAATGTTCATCAAAATGGACCACATTCTGGACCACAAAGCATAACTTACTTATTAAAAAAAAATCATATAAAGTCTGCTATGAAAATACAATGTAATTAAACTAGAAATCAATAACCAAAATGTAAAAGGAAAATATTGAAAATTGTGGAGATTAAATAAATTAAATTTAATAATTAATTAAATTTTAAGATAAAGTTTTAAATATTTTGAATTAAATTGAATAACAATAGGGGCCTGGATCAAGATAGCAGAGTAGGAAGATCCTAAGCTTACCCCCTCCCACAGATACAGCAAAACTAACACAGCAAATAGAAAAACTATCTCTGAGAACAACTAGAAGAGCAGCAAAACAGATTTTCTACAACAAAGGATATAAAGAAAATACTACACTGAAAAACATAAAAGACAAGAGATACCATCTATCTAAAATCCATACTGCCTGTGTAGGACCAACAAGTGAGAGGGAGAATAGAACCACAGAACTCCCCTGGAGGAGTGAGGGAAGTTGGGCTCCCCAATATTGTGTACCTGATCCAGAAAAATAAGCACATATAATGCCTGGCTTTGAAAACCAGTGGGGTTTACATCTGGGAGAGCCTAAGTGGCATAGTGAGACTCTCTTTTGAAGGGCTCATGCAAAACTCACTAGATATGAGTTCCAGTACAGAGGCAGCAAGTTGAAAAGTATCTGGGTCCTATAAGGAGGAGATTCATTGCCTGGACCTAGTGGAACATTCTCAAGGAATAGAAGCACTGGTGGGTCCTCTTTTTTTTTTTTTTTTTTAATCTCTCCTTCCTCTTATCTGATCCAGTGCTGCCATTTCTATCACTCCATAAAACTGGCTAAAATATTGCAACCCACGCCAACGTCCCCATGAGGACCAGACCCACCCACTCCACCTCTCTGGTTGATCTCACCAAAATGGCTTTACCCACCCCATACATCAGTCAGCCCTGACACAAACAAGCTTTCCTCGAAAGTGACTCCCATTCCAAGGATCTAACCCTGTCCCTGACCATCAACAGATAGAAAGTGAAGTGATAAAGAAAGATATTCCATGCAAATGAAAACAAAGAAAACCTGGGGTAGAAATATTTATTTGAGACAAAATGGACTTTAAAACAAAGACTGTAAAAAGAGAGAAAGAAGGGAATCATAAATTTATAAAGGGATCAATCCAACAAGAGAATATAACAGTTGCAAATATCTATGTACCCAACAGAAATACATAAAGGAAACATTAACAGATATAAAGGAAGATATTGATAGTAAGGCAATAAAAGTTGCTGACATGACACCTATTATAACAATACATAAATCATCCAGGCATCAAATCAATACAAAATTATCAAATGTAAATGATACATTAGACCAGATGTAATAGATATATATATAGAACAGTACATGGAGAAACAGTAGAATACACATTCTTTTAAAGGGCACATGGAACATTCTCCAATATAGATCTTATGCTAGGCCACAAAACAAGTCTCAGTAAGTTTAAGAAGTTTGAAATCATATCAAGCATCTTTTCTGACCACAAAAGTTAAAACTAGAAATAAATTACAAGAAAACTAGAATAGAAACACAGGGAGTTTAAACATACTACGAAACAAAAAAATAGTCAATGAAGAAATCAAAGAGAAAATCAAAAAAATACTTTGAGATAAATGAAACTGGAAACACAGTATTACAAAATCTATGGGATACAGCAAAAGTAGTATTAAAAGGGATGTTTATAGTGATACAGGCCTACTTTAGAAAACAAGAAAAATATCAAATAAAAAATCTAAGCTTACACCAAATGTAAGTAGAAAAATAAAAACAAAAAAGCCCAAAGTTAGTACATGTAAGGAAATAATAGATGAGAGTGGAAAAATATAAAAGAGACTAAAAAGTATACAATAGAAAAATTCAATAAAACTAAAGACTGTTTCTTTGAAAAGATAAACAAAATTGATAAAACTTTAGCCAGATTTATCAATAAAAAGATATCTCAAACAAATAAACTTTGAAGTTAAAGGGACAAGTTACAACTGACACCACAGAAACACAAAGCATCATAAGAAGTTACTATGAACGATTATATGTCAAAAAATTGGACAACCTAGAAGAAATGGATAAGCTCTTAGAAGCCATCTTCCAAGACTGAATTATGAAGAATTAGAAAATATGAACAAAGTGAGTAGAATCAGTAATTTAAAAAAAAAAAATCTCCCAACAAACAAAAGACTAGGGCAAGATTGCTTCACAAGTGAATTCTACTACACATTTAAAGAAGAGTTAAATGAGTTAAATGTAAAGATTTGCCTATCCTTAAATTATTCCAAAAAATTAAAGAGAAAGGAATGCTTACAAACTCATTCTATGAGGCCAGCATTACCCTATACCAAAGCCAGATAAAGCCATTACAGAAAAAGAAAATTACAGGCCATTATCCTTGATAAACATAAATGCAAAAATCCTCAACAAAATATTAGCAAATTGAATTCAACAATACTTTATAAGAATCATACACCATGACTAAGTGGGATTTATTCCAGATAGCAGTACCCCCAGATTGATTCACATACTGTATGTAATTCCTATCAAAGTCCCATTTGACTATTTTTAATAAATGTACAAGGAACCCTTAAAAGCCAACGCCATCTTGAAATAGAACAGAGTTGGAGAACTCACACTTAATTTCAAAATTTACAACAAAGCTACAATAATCAAAACTGTGTGTGGCCAGTGTAAAGATAGACATATTGATCAATGGAATAGAATTCAGACATTAGACATGAATTCATAGATTTCTGGTCAATTGCTTTGTGCCTAGAGTGTCAAAATTATTCAACTGGGATGGTCTTTGCAGCAATGGCAATGTAACAACTGGATATTTGCATGCAAAGTAATGAAGACAGAATCCTACTTTATACCACATTTAAAAGGTAAGTCAAAATAGATCAAGTATCGAAATGTAAGGGCTAGAACTATAAAGTTCTTTGACATGAACATAGGTATAAATAAATCTTCATGACCTTGGAATAGGTACTTTTTTTTTTGGTACTTGTTTTTAAAATATGAAAACAAAAGCATAAGCAATAATAAAAAGTTGGTAAACTGAAGTTCCTCCCAATTAAAATTTTTCCATGTCAAAATACATTATCAAGAAAGAAGATAGGGGCTTCCCTGGTGGCGCAGTGGTTGTGAGTCCGCCTGCCGATGCAGGGGACACTGGTTTGTGCCCCGATCCAGGAGGATCCCACATGCTGCGGAGTGGCTGGGCCCGTGAGCCATAGCCGCTGAGCCTGAGCATCCGGAGCCTGTGCTCCACAATGGGAGAGGCCACAAGAGTGAGAGGCCCTCATACCACACACACACACACAAAAAAAAAAAGAAAGAAAGAAAGAAGATGGACCTCCTAATAAGAAAAACTATTTAAAAAATATTTTAATAGGTAAGAGTTTAGTATCTAGGATGTATAATGAATCCTTAAAACTCAGTAATAAAAACATCAGTAACTCATTTAATAAATGGACATAAAACTTTTCTTCAAAGAAGATATACAGATGGTCAGTAAATGCATGAAGAAATGATCAATATCATTACTACTGGGGAAATGCAAATCAAAACCACAATAAGGTACTACTTCACATCCACTAGTTTGCCTATAATAATATTTAAAATATTATTTTAAATAAAAATAAGAAAAAACAGAAATAAATAGTATTGGAGAGGATATAGAGAAATTGTAATCTTCATCTACAGATGATAGGAATGTAAAATGGTGCAGTCATTTTGAAAAATAGTTTGGCTATTCTTCACATAATTAAACATAGAGTAACCATATGACCCAACATGTTCACTCCAAGATATATATCTAAGAGAAGTGAAAACATGTTTATACAAAAAATTGTGCATGAATGTTCATAGAAACATTACTTCTACAAGTGGGAAAATCAAAATGTCTATCAACTGATGAAAGTATAAACAAGTCTAGTATATCCATACAATAGAATATTTACCCTTAAAAAGAAATTAAGTAATGATACATATAACAGCATGAATGCAACTTCAAAACATTATGCTAACTGAAAGAAGCCAGACACAAAAGGCCACACATGGTATGACTGCATTTATATAAAATGTCCAGAATAGGAAAAACCACAGAGACAAAAAATAGACTAGAGGTTTCCAATTGACAGAGGAAGGAGAGAACTGCAACTGACTGTTAACAGGTCTGGGGTTTCTTTTTGTGGTTGTGGAAATGTTCTTGAATTTGGTAGTGATGATGGTTGTGCAACTCTGTGAACATACAAAAATCACTAAATTGTACACTTGAAAATTGTTAAATTGGTGAATTTTATGTCATGAGAATTTTATCTCAAAAAATTCTTAAACAGAGGAAATTATTTAAAAATAAAGGTGAGGGCTTCCCTGGTGGCGCAGTGGTTGGGAGTCTATATGCCGATGCGGGGGACGCGGGTTCGTGCCCCGGTCTGGGAGGATCCCACGTGGCACAGAACGTCTGGGCCCGTGGGCCATGGCCACTGGGCCTGCGCATCCAGAGCCTGTGCTCTGCGACAGGAGAGGCCACAGTGGTGAGAGGCCCGTGTACCGCAAAATAAAATAAAATAAAATGAATAAAATAAAATAAATAAAGGTGAAATAAATAGGTTTTCTAAAACAAAAGATGAGAAAATCCATTGTCAGTAGACATTCTCTATAAGAATTACTAGAGGAGGTCTTCAGACTGTAAGAAAATAATCTCAGATAGAAACATTAAACTATAGAAAGAAAAGAAGTCAGTGTCATGGATAAATATGTGAACAAATATGAAAGATATTGACTATTAAAAACAAATACAATAAAACATCTTGTGAGATGTAGAAGTAAAATAATTGACCAAAAGACAAATAACCAAAGCCAAGATTGGAGCTTTAAAAATGCAATTAATTTTTAAAACTGTTTTAAAGTTCTTACTTTTGGGGAAAACAATTTAAGTACTAACTGAAGACAGACTATAGTAAGTCAAGATGCATATTCAAATACCTGGTGTGACCAATTAGGAACCATACAAAAATATAAAATTTAAAATGTGATTTAAAACTAACTGGAGAATTAAAAATGCTTAATTATGCCAAAATAATAGAATAAAACAGAATTAAAGAATAAATAATAGGGCCTCCCTGGTGGCACAGTGGTTGAGATTCTGCCTGTTGATGCAGGGGACATGGGTTCATTCCCCAGTCTGGGAAGATCCCACATGCCATGGAGTGGCTGGACCTGTGAGCCATGGCTGCTGAGCCTGCACGTCCAGAGCCTGTGCTCCACAACGGGAGAGGCCACAACAGTGAGAGGCCCGTGTACCGCAAAAAAAAAAAAAAAAGAAGAATAAATAATAGGCAACAGAAGATAAATAGAAACATGAAAGACATAAGCCAAACTACATCAGAAATTAAATTACATGTAAATGCACGTAAATGAAATAAACACTCCAATTGAAGGCAAAGATTATCAATTGTAATAAAATAACAATGCATCTCTATGTTATTTGCATCTGAAATATTTCCAATATAAAGATACAAAATGATGAAATGTAAAAATATGGAGGAACATACACCATAGAAATACTAATCCTAAAATATTTGTGTAGGTCCCTTAAAATCAGGCAAATTAAATCTTAAGGCAAGACATACTACTAGACAAAAATAATGTTTTATTGTGACTTTTGTCAATTCAATTAGATGGTGAAGCAGTTCTAAATTTGTATGTACCTAAAAAAGTTTCAAAATCTAGAAGTCAAAATTTTACAAAATTAACAGGGAATAAATAGGCAAATCAGAGTTGATATTAACACACTTCTCTCAGTAACTAATAAGGACATTTTTCTTTAGATAACCTATAACATGTGTATTATAGTTTATATAGGGAGTAGTCATAGTGACTTTGAATACCCAGTACCTTGAAAAATTAGAGCCTATTATATATAATTGTTGGGAATATCAAATAAGTATGCTAAGCAGATTTCTAAAATAGTTCCATGATAGCACCCTGGTATTATACCCCTTATAATCCATAAGTGTGAGTGGGGTCCATGACTTGCTTCTAATCAATAGAATATAGTGACAGTAATGGATGTCCCTCTTTGGTTAAGCTATTTTTATGGCAGAGGAAAATGTGACATTACTCCCTTGATTAGGTTATATTTTAAGACAATGGTGATGGGATGTTTCTAGCATTATTGTTATATAAGACTCTATCTTAGAAAACAGAATTCAAGGTATTCTTTCTGTCTTTGAGGGAGTAAGCTTCTATGTCATGAGAAGGTCATATGGCAAAGAGCTGTGTGTTCATCCTCAGGGACTGAGAAAGCCCTCCATCTGAAATCCAGCAAGAAAACCTGTACTGGTCCCTACAACTATAGGGAAATGAATTCTGTCAATAATCTGAGGGAGCTTGGAAGGATATCATTCCCCAGTCAACACTCTAGGTGAAAACACAACCCAATAAATACATAGCCTTCTGTAACCCTCAGTAGCAAACCCAGACAATCTCTGCCCCAACTTCTGACCTTCAAAAACTGAAAGATAAAAAATGTTTGTTTTTTTCAGTCTTAAGCTGCTGAATGTGTGCTAATTTGTTAGCTGTAATAGAAAATGGATACAATTTAGTTACTCTAGAAAATGTATTTCCTTATCCTGACTGGTAGGTAAGCACTCAATGTCATTTTCATTGTGTCTTATCAACTTCTGTTTCTCACTATATACAATTATTATATCTTAAACATAAATAACACAATATAAGGCTTCCAGTCGAAAAATGCACATCACATCTATATAGCAAGATAGGTAGTCATATACCTAAAAGTGAAAGAAGAGTGAGAAGGGACAAATAAATCAGAAAAAATAAATACATTAATAATTTTGAATTTTCTTTAAAAAATCTATCACTACCTCACAAATATTTATGATTCATGCACTTGAAGAATATACTGAAATATTATTCTCTTCCAAGGTTATGAAGAACCTGATGCTTTTCTGAGCTCATCTTCTGACCCTTTAAAGTAGCCTCCCTTGCTCCTACCATACTAGTTTCATTTCAGCACCTTGAACATGTTAATCGTGTTCTCTACTCAGGGCTTTTGTATCCCCTCTGGTTGGAATTTTTTTTTGTTGCTAGCTTCATGGAATTCAAATCTCAGCTTAAGTTACTATCTCAGAATGGCTTTCTCCTCTCCTTATTCAAAATAGTCCTAAATCACCATCTATCATTCTCTGTTTCATCTCTGCATAAACACTTTTAGTGATTTAAAATTTTTTTTTATTTTATTATTATTATTTTTTTGTGGTACGTGGGCTTCTCACTGTTGTGACCTCTCCCATTGTGGAGAACAGGCTCCGGACACGCAGGCTCAGCGGCCATGGCTCACGGGCCCAGCTGTTCTGCGGCATGTGGGATCTTCCCAGACCGGGCCACGAGCCCGTGTCCCCTGCATCAACAGGTGGACTCTCAACCACTGTGCCACCAGGGAAGCCCTTTTTTTTAATTTTTGAGAGTGTTTGTTTGTTTGTTTTTCCATAATCCCCTAATGGAATTTACATTGAAAGAGCAGGAACACTCTCTGTCTCATTTCTCACTATACCCCAGTACCTAGAATATATCATGACCCATAATACGTGCTCAGTAAATACCATAAGAATTGGTGAATTTAAAAGAAAAACTACTAGATTTTTATTCTTCCTTTGAATTAGGCCCTTCTTAGCCTAGTTTGAAAAGACAATTCTATCTTCAGATTTATCAGTGTTTTCCATTATACTGTATTTTGTTCTATAGCCTTGAATTTTCATGCTGTCTTTGTTATTAATAATTTTAAAGTAGCACTCAGAAAAATATTACTGCATTTAAAGTTTGTTTTTTAAACTCTAATAATATGTTCACTAATACTATGTATACTGCTCAAAAAGTGACTTCAAATTTATTAGACCAGGACCCAATTTTGAGAGAGTTGACAAAGAAATAGGTGAGTTTGATTCTACTATAGTTTAAAATATCTTTCTTGTTATTTGACTGTTGCTCATAGAGTGTTTTCATTTATTGCATTCATTTCTAACATCATGTAAGCTCTGGTACTGAATTAATTATTTGTTCTTTTATTTATTCCAGTGAATTTTATGTGGTTATAAAAGACTAATTTGATCTTGTTCAAGTAAATTATGATTTTCCACAGTGTTATCTTTTAAATTATGTCCTCTGTGTTATTTGCATATTTGTATTAGAATTATTTTTAGGACATGAGTTGTGAACTATTACTGTTTCATGCATTAAAAATCTTATCTGTGCCACACTGAAGATGTAAATATAAATTCCTATCATGAACTATATTCAAATATGATTTTTATAAACACCTAAAGATTGAAATTATATTTAAATTACATGAATGCTCTCCTAGCATCCAAGAACACAAGCACTCTTTTTTGACTTAGTTTTGTGATAACACAAACAAAAGGCTTAATAATTGATAGAACTTATCTTTCTGTCCATTTTGACATACTTATATTAATAGACTAATAATATTTGACATGGACCAATGATAATGCATGCATTTGCAACGTTCTGAAATAATAGAACAATCATGTATTAGATTTGGAAGTTTCAAAGTATTTAAATTACTGTGCCACATCACAGTATATCATATGGCCCATGAATATTACTTTCCTATGAAACATTGCTAAAATTTCAGGAAAAGAGATATTCTTATCTCTCTATTCCCAGGACATGGATCTTGTTTGGATCATGCCCCATACACAGTGAGGGAAAAGAAGTTAAAGCAGCTGACTTGTGACCTATTTATTTCTCAATACTGTGGCTTCAGAGAGAGGACTAGGAGAGGTTTGATCTTATTTTTTATAAACATGATCACTGGAACTTCTGAAAAGTAGACCAATGATATGTACAAGAAAGTATGATTTTCTGTGTAATGCTTTTAGTACTGGCTTAACATTGGTTATTTCAAACAAACCAAGAAAATATTGATTTATGAGATATGATTCCCTATAAAATGTCACATAAGCTATGCTACTATTTGACGTACAAAATGGAGATATTTTATAAACTAAACATTCCATGACAGTACTCTCGTCTAGAGACCTGTGTTTGGTTAAAGAACAAGAGACCTTGGGAGCTGCCTTCACTATCCCAGACATTCTCTCTGCTTTTCCTCTGTTTCTTAATGGCTTATCTTCATGAAATTATTAGTAAAATTTGATATTGAGTGAGATATTTGACTCAAGTGATTCTGAGTTTATAATACTATTGAGTTTGTCAGCTCACCCAGCTACTCCTAGGAACATTGACAAGAACCCAGAGGAATCAAGTTGTGGTACCATAGCAGTCATAATCTCAGGATAGTCTCATCTATATCTGTTTATTCCAAGGGGAAAATAAGGTAGAGACATAAAAACCCAGATCACCTCACAATAGCCTTTCTTCTTTCTGCCTTTGCTCACTCCCTCAATCTCTTTCCTTCCTTCTTTCTTACAAATTTTACAGTTGTAGCTGTTTATTAGTGTGTAAGTAACATGAAAAGGTCACATCAGAAACATTCTCATAATCAAATTACTCCCCAGAAAAATACCTACAACTTGTATGTAACCTACTTTGAGTATCTTACACACAGGCATGTGCACATGCACTCTCTCTCTCTCTCTCTCTCTCTCTCTCACACACACACACACACACACATAGTAAATATGTGGCTTCGTTTATGTAAATAGGATCATAGTCTATATTTTGTATTTATGACTTGCTATTTTTCACAGTGCATTTAACAAAATTTATCAGAAATTTATTTCTCCCTTTAAATTCTCATTTTCTTTTTCTCACTAACACTTTTTCCCTCACAACTTGTCATTGGGCATAGTATTCCATAGAACACTGTAATGCTGGACCTTCTTTTATTTAATAATGCCCAAATTATTAAAATAGAAGATTGTTTCCAGTTTTCCTGTGTAACAAAAAACTGCTACAATGACCATTACTGTAAATATAAACCAGTCCTTATAACAAGATATTATCATAATGATAATTTTTATGTTTATTCACAAATTAATAGCTACTTTTGTTGAAATTTCCTTCTCCTTAATTCCTACTCTATTCTCTATGTAATTTATATCATTAGTAGCCATTTTTTATTTTTTTAGTTTATATATTTTCCCATTTGTCATGGGATTATTTTATTTTTTGAATGGTAGCATGGTAATCTATTTCTTATTTTTTATTCTTTAATTTTTATTGAAGTACATTTGACTTACAATATTATATTTGTTTCAGATATACAGCATAGTGATTCAGTATTTTTATAGATTATACTCCATTAAAAGTTTTACAAAATATTGGTTATGACTCCCTATGCCGTATAATATATCCTTGTGCTTATCTAATTTATACAAAGTAGTTTGTATCTCTTAATCCCATATCCCAATCTTGTACCTCCCCCTTTCCCTTTCCCACTCATAACTACTAGCTTGTTTTGAATATCTGTAAGTCTGTATCTATTTTGCTATATGTATTCATTTGTTTTAGTTTTTAGATTCCACATAGAAGTGATATTGTACAGTATTTATCTTTCTCTGTCTGACTTATTTGACTCAGCATAATATTTCTAGGTCAATCCACTTTGCTACAAATGGTAGAATTTCATTCCTTTTTATAGCTGAATAATATTCCAGTGTGTGTGTGTGTGTGTGTGTGTGTGTGTGTGTACCACATTGTTATGCATTCATCTGTCAATGGACCCTTAGTTTGCTTCCATATCTTGGCTATTATAAATAGTGCTGCTCTGAACATTGGAGTGCATGTATCTTTCTGAATTAGTGTTTTTGTTTTTTCCAGATATATACTCAAGAGTGTAACTGTTGGATCATATAGTACTACAAAGCTGCAGTACTCAAAACAGCATGGTACTGGCACACACACAAAAAGACACAAAGATCAATGAAACAGAATAGAGAGACCAGAAATAAATTCATAAACCTATGGTCAATGAGGTAAGACCATAGGTTTACTCTAAGACAATGAGGCAAGATATACAATGGAGAAAAGACGGTCTCTTCAATAAGTGGTGCTGGGAAAACTGGACAGCTACATGTAAAACAATGAGATTAGAACATTTCCTCACACCATATACAAAAATAAATTCAAAATGGGTTAAAGACCTTAATCTGAAACCACAAAACTCCTAGAAGAGAACATAGGCAGAACACTGGGACATAAATTGCAGCAATGTTTTGTTTTTGGTTTGTTTGTTTGGTTGTTTTTGGACCTGTGTCCTAAGGCAAAAGGAATAAAAGCAAAAATAAACAAATGGAACCTAATTAAACTTGAAAACTTTTGTTACTGAATGGGAGAAAATATTTGCAAATAATATGACTAAAAATATATATAAGCAGCTCATACAACTCAATATGAAAAAAGCAAGCAAACCAATCAAAAAACTGGCATAAGACCTGAATAGACATTTGTCAAAAGAAGACATAAAAATGGCTAACAGGCCCATGAAAAGATACTCAGTATCACTAATTATTAGAGAAATGAAAATCAAAACAACAATGAGATATCACCTCTCAGAATGGCTATCATCAAAAAGTCTACAAATAACAAATGTTGGCAAGGATGTAGAGGGAACACTGGTACACTGTTGGTTGGGATGTAAATTGGTGCAGTCACTAAGGAAAACAGTATGGAAATGTCTCAAAAGACTAAAAAATAGAACTACCATATGAGCCAGGAATTCCATTTCTTGTTATTAATGTACCAAATTTGTTGATAACTCAATTGCTTTATACCTTTGCATGGTGTTTCATTTTACACAATTTATTAGTTCTTATGTATTCGTATAAGTACATTTTTTTCATGGTAGTCTTCATTTTTATATGCTTAGGAAGGTAATTTTCACTTATATATTATAAAATTATTCTTTTCTGTTTTCTTCTATAATGTCTATAATTATATTTTCTACATATAATCAACCTGGAATTTATTTTGTATATGAATTTGGAATTCACTTTGATTTTATTTTTGCTCCAAATAAATTATGAAATATTTCATCATTATTTATTGCAGATCCATTAGCTGTTCCTTAGAAATGCTGGCTATATTATATGATATCACATTTTGATTTACACTCACATTAATTTTCATATGACCTGCCAAAACACAGTATCTTGTACAAGCATGCATTTGTTGATTAGAATTTTAGACTGAAGGAATATTTTGAATGAAAATATGAAGGTCTGATAATGTGGATTACTTAATCTATAACTGTAACTAAGCTCACTTAAGAACATCTATTAATATCATTAGAATATTTGCTTCCATGTTATTGTTCATATTGATTGAACTACCTAAAATATATTTCATGCCTTTTTAATACTGAACCAAATTTATGTCCTACAAAATCTTATATATATTCTACCTTGCTCTGAATTTTACAAGAATTTGCTTGTGAATTATGATGTTATTTTCCAGCTGTTTCCATCTCCCTGATTGGCTTTAAAACTAAGATAGTAACTTTACTTCTCTGAATCATCACAGCCCTATGATGTTAGAAATAGAATTTCGGAAAATAGAAGAGAGCTTTTTCCTCCTCTAAGCAGAGTTATTTGTCCATTTTTACCAGGACATGTAACCTAAAATTCTGTCAATAAAATGTGTTATGACTAAAATATTTTGATACCATTTTAGAATCAACAGTGTAATTTTATAGCATTATTAGCTAGAGCTAGGTATAAATATGCCAAAGTTTACAAATGGAATTGAATAATTTAAGATTCTGCCATGTTTTTAGAAACATCTATTTGAATTTTTGGATATAAAAATTAATTTATGTAAACATTAACCATTGCAAATATGTGTACTGAGACCCATATTGGAAGACATCTATTTAAATAACATAGTATCTAATTAGCCATGGAACTAATCTATGAATAGTTCTATTCATATAATATGAAGTTCTCATGTTGCTTTACAGTCAATAATCCACATGTAAAGTTAACTATTCTGATTTTTATGAAATATAGAATAATTTTGCCTGAATTTGAACTGCATATATAAATGAAATTATGCATTATGTAGTACTTGATGTGTTTTTTTCCACTTATCATTATACTTTTATCTGTCATAATATGGATTTTTAAGCATGACAGTAGATCAATATTACTGCTATTTAGGAGTCCATATATACATAACACATTTTATTTATTCTTGCATTAATGGACATTTGATTGTTCTTATTTTTTAGCAATTATGACTATGTATAAATTTATTAAGTTGTTTATAGAATAGTTTTCTTAACATCTATGCATTTTTCAATATGTATGTTATAGTATAATTGATTTTTTAAATACAACATTCAGATAGAATGAGAAAGAAGTGATAACTCAAAGTTAAAGCTTATATTTAAGAAGTATCCTTCATCTCTTTTGGGTTCTAAGAAGCAAATTTTGTCATCTTACTACCAGAGACACCATTAATTTATTCTTGACATTACATACATATTGTAAAAGCACTTTTCTTTGCAGTTTTACTCAATTAAGAAGTTTTTTTTAATGTATTTAAATGTATAAAACAATAACTAGGAAGAGAATAAAGGCATTGGGAAAAACCCAGATCAGCATAGTATGTAACATTTACTTTAGATATTACAATTATTTTTAAAATACTACCTTCCAATTATTATTATATTAATAAAATGTGTAAATTGATGAAATAGATGTTGTAAATAATATGATGATTTAAGACTTAATGTAATGGTCATTCATTAAAAAATTTACCTACAAGGCTTATAAGTAAGCCAGAAATACATAGGGGAAAGCTCTCTTTTATTGGTAGCAATTTCTGTTAAAAGAATATTTGCATAATAATTAAAAAATGAGTTAAGAGACTATAATAGTAAATTCTGAATAATTTTGAAAAGAACATGAAATAATATCTTAAGTGGTTATGTAATTGTAAATTGAAATAATCATCTCTTGACCCAAATTGCTCCTTTCCAAAAGCTTAAACAATTTAATTCCTAAAAAAACCCTCAAGTATAGATATCACTATTATCATCAAGACAAATAAATAAATTGAGGTTTGAAATGCTAAGTGACTTGTTCATGGCCTCCAGCAAGTAAATAACAAGATCAGACAATTTTAGTTCAAATCCCATTTGACTATTTGACAATAATAACCCTGCCTTTAGATTTTTATCCGAAGTATGCCACCAACACACTCCCAGCACTCTAGTTTTGGTCATATCCATGGCTCAGTACAATGTCATACTCTCAATTTCCCAAATGTTTGGTTATAGTCATCATCTTTTCATATAACTGTGACTTTTAATTTCTTTACTTTTGTCTAAAGCAATATCATTTATCCAGGCACAGGAGATTGAGACAATTATAGAGACATTTGTAAATTAATTCCTGTCTTCCTGTTACATGTTCACAAAAATAAGAAATGCCTATTGGGAAAATTACATTAAATATATTTTTGTTACCATTATTGGTATAGTAGTATTAAAATCAAAGTATTTGTTATAATGTAACCCATCTACAGAGCCCCAGAATGTAGAAGACATTGTGATAAGTAGTAGAGAAATATAAAGATAATAATGAAAGCATCTTTGTCTTCAAGAAGTGTATTATCATGCAGAGACTAAATGTTAAGTACAAAAGGGAATAACAGGACATCTAAGAGAAATTAAATAAGAGAAGATGCAAGGAGATTTCAATTGAATATAGTATTTGGGTAGGGATGGAGAAAGGATGTCAGCAACTGATCATTACAATTTTAGCAAAGTTGCCTTATAAATTTTACTAAAGGCAAATGTTTAAAATTCTAGTGTTGCTATATAGCTATTTTCCCCATAATCAGGGCTAAAATTCTATACTAAAGATTGTCTAATACAGGATTCCACAGAATCAGACACTGGGACAAACATTAGAGTACAAGCAATGTATCTGTGATGTAATCTCAAGCAACACTGATGGGAGGTTATGGATGTGAGATGCAGAGGAGAGGAAAGTCCTAAAGGAATACATTATTTAGCAAGTTACCACTGTGGGAAAATAAAGCTTAATTCCACTGTACAAGTGTGGGGAAACAATAGAATATGCTTTGAGTAATTCCACCAAAAAAGCAAGGAAGCTGGGATATTTATCAACTAAATCAATGTCTGACATTTTTTGAGAGCTGCTTCTGGGAACATTATAATAATTCCTGCTTTGCCTGCAGAAAGCCTGAGCAAGCTGAAGAAGGCTTTAAAATTCCACATCCTCTTTCATAGTGATAGGTCAAAATGCAATACCTTTTCCTTTACCTTAGGGAAAATATTCCAGTATAATGCATTACGAATGGTGGCTATAAATCCTACAATTATAGTAAAGACCTGTCAGATGTTTCTCTCATTCTCTGATGTCAATATGTCTAATGGCATCCAGCTACAGGACATTCAACTCCCTATTTTAAAGAGCCGCTCAACATGATGTCATCAATATAGTTACCTAGCATGAGGTTCTTCAGAATTTCCAGACAATGAATATGCCTTCATGCTATATTATGACAGAAAGCAGAAGATAATAAAGTCCTGGCAAAAGTGTGTATACTGCTGTTCATTTAAGTGCGTGAGAGCTGCTTCTGATGCTCATCTCTGATGAAGATTAAAGACATAGTTCTGTGATCAATAATATCACAGTGAAAGTCAACGGCTAAGGACTGGCTCACGTTTGGAAACTGAGTTCTTATTTTCCCTTGTAGTAACTTACATCACTCTTGAGTGCTGGCTTCTGATCTTTTTAAATTATAGAAGTCAAGAAACGTTCTTATTGTCTGAATATTTATTTTGTCACTTGGCACACCATGATATATTAACCGTCGCTACAGATCTTTTCTTTTTTTTTTAACATCTTTATTGGAGTATAATTGCTTTACAATGGGGTGTTACTTTCTTCTGTATAACAAAGTGAATCAGCTATACATAAATATATATCCCCTTATATCCTCCCTTTTGTATCTCTCTCCCACCCTTCCTATCCCGCCCCTCTAGGTGGACACAAAGCACCGAGCTGATCTCCCTGTGTTATGTGGCTGCTTCCCACTATCTATTTTACATTTGGTAATGTATATATGTCAATGCCACTCACTCACTTTGTCCCAGCTCACCTTTCCCCTTCCCTGTGTCCTCAAGTCCATTCTCTACGTCTGCGTCTTTATTCCTGTCCTGCCCCTATATTCTTCAGAACTTTATATATATATATTTTAGATTCCATATATATGTGTTAGCATACAGTATTTGTTTTTCTCTTTCTGACTTACTTCACTCGTATGACAGTCTCTAGGTCCATCCACCTCACTACAATAACTCAATTTCGTTTCTTTTTATGGCTGAGTAATATTCCATTGTATATATGTGCCACATCTTCTTGATCCATTCATCTGTCGATGGACACTTAGTTTGCTACCATGTCCTGGCTATTGTAAATAGAGCTGCAATGAATATTATGGTACATGACTCTTTTTGAATTATGGTTTTCTCAGGGTGTATGCCCAGTAGTGGGATTGATGGTCGTATGGTAGTTCTATTTTTAGTTTTTTAAGGAACCTCCATATTGTTCTCCATAGTGGCTGTATCAATTTACATTCCCACCAGCAGTGTAAGAGGGTTCCCTTTTCTCCACACCCTCTCCAGCATTTATTGTTTGTAGATTTTTCGGTGATGGCCACCTCAACATAATAAAGGTCATATATGACAAACCCACAGCCAACATCCTTCTCAATGGTGAAAAACTGAAACCATTTCCACTAAGATCAGGAACAAGAAAAGGTTGCCCATTCTCATGACTATTATTTTTTTTTTTTTCCTGCAGTACGTGGGCCTCTCACCGCTGTCACCTCTCCCATTGCAGAGCACAAGCTCCGGATGCACAGGCTCAGCAGCCATGCCTCACGGGCCCAGCTGCTCCACGGCACATGGGATCTTCCTGGACTGGGGCATGAACTTGTGTCCCCTGCGTCAGCAGGCGGACTGTCAACCACTGTGCCACCAGGGAAGCCCTCACCACTATTATTCAACATAATTTTGGAAGTTTTAGCCATAGCCAGCAGAGAAGAAAAAGAAATACAAGGAATCCAAATCAGAAAAGAAGTAAAACTATCACTGTTTGCAGATGACATGACACTATACCTAGGGAATCCTAAAGATGCTACCAGAAAACTACTAGAGCTAATCAATGAATTTGGTAAAGTAGCAGGATACAAAATTAATGCACAGAAATCTCTTGCATTCCTATACTACACTAATGATGAAAAATCTGAAAGAGAAATTAAGGAAACACTCCCATTTACCATTGCAACAAAAAGAATAAAATACCTAGGAATAAACCCACCTAAGGAGATAAAAGATCTGTATGCAGAAGACTATAAGACACTGAGGAAAGAAATTAAAGATGATACAAACAGATGGAGAGATATACCATGTTCTTGGATTGGAAGAATCAACATTGTGAAAATGACTATACTACCCAAAGCAATCTACAGATTCAATGCAATCCCTACCAAACTACCAATGGCATTTTTCACAGAACTAGAACAAAAATTTCATAATTTGTATGGAAACACAAAAGACCCCTAACAGCCAAAACAATCTTGAGAAAGAAAAACGGAGCTGGAGGAATCAGGCTCCCTGACTTCAGACTATACTACAAACCTACAGTAATAAAGACAGTATGGTACTGGCACAAAAATAGAATTATAGATCAGTGGAACAGGATAGTAAGCCCAGAGATAAACCAACACATATGGTCACCTTATGTTTGATAAAGGAGGCAAGAATATACAGTGGAGAAAAGACAACCTCTCCAATAAGTGGTGCTGGGAAAACTGGACAGCTGCATGTAAAATAATGAAATTAGAACACCTCCTAACACCACACACAAAAAAACTACAAATCTTTCTTGATTGCTTTTCTAGCCTTCTGTCTATAATGATAATTATTTCTACCTTGCATCTAAGAGTTCAGTGCCACCATGTGATTACTTTTATTCTAGAACCCTGCCATTCCATTGACAGAAGGGATCTAGCTTCATATTTGCACTCCCAATTCCATCAACCTTGAACTGCAAGAGACAGCTATCTTTGAATTCTTAATCACTTAGGTAAAAGAAGATACTCTGGACTAATACTTTCCCTGACCAAACTTTAGTGAAGTTCCTCTGAGCTCTCTTCCCTACTAGATATCAACCTTGGTCTCTGTACTGTCTGTGACCTCCGCAGCCCAGTCTAAACAAAGAATCATACTAAGTCATTTCCTCATGCTTTATATATGATCAACTTGACCTGTCTTCAGCAAGAATCCTATTAAGTTGGTTTAGCACAAATCCTCCTACCCTTGTGTCTCCTCTTAGTAATTTTCCATCCAATGACACCATCACCCTGTTCCTTAGCTATAAATCCCCTGATGTCTTTTCTGTATTTGAAATTGAGCTCAGTTCTATACTGAAATCTCTTTCCCCTATTACAAAATAATTACTGAACAAAATCTGTCTTTGATGTTTTAACTATTGTCCAGCTCTGATTCTTTTTGATAGTTCTTACCTGTGGAATATAGTCAGGTGGTAGATTATCCGGTTTTATGTAAAAATAATGTTCTGCTACCTGCATGTTTAGACCCTCTCTCAGGCTTTTTTCAAGGGAGGTCCAAAATTTCCACCCTGTTACTATAAGCCATTTATTTCAAGTTTTTAGGAACTATTCCAGAAGAATATTAGGACTCATTTCAGGCTTTCTAAACCATAAAAGAGTCCTCATATAAAAAAAAAATCCACTATCCAGCTTTATATTCTCTGTCTCAACTACAGTTCAGCACCATAAAGATTCATTCCCAGGCATTTCTTCCATTTTCTGCTAGGACATTTTAACAAGGTCCTAAATATCCTTAAAGGAATAATGCCTTCTCCTTCAAAGCATGGAAAATACTACTCTATTTCAAACAGAGGTTCTGTACAAATGAACTTATTTACAAAACAGAAGTAGAGTCATGGATGTAGAAAACAAACTTATGGTTACCAGGGGGTAAGTGGGTGGAGAGGGGATAAAATGGGACATTGGGATTGACATATACACACTACTGTGTATAAAATATATAACTAATAAGAACCTGCTATATAGCACAGGGAACTCTACTTAATCCTCTGTAAGGATTACAGGTCCCATATGGCCTATATGGGAAAAGAAAATATATAAAAAATAAATAAATAAAGAGTGGATATAAGTATAGCTGATTCACTTCGCTGTACACCTGAAACTAAAACAAGACTGTAAATCAACTATACTCCAATAAAAATTTTAAAAAATAAAATAAAATAAAGCAGAGGTTCTCAAACTGTGTCATACATCAGAAAGACTTAGAAGGCTTGTTAAAATATAGATTGATGTCCCTTCCCCCGTTACTAGTTTTGAGACTGACCTAAGAATTGGCATTTTCAATTTATTTACAGGTGAATTTGTTGCTGCTGGTCTGTTTTATGGACTGCCTGCATAAAAGGAATGAGAGAAGGTGGGCACAGGTTTGGAGGAATGCAAGCAATATTTTTAAAGGCATCTTCTTCATGGTTATAAGAGAAGAGAATCTGCTTACCTATAACCAGATAGAGGCAAACAACTCTTTCAGCCCAGATAGTTCAGACAATCTGATTTTTTAAAGTTTTTAGGAGCATCTACTTAAACATCTCCACACTGTATTTCATAATTTCATTACTTCCCTAATAGAGTACTACATTTTTCTTTCCCCAAAGACTTGCCAGGGTGTGAATTTCACTATTCTTATAATAAGATCCCGTACTAATTTTTTAGCATGCTATGCCCTCCAGGAGACGAAGTTATCTTTAAATGTTGCCTCAGAGGGCTTCTGTATTTCACACCATACTGCTATAATTTAATGTTAAATTGGTTGGTAGAAGTCTGACCTGCTGTGATTTTCTTTTTCTCAGTATTTCAATGGGAAGTAAAAGCCATCTACAGGCTCCATTCTAAATGGTGCAAATTATGAAATGCCTATTCTAACTTCCATCTAGAAATAATATATATCATTTATGCTCATGATGTGTTGTAAAAAGGAAGTCAACATGTCACATATAACTTCAAGTGTCAGAGAAGTTCAATCCTTAAAGTGATTGGGGAGATTTGAAAATATTTGGTGAAAGTACTGTTGGCTTTGTTTCATACTTCTCATCATTAAATATTTGGTTCATGGTCCTTTCACACACACACACACACACACACACACACACTTACCCTCTCACTACTTAAAATTATCCAGTTCCTTATCCTTTCACACTGTTAAACTCAACATCCTTAATCCATTTCTTAGGGATACATGGTAGTTTCTTCTTCAGAGTATAAAGGCTCAAGACAGCAAAACATTACAATTAGCAATATATTTGATCTTATTCATATACAAATAACTTACCTAGAAATCTCAAAATAACTATATTCAATTCAGAATAGTTTTATTAGTGAAATGATCGGCCACTACAGTTTAGGTAAGTGTTTGGATTAAGTGTTCCCAGAAAATTCTATTCTCAGAACACTTTATACAAAATCCAAGAAGCATGCCCAGTCCTCTCTGGTGACCTCATTATCTTCCCAATGTGTGTCTGAGTTGAAGAATGATTTTGTCAATCATTGTCCGGAAGGACCAGGTTAGGCTATGTGAGAGGATCCCTTTTATCTTTTAGGTCTTTGATCTTCATGGGATGCAATTATCAGGCCACTGACTTTTCTGTCATTTTTGTCTTTAGGGAAACACCTGCAAGCTTCAATTTTCAGATACACTGTAATTCAGACTGTATTTTAACTCATGACAGAGGTTTAAATTTAGGCATATCACAATTTAATAACTATTTTATCAAACCATATTTTATTGTGCTTCACTAGGGTAACATGAAAAACCTTTAGATACTTTATAGTTTGCTCCCATAAGCTACAGAAATATATATATATATATGTAAAATGCTCTTTCCAAAGCCCTACATTTTACAGAAGGCTTACTATTTCTTTTTGAAGGTATTTATGTTTCACTAGTCAAACAAAAGTACCCAGCCAACAGAAGTCACATTTTTGCAGTACTCCCTTAAATAGTAGCACATATATTGTCCCAATGATGACACATACTTGGATATTCATCTAAGAAGCTAAATCATGAGCACAACTTACAAGTTGTAACCACTTAGTCATAATGTATGAGAAACATTTACTATGCAACAAAATAGTACCTTCTATACAACAATTCACTCCCATGTATTTACCCAACAATTCGCTCCTATGTAATTACCCAAAGGAAAGGAAAAAAATATATATATATATATATCAACATAAGGATTTGTACATGAATGTTCATAACAACCTTATTTATAATAGCCCAGGTTCAAGATGGCAGAGTAGAAGGACATGTACTCACTCCCTATTGCTAGAGCACCAGAATCACAACTAACTGCTGAACAATCATTGACAGGAAGACACTGGAACTCACCAAAAATTATACCCTACATACAAAGACAAAGGAAAGACACAATGAGATGGTAGGAGGGGCACAATCTCAATAAAATCAAATGCTATAACTGCTGGGTGGGTGACTCACAAACTGGAGAACAATTATACCACAGAAGTTCACCCACTGGAGTGAAGGTTCTGAGCCCCACGTCAGGCTTCTCAACCTGGAGGTCTGGTAACAGGAGGAAGAATTCCCAGAATATCAGACTTTGAAGGCTAGTAGGATTTGATTGCAAGACTTCAATGGGATTGAGGGAAACAGAGACTCCACTCTTGGAGGGAACACAGAATAGTGTGTGCATCATGACGCAGGGAGAAGGAACAGTGACCCCAAAGGAGACAGAACCAGACCTACCTGTTAGTGTCAGAGGGTCTCTTGCAGAGGCAGGGGGTCACTGTGGCTCACCATGGGGAAAAGGACACTGGCAGCAGAAGTTCTGGGAAGTACTCCTTGGTATGAGCCCTCCTGGAGTCCGCCAGTAGCCCCACCAAAGAGCCTGTAGTTTCCACTGCTGGGTCAACTTGGACAAACAAAAAACAGAGAGGGAACTCAGGCCCACACATCAGCAGACAAGTGAATTAAAGTTTTACTGAACTCTGTCCACCAGAGCAATGCCCAGCTCTACCCACCACAAGTCCTTCCCATCAGGAAGTTGCACAAGCCTATTAGATAGCCTCAACCACCAGAGGGAAGACAGCAGAATCAAGAATAACTACAATCCTGCAGCCTATGGAATGAAAATCACATTCACAGAAAGATAGACAAAATGAAAAGGCAGAGGACTATGTACCAAATGAAGGAACAAGATAAAACCACAGAAAAAACAATTACATGAAGGGGAGATAGGCAACCATCCAGAAAAACAACTTAGAATAATGACAGTGAAGATGATTCAGGACCTCAGAGAAAGAATGGAGGCAAAGATCGAGAAGATGAAAGAAATGTTTAAAAAACACATAGAAGAATTAAAGAACAGACACCTAGAAGAACTAAAGAACAAGCAAACAGAGATGAACAATAAAGTAACTGAAATGAAAAATACACTGGATGGAATCAATAGCAGAAAAACTGAGGCAGAAGAATGTATAAGTGCCCTAGAAGACAGAATGGTGGAATTCACTGCTGCAGAACAGAATGAAGAAAAGAATGAAAAGATATGAAGACAGCATAACAGACCTCTTGGACAACATTAAACACACCAACATTCACATTATAGGGGTCCCAGAAGGAGAAGAGAGAGAGAAAGAACCCGAGAAAATATTTGAAGAGATTATAGTTGAAAACTTGCCTAACATAGGAAAGGAAATAGCCACTCAAGTCCAGGAAGTGCAGAGAGTCACAGGCAGGATAAATCCAAGAAGAAACATGCCAAGACACACAGTAATCAAATTGACAAAAATTAAAGACAAAGAAAGCAACAAGGGAAAAATGACAAATAATATACAAGGGAATTCCCATAAAGTTAACAGCTGCTTTTTCAGCAGAAACTCTACAAGCCAGAAGGGAGTGGCATGATATATTTAAAGTGATGAAAGGGAAGAAACTACAACCAAGAATACTCTAACCAACAAGGATCTCATTCAGATTCGAGGGAGTAATCAAAAGCTTTACAGACAAGCAAAAGCTAAGAGAATTCAGCACCACCAAACCAGCTCTACAACAAATGCTAAAGGAACTTCTCTAAGTGGGAAACACTTCTCCTTAGAGAAGAAAAGGACCTACAAAAACAAATCCAAAACAATTAAGAAAATGTTACTAGAAATATAAATATTGATAATTACCTTAAATGTAAATGGATTAAATGTTCCAAGCAAAAGACACAGGCTTGCTGAATGCATAATATACAAAACCCATATATATATACTGTCTACAAGAGACACACTTCAGACCTAGGGACACAAACAGACTGAAAGTGAGGGGATGGAAAAAGATTTTCCATGCAAATGGAAATCAAAAGAAAGCTGGAGTAGCAATACTCATATCAGATAAATTAGACTTTAAAGTAAAGGATGTTACAAGAGACAAGGAAGGACACTACATAAGGATCAAGGGATCAATCCAAGAAGAAGATATAACAATTATAAATATATATGCACCCAACATAGGAGGACATCAATACATAAAACAAATACTAACAAGTATAAAATAGGAAATCAACTGTAACACAATAATATCAGGGAACTTTTAACACCTCATATACACCAATAGATCATCCAGACAGAAAATTAATAAGGAAACACAAGCTTGAAATGACACAATATGGCAGGTAGATTTAATTGATATTTACAGGACATTCCATCCAAAAACTGCAGATTACACTTTCTTATCAAGTGCACACAGAACATTCTCCAGGATAGATTACATCTTGGATCATAAATTGAACCTCAGTAAATTTAAGAAAATTGAAATCATATCAAGCATCTTTTCTGACCATAACGCTATGAGATTAGAAATCAAACACGTGGAAAAACAGTAAAAAACGCAAACACATGGAGGCTAAACACATTACTAAATAACCAAGACATCACTGAAGAACTTAAAGAGGAAAACAAAAAATACTGTGAGGCAAATAACAACAAAAAGACGATGATCCAAAACCTATGGCATGCAGCAAAAGCAGTTCTAAGAGGAGAGTTTATAGCAATGCAATCCTACCTTAAGAAACATGAAAAGTATCAAGTAAACAATCTAACATTACACCTAAAGGAACTAGAGAAATAAGAGCAAACAAAACCAAAGTTAGTAGTAGGAAAGAAATCATAAAAATCAGAGCAGAAATAAATGAAATAGAAACAAAATAATAGCAAAGATCAATAAAAGTAAAAGCTGATTCTTTGAGAAGATAAACAAGATTGATAATAATTTATCCAGACTCATCAAGAAAAATAGGGAGAAGACTCAAATCTATAAAATAGAAATGAGAAAGTAGAAGTTACAATGGACACCACAGAAATACAAAGCATCATAAGAGACTACTATCAGCAACACTTTGCCAATAAAATGGACAACCTGCAAGAAATGGACAAATTCTTAGTAAGGTATAACCTTCAAAGACTGAACCAGGAAGAAATAGAAAATATGAACAGACCAATCACAAGCACTGATATTGAAACTAGGATTAAAAATCTTCCAACAAACAAAAGTCCAGGACCAGACAGCTTCACAGGTGAATTCTATCAAACATTTAGAGAAGAGCTAACACCCAACCTTCTCAAACTTCCAAAAAATTACAGAGGAAGGAACACTCCCAAACTTATTCTACAAAGCCACCATCACAATGATACCAAAACCAGACAAAGATACTACAAAAAAAGAAAATTAAAGCCCAATATCACTGATGAATATACATGCAAAAATCCTCAACAAAATACTAGCAAACAGAATCCAACAGCACATTAAAAGGATCAAACACCATGATCAAGTGGGATTTATCCCAGGGATGCAAGGATTCTTCAATATATGCAAAACAGTCATTGTGATACACCAAATTAACAAGTTGAAGAATAAAAACCATATGATCCTCTTAATAGATGCAGAAAAAGCTTCTGACAAAATTCAACACTGATTTATGATAAAAACTATCCAGAAAGTGGACATAGAGGGAACCTACCTCAACACAATAAAGGCCATATATGACAAACCCACAGCAAACGTCATTCTTAATGGTGAAAAACTGAAAACATTTCCTCTAAAATCTTGCACAAGACAAGGATGTCCACTCTCACCACTATTATTCAACATAGTTTTGGAAGTCCTAGCCTCAGTGATCAGAGAAGAAAAATAAATAAAAGGAATCCAAATTGGAAAGAAGTAAAACTGTCACTGTTTGCAGATGACATGATACTATACATAGAGAATCCTAAAGATGTCACCAGAAAACTACTAGACCTAATCAATGAATTTGGTAAAGTTGCAGGATACTAAATTAATGCACAGAAACCTCTTACATTCCTATACACTAGCAATGAAAGATCAGAAAGAGAAATTAAGGAAATAATCCCATTCACCATTGCAACAAAAAGAATAAAATACTTAGGAATAAACCTACCTAAGGAGGTAAAAAAAACACCTGTACTCAGACAACTATAAGACACTGATGAAAGAAATCAAAGATGACACAAACAGATGGAGAGATATGCCATGTCTTGGATTGAAAGAATCAAAATTGTGAAAATGAGTATTTTACCCAAAGAAATCTACAGATTCAATGCAATCCCTATCAAACTACTAATGGCATTTTTTACAGTACTGGAACAAAAAAAATATTAAAATTTGTATGGATACACAAAAGACCCCTGATAGCCAAAGCAATATTGAAGGAAACAAATGGTACTGGAAGAATCAGACCCTCTGACTTCAGACTATACTACAATGCTACAGTAATCAAGACAATATGGTACTGGCACAAAAACAGAAATATTGAAATATAGATCAATGGAACAGGATAGAGAGCCCATGAATAAACCCATGCACCTATGTCAAATAATTTATGACAAAGGAGGCAAGGATACACAGTGGAGATAAACAGTCTGTTCAATAAGTGGTGGTGGGAAAACTGGACAGCTACATGTAAAAGAATGAAATTAGAACACTCCTTATCACCATACACAAAAATAAACTCAAAATGGATTAAAGACCTAAATGTAAGGCCAGCCACCATAAAACTCTTAGAGGAAAACATAAGAAGAATAGTCTTTGACATAACTCAGGGCAAGATCTTTTTTGACCCACTTTCTAGAGTAATGGAAAAAAAAAAAAAAAAAGAACAAAAGAGACCTAATGAAACTTAGAAGTTTTTGCACAGCAAAGGAAACTATAAACAAGATGAAAAGACAATCCTCAGAATGGGAGAAAATATTTGCCAAAGAATCAACAGACAAAGGATTAATCTCCAAAATATATAAACAGCTGATGCACTCAATATTAAAAATACAAACAACCCAATCAAAAAATGGACAGAAGACCTAAATGACATTTCTCCAAAGAAGACATACAGGTGGCCAAGAGGCAGATGAAAAGCTGCCCAACATCACCAATTATCAGAGCAATGAAAATCAAAAGTACAATGAGGTATCACCTCACGCAGGTTAGAATGGGCATCATCAGAAACTCTACAAACAACATATGCTGGAGAGGGTGTGGAGAAAAGGGAACTCTCTTGCACTGTTGGTGGGAATGTAAATTGATACAGCCACGTTGGAAAATAGTATGGCGGTTCGTTAAAAAACTAAAAATAAAATTACCATATGAGGGCTTCCCTGGTGATGCAGTGGTTGAGAGACTGCCTGCCGATGCAAAGGACATGGGTTCGTACCCCGGTCCGGGAAGATCCCACATGCCGCGGAGCGGCTGGGCCCGTGAGCCATGGCTGCTGGGCCTGCGCGTCCAGAGCCTGTGCTCCTCAACGGGAGAGGCCATAACAATGAGAGGCCTGTGTACCACAAAAAAAAAAAAAAAAAATTACCATATGACCCAGCAATCTCACTACTGGGCATATACCCAGAGAAAACCATAATTCAAAAAGACACATGCACCCCAATGTTCACTGTAGCACTATTTACAATAGCCATTGAAGCAACCTAAATGCTTATCGACAGACAAATGGATAAAGAAGATGTGGTACTAATATACAATGGAATATTACTGAGCTATATAAAGGAACGAAATTTAGTCATTTGTAGAGACGTGGATGGACCTAGAGTCTGTCATACAGAGTAAAGTAAGTCAGAAAAAGAAAAATAAATATTGTATATTAACACATATATATGGAATCTAGAAAAATGGTACAGATGAACCAGTTTGCAAGGCAGAAATAGAGACACAGATGTGGATAAGACATATATGGCCACCAAGGGGTAATGCAGCGGGGGGTGGGGGGTTGGTGGTGGGATGAATTGGGAGATTAGGATTGATATATATACACTAATATGTGTAAAATAGTTAACTAATAAGAACCTGCTGTATAAAATAAATTAAATTAAATTTTTAAAAAAGACAAAAATAATAGCTCCAAATTGCAAATAATTGAATTGTCTATGAACAGTTAAATAGGTAATCAGATTGTGTTGTATGTATACAGTGGGACACTACACAGTTGTGAAGAAGAATGAAGTAATGGCATATTCTACAAGATGGATAGCCCTCGGAAACATGCTCAGTTAAGCAGGTATAAAAGAACATATGCTGTATGATAAGATTTATATAGAATAATTAAAAAATCAAACATATATAAGGACAGAGAGCTGAGCAGTTGTCACCTGGCTCTGGCCTAGAGGAAAAAATTGACTGCAATGTCTCATTAGGAGATTCTGTGCTTGATGGAAACATTTTATGTCTGGATGATGACTCTGGTTCCCCAGTTGTATGGGTGTATGTATATATATGCATGTTTTTGTCAATTAATTAAATTATACATTTTAAATGTGGCATTTTACTATATGCAAATTATGCCAAAATGAAGCTGAGAAAGGAAAATCAATGAGAAAATACTTTTAAGATTATTGAAACAAATGATAATTGTAATAAAGTCCTAAGTAAAATAGTTAGCTGAAACCTAGATGGACAAATAGGTTTCTTTTGACTTAAATAAGAAAGGCTAACATACAGTTATAACCAGAATGCAGAAACTCAGTTGTGAAACTAACTTCTTTAACAGTCTATAAAGTAATGAGATTTTGCAGTAATGACTGCAAAAATTATTCAATATTTTAAATCAGAATGGATCATGTTGGTTATATACTAGCTCAAATTCTGATAATAAAAAAGTCTTACCAATACACATCCCCAACTTACCTGAGGTTTTGTGGTCATGAATTGTTGACTCAATAATGAAACTCTTAAGACACCAAATTTTGATCCTTCCCTTAATAGACACCTATCTTTCTGACCCTATAATGACATATTATTAAAATAGATGAAATAAAGCAAATTAAGTCTGTTAATATTTATAATTTTGTTTTAAAATTAGTAATATGTTTTTATTATTATTTTTTGAAGTTTTGAATTTTATTTTATTTATTTTTTATACAGCAGTTTATTAGTTACCTATTTTATACATATTAGTGTATATATATCAATCCCAATCTCCCAATTCATCCCAGGAATATGTTTAATATTAAAATGATTTTGAAGGGAAGTTGGCATATTAAATATATGAAAGAGAAATACAAATTTCGATTATAGTTGAAGAAATATAGTTTAATTCTAAACTTGGGTTTTATGTAGAAATATGCCTGGTAAGTTAAGTTTGAAGCACATCTGAAAAAATTTGTAATGTTTCTACATATAAATTAATTAGATTTATCTGAATTTTAAATCTCCCCATGAAATTTATGAGTTGGTAATTATTTGTATAGGTAGATTATTTGTATATAAGATTGCTCAGTTGGATATCTATAGTATTAACAAGAAATATATTAATATTAAAATTCTGTATACATGGTTCCACCTGTTTAAAAATTTTATTGACTAAGATTGAAAATAGATCTATTTAAGGATTATTTAGTCTGTATATTTCACCTAGAAGCAGCATTAATAAAATTCCATATGAAAACAATTATTTCTCTTTATATAAAATTACTGGTTTACTAATTAAAATGTGAAGATTTTTGAGATAATATTAAATTCATTATATGGGAACTAAATTTTAAATGTGGTGCTTTAAAATTTGAATATGATTTGAATACCCAAGTTACTTCAAATACATTTTTGAGTTTCCAAATTTGTCTTCAGATGCCAAAACTGACTCAATACAGTTAAAGGGCAGGCTCAGAATCAAATGTAATTCCATTGATGAGAGTTATGGTAAGATGATGGTATGGCAGTATAATTTTTTAGACAGAGCAATTAGATAGAAAAATCAGAAATGTATGGACACATTTCCAATAAACTAGGTGGCAAAGTACATACACTACCCAAAAATTCAAAAAGATGAGAATAAGTCACCACTGTTTATAAAATCTGCATTGTTTAATATTTTTGTGGGAAGAAATGTAAGATAAACTCTGATGGATTTGTGAGCAGGAAAACACCAATATAAATAAAGGATATTCACTGAAAAGAGCATAGCAGGTAAAATTGAAAACAGCAGCTAAACATGAGAAAGGGCCAATACCAGATGACTTCAAGAGACGTGGTAAAAAGGACTGAGGGCTGGAGCATTCTATCCTTATTAACTCTCAAACTTTACATGCCTGGGCTCCCTTCTTGGACATTGCCTCATGATAATGAGAAACTGTCAAAGGTGGGTTCAAATTAATCAGGAAACAGAAAAGAGATGAATAAAAGGTGTACATATTCTGTATATACCTATACAGAAAGTGTGAAACAAGCATTTTGTACCTAGCAAATCTGAGCATAAGGATAAATAAAGAGCACAGACAAACTAACCAACATGTTAGGTTGTGGGGAACATAGTTTCAATAACTGTCTTTGGAGTGAGCTTCAGACAATAAACATGGCTAGAGAGACATAGGTATCAAGTATTTGGGAGCATTAAATATATTCTTACCCATATAATTAAGATAAAATATGGAATAAGAGGAACAGAGGCAGACTATGGGTTGTAATGGCTACATGCTGTGACAATAAAGAAAAAGTTCAGTCATAAAAATAATGGTGAGAGAATGGTTAGTGCATATGCACAGTCCTTTTCATTGTTTTAAGAAATCATATTGGTGATAGTGTTACTATTATTATTCTGAGACTTTTATGTGGGTGCCTTAGGACAGAGTAAATGAGTAATTTGGGATTTTTAAAAAATTCTATCACGTTGAATGTCCTTGACCACCATAATTTTCAGTATGGAAGAAAGGGGAAAGAGATGTAGTAAGGAAATTTAAGTAAGCATGTATTCTTGAATTTGATTACAATTATCAATATAAAATCATTGAATACGATACACACATACACATATATGATAATTCCAATTCAAACACACACTTTTTTTTTTTTTTTTTTTTTGCGGTACGTGGGCCTCTCATTGTTGTGGCCTCTCCCGTTGCGGATCACAGGCTCCGGACGCGCAGGCTCAGTGGCCAGGGCTCACGGGCCCAGCCGCTCCACAGCATGTGGGATCCTCCTGGACCAGGGCACAAACCCATGTCCCCTGCATCGGCAGGCAGACTCTCAACCACTGCGCCACCAGGGAAGCCCCACACACACACTTTTATCCTCCCAAAAGTATCCATTGAACATGAAAAAACAATGGAACCCTGAGACCCAAGTAGCTGGTTGTGGTCTTGTAATACCATTTACAACAAAGGGCTTTTGGAGACTTTCTACTGATGATAACTTCTTTGTAATAAATGAGATTACCTAGTTGTAAGGATGCATAGTAAAAAATACCTAAATATTAAAACATACCCATGGGAAATATAAAGTTTTCAAGGACACATAATCCATATTAAAAGTTAATAAAAGTACAGTCAAGGAAAAAAAAGGAATCATAGATATTAAATTCTCTAAAGTGAAAGAGAAGATTTAAAGAAGAGTGTATTTAACAGTGCCAAATACTGCAGTAGGATTAAGCAGGATGGGAACAAAACCCAGGGACTGAATTATTGATGAGGAATTCATTAGTCATTGTAGCAAAAGCTCTTTCTATGTAGTCATAGAGATAGGGACCAGTTTTTAATGCATTGGGGAATGAGGTTGAAATAGAGACATTGACATTAACTCTTTCAGTCAATGAGTTTTATCATGAAAGGAAAGAACTAGGGCATGACATTGTGGATAAGATACTTTCAAAGGAAGGATTTTCTTTTCCTGTTTTCTTTATTTTTCTTTATTTATTTATGTAGCATAGGAAAGAGCAATGTGTGGGTTGATTAAGGGAAAAACACTGAGGAGGAAGAAACTGAACAGGCAATAAGAACAGCATTGGAGACCAAATAAAGTCAAGAACAATGTGACAAAGCCTTAGAAAGTAGGTCAGTGTCTCTTCTGAACAGGAGGAATATCAGGCTAAGTAATTCTAAAGAGGAAAATTTGGAGGTCAGGAGCATGTATATATTTGACAGATTGCTTCAAAAATAATTTGTTATCAAGAAATATCTGAAATATTAAGTTTGGGATATGTCCAGTCATTTTATTTTGGGTTGTATTTATGAATCATATCTCCTTTGAATACTTTACAGGATCTAAAAATTAGTTGTCATAATTTTTTTTTTTTTTTTGCGGTACGCGGGCCCCTCACTGTTGTGGCCTCTCCCATTGCAGAGCACGGGCTCCGGACGCGCAGGCTCAGCGGCCATGGCTCACGGGCCCAGCTGCTCTGCGGCATGTGGGATCTTCCTGGACCGGGGCGCAAACATGTGTCCCCTGCATCCGCAGGCGGACTCTCAACCACCGCGCCACCAGGGAAGCCCTGTCATTATTTTAATGAAAGCAGTCATTGCTTTTTGGAGAAACAAAGATTAGCATTCTCTAATTTTATATATTATACTAAAAAGTCTCACTGGGAGGTTATCACCCTCGATTTCATGATGTTAGAGCAGAGCAAGTTGATACCAAATTTCATGTTACTGCAGAGCACAAAGTATATTGAGAATTACCACAGTGATGGGAAAATTTGAATAAATGTGTTAACACAAGCAGGGTGTGGTGATAATCAGAAAAGGACCCAGTGGGGACCTTGCATAATTGGCCTAGATTCAGAGACATTCTGATCCAGAGAATAAGGTAGGGAACATCTTTAAAAACAAAGGATGGGAATGATGCAGTTTAGAGTGTACAGAAGTAAGGTAGGCAAATAGGTTTTCAGAATTTGGTTGGGAAGAGGACAAGGATCTGTCTCAGGTGTCCTTGAACAAGGGTATTTTTTAAAAAGGACAGTCCTGCTTACGAAGAATCAGGCTTAAGGTAGTAAGTATGCACTTTACTTTGGATTTTTAAAGAAGACAATGCTCCGAGGAGATGCATGATACAAACTGTTATGGCTGAGTTGGTAATTCATATGTTGAGGCCCTAGCCTCCAGAACTGCAGAATAGCACTGTGTTTGGAGATAGACTTTAAAAAGGTGATTAAGTTACTATGAGGCTGTTAAGGTGGGCCCTAATCCAGTATGATGGCATCTTTATAAGAAAAGGAATTTTGGACACACAAAGGCACTTCAACGATGCAAGTGCACAAAGGAAGGACCATGTGAGGACACAGCGAGAAGACGGCAATCTACAAGTCAAAGAGAGAGGCCTCAGAAGAAACCAAACCTGCCAATACCTTGATCTTGGACTTCTGACCTTTAGAATTGTGAGAAAATAAGTTTAACAACAGTTTAAGTCACTCAGTCTGTGGTATTCTGTTACATCAGCTCTATCAAACTAAAACACAAACCATCTCAAGTTTTTTGTTGAATAGTCTGTATCCTTCTGTCCTTCTGTTAATAAGGATGGCAATGACAAAAAATAATAATTACAAGAATGGTCAGAGTTTTAGAATTAGTAGTAAAATCTAACAGTTGTTAATATATTATAGTATATATAAATATATATTTTACATATACTATATATAAATATGTATATATATAAAAATAACATAAACTACTGTTATACTCATTTTATGGACAGAGATTAAATATCTTCCCCACCATCACAAAAAGTAGTGGAAGAGCAGTGACTGTCATTGATAAATTGATTTCCTGAAATCTCATATTTTTCCAAATATGGCTTGAGCAGCATACAGATAACTCATTAATAACAGATAACAGATTGAAAAGAAGAGAAACTGATAGAAAATTTGCAAGTTTGGAGAATAAAATCTAAATCAAATAAAAGGATATGTAAGAGACATATGCAACATATATGTTCTAATTGGAAAATAAAATAATCTGACAGCTTTTCAGTCTATAGTGTTAAGAGTAGGTACAGATTAGATGAAAAGTTATATTCAGCCAAAATTCTGCTTTGCCAACCCAGTATAATGACATGAGAGAAAGGCAAGGAAGTTAAGTGTATAAGCAAGGGAGTGTTTATAATTACTGACCATGAAATTGAAACTAGATGACTGCAGACATTTAGGAGGTGAGAGACATTGAAACAGTGGAAAGATAAATGGATTGATGGTCAGGAAAGTAAAAATATTTACACGGAGTTAATATTAGAGAGAATGAGCTGGAATGATAGACGGTGGCAGTCAGAGAGTTGGATGTATAAAGTTGCAATTATCAAGGGGTTGCTGTGATTAGTACTGATAATTTCTGAGTTACGTATCTGGAAGTAAATGACTGATAAAGGCTGAAGTATAAGAACTTTAGAAGAAAAAAATTCAAAGTACTGAGAGGTTGGACTTTGGAAGGATTGTACACATGAATATTATACTACCAAGGCACCCAAGACAGTAGTAGTATTGGAGAGAGTAGATTGACCTAGGAGTTAAAAATGATGAAAAAAATGGGGAAATTTGCAAGGGTGGATGGATGAATGTAACAACAAGAGTTAGTAATATAATCTTTTATGAGATTCAAACTAATTACGTGTGTGTGTGTGTCTCTCTCTCTGTGTGTCTGTGTTTTCTCAAGAGGGAGAAAAAAGTGGCCTGAAAAGGGCTACTTGGTGTTGCCACTGGAGAAGGCTTGAGGGGAATTAGTGTTCTCATTAGAACAAGAAAGTAAAGATGGAAGAAATATATGGATAAAATCAAATATATGTGGGATTTTTCTGATAATAGATCACAAATTACAGAGTATTATAGAACAGGGGGGAAAAGTGAGAGAAGGGGAAAGAATGAGGAAAGTATAATACAAGTCCTTATAGTCTATAAGATGAGAGTCGACTTGGGCCTTTGTTGTTCTTAGTATGGCTACCATAATCATGCATAAAATGTAAACTGATCCTAATTCCAGTAGACTCAAGGCAGATAGTGTGACAAAGGTTTAAATATGAGGGGGTTGGAAGGCATAGGTTTTAGTTTTTACTGAGACAGGCAGACAATGGACAAATTCTATATAAAAGTAGAATTCTGATTCACAACCTGTAACAACTTCCCCAGGAAACCAACCCTCTTATCTATGGTAAATAGCCCAGGAAGCCATCTGCTATATGTCAGACTTACCGGAATTCAGACTACTATCTCAAGTAACAATCTAGGAAGCCAAACAATAAGCCCTGTAATAATTGGCTCCAAATGGATAGCACTTGATTAATAAGCAACAGCTCCTGCAATTTTTGTCTTATGTCTACCAGAGAAAACCAAACATGCAGCCATAACCAATCACATAGGATGCCCTGCTTCCAGTTTGACTGCCTACAGCTTTCCCATACCAACAACCTCTAATCAGGGCTTATGTGAAATCTTCACTTTTCTACACTCTAAAGCTTTCCTATTTTTCTGCTTACCTTTGCAACTCTGCTAAAACACAAGTTATGATGGTTGAGTTTGTTGCTTAAGTCTTTGCTTATTAAACGCTAATTGTTTGGATGTCTTCAGGGAGTCATGGTCTCAATCTTTGGTCCAGTATAATGTTGATACATCTTGAGGTCAAGATCTTACTCCATGTGTATACGTACCATCTTATTCCTGGTTGATGGACTTGAGGATATTCAGGAAGCTGGATATATTCTCATTTTAGGGTTTTTTTTTCTCTAAATTGTCTTCTTGTTAACTCATCATGATTCAAGTCCTTGCTCAGACATCTTCTTAGAACGACCTCTACTGACTAAAAAAATTTATACTATAATCTGTTTCCTTCTCCCTTCCACATTGATCATTCCTTATCTCTCTTAACCTGCACTTCTCACCTTTTAACATATTTCTTATATTATTTATTTTTCATGTGTTCCCAACTACACCAAAGTGGGACCTTAAACTTAGAATAAAGTTTATGCTTGGGAAGGCTTTGACTGTAAGAACATTTCTCTGAATGAATGAAGCAATGGCAATATTTATGCAAACAATATTTATCAAATGCCTTTTGCCAGGCACTGCTGTAGACCCTTGGAATCCATTCATTAATTAAAAAAAAAATCATTGCCTTTTACCATTAAAGATGTTGAAATTTAAAACAGTCTTGCTCCTGATAAGTTAGTTTCTACTAATTTAGCCAATAAATAAAGACTAACATTCAATGAATTGTTAAACACATGACTACCACCTAACTTGGTATCTGGAGAGATGTACTGATCACTAAATCTTCTTCAGCTGTTCTTTCTGTTTTTCATCTCTGAAATTCAGAGCAATAATAATGGCATCTCTTCAACTTCCCCATACAGAATAGAGAAGACATTGTTCTTACCTAGTTTTTGTCCTTGCTGCTCATGCCAACACCCCTTTATTCAATGATTAGCATTTTTATTAATGGCTAATTTACCTCAAAAATGAGAAATTATTTATAAGTTTATCTCCCCTTGCTAAGAGATTTTTAAGTACATATAAAACTGACAGGGGCTTCCCTGGTGGTGCAGTGGATGGGAGTCCGCCTGCCGATGCAGGGGACGTGGGTTCGTGCCCCGGTCCGGGGGGATCCCACATGCCGCGGAGCGGCTGGGCCCGTGGGCCATGGCTGCTGGGGCTGCGTGTCCCGAGCCTGTGCTCCGCGGAGGGAGAGGCCACAAAGGTGAGAGGCCCGCGTACCACAAAAAAAAAAACAACTGACAGCAAATTTTTCAAGATAAGATTTTTTGCCTAAAAATCTATACATAGTTTAAAGTAGGCAGATAGCATAGTTTTCTTAAAATTTGTAACATTTCTTTGCAACACAGTGCAGTAAAATATAATGATAGTTGTTATGGGCTGAATTGTTTCCCCAAAATTCATATGTTGAAGCCCTAACGTTTGGTTCGTCATAATGTGACTATATTTGGAGATAAGGTCTTTAAAGGAATAATTAATGTTAACTGAGGTCATATGGGTGGGTTCTAATAAAATGTGAGTGGTATCTTTATAAGAAAAGGAAATTTGGACTCATAGACACCAGGGATTTTCAGGCACAGAGGAAAATCCATGTGAGGACACAGTAAAAAGGCAGTCATCACTAAAACCAAGTAGAGTGGCCTCAGAAGAAACCAAACCTGCCAGTACCTTAATTTTGGACTTCTAGCTACCAGAATTGTGAAAAAATAAATTTCTGTTGTTCAAGCCACCCAGTCTGTAGCATTTTGTGGTGGCAGCCATAGCAAACTAATACAATTATCTTTTCTCCATAATAGTCAAATTTCAAAGTAATTTATGGAAAAAGCAACTGGTAATTTTCTAGCAATAATTATTTCTGACTCATGCTTCTCTTTTAATAACAGAATGCCACTGTGTTTATTCATAAGACCCATTCAGAATCTGCAATAACTATATGCCAAGTACTGTTTATCTGATTGTTACGGACCAAATTGTTTTCCTTCCAAAATTCGTATATTGAAGGCTCTAACCCCAAAGTGATTCTATTTAAAAATAGGTTCTTTAATGAGGTAATTAAGGTTAAATGAGGTTGTAATGGTGGGTCTCTAATTAGATAGGGCTAGTATATCTTACAAGAGATACCAGAGAAGTGTTTATGAACACTCTGTCTCTCACCCCACCCACTCTCTCTCCCACCCCTCATCCCCCCCACCCCTATGCACCCATGGGAGGACAGAGCTAGAAGGCACTGTCTGCAGACTGAGGAGAATTCTATAGAAACCAACCCTACTGGACCTTGACCTTGCACTTTTAACCTTCAGAACCGTGAGAATTTAAACAAATTTGTTGGCTTAAACAAATTTCTGTTGTTTAAGCCACCCATTCTCTGGTATTTTGTTATAAAAGCTTAAGCTAAAAAATACACATTTTGGTACCATGATCTGGGGTTCTGCTATAACAAATACCCCCAAATATAGAAGTGACTTTGGAACTGGGTGATTAGAGGCTGGAAGAGCTTTGAGGCACATACTAGAACATTTTAGATTGTCTTGAAGGAAGTGTTTGTAGAAATATGGATGGTAAAGATAAGTCTGTTGAGGGTTTAGAAAGAAAAGGTGAGAATTGTAGAGAAAGTATCTATCATCTTAGAGAATACATATGTCATAATGAACTGAATATTGATAGAAATAGGAATGTTAAATAAATGTTTCTATTGATAGAAATAGGAATGAGACCATGTTTCTGGTCTCAGACAGAAATGAGGAACACATTATTATAAACAGGAGAAAAGATAATCCCTGTTTTAAAGTGCCAAAGAGCTGGGCTGAATTGTGTTCTAGTGTTTTGCCTGTGGAAGGCTTGTGAATGACTACCTTGAATATTTAGGAGAGGAGACTTTTAAGCAACATGATGAAAACATGGTCAGATTTCCCCTTACCACTTATAGTAAAATACAAGATGAGAGAGATAACTTGAAGGAATTATTAAGCAAAAGAAACCAGAAATGAAGATTTGGAAAATTCTCAGTCTATTTGTACAGCAAAAAAGGAAAAAAATATGTTCTAGAGAGAACACAGGGTATGGCTGAATTATCACTCCATAGAGAGATCATCCACAGATTTAATCAGCTATCTCAGCTGAAGCCAGGAATAAAGATAGGATTATACCAGGAGAAATATTGCCAGCTTGGAATAAAGGGGATAGAGATGGGACAAAATGAAGGATGTGATCTCTGAAATTTTACAAGTCAATAGAGCTATCTTTCTGTAAACATGTCATCCTTCAAGAAAAAGAAAAAAGGCCCTAAAAAGCTGTTCAGGGGCTGCCACTCCCATCACAGTTCTGGGCTCAAGACTGTCTCTTTGGTTTCAGAGGGTGAGGACTTCTTGTTTTTCAGGATACCAGGTTGCCATTGTTGGGGGCCTCAAGAGTGAGATTGCCATACAGGGATGCTTGGAAAATGCTACCACTCAAATTGGGGAGAAGTGGGAGCAAGAACCATGTGGGGCTCAACACAGAGCATTCAGCCAAAGAGGATTATCCTCAAGCTTTACAATCTAATGAAATTTGTCCTGCCCACAGCCCCTTTCTTCTTTCTAACTTCTCCTTTTCTGGATGGGAATGTCTGTCCTGTTCCTGTTCCAGGTCAATATTTTGGAAGCCTATAACTTGTCTAGTTTTACAGGTTCCCAGCTACAGAGGAATTTTGCTTCAGGACAAATCACACCTGAGTTCTACTCACAATTGATTTAGATAATATTTAGTTGCTAATTTGGACTTAGAGTTACTGTTGAAATGTGTTAAGATCTTTACGCTGTTGGAATGGGGAAAATAGACTTTGCATGTGAGAAGGACATTGAGTTCCAAAGGGTGGAATGTTATGGGCTGAAGTGTGTCCCCACAAAATTCATATGTTGAAACCCCAACCCAACTACCTCAGAATATAACCATTCTTAAAGATAAGATCTTTAAAGAGGTTATTAAGTTAAAATGAAGTCATTATAGTGATGCACTGATTCAATATGACTAATATTCTTAGAAAAGGAAGATACACCAGAGGTATGTATGTACAGAGGAAATACCATCTGAAGAGTAAGAAGAGGATAACAGTCTGAAAGCCAAGGAAAGAGGCCTCAGAGAAACCCCACTTTGCCACCAGTTTCCAAAACTTGATTTTGGACTCCCAGTTTCCAAAACTATGAGAAAATAAAGTATTGTTTAAGCTACCCAGTTTGGGGTATATTGTTATAGCAGCTAATATCATTATTATCAGAATTGTATGCAGTACACTACTTGGAGTAGAAATGGAACAGACAGCAAAAAAAAAGCCATAAGTACTTTTAAAAACAAGTAAAGATAATAAGTAATCTTGAGATGCATTTAAAAATCTGCTAAAAATTCTTACACCACCATTTATAGTGATAGTATTTCCTTCACTATTATTTATAACAAAAAATAATGACCAAGTTACTGGAAATAAGCCAAAATCATGTTTTTCCAGTTTATACTTTTCTAACAACTCTACACTCGTATTCATACTTTACTATTTTATAATATTTAAACACAGCAATTTATTTTTAGCAAATTATTTTATTAGAAATTTTCACAGTAGTAGTGTCCTTGAGAAAACATTTTTATATTTAAGAAAATCCATAACATTGGGATTAGTACACTTCAATATTCCTATAAAGGTAATCATGTATATACAAATAGGTATACATACAAATATACACATATATGTATACACAGCCACAAATATATATATATATATATATATATATATATATATATATATATATATAATTTTTTTTAATAGGTCAAGGTATTTGGTCAATACTGTCTCTTTAGGTATGTTCTAAGTGTTGAGATTTATTTAACTCCTACTAAAAGGATGTCACCAACATGGCAACATAGGTCATTACTGATTTGATCCCCATAATAAGAAGAATAACTGATAACTATTCATGGACAAGACACAACTGAAAGAATATTATAACATGGGGATGAGGCTGAAATACCCCCTACATCACAGAAAACAAGACAGATTTCATTAGAGGGGTAAGAAGAGCAGCTACCTGCTGACCACATTACCCCTCTCCTCCGTTGACACACCATCATGCAGAGAGGTCTTCCCTGAACCTATGGTTCCTTCATTGGAGAAACAGAGTCTATAGGGGCCATCCAGACGCCCAGCATTGTGGGTCACTTTGTCTGGTTCCCGACTCTGGTTTTGCCCCATGAGTATTACAGGGAATCTATGGTCCTTGACCACTGAGAATCTGGTGGTGAGGGAGAAAGGGAGAGGGGTTTATAATATCCCTCATTCAGACCTTAGCAGACCAAGTTACTACCTTCAGAGCACAAGCAGTAGTCCAAACCAGAGGCTTTGATCATCTGTGGAACTAAGTTAAGTCTAACCAGGGAAATTGGCAGAGTACAGGTTTGCCTAATTTGGGTCCTCAAACAAGAAGATACACTGGTGCTGGAGCCCTGTCTGTTCCCACTGCCCAGGCAGGGGAGCTGAGCCATAACCCCATCCAATACTAAACATGATTCTGTGTCCCGTCTGACCAGAAAGGTTGGCAAGAACACCTGGAAACTGCATAGCCCAGCAATGTTCAAGCTGACAGAATTGTAAGCAGAGCTGATCATTTCCAGAGCAAAGCCAATACTGGGCATGGAGTTTTCCCTAGCAATGACTGGAAGGGAAGTTAATTCATAGCTCCACATATTGCTGAATGTAGCTCTCAGCCCCTACTGACCAGAAAGCATTTGGGGGGAAAATTTGGGGGTGCCAGAGTGGGGGGCATCACATGTTACAGATAGGGGAGCTGACCCATAGCCTTACCCACTTGTGCATGTAACTTCTGGCCTGTCTGGCCAGAGAGGATGGTAGGAATGCCTGGAGACTGCATAGCCCAGCAAGCTCCAGCAGAGAGGTGAGGAGGAAGAGCTAACAGTTCACAAAATCCTTTCCAGAGAGGACAAACAGTCCTCTCTGAAAGTCAGTAACTCTGTCAGCCAGGGAACATGGGGTATGGGTCAGCTTGAGTCAAGACCACAAACAAAGAGCCTTACTGGCCCTGGAGCTGCTTCTAATGCTGGGCCTGGTGGGCAGGAAAACTAATTCATAGCCCTGTTTATTACTGAATACAGCCTTTAGTCTACCTAATTTGGGAAACTAACCAGAGTACACAAGAAGCTGCATAGCCCATCCAACAGCCCAACTTACCATGGCAATTAAACAGAGAGCACAGTCCACAGCTTTCCCTATCTGCAGAGCAAAACTGATGGCCTCACCTTGCCAGGGAATTTGGTACATACTCTTGCCTGATTCAAGTCCTCAAACAATGAGCTGTACAAACCCTGGGCCATATCCTGCTGCCCTGCCATGGCAGGGAAGATACTTCATAGTCTCACCTACTGCTGAGTAGAGTATCCAGTCCTGATTGGCTAGTAAAAAGCCTGACCAGAACATCCAGGCAACTATGGAGACCATTTTACAGTCTTACTTGGACATGGAACCAAGCCAGAAGTCCCATCCAAGAGTCCCTAGTGGAATCCCACACACACAACCTCAGGGCTTGGGCAGTTGCCTCACCCTAAAATATACCCTGATAACAAGCTCCACCTGCCCAAGGACATTACCAGCAGACACATACAGAAACCAAAACTGAGCTGACTGGTGGAGAGCTCTCTCTGTCAAAGCAAACCTCTGAAGTCTGTAGAAGATTAAACTGCATACCCAAATGCCAAGATACAAATGGAAGGAATCAAGGATCATGAAAAATCATGTAAATATGACACCATGAACTGATACTAAAGAAAACAACATCTATGAAATGTCTGACAAAGAATTCAGAACAATCCTCTTAAAGAAGTTTAGTGAATTACATGAACATACAGACAAATAGTCAACAAAATTAGGAAAGCAATGCATGAACAAAATAAGTTCAACAAAGAAAGAGAAACCATCCAAAGAAAAAAATCCCAAACAAATGAACAGAAATCCTAGAGTTGAAAAATACAATGAATTGAAGAATTCAATAGAGAGCTTCAAAAGCATTCTTGACCATGAAGAAGAATGAGTGATCTGAAAGATAGGACATTTGAAATTTCCGATAGAGGAGAAAAAAGCAAAAAGAATGAAAATGAGTGAAGAAAGCCTACAGGACTTACGGGACACAATTAAAAGAAAGAGTATTCATGTTATGGAAATTCCAAAATGGAAAAATGAAAGAGAAAGGGACAGAAAGTATATTTAAGGTAATACTGGCTGAAAAATTATAAAATGTGGGGAAAAATATAGACATCCAGTTTCATGAGGCCCAAAGACCACCAAATAATTCAATCCTGAATAGGGTTACTCTGAGATACATTATAATTAAATTGGCAAAAGGTAAAGACAAAAACATAATTTTTAAAACAGCAAAAGAGAGAAATTATATATGAGAACCCCCATAAAACTATTGGTGGATTTCTCAATAGAAACTGTTCAGGTCAGTGTAGAAAGTCATGATATATTAAATATTAAAAGAAAGAATTGCCAAGCAAAAATTCTATACCCAGCAAAGCTGTCTTTCAGAAATGAAGGAGGGATAAACACTTTCTTGAACAAACAAAAGCTGAGGAAGTTCATCACCACTAGACTTGCCTTACAAGAAATGATAGAATTCTTTGAGTAGAAGTAAAAAAGGACTCTAATTAACAATCATAAAAACATAAGAAAGTAGTGTAAAACTTGCTGGTAAAAGTAAATATATAGTCAAAGTTAGATTCCATAATATGGTAATGGTGATGAATAATTCACTTAGAACTCTAGTTTAAAAGATAAAAAACAAACGTTGGAAAAATAACAGTAACTATGATCATCTGCTATTAGTTGCATAATATAAAAAAATATGAAAACTATAACATAATAACCTACAATGTGAAGGGAAGGAGACATGAAAAGTGTAAAATTTAGGAATTTTATTGAAGTTATTATCAGTTTAAAATAGGATGTTATAATAGGGTTTTCTTTTGTGATTACCATGAGGCTTATATAAACATCTTAAGATTATAAAACCCTACTTTTGCAAATATTTATGTGCCTCACATCAGAACACCTAAATACATAAAGAAAAAAATTGATAGAGCTAAAGGAGAAAATAACAGTAATTAAATAATAGTTGGGGACTTCAATAACCCATTCTCAACAATAAATGTTGAGACAGAGAATCCCAGAATCAATAAAGAAACATCTGTTTGAAAAACGCTACAGACCAAATTGAACTACAGACATATATAGAACATTCTATCTGTCAATAGCAGAATACATATTCTTCTCAATCACACTGGAACCATTTTCTAGGATAGACAATATATTAGGCCACAAAACAAGACCTAGCAAATTCAAGAAGATTGAAACATACCAACATATCTCTTCTGACTACAACTGTATGAAACTAGAAATCAATAACAGGAGGAAAATTGGAAAATTCATAAATATATAGAAATTAGACAACACTCTCCTGAAAAGCCAATAGATCAAAGAAGAAATTAAAGGGGGAATAAAAAATATCTTGGGATGAATAAAAATGGAAACACAACATACCAAAACTTATGAGATGCAGCAAAAGCAGTTCTAAGCAGGAAATCATATATTAAGAAACAACAAAAATTCCAAATAAACACCCTAAGTCTATGCCTTAAAAACCTAGAAGAAAACCAATAAACTTAGCCCAAATTTATCAGAAGGAAGGAAATAAAGATTTAAGCAGAAACAAATAAAATAGAGAATAAGAAAACAATAGAAATAGTAACCAAACTGAACTGGTTCTTTGAAAAGGTAAACAAAATTGACAAACTATTACCTAGACTAACCAAGAAAAGAAGAGAGAGGATGTAATTCAAATTATAAAAGTAAAAAAAGACATTTCTATTCATACCACAGAAATACTAAGATTCATAACTGACTGCTAAGAACAACTAAATGCCAAAAAACTTGACAACCTAGAAGTAATGGAAAAAGTCTTAGAAACATATAACCTACCAAGATTGACTCAGAAAGAAATGGAAAATTTGAAAAAACTAATTACTAATGAGTATATTGAATCAGTAATAAAAAATCTCCCAATGAAGAAAAGCTCCAGACCAGATGACTTCACTGGTGAATTTTACCAGTGAAAGTTTTAAAGGAGAATTAAGCCCAATACTTCCAAAATTCTTCAAAAAAATTGAAGAGGAGGGAACATTCCCAAACTCATTTTACAAAGCCAGCATTACCCTGATGCCAAAGTCAGAAAAGAACAATACCAGAAAAGAAAGCTCCAGGTTGATGTCCGCAATGAATATAGATGCAAAAATTCTCAATAAAGTACTAGAAAACCAAATCTAGCAAGACATTAGAAAGATCATTCACCATTATCAATTGGAATTTATCCCTGAGCTGCAAGGATCCTTCAACATACACAAATCAATCAATGTGATATATCACATTAATAATATGAAAGAAAAAATCACATGAAGAGATCAATAGATGTAGAAAAAGTATCTGACAAAACTCAACATCTGTTTATGATAAAAGCTCTGAACAAATTAAGGCATAGAAGGAATATACTTCAATAAAATAAAGGTCATATATGACAAGCCCACAGCTAACATCGTACTCAATGGTGAAAGGTTGGAAGCTTATCCTCTAAGACCAGGAGCAAGAAAATGGTGTCCACTCTCACCACTTACTGGAAGTTCTAGCTAGAGAAGTGAGGCCAAAAAATTAAAAATAAAATAACTTTTAAAAAGTCATCAGAATTCAAAAGGAAAAATAAAATTGTCTATATTTGCATATGACATAAATTTATACATAGAAAATGCTAAAGACTCCACAAAAAACTGTTAGGTCCAATCAGCAAATTCAGTAAAGTTGCATGACACAAAATTAACATACAAAAACCAGTAGTGTTTCTATATACCAGCAATGAATTACTCGTAAATAAAAATTATGCCACTTGCAATATTAAGAATATATTAAAAATAAATGTCATTATCAAAACCAAAAATATTTAGGAATAAATTTAACCAAGGAGGCTAAAAATCTTTACTGTGAAAACTATCAGAAATTGATGAAAAAATATCAAAGAAAACACAGGCAAAATTGGAAAAGTATCCAGTGTTCATAGATTGGAAGAATTAATATTGTTAAAATGTCTATGCTACCAAAAACCATCTATAGATTCAGTGCACTCCCTATCAAGATAGAAATGGCATTTTGTATAGAAGTACAAAAAATTCTAAAATTTATATGCGATCACAAAAGACCTTGAATAGCTGAAGAAATCCTGAGAGAAAAGAATACATCATACATCACACTTCCTCATTTAAATCTATATAATAGCTATATCAAACTACAGTAATAAAAACTGTGCAATATTGGCATAAAAGCAGACAGATAAACCAACTGGACAGAACTGAGAGCTGAGAAATAAACCCAAGCATATACAGTGAACTAATTTTTGACAAGGGAGCCAAGAATAATCAATATAGGAAAGACGGTATCTTTAATTCATGGTGCTGGGAAAATTGGATATTAACATGTAAAAAAATAAAACAAGACCACTATCTTACACCACTCACAAAAATTAATTTGAAATAAATTAAGGACTTAAATGTAAGACTGGAAACCATAAAACTGTTAGAAGAAAACAGAAAAATTACTCCTTGATATGAGCCTTGGCAATGATTTTTTGGATATGACACTTAAAGCACAAGCAACAAAATAAAAAATAAACAAGTGGTACTATATCAAACTAAAAAAACGTCTGCACAGAAAAAAAATTAAAGTAAAAATGCAACCTATAGAATGGAAAAATATTTTCAAACCATATATCTGTTAAGGGGTTAATATACAAAATATAAAGAAAAATAGCAACAAAAACAAATAATCCAATTAAAAAATAAGCAAAGAGCTAAATGGACAGTTTTTTAAAGAAAGGTACACAAATGGCCAGCAGGTACATGAAAAGAAATTCATCACTAATCATAAGGGAAATGCAAATCAAAACCACAAGATATCACTTCATGCCTCTTAGAATGGCCATCATCAAAGAGTCAAGAGATAAGACATGCTGGCAATGATATGGAGAAAAGGGAACACTTGTGCACTGTTGGTGGGATTATAATTGGTACAATCACTATGGAAAATAATATAGAAGATTCTCAAAACTTTAAAAGTAGAACTATCATATGATCCAGCAATCCCATTTCTGGAAAAATCATTCAAAGAAAAGAAAAGGCATTGTCCTAAGTGAAGTAAGTCATACAGAGAAAGACATAAACTACATAATCTCACTTATATGTGTAATCTAAAAAAAACAACAAAGAAAAACCCAAACTCATAGAAAAAAAATTATATTTGTGATTACTAGAGGTGTGAGAGTGGAGGTTGGTGGAACTGAAGGAAGGAATAAAAAGGTACAAAATACCAGTTATAAGATAAATAAATACTGAGGCTATAATGTACAACATCATGACTATAGTTAATGCTTCTGTATATTTGAAATTTGCTGAAAGAATAAATCCTAAAATTCTCATCATAAGGAAAACATTTTTTTTGTTAACTATATGAGTGGATGGTTGTTAACTAAACATTGTTGTAATCATTTTATAACATATATGTTTCAAATCATTATGCTGTACACCTCATCTTTATAAAGTGCTGTATATCTATTATATCTCAAGAAAATTAAAATAAAAAACTTACTTTATTTCATTTTTTTCTATAAATTTTACAGTATCCCGGAGTAAATTATATGAAGATTAATGAATGTCAATTGACATTTATACATAGAAATTTTATGGAAGATGAGAAGGAAATGGAGATTTTACGAAATTTATTTTCTATCATATGGTCATCAATTGTACTTATGTGTCCTCTGAAAAACACAAACCCCTAAAAACCCATCTCAGTAATGTTTCTCACTAGGAAGACTACTAACATTCTGGTGAACCAAATATTTACTTATTAAACACAATAATTCTCCTTGATTTTCATGACTATCAAAAATGCCCATACATATTTTCAAATGCCCTTGGAGTGGGGCTTAGAGATAAAGGGACAGTATGAGAATAAAAGCAATAGATTGAAGTATACAGCCATGACCAGCCTAGCAGAAGAAATACAGGCCTGTTTTCTCATGGATAAATCATATCTTTCTCTATTGACTAATCAGTTGCATGTACGTTTAACCCTTGCAAACCTTTCTGGAAGGAATAAGGAAGAAGCAAGTTTCTACAATGGTAATAAATTCATGTTTCCATTACAGCACCTGTGAAAATCAGAGACTGGTTTTAGACCTCCCAAATATCCCCAAAGTGAATATGCTCTTGTGGAGATCAGGCAACAAAGCTGTCAGTAAATGTTGCAAGGCCTTTAAATGTACGAAAGAGCTAGGGAGTTGGAAGATATGGGAGTAAAATTTCTTCTCTTTTGCCTTTATACATCTTAGACGACCTTGCATTTCTAAGAACTGCAAGTGAACATTGTGGGAGTTGACAAGAAAGCATCTAAGAGTAACATTTCAAACTTGCTTTCTGAAAAGAACTTGAGACCCATTTCTCCCTGAATGGAAAGAAAGAGACTTGGTCTCCGAAAAGCAATAAATTGTTAAAAATGTCATTTCCATGATACAGTAGGATTCTAAGGCCTTCAAAAGCTGGCGTTATATTTTGTGTTGGGTTTAAATAACAGAACTTCTTATCTTTATCTTCCTTTCAAGAACCACATCCCCCTACCTCCCCAGAAATGCATGATAAAGAAATGTGTGGAATAGAAATGTTACATTGTGAAAGGGGAACTAGAGAAATCTCACTTTACCATTTTAAGTTCCTTGTATATTTCTTATGCAATACAAGTATTCAAACTAATTGATAAAAACTGTAACATACGAAGCATTTTCATAACTTAGCTTTTCTAAAAGAACAGTGATTTAGGAGCCAACTTTTTAAATTGTGGCCATCCTTAGATCAGTGGTAATTATTGATTTAATGTTGTTTGTTTAATTACACTGTTTTCTAAAAAATATCTTATGTATTTTTTTAAGCAAAATTGAGAGAAAATTACATATAGTGATTTCCCATATATTCCCTGTCCCACACATTAATAGCCTCCCCTAGTGTCAACAAACTACCATGAGGTGGTATATTTGTTACCACTGATGAACCTACATTGACACGACAAAATTACCTGAAGTCCATAGTTTACATTTCTGGTTCACTGTTTGTGTTGTACATTTTATGGTTCTATGGGTTTGAATAAATCTATGACATGTATCTATCATTATGGTGTCATATATTGTATCTTTACTGCTCTAAACATCTTCTGCTTCTGTCTATTCATTCCTTACCCCCTAAGCCCTGTCAACTACTGATTTTTTAACTGTCTCCACAGTTTTGCCTTTTCCAGAATGTTGTATATTTGGAATTATAAAGAATGTATTCTTTTCAGACTAGCTTTTTTCACTAAGCTTTATGGATTTAAGATTCCTACATGTCTTCTCATGGTTTGATTGCTCATTTATTTTTAGTGAATAATATCATATTATTTGAATGTACTACAGTTTATCCATTTACCTACTGAAGGACATCTTTGTTGCTTCCAACTTTTAGCATTATGAATAAAGCTGATATACATATCCAGGTACATGTTTCTGTGTAAACATAAGTTTTTCAATTCCTTTGGGTAATAGCCAAAAATGTCACTGCTGGATTCTATGATAATTTTATGTTTAGTTTTATAAGTAACCAGCAGACTGTCTTCTAAAGTTGCTACACCATTTTGCTTTCATGCCAGAAATGTGTAAGAGTTTCTGTTGCTCTACATCTTACCAGCATTTAGTATTGTCAGTGTTCTAGATTTGGGCTATTCTAAGAGGTGTATAGTGGTATCCCATTGTTGTTTTCATTTGCCTTTCTCTGATGACATATGATGTGGAGCATCTTTTCATATGCTTATGTGCCATTTGTATATGCTCTTCAGTGAGGTATCTGTTAAGGTCTTAGGCCCAGTTTTAATCACATTGTATGTCTTTATTGTTGAGATAAAAAGATTTTTGTGTATTTTGAATTAACAGTCCTTTATCACATGTGTCTTTTTCAACATTTTCTCCTAGTCTGTGGTTTGTCTTGTTCTCTTGACATTGTATTTTGTAGAGCATAAAGTTCTAATTTTAGTGAAGTCCATATTGTCATTTATTTCATGGACCATTCTTTTGGTATTGTATCTAAAAAAGTCACCACCACACCCAAGGTTGTCTAGTTTTTCTCTCTTATTGTCTTCTAGGAGTTTACTAGCTTTGCATTTTACATTTAGATCTGTGATCCATTTTACTTATAAGATTTGTGTCTAGATTTATATTTTAGCATGTGGATGCCTAGTTGTTCTAGCACCTTTTGTTGAAGAGACTATCCTTGCTCCACTGTATTGCCTTTGCTTTGTCAAAGATCAGTGAATTTCATTTATATGGGTCTATTTCTAGGCTTTCGATTCTGTCCCATTACTTTTGTCTATTCTTTCAGTATCACTATTTTGATTACTGTAGCTTTATAATAAGTCTTGAAGTCAGGTAGTATCACTCCTCCTACTTTGTTCTTCCCTTCAATACTTTTTCAGTTATACTGGATCTTTTGTCTCTCTGTATAAACTTTAGAACTGAGTTTGTGGATATACCAAAATAACTTGCTGGAATTTTGATTGAGATTACATTGAATCTATACATGAATTTTGGAAGAAATGACATCTTTACAATATTGAGATTTCCTGTCCATAAATATGGGACATTATTATTTTTGTCCTTGTTCATCAGACTTTTGTAGCTTTTTTCATATTTATATTACACATATTTTATTAGATTTATATATGTTTTTCATTTTGAGGGCATGCTAATGTAAATGGTATTGTTTTTTCTTTAATTTCAAATTCCACTTGCTTGCTGCTTTACAGTAAAGCAATTGACTTTTGTATATTAATTTCATATCCCGCAACCTTACTATAATTGCTTGTAGCTCAAGGAGATTTTTGGTCTATTCTGTCGGACTTTCTACATAGATGATCATGTCATTTGTAAATAAGACAATTTTATTTCTTTCTTCTCATCTGTTTATCTATTATTTCCTTTCATTGTCTAATTGCATTACCTAGAACTTCCAGTATGATGTTGAGAAACAATGGTGTGAAGGAACATCTTCATTTTGTAACTGATTTTAGTGGGAAAACTTCAAGTTTTTCACCATTAATTATGATGTAAACACTAGGATTTTTATAGATATTCTACATTAAATCGAGGCAGTTCCCCTTTATTCCTACTTTGCTGATAATTTTTATCATGAATGAGTGTTGAATTTTGTCAAATGTCAAATGCTTTTTTGCATCAATAAATATGAACATGATTTTTTTTTTCCTTTAGCCTGTTGTGATGCATTACATTGATTTTTGAATACTGAACAAGCCTTGCATACCTGGACTAAATCCCAGGTGTTTATGGTATATAATTGTTTTGTATATTGTAGGATTTGATTTGTTATTATTTTATCGAGAGTTTTTTGTATCTGTGTTCATGAGAGATACTGGTCTGTAGTTTGTTTTGTTTCCTTTTAATATCTTTGTCTGGTTCCATTAGTGTAATGATGTCCTCATAGAATCAATTAGGAAGTACCCCTGTTTTTTATCTTCTGAAAGAGATTGTAGAGAATTGGTATAATTTCCTCCTTAAATGTTTGGTAGAATTCCCTAGTTTACCCACCTGAGGCTGTTTTTTGGTTTTGGAAGGTAATTAATTATTGATTAAATTTTAAATAGATACAGTCTTATTTAGTTGTCTAATTGTTGCTGTGTGAACTTTGGCAAATTGTGTCTTTCAAGAAATTGAGTCATTTCATCTAGGTTATTAAATTTGTGGGCTTAGATTAGTTCATAGTGTTCCTTGATTATTGTTTTAATGTCCATAGGATCTGCAGCAGTTTCCCCTCTTTCCTTTCTGATATTACTATCATGGTTCCTCTCTCTCTCTTCTTCTTAGTTAGCCTGTCTAGAGACATAATTTTATTTATCTTTATTTTTATTTTATATTGAGGTGTAGATGATTTATAATGTTGTGTTAGTTTCAGGTGTACAGTAAAATGGTTCAGTTAGACATATACATATATCCATTCTTTTTCAGATTCTTTTCTCCTATAGATTATTACAGAATATTAAGTAGAGTTCCCTCTGCTATACAGTAGGTCCTTGTTGATTATCTGTTTTATACATAGTAGTGTGCATAGATTAATCCCAAACTCCTAATTTATCCCTACCTCCCAACTTTCCCCTTTGGTAACCACAAAGTTGTTTTGAAGTCTGTGAGTCTGTTTTGTAAATAAGTTCATTTGCAACACCTTTTTAGATTCCACATATAAGTGATATCATATGATATTTGTCTTTCTCTGTCTGACTTATTTCACTTAGTATGATAATCTCTAGGTACATCCATGTTACTGCAAATGGCATTATTTCATTCTTTTTGATGGCCGAGTAATATTCCATTGCATATAGGTACCACACCTTCTTTATCCATTCTTCTGTCACTCTTTTAAATGATGTAATCTCTTAAAGAACAAACTTTTTGTTTTACTTTCTATATTGATTTGCTAGTTTCAATTTGATTGATTTCTGTTCTAATTCTTATTTATTTTCTTCTACTTACTTGGATTTAATTTGCTCTTGTTCTTCCTGTTTCCTAATATGGAAAAAATGATTTTAGATCTTTCTCCTTTTCTAACTTATGCATATAATGCTATAAATGTACCTGTAATCAGTGCTCTTCATTAATTTCACATACTTTGATAAATTGTGTTTTTATTTTAATTTAGTTCAAACAATTTTTTTTATTTCTCTTATCTTCTTTGATCTATATATTGTTTAGATGTGTGTCATTTACTCTGCATGTATGTTGGAATTTTCCATTTATCTTTCTTTGATTTATAGTTTAATTTCATTGTGGTCTGAGAGCAAACATCAGGTGATTTCTATTATTTTCGGTTTGTTAAGGTGAGTTTTATAGCCCATAATGTGATCCATCTTTGTGAGTGTTTCACGTGAACTTCAGAAAAATTTGTATTCTGCTGTATTGGATGAAGTAGTCTATAGATGTCAATTATCTCCAGTTGATTGATGGTGTTGTTGAAGTCAAATATGTCCTTCCTGAATTTCTCCTGTTGTATATTTGTCCACTTCTGGTACAGGAGTGTTTAAGCCTCCAACTATGATAGTGAATCTATTTATCTTTGCAGTTCTGTTAGTTCCCATCTCCTTTAGTTAATGTTCTATTGTTAGGCAAATATCCTTTTCATTGTTATGTTTTTGGATAACTGATCTCTTTATAGTTATGTAATACACTTCATTATTCCTGATAACTTTCCTTCCTTTGAAGTCGGTTCAATCTGAAATTAATAGAGCTATTCTTTCTTTCTTTGGATGAGTCTTGGTACAGTATTGATTAGTATTAATACAGTATATTTTCCTCCATCCATTCACATTTTTTTTTTTTTTTTTTTTTTTGTGGTACGTGGGCCTCTTCCATTGTGGAGCACAGGCTCCGGACGTGCAGGCTCAGAGGCCATGGGTCACGGGCCCAGCCACTCCGCAGCATGTGGGATCTTTCCGGACTGGGGCACAAACCCCTGTCCCCTGCATCGGCAGGTGGACTCTCAACCACTGCACCACCAGGGAAGCCCCATCCATTCACTTTTAATCTACATATCTTTATATTTAAAATGGGTTTCTTAAAGACAAAATATATTTCAGTATTTTTTTTTGACAAACTCTGACAATCTCTATCTTTTAATTGGTACATTTAGACCATTGACATTCAAAGTGATTACTGAAATAACTTGATTAATATCTACATTTCTTAACATTTTCTTTTTGTGTCTTTAGTCTTTGTTCCTATTTTGCCTTCCACTCGTTTTCTGCCTTTTGTGATTTTAACTGAGCATTTTATATAGCTCAAATTTCTCTCTTTTTATAGCATAGCAGTTTAGTTCTTTAAAAAAAAAATAGTGGTTTTCCGAGGGTTATTAACATACACTTATATGTAATCAAAATCCACTTCCCATAACACTATACTTCTTTGTGGGTAGTGAGAGTACCTTATAATAACAAAATAATTCTAATTCCTCCTTTCCATCCCTTGTATCATTGTCACCATCATTTCATTTATATATAAGCATACATAAGTGCATATATATATCAATAATTATATATACCACATATATAATATATATAATTGTATGTATAATACATAAAATATATACATAAGCTACATAATCAAATACATGATTGGTATTATTATTTGTCCTAAGTCTTACCTATTCAATTTATTAATTTATTAAGAGTAAGAATAATAAAGGTAATCTTCACTAATTCTTTCTCTTTAATGCTTTGCATATATATACATATACATATATATATATATATATATATATATATATATATATATATATCTCCAGGTTTTTGAACTATATTATTTTCCTTCTATTTAAAGAACTTCTTTTAACATTTCTTGCAAGGCACATCTACTGGTAACAAACTCCCTCATTTTTTGTTTGTCTGAAAAAGTCTTTATTTCTCCTTTACTTTTGAAGATAATTTTGCTTTTTACAGAACTTTTAGGTTCATGGTTCTCTTTTCTGTCAATACTTATAATATTTCACTCCACTCTCTGTTTTGAATATTTTCTGAGAAGTTGGAAACAATTCTTATCTTGTTCTTCTATAGGTAGGGTGTTTTTTTCCCCCTTTTTTCAGGAATTTTCCTGTATTTTTGGTTTTCTGTAGTTTGAAAATAATATTCCTAGATGTAGCTTTCTGGACATTTATTAAATTTGGTTTCTCTGAGCTTCCTAGACCTGTGGTTTGGGGTCTGACATAAATTTGGGGAAATTATTAGCCAATATTTTTTCAAACACCATATCTGTTCTTTTTTCTCCACCTGATATTCTCATTAAGTGTATGTTACATCTTTTATAGTTGTCCCACAATCCTTAGACATCCTTTTCTGTTTTTATTTTTTGTTCTCTTTGCCTTTCAGTTTTCAAGGATTTTATTGGTATATTCTCTAGTTCAGAAATTCTTTCCCCATCCTTTTCCAGTCCACTAATAAGCAAGTAAAAGACATTCTTAATTTCTGCTACAGTGTTTTTGACCTCTAATATTTCTCTTTTGTTCTTTTTTTTAGGATTTCCATGTCTCTGCTTACAATGACCATCTGTTTTTACATGCTGTGTACCTTCTTCATTAGCATACTTAGCATATCAATTATAGCTGTTTTAAACTCACAGTTTACTAATTCCAATATCTCTGCCATATCTGGTTTTGGTGCCTGCTCTTTGTCTCCAAAAGTAGTACCAAATTTATTTTAGTAAGCCTTGTAAGTTTTTCTTCATAATGAGACATAACTTACCAGGTAAAAGAAACTGCTATAAATAGGCCTTTAGTAAAGTGATGGTGAGGTATGGGGTAAGGGAAAGTTTTCTGTAGTACTATTATTTTATCTGTCTTTTAGTGAGCTTATGTCTCTGAACTGTGAGCATTGCAATATATATATATTCTTTCTCCATAGGTTGGACAGGATGGTTAGAGTGACTGGAGTTAGGTATTTCCCTTTCCCCAGATCACTTTGGCTCTGATAATATCCCAGCAAGTTAGACTGTGGTTAAGTAGTGTCCCCTGAAATCAGTCCTTGTTAAGAATAGGGTTTTTTTGTATTTCTTAAAAAAGTCTTTTAACATCATTAGAGTATAATTGCTTTAAAATTGTGTGTTAGTTTCTGCTTTATAAAAAAGTGAATCAGTTATACATATACATATGTTCTCATAACTCTTCCCTCTTGCATGTCCCTCCCTCTCACCAGCCCTATCCCACCCCTCTAGGTGGTCACAAAGCACTGAGCTGATCTCCCTGTGCTATGCGGCTGCTTCCCACTACCTATCTATTTTACATTTGGTAGTGTATATATGTCCATGTCACTCTCTCACTTTGTCACAGCTTACCCTTCCCTCTCCCCATATCCTCAAGTCCATTCTCTAGTAGGTCGGTGTCTTTGTTCCTGTCTTACCCCTAGGTTCTTCATGACATTTTTTTCCCTTAGATTCCATATATATGTCTTAGCATACGGTATTTGTCTTTCTCTTTCTGACTTACTTCACTCTGTATGACAGACTCTAGGTCCATCCACCTCACTACAAATAACAATTTCGTTTCTTTTTATGGTTGAGTAATATTCCATTGTATATATTTGCCACATCTTCTTTATCCATTCATCCGATGATGGAAACTTAGGTTGCTTCCATGTCCTGGCTATTGTAAATAGAGCTGCAATGAACATTTTGGTGCACAACTCTTTTTGAATTATGGTTTTCTCAGGGTATATGCCCAGTAGTGGGATTGCTGGGTCATATGGTAGTTCTATTTGTAGTTTTCTAAGGAACCTCCATACTGTTCTCCATAGTGGCTGTATCAATTTACATTCCCACCAACAGTGCAAGAGGGTTCCCTTTTCTCCACACCCTCTCCAGCATTTATTGTTTCTAGATTTTTTGATGATGGCCATTCTGACTGGTGTGAGATGATATCTCATTGTAGTTTTGATTTGCATTTCTCTAATGATTAATGATGTTGAGCATTCTTTCGTGTGTTTGTTGACAGTCTGTATATCTTCTTTGGAGAAATGTCTGTTTAGGTCTTCTGCCCATTTTTGGATTGGGTTGTTTTATTGTTATTGAGCTGCTTGTAAATTTTGGAGATTAATCCTTTGTCAGTTGCTTCATTTGTAAATATTTTCTCCCATTCTGAAGGCTGTCTTTTGGTCTTGTTTATGGTTTCCTTTGCTATGCAGAAGCTTTTAGATTTCATTAGGTCTCATTTGTTTATTTTTATTTCCATTTCTCTAAGAGGTGGGTCAAAAAGGATCTTGCTGTGATTTATGTCATAGAGTGTTCTGCCTATTTTCCTCTAAGAGTTTGATAGTTTCTGGCCTTACATTTAGGTCTTTAATCCATTTTGAGCTTATTTTTGTGTATGGTGTTAGGGAGTGTTCTAATCTCATACTTTTATATGTACCTGTCCAGTTTTCTTTGCTCTCCCCTGACAGAAGCCGGAGGGGATTTTTCTCTGATATTTATTGTGGGAAACTGGCAGACCTCCTGTACCTCTCTTACAATATTGTGGGAGCCACCTTATGACTAGGTCTTTCTCTAGTTTTAACTCTTACACTGTTTACACCGAATTTCTAGCAATTGGTAAATTACAGTTCATGGTTTTCTACCCAAGCACTTGCTCCCATAGAAGTTTCTGTTTATGATTTTCTACTCAGGTAAGCAGTGACTCCCTATATTCTGTCTTTCCAATCTTGGAGAAGCAGTTTGCCCTGTGTCCTCCCCTCTCTTATAGATCAAAGAAGAGTTATTTTTTTTAATCTGTTCAATTTTTTACTTGTTTAACGATGTCTTAATGATTTCTAAGCTCCTTCCATGTGGAAATGGAAACTGGCATAAACACTTTTGGGTTTTAATTTGGTATTATTTTGCATATAGAGGAAAAAATCAGATAATTATAAATGAAAAACTATGCCTCTTACTATTAATTTATGAAAATCTTAACATTCTGGGTTTTTTTTGTTTTTTTTTACTTTGTATATTTTGTTTGGTTTGATTTTTTTAAAAAATAAAGATGCAGTTTCATTCTTGGCAATCACATAAAATACAGTCATTGTAGTAAACTGCAAGAAATCATTATCTAGGATAATCTAAAATAAATCTTGCAGACCAAGGTCTTTCTGAAGTAGATGCAATATATCCTGAGAGCAGGATCAAATTACATTCTTTCTGGCTCAGGACAGAGAGTTCACTATTAAATAGGGGACTAGATCACCTAATAATGTTGTTGGCTACACATCAAGATATGTGTGACTACTGGGTTGGCTAGATATTTTTGTCTCATTCATGTGAAAGCAGCATAATTACTAAGATTTTTTTTTTTTTTTACCAATTCTGCATACCTTAATCATCAATGGAAAATACTTCTTACATATATAATGCTGAAATAAAAGCCTTTAGAAGATATAACAATAACAGTATTTGAAGAACTTGTAATGTTAACTAACCAGCGAGTAGGTGTATGTCACTGTTTAAACAATTTATCCTGTGCTACTTTAATGTGGTTATTATACAGACAATATGGCCATTTCCACATCATGCATCTTTATACAGTAAATTGCTATTGATAGGAAATCTCAAGTAAAAATTTAGTAGATAGTTCTAAATTGCTTTGCAAAGTATTTTCATGCCTACACTAAGAGAATGAGACTTTCTCCTTCTCTAGAAATGTTTCCTTATTGACATTTTCATTATAATTTTTAGATTCTAAGTGAGGGTGAACAACAATTTTTGTGTTTTCTCTTCTAAATTCATCTTTTGTAAATACATTTCTTTGTCACATTCATTTTTGTAGTCCTTTACACATTGATTTGTAAAAGTTATTATATACTCTGGACACCAAATGACTGAATAATTTGGAAATATCTCCTTGTAACTACCTTTACACTTAGGTCATATTCTTTATTGTATTGAATATTAATTTCAATAAAGCCAATTTACCAATATTTTGCTTTATGATGTACAGTTTCAAAGTTATTTAGTCAATCCTACAAAACACCAAGGTTATGGTATTATTGTATAATATTTCTTTGTAAATATTTAATTATTTTGTTTAATACATTTAAGTTTTTTTTATTTTTATAGATGATGTAATGCAGAGGTCTACTATTAATTTTATTAAATGACAATAACTAAATGACCCAGGACTATTTGTGAAGAGTTAGTCCTTTAATCATTGATTTGTAAATAGTTGGCAAATACCAAGTTTCAATTTATCTGTGTATCTGCTTCAATTAATCTATTATTCCTGAGAAAAAAAATTTAATGTCAATAAAATTGACTTTCCCTTTAGCTTTCTTGAAGTTAACTGTGTTCCACAATTCTGAATTTCACAGAATTTTTTAAGGAAATACTGTAGGTATACTCTGTATTACACTGTATCCCCAGTATGGTCAAGGGCAACACTTTGTATGAGATTAATTAAAATTTATGTAACAAAAAATATTCATATTACATGACATAAGTAATAACCCTAAATATGCTCACATCATTTCATGTCAGATTTTTCACCTAATTTGTTCAGGTCAGGTCAGATTTTTTTCTATAACATTAGTTATGAAAAACTTTAAAATTCTGAAAAATTTTAATGGGTATATTAATAGGATTAATTTTACAGAAGATATGCAAGACCTCTATATTGTAAGTGACAAAACATTGTTAATGGAAGTTAACATATATCTACATAAATGGAGATATATCCTGTATTTATGGATTAGAAGATTCAATATTTCTAAGTTGTATTATTCCCAGTTTTATTAATAGATTCAAAGAAGTTTAAATTATAATCCTAGCGGGCATGCCAAAGACCTATATAAAGTTTTTCTAAAATTTATATAGAAAAAGGATTTATAATATTAAAAAGTAAATTGAAGTTCCAATTGAAATACCTTAGTTTTAGACAAACTTTTAACTTAGGATAATCAAGACAGTAGCATTGACATGAGAATAGCCATATAAGATCAATGAAATGAATTCAGAAATAAAGCAAAACTTATTTGGCAAATTAATGTTTGAAATTAGCAGCATAATTCAAAGGACTAAATATAGATTTTTTTAAACACAAGGTGCTTGAACAACTGGATATCTAAATTTTCTTTTTTTTAATAATGCTGAAATTTACATCATACGGTATAGACCTAAATATAAAGGACTAAATTATAATAATTCTATAAGAAAAGAGGGGAAACATTTGTTACCTTGCAATAGACAAAGATTAATTGAAGAAGGCACAAAAGCATGGCTTATAAAATTAAAAGTTATATAAAGTACTTCATCAAAATTAACAACTCTTTTCCTCTTCCAAAGATACAAATAAGGAAATGAAAATATAAATAAAAAATAAGAAAAATATTTGGAATTCATAATCTGAGGAAAGGTTTGTATGCAGCATTTACAAAGGTCTTTTAAAATTCAGAAAGAAAGGAAAAACAAAATCATTTAAAAATGGGAAAAATTGACCTGACACTTCAAAGATATATGAATGGACAGTAAGCACATTAAGTTGCAAGATTATTAATGATTAAGAAAATGGGAATCTAAATCATAATGAGATATACCATGACATTCATACCAGAATGGCTAAAATTAAGAAGACTGAAATAACATGTGTTGGTAAGTATGTGGTACAACTGAAGTTCTCAGAGATAGTTGATAGGCATAAAAAATGTTACAATCACTTTAGAAAACCAGGTCACCAGTATTTTTTAAAGTAAAACATAAAGAGCAATCCAAATCATAAGTATTTAACCATGAGAAATAAACTGTATGCTACATCGGAAGGTGTTATTCATACCATTGCATAAAAATATTAAAATGCCTAGGAGTAAACCCTTGTAAGGAGGCCAAAGACCTGTACTCCAAAAACTATCAGATGCAGATGAAAGAAACTGAAAATGATATAAAATGGATGGAAAGATATACCATGTTCTTCGATTGGAAGAATCAACATTGTTAAAATGAACATACTACCCAAGGCAATCTACAGATTCAATGCAATCTTTATCAAATTACCAATGACATTTTTCACAGAACTAGAACAAAAAAGAATTTTAATTTGTATGGAAACACAAAAGACACTGGATAGCCAAAGCAAACCTGAGAAAGAAGAATGGAGATGAAGGAATCAAACTCCCTGACTTCAGTCTACACTACAAATCCACAGTCATCAAAACATTATGGTACCAGTGCAAAACCAGACGTACATCATTGGAACAGGATAGAAGGCACAGATATAAACCCTCACATTTATGGTCAGTTAATCTACAAAAAAAGAGGCAAGAATATACAATGGAGAGAAGAGTCTCTTCAATAAGTGGTGCTGGGAAAACTGGACAGCTACATGTAAAAGAATGAAATTAGAAATTTCTCTAACACCATATATAAAAATAAACTCACAATGGATTAAAGCCCTGAATGTAATACTGGATACTATAAAACTCTTAGAGGGAAACACAGGCAGAAAACTCTTGAACATAAATTGCAGCAATACTTTTTTGGATCCATCTCCTAGAATAATGGAAATAAAACCAAAAATAAACAAGTGAGACCTAATTAAACTTAAAATATTTTGCAAAACAAAGGAAAATATAAACAACATGAAAAGACAGTCTGTGGAATGGAAGAAAATATTTGCAAATGATGTCACCAACAATAGATTAATTTCTAAACTGTACAAAACAGCTCATACAAAATAATTTAAAAAACAACCTTAATAACAGCTTAATAACAACAATAACCAAAAAAAAAAATAAAATAAAACCCCAATCCAATCAAAAAATGGACAGACGATCTAAATAGACATTTCCCCATAGAAGGCATACAGGTAGCCAACAGGCACAGAAAAAGATGCTCAACATCATTAATAGAGAAATGCAAATCAAAACTACAATGAGGTATCACTTCACACCAGTCAGAATGGCCATCATCAAAAAGTCTACAAATAATAAATGTTGGAATGGGTGTGGAAAATGCTGGAAAGGAATCCTTATACACTGTTGGCAGGAATGTAAATTGATACAGCCACTGTGGAGAACAATATGGAGGTTCATTAAGAAACTAAAAATAGAGTTACCATATGATCCTGCAATCCACTTCTGTGCGTATATCTGGAGAAAACTCTAATTTGAAAAGATACATGTGTTTCATTTTTCATAGCAGTTCTATTTACAATAGCCAAGACATGGAAGCAACCAAAATGTCCATGGACAGATGAGTGGATAAAGAAGATATGCTGGGCTTCCCTGGTGGCGCAATGGTTGAGAGTCTGCCTGCCGATGCAGGGGACACGGGTTCGTGCCCCGGTCTGGGAAGATCCCACATGCCACGGAGCGGCTGGGCCCATGAGCCATGACCGCTGAGCCTGCGTGTCCGGAGCCTGTGCTCTGCAGCGGGAGAGGCCACAGCAGTGAGAGGCCTGCATACCGCAAAAAAAAAAAAAAAAAAAAAAAAAAAAAAGATATGCTATGTATTTATACAATGAAATATTACTCAGACATAAAAAAGAATGAAATAAAGCCATTTCAGCAATATCGATGGACCTAGATACGTTCATACTAAGTGAAATGTCAGAGAATGACAAATATCATGATATAATTTATATGTGGAATCTAAAAAAAGTACAAATAAACTTAATTACAAAACAGAAATATTCACAGACATAGAAAACAAATATGTGGTTACCAACGGGGACAGTGGTGGGTGCAGGGAGAGGTAAATTAGGAATTTGGGATTAACATATTCACACTACTATATATTCAATGTAAGATAGGTAAACAAGAAGAACCTACTGTGTACCACAGGAATCTCTATGAAGTATCTTGTAATAACCTGTAAGGGAAAAGAATCTGAAAAAGAATATATATATATGTATATATATATATATATATATATATACACACATACATATATATATATATATATATATATATATAATTGAATCATTTTTCTGTATACCTGAAACTAACAGAACATTGCAAATTAACTACTTCAATTTTTTAAAACGTTTCAAAAAAGGTGTTCATAACACCTTTGTTCATAATAAACAAAAAGTGGAAACAACTCTAATGTCCATCACCTGGTCAATAGATAATCAAATTATGATCTATCTGTAGTCTGGAATACTACTCAGTAATAAAAATGAATAAATTTCTGACAGGTCCAAAAATATGGGCAAATATCACAAACACTGTGTTATATTCAAGGAGTGAAATGCAAAAGTATATATCTTATATGATTCTATTTATTTGAAATTCAATAAAACATAAATTTATAGAAACAGAAAACAGAGCAGTGCTTCCTAGATTTTGGGGAATGGATTGACCCCAAAGCGGCATGAAAAAATACTTTTGGAAGAAGTAAAATATTTATATCTTGATTTTGAGGTCGTTACAAAGTGAGCTATGAATGTCAAATTTCCTAATCTATACACTTAAATGAGTTGAATTTTATTGTCTAACAATTATATCTCAATAAACATGGGATAAAGTCAAATTAAATAAAGTATTTGAAGTGGAATATTAGAAGCAAAGTAAATGGCCATAGTAGGATATAAACAATGCTTAAATGACTGTCTCAGAAAAATTTTCAGTTATCTCAGTATCTAAGGAAAGAATATATTATTAAAATAATCTTGGGCTTCCCTGGTGGTGCAGTGGTTGAGAGTCCACCTGCCGATGCAGGGGACATGGGTTTGTGCCCCGGTCCAGGAAGATCCCTCATGCCGCAGAGTGGCTGGGCCCGTGAGCCATGGCCACTGAGCCTGCACGTCCGGAACCTGTGCTCCACAACGGGAGAGGCCACAACAGTGAGAGGCCCGCATACCACAAAAAACAAAAACAAAATAATCTTAATTACTAAAATCTGATACTGAATACTTTCCCTATACAGTGCACCAAGTAAAATTCTAAGACAGTCGTATCACATGGTTAAAACACATTTATTTCTTGGGGTCTTTCAGAGTATCAGTCAACAACTAGTTTGCTAAATTTGGTATAGAATTAATTTGGCCACTGAATGCTTAATCTAGATTTCAGATAATTTCTTTTCTCATGTGCACTGATCCTTATGGCAATAAATGAAAAAAGGATATTTCACTGTTTGAACACCTCTAATTTAAGGCAACTTAATCAACCCTCTTCATTGAAAGATTCTGGACTACAATTACAGCACTAATGTCTACCTGTCAGTTCTTTTCAGGTCTGGTAACAGAGAGTAATTGCATCTCATGTATTTTCTTGTGGAAATTGCTTCATACCTGGAGGTGATATTTTTTCCTTTAATCATTTCTTCTGTATGATGTAACTGTGAGTCACATAGAGGACTTTTTAGCTACAATATTCCAATATGATTCCTCCCAATCTGGACACCATCCAGTTTAAAAATAATAATAATTTATAAGGATTTAGCAATGTCAAAAGTACATTTAATAGTAAGAAATTCACAGTGTCTTTGCAATGTGACACAATATTTGTACAATGTTCTGATTTTTAAGGTTCATTATAGTCCAGGAAGACTATTTCCAAAATTTTTACAGATAATACTTTGACACTTAATTTGTCACTTTATGCTTCAAAGACTTCTTGTTGCAAAATAAGTTTTAATAGTTGACTAAAACATTATAATTAAAAAAAATAATATTACCATTAGAGGATTTTAGTAGCTCTACCAAAACATTCATGGGTCTATCATAGAAAATTAAAACCAGTGACAGACATGTATAAACATCATAAAACTTAATTGTGTATTTATATGTTTCAAGTATATTTCAATGTGAGTTAATGATCTAACATATATAATCATTCATCAAATATTTTGAGCTTCAATATTTAAAACTGCCCCGTTATAAAAGTCTTTAGCCTAATTATATTAAATATAATTTTATCCCAATTATCATCTAAAGCAAAATTACCTTTCTCACTTAGTTTCCCTAAAGTTTTAATTATAATATTTTTATCTTTGACTAATGCTGTAAGTTCCTCCAGCTCATCTTATTTCTTCTGTAAATTCCCCCAAAAATGTGTTTGAACAGACCGGTTCAAGATGATGGAGTAGAAGGACGTGTGCTCACTCCCTCTTGTGAGGCACTGGTATCATGACTAACTGCTGAACAATCATCGACAGGAAGACACTGGAACTCACCAAAAAAGATACCCCACATCCAAAGACAAAGGAGAAGCTGCAAAGAGATGGTAGAAGGGATGCAATCACAATAAAATCAAATGCCAAAACCACTGTGTGAGTGACTCACAAACTGGAGAACAATTATACCACAGAAGTCCACCAACTGGAGTGAAGGTTCTGAGGCCCACGTCAGACTTCTCAACCTGGGGGTCTGGCAAAGAGAGGAGGAATTCCCAGAGAATCATACTTTGAAGGCTAGTGGGATTTGATTGGAGAACTTTGACAGGACTGGGGTAAACAACTCTTGGAGGGCACACAAAGTAGTGTGTGGATCAGGACAGAGGGGAAGGAACAGTGACCCCATAGGAGACTGAACCAGACCTACCTGCTAGTGTTGGAGGTTATCCTGCAGAGGCAGGGGGTGGCTGTGGCTCACCACAGGCACAAAGACACTGACAGCAGAAGCTCTGGGAAGTACTCCTTGGCATGAGTCCTCCCTGAGTCTGCCACTAGCCCCACCAGAGAGCCTGTAGGCTCCAATGCTGGGTCACCTCAAGCCAAACAAACAAGAGGGAGGGAACTCAGCTCCACCCATCAGCAGACAAGTGGATTAAACTTTTACTGAGCTCTGTCCACCAGAGCAACACCAAGCTCTACCCACAACAAGTCCCTCCTATCAGGAAGCTTGCAGGAGCTTCTTAGATACCCTCACCTAACAGAGGGCAGACCACAAGTCCCTCCCATCAGGAAGCTTGCAGAAGCTTCTTAGATACCCACATCTACCAGAGGGCAGACAGCAGAAGCAAGAAGAACTACAATCCAGCAGCCTGTAGAATGAAAACCACATTCACAGAAAGATAGACAAAATGAAAAGGCAGAGGACTATGTATCAGATGAAGGAAAAAGATAAAACCATAGAAAAATAACTAAATGAAGTGGAGAAAGGCAACTTTCCAGAAAAAAGAGTTCAGAATAATGATAGTGAAGATGATTCATGACCTCAGAAAAAGAATGGAGGCAAAGATCGAGAAGATGAAACAAATGTATAACAAACACACAGAAGAATTAAATAACAAACACCTAGAAGAATTAAAGAACAAACAAAGATGAACAATAAAATAACTGAAATTAAAAATATACTAAAATGAATCAATAGCAGAATAACTGAGGCAGAAGAATGGATGAATGACCTCTAAGACAGAATGGAGGAGTTCACTGCTGCAGAACAGAATAAAGAAAAAATAATGAAAAGAAATGAAGACAGCCTAAGAGACATCTAGGGCAACATTAAACACAACAACATTCACCTTATAGGGGTCCCAGAAGGAGAAGAAAGAGAGAAAAGACCGGATAAAATATTTGAAGATATTATAGTCGAAAACTTCCCTATCATAGGAATGGAAATAGCCACACAAGTCCAGGAAGCACAGAGAGTCCCAGGCAGGATAAACCCTAGGAGAAACATGATAAGACACACAGTAATCAAACTGACAAAAATTAAAAAAAAAAAAACAAAGACAAATTATTAAAAGTAATAGGGGAAAATGACAAATAATATACAAGGGAACTCCCGTAAGGTTAACAGCTGCTTTCTCAGCAGAAATTCTACAAGCCAGAAGGGAGTGGCACAATATATTTAAAGTGATGAAAAGGAAGAACCTAAACCAAGATTACTCTAACCAGCAAGGAATTCATTCAGATTCTATGGAGGAATCAAAAACTTTACAGACAAGCAAAAGCTAAGAGAATTCACACCACCAAACCAGCTCTCCAACAATAGCTAAAGGAACTTCTCTAAGTGGGAAACACAAGAGAAAAAAAGGACCTACAGAAACAAACCCAAAACAATTAAGAAAATGGTACTAGGAACATACATATCAATAATTACCTTAAATGTGAATGGATCAAATGCTCCAACCAAAAGACACAGGCTTGATGAATGGATACAAAAACAAGACCCATCTATATGCTGTCTACAAGAGACCCACTTCAGACCTAGTGAAACATACAGACTGAAAGTGACACGATGGAAAAATATTTTCTATGCAAATGGAAATCAAAAGAAAGCTGGAGTAGCAATACTCATATCAGATAAAATAGACTTTAAAATAAAGAATATTGCAAGAGACAAGGAAGAACACTACATAATGATCAAGGGATCAATCCACGAAGAAGATATAACAATTTTAAATACATATGCAGAGAGACCTTCAAGATGGCAGAAAAGTAAGGTGTAGAGATCACCTTCCTCCCCACAAGTACATCAGGAATACGTCTACATGTGGAACAACTCCTACAGAACACCTTCTAAATGCTGGCAGAAGACTTCAGACTTCCCAAAAGGCAAGAAACTCCACACGTCCTTGGGTAGGGCAAAAGAAAAAAGAGAGGCAAATGAATAGGGATAGGACCTGCACCTCAGGGAGGGAGCTGTGAAGGAGGAAAAGTTTGCACACCCTAGGAAGCCCCTTCATTGGTAGAGATGGGAGGTGGCAGGGGGTAAGCTTCAAAGCCGCAGAGGAGAGTGCAACAACAGGGGTGCAGAGGGAAAAGCGGAGAGATTCCCGAACAAAGGATCGGTGCTGACCAGCATTCACTAATCTGAGAGGCTTGTGTGTGCACCTTCCAGTATGGGTGGGGGCTGGGAGCGGAGGCTCGGGCTTCACAAATCATATCCCAGAGAGAGGACTAGGGTTGGCTGTGTGAAGACAGCCTGAAGGGGACTGGTGTGCCTCAGCGAGCCGGGAGGGAGTCTGGGGAATAGTCTGGACCTGCATAAGAGGCAAGAGACAATTATCTCGGGGTGCACGAGAGGATTCAGAGAACTGCCTACACAAGCCCCAGAGAAGGGCGAGAGCCGCTACTATCAGCAGAGACATCAGAGACGGGCATGAAATGCTAAGCCTGCTGCTGCAGCCACCAAGAAGCCTGTGTGCAAGCATAGGTCACTATCCACACCTCCTTTCCTGGGAGCCTGTCACTGCCAGGGTCCCCTGATCCAGGGACAACTTCTCCAGGAGAAACACACCTCAGGCTGTTGCAATATCATGCTGACCTCTGCTGCTGCAGGCTCGCCCAACATTCCGTCCCCCTCCCCACTCCAGGCCTGATTGAGTCAGAGCCCACTAATCAGCTATGACTTTAACCCTGCCCTGTCTGAGTGAAGAACAGACACCCTCAGGCAACCTACATGTAGAGGCAGGGCCAAATCCAAAGCTGAATTCCTGGAGCTCTATGAACAAAGAAGAGAAAGGAAAATCTCTCCCAGCAGCCTCAGGAGAAGTGGATTAAATCTCAACAATCAACTTGATGTACCCTGCATCTGTGGAATACCTGAATAGACAATCAATCATCCCAAAATTGAGGCAGTGGACTTTGGGAACAATGATATATATATATTTTTTTTTTCCTTTTTTCTCTTTTTGGAAGTGTGTATGTTTGTGCTTCTTTGTGTGATTCTGTCGGTATAGCTTTGCTTTTACCATTTTCCTAGTGTTCTATCTTTTTTTTAAGTATAGTTTTAGCACCTGTTATCATTGGTGGATTTGTTTTTTGGTTTGGTTGTGCTCTTCTTTTTTACTTTTCTTTTTAATTTTTTTTTTGTTTTAAATAATTTATTTTTTTATTTTAGTTATTTTATTTTATTTGTATATTTATTCTCTCTCTCTCTCTCTCCTTCCTTCCTTCTTTCTTTTTCATTCATTCCTTCCTTCATTCCTTCCCTCCTTCCTTCCTTCCTTTCTTTCTTTCCTTCCTTCTTTCCTTCTTTCTCACTGTTCTTCAGAGCCATGTGGCTGACAAGGTCTTGGTGCTCTGGCTGGTTATCAGGCCTGGGCCTCTGAAGTGGGAGAGCCAATTTCTGGACACTGGTTCTTCAGATACTTCCTGGTTCCACGTAATATCAAGTGGCAAAACTCTCCCAGAGATCTCCATCTCAACACTAAGACCCAGCTCAATTCAACGACCAGCAAGCGACAGCTCTTGCTTCACGCCCTATGACAAACAACTAGCAAGACATGAACACAACCCTATCCATTAGAAGAGAGGCTGCCAAAAATCATAAAAAGGTCACAGACACTCCAAAACACTCCACCATATGTGGTCCTGCCCATCAGAAAGACAAGATCCAGCCTCATCCACTAGAACACAGGCAATACTCCACTCCACCAGGAAGCCTACACAACCCACTGAACCATCCTTAGCCACTGGGACAGATACCAAAATCAATGGGAACTACAAACCTTCAGCCTGCAAAAAGGAGACACCAAACACAGTAAGTTAAGCAAAATGAGAAGACAGAGGAACATAGAGCAGTTGAAGGAGCAAGATAAAAACCCACCAGAACAAACAAATGAAGAAGAAATACTTAGTCTACCTGAAAAAGAATTGACAGTAATAACAGTAAAGCTGATCCAAAGTCTTCAAAATAGAATGGAGAAAATACAAGAAACTTAACAGGGACCTAGAAGAAATAAAAAGTAAACAAACAATGATGAACAACACAATAAATAAAACTAAAAATTCTCTAGAAGGAATAAATAACAGAATAACTGAGGTGGAAGAATAGATAAGTGACCTGGAAACTAAAAGAGTGGAAATAACCACTACAGAGCAGAATAAAGAAAAAAGAATGAAAAGAATGGAGGACAGTCTCAGAGACCTCAGGGACAACATTAAACACAACAGCATTCGAATTATAGGGGTCCCAGAAGAAGAAGAGAAAAAGAAAGGGACTGAGAAAATATTTGAAGAGATTATAGTTGATAACTTCCTTAATATGAGAAAGGAATTAATCAGTCAAGTCCAGGAAGCACAGAGAGTCCCATACAGAATAAATCCAAGGAGGAACACACCAAGACACATATTAATCAAACTCCTAAAAATTAAATACAAAGAAAAAATATTAAAAGCAGCAAGGGAAAAACAACAAATAATATAAAACCGAATCCCCATAAGGTTAACAGCTGATATTTCAGCAGAATTTCTGCAAGCCAGAAGGGAGTGACAGGACATATTTAAAGAGATGAAAGAGAAAAACCTACAACCAAGATTACTCTACACAGCAAGGATCTCATTCACATTAGACAGAGAAATTAAAAACCTTACAGACAAGCAAAAGCTAAGGGAATTCAGCACCACCTAACCAGCTTCACAGCAAACACCAAAGGAACTTTTCCAGACAGGAAACACAAGAGAAGGAAAAGGTCTACAATAACAAACCCAAAACAAGAAAATGCTAATAGAAACAAACATATCAATAACTATCCTAAATGTAAATGGATTAAATGCTCCAACCAAAAGACATACACTGGCTGAAAGGATACAAAAACAAGACCCATATATATACTATCTAGAAGAGACCCACTTCAGACATAGGGACACATATAGACTGAAAGTGAGAGGATAGAAGAAGATATTCCATGCAAATGGATACCAAAAAAAAAATCTGGAGTAACAATTCTCATATCAGAAAATATAGACTTTAAAATAAAGACTATTACAAGAGACAAAGATGGACAGTAGATAATGATCAAGGGATCAATCCACAAAGAAGATATAACAGATGTAAATATATATAAACCCACCATAGAAGCACCTCAAAATATAAGGCAAATGCTAACAGCCATAAAAGGGGAAATCGACAGTAACACAATCACAGTAGGACCTTTAACATTCTAAATTCACCAAGGGAGAGATCATCCAAAATTAAAAGAAATAAAAAAACACAAGCTTTAAATGATATATTAAACAAGAAGGATTTAATTGATATTCATAGGATACTCCATCCAGAAACAACAGAATACAATTTCTTCTCAAGTGCTCATGGAGCATTCTTCAGGATAGATGATATCTTGCATCACAAATCAAGCCTTGGTAAATTTAAGAAAACTGAAATCGTATCAAGTATCTTCTCTGACTGCAACTCTATGAGACTAGATATCAATTACAGCAAAAAAATGTAAAAATTACAAACACATGCAGGCTAAACAATACACTACTTAATAACCAAGATATCACTGAAGAACTCAAAGAGGAAATCAAAATATACCTAGAAACAAATGACAATGAAAACACGATGACCAAAAACCTATGGAATGAGCAAAATCAGTTCTAAGAGGGAAGTTTATAGCAATACAATCCTACCTCAAGAAACAAGAAACATCTCAAATAAACAACATAACCTTACATCTAAAGCAATCAGAAAAAGAACAAAAAAAAAAACCCACTAAGTTAGCAGAAGGAAAGAAATCATAAAGATCAGATCAGAAATAAATGAAACAGAAATGAAGGAAACAATAGCAAAGATCAATAAAACTAAAAGCTGATTCTTCGAGAAGATAAACAAGATTGATAAAACTTTAGCCTGACTCAAAGAAAAAGAGGGAGAAGACTCAAATCAATAAAATTAGAAATGAGAAAGGAGAAGTTACCGTGGACACCACAGAAATACAAAGCATCATAAGAGACTATTACAGGCAACACTATGCCAATAAAATGGACAACCTGGAAGAATTGGACAAATTCTTTGAAAAGTCCAACCTTCCAAGAGTGAAACAGGAAGAAAGAGAAAATATAAACAGACTAATCATAAGCACTGAAATTGAGACTGTGATTAAAAATCTTCTAGCATACAGAAGCACAGGACCAGACAGCTTCACAGGCAGATTCTATCAAACATTTAGAGAAGAGCTAACACTTATCCTTCTCAAATTCTTCCAAAATATAGTGGAGGGAGGAACACTCCCAATCACAATCTATGAGGCCAACATCACCCTGATACTAAAACAAGACAAAGGTGTCACAAAGAAAGAAAACTACAGGTCAATATCACTGATGAACATAGATGCAAAAATCTTCAACAAAATCCAGCAACACATTAAAAGGATCATACACCATGATAAAGTGGGGTTAATCCCAGGAATGCAAGGATTCCTCAATATATGGAATTCAATCAATATGATAAACCATATTAACAAATTGAAGGATAAAAACCATACGATCATCTCAAAAGATGCAGAAAACACTTTTGACAAAATTCAACACCAATTTATGATAAAAAAAAAAAAAAACCTCCAGAAAGTAGGCACAGGGGGAACTTATCTCAACATAATAAAACCCATATATGACAAACCCACAGCCAACGTTTTTCTCAATGGCGAAAAAATGAAAACATTTACACTAAGACCAGGAAACAAGACAAGGTTGCCCACTTCCACCACTATTATGCAACAGGGTTTTGGAACTTTTAACCACAGAAATCAGGGATGAAAAGGAATCCATATGGAAAAGAAGATGTAAAGCTATCACTGTTTGCAGATGGTATGATACTATACACAGAGAATCCTAAATACTCTACCAGAAAACTACTAGAGCTAAGCAAAGAATTTGGTAAAGTAGCAGGATACAAAATTAATGCACAGCAATCTCTTACATTTCTATATACTAATGATGAAAAATCCGAAAGAGAAATTAAGGAAACACTCCCCATTTACCACTGCAACAATAAGAATGAAATAACTAGGAATAAACCTACCTAAGGAGACAAAAGACCTGTATGCAGAAAATTATAAGACACTGATGAAAGAAATTAAAGATGATACAAACAGATGGAGAGACATAACATATTCTTGGATGAGAAGAATCAACATTTTGAAAATGACTATACTACCTGAAGCAATCTACAGATTCAATGCAATCCTTATCAAACTACCAATGGCATTTTTCACAGAAGTGGAATAAAATTTCACAGTTTGTATGGAGACACAAAAGACCCTTAATAGCCAAAGCAATCTTGAGAAAGAAAAACGCAGCTGGAGGAATCAGGCTCCCTGACTTCAGACTATACTACAAAGCTACAGTAATCAAGACAGTATGGTACTGGCAAAAAAAACAGAAAGATAGATCAATGGAACAGGATAGAAAGCCCAAAGATAAACCCACACACATGCAGTCACCTTATCTTTGAATATGCAATGGAGAAAAAACCGTCTGTTCAATAAGAGGTGCTGGGAAAACTGGACAGCTACATGTAAAATAATGAAATTAGAAATCTCCCTAGCATCATACACAAAAATAAACTCAAAATGGATTAATGATCTAAATATAAGGTTAGACACTATAAAACTCTTAGAAGAAAACATAGGCAAACTATTCTATGAAATAAATCAAAACAAGATCTTTTTTGACCCACCTCCTAGAGGAATAGAAATTAAAAAAATAAAATAAACAAATGGGAACTAATGAAACTTGAAAGCTTTTGCATAGCAAAGTAAACCATAGACAAGATGAAAAGACAACACTTGGAATGGGAGAAAATATTTGCAAAAGAAGCAATTGACAAAGTTTTAATCTCCTAAATTTATAAGCAGCATATGCAGCTCAATATTTAAAAAAACAGCTCAATCCAAAAATGGGCAGGAGATCTAAATAGACATTTCTCCAAAGAAGATACACAGATTGCCAACAAACACATGAAAGGATGCTCAACATTACTAATCATTAGAGAAATGAAAATCAAAACTACAGTGAGGTATCACCTCACAACGGTCAGAATGGCCATCATCAAAAAATCTACAAACGATACATGCTAAAGAGGTTGTGGAGCAAAGGGAACTCTCTTGCATCGTTGGAGGGAATGTAAATTGATACAGCTGCTAGGGAGAACAGTATGGAAGGTCCTTGAAAAACTAAAAATAGAACTACCATAAGACCGTCAATCCCACCACTGCATATACCCTGAGAAAGCCATAATTCAAAAGAGTCATGTACCACAATGTTCATTGCAGCTCTATTTACAATAACCAGGACATGGAAGCAACCTAAGTGTCCATTGACAGATGAATTGATAAAGAAGATGTGGCACATATATACAATGGAATATTACTCAGCCATAAAAATAATTGAAATTGAGTTATTTGTAGTGAGGTGGTTGGACCTAGAGTCTGTCATACAGAGTGAAGTAAGTCAGAAAGAGAAAAACAAATACCATATGCTAACACGTATATATAGTATCTTTAAAAAAAAAAAAAGAAGGTTATGAAGAACATAAGGGCAGGACAGGAATAAAGATGAATTCAGAATGTACTTGAGGACATGGGGAGGGGGAAGGGTAAGATGGGATGAAATGAGAGAGTGACATGGACTTATATATACTACCAAATGTAAAATAGCTAGTGGGAAGCAGCTGCATAGCACAGGGAGATCAGCTCAGTACTTTGTGACCATGTAGAGAGGTGGGATAGGAATTGTGAGAGAGAGACACAAGAGGGAGGAAATATGGGACTATATGTACATGTATAGCTGATTAACTTTGTTAGAAAGCAGAAACTAACACACCATTGTAAAGCAATTATACTCCAATAAAGATGTTTAAAAAATAAAGAAAAATAAAAGTGACTAGACAAGACACATGGGAGAATGTCAGGAATTATAATCTGATATTAGAGTTGATATTGTTCATTGTTGGATTAAATAAATGAGATTACTAAGCCATTTTTTCTCTGAATCATTGATAAGATGTTATATGAATACATTTCATAAAATATAAGCAGCCTTTAAATGTATGATAAATAACCCTACTTTGTCAAAGGATTTTTTTTTTTTTTTTACTATACTGCTGGATATTTTATTTGGTACTAGATATCTCTATAGAGATAGATAGATTTTGGTCTCTGATAGATTTGTTTATCAGTGGTAAGAAAGATTTATAAAGTTAACAGAGAAAAAAAATAATTTCTATTTCCTGGAATATTATATTGACTTTTTATTTAAAATGATTGAAAAGGTTATTTATTAAATGATCTGTGAGAAAAATAAATAAATTAATAAATAATAAATAAATATACACCCAACATAGGAGAACCTCAATACATAAGGCAAATACTAACAGATATAAAAGGACAAAATGGACAGTAACACAATATTAGTGTGGGACTTTATCACCTCACTTACACCAATGGACAGATCATTCAGAAAGAAAATTAATAAGGAAACACAAACCTAAGTGACACATTACACAGGATACGTTCCATTGAGTTTATAAGACATTCCATCCAAAAACAGCAGATTATATTTTCTTCTCAAGTGCACACAGTATATTCTCCATGATAGATCATATCTTGGGTCATAAATCATGCCTTGGTAAATTTAAGAAAACTGAAACCATATCAAGCATCTTTTCCAATCACAATGTTATGAGATTGAAAATAAATTACAGGAAAAACAAAACAAAACAGAAACACATGGAGGCTAAACAATGCATTACTATATAACCAAGAGATCACTGAAGAAATAAAAAACAAATACTTAGAGACAAATGACAATGAAAACACCATTTTCCAAAACCTGTGGGATGGAGCAAAAGCAGTTCTAAGAGGGAATTTTATAGCAATACAATCCTACCTCAAGAAGCAAGAAACATCTCAAATACAATCTAACCTTACACCTAAAGGATCTAGAGAACGAAGAATAAACAAAACTCAAAGTTAGTAGAAGAAAAGAAATCATAAAGATCAGAGCAGAAATAAATAAAATAGAAACAAAGACAATAATAGCAAAGATCAATAAAACTAAAAGCTGGTTCTTTGAGAAGGTAAACAAAATTGATAAACCTTTAGCGAGACTCATCAAGAAAAAGAGGGAGAGGACTCAAATCAATAAAATTAGAAATGAAAAAGGAGAGGTTACAATGGACACCATAAAATACAAAGCATCCTAAGAGACTACTACAAGCAACTCTATGCCAATAAAATGGACAACCTGGAAGAAATGGACAAATTCTTAGAAAGTTATAAACTTCCAACACTGAACCAGGAAGAAATAGAAAATATAATCAGACTATTCACAAGTAATGAAATTGAAAATGTGATTAAAAATCTTCCAACAAACAAAAGTCCAGGACCAGATGGCTTCATAGGTGGATGCTATCAAACATTTAGAGAGGAGCTAACACCCATTTTTTGCAAATTCTTCCAATAAATTGCAGAGGAAGGAACACTCCCAAACTCTTCTGCAAGGCCACAATCATCCTGATACCAAAACCAGACAAAGATACTACAAAAAAAGAAAATTACAGACCATTACCTCTGATGAATATAGATGCAAAAATCCTCAGCACAATACTAGCAAACAGAATCCAACAACACATTTAACAGATCATACAGCACAATCAAGTGGGATTTATCCCAGGGATGCAAGGATTCTTCAATATATTCAAATCAATCATTGTGATACACCATAATAACAAGATGAAGAATAAAAACCATATGATCATCTCAATAGATGCAGAAAAATCTTTTGACAAAATTCAACACGCATTTATGACAAAAACTCTCCAGAAAGTGGGTATAGAGGGAACCTACCTCAACACAATAAAGGCCATACATGACAAACCCACAGCAAACATCATTCTTAATGGTGAAAAACTGAAAGCATTTCCTCTAAGATCAGGAGCAAGATAAGGATGTCCACTCTCACCACTCTTATTCAATATAGTTTTGGAAGTGCTAGCCACAGTGATCAGAGAAGAAAAAGAAATAAAAGGAATCCAAATTGGAAAAGAAGAACTAAAATTGTCACTGCAGATGACATGATACTATACATAGAGAATCCTAAAGATGCCACCAGAAAACTACTAGACCCAATTAATGAATTTGGTAAAGTTACAGGATACTAAATTAATGCACAGAAATCTCTTGCATTCCTATACACTAGCAATGAAAGATCAGAAAGAGAAATTAAGGAAACAATCCCATTCACCATTGCAACAAAAAGAATAAAATACCTAGGAATAAACCTATCTAAGGAGGTAAAAAACCACCTGTACTCAGAAAACTATAAGACACTGATGTAAGAAATCAAAGATGACACAAACAGGTGGAAAGATATACCATGTTCTTGGATTGGAAGAATCAATATTGTGAAAATGACTATTTTACCCAAAGCAATCTACAGATTCAATGCAATCCCTATTAAATTACCAATGGCATTTTTTACAGTACTAGGACAAAAAAAAAATCTTAAAATTTGTATGGAGACAAAAAGTACACCAAATATCCAAAGCAATCTTGAGGGGAAGAAAATGGAGTTGGATGAATCAGACTCTCTAACTTCAGACTATTCTACAAAGCTACAGTAATCAAGACAATATGGTACTCACACAAATACAGAAATATAGATCAATGGAACAGGATAGAAAACTAGAGATAAACCCACACACCTATGTTCAACTAATCTATGACAAAGGAGTCAAGGATATACAATGGTGAAAAAACAGTGTCTTCAATAAGTGGTGCTGGGAAAACCAGACAGCTACATGTAAAAGAATGAAATTAGAACATTCCTTAACACCACACACCAAAATAAACTCAAAATAGATTAATGACCAAAATGGAATACCAGATATTATAAAAACTCTTAGAGGAAAACATAGGAAGAACACTCTTTGACATAAATCACAGCACATCTTTTTTGACCCATCTCTTATAGTAGTGGAAATAAAAACAAAATAAACAAATGGGACCTAATGAAACTTAAAAGTTTTTTGTACAACAAAGGAAACTATAAACAAGATGAAAAAACAACCCTCAGAATGGGAGAAAATATTTACAAATGAATCAATGGACAAAGGATTAATCTTTAAAATATAAAAACAGCTCATGCAGCTCAATATTAAAATAAGGAAACCACCCACCCAATTAAAAAATGGACTGAAAACCTAAATAAACATTTCTCCAAAGGAGACATACAGTTGGCTAAAAAGCACATGAAAATATGCTCAACATCACTAATTATTAGAGAAATGCAAATCAAAACTACAATGTGGTATTACCTCACACCAGTTAGAATGGGCATCATCAGAAACTCTACAAACAACAAATGCTGGAGAGGGTGTGGAGAAAAGGGAACCCTCTTGCACTGTTGGTGGGAATGTAAGTTGAAACAGCCACTGTGGAAATACTGTGGAGTTTCCTTAAAAAGTTAAAAATAGAATTACCATATGACCTAGCAATCCCACTACTGGGCATATACCCAGAGAAATCTATAATTCAAAAATATACATGCACACTTATTTTCATTGCAGAACTATTTACAATAGCCAGGTCATGGAAGCAACCTAATTGCCCATTAAGAGGTGAATGGATAAAGAAGAGGTGGTACATTTATACAACGGAATATTAATGAGCCATAAAAAGGAACAAAATTGGGACATTTGTAGAGACGTAGATGGACCTAGAGACTGTCACAGAGAGTTAAATCAGAAAGAGAAAGACAAATATCATATATTAATGTGTATATGTGGAATTTAGAAAAATGGTACAGATGAACCAGTCTGCAAGGCAGAAATACAGATATAGATGTAGAGAACAAACGTATGGACACCAGGGTGTGTAAACGGGGGTGGGGTGGGGGTATTAACGGGAGATTGGGATTGACCTATACACACTAATATATATAAAGCATATAACTAATAAGAACCTGCTGTATAAAATTAAAAAAAAAAAAAGAACAATGTTAGAAGACTCATGTTTCCCAATTTCAAAACTTACCACAAAGCTAAATTAATCAATAGTGTTGTATTGGCATAAGGATAGACATATAGAATATGTTCAATGGAATAAAATTGAGAGTTCAGAAATAAACTTATACATCTATAGTCCAAAAAAAAATGTATTTGAAAGTGCCATAATCTTTGTCCAAACAGAGCAGTATGAGAGTAGTGTAAATATGTTACCTCAACTTGGATGAAAGTTTGAATAATTTGGTACTTCAGGTCTAACGTCATGATACAAAACATCCCCTCATAGTCTTTCTTGACTCAAAGTCTTGAAGTTCTCCAAATTAGTCAGATAACCACTTTACATAACCACTTTATCATCAACCAAGCAGAAAAACAGGTGATCAAGACCTGAGTTTTACCTACTGTCATTTAGCACAATCAGACTTCTGTGATAATTTTGTATTTGAGATCATCATGTGCTTCTGTCAAAAACCAAAAATACTAACATTTGTCTGCTTCATTGTTACTTTAAGTGGACAATACTTCTTCATGAATCTACAGGGCCCTGATTCCCCTGTCTCTAGAATGGATGTCCTAGTGAACCTATTTGAGTTTTGTTTTTTAAATAGTGAGTTGTTGGGGTCCTCTTAGTATTCTCACAGGTCCTCCAATCCCCTAACAACCATAGTCTCCATTACTGAAGGCCCATGGAGTTACAAATGTGTTGCTCCTAAGTGGTGGGTCATAAACAAGAAGTCATTTTTTGTACTGCTTTTAACTGCACTCTGTAAATGTTTTTAATTCTTAATGACACTTGTGGAAGATTCTGTACGTTTATATTTACTTTGAATATTAAAATACAACACACTGCAGTTTGAAATTCTTACACTGAATTTTTAGTTTCCTTCCTCCATGGTATAAAGTTAGGGAGAATTTAATCACTCTCTGAGATACCTCTTCTTATTCTTTTCTAGATCTTGTTCTTCCAGTGCTAGAATTAGCAAAATGAAGAGAAAAAAGGACACATAACTCTTAAGTATCTTAAGTGTGGTAGTTCACCCTCTGTAACTATTCACTATTTTCATAGGCAGTAGTCAGCAATTAGTGTTTTGTGTAACAGTGGTCCAAAGGGGCTGACTTCTCATGTGGATCAGAATATTATGTTCTAATGTTCAGATATGCCTCAACTTCAACATAGTTCCAATTTTTTTTTTCCATTTGTGTTTCTCTATTATAAGGGATTCCTTTTCCACCTTGGTTGGAGTATAAGGAAGATAATTTAAATCCTATTATTTTCTGAAATAATACTGTCATTCTTGGAAGACTCACAGGTCTTCACCACTTTAGATGGTGAGTGTGCAGTCTGCTCCATTATTATATTTTCATTCTCCTACCATCTTTCCAAATTTGCTTTTCACTTGCTCAATAGGTACAGGAAGAGATCAGTTAGTCTACTGACAATGCAAACATTAACTGAGCTTAATTAACTGAGGTTTAGGGGCTACTTTCTTTTTAGGCAAGCTCCCCGAGTATTTTGCAGTTACTCTCTCAGAATCTTTTCTCATTGTGTTAGGTAGACATGACCAGGTCTCTTTCCCTCCCCCACCTGGACACTCGTGATCAGAACACACCCAGGGATCCTCCCTTTTGTGGTCAAGGACTGCTAAGCTTCTAGCCTTATCAGGGCCAAGCAAGATAAAAACTACCAACTCCTGCTGCTTGAAACTGCTCTATGTCTCTCGATTGAATTCTTTCTCTTCAAGAGATGACAAGAACAAAGTATTTGCCATTCCAGCAGTGACAATTGACTTAAGGCAGTAAAACTGCATAACATCCTCCCTCCCTGTTATAGTCACAACCAATTATCCCCACAGAGCCTAGGTGTGCCTACTTTAATAGACACTCAATACTTTTCTCATCCTACACTCAGTAGAATTTGACACTAATGAAAATTTCTGTGTGTTTGTGTGTTACCTTGGTTCCTGAGATGTCATGATTTCTTGAGATAGCCAAACCTTTGGCTACTTACTCTGTTTCTTTCAAGGGTTCCTCTCCCTTTTCCCACTCTCTTATTTCTTAGTGTCATTCCAGGATTTCTTCTAGATCATGTTCCTCTCTATTCTACTTACCATCTATCCCTGGGCAATCTCATCTAAGCCTTATTTTCAGTAACCATGTACATTTTTATCAATTATTTTTTTCATTTTACACCATAAAAAGGATTACACATCCTTATTCACTACCATGTAATTTGAAGCCTTTTTCTGAGGAAGAGTAATTTCTCGCTGATTGAACTTATACTTGGTCATGGATTTTCTCTGGACAATGAAACATAAGTAGAAGTGACTAACTGGAAGCTTCAAGAATATCACAAAATTCCACCAGCACTATTGCACTTTTCCTTCTTTTACAAATTGGCTATTCTATATGTGGGCTGCCCCTTCAGCCTAGACCTCGTATTGAAGAAAACACATGGACATACCTACAGTTGATGTGCAGCCTGATGTTAAGTCACAATTTAAAGAAGATCAACAATCCGATCACAGTTCAATGTAAAGGTGAGGTTTATACACATCTTTGTTGTTAGCCATAAAGATATTTTTTCATGGTACTGTGACAAAATTAACTGTCAGTCCTTTCATATATTGTAAAAAAGTAAATGTATAATCTGTGCCCAAGATTGACCTGAATCCCTCCAGACCATTCACTACAGCATCACAAAGGATTTTTCTAAAAATATGTTTTCAACATTGTGACTTCTAGATTAACATAAATAAGGAAGCTAGCAGACAAGAAAACATATATAATGTTTTTTTATGAATCTAACACTAAAAGGAACATTTATTTACAGGTATTAAAAGCATGATGTAATTAGTTCTGCAATAGCATCTTTGATTCTCTCTTTCCTCAGACTTTATAATAGCATGAATTTATTTCAGTACTTCTAATGCTTTCTCTTGACACCAAGACCTTTGCTTGAATTGTTCCTTTTAGGTCATTCTTTAGTGATTCTTTGGTTAATTATTCACATTCATCTTCCAAGTTTTAGTTTTTATTATACTTTATCTTATGTGCCTTCTATACCTCTCTTCACCTCCCCTCAACCCCATGGGTACTCCTTCAATTTAAATCTCTATAATATCCTTTTTTACTTTTATTATACTAAACTTTTGTTTATATTTAATTAGATTGTCAACTTTGTGGAAATAGGTAAGAAGAATATTTTGTCTACTTATATAGTTTTAGTTGTCTTATACAGAGTCTGACATCCACTTGGATCTCAATACTCATTGAAGAATAAATATATTAATAAATGTTATCTTCTCATAGCTTCCAATATAGCTATTCTCTATCATCTAAATCAAATAATTTATGATTATATCCTGAGTCCTTTTAAATTTTTACTTTTCCTTACATTATAAGCAGTCAAGAGTCCACCTTCACCTAAATCTAGGCTAAAATTTCATGAATATACAATGGTTAATTAAAATAATGGAAGTGGAAATACCTAATATATTCATTACGATTTTTAGGACAGAAAAACCATATATCTACTATGTGATTGATACAGTTTTGCAAGTTGTTAGTTGTTTTTTCAACCACAATTCACCTTAATCAAATAAGACTGGAAAATATTACCTTAAGTTTTAAAAACAAGGTTTATCAATATCTACCTACATATATTACATATATAGGTATACTTATTATAGAAATTTAATATAAAACATTTTCCAATTTTTGATCATAAAATTCCCATATACATGTGGTTCATTTTTATAGGATTGAAGTAGTGCATAATCTTCAAATAGTACAATAGCCATCCCTCTTATTCTTATTCCTGCATGTTGCTTCTCATATCAAGAATTGGGGACTATTTCTACTCTTCTTACACCTGGGCCCACCACAACTTGCTTTGGATAACAAACTTCAGCAAAATCAGTCTTCTTGGACTTTTGTGTGTAGGTCTTATTAGGATTGGAAGCTACTGCTTCTTTTAAGCCCAGCTGCAATGTTATAAGCATATCCAGGCAATACTTTTGAATGCTCTCTCTATTGCAGTCCAAACAAAAATTATTTGTTATCTACAAATAAGGGAAAACTTGCAGAAAGTAGTTAATGATAATTTCATTTTGTTTTTTCTCTCTCAAACTATATTTTTTGTTCAGGTTATGGGATTTTAAAGTTATTTTGAGTAAGGAAAGCATAGCATATACTATCTTCAATGATCATCCATTAATGTATATTATCTGGCATGCCTTTCAGTTGCCTGAAAGAAGTTGATAAAGTATAAGCAAGTCCTCACTACCAAAAAGAATGGCAAAACAGATTAGGAAAACTTTTACTTCATAATGGAATTAGAAGGAGCATATAAAATCATATGGAAAGCTAAGCTAAAGACTCATTGAGTCAGAGTCTAATAAAAGGGCAGAATTTTTATCATTACATTAATTATTATACTATGAATTATAACAATTATATAAAGCAAAATGCTAAGTTCAAGAAGAATTCAAGAAAAATATTTATATAGAAATAATTATATTCAAGAGACTGTATTTGGTTTACTTTTTTTTTTTTTTCTATAACCCTCAGTTAGTAGAAGCCAGATAATGGAATTTTCAGATAAAATACATTTTCAATCGTTTTAGTCTCTGAATAATACGCACCCTCTCATAACTCTTAATAATTTAAATATAAAAAACCAAGGGTCTATAATTCATATAATCATCTTATCAACATTATATATGTTATAATGAATTAGGGTCACTTGAATCAGGATCAGCCAGTAATTCTGCTAAGGTTTAACACATAGGAAATCTTGTGAAGGACAATCATTCCCCTAAACTATTGGTCCAAAAGGATCTCTAACTACTATCATCAATGAGAAGGGGAATAATTGGACTCACTCACTTATAAAATCATAAGATTTTAAGCATTTATAATAACATTTCTGAAAATGCAAAATATAAAACGACTTCATCAAAAACATAGGCAATTATTAAAAATGAAAGTATCTGGGGTCTGTCAAGAAACCTGTTTTGAAAACAAGCAGCACAATTAATTCAGATGCACTTTGACTTTTTAGCCTTCTGAGAATTACAATAACTCTCTTATAAAGTGACTGTGAAGAGACATTTTTATACGATAAATTCCTCTGTAAATTTTGTTTTAAAAAGCTTTAAAAAAACTTTTCAAATTTTCTGATTTATTTTGTAAAGCAACCGTTTCAATTTAATGAAATCTATGTTCTTTTTAAACTAAACTTTGAGAAACTGAATTAAATTTCCCCAAAATTCATTGATATGAAATCTGTTTTGTTTTTAAAGACAATTATTTTAAATTACTTATTTTAGATGTTGCCTTGTATTCTTCTGTAAGTGGTATATTCATATGTTATAACCAAATATGAATGCTTAGTAGGTGGAAAAGCTTTGCTATGAAATTACTGGCAGCAAGATATATTACATGTTCTTGATATGGAGAATAATGTCTATTGAGGGTCTGCATAAAATAAGTTTTGCTTTTGTGTGAAGAAACTATTGTAACAAGAGCTTAGAGGCAAGGGCCACTACCACACATGTAAAAGAAACAAACAACCAAAAAATAAATACTTTAATAATTCAACATTAGTCAACATTCAATGACTATAAAAAGAAATAAAAAAGGAAGAAATAAAAAGAAAAAATATGGGCACGACTTAGTGACCAAAGAAATCAAGGAGTTAGTGGAAATTGTGAAACGGGTAAAACACAAGTGATTTGAAGATTACAGACTTATGAGGCTGAAGTAGATCTGAAGAGATCTCTGTAAACAAAAGGGATATCTATTTTTCAAATTATTCTATAATCCCTTGACTCAGCCTTTTCTAAGATTAAGAGAATTACTTTCAACTATTCCTTTCGCTTGATTAATAGAAACTGTAAATCCACTCAAGAAAGATAATTTTCACTCTTGGAATTAGAATGTTAAGAAATGGGTTTAGAAAATTGGAAGACAAAAAGTGGAATATGATTCATTATAGTAAGGAAATCTTAATAATAGTGAGATTTAAAGTATTCAAAATGTCAAAATTATTTTCAAATATATAAACTGTCCATATGTAATTAAGTAAATATTCCTACCTATATGTTGTGTTGGAAGTTTGGGATCAATCTGATTACAATTTATTATTTTAAGTCTATACACAGAAATACTATAAGATGTAAAAATCATGTAGATCCCAGTAATGGTATATTCACATTATTTTGTCTCTGTATGGTTAAGCACTTATAATTTAGGAATTGAAAGCCCATAATTGTGGTAGAACCCCATATTTCACCTTCAACAAACATGAAAACAATGCTAAATTGTATATCCCACCTCCTTTGTAATGTGTAAATATAGCCCTTTACAAAATTTTTAGAGAAATAATAAGGTAATTTCTTCATTGAACACCACCAAAATGAATTTACGCATTAGGGAGGATCTTTTGTTTACTGGAGAAATTTCACGGGCTCTAGACTTGTGATATTAAGCTATTTCCATATTCTTTTAATGGATTCTCAGATAAGGCTTTGTACGGTAAATATTGTACTTCTCACATTTTTATATTCTAGATTAAAAAAAAACCATGAAAATTGTCTTATATGTTGTCTTCCAGCGTTTAAAACATTTCTTTAATTTTTTCCACAAGTCTTCTGGGAGGTACAAGCAGCTTATTCAAGGCTTTGAAATTATTCACACAAGTCATTTATTGCTTTCTTTTCTAAAGGATGTTAAAATTCTTCCCCTTTCTCTTTTGATTGCTCTTTTCCTTCTTTTTTGATTATTACCTTTTTGGACAATTTTTCATGTTGCTAAGAAATATAAGGCTATTTTATCACAGAAGAATATGCATAATGATACAGAACATATTTCAATTTATTTAACATTTTCTCAGATAAAGTCCAAATACAGCTTTTAAAGTATGCCTTAGTTGATACTATGCCTGCATTGAACTTTCAAGATATGTCTTATGATGAAGAGCCATTTAAGGAGTGTATCTTTGTGTGTGTGGATTTTAAGGAACGGTTTAGTTACTTATCTTCTCTTGTCAATTAGTCTTCACTGTATAATCTGTGTGCACATTTAAACAGCATACATTTAAAAATCACATTAAGCAAATGAGCACTTTGCAAATACAATTTTTTTCATCAGTCCTTATATTTATTGTAATTGCTCACTATATTTAGATGACAAATAATTTAAACTGCTTATTGAAGTAAACTTTATTTTTCTAATTTGTAATACACAATTAATCATTTATTCACATTATTAAAGAACATTTTTCTACTGTATTTGTGGATACCTAAATTCAGTAAAAGTTAGATGTAACTAATTTCCAGATTTCAATAATAAAACTTGGGTATTTTATGCTAACCACATATATACCAATATTCATAATGTTAGGTCCTCAAAACAAGCAAATATTAGTTCAGGAACTTATGAGAATTACCTTTTGGTTTTGAATGTTTCTCTTCCAGGTTGGATTAAGTAGAATATGGGTCTTGCCCTTACTCTAATGCAACTACTTTTGTCATTTATCTCCCTTTAATCATGTGTTTTTCTATAGTAAAGAATTTGCCTTTTTTCTATTTATTTGAAAGTCTATCAATTTTTAGTGGATGATTCTTGGTAAACATAATTGATCTCCTATTTATAGGACCTTAAATATGTGATTCAGAGTAAAGAGAATATTTTATTGAATAAAGCAAAAACATGACAACAATTTAGTTATCTTTATATTGGGAAAATAAAATGCATTTTTATTTGTAAGTAAATAATTCAGGACTTCAGTGTTACTTGAGGTTTGGAATTCAGAAAAAAAATCACTATACATATATTTATGTGTTCTTCATTTAATTAGGATAATAAATTTTGTAACTATTTGTTACTAGAAGAAAACTCTGATTATTTTGAAATACATGCATAGCTGGTTAACAGCCTAGAGTGAGGCGAGAGGGAAGACAATAGCAAGGTACTCTTTTGGTGGCGATTTATTTTAATTCTAAATTAAAGATATTAAATAAATTAGATTAATATATCTATTCATTTAAAGTTTTAATAAATAATGTAATTTCATTCTTACCAACTTTAAGGAACTCATGATGCCTCCCCCCAAATTAAATAATTATCCTATAATGGGAGGATATTTTACTAATGATTCTGCTCTTTTTCACTGATTAGATATAAGATGTAAAAAAATGATTTCTCTAGATGTAGATGTACATCACCTACAGCATGTAGTTTCAAGTCCAGATATCTGCCAAAATCTGCCAGATGCAATTCACATCTGATTAATCCTTTGAATTAAAACTTGCTCATAAATAATATGACTTCATGGTAAAAAAATCACTGGAAGAAATTCTATGATTTATTATTATGGGGTCACCTATATTATAGGATTTATTTGATATCAGACAAAAGATAAATCAGAATGTTAGACTCCAGGCCATGATTACTGTAGTACAACATTTCCCCCCGACCCCTTGTCATGATAGCCCAGAGATGTAAGTGCTCCATAGTTTACATGGCACCAGCACAATCATCTTATTTGATTCTCAATACCACCTAATGAGGAAGACTTATGATAGCCCAGACTTCCAGATAAGGCTTCCAAAAATAACAAAGTTTAATCTATGTGAGCCTAGCCCTTATGATTGTGGTTTATTATAGATAATTTCTGTTATAGGTCAATTTTTTAAATAGCCAATCAAAATCAAGTATGCAGGAGAATAATAATAACCTTATCAGTACAAAGACAAAAGTGCTAGAAAAACCTGACTTTTATTTACATTTTGGTTTGGTTTTTTTATTACTGTTTTTCATGTATTTTTGGTATTTTCTTAAAATTTTTTTTTCTCCTAACCTGTACAGTCACATTGGAAATCATTGATATTAAAAACAAAACAATAGTTTTCTTAAACTTTTGTCAACCATTGGTCTTTGATCATTAAGAAAATTAAATAAATAATCCCATTTGCCATCACATCAAAAAAATTAAAATTATTTTGGATAGGAATAAACCTACCTAATGAGACAAAAGACCTGTACTCCAAAAATTATAGGACAGTGATGAAAGAAATTGAAGACAACACAAACAGATGGAAAGATACACTGTGTTCTTGGGCTGGAAGAATAAGTATTATTAAAATGACCACACTACCCAATTGACAGCTTCAATTCAATCCCTAACAAAATAGCAATTGCATTTTTCACAGAACTAGAACAAATAATTTAAAATTTGTATGGAAACACAAACGACTGCAAATAGTCAAAACAATCTTGAGAAAGCAGAACAGAGCTGGAGGAATCATGCTCCCTGATTTCAGACTATAGTACAAAGCTACAGTAAGCAAACCAGTATGGTACTGGCACAAAAAAAGACAGGACAGAGAGCACAGAAATGAACCCATGCACTTATGGTCAATTAATCTATGACAAAGGAGGCAAGAATATACAATAGGGAAAAGATAGTCTCTTCAATAAGTGGTGCTCAGAAAACTGGACAGTTTCATGTCAAAGAATGAAATTAGAACATTCTCTAACACCATACACAAAAATAAACTCAAAATGGATTAAAGCTCTAAATGTAAGACCTGAAACCATAAAACTCCTGGAAGGAAACATAGGCAGGACACTTTTGACATAAATCATAGCAATCTTTTTTTAGATCTGTTTCCTAAAACAAAGGAAATAAAAGCAAAAGTAAACAAATGGAACCTAATTAAACTTAAAAGTTTTTGCACAGCAAAGGAAGATATTAACAATACAAAAAGACAACCTACTGAATGGGAGAAAGTATTTGCAAATGATATGACTGATAAGGGATTAATATTCAAGATATATAAACAGCTCAACAATGAAAAACAAACATCCTGATTAAATAATAAGCAGAAGACCTGAACAGACATTTTTCCAAAGAGGACATACAGATGGCCAACCGGCACATGAAAAGATGCTCAACATCACTAATCATCAGGGAAATGCAAATCAAAACAGCAATGAGATATCACCTCATACCTGTCAAAAGGCTATCATCAAAAAAACCCACAAATAAAAAATGTTGGCAAAGATGTGGAGAAAAGCAAATCCTCATACACCGCTGGTGAGAATGTAAATTGGTTCAGCCACTGTGGAAAGAGTTTGGAGGTTCCAGAAAAAATAAAAACAGAACTACCATGTGATCCATGGAGCCTGGTGATTCTTTTTTTAAACTTTTTTTTTTTTTTTTCGGTACGCGGGCCTCTCACTGTTGTGGCCTCTCCCGCTGCGGAACACAGGCTCCGGATGCGCAGGCTCAGCGGCCATGGCTCATGGGCCCAGCGCTCCACGGCATGTGGGATCTTCCCGGACCGGGGCACGAACCGTGTCCCCTGCATCAGCAGGTGGACTCTCAACCACTGCGCCACCAGGGAAGCCCAGCCTGGTGATTCTTAATAAATAACTTATCTGCTGGAGCCTACCTTATCTCATTAGTAAATTGGGGAAAACAAGAATTTTGTTTAGGTTTGTTGGCGAGATTATAAATCCTGTGTAGAAAACATATGGTTTATAAAAGGAGATTGATTATTTAAAATAATGCATTGTGTGATACATGTTGAGTAAAGAATACAAAATCCTGTGGCGTGTTTCACACGTTACTCAACAAATACATTCCCCCAACTTAGAAACGAATATTGTTCATTGATGAAAAAATAAAGGAATTTACTTAAAACCATTTTATTTCATCTCCTTCTATAATTGTTATTGCAATGTTCCAGCATGTGTAAGCAATCACAGAATGAGGAATGAGAGAGAATTAACCATTATTGTCAAAGTTTAATTCCATTATGATACAAACTCCACAAGAACAGTGTCTTGGTCAGTCTTTCCCAGGACAAGAGAACTGATTTATTTAGCTCGTGCCTTTGTTTTGAAGAAACTGTACTTGACTGGATCAGTTTATTCAGAGTTCTATCTTTTAGTTCTCCCTGTCTGCAAATAAGAATTGTAATAGGGGGGAGGTGGAGAGAGGTTTTGGGGGAAGAGATGGTATTAAATTTACTTCAGAAATTACAGAATTAGTGACTTCTCTGACTGTAGATCTAAACTGTGTTTTCTATAATAACTTTCACACACACACAGAAAATAGCTGATGCTTTTCATAGCCCAATTTACTCAATTCTTTGGATCTATTCCTACTGTGCTAGGGAACAAGAGTTTATGTAAACAATATTTTATTGAAATTGTCTAGTTCTATTTTTTCTTTTCTATCTTTCTTTCCTTTTTTTTCAGTATAACACAATCATCCAAATTGGAAATTATGGTTCTCAATTTACAGGTAACTTGAGAAAGAAAAATTCGGTGAAGGACATAATAGTTTTCTTCCTAAAAACTAAACAAGTTAGATAAATATGTATTAATATATTCTTATCCCCAGTTATCTGACGTTTTATGGTACCATAAAATTATGTGTTATCCTGATATCACCATTAGGATCAGAATCAGAACAACATAAAAAATTCTACTTATCATTATCACTGTAGTTTTAGTATGAATTAGTTGCTAAGGCCAAAAATACAAACCCTGTGATTCTCCAGAGATAGAGACAACATCAGAAGATACATAGAGTCAGAGACAGTAGAGGAAAAATCAATAGATGGAGAATCATATAGACTGAGTACTACTGAAGACTGAAGAAAGAAAAGACAATAAAATTCCTGCCTTATTTTTTCAATCACCTACTTCAGTCTGCTAACAAAAAAATTATGTCATATTATTAGTTTGATATTGCAATGCTGTTTTCATTTAAATATGTTTGAAATAGAGAAGATCTCTACTTGGCTTACCTTAATGCTATTACATTTCTTAATTAGGAAATGCCTTGTATGCTAGGCTCTACATATTCAAAAAATAATAAAAAATATATCACATAGTAGATGAATTCACATCTAGCTCTGTATTCTGTACTACTTTCTGAATAGTTATAAACCAATTGTGATGACAGATGGACTATCTTATCAGAGGGTGAATATAAGTTTCCCCCAACAATCTACTTCCATTTGAGAAGCAGTTGTCAGAGTAAATAATCTCCTTTGGATTTTCAATTTCTCCCATCTTCTATATATTGGTCCTGGAAAAACTGAGCCTGTCAACTTTGGAAGAGGGCAACTGTTCCTTATTGGCCAAATGGCATTTTAAGTTGAAAATTGAGAATTCTGGCTATAGTTTGGAAGACTATAATGGTAAAATGAACTATTTTGTGTAACATTCAACAAGGTGAAATTCAGACCACATGAAATAAAATCCAAAGTAATGTAAATTAAGCCATATTCACTAAGAATTACATGAGAAATTAAATTCTAATTTATAAAATAAACATAAATTAAATAATTAAAACTACATTCACAAAATAACTTGTATAAGCTATCCATATTTTATTCAGACATATTGAAAGTTATTATAAGATAATGGTTATAATTTCCTGTGCTATGCAATATATCCTTCTTGCTTACATATTTTATACATAATAGTTTGATTCTCTTAATCCCATACCCTTAATTTGTCCATCCCCACTTCCCTCTCCCCTTTGATAGCCACTAGTTTGTTTTCTATACCTGTGATTCTGTTTCTTTTCTTATATATACTTGTTTGTATTATTTTTATAGATTCCACATATAAATGATACAGTTCAGTATTTATCTTTCTTACTGACTTATTTCACTAAGCATAATAATCTCTAGGTCCATCTATGTTGCTGTAAATGGTAGAATTCCATGCTTTTTTATGGTGGTATAATATTCATTTTAGATAGATAGAAAGATAGATAGATAATCTCACATGTTTATCCATTTGTCTCTTGATAGAATCTTGAGTTGCTTCCCTATCTTGGCTATTGTAAATAGTGCTGCTATGAACGCAAGGGCACATATATACTGTCAAATTAGTGTTTTTGTTTTTTTCCAAATATATACCCAGGAATGGAATTGCTGGATCATGTGGTAGTTTCTATATTTATGTTTTCAAGAACTTCCATACTGTTTTCTATAGTGTCTATACCAATTTACATTTCCACCAACAGTATGTAATCATTCCTTGTTGGTCACATAATTTGCAAATATTTTCTCTACTCTGTAGGTTGTCTTTTCATCTAGTTGATAGTTTCCCTTCCTGTGCAAAATCTTTTAAGTTTAATTAGGTCTCATTTGTTTATTTTTGTTTTTATTTCTTTTGACTTAGAAGACAGATCCAAAAAAAATATTGTTATGATTTATATCAAAGAGTGTTCTGCATATGTTCTCTTCTAGGAGTTTTATGGTTTCAGGTCTTACATTTAGGTCTTTAATTCATTTTGAGCTTATTTTTGTATATGGTGTGAAGAAAGGTCCTAATCTCATTCTTTTACATGTAGCTGTTCAATTTTCCCAGTACTGCTTATTGAAGAGACTATCTTTTCCCAATTGTATATCCTTGCTTCCTTTGTTGTAGATTAATTGGTCACAGGTACATGGATTTATTTCTGGTCTTTCTATTCTGTTCCATTGATCTATGGGTGTGTTTTTGTGCCAGTAACACACTGTTTTGATTACTGTAGCTTTAAATATAGCCTGAAGTCTGGGAGCATGGTATCTCTAATTTCTTTTTCCTGAAGATTTTTTTTGGCAGTTCAGTACTATCTTGTAATACTTTGACTACATCTATAGATGGCAAGCCACATTGATTTTGTTTATTTCTGATTTTGGGGTTTTTGTTTCTTTTTCTTAAAGCAATCTAATTTATTCTATATTCTCTCACCATTTCCCTCATAGAATATATATTTGACCCTTAAAAATGTGAGTTTGAAATACCTAAATCCACTTAAATAGATCACTTAAATGGGGAAATTTTTCAACAGTAAATACTACAGTACTACACCGTTCATTGTTGGTTGAATCTGAAGATGTGGAGGAACCGTTGATGCCGAAGGACGACTATAAAATATACTCAGATTAACCCCCATGTTTTTCAAGAGTCAACTGTAATATATTAAGGTATCTGCATCACAGTATTGTTAGAATATAAAATATTGAAGAGACTGATTCAATAATAGGATATTGGTTACAAAATAATAATGTATATTGTTATAAGCATGGCAATTAGGTATGTTTTTTAAAACTATGAATATTATATGATTATTTTATAAAATAATGACAAATGTAAGTCTAAATTTTGTACATATCAAAATATATTTTAAGTAAAAAACTGAATAGTGAAAAATTAATAATATGGAACATTTTCGAGGATTTTAAATCCAAGTTTTAATTTTTTTCTAAGTGTATAAAACACAGTTTTTATATTGGTTGGAACATATCATTAATAAATAAAGCAGACTCTATCTTTCTGCAGGTTTTACTATTAGATCTTTAGGGATGATGATCTTACATTGTGCTATATGCAACCAGGAATAAATTGTTCATTTCTCTTTACTATCATGAAATGGTCTTAGTATCTACATTAAAAGCTAAAGCACAGCCAGTTACCAGAATGGATGAAAGTTAAGAGTGTACCTCATCTTTGCTTAGTAGAACATAAAACTTGCAGTTAATTGTTATAGTACTGGTTGTTTTCCTAAAGCCTAAGTTCCCTTAGTGCAACATGGAAAGAATAAGTGCTCTTCAGAGTTATAAAGAATTTTAAAGGGGGGAAAAATCTTTGTCATCCTAAGACCTGGCAGTTGATTAAGCCCTTCTGTTTGATTTCTAGTAATATGTAAGTAAAATATAGAAACAATTACAAAAGTTACAACCTCATTTGAAAACAAGAAAGGGAAAGAAAAACTGTAGGCCAGAAATGCAAAGTTCTCCCTTAAAACACATGTACACAATAACATTAAGAAATTAGAGTAGAGTCCTGGTATGGATGTGGGTTGCTGAAATGTGATGTTAATGCTTGGCCAGAAAGAGGAGCCACAACCTCATGGCAGAAAGCTGGAACCAAGTTTGCTGAACAAAGCTAGATAGAGACTGCATACCTCACTCATATGGTCCAGAGTTTAAGGCTAGAAAGAAGTCATTTGTCCAGATAAACAGCAAAAAATAGTGTCACTCTGGGGCCTGACCTCTAATATCATCTTTGCAAATAATTTGCCTACAGTCATTAAAATTGAAATCTTGGAGTTATAGCTGGTTCTTCTTTCTCTCATGTACAATATCCAAACTATGAGTGAATTCTATATGTTCTACCTTCAAAATATATTTAAAATGCAACTAATTTTTACTATTCCACATTATCATCCTAGACTAAGCCATGATGATTGTGTCTTACCTAGAATACTGGAATACACTCCTAAATGATCTCCCTACCTACATCTTTGTTTCAAACAGACTTTTCTCCACATTTTCCAGAGCCATCATTTTAAAACAAGTCAGCTCATAAAACCCTATAGAATTGACCAACAGCATTTTACACTACAGAAAAAAGGGTAAATTTCTTTCAATTACTTTTTAAAAACCTAAATGATCTGCTTCTCCTATCCAACTACCTCCCCAAATACATCCCCTCCCATTCTGACATCACTGACTGTACTCTATCTTGACTGAGCATTTTTTAATTTCATGAAGTTTGGTACTCACTACAAGGTGAGAACATAGAAACATATATAATGAGCTTTTGAACATTGGCAGGTAATTTCCTGGGCCTTAGGATTTAACCATGTCTTTTGGGACTAGAATGAAAGATCACTATGAGTGAATTAACAAAAAGACCTTTCCTGAATACCCTAGTAAAGGAAACCCTCTAAATATTTCAGTCACTGTCAATTTCACAATCAATGTAATGACTTTTGATTTGTCACCTTGGATAGGCATCATTCCCTTTATTCAATCAAACACAAATCTAGGTGTTGCCATGAAGGGATTTTTCAGATGTAATTAAAGGCCCTAAGTTGAATTTAAGTAAGAGATTATCCAGAACAATCTGAGTGGGCCTGCCTTAATCAGTTGGAAGGCTACCCTGAGACAGACAAGTAATCCTGTGCGCAACAAATTCAGCTCATGACTGTGGTATTTGAGCCTCCCTGTAACCTCCTTCTGACTGCTTGACCTATAGATTTCAGACCTGCTTAGCCAGCCCCCACAATTGTATAAGTCAACACTTATAATGATTTAAATATATATGGATTATATATATATTTATAGTTAAATATATGTTTGTGCATAGATACCATATGTGTATGTGTATGTAGTATTTTTACAGGCATACATAGCTTATCCTACTATGCCAAAAATTGATTGATATAATCACAGGGCAAGATGAACTTGAATCCTTTATTTTTCTGATTATTGTCTTTCTTCTACAGCCAATTATGAGATCCATGACAGATATGGGAGAAACCATATCTGTCTTTTCCCTTACCAAATGTATATCACTTTATCACTTAACATTAGTCAGTATGCTACAATATCAAATTGACTGTGAAATTCAGTGGTTAAATACAACAAATATTTTATACTCATGAAGGTCTTCTGAGAATTAGAAGGATCTTTAGAACTACATTATTCCAATCAATTACTCATGAATCTAGACTGCTTTCATTTTGCAGTCCTGTAAGATCAATGGTTGCTTTTAGATCTCCCAGAAGGGAATATAATGAAAGAGTTGTCACTTTGTGACTGTAAGTAATTTCACTCAGAAGTGATACATGGCCCTGCCCAATTTCAAAGAGGCTGGAGGAATATGCAGAAATGTGGGTATTTTAGGGGCACTGTATGTATCTGCAATATTTAGTAAATGACTGAAGCATATTAGGCACTAAATAATTGTTTATATAGCAAATGAATTAGTGAAAAATATTAATACTTCACAAAAATATGCTGATTTCTTGATAATTTGACTAATATTTGATGATGATATATATTCTTTAAATACAACTCTTCCTTAGCAGTTTAATTTAGTATGCTAATTTCAAAAATATGGTTCACTACATGTAGAGTTCTTCTTTACACACTATATTTGGGAGCTATTCTATATGTAGTATTTAAGTATTTATACTATGACCCTAAATAGTGTCCCAACTATGTAGAAAACTCTGAGGTTTTTCAGGCTATTTTCTCTGGGAAACTTAGTGAGAGGCACTCTATTCATACTTATAATGAGAATAGGCCTTCTAAACATCCAGCTTCTTTCCCTGTGCACACTTAAAGTAGATCTTGAGGTTTATAAACACTTCTGTCACTGTTAACCTGACTAGGAAATATGATATAAATTATAGTTGCATACTATTCAATGAGAGTGGTTGAAAATACAGACTGAAATTAAATTCCAACTCTGTTATTTCCTGATTGTGAGATACTAGTCAAGTTATCTATAGGAATATTGAGACAGATTGAGGGAATTTATTGAAATATTTTTAACACTAATTGGCACAAATTAAAGATTTCAAAAAGTTAAGTATTAGTGTATAAAAGTAGAAAAAAAATTAGCTTTATAATTATTGTTATTGGAATTGAATTATGTAGCTTGGACTTAGTTATATACTGTACAATTTTGATCAGGTGTAAATGATCATAACCTGACTAATTAATAATTATATCAATCTATTTTAATATTTTAATTATTCTTAGGACTGATCCCACTATTCAGTAATTTGACTTTATGAAGCCATCATTCTATTAAAATGAGGCTGTGTAATCTAATCAATCTTCCTCTATTAAAGAGGCAAATTTTGCATTTCCTCTAGTAGTATCATCAAAATTATCCTTGTAAACATGCATGTATGGGAATGTGTGTGAATGGAAAATTTATCTAAAATATATGAATGCCATTTCCTAGCTCTATTTTGTATAGAGTACAGCTTGAAAAGAAAATTATTTTTATTGTCTGCTATTTATTTTACCCATGAGAATGCTAAGGAGTTAATGTTCTATAATTTGATAACTGTATCCATTAACTAAGTTTTCACTAATTTACTTATATCTCAGATACATTCAAGAGAAAATACAAAATTTCCCAGAAGGAAGAATAGTAGTCAGATGTAACCATTTAAATGTCAAGCTTTTAAAGTTCTCATAACAAATTTGTGTTCTCTTAACAAATCATTTTGTTGAACATTCCACACACTTCCCAATATTGGCCTTGCATTTCTTACGACTATTTTTGTATTATTGTACCCTATATTATTTTACTCTTTTTACTCTAATCCATACATCAAAATGCTGAACGTCCCAGTTTTGCTTTCAAATATACATAATTACTATCCTTTAGAATTATGGCCATTTTATGTTGACTATTTATTTTCCTTATAAATTATAATATATTTGACTGTAAATGAAAAACTGGTGTGAATACATCATGTATCATACAGGTAAGAATTCAATAAAGCTATATTACTTTTTTCTGATGTAAATGACTAATTAATTTTGTTATAAAATTATAAAGGAATTTGACTAATATTCTCATCATGATGTAATATGTGGTATTTTAATGTGTTTAAAATTCATTTTAACCTTTAAGTTGGAGTATTTCATATTGGAAGACAAGGAGCAACTGCTAGCTAAATCAAATATGTATTTCAAATAAGGATATTTCACATTGCAGTCAGGGAAACGTAGCTTTTATGATAATGCTTCAATTTTTATCAAAATTGATCCCCTTTCTAAAATGATTCCACTCAACTCACCCTACTCATTAACATGAAATATATGAAGGACATCTGTCTCTTAGGAAACCAATAATACCTCTGTCCCTGGAGAAAACTTCATCTGAATACCAAGATATCATGGGCTGGACTGTCTAAAATATGGGGTGCAGTTGGGAAGGTCTCATTTTAATTGCTCAAAAATAACTCCATTTAAAAGTTTGAAGTGGAATTTTTACAACTTATTGAGGTCACCTTCATCTCTTACATATTAATTGAAATGATTTTTTTCATACTTGTCTTCAAGCATATAGAAGAACATTTGAAGGATCTTGTTAAGCACATTCCAGTACTTAACTATAATTTCACAGTGTTCTGAAGAATGTGCTGGTGAAATATACAATTAATAAAAATGTTACATCATAGAAGTTATAAAGATTTACATCAAAAAAATCATATTCCACTTAATGCTTCCTTAATGGTAGCATATAATTGAGATCTTCTCATTGTAAAGTTAAAAATACCATTTCCTTAAGGAACAGCAGTCTGGAATGGGTTCAGAGAAAGATTAGGTAAGCAATGCACTCTGTACTTTGTCTTCATAAATCAATGAGACCATTAAAAATCAAGTGCATCAAAACACGCTGTCAAATTGGGGCTATCACATAACAATTATAAGGTTGCTATTGATAAAGTTCCAGTTTGTTACAAAAAAAAAAAGATACTCACTTTTCTCTATAAGCCTCCTTTACTTCCCTTTATCTTACTATCTGAAAGATTGTACAAACAAGCAAAAACCTCCATACCCTTGCCAACATAACATTGAAAAACAAACTAACCACTTTAACTGGGGCAACAAAATGGTCCCAAATATTGTGTTTTGCTAGAATACAAAAGTAATTTATATTCAAAATTCTACAATAAAAAATAGTATCTTCTCTGACATATGAAAATCTGCTTTTTATGCAAGGTGTGTTTTGATGTTCTAGGCCATCCAAACCCCAAAGTGTCACAGATTGGCTCCATAAGAGGCCAAGCTGCCCAGCTACAATTTTACACTATCATAAAAATTAATACCCTATTGAAAACAGATTTGTGGTGAGATATTATAAAATCAACTTGAAAATACAATGTTAATATAAATGAGAGTATTTTCTTCTAGTTTACAGTTATGAATTTGCTTATATAATGTTTAAACTAATTAAGTAATTTTCCATGTAACCTTTTGATAATGACATACAAAAATATTAAAGAAGACACAGTATTTAGGAACAGATGCTTTGTTTTCGATCTGTCACCCTTAATTAACTAAAAGAGTATTTAATTTTAATTATTTAATATAGGAGTTGAAAAATGATTTAAAATTCAAGATAATTTTAAGTTTTATAAGAAACACTGAGATATAGTTAACAAGGAAGTTATATATGTATAATTATAAATATGATTCATGTAATTGTGAAAATGGTGCCATTTCTGTTTATAACCTATTGCTGTTAAGACCAGATCTCTCCTATTTAGGTATCCAAAGTAGCTACTTATCTTTGATTTGACCTTAAGAAATCTATTTGATATATTATTCACCATTAAAATATGGAGGAAATTTAGAAAATCATTCATTTTATTACCAAATGGTACACTGGATATTAATATAATAACGCCTACACCAACACCAATCTCTATTTTTCAGCATTGTGTATTAATATAAATGCTGATAATTTATACTAATAAAACTCACCCTATTATTTTTATTAATTTACTCACACTGAATAAGTGTTGTGAACAGTCAAAATTTAGAATTAAGTGTACCCCACTAATTTGGCAATGACAATGACATGGTAGAGAGCTCAGAAGTTTCTTTTGTTCTTCTTAAGCTATTTTGGACTTCAAATATACTTTGTGAAGAGAGTACAAAGCCTCTGTAAAATTACATTACATTGTAGTAACATCTGTAAACAATGGTTAAGGTAAATTGCTAAATTTTCACTATTTAATCTAAGATAGAAGAGTATAGGTATTTTCTGTTCCTTGAAAATCTTTTAGTGTGTAAAACATTTTGAGCACTAACACACTACAAATTAGCACCAACACACTACAAATTAGACAGTAAAGAACAGGAAAAAGATTTTGTTGTGGGACCAGAAATAACTAAGTCCTATTTCTGGGTCAACCATTTATCAAAGTGTAATCCTGTGCAACTTGAACAATATTTTGGAATATCACTTTATGCAATTTAAAAAATAATTCCTTACCTTCAGGTTTATCATGACTAAACACAATATATTACACATATAAAAGTACTTAACACATGTTATTCTGCCATTCTTTGGATTGACATGTAAACACTGCTATGTTTAAAACAGATAACAAGGACCTACTATACAGCACAGGGAACTCTGCTCAATATTCTGTAATAACCTAAATTGAAAAAGAAGTTGAGAAAGAACAGATTCATGTATAGGTATAATCGAATAACTTTGTTGTACACCGGACACTAACACAGCATTTTTAATCAGCTATACTCCAATATAAAATAAAAATTAAAAAAATAAAAAGAATCCAAAATCACACTGAATTTCTCATAGTAAGAACTATAGTGATATCAAACAGAGTCCACATTACTGAATTGATTTCTATGACCTTGTAAAAGTTTCTAAGACTCTCTGAATCTTGTGTCTTTATCATAAATATGACTATAAAAAGTTGTGCCCTAAAATTTAAATGAGATACCATTTGCTAATTACCTAGTGTAAGACAGTTATAAATATTATAATAATTGTTTTTGAGTGATCTGATTTAAAAGGACCATTCTCTTACTAGAATTGAAGATCAGAAGACCTTCATACTTTCATTGAAACACCACTTGAAGACTCCAATTTCTGATTTTCCAAGAAGAATTAATAATATAAAAGAAAGCACACTGAAAATGGACACACCCTAAAGACTTATTTAGACACTACTCTAGTTATCAATATCTGTTGAGTTACCATTATATTTGATGGTATCTCTTAATGTGCTTTTCCTTTCCATAATATGATAGGAAAGTAAAAGCATATTGAGAGACTGCATGAGAGATGCTATACTAAAATTATATTCCATATAAGAATTTATTTTTTCTTGAGACAAAGGGACATATTATATTTGAGTGAATGTGTTCAAACTAACAATACCAATACCATAGACTGTACTTCATAAGAGGAAAATGCCATTTACTGATGTCCTAAACAACAACAAAAAGGAGGAATAAATAGAACTACACTTATTATGCCTTCATTTATTTCTGAGTTAAAGATTTTCCTCAAATGGTTTCTATAAATATTTGAGGAAATTATACAATAGTTGGTTGATCAGCACAGAAAGAAATATCACATTGCTTTTCTTTTAAAGTTCATTTTGTGAATCAAGTGTTCAGTTTTCTGGGTAAAAGATGAAATACAACTCAAGCAGTCCAACAATCTAAACCTGATGATTAGTGAAGAAGTCATCAAGACACTTATGCAAATATGATGTGCACACATAATTACTGAGAAAGTAAGAAATGTCATTCAAGATAACAGGTGCCATATCCTGGGGTGCTTTTTCTGCATTGAGCAGCAAATAAGTGCTGTGAGTCTAACACTAATGATGAATAAAAAAAAACATTTTAATAAGTCATGTAATGGCACTCAATGCAAGAATCCACATACAAGTAAATCAAGTAACTTATAAGAGATTTTATATTTTGCTACAAAGAAATTCTTAAAATAAATCTTTTTCAAGTTGCTACCAAAGACCATCTATGGATCATGCTTACAAATGTCTTCTAATGTTTATATTTTAAAATTCTAAAATCACATTACTATTCTTTCTATAATATTTTATACAGGATTAGCCATATGACAGTAGCCTATACAGCAAAATAGTTTGCCAGATACACTGTTTTATCACGATTCCAGAAATGTAAAGCTACTTAAGGGACAAGACCTAAAAAATACTAGCAATTCTTCTCTCTACTATTTATAAGTTGATTTTGGTAAGTACAGTAATTTAGATGCTAGAACGTAAAAGTTTTATGAGGTAAACACATTTGATTAGCAAACAAAGCAGGAAATATATAGTCCAGTGCTTTACATTTGAAGAAAAAATAAAAATTCAATAATATTTTCCATATATATATATATATATATATATATTTATTTATTTATTTATTTATTTATTTTTTGCGGTACGTGGGCTTCTCACTGTTGTGGTCTCTCCCATTGCGGAGCACAGGCTCCGGACGCACAGGCTCAGCGGCCATGTCTCATGGGCCTAGCCGCTCCACGGCATGTGGGATCTTCCCGGACCGGGTAACGAACCCATGTCCCCTGCATCGGCAGGCGGACTCTCAACCACTGTGCCACCAGGGAAGCCCATATTTTCTATATTTTAAATAATTTATTGTTAAATAAATTGTTCAAGTTCTACAGATTATGTTCAAACATTGTATACCTGGAATATGGAAGCATTTATATTTTCACTGGCTTTTCTAAATTGACAATTTATGTTTTCACCTGTCTTCTGGTTTCCATTTTTATTGAGACCATTAATATTTCTTTAACGTCTTTATCGGAGTATAAGTGCTTTACAATGTTATGTTAGTTTCTGCTGTATAACAAAATTAATCAGGTATATGTATACATAAATCTCCATAACCCCTCCCTCTTGTGTCTCACTCCCACCTAGCCTATCTCACCTCTCTTTATGACCTCTCGGTCACAAAGCACCGAGGTGATCTCCCTGTGCTATGCAGCTGCTTCCCACTAGCTGTCTATTTTACTTTTGGTAGTGTCTATATGTCAATGCTACTCTCTCATTTCATCTCAGCTTACACTTCCCCCTCTCCATGTCCTCAAGTCCATTGTCTACATCTGTGTCTTTTTTCCTGTCCTGTCCCTAGGTTCATAAGAACCATGTTTTTTTTAAGATTCCGTATATACATGTTAGCATACAATATTTGTTTTCCTCTTTCTGACTTACTTCACTCTGTATGACAGACTCTAGGTCCATCCACCTCACTGCAAATAACTCAATTTCGTTTCTTTTTATGGATGAGTAATATTTTAAGGAACCTCCATACTGTTCTCCATAGTAACTGTATCAATTTACATTCCTACCAACAGTGCAAGAGGGTTCCCTTTTCTCCACACACTCTCTAACATTTATTGTTTGTAGATTTTTGATGATGGCCATTCTGATCAGTGTGAGGTGAAATCTCATTGTACTTTGATTAGCATTTCTCTAATGATTAATGATGTTGAGCATCCTTTCATGTGTTTGTTGGCCATCCGTATAACTTCTATGGAAAAATGTATATTTAGGTCTTCTGCCCACTTTTGGATTAGGTTGTTTAGTTTCCTTGATATTGAGCTGAACCAGCTGCTTGTATATTTTGGAGATTAATCCTTTGTCAGTTGCTTCATTTGCAAATATTTTCTCCCATTCTGAGTGTTGTCTTTTCATCTCATTTAGTGCTTCATTTGCTGTGCAAAAACTTTTAAGTTTCATTAGGTCTCATTTGTTTATTTTTGTTTTTATTTCCATTTCTCTGGGAGGTGGGTCAAAAAGGATCTTGCTGTGATTTATATGATACAGTTCTCTATGTTTTCCTCTAAGAGTTTTATAGTGTCTGCCTTAAATTTATGTCTTTAATTCATTTTGAGTTTATTTTTGTGTATGGTCTTAGGGAGTATTCTAATTTCATTATTTTATGTATAGCTGTGCTGTTTTCCTAGCACCACTTATTCAAGAGGCTGTCTATAATCCATCGGATATTCTTGCCTCCTTTATCAAAGGTAAGGTGACCATATGCACGTGGGTTTATCTCTGGGTTTCTTGTTCTGTTCCTTTGAACTATATTGCTATTTTTGTGCCAGTACCATATTGTCTTGATTACTGTAGTTTTGTAGTATAGTCTGAAGTCAGGGAGCCTGATTCCTCCAGCTCCTTTTTTCTTTCTCAAGATTGCTTTGGCTATTCTTGGTCTTTTGTGTTTCCATACAAATTGTGAATTTTTTTTATTCTAGTTCTGTGAAAAATGCAATTGGTAGATTGATAGGGATTGCATTGAATCTGTAGATTGCTTTGGTTAGTATAGTCATTTTCACAATATTGATTCTTCCAATCCAAGAACTTGGTATATCTCTCCATCTGTTTGTATCATCTTTAATTTCTTTCATCAGTGTCTGATAGTTTTCTCTATACAGGTCTTTTGTCTCCTTAGGTAGGTTTATTCCTAGGTATTCTTTTTGTTGCAATGGTAAATGGGTGTGATTCCTTAATTACTCTTTCAGATTTTTCATCAGTGTATAGGAATGCAAGAGATTTCTGTGTATTAATTTTGTATCCTGCTACTTTACCAAGTGCATTTATTAGCTCTAGTAGTTTTCTAGTAGCATCTTTAGGATACTCTATGTATAGTATCAGTCATCTGCAAACAGTGACAGTTTTACTTTTTTTCTGCTTTGGATTCCTCTTATTTCTTTTTCCTCTCTGATTGCTGTGGCTAAAAATTCCAAAACTATGTTGAATAATAGTGGTGAGAGTGGTCAACACTGTCTTGTTGATGATCTTAGAGGAAATGGTTTCAGTTTTTCACCATTGATAGTGATTTTGGCTGTGGGTTGTCATACATAGGCTTTATTATGTTTAGGTAGGTTCCTTCTATGCCCACTTTCTGAAGAGTTTTTGTCATAAATCAGTGTTGAATTTTGTCAAATCTTTTCCTGCATCTATTGAGATGATCATATGTTTTTTATCCTAAAATTTGTTAATATGGTGTATCACACTAATTTATTTGCATATATTGAAGAATCTTTGCATTCATAGGATAAACCCCACTTGATCATGGTGTATGATCCTTTTAATGTGCTGTTGGATTCTCTCTCTTTCCTAGTATTTTGTTGAGTATTTTAGTGTCTATGTTCATCAGTGATATTGGCCTATAGTTTTCTTTCTTTGTGACACCTTAGTCTGTTTTTGGTATCAGGATGATGGTGGCCTCATAGAATGAGTTTGAGAGTGTTCTTCCCTCTGCTATATTTTGGAAGAGTTTGAGAAGGATAGGTGTTATCTCTTCTCTAAATGTTTGATAAAATTCACCTGTGAAGCCATCTGGTCATGGGTTTTTGTTTGTTGCAAAATTTTTAATCTCAGTTTCAATTTCAGTTCTTATGATTGGTCTATTTATATTTTCTATTTCGTCATGGTTCAGTCTCAGCAGGTTGTGCTTTTCTAAGAATTTGTCCATTTCTTCCAGGTTGACCATTTTATTGGCATATAGTTGCTTGTAGTAATCTGTCATGATCCTTTGTATTTTTACAGTGTCAGTTGTTACTTCTCATTTTTCATTTGTAATTCTGTTGATTTGAGTATTCTCCCTTTCTTTTTTCTTGATGAGTGTGACTAAAGTTTTACCAATTTTGTTTTTCTTTTCAAAGAATCAGCTTTTAATTTTATTGATCTTTGATATTGTTTCCTTCATTTCTTTTTCATTTATTTCTGATCTGATCTTTATGATTTATTTCCTTTTGTTAACTTTGGGGATTTTTTGGTTCTTCTTTCTCTAATTGCCTTAGGTGTAAAGTTAGGTTGTTTATTTGAGATTTTTCTTGTTTCTTGTTGTAGGATTGTATTGTTATAAATTTCTCTCTTAGAAATGCTTTTGCTGCATCCCATAGGTTTTGGGTCATCGTGTTTTCATTGTCATTTGTTTCTATGTATTTTTGACTTCCTCTTTGATTTCTTCAGTGATCTCTTGGTAATTAAGTAGTGTATTGTTAGCCTCCATGTCTTTGTATTTTATACAGATTTTTTTCCTGTAATTGATATCTAGTCTCATAGCATTGTTTTCAGAAAAGATACTTGATAGGATTTCAATTTTCTTAAATTTACCAAGGCTTGATTTGTGACCCAAAGTATGATCTATCCTGGAGAATGTTACATAAGCACTTGAGAAGAAAGTGTATTCTGTTGTTTTTGGATAGAATATCCTATAAATATCAATTAAGTCCATCTTGTTTAATGTGTCATTTAAAGCTTGTGTTTCCTTATTTGTTTTCATTTTGGATGATCTGTCCATTGGTGAATGTGGGGTGTTAAAGTCCCCTCCTATGATTGTGTTACTGTTGATTTCCCCTTTATGGCTGTTAGCATTTGCCTTATGTATTGATGTGCTCCTATGTTCAGTGCAGAAATATTTACAATTATTATATCTTCTCTTGGATTGATCCCTTGATCATTATGTAGTGTCCTCCTTTGTCTCTTGTAATAGTCTTTATTTTAAAGTCTATTTTGTCTGATATGAGAATTGCTACCCCACCTTTATTTTGGTTTCCTTTTGCATGGAATGTCTTTTTCCATTCCCTCATTTTCAGTCTATATATGTCTCTAGGCTTGAAGTGGGTCTCTTGTAGACAGCATATGTATGAATCTTGTTTTTTTTTTTTTTATCTATTCAGCCAGTCTAGGTCTTTTGGTTGAAGCATTTAATCCATTTACATTTAAGGTAATTATTGATATGCATATTCTTATTACCATTTTCTTACTTGTTTCATTTGTTTTTGTAGGTCTTTTCTTTCTCTTGTGTTTCCTGCCTAGAGAAGTTCCTTTAGCATTTGTTGTAAAGCTGGTTTGGTGGTGTTGAACTCTCTTAGCTTTTGCTTGTTTGTAAAGGTTATAATTTCTCCATCTAATCTTAATGAGATCCTTGCTGGGCAGAGTAATCTTGGTTGTAGGTTTTTCCCTTTCATCACTTTAAATATGTCTGGCCATTCCCTTCTGGATTTCAGAGCTTCTGCTGAAAGATTAGCTGTTAACCGTATGGGGATTCCATTGTATGTTATTAGTTGTTTTTCCCTTGCTGCTTTTGTTTTTTCCTTGTATTTAATTTTTGATAGTTTGATTAATATGAGTCTTGGCATATTTGTCCTTGGATTTATCCTGTATGGGACTCTCTGTTCTTCCTGGACTTGATTGCCTATTTCCTTTTCCATGTTAGGGAAGTTTTCAACTATAATATCTTCAAATATTTTCTCAGACCCTTTCTTTTTCTCTTCTTCTTCTTGGACCCCTATAATTCAAATGCTGGTGGGTTTAATGTTGTCCCCAATGCCTTGGAGCCTGTCCATCATCCTTTTCATTCTTTTTCTTTATTCTACTCTGAGGTAGTTATTTTCATTTTTTATCTTCCAGGTCACTTATCCATTCTTCTGCCTCAGTTATTCTGCTACTGGTTATTTCTAGAGAATTTTTAATTACATTTATTGTGTTGTTCATGATTGTTTGTTTGCTCTTTAGTTCTTCTAGGTCCTTGTTATACATTCCTTTTATTTTCTTCATTCTATTTCTAAGATTTTAGATCATGTTTACTATCATTTCACTGAGTTATTTTTCTTGTAGTCTGTCTATTTCCTTTTCATTTGTTTGGTCTGGTGGGTTTTTACCTTGCCCCTTCTTCTGCCACATATTTCTCTCTCTTTCTTCTCATTTAGTTTAACTTACTGTGTTTGGGATCTCCTTTCACAGGCTGCAGGCTCATAGTTCCCATTGTTTTTGGTGTCTGCCCCCAGATGGTAAGTTTGGTTCAGTGGGTTGTGTAGGTTTCCTGGTTGAGGGGACTTTTGCCTGTGTTCTGGTGGGTGGGGCTGGATCTTGTCTTTGTGCTGGGTAGGACCATGTCTGGTGGTGTGTTTTGGTGTGTCTGTGAACTTATGATTTTAGGCAGCCTCTCTGCTAATGGGTGGGGTTGTGTTCCTGTCTTGCTAGTTGTGTGGCATTGGGCATCCAACACTGCTGCAGGCTGACCGTTAGGTGGAGCTGGGTCTTAGCATTGAGACAGAGATGTCTGGGAGCTATCTCTCCAACTGATATTACATGGGACCAGGAAGTCTCTGGGGGTCCAATGTCCTGAACTCAGTTCTCCCACCTCAGAGGCTCAGGCCTGACACCAGGCTGGAGCATGAAGACCCTTTCAGCCACATGGCTCAGAAGAAAAGGGAGCAAATAAAGTTAGAAAAAAAATTATTAAAATAAAATAATAATAAAAAAAGAAGAGGGTTACCAAACCAATAAACAAATCCACCAACGATAACAAGTTCTAAAAACTAAACTAAGATAAACATAAAAATCAGAAACAAATCAGTTGCAGATAGCACACCTCAAGTCTACTGTTGCTCCCAAAGTCCACTACCTCAATTTTGGGACGATTTGTTGTCTACTCAGTTATTCCACAGAAACAGGTACATCACGTTGATTGTCGGGATTAAATCCACTGCTCCTGGGGCTGCACAGAGAAATTTCTCTTTCTCTTCTTTGCTTGCACAGCTCCTGTTGTTCAGGTTTGGTTTTGGCCCCACCTCTGCTTGTAGGTCGCCTGAGGGCATCGTTTGGGAAGGCTGAAGTCTTCTGCCAGCATACAGTAGGTGTTCTGTAGGAGTTGTTCTATATGTAGATGTATTTTTGTAGATGAATTTTTGATGTATTTGTAGAGAAGAAGGAGATCTCCATGTCTTACTCCACTGACATCTTGGAGGTCTCTTCAAGACCATTAATATTTTATAACTAACAACTAAAGGACATTATGGGTTAGATCAGAAAAAGTGGCTGTGAATTCAGTTATCAGGAGGATGCATATAACGTTAGCAGAAATTATGAATGCTTTTGGCTTATGCACCTTGAGGTAATGGTTTCTAGCATTAAAGATTTATAGTAAAATTTAAAAGATATGGTTGCTATCAAAGTCTGAATAAAATTGTTTTGCCATGTATGCACTCATCCACATAAAAGTTTGACCAAGCTATTATTAATATAGGAGCACAATGATTTATAGTTAAATAATATAGGAGCTATTATTAATATAGGAGCAAAATTATTTTTAGTTGTTTTCTTTTTTAGTAAGACAATACAATTTCAAATGTATTTTTTAAAACTTGAAGGATATTAAATAATTATGTATTTATATATTCATGCATTTCTTGACTGATAACTCACTTTTACTATCATCATTTTTACACATTTGAAAATTTCCCATTTAGAAATAGAAGGGAAAATCTGATTCTGCATCTCACAATAAAAGATCTCTCAAACTCTAAGATTTTCTTACTCTGATACAATTAGAATTTTTTACGTTTTGGTCTTGGTTACCTTTTTCTATAACAGTAATCATTGATCTGTTATAAACAAGACATTTCAGATAACAGAGAAAATGCTTTTAAAATAAAATGGAAAATGTTCTCTTTCAGTCATCCACATATTCAAAGACACATGCTAGGTGCTTTATTTGTGCCATTAAAACCTCTATACACTTGAAACACAGTACTGAGCCAACAAAAATCTATCCTACTTAGCTGCATTTCTTGTGAAGGAAGAATATTGTTAAGAAAACAGACCCAGAATGGAGTTGCTTATGTAAAGCCCCAGGTCGCCAAACCGAAACTTAACTTAGTTACAGTTTTGGCTCTCCCAAAAAATGGAATCTTAGCCAGACAATCAGGAATCACCTCATCAAAAATAGTTAGATAATCTACCCAGTAACCAACGACACCCCTCACAATGCTTTATCACCTATAAAGAAATTTTGCAATAACGAATCCACTTTTTGCCTAGTATAACTTCCTTGTTCTTGCTCCCTTCTGCAAAAATCTCCCTTTGGAGATTCTTTTTATCTGCTAGATTGTATGCTGCCTGATTCATGAATCATTGAACAAAGCCAATAAGATCTTTAAAATTGACTTAGTTAAATTATGTTCTTTGACAACAATTTTAAAAATTAGCACTCTAGATGATAATATATGTTTGGCATATATTTTAAAGGCATACTATTTTAAAGAGGATAATCAGGAAGGGTCTCAAATATAAGCTAATATTTGACAAAAATGTCTAAAGCATGAGACACCAAACTACATGGATATCAGAGGGAAGAATGTTCTAAGCTCAGAAATAGCAAGTACAAAGTACTGAAGTTATAATATATTTGCCACACTAGAGGAATAGAGAGGACACTCGTGTTTCTGGATTGAATGAGCAAATGGAGAAGTAATAGGAAATGAAAACAGAGACTTGAGAGGGAGGCAAGAGTGTTTGAAAACCTTATATGAGATTTTTAATTCTAATTTGAAGAAACTAAGATGCCATTTGAGAAATATGATTAGAAGAATGACTCTCTGAAAAGGATCTCCTTAGCTGCTATGTTTGGAATGGATTGGGGAGGAAAATCAAAGGCTGAAATATGGATAACATTTTCAGGCTATAGGACGATTTGGCCAAGAGTTAATTGTAGCTTGGACCAGCTTATTAAGACAGATGTGTTTAAAAGTATTGGATTCTGGTATGTTTTGAAGATAAAGTAAACAGGATTTGTTGAGGAGCTTGCTATGAGATATGATGGACAAAATAAAAAATGACTCCAAGTTTGTTGGTCTGAGCAACTGGAAGAGTGGAGTTGCTATTTATTATGAAGAGAAGAATGCAAAATAGCCAGTTTTGGAGGGAAGATTATGAGATTAAATTTGACTTGTTAAGCTTGATATACCTAACAGAAATCAAAGAAAATGCACAGTTAAATATACTAATTTACACATTACAAGATTGATCTTCCATAGATATATAAATTAGGAAAAAATAATTTTATGGTATTTACGTGATATACAAACCATGAAACTAGAAGAGAAAATGTGCAGAACTGGTCCAGATGGAGAACAGAAGAGTCATGAGGCCTGAGTGTTGAAGCAAGTCAAATTAAAAAATTGAAGGGATAAGAAGGAAAAACTAAAGGAATTAAAAAGCAGCAGCTTGTAAGGAAGGAATATAATCAGGAGTGTGTGATACTGTGAAGTCAAAGGAGGAATGGGTACCTAAAGTGTTCAAGTACTACAAATCAGTCAAATAAAAGGTCAAGTATTGACCATTAGAATTAGGACAATAGGGGTCATGGTTTATGTTGAGTAACAGTTTGAGTGGAATGGTATGGGGGAAAGATAATTATAGTGAGTTAATTAAAGGATGGGATCCTAAGATTCAGTACAAAGCAAGGATGTTTTCTCTCACCACTTCTGTGCAACAGGGGACTAGAGATCCTAGACAGACAGAACATCAAGTTAACCAAAAGGAATAATAAAGAAATAAATAAAAATAAAACTGCCTTTATTTTGATATGGAAATATTATCTGCATAAGAAACTCAAAAGACTTGGTTTCTTAAAAAATAATTTGTAGAATATGTAAGTTTATCAATGTCTTTAGGAAAATGAGAAAATATAGTAAGATTATCAGGCAGCATTAAGGACCCAGCAGTTACTGGTAGTAATGGATTTAAGAATGAGTTAATGTAGTATTTCCTTCTTCTCTGGCCATATTTAGTGGCACATATTCAGCCACTGAAGAGGTATAAAAATGGATTTAATAAGGTGATATTTTTTCAGATATGTATTTCAGAAGGAGAGAGAAAGGGAATTGAACATGTGAATTGGGTAACAAAAAACAATGTGGAATGTGGTTAGGATCAATAGATTTTCAGACCTAGTAAGTTCTAAAAAATTTGGAGTCAGGGTGTTTGTGAGAGAGAAATGGAAAGGTAGTTGCTTGGAAAGTGGGATGCATAAAACTGAGGTTAGCATATTGGTACAATTCTTGGTAATGACAAAAATCACTGGTGAGGCAGTGTAGAGGAAAAGCTCCCTGAAAAACTCAAGGACAGAAAATTTGAGACACAGGTACCTCAACATAAATATTGAAATGATCAAATATTATGACAGGAATATTTTAATTAATAGGTTGAGTAACAATGACATCTGCAGTTGATTATAAAAAGTAGGAAAAATGATAGGAAATAATTTGATTTTCAAAAGATTAAAGTCTAAGTGTTCATAGGATAAAATAAGTGAGAATAGAACCAGAGAGAAGGTGTTGATATTTAGAGTGGAAATACTATGGCTTTGCTCACCCTAATCTCCTTAGTGTCCTCGAGAGAATGGTGGGATTCATGTAAACCAAGAGACAACTGTATAAATGAAGTCATCAATTAATTAATACACACTGAGAAATATTACTTTCATGTGTTCCAGATACTTCAATATGCTGGGACAATGCATATTTTTAATATATTGCATTTAAATTCTACATTCTTGAAGGACAAGAATATTGTCATGCACAATTATTTATTTGTATGAGAATATTGTTAACTATGCATGTTTTCTGCTGAGACCTCAGAGAATAATTTTTTTTTAATCTTGTTTTAACCTTTTTCATGTTCTGTTCCTTGGTTTGCTTTAACTATATCTGAATAAATATGTTTCATATTCCTGAGGATGCATACAATCATACATATGGAAACTAAATTTCTCCAACTGAGGTTAAGAAGAATTCTGTTATTTAACTTTTTTATTTCTTAAAATAAAATCAAATAATAATGTATTCATATCATTTAATCTCTTATGTAAGTATATTTTATCCAATATAGCCAATATGGACACACTGATACATTATACAAAGTAATTTCAGTTGGATCAATTGACCTGAGAATAGCATTGAAAGTTAGTTACAGCTGTCAACTACTGAGGCGATATGAAAAGGAGTTTTTCATATACAAATTCTATAAAGATATTTATTGATAGTACTCAAACAAACAAACCTATGAGAGAGATTACATTTTGATCCCCACTTTACAAATGAGGGAACTGAAGCATAGAAAATGTAAGCCACATGCCTAATGTCAAGAATTAAGTGAAAGAGCTGAGATTCAAACCTCACGAACATGGCTCCAGATGCCATGTTGCTAACTACTACAATAATTTGTATTACAGGCCACCCAATACCCCAAATTGTATATTTTAAACTGATTCAAAAAAATGAATTCTTCATCTGTCATCAAGAGTCTTGTTTTTATTTAATGTTAATGATTTTATGATTAGTTGCATTACTGAAATATCTTTTCCAACGCATAGATTATTGGGGAAAAAATAAAACAGAATGCAACTTATAGGCTTTATGTCGCTGGCAGTTTTCTTTCAGACAATACATATGGAGATGAATATCAGTAATTTAATTTTTGAGCATAAGCTCAAAAATTTGAAAGTAAAAACAGCAACAAACTAATTTGAAAATATATTTTTTCCATTGTGTGGTAAAATGGAAAGTTTGGAATTTAATGTCCTAAACATCACAGTTGAGATTACAGCTCTACCACTAACTAGCTGTATACTACTGCTTGGGCAAGTGAAGTTAACTTTCTGGACTTCTATTTCTTCATTTGCACAATAAGGTTAATAATACTTCCCTTACAGAATTATCGGGAATTGAATAAAATTAGAATTTGGAATACCTGAACAGAGACTGGCCCATTGTGAGCATTCACTAAATGTCAATGACATACTCCAATCTGATCTTTAAACAAAAATCTTTCCTGGGGGAGGGGGGAGGACATGAAACTTTTAATTTATTGTTTACTCTAAAAGATTAGAAAAATTGGTTATCTTAAGATCTGCATGAACTATTTAACTACCCTGCTATATTATCATTTTACCTATATTTTCAAAATACAATGTCAAGCTAAGCAATATGATCAGTAAGGTAAACATGGTACAAATAGAAACCTGAAAAAAAAAATTAATCCCAGTTGTTATTCTTAAAATTTTGTCCTTTGAGTCTTAGATTATATATAGAAAACCTTTATAAAAACTAAAATTCTAAGAACATATACTACACTTTAATATTCATTAAATAAATATTAAGAGAAGGATGCCATTAAATTTTTTTAAAGAAAAAGAAACTACACAGTACAAAGCAAAATGGCTTAGAATTCCTTCTCTCATTAAAAAATGCAAATAAAACTGGCTTAAGAAGTTTTGTTTTATTTAATGTAGGTTTTTTTGAGGATACACTTTGTGACAGCAGATACACAATTATATTTTTATTGCCCATATCCACACACAAGGCAGAAAATTATCATTAGTTCTTAAGCAAACTGAAGGACCAAAAGTTGGGGGAAAAAAATTAACTCTTGCTTTTATAAATCCTTTATAACCTAAAAATCAGTAAGATCTCCTCAGTAACAAGCTTTAGTCTGAATAAAAAAATAATTCAACAGATTATTCTTTAAGTGCTCAATAACTTGAAATGCTGCCATTCTATTCTAGACTTTTGGAAATCAATACTAGAAATGAATCAGGCTGCAAGGGATTCATCTACTATAAGCTTTCTTCTCAATCCAGACAAAGTAAGAAGACTTATGTTATATACCACTGGAAAAGTGTCATGTAACATTGATTTACTATGTTAGTGACAGCACTGAAGAAACAAATCAAGCTACCCAAGAAATAGCAAAAAATACACTCTAGAAGTGTCCTTTGGATAACATTATTAGCCCTGGGTAAAATCATGAAGCACAGAAATACATTGAAAGTAGCCATGAACCTCACTCAATTCATTTGACCTCTTACCTTACAAAACTCTAAAAATTTTAGTTTAATATATTTATCATACCTTTGTCACTATGAAATGCAATTCTATTTTTACTTATTAAAAACAAGGTTGAATCAATAAATATGACACAAACTAGTAGAAAACTTACTGTTTTGAAACAACGCAGCTTATGTAATTTGAGCATCCAATTCTTAAGCAATGCTTTGAGAAGTCAAAGGTGAATTCTCTTTTTCTATTAAGTAATAGGTAAGATATAAAAACATACAAGATATTTTCTACTCAGTTAATATAGAATAATGATTTTTTTATCACAGCACAGGCTTTTCACTTAAGCCAATTTAGCAGACATTTCATTATTCATTTTCTCCTTTTGCTTTATATCAAATTTTGATTAATATTCCATTATGATATAATGACATTCCTCTCCAAATAGCCACAGTGATTTTAATTTTATCCTATGACTGTGTTATATCTCAAATAATAGAGTTTTTTCATTTATCCATAAATTCAAGACACACTATAATTAAAATTTAATTGGACAGTAGCCTAAGGTATGTAAAAGGATTGGGACATATAATTCAAGTAACAAATTTTTTTTTTCTCTCATAACTGAGGTAAATTCATGACATAAATGAAAATCAAATGAGATTTAATTAAATTGTTTCAGATTAAAAGGTTATTTTCTGTTGCCATTTAAGAATTGATATGTACGTCTAAGAAATTAACAAAAACTCTCCTAAAATATTTTTAATAAATAAAAATCAGAAAGTCTATCCCACCTTTCCACAGTTATACTTATCTCCTCCATGCATGTATTATTTATGACTATGTGAGTCTAACAAGAAGAGGAACACATGCAACCTCATGTTCAGAACTGTAGTCATTTTTGAGAGAAGAGTCACAACTCCCTAGGAATTACTGCCTGGATTAAGAAGAGTTTGTTTCATAGAACATCAATTTCTAAGCTTTTAAAAGAGCAATTACACAATCCTACATGAGAAGGCATGAATATTGACCCCCTTACAGAGACTAAGACCATGTGAGCAAGTGTGGTGCCCAGTAGAAACTATGATTTATCATGCTACTGTCAATAAACTACAGAAGAGTTTGGGTCCAACAAATAGGAAGCCATGGTGGAGGGCCATGGTACAAGGAAGCCAAGTAACTGGAGAGCCAAACTTGTGTTGGGGCTATTTTTATTTTTATTTTTTTTTGCAGTATGCGGGCCTCTCTCTGTTGTGGCCTCTCCCATTGCGGAGCACAGGCTCCGGACGCGCAGGCTCAGCGGCCATGTCTCACGGGCCTAGCCATCCGCAGCATGTGGGATCTTCCCGGACCAGGGCACGAACCCGTGTTCCCTGCATCGGCAGGCAGACTCTTAACCACTGCGCCACCAGGGAAGCCCTAATTTAATTTTTTAAAGCTGTAACCCAGTCCATGCCTTAGGGATACAATTTCTTTCTGGCAACATTTTCTGTGAAGCTAAAACAGCTGCTTCACCTAACGCAAATCAGATACTGTGCTATTTCAAGCAAATGCTTACCAAAAATAACAACTGTCAGGCATGATTTTCCAGAAAATTTAGATTGAACAGAACAGCTTATCATGTCTCTAAAGTGAGGGTTTGGGGCTTCCCTGGTGGCACAGTGGCTGAGAATCCGCCTGCCGATGCAGGGGACACAGGTTCGTGCCCCAGTCCAGGAAGATCCCACATGCCGTGGAGGAGCTGGTTTAAAATAGTGGTTTATTAGTGAAAATTTAATTACCATTACATTTTGCTAGATTTTCATCTTCCTAATAAAAAGATAACTTCACCAGAAAACCAGGTCTGATATCTTAAACACTGAATGTATTTTTTTAATTTTCCTTTGGGTTTTTCAGCACACTGATTGAAGACTAAACCAGAAACTGTTAAAGGACTAGCCAGCATACATCTGAAAAGAAACTTTCCCTATATGACAATAAAGATACAACATATTTATCTATTCACTATAGGGCATAGAATTCAGCACAGTTCAATATGGTAGTTGAAATAGGACTTGTTTTGTTTCCCAACTTTAAATGCCAGCTCCTCTTTTGTAATCTGAACTTTTAATCTTACAAAAATAGAATGAACATACTAAACAGGATAAAGCATGCACGACTTAGTATTTTTCTATGAATGTCAGCTGGAATCAATATTACTTAAGCACAAAGCATATTCGACAGCACAATGTTAGATGGCTCTTATATGCCTCAGGAACAGAAGAAAGTCTACAAGACCTTAGCAGAAGCTGAAGGTCAGAATGTAAAGAAACCTATATCCAGGTCCAGGAGGTTCATAAAAAATGCTAGAAGGCAAATTCTCTAGCTTCTGGCTAAATTCAGTGAGATGTCACAGTCCAGATGAATCAAGTTTCAGGAAGTAGGATGAATGTCAAATGGCTTATGCCAAAGAGCAGCTTGTTCTTGGAGCATGCTTAAGGCCATTTTGTTCAGAGATTTCAGAGAGGAAACAACCTGTAATTGTAATTCTGAAAAGCCCGCTAAAATTTATTTTTAAAAAAAAGATCTTTTAGACACATTGAATTATATGAAATGACTGACTCTGCCTGTAGCTTCCTGAAAAACTTTGTTTTGTTAGAAAATTGTTTCAAGAGCAGAATGAGGATAAGTCCATGTAGCATTCTGAGCCAAAGTTAGCAGATGTCCTCTGATCTTCAATGTTACATGAACAACAAGGCAAACTGAACAAAGCATATGGACTTGACAAAATTCAGAGTTGGGTTTAAATAGAAACATACAGTGGCCAGTTTTAAAGTTTTGAATATACCTTCCTTTCAAATAATATGACTGACAGCTATGTGCTTGGTTGGCCATAGACATCCAGCCCATTATTACAACCTCTCTGGTGCTGCCAAGATGACTTCTATGGTTCCAAATGGCAAAGCCACAGCTAACACATTAGTAACATGCTTGCAATGCTCATATCACCCGACATTAGCTACACTGATGTTCCATCTGTCAGAGACATATCTGGCACCTGAGTAATAAAAGATGCTATATTAACATGCCTTAACAGAACAATAGCCACCATCTCTTTATTGAAAGCAAGAAAATTTGTCTAAACCTTGGCAAAATCTTGCTTTGTAAATAAATATTTTCTACTGGTGAATTGGGTGAAAAATATTACAACAAATTTTATTTAAATGTATTTAAAGGGGTAAAATTATCAAATATGATGTTGCTTTACAATATATTCTGTAACTAAATGTCTAAATAACTTAATTCTACTTGGTGATGGAGTCATAAATTCTTGTTCATGGAAGTAGAAGGGGAAAAAATGACTGTAGACACAAAAACTAAATGACCGGGCTTCCCTGGTGATGCAGTGGTTGAGAGTTCGCCTGCCGATGCAGGGGACACGGGTTCGTGCCCCGGTCCGGGAAGATCCCACATGCCGCAGAGCAGCTAGGCCTGTGAGCCATGGCCGCTGAGCCTGCATGTCCAGAGCCTGTGCTCTGCAACGGGAGAGGCCAAAACAGTGAGAGGCCCACGTACTGCAAAAAACAACAACAACAACAACTAAATGACCTACATATGGAAAAAATATAGTCTTCCTTTGGTTTCCACAGGAGATTGGTATTCACAGGGGGTCCTAGAACGAAACTCCATGGATGCTCAAGTTCCTTATAAAAAATGGAGTTTTGTGAGTGTAGAATCTGTAAATACAGAGGGCTAACAGTGTGCATGAAACATAATAATAAAAGTTGCCAGAAATTTGAACTCCTTATGACATAAAATATAATCTTCCAATGCAAAACAGAAGTTTAAGTGAACAACAACAAAAAACTTCAGCCCAAACTCCTTTCCCTAACCACAATAACTACACCCCCCAACCTTTTTACTTAGCTGTTAAAGAAAGAAAATATAGAAGGAAACCAAAATCCACAAGTGAATAAATAGGGAAAGTAGAGATGAGTAAAGTTAGATTTCTATAGATATGTAACTTAAGGAACTTAAAAATTTTTCCCATTGCTTTTTTTATGTAGGACACAGAAAGCAAATATGCTGAATTATACATGTTCTTACAAAGTATCTACATATTTGTTTTCAATGAAGCATGACCTATATGTAATTCCATGTGTATTCCAAAGAGGGTAACCTCTTCAATAATATATAGGTAGTATATAACTCTCTTCACTTGAAATTTATAATTCACACTTTTTAGAATTATGAACTTATGTTATTATTCTCGCTAGCATTATTAAAATTACCAGATAAATTAAACACCAAACATAAAATCAGTCTTCCAAGATTAGTAATATTTGATTTCTACATGAGGGCATTTGTAGATTTCTCACCAAACCAGTTAGATTTTTATTTATTCTTCCTGATTTCAAATCTCATAAATATGGTACAAGACATTAATGCAGCTAATTTATTAAGCATTTACTAAGTATAAGGGATTAGTCTAATTTCTTTTGTACTATTATTTAGTTTAACTCTCACAAAAACTCTTTGAGATAGCATCATTATTCATTTAATTTTACATTTGAGGATTTGAATGACAAAGCTCAAAAACTGGTCTAGAGTCACTCAGTTAGGTAGTAACAGAACCGGGTTTCAGCCCCTGGGAAACCGGATCCAAAGCCAGTATTCTCTCTTAATAAATATACATGTTTCCCCCATAGATGTTTGAATACTGCTGTAAGTATGGTCTGATAAATCACAGGTACTGTGGGATTATTCTCATTCAGCTGATACCCCACTTACAGGTTGCTACTTTGTATACTTGGTACAGGGCGCCAAGATTTGGATACACTAAAATTAAATCTAATTTTATACTAACAATTATTAAATCATGTCATTCAGTAGGGAGCTTAGTTTCAGGTAGTGTTTCCAGGTATTTTTGACACAATGCATCTTTTTCAAACCTGTTTTTCAGCTTTATAACAATTGGAAAGAATTTTAAACTTAAATGTTTTAATTTATTATATATCACTTTAAAACATGTTGCATAACTTGGCTTTTCATAACAAGTTGGAATTCCATTTTTAACAAATAATGTAGTATCTTCTGTACAGAATCATTTGTTCTCTATCAATTAAGCACACTTCCTTTATATTCTGCCAAATCATTAAAAAACATGTTAAGCAGTATAAAATCAATAATTAAATTTGGTATTATAACCTCAGGGTTCTCTCTCCGGGTTTAAAACAATCCATTTATCATCCCTCTATGTATAATTATTCAACCAGTAACTATTACACATAAATGAACTATCATCTATCCCCCTAGAGTGATATATTATGAAATATTTTCTGAATCACACAATCTAATAAACACACAAATGAAATAAAATCTTGACATTATGTGAATTTAAATTTGCTGTTTGCCTTCTAGATGTCATTATTTTCCTTCCAAAGTGCTACCACATAATCTTTTATATTAGCTGACCTAAAATTTTTTCAGCAGTAAACATTTAATAAATCTGGAAGTTTTGGAATCTATATTTTCACCCTTTAGTATACCACATATCATCTGTTGTGCCTCAGCCACTGTCCTCTAACCTAAACACTCCTAAATTTTGTCACTTTTACTTGTCTCTATTTTTATATAACAAATAATTAAAGCAGATAATATCTCATTCAATAGTAGTGACTATAACAACCTCTCTAATATTTTATTTGGATTACAGAGTGAGGAGAATTAAACATCTTGATCCAAGTCTTTATCCAAATGTACAAGCATAACTGCATGGAATCATCTTTCCCTTTCTCTTGGAAATCATAGAAATTCAAAATGAATGGGGAAAAAATTCCCAAAAGTTACATGATCAGTACAAAATCTGACAGATATTATCTAGATTTCATATTTTAGGCAGTATTTGCAAAAGCTAGTTGAGCAGAATTGATGTTTGAATTGAAATTGGGTAGAAGCTTTTCAAGAAATAAGAAAAAAAGTTCACCAGTGCCAAGAAAGATCAACCACTGAAGTCCCCAGAAAACAACAGCTAAACCACTAATGGAGTGCAGCCTATTATGAAATGCAAAACTATCCTGTAGTTGCAATAAGGCTTGTTAGAACAAGGATTAAGAAAGCTTGTTGATTGAAGTACTTCTGGATCTCTTTTGGATCAGAGAAGCAGAATAGCTAGAGTCACACAAATAAATCCATAGAAAAACCATGTTTGCAGAAAGAGTCCTTCTGTAAAAATACAGGAGGAGAATATCTTGGGTTCAAATATGTCTCCTCACACCAAAGAATCTTACAAATAGTTGACCAAGGAATTTAATTCCATTCAAAGACCATGAACATAAAACAGAACTGGTCAAGAAATACATTTTTAAAATATATTGAAAATAAAAACAAATTATAAAGTTGGTGAAGGCATTCATCAGAAAAATATTTGCACCAGTTTAGCTAGAAATTGTGCCCCACATAGTCACTGAATGAAGTCTTACTTCTGTGTAGAAAGAACAAATGCTAGAAATGGAAACACAAAAATAAATGGAAAGACAATAAATGGAGATGATTCATTAACTGGAGGATTCAGAAAAATGGTAGAAGGAAAAAAAAACATGGAAATTAAGACAAAATTGGAAAGTCCCAAGGAAAAGTACCTGCTGTAGAAACAAAGTAATTTGGAACAAGGATTGTAATAAAAAAGCAAGCAAAATGAAATGCAGACAGAAAGGAGTTAATAAGATTTGAGATGGTAAAGAAAACCAAATGAAAGTATTTAAGGTGTGATTCAAGACAACTTTGTAGCACTTACAATAAGCCTGGATTTCTGATGATGTTCAATAAGTGTCTGATTTATGATTGAGCAAAATTAAAGAGATAGTGACAAAAATCCACTATACGCTAAATAAAATTGATCCAAAATTTAGCTAAACTGTGATATAGTCTTAAATATTAATGAGATTTAAATATAAAGAAAATGAGGATAATAATGGAAAAAGATCATGCAAAAACACTGAACTTCAGAACACTAGAAACATTTTTGTAAAACTGTCAAGAAATAAAATATACTTATATACACAGCAAACTAAACTTCAATTATAAAAGTTACAAAAATGTGTTTTTAACATACAAATCTCAAAAAATAATGTTATAGGAGCTGTTTTTAATATAAACCACTAAATAATAAACTAACAATTAAGAGGCTCTGAGGAACTAATAAAAGATTGTTAGGAAATATTGAATATGTTTAACCAAAGAACTAAAACAGAAACAAATGTGAAGCCTGGAGTGAGAGGAGAGACCCTAAATATTTTAGGCTTCACAATGTAGAATAACACCTTTAAGAAAAATTAGTAGTAGCTTATAAATTAAAAAAGTTTGGGGATAAAGTAAATTTATTTATTATTTCCTCATGTGTAATAGCTGAAGGTCATGGAATATTTTACAGCTAAAATATTTAGTGAAATTTTTGATTACACAAACACTGAAAATGTAATAGCTTTGGCTATTGTTATTGGAGGAGAGAATTTGGGTGTGGGTAGAAGAAAAAACACACAAATTGATTTGTTTATTACCTTCTTATGTTTTCTTTGCTTTTTATGAAGGAAATAAATATTATCCAAATAATGGATTACTAAAGCATTATATAAAGTTGTAATTTTCATAAAAGGAAGAGTAAAAAATTGAAACTTTCCTATATGTTGAAAGAACTACACAAAATTAAAATGTAACACATAGTTAATAAAATATTAGAGAAAATATGTTAAATAACCTGAAGAACAAAATGCAAACATATGCTATATCAATATAGTACATTTATAATATGTATGCATCATATAAGCAACAAAATTTAGAGAAGAAACAGGATGATATATAAATACAATAGGGGAGAGTAACATCAGCATCATGGCAATATAATTAGTTTCTCTTTTCTCCCCCTTTTTTTCTAAACTACTAATTAGACAGTCATAAGCAAACAAAAGTGCCTCTGACCCTTACACCAACAAACCTGGAAGGATTCTAGCCCACCTATGTATCCGGAAATAAGCAAACAAGATCTCAGTAAAGACGTCAGATCCAAGGGAGCTGGTGAAACTTCCCCACCCCCACTGGCTTTGATTGGGGGAAAAAACAGAGAGTACAAAACCAGGCAGACACCCAAGGGTTAGAGAGAATTTGTAGAAGACAAGCTTTCCTGAGATTCCAGCACACCACTGGGGCAAGATAGAGATAAGTTTGGACATATAGGAGAGGGAAGAAATCACCAGAGCCACCCCTGTCCCCAGGAGACACTGCACTGGGGTTAAGCTATCTGACAGCAGCAGTTGTGACCTCCCACAGAGGAGGTAGAAAGAGAAAGTGGTGACTCTCCAGCTATCACAATTGTGTGAATTGCAGCTGGAGAATTCTGTTTCTTTTCAGTAGTAGCTACATTTCTAAGGAGGGATATCCATGACTGGGTGAAGGGATGAGAAAGGAAGAGGCAGATAAGATTACCCAAGATGATTAAAGGAATATATTTCTGCTCTCTGCTTCAGGACATCAGTAGGATGTCCACCCACAAGATCCTGGTAGTACTCCACTAGAGGATCACCCCACTGGGCCCCCAGGCACCTTCAAAGACCCAAGTGGTAAATCTACAGATCGCCCACTTTACTGCTGGTTCCTTGTGTGTCCTCCCAAGTGCATCCACAAGAACAAGTTCAGGTAGACAGGGAGCATGATCAGAAAATAGCCAAGGTCAGTGGTCAAGGGAAAACCCATAAACTTGAGCTATAATAACAGCTTCTGCAATATGAAAGAAAGGTTTCTAATAGCCAACCTGTTGAATTGTAAGAATCAAATACACCATAAAAGCTCAGTTAAAGAAGTATCTACTACTTCAAATGTGAAAGAAGCAGCACATAATTATAAACAATTAAAAAAAAACACAAGGTATGTAATATTTATTACAAAAAGAAAAATTATCATTCTCTAGCAATTAACTCAGAGACATGGAATAGTGTGATCTAACTTACAAAGAATTCAGAATAGCTGTTATAAAGAACTCCAACAAGCTTCAAGAAAACTCAGCCAATTCAATGAAGTCATGAATAAAATTAATAAACAGAAGTTCTTTACCAAAGAGATTGAAAATTTAATTAAAAAAAATTCTGGAACTGAAGAATTCAATGCATGATTAAGAATGGAATAGAGAATATCAGTAACAGGGCAAGGCAGACAGAAGAAAAAATAAGTAACTTGGACAATAGAAATATGGAAATAATGCAGTTAGAAGAGGATTGAAAACTAACTTTTTAAGAAATTTAGGAAATCCTATGAGAGCTATTGGATGTAATCAGAAAGGCACATATTAGAATAATTGGGAAAGGAAAGGAAAAGGAAAAGAGAAGGAAAAGAGGGCAGAGAGTTTATTTAAAGAAATAATAGCCCAGAACTTCCCAAACCTGAGGAAGGACTTGTACACAAAATGTCATGAAGCTAATTGAGCATTCTATTACCTTAACACCAAATACTTTCTCCAAGACACGTTACAGTGAAACTATTAAAAAATCAATTACAAAGAAAGAATCTTAAAGGCAGCCAGAGGAAAAAAGAAAGTAACTTAAAAAAGGAACACCCATTAGGCCATCAGCAGATTTCTAAGCAGAAATAATGCAGGCCAGCAGTGAGTTGATGGCACATTCAAAGTGTTGAAAGATAAAAATTTCCAGCCAAGAATACTTCATCTGACAAAGTAAACATTCAGATATCAAGGGGGAGTAAAAGCATTCTCAGACAAACAAAAGCTGAGGGAGTTCACCACCACTAGATTAGCCTTGCAAGAAATGTTGAAAGGAATTCTCCAAGCCGAGATGAAAATATGCTAATAAGTTACATGAAAATAAATGAATGTACATAACACACTGATAAAGATGAATAATAGACAGTCAGAATTAGAAAACTGTAATTCTATATTAGGATGGTGTGTTAACCACATAACCACAGCATAATGGCTTAAGGAAAAGAATATTAAAAATAACTATAGCCATTATAATATTTTAAGGAACAAATGGCATAAAAAGAGGTAAATCATGACATCAAAAATATAAAAGGGGAGGAATAAAATGATAGAGCTTTTGTAGGTGAATGAGGATAAGCTGTTATCAACATAAAATGGATTGTATTTTTATAAGATATTATATGTAAGCTTCATCATAACCACAAAGCAAAAATCCAGATTCACAAAACAAAAGGGGAAATAGAGCATACTATTGTGGAAAGCCACCCATTTGCAAAGGTAGGCAGAAACAGAGTTAAATGGAAATAATTAAGATACAAAATAACTAGAAGGCAAATGATAAGATGGCAGTAAATACATACAAATCAATTATCACTCTAAATGTAAATAGATCTAATTCACTAATCAAAAGGCACAGAGTGGCTGAATGTATTAAACAAAACACATACACATACACACACACACACACACAACCCAATTATATGCTGTTTACAGGAGATTCATTTTAACTCTAAAGATAATTATAGGTCTAAAGTGAAAGGAATGGAAGAAGATATTCAATGCAAGTGGAAAGCAAAATAAAGTAGGGAAGTCCTATTTATATCAGATAAATAGACTTAAGCTAAAAATAATAACAAGAGACAGAGAAGATTATTAAATAATAACAAAGGGGTCAATACTTAAGAAGAGATAACAATTGTCAATATATATATATATATATATATATATATATACATGTTGCACTGGAGCACCTATATATAATAAGAAAATACTAACAGATCTGAAGGAAAAAAACAGCAACAATACAAATATAGTAGGGGATTTCAATACTCCACTTTCAGCAATGAATAGATCATCCAGACAAAAAAAAACAGCAAGGAAACATTGGATTTGAACCACACTGTAGACCAAATTGACTTAACAGATATATATGTAACATCCCAACCAACAATTATAGAATACACTTTCTTCTCTAGTACACATAGCACATTCTCCAGGATAGATTGTGTTAGGACACAAAACAAGTCTTAGCAAATTTAAGAAGGCTGAAATCATATCAACTATCTTTTCTATCACAAGTGTATGGCACTGGAAATCAACAAGAAGAAAGTTGGAAATTCTACAAATATGTGGAAACTGAACAACACACTTCTTAACAGTCAATGCATCAAAGAAGAAATCAAAAGGGAAATTTTAAGTATCTCAAGACAAATGAAAATGGAAACAGAGCATAACAAATCCTATAGGATGCTGAAAAAGCAGTCATGAAAGTATATGCATTTTTTGCTGTAAACTAAGAATGAAAAAGATCTCAAATAAAAACCTAACTTTATACCTCAAGGAGCTAGAAAAAGAACAAAGTAAGCCCAACTGTAGAAGGAAGCAAATAATAATGATTAGAATGGAAATACATAAAATAGAGGATAGAAAAGCAGTGCAAATAACAAACTAAAAACTGATTTTTAAAGATAAAAATTGACAAACCTTTAAACTAATGAAAAAAATAAAGAATCAAATTAAAATTACAAATTAAAGAGGAAACTTTACAATGGATTCTACAGAAATACATAAGATCATAAAAGACTATTATGAACAACTCTATGTGCCAAGAAACTGGATAACCCAGAAGAAATGGGTAAATTCCTAGAAACAAACAACACACCAAGACCAAATTAGGAAGAATCAGAAAATCTAAGCAGACCAATGACAAGAGACTGAGTCAGTAATCAAAAACCTCCCAACGAAGAAAACCCCAGGACCAAATGTCTTCATAGAATAATTCTATCAAACATTTAAAGAAGAGTTCCAAATTCAGTTCTATAAAGCCAAAATTACCCTGATACCAAAGCCAAATAAGGACACTGCAAGAAAAGAAAACTCTAGACCAATATCCCTGATGCATATAAATACAAAAATCATAATATATTAGCAACCTGAATTCAAGGACACATTAAGAGGATTGTAATTCATGACTAAGTGGGATTTATTCTTGGGATGCAAGGTTGGTTCAACATACACAAATCAATAAATATAATACTTCACATTAATAGAATAAAAATTAAAAACACAATATTATCTCAATAGATGCAGAAAAAGCATTTGACAAAGAACATCCTTTCATGATAAAAGCCCTCAACAGATCAGGTATAGAAGAAACATACCTCAATATAGTAAAGGTTTTGTAGGAGAAGTCCACAGCTAACATTATACTTTATGGTGAATAATTGAAAGTATTTCCTCTAAAATTGGGGGAAAAAACAAGGATGCCCATTCTTATTACTGTTATTCAATATAGTACTGGAAGTTCTAGTTAGAAAAATTAGTCAAGACAAATAAAAAGCATCTGAATTGGAAAGAAAGAAGTTAATTTCATTATGGGCAGGTGATATGATTTTGTATATAGAAAATCCCAAAGACTCAACCAAAAAATTTTTGGAACTAATTAATGAATTCAGTAAATTTGCAAGATATAAAATCAACATACAGAAATCAGTTGCATTTCTACATACTAATAATGAAACATCTGAACAAGAAATAAAAAGAAAACTATCCTATTCACAATAGCATAAAAAGCACTAAAATATCTAGGAATAAATTTAACCAATGCAGTGAAATATCTGTACAGTGAAAGATATGTACAGAAAGATCTGGCAGTGAGAACTCCAAGACTTTGATCAAAGAAATTGAAGAAGATACAGACAAATGGAAAGACATCTTGTGCACAAGGATTGGAAGAAATAATATTGTTAAAATGTCCATACTACCTAAAGCCATCTATAGATTCAATGCATCCCTTATCAAAACTTCAATGGCATTCTATACAGAAAGAGAAAAAAACAATTCTAAAATTCACATGGAATCCCAAGGACCCTGAATAGCCAAAATATTCTTGAGAGAGAACAAAGCTAGAGGTATTACATGTTCTGATTTCAAACTCTATTACAAAGTTATAGTAACTAAGATAGTATGGTATGGGCATGAATACAGACACAGAGATCAATGAAACAGAATAGATAGCCCAGAAATAAGCCCATGCATATACAGTAAACTAATATTGGACAAGGGAGCCAAGAACATCCAATGGAGAAAGAATAATCTTTTCAACAAATGGTGCTGTGAAAACTGAATAAGCACATGCAAAACAAATTGGTCCTCCATCTTACACCATTAACAAAACTTACCTCAACTTATTAAAAACTTAAACATAAGGCCTGATATCGTTAAACTCCTAGAAGAAAATGTAGGAAAGAAAGTCCTTAATATTGGTCTTGGTAATGACTTTTTGGATGTTACACCTAAAGCACAAGCAACAAAAGGCACAAATAAACAAATAGGACTACTTAAAACTTAAAAAACTTAAAATCTGCACAGCAAAAGAAACAATAAAATATAAACGTGACCAAAAGAATGGGAGAAAATATTTGCAAACCATATATAAGATTCAAAAGAACTTATAAAATTCAATAAAATAAAAACAATGAAAAAATTGGCAGAGGAACTAAATGGACATTTTTCCAAAGAAGATATATAGATGTCCAACAGGTACATAAAACACTGTGGAACATCATTAATCATTAGGGAAATACAAATCAAAACCACAATGAGATGTTACCTCAAACCTGTTAGAATGACTATCATCAAGAAGACAGGAGATAACAAGTATTGGCAAGGATGTGGAGAAAAAGAAACCCTTGTACACTGTTGAAGGTAATGCAGATTGGTTCAGCCAGTATGGAAAACAATATGGAGTTTCTTCAAAAAGTTGAAAATTGATCTTCTATATGATCCAGCAATTCCTCTTCTGGGTATATACCAAAGGAAATGAAAACAGGATATCAAAGAGATACATGCACTCCTATGTTTATTGCATTATTATTCACAAGAGCCAAGATATGGAAACAACTTAAGTGCCCATCAACATATGAATAGATAAAGAAAATGTGATATATATACCTGTGTGTATATATATAAAGTGGAATATTATTTAGCCGTGAGAAAGAAAGATATCCTGCCATTTACAACAACATATATGGATGTTGAGGACATTATGCTTAGTGAAATATTTAAGTCAGACAAAAACAAATACTGTATGATATCACTTATATGTGGAATATAAAAAAGATAAACTTATGAAATCAGAGAGTACAATGATTGTTACCAGGGGATAGAGGGTGAGGGGATAAAAAAGATGGCACTTACAACAAGTAATAAATCAACCCTAGAGATATAATGCACAGTGTAGTGAATATAGACAACATTATTATAAGCATCAAACTTGCTAGAAAATTAGATCTTAATTATTCCAACCACTAGAAACAAATTTTAATTATGTGATATGATAGAGGTATTAATTATTGCTATAATTGCAATCATATTACAATATATAAATATATCAAATCAAAATATTTTATACCTTAAATTTGTACAGTGATATATGTTGTTATACATCAATTTAAAAAGAAACACAATAGGATGGTATAAAATATTTTTCTTAACACCTTTATTGAGATATAATTGACATACCATACAACTGACCTGTTTAAATTATAAAGTTCAATGACTTTTTCTAGATTCACAATGTTTTGTAGTCATCATCATAATCATTTTTTTTTAACATTTTGGTGACCCCCAAATGAAATTCTGCACCCATTAGTAGTCATTCCCCCCTTCCTACTCTAGTAGTTTTCCTAGCCATTTCCCTAATCTAATTTCTGTCTCTATGGAGTTGCTTGTTCTTGACATTTTTCATAAATGGAATCATAAAATATGTGGTTTTTTGCAATTTACTTCTTTCACTTAAATATTTTCAAGATTTATCCACGTGATAGCATGATTCGTAAATCACATTTTTAAATTGCTGAATAATATTTCATTATATGAAATATATTTTTTATTTGCCCATTCATCTTTTGGTATATATTCAGGTTCTTTCCATTTGGGGAAAAATACGAGATCTTAATTTACCTTCTCTATACCTAACTGAACAAATTAATGAAAAAATATTTAAATATACAGAAAAGTTAAAAATTATTAATTCAGATTTAGTTGAGTTGTAGTCTCTCTTTAAAATAGTGAATGCATCATCTTTTAAAGTGTTAATAGAATATTCACAATAATTAACCATAAAGCTAATCTCACCATATTCAGTAATTCCACTAACATAGATGAAATATAGACATTACTATATGCTTTCACTGCAGTGAAACCTGAATTTATAAAATGAAAAAAAGACTTTAATTTCTGCTAATTAAAAAGTATTGCTAAAAATTCCTTGTATCAAAGACATTTGAAGTTACAAATTAAAAACACAAACAAAACATACCAAAACCTGTGTGATAAAGTACTGCTCAGAGGTAAATAGAAACAAAGTGATAGAATTAATACTTAGATTTATAAAAGAATGAATGACAACTAAATTAAACACCCTACTAAAAGATGAGAAAAATATCAAAACAAATGATAGAAAGGTCAAACACGTAATAAGGTTAAAATTAGAAATCATGTTATCTAGAAAATACTAGAAATCTAAACAAAAAATTCAAAGGGGGAAAAAATCTGAACATTTTGGCTTTTAAAAAATCTTTTTGAGGGGGGACCTTGAAGATGGCGGAAGAGTAAGACGCGGAGATCACCTTCCTCCCCACGGATACACCAGAAATACATCCACACGTGGAACAACTCCTACAGAACTCCTACTGAAGGCTGGCAGAAGACCTCAGACCTCCCAAAAGGCAAGAAACTCCCCACGTAACTGGGTAGGGCAAAAGAAAAAACAGAGACAAAAGAATAAGGACGGCACCTGCACCAGTGGGAGGGAGCTGTGAAGGAGGAAAAGTTTCCACACACTAGGAAGTCCCTCCGCGGGCGGAGACTGCGGGAGGCAGAGGGGGGAGTTTCGGGACCGCGGAGTAGTGCACAGCGACGGGTGCGGAGGGCAAAGCGGGGAGATTCCTGCACAGACGATCGGTGTCGACCGGCACTCACCAACCCGAGAGGCTTGTCTGCTCACCCGCCGGGGTGGGCGGGGCTGCGAGCTGAGGCTCGGGTTTTGGTTTTGGACGGAGCTCAGGGAGAGGACTGGGGTTGGCGGCTTGAACATAGCCTGAAGGGGTTAGTGCACCACGACTAGCCGGGAGGGAGTTCGGGGAAAAGCCTGCACCGGCCGAAGAGGCAAGAGACTTTTTCTTCCCTCTTTGTTTCCTGGTGCGCGAGGAGAGGGGTTTAAGAGCGCTGCTTAAAGGAACTCCAGAGACGGGCGCGAGCCGCGGCTAAAAGCGCGAACCCCAGAGACGGGCGCGAGCCGCAGCTAAAACCGCGGACCCCAGAGACGGGCGGGAGACGCTAAGGCTGCTGCTGCCGCCACCAAGGGGCCTGTGTGCGAGCACAGGTCACTCTCCACACCCCTCTTCCGCGGAGCCTGTGCAGCCCGCCACTGCCAGGTTCCCGGGATCCAGGGACAACTTCCCCGGGACAACGCACGGCGGGCCTCAGGCTGGTACAACGTCACTCCGGCCTCTGCCGCAACGTCATGCTGCCTCTGCCGCCGCAGGCCCGCCCCGCACGCAGTGCCCCTCCTTCCCCCATCCCCCAACCCCCGGCCTGAGTGAGCCGGAGGCCCCAATCAGCGGCTCCTTTAACCCCGTCCTGTCTGAGCGAAAAAACAGACGCCCTCCAGCGACCTACACGCAGAGGCAGGGCCAAATCCAAAGCTGAGCTCCTGTGAGCTGTGAGAGCAAAGAAGAGAAAGGGAAATCTCTCCCAGCAGCCACAGAAGCAGCGGATTAAAGCTCCACAATCAACTTGATATACCCTGCATCTGTGGAATACCTGAATAGACAAGGAATGAATCCAAATTGAAGAGGGGGAATTTAGGAGCGAGATCTATGATTTTTTTCCCTTTTCCTCTTTTTGTGAATGTGTACGTGTATGCTTCTGTGTGAGATCTTGTCTGTACTCTTGCTTCCACCATTTGTCCTAGGGCTCTATCCGTCCATGACTTTTTTTTAAAAATTCTTTTTCTTAATAATTAAGTTTAATTGTAATAACTTTATTATACTTTACCTTCGTTCTTTCTTTCTTTCCTTCCTTCCCTCCCTCCTTTAGACAACGAATCACCCCAAATTGAGGAGGTGCTCTCAGGGAGCAGGATTTATGATTTTTCCCCCTTTACCTCTTTTTGTGAAGGTGTATGTGTATGCTTCTGTGTAAGATTTTCTCTGTATAGCTTTGCTTCCAAAATTTGTCCTAAGGTTCTAACCGTCCCTTTTTTTTCTAAATATTTTTTAATTCAATAACTATATTATACTTTATTTTATTTTTACTGTATCATCTTTCTTTCTGTCTTTTTTCCTTCTTTCCCTCCTTCCTTCCTTCCTCCCTCCCTCCCTCCCTCCCTCCTTTCTTTCCTTCTTTGCTTCTTTCTTCCTTCCTTCCTTTCCTCCTTTCCTTCTTTCTTTACTCATACTTCTACTAATTCTCCCTACTTTTTCTCCCTTTTATTCTGAGCTGTGTGGATGAAAGGCTCTTGGTGCTCCAGCCAGGAGTCAGGGCTCAGCCTCTGAGGTAGGAGAGCCAACTTCAGGACACTGGTCAACAAGAGACCTCCCAGCTCCACATAATATTAAACGGTGGAAATATCCCAGAGACCTCCATCTTAACACCAGCACCCAACTTCACTAAACGACCAGCAAGCCACAGTGCTGGACAACCTATGCCAAACAACTAGCAAAACAGGAACACAACCCCACCCATTAGCAGAGAGGCTGCCTAAAATCATAATAAGGCCACAGACACCCCAAAACACACCACCAGACGTGAACCTGCCCACTAGAGAGACAAGATCCAGCCTCATCCAGCACAACACAGGCACTAGTCCCCTCCACCAGGAAGCCTACACAACCCACTGAAACAACCTTAGCCACTGGAGACAGACATCAAAAACAACGGGAACTACGAAAGTGCAGCCTGCAAAAAGGAGACCCCAAACACAGTAAGATAAGCAAAATGAGAAGACAGAAAAACACACAGCAGATGAAGGAGCAAGATAAAAACCCACCAGACCTAACAAATGAAGAGGAAATAGGCAATCTACCTGAAAAAGAATTCAGAATAATGATAGTAAGGATGATCCGAAATCTTGGAAGTAGAATGGACAAAATGCAAGAAACAGTTAACAAGGACCTACAAGAACTAAAGATGAAACAAGCAACGATGAACAATGCAATAAATGAAATTAAAATCACTCTAGATAGGATCAATAGCAGAATAACTGAGGCAGAAGAACGGATAAGTGACCTGGAAGATAAAGTAGTGGAAATAACTACTGCAGAGCAGAATAAAGAAAAAAGAATGAAAAGAACTGAGGACAGTCTCAGAGACCTCTGGGACAACATGAAACGCACCAACATTCGAATTATAGGGGTTCCAGAAGAAGAAGAAAGAAAGAAAGGGACTGAGAAAATATTTGAAGAGATTATAGTTGAAAACTTCCCTAATATGGGAAAGGAAATAGTTAATCAAGTCCAGGAAGCACAGAGGGTCCCATACAGGATAAATACAAGGAGAAACATGCCAAGACACATATTAATCAAACTGTCAAAAATTAAATACAAAGAAAGCATATTAAAAGCAGCAAGGGAAAAACAACAAATAACACACAAGGGAATCCCCATAAGGTTAACAGCTGATCTCTCAGCAGAAACCCTACAAGCCAGAAGGGAGTGGCAGGACATACTGAAAGTGATGAAAGAGAATAGCCTGCAACCAAGACTACTCTACCCAGCAAGGATCTCATTCACATTTGATGGAGAAATTAAAACCTTTACAGACAAGCAAAAGCTGAGAGAGTTCAGCACCACCAAACCAGCTTTACAACAAATGCTAAAGGAACTTCTCTAGACACGAAACACAAGAGAAGGAAATGACCTATAGTAGCGAACCCAAAACAATATATAAAATGGAAATAGGAACATACATATCGATAATTACCTTAAATGTAAATGGACTAAATGCTCCCACCAAAAGACACAGATTGGCTGAATGGATACAAAAACAAGACCCTTATATATGCTGTCTACAAGAGACCCACTTCAGAACTAGAGACACATACAGACTGAAAGTAAGGGGATGGAAAAAGATATTCCATGCAAATGGAAACCAAAAGAAAGCTGGAGTAGCAATTCTCATATCAGACAAAATAGACTTTAAAATAAGGACTATTAAAAGGGACAAAGAAGGACACTACATAATGATCAAGGGATCGATCCAAGAAGAAGATATAACAATTGTAAATATTTATGCACCCAACATAGGAGCACCTCAATACATAAGACAAATACTAACAACCATAAAAGGGGAGATCAACAGTAACACATTCATAGTAGGGGACTTTAACACCCCACTTTCACCCATGGACAGATCATCCAAAATGAAAATAAATAAGGAAACACAAGCTTTAAATGATACATTAAACAAGATGGACTTAATTGATATTTATAGGACACTCCATCCAAAAACAACAGAATACACATTTTTCTCAAGTGCTCATGGAACATTCTCCAGGATAGATCATATCTTGGGTCACAAATCAAGCCTTGGTAAATTTAAGAAAACTCAAATTGTATCAAGTATCTTTTCCGACCACAACGCCATGAGACTAGATATCAATTACAGGAAAAGATCTGTAAAAAATACAAACACATGGAGGCTAAACAATACACTACTTAATAATGAAGTGATCACTGAAGAAATCAAAGAGGAAATAAAAAAATACCTAGAAACAAATGACAATGGAGACACAACGACCCAAAACCTATGGGATGCAGCAAAAGCAGTTCTAAGGGGGAAGTTTATAGCAATACAAGCCCACCTTAAGAAGCAGGAAACATCTCGAATAAACAGCCTAACCTTGCACCTCAAGCAATTAGAGAAAGAAGAACAAAAAAACCCCAAAGCTAGCAGAAGGAAAGAAATCATAAAAATCAGATCAGAAATAAATGAAAAAGAAATGAAGGAAACAATAGCAAAGATCAATAAAACTAAAAGCTGGTTCTTTGAGAAGATAAACAAAATAGATAAACCACTAGCCAGACTCATCAAGAAAAAAAGGGAGAAGACTCAAATCAACAGAATTAGAAATGAAAAAGGAGAAGTAACAACTGACACTGCAGAAATAAAAAAAATCATGAGAGATTACTACAAGCAACTCTATGCCAATAAAATGGACAATCTGGAAGAAATGGACAAATTCTTAGAAATGCACAACCTGCCAAGACTGAATCAGGAAGAAATAGAAAATATGAACAGACCAATCACAAGCACTGAAATTGAAACTGTGATTAAAAACCTTCCAACAAACAAAAGCCCAGGACCAGATGGCTTCACAGGTGAATTCTATCAAACGTTTAGAGAAGAGCTAACACCTATCCTTCTCAAACTCTTCCAAAATATAGCAGAGGGAGGAACACTCCCAAATTCCTTCTACGAAGCCACCATCACCTTGATACCAAAACCAGACAAGGATGTCACAAAGAAAGAAAACTACAGGCCAATATCACTGATGAACATAGATGCAAAAATCCTCAACAAAATACTAGCAAACAGAATCCAACAGCACATTAAAAGGATCATACACCATGATCAAGTGGGGTTTATTCCAGGAATGCAAGGATTCTTCAATATACACAAATCTATCAATGTGATAAACCATATTAACAAATTGAAGGAGAAAAACCATATGATCATCTCAATAGATGCAGAGAAAGCTTTCGACAAAATTCAACACCCATTTATGATAAAAACCCTCCAGAAAGTAGGCATAGAGGGAACTTTCCTAAACATAATAAAAGCCATATATGACAAGCCCACAGCAAACATCATCCTCAATGGTGAAAAACTGAAAGCATTTCCACTAAGATCAGGAACAAGACAAGGTTGCCCACTCTCACCACTCTTATTCAACATAGTTTTGGAAGTTTTAGCCACAGCAATCAGAGAAGAAAAGGAAATAAAAGGAATCCAAATCGGAAAAGAAGAAGTAAAGCTGTCACTGTTTGCAGATGACATGATACTATACATAGAGAATCCTAAAGATGCTACCAGAAAACTACTAGAGCTAATCAATGAATTTGGTAAAGTAGCAGGATACAAAATGAATGCACAGAAATCTCTGGCATTCCTGTATACTAATGATGAAAAATCTGAAAGTGAAATCAAGAAAGCACTCCCATTTACCATTGCAACAAAAAGAATAAAATATCTAGGAATAAACCTACCTAAGGATACGAAAGACCTGTATGCAGAAAATTATAAGACACTGATGAAAGAAATTAAAGATGATAGAAATAGATGGAGAGATATACCATGTTCTTGGATGGGAAGAATCAACATTGTGAAAATGACTCTACTACCCAAAGCAATCTACAGATTCAATGCAATCCCTATCAAACTACCACTGGCATTTTTCACAGAACTAGAACAAAAAATTTCGCAATTTGTATGGAAACACAAAAGACCCCGAATAGCCAAAGCAATCTTGAGAACGAAAAAAGGAGCTGGAGGAATAAGGCTCCCTGACTTTAGACTATATTACAAAGCAACAGTAATCAAGACAGTATGGTACTGGCACAAAAACAGAAAGATAGATCAGTGGAACAGGATAGAAAGCCCAGAGATAAACCCACGCACATATGGACACCTTATCTTTGATAAAGGAGGCAGGAATGTACAGTGGAGAAAGGACAGCCTCTTCAATAAATGGTGCTGGGAAAACTGGACAGGTACATGTAAAAGTATGAGGTTAGATCACTCCCTAACACCATACACAAAAATAAGCTCAAAATGGATTAAAGACCTAAATGTAAGGCCAGAAACTATCAAACTCTTAGAAGAAAACATAGGAAGAACACTCTATGACATAAATCACAGCAAGATCCTTTCTGACCCACCTCCTAGAGTAATGGAAATAAAAATAAACAAATGGGACCTAATGAAACTTCAAAGCTTTTGCACAGCAAAGGAAACCATAACCAAGACCAAAAGACAACCCTCAGAATGGGAGAAAACATTTGCAAATGAAGCAACTGACAAAGGATTAATCTCAAAAATTTACAAGCAGCTCATGCAGCTCAATAACAAAAAACCAAACAACCCCATCCAAAAATGGGCAGAAGACCTAAATAGACATTTCTACAAAGAAGATATACAGAATGCCAACAAGCACATGAAAGAATGCTCAACATCATTAATCATTAGAGAAATGCAAATCAAAACTACAATGAGATATCATCTCACACCAGTCAGAATGGCCATCATCAAAAAATCTAGAAACAATAAATGCTGGAGAGGGTGTGGAGAAAAGGGGACACTCTTGCACTGCTGGTGGGAATGTGAATTGGTTCAGCCACTGTGGAGAACAGTATGGAGGTTCCTTAAAAAACTACAAATAGAATTACCATATGACCCAGCAATCCCACTACTTGGCATATACCCTGAGAAAACCAAAATTCAAAAAGAGTCATGTACCAAAATGTTCATTGCAGCTCTATTTACAATAGCCAGGACATGGAAACAACCTAAGCGCCCATCATCGGATGAATGGATAAAGAAGATGTGGCACATATACACAATGGAATATTACTCAGCCTTAAAAAGAAATGAAATTGAGCTATTTGTAATGAGATGGATAGACCTAGAGTCTGTCATACAGAGTGAAGTAAGTCAGAAAGAAAAAGACAAATACCGTATGCTAACACATATATATGGAATTTAAGGGAAAAAAATGTCATGAAGAACCTAGGGGTAAGATAGGAATAAAGACGCAGACCTACTGGAGAACGGACTTGAGGATATGGGGAGGGGGAAGGGTGAGTTTTGACAGGGCGAGAGAGAGTCATGGACATATACACACTAACAAACGTAGTAAGGTAGATAGCTGGGGGGAAGCAGCCGCAAGGCACAGGGATATTAGCTCGGTGCTTTGTGACAGCCTGGAAGTGTGGGATGGGGAGAGTGGGAGGGAGGGAGACGCAAGAGGGAACATATGGGAACATATGTATATGTATAGCTGATTCACTTTGTTATAAAGCAGAAACTAACACACCATTGTAAAGCAATTATACCCCAATAAAGATGTTTAAAAAAAAAAATCTTTTTAAATTATAAACTATTTCAAGAAAAATTTAAGATGAAAATGCATATAAAAATGATAAGTTTAAAATTGGCACAAAAACAGGGAATTATGAGTATTATCATTTAATTTTTTTAATACTCTGAAAAATATTTGAAAGCCTAAAACATTAAATTATTTTCAAGGAAAATACAGTTTATCTAAGCATATTTAGAAAAAGAGAAACTGACTAAAAAATGACTTTCTATAGATGGAATGCAGAATTCTTCAACTAATAAATAAATGAATACAAGTTTTTAAAGATTAAGTTCAATTAAGATAGTAGATTTAGATGGCTTTACAGATGAACACTACCAAATATTTAAAGATAAATCTAATTTATTTAAGGTATCATAAAAAGAAGAACATTCTTAATAAATTCCATCTTGTTCCCTCCACCCCTCTCCCTCAATCCCAATCCTGATTCTTTCTCCATATCTATCTCTTGTGTGTGTGGACACGCGCATGCACGCACACACACACACACACACACACACAGAACAAATTCACTGATGAGTATGTTCAGAAAAATCTTAAGTAAAATGTCGGTGTATAGGAAAGGATGAGTTATGTGGCAGTTTTTAAAAATTCACCATTCAGCAATACTGCTGCCTCCATGGTGGTGAGACCAGAGAAGCCCAAGACCACACAAAGGAGTTGATAATGTTGAAATAAATTTCTAGGCTCAAGATGGAGCTGCTCCTGTCCACGGTTCTAAGTCAGCAAGCCAAAACTTAGAATCAACATTTGTGTCCTTGTTAACACTCTGCCTGACCAGAAAGGTAGCACATACAGCCCGATAATTCCCAAGTGCCAAGCCAGCTCTGGACTCTACATTTCTTTCCTCCATTCCTCTCGCCCCAAACAAGGTTGACTATGTGGCCCCAGCCAATCAGATATTTTATATTTTTCTCTGTCTTGTTCCTTATCCTATAAAAACTTCCTGCCTTCTGCTTCACTTTGCAGTTCTCCAAATGGAGATTGTCCATTTCATGAAGTGTTAAGTAAAGTTTGTTTGTATCACCTAAATTGTCTTTATTTTTCAACAATAGTCACATGAACATTCATTTTTCAGTGATGATACTAACTTACTGAACACTCATACTACAAACACTGCTTTTCTGGATTTAAAACTAGATCTCTAGGTTGGTATTACTGCTGGAAGTTTGTTTGTTCGTTTGTTTTTTGTGGCATTGCTGCATTCTGAAAAGTAAACTGACGTTTGATATCTACAGGCAGTAAGTGATAAATTGATACATAAATGCAAGAAGTATTGTACAAAAACAGGTAAAATCTTGGAATCACAGACTTACCATCTGGAAGTAACCTCTCGGAACAGTAAGATCTAGCCGTTTCGGTAGATCTGCAGCGTTAGTTCTGGTGTCTGAGATTCGAACTTTTGTAATGGGATAATTCACAGCTGTTTTCAAACTTGATTGTATACTAGAACAACCTGGGAGGCTTGTTAAACCTGACTGCTGAGCCCCACCACCAGAGTTTGTGATTCTTAGGTCTGAACGAGTTCTAAGAATTTACATTTCCAATGAGTTTCCAGGTGATGACAATAATAATGCCCCTGGGCCACACTTCAAGATGTAAACCGTGACAGTTTTGGACACAGTCAGAAGTCTTCTTTCTTTTAGCTCATAGAGGCTCTATTATTTCTTCTCTCTCTCTTTTACCCACTGAATGTTTTATATGTATTTTTCCTTTATATCAAAAAAAAGCTTGTCCATCACTATAACAAATGTGTTGAGTTAGAAGGTGATTACATTGAAATATAGAGTAGGACCATGTTTCTAAAATAAACTATCTTGAAGGAAAAATGAAAATAAAAATAAATAAATCCTTCAAATTCAATAGTTTAACACGAGAAAAGTTTATTTTTCACTTACTCTGCATAATCATCAAGGAACAGTTGTTTTTTTCAAGTCTGTCTAACCTGTGGACACAAACTATAGAAGAAGTTATCATTGAGAATACCGTTAGTCATTGAGAGAAGGAAAGGGATATTAAAAATTGCACAGTGGCTCTTAATGTTCCCACCTAGAAGTGGCATACTTCATCTCCACTCATTTTATTTTCTAGAGAAAGTCACTCGACCACACTTCAAGTGTTGGACATTTTTATGCCTCATCTCAAAAGGGCTCAGCCCTTCTTTTGGCTTTGACTTTTGCTGTATTGAACCAACTACATATTTATGGCTTTACAGTACCATGGTTTAGTGGCATGATGTATATATTTCTTTCTACATAAAGGTTCCTTACCCAGCCATTGAAATGAATTTGTAGGAGAGCTCATGCAGTCATCCAAGGGTACACAAAAACACATATCTGCAAAAGGGTAATATCCCCTGGATCAATCTTTGACCAATAGGTGATTAAAATAACCCTCTTCTTCTTTCCAAGAAGTCAATTCCATGTTTGATCCTGCAAGACTTCTCAGAGGATTTGAAGAGAGATTGAGTTCGAGTTTCCACTGGAATAATAGCACAATAGTTCATCTTGGATTGAGTTTCCCATTGCTGTTTGTTTTATTCTTCCCAGTTTCCTCATTCCTATTCCCTGAAATTACTTCCCCAAGTAAAATATCTACATGTAAACCCATCACTCAAGCTCTGTTAAGACAACTAACTTCAAAAGGGCTAGGAAAATACATTTGTACAATATGCCCAGAAGAAAGAAAGCCAGACATTTTGTTGAACATCATCATTGACTACTACAGTTAGTAAGTTAATGATATGGACACATCTAAAGTAAAATATATTTTGACAAAGTAGGATTTATACTAGGAATGCAAATTTAGGTAAACATTTACAAAACTATTGATATAAATAATGCATGCTTAATAAATATTTGTTAACTGAACACCTTATTTTGAGAGCAAAAGATAAAAAAAAACACCTGGTAATCTACATAGATGATGAAAAAGCATTAACAAAGTCATTGAGAAACCATTCATCAGAATTATTATTTGATTGGATATAAATATTCTTTATATGATAACATAGATCTACCTCAGTTCTAAAAGGAGTATCATGTTTAATGGGAAAACAGTACTGGAATTTTTACTGAAGCTTGAAAAAAGACAAATGCATTCGCCAATGCAGTAATAGAAGAGAAGGGTGTGATAATTATAAAAATGAAGGGAGGAGATAAAAATATCATTCACATAAATAATATACCAGTATATCTGAAAGGAAAAAGCAAAGAACTATTAAAAACTACAAGGAAACTATAACAAGTCAATTGTATATGTCACAACTATGTTCATACATATGAAGACCAACATGTAGGAAATATCACAATCATAAATAAAATATAATATTCTTATGAATAAATTTAAAGAGAAATGTTGAAGACTTGTATAATAATAAACCAAAAATAGCTTAAAATACTACCATAGACATGAAATAAGAGTTGGCACATGGAATAGGCATAACATATTCTTTTTAGCCATAAACAAAGGGTAAACTTGGATCATCATACCATATGCCATGATAAATTGCAAATTGGTTTAAGCTTTAAGTTAAAAAATGAAAACAATAAAAAAAATTAAAAGATTGGAATATTTCTTTAAAAACACGGGCAAAAGAAGGCCTTTCTAACTCTGGTTCCAAATATAAAACTAAATATAATATGATAAAATAAAAGATTAATAAAATTATTTTTTTAATAAGAAACTTCTGTATTAACACAGACACACACACAGACATGCATATCATAAGCAAAATCACAATACAAAAGCCAACCAGGAAAGAAATTTCATCTCATATCTCAGATTAATGGGCTATACTTTTTAATCATGAAGAATCCTAGAAAACGAAATCCAGCAAAAAATTGGAAAGGACATAAACAGTGATAAAATTTTTAAAAAGACCATTTAAACATATGAAAAGATGTTTAACCTCCTTCATGAAATATACTCTTTTCTTCTATCTGGTTGGTATATCTGGGTACCTTTGATCACGCTTGGCAAGTCTTTTGGGAAGGAGCAACTCATACTTTGCTGATAGGATAAAGTAGTACAAACCCTAAGAAAAGCATTGTAGCAATATTCACATAACTTTTGATCAAGCAATTCTACTTCTGAGTGTTTTTCCAAATGATGTATTTGCAGATTCATATAGAAATATGTTTATAGTATCAGTCATTACATCATTTATTTTAGAGCAACTGATTGGAGATAGTCTAAATATTAAGATTTAAATGATAATATATCTATATGCAAATATTATGAAGATCTAAGAAAGCTCTTTATACTGTTACAGAGAGTGTTCTTTAAAATGTATCTTTATATTTAGAAATTATAGGATAGAACAGTGTGCATAGGAATGTTTTTAACTGTTGGAAATTAGAAATTCATAAATTTGTATAAATGTGAGTGAAAAACTCTGGGGTGATACACCAGAAAATATGAGTGGTTCTCTTGTGTGGAAGAATGGCAAAAACAATCAGAATTGGGAAGGACATTTTTCATTATATCTTTTTATGTTTTTAAAATTATAAGCCTTATTAATATATTCCTTATTTGAAAAACTAAGTTATATCCATGGTTCAAATTGTAGTAATCTGTGCCAGTATTCTCATCTTCCTGCTTACTTCTCTTCTATTTCTCCAGGAAATACATGATCTTCTTTTTATTTCCCAAGGTAACACTGAGACAAATACAGGTAAGGACAGTGCTTACTTAAAACTTTATTTAATATGGGAGGGGAAAAGGAAGATGGAGTAGAGTGGTTGTAGTGGTAGTGGGGAGGAGGTACTCATGTTTAATAAAAGAGAATAAAAAGGATCTTAGAATAAAAAAATTAAAAACCAATATTTGTCTATTAACATCAGACTATTAAAATTAGTAGATTTTTTTAAACATTTCTTACTTCCTATCTCTTTCTTCTGTTGCAAGATAGACCCTTTACCATATATGTCCTCTACATTCTCTTCCCTTTTGAGTCTCAGGATCTTGAAAAAATATTTCTAAAACCACGTACAGGAAGTCCAACAATCATGTAAGGTTCTAGTAATATTGTATCCATCATTTTATTTTTTTAATGCAAAGTAGCCCAGCTCCTTTTTATCTCAAACTTTTCATTGCAGAAAATGCCTTTCCTTTAATAACCAAAGGGTGATTAATGTATTGTATTAAACAAAAAGGTCATCTACCTTTAGTTTCCACTATTAGAAATGCAAAGAACTGGCAGAAGCTTTAAATTAAATGTTTTTCTCTCATTTATTTCAACATATTGTTTTAGTATCATGGATTTATTTGGATGACTCACCAGTTCGTATTTTAATAATTACCTTTCTCTCCTTCTCTTAAAATGATTTTTAAAAGGAATTTTAGCCATGGAAATATGCTTATCTCTAAACTTACATTGACATTTTCTTTTCTGATGTCAACACAAAAGGAAACATCTCCCTCATTTTGCAAACAATGATTTTTCAGACATCTTCTATAAATATTAATATATTGTTATGTACACATAGTATATGCACCATGTATTCCAGCCCCCTACATTTACTGTTTGTATGAACTTGGAAAAGCTATTTAAACTTCCAGTTTCTTATTTTCTTCACCACAATATGGAGAAAATATTTCAAGGTCTGATATAAGGATTAAATATTTCCTTATGGGCTCTGACATCCTTCACCAAGATGAGTTTATGTTTGACACTCTTGTAAACCTACTTAATCATTCATATACCCTACTAATCCTTATCATTTTCTGACAACCCAAGAGAGACAGCCATTCTACAGTCACCCACCTCACTTTGCTCATTTCTCCAACACCACATTCTTGGCCAGTCTAACTCCTCCTACAGTCTTTGTCATGGATGCCTAACTTGATGTAAAGCACCCAATAATTTTAATAGTAAATTGTTCAGTTTCAGAAGAGAAGAGAGGGCAAAGAGGGAGAATAATTTACTGGATCGACATATTGTGTTTTCATTATTACTGCATGTGCAATAGTTTTTGTAGTTTTCTTTGTAATTTTTCTTTGACTCCATTATTTAAAATATTTTGATCAATCTACAATATGTGGAGATGTTCCATATAATTTTTTGTTGTTGATTTTCAATCTAATCCCATTGTTGTCAGAGACTATTCTCTGTATTATTTCAATACTTTGAAACCTATTAGGGGTTTCTTATGGCTCATGGTCTTACTTGGAATGTTCTGTGTACCTCTGGGGAAAAAAATGTATTCTATATTTGATGAGTGTAATGCAGTGTGTAATGTTTATTTTGTTTATAGAGCATTTGAATTTTCCTGAACAGTCTCTGATTTTTATAATTGATTATACAAGTTTCTGAGAAGTATTAAATCTCTACCTAAAATTATATTTATTTCTCTCTCTGGTTCTTTTCAGTTTTGCATTTTGAAGAACAGAGAAGTTAACATTTTTATTTATTTTAAATAATTTGATTATTAAGTCATTATAAACTATCTTTCTTGCTCACAAATGTCTTTGTCTTGACATCTACTTTTTCTGATATTATTAAGCCAGTCCAGCTTCCTTATGCTTAATATGCTTAATACTTAAAAATATATCCTTCTATCCTTTTACTTTCATCTTCTTACTATCTTTACATTTAAATTAAAAAATGAAAAATACATAAACATGTGTGCTTATGTGTATAAATATATACGTATGTATGTATATATCTATTGTATGTAATATATATTTCCAACAACATACTTAGCATTTTCAGTGCTCTGTTTCATTGTTATATTTGTTTCTATTTACTATTTTTTTTCTCTTAGCTATGTGTTACATTTTCCTATTGTCTTCCATATCTAAAATTGTCCTTGTATGTTGGCATTGGGAATATTAAATTGTTGAAAGTCTGGATTTCCTTTTATTCTTACAAAGATTTTGAGTTTTGTTCTAGTAGACACACAATTATTTTACTGGTGGATTCACTTTGTCCTATAAAAGCTTTTGTTTAGTTCTAATAATGTTGTTTTTAGAGCACTACCTTAATGGGTAGAGCATTTCCTATTAAAGTGTGATCTTTCTGGGGTCTCAACTGATTGTCTGGGCAATGAGTGAGCTTGTTCTTCTCAAACTGAGTGAAAATGTAATTTCTCTGATCACTGTTAGAGTTCTAGAATTTCCATGTACCTCACAACCTCTCGGTAGGCTGTTTTTCAACAAGCTGGTGTTTATTCTCTGCCAAATCTCAGGGAGACTCACCTTGAGCATGTGCAGCTTAATAATCTGAAAGAGAGTCAAGGGAACCTATTTAAACTTCTGAACCTCTTTCTTTTTATAGTTATCTCATTGCTGGTACTCTGCCCTGACAATTCTAGATACATTAGCTGTTTATAATGCATCTCTCTCCTTTTTCTGTTTTAAATGGACTTCCCTGTACTATGGTTTGAAAAATGACTATAGGTGGAAAGCCAGGGTAATTGTGGAACTGACATCATATGTTTCCCTTATTTAAATGGTAGTGTCTTCACTTTTTGGCATCTAATACATGAAAATTTTATTTAATATAGTCTATCAAGTTTTATAATTACTTCTGGTGTGAGGATAATGCTGATATTCACTACTTTGTCCCTGCTGGAACCAGATATTATCTGTTAAATTTTGGTTAAAATTTTCTCTTCAGTCTTCTTGGCTTCCCTCCCTATATTATCTCCTATATAGATATCACTCCTTCATTAAATCTAGTGTATAAATCTGTCTTTAACCTTGATTTCACTCTTTAGTTATTGGACCCAATATACAGGTTTTTGCTGAAAATTTCCACTTCTGTAGTCTACCAGAAAATCAAACATAATACTTTGATTCCAAAATCATTATCTCTTTCCCCTATTCCATAGTCCTATTTTATTCATTTCACCATATTTTCTCTTCCCTTGATCTGATTAAAATCTCTAAAATCAAAATATTATCTATCTCTCACAGTCCCAAATGCCAACAAATTTTCAAATATTGTTGATTCTTTCTTTGCAATGTATTTAACATCTAAAATTTTAGTAACTAAGACTCTTTAATTACACGTGGAAAACACACTGACATTAATGTAAATAGGTAGAATAAATTTCCCCTAAGTTACAGGTTGTTTCATATAATAAAATAGCTGGAATGCATCCATAATTAAGAAATGGAGTGGAATATTTAAGGAGCATGTATTCAGGACTCTCATTTTCTCCATGTATTTTCTCTTCTCTGAACATCTGTTTCATTTTTCTTACTACAAATGAGCTTTCTTTGCTTCACAGTTCATGTGGAATAAAATTGTTATCCAGAGTACCAAAGTGTACATAGCCAGTATTAAAAAGACAAGATTAGAAAGAGATTTGTTAGACCCAAGTTTAAGTTTGTAAGGAATGGTATCATTAACTTAGATAAGATAATATTATCTCTATAGACCAAGGTCTAGAAAAAGACTGATATTGATTAGATTGGCTACCAAACAATATTTCTGGTAACACATGCATAGTTGTTTTGGTAGGACATTGTATCATAACAGATCAACAATGAATAGCTGGTTATATTTAACTTCTTAAATACTCAGAGTATTCACATACTTTTTTATTTTTCAAATACACATAAAAGTTATCTTAGACCAATTTTTTAATATAGAAGACACCCTTATTATAACACTTATTGCAATCTGTCATGTATTATAGTTTCTGTAATTAAGTGTGATGGAAAGAATCAAGTTGAAATCAAATAAATTTTCAAAGAGAGCCTCTATCATTAATTACCTTTGTGATTTTGGGAAACATATTTAGTATTTATGAAGTTTATATTTCTGTAAAGTATGGATAAAATAGTATCTATCTCATAGGCTTGTTATAAGAATACATAATGCAGGAAGTGCTCAATACAATACCTAGTGCATGGTATATAGTTCAGTAAACCTTAGCACTAATATGCCTACCTTTCTCAGTAGATTTTAAACCCTTAGAAATTAGGAAATAAGTCTTAAAATTAGGAAGTAAGACTTAAAATAAGTCTTCCTTTTAACCTTCTCTATTGTGCTTCAATAGGCTTTTTTCAAATGGTCATTGCTCAATAAATAAATACATATTTATTTACTTAAGATAAATTGTTGTTTTGCAAACCATATTTTCTGGCCAGAAAGTCAATGTTGTCCCTCCTGACAAAAATTATTTTTCAGACCCTACCATTCTGATAGTTCTTCATCATAATACTGGGGAAAAAACTCACTGTTTTTTTTTAAATGTTCCTTTCTTGTTTTCTGCATTTCCAGTTCTCCCTTGAATTTTTTGACTTCTTTTTGTCTTCTTCCATTGTTTCTATTCTTGTTTCCATAACTTAAATATGGTGGAAAAAACCTCAGGTTATGGTTCACAGTTCTCAATTCTCTCAGTCATCTTACTTAACAATATCATCAAAACCCCAGGTTTATATATTAACTCTATGCAGATTAATTTCAGATCTTCAGCTCTGGCTTCTCTCCTAAGCTTCAGGCTTTCAAATTCTATTATCTACCAGAAATTTCTTTCCAAATACTTTGCTAGTTCCACAAACTCAAAATTGTGAGACAATTTCAGTCATCTCTAACATTTGTCTCAATCCTTATTCTCTTCAACTTTCAGGTTTCTATAAATATCTCCATCATTCCCTCAACCACATAGGGTTGAATTCTGGCAATATTGTAATTTTGGGGATACAACTGAACATGTGCAAAATAAAATAATGTGAACTAAATCTAGAGTAGAAGGTGGCCTATAGCAAAATGAAAACAGATACATAAAATAATTTTATTATTTTAAGAAAACCAATGCATATTTTAATAATGTATTAATTGAAATACATTTATTGAGAAACTATTAAATGTTAATCATTAAGGAGATAGTAAGTCAGATATTGTCCCTGCTTTGTGAAACTTAAACATAGTGGATAACAGGGACCAGCAAACAGGAAATTACAAAACATATTGTTAAGTGTTAAGAGAACATACTAGAAACATGCAGGATGAACACCTAACCGAGTCTTGGAGAATTGAACAAGGTCTTTCAGTTAAAACTTAGATATGCATTCACATGTGAGTTAGGTAAAGCGAGAGAAAGGTGCTCCTGGCAGAAACAACAAAATGGTTGACTAAACTGTATTACACCATCTCTGAGTATTAAGGAAAATTCATTAAGAAGGGTTTAGCATTTGCGAAGCAGATGAGATATGACTAGAGAGCTCATAAGAACCAGAAAATGTAGGAGTCATTTTAATGAGTGTGGACTTGATTCTAAATGTAATGGAGACTCAGTGAAATGTTTTGATCAAAGGAGTGATCATAATAAGATTTAAGCTATAGAAAGATCACTCTACATTTACGTGACTAAAGGAATTGGAGAAGGCCAAATTTTATAAGTGTATAAATTAATACAGTCATAATAATTCAAACAAAAATAGATGTGTCCTTTATTTAAGTGAAAACAGTGAATGGGGTAACAAATAGACAAATTAGGAACAATTAGGAAATCTTCTCAAAAGGATATTGCAACTGGTTAGGTGTGGGGAAAATTGATGTTATGTATTAAAGACAACTAGGCCTCAGTGTATGTCTAGATCAGAATTCCATGTACAAATATTAGGGTAGTTTAATGGATAAATAGATAGAACATGATGTGTTTGCTTAGGGATAACATATAGCTAGAGAAGAGAGGTGAGGAGTGATGCTTAAGGAATGACTATATGGAGGGGAGTATAGAAAGGGAAAAAAATAGGTGCTCAATGAGAAAGCATCTGAGGAAGAGTTATTGGAAATCAGATAGTGTGGCAATATGAACACATTTGAAATAATATTTCAAGAAGGAAATTATTAATGACAAAGCCAAATATTGCTAAATGAACAAGTGAAAAGAAATTGAAATTGTCTCATGGATTTTACAGAGTGTGGAAGACAAATTATTTTCAGGAGATATTCAATAAAACAGTGGCCTTCAGAGTAAATAGAAGGCAAAGTGAGGAGAGTCACTTTTGATTATTATTGTATAATATTAAGCTTTGATAGCAAAAAGAGAAGAGTAGAAGCTGGAGAGAGATCTCTATTTGTGGATTTTGCTGTTTCACTGTTTTTTGTTTTAAGCTTAGAGACACGATCATGATTAAATTTTTATGAAATAAACTAGTAATGAAGAAGAGATTCACTGATCAGGGACAAATGAAAATAGTGGATGGAAGATGCCATGAGAAGAGTGGAAAGAATAAACTCTGACTGGTAAGTGGGGAAATTAGCTTCAGAAGATCCACATCTTCTCTATTCAAACAAGAAAAAGGAGGAATATTTAAATGCAGATGGTAAAAATTTATCCTGTGGTGGCAGGAAACAGACGGATTTCAAATATAAGATTTCTATTGCATAGGAAATAGGAGGAATGTAGGTATGGTGTTTAAATACATAGGCTTTACACATAGATTATTTGAATTCAAATCTCATCACTGCCACTTATTCCCTGTGATATTAAGAAGTCCATGAATTGAACACGCTTCAGTTTCCACATAAGGTAAATGGTGATGAACATAGGCCCTGTCTCATAGGGTTGTTGTGTGGCTAAACGAAATTGCTCTTAGTGAATTGCTTAGGATTTTCCTAGTGCAAAGTAGCAACTTGTTATTATTGCTGTTATTATTGATTCATAAGATTTAAAGTAGAAAGTTTGTAGGTAATTGTAGAAAGATTTTATATGAAAGAAAAATCATATTGAATCTAATTAACATGAAAGAAATAATTTACCCAGGAAACATAGCAGAAGCTAGGGAGTTCATTTTCCCATTTGAGATTGAACACTATAAGTATGTGTTCACTGTTTGGGTTAATCAACTGATTTGGGTGAGTTTTGACTAAATGAATAATACTTTGATCAAGCTGATTGATTAATAAATGCAAAGACTGTTTTACCCTAAAAATTATCTGAGCATATGGCATAAGTATATACTAATTTCAAAAAGCAGAACATTTTTACAGAAGATACATCTTTGAAACATATGAATAACAGAGAAAATATACGTTGATACAGATACTGAAATATTTTGTCCAGAAATCTTTCTAAGTGACAACTTTTCTTGAAACTCTACACCTATGCACAAAGTTTTACCAAAGATGAGAATATCTTCTATTAAGCATTCTGATAACTCATTCCAAAATCCTATTAAAATGTTTACTTTAGAAGTACATGAAGAATCTGTATTAATTCAGGTCACAGATATATCCTAATTTTGTGTCATCTATTGAATATTTATTTATTTATAAGTTACTAGATATTTTATTAAGTTCTTTGGTCTTTAGGTTGATGGTTTGTGTTATTTCAAAAGTTTAGACTTAATTTTTAGATTACATCTATATTTTGGAGACAATCACTTATGTTTCTAGATATAGTCATGGGAATCCAAGGAAACATTTTGTAGACAGAATATTTGCTTTTTATCATATCTCTACAGCCATTATTAGGTGCATTAAGTTTATCCATGAACCCATTATTATTTCACTCTATATAAAATATAATTGTTAAAACATTGTATGCCTGTTTCCGTAAACTGGTGATTGTTTCAAAAAAATCTGAAAAAGATACAGTCTGGAAAAAATATGTCAGTAGCCATCTAACATTTAGTAAAATTAATCTACATAATTTTCTAAAAGCTCTTTTCTAGTATGCCTCTTTATATAACACAATTATTCTATGGAAAGAAGGTGACATTTTAAGCTCCTTTTCATAATTCTGTGCACATTATAGCAAAGGTCTGTGAGGAAGACCAAAGGTGATCCTCAATGTAGGAAACTATTTTGCCATGCTAGAAAGCTTGTTTGTAGTTGTCCTGAAATGCCAGTAGTGGCTTAGAATACTATTTCATGCTCAGCAATTTTAAAGAAAAGAATATTAAATTTGTCTTACTCAAGAAATTGGTCTTTAGCCAAAAGCCACAGTTAAGTTCAAAATAAACATTGTATGATTTGCAAAACATGTTTGTGTAATATTTCAAGGCAGGCATTATTACATTCTGACATGTTAATTGATTAGATACATTGAGAGAATGGTGCTTTACATAGAGAGAGAGAAAAAATGAGAGAGAGAAAGGCTTCTTTGGCATAATATTATGTCAACTATTGCCTTGAATATCTCTCAAATTATTCCTGAACATTGTTTATACATGTTGATCATCTGTACCAAGATAAAATAATGATGCTGAAATTATTTTCTAAATGGTAAAAAAAAAAAAGCCCACAAATAATGCAAGATGATGTGGTACTACAGAAAGCTATGTCTCTACCATCTTATTTAAATCATTTTCTAGAAGCATGGTTACAATCCAAGAAAATAACTCATAATAACGTTTCTGTGAAGCACATGCTTATTAAAACCACTAATCCAGTTTTTATCCAAGCCTTGGGGCATTTTGCATATTTTTCTGGCTATAATAGTTAATTATGAGACTATAGTTTTCTAATTTAATTACTTTAAAATATAATTTAGAAACATCAAAAGTCCAGTCTAAACATGAAAAATATATTTATACTTCTAAATTTTTAGTTTTCTATTGGAATTAAAGTCAATAATGTAATTCACTAAATTATATTTACATGTTTCAAGCTCTTGTAAGATTATCTTGTTTGTTTTTATTGTGGGCAATGTTATAAAAAGTACTTAAAGTGGGATGTCATTTGGTTAACCTGAACAAAATGTGGTGACCACAGAGAAATATTGTATATTGAGTACCCTTTCAAATGAATACCTTTGGATCAAAAATGATATTTTTAGCACAGTGAAGCCTTCAGAAAAAAAAAATTAGTAAAACTTGCTTTGTGTCAATAACTTTAATATCAGGTTAAAAATTCTGACAAATGTGCACAAACAGAGATTAATGTTGTCCATCCATCTCTAAGCAGGTATACTCTGAAGTAGTTACAGATTCTAAACATTTTTAAAAGCATGATTTTAAATTCTGTGCAAATCATAAGTAGATTAATGTATATACAATATCCTAATTAATGGATAAAAACAATAGTTTTATTGATTACTCCAATGCTCACTGAATGTACTGCATGGAATTCTTCAAAGTAATTTCTTAACTCTGCATTTGTAGAGGATAATGAAGAATTGATATTCTGAGTCTTATTTAATTAGTTGAAACAGCAAACCTAGATCTAATATTTTATCTTAAATATAAATTAAATTAAGGTTAATAATAGGATGTAGGTGAGAAAATACTGATTTGTTAAATAGACTCCTTAACCAGGGTGAAAGAAATCTAGAAAAAATGAGAAAAATACAAATTGATCACATTAATACTAACCAGCAATTTACTTTGTCTTAAACTTCTATACCTACTATTTTTGAAAACTCTAATATAGGATTTTTCATTGCCATATTTACATTACTGATACTGAAAAATAACTTCCCTTTAAGTGGTCAAAGGAAGAAGAAATTTTGAAATATGATTTAGCATTTGAAGATTTAATTAGTTCCCTTAGAGTAATCTTGATTCTGATTGTTGCATGCAATTGAGAAGCAGTATTTCTGGGTGAACCATGCTTAATTTATCATTTACTCAGAGGTCTCTTTTAGGCTCACTTGCTGCCTACAATGCTTTAGTTTGACTATTTTAATTTTGTAATTCCCCAAAAAACAAAAACAAAATCATATTATTTTGTATTGGGTGACTTTAATGATGAAAAGGATAAGAGAACCAGAACATTTTTGGAACTGTTTTATTATATGTGTATATATACGTGCAATGAAACTTTGTTTTTTGTAATATATCAGAGACCATTTCATCAACCAGTGTGCTTATTTTTCTTAATACTTTGGACTTATGGCTTTTAAAACATAAACTGACACATTAGGATGGAATTTATGCACAAAACATTTCAAGATGTTGGCGACTAGATAACAAACTGAACCGAAGAGAATAAGAAAAATAAGTCAGTGAAATTTAATTCATTGAACCTTTAGTATCAAATCAGCAAATCAATACACTAAAGGTAAAATAGATCAAATAATTGAGCTTTATTATAAAGGACAGAATAGCTTTCTACCACAGGTACGAGGCTATTTTTAATATAGGTTAGCAAATAAGTCGCATATAGGGAAGCTAATTTACACATAGTCACAAAGTTGTCCTTTGAATAAATTCTCCTAGGATATGATAAAGTAATTAAAGGCATAATTTTGATTCCTTCATGGTTAGAATGAATATGCATTTTTACATATGTACACATACACAGAGATGATACTACCAATTTAACAATTATGCCAAGAATAAGTAAAAAAACAAAGAACACCTATACTTTGCTGAAGGAAATATGATTCAAGAGAGATGCCTTTCTCTTCAAAGCTAGTTAAACAAAAATGCACCTTAATCCTCTAGCTTCAGTGTCTAAGGTCGTAACCTTTATGCCTGTTGAGTTATGCAGCATTCAAAAGCCAACACTTCTGTCTAGGTGTTCAATCACAAACAGACTCTACTCAAGAGCTTATTCCTGGAAATCATATCCTCTTACTGCTACATCATCAGTTGCTGTTTCCAGTGAATTCTTTCCATTGGCATTCAGACATTCTCCCATCTCTAGTAAAGCAGATCTATGCTACTCAAACCCACTGTGTATATTATCTTCATTTCCACACCTCCCATTTTTCTTTCCTTTTCCTATATTTAAGTATTTTTATGATTGACAAAAGTGTATATAAACTATAAAAAAAATGTAATGGGCATGCCTTTCTTTACATTCCACAATATTATTGTGTATATTTTATACTTGCTTTATATATTTTACCTAAAGTAACAAATAAAGTTGATATCTCAAACTGCTTCTCTGTTTTCCTTCTAAGATCCCACTTATCACCCACTTCTCCAACACCAACTACCTTTATGTATTAGTCACTTAACCAGGGCATACTCATAATTTTCATACATACACACACACCCATACATCTATTCAAGCATATATATACACATATGTGTGTGCATGCATGCATGCATATTTATGTATCCACAGAGATATAATATGTTTATAGATGAGGAAATTTGAAAATTAAGGTACAGAATGTTTTAAAAAAAACTTCCTGAAGATCAGAGAACTAATAACTAATGGTCTCAAGATCCAAATACAGACAGTGTCACTCTGGAGATCATGTACTTACTCAGTATTTGACATTCAGTGAATACTTGACCCTGATTCTCATGCATCTCTGTAATAGAAATTGCTAAGTGTATGTTATACACCAACAATTTTTTTGAAAAATGCCAATTATTTTTACCAAGAAATTGCATTAATGAATATGTCACTAGCAATTATATACAAATTTTTTGATTTCCTATCATATTGCCTGAATTTCATATTCATTACCTTTGATAATTGTTCACTTCTTATTTTTTCTAGTTTATAGAAATTTGTTTATATATATTCTGAATTTTATTGCTTTATTGATAATGCTGAAAATATCTCCATCCACTTTGCATCTTTTCTTTGAATATAATTTATGTTTCTCTGCCATTTGTATGTTTAATAATTTAATGCAGTACTATTACTATTTTGTTTTCCGAGTTCTGAGTTTTTTATTTTACTAAAAAATACTATGTAACTTCAAATTATTTTTCAACTTCCAATTTCACTATTGCTTTCTCATTCATTAGCAATTTATTTTATTGTAAGTTATAAGAAAAGGATCTATTTCTCTACCCACCCCCATATATCAAATATCTACATATAGTTATGTCCTAGAATAGATAAGATTATTGAGACAGAATAAATATAAAGTCTACAATTTGGACTAAACATATATGATGATTAGGAAATGGGAAGGTAGAGAGAAAATTAGTTATGTTGTTTGCTAAAGATCAAGGAATTTCTCATCCTTTATTAATTTTTGTTTTTGTTTTTGTTTTGCGGTACGCGGGCCTCTCACTGTTGTGGCCTCTCCTGTTGCAGAGCACAGGCTCTGGACGCGCAGGCTCAGCGGCCATGGCTCACGGGTCCAGCCGCTTTGCGGCATGTGGGATCTTCCCGGACCAGGGCACGAACCCGTGTCTCCTGCATCAGCAGGCGGTCTCCCAACCACTGCACCACCAGGGAAGCCCCTCTTTATTAATATTTAAAGTTATATTACCATGTACCGATTTTGAATTTCTTTTTTTTTTACATCTATTGAAATAATTGTGTTTCTTCTCCTTAAATAGGTTAATGTTAGTAAATAAATTAAGAGAGTTTTCAAAAATGAGATATCTTTGCTTACTTGGTATGAGTTCTTGATTATGATGGTTTAAAAATTTTAACATGTAAGTTAATTTATTCTTTAACAATTATCTCAGAAATTTTATTTCTACATTTTCAAGGGAAATTGGTATATATCTCTTTTTAATGATATCCTATGCAGTTTTACTCGTAAGATTTTAGTAGCCTTATGAACTGAGTTAAATAGGTTTTGCTCTCTTTTCATTTTCTGAAACAGTTTGAAGGAACTAGGAATTATTTGCAACTTGAGGTTTGAAAAACTTACCTGTTTTTAGGTAATAGCTTCTAAGGGAAATTTTTAAAAATATGATTTAATGTCTTTCCTGTTCTTAGAACTAATTGGTTTTCCATAGTCTATTTAAGGGAATTTTGATAAGTAGTATTTTTCTGGGAATTATACCATTTGTCATCTAAGTTTTCAAGTATGTTCACAATTTTTTTTTATTTTTAATTCAGCAAATATTTACTTAATGTAGCTATGTACCTAGCACTCATTGTTATTAATGTGTATTCTTTCTGTCTCTCTTAATTTCTGTCTCTCAACTTTATTATCTTCATTTTATAAATTCTTATAAAAATAAACATTTGGTATTCTTCACATGAAGATGGACACACACATCCTGCCTCCAAAATATTTTCATTGTCTTTCAGGAAAACAATATAAAAATAAAGATAGGTAAGTAGGTAGGTAGGTAGGTGAGAGATAGATAGATACATAGATACATAGATAGTAGATAGATAATGGAAAGAACATGGTAAACTAATCAGGATTAATTTACAAAATGAATGCTAGAGATGATTAAATCTAGGATTAGTTAACAACACAAAACAGATGTTCAATGCTGTGAAACTTTAATGACATAAAAAGAGTACATTGATGCAGAAGAGTGAAACTTCCAAAAAGATTTGGAGAAACTGGTTGTTTAAAGGAGAACAGAAAGAGTTGCTGGTAAAGGTGACAGAAGAATATTCTTTTCTAAGTATTTCATGAGTCTGGAGTAGTGTGGAATAGTGATGAATATTAAGAATGTTTTCTTGCAAGATTACATCTTTCTATATACTAATTTTTAGAGTCAAATATGAAATACTATTTCTGCACAGGTATATAGATTTTAAAGTATTTGATATTTAAACATAATTGCAGTAGACTAGCTTCCTGCTCAGTGAAAGTTACTTGTGTCAACCTAGATGTCCCTATGTCTAAACCTGAGACACCTAAAATTTGGTGTGTGGTTGGAGCAGCCTGAAAAAGCAAGCATAGAGTACGTAACACTATACGTAGTCAAGCTATATATCCAAAATTGGGTGTGGCAATGTTAATTGATTTTTCTTAAAGACAATTTGCAGAAAAGGTACCCGGGCTTGCACTTTTAAAGGGGACACTGATGGGGTAAATTTTTTAAATATTTAACAAATATTGACAATGCAATGGTCAATCAGAATGGAACTAGCAGTGCCAATATTTAGCAGGTAAATAACAACACTGAGGCCATTCCTATGTGGGCTATTTCCCAGTGCTCATTGGCAAAGAGCTATGTGGAATATTCCCGAGGGAACAGAAACTAACAAATATTAGTCCTCAATTCACTGGTAAGGCCTAGGCTGGGAGCAGGGCATGAGCTTTGAATTATATATATATATATATATATATATATATATATATATATATATATATATAATATATATATAAAGTTTTCATTAGTTTGGACTAGAATTTTAAACAGAAACCATCCTTTTACTTGAGAATAACTGACAAGGCATGAGATCTGCTCATATTGTCATTAGGTAAAGGGGATTCTGAATGCTCACAGGGATGTACAAAGTCTGTGAAGAGAAAAAAAAAAAATTTCTAGTTTGTATGCCTGTGAGTCCACATTATTCAAAAATTAATGCTTTTATATGTGGAAAATAGGTAGTTCGTTTACTTGGTGCATAGTTTTCCATTAAGTGATTTAGATGTTTACTTAGTTGAAATTATAGAGGTTGTTACAGTGTGTGTTTTGCTTTTACATATGTACAACAGTTTTAAGAAGTACTATTAGTCAGGAATGTTCATGTTGTGCTATGATAACAAACCTCGAATATCCCTGATTTAAAACAATACATATTTATGCTAAGCCCAATATAGTTTCAGAAAATTCACAATACACTTGAAACAACGTGGTCACTAGTGATTCAAGATATCTCCATAGATGACTATTAGGGCTGGAATATGCAACTTTTATCTACAGGGTCAGGGAAGAATAAACTGGATCTGCATACGAGCAATTAAATGCTTTGGATTGAAAAAGCAAATGACATTCCTACTCACAACTTATTGGCCAGAAAATGTCATATGACCCAACCTAAATTCAAGGAGGGTAGGAAATATAATCCACCATGTGTTGGGAAGAATGGAAGAACAGGATGAGAACAAGCACTAAAAGTCTTTCTATAGTCAGTTATTAGCTGTGTCCACTGTCTTTTAGAATATATGTTTTAACCTTTAATAGATATCACCTATTATTCCTTAAAAATATTTTTATCAGTTTAAATTTCTACCAGAGGCATATAAGTTGCTAATGACTTCCAGTCTCACCAACCCAGTTAACATTTAAACTTTTGCAAGTCAAAAATAGGCATATATGTGCAATGAATCCTTGTTCCCTCTCTATAAATTGCCTATTCATATCTTTTTAAACTTTTGTCGTTGGATTTCTTTAATTTAATTTTTATTCTATATTGATATATAGTTGATTTACAATGTGTTAGTTTCAGGTGTACAGCAAAGTGGTCAATTATACATATATGTATATATCCATTTTTTTTCAGATTCTCTTCTCATATAGGTTATTATAGAATATTGAGTAGAGTTCCCTGTGCTATACAGTAGGTTCCTGTTGACTATCTAAATATTTTATATATAGTAGTGTGTATATGTTAATACCAAACTCCTGATTTATCCCTCCCCCCCCAACTTTCCCCTTGTAGTTGGATTTATTTTTTAAATGTTCTTACTGACATGGAGAATATCTCATACATTTTGACTACTAATGCTTTTTCTGTTACGTATGTTGTAAATAGCTTCATCAGTTGGTGTCTTGTCTTAATTTTGCTTAAAATCTCATTCCTTGTATATAAATGTTTAACATTATGTATCTATATTTGTTAAAACTTTCCATCTTAAAATGTAAGCAGTGCCTGTTACTGATAGTACTGTGGGCAGTACAGTCCAGTTTCCCACCAACCCCAAGGCTTTTCTCAGTCTTGTCTTAACCAGAATCTTTATCAACAATTCCCACCCTTTCAATCAATGGAAATTTGATAAAGTTTTTGAACACATCTTGTACATGTGTAGAGAAAATGGCCCAAGAATATAAAAAGTCTGATAAATGTATTCTTCTGTTTTGATAGTTGTAGAAATAAGAGACTGAAATGATTTTATAGCCCATACCTCCTCTCACATAATCTTCCAAAATGAAGATCTAAGAAGAAAAAGAATTTGCGGGGGGGGGGGGGGAGAGAGAGAGAGAGAGAGAGAGAAATTGAAGTGAGATTGCTAGAGAAAATCATTTGGAAAAATTGATATACTTCTAAAACACTGCTGATTTTCAAAGATAATTTGTTTGAAACTTATGAAATTAAAACAATTAAGGAGATATTGAAATGTCTTCAGGGAAATTCAAAGCTATATTTTTCACTCTGAACACAGTGATCAAATTTTTCAAAATGCAGTTTAAAAAAAAACACAAATGTGTACATCTTTAGAAGAACACTGAAAAGAGAGAATAAAATGTTTGAATCCCATTATGTGCCTGATTGAAATTTAACATTTTCTTTGATATACTTTCCTAAAAACTATATCATTCTATAATGTTACATTTTATCTTTTAATGATAAAAATGATCATGTTATGGGTGTACACACACCTATACACATTCATTTATGTGTTATTTCATTTCAAAACCCATATTAAAATCAAGCAATATGACTCTGAATCAATTAAATATTAATTGTTGTAGTTTGAATTATTGTAGCATTTATTCTCAAAGAATATATGGCCAACAAGGCATTTTTATGAATTCTAGAGTTTTAAGTGGCTATTTTACTACTGCTATCCTTTATAACACCTTTTTTCCTTAGTATGCTGAATTAAGTGGTGTCTGATGACATGAATTTGGAGCATTTTGTGCTAATTTACAAAATGAAAAGGATTTTTTTTTTTAATCTATAAAATAGAAACTTTAATTGCTCTGTCAAAGTTAGAATTTATCATCACATTTAATTGAGTCATTTGATAATTATTATCTGCAATTCGTTATTTTTATTTTTTGAAGCAATTTCAGACAAGATGTCAAAGTTATGTATGAAAGTACTATATAATTGAAGTCTCTACTGTTTCCACTAAAAGTAACACTTCAGTTTCAGTGCTCAGTACATGTTTAATCTTCACTGGAGTTTAATAAACTATGCATACATCCAGAATAAAGGAAAATGGAACTTTTAGAAGGCTGTCAATTTATCTCTTATTCTTTCCAATTTCTTTTTCCTTCTTTTTCCTCCATCATTGTCTTGCTCACACATCTGGTTTAATTTACTTAAGTCTACTGCAGTATAAAACACATAGAATCTTACAGCAGTAATAAAAATAAAATGTCAATCTGAGAATTAATGTATTCAATATAGACATCCAAATTAATTAATTGAGATCATTAAAAATATCTGCTAGCAATTACAATTCCTATGTACAATAGTTAAACTTTATTAACAGAGTAACTTATGGTACTTATATCAACCAAATATATTTGCAAAATAATTGATAGAAAGCATAATATTAACATATTATGGCATTTCAAAGTTCTAAACCCCATTGATAATATTAAAACTAAGTTGAAAATGCAAGGTAATATAATAGTTTTCTCATTATAATTTAGATTTCAGAAATTTTAGAGCTTGAAAATGGAAAATTACTGATTTTGGACTGATATGAATACAAACAATAAATAGAAATATCTAAAGTTTCTTTATTTTGACACTTCAGGAATAGAATATTTAATGAATACAGTGACAAAAAGGGAATAATTTGGGAAATGACACCTTATTGAATGAAGCACCACAATTCAAAGAGGTTAATGAATCATGTCTATTAAAACAATAAACATTAGGGAGTGAAGAAAGTCCTACAGTACTGTTATGTTTTGCAAAACCATGAAATAGGATTGGCTTCTCCATCTATCCTCCCCTTTAGTTTCCCTAGTGGACAAGACATGAGTAAATCCCTCCCTACCTATCCCTGACCCCCTGAGACAATGGTTATACAGTAATTGCTCTAGAGCACCCAAACAAATGAAATGTCATTATTAACAGAAAACAATAAATCCCATTAAATCTGGAAACAGCAGAGTTATGACCAAATAGGCCAAACAGGGCAACATCTTCAAAAATCTTTGAACAGTAAGAACTCCAGCAGTGAAAATGAAGTGCAGTTTACACAAAAAAATAGTATCAGGTATTGAATAAATATTTCATATCCACCCAATAAACTAATAGTAAATTAAAAATAGGAATTTCCCTGGTGATGCAGTGTCACCAAGGAAAGAATCCGCCTGCCAGTGCAGGAGACACGTGTTCAATCCCTGGTCCGGGAAGATTCCACATGCTGCAGAACAACTAAACCCCTATGCCACAACTATTGAGCCTGCGTTCTAGAGCCTGCGAGCCACAACTACTGAGCCCTTGTGCCACAGCTACTGAAGTCCATGTGCCTAGAGCCTGTGCTCTGCAGCAAGAGAAGCCACCACAATGAGAAGCCCGCACACCACAATGAAGAGTAGACCCCACTCGCTGCAACTGGAGAAAGCCTGCACTCGACAAGGAAGACCCAACACAGCCATAAATAAATAAATAAATTTTTTTTAAAAATAGTGAAGTTTCCATTGCAAACAGAAGTACCATTTGCTATTGTGAATTGTCTTCATAATTCGCAATTACTAAAACACTTATGCCAAAAACAAACTACTCTATTTTGTAAGTTACTAATTTGCTAAAATTTGAAGATTTAATTATCATTCTTATAAAGAATACTTACTTGAGAAAGGCATTACTACAATGAGTTGCCATAAACAGACTTTGCTATTTCATAATCATCTATTTACACACCCAGTTTATATAAAATAACATTAGAAAAATAGAATGCTCCAAAATCATTTATCTTTTCCACCTTGAAGATTAAGTTAGATTTGTGAAAGTGTATCTAAAAGAACAACTTAAAAAAAATTTGTCTAAAAATAGCCAGACTAATGAATAATAAGAAACTCATGAATAATATTTATTTTTGAAATTACATTGGAAATAAACAATGAAATACAATATCTTTAAATTTAGCTCTCAATTACTTGAAAGATTTTAAAAATATTTTTTCCTGTGTCAACACACAGATTTTAGTCACATAAATTAGTTTCAAAACTTGAAAATTTAACTGCAGTGTCTTTTACCATGGTCATCCTTAAAATGCTATTTTGAAATAGCAATATGAATAAGGCTATTTGGATGTTCTGTATTTCTCTAAAGCATAAAAGAGTAAATGTAATCTTTGTCAATACCACTGAGTTTCAGATAAAATTAACAATAACATCCCATTTCTTTCATCAAAGATAACTAGACATACAAAGCGTAGTTCTCCTTTTAACAGGAAACCATTCCTTTTCTCTCTTTCTGTTTTCTTCCTTTTTCTAAGCTTGGTAAGTTAATGACTGACTCACATAAGAATTTATAATTAAATTAAATTCTAAAAAAAAATTGTGTAAAATATATTTAATCCAAAACAATAAACAAGTACATGATTAATTGCTTGCAATATTCTTGGCTTTAATGTGTGCAAATGAAGATGAGGCAGCAGCTCAATGCCTTCAAAACAATTCAATATCCAAGTGGTATAAAAGCTCATTATTTACTGTATACTTAACCAGTTTTTTTGAAAGAATTTGCAATATGTCTTGTGGAAATGACACAGTAGTCTTTCTTTCTAGTCAAGTTGATAATATTTCATCTTATTTTAGTGTAATTAGAGAACAATTTCCACAAAATATTAAAAATTCTAATATACATGAAGGTGATTATAAAGTAATGAAAATATGCAATTGACAGTTAAGAAATCTCATTAGGCAATCTTTATTGTTTTGAGAGGTATTGGCCATAAAATAAAGAGCAAACTTCACTTTTCTCTCATTCATGGTTATATATCTGAAAGCAGATTTTCTCTTTGTCTTAGTGTAAAAGTGAATCCTTCTCAAGCTGTACCCTGACCTTTTCCAGATACATACCTGCACATTTTCAAATAATATTTGTTCGCATATGGACACCTCCCCAAATTCTTTCTCATTAAACCACAATAGCCTGATCTTAGATTCAGAGAAGACTATAAATGGAGTAGAAAACATTGCTCTTCTTTTGCAACTTCATGAAGTAATGACTAGCACAGCTTTCAGACAGGATCTGCATCTCCTATTAGGCAGTAAGAGTATTATTTGTCATACACAGACAGTTTTGTTTGTTTGTATGATTTTTTTCCTATCTTGTCTCCAAAAATGGTGCCCTGGTTATTCTAACTGGTCACTAGAAATATCGTTGTAAGCAATATTCATATATGCCAAATACTGTCAGATGATATAAGCTAAAGAGAAGATTAGGGGAAAATTCTTATTTATAGAGTATTGTATGTGTTTATGTATTTATTTAAACTTAAATTGATTATTTTTGAAAATATTTATCACTGCAAAATTTATATGTTGATATTGATAAATTTTGTCAGATTGGAAATAATTGGAAAATAATTTAACTTTATATAAGACAGACTTGTAATCATGATTTTCATCTTTTGTAGCTTAATAGTATAACAATATAAACTATTGGCTATTACTGTCACCATCACTTTATCTCTGATGTCATTAGAATTTTGGAACATATAAAACTAATATTCCCTTTAATATTTAACAAAGTATTATAGAAAGTACATCATGTTTGTAACTGTATAATCACAAAATGTAGTTTCATTTTACCTTTAAAATGAGAGGTTAAATGAAATTTGTTACGTAATTCCATAATAAGAAAATACCTACTTGGATATCATTTTGCTTTTACCCATAATATTTTTAACTTACAATATTTTAACCATCAGATACCAATTTTAAAAAATGAAACAAAAATCATTGAAATATCTGGATATTTGAAAATATTAAATACTATTTGTTAGACAAATAACCAAATACTGGTTTTGTCTAATATTTACACAAATATCTTTTGTTACTGCTTCAAGTTTGAATTAAATATTCATAAGGCTTCTGCCTAATATAGAACTATAAACACTATTTCTTTTTACCATCTAAGAAACATTTGTAACCTGAAATTCTGTAATGTGAAAACAAAACCTGCATTACCAACTAAAATTTAAATTTCGTAAATAAACTTAGTGCACAAGTTAGTGGATAATTGCAGTTCTATGTGCTAATCTGTGCAAGTCAATAAAGTAATATGTCAAAATATATTAATTACATAATATTTCTAATGGTAAGAAATGGGAAATTCTTCACATGTTATACTATGAGGTACTGGTATTATGATATATTATATATCAGGTAAAAATCATGATGTGTATCTACAATACTAACAGTGGAAATACTGTTAAAAATGATGCATAATATTGATTCTTCCAGTCCAAGAACATGGTATATTTCTCTAACTGTTTACGTCATCTTTGATTTCTTTCATCATTGTTCTATAGTTTTCTGAGTACAAGTCTTCTGTCTCCTTAGGCCGGTTTATCCCTAGGTATTTTATTCTTTTTGCTGCAATGGTAAATGGGAGTGTTTCCTTAATTTCTCTTTCTGACTTTTCTTTGTAGATGTATAGGAGTAAAAAACGGATAGCAAATAAGGACCTGCTGTATAGCACAGGGAACTCTAGTCAATACTCTGTAATGGCCTATATAGGAAAAGAACCTAAAAAAGAGTGGATATGTGTAAATGTATAACTGATTCACTTTGCTGTATAGCAGAAACTAACACAACATTGTAAAGCAACTATACTCCAATTAATTTTTTTAAATAAAGAAAAAAAAGATGCTTAAAATATGTACAGAATAATTACAAGTGTATCAATTTAAAAACACTGGCACAAGTACATAAATGTGTATAAATAACATGAAAAGGTTGTAACTATACTCTTAATGATGGTGGCCTCTACAGGGAAAAATAATTGTTTTTAATACATAGTAAGGGACTTTAAAAAGAGTTTATTTTAGAACATACTAATGATATTGTAAAATTTCCTTTGTTTCTACTAGATATGTATTCATGGGGTATTTGTGTAACATGGAAAAATTAAGTGGTTATTAAATCTTAGTAATTCATTAGCAGGTAATATTATGTTTATTTGCCATATTTTGTTAACACAAAGCCTTGGATAAAAAATTGTTTAATCCTGAAAAATCTTCTTTTCTGATACTAATAAAAGTTTGGAGCATGATAAAATATTTCCTACAATGAGATTAAAAGATAATTTAAATGATTTTTGCCACAGAGGAGAAATATATTTGAGGCTGGAAATAACTAATGATAGATCTTATGACTATTTAGGGTCTAGGGAATTTATTTCAATTCTTAAATCTACAGTTAGGAGAATGTGAAACATGACCAATAACTATTCTAAGTAAAGTATTAAGCATCTTATTTACTTTTTGTAAATAAAAATATTCACCTATAATACATATATTCATCCATCCAAAAGTTTACAAATAATGTATACCATCTAATAAACAGATTTATCATAAATATAGAATTGCATGTTTTACCCAGCTAACGTGAAAAGATCTTAAGTTCATATATATTTTGATATTTCAATATATTCCACTCTAAATGTACATAATAAAATTAATGATTTTTAAAGTAATGTATGAGTTAAAGGATGTCATATCAATAGCAGGTAAAATGCATAAGTAAAAATAAAATTGTGCTATATGTTTTTTAAAGCTAGAGAATTAAAGAAAGATATATCTAGTATACTAGTACCATTTTGTTTTAATGGTGTTTAGTTATTGATGTTATTTGTTAACTTTTCCAATTTTATATCACACATATATGTGACTGAATGAATATATAAGTCTGAAAAGACAAGTATATATATATTTGAAATTGGGTTGCTTTATGTACAATTATGGAATATATATTATATATATATATACATATATATATTTCTTAGAGATTCATTTATTCATATAAAGTCATGTTCCCATTTGAGTTCTATACTGTGCTCTGGTGATACTTTATAAAAAGTCTGAATCATTTTTGAAAGTAGCTATTGATTAATATAAAGTTCTAATAATGCAATTTAATAGTAGTCATATAAATTCTACATGATATTTAGGTGTCATATGTTTATGCATTTGAAAATAAACTTATACTACCAAATATAAAATTTATTCCTGCAGCTTTTTCTAACTTTCATATATTACAAATAGAAACTTAGAACTTCCATTTGAGGGAGCACCAAAGAAAAGCATTAAAAATTAACCTCACTCTGACCATAGCATTTATTTGAATCAAAAATCCCTAATATGTCCACCTTACAATGGCTAAAGTGTATGCATTACTAAGAATATAATTTAAGGGATTAAATTATTCAAATTACAGGTATACAACATAATTTTTTTTTTTTTTTTTTGGTGGTACATGGGCCTTGCACTGTTGTGGCCTCTCCCATTGTGGAGCACGGGCTCCGGACTCACAGGCTCAGTGGCCATGGCTCACGGATCTAGCCACTCCGCGGCATGTGGGAACTTCCCGGACCCGGGCACAAACTCATGTCCCCTGCATCGGCAGGCGGACTCTCAACCACTGCACTCCCAGGGAAGCCCCATAAAATATTTTTAATTTTACAATACAACTAATGCTTGAGTTTATTTTTCTCCTCAAGTGCAATAAATAATTTTCACACTAGACATTTTTAAAACTTCTTATTAAACTCAAATTCCATTTACCACTATAAATTATTTTAAAATCATTATATTATGGTTATTATTATTGCAATTTTTACCTTAAGAATTTTGTCTTTAAAAAGTTGTGTTTTTTTTTGTTTTTTGTTTGTTTTTTTAAACATCTTTATTGGGGTATAATTGCTTTACAATGGTGTGTTAGTTTCTGCTTTACAACAAAGTGAATCAGCTATACATATACATATGTTCTCATATGTCTTCCGTCTTGCGTCTCCCTCCCTCCCACTTTCCCCATCCCACCCCTCCAGGCCGTCACAAAGCACCGAGCTAATATCCCTGTGCCTTGCGACTGCTTCCCCCCAGCTATCTACCTTACTACGTTTGTTAGTGTGTATATGTCCATGACTCTCTCTCGCCCTGTCAAAACTCACCCTTCCCCCTCCCCATATCCTCAAGTCCGTTCTCCAGTAGGTCTGCGTCTTTATTCCTGTTTTACCCCTAGGTTCTGCATGACATTTTTTTTTCCTTAAATTCCATATATATGTGTTAGCATATGGTATTTGTCTTTTTCTTTCTGACTTACTTCACTCTGTATGACAGACTCTAGGTCTATCCATCTCATTACAAATAGCTCAATTTCATTTCTTTTTAAGGCTGAGTAATATTCCATTGTGTATATGTGCCACATCTTCTTTATCCATTCATCCGATGATGGGCGCTTAGGTTGTTACCATCTCCGGGCTATTGTAAATAGAGCTGCAATGAACATTTTGGTACATGACTCTTTTTGAATTTTGGTTTTCTCAGGGTATATGCCCAGTAGTGGGATTGCTGGGTCATATGGTAATTCTATTTGTAGCTTTTTAAGGAACCTCCATACTGTTCTCCATAGTGGCTGAATCAATTCACATTCCCACCAGCAGTGCAAGAGTGTCCCCTTTTCTCCACACCCTCTCCAGCATTTATTGTTTCTAGATTTTTTGATGATGGCCATTCTGACTGGTGTGAGATGATATCTCATTGTAGTTTTGATTTGCATTTCTCTAATGATTAATGATGTTGAGCATTCTTTCATGTGCTTGTTGGCATTCTGTATATCTTCTTTGTAGAAATGTCTATTTAGGTCTTCTGCCCATTTTTGGATGGGGTTGTTTGGTTTTTTGTTATTGAGCTGCATGAGCTGCTTGTAAATTTTGGAGATTAATCCTTTGTCAGTTGCTTCATTTGCAAATGTTTTCTCCCATTCTGAGGGTTGTCTTTTGGTCTTGATTATGGTTTCCTTTGCTGTGCAAAAGCTTTGAAGTTTCATTAGGTCCCATTTGTTTATTTTTGTTTTTATTTCCATTACTCTAGGAGGTGGGTCAGAAAGGATCTTGCTGTGATTTATGTCATAGAGTGTTCTTCCTATGTTTTCCTCTAAGAGTTTGATAGTTTCTGGCCTTACATTTAGGTCTTTAATCCATTCTGAGCTTATTTTTGTGTATGGTGTTAGGGAGTGATCTAATCTCATACTTTTACATGTACCTGTCCAGTTTTCCCAGCACCATTTATTGAAGAGGCTGTCCTTTCTCCACTGTACATTCCTGCCTCCTTTATCAAAGATAAGGTGTCCATATGTGCGTGGGTTTATCTCTGGGCTTTCTATCCTGTTCCATTGATCTATCTGTCTGTTTTTGTGCCAGTACCATACTGTCTTGATTACTGTTGCTTTGTAATATAGTCTGAAGTCAGGGAGCCTGATTACTCCAGCTACTTTTTCCGTTCTCAAGATTGCTTTGGCTATTCGGGGTCTTTTGTGTTTCCATACAAATTGCGAAATTTTTTGTTCTAGTTCTGTGAAAAATGCCAGTGGTAGTTTGATAGGGATTGCATTGAATCTGTAGATTGCTTTGGGTAGTAGAGTCATTTTCACAATGTTGATTCTTCCCATCCAAGAACATGGCATATCTCTCCATCTATTTCTATCATCTTTAATTTCTTTCATCAGTGTCTTATAATTTTCTGCATACAGGTCTTTCGTATCCTTAGGTAGGTTTATTCCTAGATATTTTATTCTTTTTGTTGCAATGGTAAATGGGAGTGCTTTCTTGATTTCACTTTCAGATTTTTCATCATTAGTATACAGGAATGCCAGAGATTTCTGTGCATTCATTTTGTATCCTGCTACTTTACCAAATTCATTGATTAGCTCTAGTAGTTTTCTGGTAGCATCTTTAGGATTCTCTATGTATAGTATCATGTCATCTGCAAACAGTGACAGCTTTACTTCTTCTTTTCCGATTTGGATTCCTTTTATTTCCTTTTCTTCTCTGATTGCTGTGGCTAAAACTTCCAAAACTATGTTGAATAAGAGTGGTGAGAGTGGGCAACCTTGTCTTGTTCCTGATCTTAGTGGAAATGCTTTCAGTTTTTCACCATTGAGGATGATGTTTGCTGTGGGCTTCTCATATATGGCCCTTATTATGTTGAGGAAAGTTCCCTCTATGCCTACTTTCTGGAGGGTTTTTATCATAAATGGGTGTTGAATTTTGTCGAAAGTTTTCTCTGCATCTATTGGGATGATCATATGGTTTTTCTCCTTCAATTGGTTAATATGGTTTATCACATTGATAGATTTGCGTATATTGAAGAATCCTTGCATTCCTGGAATAAACCCCATTTGATCATGGTGTATGATCCTTTTAATGTGCTGTTGGATTCTGTTTGCTAGTATTTTGTTGAGGATTTTTGCATCTATGTTCATCAGTGATATTGGCCTGTAGTTTTCTTTCTTTGTGACATCCTTGTCTGGTTTTGGTATCAAGGTGATGGTGGCCTCGTAGAAGGAATTTGGGAGTGTTCCTCCCTCTGCTATATTTTGGAAGAGTTCGAGAAGGATAGGTGTTAGCTCTTCTCTAAACGTTTGGTAGAATTCACCTGTGAAGCCATCTGGTCCTGGGCTTTTGTTTGTTGGAAGATTTTTAATCACAGTTTCAATTTCAGTGCTTGTGATTGGTCTGTTCATATTTTCTATTTCTTCTTGATTCAGTCTTGGCAGGTTATGCATTTCTAAGAATTTGTCCATTTCTTCCAGATTGTCCATTTTATTGGCATAGAGTTGCTTGTAGTAATCTCTCATGATTTTTTTTATTTCTGCAGTGTCAGTTGTTACTTCTCCTTTTTCATTTCTAATTCTATTGATTTCAGTCTTCTCCCTTTTTTTCTTGATGAGTCTGGCTAGTGGTTTATCTATTTTGTTTATCTTCTCAAAGAACCAGCTTTTAGTTTTATTGATCTTTGCTATCGTTTCCATCATTTCTTTTTCATTTATTTCTGATCTGATTTTTATGATTTCTTTCCTTCTGCTAGCTTTGGGGTTTTTTTGTTCTTCTTTCTCTAATTGCTTGAGGTGCAAGGTTAGGTTGTTTATTCGAGATGTTTCCTGCTCCTTAAGGTGGGCTTGTATTGCTATAAACTTCCCCCTTAGAACTGCTTTTGCTGCATCCCATAGGTTTTGGGTCGTTGTGTCTCCATTGTCATTTGTTTCTAGGTATTTTTTTATTTCCTCTTTGATTTCTTCAGTGATCACTTCATTATTAAGTAGTGTATTGTTTAGCCTCCATGTGTTTGTATTTTTTACAGATCTTTTCCTGTAATTGATATCTAGTCTCATGGCGTTGTGGTCAGAAAAGATACTTGATACAATTTCAGTTTTCTTAAATTTACCAAGGCTTGATTTGTGACCCAAGATATGATCTCTCCTGGAGAATGTTCCATGAGCACTTGAGAAAAATGTGTATTCTGTTGCTTTTGGATGGAGTGTCCTATAAATATCAATTAAGTCCATCTTGTTTAATGTATCATTTAAAGCTTGTGTTTCCTTATTTATTTTCATTTTGGATGATCTGTCCATGGGTGAAAGTGGGGTGTTAAAGTCCCCTACTATGAATGTGTTTCTGTCAATCTCCCCTTTTATGGCTGTTAGTATGTGCCTTATGTATTGAGGTGCTCCTATGTTGGGTGCATAAATATTTACAATTATTATATCTTCTTCTTGGATCGATCCCTTGATCATTATGTAGTGTCCTTCTTTGTCCCTTTTAATAGTCCTTATATTAAAGTCTGTTTTGTCTGATATGAGAATTGCTACTCCAGCTTTCTTTTGGTTTCCATTTGCATGGAATATCTTTTTCCATCCCCTTACTTTCAGTCTGTATGTGTCTCTAGTTCTGAAGTGGGTCTCTTGTAGACAGCATATATAAGGGTCTTGTTTTTTTATCCATTCAGCCAATCTGTGTCTTTTGGTGGGAGCATTTAGTCCATTTACATTTAAGGTAATTATCGATATGTATGTTCCTATTTCCATTTTATATATTGTTTTGGGTTCGCTACTATAGGTCGTTTCCTTCTCTTGTGTTTCTTGTCTAGAGAAGTTCCTTTAGCATTTGTTGTAAAGCTGGTTTGGTGGTGCTGAACTCTCTCAGCTTTTGCTTGTCTGTAAAGGTTTTAATTTCTCCATCAAATCTGAATGAGATCCTTGCTGGGTAGAGTAGTCTTGGCTGCAGGTTCTTCTCCTTCATCACTTTCAGTATGTCCTGCCACTCCCTTCTGGCTTGTAGGGTTTCTGCTGAGAGATCAGCTGTTAACCTTATGGGGATTCCCTTGTGTGTTATTTGTTGTTTTTCCCTTGCTGCTTTTAATATGCTTTCTTTGTATTTAATTTTTGACAGTTTGATTAATATGTGTCTTGGCATATTTCTCCTTGTATTTATCCTGTATGGGACTCTCTGTGCTTCCTGGACTTGATTAACTATTTCCTTTCCCATATTAGGGAAGTTTTCAACTATAATCTCTTCAAATATTTTCTCAGTCCCTTTCTTTCTTTCTTCTTCTTCTGGAACCCCTATAATTCGAATGTTGGTGCGTTTCATGTTGTCCCAGAGGTCTCTGAGACTGTCCTCAGTTCTTTTCATTCTTTTTTCTTTATTCTGCTCTGCAGTAGTTATTTCCACTACTTTATCTTCCAGGTCACTTATCCGTTCTTCTGCCACAGTTATTCTGCTATTGGTCCTATCTAAAGTACTTTTAATTTCATTTATTGCATTATTCATCATTGCTTGTTTCATCTTTAGTTCTTGTAGGTCCTTGTTAACTGTTTCTTGCATTTTGTCCATTCTACTTCCAAGATTTCGGATCATCCTTACTATCATTATTCTGAATTCTTTTTCAGGTAGATTGCCTATTTCCTCTTCATTTGTTAGGTCTGGTGGGTTTTTATCTTGCTCCTTCATCTGCTGTGTGTTTTTCTGTCTTCTCATTTTGCTTATCTTACTGTGTTTGGGGTCTCCTTTTTGCAGGCTGCACGTTCGTAGTTCCCGTTGTTTTTGATGTCTGTCTCCAGTGGCTAAGGTTGTTTCAGTGGGTTGTGTAGGCTTCCTGGTGGAGGGGACTAGTGCCTGTGTTGTGCTGGATGAGGCTGGATCTTGTCTCTCTAGTGGGCAGGTTCACGTCTGGTGGTGTGTTTTGGGGTGTCTGTGGCCATATTATGATTTTAGGCAGCCTCTCTGCTAATGGGTGGGGTTGTGTTCCTGTTTTGCTAGTTGTTTGGCATAGGTTGTCCAGCACTGTGGCTTGCTGGTCGTTGAGTGAAGCTGGGTGCTGGTGTTAAGATGGAGGTCTCTGGGAGATTTCCACCGTTTAATATTATGTGGAGCTGGGAGGTCTCTTGTTGACCAGTGTCCTGAAGTTGGCTCTCCTACCTCAGAGGCAGAGCCCTGACTCCTGGGCTGGAGCACCAAGAGCCTTTCATCCACACGGCTCAGAATAAAAGGGAGAAAAAGTAGAGAGAATTGGTAGAAGTATGAGGAAAGAAAGAGGGAAAGGAGGAAAGGAAGGAAGGAAGAAAGAAGCAAAGAAGGAAAGAAAGGAGGGAGGGAGGGAGGAAGGAAGGAAGGAGAGAAAGAAGGAAAAAAGACAGAAAGAAAGAAGATACAGTAAAAATAAAATAAAGTATAATATAGTTATTGAATTAAAAGATATTTAGAAAAAAAAAAAAAGGGACGGATAGAACCTTAGGACAAATGTTGGGAGCAAAGCTATACAGAGAAAATCTTACACAGAAGCATACACATACACCTTCACAAAAAGAGGTAAAGGGGGAAAAATCATAAATCTTGCTCTCAGAGACCACCTCCTCAATTTGGGGTGATTCGTTGTCTAAAGGAGGGAAGGAAGGAAGGAAAGAAAGAAAGAAAGAAGGTAAAGTATAATAAATTTATTACAATTAAAATTAATTATTAAGAAAAAAATTTAAAAAAAAACCATGGCCGGATAGAGCCCTAGGACAAATGGTGGAAGCAAGAGTATACAGACAAGATCTCACACAGAAGCATACACGTACACATTCACAAAAAGAGGAAAAGGGAAAAAAATCATAGATCTTGCTCCTAAATTCCCCCTCTTCAATTTGGATTCATTCCTTGTCTATTCAGGTATTCCACAGATGCAGGGTACATCAAGTTGGTTGTGGAGCTTTAATCCGCTGCTTCTGTGGCTGCTGGGAGAGATTTCCCTTTCTCTTCTTTGTTCTCACAGCTCACAGGAGCTCAGCTTTGGATTTGGCCCTGCCTCTGCGTGTAGGTCGCTGGAGGGCGTCTGTTTTTTGCTCCGACAGGACGGGGTTAAAGGAGCGGCTGATTCGGGGGCTCCGGCTCACTCAGGCTGGGGGTTGGGGGATGGGGGAAGGAGGGGCACTGCGAGCGGGGCGGGCCTGCGGCTGCAGAGGCGGCGTAACGTTGCGGCAGAGGCCGGAGTGACGTTGTACCAGCCTGAGGCCCGCCGTGCGTTGTCCCGGGGAAGTTGTCCCTGGATCCCGGGAATCTGGCAGTGGCGGGCTGCACAGGCTCCGCGGAAGAGGGCTGTGGAGAGTGACCTGTGCTCGCACACAGGCCCCTTGGTGGCGGCAGCAGCAGTCCCAGCGTCTCCCGCCCGTCTCTGGGGTCCGCGGTCTCAGCCGCGGCTCGCACCCGTCTCTGGGGTTTGCGCTTTCAGCCGCGGCTCGCGCCCGCCTCTGGGGTTCGCGATTTTAGCCGCGTCTCGCGCCCGTCTCTGGAGATCCTTTAAGCAGGGCTCTTAAACCCCTCTCCTCGCGCACCAGGAAACAAAGAGGGAAGAAAAAGTCTCTTGCCTCTTCGGCCGGTGCAGGCTTTTCCCCGAACTCCCTCCCGGCTAGTCGTGGTGCACTAACCCCTTCAGGCTATGTTCAAGCCGCCAACCCCAGTCCTCTCCCTGAGCTCCGTCCAAAACCAAGACCCGAGCCTCAGCTCGCAGCCCCGCCCGCCCCAGTGGATGAGCAGACAAGCCTCTCGGGTTGGTGAGTGCTGGTCGGCACCGATTGTCTGTGCAGGAATCTCCCCGCTTTGCCCTCCGCACCCGTCGCTGTGCACTACTCCGCGGTCCCGAAACTCCCCCCTCTGCCTCCCGCAGTCTCCGCCCGCGGAGGGGCTTCCTAGTGTGTGGAAACTTTTCCTCCTTCACAGCTCCCTCCCACTGGTGCAGGTGCCGTCCTTATTCTTTTGTCTCTGTTTTTTCTTTTGCCCTACCCAGGTACGTGGGGAGTTTCTTGCCTTTTGGGAGGTCTGAGGTCTTCTGCCAGCCTTCAGTAGGTGTTCTGTAGGAGTTGTTCCACATGTGGATGTATTTCTGGTGTATCCGTGGGGAGGAAGGCGATCTCCGCGTCTTACTCTTCCGCCATCTTCAAGGTCCCCCTCTTAAAAAAGTTTTTATTATTAAAATTATATAGGTCATTAAGGCACAAAAGTCCAGTGTACCATAAAGCCACCTGTTTTCAATTGGGACTGAATGGTTCATAAGCCCTAGAGTCAGCTCAAACATAATCATACAGGGAAACTGTATTGGATGAGTGAATTGAGTAAAGTTCAGAGGATTAGTTTGATTAAAATGAATTGTATACTATAAAGGCCACTAATTTTCCCAATGGTTGCTGATATTCCTTCTGAAAAAAATTACATTTTACAATCTGTATCTGCTACAATTTTCCTCAGACAATAAGTTTCAGTAGTTATAAAGGAAAATTTTTAATTTTTCATTATTGTTGACAGAAATGTGAAAATTTTATTATGGTATCTCTTACTTTGCATCATATACATATGTTTATAATTTGCAGTCATACGTATTCGTTTAATTTTTCTACTATTCTGTGAAACACTTGAAAAGAGATGTTCTTCTTACATCTAAAGCATAATGACTGAAAGAAATTAATAAATCCAGAGACTATCAGCTTAATTGATGGTGAATAGGTAAATATCACAAGAAATTCACTGAATATTCACTGAATATTCTGGAAATATTCTGAAAATTCACTGAATATTCACAGCTTACTAAAGTCTATATGTAGATAAAATTTCTTAGAAAGTATATACATAAATAACTGGGGCAGTGTTTAATTCTGAAACATATGGGGAAACAGCAGTCGCATACATGCAAATAGTTCATTCCATTAAGTTATTTTTTAATTAAAATGTAGAATTATGGGACATAGGACAAATATGACCACTACTTTCCAACAAAACTTTACTGAAAACACCAGAGAAATATAAAAATGTGGAGAGACATGTATCCCAGATAGAAATTAGGAAAAGTCATCTATCACTATTGAGATATTTTAAGTCTTCTTGCTAGAATAATGTAGAAGGTCCACAGCAATTCTCCCTCCAGAGAAGGTAACTCAGTGTTGCAGTGACATAAGCAGGAGAAACAAGACTTGAGCTCTAGAATTAAGGGTGACTGTGCAACAGAACATTCCACTTGACAGCACATTCATGAGGCCATTCAAATAATTCAGAAGCATATCCACAATAGAATAGAAGTCTGCAGAACTTCTGCTATTAAGAGAAGGCTCAGTTATGAAATAATGAATGGTAGCTATGGGAAGGAGAACTAACACAGACCTAAGATGTACTGGAGTGAGGGTCAAACACAATACTTGACATAGAAATTTGGCTTTGAATATGTTGACTTCATGAAATCTGAAGAAACTCCACATAGAGCTGGATTTGTCTATGATTCTTTACTTTTCTCCAAATCCCTTAGGCATACAAATTAATAAAGTGTTAATATAAACTCACATCAACCAGCCATCCAACTTACGTTCCAGAAAAAGGATTTAAATACTGTATTAGAAGACAAGAAATATATATGCATAGGATTTTTGAACAAATGTCACAAATGAATAAACCAATATTCATTCAAAGATAAGAAATAGAAACAAAAAATTGAGAGATGGTATAGCTTCTGGTTTAATCAGATTTGATTTTGAAATACAGGCTTGTGTTGAGTTCTAGCATGGTCACATTGTTGCTGTGTGACCATGGTCCAAATACTCATAGTTTCTTAATCTCTAAAATTAAAATAATAGAACCTATTATGTTATCATTGTGATAACTGATTTAATCATGAAATCATGATTAATCATGATTAATCATGAAACTTAAGACAGAAAATATCACAATTTATATTATCTTGTGAATGGAGCCTTAAATCCACAGCAATATAAACTTACACAGAGTTTTATGTTCAAATATAATATTAAATTTCTACTAAGAATTTAGAGAAAAAGTATATCTAAAAAATTTACTTGATTCTTGAACTATATTCTTGACATCATTTGCACCAATAAAGTTCAAGAAAATGTGAATTGTTAATAGAGTTTAAACAATGAGGTGATGGAGCAAAATATTTAAGGACATAAGTACTAATTAAGAATAAAATGCAAAAAACTAAAATACAATTTGACAAAAATGTTAAGACTACCAATTTAAACTTTCAAATAGGCAAAGACTTTCAAAAATGACTATATCTGGGAGTGATATGAGCTAGAAAAGAGAGTAGGTTGCAACAAGTTTATATTCCTCCCCAGAAACATTGAAAAACTAGTGCAAACTTTTGGAACCAACTTTATCAGAACTTTGAAAAACAATCAAAGATTTAATGTCAAAGGTTATAGGTCATCAAAAAAAAGTCAACTTAAGTACTGTAAGAAAGCTTTGTGGCATATTTAGATGCCCTCACCCCACCCACTTCCTTGGGTTGTTGGAAGTCTTGAAGATGGCAACTCATGTTTCCAGTATGGGAACAAGATCCCTGTTTCTGGAGAAAGCAAGGTAAACCTAATTCCTATATTACTGTGTATGTCTATTCTAACCTATCTATGATCTGCCTGAAGGATTGATTAAAGATGTTTATTTATGTTTTGCTTACTGCAGAACTCACTCAGCCCAGAGAAGCAGTGAGCATTACTCAAACACAACATAAGGCAGATAGTCAACCTGAAGAGAACTGGAGTAAAAGATCACATACAAACACATGAGACATACAATAGATACCCTAAGATCTGGAAGGAACAGCTAGAGAGAGTTTATTTGTGAAATTAAGGCATTCAAAAGAACCCATGCTTATGGAAGAATAGAGAAAACCACACACATTCTCAGAGCAAGACACATGTACAGAAAAGTCCTAAGACCCTAATTTTTCACCTCAAGCTGATCCTTAGGCTGGGGGCAAGCCTGGCTAAGTGTTGAAGGAGATCTCCAGCACAGACTCAATTTGCAAAGACTGAGATAAGTTTATTTGTTAGTTTAGTCCCTGGTGTTCAAGGAAATGTTTGTCAAAACAGTAACTGAACACAAGCTAAGGAATAGACACTTCAGAGACCACATTCTATAAGAAATATAATCTCTGATAAAATAGTTTAGAAAAGTCACTAAATAAATGGACAACTAAGGGCTACAACAATCGAATTTAAAAAATAGTAAACCTTGGGAAGGGAAAATCTGACTTGAAAGTTATCCATTATGATAATCAATGACTAGTTTTCAACAAAATATCACACAGTATATTAACAAACAAGAAAATATGCCCTATTCATAGGAAAACAATAAACTGACAAAAATTATTCTGAGGAAGCTCAGAAAATACACTTACTAGAAAAAGAGTTCAGATTAACTATCTTGTATTTGCTCAAAGCATTAACACAAATCATGGGAAAAGAGTTAAAGGGAACAAGCATTACAATGCATAAACAATAGAAAATATCAAAAATGAGAAATAGATTATAAAAAGGAAACAAATAGAAATTCTGAAGCTAAAGAGTTTAGTAAGTGAAATAAAGAATTCACTACAGGGGCTGAACATCAGATTTGATTAAACAGAAGATAGAATTATGAAATTTGAAGATAGAAAACTTCACATTTTCTGAGGAAGAAAAATGATGAAAAACTGTGAACATAGCCTAGGGGCTTATAAGATACCATCAAGCAGACCAACTTATGGATCATGGAAGTCCCAGAAACAGAAGAGAGAAAAAAGCTCAAAAAGAATATTTGAAGAAGTAAAGGCACAAAACTTCTCAAATTTGCTGAAAAATATGAATCTATACTCCAAGGAGTTCAACAAACTGAAAGTAGGATAAGCAAAGTGATCCACACTGAACACATTATAATAAAACTGTTGAAAGAAATAATCAAAGAGAGACTCTTAAAAGCAGCAAGAGTGAAGTGTCTCATTATATACAAGGAATCCTCAATAACTTTAACACCAAATTTCTTACCAGAAACCATAGAAGCTAGAAGGCAGTGGGATGACATATTTAAAGTGCTAAAAGAAAAAAAAATGCCAACCAAGAATTCTATATGTGGCAAAACTGTTTTTCACAAATGAGGAAGCTATTAAGACATTCCCATATTTAAAAGGAAAAAAGAAAAAAGTGGAAGGAGTCTTATAGCACAACACATGCCCTTAAAAAAGTGAAAATCTCTGGTAAAGGTTACTACTGGGCAAATATAAAATCTAGTAATAACCATTTATTTGTGTGTGGGTGGTGGTGGTTGTAACTCTGCTTTTTATATCCTACATGATGTAAAAAACAAATGGCTGAAATTTTAACAAATCTGTTGTGTGGAACACAATGTAAAAGATGCAATTCATTACAATAATAACAAGTAGGGGAAAAATCTGTTTAAGAGCAGAGTATATGTATTCTATTGAAAGTAAGTAGGTATCAACTCAGACAAGATTTTAATACATTTAGGATGTTAAATGCAATCTTCACAGTAACACAAAGAAAATATCTAAAAAAATATTCACATAAAAGGTGGAATACAGAGCATTTTTTGGGTAGCTAAAATACTATGTATGATACCATAATAATAGATACATGTCATTATATATTTGTTCAAACCCACAAAATGTACAACATCAAGAGTAAATAATAATGAGATCTATGGACTTTGGATGATTGAGATATGTCAATGTAAGTTCATCAATTGTAACAAATATACACTCCGGTGGGTGATGTTGATAATGAAGGAGGCTACGTATGTGTGGCAGCAGGAGTGTATAGGAAATCTCTGTACCTTCCTCCAATGTTTCTGTCAATTTAAAACTTCTCTAAAAACATAAAATCTTAATAAAAAAAAAGGAGTATATGGACTTGTAATTGAAAAATAATTCTGAATCTATGTGAAGAAAATATATATATATATATATACACAAAAGAAAACAAGAAGAGAATAAAAATGTTTCACTCATAAAAAAACAAAACTAAACACCAAAGAAGGCAATAATGGAGGAAGTTAGTGAGAGAAGCATTATAAATACATACATCAAAAAATAAAAAAAAATTACTAGCTATTGCTTTTAATGTATGTGGATTAAAATCTCCAGTCTCCAATGTCCAATACTTAGAGACAATTGAAAACAAAAACACAACATACCAAAACTTATGGGGTGGAGTAGAATCAGTGCTCAGAGGAATATTTACAGTGGAAAACACTTACATTAAAAAAAAGAAGAGAGATCTCAAATCAATAACCTAACTTTATGCTTTGAAGAAAAAGAGAAAAAAATAGCAAACTTAACCCAAAGCTAGTTGAAGGAAGGAAATAATAGAAAAAATGAGAAGAGGTAAATGAAATAAAGATTAGAGAGACAATGGGGAGATTTAATAAAATCAAAATTTGTTTCTTGGAAAAGATTTTAAAAATTAACATTTTTTAGCTATATTGACAAAGAAAAATAACTAAAATCTGAAACATGGGGACATTAATACTGACCTTACAGAAATAAAAAAATTTATAATAGAACACAATAAACAATTGTGCACTAACAAATTAGATAATTCATAAGAAATGTACAAATCCCTTGAAATACACAAGTTACTAAACTGACTTAAGAAGAAATCTCTCAGCAGAATTATTACAAATAAAGAGATTGGATTAGTAAACAAAAACACCCCAACAATGAAAACTTCAGTATTAGAAGCCCTCCTTGGTGAATTTTTTCAAACATTAAAGGTTAGTTAATCTGAATATCTCTCAAACTCTTCCAAAAAAAGTGAAAAGGGTGAAATACTTAACACATTCTGTGAGGAAAGACAACACAAGAAAAAAATTACAGACATTATCCCTAATGAATATAGATGCAAAAATCGTCAATAAAATTCAGAGAACTGTGTCCAACACAATATTAAAAGGATTTTGCGCCATTATAACATGAAATTTATTACAAGAATAGAATAGTAGTTCAACATAAGAAAATCAATTAATAGAATCCAAAAAAAAAGAAAAGAAAAGACCTACATCATCTCAGTTGATACAAAGTAGTCATTTGATGAAAATCTACTTTCAGGATAAAAATGCTCAGAAAACTAGAAATGGAAGGGATCTTTCTTAACATAATAAAAGAAAAAAATATATATATATAAACCTCATAGCTAAAATCATATTCAAGGATGAGATTTTCTGAATTTCCACTGGAATTACTTTCTAACAGGCTAAGTCGTAATCGTAGTAGATGCTATGACTTTCATAAGAAAAGTACCATAAACCGGGTGGCTCATACAATAGAAGTCTATTGTCTTACAGTTCTGGAGGCTACTTGTGCCATTTGAAGGTATTGGCAAGTTTGGTTCTTTCTGAGGGCAGGGAGAAATAATCTTTTCCAAGGTTTCATGTAGCTTATTTTTAGCAATCTTAGGTGTTCTATGTCATACAAAAGCATCATCCCCACCTCTGCCTTCATCTCCACATGACATTCTTCCTGTGTGCAAGTCTGACTCAAATTTTTGCTTTGTATAAGGACAGTAGTCATATTGGATAAGGGTCTCACCCTACTCCAGAATGACCCCATCTTAATTAATTAAATACAAAATAACCCCATTTCTAAAGAAGGTTGCACTATAAAGTACTGGAGGTCAGGACTCCAACATATAATTTTGGGGGAAAACAATTTAACTCATAAGAATCAGCAAAAGTCTTAATCATTCCAGCAACAACTTTAAGTCCAAGATGTTATCTAAATATCATCAACTCACTGACCATAGGAAGTAACATGTGATACAAGATAGTACAATTACATCCTCTTTCCTGAAAACTTTAACCATGTGTTAAGACTTCAAAAGGAGTAGTCAACTAATACTGGGCTTTCTGATGGCACAGCACTAAAAAGACTTTCCACACATATTTTTGGCTGAGATCAATGGATCTGTCTTAGTTCCTACTCTTCCTGAGATGAGATATATACCAGATCTTTATTCAACTCTCTTTGCTATTCAATGTCCTTGTTTTTTTTTTTTTGTTTTTTTTTTTTGTTTGTTTGTTTTTTTTGCGGTACGCGAGCCTCTCGCTGTTGTGGCCTCTCCCATTGCAGAGCACAGGTTCTGGCTGCGCAGGCTCAGTGGCCATGGCTCACGAGCCTAGCCACTCTGCGGCATGTGGGATCTTCCCAGACCAGGGCACAAACCTGTGTCCCCTGCATCGGCAGATGGACTCTCAGCCACTGCGCCACCAGGGAAGCCCTCAATGTCCTTTTGATAAACTATGTATTCATGTTTCATTTAGTGAGCAAACATTTTTGTTGTTTGAGATTGAAGAATTCTGGTAACATAAACCTAAAGAGAAAACTAATAAGGAAAAATAAAATATAGATTTTCACAGAAGAAAACACAATAATATTATATTTTATTGAATATTAAATAAGGCTTAATGAACTATAATCACAACAAAGGTTCAGGAATAGAGAGAAATTTCTACAGTTAAAATATTAACTGAGATTGTAGTCATCTTTTATTATAACTCCTAATATATTATTTTTATATTGATGTGTACTTTTCATACCTGATTTCAAAGTAAGCCAAATCAGAGCTCAAAAAATGTGATTAAAAATGAATAAACCCAATCACCCAATTCATCCCACCCCGCTTTCCCCCCTTGGTGTCCATGCATTTGTTATCTACATCTGTGTCTCTATTTCTGCCTTACAAACAGGTTCATCTGTACCATTTTTCTAGATTCCACGTATATACATTAATATACAATATTTGTGTTTTTCTCTTTCTGACTTACTTCACTCTGTATATAAAATGGATAACTAATGAGAACCTGCTGTATAGCACAGGGAATTCCACTTCACTGTACAGTAGAAACTAACACAACATTGTAAAACAACTATACCCCAATAAAAAAATAAATAAAAATTTTTAAAAAATGAATAAACCATTGACATGCAGTTATCAACATACCATAATAATGTTGAAATATTGGCATCAGCTTCATTAAATGAAGGTTATCTCATAATTTTTTTTTTCTCAAACACAATGTTGGTATATAACACTTAAAAGAACTGCAAGGTGATTTACAATTTGAATTATTTCAAAGTTTTTATTTCAAGTTTTTTTAAAAATTAATGTTCTTATACTCTAAACAAATCTGGAAAGTAGAATACACGTGTAGGTTTAATTGGGGAGAATGCATTTTATGGATAGAAACCTATCCTAAAGTAAGAAGCACTTTGATGATAATAATGTTTATGGTGGATATATAATGATGTGAATGATGGCCATGATGACCTTTGTTGAAATTATTAACAGTTTTAACAATGTATTTGAACTCTTCTAAGTCATTTATGTGTTTAATATTATTTAATTATTGTAAAATTGCTACAAGATGGAAATCCATTTTTTGGAGAAATTAAGTACAGGTCAGAAAATCATAAGTATTACCAGAATTTAATTCCACAACACAGGGTAGAGGTCCTTATTTCCCCTTTCTAAAATAATGCTTCATCTTCTAAACTGTTCTTAGTTATATAGACAGAGCCATAAGACTAAAATATGGGCAAGGAAACCAGCTTGAATTTTATAGATCTGCCTTAGTTAGATCCTAAAAGTTCAGCGTGATGATTTTCACTTAACTCAGAAATGTAACACAATAGACAAGCTATTGGATTTTGCATGAGCTAAAGCATATTTTTGCTCTCCTAAGCCATACCTGTGCATATAGTTAATTTTTTTTAGGTGATTACTTCCAGGTGCTTGCCTATAGAAATTCATTGCAATGCAATAAAATCAGAGTAATAAACTAATCAGCAAAAATTAACCCACAGGCATGTTACAGAGACACGTATATTTAAATGGCTTCAGTATTATAATTTGTGGATTCTGAATGTTTATGTTCATGATGAAGACAATCTCCTCCTAAGTAATTAGGAAGATCTACATACAACTAGGTATGTTTGGTGTTATCTTAAGCTCATTAAAATATTACACATGCCTATTTTTTAAATGCCACATTTAGATTTTTGACATAACCATAGAGAAATATTTTCAATTTGATTGTCCCATTGTTATAGCTAAGTAAAACACAATACAGCTTTCTTTTTTATTATCTTTTCTCATTGATTATAATTCTATTAACTGTCGGGGACTTTAAATTGAATATCAAATTTAATTTTGGTGAAGAAAACTAAAACACTTTCTACAAACTTTTTATTGTAGCATTTTTTTTTCATAAAGAAATTCTGTCTTAAGTGACTGAATTGCCTTCAAATCATGTATAAGAAAAATAAAGTTCCATCCATTTCAAGTCATTAGCTGTGGTACTTAGTATTGTTGCATTTGAAAATGTTGAAATAAAATCAAGACTCCTGGTAAGAGCATACTAAATTAAATATAAATAAATAATAAAACTGAGATGATTCTTGCTATGATAAAGATGGACTCTCCCCAGCATGCAGACTGTGAAATTAGAATACTCATATCAGAATAATATCTTGGAATTAAAGTTGATGTGTACTTATAAAAAGCTGTTATCAAACATAAAATTCTGAGGATTCTAACAGACAACAAAGACTTTACACTACCATTTATGTTAAAATAAATTGTTTTTGTTTTTGTAAGCTCAAGTAAATAATTATGAAAGTATATGTAAATAAGAAGAAAATAAAATTATATATCTGTGTGTATATACATAGCCACTCAAATACATTCTTTTTGTCAGATATTTTGGAGTTATATTTTTATTCAAGTTAACACAAAGTTATTTTAAAATAGTATTACTGAGCAGCACTCAGGTAAGAAGGCAAGGCAACTTTAGTGGAGATGCTTATCTGCATTTTTCCTAGCTCCCCTATTTCTACTTAACTTGCAAGAAGGAATATTAAAAAGATGAGGAATGATTGATGAAATGCAATCCCTCCAGAAAACTTGAGGAGAAAGACAACTACATGCTTAAAACACAAATGATCCTCAAATTCACTCTTGTATAAAAATACCATGTGAATTAATATATATAATCTCAGGGGGAAAAGAGTAGTGTTTCCTAAATTTCAAAGATGAGGTTAGGTGGTAAAATACAATCAAGTTGGGAAAAATATTTTTATTCCACCAGTGCCTATAAGAAGTACATCACATATCAGAGACCACCTTAAGTGCACATGATAATCCTTATTATAGATTTGGTGGCCATTATTTTAGGAAAAAAGATTGAGGTCACTATAGAGAAGACATTATTTTGGGTATCATGAGTATCAGTTACTAATGATGCAAGCAAAGGCAATCCAAATCTCAGCATAACAATAGACTTTTATTATTATGCTCACTGGAAAATAGAACAACTGATAAATCTCTACTTCAGAATTTGGGTCTACATGTTCACAAGCATGGCTTTGCCATGAACATTAGTTCTGATAATAAATTGGGGCATCCTTGTTCTGTGTGACTCTCACTCTCTGGAATCAGTACAATATAGGAAGAATGTTATTATCATGGCAATGTTAATGTGTAAGAAACAAATAGAAACATAAGATGATCTTTAAAGACATAGCTCAGAACTAATACTCTGTCACTTCACCCACAAACAACTGGACAAAGTAAGACAAATGGCCAAGCTTTATAACAAAGAGATAAGGATACACATTCTGTGTCTTATAAAAGGCACTGTGATCACATGAAAAATAACTTAAACACAGGGAAAGAATTGGTATAAAAATGCAATCTACTACCTGTAATTTGCCAAATACCAACAGACTTTAGTGAAATCAAGCCACTATGAATAAAAGACACAGAAATAAGTTACAAGAAATCTAAACACCAAAGACAGTAGATGGTTGCTGTATGTTTCAGTTGCATAAAGTAGAATTGTTATTTATAAAATGTTTTTAAAAATAATGAATGAAATTACAAATCTAAGTTGGTAAACGGTCTCCAATGAAGAGTCAGACTTGAAAAATAAAACAAATAAAATTCTAGAAATGTATTATATAGCTGTTGAAAAAGTTGATGGATGCAGGGACTTCCCTGGTGGTCCAATGGTTGGAACTCTGCACTTCCGCTGCAGAGGACACAGGTTCGATCCCTGGTCAGGGAACCAAGATCCCACAGTCCACGTGACATGGCCAAAAAAAAAAAAAGAAAGTTGATGTATGGGTGAAAACCCTGAAAAGAGAATTAATGATCTGGAAGAAATGTATGAAAAAATCATTCATAAAGCAGCATAAAGTTATGAGAATATCAAAAACAAAAAAGAGAGGTTAAAAATAAAGAAAAAATCAGAAGTTTCATCAAATATCTGACTGGGGGCCCAAAGGGAAAAATGGTGAGAAAATGGTAAGAAAAAGTAAAGAAAAAACAGTTATGGATTTTCCAGAACTGATAAAAAAAAATATATGACTCTATTGATCCAAGGAAAATATCATATCAAAGGCAGAATCAAATAAATAATCATCGTATATCCCTGTTTTCTGAGTCTTCTGAAACTAAAGCTCATTTGAGACAGAAAAGATTTTGAAATCAATCAGAGGGAAAGACATAATTAGAAAAATTATCACTACAGTAACAGAATGTGTGGCAACAACAACAAAAACAACAGCAACAAATGGAAGCCAAAATGTAGTGGAATAATATTTACATAGAGAGAACATAAAAACAACATTTAACTTATAATTGTGTATCCATAAGTTCATTCTCTAAGTCTGTGAGTCTGTTTCTGTTTTGTAAATAAGTTCATTTGTATCATATCTTTTTAGATTCTATGTATAAGTGATATCATATGATAGTTCTCTTTCTCTGTCAGACTTACTTCACTCAGTATGATAATCTGTCGGTCCATCCATGTTGCTGTAAATGGCATTATTTCATTCTTTGTATGGCTGAGTAATATTCCATTGTATATGTGTATCCATCTTCTTTATCAATTCTTCTGTTGATGGACATTCAGTTTGTTCCATGTCTTGGCTATTGTAAACAGTGCTGCAATGAACATTGGGGTGCATGTATCCTTTTGGGCCATGTTTTGTTTCTGGATATATGTCCAGGAGTGGGATTGCAGGGTCATACAGTAGCTTTATTTTTAGTTTTTTTAAGGAACCTCCATACTGTTCTCCATAGTTCCTGTACCAATTTACATTCCCACCAACAGTGTAGGAGGGTTCCCTTCTCTCCACACCCTCTCCAGCATTTATTGTTTGTGGATATTTTTGACGATAGTCATTTCTTTTTTTAAAAAAAAAATAATAAATAAATTTATTTATTTCTTATTTTTGGCTGCGTTGGGGTTTTCTCTAGTTGTGGCGAGTGGAGGCTACTCTTTGTTGAGGTGCGTGTGCTTCTCATTGCAGTGGCTTCTCTTGTCACAGAGCACGGACTCTAGGCACACGGGCTCAGTAGTTGTGGCTTGCGGGCTTTAGAGCGCAGGTTCAGTAGTTGTGGTGCTCAGGCTTAGCTGCTCTGCGGCATGTGAGATCTTCCTTGACCAGGGATTGAACCCATGTCCCCTGCATTGGCAGGTAGATTCTAAACCACTGTGCCACCAGGGAAGTCCAATGATAGTCATTTCGACTGGTGTGAGGTGATACCTCGTTGTAGGGAAGGGTTGGGGGGAAAGGAGTTAGGGAGTTTGGAGTTGACATGTACACACTGCTATATTTAAAATGGATAACCAATAAAGACCTACTGTATAGCACAGGAAACTCTTCTCAATATTATATGGAAACCTGGATGGGAGGGGAGTTTGGGGGAGAATGGATACACGTACATGTATGGTTGAGTCATTTTGCTATGCACATGAAACTATCACAAAATTGTTAATCGGCTATACTACAATATAAAATAAAACGTTAAAAAATAAAAGTTAAAAATGTTGTTTTGTGTATCCAGCAAAATCATCTTTCAAAAATAAATGTATTGGGCTTCCCTGGTTGCGCAGTGGTTGAGAGTCTGCCTGCCGATGCAGGGGACACGGGTTCGTGCCCCGGAGCGACTGGGCCCGTGAGCCATGGCCGCTGAGCCTGCGCGTCCGAGCCTGTGCTCCGCAACGGGAGAGGCTGCAGCGGTGAGAGGCCCGCGTACCGCAAAAAAAAAACCAACAAAAAAAAAATAAATGTATTGACATTTCATTGTGGATAGATAGAAAGATTCAGTTATATAAGATGAATAAGATCTAGAAATCTATTATACAACATTGTAGCTATAGTTAACAATACTGTACTGTCCATTTAAAAATTTGTTAAAGGTATAAAGCTAATGTTAAGTGTTCTTATCACAATAAAAAATAAATGCAATATAAAATATTTATATTACATAAAGCTTACCACTGAAAATTCTGCTCTAAATGGACTGCTAAAGGACATGCATCAAGAAAAATTCCCCAAATAGTGTAAGATGCAAAAAGATGAAATTTTAAATGTATTTATTTGGTTGCTTCTTGGTTTTTTTTTTTTTTTTTAATTGGATTAGGAGTTGAGGATAACTTACTGATGAGTGTAATCTAACTGTTGATGGTAAAAAAAAAAAAAGTCAAAATCAAAAGATTCCACTAGTGTGTGTGTGTGTGTGTGTGTGTGTGTGTGTGTGTGTGTGTGTTGGGGGGTGGGAGGGATTGGAGTTTAGTCACTTTTGTAAGTTAAATATCTATGGTAGGATACTGTGACTTTCCTGTTATGGCAAATATCATCTGTAACATCTAAACATAATAGAAAAAGCAACTATCTGAAGGTAGTAGAGAATGAAAAGGAGGAGTTCTATAGGGATTTCACTTTCAGAGCAGGAGATATATAAAAAGGAAGTGCCTCTTTTCATCACCTGTAGGATGGGAGAAGTTGCAGAAATTGCAAAGTGATGGGATTTTTAAAAAAAAGCAACGGCAAGCTTTCTGTCCCTGTCAATCAGAGTACTGATTTAGAGCATTAATGGCCACTGGCAATGGAAGAGCATACAAAAATAGAAAGAGTTAAAGAGGAGATCTCAAGTACTGTCTGACAACATGTTGGCTAATCCCTGAAGTACATATGTGCAAAACAGACTCAGTAAACCTCAGGTAAAAGTAAACAATCTGAAGCTTGGTCTTCCTTCTCAAGAAACAGTTTGTAGTTCATGTCCAACTAAGTTAATTGCTACTAAAAGAAAAGAAACATCACTAATTAGAAGAAAATAACAGAATTTGGAGTCTCCACAACATAAAAATTTAAATGTTGGCAATACAATCCAAAATAATTTGGTATTTAAAGAATGAGGTAAATGGAGTCTTTCCTAAAGAGAAAAGACAGTTAATACGAACAACCTGATGATGATCTAAATAAGAAGTATAATATAAAATAAAAATATTTTTAAAATTTTGCTCTTAAAGAGTGAAAAGATAGAAAAATAAAACTTCAAAACTAACCAAATGGGAATTCTTGAAATAAAATATATGGAAAAAAAGTATTGCATAGACTTAACAATAGCATTGTGATTTAAGGATGGCTAATGAGCATAACAGTATTTCAATAGATGCTACCCAATCTGAGAAATAGAGAAAAAGTATTGAAAAATATAAACAGAATCACAGAAGTGTTAGATATTATGAAAGAGTGAGACAAATGTTATTAGAGTTTTAGAAGAAAAGAAGAAAGAGAATAGGGAAGATAATCATTTATTAAATACTGAAAAATTAACAATATTTGATATAAGGTATAGATTTATATATTTAGATATTCAATAAATACCAAGAAAGATAAACATTTTTAAAAGCTGTGCCAACTCAAAATTTAAGAGTCAAGCTCTTAAAAGTCAAAGGTAAAACATGAGTTTTAAAAGCAACAACAGAAAAACGTTGTTTTGACAATTCTAGATACGTATTTCCTATTACACATTGATTTAACAAAGTTGGAACACCAACACTATCTAATTTTAAGACTTATTATAAAACCTAAGTAATCAAAATACTGTGGTACCACTGTTAAGTTAGACAAATAGTCCAATGGAATAGAACAGAGAATCAGGTAATAGAAAAACACATAATGGAAAACTGATTTTTAACAAGGTGCAAAGCCAATTCAGTGGAGATTGGATAATTTTTTTTTAATAAATGGTTTTGTGACAACTGGATATCCATATGCAAAATAAAAGAAACGTGGATCCGTATGTTCTGTCATACATAGATACTGACTCAAATTTTATCATATATCTAAGTGAAAAACTTAAAACTATAAAACTTCTAGAACAAAACATAGAGAAAAACCTTTGTGATTTTGGCTAGGCAAAGATTTCTCAGATATGATAACAAAAGCATAATTTGTAAAAGACCAAATTGATAAAATGCACTTCATAAAAAAATAAAATCTTGGCTCCTCAAAAGTCTGTTAAGACAATGAAAATCAAGCTACAAACTGGGAGAATATGTTTGTAAATTATATATCTGATAACAGACATGGACTTAAAATATATAAAGACCTGATTCTACTCAGTAAAAAGAAGTAAATCACCCAAGTACAAAATTGAACAAAAGATTTGAATAGACACTTTACTATAGAAGATATATGAATGTGAATATTCACAAGAAAATATGCTAAATATTTTTAGTAATTAGAAGACTGGACATTAATGCACATTAAAAACAATGAGGTACCCCTTTTTACCTATTAGAATGTCTAAAACTAAAACAAACAAAAAACACTGATTGTATTATTGGCAAGGACTTGGAGGAATTGTAACTCTCATGCAAAGCTGGTTAGAATGTAATATATATATAATATACACATACGTATGTCTCTATATATTAAGTAATTAATTATTTATTTATACACACACACGCGCACATGCACGTGTGCTGCTATTATAAAACAATAGGAATGAATGTATTGTAGAATATGTATTAACCTATATAAGTTGTAGTAATAAAATTCTGACAGAACAATGTGAATAATTTTTCTAATGTTTAACAGCAATCAAAATAATAATAATGATAATAATAATAATAATAGTAATAGTAATGTAAGGAATTACATGGTCACTAGAGTGAGTTTCTAGATTGGATTGTTAATCAAAACCTAGAGACAGTAGGTGACCCAGCACAAAGTTTGTAGTTATCCTTAGGAAGGGATAGAGTGTCTTTCACAGCAGCAGGATCTCGGAAGCTTTAATTACACAGTTATAACTTCTGATGTCCCCAAACACATGAGATGCCTTTTGTTGCTCAAGATGCTCTTGTGCAGGATGATGACAAGAGTTGACACATAAATCAGGAGCACAAGGAAGCTGAAAATTAGAGGTTGCCTCTGCTAAACTTGCCAGTCACTAGCACTTGGAGGGGTGTGTACTGTGCTCCCAGCTCCCATTCTTTAATGTACCTAAAGTCCACAATCGTACAATAAATAATCCCAAAAACAACATCCTAAGGTGTCTCAGTACTCATTAATTAGTGCATAGAAATCCCAGCTAAACTCTCCAAATAGATACATACATACCTTTAGATGATTCCAAAGAAACTTGATAGGGGTCCTTCAAACAACACTGAAATAGGAAGAAAAAAATCACATTAAAGATCTTAACTATTTAAACAACAACAACAACAGCAAAAAGCAGCAAACAAAAAAGAAACATACTTTAGAATCATAGAAAAAAAACACATCTAATCCAGGCTGGTGGTTACCTCTGGAAAGGAGGCAGGAGGGTAAATTGGACAGGAGCACAGAAATTGAGAACCAAAGTATTTTGGCAATGAATGTTCTAGTTCTTCTTGTGTAGGTGGTAGGTTCATGAGTGTAAGTTATACTATAAAAATAAATACAAAATTAATATATAAATAAAAAACAAAATAAATATATAAAATAGAAAAATAAAGGAGTGAGAGTCAGACATAAATTAATACTTAAATTTGATGGAAACTTTTGTGCTTGAAATTTTTAATGAAGGAGAGTAATTTGACTTTTTTATAAAGTAAATATTTCATAAAAGGACTAGAGACACTGTTCTTGCTAAATATTGCTTTGCAGAGAGAGGGAAAAAGAGAAAGACTACATTTTATTACATCAGCAACATTCTAGCTACTAGAAAGTTTTGTTTTCCTTATTTTTTCTCCCTAATTTCCCAATTATCTAGAATTCCTAAGAGTTAAGAAGTCTAATTAAAGCAAATGTAAATGAGTTAATCCCTCAGTCTAACTTCTAAATAATTTACTATTATAAACTACTAATAGTATTTAATGAGTAATTTCTTTATGTTAGGCACCATACTTTGCTTGGGTTATGCTATTTTATCTTCATAATATGTGAGTTGGCAATTTAAATATTCATTTTACACACGAAGAAATTAAGGTTAAATTAGGTAACATAAGAAACCAAGTTACTTACAAACCTTGAAGTTATCAGGAATTTATCCCATTCAGTTTGACTGCAAAATTCATATTATCATTGCTCTGACAGAACCTATCTCAACTCTTAATTCTGGCAAGCATCAACATCTTTCTTAGGAGGTAGTGAAGACATAAATAAGAAATTTAGCTATGATCTCTGATTCTATTCATGACTGAACCTGGATGTATAGCTTCCATACAGATTGCTATTGAAAAAAACTCAACTTTTTAACATAGCGTGACTGAGAAGCGCTAGCTCATGAGGGCAGCTCTGGTCACGTGGGCCTTTCACATTTCATGTTTAGGTGCCATGTCTACCAGGACCTAATAGCATGCTAGCTGCTAAATTTAGAAAGATGTATATTTTTCTGCTATACATAGCATGGCTTTCCTCTATACCTCTAGGGGTCTACCTCCTGATTCTTCTGTTGGACCTGATTAAAACTCTGCACAGCCTGTTTTGCTATCATAGATATCTCTAGTGATATGTGGTCTGCAGGCTCACATGTCTCCATTGGCAGGGCTATACCTGATGCAGAGTTCTTTCCTATTTTTGATTCCACTCAACTCTGATAGACTTTTATACCATTCAGTAAATAGGACTTACCAATATTATTGTTATGAATTGGTCAAATTAATACTTATTAAGTGAAGCACATGGTGCCAGATGGTGAGCCATGGTTCAACAACAGACCACAAGAGGAACAGAAATAGAGAAGTTTATTACTCACAGATCCTGGAGGAAGTACATGGCATGCCTCAAGGGACTACATAGGGAAGGTCAAAACAGAGTTCAGTCATGGACAGGAACTGGGGCACACAGCTTTATTAGAGTCTGTGTGTGGAGTGCTTTAGGGTTCTCAGACCAAGGCTGGATTGGTCAATTCAAACCAAAAGAGCAGGGTTTTGCTAAGCCACATGTGGGCTATATCTAAGGGGGACAGAAAGGGAAGGAACTGGGAGACAAGGGAGACTTTTGATCAAGGGTTGTTGAGGGAGTCATATCAGGAACTCACATTTGCTTGTGACTGCAGGCTGTTCTCTAGGGCACTGAGCTTGCATGAGGGGACTGGTGTCAGTGTAAAATCAATGTAGTCTGCTTGGCCAAACAAAATGTTGCTGAGGCAGGAATACCAAGGAATAGCTTAGCTAAACTCTTGACAGTTATCAAATATGGATATGCTACTTCTGGAACCTAAAGGGGCTTACCAGTCAATGTGCTTCCTTTTTTAGTAATGAAAATTGCAAAAGGCAATAATTTGCCCTTTACCTTAGACTGTCCAACATGCTCTAGACTGATTCCCTAAAAATGTGATGATCCTCTGAAACTCTGGAAAATGTCTTACTAAGGTCTTCAAAATACTTGCCAATCCTTGCTCATTCAGTATGATTAACATTATGCTATCAATATAGTTGGACGATGTGATATTCTGTGGATTGTCCAGATGGTCCACATTCTTTAGAGTTATAACAGAGAGCATGAAAGTGGACATAGCCCTAGTACAAAACCCTAAATGTATACTGTTACCCATCCTACATCAATGCAAATTAGAAATGATACTAAAAAGTTATATATATATATATATATATATATATATATATATATATATATATAGTACTTGGATCCATGTTAATATACTCTAGTAAGATATCACAATCTGTGTTGTAAGGTTTTTGTAAGATATCACATCTGTTTCAGTTGGGTAAGACGTCACAGGAGTTTCATTTGAGGCTACTACTCAGTTGAGTTTGCAGTAATCTGCTGTCAATATCTAGGAGCCACTTGGTTTTTGCAAGGGTCAGTCTGGTAAATTACTTGGGTTACGATGGGGACCACCACCCTGGAATTCTTTAGGGTTTTAACTAATCTCTGCCATTCACTAATCCCTGCCATTCTTTGTATAGGGCATTGTTTTTGATGCATTATCTTGGGTGGGGATGGGGGTGAGGAAAGTGTTCAACGTCCTCTATTTGGCCTTCTCTGTTGATTGTTTTCTTTTCTTACAAGATTAGGAAAAAACGTGTGTGTTCTGCCAACTACTAAGTATATCCATTCTAATTGTGTTTTCTGGGAAAGGGAAGTGATCACTGTGTAGATTTGTGTTTTATAAACTGAATCTTGACTAGAACTCTATGTGCTCCCAGAGCAGCCAATGGGACACTTTACACCCCTGAGTCTTGATGTCAATTTTAACCATGTGTAAAATTATCCTAAACTATCTGTGTATTATCCCTTTCCCAATGTATGGCTATTGGAATAAATGTCTGTAGTGTCCTTCGAGGAAGCATATAAATCTGCTGTGGTGCTATAAGATCTTTCTTCATGGAGAATGGGCATCCCTTTCAAAGAATATCAAGTCTGAAATTTTTCTTATGTCCTAAAACTAGGCCAAGGATTGTGAACTATTGAATTGAGGATGTTGCCCACAGCCTTCTGATACTCTATCCTTGATTAGTTAAATAAATAAAGCAATGGACTTGTTGACTATCCATCAATATTGTTCCTAAAAATTATGAGATATGTTAATTATCTACAAAGCTCTCAGAGTTAGGGCACCTTGGCTGACACTCTGACTTTGAAATTCAGTACCTTGATTCTAATGGTTAAGTGCTCCAGCTTGATCTTTATTATGTTGGGAACCTATTATCTCCATTGAATAAGGGAAGCCCTGTTCTATAATACCTCTCTTATCACATTCAAAAATGGTTCTTCAGGTCCTTGCACAGTGTATACAGTCAGATAGTAAGTGTTTTGGGTTGAATTATGTACCCCCAAAGCGCATATGTTGAATTCTTCACCTCACCTACCTCAGAATGTGACCTTATTTAAAATGGGTTGTTGCACAAATAATTAGTTACACTAAAATAAGGTCATATTGGAGAAGGGTGGCCCTCTAATCCAATATAACTGGTATTCTTATAAAAAAGAGAAATTTGGAAATAGGCATGCGTACAACGGGGATTACATATGAAGAAGAAGGCAGAAATTGGAGTTGTGTTTCTACAAACTAAGGAATGACAAAGATTTCTAGCAGACTGCCAGAAGCTAGGTGAACAACACTGAACAATTTTTTTTCTCATAGACTTCAAAGAAACCAATCTTAAATTTCAGTGTCCCATTCCTCCCCAATCAGTGTAGCACATTTGCTGAGGTTGATCATTCAATTTTCTCTGGAGCCTTTCTTCAAAAAAATTAAATCTCAATCCTGATCATCAGCATGAACAGCCTTCTTCCTGATGGAGATGAATGATTCTTTATATGATACCAAGGAAATCCTCTGGTTTTTATATATTACTTAAAATAGGTGTTAAATCTCCCTCAGCCTTATATTTTCCTTTGCCAATGATTTAATAACCTTCAGCAATAGTCATCCAATTTCACAGCCATTATTTCTTCCCATAAACCTCTCAAATGCCTGAGATATTGTACCTTCCACCACATTTCCTTTCATCAGTATCCTGTCTCAGGTCACTCCCAGCTAAAGTATAGCAATTGTACCACTATAGCTTGCCATAGGCTATCAGGATTCGGCCTTCCATCAGTGGTGAGGACCTACTCCATTGCCAAGTAGGAAACATACAATGAAGTTCCTGAATCTCATTTTTAAAACCTGCATCATAGGGCTACCTTTTGTTCCAACTGTCTTAGTTTCATTCCCTGGGTAGCACACTCTGAAATACATAGATTTGTATGCAGGAAATATATTAGAAAGTGCTTTGGGGAATAAGATCTGTAAAGATGTCAGAGTAGTAGGATTTGGCAGACAGAAAAGTTGAACTGCCATAAAGTGAATTAAAAACTTGGGTAAGGCAACTCCCTTTGGCAGAGGCCAATTCTAGGAAGGCTGAGTTGTGAGCAGCCAACACTTTAAGAAGCTAGAGAAGAGTGTCTCCATTTGATTTGAGTGGTATAGCACTACTAACAATTCAGATCTTTATATCTGCTCTAGAGTTTATTACAAATGGATTTTATATGAATTTTTGCTTTGTTTTGATTTCATTTTTCTTGTCGCTTTTAGGTTTTTTTTTCTAATAGAATATGTTTGGTTATAAAACATTACTAATATTAGAAGTCTCCTTGACCTTTTTAAAAAATATATAAACCTTTTACCATCTAAAGTTAACAATGTCTCACCTTCTACAAATCTTGTCATTCTCAAAATACTAGGCAATGCATGTGAATTTATTTGGATATTTATGTATAAAACAATTACTTCAAACTGTGTGAATTATAAATTAGATGATTTTGAATATAAAACTTAGAAAATGTTATGGAGTAAGTTACTCCTTAATGATGGAGTGACTTATATAGGAAACTAATCCATCAAAGTAGTAAAATGCTACAAAGCACTTTGTTCCATTAAGTGTCACATAGAAGTGCTTCTCAAACTTTTCAACAGAAGTAAAGAAAAAGAGGAGGTTTGCACGTCTATGGGAGATTTAGATCTGTCCCCAAATAGCCATTATCAAGAAAGCTTCATCTTTCTTCATAGCATCTGATGGTACAATATATAGTTTTTTGTAATTAAAAAAAAAATTTTGTAGCTCATAACATTGGAATATAAGTTCTAAGAGGGAGCAGTGGTATTTGTCTATTTTGTTTATAATTTGTATTCTTAGCACCTGAAACAGTAACTGACATAAACTACTTGTTAACTAATGAAGTAAAACCCATTCTACAATAAGACAAATCATATTAAATGTAGTTTTCTGTGCACACATTTTTGAAGCACAGACAGAAAGAAATTAATTGCTGACGTTGGAGGAAAGAGAAAATGCTGCAGGATATGTGTGATCCAGGAACTGTTCGAATTTTTTCTGGTAGTATTCTTTCTTCCTGAGGCTTCCCTTGGTGCTGGCTAAGTGCCAGAGAGTTGTGTGCACAGGTCTCCTTGTCAGTTACCAACAATGGGAAACTCCTACCTGCTCTGGCTTTAAGAAACAGTTGATGCAATGGCTCTGGCCTCTGCCCACCCTGATTATCATATCTGCCTTCATGCCTCAGAATAGGACCAAAGATTACCTCACAGTGACGCTCAAGTCCGACTGGCCTGGGCAAGAACACATTGGTGCAGAGGCAGGTGTACTGGCCCTTTCTGTAATGCACACCTGCTAACTATTGAAGAAACCTACCACCAAGTGCTGAGATGCAACCACAGCCTGGACACCCTGCATATCACTGACACCACTGGGTGCCCTGCAGCACCTTGCCGTTGCCAGGGGCCACATCTTCATCCTGATTTACTCATCCTGGTTTACTCATTACTCAACAAATATGTGAACCAAGAAGCAAACCCTGGAGGAGCTGGAGCCTGCCTATAAGCTGATGTGTGAGATCAAAGGCAACAACCTGCATAAGTACCCTATCATGCTGGTGAGCAAAATATGCCATGAGAACCACAGGTGGTGCTGTTTGTGCAATGGAATAAAATTGCATCTTCGTGAAGACATTTGCCAAAACTGATACCAATTTGCAGGAGCTGTTCCATATGCTTTTGAACCACAAGAAGAAGCTTGCCACCTGCCTCCAGTCTTCCCAGATGAAATTCCAGATGCCTAAAACCGATAAGAATCTGCGTAGTAAGTGCATTATCATGTGAGCTGGGTTGTTTGTTTTTTTAGATATCAAGTTACATGAGCTGTTTATATGTTTTGGATATTAATCCCTTATTGGTCATATCATTTGCAAATATTTTCTCCCATTCAGTAGGTTGTCTTTTCATTTTGTCAATGGTTTCCTCCGCTATGCAAATGCTTTTAAGTTTAATTAGATCTCACTTGTTTATTTTTGTTTTTTTTTTCTCTTGTCTTAGGAAACAGAGCCAAAAAATATATTGCTACAGTTTATGTTAAAAAGTGCTCTATGCTCTCTTCTGAGTTTTAGGTTTCATGTCTTTAAGATAATTTTTAAAATATTATTTAGTCTTTAAAACATTCTTCACCTTACCATTTTTGATAAAAATTAATATTGTACTTTTTGCTCTTTATGTGTCATATATTTAATTTCTCAATTATTTCATTATTTTATAGGAGAACATTCATTCTATTGATATAGAAATGTCATAAAGATATTATAGCTGTTATTTCTTTTACATCTTATATATAAACATATTTTAAGGCTTAATTTATCTTTTAGTATTTTACTATTACATTATATTTTTAGTACCTACACTTTTTATATTAAATACATTTAAGAAAATGATGTATATCAGCAATCACATAATACTAACAGCTCAATCTTTTAGGTTGCTTGTCACAATCATATAATCATTATGGCATTAAACATTCCTGCCCTAAGACCATAGTGCTTTGTTTTGCCAGGTTTAGAACCAACTGATAAGCAAATATCTTTTATAAAGAAAGGCTCTATCCTCTTTTGACTAAGGCTCATTTTGAAGCTAATATGTGTATCTTCTTGTCTTGGCAACAGAATACAGGTGATATATCACTTGCCATGTAGAGTCTTTCAGTCCATTCTTAGATCCTCAGTTTCAGCTGGATGATGACTACCATCCTTTATGAGGTGCCAAATTTGGACTTTCAACAAATATGTAAATACTATGAGAGAACACAAAAAAACATATGTCTTTAATTAGTTTTTAAAACTCAGTGGGGACATATTAAAAATACATCAGCAAATCATGTTTGTATGATCTAGAGCTCATCATTAGTTGTAAATTAGCAAGACAACAATTCACTACCATACCTGACATCAAATTTCATGTAAAGCAAGTGATATTTCTAGAGCTCATTAAATATGTTATCATGAAATGGATTTATTTAGTCCAAAAGTTTCTATGCTTTCCACCATAAGCACTACACTTTCTGAAAGAGTCTTTTGTAGATGTCATTTAGATATATCTTTAAAATCACATGGCAAGCATTTTGAGCTCCCACACACCTCTGTGTATTCAATCAATCCTGATGTGTAGAGGCTCCCCATAGGACTCAGACTAATTGAGAGACACTATCCTAAATGATCAACTGATTTTTACAAATACAGATACAAAAATCATAACTATTGCCTTTAAAATATAGTTTTTCTTACATAAATGTTAGCATAGATTGGTGATATACTGCTTTCATGTTAAATAATAGGAATGGCTTTGGTTTCATAGATTTTCCTAATCCCTTTTTCAGAATTGCCTATGATACTATTAAATAGTGTCTGTTAGGATGGTACAATGTTGCAGTATACAGCCAAAGCATACTGGCCACTGATTCATTACTCTTCTGCTTCATAAACTTCCCTGTAAGTAAAGAAGATACATATCTTCAATAAACCCAATGGAGGAAATGAAATGCTTCTCTTTCATCTCTGGGCTTTATGAAATATCTAATGCACTAAAAAGCAAGAAGAATTATCTAATGTTTAGCTCTTTTGGTCAGGTTTTCACTGGCTTACAGTGAATATTATGTATGTATGTATTTCACTGTCCTTTACTCACTGTACTTCAATATTACACACATTCTAACTGAACATATTTTCTTTATGAATTATCAAGAAAAAATTCCTAAAATAAAGCAATTGTACTTGCTAGCCACTCTTAAATCACAGGCTTCAAGGATATTATCTGATTATCAAGTCTTACTGATGTCTAAAAATTCTATTCAAGAAACAACGTATGTGGGCTTCCCTGGTGGCGCAGTGGTTGAGAGTCTGCCTGCCGATGCAGGGGACACGGGTTCATGCCCCGGTCCGGGAAGATCCCACATGCCGTGGAGCGGCTAGGCCTGTGAGCCATGGCTGCTGAGCCTGCGCGTCTGGAGCCTGTGCTCTGCAACGGGAGAGGCCACAACAGTAAGAGGCCTGCATACCACAAAAAAAGAAATGACATATACAATTTTAGAATCTTAAAATATAAGTATAGATTTTTGGAACTGTATAAGGATATTATATTCTCCTAAAATGTATTAAATATGCAAAAATATTAAAATCTAAATGTATAGTGTAGTATATGAACATAGATGGGTCTTTTTAGGATAAGTAAATGGGAGATAAGTACCATAATAAAAATACCTGTTTCTTATGTAATTTATTTTGAGTTCATTTGTATGAATTAATTTACAGTTAAACTAATACCTTAACCTGGTTTCTACAAAATATCTTGCTAGAGTTTTGATTAATGTTGTATTGAATTTGTAAATCTGTTTGGAGATAACTGACATTTTAAAAATTCTAAGTTCCATTAATTTATATCTTCTTGACTACTTACTCTCATTAGTTTTCTTTTTTTACTTTTTAGCATACAGAACTTGCATATGTTTGTTAGCTTTATACCTAGCTTTTTTTTTTTTTTTTTTTTTTTTTTTTGCGGTACGCGGGCCTCTCACTGTTGTGGCCTCTCCCATTGCGGAGCACAGGCTCAAGACACGCAGGCTCAGCGGCCATGGTTCACGGGCCAACCCGCTTCGCGGCATGTGGGATCTTCCCAGACCGGGACACGAACCCGTGTCCCTTGAATCGGCAAGCGGACTCTCAACCACTGCGCCACCAGGGAAGCCCCAATGATACATGTTTTCAATTTTAATTCCCAATTATTCATTATTAGTATTGAGAAATGAAATCACCTTTTATGTATTGACATATTCTCTGACATTGCTAAATTCACATACTAATTTAAAAAAAGATTGTATATTCGTTGGAAAATTTAAATGTAGTTTTTTCTTCCATTGCAGCTCTTTTTTGTTGTTGTTCTTTTTAACTGTTTACATCTTTTTTTCTTTGTTTACCTTATTGTATTCATGAGGATATAAAGCTATTGATTTGGAGGACTAACAATGGACATTCTGGCTTTGTTCCTAATTTAGGAACAAATAATTAGTCTTTCATCATACATACATAATGTTATCTGTAGACACTGATTGTAAATGCCTCATTTTATTAAAGTTTCATTTAATTCTGAATTCGCTGCACCTTTTTAAATGACTGTGAATGCTGAATCTTGCAAGGGCTTTTTCTGCATCTATTCCTTTTTACATGTGTCTCCCAAATTTTGATGTTTTTTTTGTTGTCATTCAATTGAAAATACTTTTACATTTCATTTGTAACTTTGTATTTGACCCAAAGGTCATTTGAAAGTATAATTAATTTCCAAATATTTGTGATTATCAAAGTTATCTTTTTAGTATTGTTTTCTAGCTTAATTCCATGTAGACAAAGTTAATTCTCTCCATAATTTAAAGTCTTTTAAATTTGTTGAGATGTGTTTCTCACATTGAATATGATCTACCTGGGCAAATCATACACACTTAAAAAAAATGTGTATTCTGCTGTCGTTGGGTAGGTTTTTCTGTAAATGTAAATTCAATCTACTGATAAGCCTGTCTAAGGCATGTTTTATTTTTGTCCCCACATTGTTGGTTTGTTTTTTAGTATTTCTATTTCAGTTTTATAGTTTCTATTTCTTGGTTTAAATTCATCATCTGTTAATGCACGTCATCTACCTTTTCCACTAGAGCATTTAATATATTAATCATAGTCATGTAAAATTTATTTATGGTAATGTCAACATCAGAGACATCTATGAGCCTGGGTCAGGGTCTGAGCTTGTTTATTGCTTTGACTCTTAATAATAGGTTGTTATGCTCATACCACAGAAGTAGTCACTTTCCACACTCTTGTTTTTCCCCAGTGTTGTAATGCTTTTGCTGTTACTTGACATTTTCTAAACCAAAGATTAGGGTTAGAGGTGATTCTCTATATACTGGGTTCAAACTTGTGCTCAGGTCTCAGGAGAGGGCCATTCTCAGTGGTCCTATCTCTTTTTTCTACTGGCAGCTAACATCTAATTTTGTAGCTTTGGTAGTTATTATAAGAGGAAGTATTTCCTGTTCCTCCCTCAGTGGTAAGAGACTTTTAATGCTATTAACATAGGATCTCTGGTCCAGTATTCTCTCTTATCTCACTTCTATGAGTAGAGGTTTGTTTTCCAGGAACTTTTCCAGCTACAGTTTGTCTTCATCCTGGCCCTGACAGTGACAGTATTTCTTGCCCTTCTCCAGTGGCATAAAGCATTTGATTCATAATGGATAAGGGTTTGTGTGGGGCTCTGTGTATTTCCTGTAATAAAAGTTGATTCTGTGCTTTGTGACCACCTAGAGAGGTGGGATAGGGAGGGTGGGAAGGAGACCCAAGAGGGAGGAGATATGGGGATATATGTATATGTATAGCTGATTCACTTTGTTATAAAGTAGAAACTAACACACCATTGTAAAGCAATTATACTCCAATAAAGATGTTAAAAAAAATGTTGATTCCTTTCTTTAGGATTGCACTATCTTGTGAAACCTCCCCAATCTACACCCTGTTCTTCAGTTCTTTTGTGCATCACATGGAAGTTTACACAGAAGATGGATGACTGTATCTCTGGTTCCAAGTCCTTCCATACACTTATTCTAGACTACAATTGGCCTATAGCAATTTATAAAAATTTTAACTGGATTATTTTGACCCATTTTTATGGCACCCAGTACCTCTTTCCTTTATGTTTTGCTACATGTGAATAATTGCTTGTGTCCTGTCTCTTGTAGAAGGTCTTGTCATTCCTTAGATTTCAGTCTACTTAATTGCCCTGCAGCTCTGATGGATTCAACAAAAAATATGATTTACTTTATTCATATTTTTATTTTATTATGGTGGGAGCATCACCTTTTCAAGTTTTATAAACCCTAAACAGAAGTGGAATAAGCTCTGACTTATTGTAAGCTTTCTCTTTGTCTTTAAATTTCAATGTTACTGTGATGTGCCTATGATTAATTTTCTTTGTATTTATTTTGCTTAGAGATGGTTGATATTCCTGTATTTGTGGCTTTATATCTTTCATCATTTTTTGAAAATTTGCAGTTTTTATGTCTTTAAATTTTACTTCCATATATTCTCATATTTTGTTTGTTTTTCTTCTGTGTGCTAATTAAATATAAGTTAGACCATGTCCCACATGTCCCTTCCATGCTTCTATTTGTACCTTTTCCTTTTTCTTTTTGCTTCTGTTTGAATACAGCATATTCATTTGTCTTCCTTTTTGCTTTGTACAGTATGCTATTAATACTACTTGAATGCTAATTTCAGTGTTTTTTTTTTATCAGTGCTGGGATATTCCTGTGATATTCTTCATCTTTTTCTCTTTTTTATTTTCTCAAAATATTAATCATAATTATATTTTGTCAATATTTGTTAACTCTATATTTTGGATCACTTAAAAGTGTTTTTTAGTTTTCTTACATATGGTTTTGTTTCCCTGTTTTCTTTAAGGTATAAAATAAGAGTAGGAATTGGTAAATTGCATTATTTTTCAGCATATATAAATGGCTTTTAGTTCCTTCCACTAGAGGTAGAGCATATTTCTCTGACATTGAAATTGGAATTAATCATGTTACTAATTTGGCTGAGAAACATTAGTGGATATGGCACAAGTACAAGTTTAAAGTCATTTTGCGTGTAATTCACTATCTTTTGCTTCTACCATTATTATGAATGCACCCTGAAAGGGCCACTAGCCACAGAAGAATGTGGATCAGACTTGATCCCCACAATGATCAGGAGTCAGGCCCAATTGAACCAAGCCTATAGAAGACAAAAGGATAGACATTGGAACCTATGAATATAAGAATGAGTGATTATTTCAAGCAATAAATTTCAGTGTGCTTTATTACACAATCTTGTGATAGCAATAGCTGACTATTGCAGCAAGCATATGTGAGAAAAAAAAATAGTAACTCCAAACTGTTAACTTTCTCTACAGAGTATTTATCTTTCTTTTGGAAGGCTGATAGAGAATGGGTATATTACCTCAATCCAGCACTTTTAAAGTATAATTCTTCACAATCTTACCTGAAAGCTATATATTTTTCTTAAGGCTCATTATCCCTAGCTAATTGTTGTCTTCTTGCCAAGAAAAAGCAAAATAAAAACAAACAAAAAACAAGATATCTCTCCCTATCCTTCTCTCTCTCTTCTTAATTTACAACTGATTTTTTATTCTGGATTTCTTTTAGCACTACCCCTCGCCCCCCAAACACACACACACACAAACAGACACAGCCTTGGAGATGACAAATGCCTCAGGAAAATTGTGTTCTGAGTGATGGATCTGTTGGCCTGCAGCTCTCTTTCCTCTAGGATCTTGGTCCTCCAATCCCTGGCTTGATATCCAATCTTGATAGTTCTAAATTTCAATTTATGTCTCCCCAGGCCTTTGTAACTACCTTAAATTTAGATTGTTTTTTTAAATTTAGACAGTGTGGTCTACGCCAATAATCAGCAAACTCAAAAAAGAAAAAATCAGCAGAAAAATGTAAGGTTCATCTCATTTAATTTTCTTTATATTTTGATCTCTTAAATTCTCTCTGATTTTGTTACCCTCCAATACCTGAAAGAGGGTTCTTCTTTCTGTTGTGGCAAAAAAAATAATAATAATAAATCTAGCTCTTTAGGTGTTCTAAGTAAACGTGTTAGTTTGATATGAGCTACCTTATTACATCTGAAAACTATTTTTTTTTTTTTTTTTAGGTAATCTTTACTCCCTTCCTGTGGCTAATGGCTTTTGTCACTTTATCTAAATGTACTGTCTTTTCACTACAGTGCATCAAGCTGAGAATTTATTTTTATTTATCTTGCTTGGAAATCAGCATGTGCTTGTTACTGAAGAACACATGTCTTTCTTCAGTTCTGGAAACTTAGTAATTATCATTTCCAGTATTTCTTATCTGTCATGTTATGTATTTTGTTCCATTAGAACTCTATTTGGACCAATTGTATAGTTTATCAATCTCTTGTTTATGCTTCTTAATTTCTTTTATCATCCATAATGCTTATATAAATCACTGTTGCCAATGTTGGGGATAAGAACCCTTGAGACAGTTTTATGCTTCTATTTGGATAAGTTAGCTAGAGTGATATAGTGACTAATATATTAAAGTATGTAATGTATTTATATGTGTGTGAATGCGCCTTATAATATTTGGTAGGACAGTAAAACATTTGTAACAAAAGAATGCAGCTGATAGAAGGGCTTGCCATGTTTGGATACCACAAAAATGACAAAGGCGGTATCTACATAAAGACAACAGAAAAGTCTGGCAAGACACACAAAACCACAGATGGTTGTAGGTGGTAGTCTCCTAGCAGCAGAAACAGATTTTCTTGAGAAAACATTTCATCAAAACTTTACTTTGAACCAGTCTGTTCTGTCATATTGAGGACAATATTCAGGAAAAAAAAAAAACCTTTGCTAGCATACAGCCAACAGAAGTTGGAAACTGTTTATGTGATGGTTATACTCTAAAGAGGAAGAGAAGATAAATGCAGGGTCCTAATCTTATTTTCATCACAGTCTTGGATATGGCCAGACCTAAGCAAAGTAGTACACTAGGTAATTTCACAGACCACAGCTTCTCTGCCCATGTCCTACCATCCCTTTAGTTGTTCTCTCTTATTCTAAGCCCCCAGAAGAATTCAGTGTCTTCAAACCTCTATGAAGGATCTATAGCTTTCAAAGAAATTTACACTGACAAGATTTTGTGTTTACTTTTGAAATAAGATCAACTCTAATACTAATTGACTGATTTACCTTGGAAAATCAGAAATAATCCAAAGGAAATTGTTTTTTCTCTTAGAAATACTATACTGTTGACATTTTTTGTATTATAATAATGCTTCTTTTAACAGCAGACATATTTATGTTTTATTCTTTAGCCATTATAGGAAATTGTGCATAACATTACCTACAGTTGGTAAATAAGGGGATAGTGTCTGTTAAATGTGGCTTTAATTATCAGACAAAATTCCTAGCACTTTCAGCCTTACCTGCTTTGGGAGTACACTATTTTTTATTTGATAGAAGTAAAAAACCCAGTGTACTGTAGTAGTTATCATTACAGGCCCTTTCCTAGGTGAACTCTCTAAACCTCGACTTACTCATCTGTAAAAAAAACATTAATTTTCCATCTCATGAACATTTTTATAAGCAAAAATTTGAAAATTTATATAAAATACTTAACACCAGACTCTAATTAAGTACTCAGAAAATATTAGTTATTATAGCTAATATTTTTAGTTATAAACTAATGTTCTTAAAGTAATGAATAATAATATTTTAAAATTGTTATATGTACCACCCACCAGCAGCTGGCAACAGCTCTGGGACCCCTAGAGAACCAGCTCTGACCATCAGCAGGCCAACACTAGCTCTAGGAGTCCTTGGGGCTCTCAGCCAGCTTCCCCAGGATCTGGCCCCACCTACCAGCAGGAAAACACCAGCTTTGTGATACTGGGAACCACAGCCCGCCACATCAGAACTGACCCCATGCACCAGTGGTCTCCTGTGCCCCAGCTGCTCCCACCAGCAGGACAACACCAGCTATGAGACACTTTGAACCCCCTTAGCTAGCTGCCATGGGATCCAGCCCTGCCTACCAGTGGGTCAGCATCACCTTGGGGATGGCCCAGATGCTACACCCAGCCATGTCAGAAATGAGCCTACACATAGCAGGCTAAAACTAGATCCAAGACCCCTAGCCCCACAATCACTCACCCCAGAACCTGACTCCATCCACCATTGAGCTAGCATTAGTCCCAGGACCCCCTGGGACTCCTTAGCCATCTGTCTCATGACCCAGCCCCACCCACCAGTGGCCAGCAGCCTCTGCACAAGAGCCTAACAATCAACCTGAATAGAGTCTAGCCACATCTACCAAGCCACCCAAAGTCAGCCCACCTCAATGGAAGAATGCACACAGCCTACATAGGGGCATCCCTAGAGCATGTAGCTCCAGTGACCAGAGAGGAGTGGACTGCTCGAATGCACAGGACATCTCCTAAAAAAGGTCACTTCTCCAAGGTTGGGAAACATAACCAACCTACCAAATACATAAAAATAAAAACAGCAAATTAGGCAAAGTGAGGCAACAAAGAAATATGTTTCAAATAAAGAAACAAGATAAAACTCCAAAGAAACACTAAGTGAAGTGGACATAAGCAACCTACCTAAGAAAGGATTCAAGGTAGTCATCCTAAATATGCTCAAAATTCATGGGAGGAGAGTGGATGAATAGAGTGAGAAGTTAAAAGTTTTTAACAAAGAATTTAAAAATATAAAGATGAATCAAACAGAGATGAAGAATACAATCACCAAAATTTAAAAAATACACTAGAAGGAATCAACAGTAGACTAGATGATACAGGGGAACAGATCAGCAAGATGGAAAACAGAGTAGTGGAAATCACTGAAACTGAACAAAAAAAAAAAAAAAAAAAAAAAAGAAGAAGAAGAGAAATGAGGAAAGGTTAAGAGACCTTTAAAACAACTTCAAGTGTACTAATATTTGCAGTTTAGGGTTCCAGAAAGAAAAGAGAAACAGAAAAGGGCAAAGAACATATTTAAAGACATAATAGCTGAAAACTTCCCTAATGTGGGAAAGGAAACAGACATATAGGTTCAAGAAACAGAGTGTCCCAAACTGGATCAACCTAAAGAGAAGCGCACCAAGACACATTGTAATTAAAATGGCAAAAATTAAAGATAAAGAGAGAATATTAAAGGCAGCAAGGGAAAAGAAACATGTTATATACAAAGGAACTCCCATAAGTCTATCAGCTGACTTTTCAGAAGAAACCCTGAAGGGAGTATCAGGCCAGAAGGGAGTAGCACAATATAACTAAAGTGATGAAAAGGAAACACCTACAGACAAGAATACTCTACCCAGCATTGCTCTTGTTCAGATTCGATGGAGAGATCAAAAGCTTTACAGACAAGCCAAATCTACAAGAGATCAGCACCACCGAACCAGCTTTATAAGAAACATTAGAGGAACTTCTCTAAGCAAAAAAGAAAAGGCCACAACTAGAAAATGAAGATTATAAAAGGAAAAAGCTCATCAATAAAGGCAAACATATAGTAAAGGCAGCAAGTCATCCATGCACAAAGCTAGTAGGAAGGTTAAAAGACAAAACTATGCTACTGGCACAAAAACAGAAACATAGATCAATGGAATGGAATATAGAGCTCAGAAATGAACACACACTTACATGACTATTAATCTATGACAGAAGAGGCCAAAGTATACAATGGGGAAAAGGCAGCCCTAAAAGGCAGCCAATATATGATGCTGGGAAAACTGGACAGCTACATGCAAAAGAATCAAACTGGACTACTCTTTCACATCATACACAAAAATAAGTTGAAAATGGATTAAAGACTTAAATGTAAAACCTGGAACCATAAGACTTCTAGAAGAAGGGAGTAAGCTCTTTGACATTGGTTTCAGTAACATATTTTTTGGATATGTCTTCTCAGACAAGGGAAACAAAAGCAAAACATGGGACTACGTCAAACTAAAATGTTTTTGCACAGTGAAGGAAACTATCTACAAAACTAAAAGACCACCTACTGAATGGGAGAAGATATTTGCAAAGGATATTTCTGATGGTTGGTTGATAGTCAAAATATACAAAGAACTCATACAACTCAGCATCAAAAAAACAACCAAATTTAAAAAAGGACAGAGAATCTGAACAGATATTTTTCCAAAGACGATATTCAGATTACCAACAGACACATGAAATGATGTTCAACATCACTAATCATCAGGGAAATGCAAACAAAACCACAATAAAATATCATCTCACACCTGTCACAATGGCTATTATCAAAAAGACAACAAACAACAAGTGTGAGGAGGATGTACCGAAAAGGGAACCCTCGTGCAGTGTTGGCAGGAATGTACATTGGTTCAGGCACTATGGAAAACAGTAGGAAGATTCCTCAAAAAATTAGAGGTTGAACTATCATATGATCCAACAATTTCATTCCTGGGCATTTACACAAAGAAAACAAAAACACTAATTAGAAAAGATATATGCACCCATATGTTCTTTGTAGCATCATTTACAATAGCCAAAATATGGAAGCAATCTAAATGGCCATCAATAGATGAATGCATAAGGAAGATGTGGTATATATATATATATATATATATATATATACACACAATGAATATTAACCAGCCATAAAAAGAATGAAATCTTGCCACTTGCAGCAAAATGATGTACCTGGAGGGTATCATGCTAAATGAAATTAGTCAGACAGAGAAAAACAAATACCATATGACTTCACTTATATGTGGAATCTAAAAAAACATAAGAAATTAACAAACATAATAAAACAGAAACAGAGTTATACAAACAGAGAACAAACAGATGGTTGCCAGAGGGGAAGTGGGTGTGGGGTGGAAGGAAATAGGTAAAGGAATTTAAGAAGTACAAACTTCCAGTTGCAAAATAAATGTCACAGTTTTGAATTGTACAGCCTGGGGAATATAGTCAATAACTATGTAATATCTTTGGTGTCATAAGTAGACTTATTGTGGTGATCATTTCAAAATGTATAGAAATATTGAATCACAGTAATGTATAACAAGAACTAACATAGTATTGTAGGTCGATTGTATTTTAAAAATAAACAAACAGACATAGAAAAAGTGATCAGATTTGTGGTTATCAGAGATGGGGGTGGGAGAGGGGACTTGAATTAAGGTAGTCAAATGGTACAAACTTCCAGTTGTGAGATAAATAAATACTAGGGATGTAATGTATGACATGATAACATTGCTGTATGTTATATATGAAAGTTCAGAGAGTAAATTCTAAGTGTTCTCATCACAAGGGAAGCTTGTTTTATTTCTTTTTCTTTAATTTTGTATCTATATGAGATGCTGAATATTCACTAGACTTACTGTGATAACCATTTCCTGATGTATGTAAGTCAAATCATTATTCTGTACACTTTAATCATATACAGTGCTGTATGCCAATTATATCTTCATAAAACTGGAAGAAAAAAACAGCAACTGAAGTAATATAACTATATTTCCTAATCACACTGGTTATGTCAACTAACAGCATTATGATGGAAAATAAATTTAAGGCAATGAGCACTGGGCACAAAGAAAAAGCAGGAAAACACGAGTAAAAGCAATGAAAGCCAAGATGAATCAGACAAATAAAACATAAAAATCGTTGTGTGCTAAATAACAGTTATCTCCACTCTCAAGTTATTAATCCTGAATGATTTTTAACAATTACTGATATGATCATCTCCTCTTTAGTGGTTTAAATGTATGCAAGATTGATATGTTTCTTATTGGCTTAATTTTATAAGTACAGCATTTATAATATAGTGTATTTATCTTAGAATATGTCATAAACAATTTTTTTTAATTTTCTTTAGTATTCTTCTTTACAATCTTAAGCAGGAGCATACACCTTAAATAAAATAAGTCAATTATAACCAACAAGCTATTCAATTGCACACACATTTACCAAATTGTTTATATGTGTTTGATAACTTATATGTACGATGTAGAATTAAAAACTGATATAGCCACAAACTTTAGGAGGGTTAAAAACATTTGATTTATAGTTAAGGTTATAATAACTTTAAAATGTCATCATCAATAACAACCAAATTTAACAACAAACACAATAAACAAAAGATTTAGTCAAAGTTATCGATAACTGACAAGAATGAGTTGTGGGAAAATGTCAACAGAACCAACTCAGTGGTTTAAAATTAGAGAAGAGGACTGCCCCAGGGGAGAACGGATCCAGAAATTGGAAAGAGTACCTTCCTTAGAGATGGAGCTGACAAAGGTAAGGCAGAGGCTGAACTAGGCAAGAGAAGGCAGTTCACTGAATGAAAGCCTGAGAGAGAAACTTTGGGAAGTTTTTATTAGTTCCAGTATTACAAGGCAGAGTTGGGAGAAAGCATTGAAATAAAAGTCACACTACTATCTTTGGACACAACCCTTCCTTAAATGTCAATGACTAAAGAAAGGAAAAATAATTTTAAACAAATCTTCCCTTCAAAGAATTTAAATAGATGTCATTTAAAAAATAATGAGGTGATAATTCAGAGTAAAGTTTTAAGGGAACACTTAATTTATATTTTCTTTTCCAACTGTTCATGAAAACAACATTTTATTTCCATTCAACACATAATATCCCAAGAAAATATATTTTTTAGGAAAAATTATTGCCTGTTCACACTGTACTCATATTTCACTGAAACACTTTTTCCACTACAACATTGATACTTCAGCTACCTCAGTATGCTATCAATAAGTTCCTGTAATATAGCATTTAGTTTTCTTGTCTTTTTGTTGATATTCTTACAGGTTAAATGTAAATACTTTTTCTGGTTGACCACTATAATGAGGAGCTAGAATATTAAAGAAATAAACTAATTCTCTGAACTAAATGACCTGGAAAGAGTATAAGATACATAGGAAAATACATCAAACATAAACTATTTTAATAATAGCAGGTCTGAGAAACAGAAGTGCAGTCATTTAGAGAACATGTAAATTTACTGGTGAAGAAATTTGATCGTGAAGAAGTATGTATATTATCTCTGACTTTTAATGGAGCCTCTACGGCATTGTGGTTGAAACTTATATGTAGGAGTTTTGGTTGTAGAAAGCAATAATCCATTTACTCAGGAGACATTTTTGAAAATCACATTTGCTCCTTACTTTTTCAGTTCTGACAAGCATCCTGGCACATTTTTTATTGACAAGATAAAGAGAAATTTCCCTTCACCAATTATATGCAAGATAACTAGGAAATTACCAAAATATTTTGTTGTGATAATGATCACTAAAATTGTATAATTATTATGCACAAAATCAGGAAAGGGAAAAAAGGAAGGAAGGAAGGAAGGACGGAAGGAGGGAAAGTAGGAGGGAAGGAAGGAAGGAGGGAGGGAAGGAGGCAGGTAAACCTGATGAACAAAAGAAACCTGAGTATTATTAGCTTAATAAAAAATTTTAAAAAGAGAATGCAAAGATGACACTATTACCAAATTACTGATTTCTTTAAAAAGTCTTTCCAAAAAACAGGAATAAAAAGTTAATTACCTTATATTAGAAAGCACAAAAAGTGCAGGACTTATTTCCGTTAAGCATAGCCTTGTCTAATCATTAATAGCAAAATGTTAGTAATAAAAGAGAAATAAGCCAAGTGACAGCTTTCCTTATGTTCACTCAGCAAATACATGCTTAGCCATTTAAACCATCTGGTACACAAGTGTTAGAGCAGTGAATGACTGGTGGAAAAATCAGTGGTGTGATATCAATGGGGAGAGTCTACTAAAAAAGAGAAAGGTTTCCAATTGTGACAAGAGATATAAACAAAGGACCTGAGTGGTCATTCCTCATGAAGTACAGATAGCTAAGAGAGAAATTAGAATCAATGGGAAGTTAGTGTTGATAATCTAGGTTGGAAGCCCCAATGTTACATCCTTTAGTCTGCTGTACTTTAAGAAGTAAACTAACACTGTAAAAATAACACTTGGATGAAAACCAAGCTGTCGTCCAACACACAAATCAATATTGTTTGAAAAGGAGGAATTTTTGCTGAGAGCTGTGTCTCACGCATGCTGTTGATGCAAGTGTGACAATTTGGTTTGTTCGTTTTAACACTTTAGTTGGTGTTAATTATGGCAGGTATTAATAAAGGTAGAATTCATGATCCTAATTTATTCTACCATAATTTTCTCTGGGTAATTGAAAAATGCTTTTCAAAAAAGGTGCTGTAGCTATCCTTAGTAGTAGACAACATACAAAAAATAATTGGAGGAAAGGTGGTCAACCAAATGGTGGAAATTAAAAATATCAGAGAAAGATATAAGCTATATAACTTAATAAAATATAATTTCCACATTCCAGTGATTTAGTGTAATTATAGGAGAGTCTTCTTACAGTGATGGTAGCACATCACAGTGCAGAAATGGCACTTCAGAAACTTAAAGTGATAACATTAAATATAAATTACATTATGAGGTTTGTATATTTTTTTTCAAAATCTGCTATTATTCTATGTGTTCAGTTATATCTTCCCCTAAACTCTAAAGTGAAATTTCTATTACAACTAATCCAATTTTTGTTCATTTGTTCTGCATTGCTCACATGTAGAAGAAGCTACCTCTACTCTGTACAGTGTCTTTTTCTCTGATTAGCCTCATTCAACATTTCTTCAAGTCTGACTTCCTCAGGAATGTTTCCCTAATGATGGTTCCCTATAATGAGCAACCCTATTAAATGACTATCTGGAATGTGAACTGTAACTTACTGTCATGTTCCCTAATGTTATTAGTATAAATTTGGCACACTTATCATATCAGCATTTGTTCAGGATTATTTAATTTTTTTCTGCAGTTTGTGTGTATAAACAATTAGTCCCCCCAAGTAGATTATAAATTATTTTTTACCATGAACATGGTACCAGATACAAGTATTTTTGATCATGGACAAGGTACCAAATACCAGATACATAGTTAAGGTTCCATGAGGAACACAGAAACCATTATAGAATTCCTTTCTTTTTAATTAGTGTGAGATTTAGCATAGGCATTTTGTGCTTCAAAATTATTGAACAGGCTGGAGGAGCAAAGTCAAACATTGATGCCACTAACTCCCAGCTTTAACTATAGCTTTCAGAGAATGAAAAAGGTGTTCCTCTCATTCAGGTAAGGAATTTCAGGATTTCACTACTGGTGTGTACAACTTCCTGCCATATTCAGGTAGATGAATCAGAAGGGAATGCTTAGAAACCATTGCAGAAATTCCCAAGCTCATCCATCTGTCTGATGATGCTGGCAGAAGAAGAATATTTCTTTTATCTCTCTTCTAATTTCAAGATCTCACATGATTTCATCTCATTGATGTAACAGACATGAAGGCTCTGTAGGCAAGGGAGTCTAGGAAACACAGTTCCTAGTCTTATAGCTCCAGCAACAGAAGGAAGAGTATAATATGAGGGGAGGGGATTTAAGAAATTTTTCTAAATCGTACTCAGCTGTTGAATGGGGATATGTCAATTATTTGAAGCATCTCAAAAAAATCCCTTTAATTAATTAGTTAACTCATAACTATTTTACGATTAAAACTACTATTTGTATCAATGAGTACCCCATTTAGGGAGAACGGATGAGAATACAGTGTTTTGTGTTTCCCTGAACAGAGAAGCACCAACCCATTTCTCATACACAAGAGCTGGCGACAGTAATACACCAAGAGACGCTAATAAGAGATGCATGCAGATTCCCATAGGTGGATGGGACTATCTTCAGCAAGTCACTGAAGCTAAAGATTTATGATAACTTAAGATATTTTAAAGATTTAAAGATAATTCAAGAAGAGAAGCAACTGTACTTCCTTCACCAAAGCTTTTACACTACATGAGTTCCTTGTAACTTTAAAACCACCCTTGGGGACCTATGAAAAGACAAGTAAGGTTCAGGTTAAGGCTCTTCACCAGTTCAGTGGGATGGCGATCCAAAATGAAGCTTTAGATGAGTTACAGAATTCTGTAGTTATATTTCTGCCACCCTCAAGCATAAATTAAGATTAATACTTTCTGGAGAATGATATTATATCTAAAGTAGATTTTAGTTTATGAAGCTGAAGGAAGAATTTCATGGGATTCTACATTTATATTTTTGTGCTTGAAAATATTTGTTTTTAAACAATGAAGATGGAAATATGTCTCTAAGGCAGGAGTGGTAGATGCTGCTACTCACACAGGTTTGGACAGCAGCTTTACATCTTTATCCTTCTGCCATAGGATTACTATGTACAGTTAGAGCTATAGATTTAGTTATAAATCCTATCAAGCTTTCTCCCTCTTATGTCCCCTTCTAGAAGCCCCCCAGTTGTGGTTTTACCATTCTAAGGCATTTTCGCTTTTTTTTTTTTTTTTTTTGCGGTACGCGGGTCTCTCACTGCCGTGGCCTCTCCCTCTGCGGAGCACAGGCTTCGGACGTGTAGGCTCAGCGGCCATGGCTCACGGGCCCAGCTGCTCTGCGGCATGTGGCATCCTCCGGACTAGGGCACGAACCCGTGTCTCCTGCATCGGCAGGCGAACTCTCAACCACTGCGCCACCAGGGAAGCCCTCTAAGGCATTTTTGACCAATATTACACTGTCTGTTAGGAAATTTTACACTGGAAATTATTATCAGATTTTATCATGAATATTAAAGAATTATGATATTCATTTTTATAGCTTCAATTTTAGCCAAATATTTTTTTAGGAATTTTTGTATATGAACTGCACAGTAACTATCAGTCATTGGGAATCTGTGGCCATTCATACCTCAATCAAATGACATCAAAAAATAACAAAGGTTAGTAGAAATAGGTGAAAGAATAGAAGAAAATGGAAATTTACCATGTTCCCTAGACATCCTTAATACGTTGTGCAATTTTTTTTTTTTTTTTTTTTTTTTTTTTGCAGTACGCGGGCCTCTCACTGTTGTGGCCTCTCCCGTTGTGGAGCACAGGCTCCAGACGCGCAGGCTCAGCGGCCATGGCTCATGGGCCTAGCCGCTCCACGGCATGTGGGATCTTCCCAGACCGGGACACGAACCCGTGTTCCCTGCATCGGCAGGCGGACTCTCAACCCCTGCGCCACCAGGGAAGCCCTGTTGTGCCTTTTAAAAAATATAAGGAAAAATATATTTTCTTCCACATTTAAATCAAACATTATATCATTGTGGATAATTTACATTTTACATTTCATCATTACATTAAAATATATATATAAATTATCCAGGATATGTGTGTGTATATACATGTATACACACATATACATATATATGTATGTTATAATTATGGGATAATGCCCATTAATATTCTCTTAAAATAGACCATTTTTGGAATGTAATATTTTCACATGTTAAAATGTCAAGTCAGGAGTTTTGAAGGGTCTCAGATTTTACCCTAATTGTACACTCAAAACTTAGTTAGCCTCTCATGGTTGCACATACCCTGGCAGATATACACAAGGCTTTTGGGTTAGAGACAAAGGACAGTATTAATCATAGCAATAGGTGTGAATAACATATTGCATCAGTTCCTCAAGTCCCAATCTCTCATGGTGACACATTAAAGACTGTGAATTTCCTGTGTATACAAAATATGAACCTTGAGATTAAGAAACCCTGATTTTATATGGGGGCTGCCCATAAACTTGACTATTTATCCTACTCTAGAGAAAGATGTTATCTTAATATCCTAAAATGCAATTGAACCTTCCTTGGGAAAACAGGGAGATGTCTCTTTCTTTGCTATCTTGGAATGTAAGTAAATCTGCTTCAGTGGGAACCACTGTCTCTATTTTTCCGAGGGTGTGCACTTATACAAGCACAAACACAGAAAAGTGATGGTCTGAAAAGAACTTGCTATTAATACCAAGCCATGTACAAACATGAGAAATACATGGTTGATTGTCTCCCAACAATACATACAAACAAAGAGCATTAAACTATCACATTTATGTTTGACATCAATATTGAAAAAGTATAACCATGAGTGAAAATAGACATATATATATAAATTATCATTGTGCTAATGGAGTTATAATGGGGATTCTTGACATAGCCTTGAATACAGAGCAGATATATATATATATAGTAATTTATTAATTAACTTCAATACATAAGCTAATTATAATTGCACTTAAGAAAAAATTCAGAATAATATTTTTCTAATTCTTAGGAAAAACATATACACTATTTAAATTATACTTTACACTTATGCTGACAAGTGACTAACAAAATGAGTAGAAATGATTATTCAATACATTTTATAAAATAACCTCTATTATTGATATTGAAGTTTTGATGAACTATTATCTGTTACATAGAAAACTTTATATATTTTAATTTTAAATACAGATTGGCAATTTTCAGTTATACTATTAGATCAGTATACATTTTAAATAAGTTAAAATATGTTGTGGAATCAGTATTTATAATGCTTGTGGATTAAATGTCCTCATTATAAACCTCAATTTATATAAAAATAACTTTTTAAATGTGAGATTTGAAATTTTTTGTATTGAGAATTGTTTTCTAGTTAATATTTTTCTGATGAACAAGCAGATGCTCTCATATTAGATGTGATTTTAATTCAACATTTTTATTGCTAATTATTCCTTACTGAATATGTTGTCCAAATAAACTGCTCACTTTTGGAAATTTTTTAAATGTTTTTCTTTCTTAAAACATAAGATATTTACATCTAGATGGAAAGCAGTTTAATTTTAGTTATCCTCTCTGCCTTCTCCTGAGAATTTCATCCTAGTAGATATAGGATTAAGAAGGAAATGATGTTAATAGTGGGTCCATGAGGGCATTTTGAAAAGCAGACAAGTTATTATATTTAGAGATAAATTAATAAAGGGAATTTATTGTATTTTAGCTTTTGACAACAGAAAATGTCCATAATGAATTTATTCACAGGAATAAATACATTCAGTTCTGTTTAATTAGTAGAATTTGTGATCCACAGGGATTCCATACTATGTAGGAAACTCCTTTGCAGTATTTCTGATAAATGGATACCATTGTATTTGCCTGATTGAATGATTTCAGTGGTAGAGATTCATCACTTTCATCTGGAATTATGAATTCTTCAAATGCTGTAAAATTGTTACACATATTTTTGGTGTCATACTGGGACAATATTTGGTGGTACTGTATAACTTATAGAAACAATTTTAATATGCAATCATACACTTGATTTTTTGAAAATAAAAAAATAATATAATATAATACAGTTAGTAACAGATCCAGGCCAGAATTCTTTTTTTGTTTGTTTGTTTCCACTGTTCACCTTCTTCATTATGCCAGCCAGTAAGATAACAATTGTAGACATATACCCATTACTACTTTTACTATGGGCCTGGCTAGCACTGAAAATCCCAGATAGACACTGATTTAAAATACAAAGAAAACATTTCTAAAGTAAACTGAGGAATAAATTGAGCCTTTATTTACCTTGAACTGATTTATAACCTGAAATAGAGGAAAAAAAGTATTTTTTTGAAAGTGTGTGATTGAGAGATTTATAACATGTAAGACATTACTGTTTGAAGTGAAAGAATTGTTTCGCACAATGAAAAGTATATTTCAAAATGTTTATAAATATCTTCATTTTGCTCATAAATATTTTTTGAAAAGCCAGAATATTCATGTTAATAAGGTAAAGTTAATTTCACTATTATATGCATTAAATATTAATTTATTTCAAATAAATAATCAATGTCTTCAAAGTAGGTTACCAAAAGCATATAGGAGTAATAGTGTACATTCTTGATTCTTCATAGTTTCCTGCTCAAATCAGAATTACCAGTTTGATCTTAAAAACCTCAGATGAGAATTTACATCTGAGAGCCTTTTATTGAGCCTGAGCAGTGTGAATAGGCAGCCTGGATAGATGTTTTCTTTAGACCTACTGTTCTCCATATGCTTCTTTGCTAGCAAATTCCTGCTGTGAGGATTATCATCTGTTGCTAGGATATCATGAATGAGTTGATGATTCTAATCTACTCCCCAAATACCTCACATTTATAACCTCTTATGCATCAGTAAAACTGACCAGAAGAGAGAATTTCAGTGTAAAATAGTATTCAGTGAGTAAAATGTGTACAAATTATTTTGTGAGATCATATTCAAAGTAGTTCACAGCAATTGCTTAGAATTTACATTTCCATAATGTTCACCTAAATCGTTATCATTCCCTATATTATTAGAATCATTTATTCTCATATTCCATTCAGCATTATATTTTCAAATCTAAATTATCAGTTGTACAGATTATTAAAGAAATTATAAAGCTTAATTTTGTACATTTGCCACAATTCCTTATTTTAATGACGACATTTGTCTCTTAACAATCTGGTGGGCTAAGCCATTTTCCAGGTCAGCTTAAGTACCTTAAACAAAATCTACTGAAAAAGTAACATTAAATCATGTCTTTAGCATAAATGCACAAATTCAGAAAGGTCAGAGAAGAAAACTAAGCTTGGAGAGCACTAAAGGAAATAAACTGAGCTGGGCAAGCATTGGAGCAGAACAAAATGATGCTGAGACAAGACTCAGCGAGGTTAGAAGCCCAGCTAAGCTAACAGAGAACAGTGCTGTGTTCAAAAAAAGAGCAGGAACTCTAGGGAAAACTTAGAGGTTGTTAACAAAGTTCGTTATGAGTTCCTCTACCTATAAATGGACCTTAGCTGTTTCAATCCCATCTGTGAACTGTCTGGACATACAGAGAGTCATTGCTGAAATATAACAGTGATGAATTAATTAGGGGGAAAATTAGTAGGCTACTTTAATAGACTTGTTTCCTTACTTAATCTGTTTTTCAAAAATAAAATATGTAGAACTCCACTTCTAGCTATAACAGATTAAGTGCTATTTGATCAGTTCTACCATATTAAACGATGCTTAAAATAGACAAAATATATGAGACAGTTCTTTTCAAGCTTTGGACAGCAGGAAGTTCAAGTTTATAATTCATGATAGAAGGGAAACTCATGAGGTGAACACATGATCAGCCTTGCTACAGGCTGCACTGACCTAGAGTCCAAAAATCATGGCAGTTCCCTGAGCAAAATGATCAGATCAGCTGAAGAATTTGGAATCTACCGGACAAATCCTTAGAGGGAAATTAGCTGTGCAAGTGCGGGACCTCAGAAGTGATTGTGAGAACTTCCCTGAGGAATCCTTATACGACAGCTGGGCTGTATATGCCCAGATCAAAAACTCAAGGCTTGTCAGAAAGTGCACCCATTTATCAAACCTACTATAGGTTTGAGAGGCAAGCAAATCAGTACTGGAAGATTTAAAATTTTTAGTTCATCCAAAATAGGATAATATGTTCATCATAAAAGGCATCTGGCTGAAACACCAGGATTATATGTAAGAATCACAATGACCACACATGACAAGAATTTATCTTCCAGAACTGCTTAACAAAACCAACAACCAAGGCCTTACAAGATCTTCACGTATACAGACATTAGAGTTTAAGTCATGCCAAGGTAGAAGGGCCTTGGAAACACCTTGGGGTTTTTTACGCATCTACCCTAACACATCCTAAATTTAAATATACACAAGATCAAGATGATTAGCCAGTAATTTAACTATCTGCTAGAACTAAAATCAACACATGTCACAGGAAGACAGCAGAACCCAGAGTCTACTATAACTAATCTGTAACATAAAGCGTTCGGTAAAAGTTATTAGACATGTGAAGAAACGTAAAAAGGTGATCCAAAATCAAGAAGAGTTCAAGCAGTCGATTTTCTTAAATTGAAGTATAGTTGATTTACAACATTGTGTTAGTTTCAGGTGTGCAGCTTAATATTTATACTGAATAAATTTCATGAAGAAATGTCCAGAAAAAATAAATTCAAGTAGTTGAAAAAAGGCTTTGAGATGACACAAATATTGAACTTAGCAGACAATGATTGAAAAGCAGCTGTTTATACATATGTTTACAAACTTTAAAAATATCTTAATGAATGAACAGATAGGTGAACTCAGCAAAGGAGCAGATACTATAAATAAAGAACCAAATGGGCATTCTATAATTGAAGGGTATAGTAATGTAAATGAACAATTCACTGGATAAATATTGACAGAATACAGACTTAGAGAACTTGAGGAGTTAACAACAGAAAAGCCCAAATCTGAGAAACAGAGAAAAAAATGAAGAAAATTAGCAGAGACTCAGGGAAACTGTGATATGATACCATATGTCAAACATAACTTTAACTGGAAACTTAGAAGGAGAATAAAATGAGAGTAAAGTAGAAAAAATATTTGAAGATAAAATAGTTGAGTTTTTCTAAAATTAGGGAGAAAAACCACTAATATACAGATTCAAGAATTTAGTTGTCCCTTAGCAGGATAAATGCAATGAAAACCATACCTACTCAAATCATAATAAAATTCATAAAAACCGAAGATAAAGAGAAAATGTTAAAAGCTGTCACAGTGACAAGATATAACATAGAGAGGAAACCAAATATGCAGATTGGCTGATTATTCCTCAAAGACAATGGAGAATAGAGATAATGGTTTTACAGTTTTAAAATGCTGAAGAGGGAAAACAAAATAAAACAATTTCCTCCATCAACTCAGATTCCTTACTAATTCCCTCATGTACTTAATTGATTAATCCAATACATTTTCCTTAGTAGAGCCAAGACGCTTTCTTTTTAAAAACCAAAAAACACACGATACAATTTTATAGAAGAAAGAACAAATACATATATTCTACTTGACAAGGCCTTTTTATGACAAAGTTGAACATGATGTTGCTTTTTCTGAGGTTTTATCTCATTCTTTCATTTGGAACATATTCCTCTGTTTCTTCATTTTGCTTGACTCTCTGTGTTGCTTTCTCTTCATTAGATAAAACAGCTACCTCTCCCAGTCCTATAAGAGATGAAGCTTATCTTTCAACCCTGCCCTGACAGTTGTCTCTCAAAATTTTGTGATTCTATAAGCAGCCTATTGTATTTTTAACGGCTTCCAGTAGTTGAGGGTTTGCTAAGACCTGTCAGTGTCCCAAAGAGAGGGATCTCAGTCAGCACCTAGATTCATGCTGATTGGGAGCCAGACCCTCAAACAGAAGCTTTTAAAGTGTTCAAATATATATAATCCTGTGGGAACACCAAGTGTAAGCACTACTGACCATCAGTGCCAGGTGATCTAGCGTTGTCCCTTGGGTGGCAGCTGCAAAAATCCGGACTCCAGACTAGTGTATAAGCGTCTGTCTGGGAGATACCAGCAAGCTGTAGGGAGGCAGAGGGAGAGCAGGAAGATGGCGCTCAACAGGAAAGAAAAAAGGAAAAAAAGATGGCGCCCACCAGTCTCCATCCCCAGAGAAAAACTTAGCACTCCCCCAAACGTTGATCAAATCAGATACCTGCCTCTCAGGCTGACATTTCAAGACAAGCAAATGAGCCTCTTCCACACAAAGTCCAAGTGCCCTCAATTGGCTACTTCCTCCCTGGGCCCTGATGCAGGTAAGTCCTAGTGCACAAGCCATTTGAGAACCATTTCTCAGATCTTATAACCCTTGTGAGTCCTGTGGACACAAAACCTGTTGGTTTTCAAAGCTAGACGTTTTGGGACTTCACCTGGGACTTCTCTCAGGTGCAGGTCTTAAAAGTTGGGGATGCCTGGTGTATTCCAACCCTTTGCTCCTCAGAAAGAAGCTCTGGGTTTTGAGTTTATTTCTTACTGTGAGGGTGGGGTTTCTGGCAAGACTGTGGCCCAGCTTCTTATACCCACTTTGCTGTGGGCCTTCTCTCATTTGTCAGATGCATAGGAATGCTCAATTTTTAGGGCTTTTTCAGAGGAACTTGTTCCATATGTAGCCATGGATTTGGTGTATCTATGGGAGAAGATGCTTTCTAATATGTAAATAACACCCTTGTTTCTAATTATTCACTAGCTGCCATTTTTCCTGATGATAAAATCTAAACATCATTTTCATAGCACTGTATAAGTTTAAGGTATACAACATAATGATTTGACTTACATACATGACAAAATGATTACCACAATAAGTTTAGTGAACATAAAGGTACAAAGTAAAAGAAAAAGGAAAAAAAAAACCTGTTCTTGTGATGAGAGCTCCTAGGATTTACTCTCTCAACAACTTTTATTTCTTAATGTAGTGTACAAGACACATCAACCTAACTTTTCAACTCCACCTTCATACTTTCTATAAAATCAAGCTATATTGAACTTCTCTCTTTTCCAACAGAATACCATGTTTCCTCTTTCATCCCTGACATTTGAACATAAAGTTCTCTCTTATCCCTGTCTCATCTTCATACAATCCTTCATATTTTATTAGCATGGTATATTATTTAAGATATTCTGGATTATAATATATGAACAGACAACCCTCCATTTAAAGTATCATAAAACACCAGAGGTTTAAAATGTTCTCATGCTAATTGTGCTGCTGGTTGAGGAAACTTCCCAGGGAGACCAGCCTCCATGTGCTGAAAGTCTTCACATCAACATGTGCTGCCATGATTGCCAGGGCAGGGGAAGAAAGGTGTAGAGAGTTAAGTCCTAGCATTTATATACATGTACTGGGAAGAAACATATAACTCTTCTCAAAATCCATTGGCCAAAAGGCAGAACAGTATCATCCCTGTTTATGCTGGAAGAGGAGGCTAAATTACCAAGTCAGAGTGAATAGTAATTATCCATATCTGGTAATTCCTACTGATCCTACCTCCTTTTAATCTGAAATATCATTTCTTCTTTGAGAACTTTCTTCCTCACAACTCACCCCCATTCCAGACTTCATACTCCTCTTATATTTTTTTCCTAGAGCATATCATAGATGTCTTACATCAGCAATTATGTTGTTTTGCTAGTGTTTATTTAATCATATATTTCCCCCTGCTATAAAGAAAGCTACCCATGGTCATTTTGCAGAAGAATGTCTAGTGTGATGACATATTATAAGTAGTTTGTTAATATTTATTAATGTTTATCAAATGTACAAATAAACAAACTAATTGCACTCCTCAGTCACGAAGCAAAAATAGTCAACAGAATTTTAGGAAAAAAATTAGTCCTATACTTTCAGAGTGTCATATCTAAAATAAAAAATTTAAAATACCTTAAATTTTACCGAAGTATTATGCAACTCATCACTCTTAAGGATATTGAGCAAAATATTATTCAATAGAGTGAAGAAGTAATAGGCTAAAATCTACTGACTGGTATGGTGAATTCAGAGGAAAGTTAGGAAGTAAATAAAAAATGTTAATGGTGGTGATCTGATTTGGATATTTAGTATGTCATTTGTAATTATTTTATATCTAATATTCTTAAAGATCTTGCAAGTATCCACAATGTTTTTACTTAATAGTTTGAGTTTCTGGGATCCATATCAAACAAATTGTAATCTAAAAGTTTTGAATGACGTCTTTAAAATACATTCCAAAAAGGCATGTAGCTCCGTGAAAGTTATTAAGTGTGACTTTAGTGTACAATTCAAATACCTCACTCTTTCAAAATTAAGTTTGATATGCATATTTCAGATTTGCCTTACTTATATTTTAGAAATCATACAAAAGGAGAAATGAAATTGGAAGCAACACCTATTTGCTTGGAAATTTCTTTCTTATATTCACACTCTTATTATATTCATCATAAAGTGTTTTTCAGGTTTAAACATGAAAAGCTTGCTTATTCTCATAGTTGAGGAAATAATGTAGTGCTAATGTATACATAATTGAAGCATAGAGAATTCAATTGAGTTCTACCAAAACAAGTATGGAACTTTATATGAACCAAGAGAGAACTATCTGAATACTTGGGGGTAAATGATAGTTTGTAAAAATATTTATGAAACAGATAAGAGGGAATTCCAAAGATAATTCTGCCAAACCATCTTTTACATGTATTTTTATAGGTATGTGTATTTGTTTTTTGTCACATAAAATAAAAAACTTTTCCTCAATTTTAATATATTTTAATAGTAACTCTACATAGAGTATACAATATAGTGTATGCCAATACAATAGAGTGTTTTGTATACAATAAAATGATATAATTGGATAAGATTAATAAGAAATATTTAAAATATAATGTTAAGTGCAATATTAATATAAATACATACTTAAAATACGCTTACAATATTATGAATAATATTTAATCATGGTTAGTAATTATACTAATGTTATTTAAATAACAGCTGATATACATTAACAGAATATATGTCAGACTTTTTTTTTTTTTTTTTTTTTTTTTGCGATATGCAGGCCTCGCACTGTTGTGACCTCTTCCGTTGCGGAGCACAGGCTTCGGACACGCAGGCTCAGCAGCCATGGCTCACGCGCCTGGCTGCTCCTCGGCATGTGGGATCTTCCTGGACCGGGGCACGAACCTGTGTCCCCTGCATCGGCAGGCAGACTCTCAACCACTGTGCCACCGGGGAAGCCCTATGTCAGACTTTTGACTAAGTATTTATGCTATTGCACTTTAAAAGAATGAATATGAAACAAAATTAAATGAACAATTGGGAAAAAGGACATTCAACATCTAGTGTTTTACAAAGGAACAAAAATTTATTTTAAATCTGATTTCTGAATGAGTCATAGCATTTTACTTTTTAAAATTTTCTTTGCACTTTTTTTTTCAAATTTAACACCAAGAACTATTAACTCTACATATTATTAATTGTACTATACAAATAATAAATGTCATGAATATGTAGTTCTTCTAAAGAAAATTTTTTAATTATCAAAATGTTAACATTAAAGACTGTATAAAATGAGAAGTGAAATTTAAAAAGTATATAATTTAAAAGGAAAAATAGAGCTAGAGTAGCCATCACATTAACAAAAAGAGAAATATTTAATTATAAATATATTCATAAGGTAAATGTTGACTCCTTAGTAGCAATACAGTTCTTATTTCAGAGAAAAGCATTTTATATAGAGAACTATAAAACATGTTTTTTTTTTCCTCTCTGTTCTCTTCCATTTGTGTAATTGTGACACTAACTGGCATAGGTACATTTAATGTATGATACATTGCATCAGTCAATAGAGACTGTTAACTTCTATAGTACTATAGGCACATATGAATTTGAAATCATTTTATTTTCTTCAGTAGATATTGTGAGAAGGGAAAACTAAGAATAAATACTTCTTGGAAGATATTATAAGTGTCAATGCTCTTTCTTCTGAGGTTCTTGGGAACATGTCAGGCAGAACATGCTAGTGTACAGTATATGTGATTTTTCTCCCCTTCATGAATGTGTTCCTTGCATATTTATTTACTTGTAAGAGAATAAATTAATGCTAGTAATTAATTAATGGAAAACACCAAGAGAAAGAAAATGACTGATGTCAGAGCTGATCGCAAATTGACTATCACACTCAGGTAATCATAAGTTTACCATTACCCAGATCCTTTCTATTTAGAAGGCAGTTTAGAGATCATCTAACCATACTGAAGCCCAGACCTTGATGGGGGTTAGGCATTGTTCTCACACTCTATTCCAGAGGGTTTCCAATACCTCTCTTCATTTGCCTGAATAGATTTAAGTAAATACCATTCCCGTCCTTTGTCATATTTCATATGATTTTGACCTGGGGACATATTAGCTTTCATTATAGATTAAGTGCTGGATACCTGAAAGTAGCTGTGAGCAACATGAGAGCCAACAGTGCACAAAGAGAAAGCAACCAATGCCAGTGCAGGTACACTGGAGATGCATCTTGGTGGACAATGAAGTCTGCTTCGAGAATAAAGCCCTTGTTTCTCAGAAGAGCCCTGGACAGAGTGAGAAAGTTAGCAAATAAAGTGCATGAAAAATATAATAACCCAGGGTTTTGCTTTTTTGTCTAGACTAATTTTTAATGAAGTGCACTCATCAGCTACATTAACTGAATGTTTTGCTATAAATTTCTAGTATATATACCTCTTCTGAGTGTTGGATATTCTGCACTGTTTCGGAAAAAATAAATAAAGCTAACTGAAAATATTTTATAAAAATAATTACCTGTAAAAATGTGTTTTAAAATGATTTTAGTGTTATGGTTATGCATTCAGGTATTTGTTTTCATTAAATTGAATTAAAATCAATTCCCTGACTCTTTATAAAACTCTTTATATCTCTAAATAAAGGAGTGTAAATAAATGTTTTAGTTCTTTTAACATGCTTTTTAAAAATCCTAACAAACAAAAACACAATTGCCTATTGAAAATGATATTTTCTTCAAAAAAATAAAAAGAAACAAATTATAATTAGCTAGTAAAAAGTATCTTTAATTTCAGAGTTGCTTAGAAGGTTCATAAAGTATTGCAAAAATTTGAATTACTGCAAGAGTTAACAGTGGCAACTCAAGTCACTGTTTCCAGTATGATTTCATTCCAGTATGATTCATATATGTACATGTATGGATGTAAAATGAGTATGTATAATTGATTGAATATGTATTTATATTTGTATATGTATGTACATACACACATATATATGTGAGAAATAATCACTATTTTTTTAATAATCACTACTTTTTAATTTAAAAGCAAGTTAATATAGAGGTTTTAAAATTATGTAATGGAAATGTGAAGTTTCAGAATAAAATCTTACATGTCTGAGGCAAAAGCAGCAAATGCAGCTAATCCAGTGAACACAAAAGATAATAATGTAAAACTACCTACCTATATCTCCTAGTTTTAATTCAAAAAGGATGGTGACCGGGGTAGAAGTTTGACCACTAAATGAAATGGCATAAAAGGAAGAGAAAAAGAAATCTCTACCTTCTAAAATTAAAATAAAAATGTCTTTTATATTTTTGAAATAAAAACAAACCTTAATTTCTCACATCAACATATCTAAGTGCTATAGTTCATTGAAGCTGCTTGGGCATCTCTAAAATTAAAGAAAAATGAATTACAGATTTTTTAATGAAATAAGTTGCCAGACGGTCATTACTCTCAATAGTGCTTACCAAGGAAAAGATTTTCTTTGCTCTTTAAGCATGAAAAAGAGGAGGCATGTTTAATGGCTCCATAGGGATGATAGTTTGTTTTCAATCTGCTTCACAAAATGTTGGCTTTGAAGATGATATATATTTTTTTATGTTCCTAGATTGGAATTTTAGAGTTTTTGTTATTAGTACTGTTTTTCTGTAATCAAAAGATAAACATAATAAAGTGTATAAAAGAATAAAGAATAATTCTCTTTGAAACCAAGGAGATGTCTTAAGAAAATATACATGATAGCTTTGTTTAAAACATTACCTGGTATTAACAGCAACAAGAATAAATTAAGTCAAGTGTTCAACACTTTATCTTGATCTTGTAGTGGGTTTTTATTTTCAAACATATCTTTGCAATGTGTTTGCATTATAAACAATATGGAGAGAAAGATTTTAATGAGTGTTAGAACCTACTGATAGTTAATGGTTCCCCCTTTAACAAAGGGATTTACAAACACAAATACATATAGGTTAGAATTATATATTATAATATGAGGATTCAAATGCTTTATTACTTAAAAATTAATCAAGCCTATAATTAATAACTTTTATTTACTCTAAAATGTACAACCTTGAAAAAATAATAGGCAACAGATTAAAAATTACTACAAATAAAAAGATAAAAGGGATTTTAAAATCATCACACTTCAATGCAAATTGTGCCAATAATTTTACAACATCTTCATACTGGTATCTAAACTCCATTCACAAGTAGATCTCTGGGATTAGGTTCTAAAAATCATGAACTAATTCTACAATCCTTTGTTATTTATATTTCTCAAACTGTCAGGAAAAAAATGAAGATCTTTACAATGGTAGCATTTTCAAAAGAAATCAGAAATAATGTTCAAAGTACAGCTCTTGCCTTGCACCACCTTGCATAGTACATACCTGCCTTAAAAACAAATGTTTAGTCATTGAATTTTAGCAGCAATTATTATCTATTTTAAGAGATACACTTTCTTATTATTACTCTAACAGTGATCCACTCAGTTGTGTCTTTGCATGTATCAAAGCACAAAATTTATAAATCCATCAGATTTGGGCATTATTTTAGGCCACATCACCAAATGCATAATATACATCACCTGTTCTGATGTGCATCCAATTTTGTGAATTTTTTATGAGGCTCCAGGATGTGTCAATATATAAAAGATTGTCTCTGCATTTAAAACAAAAAACCTCAACAAAAGAAAAAAACAAAAATTGACTTCTAGTTTTAGTTCACAGATGAAAGAGCTGGAAAGAAGTAGCTCCTATCCCTACAGGGAAAAAAAAAAAAAAAGTAGGAAATTACAAATTAATGGCTATTCATGAACTCATCAGAAAACTCAGGGACCAGGATAGAGTCATACTAAAATCTAGAGATATAGAACATGAATACTTACTCAAATGAGACAAACGTCACCAGACACAATATAATCTGATAGAATATTAGAGCACTAATGTTGACAAATTGCTGGGCTAGCATGAAAGTGTGAAGCTCCTGATAGTAAAGGCATTTAGGAAGGAAGTTTATCATTTCCTTTTAAAGTTACACACAGACTTGTTATATGACCCATAACTAGCATTTTTAGGTGTTTAACCAAGTGAATTCAAAATGTATGTTCACACTAAAACCCATAGCTGAATGATTATAGAAGATTTTTTTAACAATTAAAAACTGCACTTCAACAAGAGAATGGATAAATAAGCTGTGGCACATTTATATGAATAATATCTGCTAATGCAATAATAATCTCATGTTTCACTACCACTGTATTTGTGTCTGTTTGCCATATTATAACAGCATTCAGTTCATTGTTTTTGCTAAAAGATTGAGGACACAAATTCTTGATGACCCAAGTCAGATGATACCTTTCCTTTGAATACCTCTGTAATATTTAATTCAGAATTAATCACATTCACTTTCATGATTAAATACCAACAAAACATAATAATTCCCCCACCAAAAAAAAAAAATCTTTCTGTACTTTTCTGTATCCTTAAATATATTATGCAACTGAAAAAGAAAGCAGGACTCTACCTTTTCCAACTGTGTATTCAGTGTCTTTCATTTTGGAGATCTTCAATAACCATTTGATAATACCTTAATAAGGTATAATAATAAGGTAGACTGATAATAATAATGTCTAATAAGGTAGACTAATAACTACCTTAAAACTCTTAATTATAATCAAATAATAAGGAAAATAATTTATAAGGCATAAGAAAATAATGTTTTGGGAATAATATGTTACTGGAATGCTATTGATATCTAAATTAGCTTTTATAAAAATTAATTTTTATTATGTTGAAAACAATGGATAAAATATTATGCAATAAGATTTTTAGCTGCAATCATTAAGGTATCTTAATTCTTGATTCTCCATAGCTGTACTTCAAACAGTTATAATGACATGAAATATAAAGGAAAGAGATTTTTATCTACTAATTATTACATTTGGTCTTAACTCCTGTTCCAGGCATACTGGCTTTCAGAGTTGTATTCTATTTTTTCCCCTTATATAACACCTCAGCTTTATATATTTGAAATGTCAGTAAATGTAAAATAAATTATGACAAGTACTTTCAATCTAAATATTTATATATCATAAATATTTTGCAATTGCCTCCCATTGTTTACTAAAAATTGCTAAATAGGGCTTCAGATATTCCTTTAGGCAATGTGCTTTCTGAGAAATACTGGAGGTAAGAGGCAGTTAGAACAGCAAAACTTATTTATTTAGTTTATTTAAAATGTACACATTGCCCAAAGCCAGTAGCACAGTGTACAGAACATAAATTGCAACACTTAACCTGAATGTACCACCTGACTAGAAGAAATAAATACTAAGGGGAATGGCATATATGGGAAATATAGGCACGAGAGTATCAGTAAAAGACCATTCTGATATAATGCTTGCTTTATCAAGAAACTGGTTAAATTCCAGTGATAGTTTATCTGCAGAAGTTCAGCATTGGAAAGTAGATAGGGATTTTCAGCAAAAGAAGTGCAGTTGATCATACTGTGTATTTATGTTGCTTAAAGAATATAGTGAAATATGAAATACTCGAAGTGCAGTTGATCATACTGTGTATTTATGTTGCTTAAAGAATATAGTGAAATATGAAATACTCATCTATCAAATTATATATGAATTAAAAGTAGTAATCTTCATAAATAGATTTGTAATTAAAATGAAGAATAGATTAAATATATTTATTAAAGTACTTAAATAAAAAAGTTCAATAAAAATTGGCTATTTTTAGGAAGAAAATTCCATGAAAATTTTGCTAGCTAATTTTTCCCATGAAATCTGCAATATTTCTCAGTAGTATTTACTTTATATTTCTGTGTAAATCCTACTGAAACATTACTTTCAAATTTTAATATAAAGATGACATCATAAACATTCTTAACAAAAACAGACTAACAGTGTTTTTAAAGGTTTATGACAGTAAGTTGAATGCTGGGCCCCAAAAGATATGTCCAAGTCCTCATATCTGTGACCTATGAATGTTATATCATGTAAACAAAAAGTATTTATATCTGTAATTAGTTAAGGATTTGGACACAATGAGATAATCTTGAATTATGTTCATGGACTCTTAAATCAAATGACGTGTCTTCATAAGAGTGAAACAGAGGGAGATTAGAGGAATGGACACATCCACACAGGAGAAAGTGATATGAAGCAAGAGGTGGAGATTGGAGTCATGCAGCTACCAGCTATGAAACACCAAAGATTTCCTGCTGCCACAAGAAGCTAGGAAAAAATCATGAAACAAACTCTCCTCCAAAGTCTCTGGTAGGAGTATGGCTTATTGACACATTGTATTTAGATTTCTCAGCTCCAGAACTGTAAAGAAAGACATCTGCTGTTTTAGGCCATCTGATTCATGGTAATTTTGTTACAGTAGCCATATACTCTTTTCTATTTGTTATTTAAGTTTTTCATGTGGAGGAAAAATTGGAAAGAGTTCCAATTTATCCTTAATTGCATTTCCAAATCAGTGGAATACTAAAATATTTTAATAGACTTAATTCATTGCTTATGTACTTCTATCATCTGTTCGGATTCCCTGTGCTTATTAGAACATTCTAATGAAATGAAATAGTACTTATGGTTATTTAAGAACATATTTTCATAGTAAAATATGAAAGAGACAGCTTGAATATAAAGTGATGAAAATACATTTCAGGCAATCAAAAATTAAGATACAATTTTATAGTTATGTTAACCTCAAGAAAAGTAAATTGTAAGGTCTAAAGACATTAGTTAGGATAAAGAAGATACCATTATAATGACAAGAAGAAGGAAACTGAACTTGAATGCACTTAGCAAAACAGTCTAAACATATGTGGAATAATAGTTGTAAAAATTACAAGAAAACATGACAATCGTACTTATAAATTGTAAGCATGGCACTAAAAAATTGATGTGTAAAGTCTATATCAAGCAGAGAGACTAATACAGATATGGAGCCTTTAAAGAAAATCATTAACAAGCTGGACACAGTGGATGCCTATACATTAGTAATCTAAAAGTTAGAGAATATAAGTTCTTTGTAGTGTACTCATACTGAAATAAATGACAAGTAAAGAACACTTTTGTTTTGAATTTTAAAAAACACTCAAAGATTTTTAAAAGGAAATCATGATATACATGAACAAGTACACAGAACTGTTTTGCAATAACAATCATACTGTATGACAAATGTTAATACTGTATTACTGCAAAAATTTCATTCCTAGCTATATATCTGAGATACCTTCTTCCATATGCCCATTGGGAAATTTATATAAAAGATTGTTCATTGTAGCAACTGTTTATATTTCAAAAAAGCATGTGAAAACCTAACTGTTCCTCACAGGAAAACTAATAAACTATGTATTAGACAGAATTAAAAGTAATGAAATAATTTTACATAAGTCATCATGGATAAAACTCAAAAAGTGAAGAAAAATTTCAGAGAGATACATAAATTGATAATAGTTAAATAAAATTTAAAGACATGCAAAAAATAATATGTCTTATTTATTACAAATAAGTTCATGGGACTAACAGAAAACAAAACAGGATGACTTGTTTCTGAACAGTAAGGTTATCTGGAAAAGGCAGAGTTGATGATAGAATTTGAATTTGATTTTACAGTTTTTGCTTACATATATGGCAAATGTGTAAGATTTATTTCAACTAAACAGTGAATTGGTGGATGTCTACTTTTTTGCCCCCAAAATTTTGTATGTTGTATATCTGTTTATTCATTTTAAATGAAAATAACAAAAGAATGGACTTTTGTGATGTATATATCCTGAATCTTTGAGTTTTTGAAAATGACCATCTTTCCTTCACAAATAAAAACTGACAACTTGCCTTAGTATAGAATAATTGTTACAATTTTTTTCTCTCCAAAATTCTCCATATGTTGCTTAATTATATTAATAGCTATTATATTGCAGACTGTGGGACTAACTCTGTTTAGTGCATAGAATGTTACCTTTTGTATTGTCCCAAAGTGTACAAAATTCATTCTTTAAAGCTAAAATTTGAAAATTTCATCTTGATGTACATGGAGGTAAATCTTTACATAAGTTTTACCGGGTATTTGATGGGCTGTTTTATAAGTCGATTTAGATTTTTTTTTTTGGTCCAGGAAAATTGTAGAGTCCACTAACTCTTTTCCTTTTGCTATTTCTTTGTCTCATCTTATGTCTTTTTAAAAAGTGAATCCTTCTTAATCATAAATATTATTATAAAGTAGTTCTATATCAAATGAATGTATATGTTTTATAGATTTTCTTCATCTAAAGTATATTTTTCCTTTGCATTCTTAGTATTATGCTTTTTGTTTTTTGAGTTATAGAATATCTTCATAGCTGCTTTTTGGTAATTTTTCCCTGTTTATTCATATTTAAATGAGAAGGTAACTTAATAATCCATATTTTTGTAAGTGAGAAGCACATGTAATTTAGATTGCTCTTTTTATTTTCTGGGCTCCTGATTGCTGCTAGATATTCCATTGCTTTTAAGTCAGAAGTCTCATTGGTATATATAGCTTCCATCTATCCCTTTGATATTTTGTAGTCCTAAACTTTAAACATTCTATTGACTTAAGAGGGAATATCTTTGTCCCTCATAAGAGATAGATTATTAACAGATGTTAATTACCATCAATTAACATAATCTTTTAATATATTTATGAGGATATTCTGAGAACATGCAAAACAATACTTCGTAAGGAACTCTGAATAATTTTTTTAGCCAGTAAGTCTTATCCATAGTCCTTATAGGCCCAACATTTTCTCCTTAACACTTTATTTTCTTCAGAAATATAACTTTCTTTAAATCAGTTTTGCTATAATATTAATTGAATAGATGGAAATATAGTGTAAGAATTGGTTTAAGTAAAAAGATACTAATGCACCAGATTTGAGAGTGAACTAGTCCTGACTGATTGGGAAAGCAGATACAAGGGTATTTTCTTTCTCAGCTTTATCCTTTCTGTGAGATAGTCTTCACACGAAGAAATGCATGAATTGACAGAAATTGCATACCAGTGAACTGACATAGATTTCTGTGGTTACTTCTGAGAATTCCTCATATTGACAAGCAGATAGTTAAAAATTTCTTTTAGGACTATTGGATCTTTGCATCTCTAATATTGTTTATAAACTTTCAAAGAAAGATTTTGTGAAGTCAACTATACATCATTAGCTTTTAGTCAATTCAAGCTAAAACTGCTATAAATAAAGTTGAAATGTACCTTCATGTATCAACCCTCTCTTATATTTTAAACTGATTGAAAGCAGTTTTCTCTCTAATTTCTTGCTTCAACTTTAGTGTTTTGTGCAGTACTTGCACATGGTGAACTCAGTCATTTTTGTTCATCAAAATAAACTCTTATTGTATTTTATCATAGTTAGAATTGAACTTCTAGGTAATTAAAATGTGAAAACCCAATGACATTTTTTCCTTTCTGGAGAGTTCTCAGACTCTCAGCCACTGAAATTGATCTCTATTTGATTGAAAATTATTATGTAAAACAATAGTAATAAAATCTCAAGAGACATACTTGTTGTCTCTAAAGTATGAAAGATTTTAAAATAGGATATAAAATGAATTACATTATTTTAAAAGGCAAAATATTTTAATTCTTTAATCACTGCTATTTCAAGACATATATAGTCACAATGACATGCTATTTCTTTTGGAACAATTTACTACTTCATTTCTGCAATGTTACAACCCACTCCATGGTACTGCAAAGGAAATATTAGTGAAATAACTGATTTTCTCTTTGTGGTAGGAATACCATTATTGTGGTATTATAGAAAAATCTAACAATAAATGGCTAAAATTATTAGCTCACTATAAGAACAGACCAAGACAATATGTATAAACTTGTTATGTATGTATTGAAAAATTCAATGAAACTAACAGAGATGAACTTTCATGAAGATAGAAGTGAGACAGAATTATAAATCAAACAATTTTGTTGTTAAATGATTAAAGAGACTGCTAATGTTAGGATAATAAAAGTACTAAGAGAAAACATGGAGAAGCAGAATGCACCTGTGTTTCGCCAGCACTGGTCGGGAAGATAATTCCATAAAGAAAGATTTTAATACCTTTCAAAGCTCTCTGAAAATTGGAGATAGTTACATGAAGCCATCATAATTGTTTATCACTAGACATCAATATCATCCAACTGATTTCCCTTGATGTGATTCAATGCTCATCAACAAACCTCCTAAATATAAATTTACATTTATTTCAATTATTTTATAGGGGAAAAGATGTGGAAGAGTGAAAACTGTGTTCTTTGCTTTAAAGATGTCTCTTTTACTAGCATTCAGCATAAATATAACTTCATTAAGAATAGGTAAGGACATAACAGACAGATTATGTCTAATTTTACTCAAAATGTTGAATTTATTTACATGTGAAAAGCTAAAGACCCGAAACTGGACAAGGGTTCACACAAAGATAATGCCTAAAGATGAGATCCTTCCTCTGTGTATAAATTGTACCTTTAGGTATTATTGATAATTCATATTATCTCTTAGTGTGACAATGGGATACTTTGTATTTTATTAATGCCTTGAGGATAACTTTAATTGCCATGTACATAGTTCAGGAAACATTAGATTTTAGGCCTGGAAATTTAGAATGAGTTTTTCTCTGTTAGATACTATTTAGAAATCTTAAGCATATCTTCTTAGTTTTCTAATTTTTATGCCAATAATACCTGTTTTTAGCTATATCAAGAGAGTGTCAAGATTTTTCAATTAAGAAAATAAACGTGGGCTTCTCTGGTGGCGGAGTGGTTGAGAGTCCACCTGCCGATGCAGGGGACACGGGTTCGTGCTCTGGTCCGGGAAGATCCCACATGCTGTGGAGCGGCTGGGGCCGTGAGCCATGGCCGCTGAGCCTGCACGTCCGGAGCCTCTGCTCCGCAACGGGAGAGGCCACAACAGGGAGAGGCCCGCATACCGCAAAAAAAAAAAAAAGACGTGAACTTCCCTGGTGGCACAGTGGTTAAGAATCTGTCTGCCAATGCAGGGAACATGGGTTCGAGCTCTGGATCAGGAAGATCCCATATTCTGCAAAGCAAATAAGCCCGTGCTCCACAACTACTGAGCCTGTGCTCTAGAGCCTGTGAGCCACAACTGTTGAGCCCACGTGCCACAGCTACTGAAGCCCGTGCGCCTAGAGCCCATGCTCTGCAAGAGAAGTCACCGCAAGGAGACGCCCTTGCACCACAATGAAGAGTAGCCCTGCTCATCGCAATTAGAGAAAGCCCGTGAGCAGCAAGGAAGACCCAACGCAGCCAAAAAATTACATAAACAAATACTTAAAAAAAGAAAAATGTGAAAAATTTTAGAAAGTTCTGTGTAACATTAAAAGAAAACTAATATCGAGGTGCTAATTAATAGATTTCATCAATCTGAATAAAAATTTATTTTCCCATTGTTTAAAGTGGTATTCAATAATCTATTTAATCCTTTATTAAAGGCTCCTTAAATTAATAGAGCATACAAATTTTATTCAGGTCATTTAATTTTTCTTTTTTGCTTTTTCAGTAGAGCATGAAAAACAGTTGTCATATTACTATTAAAGACTGACTGGCTTTCATTGATTATAGGACCAAAATGAAGAGTTGATATTTGGCTATCCATTAGTATTTTCCCAATAATTAAGAAAAACTTGTAAGATGGGTGAATTTTGCTGGAGATTACAAGGTAATTCTGGTGTGCATAGAGAAAGGTACACAGTACTCAAAAAACAATACTCAGGAACAGCTGGCTTGCATTTATAATTAGATATGAACAATCATCAAAATGTAAAAGTGGTAAATAATTGAGCTTTATAAGACCTATAATAGTTCTACAAATAGGCATAGTACCTGGATACTTCTCCCTCTGATCTAATTAGTAACATGGAAAGGAATTGGAAACATAATGGAACAAAAAGGAATTTTAAAATTCTCAGATAGCCTTCAAATGTACTTGGTCATTTAAAGATGAGTTTGTATTAAAACAAATCATTTTAATCTGACAGAGGAACAAATAAATATTAATAGAACTAGCTAAGGGAGGAGGGAAGGATAATTTAGGAGCTTGGGGTTAACATATACCCACTACTATATATAAAATAGATAACGAACAAGTACCTACTGTATAGCACAGGGAACTCTACTCAATGTTCTGTAATAACCTATATGGGAAAAGAATCTGAAAAAGAATGAATATATGTATATGTATAACTGAATCACTTTCTGTACATCTGAAATTTACACAACATTGTAAATCAACTATACTCCAATATTTTTTTTTAGAAAAAGAACTAGTTAAGGTGATATATTTCTAGTTACAAGTAAGTGAAAAAAAATTAAAGGTCTACTTTCATCTAGAGCAAAATTCCCTAGGCCATTTACTGAATTGAAGGAAGAAATCTAACAATGTTATTATTTCACTGTGATAATCAAAACCTAAATTTTATTGTTTTTGAAAGTATAAATAATTAACATGTATTGCTTTTCTTATTAAGAAGGCTAAAAAGCAAATGCTTTTGTATTATTTAATGTCTTTATATTACTGGAACTATAATAATTACCTGTGTCTATTGTTCTTTCTCCCTCTCTTTCTCTCTCCCCCCCCCTTCTCTCTCTCTCTCTCTCTCTCTCTCTCTCTCTCTCTATATATATATATATATATATATATATATATATATATATATATATATATTTCTACTTTAGAAAACAGTTTCTCAATTAAAGATATTCATATTTAGGCAAACTATTATAATAAAATTAAAAACAAAATCAATAGAGATATTTTCCTGGCATCTTCCTCCTCCGTATATGTTCATTTAATTCAGTTAAGATTTGTCAAATGCAAGAGTCCTAACTTAATCGAATTTGGCTTTATTATTAAAATCATATTTTAATTGATGCTTATCAAGACTGAAAGTTATAAATTTTGATCAAGAAGAGTAGAATATATCAGAGAAATATTTTTACTGGAGATCCATGGAAGTAACCTGATAGAATATTCTAACTTTGTTTAACACACACACACACACACACACACACACACACACACACACACACCTACCCTAAAAGTGAGATTTTCCCTTTTACTTAAGATTCATAAAGATGTAATATTTAAGGATATTTTAAAATAAATGTGAATTTAATATGGAGCTCTACACTTTCAAGTCTGTCATCAGATTCAGTAATCAGCCCACTCGTTTTTCAATTAGTTGAGGTTACACAGTTTCATTTAATATTTGAGTTCTTCAGTTTAATTAAAGTAACAAATTCAGACTTAAATGTGTTCAAAGGGGTAGAAAAATTAATTGCAATTTAGAATGTAGCATTTAAAAAAAGATGTCCTCTAACAGCCTGGAACTTAAAAATATTTGGACTAAAATTTGAAAAGTTACTCGTTTGAAGCTCAAGAAGTATGTCAACTTTACAAATATTAAGTAAATAGTATTTTGTTTATACAAAGTTAATACATTAGTTGATAATTTTATAATTTATTTTACTTGCTTCAAAGTGAAAGGCACAGGGATAATATGATACAACTACAAACAAAAGCAATTAAATAGTGTAGCACTGTAAAATAATTTTTTAAAGGAATAATAAAATATTGCTCTTGTCTAGAAATACCCTTACAGATCAAATAGTCCAATATATGAAGTTGTTCTACATTTAAAATCACAACAAAAGCACAAACATATGTGCTTAAGATACTTATTGACTACTTATATGAGTCATTGTGCTAGAGATCTCACAGCGAAGCGTTGCCTTGTTTTTGTGTTTCGATAACTTGATGAAGTATGTATTATTGTTTCTTTTTTTAATGGTATAATGATAGCATAAAACATTATTTGGATAAAAATTTTACATTGTAAAGCATGTTTGTCATTATTATTTAACGTTAACAACAGTCTCAGATAGATCACACAGGTACCATTGCACGAATTTTGGAGATCTGCAGACTAAGAATGAGAAAATGGAAATGACTTCCTCATGTATCAAACTGTCTAGAGCTGAAAGCCTAGCTTTACAGTTCTTATTTCCCTGCTTTTATCAATGACTAGGCCACATTTAGAGTAGTATTTACTGTTGATTATTATTAATGATTATTAATAATAAAAATATAACAGTGTCTGCTAAAGGGAATGTTTATTATTTATTATCACTTCCTCTTCATTGTGTTCTCATATTCATACAAATATCTAAATGACAGATGGATTTTTTAACAAATATTATGGGGCTTCCCTGGTGGCGCAGTGGTTGAGAGTCCGCCTGCCGATGCAAGGGACACGGGTTCGTACCCCGGTCTGGGAAGATCTCACATGCCGTGGAGCAGCTGGGCCCGTGAACCATGGCCGCTGAGCCTGTGCGTCCGGAGCCTGTGCTCCGCAACGGGAGAGACCACAACAGTGAGTGGCCCACGTACCACAAAAAAAAAAAAAAAAAAAAAAAAAAAATGAGCCCCTACATTGAGTTTGGGATAACAGATTGCCTCTTATATACATATTTTTTACACTTATTAATTTCTCAAGAATTGGAAGGTATTGTGCAATCAATGTATTTATTTAAAATTGGTTTACTGTCTTAGCATTGTCTTCTTCACACCTCATGTTAATAAAGCTAATAAAAACTATTGTCAAATCAATGATATTATGAACTGTAACTTCTTAAAAAATATGAATATACAATTCTTATGAGTAGTGTTTTTACCTGTTGTTTGTTAGTTTTCTATTGGCTGGATTCATGTACTATACAAAATTATTTTAACAGTCTGTCAATTTATGACAGCATCTGCTTCTTGTCTTCTGTAATACAAATATTACGTTAATTACATAGTATATACTGAGGTAACCAGGATATTTTTTCCCCAATTGACAGTGAAAAGAAAATGTATATGTTTCACATATATATAAATTAAAACTGTCCTTTTTAATGCATGCACGTGATTACACTTAGAATACCCTTTGCAGGTGTAAAGGTCTCTAGAATTTACCTTTACTCTAATGTACAACTCTGGGAAAAATTACTTCAGGTGGTTGGCAGATTGTTATTTAAGTGGAATTTAGGGGAAGCAATCAGGTTGCAAAATCAGAGGAGGATGTTAACCTGAGTTTGCCAAGCATTTTATGAACGATTGAGGGCTGTTGTCAATGGTTCTTATCAAACATCTATGTTATCACTAATAGGTATAATCTAAAAAGTAAAACAAATGAAGGTATATAAAATAGCAGAAACAGATTCATAGATATAGAGAACAAGCTAGTGCTTACCAGTGGGGAGAAGGGAGGGGAGAAGGGTGAGAAAAGGATATGGAATTAAGAGATACAAAATACTATATATAAAAGAAATAAGCAACAAGGAAATGTTGTACAGCACAGGGAAATATAGCAATTATTTTATAAAAACTTTAAATGGAGTATACACTATAAAAATATTGAGTTACTATGTTGTACTCCTGAAACTAATATAATATTGTAAATCAACTACACTTCAATTTCAAAAAAAAAAAAAAAATAGAAAGGGAGCTGTTAAAATTGGGAAGAAGTCGACAAGCCTCCTTTCCATGTCAAATCCATTGTTGGGATTATAGCCCCAACAATAAGAATATAAATATATCTGGGTACTATTACCATATAAGCAGAAATATTAATCTATTTCCTACAAATCTAAAATTTAACAAAAAAAGTTAATAATGTAATACAAAGCAAGGCATAACAGTCTATGATAAAGTTACCTACAGTGCTACTCCAACAATTATTTACAAGTTGTGGGTGGAATAAAGAAATAATTCATTTTTTTGAAAATCCCCTTTGCTTTCCTTATGGAAATCAATAGAAATTAACTGAGAATTTTATCCTTTCTCTTTTCCCCATAAGGTGTGTTTTCAGTACTTCTAAGAATTAAATGAAAGGAAAGGTAGATATAACTAGAAGCTTATTAAAAATTTATCTTCAGAGTAATCCTATTTGTCTAGTGTTTAAAGGAAATATGAAAAAATATATAAATTCAAAGCAAATGTAAAAGATGATGTGAGTGGAGCCATTTAAAATAGAGCCAGAGCAGCCATTCCAGAGGAACTACCTTGCATGTCCTGTTTTCTGTACCTCCGAACTGGACCAGACCACCTACATTCCACTACAATATCCTGTTGAAAGCACTGATAAATGAACTTTTACGTAGTGACCACTTCACCTGTCCAATCAGTGAAGTACAGATCTAGCTTTACCTCATCTTTTACCAATGAACACTTCATCTGATGGATTACCTCATCTTGCACCAATTTATTCTTCTTAAAAAGACAAGTCACTTCATCTTCCTCTCTTTTCTTCATAAAAACCCTCAGCCCCTCTCCTGTAATGGAGAGGTTGGGTTTGGGTTTCTACCTAAGTTTGTGTATCGCGAATTACAATTCTTTGATCCCAAGTAAAGGCTTCTCTTTTGAACTGTACTCTTGTTTTTTAGGTTGACACAAAACTTATGCACAGTAAACAGATTAATATGAAATATATAACTTTTTTATTGTAAAAATTGTTTGCCAAAATTATTTTATCTGCTGAGAAACAGTTGATGAGTTAAACATAAAGGGCCATATCTTTAATATTAGCAGGCTTTTTGCTATTGCATATTCAGAGTTATAATAAAAAGACCCAAGTCCCTAGATTTGTTGTTAGTAAATTCAAAAGCTTGATTTTCCAGTTTATGCTAATAATTTGAAATGAGATGTGGGAATTGAAATAACCTGGGATGTTGCAGTTAATATGGACTCCACACTTAAACCTGGATCCTTCTACCATATGCAAGGTCATGACCCTTGCTGCAAGAACAGATAGGAGTCTATTTTTCCTCCTAACAATAATGTTTCAATGTCTCTTCTAATAAGAACATAAAACATAATTTAAAATGAAATTAAATGTGTTTGGATAGTTATTTTCATTCATTTAAACAAAACATTTTTACTTATAACTGTTACTTCCTCCATGTAAATTTCTAAAATTCCTAGATTACAGAACACGAAAGATTAGAGATTCTCTCATGATATTAATTTTCACTATCAACTCAATTTGTACTTTTGCATAAATATATAAAGAAAAAGAAATCTAGATGCAATGTTTTTAAATGAAAACATTCAAGAAGATATTACATACTAATTGACAATATTGGTGAAGTAACTCCCAATTTATGGGACACACTGCAGAGCAAACATTTCAAAGCTAAATTACAGTTAAGAGCAATAGTGGTCAACTGCAGTATCTTTCACGGGTGTGCAATCAAGCAGTGTTTAAACAATAAAAGGCTACAACTAGTGAACACACTAGTTAGGGAGATGTTTAGAAAACAGAATTTGAGCTGAGCAAGTGATATAATGTGGTGTAAGGAGAAAAAGATTTAAAGTATCAAACAAATTTATCAGATATTTCAGCAAACAATTCTACTTCTATATGCTCTGGTTGAGTTTCATGCCCAGCCTAAGCTTACAATGTTGGAAGAGTTTTAGGACCTTCTGTTATTTAGGTTCCCTTTTTTCCCACTAGTTATTTCCAGTATTTTCATACTTTTGTGGATTGTGACTTTCCAAGAAGAGCATTTACTACTCTCATGTTTAGAAAATTAACTTACCAGATCCCCTTAGTTTTACAGAAGAAGTTACTAACTTCTCCAGAATTCAGAAAAAAAAAAACAGGTTTGATAAAAATAAACCTGACCTGTGCATTCAGAAAGAAACATTAATGTTATTTTCATCAGGGATAAAATAAAGAATATTTGTATTTCAGGATAAATAAGACCATTTTTTTCTTTTAGTATTTTGGGAAGAAACAAGTGGGAAACTGTGAAACTGAACAAGAGATAAAGAAATCCAAAGAGATAAAGAGAATACGTTTGTGAACAAATGTTCTGGAATTGTTTGGCAAGGCATCCCAGGTCCAGACTTACCTTACACATAAAAATAGCTGCTTTTTTTTTTTTCTCTAGCCAATAAAAGAAGGGATGTCTTACCTAAATCTATAATATTCTACTCCATTTTAATGTACCAGTGTTTAAATACATAGAATTGAAGTTCTTGTGTTTTCGTTTCTTCATTTGCACAGTAAGAATGAAACAATTAACATATGTAAATTATTTGAACCCTCAAATAACCATTTGACTGTTTTAAAACCGAAACAATCAATTATACTCTCTGATTGAAATAATGAGGTCGATTGATTCATTGATTTCAAATTGATCAATTGTATTACATGTTTTGCAGTGTCCACTTATGACATTTTGTCCATCTTTAATTTATTCAAGTCAATCAAATTATACTTGTTTCTATAGCTCGGTATATCTCAGTTATCATTTAAATTTTATTGCATTTATTGAAAACAGAATTTATTACTTTCATTATAGTAAAAGATCAATATTTACCTTTAAGTAAAATATCTGTGATCTTTTTCTCAGAAAAGTGTCACTCATCCTAAATTACGCATATTTACCTTTTATTTGATATTTTAGGGATTCTTTGATAATTATATATCAAATCCATTTGGAACATATTTTGATATTAAGGGAATTAACCAAGTCTATTTTCCATTTTAATAAGTCATATTTTTAAAATCATTTATTGAATAATCCATCCTTTTGTTTATTGAGTTGAGGTACCACCTTCTATTTAGTTATAGTTGCCACTAGTGATAATCTTATATGCCACATTAATTTTGTTAATTAACAATTTTTATGTTTTTATATGTTTAAAAAAACATAATTTATAGTATATTCATAAAATAAATTAAAGTATTATTTGGACTGCTCTCTATATATTTAATTGAATATTTGCTCCTTTTAAAATGGGCATGCCTTTATATAAAATTAGAATATACTCCTGTGAGAAATGTTAAAAGAAAATATCCACACCAACAGATTGAGTGCTTTTGTATGTTATTTTTTTCACCAGTTTTTCCACAGGTTCAATTCTATTTTTGTTGATCAATTTCATAGCATATTATTGTACACATTACCCATTTCACCCACTTTGCAAATGCATTAATGTAAAATCTTCAATATAGGTAAGATTTTAAGTCACAGGAACACTCTGTTACCCACAGACTTTCCTTTTGGTGTGTTTCCATTGGCTCTCCAGATTCCCTTTCTGCGCCAGTAACGAGGTTGATCATAGACAAAAATGACTGTTGTTGACTTGGTTCTTTCTTTTACATGGGCCAATTTACCTTCCAACTCTTATTCCTACAGATTAAGGGTTTTTGTGTAGATTTTGCCAGGATGTCTTCTACCTGCTTTCTCTGGAAGGCACTTCTGTCTGGGGTGCTTCCTTCAACCACATTTCATCTGCTATTTTTCTTTTTTTCCTGATGAAAGTTCTTCAGAATTGATGTCATGACTTTGGCTTCCTCCCATCACTTCAGGGCTGATGCAGGTGTGATATTTCCCTCTCATACATGTTTATCTTTATGCATTTTGCCAAATATTGAAAGAGATGCTGGAAGCTCATATTAATAATATAATACTTTTGGAAGAAATTTTAGTAGTTATGTATAAAAATGATATTGAATACAAATATTACACATGCATTCAATAAGTTATAAGTGGCCATTAATTAATAAAATTAAAGTTCAAGAAGCTGTCTTCCTTTTCATCTCATATAGTTTAATACTTTTTTCCTTATTTAAATATAGGTGTTTACTTGATGTGTTTTTACCTTAGTTATAGATTCTCTAAAACATTAAAAGTTAAAAGGATTTGGGATATAAAATGGGAATTGAATAATCATTTTATTTACAAACTACTTTTTAATAAAATATAAAAGAACATATACTGACTGGGTTTCATGGATCAGGATTATTTTCTGAATATGCTGTCTATGCATTTTTAGTTATGAAACATTAGGATATTATTTTGCAGAATTTTTTGTAGTATTCTAGTGTTGTTTATCCAGTTTTGTTTATCATTTAAAATGTTATTTCCATTCAACACTATTTGCAGAAAACAACTATCAAGTGCTCTTACTCTAGTAATTAGATAATTACTATTTAACACTGACCTGTCTTCTTTCCGTTAAACACCAACTCATTTTCTTAATGTAAATAGCATCATGAAAATTAAAGATGCAAGCTTCTTAAAGAATTCATGTACTAGAGAGATGAATGAAGACTAAATAGAACAGCATAGCCAATATGTCTTGTTGAATTCTCAGTGAATGATTTTTTTCCTAAATCATAAAATTTAGAATGACATATTTTTAAATTCTACCTTTCTTTTAATTAACATATTGTTTTCCTTACATATTAGTGAAAAACAATTAAATAATAAGTCAAATTTCACTTGAAAAAGAAATGAAATATATACTGAGTAAATTAAAAAATATATGAGATCCCTAATTTTCTACAACTGAACATGGCCCATGCACTAAAAAAGAGTGTAACTAACAATCCCTCATTTTTAATTTGAAGAGTTTTTAACACATTTGTTTACCTAGTACTAGCACTTTTTTTGGAGGCACCAAAATAATTTGGATCAGATAATTTCTCCTGTTCTTTTTCAATGGATATATGTTTTGAGTGTACTTTGATTAAAAGGAATGGTTTATATAACAACAATGCAAGGTTTTGTAAAACCTAAGAGCCTATTATAACCAAACAATTCCTGCATGTTACATAGCCATCTAATTTACAGTTCTTGTGTTATGCATAGTGAAAGCTAATGCATAGAGACTTAGAGTTCATGTTTAGTTTTGAATGTAATATTGCAATATTCTATTAACCATTTACTTTGTATTTTCCATATAAATGTATGTATATACAGACATACATAACATACATACACACATACATACACAGTGTTTTGTTGCTGTATTTTTTTTTTCCTTTAGATCTGTATTCTAGTTGCCACTAGTGACCTTGCTAGAAGATTTGTACTTTACAAAACGTCTGACCTTTTAGTCCAATCACACTGGGCAGGCTTCCATATTCATTAGGACTGCAAGAAGATAGATTTTATCATGTTTCTACAGTGACCATTATATTTATCAGCCAGTTTCCATCTTTCCCAACATTTCCAGCTTGCTTAGGAATATTACTAGAATGAATAATACAGGAAATCTTTTGTACCCAAACACTAGCAATGTTAAACTGTTGCAATATTCCATTCAATATAAAAAAGACTGTGATCAAACATAAATTATAAATAGTTGTTTGTACTACAAATAACTACACTGTGAACAATTCATATTTCATATTTGCATGCATACTAGAAAAACATCTGTGGCTTTTATATAAACAACATAGATTTGCCTAAGGTAAAAAAATATCTCATAGAGAACTAATGTAAAACTAGAATATAAACAACAACAATAATAAAGAATTGAGGTTTAGATATTTATTTTTGAATAAATATTGATTGTCATCCATAGAGACTATTTGATGTTTATTGAAATATATATTTCCATATATAGATTATAAAGCAATTCATAATGTTCCTGAAATATCGTACATATTCCAAAATATTGCCTTACTAATTACTATTACTGAGTGAAAATTCTGTATGCATACCCAGGTGATACATGGGAAAGAAAAAAATATTTGTAACTACTTTAAGAATCTTCTGCAGATAACATGGACCAATGTGCCTGTCACATTTTAAATGATAAGCAGCACATTTAAAATTTATAGCTGATAATTTTTCTTTCAAAGAACAGGTACTACTCTCATTAAAATAAATATAACAATGATTTGACTAGAGAAAATGTTTCTGCACTCTATAAATAAAAATATTCAAGTAGAAGTTCATATGCGTATCTGTATGGCTTCACTATACCAGAGAATATATTCAAAAGGAGAAAAAGAATTTTTTCTCCTTTCAATCAATAATAATAGAAACAATACTTTCTCATTAACTAATAGAGCTTGACTGCCTCAAAGTCTCTGTCCTAACTTTCATAAACATTTCTCTTTTTTTACTCATCAATTGAGAACTATTTTCCAGTCTTTATAAAATGTATCAGAAAGCTGACCTTCCCCCAAATTTTCAACAAAGGGCAACAATAATAACAATATCAACATTTTTAATATTTTGGATTATTAAAATTTTTTATTGGAGTATAGTTGATTTACAATGTTGTGCTAGTTTCAGGTGTATAGCAAAGTGAATCAGTTATATATATACATATATCCATTAATTTTTAGATTCTTTTCTCATATAGGTCATTACAGAGTATTGAATAGAATTCCCTGTGCTATACAGTATGTCCTTTTTAGTTATCTATTTTAACAGAGGAATGGATAAAGAAGAGTGGCACATATATATTATGGAATATTACTCAGCCATGAAAAAGAACGAAATAATGCCATTTACAGAAACATGGATAGACCTAGAGATTTTCATACTGAGTGGAGTAAGTTAGAGAAAGACAAATATCACATGATATCGCTTATATGTAGAATCTTTAAAAAATGGTACAAATGAACTTATTTACAAAACAGAAAGAGTCACAGATGTAGAAAATAATATCAACTTTGAATTGACCTGTCATAAACATGGAAATTGACAAAGATCATAAAGCGAATGCCTGGTATCAAAGAGAATAAACTGTTAGAAAAAGGAAATTAAAAGGCAAGGTTTTCAAGAAAATTTAGCTCTATAGGAAAAGATATGATAATCTACACATGGATGTAATATTGCTGTGTCAAAATGTGCAGTACTGGAGCTTCTGTTGTTAGGAATCTTTTTCATCTCCTTCAGTTGTTTATAGGCCTGTTTTTAAAAATTGATTCTGTTTTTTTCTTCTGGCAAAAGAGAATAGCAAATTCTAGACACTGGATATGCTTAATAGGGTTGGTAGAGTGTTAGGTACTAAGAAAAGGCCCATACCTCAATGTTTCTGTGAACAAAATATATGTCCAGAATTTAACATTTCTGCTCATTGTGGTGGCTCCAATAATGGGAGATGTATGTTGATAGGTGGCATGTGGTGGAGTAGAGTGGAATTTAAAGTAATGTTTCGATGACATTGCTGTTTTTGAAGCAAATTGACACAAGAGAAATTGCAAGAACTGGTAGACAAGGCCTTTATAACTATTTATTAAATAAAGTAAATTTGATTAAAACAATCAGTTGTTTGAGTATTCATAGAGTTAGGAGTGTCACAGAGTCATTATAAAAATAAACCTTGGAAAGAAATATGTGAGTTTGAATCCAAGATCTTTCACTTACCAAGAGCTTTTGTCTGAAGTAATTTGATTAGTGCCTTGAGCCTGTTTTCTAATGTGTTCTAAGTGGGAAAAAAAAAAAGCAAAAACCTTAAATCATAGAGTGGTTATGAGGATTAAATAAAATAACACATATGAAATAGCATCTATAAAATATTTAACTGAATGATTGCTATCTAATAGGTATTTACTAAGTAATTTTTAATATAAATTTCAGTATTTAAGATAAAAGTATTGAAATATTGCTATATGACAACATATTCAATGAACATACAGGTATAGTTTTATTTTATTAGTTGTTTTCTTTATTACACCTGATTAAATTTTGAAAGTCTTCATCATACAGACGTATCCATAACATACAAGAATAAAAATATATTAATAAGAATACGATGGTTAAGGAAAATTAAGTTTAGAGCAGACTCACCCTGGAGTCTCTCTTGCTTCCCTACTGGCCCCAGAGAAACAAGCTGCTGTTGTGTGAACCATTTATGGTAGAGATTGCATGGTAGGGAATGTGGGCTAAGCCCAGGAACTGAGGCCCTACTTGGGCCAACAGCCTGAAAAAGAACTGAAATCTTCAATGACTTGAATGTCTTTGGAGTGGATTCTCCTCTTGTTAAATCTACAGATGAGAATGCAGCCTGGTTAACTGACAAGTTTACTGCAGCTTGATGTGACCTTGAAAGAAAGAACCAAACTATGTCATAGCTGACTTGTTATCCAAAGAAACTGTGACATCTGTGTTGTTTTAAGCCACTTAGTTTGTGCTAACTTGTTATGAGGCAATAGAAAACTAACAAATGCCCCTTCATTGCCTACTGATTTTGACCAAATTCTTTTTTATATTCTTGGTGTCTCCTAACAGCAAGCGTTTCTGCATCTCTTCTTTGCATAATTGATCTCTTCTCAGGTGTAGGCTCCTCCTACATAATTCTGTGGTTAAGCTTTCTCTGATCTTTTTTAAAAATCTAGTTTAAAGGTGGTAGATCAAGAGCATACTTGTTCTCAACCTCTCCTATTAGTATCCCAAGAGAGGGATGAAAGATGTGAGTGTGATCTATCATTTTAAGTGAGAAGATCCTCAATACTTAATCAGCAATATATATTAGACATTCTTTCCAGTAAACTAGCAAATCTCCATTCTATGGGACAGAAAGTTTTGCCTTTTACCAATGGCTTGCCGTCTGACTGTATTTAAAGGAGAACTCAAAATAGACTTTCTGATAAAAGTAAATCTTTACTGAATATTTTTGAAAAATGTAATAATCACAACATAGATAAAATTGCAACATCTTAATATTATAATACTTTAATGTTTGTAGCATATACTAATGCATTTTTTCTTCATTTGACTTTTACAACATACCTGCAAGATGATTTTATTAGTGCCAGTTTTCACATGAAGAAACAGATTCAGAAGGATTAAGTAGTATACCCAAAATTAAACAACTAATTAAACATTGAGACTAAAACTGTAATTCAAATGTAGCTGTGTCTATGCTTTCTTCACTAAATCAGTGAATTTTAATCTCTGCTACCTAGATCTTCTAAATGCTAACCCTCTTCATCTATTCCATACCTATACCAACATTACTAAGACAAAAAAAATTCTGACAAGTAACTTCTTTCATCATTTTAACATACTTTGATTCATAATATATATACATTTAAAAAGTTCTTTACTTTTAAAACATTTTAAAGTCACTTTTCATTTAATGTTGATTTCATCATTTGATGACAATTTTATAGTAATCTTAAATAGAAAATTGTGTAATAGTTCACCCACATTTAAATTGTTAGGGATAATGTTGGATTGGAGTTGAATAAATTTATAATAAAAGAAATAAATAAAACATGAGAGAAATACACTTCCTTTCTTTGTCCAATTGTTATCTGAACCTGTATTCTCTTTAACCTTAAGCCTTATATCTTTCAACCAGAAGCTAGACAGTACATGGAATGCTAGAGCAAACCATGACCATAAGTGTTAACTATTCTAGTCATTTTATTTGTATGTGAGGAGCTTGAACCCAATACAGGGGAAGATATGTTTAAGTCATACTTAATTGAAGAAATGACTAGGAGCAAAAATTTGATATTTTAGCTTCAGTATTCTTTACAGTATTGACTTCTTACATAATCACATTTTTCAATGCAAAACTCCCTAGAGACTCTTGCTAAGTATAGATAACTTGATTACAGAAATAAAAAGTGATTCAACATCAAGTGGAAATAAATCTTGGTTGGATAAAAAGTAATTCAGACTCTAGTTAAAGAAAAGTTTGACTCTATCATCAGGAGTCTGTATCTTAGATATAAATGATGCCAGACAATGTCTACATGAGCTGAGGTTCAGTAAAAGAAACAGAAATAAGTCTTGGTATTTTAGGCAGGAAATTATTTAATACAGATCATAAGCTTCTTATATCATTAACAGGCTACAAGGAATGGAAGTCTGTGAACTAATGTGTGACTATTAATTTCAAGATAAATCTACTGTAGCTGAATTCCAAAGGTCAGAAAGCATTTATCATTACTTTTACAACCACTTCTCTCACCCTCAGCTGCCTGATAGTCAGGAATCTGGAAATCAGGTCCTGGAATATGGAGGCTGGCAGCCACAAACAACTAGATCTAACATCTTTCATTCCAACCTTTAAAGCCACGGGAAGATGGCCTCTACATCACTTTCACTTTTCATAATTCATTTGAGTGCTTCTCATTTTCAAAACTTAATTTAACTTAGATTACTCTTAGCTACATAGGGACCTAACAAATGTGAAATTTTAATATATTTGTCCCATTATAAGGGAAGGAATATTAAAAGTATTGTGAAAGGATGGTAAATATACATAAACTATATTCATCTCTATCTCAACACGAAGCATAAATAGAAAAGCCATAAAATGTAGGGAAAACACTTAAAACTTGAAAAAGACTAGTTAAATATGATTAACATTCTACTCTACTGTATTTTATTTTTGGCTGCGTTAGGTCTTAGTTGAGGCACGTGGGATCTTTGTTGAGGCATGAGGGATCTTTCCCCGTGGCATGTGCGCTCTTCGTTGTGGTGTGCGGGCTTCTCTTTAGCTGTGGTGCACAGGCTCCAGGGCACCTGGGCTCTGTACTTGTGGTGCACGGGTTCCAGAGCATGCGGGCTCTGTAGTCTGCATCACTTGGGCTCTAGTTGAGGCACACGAGTGCAGTAATTGTGGCACCAAGGCTTAGTTGCCCCGTGGCATGTGGGATCTTAGTTCCCAGACCAGGGATCGAACCTGCATCCCCTGCATTGCAAGGCGGATTCTTTACCACTGGACCACCAGGGAAGTCCCTCTACTGTGTTTTATTACTCCAAACCAGAATATCTTTCTCATTCACACATATGGGAAATTGTGAAAACATATAGAAAAATTCACAATAACATATCTATTAAACTTCATTATTATACTCTATATTAGTGGAATGTTAATTTATCTCAAGTACAACATTTTGCATGAGGTATAATTAAGAAAGACCACAGAAAAAGTTATATACATACATTTAAAAATAAAAAAATAACATCTAAATATGTTTTCAATTGTATGATAACCTATAAGTAAAAATGTAATATACATGTATTGCAAAATTTAAAAATAAGGATAAACATGGAAAAAAAAAGAACAAATCAGACCTAATGTAGGCATTCTAATGACTGTGAAGAGGACAATTACTAGGCAGGGATACAATCTCACATTCTGAGTGAATTTTTTTTTGTACATTTTTTTGGATACATGTTACTTTATCAGTGGAATGTTACCTTTTGGCTAAAAACAAAAAATGCCTGGTTTATTTTTGTTCTATTGTTATGTCTTTCATTATAGAACTATAAATATTCCCGTATTTGTCACAGCAATGCATTTCCTAACATTACATGTAGTAATTTCACTTTAGAAATATACTTTTAAAAATACTTTAAAAAATATGTAATAAGGTACAGAATGAAAAAAAAAATCTTACAAATATGTTGAAATAATTTCTAGGTCCAAGATGGAGTCTATTCTGCCCAGGGGCCATGTCAGCAAACAGAAACTTAGATAATTTTCCTTTCCCTGTAAATGCTCTACTTGACCAGAAATGCAGCATATACAGTCAGATAATTTCCAAACCACAAGCCATCCCTGGGCCCTATCTTTATTTCCTTCTCCTTTTTCACCCCCAACAAGATTGACTATGTGGCCACAGCCCATCAAACATTTTATATTTTTCTCTTTCTTGGCACTTATTTTTTATCCTATAATACCTTCCTGCCTTCTGCCTCATTTTGTAGTTCTCCCAAAGGAACTGTCCCTTTCGTGAAGTGTTAAAGTTTGTATAACCTAAATTGTTTTCTTTAATCATTTTTTAGCAAAAGATAATTTCAAAAAAATAATTTAAAGTAACACTGTAATTTATATAACTTTGGTGATATTGTTATTTAACTTGTCTCTCATTTTCAATAGAAAATCTGTGTCTAAAATTATTAGTTTGATGTTAATCATGTGATGTCAGCAGTAGTATAATTCTTTATCTAACGTATATATTTTGTCCCACAGATTTTTTTACAAAAACACATTTTTAGTTAAGCATTTTAGTGTTTAATATTCTTAAATGACCCCAAAGTTTTGAAAGTTTATTTTAATAATTGTAGTATATGTTATTGAAATACTAGCTAACTATATGCATTTTTTAAGCAACAAGATTTTTAAACTTATATTAGTAAACTTAGACTTATTTAGCCTTAGTGGTTATCCATTTTAGAAAAATACGTAGGCTACAGGATAAAACCCAAATAAATGATTCAATGGATATTGGCTAATCATCTATTATATCCCAAATATTATACCAAGCACCTATGTCAGTATCTAATAAATAGAAACTATAAATTTTCTCATAAGTACCCTAAAATCTAGCTATGAAAATAAAATATTGATACATAAAAAATTACATAAATTGTGAAAAAATTTAATTTTCAACAGAAATATTAAAAACAAAGACATAAAAATAATGTTTACCTGATAGTAGCTAAAGGGCCTTAATAAACTAGGGATACACTGAGACATTAAAAGTTGGGCATTTGTGTTTAATAAAAAACACAAACAAATGAAGCCAACTGACATAATTCTTGGGATTAACTGTTCATTATTACATATGTATTCAGATTTTTTATTTATAAAGTGAAACAAAGAAATTCTGGTCAATAGTTTGTACTATTATTGCTAGATTGTATTTCTTTTGATTCCTTCTTACTGTGCAGTATACAAATTCTCAAGGTTCCTAGAGATTCAGTGAAGTATGAGAAATACATGTTTAAGGGTTTCAACTGACATTTAACAGGAGCAAGTTTGTTGTGGGATTTTCCATACTCACCATCACCCAGGCCTAAAACTTCATTCAGTGGACAGGAGGGCACAAACCACCAAGTGGACAGAACCTGACCTCATTTAAATGTAACTGCTGAAGGTTGCTCCTCTTGGCTACCTAGCTGAGCAAGCTTTCCTCAAGTTTTTTCAATAAAATGAAAGCAATGCACCCTATATTTAAATAAATTAATACTTTCTTCTTCACTTATCATTACATCTCCTCATCACATCATTTGCAATTTTCCAGGTGACAAAATAGTGGGGTTTTTTTAAGTAAAAGAAATACAACTCCTACTCTGGAGTTTTAGTTTAGCAATATAAAGAATTTCATCTGAAAGTTACTTTGTGAATAAAACTCCTTTTACACGTGAAGATAATTTAACGTACATTTAATCAAAAACATGCTTCTGAACACCAAGCATTAAATTTGTCACATATTTGATTAAACTGAATTTGAAGTGTTCAGGATTCTGTTAGATCTAATTTTAGAAAATTGTTTTTAGCTGTAAACTTTTTCATCAATAAACCAGCAGAAGATTTTATGCAATTCATATTTTACATGTTGGAGGATTGCTTTCTCTTTTACCATTCTTATTTTAAATCATTTTTTAAAGTGACTATTTCCATGGAGACAGTGATATTTGGCAATATCAGCCAAAACATTTTTTAAGTTAGAAAGGTGTCCAGTACTATCTGTAAAGTCATTAAATATGAACAGCTTTACTAGTAACTCCTTAGATTTTCCTCTGAGGTTGAAATATTAGGTGTGATTTCATTGGAATATGAGGGTTCTAATATTCTTTTACCTGATAAACATGACATGCTATCAATTTGTGTAGAGTTGGAAAATTTCTTCACCTTATCTCATTATTTTTTCCTTGTAGCTACTCTGAGATAAAACCTTCACTTTTCAAAAGCACATCTATATTTTCTATCAGACAGAATCAATTTAAAACTGTAAATCTTTGTTTTATCTTTGTGTGTTTAATGAAAATTCAGAAACAGTTTACAATGAGACAGGCTTGAATTAAATATTTTAAGCACTTAATTATTTAATGTGTATATACACATATATACACATCTTTAGAACTTAAAATTTATTTTAGACAAACATAAAATGAATTATGTAAGTATATAAGGTAAATTAAACAAAATTTAATCATCTATTCATTAGAGTAATCACATAATTATATTAGGTGTGATTTTCCTATGAAATGCTTTGGATTTAAAAAAAAATATTTTTGAAAATAAAAGTTTTTAAAATTTCTCCTCAGAATAATGTAACATTTATATGTATTTTCCTAACAATTAAAAAGCATTTATTTTATAGTATCTCATGATTCATATTCTCAAGACTATCTTCTTAACTAGGAAGGATAAATATTTGGTAAGGGAGGAAAATTGGTGTGATGAGCTAACCCCAGTATTTCCACCACCTTATTACAGGCTTGAAAGGAGATTTTTGAAAACATTTCTTTCAATTTCTGAGCTTGAGTGTAGAGCATAGAAACCTCCAAGACTGGAAAACAAGAACAAGAAAGACTATAAAAAAATTTCTTTTAAATTTTTAAAAAATGGAAAAGAATATCCAAGAACTACACTACAACTACAAAACATATAACATACATGTAATGGAAATACTAGAAAGAGAAGAGAGAAACAAACAGAAAAAATATTTGAAATAACCATGACTTATAATTTTCCCAAATTAATGTCAGCCATGAAACCACAGATCCAGAAAACTCATAAGGCACCAAGCAAGACAAACAAACAAACAAACAAAAATTTTACCTAAGTATACAGTTTTGAAACTATAGGAAAGAAAATCTGAAACAACCCAGGGAGAGGGGAACACCTGTAGAAAAACAAAGATAAGAATTACATGACTTCACCTCAGATACCATGCAAACAAGAAAAGAATGGAGTGAAATGTTTAAACTTCTGAGAGAGAAAAATCACCAGCTTAGAATTCTGTATCCTGCATAATTATCCTTCAAAAGTGAAGGAGAAATAAAGACTTACTCAGACAAAGAAAAACTAAGGGGATTTTTTGACAGAAGAGCTGTCTTGAAAGAAATGCTAAAAAAAGTTTTTCAGACTGTGGGAAAATAGCATAGGTCAGAAACTCAGATTACATAAAGAATGGAAAAACATCAAAAAAGGAATAAGTGAAAGTAAAATAAAAACTTTATTTTTCTTATTTTTAATTCACCTAACAGACAACAGTTTCTTCAAAATAACAATACTATCTGTATTCAGTTATGTGTATATATACATATATATGTTTATATATGTGCTTATATGTAAGTGAAATAAAAGTCAGCAACAATATAAGGGTTGGGAGGAAAGAATTAGGATTATTTTGTAATTATAAAGTACTCACAGTAACTGTGAAGCAGTATAGTATTATTTGAAAATGGGCTTGGAATACTTGTAAATGTATTCCAAAATCTAAAAGAACCACTAAAAAAGGTAAAACAAAATAACATAACTGGTATGCCAAGAAGCATAAAAATGGGATTATACAAAATCCTCCATTAAAATCACAAAAAGCAGAAAGAGAGGAAGACAAAAATAGGAATAAAGAACAACAGAAACAAATTAGAAAACAGTAACAAATATGGCAAATATTAATCCGAGTATATAAATAATCATTTTGAACATCAATGTTCATCAATCACTTTGAACATCAATAAACATCAAATAAAAGACAGAATGTCAGAGTGGATGAAGAAACAAAACCCAAATATGTATCATATACAAAAACCTACTTTAAATATAAAGATAAATATAGGTTAAAAACAAAAAGATGGAGAAAAATATACCATGTTAACACTAATTAAAAAACAAAACAAAAGCAAATGAAAAAACAGGAGTAACTATATTGATTTGATACAGAACAGACTGAAAATGAAGAAAATTATCAGGGATACAGAGAGACATTACCTAATAATAAAGGGGTTAATTCTCCTAGAGGATATACCAACCATTAAACAGCATGTGCCTAAAAACAGAGAGTCAAACTACATGTTGTGAAAAATTGAAATTAGAAATAGATGAATCTACTATTATAGTTGGAGACTTCAGCACCTGTCTTTCAGAAAGGGATAATTCCATAGACAGAAAATCAGTAAAAACATAGAATAACTCAAGAACATGATCAATGAACTGGGTACAATTGACATCTATAGACTACTTCATCCAACAGCCGAATATACATTCTTTTCAAGATCACTTGGAACATTTACCAAGGTATATCAAATTCTGAGCCATAAATACACTGTAAACATTTTTCAAGAATAGAAATCATACAATGTCTGCTCTCAGACCACATGGAATTAAACTAGAAAACAATAACAGAAAGATACCTGGAAAATCCCAAAATACATGAATTTTAATTAACTCACTTCTAAATAACACATGGGTCAAAGAAGAATCATTAAGAAAAATCTTAAAATATTTTGCACTAAATGAAAATAAAACTTTTCAAAATATGTAAGGTACAGCAAAATCAGTATTGTGGGAAATTTTTAGTGCTGAATGCAAATATTACAAAAGAAAAGATCTGAAACCAATTATCTAAGTTTCTACCTTAGGAAACTAAATAAACCAAGAGCAAATTAAATGCAAAGCAAGCAGAATAAAAGAAAAAATAAAAATTAGAGCACAAATCAACAATATTGAAACCAGGAAATCAACAGAGAAAATCAATGAAACCAAAAGCTGTTTTCAAAAGTTCTTTGAAAAGTTCAATAAAATCAGTAAGTCTCTAGCCATTCTAAGAGAAAAGAGAGAGGGTATGAACAATTAATATCAGAAATGAAAAAGGAGACATGACTACAGATCTCATGGACATTAAAAGAATAATAAATAATTATAAATAACAATTCTATGCCCACATATTTGATAACTTTGGTGAAATAGACCAATTCCTTGAAAGACAGAACACGCCCAAACTCACAGAAAAATAGACAATCTGAATAGGTTTATATCTATTCAAGTAATCAGATCAATAGTCAATAACCTTCCAAAACAGAAAACAACAGGTTTAGATGGGTTCACTAGTGAGTTCTAACAAACATTTAAGAATGAAATTATGCTAATTCTCTACAATCTGTTTCAGAGAATACAGAAAGGAGTCCTTCCTAACTAATTCTATCAAGCAGCATCATCTGCTGATAACAAAACCAAAGGTATCTCAAGAAAAGAAAACTATAGAACAATATCTCTAATGAACCTAGATGCAAAATCCTCAACAAAATATTAGCAAATTGAATCCATCAATATATAAGAATAATTATACATCATGACACAGTGGGATTTATCCCAGTTATACAAGGTTGGTACATTCAAAAATAAATTAGTGTAATCCACCACATCAACTGGCTAAAAAAGAATAATCATACAATCATATAAATAGAAGCCAGAAAATCATTTTACAAAATCCAACTACCATTTATGATAAAGACTCTCAGTAAATAAGAAATTGTGCAAAACTTGCTCAACTGATAAAGAATGTTTACAAAAACTAATGGCTATTTTTGGATTGGGCTGTTTGTTTTTTAATATTGAGCTGCATGAGCTACTTGTATATTTCAGAGATTAATACTTGTCAGTTGCTTCATTTGCAGATATTTTCTCCCATTCTGAGGGTTGTCTTCGCCTTGTTTATGGTTTCCTTTGCTGTGCAAAAGCTTTTAAGTTTCATTAGGTCCCATTTGTTTATTTTTGTTTTTATTTCCATTTCTCTAGGAGGTGTAAATCAGAAAGAGAAAAACAAATGCCGTATGCTAACACATATATTAAAAAAAGTGGTTCTGATGAACCTAAGGGTAGGACAGGAATAAAAACACAGACATAGAGAATAGACTTGAGGACACAGAGAGGGGGAATGGTAAGCTGGGATGAAGTGAGAGAGTGGCATTGACATATATATACATACTACCAAATGTTAAATAGATAGCTAGTGGAAAGCAGCTGCATAGCACAGGGAGATCAGCTTGGTGCTTTGTGACCACGTAGAGGGGTGGGATAGGGAGGGTGGCAGGGAGGTGCAAGAAGGAGGTGATATGCAGATATATGTATACATGTAGCTGATTCACTTTGTTATACAGCAGAAACTAACACAACATTGTAAAGAAATTATACTCCAGTAAAGATGTTAAAATAAAAAGATAAAAAGGACACCTAATGGCTAATATCAAACTTTGTTGTGAGACAATATTAAGATGTCCCACTAAGATAAGGACACGGCAATGATGTCCCCTTTCACTACTCCTATTCCAAATCATAGTGGAAGACATAGATAATTCAATAAGAGAAAAAATAAAATATATTAATTAGAAAGAAAGTAATGAAACAGTCTTTCCTTGCAAATGACATGATTTACTATGTATAAAATCAGAAAGAATCAACAAAAAATCCAGGAACTTACAAGAAATTATAGCAATATTGCAAAAGATTAATATACAAGTCATTTATTTTCCTATATACCAGCAATGAACAAGTAGAATTTGAAATTGAAAACACAATACCATTTATATTAGCACATACCAAAATGAAATAGGTTAAATTAAGCAAAATATGTACAAAATCTATATGAAAAAACTAAGATATATTTAAAGAAATCAAGGAACTAAACAGATGGAGAAATAATCCATGTTCTTGGACAAAAAGACTCAATATTGTCAAGATGTCAGATCTTCCTAATTTGACCCCTAGATTCAATGCAATTCTAATCAAAATTCTAGAAAGTTATTTTGCAGATTTTGATAAACTCATCCCAAGTTTACATGGAGAAGCAGAAGACCAAGAATAGCCAATATTATATTGAAGAACAAAGTTGGAGGACTGACACTACCTGAATTCAAGATTTACTATAAAGCTACAATAGTCCAGACAGTGTGTTAATTGTGAAAAAAACAGACAAATAGACCAATGGAAAAGAATTGAGAGCTCAGAAATAGACCCATGAAAATATAATGAACTGATCTTTGACAAAAGAGAAAGACAATACACTGAAGCAAAGGTAGCCTTTTCAATAAATGGTGCCAGAACAACAAGACATCTACGTGCAGAACAATGGATCTGCTTACAGACTTCACATCGTTCAAAACTATAAACTCCTAGATGATAACATAGGAGAAAATCTACATGATCTTGAATTTGATAATTACTCTTTAGGTATGACATCAAAGGCATGATCCATGAAAGAAAGAATTGATAAACTGAGCTTCATTAAAATTGCAAATTTTTACTCTGTGAAAGACATTTTCAAAAGAATGAAAAAACAACCCATAGACTGGGAGAAAAAAATGTGCAAGCAACATATTTGATAAAAACTGTTATACATAGTATAACAAAAAATAAAGCACTTAAAACACAAAAATAGGAAAACAAAGAACTTGATTAAAAATAGGCCTAAGACCTAACAGACACTTCACCTAAGAAGATATACAGATGGCAAATAAGCCTATGAAAATATACTCCACATTATGTAATATTAGAAAAATGCAGATTAAAACAACAGTTAGATATCACTACACACCTATTAGAATAACCAAAATCCAGAACACTGACATCAAATGCTGGAGAGGATGTTGAACAATGGGAACTCTCTTTCATTACTGGTGGGAGTACAAAATGGTTCAGCCACTTTGGAAGTCAGTTTTGTGGTTTCTTACAAAACTAAACCTACTCTTTTTATAAGATCCAGCCATGGGAGCTGAAAATTATGCCCACACAAAAACCTGCACGTGGATACTTTTACCAACTCTATTCATAATTATCAAAACTTGGAAGCAGAAAAGATGTCCCTAATCTTGAAAGAATGTGAATGGATAAGTTGTAGTACCTCAAGACAATGGAATTTTATTCAGCACTAAAAAGAAGTGACTTCAAGCTATGAAAAGCCATGGAAGACTCTTAAACACATATTACTAAGTGAAAGAAGCCAATCTGAAAAGACAACATACTGTGTGATTTCAACTCTACATTATTCTGTAAAAGGCAAAATTTTGGAGACACTAAAATTATGGTTGCTAGAGGTGGGGAACAAACGGATGAATTAATGGAGCACAAAGGATTTTAAGGCAGTGAAAATGCTCTGTATGATACAGTAATAAAGGATACATGCCATTATAAATTTGTCTAAACCCACTGAATGTACAACACTAAATGTAAAGCCTAATCTAATCTATGGACTTCGGATGATAATGGTGTGTCAATATAGGTTCATTAATTATATAACAATTATCACTCTGGTGGGCAATGTTAATAGGTTAGGAAGGCTATGCACATGTGGGCACAAGGTATCTGGAATATTTCTATAACTTCCAAACCTAAAAGTGCTGTTAAAACAAAATAACAATAATTTCTGAAATAATTCAAGTTCAAACATCAGTTCTGGGGAAGCTGAATGCTTACAACCCTTCCCGCTGTGATTCTGAGAGCCATGCCTCTGCATGAGTAGGGTAGGGATAGTTCATGAGCTGCAAAGTGAGAAACAATCTTAGGTAGAAAACATACTTTAAAATGGAGATTTCCAGCAGGAAGTGAATGGGGGGAGTGCTCTCTGGGGAAAAAGTGTAAGGGATTGGTGGAATAGGGATTAGGCAGAGATAAAGTTTACCTTGCTATAGCAGGAACTGTGGGTTCAGAAAACCCTTTTGGGATCACTGCAGAATTGTTCCAATTGGAGTAAGAGAGCCAGAGATATGTCTTTGAATTCCCACATCATCACACTTTGAATGCAGGCTGCTCCTGGTGAGGAGTGTAAGGGTGGGTGAAGCAGCTATTTTCCTCTATGTGCAATTCAATATTCTATTGGTCATTGGTGTTTCTGCATATGTTGGTGAGTGATGCACTAATTCTTCTTTGTTCCTATCTTTGCAAGGGAGTTTCCATAGTGAACACCCTTGGAAGATCGAGATAGTATGTCCTTCTGGAGCAAAGGAATGCTTACTGCTCAGTAGAAGAAAGACAATGCCTCTATCTAGAGCCAAGGGCAGGCATGCTACTGCATATTAGAAAAGATTCAACTTCACTTTGTTAAGAGTCCCTCTTATGTGATGCAACTCAACACATTTATACATATCATCTTTCTCTCTTTATGCCATGCTTTGGGAAATGGTGTTGATATGTTAACTACTACAATTGCACTGAATAATAAAATATCCTTTGTATCTGAATCAGGAGTCTTGTGTCTTCTACTAGTATCCATGACACTTTGACAGGCTAACTTGGTAGCTTGCAAGTAGAGTAAAATCTCAGATCCATCATAGTTCTTGACAGTCATTAGCAGCAAGCACACTTTCAGCAGCTGGGAGGAGCAGTGATCCTGAAAGGAGGACCTGGGCAGTATGTCTTGACACCCATCCAAAGAACCATGGGGAATCTGCAAAGCAATGTTGAGGGAAGAACCAAGATTTGGGATTCAGCCAGATGTTATGAAAAAGCCCCAAGAGGAAGGGAGAGAGAGAGAGAGAGAGAGAGAAAGAAATATTCTAAAAAAAACATTGATAGACAGCATTGGGAAGCAAGTTATTTTTAGAAAATGTGAGAATTAGAATCTCAAGTCATTAAATATGGTAGAATGTTTTGATAAAGTTGTAGTGGGAAATGGCTTTGTGTAGGAAAATCTGGACTTCTATTAACATAGGGAAAATACTGTGAAGCCAGTTTCTCAGAGAATCAAGAAATCCTTCAGAATACTTTGAAGCTATGTTATTGAATGCAAGTTCCTGTACCCGATGCACTGTGAGGCCAAACAAATCAAAATATTGGAGTTTGGAGCAGAGAAAAGTTTATTGCAGGGCCAAGAATGGAGAACAAGTGGTTTATGCTCAAAAGACTCAAACTCCCTGAGGAGAAGATTTTATAGGAAAAATTTGGGTTAAGGACTACAAGGTGTGTGACTTTCTTCTGATTGATGGTAAAGTAACAGGGTGGTGTTCCAGGACTCCTGTGTTCAACTTCCACTGAGGAAAGCCTTAATTTCTATAGAACTCAAAGATATATTGCTGTGTATATTCCCGGAGAAGGAGCCAGGACCTTGGCCCACAGCTGCACTATTGCTTCTTGACTGCTCCTCTTTTGTTTCTCAAACATTCCTTCATTTCTCTGATTAGCAACTGTTTGAATCTTCCCTTTGGTACTCATGGAAGGCCTAGGAGATAAAGCCTTTTTCCTGCAAAGAAGAAACAGGGGACACTGAAAGGGCCTTACCCAGGAAGGCCTACAGGGTGTTGCTCAGTGTCAGTTAAAATATATAGTTAATTCCAAAATATAAATAAGAAGTATTTTTCTTAGCAGAAAACTGTGATCATTTTTCAAGTATACATAAATTTTAATACAATGTTATAACAAACACAAGTAAAGCAAAATAAAAACAAAAAAATTCCATAGAGTAGCTGATTGTTTTTGTATGTAGTATACAAGTTACAGACCTCAAACATGTAATCTCAGCAGTAATATTGCAGGAGAAGGGGACAGTGAGGGAATGGTCATGTCTCAGGTCTTGGGCGAGTTCCCAAGACCAGCTGCCAAGTGAAGATCCTTGGCTTTAAGCAGGAAAGAATTCAAGAGCAAGCCAAATTAAAGGGAAAGCAAGTTTATTTAGAGAGATACACATTTCATAGGCAGAATCAGGACTGTCTCAGGAGATGAGAGCTGCCCTGGAGCGTAGGGGTTGTTGTTTTTTATGGGCTGGGTAATTTCATAGGCTAACAAGTGGGAGGATTATTCCAACTATTTTAAGAAAGGGGTGGAGATTTCCAGGAATTGGGCCACCACCCACTATTTGACCTACTATGGTCAGCCTCTGAACTGTCATGGCACCTGTGGGTGTGTCACTTAGCATGCTAATGACATGGGAAGTCCAATCTTCTATCATCTTAGGCCTAGTTGGTTCCAACCAGTTTTTTTCATATCCTGTTTTTATCAACGGTTGTGTCAGTATTTCAACAGTTGTGCCCTGCTCCCTTCCCTCTTGTCTCAGCAGTATACTACTTATTAACTGATTAAGCAGCAGTGTTATTTTGAAAAGAATATGATAACTACTGAATTAAAATAAATCAGTTTTTCAGATTTAAAATCTCATCCCTTTGTTTTTCTCTTCAAATGTCAATTAAGAACATTCTAGTTGCCAGTGCTCTACTTGATACAAGATATGGATGGGAAAATATAGCATGAAATTCACTCCAAAGTTATGGCTTTAAATGAGAAAACAATCAATTTTTTCTCCATGTGGAAAATGTACTAAGAAAATCTATAGGAAAATAGTGGAAACAGTGGTTAGCTGTGCTGAAACAGCTAATATCCAGACAGATAAAATGACTTACATATAATCAAGACTTAGAAAATTATAACATATTAAATCATTTTAAATAGTTAGGTAGATAAAAAGGGATGTCAGAAAAGAGGTTAGCTATAGAACAACACATTACCAATTTTATGAAACATTTTTAATCTCATTGTTTCTCCATTAGCAATAAATGATTTGGGTTTGTTGTTTTTTTTTCATTGAATCTTTAAAGAGGTTGAGATACTAATGAAATTTTATTCTTATAAGGAGAAAGACTATCTGCATTAATATTTGCCAATAATGAAAAATACATAGTATTTTAATTGACTCTGGATTTAAGATAAATTATAGGGAAAAAACATAGATCTCTGAGAAAAAGGAATTTGAACCTGTGGAAAGACATTCACAATCTCATAGTGAAAATTAGTTCATAATTACCAAATGAAATTTGAGGGAAACATTACTATTTATAAATTCTCTTGGTACTTAATTTTCTGTGTCACCTTGACTGAACTGTTGGATGCTCAGACATTTTGTTAAATATTATTCTGGGTGTGTCCATGAGGATGTTTCTAGACAAGATTTATAATTGAATAGGTAGACTGAGTAAAGCAAGTTGCTCTCCTTAGCCTGGATGAGTCTCATTCAACCAACTGAGGGCCTAAATAGAACAAATGGATGGGTAAGAGGGAAGAACCCCTCCTGCCTAAGTGCTTGACCTAGGACATTGGTCTTCTACCCTCAAACTAGAAATTACACCATCAGCTCTCCTGGTTCTCAGACCTTTGGACTTAGATGGGAACTACACCACAGGCTTTTCTGGGTCTCTAGCTTTTTGAATACAGATCTTGGGACTTCTAAGACTCCAGAATCATGTGAGCCATCTGTACTCCCCACCTTATTCAGAGTATTTCAGCATGTGAAAAACGCATTCATTCTACAAAGTCTACAGTTCCCTGAAAATGACACACAGATATAAAAAATATTTGACACAGATGTTGAAGTCAAAAAAATGGTGTTCTGGTAAATGTTTAACATCCAGCTCTCCAAAGAATGTAAAGGGTTGGTTTGAAGTTTTTGCTAATTTCCATGGTGTTAAATCTTCCACCAAGGTTGTTTCATGTAACAGTATAACATCATAGAATGCAAATTTTTTAGAAAGTGTAAGTCAGCTGTGTCTGGCACACCATGCGTGAAACACGTGAAAACATTATGCCCACAACTGAAAAAAAAAGTGAAAGTTTCAAAGGATGATGGTTGTTGCTTTTAATAGACAGATGTAGAATTGATTATAAGAGATTTCTAATTTGGGATGATTTGCATCAAATAACCTTCAACTTACCTGAGTGACTTTTTCAATGAATGTGTTCTTCCAACTTGAAAAATGTTTTTCAATATTATTGATTTATTAACCTATGAAAACTGTTTCTTACAACATTGCCTATTAAAAAAAATTCTGTTTTTATTATTTCCCTCTTTACTAAGTCCCCAGTTTTCAGCTAAATATCTTCTGAATAAATATAACATTTCTCCCTCAAAAAGAAAGGTAGATAAAATATATATTTCCATATTCATGGCTATGTCTTGTTTTTTTCATGCTAAAACAAGAGGCTTTAAGTGAGAAACTACAAGACAAAAATATTTTGCTTAATCTCATGAAGGTGACTCCAAGCTCTGTGAGACCTTAATTTTCAAAAATTATTTACAGTTATATGTCATAAAATTTTACACCAATTATTCAGTAATAGAATGTATTTACTTCATTTGTAGCCAACATGTAACATTAGTATGATAGCATTAATACAGTCACAAGAAAATAATGTGATTAATACAATACTTGGTTTTTAATACAGCACATGACATCACCATTTTAACCTACATTTTAACATCATTCCTGGTTTCTTTGTTATCATTCTCATGTAAAGAGAGGTCTGACCTATTTTCAAGGCTCCACTACAGATTGCATATGCAAATGTCCTCTTTGCTGTATTATGTTCAGGATGTGCAAATGCTAACATATAGATTCTTTCACACAGAACTGAAGAGGTTGCACTATGCATTGTACTCTAATTATTTTTCATCTCTGTCAGAACATGTGCATAGCCTATATGAAATTGAGAAAACCCAGGCACCACCAAATAAATCAGTTATAGATGCTTCTCTCATAGGAAAACTTTTACATATTCCTGTGAGAATACATGTATTCCTCATAGGATCTGGCAGATGCCCAGTTCCTATGAGGAATACACCTCTTCTCTTTACCTTGGATGAAAGAGAGCACTTTAAGAGTGGCACGCTTGACAAATACTGTTCTTTGGAAAGGTGGTTTCCTTTTTAAAATACATAGAGACCTTGGTTTTAATTACGGATCTCATATTTTCTAGTGAGACTGAAGAAATTAACAAGGGTACAGAGATGAGGACTCTGAAAAGCAGAATCAATAATAAATAACTCAGGATTACAAAGCAACCCTAATTTTAAATTTCGAAGCTATATGTTCTAGAGATGAGTGGTGATTCAAGAAAATCTAGTCTTGAGATTTTTTATTATAGATGTTTTGTATCTTATTCTAGAACATTCTGTACAGGTAATATCAGTAACTCCATAAATCTCTTTTCACTGACACTGAAAGTTTGAATTTAAGCCATGTTCTCTGAGGTAAAGGGTCACGGGTTTTATCCACTAAGCCACCAAACCCCTCATTTAAAGTACTTTTGAGACCTGGTATTTCTTTGTGACAGAAGACATTCATGAGGAATTATGTGCTGCACCTGAGGGTGAAAGAAGTAAAAGAAAGCCTTATTAAGAGTACACGTGCTGCAGCCCGACAGAGTTTGACCTTCACAATGACACAAAGGAAAAGATGAATGCAAAAAAGCTTTGCTGTTGTTAAACATTGTAACAAGACAATCTGTAGGACATCCAAAAAAAGAAAAGAGGGAAAACGTTTATCAATACAGGGAGGATGAAAGCAAATGCAGTTTTGGTCTGCAAGAAATAAAGAAAAACTCAAAAAAACTGAGGGTCAAAGAAGATGCTAAGGCTATGGTTATGAAGTGATTGATAATCCTGCATGATATTGTCTGATACTGTTTGTCTCCCATATATGGTTATATTGTCAATTAAACTGCTTTCCTTATTTTGAAAACAGGAATGATTATTATTCCCCAAATAAAAATTCATGGACAGGATACTTTTTGGATTCATTTTTAAAAGTATATTCTGTTTGGAAAATAAATATACCAGGATTTTACCACTAAAAAGATGTAAACACATACAAAGAACACTACTAATTTAATTATATTTTGATCCTAAATTGTTTGTGTATATGTGTGGGAGGGGGGTATTATATTTAAAAAGCTAGAGAAAACCCACCTTGTTCCTTAAGTTCCATGTTGAGCAAACAGCACTTGTATAGTAGAATTACAACCAGAATAACTCTTTCCTTTAGCTTTAAGTAAAAAATATTGTCACCCCTCTGTCTTTTAATTTTTATTAAAGAATTACATTAGACCCAGATCCTCATTAGCAGAAAGTTGTCTCATCTTCCTTGTCACCTCACAGCTTTGCCCAAAGGATCTTGGCTTGTGTCTCCTGTACAGTCTAATCTAAAGTGGTCTAAATCTCCTTTGAAATACCAGGGCAGCGAGGAGACAGCCCTGGGAAGCCCACTGCTACCACGGCTTCTCCAGCTGCCAAAGATCTCATCAGCAACATCCAAATGCAACTGCCTGTGGTAGTATCTCAAAGATCTATTTTCATCTCTAAATAGAGAAAAATAAATAAATCAAACCACCACTATAAGTTAAATTATTCCAGAAAAATCTATCATTTCATTTCTAAATAGAGAAAAATGAATAAATCTATTTTCATCTCTAAATAGAGAAAAATGAATAAATCAAACCACCACTATAAGTTAAATTATTCCAGAAAAATCTATCATTTAACAGGAATTAATTAATTCAAATCACTCTTTTAAAATAATCCATGTATGTTATTATTACAAAATTTCTAAAGAACAAAAAATATTCTTATTTGATTTTTTTAAATTACAACTACAATTATACTTAAATTTAGAAAAGATTTAAATTGTACTCCATCATAAATTGTTAATGAATTTTTTAGTTGTTGAAATCATACTCATTAGAAGGAGGAATTTACTTTGCACAATGCTCCTAGGTCAGAATTCATGATCGTAGTTCTAGGCTTAATATATATCGATTATCCTCTCATAAATACAGCAGCTGAATATCTGTAAATTTAAAAGATATATATAAAAGATATGTATTAATGACAATACAGATTTTCCAAAACTTCTGTGTAAATTTGCCCAAATACATTTTTTTCTGTTCACAGACATAAGATGACATAAGAAATGGACAGATACTTCTTCACACTTACTGTATAATGGCTCAAAGGTAGTTTTAAAAAGAAGATATAGAAGTAGCTGCTGACTAGAGTAATCTAGATTGAATATCAACTGATAAACACTATATGTAGATGTATTTTCTTGTTCTTTAATCATTAATCTTTCACTGTTCTGTACCAAAGTAAATTTAGTGTATTTTATGAGTTAACCATTAGGATGACGGATCCACAGTTCTCTCTCCACAGAATTTGCATCTTTACACAGGCAATATTTCCCACATTCTTTATCACATTCACCCTAAATAAATGCTAGATAAATTATTATTCTGCCTAAGATAACTAAGTCAAATCTTTTGGGAAGTGGTTCTCAAACTTAAGTCAGAAATCATAATTACCTGCAGGATTTGGGAAGAGAGATTTATGAGTTTCGTCTCCAGAGTTGGTGATTCAGTTGATTGAGGTAGGGCTCCAGAATTTGAATTTCTCAAAAATTCCCAGTAATGCTATACTATAAATTGGGCCTCATTTTGAGAAACACTGTTTTAGGGAATCTGTGTTTTTAACAAATTCTCAGGTGATATGGTGATTAGCTAAAATTAGGAAGCATTATTCTATGACTGAATTCTAGCTAACCTCTTGATAACCAATATTTTTTATCTTCTATCATCTCAGCCTATCCTGCTCTGGTCCCACATTTCTTCCTGACACACTCCCATTTATATCTAAGAATGATATTTCTGTGAAGCATAATTCAGCACAATCAAAAAATTAGAATTTGAAGGAGGTGCTTTTTTGTTCACATGATATAAAACACTTTTATAGTTTTTATGAAACTATATTCCAACTTTGGTATAATATACAATCTCTCTACCCTGATTATAGCTAAGATATAAATGCCTCAAGGACTAGGAAGACAAACTAAATGAGATGGATGTGTTGGATGGAAACTCTGGTGAACCGCATGGCCCATGTCATGTCTAAAGGAAAAATACAGGATGGGAGGGAGGCACAAGAGGGAGGGGATATGGGGATATACATATACATATAGCTGATGAACTTTGTTATACAACAGAAACTAACACAACATTGTAAAGCAATTATACTCCAATAAAGATGCTAAAAAAATAAATAAAGGAAAAACACAATCCTCTTCAATTAACTACTACTGTAAAACAATATGGACCTGACACTTGCAAGTGATGAGTTCTATTTATTTGTTTGTTTGTTTGTTTTAAGAATCAAGTCAAAATGTGTGTAGAGGTATAAGTGCAAGCCTTTAATGTTTGTTCAGTGAATAAAAATAAATTACACATCTTATCTAGTAATCTGTTTTCATAAACTTTAGTTTTAAATTGCAAAGACAGTACAGAATTCTCACATGCCCTTAATCACTTTTATTTTTAACATCTTATATTTTCATGATATATTTGTTACAACTCTGGCATCAAAGTTGGTATATTACTATTAACTAAACTCCACAATTAATTCAGACTTCACTAGTTTTTCTCTAACATTCTTATTTTGTTCCAGGATCTCACCCAGGACAGATTATATTTAATCATATGTCTCCTTAGGCTTTTTCTGGCTGTGACATTTCTCAGAGTTTTCTTGTTTTTTATACCTCAACAGTTTTAAGCTGTACTGGTAAGGTATTCTGTACAACGTGGTTTAATCAGGATTTACCTGATGTTTCCCATTGGGGTTTAAACTAAGGTTGTATGATTGGGAGGAAGACCACAGAGGTAAAGTACCATGATCAGCACATATCCTGGAAGTGCAAGCTACCAAAAGAGCTCATCGTTGATGATGTTAACAATTACTTGCCAGAAGCAGTGTTTGCCAGTTTTCTCCACTGGAAAGTTACCCTTGCCCCCTATTTTACAATCTACAGTTTCAAAACAAGTCACAAAGTAGAACCAACACTCAAAAGAGGAAGAAAAGTTCCTTGAGGGTGGGGTGTCTTCATGAATTATCTTGGATTCACTTGTAAAAGATTTGTCTATTCTCATCATAACAATAAAATTTTAATTAAAATAATTTTAATAAGAAATTAATGAGAAAGCATTTTAATATAATATGACATTTTAAAAGTAATATAGTATTTTTGGTTTTATTCTAATGGAAGTAAAATATTACATTCTAAATTCTCATACTCTGTAACACCTTTTACAAACATGGCTTTTAAAACTGGGTGTGTATTAATGAAATATCACAATCAGGGATGATCTAGATATTTCAGAGGAAGAAGCACAAGCCTGAATGAGTTAGTAAAGCTAACCTTCTCCGAGATAAAGCAGGATAATGTAAGGCTTTGAAGAGCATGTAATATACAAGTGTCAAGGATAAACAACGCACATTGCATTTGATTGACTCCAACCTTCTTAATCTATTGAAGACTCCAACAAATAACCATATTTATAGATTTCCTTTGCTATGGTCAATGAAGAGACAAAGAACAAAGATAAAGAGAATAATACAATTTTAGCCTAGGAAAGAACCTCAGCCATCTTTAATTTAATAACTTCATTTCATATAAGAAAATATTTAATTTGAAAATGGTGAAAGACCTGCATTGTGGTATACAGCTATTCAAGGAATAAATAGCATTATCCCCCATTTTTCTGACTCCCAAGTCAGTGCTTTATTATTATACTCTATTTTACTGTGAAGAATCAAAAGAGAAAATTAACCTGTACTTGGAAAGAATGTTGAATTGCAATTTTCTTTGTTTGTTCCTGTGCTGGTTTCTGTTGCATCAATTTAGCTAAGGCTGTGTGTTGTTTCCATGAATCCCCTCCCCAGGGTTTTGGATTATAGATGGCCAAGAGTAAAACTTACATGAGATATGGAAGGTTATAAAAAAAAAAAAAAGTTTTCCAAGAGCTGGAAATTTCCATAGACCTTGCTCAGACATTCCTTACTTCCCCCTCCATTTTTCTTCAGTTGCCAGATATGCTTGATTTCTTGTAGCTCTGAGTTGTTCATCAGTGCAAACTTTTTCTTTGATTCACTGACTTCTCCATTCCTTTTTTTTTTTCCCTCATATTATCATCTCCCAACTCCTGTCGATTTGGATGAGATCTAATTCATATGACAGATCTCTGATTTTCTTACTGCTTAATAAATTTATTTTCTTTTCTTCTTCCAGTTTTATTGAGATGTAAGTGACATACAACACTGTATAAGTTAAATGTGTACAGCTCAATGACTTGATATTATATTGTGAAATGATTACCACAGTAAGTTCAGTTAACCTCTATTGCCTCATATAGTCACAATTTTTTTCCTTTTGATGAAAATTCTTAGAATCTGCCCTCTTAGCAACTTTAAATATACCATAGCATTGTTAATTATAGCCATCATGTTGCACATTACATCCACACTATTTATTTATCTTATAACTTTTGACCACCTTTGTCCAATAACTATTTGTTTGGTTGATATCTACAAGATATGTTTTGTTTTTATTCATTTTTTATGCTTCACCCCTCTAGATTACTAAATGAAGGAAAAGGGAAGCCTTCTTTTCGGAAATGAGAAAAAGCTTTATTACAAATAGAATGATTAAAAAACAAAGGATAATAGAAATCACCATCTCATTTGTTACTTGTATTAGTCTGCCATAATAAACTACCATATACTAGGTGGTTTAAGTAACAGAAATTTATTTTCTCACAGTGCCTGAGACTGGAAGTCCAAGATCAAGGTGCCAGCATAATTTGTTTGTGGTGAGCACTCTCTTCCTGGTTGCAAATGACCATTTTATTGTCATGTCCTTGCTTGGTCTTTTCTAGGTGCAGACACACTGAGAAACAGAGTGAGCATTCGGGTACTATTCCTATAAGAATACTACAACGATCATATCAGATCCCCAACTTATTTCCTTTGAATCCCCATCTCCAAATAAACCACACTGGAGATTAGGGCTTCAACATATGGATTTTGTGGGTAAACAAACATTCAGTCCATAATGTTACTTAAGCAAATAAAAACAAATGATAAACCAAACAAATGTATAAATAAGTAAATAAGTAAAAATTCAAAGAGAAGATCATTGAATTGAGTGTCTCAATCCATATATTCTTAAATGTTGACCTTAAACGTGTGTCAGTCTGACTCTTTAAGGATTAATTGGGGATTAATTAATCCCCTTTTATCAAAATGCAGATCCCAGATTCGTTGAATCAAAATATTCAGGGAGCAGACCTAGAAGCATGTATTATGACAAAGTCCCCTGAATGATTAAGAAAACCAATGTATAAATAACTGGTTTAAAACACAAAATCCAATTCATTGGTAGTCATTTTTAGTCACATTATAGGAAAGATTTTAAGACCAAACTTGACTCTAACTTGAATGTACTGTACCTGAGCAGGAGACCCTAGTATGGACATAAAAAGTTAGAGTGATGGCAGATATGGCATTTGTGTGTCATCCTTGTTAAAACTTTAAAAAAGGAGAGATACAATATTCATATCTGCAATATGCTCCTCTAACTGAATATGATTTGTCTTTCAAGTTTTTTAAAGTTTACTCAAAAGTAAATTTTACAAGTTTGAAACTATTGTGAACATTTATAGCAAAAGCTAAACCAAATATTCTATAAATGTCAAATGTATCTGAAGTTTTATTATACATAAGAAGTAAAAAGATCAAGAATATAATAAAGGTTAAATAATAGGAGATACTTTTTGAATAATACAAGAAACTATGAAAATTAAATTCCTTCAGTATTTAGAAGTTCTTTTTTAATAGAAAAAAAAAGAAATGTGATGTTTTGGCAAAGAATTAACTCCTAGAATTAATAAATGTTGGAAAAATGCAACTACACCTGTCTTTAAATTACATTTTAAAAGTACAACTAATTTGAGTAAAATTATTCATCTTGGAAAAAAAAAGAATTCTACAGAGTGAATTGATGACTTAAAAGTGCATGAAAGGTTATTACAGAAGGAATATTGAACAGTTGTTTCTGTCTTAAGTTATGGAATAACCAGGTGATCGATTAAAGGAGAAATTTGAATACTCATTGTGAGCATACCACTAAAGAAGCTGCTTTTAGGGATCATACAAAGGAAGAGACAACATGGCTCCTAACTTAAAAATGGAGGAGCTAAAGGTAAGATAAGCCAGTGGAAATAAACTAGACATGGATGTCATGAGTGAGGGCTGAGAAAAAGTGATTCAAAAACATAGGTTAAAGTGAGCAATACCAGAAGCAATTTAAAAAAGCAGAACTTTATTAAAGCAAATAACTCTTCAGACAAAGTAATCTTTTTTTTTTTCCAAAATATTGTACTCCTCTTTTATATTACTCATGTTAATATTTGAGAGCAGTCAATGTAAATAAATGTGATGAAGATACTTCAAGATTATCAGAATGGGGACCAGGTATGGAAGTTAATATTCTGCCGTTAAGACAGCAGCCTGGTCCAATCGTTTAGAATTTTTAAATTCATCACTTTGTTCATTATTTACACATATCTACTGGCAGCTTGCCAATCATAATGTATGCACAAATATAAAAGTCATATCATTAGCTGTGGATGACCTGTTTTGGCTGGTAACCTCTCTGTAATATGTCGGAAGTGTTATTTTGAAGCAAATATTTTGATAAAATTTTTGTTAGGATAGATATAACTGTCACTAATGAACTTATGTCCATATCAGAATGTGTTCTTGTATTTTTTCCAAAATTATTTGTTTGTTGTTATATGACATTGGCTGACTTGGAGGATATAAATTATTTTCTATGTAATGTTTGCTAATACAGTACTACAGGAAAAGATGTTTACTATATGCAGCAAGATGGAGAATAATGGTGCTGACTTTTCAGTACCTTAACAGATGACTATATTTTTCCATTTTATTTTATGTGCATTTTGAATGGCATATGCACTATACTTCACAGTTGATTTTAGCACAGGATCCAGATGTTCCTGACACATCTGTTTCCGTACCTGTATATAAATTAAATTCAAAATGATACTAGCAACTCTGGGGACTGCATTAATCACAATAAAAAGTACATATTTTTATCTTGTCTACATGGGGATCACCTATGTATAAAGTAGATGTGGAGTAGTTAGTCATTTTTTTTATGTCTTTGCAATGAAGTTATTTACCTACTACTGATTTGCTATGTCTGGCCATCTGGTTATGGATGAAATGCTGCAGTTTTTTGTTTTTGTTTTTACCTTTGTTTAAAAGGACTTTCTAAATGCTATCAATACCAAATGTTCTATGTCATTTATGCTAATAATGTACAAAAATATTTTATATTTTTCCAGATTGTTGCATGTTATATTTCTAAATTTACATATCATTTGCTTTTTAGCTGACTTTGTAAAACTGTGGAATTAAGTATAATGTTTTGAGCATTTTCATAGATGTTGTATGACACACTTTACTTCTTAATAACTATGTGAAACAGTAGATCTACACCACCTGTTCTTTCACCAGTAAAGATGCAGCCTGGTAGTTGAAAGCTCAGGCAGAGCAGTCAGAGTGTTTTGTGGCAAGAATGGCTGTTGAATTTTTGACTGTGTGAACTGAGAAAAATACAAACGTCTCTAAATCCCAATTTCTTTATCTGTAAAGCAAGGATAGTTGAGTATTAATTCATATGGTTGTTGTGTGGATTAAAATAGGTAATCTATTTTGATAACTTAGCACTGCACTGAGCATATAACACATACTTTTTAAAGGATATTCATTTGGTTTAATATGATTAAATAATAGTAATTAAAATATTGTATATAAATTTGAAGAAGCTGACTTTATCACTGCTTACTGTAACTAATATTTTTCTAATTTTAATAATAAAGATAAGCTTTATTTTCTTACTTTAATCCACTTACACAGTATCACAGGAAGTTCATGCACGTTCTAAAGTTTTTAAATATTATTTAAAAATCTCCTAATGAAAAGTCTAAAACACTCATATTCATACACAGTTTTTTCTAAGTCTTTTTTTTTAAAAACAGTTTTTCTGAGGTATAAGTGATAGACAAAAACTGTGCTTATTTAATGTATCCAAGTTGATAAAACCATTACTTCAATCAAGGTAAGAGACATACGCATCATCTCCAAAAGTTTTCTTGTGTCTTTGTGAGCCTTTGTGTGTGTGTGTGTGTGTGTGTGTGTGTTTGTGTGTGTGTATGTGAGAGAGAGAGATAACAAGACAACATGAGACCTAAATCCTTTTAATAAATTAAGTGCATAGTACAGTATGATTGACTAGAGTCACTACGTTGTACAGCAGATTTCTAGAACTAATTCTTCTTGCAGAACTACTGAATAATACATTCAAAACATTTTGAATTCTAAAGCAAAATTCCAGTGTATGGACAGTATCATTGAAAGGAAATCTTCCAATAGCATACAATTACCAATGCAATGTGTTTCCCTGTTGTTTACATAGAAAAACATTGTATGCAGTATTTACATACATAAAAATATAGTACAAAATTTTTAACAAAATAATATGTGAGAAAATTTTCAAATTATATTTCAGACATAATTAGTAGGAATCAGATATTTTGAAAAGTTTGCCAACTGTTAACAGTGATGTATCTCTCAGGTCTTACTAGGCTGAGTCTTGTTACAAAACATGCATACTTTACTAAGCACAGTAATTTTATAAAGGTGAGATTTTAATAATCTTAATATGATTCTTTATTATAACATATAGATGTTTTACTAGGTTTTGATCATGTTTTAGGAAATGTTTAATATTTGAAGTTAATACAAAACACAAAATTATACTTCTTCCATTTGTATTTTCAAAGGAACATCTTATTTTCAAGAAAAAAATATTGAGCTTAAATGGAAGAACAATTTAAAATTCCTAAAATGGTAAGATGTTACTTGTTAAATGAAATTCTAAAACATATTTTCCCACAACTATTATAACAATATATCTGATAGATAATCCTTCAGGATAAAGAGGAAATTCAACCTATTTCTACATTTAATAAAGGAGAGGAAGGAGTTCTGGACCAGTTGCAATTGATTTTACAAACACAATACCTCATTCAAAATTTATGAACATTTAAAAACAGTGCTATATATCTCAAAGTTTTTGATATTGAAAAGATGTCAGTTTAATACAAATGAAAAAATAGTAGCTATTCTTTTGACTTGTAAAATACAGATAGTACTACTTACATTCCCCATATTTTTCTGTATTTTAAAAGAAAGTGAATGATTTTAAAATACAAGAGAATGTTTGCATTTAGCTTATTATCATTTTATGCCTATTATTAATAATCATCAACTTCATCATGCTAGGGGATCCCACATTTCCAGATACGAATAAGGAATAAAATTGGAGGGCATTCGGTATATGTGTTTCCCTAAGGATAGTGTTGCTAAAACTCCAACTTCATTTTTTGAACACAGTATATTTAATTAATGCTCTGATACAAATTTCCATGGACACGTGTGTTTAGCATAAAACAAATTACTTGATGCTAAGTTGCTTATCAGGGTGCTTACATGAATGATAGAGTTTGGGTTTTTCCACATCCTTGCCAATATTGATATTTTAATGCCTGGCTAGTCTGTTGTATATAAAATATCATCTCCTTGATTCAATATGAATTTTTTTTGAAAATTGATAAGGTTGAGCAGCTTTCCACACCATGCATATATTGTATTCTCAGAATTTTGTTTCCATTGTTTAAGAGTGGAAACTATACAAAGTGTAAACCTCTGTTAGTACTGATTTAGCTACATCCCACTATTTTTGATACGTAGCATGCTCAGTCTTTTAGCTGAAATGTTTTTTACAACACAGAAATAATGAAACATTGTATTCTAAATTCCCAAGTAGAGAGGATTTTCTCCACACTATATTTGTCATTAATTAAAAGTAATGGTATTCTAATCAGAATATGTGATCTGTATTATATGTACTATTTAATAATTTACTTTTTGATCATTTCAAAAAGTTTAGTGATTATTTAAACTATTTCATGTGCATATATATGTTGAGAATTCATGTGCCCAATTTTATTTTCTTTGATGACAATTTTAGCATTCATTCAACAATGGTTTATTGAGCAAACTCTTCCCTGTATTCAGAAATTTACATTGATTTTGAAGGGAAATTTTTGTGCGCTCTGTTATTTTATGTTTAGAGTTTGTTTCAAATCACCCTTTGCTTCTTCTGTATTCCTCCCTCTCTATAATTTTGAGGGTCCCTACAATCCAAGTTTCCATCTCCTCCACGTCCTCTGTTTATGACAACATCTGTTAGTGGGAGTTCCCATCCTCTGTAGGAATACTGAGATATGGTGTTGGGACACCATAGCAGAAGGCAGTGTATCTAAGCTTCTGGTCAGGAGCCTGAGTTTCTGCTTCTTCTCATTTGGGCCAGCTTTTGCTATAAGCTGTAGCCCTACCTCCTTTCATAAGCAGGAAAGTCTTACTCCTTAATCGGGCTCTAAGACTCAAGCGTGGCTTCAGCAACCCATCTTTCATGAAACACATTGTGGCCCAATGTCCAAAAAGAGCTGAAATCCAAGGCCCCAGTCCCTGCTTCTAGACCTAGAAGTTTCAACACCACTGTCCCTATGGTATTGCTGTTGGTTTGTCTTCTGTTATTTGTTTTTGTGTTTTTTGCATTGACAGTTTTCTCAGGTCTACATTGATGTTTGAATTAATTTTTAACCTAACTATGCATTTTTATTTATGTGGATTTAGAACAAACAGAGTATGGCAGGATTTGAAATTGCTGATCCTTTTGTGTGAGAATTTTTTGGTATCATTTTCATAGCATTATTCTTCAGCCAAATTTTGAAGGACTGTGTACTGTAAGTCATGACTATGTTATGTTAAAGAGCTTCTACTACTAACACATAAAAAAGTTTTGGGTTTTGCTAAAGTTTATATGAAAAGCCTGAAATTTAAATAATGACATGAGCAGAATCTAAAATCTAAGATATGACTTTATTTCACAGACTGCCTAGAATGCAGCTTTTTAGTAATTCTCACGACACCTTAGAAAGATTATTAAATATATATCTAAACTACATTTTTGTCTTGACTGATTTTCATATATTAAAAGATATCTCCATTATTTTATTTTTATCAGGCATATCTAATCTTAGATATTTATGCTAGGAACCTAGAAAAATTTCAGTGAAAATAGGGGGAATTCATTTGAATCTAAAGAATAAAAAAGGAATCTAACATCTTCTCATGTCTCCAATTCTCCAAATATTTTAATACTACACTTCCTCTTACATGATAACTTTATTCTTGAATATTATGGCAGTTATTATAATTCTTAGATTAAATTTCATAGTGGAAAAGCCAATATTATAAGGTTTTTAGTGACTTGAGGTCTATTCAAGATCCTCAGATAAGTAATGATATACAGTGTGAACTTAGCTTATTGATTAAAAGGGATATGAAATATGTACATTTAGACAAAATGTTTTAAAGGCAAATATAGATGTTTGAACTTTTTTCATTATAATACTACATGAAATCATTGATTGATCACTTCACTACACAGAAATTAATACATTTACTTTTGAAGTTTCACTTTGCTTACCTGGGAAATTACCCTCCAACTTATAATATCAGCTTATACCTTGATATGTGTTAAAATAGCATTTCACAACCTCCATTACATATTTGAAAATGAAAAACAAAACTTTGAAATTAAAATGAAAGATATTGATAATACATATCTATCCTATCTTTCTTTGGCTCCATAATTCAACATTTCCTTTAATGAGAAAGAATAAATTCCTGTTACACAAAGCTTAGTGAATATTAATTTTTAAGCTATTACAAAACCTGCCTGGTATATTATCAAAAGTTATGATTACATAAATGTGTATGATACTACATAAGTAGAGTTTACTATGCTAATTTACCTTAAGAAATTCTACCTTTCATTTCACTTGAATGTGAGTGTGTGACAAATTTCAAAGTGTGCTACACTGGAGGGAAAGACTTTTAAGTCCTTGTTTTTACCCTTAACTAACAAAGAGGGCTAACTAGAGCTACTCTCCATTTTCTTATATACAAAATGAACTACCACATCACATATGATTTGTCTCTTTCTGCTCCATGTGCTCTGTGTATCCCTAAACTAACCTAGAGATTCTAAGGAAAAAAGAAAAAAAAAAAATCAATAGAATTTCATGTTGGTGAAACCAAAGTTTCTTTATGGAAGCTCAGTATAGAGAAGTATGAAATGATGAGATAAGGAAGAGACTGAGATTTTGAAATAGTTCTTTTAATTAGCAATACATCTCCAGGTAAAACAATGGTTTCAGAAACCAGAATAAAATATTGCAGGATGCAGGTCTGACTGAGGTCACATTGCCATAGTAGCTGTGGATAAGATTCCTATAAAACATCTTACATTTCAAAAGAATAATGTAAATTATCATTAGTTACCAAGATCTGTCTGTTCCAGTGAGAACTGCAACCTAATTTAAATGAGTCCAATGAACCCTCCTATGGAGGAAAAAATTCTATTTCATCAAAGTGGATTCAGCCTGTGGCATGCTGTGTTTGGTTGTGGCCCAAGTCACAGCCCGCTGGGAGTGGCAGCCCCTGCCATCAGTGTCTGTCAGGGAGCAGACATTTCTCTCTTTGTATTATCCCTGAGTTCCAGGCTTCTGTACCGGTCAGACCACAGTGAAATGCTGACAGTGAGCTGCTGCACAGAGAGACCAGTGAGAGGCTCTCACTCTGTATTTAAAGGGCCCAAGAGCTGCAGGAAGACAGTGTTCCTGCCTCTTCTAAGTGGCATGTATGGAGAGATATCTGATTTAGCAGCTCTGACAGCCCACAGGAAACTTGGTCCAGACAGAAACAGAATGTGAAATAACAGGAGCTCTCATCCTTGAGTTTAAGAAAAAGGAGAGGGGACTAAGAATTCTGAGTGTCTCTGATAAACCAGAGTGTGTTAAACACATACTTTCATTTAATTTCCCCAAACATCACGCATAATTGTAGAGTTTAAATAACATACCTTCAGTCATCTAGTAAATGAGTGGTTGTGGGGGAAAAAATCTGATAATGTGAAGTGAAGCAGCAATTAAAACACAGGGATGAAAAATGTGGTCTCTGGGATCCTGAGACTTGGTTTCAAAATTGTCCCAACCACTTCCCAGCCATGAGAAACTGGACAAGTTTTATAAAATATTTTTGTGCCTTTGTTTCCTCATCTGCAAAACATAGCTGGTGCTCACATGACAGAGATTTAATATTCAAATAAGACATCTCTATTAATTGCTTAGAAAAATATTTAGTGTTTCTTACTTCCTCAGTAAATACTTGATATTATTTTCCAATGATCATCAAAATCTATGCTCATTCTAAAATGACATTCAGCTTCCTGTATTTAAGTGTCATAGTCATAATATCCATTGAAATATGCTTCTCAGTGTTTCTATACTCTGTCTATAATACAAGCACATCATCCTTATTCATGTAATTCATCTAGATTTATGGTGCTGATCTTATGCTATTTGTGTATTTGTTGAAACTAATTTTACTCATTGCTTGAAAGATACTCTTTGATGAGTTATTAAGTAATACATTATCAGAAATGGAAAACTTAATCTGTAACTTTGTAGCCTCAGGAATTGTGATTAGAAAGCAATGAAGATATGGGAAAAAAAGCACTTTTTAAAGAAGTAAAAAGATAAGTGCATTAAGGGAAACAGAGAAACAGAGATAAAATGCTTCAAAGAAGATGATTTTTTGTAGTGTCATGTGAATGACTAACAGTATCTTGAACTTAGCACAATGAAAACTACTTACTCCCTCATCCATATTGCAAACTGATCCTATAGTCAGCTTTGTATGTCCTGTTAAACGAGGTGGATTAATAATCTATTAATTCATTTGCTCTTTTTTGAACCAAATCTTTGTTAATTACATAGTATTATACAAATATGTCCTAAAATGTACTTATTCATACATAGAAGTATTTTTTCAACAAATATAAGCATTTACTTTTTTTAACTCTGTAAACAATGAGGAACAAACATTTGTTTGGTTTTATTTATTTATTTTTCCCATAAGGAGTTTACAGTCTTCACAGAAAAAGATAAATCCATGCATAATATAATTAAAAATTCTGAGGGTGCTGATGAAAGAAACTGTCACATGTTGAGGAATGAGGAAGTCATTCTGGCTTATACATGATTTGAATTGAACTTTATGCTAACTTGAATAGCCTGTCTTATGGCCTGTCAAACATGCATTGTATATCTGCTTTGACGATTAAAGAAAAGAATGCATTTAAAAATCAAAATGGAGTAACTGTGGTTCAAGCATTCAAAATGGAACCAGGTGGTCATTGTGGTTGTGGTTTCAGACACGTTATTGCATCACTGAGAACTTGAATCTTCTGAACTGCATGAGACTCAAGGACAGCATGAGACATTCTCAAAACAATATCTGCTAGCAGCTGCCAGCTGCAACCTGTGGTCTTAAAGTTTTGTAACCATGCAACCATTTCAGACCCTAATCAATTCTTGCTTAACAAGCACCCTTACTTCTTGCCAGCTCCAGTACTAATTCTTGACAATTTATGTAACTTGTGGGTTTTGTCTATATAAGCCTCCTCCATTTTGTAGTCTGGCAGAATACAATTCAAGAGCTTCTTGAAACTTTGTCTCCCAGACTATAATCCTCAGTTTAGCTCAAATAAAACTTTTTTATTCCCATTATAGATTATTTATTATTTGTGTTGACAACACTTACTATAAATAGCACAATAAGAAAACAAAACAAAACAAAAAAGAGTGGTGGAGGTAGTTGTAAATTCATAGCTGTTAGTAATAAACCTGCTATTATTATTATTAAAAATAAGCCTGCTATAAATATATGTCAGCAAATATTGGGATGGGCATATATTTCATTACTCTTGGTTAACGAAGGAATGAAAGAGCTGAGAAATGCAATAAATGTATTTTTAAATTACCATAAATTTCTCCAAGTAGTCCCATCATTTCACATTCACACCAACATTATATGAGATTTCCAGTTTCTCTACATGCTCAGCAATACTTTGATAATTTTAGAAATTCTAGTTGGCGTGTAATTGCATATTATTATCATTTTAATTTTCTTGATGTGTAATGACATTTACCACCTTTCATGTGCCTAGTGACTATTCATGTATCTTTCAGGAAGTGCCTGTTCAAGTCTTTTGCATGTTTTTAAAGGGAAATGTTTATCTTCTCATTATTGTATTTTAAGGGGTTTTCATATTATTTTTACAAACAGCTCCCTTTTCATATATTTATTTCACAAATATTTTTGGCCAGTCTGAAGCATATTTTATCAGTTTCTTAATATTTTTAAAAAGGATTTTTTTTTATTTTATTAAATTTATAAAGCACTTTTTAAAGTAGTCTAAGCTTTTTATCTCCTAAGGTATCTTTGCCTACTGAAACACATGAGTTTTTTAGGTCTTTGGCCTAATTTCTCAATATTTGTGTTTTTTTATATGATTTTTATGGATTTCTAATTTAATTCTTCAGTGGTCAGGAAGTATATTCTTTGCTTTTAATGCATTTACATTTTTGCAGATTTGTTTCATGGCCTTCTATTGACTATGTTGATGAATATTGCATATGAATTTCAATAGAATGTGTATTATAGCATTTTGGTTTTTAATGCTCTAAAATATCAATTAAGTCAAGTGTCACTGATATTGTTTAAGTTTTCTATACCTTTAGTGAATTTTATCTGTTGCTTTTTCTATCAATGCTAATAGAAGAGTACCAAAATATCCAGTTATGCTTGTGGGTTTGTCCGTTTCTCCTTTCAGATCTGTCATCTTTTGATTCATATACTATTAAGGTTTGTTGTTATGAACATATACATTTTGTATTATTATGTCTGCTTAATGAATTAAAGCTTTTATTATTAAAAATGATCCTTTTGTCTTTAGTAATATTCCTTCTTCTGAGGTCAACTTTGTCTAATATTAACAAAGCTAATTCAGCTTTCTTATGATTAGTATTTTAGTATAATTTTATACTGTGTTACCTAAGGACAGCTGGCAGTTAATCTTTGCTTTTTTACCCTTTCTTGCATTTTTAGTTTTCTACTTGGAGTATTTGAATCATTTTTATGTAATGTAATTATAGGTATAGTTGGTATGCTGGGCTGAATAGTTTCCCTCCAAAATTAATACCCACCTGCAACCTATGTATATGAATTTTTTGGAAATAGAGTCTTTGCAGATGTAATTGTGTTAAGATGAATTCATACAGGATTAGGATGGCCCTAAATCCAGTATGACTGATGTTCTTATAAGAAGAGGGAAATTTGGGAACGGAGACAGGACACACAAAGGGAAAACTGTCTTGTGCAGATGCAGGAGGAGATCGTAGTTATTCTTCCACAAGCCAGTGAAAGGCAGGGATTGCTGGCAACCACAAGAACCCAGGAGAGGCAAGGAGGGATGCTTCCTTAGAGACTTTGGAGAGAGCATGGCCCTGCTTGATATTGGACTTCCAAGTGCCCAGAACTGTAATTGTTGAAAAATAAGTTTCTGTTGTTTTAAGCTACCCATTTTGCTCTAATTCATACCAGCAGCTCTAAGAAACTAATATCATTTGGTTTTAGGCTTACCATCCTTCTGTTTCTTCTGTGAGTGAGTTTTCTTCCCTTTTTCTTTGATTAAATGTATACTTTGTAGTATTCCATTTTGTCTCTTAGATTGGCTTACTAGGTGTATATGTCTATATTTTACAAAGTGCATCTTTTGTTTCATTTTACTTACTCAACTTTAGCTTATTAGAATCTACCTTCTTTTTTTTTTGGTACGCAGCCCTCTCACTGTTGTGGCCTCTCCAGTTACGGAGCACAGGCTCCGGACGTGCAGGCTCAGCAGCCATAGCTCATGGGCCCAGCCGCTCCGTGGCATGTGGGATCCTCCCGGACCAGAGCACGAACCCGTGTCCCCTGCATCGGCAGGCGGACTTTCAACCACTGTGCCACCAGGGAAGCCTGAATTTCATTTTAAGTGTACTTCCATTTCTTCCAGTGCTTTGCATTTTTAATACATTCTAATTCTATATGTTTTATAAACCTCATTATACATTGTTATTATTACACGTACTTTTAAATTCTATATGTTTCATTTGGTTATTTTCTATAGTTTCTATTTTTCTCTTAATATACCTTATTTTGAAGTATTATAATCTTAATTTTCATTACTTACTTAAACAGTTTTCTTAAATTTTTTGAATTTATTTACAATATCTGAGTCTCAGGCTTTGTTTGATAAATCTAACATATGGATCCACTCAGAGTTCTTATTCAATACATTTCTCCTGAGTATATGCCATACTTTTTCTTTACATATCTTATGTTTTGTTGAAAACCGGACACTGCATATATTATTTTGTAGCAACTCTGAATTTTGCTACCCCTCTTCCTTGTGGTAGTTGTTGCTGCTTTTAAAATTTTATTTAGTTTTATTTTATTAATTTATTTATGTATTTATTTATCTATTTCAGTAACTTGCTTGGACTTAATCTGTGGAATTTGTCTCCCTGCAGTGTATGGCTGGTGATATCATTTCTGTTTCTTCTTTTTGTATTTTTTATCCTGACTTCCTTGGTGTGTCTGCTTTGTCTACACAGCTTAGTCGTTAATTCAGAACTGGAAAGAAGTTGTACTTAAACAACTTGAATTTATAAGGCTTCTAATCTCTGCCAATAAATCTGTGCGTGAGTTAAAAACCATATTCAAAGTGGAGAACATTTTCAACACTTGCTCAGCATTTACTTTTCCCTGGACCATTCCTGATCTCCCCTGCATATGTACATAGCTTCCCAATCAGCCACAGATGTGTGAAACACATACATAGCCTTCTATATCTCTTTAATTTCAAAGATTCCACACTAAATTTCTGGCTAGATTATTCACTGAATCAACAGGGATGCTAATCCCAGAGTAACAGAGTCATAAGATTTCTCCATTGTTGCCTACATTGTTTGCTACATCTACTGATGATACAGTCAAGCCTGGGTATTCACCTTCTGCTCCAAATCAAGTCTGCCCCTAGGCAGTGAAGCTTGCATTGTTTTCCCTTTTCCAGCCCAAATATAGTAATATTACAAAATCAAGCTTGACAGTGCAGAGGTTGTGTAAGTCTCCAGGAAAGAAGGCTACAGACTTCCACTGTTCTTACCCATCATTTAGTAGTTTTTCTCGAAAAAACACTTATAGTTTTACCTTGTTCAATTTCCAGAGATGGGATATTATGGGATTTGACAGGGCATATTTTCCAGTTTTTAAATTTTATTCTTGTATTTAGAAGAGATAATTTGCTAAACTCTTCACTCTACTATAGCTGGAAATCAAAAGTCTATTTGATGTGTCTGATGTCACTTTAAATTATATCATTTAATTTCTTTTTACTTAATGCAGATGCTAATTAAGAATGCCATTGATTTTAAGTTATATCAAGGGAAGTTGTTGAATTCCCTTTTTAATTATAATATTTCTTCTAAGATTTCTTCCAGGTTTTCTGGATTGTATAAATGCAAAATCATTTGACCATAAATAATGACAAACTGATTACATTCTTTCCAGTCTTATAGGTTTTTTCTTTCTTTTTTTCTTTTTTGCCTTTTGTATCCTTTAAGATCTCAAGTAAAATTTTGCATTGAAATAATGAGAGCATGTATCTTTGTCTCATTCCTATTCTTAAGAGGGAAGGATTAAATAGATTTTTATCAGATTAAGAATGCCCACTTCACTTCCTAGTTTGTATATACATTATCTTGGTCTTCAAATTTTATGTTACGAATTTTACAACACATATTATGTATAACATATTATATATGCATATATTATATAATATATTACATACATAGTTCTCTTATGAACTTTATAAAAATGCTTTTGCAGCATTTTTTAATAGCTACTTTATTTTTATTATTTATTTTTATTTTTTGGCTGTGCCACATGGCATGCGGGGATCTTAGTTCCCCAACCAGGGACGAAACCTACAACCCCTGCAGAGGAAGCATGAAGTCTAAACCACTGGACCACCAGGGAAGTCCCTGCAGCATCTATTGAGAGAGAGTTTTTCATTTATTCTATGGATGTTTAGATTTACTTGATTGATTTTATTGAAAAGAATATTGCATTTCTCAAATAAGTCCAACTTGTTTATGAAGTATTAGAAATTTTATAATGTGCTGGATTTGAATCTTTATTATTATTTTTAATTTTCATATTTTATGTTTTCAAGCGAGATGGTCCTGCAATCATTCTTCCTTGCTGTGCTCTTATTAGGGTTTGGTATCAAGATTGTACTAGTCTCATAAAATAGTTAAGAAATGTTAATATATGGAGGAATTATTATAAACAAGTATACTTTCTTTCCTAAGTGAAGGGATAAGTTCAACCAACAAAACCATCTGGGTTTGGCAATTGCTATGTGAGAATCTTTTCAACTAAAGTTTTTTTTTTTTTTTTCTGTATTGGGTATAGGATTATACTGGATTTCTATTTATTATTGTGTCAGATTTGGTAAATTGTGTTTTTACATGAACATTTTTTTCCGAGATTATTTGGTAAAGTTGTTCACAATATCTCCATTATCTGTTTAGCATTTAACACATAGTATGTGCTACAAAAATGTTGATTTTACTCAGAAAGGTACTGCTATGTAGTAATCTGAAGTTTTTAAAAAATACTTGATTTGTTCCAGATATAACAACAGTTTTCTAAGAAATGGCTAGAAGCCAAAATTATATGTTTAAAGGTGTTTGCTACTCTGAGATTGATTTATATTTGTAACTACTACTTTAAAGATTTTATTCTATAAAATTATAAATGTGTTAATTTGTAAGATAATTGGGGCATTATTGCTACTGCCATCTTAAATCAGGCTTATATGGGAAACTATTTCTAAAGTATATATTATTACTTATATTTATAATGGAGTCTAGCTTTAAAAAAATAAGACTTTATTATACAGTCTTATTTTATCTAATTTCAACTTCCCACCTTGCTACTGCATTAGTACTCTATAAGGACATTTTAATTAATTATTTTTTTTCCTATTACTTAGAATCAACATTTATTTATAAATACTTTATAAAATAATTTAAGATATATTTTGCAATTGCATTACTGATGTTATTATGATGTTTCTAAATCGTAGTATGATTATAGAGAATTTTTTATTAATTTTATTGGAGTATAGTTGCTTTACAATGTTGTGTGAGTTTCTGCTGTACAGCAAAGTAAATCAGCTATATACCCTCTGTTTTAGATTTCCTTCCCATTGAGGTCACCACAGAGCATTGAGTAGAGTTCCCTGTGCTATACAGTAGGTTCTCATTAGTTACCTATTTTATACATAGTAGTGTATATATGTCAATCCCAATCTCCCCATTTACCCAACCTCCCCTTTCTCCCTTGGTATCATATGTTTGTTCTCTACATCTGTGTCTCTATTTCTGCTTTGCAAATGAGTTCATCTGTACCATTTTTCTAGATTCCACATATAAGTGATATGATATGGTTATAAGGATTTATAAAGCAATTAGAGATTATGGGTTATTATTTCATATATATTATCTTTTTTCAGCTGACATGAATATTCTGAAGTTAAATCTTACTAATATTCAGACTGTTTCATAACAGGAAACTGAGTCTCAGATTCTTACAGAATAAGATAAGTTCTTAAAACCTTTGAGATTATTCAAACTCATTACCTCAATGTAGTGTATACTTCATAATTAATAGAGACCAAAAGAGAGGATGCAGATGGTGACATACCCTGTGGAATATGTTTGCTCACTTCCTATGTGGTTTTCTCCTGTACATCAGCTTTGAAACAAAGGCAATTAAGTTTTTTACCTCACCTCAGCAAAATCACAAACCACTACGAAAACTCAGAAACTTTCTAGGTTACCCACAGATAGCTGAAACTATAATTGTGCAAACTTGAAATGACAATCTTACATTCCAAATTCTATCTTCTCAGTATAATAAGCAATCTAATTTTATTAATTATTTGGTACCTCAAAATATTAATGCACAAGCAGACTATCCAATATCAAAATTAATATTATTAAGAATTTCATTGTATTTCATATAAAAATGAAAAGAACATCAATATATTCATTGTTTTCTTCTATTATAATTTTCCCTAAGATTTACCTATATCAAGGTATTCAAATATATTTTTTAAAAATTTACTTATGAGAGTTGTACCCTTTTCTTAATTTTTTCTGAATATTTTTCTGGAAACAAGCATAGACATTCTCTTACCCTGAATATAAGTCTTCTTCCCTCTCTTTATGATGATCATGAATTGATTTATATGGATAAGATAAAACAAATGTACATGTCTCTTTAAGACCTTTATATCAAATTGGCTGCAATGGACTTGTGGTTGCCTATCAAACGGGCAAGTTTCTTACAATGAATGTGATGTACCTGCTGTGCAGTAAGAAGTATAATTGCTTTTATAAATTAACAGATATTTCCAACTCCAAGACTCAATCAAAAATTTTCATCTTTACCTGAAATATTCCCAATACTCCCAATCCTGATATCAATTTTCTAATGTTAATATTTATAATAAGGTTAACATTTGGTAGTTAATCAAAGACAAGAATAAAAGTCTGCTACTGTTTATATTACTATTTATATTAGAATATATTTGCATTCTTATTCCTTATTTATTTTAATAGCATTTTCACAGAAATACTATATAGCTGCTTCTGACTTACAAAAACATGATTTACAAATGTCTCTCTTGACCCATAAATCCATAAATCATTGCTGCTGTCTCTTATCCTTCTCTATACTCTTCAAGACAATAGCACCTTCTATCAAAATCATGGAAGCCGTATAGAAGCAGACCAAACTAATGAGCAAAGAAAAGCCAACCACAAAAAAAGAGAGATTTTTAAAGAATCAATGGTAAGAAGTGAAAGGAAAATATGTCGATGAATATGAGAAACAATATTTACAATACTTCTCAAAGAGTGGACATTAGTTCCACTTTTATCAAAATTTTCTCGATTGCTAAAATACAGATTTCCAGGCTCTTAGGTCTATTAAATTAGATTATCTAAGAATACACACAGAATATATTAAAATTTTAGCTAAAACCCCATTGATTTTGACACACAGAAAATTTAATAACTCATCTAGTAGACCTAGACTGGAGTCCCATGAACCTGCACTACAAACAAACATTCACTTATTTTAATGAAGTTATTTTTTCTGCAAACACTTTCCTAACATCCTATGTTGCAATCAGGAAGACTGACAGAATCAGAATCTTAAATTTGGAAATGAAAAAGTAATTTTGGAAAGTGGTCTTCACAAAGTGATAAGGCTGGTGTTGGTGGAATGTTATATGTGATGTTAGGTGACATTCCTTTGTCACTAAAAAGATGGACATTCAAACGTGTAAGATTTGCATTAACAGAAAGTGGATCCATAGTTTTAATCCTCTGCTTATGTTTGGCCTGATGGGAAAATTAAAAATTTTATAATACTCTTATTAAACATAACCTCTTTTCCCAGGATGCCAGACTGTTTTGTTTTGTACAAAAATGGAATATTACTGCGTTCCAGAAATAAAAAGGAAACTGCTGTTGATGAAGCAAGTATGAACTACTAGAAGTTCTAGAACATAGGCACTAGATTTTAAAAACCCATGCAAACAAGGGATGAGAACATAGGTTTAACATGAGGCAGGGAACTAGAGAAGTTTATTTGCATAAAGCAAGGAGTTGAAATACATTGCTCCATCATCCATAAATGGGAACCCATCTTTGACTGTAAAACTTGAAAGATAAGATTAAAACCTATATTATTTTTCTATAGCTGTGTAATAAATTACCTCAAAACTTAGTGGCTTAAACATCTCATAGCTTCTGAGGGTCAGAAACTTACAAGTAGTTTAGCTGGGTGATAGTGGCCCTAGGTTTCTTATGCCAATGTATTAAAGCTCTCCAGAAACAGAACCAATAGGAGATAACTAAATAAATTGAAATATTTATTATAGGCACTGGCTCATGTGGTTATGGAATCTAACAAGTCCCACGATCTGCCATCTACAAGATGGAGAACTAGGAAAGTTAATGAGACAATTCAGCTTGAGTACAAAGGTCTGATAATCAGAGTGGGGGCTTGGGAGGAGAGGGTTGGAACTGATGGTGTAGGTACTGAATTGAGTCCAAAAGCCCAAAAACCAAGAGCACCAATGTCTGAGGGTAGGATAAATGTATGCCTCAACTAAAACAGAGAGTGAATGAATTCACCCATCTTCTACCTTTTTGTCCTATTTGGATCCTCAACAGAGTAGATGATGTCACCTGCATTGGGGAGGACCATCTGCCCCACACTGGACTTGAGGGAAAGAGTAAAAAACCATTTCTGCCCTTTAAGAGATTAATCTTGCTTGGATTGACAGCATGCTATAGACATGGTCCAAAGTCTCCAGAGTCTCCTCTCCCTTTTCCCATTCTAGACTATTTTATAGACTCAATTTCTTTAATGCACATGGAAGAAAGTTTTATGAAATTGTGCATTTAAGTCTACTCATGTACTATTTATTCATTTTGAAGCCCAGATCAAAACATCTATGAAAGCCACTTTATCCTAACATATTTGGTTTGGGTGGAGATATCCACTGCTTTAATCTCATGATGTGGGAGATACTCAAAATATCTAAAAAGTATCCCTCTATTATTTTTAAGTTAAAATGACTTAGATTTCAAAGACGAGCTTTATTTGTGTGTAAACCAGTGATCTCTAGTTGATGACTTTACTTCTATGCTGGTTCTCTTTCTCTCTTTCTTCTCTTTTTATTTTCCTGCTTTTTCTTCTAATATCCCCTTCCTAAGATAATGAACGATTCAAAGTGTAGCTGTCTTATTGTAATAGATAAGCCAAGAAGATGAATTCAAGAAAATTGGAGAGAGGCACTGTGATTATCTTATATATATAAACACTGGGTATCAACCCACTAGAGGGGCTCAGCATCAGCTGTTCTATGTTTCAGGTTATCTTCCTTCAGAAATTTATTGGTTATTCCACTGTCTTCTTCAAGTTTTTGCTTAAATCTCACCTTCTAAATGAATATTGCTCTAATAGTCAATTTAATAAAGCAAACTTTCCCATACCTTCCCCCATTTTGCATTCCAAACTTTCATACATGGTTCTAAATTTCCTCCACAATATTTATCACCTCCTTACTCACTATGCAGTTTACTTACTTGTTATATTGTTTATGATCTGTACTGGGAGGCTAAAAATACAAACAGACAATGACAAGACCATGATAAAAATGCATCTGACTTACAACCTGTAGCAACCTGTCCAGGAAACCAACACCCATATTTACAGTAAACAGCCCAGAAGCAAGCCTTCTGTAAGTTAAGCTTGTAGGAAGTCAGACTGTAACTGCCATCTCCAGAAAGCCAAACAAGAACTTCTGTTACAATTGGCCCCAAATGGTCAAGACTTGATTAGTAACTGACAGCTTCCCTAATTTTTGTCCCTCTTTCCAACTTAGAGCCAACTAAAGAAAACCAAATATGCAGCCCTAACCAATGATGAGAGAGACAGACAACAAATAGAGATAGAAACAGAAAAAGAGAGTTACAAATATGCACATAGAAAAAGAGAGAGAGAGATTATACCAGATAAGCCAAGATCTTATGAGTCTAAGAAAGAAACAATCAAGTAGAAGCCATTGAATTTTGCCTAGGCTTACCACTGCTCTCTGTTAAACTAGAAACAAAATAGAAAGGAAACCAACATCATACCTCTTATTAATGTATTTTCATGAACACATTTCATCTCAATTTATATTTCATGGCACCCAGGTGCTAAGTGAAGTTTCAAGCCTACTCTACCCTCCCATAAATTATACAGTAAATCATCACTTGGTAATGGGCACTTTATTTTTCATGCTGATTTCCTTAAGTACTCTACTCTGAGGTCTCTCAGTCATGGCCATATTCTTTTCTTTCCTTTCACATATTTGAATATAGAACCATACTGATAGTTCCAAGATTTTTTTTTTTTTTTTTTACTTTTTTTATGAGCCCTGGGTTATTCAAAATTGTTCTTTCAGATCAAGAACAGAGTGAGAATCTTTCACTGAAAACCAACATGTAGCAAAGCCTTTTTTTTTCCTTTTATAACTCCTGCTAAGTTTCATTTGAAAAAGATTTTCCTGAAAAAGATGAAAGAAAGTATGACAACTTTGGAACCAAAAATGCCTTGAAAAGTAGAAACATAGCTCAAGAAAATGTGTTTCAGTGTTTAAGAACTTTGACACATTAAAATATGTGCTATTTTATTTGTTTTGCTTTGCTGTTTTTACTCTCTTGCTCTTTTATTTGGATGTAGGTATAGTTGGTGTCAGATACTGGATGGAAGATAAATCATGTTTCACAAATATATATCATTTAAAGTTGTACTGCTATAGACTGATAAACTATTTTTTCCCTCATCTTCCTCAGAAATATTCATCGCAATTGTTCATTTGCATTTTGACAAAAAAGCCTTCAGGCAATCTTGGACTGCTGTCTATGCAAATGTTTCTCCATGCTGCTAATTCCATGTACTGTTCTCTGGCCTGTTCCCAGCTGTTCAATTAATCTTGCCTCAAACTTTTAGTTTTCATTTTTCAAAGGTTCCTAACATTCTTCTGGACAGGTTTTTAAGAGTAAGTGTTTTCTACTTTAAATTTTGGTACCTAATTCTCAAGTAGCACATCTGGCTGTCATTGTCCATTATTATAGGTTGTTATGACTTGAACTTTGGAAGATAGGTTAGAAGAATTATTATACCTTATTCTGTCTGGATTTCTATAAAATGTGATTTCTTCCTGTATTTTCCTTTTTAATGATTGCTAACATTAAGTGCAAAATTAAAATCATTTTTACAAGTTATTTATAAGGATGTATAAAGAAATATTCATTTGTGGTCTTGGAGATCAAATTATAAGAATGATTCTTAAGCAACCAGGGTAGAATAGAAGGAAAGCAGCTTTATTAGAAAAGTTCACACTTCCACGAGGGACTTATTCATTTGCCCAAATGGCAGAAGCTTGAGTAAATATCTGTAACAGTTGCTAATCAATATGTTTTAGCTTTATGGCAAAATGTTTTAAAATGAAATGGAAATGTGTTTTCAATAAATTCTAATGCATATTATTTTCAAAAAATGAACATTAATAGTCATCATTTTTCAGCACATAGATTTTTAATGTTTTACAAATAAAATAATTTTAATTATTGGGCAAGATATTTAAAGAGTAGAATAATTTATTTGGAGTTTTCAGGAAAAAGAGGCCTTTTCCTGAAGACTCTTTTTGTAATTAACTTTTCAGACTTCAAACAATTCTTCCCCTGATTTTATGGAACTATTTCTAAAATTTAATGTTTGTAAGATGAAATGTTTTACCTTCTTAACCAAAATATGTGTATATTCTATATTCCTTGACTAGCTGAATTATTATATCACTTTGAGCATTCGTTTGACAAAATGTGAAAAACTGATGCCATCAAGAAACAGTAATGTATCTTGAATTGCTTGGCTATAGTTTTAATTATACTTTTTTTTTTTCTTCTTCTTATTCGGTGTTAGACTACTACTTGCTAATCTATAGCATCCTCTGGTCTCATTAATACCTTTGAAAGTTCAGATTTTCTTGATCCATCAGATCACCATGAAGGTTTTTAAAACCGCATATTCATATACCCCATAATCAAACTATATCGTTAGTAAGATTGGTGTGGGTTAGTTAATCCTGAATACTTTTTCTAAAGCCATCCAGAGGATTGTTTCTTTTAGCCAGTTTCAAGAACAATTATTCTAATTACTACCTTCTCCTTGGATGTGAGCTGGGAATTTGTATGATTTCAGGTCATATATATTTCTTACCACTAGCCTGAAATGAGACCATCAGTGGGACTTCAAAACAATCTTTCTGAAATATGCATTGAAATTTTATCCCCCCTTATTTATCCTGCTCTCCAGAAGTGTTAGTGTGAGTTGTATGGAGGAGAAGAGGAAAGAAAACAAGCATTTCTTTTTTAGCTCTCTAATTATGTTAGACAATAGCCTCAATCTCTTATCTTAAAGCTGTGAAATACTGTGTTATCTGCCATATATATCTTGTGATAATCCTCTGTATTGCTGTCCTACTATTTCTGTTGGCAACATCACTTTGGCTTCTCTTTGTTGGTGGATGTTGCCACTACTCCTTTGTTAAATGTTACCAATCCTCATGGTCATTCTCACTAGTACCTCCATCAGGGAGGCTACAGACATGAAGTTAGGACATACACTGTTAGCTTCCAGATGGTTACATGTTCTCTTCAAGAGATGCAAGCACCATGGTCTGATTCTCCCCTTCAGCTCTGTGTGTTTCTATTTGAAGGATGTGCCTTTATGTTATAACATGTATTATTATTGGTAGTACATTGTTGAATGATATTGTTTTTCTCTTGAAGAACTTGCATTCAATAAGGAGCAAGAAAAGTAATACATAATAAAATAAATAGTATATAATTTCAGGGAAAGATTAATCTTTTGAAAAAAATAATAAAACAGTAAAAGGATCAAGAATCCTCTGGGGGCAGGGAGTGATAAGGTCTTCTTTCAACCTTGAGAAAAGAAGAAACTAAGTAATATGTAAATGTCTGGGGGAAGAGCATTCCAGGAAAGAAAACAAGGAAGGCAAACTATTAAATAAAAGCAAAAGAAATAAGTAACAACAAACAAAGGCCAATATGACAGGAGCAGAAATGAGCACTAGGTAAAAGGGGAAGGTAGGGTTGGAGAGAGAACCCTGAAAAATGATCACATACAACTTTGTGAGTCATGTAAGTGTTTTGCATTTTATTCTAGGTAAAATGGAGGGGTGTGACTAGGATGGGAAATGTAGATAAGTGAGGTTTTCTTTTTAATTTTTTTCATATATGACACCTATTAAATATGTTTAGGAAAGAGCCTATATAAAAGGAGAGCTTAAAGAAACTTGAAAGTTCAAAGTTGACAAAAAGGAAATTAGCCTAGGAGAAGAGGTCTATATAATGTGAAGAAAATAAAGAGGGATGTATTTGCAACTGTTGTGGTATGTTTGTTAATATGCTTTTGAAGATGCAGATCTGTCTTCAAGGAAGCATTGATTGACATAGCTTTCTGGTTCCGCGTTGGTCTCAGCTACAGAGAGACACCTCACTTTGCTCAAGAGAGTGGCCTCCCCAGGACAGCCCACATCAATGACTGACTGAGTCTGAGATATATTTCCTCAACATAGGACAACTCTGATATGGCATATATGTTCCAGAGTTCTCCATGGGGTTGTCTAAAATCACAGTTCTAATTCTCTCTCTGCTCAATCCTGCTTTCAACCCCTTCCTTCAACAGATGTTGATCTCTAATAAATACCCAGCAAGACAAACTGACACTAAGAACCTAATAGGTGGCAGAAAACTGAAAACAGTTTTCTGGTAATTTTTTCTCCTGTTAGTTAGGAGCCAAACCTTCTTGAGAATGAGATATAAAATGCATACAGGTATAGAAATAGTAAGTTCAAAATGGTAGTAAATGTTTGAACTAGTTGTTAGGGGAAAAGGGGGCTAAGAATAGTCTAAGGAAACAGAAGTATCACTGGGCTGGCTTGGCAACCAAAAACGGGTCATAGATCAAGACAACTGTGGACACTTCTGTTTTTAAAAATATCTTCTTGCAGCTATTTTGGAAACACACGTATGGCTTTCTTTCCATCTGTCTTATACTTCTTTTCACTCTATTCTAATGATCCTTTTTCTTTTCCTTATCCTGTTAAATTTAATGTTTATCAGAATCCGTCTGGATTCACTTCACACATTTTCCTGAATAGACTCATCTATTCCTATATATCACTTACCATCCATCCACTGATGAATTCCCAAACGCTTTGCATCCCGAATCTCTTTCTCAGACATATGGCTATATCACTAGTAGTCTTTTGATCATCTCTGACTTAGAAATCTCAGAGGTGCCCCAAACCCAGCATACACAAAATTTAACTCTTTGTGGTTTTTTTTCTTTTTGTCTTGTTTTGAAAAATTTGTTCCTCTTTAATAGTGCATTCCATGGATTAGGTTATTTTAATTTTGAAATGAAGATATTTCTCTATAATTTCCTCTTAATGTTGTCAACTTGATAGCCTAAATAATACTTGAATCCATCTAATATACCCTTCTTTATGGCCTCCAATGTTCCTGGCCTGTATTATTTCAATACCCTGAAAATTGGTTTCCCTAACTTGAGTCATTTTTCTCCCATCAGTTTTTTTTTTTAAGTTAAAATCTATCATTTTATTAGATCTTCATTAAACTGTTGAAACTGAGAGTTAGACATAAGTTAAAAAAAAAAAAAAAACACCTCAAAAATAGATCCTGAAAGGCATCTTCTTCTTCAGGCAATCAATCATGGAGTAAACATGTAAAAAACTGGCTTGTCTGTACCACACTAGCCACGGCCAGCCATACAATCTCTGCACTCCTTTCACTTAACATCGCCCAGATTGCCTATAGATCTCACTCAAGGTTTATTTCGTAGGATGCCTTGGCCTTTTCATGAATGCTGAAAACATAGTTTTCCTCACAATGCTGAGGGGGCCAAAAAAAAAAAAAAAACTTTTAAAATCTGTCATTTGAGATGCTGAATTCCTTGTACTTATGCCATACCTCAGTGTACAATAAATAAGTAATTAGAAAATGTTCAAGTATGAAAAGATTTTTTCTTCCCACCAAAAGCACTTCTTTCTGAAAGAAATTTGTTTCTCAGTTCAGCCATGTTAAGGCATTTAAAATTTATAATTATTACAAGGACAATGGGAAAGCATTGAGGCATTTGAAGCAGAAGAAGCGTTCAGATGTCCTTTCAAAAAACAGATTGGATTCAACACTAGCCAAATCTCACAGACTCATAGCTCTAGAAAAACAAGTACTTGGTATCCTTCTGAAGTCAAACAGAGAAGTCACAGGGTAGTACCTGAGGGACTGTAGTTTGCAGACTGAGAAATCCACACTGCACAGATCATCACAGCATTTTAACTTTTCTTTCTGAACAGCCAGTAGAGCAACTGAGCAAACAACTCTTTATGGTCACCATGCTAAACATTTCTTTGGTGCTTGAGTCTGTGAGTCTGTGATTTAGACTGGTCTTACTTGGATGCATTTACTGATGTATACTGGCCTTGGCTGAGATGACTGCATATGGTGGGCTGAAAAATGATGCCTCCAAAATATCAGGTCCTAATCCCTGGCATTTGTAAATCACTGTATTAAGAAAGAGAGTCTTTGCAGATACAATTAAGTTAAGGATCTTGATATGACTAAGAATCTTGAGATGGGGGGATCAACCTGGATTATCTGGGTGGGCCTAAAATATAATCTTATATGTCCTTATAAAAGAGAAGGCAGAGCCATAGGCCTGGGGGACAGAGCCTTGAGCCAGAGGCTGGAACACCCAGCCTCAGAAGTTTATTCTGAGACCTTGAACCTAATGGAATTTGCCCTGCTAGCAAATTTAAGTTTCTTGGGATTGGTGATCTCCTTCTTCCTTCCATTTTCTCCCTTTTGGAATAGGAATGTCTATAATTTTTATCCTATGCCTGCCCCTCCCACTTTGTATTTTGGAACATCAATTTGTTTTCTAGTTTCACATGTCCACAGATAGGGAGGGATTTTTCTCCTTGATGAATCATACACAGTCTCACACATATATGATTTAAATGATACAGATCATGAGATTTGAGACTTTTGAACAAATGATATTTTGAGAGATTTTGAAATTGACTTGATGTTGTAATCAATTATGACATTTGGGAATGCTGGGATGTGATAAATGTATTTTGCATGTGTCATGGATGTAAATCTTTTAGACCAGAGGAAAGACTGTGGTAGACTAAAAAAAAATAATGTGCTAAAAGATATCTGACACTAAATCCCAGGACTTGTAAATATTGCCTTATTTGGAAAACAATCTTTGCAGATATGATTAATTTAAGGATTTTGAGATAGGGAGATTATCTTAGATTATCTGGTTGGGCCCTAAAAGAAACCACAAGTGTCCTTATAAGAGAGAGGCAGGGCAAGATTATTAGAGAACACAGAGAAGAGAAGACAATGTGACCATGGAAGTGGAGATTAGAGTGATGTGGCCACAAGCCAAGGAATGCTGGCAGTCACCAGCAGCTGGAAGAAGCTAGAATAAATTCTCCCTTACAGCCCTTGCAGGATGTGTGATTCTGCCAACACTTTGATTTTGGCCCAGTGACACTGATTTCAGACTTCTGCCTACAAGTATTTTGAGAGAACAAATCTCTGCTGCTTTAAGCCAACCAGGAAACTAATACACTGGGATGAAAAATCTCTTCTACATGTTTCTCTCATCCTCTTGCATTCTGTCAGTGTGTTCTTTTTTCATGGAAATTTCAAAAGGCAAAAGCAGAATGGGAAAAGGCCAAGGTCTTTTCAAGTCTCTGCTTACAACAAGTTTGCTCATAGCCAGCTGATAAAAGTAAATCACATGACAGGTAACTAAGTGGCCCAGAGTCAAAGTGAGAGAGCATTGAAATTTTGCAAAGTAAAGAATATGGATACGGAGTAAAAGGAAGGGTCGGGGCCATTTTTGCAATCTAACATCCATAGGTTTATTTTCACTAAATTTGATTATTATCTTTGAGCCTATCTCTGGTTAAATCCCGCTTATTTTCAGATTTTTCCCTTTCTTAATGCTTATGTTATGTTATACTACTGTGGTACAATTCTATTTTCACCATTACAGCAGTTATCCCAAAATGTTAATTTCACAGGTCCTCACTAGACTGTAATTTCATTGAGGACAAGCATGCAGTCCTTGACATCTTTATGTCTCCAGTGACTAATGTAGAATCTTGGATGGTAGTGCAAAATATGCTAGTTGAACTACTATACAAATTATACTCTGCTACATTAGACATTCCGCTAATGCACTAAAAAAACGTTAATACCTTTATTTCAAAGGATTTTAAATAAATATAATACAACTTGTTTTTCTTTTTGCAAATAAGTTCATATACTTTTTTTTTTTTGCGGTACGCGGGCCTCTCACTGTTGTGGCCTCTCCCGTTGCGGAGCACAGGCTCTGGACGCGCAGGCTCAGTGGCCACGGCTCATGGGCCCAGCCGCTCCGTGGCATGTGGGATCCTCCTGGACTGGGGCACGAACCCGTGTCCCCTGAATCGGCAGGCGGACTCTCAACCACTGCGCCACCAGGGAAGCCCAGTTCATATACTTTTATACTTTTATTCTCATTTCATATATTATGACGTGTGTTAAAATCAAAGTGGAAAATTTTTCACTACCATTTGAAAAGTAAGGCAGCACTAATTGCCATGTGATTATATTCAAACGACAAAATTACTAATATTAAAATTTTCTGTTCAGTTTATATTTTCTATCATTCTTCAATTTATTTTCCCAAGAAACTTTAGGAAACAGGTTGAAAACACTATAAAGTTATTTTTGCTCACGTATATCCACTTAAACATTTACCTATTGTTGAACAGATATATTCAGGTACCTGATACTCCTGTTAAAAATGATTAATATGTTGTAACTGGTTTGATATTTTTCATCATTTTTAGTAACTCTGGAATGGTGAGTATAGAGTGAGCATTACTCAGACATTTTACTTTGGTTTTGTACAAAGTGAATAGAAATATTTTGAGAGTGACCTTAACTTTAACCAGGAATGCAGGTGAAAAAATTGAATGCTAGAAAAAGCAATTAATGTTTCAAACACACACACACACATATACACACACACACACCTTTCTCTTTATTTTATATGATTTCTTATTGATATTACATTTTATCCTTTTTCTGATATTGATATGTATGAGTATTTTTAATTGTAATAATAATAAATGTAATTAATTCCAGCAATATCACTTTATTGTTTTATATCTGTTTCTAATTTGATAAATATTTATGAAAAAAAAAAAAAGAAGTAGTAGCTAATATTGGCTCGAAAAATATTTTAGACACACTCGCCATCAGGTTCCCCTAAACAGCTGTGCCACTATACCTCCATCCAAAACCACTTGTCAAGCTCTAGGCCTTAGCAACACACAGGGTGCCAACTCTGCTGGCCTGTGCCAGTCTGTGGGGGAGTTGCCTGATGCTGACTCAGATCCAGTTGGAATTGTTTTTAAAAACTCTAAAATCAGTACATTTTTATTTTAGGAAGAAAACCTTACATTCTTTTCTTCTTTTTCTTTATCATATCACTTTTGAAAAAATATAAACTGTCTACAATAAGAATCACAAAATAAGTGTCGTTTCTGAAATCATATTTGCCATTTTGCAGCTTCCAGACTACAAAAATCTCATAATGTCTGGAAAATTGGATCTCATCCATTCAAACATAATTATTTATCAAACTTTTTTTTGGCAAAAGACTACAGTGTATAGTAGCTTAATTTGCACACATGCAAGCAATACAAACATTCTAAGTTATTGAACAATTATTAGCTGAATAGTAGTCACTGAATTCAGTCATCCCAGTCAAGCCAGTGATCTATATAGATGCAGCTTCAATGAGAATAGTAGCAAGTGTCAGAATACATAGTAAGTGTAATAAATTAAAGCCCATGGTATATTAGATCTTTTGATTTCCTAAATAAATTTAAGGAGAGCACAATGAAAGTCAAAAGATCAACAACAACAAAGATACTCTGCGAATGCCTTATAAAATGTGTCTTGTCTTGAAGTAATCATAAGAAAATTTTACTTGCAATCATTGCCAGCCACATCATGATAGATTTCTTAGGAAAATGAACAAACCATAAAAATAGAACAAGCATTCATCACAAAAAGTGTACCATCTGTAGTCTGATGTTATCACCACCAACAACACAAAAAATAAAGTTGAAAACTTTAATTGAACAAATACTTCCAAAGTTTAAAAAGTTAACCATGAAGAAAATAAAAATATAAATTTGATTCTCTACTAAGTGTGAAATATTTCAGAATTGAAAAATGCAAAGTATTATACTACTCACATTGTGCCATGTTAGCGATTAGCGTGCTGTGATGATAAAAGAAAGAAATTATTACAGAAGATAATGCATCCCCTCCTCTGCTCTCAGTGGAGACAATTACTGAATTTTGTCTATACTGAAGTATTTATTCATAGCCCTTTTCAGACAGACAATGTGAAATTATTTTTTAAAATATTTCTGTATATAAAAATTGTGTATAACTGTAATTATCACATAGAGTTAATGTAAATAGTGTTAGCATATTTTGTGGTTCAGAGTAAATGTTGAATAAATTGTAATTATTGTTAATATTTCTAAAATTACCATTGAACTTCATTAAAATGAATGTTTTCTTTCACTAGTTAGATTGGTTGCAGTGAGATATTAACTTTTGATAGTGAACACAGATCACTGGTGTAAAATTTAATCCAGGTCACCTTAACCACTCAAAATTCACAGGTAAAGTGGGAACCTGGAAGATTTTCTGAATGGTAAATGAAAACTTTATATTGTATTTATACGTATGTAAGCATATTCCCCCTTTGGTTTTCCTTTTAATAGTGTTTTACAATAATCATTGACATGATAACTTGCAATAAGTAAAATTACATCATTAGGCGGATATTACTGATGGCAATTTTTCTGTCGATATTGTTAATTATTAGGTCTACATTTTCCAGCATCCCTTCGGAAATTCAGTTGAGAGAATTTAATATTAATTTGGAGGATAGTCATGGGACACATAATTTGAACACTTTTCTTGGAAAATATTAACAAAAAAATAGAAAAAAATTCATATCTTCATTAAAGATAATAGACTTATGAATACAAAAGTACATACAATGTACTCATGTTCGTATTAATTTTTTTCAAATAAAATCTATTTCTACTCTATATCTTCTAATATATATGTAAAAGTATTTAATGAAAAAGTAAGTATACAGAAATATTGCAGCATCTCCTTTTAAAGTATCAGGGCAAATTTAAGAATAAGCAACTTATATCTAATGTATGCTTAGGCAACACATGAAATAAAAGGAAAATTATTACAAATTAAATAAATCTCTAAGCAGGTATTTTATGGTTCTAAGATTTTTTTTTTTTTTTTAAATAGCAATGTTTCAAAACAAGAGATCCTTCTACAATGCCATGTGAAAACACAGTGATGGAATCTGTTAAGAGTTCACATTGCACATCTCCCTCAGATGTCTCCAAGGTGACACTAAAGTCTACCAATATTAGATAGGAGCTAGATCTATCACACATTAAATATTTTACTAAATTTAGGGCTGGCTAGGGGCCTATAAAGTTATCACTTTGTAGCCTAGTAACATGTTCATAATTAAATGCTAACTAAGGAGAAAATTGCAAAAGATAAACAAATAATAGGCAGTATAAGAAAGCATGCAGAGAATCCCTCCAAAATAATTTTATGATCTTGTGTCTCTAAAGACTCTTCAAATTCTCAGTAACCCTAAAAGAGAGATTCTTCCAACTCTTACTTTAGTTCTCCCTCAGCTTGAAATGCAGAGTTGAATTATGATGTATGATGGCACTTATACCTATGAATATTTTGAATTGGAAGATAGAGAACAGAGAAAGAGAAAATTGTTAATCCCCTTATCTTTAGGAAGAAGTAAAGAATTGTTTAAAAGCAGCTGGCAAGAGAAAACTCAAGTCATCTTCCGAGAAAGCAGGTTAACTGTTGTATTTGATGTGTGACTGATAAAGGGAGGAAAGGCAGAAACAAAACTGGAGGGATTTTCTACTCAACAAGACATCTGCTATCACCCTAACAAATCAAAGTGTTGGGGGAATGTATGGTTTAGTAGTTATTCAAATGAATTAATATCAAATAGAAATCACCAAAAGATTGACTGCTGGGCAATCTAGAGTGATATTGACAAAAATAACATTGGTTTTTTTTGTTTGTTATTTTTTATTGGTGATACAAAAGGGCAGTTTCATTATAGTCACAAAGAGGGTTGAAGCAGTTCTTAAGGCATAATCACTAAGAGCACACACAGATTTCACAGATTTCAAGTGGAAAAATATATGAAACTGACTGAGATGTGAGAATGTAAGAAGAAAAACTGATTTGAGGAATGGAAAGAAAATGTAGTGATTAATTCAGTTTGGGACACACTGAATTTGCATTTATGTTTCATTTGAGTAAAGATGTCTAGCAAGAGCTCAAAATAAAGTTTTCGATCTCTGATTCTTCCCACTTTCCTAAAATTGTGTAACACAAACTGGTCAAAGAAAACATATAGATTGAATTGAAAAAGTGAGGATTAAGTGGTAGGGGATAAAGGAGACAGCTAGAAATAACCCTTTCTGAAATCTCACATGTTTATTTTTCTTGGTGCTTGAATCCCTCACGTGTTTCCTTAGTTTCCCTGTGAAGAATGCCCATCTTATTACTCACTAGAGCTTAAACTTTGTGAAATCAAGAGTTTTGCTTTATTTATATTTTAGAGCCTACAGAAGTTACAGCAATGTGTAGAGTTAGGAATCTCAATAAATTATAGATCAGAATTTAGTCCTTACTTCAGTTATCTACATGTGTAGGCAATAGGAGAATTGTGTGGTATCAGGATTTGCTAGCATAAGAATTTAACTTAGAGAACAACTAGATACACTTAATTCCCCAGCTATGGAATCTATAACAAAGAGATTTAGTCATGTGATCAGGATTATGCAGGAGGTAGGCATATCTGAATATACTAACTGGAAGTGGCTGGCCATTGTCCTGCATTGTTCTGATATGTTCTTTTTAATCATCTTTGAAAAGTTAAGAAAACCTAAAAGTATACCTTCAAAGTATTCTTTGTTAGAAATGAATTTCTGACCCTGTAGCAGCTTGGTTTAATACCACTTTTGGCCTCACAAACAAGAGAGATAATTTGTTTGGTTCCCTCCATGGTGATAAGGTCAAAAGGACTTATTAAAAGATCAATGTCCATGGTCAAATTTCTGAACCTTTAGAGAATCTGTGACATCTTCTCAGCAGAGTGCCCAAGAAGGTCTGTGTGCAATGAAACCATACACATTCAATGAGACACAATTTCACATCATCAGATAATAAACAAACATAACACAGTTCTGATTGTAACTGAGCTCTGTCTTGGCACTCAAGTCCTGAAAAAACATTTATCTGTCCTTAAGTTTTACTGTTTATGTTTCTCCATTGAAATTCCATTCTCACTTTAACCACACCACAATACAGATTATCTGACTTCTGTGATGCTAATTGACATTCCGGAATTATTACTCAATCTTTTAGACTTTTCCTGCTTACCTTCTATGGCCCTGGTCATAAAGACATATGGATATTTGATTTTGGTTTGGAACATTCACTTATGGTAATAATGCCAGGTCTGTTTTTATACCTGTAAATCATTTTTAGTCCCAAAACTCTATTTGGAAGCATGCTCCCCTACCTTCCACTAAAGCCTTGACCCTATTCCCAAATCAGACCCATGGTTATATATTCATTCCTGTTTTACTCCATCTGCCAACTGCTATAAAACCTTGTGCTTTACATTCAAGCAGATTTAGCATATGGTTTCCTAATGTTTATTAATTCAAGAGGCTGTTCCAAGTGAAGAGACAAACATTTCATGAAAGATCAAGGACCTGTAGAAAACTAGGCAAGTAATTGGCTTATATATCTTTGTTTCAGAATGTGTTTACTGAGAGGACTACTTACCCATTTACAGAATAATAGCACCACAGATTCAGTAGCATTAAATTGGCAAGAGATTGCTTTGTATGTCAGGAAGTCTGTATTATAGAGATTACCACAATATTAAAATGACATTTGTGATCAAAAGAAAGGACAACTAAGAACATGACTAGCACAATTTACTGTGATGTGGGATGACATTATTCATAAATATTCTTAATCACAGCATGTTACCATTTCCAACGCAAGACTAAAAACATACGTAGTTAATTTGAATTCATTTTTATTGGCTCCCTCCATTTTGGCTTTAACTTTTAATTTACTCTTATTGAATTTATATTTAAGTAATTTGTCATTTGCGTGATTTACTAGAAAATAATTTGATTTAGACTCTATCTCATATAACCACTTTTTAAAGAAATTACACTTTTTTTCTGCTCCATACTTATAGTATTACAAATATGGTGTGAACTATAAATGGTTTATGAATATGCTTGTAAAATATACATGTGTTTTCTTATTTTTCAAGTTACCTGATCATAGATACAGTTCTAGAGACTTTGGGCAATATTCTAATGTGAAAGTTTCTAGAATACCTGTGGAATTCTTTGAGAATGCACAGGAATCTTTAGGAATCATGGAGGATAAAATGTTTATTGAACACCAATATGTTAGTGTCATCAGAAGCTTATACCAGTTCAATAAATCTCCAATAAAAGTGGAATTTTACAAAGTTGACAATAATGGTAAACCAATAACAAGGAAAATAATAGGAAAAAAAAAGAAAAGAATTTTAGGGCACCAACCATGTATATTATGTATAATTTCCTGATTCACAGTAGTGCATTTGATACAATGATGGCTGAAGACTGATGAGATGGAAAGGATCTTGAAATTGGTGTGTGTGGATCTGTGTTCTGGGCTGAGCTCTGTCACTGATGATCTCAGTGAACTTAAGCAAGTCACTTAATCTCATAAGTTCTTCATCTTTAAAAATTGGTGAAACCATTTCTTGGATAATTTCTCTGAGTATAGCCTAAATTGTGTTTCCTCAAAATTCATATGCCCATGCCCTAACCCTCAGTATTTCACAGTGTGACTGCGTTTGGAGACAAGACATTTAAAGAGTGAACTAAGATGAAATGAGTCAGTAGAGTGGGTCCTTATCCAATATGACTGGTGTCTTTATGAGAAGAGGAGATTAGCAGGGGGAGAAGGAAAGAAAGAGACAGAGAGAAGCCAGACACATGTATGCAGAGAGAAAAATGTGTGACCATACCACAAGAAGGGAGCATCTGGAAGGCGAGGAGAGGGAACTCAGAAGAAATCATACCTATTGACACCTGGGTCTTGCAGTTCTACCCTCTAGAACTGTGGGAAAATAAATTTATGTGTTTAAGACATGCAGTCTGTGGTATTTTGTTATGGCAGCACTAGCAAACTAATAAACCCCTTGGCCTCTAGAAATATGTAATCAAATACTCTTTGAACTATATTTCTTAACTAGATTTGGGGATAGAAAATGACATGGTGAAGATTCATTTTAGTGGCATAAATGCAAATGACTTACAGAAAGAGAACTAAAGGCATTTACTTCAGTCCATATTTAACATATCATGGCAGCATATACGTCTCCCTAATCTTGTACCTCTGGTCCAGTAGAAACCAGAGACACAAAACTAAAAGACGTTTTCTCTTTCAATAGATAAGAGAGTATTTAGTGAAATCTTCACAAAGTATAAGTTTAATGCAACTCTAATGTCTAATGTAATGAGTGATTGATTGGCACTATGATTCTAAATACTGTAAAATGTATAACCTCTACAGAGATTATTCCATCATTGAAAGTTATCTCTATTGTGTGGCATGGCCACTTTTAATGTTTCCTCTGATATGTTTATATCAAAATGTATGTAGAAATGTTTACCTTTAATTTATTACTAAACATTTCATACAAGTGGACAATAGTAGAATATAACTTAAAGCACATTGACCGTGTCAGAGTTACTCAGAAAAACAGAAGCTATGCTATTTTAACTGAGGGACATTAATTATAAGAAATTAAATTCCTTAGACTTTAAGTGTTTGTTAGAAGATTAATATTATCATGGAACACTGGGGTAACAGAAAGATAACTGTAGGAAGCATCTACCATTCTAAGGCTGAGGGAACCCTATGGAATTATCAGAACCTAAAAGACAATTACTTCTTGGTATTTCTTATACATGGACTATATATTTTTTTAATGTCAAATGCATAGAAGCAGGGAGTAGAAAAGTTGTTGCCAGGGATGTTGGGAAAATAGAGAGAAGTTGGTTAAAGCATACAAACTTTCAGCAATAAGATGAAAAAGATCTGAGGATATAATATAGCCCATATATCATATCATATATGTAATTACTTTACAAAAAGACCTAATTACTAAAGCAATAAAATTTAATAATTCTTTTCTACAATATCTCAGTTAATTATAAATTTTAGATCATAACCTCCTAAAACACTATCAATTTGTTTTATACTCTTGACTAAGCTAATATTGTTAAAATAGAAACTCAATTTGATTTTAATGATTTTTTTTCCAAGAATAAAATAAATGTATGCTCATTATTTAGGAGTCAGTAGACTAAATCTATAGCTTCTAAAAAATGACTTTGTTACCATATGGAAATGATAATAATATTATTTGAAAAATTAAGCTAGCAAAACAAAGCAATATACTTTTAAAAAATGAGTCAGTAAATACTAGAGGAAATTGATTTTACCAAGTTTAAAACCAGAAAGGGAGTTATTTTTTATTAAATTAAGATTGTGGAGACATTCATCTATAATTATAATTTCGGGCTAGTCTTTTTTTTGAAACAGATCTACTACAGTATTTTCAAACTTTGAAATATGTATAATATAGTCTTTAGAAAGGTATTAATAAATAGTTATTTCTAAAAGTTTCTCAAATAAGGTATATCACATATTTTTGGCAACCCTCTAAAAGAGATTGTATTTATTTTCTAACTATTATAAAGATTCATCTACATTCACTTTAACTTTGCCATTTTGAATGTTTTGTTTCAATGTCCTGGCAGAACAAATTACTGAAAAGAGCTATAGAAGACATTTGATGTTACACTTTTATTTGGCAAAAATGCTGTCTCCTGTGTGAATTAAAAACCAATGTCATTGTGTATTGAGTTATTTTTTAATATATTATGTGCTCTCTCTGTCTCTCAAGATTTTTTTTTTTTTTTTATGACTGCAAGGACCTACATTAAAACCAAAACAATAACAAAAAAAATCTGTTCTCAGGGAGGTACAGAAACACATTTGCTTCATCATTTCTTCACTGAAAAACACCCTTTGCAGTGTATCTAGAATATTTTTCTAAGAAATAGATTTGTATAAGACTTCTCCCAGAGTGCATTATATTAATCTCAACACATTTACTAGAAAAACAGCACTATCTTATAAAGAAATGCACTTTTCATCATAAAGATAATAATAAAATATTATTGGAAAACATATGTATCACCCTATTAACTGATGAATTGAAATAAAAGACATAATCTATAGAAGTTCACTTAATATCTATTTTATTGTTACTTGTAACCCATGAATTTAAAAAAATATATTTTTGATCATATGTAAATTAAACTTGATCTACTAATTTCAAATAATTTTAAAATAACAATACACATTCTGGTCACAAAACCTAGAATTTGAACAATATTATCTTTTGTAGCTTTGGGGGGAGGCACCCCCAAATGCTGTGGCCTCAGAGTGAGTTCTGTGATTAGCATGATAGAAAAATTAATACAGGCTCTATATGCCTCATGACAAAAACATTGATTTTTTTGGTCTGTTTTCAGTATGGGGAATACATATGTGGAAAAGAAAGAAAAAAGAAAATCCAAATGCAGCGACTATGTGTGTGTGTTTTAATTTAAATCTCCATTTTCTTTCTCTTTTCATTTGACATAATATCTAGTAGAAATGTAGTTCATAATTAGATCTCTGACCAACAAATGAAAAGCAACAAGAGAAACTGGTCACTTACAGGCCAAAGATAATTCTAAGAGGAAAGAGAAAGACAGAAGGGAAAATGAAAGAAGAAAAAATTAGAATAAAAAAAGAAGCAAAGGAGAAAGGAAAGAAGGAAGGGAGACAGAAAAAAAGAAAGTGAAAAGTGGATAACTATATTCCTTTTTCCTCTCTTTTTTTTTTTCTGGCTTTGCAAGTTAATTTGTGACAATTGATGTATACATAATTGAATGATAACTCAGAGGTAGAGCAGATTGGCAGAAGTGATCATAATCCCTAGAGACTGTGCTCCTCTGGGTTGGTTTTGTCTCACAGCTACTCCTTTACAGAGAATATCCAAAGAGACTTGCTTGAGGATATTCTCACAATAGAAACCAATCCCTTTCTCTACAACTGAGCTAGGAACTAGAAAGGCAAATCTTTCTTTACATATTATTCTAGAGGAAAGTGAGATGGGGGCTGGGGATATGTGTAGTGTGTAATTAACTACTGTTAAAATAATTAAATTTTGTGCCAGTGGCTAATATTCTTATTTTGGAAGCATTTGAATTTAAATACCAAAACCATTATTAAATATTTCTACTGGTTGGAAACACACCAGTAAAGTTGCAGTCATCAAAAAATTATGTAGACATTAATAAAAATAGGTTGAACTTTTCTATAGTGCATCATATATGCTTATCACTAAACTTGAAGTCTGATTGAAAAGGAAATCTTTGTTTAAGAATTTTATTATGAACTTTTCCAGTAATCATTTATTTTGATTTAATTTTTATTTGTCTTTGGAAATTTGAAAGTTTCTTCAAGAAAATAAGATAGCCGCAAAGGATTTCCCCTTTGTCCTCTTGTCACAGCTGGGTGTGGGACATTATCATAACCTGATGCATTGATCTACTTTTTAAAATATTTCAAAAGTAGGTGTTACATTTTAAACAATTACTGAAAATTAAAGTCCCAGATATTTAATATTGCTATGATTCTATGTCTCAACATTAATTTTACCTTATGAGATAAATCATTTCAATATTGCCTGATAGGCCTTATATTTTGCCTTTGCATTTAATATTTTATATTGGAAAAAACATAGAGTAAGCCAAATTACTGTAATTAATTGGTAAGAAAAAAAATGTCGTCCAATCTGTACATATTGTGATAAGTAAAATGGGAAGCATTGTTAGTAAGAAATGTGCTAAAGGAAATATTTATGCATCCATTTTTTAATTCAGTTTTGAAGAACTCCAAAAACCTTATAATTTATTGGTTAAGAGAACAAAGAAGATTTAAATCTTGACTATACTATCTGTTTTGGGTTTTTTTTTTTACCTTTTACATAATTACTCTAAGCCTCAGAATACTCATAATTTTAAAAAGATAACACTAATAAGAATAAAACAAATCGACAATATTTATTATCTATTTCTAAACCTGTCCAGAGAATGACTTAAATGGCAAGGATTGTGCTTCTTTTTAAGAGTGAGATTAGTAGATATTTTTATATAATATAAAAAAAATTATAATGTCTATATTAATGAATAACAAGTAGAGTTATTATGTATAATTAATGAGATAATTTATTATTATTATTATTGTCTAATGGCTTTCAAACTAATTTTATAACAAATATTTTCCAAGCTGTATAAAATTAGGAAGTAGAAGATTATATTTTATTACATTATATTTTTCAAACATAGATTATTTACTATCAATTCATCATTCTTGTAATATGAATTAGTTTTGTCCAAAAACAAAAGCCTTACTTCTTTCTTCTTACCCACTCCAATTCTCTGAATGTTCACTTTTTGATTAAAATTAAAACTGGATTAAAAGCACAAAAGGCTGATTCTTGAGATATTCCCTGCTGTTTTTACATCACAGTTTTCTTTTTTAATTCTTCCTAGATTTAGAATAATATGTTTTTTACTTCTATTCCTCAGTGCCACTTTTTGAGTTGTCTCAATTGTAAGTCAAACAAATGCAGTTTTAGATTAGGGGAGGACTCTTGAGATGGAATAAGTAAACTAGGAATCTTCAGAACATCTTCTTAATCAGCTATCTTCTCCCCTTTCTATAGCTAAATGAAAGTAGCAGCTATCGACCTTTTTATGTTAGCGTGACCACCATGAGTCACACTATTAATCATTTTCATGGTGATATTTTAGCTTAAATTAATATTGTATTTTATTTTAACCTCAAGTTTCACTTGAATATCTTTTCCATTAATTATTGTTATACTATACTGTTGTGTATAAATAACTTAATAAATACAGGGATCATTGGCATATATTTCTGTATGACAGATAAAGAATTAGAATAAGCGATGTATACATTTGTTGACCACTAGTTAGTATACCAAAAGGAGTTATTTCAGTGGTAAACATGGCATGGTTATTTCCCAGTGAAGCATAGCATGCATAAAAGAGAGTAAAACAAGTTAGTAGGCAATTACTCTAAGTGTCCGGGAAGTAGAGATCACATAGAAGAGTCATGTCCTGTGAACACTTTCACTTACATAGCAGGGAGGGATGCAGTTGGCAGTCACCTAAAGGATTCACAAAATAAATTACACATACACTAAACTCTTAAGATAAAAATGGAGTTAGCCAGGCAAAGAAGGTGGAGAGTTTTGCTGGGATAGAAAACAGTAAGTTCAAGCTGTCAGAGGCTAGAGAAAGAGCATCACCAAGGAAGTGAAAAGAAATCTCTGTGGGGACATGAAGAGAAGTAGTTGTGAGAAAAGACAGTGAACGTATAAGCAGGAACAGTACAAAAATGATTGTGGAAATCATGTAAATACTTTGCATTTTAGTCTCAGTTTACTGGTTTATAGATCTTTTCTTGCTTCTGGAAAAAGCTATGCATGATACTAGTTGACAAGGACAATCAGGTTTTAGATATTCTAAAGCAGTCAAAGAGATGACACACCTATCAGATGAGTCATTTACAGAGAAACATAGAAAATTGGCATTTATTAATGTCAGTACATTATATGCTTATTTTATATTGCTAAGGAATTTTAAAAGTAATTCATAAATTTTAAAAAGAGGATGAAAATCAACAATTTCTAGCAACTGAAGAGATAAATTTTACAGAATTTACTTGACACCTGAGTAAATCTTATGAACTAAGGTCAAGAAAGAGAAAAGCTTGGAGAGGCCAAGGTCACTGTAGAGCATCTATCCTGACATCCATGACCACCACTTTTAGTTACAGAACATTAACTGGTATGCTATTTTCAGAGGCAGTGTAGTGAAGTAGAATACTGTCTGCATGGACTCAGAAGCTAACTGCCTGAGATCAGATGCTGACTTTGCAAAAGACTACTGGGGAGACCTAAGTTATTTAAACTCTCAGTGCTCTTTTCTGTAAGTTGGAGATAAAAATAGCACTATTACAACTTAGGATTATCGTGATAATTAAATTAATTGACATCTGCAAAAACAGTATGTGGAGTACAGAGATCAGAAGCAGTACTCCTTACTGGAGTACAGGGATGGATCTGAGGATGAACAGAGTAGAAGTATTCACGCTTTAAAGCTGTTTATCCTATGTCATCCCTATCTAATGAGTTTTGTGTTTAAATACTTAAATACATGTATATTAAATCCTTGTGGAAAGAACAATTGAGTATGTAGATAAGGTCACCATATGCCTTATTGCCCAAACTGGAACACTTTTTAGAGTGAAAGTGGGTGTTAGTAATAATTAGGACTAAAGAATGGTGATTCTAGGACCATCTTCAATAAATAGGGAAATTGTACCCTCAGAACTAGGTGGGATGTTTAATTTGTTGCTTTAAGAGCCAATAATTCCTTGATTACATCTTTTTTGTAGGCAACTTTTACGTGAAGATTTCAGTAATGACAATAATGATTGATGGCATTTATGTAGTTCTTTAATGTTTTCCATACATATTACATGTTTTATTCCCAATAATAAACCCATCCAGAAGGTGATACTTTTAATTATCATTGCTTCACAGGTGAGGAAATTGATACATGATAAATATAAATAAATTTCTATGAAGTCAGGTTCACTCAGCAATGAGCATTAAAGCCAAGATTCCAATAATGGCAGTTCCGTGTCATAACCTACATTCTTAAAGGTATGCCATAGAACCTTGAAGGAGTGGTTGTGTGGAGAATTAGGTAAGAAGTAGAATTAATATGGATTTAGATACTGATTAGACATTGGTGGAGAGGAAGAGAGAAGAGAGTGGGTTTGGCCTTTTAAAATTCCTTCAGAAAATGTGTACATCATAATACCATCTATTCATCGATTATTAGTTAGCAGGTGTTTTCCTCTGTTCCTCCCCAAATATATGAACTTTGATTTAATAAGGTATTAGCCAGAGAAATGAATGTCCTTACAATCATATTTATTGTAGAAAGAAGACATTATAGAATAATCAGTTTTGAGGTTTCAGATTAAAAATATGCTAAAATTATTACAAAAACTTGAATTTTATATAATTATGTGACAATTGCTTTTCACTTGCTTGATTATATATTGTTCTTTTACATACATAAATAAAGATATTTTAAGGGAAAATTAAGAGACATATTTCCAAAAGTTTCCATACTAATAATTTTCTTATTCTGAATATATTTATTTTTAAATAAGAATGAAAGATAGTCATTTAAAAAACCTTTCATGATTCCAGTTTAATATAGCAGCCATGGATAAACTATTTCAAATTTTAAGTTCAATTACAGGTCCTCTCATTTTCTTAAGGCGATTTAAAGCATGGTGTTATGGATTGAGTCCCCTTAAAATTCACATGTTGAAGCCTAACCCTGAGTACCACAGAATGTAACCTTACTTGGAAATAACATTGTTGCAGATGTAATTAGTTAAGATAAGGTCATTAAGGTGGATCCTCATCCTCTGTGACTGGTGTCATTATAAAAAGAGGAAATTTAGAGACAGAGACATACATACAAAGGGAGAACTATGTGAACATGAAGCCAGAAATGGAGCTGATACTTCTATAAGTCAAGGAGCACAAAAAACTGCCAGCAAACCACCAGAACCTAGCAGTGAGGCATGGAACACACTCTTCCTCAGAGTCTCAGAACAAGCCAAACCTACTGACACTTTGATCTCAGACTTCTAGCCTCCAGAGTTGTGAGACAATACATTTTTCTTGTTTATTCTACCCAGTTTGATATGGCAGACCTAGAAAACTAATCCACATATATATATATATATATATATATATATATATATATATATATATAAAATACATTTGTATATTAGTTTAAAAATATTAGTCAATGTTTCTTCTGGTTTCCTCTATGTTATAAATTTTGACATGGCTTCTCTTTTCTATTTATATGTAAGTGAGATGACATATAATTAGTGTAAAACTAAGTTATATGCCTAATATTACAATGCTTTCCAAATGTTAAAAGCTAAAATTCTGAAACTACCTTGGGACAACCCATTATTATTAAATGTGTTATAACTAAATAGCCATGTGGCTTTGGAGCAATAGCTTAACACTTCTGGGCCACAATTTTCTCATATTGTGTTACATAGTCTTTGAATTAAAGATCTCTATGGATCTTTTTCATTATAAACTCTATGCTTTGTAATATTTTAGGGAACTTTACATGTTACGAAGTTTGATATACTGAGTAACCTATTCCAGTACTTCTCAATCTAATATGCAAAATTACTTGGAATTCTTGTCATAATGCAGATTCTGAGTCACTGAATATAGCGTGGTCCTGAGATTCTGCATTTCTAGCAAGCTTCTAACTGATGCCCTTGCTGCTGGTTCTGGACTATATTTGTGTAGCAAAGGGTTTTAACTTTGCCATGGTTATCAGATGAATTTTAGTCTCCACCTTCACCCGGGCTGCCATCACTAATGACATTAACACCAAAGTTTTCATTTTTAAAAAAATCCTAGAATCAAAATTCCTTGATATAATTAATTATAATTTTGCTAATTATGAAATAATAAATGATAAGAAAACAAGAATTGTTAACTGTTTATTGACTGTTATTATGTTTTAAGCAGATCAAGCAGGATGAGGTTAGAAATATTGTTGCTAAAGTGGTTGTGCTGGCATCCAACCCTGTTCCAATTCCAGATCTCACCTCCTGAATCACTGCATATAAGAGTGTATGTGCATAGGTAGTTGCGTGTACACATGTGCACATATGTATGTACGTGAGTGTGTATGTATTCATCCTCTGAGATCATTTCCGTTACCATGGGCAATTTCAATATTTAGGAACGATTTTGTGTCATTTATCCATCTCTAACTTCAACGAGTTTACATGTGCATTCTTAACTGTTTGATTTCTTTTTCTCTATTATGACTTCAGCCTCTGATTGTTTCATGCTTCCTCGTTTTTTAGTTAAATTCTACTCTTTTTAACCATTATAAATTGCTAAATTCCTTGGCCTCTCCACACTCATCAGGCCACTCTAGGTTTTGCAGTCCTTTCTCCATAATCCTGCTTCAACTGTTTCCATTTTTTACAGCAACCATTCCAAAGATATGTTATAAAACACGGGTTCATTGGATCTATTTCAGTTCCAAATATCTTACTCATAAAAAGTATACTAATTATTCTGTTTATCTGTTTCTCTTTTCAAAAATTTTACGCATTTTTTAAGTTAAAGATGTATCAAATAAACAACTAATAATACAAGACCCAAGGCTTATTCTAGAATGCATGAACTATGAAGGGATATTTCCAAAATCTTTCATTCGATAGAAAAATGTATTATATAAATATTCCAGTGGGCAACCGTATAACTATACTTTCACATTATAGAACCACATCTGTGGTACTAAATTCAGCTACTATCACCACATATGGGGAAACTTAAATAAGTCTATCAAATATCGATACAACAATGAGAATGAGCAAAGTATTGATAGGCTCAACAGCAAGGGTGATCCCTCAAACATAATGTTGAGCAAAGTAAGCGAGAGAAAATTGTCTACACTATGTGATTGCATTTTTTGATATTCATAAGCAATTCTAACTAACCTATGATTTTAGAAGTCAAGATGTTTTTTACCTTTAGGGGCACAGTGTATGGGACAAGATGCAGGTGCTACTCAACTGTGTAAAATTTCTTGGAGCTGCATTCTTCTGTCTGATGTACTTTCCTGTGTGAATACAATGTTTCAATTAAAAGTAGCTTCAAAAAAAGAAAAATTTGACAATTTACAAAATTTTAGAAGTTGGTGACTTTGAGTGTTAGCATGTTATTTTCTAAAACTTTTAAAATATTTTAATATTTCACACTAAAATATTAATCAAAACTATAGTGCATTGGCCTCATTTTGTCTTGCGCCACATTTGTCAATGTAATATTAAGATAGATGGAGATGATATGTAATATAGAATAGAATAATCTGCTGGCCATTGAGATAATTTGCACAGGAAATGACTCCTCATCTCCTGACTGGGCATCACTACACAACATCTATCTAGTAAGAAAAGTTTGTACACTAGCTGAATGTTAAGGCTCAAGTAACTGCTGGTCCCTCCCACATCCCTCTCCTCTGGTTGACAGGATGGGCTCTGGGTGCTCTTGAGAAAACAGCATTGTGTCCTCATCCTCAGGCGGAGAAACTGTTTTGAGTATTGTCTCATCATTCTGAACTATCTTCTACTCTGTCATAGTGTTTGTTGTTTCTCATTCTATTGTCACTAATAATCTCGGCTGCTGCCAGCACCACAGCGACTTTTTATTCTTTCTTCTTAGCTTGTTCATTATCCGCAGCTTTCCATTTGCTTTATACAAAAATTTAGTCCTAGTCCTATTCTTTTTCTTTCTCTCTCTCTCCCTCTCTCTCGCTGTCTCTCATATTTTGTCTTCATTGGTATGATGTTAGTCATCCAAAGACTTCTCTGGGTGAACTGTACAATGTATGGAGTATATGTTTTACCACGTCTAACTATTTTGTTCTTTTTTTTCTCCCACAGTTGACATTAATATCAAATTCTTCCCCTCCCTCCTTTCTTTCTTTCTGAATCTAGTAGTTTTTTCTTCTTCTCAATATGAAGGAAGAGTAAAATTTGGAACCCTGTGTATATAGATGTGTTTGTGTTGTGTGTGGTGGGTTGACTAAAATTGCCAATAGTAGCTCATATTTTGAAAGGTGTAAACGGTATTCAGGTAAAAATAATAATTTAGTTGATGAAGTAATCATAACTTGTGGGGTATTTGGAGACTTGCAAAGGGAAAAACAGTTGCAAGTCTTTTATTTTTCAAATATCAATATTTAATTAATTTCAGGCCTTAAATGAATCAGCGTCTCCAATCCCATTTAAATGCAACCAATGTAGAATTTTAAATTCATTTTTTAAATTGTTTTTTTTTTTAATGTAATTACTAACTTTAGTCTTCCTAAACTTTAGAAATTTCAGAAATTCTGGTCAATAAATATTGTGATGTTTCTTCCTTAATTAACTTGAATAATTTTTTTCTGGCTGTTCTTGAGCTTTTTTTTAAACTACCACATTGGTTGCTTTGAGATCTAAATATGAAGGTGTCTGAAAAACATTTAGATAGTGCCTAATGCACAATAAGAGCACTGAATGGAACACTTATATTTTTCTTGCTTATAACTATAATAATTATTATATAAGTTGGCAAACATTATTTTTGCTCTTACTATGAGCTAGGAATATAACCTTAAAAAAAAATCAGTCAATGTCAATTTGTAAACCACTAATGCTAATCTTTGGAGAGTAGTTCCATGACTTGAGGCAGAAAAGACACTAGATGTATCTGGGATGTCTTTTTTTTACCAGAAAGCAAGTATTCCTGTAAGAACATCAAGAGAGAGCTCTAAATGACTGAAGAAGCTGCTTAAATATATCTATGGATTTTAGATTCTGCAAACATGAAAGAGGAACAGTGTTAAATAGTAGTAAGCCTAGTAAGCTCTTAAATAAAAAGGTAATGTGCCAAGACCTGAAGCTTCCATTGGCTTTGGTGACCACATATCATTACTACGTAGGAAGAAGCAGAGAGAGTCCAATAAATAGTTACAAATAATAAAATAACCAATGCCTAGAAGAAAGATAACTCCACAGATAAGCTCCAATTCCCTAGGAGAGCTTAATGATATTTCTAATTATAATGAAGCATTAAAAAAAAACAAATCAGGTTAATATATCATATATATAGCACAATGCGTCAGGTACTACTGTGAATGCAAATATAAAAACCTCAGTTCTGGGAAAGATCAGTGTTTCAGAAATTAAAGTCCGTAAATAAGTCTGACATTTCATAGACCCATCATATAAAAGTGAAACTATATTTAAAAATGTATCTCATCACTCATTACTTGGTGTGGAATTAATTCCAGTCTGTTTAGTCAGAAGAGGCTTCTTTGAAAAAGGGATGTTATTATTTTAAACTGTTTTCTTCCCACTCTTGAAAAACATTTCTCTGCTCCACTCTCAAACAACAATTCAGTGTAGTGATGAATAGAGGAAAAAAAAAATCTAGATCCCAATATTCATCATCATTAAACATTTATCAAGTACACTGTTAATTACCAAGCTGGTGAAATGTTTAATTGTTATATCGTAAATTTCAACCACTTCCCTCCACTTGCAAGCCACCTTTATGGGCAATATCACACCTGCAAACCATGCTGTGTTGGATGGTTTAGGCAAAGATATTTTCTATCAGATGAATTTGCACCCTTGGCCACAGCTTATTGTTCAAAGTGAGTTGCAATGATTTCAAGTATCGTTATAGATTTGTAGAAATTACTGCAGTATGGGATTGAAACAAATGTATAGAAAGATTAGAGACTGACCAATTAAAATTGTGATGGAAATTAGGAGAATCAAAGAATTTAAATCAAATAGTCTTGATCTCAGTGAAGAATAAGGTTTTTTTATATGCAGATGATAATGATGGTACAAGTAGATACTGGATTCCCAAATTTTTGAAAAACAAAGGGAAAAGAGTATTGTGCAGAGAATAATCAATGATCCAGATAAAAAGGAGGGCAAGTTGTAAGACCAAGGTCTTGAATGTAACAGTAAGGGTAGAAGGAAGAACACAGAGATAAGTTTCTGAGGCAGAGAAAATATTTCCACTTGGTAGGTAGACTTTATAAAGAGGAGTGACAGTGACAATGTACAGAGAATGTTTACATGCTCTGATCTGAGGTTAAAATTTCAATCATCAAATATTACTTGAATCTAATTTCTAATCTTTAGCAAATTTAGACATCTCAATCTGGCAGCTCCACATTTTAGATTATGATTTTTCTTCCCTCAATGTCCATTCATATCATTTGTGTATTTTTCCTTGTATCTATTATTTAAGGCCTATATCAGATAACATTATATTCATTAATGTTTCTGAAAATTCTCAGCCATTAACCTTTGTTAGTATTTTAATTTATAGTTTTTGATGGTAATTCTAAAATGTAAGCTCATCGAGAGGATTTTTTTATTGTGCTGTCTCCAATAATTAGGATCACAAATGTATATTTTATGTGTACTTTGTTTACATTCAATGATTAAAGTTTTGAATAGTAAATGTTTATTAAAATTAAATTGACTCTAACATTAACTAGATTGCATACTGATCTAGTAATCTAGAGTAATATTTTCAAGAAATTCAATGTGAAATTATTTAAAAGTGAATAAAGTCATTATTAGAGAACAGGTGCAAATTTTTCTGGGAGGGAGTCATGTTGCTGATACAAGTAGTCTAAGATATTTGGCACAATAATTAAGATTCTGCATAGCTGCAAAGAAAAGCACTGAACTAAAATTAGATTTAAGGTCAGGAGTAAACTATAGTAAATAATAGCTAAGTAATTTTAAAAAATGACAACTATTTTCATTTTAAAACGTTTTCATTAAAATCAGTGACATTTGCTCATTGTTTAAAAATAAAGCCTAATAATGTTAAGTTTGCCTGATGTGTAAAATATTATATATACCTATAAATCTGTATAGATATATTGATACTATATACTCAGATGGTATACATGTGGGTAATTTGTTTATGTGTGTAGGCCAAATAATGCCCCACCTTGAAGATTCCACACCCTAATCCCTGGAACAAGTTAGTTACATGACAAAAGGGATTTTGCATTTGGAATAAAATTTGCAAATCAGCTGACCTTTAAATAGGTTATCTTGGATTTTCCATAGTCCCAAGTAACCACAGGGATCCTTAAAAGATGGAAGAGAGGCAGAAGAGTCAGACTGAGAGATGCTACAGGGGAGGAGGCAGAGGTCAGATGAAACTGAAAGGGAGGTCAGTTAAATGTGAAGTATAAAACAGGGGTCCCCAACCCTCGCTCACAGAGGGCTCCCGGGCTGCACAGCAGGAGGTGAGCAGCGGGTGAGCAAGCGAAGCTTCATCTGTATTTACAGCCACTCCCCATCGCTCGCATTACTGCCTGAACTCCGCCTCCTGTAACCATTATGATGAGTTGTATAATTATTTCATTATATATTACAATGTAAGAATAATAAAAATAAAGTTCACAATAAATCCCCCACCCACCCCCGGTCCGTGGAAAAATTGTCTTCCACGAAACCGGTCCCTGGTGCCATAAAGGTTGGGGATGGCTGGTATAAAAGCACCTGACACACCTTTGCAGTTATGAGATGAAGAAGGCTGTCACACAGGGAATGCAGGCAGCCTCCAGAAACTGAGAAGGAGACCCAGCCAATGGCCAGTAAGGAAAGAGAACCTTGGTCCCACAACTGCATAGAACTGAAATCTGCCAATAATCTGCATTAACCTGGAAGCATTTTCTTCCCCAGACCCTCCAGAAAGGAACACAGCCCTTTGGATCCCTTGATTTCAGTCTTAGGAGACTCTAAGCCAAGTCCCAGCTTGAGTTCACTGGACTTCTGAAAACTGTGAGATACTAAAAGGGTGCTATTTAAGCCACTAAACCTGTGGTAATTTGTTATGGCAGCAATAGAATACATCTTTTAGATTTAGAGCCAAATATTTTTTATAGCACTTATAAATACAGTTATGACACTCTTAGTCTCTGTTTTCTTATCATGAACGTAAGATTCTATGACTGCCTAAGGCAGCATATCTGATTATGAACTTTGGGAACTGTGCACAAATTTTTCAAATGTGGACAATATAAATCTAAAAAGAAGAAGTATTACAAAGTCTTGTTGAATATCATATAAAAATGCTAATTATTTTGGAATTTTATTATATATATTATCTAAGAATAGTCATATACTTGCTCTGCTTAAATGCCAAATTGTGGGCTAAACTAACAAGTGCTTTTGAACAAAATCTAAGCATAATTCACTCATTTCTTTCAAGATTACTTTTTTCTCCTTTTAATCTTATTTCTTCTCCATTTTTCTCCCTCAGTACCTATGTTTTTTCTTATTCATCATCCCATCTTGGTTTTTATTTGCGGTTTTTGTATTTTACCTGTTTAAAATTTCATGTACAAATGTTTGGGGATTTTTTCTCTGGGAAGGTAGTATAAAATATAAAAATCAATAATACATATAGTAGTCCATTTAAAAAGAATGCTTTTATTGCATGATGAGATCAGAAAATATTCAATAAATGCTGACTTCTGCTGTTTCAGCATATTTCAAGATCAAGTCAGGAAGAATGATACAGTTCAGCCTAAACTGAATATAAAAGGAAAGAGAATTATATAAGGCACAACTGTTGAAATAGCTACTTTTTCCAGTATAAAAAGATAGCAAATAGTAGTTAGTCAATAGGTTTTATAAAATGAATACACTGTCCAGAGAAATAGGACTTGTCAATGGTGATATTCTTAAGTCACAGTTGTCAGTGAGTTTTCTTAACACTTGGCATTCACCACAGCAGGTATACTATTATTATGAAAACATTACCCAAAATTAAATTAAAAAACATAATTCTTTGAACATAGCACCTATTGAAAACTGTGAGATGAAGGAGAGAGCAATTTTTATTAAATACATTTAAGAAAAACAAAAGAAAGGACTTCCCTGGTGGTGTAGTGGTTAAAACTTTAAGCTCCCAATGCAGGGGGCCCGGGTTCGATCCCTGGTCAGGGAAATAGATTCCACATGCATTCCACAACTAAGAGTTTGTATGCCATTACTTAGGAGCCCGCAAGCTGCAACTAAGGAGCACATGTGCCTCAACTAAGGAGCTGGTGAGCCACAACTAATGAGCCTGTCTGCTGCAAATAAGACCCAGTGCAACATAATTAATTAATTAATTAAATATTTAAAGAAAAGAAAATCATAAGTCTCAGAGAAAAAATATTTCATTGAATCATTCTAATCTGTAACTATCTAAAAATGCTGTATATTAAGCATGTAATTCACTGTGCTAGAAGAAAACCAGCCTATTGTAATATGTGTTTTATATTTCCTTGAATTTAATGTCCTTGACATATGTTAAAACAACCCTAAGTATTTTGAATGACTTAAGTAAGAAGTTTTTCTGCAGACATGCCTGTATGGATTGCCACATTAAATGAAACATCATTGTGAAACATCAATATATTTGAGTTGCCAAGAGAAGTCTTTGGAAGTTTACCTTTTGCAAATCTCCCAATGACTTCAGATGTGTTTGTCATTCTGAAAAGCAGTCTCTTTGTCATTATTTAGTACTTGAGAATGAATATTTAGCCAATATGAGCAATCATACATGGATACTTAAATTCTATAAGCAAATAGTCTTCAAACCCTTGCTTCTTTTTTATGTTTTCAAACTTCTCCACTCACATCCTCACCCTCTGTGATGTGTGATGAAATATAGATTTTATAGAGCGAGATCTCATGTAGAGACATCATAGAGATACATGAGACAATAAGAGTTAAAATAGAGGATCTGACCTAGCCTTAAGAGTCAAAAAAAGTATCCATGAGAAAGCCATGGTTGGTTATAAAGGTGTAGAAAGTGAGTAAAAATGTATTAGGCAAAGTGAAGAGAACCGAGTTCAAGATGTTAGAAGTGTGAGATCTTGTGGAGAGATGAGTATTATTTTTTTCTCAGAAACGTTCCTGAAGCACAAAGGGTGCTTGATAAGGTAGGATGAGAGCTCCATACAGGGAAAACCATCTAAGCATTTGAAATAATATGAATGGCCTACTTAGGTTTATAATGGTGAGAGACTGCTTCCTTGGGCAAACTATTGACCTGAAGAGTAGGAACTTCTTTATTTCTTATTACCAATCATTATTTATATTTCAGATTTCAGTGCATGGAATAGGCCTCATTTTTTCTTTCCTTTCTCTCTTCCTTGTGGCTAGTCTGGTGAGAGAGCAGAAACTGTCATATATGTTTTCTTAGTTTTCTATACTGTGTAACAAACTACCACAAAATTAGAAGCTTAAAATAACACATATATATTATCTCACAGTTTCTTTGGGTCAGTGTTCAGGCATGGCTTAGCTGTGTTCTCTGCAGAGGATCTCACATGACTGAAATGCAGGTGTCACCAAAGTCTAGCTTCTCATTGGAGTGTTGACTAGGAAATCTTCTACTTTGCCACACTTGTGGCTCTTGGCAGCATTCAGTTCATTGTGATTTTAAGATTCTAGAAACTAGAAAGAGCCTGCTAGCAAGACAGAATCTTATTTAAGGTAGCCTAATTATGAAAGTTCCATCCCCTTTGCCATAGTATTGGTTGGTCACAGTCCTGTCCAAATTGGAGGTCAAGGGTGGCATTGGGAGAGGTGGTGATTATATAAGAGCATTAACAGCAAGAGGTAGAGATCATGGGGCCATTTTAAAGTCTGTCTGCCACACTCCTGCTTTCTGTCTTTGTCTTTGGATGCTGTTTCCTCCTATATGTGTATCTGGATACGGCCCTGGCTGTGTACTAGGTGTACAAATGCACCTGTTGCTTTCTGGTTTCATCTTCCTGACATTTATAGTATGAAATAATTTCATGATTCATAGTGATAAGTACAGAGGCTTAGAGTTTAATATTTGGATAAATATGGGTTGAAACTGAAACAGGCTCTTGTACAGAATTACCCCATGAAGATATTGGATCAATTTCCCGTTTGTAAATCACATATTTAATAATTTTATTGACAAAATAACAAAAGAAAGCCAAGAATGACTTTATTTAAAACAGAAACAAAGTGATTTTATTTTGTTTTGTTTTGTTCACCAAAATGTTTCCACACTGACAACATTGCCCAGATCATAGTCAAAGGTAAGCAAACAATTGACAAATGTTTGAATACATACATGCATAAATAAAAACAAAATGAATGGATGAATCATGCTGGTTAATATGTCTCCAAGTGGGAGAGCATGATATCAATGCCCATGCTGCTCAAAAGAGTGATCATTTCAGGTTCAGAGGCTAAAAGTCATGCCATTTGAAATATAACACCCTTGAAAGATAATCAATGTGTTCTCTGGACATATTTTACACTAGGAAATTACTGAATGCATTTTTTCTTCAGAAACAAATGCACATGTCATGTCTCTTTTGTTCTTTCTAAACAACAATTAAAAAACTAAAAATTATTTCTTAGCATAAAGTTGGAAATACCTTACTAATTTGAGAATTGTCCACAAGAACCCTCCTATCAAGACTCTATTAATTTGCCAAAGGTTTTTCATTTGCTCTAGTGTTATAAATTACTTTGGGCACCATTTGAGAAATTTAGTTTCTAGAGCCATTCAAACTGCATTAACTTGTAAAAAAATAACATTGATTTAATAAATGTACTATAAAATGAAACTAAATATTTATAAACTACAAAAATGTCATGGTTAAGTACAGTGAAAAACCCACTGGTTTTTCCTCTCATAATGTGAAGCTGTTATAAATAGTTTTCAAGTTGACCCAATAATTTTTCTTGGATTTTTTTTTTCTCATCAATGATCACATGAGGGAATATGTATAAAAGGAATTTTATTGTCACCTTTTTTTACAATAGTGGAAAACAAACAGCATAAGAGGAACGTTAGTGAGATGATCTAAAGTCCTTTTAATGCTGCAGTTGGTCCCAAGGCCATAACTGACACTCATCATTGTCTTCCTAAACCACCCATTCTAGACCCCCAGCTAGTAATTCCTCTGGTCTAAGTAACTTGCCTGTTGGAGTGACCCAGCCTCTCATCAACAAAGGATCGGGGATTCTGTGTCACAGGTTAAGTTCTTCAGAAAAGAAGTTAAAGAGTACGGGGTCTAGGATTCATATTAAGGATCAGTACTTGTGAAAGAAGGAAGAAGAAGGATGATTAAGCAGAGAGAGAACACTATATAAGCATGATTAAAGTCTTGGTCAATCCTGCAATGTGTTCTGGGGCAAAGGTTGCCTGTTGGAGTTACTATTTGTCAGGACAAATTGGCCAGGCCTCTATACATGTGCCTCGTAACATCAGAGAAAGGCTCACCCCGGGAAGAGTGGAACCTTAAGAGAAGTGACTACACTTTTGAGCCAGCACTGAAGGAACTGACAGCTAAAGGCTGTCTGTTGACTACATTTTCTAAGACCCGGCAGAACATCCTTCCTTAAAGGGAGAACTGGGTGACACAGCAACATACCTACCATACACTAATTCCTATATTTTTAGCAGGCCACAGGCCATGGCTACTGTGAAACCATTTACAATTACAGCTGGCCAAGAGAAACTCCAGATCACCTGCATTTAAAACATATTCTTGGGGATTTCCTGGTGGTCCAATGGTTAAGGCTCTGAGCTCTACTGCCGAGGGCCTGGTAAGGCCTAGGTCAGGGAACTAAGATCTCACAAGCTGCACAGCCTGGCCTAAATTAATTAATTAATTAATTAAACATATTCTCTCCTGCCTCTATTATATAGTGGTAGCCCTACATCTTCATGATGGTCAGGATTAATGACCCATGTCATTATGGTAACTCACTGACAATCTCCTGAATGTCGAGGCCAAGATGTGAAGGCAATAGAAGTAGAGTATTGACTGAGAAACATCTGGACAGTAGAATTGGAATGATCATATAAGGAAGATCCAAATGACTCTAGTATCTCAATCTCCCAAACATCCCTCATGTTGAATGAAGCAGCTCTTTTCTATCTGATGAAGTTGTTCTTGTCTTTTGGGGGAACATATTGTAATGACTTTACAAAAATGTTTAGATTTAGAACTAGAACCAGATTTTATCATTCTTTGAATAGTTGATCACAAAGTCAAATCCAGGAAAACTGCACCAAAAACTTGACAGATAGGTAGATAGATATGACATACAGATATCTATATAGATATCAGTATCTATATCTACATCTATAACCACCAATAAAATTCTAGGAAATGTAGGTGGAAATAAATACTAACTCTATTATACCAAGAAAGGAAAAAATGACTATTTTGAACTTAACATTGTGATATATTTAACAGTTAATCATACTCACATGTGTAGGGGAGGAAATACTTTTTCCCTCTGCTCTCCTAAGTTCTCCAGATAGGACTCTGCAAATTAGACTGACAAGAGACAGGTCAACAAAATAAAAGACGACACTTCACTAACTTATGCAGTGCTCATCAGTGGAAAAACCTCAATGATGAGTAACTAAAAGCGGTGGTTATAACATGGGATTATAATGGCATTTTAACAAAGGACAATAAATTTGTACAGAGGAACAAGACAAAGGAAAAGGGATTTTAGGCTTTCAGGAGCAGTAAACTGTGGGAAGTTAAATATATGGGGAAACTAATGGAAGATAAGGGCTAGTTAGTAAGGTTTGTTTGTGTAGACTTTTTCTCAGTTCCACCTTTTCTCTGGTGATAAAGATGTTATCTCCATCCTGGTAGAGAAATGGGGGAGGGACAACTTCACAAGAGAAATGCACGTTCTGCTTTCATGCAGATAAGGGGAGGGCAGAGAGTTCATCCTGTGTCTGCATCTTCCCACTTACCTTCAGCTCAAAATAATTTTTATGTCAAAATGACACAGTTTGGAGTATCATGCTTGAAACCCCTTCATATGCTTTTTGCAACTACCTGAGTGTTTTTCTAATTAGTTGCTTGTTGGTTGACTGAAACCTGGACTCAATAATGGCCTATTGGGGTTGAGATCCCAGCAATGCCTCAAGGTAATGCCTGCTACATAATTTGTGGAACAGTACAAAATTAAAATATGAATTCCCCTTGTTCAAAAATTAGGAAAACTGTCCTGTTAAGGGCACTAAAATATAAAACTTTTCCCTTTCTCTGTGGGCTCTCAACTTGTAGTGGTTTTTTTGCTTTGTTTTGTATTTGTTATTTGAAATTTTAAATTATTAGCATAGACTTTACATTTTATTTTTACATTGTGAAATGCCAGCTTTAAATGCAAATATAAGGACACTCAACTCATGCAGAATCATTGAAATTTATATTTCATAGTTCATCATGCATATGCATTTCCTTTTCCCACAACAATGGATATACTGTACAATAGTAACTTAACTCCTTTTATTTCATTTCTTGACACTTGCACATTCTACCAACACTCTCTACCTTTAGATTACTGATAGGTAAGGAAAGACTGAATGGTACTATATTTCCCTTTTTTTTAATGACATCATTTTCAGTGTGAGTGGTTGGCAAACACAGGGAAGTAACACACGTAAGAAAGGAAGGGGTAAGGCTCTTTGGTCATTCCTACTTTTTAGAATGTCACTGCCTTTTTTCTATATTTGGATTACATTTTAGTTTGAACAGAAAGGATTACCTCTCAGGGCTGTCAGAACCTCTGCTTACTTAATCACAGATGTAGCAAGCTTACCTTATACTTGCTTTGAGTCTTATAGAATCCCATGGATTGTGGGTCACCTGGAATTCTGTGCTCATGGACCATTGTAAATGCTATATGCAAATGGAGAGGCAAGGAACAGAGAATATGAATATGGTACCTATATCCTTTGCTTATGTGTATGCTGCATTGTTTCTTGGACAGCAGAACATTAAGCCAATTGTGGGGGCCTTCTGAGTTCATGTCCCTGTGTGATTACACAAGTCAAGTTTTTCTGAAACTGATCCTGTCTTGGTGTGATGTAGCAGAAAAAGTTTAAAGACTTCAGACAATATAAACACTGTCATGTTTTTATCCCATAAAATATATAGCATCACACATGTATTCAAATAAAGGTTAGAGAAAATACTTCACTTCATTAGGATAAATATACTGGAGAAATATATTGGTGAGGATTGTACAAGTACTTCTGGAAAACCACTGTAATGGATCTTTTCCATATGTTAGTGATAAAATGAGAGATGCAGCCATTGGAATAAGCTCTTATGGAGGCAGAAGCTAATTTAACAAGAGCAAGAAAGGCAGGGTTACTCTAATATGTATCAGGACAGAATGGTGTTCAGAAAGGTCTGATCCAGTGGCTTATTGATCATCCTTTCTTTAGGGATGAGTCAGATGTGTAATTTACCTGTATAACCAAAACAAATGATGAAGAGGAAAATTAATGTTCCCTAGGACTCCAGAGCAAGACCCTTCCTTTTATGTCCAATAAATCTTGACTCACTACTGTGCCCTGGTAGAGGAAACAAAGAAACTAAAAAACAATCTCTGTTTATGGAATCAGAGGTTCTGACATAATGATAGACCTTTGAAAACAAGCCCGGAGTATGAGAATGTGGCGGCATACAAGAGAAGCCCCCTAAGGAGATGGCTTTTAAAGTCAAATGGACAATGACTTGACCTGTGGATATCAGTCACCTCTTCCCACAGTGTAATCGTCATGTAGGGCTGACATAACAAAGTAGCACAGACTTGGAGGAGTAACAGCAGAAATTCATTTTCTCAAAATTCTGGAGGCTGGAAGTCCAAGATAAAGATGTCAGCAGGCTTCATTTCTTCTTTGGGCTTTTCCTTGGCTTGGAAATGGCTGTTTTCTCTGTCTTCCTGTGGTTTTCTTGTGGTTTTGTCCTCTCTGTGCTTATCTATATCCAAATCTCCTTTTCTTATAAGTACTCATCATATGAGATTACGGCCTACCTATATGACCTTTTACCTTAATTACCTCTTTGTAGGTCCTATCTCCAAATAAAGTCACATTCTGAGGATGCTGTGAGGTAGGACTTCAACATATAAGTTTTGGGGAGACATAAATTAGCTCAAAACATGCAGCTATGAATTCAAGGACAAAGTAGCCATGGTGACAAGAGTATAGGTTAGGCAAGAATTCAAGAACATAGTCTCCTTTCACCAGGTCTCTGTCATGGCTACCACCATCACTGGGTGCCTTTCTTGACAGCAACAGTGAGCAATGTTGTGCATTAGAAATAATACAGTAAGTAGTGTCTCCAGGATTACATCTAGTGGTATAGTGATTTCATTGGATGTTTTCCATAGAAACTGTGTTCTGAGTTATTCAATAGCCTATTCAGTACTTAGTTACTGTGCTTACTGTGAGCATAACCTCAGGAGTTGGATTTTCAGTCTTATATCTTAAGAATCAGTGGATGATATGCTGTTTTCCCCAGAGCCAGAATATATGAGTCCAGAAACTAAAGAGTAGAATTGGAGGTGGTCTATATCACTATCACAACCAAAAACCACTTGTAAAATGCTTATTCTCTGACCTCAAATGCTGGACTCTGCTGGTTTAAGAGGCTCTGTGCGTTTAAGAATTCTGACCTCGAACCTGAGCTTTCCTAGTTTAAGAAGTTTTACTGGTAACCAAGGGAGTAATCCCTCTACCAGGGGGTATAAGAAATTTTCTATTAAATTGGAAGTTAAGATTTTCACGTTGCCTTTTGTGTCCTAATGATACAAGATTAAACAAACAAAATAACAATTAACCTGTATAGTATTAAAAAAGGAATCTGAAGACCTAGTAATCTAGAAATGTAGTTTCAGTTTTAAATAATGTAATGTGTGATCAAATCATCTTCCCTAATTATACCTAAATGGACATATTTCAAGGGGAAAAATAGCAAAAATAAGTCTGGTTGTTTAATTATTAATGCAAATTAGGTTATATGACAAACACGTTCCATAACTCAAAAGAGCTAAATCTGCATTTCTGAATTTAGTGAAAAATATACAGAAAGGACATAAAAAGATAAACATATTTTCATCAAACATGATATTCTTAAAGATATTTTAAAATCAACATTTTTTTTTTTCAATTTGCAGAAACCTTCTTATGTATGACAGCTTTAAAAATGTGCCTGTAAATGAAAGGGTAACAAACAAAATTAATAGTCACTTGATAAGTCTAAGTAAATCCTGTTTTGTTATTCTTCCCAGAAACTGTGAAAGTGAGTGAATCATATGATTGGGTTTTCAAATATTTTGTGATTTATTTGGTTTCCAATTCTTTAATTTTGACAAAGCTAAAATAGTGCCTAAATATATCGTTAGCAAAAACGATTGAAAGTTATTTTTAATATTGGACATGATGTGACTTTTATCATATAATTCTGAGGAAATACAAAATATTGAGTGTCCTATTAAAAACTCCCCAAATTCCCATATACTTTTTAATAAAATAAAATTTTCCAAGTGTTTAAATCAATAAGATGAACATAGAAATAGAATCCTATATCACTCTGTCATAATTGAAATTAATCCATGGATACATGAGACAATGTATTAAAGAGATTCATCATCTCATTAAGAAGTGATTTTAAACACAATATTAGACTTTATACTTCAAAACTGCATATCAAAGTGTGAAATATATTTATATTGTTTTGAGTAACTAATAATTTTTCCAGAAAAGTATTTTAATATGTGTTTAACTTAAACTTTCAAAAATGATTTTTAATTTATCTACATATCTATGGCTGAGAATTATAATAGGATAATCAATAAAAGACTTTCCAGAGCAAGTAAGTAATATATTAGATTAGGATAAAATTTTGTTCAGGAAGTGGAATAGAAAGAAAAAGGAGAAGAAACATGAAGAAAAACATTTAATTACTTTTTATTTGTAAAAATAAATGCTTAGTGATGTAATTTTTCAAGGGATGATGATAAATATTGAATGTATATGGCATTTAGACTCCAAAGGATATATTTTTAAAGTACTGGATTATTTTTAAAGGTCAATATTTAGCATACTATTTACTATACAATGGAGTATTACTCAGCCATAAAAAAGAATGAAGTGATGTCATTTGCAGCAGCACAGATGGACCTAGAGATGATCATGCTAAGTGACGTAAGCCAGACAAAGGCAAATATCATATGATATCACTTATGTGTGGAACTTAAAACAAGGATACAAATGAACTTATTAACAAAACAGAAATAGACTCACAGACATAGAAAACAAACTTATGATTACCAAAGGGGAGGGCTGGGGAGGGATAAATTAGGAGTTTGGGATTAAAATATACACACTTCTATATTTAAAATAGACAACCAACAAAGTCCTACTATATAGCACAGGGAACTATACTCTGTATCTTATAATAACCTATAATGGAAGAGAAAGTAAAAAAAGAATATATATATATATATATATATATATATATATGTATACCTGAATCACTTTACTATATACCTGAAACTAACACATTGTAAATCAACTATATTTCAAAAAAATTTTAAAATAAAGTGCTATTTATTTTGTAACTTTTAAAATTATCACATCAACAAATTTGTAGATTATTTAAGAAGAAAGGGAGGAACCAGCACTGGAATTTCAAATAGGGCACTAGAGACATAAGAGTAAAATAAAGTGCATGTGGTATTCTGAAAGCCAAATGCAGAGTTTCATAAAGCAGGGAATTTCCAATAATGTCAAATACTGTTGAGAAGCTAAATAGGAAAAAGACAGAAAACCAGCCATTGATTTGACCAAAAAATGGGTTAATAGTGGCCTTCATAAGAGCTGTACATTTCAATGTTAGATGATTTAGAATGTCCTGGCAATCTAACTATAGAGCACTGAATTAAAATTAGAAACAAATGGAGACAATCGGCAGGCACAACTTTTTGAGGCCCTGGGGAGAGGAATAGAAATGAGTATGTGGGGTTATAGAATTTTCCTTAGGTGGGTGAAGGTCAATAAAGAATGTTATATGAAAATGGTAATTTTATGACAATAATGATGGTTATGATTCTGTAGAAGGAAAGAAAGTGGTGCTAAAGGAGAAAATTGATACAAGTGTGAGATTGAGGAATTTTTGTTTGATTGCTTTTGCTTTTGTTGTATTTTCCTTTTACTGGACATATGGGATGGGATCTAGGGTATAAAGAGAGAGGTTTTCTTCAAATTGGGACAAGCACTTATTATCCTATCCTATTAGGAGCGAAAGCATAGTGTGTGATTTCAGGTACATACAGGAAGGTGAGTGAATTGGCAAGGGTAACAGCAGAAAGTAATGGGGGAGTTGAATTGGAGGAGATGTGACCAGCAGGGGATGTTACAAAACAGAAATTCAGAAAGTGATTTTACAAAAGAAGTATATAGTATGATTGTCTGGCAGTGGTAATAACTATTTGACATTTTCATCATAATTTTAAAATACTTAACACTTTGTGTGATTGTCTCCAAGAACGTTCCATGGCTTTAAAAAGACAGATTAATATGTCAGAGAGGAGAGGGGTAATGGAGTTAACTTTATTTTCCAGTCAGTTATAGAGGATGAAAATTAGATCTATGCTGGGTCCAGAAGGAAGGGGCACATAATGCTGGTGAAGTATACTTTATATAACACAGATTCACCCACTCTAAGTGTACAATTCAATATTGTTTTGTAAATTAACCAATTTGTGCAACCATCACCACCAGTTTTAGAACATTCCTGTAACTCCAATAAGATTCTAACTGCCCCTTTACAGTTAATCCTCATTCTCACCTCCATCCCCAGGAAACCACTAATCTTATATCCATATCTAAAGATTTATTTCTTTTGAACTTTTCTTATAAATGAAATAATATAATCTGTGGTCTTTGGGGTCTTGCTATTTTAACTTAGCAAAATGCTTTCAAAGTTCCCCCAGGTGGTAGCATGTAACAGTACTTTATTTCTTTTATATGTCAAATAGTATTCCATTGTATGGATATACCAAATTTTGTTTATCCATCTACCAATTGACGGATATTTGGGCTAGTTCCACATTTTGACTACTATGGATAAAAAGGGAAATATTCAAAATCAATAATTTTGGACATTCATAGTAATGATAAGTCATAAATATGAACAAGTGTTTTAGGGGTTTATGACTTTATTAAAGAAAGATCATTGTCCTGGATAAGCAGGTAAATCATCAATTATGAGAAGAGTAGTGAAGAAGAAAGACAAGCTGAGTGAGGTAGTGAAGTTATCAGTGAAAGTCAGTAAATGACAATAAAGGGATGAAATGCAGTGAACTTTGATGACCTTCACTTAACATGGACTATACATTAAGAAGGAAGGAAGTGAGGCAACTGGCAAGCAGCAATATGAAACAAAGGTTTTATTTATGTCATTTGATACATATGAGAGGAAGAAATTAATAGTCTCTACTTAAGAATGTTGTAGAAGAAGTAGTGAATTCAGGGAGAACTAGATTTAAATTAGAGCAAAAACATTATTGGGCAGCAGAAGGAGATTTTATTTAGAAATGATACAGTGGAACAATTTGGAAGTTGGGGAGAAATGTAAATGGGACCAATTCAGGGCAATGTTTCCCATAATTCATATTAGTGTCAAAGTCCCATTTATAATAAATATTATGTAACTCCATTTTAATATTGTGAAATGAAATTCAAAGAAAATATAAACAACTTAAAACACACTTTAAAAAAAATCAAGGCAGTGTCCTAGGTTTAATATGGATAAATAAAAGGAAATGATATATATTAAATAATGTGTGTCAATATATATTCAAACATGACTACTGCGAGATATATTAACATAGTCAGAAGCTTGCATTTCTACTTAGAATTATCCTGAAGGAAATGAAAATGCGGACAGCTAGTGGTACACTGCACTGACAACTCAAACACCATGACAGGCAATTGCTGAACCAATTTTCCAATATGGTGAACAGTGGTGGTGAAATTCCATGTTTTTAAAAATGCAGTCTTCCCTTGATTTGCATGGTTAAATCCTGGAAAACAAATTATACAATATTGAAAACATACAAAGTTCTTTATATTTATATGTGAAAGATAATTAAGGTACAAATTTATGGATATCTTGAATGTCACAGGTAGCTATGAAATCAAATTATACCTGTTGTTTCTAAATGCAGACCATTAAATACTACTAGTTATCTCCTCTCCACAATCATTGTGCAAAGAAAAATACAGTTTCTGAAGAAGGGACAAGTACATATTTAGTGCTAGTAATGCAAGGGAATATGCAGAGTAGCATGGGAATTAGTACTCATAAATGAGGGATTATTTTTTACACTTTTATGTTAAATAGTAAAAGAGAAAACAAAACTTTACTTCTAGCTACATGTTCCATTTTCTCTGATAGGTAGTTAACTAAAAGGAACTTTCTCTATCTCATTTAAATTCCTGTGATACTATAGTGCCCCTTTAATATTCGTGCAGTTGTCTCCAGCATATCTGGTTAACCACTTTGTCTATGCTTTACATTTTTTTCAAAAATCTAGATAATCCAATGGGAAAAGTGAGGTCCAATGAAGCTATCTAAATTCTCATACGTAGTACGGCATATTATTAACAGAACCAAGACAAATAATGGACTTTTTGTCTCTACTTATTTTTTCCTCTGTGAGGAAAAACTACGGAGGACTGGAAAGACTGTATATGAAAATCTGGTATTTGCATCCATTTTTTTTTCTCCTGTTGAAAGCATTAATAGTAATGTTTGGATTAATATGGTGAAGATAACATTGTTCACAACCTTACAGGCCATACATAGATATTTTCCAATATTTAACTACAATTCTAAAGAATGTACAGGAAACTAGAAAATTTTCATATTTCATAGACAATATTCAATACAGGTTTCAGAAATATAGATGTTCTCACATATCAATATTTATTTAGGAGATAGTGATCATTTTATTTTCATTATAATCTATAATGTTTAAAAATACTATACAGTTTCTGATTAACCTAAAAGTATTGACAAGTTTCCAGGCTTAAAATTGACACTCATGGGCTTCCCTGGTGGCGCGGTGGTTGAGAGTCCGCCTGCCGATGCAGGGGGCGCGGGTTCGTGCCCCGGTCCGGGAGGATCCCGCGTGCTGCGGAGCGGCTGGGTCCATGAGCCATGGCCGCTGAGCCTGTGCGTCCGGAGCCTGTGCTCCGCAATGGGAGAGGCCACAACAGTGAGAGGCCCGCGTACCGCAAAAAAAAAAAAAAAAAAAAAAAAATTGACACTCATTTGTGATTACTTTTGTACTCAACGTGAAAGGAGTGACCAGACAAACTTAGGGTTTTAAATCTTCATATACAGACAAATATTCCACTGCAAGAGAATCTTTAGTTAACATATTTTAGGTTTAGCATGTATTAAGTCAAAGAAGGCAGAACACGTTTTCCTAATTAACTTTCCCCAAAGTTTATTTCAATCAAGATGTTTAAATTTTAATTACATTGTTTTATTTCCATATATGAATGCTCAATCTATGTAGATGAATATGAATGTGTAACATTATTTTAAATAGCTTGAAAAAATATACTTCAAAACATCTGATGTGCAACCAGTTTGAATAATGAATGACTTTAGAGTGATTTTTTTTTCCCCAGGAGAACTTAAAGTGAATGCTATTATATTAAATATGCTAAAGTTATTTCAAATAATTAACAAAGAGAAATATTTTAATTGTTACCTATTCACAAAGATTATCTTAAACAATGAGATCAGCCATATCATATAACTGAAACCACTGCATAAGCTACCATATCATCCTCAAAAATACACTAGAACTCAAATTGAAAGCAAATCACGTTATGCATATTTTAAAACTGAAACAATATATGAACAATCTTACATCAGACATAAATACTGAGAAATTATTTGGAATGTGGTTTTGGGATTTTTATTAAATGAAATTTATTTCCTTTCCTTCAAAGTATCTTGTAAAGTACATGACTATATATTTGATTCTTTAAATTTTAATACCAATCCAAAGTCTACCACAGTAAACTGATAGAGAAAGTGTGGAAATGATACACTACTTGTTCAGCAATCTTTAGTTGTTCCACAGGTTCATTTTTTACTTTCCCTGGAGGAACACACCATTAAATTTCTAAGTCTTTAAGATGTAATGATCTTCCATTTTTAACCTGTTGCCAGTTATCAGCCCCACAGAAGCTATCTGAACATGTCGTTAGTGCACAGATTAATAACATTGCCCAACTGTTTTCCATTTCATTCAGTGTTCTAGAGTCCAAAACAGAACAAGTCTTGAATTGAATTACTCATAAATTGCTTATTAAGGTGCTAACATTACAATGTTACTGCTTCCTCATATTCCAGGGGCCTTCGGAGCTATCAACCGTGGCATTTTATTATTATACCTGTTCTCCATTTTAGGTCTGCTGTGGAATAACAGTGATACCTCTCTAATTGGTTTTAGCTCCTTAAATATGGTTGGCTTCACATTCTCCCCATCTGCTGCTCCTTTTTTCATCCCTTCGTGTTTAGTTCTTGACCATTTCATATTCATAAAAGTTTTATATTTTAAAATTGCCAAAATATTGCTTGCAACCACCTACAACTTTATCATTAAAATATAAAAAACTGTTCAACCAGCAGACATTGCTCCATTATGCACTGGTGTTTGAATAACTTTACTTTTTAAAATAACAAGGGCATTTCATGGTTATAATTCAAGTCTTAAAGCATTTAGTGTGGAAACGTTTTCTGAATGCCAACTTATTCAGTATATTACCTACATGTATAAAAAATGGAATTTTAAGCATATTATAAGAATAATTGGTTTGAACTGATGAACAATCATTTTTTACATGTAACGTCTTTAATTTTCATATATTAACTTTCTCAATCAATAAAATGTAGCTTCATATTCAAAATAATTCTTTCATGATCAAAAAGTAGAAATGATGACTCAGTACTGCCATTATCAGCATATTAATTTACCTGAAAATAAGTTTAGGATAGACATTTTTATTAGTTGTTTTAAATAAAATAATAACTCCTGCCTCCCTATTAACTCTTCTCAGTGGCCTGGAATCCTTAGTATTTTTAAGTTCTGACTGAACAACTTTGAAAAAATAGATCTTAGAACATCAAAACCATTTTTCCAACAGGAGACAGAATATCTGCCTCTTTATTAACCCTTTAACTGAATAAAACTACTGAAATGCATGTAGTCATGTTACCTAGAAGAATGGACTACACGAGTGATTTTATGTCTTATCTTCATTGGTTTAGAAATTAAAATTTGAATTTCACAACTGAAGGACTTTGTTTTACTTGGCAAACTTCTACAATTTCTAAGCATATTGTTTTATACTTTAGTACTGTATATTAATCTTATTTAGGTATATTCTTTCTCTCAGTGTGTTACTATTTTATGGTCATCTCTCAGAAGTACATCTAAATGTTTCATTTATTTTCTCACTTTATAATGTTGCAGTAAATGCATTTTGCTTTAATTAAGAATTTTCTTAATTCAAGTATCCCTGCAATTAATTTGGCGAAGATGAATCATGTAAAACATCTTTCCTAAGTTAGCATAAAATCAACTTGATATAGCATGCCATTATATTTGTCAGTATGCCTGCCTCATCTCTTATATTCCAGTGCTCCTTGTTTCTGTGTCATTGGAATCATTTTACAAGGTCAAGATACTTCACACCAAGAAATTTTTTCCATAATTTTTTGGATGTTTTCTGCAGGATTACATATCAATGCCACTATTTTTTCTATATCAATAACATCTTCTCTGATTCTCCTATGCTATTTCTGGCTACATATCATCTCCTTCACCATTACTATTTTTTCTTTAACCATTAACTTGAAAAACATCAGAAGGCTTGTAGTATAGTGAACATTATTCTGAACTCTTTTTATTTTCTTTTTTTCAGGGTATAGGGGGCTTAGTTAATACACAATATCCTCCCCTGTCTTCTAAGGGTCCTTCATTTTTTTACCCATTCATTGTTTTGTTAATTCATTTATTCATTCATTTACAAATCCAAAATGAATTGAATTAGAGCAACATAAATTTAAAATAATAAAAGTAGTCTGTATCACATATTTTCCCTGAAATTTTCACTCCATATATTGTCTCTATAATTCTCAATAAGTCTTGGCTCTTTAAGATTTGTCCTAGAATCATGTATATTCATATATTTTATAAGTTCTTCCATCAATAAATCTTGGCAATCATGTCTTTGATAAATCTTGATCTCTCACCAACTCATATTTGACACTCACTATCTTGTTTCTCTTATTTCCATCATTTAATTTTTCATTTCACACCAAACCCTAACATAGCTAGCTAAGATTTTCTTTCTCAAATGCTATGTACTCCCTCACTTTCCGTTGAGGAGGTAGATTGATTTCCTCTCTGCAAATTCATTTTTCTCTTGGACTCAAGATAACTGTTAGACCTCTTCTATATACTCCTCCTTAATTTAATTTATACTACATCCACCCCACTAGATAAATCAAATTATCTACATGAAACCAATACACATTTAATTTCATTCATATTCTTTTCTTGCTTCCAAACATACATGTAGTGAAACCCTAAAGATATAGTTTATAAAAATTGGTTATTCTCCTACATATAAAATTATGGCAGGTTGTAATATTGATGATCTAATTCCTTTATTTTTGTCTGTTTTTTCTTCACTCTTCCTTTTCCAGTGAGTTAGCAGCACCCATCATTCCTTTAAAGAGAAGTAAGATTTTATATCAGTAATGTAAAAACAAATGAATATTTAATCTTTTTTGTTTATTTTCCAAGTCTTCCTTGGAAAACCATAAGAAACTGATCGTCTGAGTGGATACTTGCAAGGGTGGGGGGGCAGGAGCTAGGAGAGACCATGTGAAGGCCACCTACTGGGGTGTGGTGGGGCATGGGGAGGAGCTGAACGTGAGGCATGAACGCCGTCTAAGACCGGCAGGAGGGAGTTGCTTGTGTGTGGAGTAATCCTGGTGGACCACCTACCCATTGAAATAAACAACCTATTTTATCTGCCTTGAGGAACAGATATTTAAGTCACTGATGGATTAGGGCTCCTTAAAAGGGACTGAATTTGGTGCATCAATACAGGAAAAGTCAAATTCTAGTTTGGGGCCTATCTGAATGATCCTGAGAAAATTGCCTTACTTTTCTGTATTCTTAGTTTCCACAACTGTAAAATAGAACAATAATGATAAGAATGTCTACTCTTAGAATTATTGTGAGAAATAAAGTGATGATATACTTAAAGAGCTAAGGTAAATTCTTGATACATAGTCTTAAATAAATTAAGGCAATCTAAATGTGCTTTGATTAATAACATTTTTAAAGAAATATTTTTATCAACAATTAACTATTTCTGTATAATTTCTGGTGCCTATTTTTCCCAAAATGAACATTAAATTAAAAGCTGTGGGTTTTACTGATTATTTACCACTTTAAATCTCATACACCCCACTTTTGACTCCAGAATCCAGGTACTTTTCTTTTGGTTGTGATTTGACAGTGCCTTCATGTAAGTCTATGCCATGTAAAATACTGCTTTCCTCTTTTATTCCACAAAATAGGGAAGGCTATAGGAATCTGATCAACACTCTCACATGCACAGCCCCTAAATTCCAGGATGGTAGGGGAGGGTGGGAAATAATTTTTGGTTACTGGGGAATGAAAACTAATGCTTCTCCCTTTCCTCTCTCAGATAAGCACCTCTGAAATAAATATTTCAAAAAGGTCCCCAGAAATTATTGTGGGACCCAGCACTAGTCAGGAGTTGCCTACTCTATTGTTGGATTTCCCACCTTCCTTATTTTACTATCCCTGGAACCCACACACACAACTCTTGGTCCTCCTTTCTGCTCTCTGGGATCAACCTCCAAATAAACTCTATACATGCAAGATGGCCTTAGGCATAAGTAAGTCTGAGCTATGACAAGCTGCTAAACCCCTGCCTAGGTAACTGAAATAATTTATCGTGCAGATTCTAATATTAATTTGTACCTTACATTATTTAAACACCCTTTGTAATGATGTTTTAATGTTTCAGATAGTAATGTTTTGTTCTCAGCAAGATTTTTTTTTTAACATCTTTATTGGAGTATAATTGCTTTACAATGGTGTGTTAGTTTCTGCTTTTTAACAAAGTGAATCATCTATACATATATCCCCATATTTCTTCCTTCTTGTATCTCTCTCCCTCCCACACTCCCTATCGCACCCCTCTAAGTGGTCACAAAACACTGAGCTGATCTCCCTGTGCTACGCGGCTGCTTTCCACTAGCTATCTATTTTACGTATGGTAGTGTATATATGTCCATGCCACTCTCTCACTTTGTTCCAGCTTACCCTACCCCCTCCCCATATTCTCAAGTCAATTCCCAGCAAGATTTTGAAATTCTTAAATGTGGGAATTTTATTTTCAATGAGCACTGGTAATATTTCAAAACAGTGTATATACTGATCTGAAAATGACTTTCTACCAACCGATTCTCAGAAATAGGAAACCACCTCAAAATGGTTATAATCTCATAAGGTAGCCAAAACAAGGCCACAGTTGCATAACCTCAACAATATCTCCAGATGCACCTCTGCTGCCTGCCAGTATTCAATTGAGAAAGGGAGCCAACAGAGGTGACACCAAAGAGTTAGCCTTGGGTCCCGATGCTTTGAATTGAACATACATTCAGACTTTGACATCTGGTTCCTACTTTTGCCAAATGTGCCTTGTTTGTATCCACAGCTGTTAAATGTGTTTGCTGAAAAGCGATAGACCAGGGAAAAGAAAGAGATTGGCAAGAGATATGCCAGCTTCTGTGGAAGGCAGTGTCAAGTCAATATGCAGTTTGCTCACAGATAATTATTTGCTTTAGAAATCCAGTGTCATTTATGAGAATAACTGTGGTATGTGGTGAGCAGAAACCTCATGTTATAGCAGTGTTCTTTATATTTCACTGTAAAGTAGGAATTTATAATTGTGAGAACTGATCAACACCTAAAGAGCAAATATGTCTTCATTTACTACAAATAATATAAACTGACTGTTTAGATTGAATTATTAAAAGCAGGGATTTATATAATTCTCTGATTTGGGGCATTTCCAAACATATTAGCAAATAAAGTGCCTTTCTGGTGAAAGTGGAAGGTTAAAGCTATTATGTATTAGAATAATTGGCATGATGCAAATTTACTGAATTCACAGTTCTTTTCTTATTAAATTAATTTAGAAAAATAGTATAATTTGTTATGAAAAGGTGGAGTAGGTAAGTTTGACAATGTACTCAAGCAAGTCATATTAGTATTTATTTATTTATTTGTTTAGTTTTAGTTTTAGTTTTGAAAAAATTATTGATGCACCATATCAGGGGGAAGAGTAAAATTAATTGCAGTTGGATAATTTGCATAGTGTGTGTAGTGTGATAAAAATTATAGTTTATCTATGAGGTAGTCAATTTTTGCTTGTCATTTCAGACCAATGACTGTTGATTAAATTTCAAAAGCACCTCCCTTTACTCTGACGCCCTACGTTAGTTTACATTACACATATCACATACTTTTCATGTCCTATCTCTAGTATCCAAGTCCCCTTAGAGTACCCTGCTGAACTCAAGGAATACAGGAGTGGATAAATGAATTTATGAATCACTGTCCTTTTTATCTTATTTATCTTAATGACTTGACCATTGGGGATTAAGACATTAGGTAGATTTTTATAGTTGAAAAAAGCAATCTTAGAGATTCAAACCACTTTTCCATCTTAGAAAATAGGCCTAGAAGTTCTAAATATTCTCAGAATCATAGTCTTCCTTCCTAAACGTCATGACCTTCTTATTCCAAAACTTGTTTCAAAAGGATATATGGGAAAAGAAATTCACTTTGCTCATGATAAAGGGAGAGTCCTGCTGCTCTTGTGATAAAAGAAAAAAATACTTTTCATAACTTTCCTCTTCCTTTGTGATTAAAGTATCTCTTATGATCATAGAAAAGTTTCTCCTCCTCTTGTGACAATAAAAACTAATGACAAGTTTCCTGATAATAAAAAGAGAAAATTTTTCTTCACCTACATCCTTCTTCAGAAGTTAACACATAAGTGATAAGTCTAAACGGACATTCTGTTTCAGTATATTCTAAAAGAACTGTCAGTCCCACAGATAAGTTTATTTGGGGTAATTAGGCTGATATTGAACATCCTGTACAATTAAAAATACTTGGCCAAGATTAGATTTGATGTTTCTACTAACTGTTGAGGTCAACATGCTGCCAGGCACAGGCAGTAGACCGTGTTCATTGCCTCCTTAGTCCAACTACCTCTTTTTTAGTGCATGAATTGTGTGTGTGTGTGTTTTGCCTACCTATAGATCATTGTAAGTGTAGTATTTTCCAAATGATTTTATGGTGATCTTTAAAAACATTCCATGAATAGAGTGATGGCACCTAATGATATCCAGGTACACACAGATAGGAAGTACATAAAAAATATGTTAAAAACCAGAGGGGCAAAAGTGGCATAGCTTAATTTAAAGGTAAAGTTTAAATTATCAGCTCCAGCGCTTTCCTTTGCAGTTAACAAAACCCCAACTAAACTTTTCTAAACAATATAAAGTTTTAATGGTCATGTAACTGAAAATGGACATTTAGATTGGGCTTCAGTGCTCCAGTTCCCACTTTGAGAGGGTCTCTGTCTCGCTCCAATTTGAGCTGTGTCCTGGGTTCCTTCAGGATTGGCAATATGCTGTCACCAGTTACAAGCTACATGCTTCCTCCTTCATGCCTACGGGCAAACAAATAATTGTTTTCTATAAGTCAGAACAAAATCCTGAACCTTGATCTTATTCGATCAACTGAAACCAATCATTGTAGCCAGTGTAATATCAGATGATTGGTTTAATTAAATGACTTAACCTGGATTATTGCTCACTCCAGATATAACCATCATTGTAATGGAGGTTTGATTTATAATGCTTGACCTAACTAATAGCATCAGTGGAACAGAATGGTTGATTTTCTAAAATTTGGTTAATGTGAAGAGGAAGGTGTATATTGGGTATGCGATGATTTTCTCTCCCTAACATTTACAAAAACAAAAAGGGTGTTAGTTAATGTTTAGAAACACACTAAATGTGAGTTTTCAGATTTAACTTCTTTGTGTCTATAAAATAGTTATTACTGTAATTTACACTTAATTTACTTTAAAGTATAATGCATTTTACATGTGTAATTCTAAAATTGTGGGAGTTTTAATTATTATAATTTATATTTTGTAAATATTAAGTCAAAGGCAATAAAATCATTATTAGATCTTGGGTAAAAAAATATACAGAATAAAATGTCTGTTCAGGTAACAGCACTAAACTTCCAGTAACTTTTCTCATTACTCACCTTCTAGGAGAAAATCAGGAGATATTATATATATATATATATATACACACACACACAATTATGTATATATATACACACAATTATGTATATATATGTATCTGCATATCATGCACACATACACACAAACATATATGTATATGTGTAGGTATGCATATATATGGTGTATGCATATATATGTGTATGCATATACATATTAATATATATAGGCAAGTGACAGGGAATATACACCAATGAATTCATTACTTTTTAGTCATTTTCAGTAAGTGTCAGTCTCTATTTTGCAGAGAAAAATATATACTTGAGGGCTTATGAATTTTAGACATATTAAATGCTCTAACTGGAACCCCTACCACTGTTTGCTATGCAGTGCTGGTTGTTAGGACCATAAGTCTTGGCATATAATATTAAGGACAGGGTTGGAGCTGTCTGATTTGAAGCATATAAAGTCTTAACTGTCACAGATAATGTCACCCCAAATTATTATTTCCATTTCAACACAGATTATAAGACAGGAAGACATAAATGGAAATCAAAAAATAAACTCAGCACATATTTCAGAAAGCACCTTTTCACGTACAGAATGATAAATGCTTAGAAGAGCCTGCAGGCAAAGTTGTTGAGTCAAAAAGCAGGAATGTCATTCAAGAAACAATTAGATGCCATCCTTGGGGAAATGGAGTACTAAAAAGGATATGCCTTGATGGACCAAATGACCTTTATTCTCTCTCCAAAAATCTCTCATATTCTTATAATTCTAATCGAGAAAAATATTTCAGCAATTTGACCTCCAACAATGTCAATTCTTATTTGAATTATTCACCTCACCAGTTCACTGCTGAGGAAGAACCTTTCTCTTAGTGCTACAAAGATTGCATATTGACCAGATGTAATCTCACAATTGTTGTTCATAAGCACTTTATTCACAAGGACACTTTAGGTCAGATACTTTAAAGTGGTTGATTATAGAAGGCTGTTTTAAATCCACTGTGATTGCAAACTGGCCCAAACTGGAGAAGAGAGGTTCAATTATCTTCATTAATTATAGAAGGCATGAAGATTATTTAAAATATTTTCTTGGTCAAACATTTCAACATATAGTTGGTTCTTGAGGAATGAAGTGTATATACATGATTGTTTCTTAATTATTTTCGTTAGGTTAAAAGGCTATCTCTAACTACAGACTTCATTTCAATAGAATATTATGGAAATAAAAATAAGAAAATAAGGATGTTAAAAGAGGTTAATTACAGTTTATCTAAAACACATGCACTCAATAATTGCACACTTTAGAAAGCTAGCAGTTGGTACTGAAGAAATGTAATATGCAAAATGTACTTGGTACATTCGAGTAAAGTTGGAGAAATGAGCTATCTACAGTCTTATGATTTTCGATAGATTTAGCTGAACACAGAATTCTTAAGAACCCAGAGACATTGTGAAAACTACATTCCTCCTATTATGTTCTTAAAGTGACATTCAGTGAAAAAAAAAAGGAACATGTTTCTATCTATCATCTAAATGGACTCCTAGAGTTCTCTCTGTGTATCACAAATTGGAACTCAGTGGTGAACTGAGTATCAAGAGATATGTGATAGAAGGTCACATAAATGGGACAGTTCAAAGCAAAAGAAACTAGAGGTTTGAAAAATGCCAGTATATTTAAGTGTCTTAAAAACAAATCAATATTTTAGGAATTGTTGTCAAAGATGAGAACATTTACAAATGTGTATGTTCATTATAGTGTGAATTATTTTTATAATGGATGGAATCTGCTAATAATGTGTGACACTTTTATAAAGTATTGTAACAAAGCATTACACTAATAAAGGAAATAATAAAATTTATAGGTCAGTCTGTACTAAAGAGATAATAGGCAAAAATATTATGCTAAGTAATATGCTCTGTGGACTAGATCTTAGAATCTTTTAAATTATGCAACCATAGCTAAAATAAGAGTTCAACCTGAACTTCCAATTGATAGAAAGATTATTTCCCATTTAGAAAATAAAGTTTTAACCCAGTGTTGAATGTATAGAGAATAATGTTATGACATAAATTACAAACAGGACAAAAACATTAAATCAGTTCTCAATCCATGCAAATCAAATGAGGACTCTGTAACAAAAGTATCAAACAGTTAATTACTACTCTGATGCTCATAACAGTTATGTCAATTTGGCTAGTATTTCATTAGTTTATGAGATTTTTTTAAATCTCATAAATATGGATACTTATTACAATTAATTACTCCAATACTCTGTAAGAATGCCTATTACTGGTTTACTTTAGTTAAAAATAGCATTTAGGGCTTCCCTGGTGGCGCAGTGGTTGAGAGTCTACTTGCTGATGCAGGGGACACGGGTTCGTGCCCCAGTCCGGGAAGATCCCACATGTCACGGAGCGGCTGGGCCCGTGAGCCATGGCTGCTGAGCCTGCGCGTCCAGAGCCTGTGCTCCGCAATGGGAGAGGCCACAACAGTGAGAGGCCCACGTACCGAAAAAAAAAAAAAAAATGACATTTGGTCATTCTCTGATAGTCTTTTTGATATTTGAAGATAGCTAGAATTTATTCAGAGATCTTTCTTGTGAACAATGTATATGTTCATTCTGGAGAATTAATCCACTCTTTGTTCAATAATGTTCTATGATTATAGTGTAATGAAACAAATTCTGTACTACTATGATATAAAATCTAGTGCCAATACTTGTTTAGACTGATATTTTCTTCTTAGCACAGAATATGGTTTATTGTCATGGTTAATTTACCTGATAAAGTTCTAGCCCAATCAATAACCAATATTCCATTTTGTTTTTGTTCTTATTTAACCTCCTAAACTGATTAACTTTTCTAGTTGTTGGAGTTAGTCTAAAAACATTAAAATTTCTAAGTTAATATTAAAGAAAACTGCATCTTGATCAATTAAAATTTGATTTAACTCTTTCTCTAAGGAATAAACAAAAATTATAAATTTTAAAATGATGGAAAAACATAATTCTACTGCATGAGTAAAACAGAGGTGATGCTAGGTCCAGAATCCTGAAATTTGGAGATTAGAAAATAATTTCCAAGACATTTTTCTTCCCTGCCAAGTCATTCAAGTTGACGAGTGAAAATTTTAGGCTAGATAATTGATTCTAGAAATAACAAAAATACTTGACACTCTTGAAAAGTGAATTATATGTTCTGTTTCTATTAAAGGAGGTCTACATAAATTGGACTAACACACTCCTACTAAAAATTAGAAAAACTTGTCAAATAATTAAAAAAATAGTTTTGATGGTATCAGAGAAATTACAAAGCAGTGAAGAATGACAGAGTCAGTACCTGAGAGAAGAGAAAGGAGACAAACGAGGCTAGCATTTGGGATCACTTAGTCCTTAGAACATTTCTACTTAAAATGTGGCCCATAGACCAGCTGATAATCCTTGAACTGCTTGTTCCAGTCAGTGACCAAGTAGGGAGTCACTATGTGAAAAAAGATACCCAAGTAGACTATAAGCATATGAAAAGATGATTTACTTTTTTAGTCTTCACACAAATCCAAATTCATACCATAATGAGAAGCCCTCATACACTGCTGGTGGGAATGTAAATTGGTTATACAGATTTTATAAACTCTTACAGTATCTTGCAGAATTGAATTTATGCAAACTTTGGAAGCAACATCTCCACTGCTTGATAATATATGTCCTTAAGTCTTTTCAACTCCTCTTTATATTTATCAGTTCTTCAAGATTCAAATATCTAATACTTGTCTTAAATTTCTGGACATGTTGAACAAACTTCCTGCAGTATTTACATCTGCTTCCTGACGGAAACTTTCCCATAGGGCATGTTTTGTTCTTGAGCTTTGAATTTTCCTGCAGCTATTTTTGCAGAGATCCAGGAGAATTCCCTTCCTTTCCAGAAATAGGAATTTTAAATTGCATTTTAGTAAGAGTTCATTTTATTATTTTATTTATTTTAACATTATATTACTTTACAAACTAACAATACGTGAATTTGTTACTATGGACCAAACTCAGTAAATACATTGATGACTAATGACTGTGCAGAAATTTCTGTTGGGTATTTTTTGTACAATATTTTAGTAAAAAATAAAGCAAACAATAAATTATGCCGATATCTCACCACTAAAATTAGAAAACTCGGGGCTGTGGGCAATGTGCCTTATTCTCAGAGGACTGCCCAGGAACTATATAGTTCTAAGAGTGAGGAGCAGGGAGAGAGAGAGATTTACTTTTAAGGAATTGGCCCACATGCTTGTGGATGCTGGCAAGTCTAAAATCTGCAGGTTAAGTCTGCAGCCTGTAGAGTCTGGAAGGAGATTTGTTGCAGTTCACGTCTGAAGGCAGTGGGCTTGCAGAATCCCCACTTCCTCAAGGGAGGACAGTCTTTTTCTTAATGCCTTCAAGTTATTGAATGAGGTCCATCCATTTTAAGGAGGGTAATCTGCTTTACTCAAATTCTACTGTGTTAAATATTAATCTTATTTTAAAAAATACCTTCATAGAAACACCCATGTTTGACCAAATCTCTGGGTGTGGTAGCCCAGTCCAGCTGACACATAAAATTAATTACCACACCAACCTATATATATTATGGAATTTTACAGTGAATAACACATTAAATTCTATCATTAATATATCACCATACTGTACTTCCTTTATCACATATCTATTAAAGGAGTCATTCCTCTATTTATGCATTAATCTATTTTGGGAAGAATTTCCATAAATGTCAACATACTTCCCCCTGAATTCTTTTTTTTTTTTTTTTTTTTTTGCGGTACACGGGCCTCTCACTGTTGTGGCCTCTCCCCTTGCGGAGCACAGGCTCTGGATGTGCAGGCTCAACGGCCATGGCTCACGAGCACAGCCGCTCTGCGGCATATGGGATCTTTCCGGACCGGGGCACGAACCCGTGTCCTCTGCATCGGCAGGTGGACTCTTAACCACTACGCCACCAGGGAAGCCCTCCCCCACCTCCGCCAAATTCTTAATCATGCATATCATTAGCTATATTTCAACATTTGTTTAAACTTGTATATTTGAGGCAAAGTTTACATAAAACGAAATGCAAAATATTGAGTATACACTGAGTTGTTACAAATGTATACATCTGTGTGCACCAAAATTATGCAGAGATATAGAACATTTCCATTACATCTTAAACTCCCTCTTTCACTCTACCAGTTAATCTCCACTCCTACTACAAACTCCACAGAGTCAATATGGTAAGTTACCAACATCCTTAAATGTATATTTGCCCTTTGAGTCTATAATTCTAAAGCAAGGCAATTTTACTAAGTAAATTATTTTAAATGTTTTCAAAATAAACATGAAAGGTAGTTCCTTATATTATTTTCTGTGATAGCAAATATTTTGAAACAAGCTAAATGTGTTATACAAAATTGTTTAATTAAATAACCTTTGTAACTATCATCATTAAAAATCATTATTAAAAAATATTAAAAAAACATGTTTTATAAGAATGAATGGAGCACAGGAAGTATTTAATCATGTAAGGTTGTAGAAATCCGGGTAATATAAGTAATTGTTTTAGAAAAAGATGTATATGTATGAATAAAGATGGAGAAATACTATGAGAAAATATTCCTTTTGTTTACATATATTTTGTTTTATTAGACTACAGGTGACCCCTTCTCTTTTATTTTCTTGGTATATAAGATTTCTCTCTTCTAGCTCAATCCCCACTAAGTTACCTCACGCCATGAACCACTTCCTCAGTCTTGGTCGAGATAAATTAGGTTAATCTTGTCAACGCATAGTGTAGCTCTGGGAATTGAAATCTCTTAGGATGAAACAAATTAAGGTGGCTATTGAAAATAATGATTTTTATTAAAATTTCTTTAAAAACAATAATCAATATACTTTATATTACCAATGAATTTGGTTCAACATGTTAGTCTTTTCAGTCCTTTGTTGTAAGCTAAAGCATGTTGCCCCAAAGAAAATGTTGAAACCTCATAAGTTTGTCCTATACAGAAAATTATCCTTTCTAAGACTGACAAAATTGATAGTCTGAAGACAGAATTGCTGTTTTTGATTCTACTGTGTAATAAACCAAAAATAGTAGAATTATACAGAGAAGACTATGTGGCAATTTATATCTTCAAGTTAGGAGTGCAGACAATTAACAGAAGTGATGGAAAATCTTAGGGAACAGAAGCATCAAGATTCCGAGGAAAAGAGAGGAGATGTTAATAACAATAACATTTTATAAAGTATTAACGTTGTTACTTGGGAAAAGAAAGTAGTTTAAGTAAAGCCAAGAAGGAAAAAAAAATAAAAAGCAAAAGAAGGTATTTTATGCTTTAAATAATATTTGTGGAAAAACAAGACAAAAACAACTATGAATGCAAATGATGCATGATATATGAAAATATATATTGTGATTAACTCATTTCAATTATATTTTGTAATATACTTTATCTTATAGAGACTTGGAAATATATAGCAGTGTCTAATTTTATTTCTCAGAATATCTTAAAGCAGAAATTTCCATGAACACCAATTTTGCCCACAATGTTGGATTGATTGCTTTGCTTTTCCTTGACCTTCTCCTCATATTTGTTTTAACTGAGGGAGAGCAAACTACTGAGTACACGTTCAGCATCAAGGGAGTTTATGTATCTATGAGAATTGAAAGCTATAACTCCCTAAAATTGATGCCCTATGATTTAATTCTAAGAACTGGAGTCTAGGATATTTGAACATAGAATTTAAACCATCGAATTATGACTAAAAAAAAAAAAAAATAGCATCAATAGAAACAAAATTTAAAATCTTAAAATAACATTAAAGAAAGCTAAAACCACTACTACTAAAATTTCAATTAAATCTTGGGCTTCCCTGGTGGCTCAGTGGTTGAGAGTCCGCCTGCCAATGCAGGGGACATGGATTTGTGCCCCAGTCCAGGAAGATCCCACATGCCACGAACAGGCAGGGCCCGTGAGCCATGGCTGCTGAGCCTGCGCGTCCAGAAGCCTGTGCTCCACAAGAGAAGCCACAACAGTGAGAGGCCTGCGGAAAAAAAAAAAAAAAAAAAAAACTTAAAAAAAATATTTTGTTACATATATATAATTCATATAGATGATACTCATTGAAATTCAGATTTTTTAATATCTGTAAAATAAATTTATCCATTCTATTTTATCTTTACATGATCTTTCAATTTATCTTAGCCATCTGTTCAATACTGAAGTGTTATTTATATTTTAAAAGTTAAATTGTTTTGTTTTGATTGACAATTAATATATTACTACTTTTATACATTTTGCATTTATATGAACAATAATATACCTAATTTTTTATTCTCAGATTTTTAATAGTGACAACTAGTTTAAATAAATACTTTAATAATATGTTATTTATAAATATTGATGCATTAATATTAATTAATATATTGATTACTTTAATAATTTCATAATATTAAACAATTTAAATTATTTGATTAAATGATTTAATAGTGACACAAAGTTTAGTTAAAGATTAGCAATATTTTAAGATAATAATTGTTAACTTAAATATTAATGATAAATTTAATATTTTCATGAGCAAACTGAGTCTCAGTGAAGTGGGATTTTTTTTTTTTTTTTTAGCATTTTTATTGGAATATAAGTGATTTATGGTGGGTTAGTTTCTGCTTTTTAACAAAGTGAATCAGCTATACATATACATATATCCCCATGTTTCTTCCCTCTTGCATCTCCCTCCCTCCCACCCTTTCTATCCCACCCCTCTAGGTGTTCACAAAGCACTGAGCTGATCTCCCTGTGCTATGCAGCTGCTTCCCACTAACCATATATTTTACATTTGGTAGTATATATAAGTCCATGCCACTCTCTCACTTCATCCCAGCTTATCCTTCCCTCTCCTCGTGTCCTCAAGTCCATTCTCTACGGCTGCAACTTTATTCCTGTCCTGCCCCTAGGTTCTTCATAAACATTTTGAAGTGGGATTTTCTTAATCTGTGACTTTCCTTATATTTTCATAATAGTTAATAATATAGAAAAGAATTTTCTACATTCATCTGTATAGTCTTTATAACAATCCTATAAGAAGCATAGTGACAATTATCTCCACTTTATGGGTGATAAACTAAACTCAGAAAATTTTAATAGCTCACTAAATCTTACATATCTTGTTTATTGTGATGTTAGAATGACTTGCCAAGCCACTATTACTTCCAACAAGCCACATTTTCTTTGACATTGTCACCTCAATGTCAGTTGAGAAATCACTCAGAACCATCACTTAACATGAAAGGAAAAGCAAATTTATATTCTCATTAAAAAGGCTTCCCTGGTGGTGCAGTGGTTGAGAGTCCACCTGCTGATGCAGGGGACACGGGTTCGTGCCCCAGTCAGGGAAGATCCCACATGCCGCAGAGCAGTGAGCCTGCGCGTCCAGAGCCTGTGCTCCACAGCGGGAGAGACCACAGCGGTGAGACGCCCACGTACTACAAAAAATATATATATATACTCCAATAAAGATGTTTAAAAAACAAAAAAATTCCCTTTGTCAGATGGAACTACAAAATATCAGTAACCTACTTTTAAAGTAGGTAAAAAAAAGAAAAAAAACTATGTATTAAACTGAACAAAAGGAAAATATAAGAACTTAAAAAAATAATTTAAAAATAAATAAAAATTAAAAAACAAAAGCAAAAAATAAGTGGACACTTTATATCACCATACACAGATGGACATGGGACATTGTGTCTTGTCAGGCTTACATTTTACAGTTACAGAATGAATAATTGGAGATTCAAGAAATTGTTAAGAACAAAAAAATGGAGAGGTTTGAGAAATATTCCTATGCATCATCTATTGTACTACATGCAGAATTATTTTTAATTTTAATTGAATTTGGAAAATGGACTCGGCTCAAAGTGACACCTCTTTTTATGTTATCATTTCAGAGGTCCCTAAAATATTTTTAAGGTGCAATTTAATGCATCAGTATGTTGTTATGCAGATTTAATGTCCTTTGATTTAATCCCTATATTGTTACAAGAATATATAATAAGATAAATTTCATTTTAAACAGGAAGCCAGATGTAGATATAGATTCACAGTTGCTATGCCTCACTGGATAAAATAATTTCTTCAAGAGAGCACGTAACATTTCAACTGCCTACTACCCTAAAAATGTAAAAATTAAGCTTCAAATTATTAGTCACAACAACAACTAAGACTCGTATTAGACTAACTGTACTCTGAATGAAACATTTAAAACAAGAAAAACGTAATTATGCCATACAAAATTCTCAAATAATAGTGATCCCAAATTTTTAAAATAGATATTGTTGAAAGATGTATTTCATTTATTGTAATACCTAATGATAATAGAATGACTTTAAAACTTTAAACATTTTGTCTAACATGATTCTTACTTTTTTCTAGTTTTATTGACATAGTGCATTGTATAAATTTAAAGTGTATAACATAATAATTTGATGTATGTATACATTGTCAAACGATTACCACAATACATTTCCTTAACATCCATCACCTCACATAGTTACATTTTTTTTTCCCTTGTGGTGCAAACTTTCAATATCTACTCCCTTAGTAACTTTCAAATATACAGTACAGTATCGTTAATTATTGTCATCATACTTTTGATTTTCTCATTTAAAATTTGGCATGAAACTGTCAAAGTAATAGCTATCTCATTCACAAAACTATTTTCTAAGAAAAGGATTAATATAAAGTATTTCAGTAGACATGAGAATTTGTCAGTTAACAATCAATCTTGAAGAGTATGAAAATATAATTTTCTATAAATTATTAATAATTTCTTACTCTATAAAATGTTAAAATATCTCTTTCAACAAGTATTTTGTTAGAGTGTCTTAATATTTCTATTTTCTAAGAAAACTACAAATGTATAATCTCTCAAAATAGATGTAATTCAAATGATCCCATTTTAACTTGTTCAGTTTGTAAATTTTTATTGCTTATTCGCATAAAAGATATAATTTACAACAATTTACATACAGGCATTTATTGGTGACCTAAGCCAATTTTATACTGATGAAAAGAAGGGGGTAGATCTGTGCTATCCAATACAGTATACTTTATCACATGTGGATATTTAAATATAAATTAATTAAATTTAATTTAAAATTAAAAATTAAGTACCTTTGTTGTTCTAGCTTTATTTCAAGTACTCAATGTCATATTTGGCTAGTGGCTACCTTATTGGACAGCACAGGTATAGAATATTTCTATCATCACAGAAAGTTCATTGAACCATGCTGACCAGGATGGTTTTATTGTACTGTACATATGCAATACAATAATAAATATTATAAAAAAGAATTTACCTAAAATATTGGAAATATGATGTACGGACACTGCCTACATTATCCATTATAATAGAGGAGAGACACATAAATCTGATCTTCATCTTCCATTTATCTCAAAAAAATTCAACATATTTGTTAAGGTAAAATTGATACATTAAGAACTGCACAGGGAATTCCCTGGTGGTCCAGTGGTTAAGACTCCACACTTTCACTACCGAGGGCACAGGTTCAACCCCTGGTCAGGGAACTATGACCCCACAAGTCATATGGAGTGACCAAAAAATAAATAAGTAAATAAATAAATAAAAACTGCACATATTTAATGTGTACAATTGGATGAGCTTGGACATGTGCAAACACCCATGATACCATCACCACAATCAAGGTAATAGACATATCCAACACCTTCCAGTTTCCTGTGTCCCTTTATTTTGTTTGTTTTTATGTGATATGATCACTTAACATGAGCTCTACCCTCTTAAAAATCTTTAGTTGGACAATATTGTCTTGCTAACTATAGAGACTATGTTGTACAGAAAATCTTTAGCATAACTGAAACTTTATATTGTATTTCCAGCTTCTATGAGTTTGACTATTTTAGATAATTTATATAAGTAGAATTATGCAGTATCTGTGCTTATGTGACTGGCTTATCTCACTTAATATAATGGCCTTCAGGCTCATTCATGTTGTCACAAACTACAGAATTTCCTTCTTTTTTGAGGCTGAAAAAAAATATGTAATGTTATCTTCATCCATTTATTTATTGATGGGCTTTTGGGTTGTTTCCATATCTTGGCTCTTATGAATAAACCTGAAGTGAACCTGGGAGTGCAGATATCTCTTCAAGATCCTGACTTCAATTCTTTTGGATATATATCCATAAGTGCAATTGTGATCTTGTTTGGTCAAAATCACTCCTTCATGGGAAGAGAAGTTAGAGGGAAAACCTAACAGTGTTCAAATATCTGACCAATAATGATCATACATACTTCCCTTATACAACATAATGTATTCATTCTAATAATATACACAAATGCCTGGTTGTGCTTTCTTTTGGTAAGTTTTGTTAATAATTACATCTAAAACATCATACAAGATAAGTATTGCATTAAGAAACTCATCTCCATACTGGAAAATATTCCTGCTGAGCCCTTCTGTTTTGCTTGAATACATACTTGTTACTTTCTTTATTAAGAATCTAAGACTTCTCTGTATCTTTTTATATTATAATTATTTATTATTATTATATGTAATAGAGAAGATGAATTTGTAAGACCTACTTTTTGTTTGTTTTAATTTCATCAGGAGCATATGTAGCATCCTATGAAATGTGGATATTAGTTAATATAAAACTATAAATATGTAGCTTAAAAACTCATTTCTATAGATTTTTTTGGCTGCTTGAAGCCAACTCCCAATAAACTATTTGCACTCAAATCCCTGTCTTAGGCTCTGCTTTAGGAATAACCCAACTAAGAAAATAAAAGATAAGGAAAACTGGTTTTGTCATGGTTTTTCAGTATTTTTAAGAAATATAAATGGAAATATATAGACCATTCAATAGCTTCTGAAACTAGGCATGAATGAAATCCTTCATAGGAAGAGAGACACTGAACAGGGAAAATTGCCAAGAGCCTGGCTTTCATGAAATGAAATATATCAAAATAGATGGAGGAGGATGAGCTGGCAACGGAAGCAGAGAGAGGCTAAGGAAATTAATAGAGTGACTCCAAATGAGGAGAAAAGTTTAGTGAAGCAAAGCATAGTACATTTTCATGTTCCCAGTAGTTAAATAAAATAATGACTAAAAATATCTTTATTGTGTTTAAGAGACATGCATCATTTTTACTAGATTATGGGTAGAAGCTACCTGGCGCTGGTTTAGTGCCAACAATAGAGACCTTCCTTGTAAACAACTGATCCATGCATGAGTAGAGAACCTGTTAATTCAAGAACAATCCCATTCAATGAAAGATTCAGAGAATCTATTCACTTATTAGCTTTAGGACAATCTATTTGTTCATATTTGCATATGAACAGATCTCAGATCTTAACAGCAAACAATGTTTCAGTTATTCAACAATATACGAATATTTTAACTTGAAAAGGCACAACTTTATTTTGTTAAAGTATTACCACAAAAATTCATCATGCACTTAAACAAATATGAAAAGTAGAACATCTTTTGGTATGCTGAATTTTGTCCCAGGGCGCATGACATGCAGTAAACTTAAATAAGCATGTATTGTCATCTTGTGTCTAAAATCGATATATATTAGTAATGTTAAAACCCCTTTTATTCAGATAAAAATAACATTATGGTTAAATAAATATTATTGATAATAGTAAAAAAACCTTTATGGCTTCCTGAGTAAGAAAAGGTATAGTTCAATCATTAAGAGAGCAAACTCTGAAATTAGACTACCCAGATTTGAATCCTTCGTTCACCCCTTCCTGTCATTGTGCTCTTAGGCAAGTTCTTTTATCTGCCTATGTCATAACATTTTGATCTGAAAACTGGGCATAATTATAAAAAGTGCTTCATAGGATTGGTGGGGAATTGAGTGAGCTAATCCATGAAAGCACTTAAAACTTGAGTGGTATGGCGTAAGCACTCAGTCAATAGGAACTATTTCATATGCTCAACTCTACCATAAGTATTTTACATCATTATCATTTTTAAACCACTCTTTGAGCTACTGAGTTACTGAAGGTCACAGACTAAATAATTGGTTGATGAGCCCGGGACAAAAAAGAACCATGCTTATTAAAAAACAGCTTTTTCCTCGAATACTATGAATTTTGTAGCCTAGAACCCAGTAAGTTTTTATCTCCTTCTCCTTTGGGCAAATTACTCATTTTATTAATATACATTTGGGGATATCTGTGGCCAAGGTATAAAAAAACACATAAAAACATCTCCAAAATAATTTTTCATGTGGCGTTCAGCCTTCATTTTCTTTGAGAATGGATACTTGGGAAATTAGTAATATGTCTCCTCTATTTTTTTATGTTACAAATATTTAGGAAAGATTTAAAATTTTAGGCAGTATTACTTTTATAAGGAAAGACTAGACACATTGCTAAAGAATATCAGAGAATGGAGGATCGATTTCCATTTCCAGTGCAATAGAATATTGAAGGTAGTAAAAGATAGAAATGATCTTATATCTACATACTTATCTGTTGTACTTATTAGTTGTTTTTTTTTTTTCCTATATTCATACCCCCTTCCATTTCTACACATATCTGCTGTTCTCTACGTGGCCTAAGCTTTTCCTTCAACATCGGTAATCATAGAGATGACTGATTTAGGACAGATCCCATGATGGTTATACTGTTCCATTTCAGTTCCACAATCCTCTAGCACAGGAGTCTCCAACCCCTGGGCCAGATTGACCTGTTAGGAACTAGGCCACCCAGCAGGAGGTGAGCGGCAGGCTACCAAGTGAAGCTTCATCTGCCGCTCCCCATTGCTCGCATTACCGCCTGAACCATCCCTCCCCCTCCCCAACACTGTCCATGGAAAACTTGTCTTTCATGAAACGGGTTCCTGGTGCTAAAATGTTTGGGGACTGCTGCTGTAGCGCTCTTAGATTTACAGATGAGTTGCTGATGGTTAGATAGTTAAGTAAGTTACACATAGGATACCTGATAGTTAAATTAAATATACCCTTCTCCCCCAAAACTTGTGATTTTCTAAAATACTAGATTATATTGCTTTCTACTGATTTAATGTTTTCTACATTAGTTTTTGAAATGATAGTGGAACCGACACATGCTTGGGAATCATAACTCAAGCTGTAGGAATTGGCACTGGTTGACACAAATGACTAATATGGTTTAATTTCCTTTCTAACAGTAAGCAACTTCTTAACCCAGAGGAATGGATATTGGATTGTTAGAATTTCCAATACTTTGGCAAGCATAGAGGGGAGAAATTATAGAGACTCAGAAACTATATAATCAGAAGTCTAGCTTTGGTCTGGAGATGGTAAATGATTATTTAGGATGGATCATGGCCTCAACTCATGAGGAAGCTTTTATTGCAAAACAGTGATAAAGATGTCCACAGGATTAGCTTTGAAACAAAGTTGAAAGTATAGATAAAATTAAAGGGTAAGACTGTTTTTCTTGTTTAGTGCTGTTTGCACCTATTTTCAGAGTTATTGCTCTATGGAGTACTTCCTGTCTCTAGTGCAGTGCCTGAATAAGGGTCATATCTAACTAAAGTAAGAGATTAATAAATATCCATATGAAATAGGAAAATTCTGTTGTCCACTTTAATTATATATTTAAGATTTAATACATTTTTAGGGTTAAAGATATACAAAAATTTGTTAATTTTAATTGAAATTATTTCTAAGGAATAGTTATTTGTTAAACTGAAATTTACATTAAAAGGCTGAGTCATCTAACTCCAAGATGCAGAGCAATTTATTGAATTTAGGAATCTCTACTTGTGCCTCTTTCAATGCCTGAAACCATTCTTATTTTAATATTTCTCTCACCTTTTACCTTTTCTTAAATCACCCTTTTTTCTTTTCCTATAATAATGTTCTAAATTAAAATCTGAGAATCACGTGACCCAAAACACCATATTAATAAAATACTTTGATCTTAGTTATACAGTTCATATATTCTCTGATTGCCAAAGTAGATTTCATTGCTAGTTATGTTCATTTATAAAGCAGACTATTCAAATGTAGAAGTGGGAAAATTATATTCATAATCTTATGGTATCTTTTAGGTAAGCTAACAGCAATTTTTAATTGTGAAAGTGAAGAATCTTAAACATATTTAAATGATTTGCAAAGATTCTCTTAGCTTAAAAGATGAGAGTCTGCAAAATATGAACATTTTTTTCAATAAATAATAAATAGATATATGTTTGCAAATAAACAGTATCAACATGACTGAGTCTAAAATGTAGTTTCTTATGCAGAGAGGATTTCCCGGGAGAAACAAAGATAACAATCTAATTAAGCTGTTACTGTATGTAAATGAGAAATTGTAATTTAAGTTACTACAAAAAGGAAGAAATCTAAAAGCAAAATAACGTATTGTTTTATTTCAAACAAGTCAAATGATAAGTTTTCAAAGGAGTAGGTAAGCTTCACGTGATCAGGAGCTGAAGGGAATCGATTTGTAAAATATATATCATGATGGATAGCTTTTGAGTGTTAGCAGAAAGCCATATCATCACTTCACAATTAAAAATTCATTAGAATATGCGAGGCTAGGATAACCTTTAGTGAACAGAAGAAGCAGCATGTGAGAAATTTGAATGAGTACAAATGCTTAATATAATAATCAGTGCTCAAGCTAGTATACCTCAAAATAATAATTTATAAATATTCACACTCTAACAGTCTTACCACCAACTAAAAAACAAAAGTATGAATCTTGCTCCAATATTATTAAAATTAAACCATTTATTTTAATTACGCCATAGTATTAGTTAAAGCTAAATTGTTTATCTAAAATAAAAGAGACTATTCAAGTTCAAATGCTATATTCATGTTAAATATTCAAGTTCAAATTCAAGTTCTAGCTCTTTCAGGGAAACTTTTTCAGTGTCCACGAAGCACTATGATCTCTCTTTTAAACTCTCAAACCACTTTTCTATAAGTTACGGTATTTCTCATGTATAGGTAGACAGTGTCTCATTCAAAGACAGGGTAATCTTTAAGAAAAAAAAAAAAGATTTTTGCAAATCTTAGGAAACTGAACAGTAATCTTTTGTACATAACAGGAGCTACATTAGCTTATGCAGTGAGGAAAAGAGAAATGAAAATATCCCTCTCATAGTTGAGTTTTCACCTAGTGGTGGATTAAAAAAAAAAAAAAAGTTTACAGAAAGTGTGATTAAAAGCATTTTAAATGCATTCACTGGTAAATTCTCAAGAAAAACAAATTACTCATCCTATAAAATAAAACTCAGATTTAAAATAATAGCACACAAATGATAATGATTCACTAACTAGTAATTATCTGAACTCTGCTTGCTTTTGTGATGAAGTGTTTTGTTGTTATTAATAAGATCTAAACAGGCAAATTAAATATTTGAACAGTTTCTTCCAGACTTCATACAGATTCTGTATTTCATCTGTTAATTCACTCTTTCTATTTGAAGCATTGGGGACTTGAGAACCAAAACACCACCTGTAGTTCTATTTTATTCCTAATACATTCCTCATTTGAGATTTTCAATACTGCATCAAAAGGAAGTTCTTAAGGTGAATGTCCTCATTGTCATTCCAGAAAAATAATATGGTATTATCTCTTAGTGATGTGGCTCACATCTATAACAGTGCTAAACCCAACTTATTCCTTTATTTTTTTCAAAGTTTTAACTGCTTAGCAGGGAGATAGAGTAGGAACCTCATATCTGATTGCATACTTTCTGTTTTGCTCAAGAAATACAATTCAATTAACCATAGGCATTCTTCATTTATACTTTACATTACATCCAGCTGTCTTGCTGAATATTTTCAAGTGTAATCATAATCTATTAGATAATTATTAATGGGTATTTCCTTCAAAATAAAATAAGTTTATCTTTAAGTTGAGTACTTATAAAATGCCTTGGGATTTTAAAAATGCCCCTTACAACAACAAAAAAGAATTTTTTCTATTCATAACATACTAAGGTTAATAAATTAAATATCTTAATTATCTATAAATATTACATCTTAAGACTAATAACAACTGTAAACTTCATGTTACATTTAGGTTTTCCGGTATTTTTTAAAATCTCTAAATTAAGATTGTGTAGAGAACTGTCTTGAAGGGAAATATAAATCTGAGTGAATTTTTTTGTAACATTAGATAGAGTATGACAAATATTTTTCACATTAATGTGCATTTAAACAGAGGCCAAGCTAGAGCTTTAAGATAAGTGCATTAATTACTGTTAACCAGCAAACTTTCAGTTTACCAGCAGTTCAAGTGCCCAAATATTACAATTCCCTTAAAAAAGCATTAGTAGAAATTTTCTTTTTGAGTTCTCTGGCTTTCGATCGATTCAACGTGGGATATAGTGAGTTTTTTTCAAAAAAAATTGGCACAGATATTAGAATTCATATTTACATGTCCTTGAAGTTATGTATTTATTATTTTAACCACTTATTGTGTGGGTAACAAATCTCACAGGGGTTAAAATTGTGAATCATGTGAATATAAATACTTGGTCAAATTTTTGAATGTTAGAAGCATAACAAGCTTGAAGGTTTTAAAATAAATGTGAAAATATTAGACGACAATACAGAGCATCAGAATATATTAAAAATCTTCCCAAGTATTACTTTTAGAATTGGTTATACTTCCTATTGCAAAGATCTGGTTTCTTAACAGAAACTTAAATTTTATGGTTCTTTTTAACCAAAATCTCAAGAGATTGAAAATTTTTCTTTAGAACTATAAGAAAGAAGGGAGCTTGTAAAAGAAAATAATTTTTAAAAATTATCTTTCTATGGCAAGAATTTCTTAATCAAATTATTTTAGGAGCTCTTAATAATTTCATTAGTATATTAAACACATGTTAGAAAAGGATTTCACTGATTTTAAAAGTAAGGTCAGCATATACTTTTCACTCCATATGCAAGAAAAGATACCTAAGTTTTTAGTATAAAATTATTCAAAATTTTCAGTGTTAGTTGCTTCTCATAAATAATATACTTTGTAGTAGAAAAAATATATATGCAATCTTTAAAATATTTACTACAATAGCACTCTAAATGTTACTCATACTCTATAACATTTTAATTTTTTTCAGAAAACCTGGAATTTTAAATTTCTTACATATAAGCATTTTTTGGTGTAATAAATGTGACCAAAAATACAGATTTTTCTTATGAAAATAAAATGTGAAAATCAAGTTTACTTTAGATATACAGCCAAGATGTGAGTCAATCTTATACAATTGTGGAAAATGTATTGTAATTAAATAAAATGGCTGATTGTCCTTCAACATTAATGCAGTTTGAAATCTAAAATATTAAGAAATAAGTTATTGGAAATGGAGCATTTAATAACAACTGTTACAATAGTCATGCTACAGAAGAGTACTTGGATGGTTGGGATCATTCCAACTTTTGCTAGGTAATTTTGCTGTATTATCATTTAAAATGTGTATGCTGACAGTGAATGTGTTTATGTGTATACTTGCATAAATAATGTCCAGGAAAATACACAAATATTAGAAGTAGTAACAATTACTCTCTAAGATTATTTCTAAATAGGTTCCAATACACAAAATAATAAAAATTGAGCTTCTGTACTTTACAATTTAGATGTTATATCACATTTATCTCAATACATTGAAACTGTAATTGCAAATAATTGAACTTCCAATACACAAGTAAATGAAACTGCTGAACCAAAAGGAAATTAGCATTGATTGCAGTTTGAGTAACTGAACAGATCTGGTAGTTCTGATTTATCGAGGTGGAAACTAGTACTAAACCCATTAACACAGAAGTATAATTAAAGTGTTGTGATTTTTAGCAACAAATGCAAGAGGAGGAAACAACCATAAAAATATCCTTTTATTTTGATAATGAAAATCAATATGAAAATTGCAAGAGTAGTGCTCTCAAATTAATGCCAGGCAACTAAAAGAAAACTAAACACACAATTATATTTTGATAGACCCTATAAGTATTAAATAAACTACATGATCGGTATATTGATGTTTGTTTAGCTTTCATACCTGGAATTAATACTTGGAGCAACAGTGCATAATTTCTTGGAAGAACTCTGTAAAATGGGGATACCAACTGCTTACTTGCTTAAATAATTAACACTGCATCTTATATAACATTTACCAAGTAAATCCAAAGAAAAATTACATTATGTCCATTGTTACATAATACTTTTAGCCAAAAAGAGCCTATTCAACTGAAATGAAGATAATTTACACAAATCTCCATGTCACTTTATGTAAACACAACAAAGTTTTGTTGCAACTGTGTTTCATGGTCCTCCATTAATAACTCATTCCACTAAAAAGATTATCAGGCAACCAAAAATACCATCTGCTCTCATTCTTTAAGTCAATTCTATTTTATGACAGTGTTTACAAGACAAATCTACTTCAGATTAATTAATTTTATAGGTGAGAAATGTATTCAGCTTGTTATTGTATTTCTCATGATATAATTTTAATGAATTAATCACTCATTTAAACTTCGCTGCCTCCGACCTGAATAAAATCACTGAAACTGTCACCGAGAGTAATTCCGACTGAATTTACAAGTGGTCAGTACAAGCCTTCTTAGTAATAACTATTTTGAATTATCCAAATTGATGAAACCAAAGTGAAACCAATAAAAGGAATTAAAGAAATTACCCATGTAGTATCCAAGCTAATTAAGACCGGTCAGCTATGACTTTTGGCTAGAATTCCACTTGTGCTCACATTTTACTTGAATTAAATTACTATTAACAATGCTTCTGTTGCTATTATTCCCACTCATGCCCATCTACCTCTTCCTTTTCTACTTTATCCTCTTCCTCCTCCTGATGGTATTGCTACTCTTCATATTGGTGCTGTTGCTGCTAGAGGTATTGTAATTACTGCTACTGCAGAGTCATAGCAAACAATTCATGTTTCAGCTCTATCTGCATAGAGTATGCTGATCCTTGTGTTGGGTATTACTTGCTAACTGGCTTTGGATTATTTATTTATATTAAACAAGATGATGTTCATTATCTTAATCAGCTCTAATCATTGCATTGGAGACATCTATTTATCGAGTCCTACCTCTCGTCTTAAAATCTAGCTCTCTAGGGTCCTCATATTAGATGTAGATAGTGTTAACATCTTGATTAAAGAAGAATCACATTACGTATTTTAACTTTTAGGGTCAAATTCACGTGGTGAGGGGAGGGGCCACATAGAAGTCAAAGTAACCAAAATCAGATCCTTTTTTCTTTTAAGAAACACATTACCCACAGATAAATCATCAATTTAATACTGAGGCTAAAAAGGAAATTTTATAAAAGGAAAAATATAAAAGAGAAAAAGAAAGTAATCTCTACTGAGAATATTCTATATTGAAAGTAACCACACAACTTTCGTAAGAGGGGAAACAGTATAATTGAGAAATGATGTTTTACATGCTTTCATTACTTGGGGTTAAGTAATATTTTATGAAAAAGTCAATTGAAGACAAGTCAAAATATTTGGGTGGTATTACTATCATCCAAATTTGAAAAAAAAATACTATTGATTCCATGAAAAATAGTTACAGGCTTAAATTTAAATTATCAACTTTATTAACTATAAGAATGAAATGACAACATCAGTGCTGCTTTTTTGCCACTAAAATGGGGATACCTGGCTGCAATCTATTTTCCCATCATTAGGGTGATCTCTAAGAAGATAAATTTGTTGCTTCATACTCTGTTAAAAAATTACATCACATTGCAATGGTGTGTTGGTTCACAAACTGGCCCCCATACTCATGCAGGGCAAGGAGAGACTGAAGAAAGAGGCAGATCACTCCAGAGTGTTAGGTGGCAGTTTTAATAAGCAAGGGAACTTACACATTAGGCTTGTCTTGGGAGACCAAAAGGCCCACCTTCCAGAATCTTAAAAGTTTATGTAGAGGCCTTAACTGGATTCAGTCACATATACCATCCAGATGGTCTCAACGCCACATTGCTTTTTCAAGGCTGTGCCTTTAAAAATGGTCCCCACTGTGGGACCGGTGGGCAGAATGTATATTCCAAGGATGGGGAGGAGGTGAGGAGTCTTTGATTCCCTGGGGCCAGCTTGCAGTTCAACCAGCTGTCACCTCCATTCAATGACCTCCTCCGACATGGTAAGAGAATTCAGCTTCTATGACAACCTCAAAAAAATGTACAAGTTTGCACCACCTGTCAAGCTTTATCTAATCCTGCCATCCCCCATTCTCCCTACACTTTGTCCTAGTTTACTTTTGTTTTGTGAACACACATTTTCCTGAGTAAGGAAAGTTACATATGGTGTGCCTTCTTTCTGGGAGGTCTCTTCCTTCTTCCTCCATAGGCTTGATCTTTTCATTTATTCAGTTATCATCACTCTCAATTTATACATTACATTCCTCTAAGAGATTCTCACTGTTTGAACTACATAAAAAGAGGATACCCCCCTCCCATGTTTTCTCTTACACCCTACAATCATTTTCTTTTAGAGAATTCACTACAATTAAGGGTTTTTATTTTGTTTGTTCACTTAATTTTTTTATTATCTATGCTTCACTAGGTTGCCTCATGAGTGTAGGACCATACATGTTTTACTTGTTGTATTCTAGCTAGTAACACAGTATCTTCAGTACCTAGCTACTCAATAAATATTTGTAGAGTGAATGATTGAATGTATGCCTTAATTTGTTGATAATTTGAGAAGCATCAACCCTGAGGCGCTTTTCTAGTGATTAATACTGAAACCAAATAATCTAATAGGCTGTATATTTTTCTGGTTCATATCTAGCTCTCAGAATCTTCTTTGCTTTCAGAGATCTTATTTAAATAAAATATTTGGGGTTTCTACTAATCATGACATTTTGCAATCAACTAAATGTGGAATATAGTAAGCTAAAATACTGAGCTAATGAAAAATATTATAAAATATAACTAAGAGCATAATATTCAAAATCAATTATGAAGATAGGAAGGTATGTCCAAGTACATTAAAATAATTTAAACACTTGAAGTTATAATACAGATCCATAAAACAACTTATGAACTCGCTATTAATAAGCTCCACAAATTTGAGCCTCTGCTGCTAAGAAAAAGTAGGGTTTCATGTATAGTAGAAAGCATGATGATGACAAACAAGCAGCAATGGTTGCCTCACATGGCAACCTGGGTATTTCAGGTTGAGATTTTTGTGTCCTTTGTTAATGGTTTTGTTTTGTTTTGACTCAGGAGATCAAGGGTTTTTTATGTACATTGAGAGACAAGAAGACATATCAAATAAGCATTATATTTGTCAAGAGATTAGAGACATGTCTAATAAAGCATTATAATAGGAAGATATTCACTTATATTATTAGTTGTGAAGCTAAACAGTTTAGTTAAATAACCCAAGTGCAAAATCACTGTAGGCCTGGCAAGTCACACATCTCTGAACTATAAAGCACATGTCAGTCCCATGGAGTGAGGAAGCAGAGAAATAACAAATGTGGATTTCCACTCTAATAGACTGAGGAAACAATGCCCAAGAAAGAGTTCTTAGTGGTAGGACACCATCTTGGAAAATATCTTTAACTTATACGTTAGAAAAGGGAACATACATTTTTACATAATACTGAGTGACACTAATACTATAAAAATAATAATATTTTAAAAGAGTGCACAGATCCTTATTTTTGACTAAATGTGAGAACTTACTATGTGAAAACAAAACCATGTCATATTTTCCATATGTTTGTTTGAGGGAAACTTCTCATAGATAACATGACCATGGAAAGCTTTTGAAGAAGTGATATTTGTATTAGTTTCTTACTGCTACTGTAACCCATTACCACAAATACAGTGACTTAAACACAAATTTATGTTAGAAGTCTGGAGATCAGAAGTCTAAAAATAGGTCTGCAAGGTTGTATTCCTTCTGGAGGATTTATGGGAGAATCTGTTTCCTTGCCTCTTTCCAGCTTCTAGATGTTGCCTAGCTTCCTTGTTTTGTAGTCCTTCCTCCATCTTCGGAACCAGCAGTATACCATCTTTTCTCCTCTCTGACTTCTGCTTCCATTCTCTCTTATTCTCTCTCTGAATCTTTATAAGGATCCTGTGATTACATTGGACAAGCCTAAGTATGCTAGGATAATCTCATCTCAAGAACCTGAAGTTAGTTGAGTGTGAAAAGTCCCTTTTACCATGTAAGGTAACATTCACAGATTCCAGGAATTAGGACATGGACTTTTTCTTTTTTTTTTGCGGTACGCGGGCCTCTCACTGCTGTGGCCTCTCCCGTTGCGGAGCACAGGCTCCGGACGCGCAGGCTCAGTGGCCATCGCTCACCGGGCCTAGCCGCTCCACGGCATGTGAGATTTTCCCGGACCAGGGCACGAACCCGTGTCTCCTGCATCGGCAGGCGAACTCTCAACCACTGCGCCACCAGGGAAGCCCCTGGACTTTTTTGAGGGATCATTATTCAGACTAATATTTAAGCTGAATTCGCAAGGAAAATCAGTCAGTGACACAAAAACTGGAAAAAACCTTGTCTTAGTTTGGATTCCCTGGAGAGCCCACACTCAGTCTAGTATTTGAGGGCAGGCGGTTTATTTGGGAAGTGATACCAGGAAGTACAAGTGAGAATAGAGAATTGAAACAGTGAAGAGAAAGTAGCTGATAAATGATGTGCTAATGAAAAAAATATATACATATGAGTAACTGGAGCTTAATCCTCCCAGGTACTCTTTGAGCAGCACATATCAAACCTGTACCAATGGGATATAGAAAGCCTGGGAGTTGTGCCTGACATTCCAATCTCTCACCAGTTGAGGGACATGAAATCCCTACTATACTGCTAGACACAAAGGCTAAGCAAGCTCACAAAATTATCAAGAAAACCTTTAGGCAGAACAGCAGAGAAACCAGGAGGAGAGAAGCAATGGTGCTTGATGTGGGAGGCTGTCAGCTCTTCATGAGTACACTGGGAACTCAGGAGGTTGACCAGATATTTTTTTTTAAAACAACAATAGTATCTGGTCCAGATGGCAACAATAATAAGACATTACAGGACACACCCAAGGCATTCAAAAGTCTTGCAACATAATGTAGTATATGAAACTACACTGTTGAAATAATTAGAGAAAAATAATGCATAATAATGCATTACATGATTTGAAACAAATATACATTATTGCAAGAAAGTATTTTTAAAATGGAGTTAGAGGAGCTATGAGTTTGGTCTGAATGGTAGGTTGATTTGCAGACCTATAGACTGGCAAAAAAGAGTTTGGATAGACAAAAAGAAGAAAGATTTGTGAAGATAGAGAAAACAATACAAGCAAAATTTTAAAAACTATGATTATACATATTATAGCATGTTTTGCAATAAGAAGAATATACTGGATGGAAAATAGTGTTTTGATTTTAAGGTAAAAAGATTGCTAGGTAGCCTGCCAATAATAATTATTTGGTTCAGACACTCAAAATAATAGCTATTAAATATCTAATATGTGTTAGACACAGTTTCAGACACTGGCTTTATATCATTGAATGAAACAGTGAAAAGCCCTAGCCTTCAAGCTGTTTCCATACTTGACGTTTATGTAAAACTTTACAATTACCAAAAGGTAACATGGGCTCATATATAAAGTTTATCTTTATATATAATCTGTATAATACAAATAATGAATATATTGAAGCATGATTCATGACATAATCAAAGCACACATGTATTTTCTTTCCTACCATCCTTTTGAAATATATTCAGTATGGAGTGGTTTTTTTTTGCTTTCACTAAATAAAAATTTCTCAGGTGCATGACTTATTCTGGTAAACTTTCATATAAATTTACAAAACTATTTAGATTACAAATATAGCATCATTTTTCTATTCAACCTTTCCAACATATTCAATTGTAAAACTTCTCCTTACACACAGAAATGACATTTAAGCTCAGAATTGTGTACCATCTGAGGGCAGACACTGGCATCTTGTCCCCTCCATAAATAAAAGACTTTGGCAGATCAAAATCAGTCATTAACACTCCTCTCTCTTTCTCAAGTCAGCTCTTTTACTTTTCTCCCTTTTTAGCTATAGTTTAGGTCCCTGCTAGCATCAATATGGGAGGAGGTGAAAATGTTGGAAGCTGTCTGATGAGCATGCCTCCTACAAGCACACATATAGCAGGGTAGCCAACCTCTCCTGAAAAGAAGATTTGGGAGATACATCCCCATGTCTACCACATTCCACCTATGTCATTACTCAGCTCTGTATCTCTAAATACGTTTGCTTGAGGAACAACTCTTACAGAATTCCAGTTGTCCTCTTTTCCTAAGAGAAAACATAGAAAAGGAAAAATGACAGCCCAGTCTGATTCAGTTATTCTTAAGGGCCACAATATATAAATACTGTCTTCCCAAAAGTAAGATGTATTAAATCAAAACAAGAATCACATATTCTCCATATAGGAGCAAGTTGAATTTATTAAAATAGTTATTAGGACTTTGTTTTTAGTGATAGGTTATGATTAGATATATTGTTGGTACTGGTATTTGTTGATAGATGATATCAATATTTGTTGAAAGATCCATCAAATACATTTTTGCCTTTTCAAATGCAGTATATACAAACTTGAAGCTAGTATTGAATTGTACATGTAAATACTGATGAATCTTGTCAGAGCATCTGTATAAAGTAATAAATGTGGAACACATATAAAAAATAAATACAGTCTCGCTGTGGCATACTTAATAATTGCATATTTCTGGTTGTTCACTTTTGTCCTGGTATTACATGGCCATGAATTTCACATTAAATAAAATGGCTCAGCAACTGTTATGATACTTTAAAACAAACATGTTAGTACTCCCTGTAAAGAGAAACACAATTTATTGCAGATGTCAAATCTTTATTACTTTTCTGGCTAACGGCAGAAGAACTTGAAGAATGAATCTAAATGTGTTCACACTGAAAACAGAGATTATATAAAACAAGTGTGGCAGCCCCTTGTTTAAAGCACCTCAAAGTTACCAAAAGATTTTGGAAGTGATAGGTCACAAGGTTTTACCTAGATAGGAAGAAAAGGAATGATGAAAATAAGTTTTGGCTCCCAAATGGTTTCCCTCACTCTCAACATTTGTTTACTGACTAGGGCAAAGAGCAAATATGTTTTTGCCATTTTGTCAAAGGAGGGAGATCAGTTTTCCTCAATGAATACCAATTTACTCTCTCTCTCTCTGTTTCTCTCTCTCCTTACCAGAGGCAGCAGGAATTATTGAGAAATCCTGTGCTACTATCTACCTGTACTTAGGCAAGCAGTTCTTAACCCTTACTGCACAATAAACTCTTTTGGAGTCCTAGTAAATTACATCAGTTCTCAACCCCCTTCTCTCCCCATCAAATCTCTGGAGGTAGGTTTCCAGCAAAGGTAATTTTTTTTTGTAGGACCACCAGGTGGTTCTAAGACATAGCCAGGATTGTGTACTTCTGCTCTATCAAAGCAATCTAGAAAACACACACACACACACAATTTCAAATTCCTAATTATAAAGATCCATCAGTCCAATATCAAATGTAAACTTTCACTTTATATAAGAAAATGTTCAAAGTCATATTCTTGATTAGTGGTTTTAACAGGGTTTGAGTATAACTTAAAAGGGTAGGTTCTATGTGATATGATCTTATAAAATGAAAAAAAATAATAATCTCTTTCATATTGAAGATATTCTAGAAGGCTGAATAAAACTTTTCCACCCCATTGATCTGTACAAATGTAAATTCTATTATGTTGGTGTCTAAGTCAGTTTAGGCTGCTCTAACAGAATACCACAGATAGGCGGCTTAAACAGCAAGAATTTATTTCTCACAGTTCTACAGACTGGGAAGTCCGAGATCAAGTGGACAGTAGATCCAGTATTATACTGAGAGCACTCTTCTTTTTTTGCAATCAGCTGACTTCTAGGTGTGTCCTCACATGGCAGAGAGCAAGAAAGAGGGAAAGAAAGTGCTCTGGTCTACACTTATGAGGACACTCATCATATTCATGAGGGCTCCACCCTCATGACCTAATTACTTCCCAAAGACCCCACTTCCTAATGCTATCACATGGTGGGCTGAAATATTAACATATGACTTTGGGGGAGACCCAGCATTCAGTCCATAACAGTGAGCTAAGGGTGGTCTAAATTCTGAGAACAGAAAGGACAGTGCTTCTCTGTAAAAACAAAACAAAACAGGAGAATTATACATTCACTCTTAAAATGTAATATTAAGTAATTCTTCACTTGAAAAAAACTGAATCGAAAGAACTACTTGAAAGTATACAAAACATGCATTTTAATTATGTTTAAACTGTTACACTTTGGCTCATTAATCACCACATTATATAAGACCAAGATAATTATTTTACATGAATAAAAGGGATTTTATATTATAGATTAGTATTACATAAAATGTTCAAACTAATGTCTAATATTGATGTATTCAATAAATAAAAATGTAAAGATTGGCAATAAGATTTTTAAATATAATGATATTCTTATAGTAAATAATCAAAGCCTGTATTCAAGATAAAATAAGCCTGGTGGTGGGAACGGGTGGGATTTTGCCAGCCGTGACTGCCACTGGAGCCTGTGTCAGAGCTGGTGATGGGGTTAATTCCCTTTCGTAAGACTCTTAACTTGCACCCACCCAGCCCCTCCGTCGCCTTGCTGCGCCGCACTCCAAACGTCTCCTCCTCAGTAACACGGGCCCCTGAAAGGTATGATATATTTTATTCTAGACAGTCCAGGAATCTACAGTGGTGACAAGGACATGGGACTCCTCCTGCCAGATTCTAAATTGGTCAAGACAATTGACATCCTGGCTGACAACTGTGAGAAAGAACCTTGGATTATTTTATTTTATTTTTGCGGGACACCACAATTCCACATCCATGGGACACATCAGGCTTCAAGTTCCCTGTAGAATTCTAAAATAACCTTTGCTAATGAGGATGTCTGATACTGTTACTGTAAAAAATGAAACTGAAGCAATGAAGGATTTGGAGGCAGAAGTGAAAGATACAACCAGAGTTGTAAATCTTATCAAATCAGAAAACTATGGGAAGATTTTGGCAGAGAAGAATGAACATTGCATTGACAACAATATTGATTTGCAGGGGAAAATTCAGATACAGGTAACATAATCATTTGGAAAAGAGGAGAAGCCCTCAAAAGGGGAAGCAGAAGAAGAAAAAGCCAGTGATAAGTTGCCCAGAAAAATGTTATCAAGAGATTCTAGGTCAAGAATACACTGATTCAACCAGCATAGGTCTACATGAATTTTTAGTAAATACATTAAAAAAACAATTCCAGGGGCAGTATGATGCTGTTGAAATTGGAACAAGAAATTTTAGATTCCATTGGTAATAATGAGTCTCCACGTAAAAAATTCCACCCAATGACATCTTACCATAGGATGCTATTACACAGAGTCGCTGCTTACTTTGGATTAGACCATAATGTTGATCAGAGTGGGAAGTCTGTCACAGTAAACAAAACTAGCAATACCAGAATACCTGATCAGAAATTTAATGAACATATTAAGGATGATAAAGGTGAAGACTTTCAGAAATGATATATCCTCAAGAGAGGATACCTTTGACAAAGATGATACCCAGATGAGAATACATTTGAAAGCTTACAGAAGAAGCAAATCTATAGAAGAAAGAGAAGAAGAGTACCAGAGAGCTAGAGACCGAATATTTTACCAAGATCCCCTGTGTTCCCAAGAGAATTATATTATTGACAAAATAATCCAAGACGAGGATGCTAGTAGCACCCAGCAGAGGTGCCAGATATTTAGAGTTAATAAAGATTCTTCAGGGAGAGCAACAGATAGCCATCAAAGCAGCAATGAGAACGAGTTGAAGTACTCTGAATCACGACCCTGGAGCAGCACAGATTCAGACAGCTCTCTCTGAAACTTCAAGCCTGCAGTAACCAAAGCCAGCAGCTTTGGTGGAATTTCAGTTCTGACAAGAGGTGATAGTTCTGGAAGAAGCAAAAGCATAGGCAGGCTTTCAAAAACAGGTCAGCCCTTCATAAACCCAGATGGGAGTCCAGTTGTGTATAATTCTCCTATGACTCAACAACCAGTTAGAACCCAAGTGTCTGGACCTCCACAGCCACCTCTGCCTCCCCTATCACCTCAACAACAAGCAGCTCAGCATATTTTCTCACAGCAGGACAACCATGGGTCTCAGTGTAGCCACCTGAGTCTTGCCCGCCAGCCATGTGCAGATGGTTCTGATACTCAAGCCACCATGTTCCAGTCCACTGTTGTTCTTCAGTACAGCAGTCTGGTTATATCACGACAGCAGCCTCCCCCACCACCACTGCCTCCTCTTCCTCCCCTACCTCCTGGGCAGCCAGTCCCTACTGCTTGCTATTCCGCCTCTGGTCATCATGTCAGCCAGCCTGTGCTCCAGCAGCAAGGACATATTCAGCAGCCCTCTCCACAGATGCCAGCCTGTTATTGTGCTCCAGGCCACTACCACTCCAGTCAACCTCAGTATCGCGCAGTCCCTTCTGTCCATTACAATTCACATCTAAACCAACCACTACCCCAGCCCGCCCAGCAGACAGGTTATCAAGTTATGCCCAACCGGCAGCAAAACTACCAGGGGATAGTTGGAGCTCAGCAACCCCAGGGTCAGAGCCTAGTTGGTGGCCAGCCCAACAGCATTGGAAATCAGATTCAAGGAGTGGTCATTGCCTATCCTTCAGTGCCATCATTTCAGGTTTCACTACCTCAAGGTTCTCAAGGAATTACCCATCAGATTATCAACAGCCTGCTATGTTTCCTAATCATTCTAATCAAGGATCTATGCCTACAGCAGGAATGCCAGTTTACTACAGCATCATTCCACCAGGCTAACAAAATAATTTAAGCTCCTCAGTAGGTTACTTGCAACATCCAGGATTAGAACAAGTACAGTTGCCTCGAACTACTTCACCATGCAATTCCCAAGCAGCTCCAAGGCCACCAGTGTGCAGCTGTGCCACGTCCACCACCTGGTGGTGGAATGGTGACGATGCAGCTCAGTGTACCAAACAATCCACAATCTTGTGCCCATCCACCCCCACAGTGGCAACAAAACTAATATTATGGTGATCACCAGAGAGGACAGAAGTGTATGGAATTTAGCAGTAGAGACAATATTGTTCAGGAGATGCCAGATACCCGTTACTTGGCCAGCCCCTGCAGTACAACCCTCTTGCTGTTCTGCACAGACACATTCCAGCCCAACAGGGTCAGCCTGGCAACAGGCATGGAAACCGAGGAAGGAAACAAGCTAAAAAAGCTGGATCCACTGACCTTGGTGCAGGAGAAGCAGTTGTTGGGAAGGTCTTGGAAATTACTGAACTACAAGATGGAATAACTCGTGTGGAAGCTGAGAAGCTTTTTGGGGAACTCTTTAAAATTTGCGCCAAGATCTGGTGGCTCTGGGACCCCCAGTACCAGCCCCAGCTGCGTTATCACCTCCTCTGCTGTGGCAGTGGGGACAGCACTGTCAACCCTGAAAGCTCTAAACCTAGTGACTTGGCCTCCATGTACACTGTCTTAGCCACATTCCCCTCCATCTCGGCTGCACAGAATTCTCTGAAGAAACAAATTAACTCAGTTAACGAGTTTAAGCTGAGAACGAGCAAGAAGCATTATGACTTTCACATTTTGGAAAGAGCAAGTTCTCAGTAACAGCCACTTTGGACCCATGGCCTTTGTGATTCCCCTGTCCTCACCCATCTTTAACTGGCTTGGTATTTGGAGCTTCTGCTAACATGAGACTCCTAGGATGTGTGGTCATGGCATTACAACTTCTGAAGACAGGCCAGTGATCCAGCAAAGGCGTGGTGGGGAATACACATTTCACCTCAGATGACTGTAGGAATTCACATCGGAATGATACAGAGTTAGCAGCTTTTTCTGAGGAAATGCTGTTCAATTTCCTCCTAACTTTTATAGTTATTTTGTTTTATATTTCTGAATTCTTGTATCAGCTCTATTGTACAGCAAATTATTCTTCAAAATGATTACAACCAGTTGCAACCTGTATTTCTTTTTTTGAAACCAGCACAGTGTGATCCAACATAGAATTTTTGGGGAAAAGAATGCAGGAGTGTAATAACCAAGTCACAATGGTGTACTGTCTTTGGGGGGCTGGAGAGTGACTAAGGAGACCCCACAAATAGAAGACTATTCTTCCCCTATATCTCTAAACACAGAAACAATTTCCCGAAAATATAGAATTCCCTCATAGGGTCTTTTCCTTATTCACTTAGGTCATATAAACATTAAGTGTAAAGTAAATTTTGTTCTTAACACCTCTTAATCAAACCACTTAGGTTCAAAGGGGAATAGGAATCATTCTAGGCAGGAAAATACTTCCTTTTTTTTTTTTAAGTCTCCCTCCAATAATTAAATGCCACTTATTTTCATTCCCTTCCTTGTGGATTTTTTTGTCACCTGAGGAAATGCATTTGATGAGTGCTGGAAACTTCTTAAGTGGTTTAAAATGTGTTTTCATTGTTTGCAGCAGATCGCTGGACATCAAAGATTCATTGCACTTATGAACAAGGAACCTGTTTTTCAATTTACAAGGCTGTACAATGTGTGCTGATGCAAGCCTTTTTTAGTTCAAGAGAATAAATGTTTACAAATATATACCCACTTTGTCTTTTGTAAATTAAAATCATGCTTTTAAATGAGAAAAAATAAAAGATAAAATAAGCCCAATGCAATGCACTTTATTTTAACTACGTTTAGTGATTGTCCAAAAAGTAATTCTCAAATTAGAAAAATTATGCTTCATGTATATCAGGAGTACTATCTTCCTGTTTACAACAAGGTTTTAATCACCTTGATTTTTATAATTACTCCAATAAAATATTTATAATACCTTCTCATATTACAATTATAAATAATTATTTGTGGTAATCTAAATTTTACTTATGACATTAAGTTCAATTTAATGACTTATTTCTAAATATTTGGAGGAAAAACATTTTATTTTATCCTCTATTAGAAGAATATCAACTGTTTCTAAAAGCAACTGTCAGTTTTACTGTATTTACTATGGCAACAAGCCTAGTTATTATGTGTGTATGATTTATTTTCAGCAGATGTATAATTATTTCTAAAACAAGCAGATATATACACTTACAAAATTAACTTTTTAAATTTGAAGTTGTAAAGCATGGTAGTTCTAAATCATAGAACTTAAAACCCTTAAAACTTCCACTTTTCATGCCTGATTTAAAAATAATATTTAACACTTCTGACAAAAAGAATCTTATAACAGAATTCACTTACTGGAATAAAGAAGTGCAATAGATAATAGGCTTGCCACCTAATTTTTTCTCCTTTACCCTTGGTACCAGAATGACTTAGTACTTATGATGGCCAGGACACTACAGTCCCTTTAATGCTCAAAGCAGTAAATCCTTCCAAATTAAGATTTCATCTTGATTGTAACCACCTGGCTCTTTGATAGACCTCAGAGCTATTCATTTTGCTGTTTTGTAGAATAATCATTATACAACTACACAATGCTCCCTACCAGTCTTGTCATTAGGGTGATATAAATTTGTTCCTCTACTTCTGAACTTCCAACAAGGTGACAGTCCTCTGTTAATGGAAGCCTTGCGAATACCAAGGAGAGAATTGTGGCAGTATCACAAAGTGTTATCCCAATCAGGGGAAGCAAAAGTGTATGTATAGCTTAGTGATAGAATAATTCTAATTTTCAAAGTGAAAAATCAAGGAAATAAAATTTTCCTTCAGGAAATTTGACTGCTTTTTATAAAATAACTTTGTTGCATGATTAGACCAAAAATCTCCTTTTTTACTCTGCCTTATCATACATACATGCCCATCACTGCTGATATAATCCTAAATCTTCTAGGAAGATGGGAAAACCAATAGGATTCTAATTTTAAAACTAGCTAAACTTCAGATATATTTGTACTGCCCTGAACAAAAGATTCTCCTCTGGCTTTATCTTCTTCCCCATGTGGGGTCCACAGACTCTCCTTTTCGGAGATAGTGATGACTTTCCTATTAATTGAGAGACATCAAATCAGTCTCAGAATCTGTTATAAGCAGATATAGGCTATGACTGCAAGAGACTGAAGCATATAGCTAGTTTTATTATCAATATGTATGTGGTATCCTTTCTGTAACACCTGCTCAAGCAACCACTTCATGAGCTATAATCTGGATAACTGTTCTTTGTTCTTCTGTAAGACCAGACAAAATTAGCTCTTGAACCATGATGGAAAAAGCCTTATTATGTCTTACTGACCACTGTAACTATAGTCAAACTATAAGGAATATCACTAGATTCACATATTCGCTTCTCAAAAAAGAATATATTGCATATATATATATATATATATATCTTCTGCCTTTTATATGATGAAAAATATCATGGAAAAAACAGATTATTCAGTTATAATCCCCATATCTGGTTCTTCAAGCTCTTCACGTGAGGGTCAGCAGCTTTTCTCTTGACTTAATCTACACATGCTCAGCTCCTGGTTTAGCAGTGGGTGACAAAAGTCTGGAGATAATCCTATTCTTATAATGCTGAAACATAGGATCTCCAGAGTTTTATATCCTTCTCAGTAGCTGGTCTCTGACTAAAAGTCACAAAAGCAATCATGCAGTAGAAAAATTAGAAGGCATAGTACATGTTGAAACTCAAATAATTATCAATGTGGTAAGTAACAACTAAAACAAGAGTAGGGTGGATGGATCATGGAAATAAATAGTATATTCTGTAACCCCTGTAGAAAATTACTAAAAGGAAATATGAGAATTAAGAACAGAGCCCAATAGAATAGCTTCTAGACTCATATCTTTTCCATATTATTTAGGCCATACAAGTTAATTTTCAATAAGCCAACGTTAAAATAAATATTGTCATGTTATTTGTACATGATTTCTAATGGCTCCATTAATATTGTTTTGCTTATAATTTATAAGTGAAACAGCATGAGATATAACAATTAACTATTAACTAGACCCATCTGCATTTAAATATATTTAACTTATACTCTTACAGTATTTTTGCCGAGTAACCTATTTTAAGAGCTATAATATTGACATTTTCTCCCAATTCCAGTTCTCCTTAAAAAACTTAAATATCTAAAAAGTAACATATTTTGATTTCTCTTCTATATTTTAGAATTAAATTGACCTTGAGCCTCAAGATGGCCGAAGAGTAAGACCTGGAGATCACGTTCCTCCCCACAAATACATCAGAAATGCATCTACACATGGAACAACTCCTACAGAACACCTACTGAACGCTGGCAGAAGACCTCAGACCTCCCAAAAGGCAAGAAACTCCCCACATACCTGGGTAGGGCAAAAGAAAAAAGAATAAACAGAGACAAAAGAATAGGGACAGGACCTGCACCAGTGGGAGGGAGCTGTGAAGGAGGAAAGGTTTCCACACACTCAGAAGCCCCTTCACGGGCAGAGACTGCGGCTGACAGAGTGGGGGAGCTTCGGAGCCGGGAGGAGAGCACAGCCACAGGGGTGCAGACGGCAAAGCAGAGAGATTCCCGCACAGAGGATCAGTGCCGACCAGCACTCACCAGACCGAGAGGCTTGTCTGCTCACCCACGAGGGCGGGCGGGGGCTGGGAGCTGAGGTTCAGGCTTCGATCGGAGCGCAGGCAGAGGACTTGCGGTTGGCAGTGTGAACACAGCCTGAAAGGGGCTAGTGTGTCACAGCTAGCCAGGAGGGAGTCTGGGGAAAAGTCTGGAGCTGCTGAAGAGGCAATAGACTTTTCCTTCCCTCTTTGTTTCCTGGTGCACAAGGAGAGGGGATTAAGAGCGCCATCAGTGCGGACCCCAGAGACGGGCATGGGACGCTAAGGCTGCTACTGTGGCCACCAAGCAGCCTGTGTGCGAGCACAGGTCACTATCCACACCTCCCCTCCTGGGAGCCTGTGCAGCCCGCCACAGCCAGGGTCCCGTGATCCAGGGACAACTTCCCTGGGAGAACGCATGGTGCACCTCAGGCTGGTGCAACGTTACAGCGGCCTCTGCTGCCTCAGGCTCGCCCCGCACTCCGTACCCCTCCCTCCCCGTGGCCTGAGTGAGCCAGAGCCCCCGAATCAGCTGCTTCTTTAACCCCATCCTGTCTGAGTGAAGATCAGACACCCTCAGGCGACCTGCACGCAGAGGCGGGGCCAAATCCAAAGCTGAACCCCGGGAGCTTTGTGAACAAAGAACAGACAAACGAAATCTCTCCCAGCAGCCTCAGGAGCAGTGGATTAAATCTCCACAATCAACTTGATGTACCCTGTACCTGTGGAATACCTGAATAGACAACGAATCATCCCAAATTGAGGGGGTGGACTTTGGGAGCAATGATATATATATATATATATATATATATATATATATATATATATATATATATATATATATTTACTTTTTCTCTTTTTGTGAGTGTATGTGTATGCTTCTGCATGTGCTTTTGTCTGTAGTACTTTGCTTTTACCATTTGTCCTAAGGTTCTGTCTGTCCGTTTTTTGTTTTTTGTTTTTTTGCGCTGGCCTCTCACTGTTGTGGCCTCTCCCATTGTGGAGCACAGGTTCTGGACGCGCAGGTTCAGCGGCCATGGCTCATGGGCCCAGCCGCTCCGAAGCATGTGGGATCCTCCCAGACCAGGGCACGAACCCGTGTCCCCTGCATTGGCAGGCGGACTTTCAACCACTGCGCCACCAGGGAAGCCCCTGTCCGTTTTTTTTAGTATAGTTTTTAGAGTCTGTTATCATTGGTAGATTTGTTCTTGGGTTTGGTTGCTCTTTCTTTCTTTTTTTTTTTAATTACTTAATTTTTAAATTTTTAATAATTATTTTTAATTTTAATAAATTTATTTTCTTTTCTTTCTTATCTTTCTTTCTTTTTTCCTTTTATTCTTTCTTTCTTTCTTCCTTTCTTTCTTTCATCTTTCTCCTTTTATTCTGAGCTGTGTGGATGACAGGGTCTTGGTGCTCCAGCTGGATGTGAGGCCTGTGCCTCTGAGGTGGGAGAGCCGAGTTCAGAACTTTGGTCCACCAGAGACCTCCCAGATCCACATAATATCAAATGGTGAAAATCTCCCAGAGTTCTCCATCTCAATGCCAAGACCCAGCTCCACTCAACGACCAACAAACAACAGTGGTGTACATCCTATGCCAAACAACTAGGAAGACAGGAACACACCCATTAGCAGACAGGCTGCCTAAAATCATAATAAGGTCATACACACCCCAAAACACACCACCAAACACAGACCTGCCCACCTGAAAGACAAAATCCAGCCTCATCCATCAGAACACAGGCACTAGTCCCCTCCACCAGGAAGCCTACACAACCCACTGAACCAAACTTACCCACTGGGGGCAGACACCAAAACAACGGGAACTCTGAACCTGCAACCTGCAAAAAGGAGACCCCAGACACATTAAGTTAAGCAAAATAAGACAGAGAACCACACAGCAGATGAAGGAGCAAGGTTAAAACCCACCAGACCAAACAAATGAAGAGGAAATAGGCAGCCTACTTGAAAAAGATTTCAGAATAATGGTAGTAAAGATGATCCAAAATCTTGGAAATAGAATGGAGAAAATACAAGAAACATTTCGCAAGGACTTAGAAGAACTAAAGAACAAACAAACAATGATGAACAACACAATAATTGAAATTAAAAATTCTTTAGAAGGAAGCAGAAGTAGAATAACTGAAGAAGAAGAACTGATAAGTAACCTGGAAGATAAAAGAGTGGAAATAACTACTGCAGAGCAGAATAAAGAAAAAAGAATGAAAAGAATGGAGGACAGTCTCAGAGACCTCTAGGACAACACTAAACACACCAACGTTCAAATTATATGGGTCCCAGAAGAAGAAGAGAAAAAGAAAGGGACTGAGAAAACATTTGAAGAGATCATAGTTGAAAACGTCCCTAATATGGGAAAGGAAATAATTAAGTCCAGGAAGCACAGAGAGTCCCATACAGGATAAATCCAAGGAGAAACATGCCAAGTCACATATTGATCAAAGTATCAAAAATTAAGTACAAAGAAAAAATATTAAAGGCAGCAAGAGAAAAACAACAACATACACAGGAATCCCCATAAGGTTACCAGCTGATATTTCAGAAGAAACTCTGCAAGCCAGAATGGAGTGGCAGGACATATTTAAAGTGATGAAAGTGAAAAACCAACAACCAATATTACTCTACCCAGCAAAGATTTCATTCAGACTTGTCGGAGAAATTAAAACCTTTACAGACAAGCAAAAGCTAAGAGAATTCAGCACCACCAAATCAGCTTTACAACAAATGCCAAAGGAACTTCTCTAGGTGGGAAACAAAAGAGAAGGAAAAGACCTACAATTACAAACCCCCAAAATTTAGAAAATGGTAATAGGAACAAACATATCAATAATTACCTTAAATATAAGTGGATTAAATGCTCCAACCAAAAGACATACACTGGCTGAATGTATAAAAAAACAAGACCTCTACATATGCTGTCTACAAGAGACTCACTTGAGACCTATGGACACATACAGACTGAGAGTGAGGGGATGGAAAAAGATATTCCATGCAAATGGAAATCAAAAGAAAGCTGGAGTAGCAATTCTCATATCAGACAAAATAGATTTTAAAACAAAGACTATTACATGAGACAAAGAAGGACACTACATAATGATCAAGGGATCAATCCAAGAAGAAGATATAACAATTGTAAATATTTATGCACCCAATATAGGAGCACCTCAATGCATAAGGCAAATACTAACAGCCATAAAAGGGGAAATCAACAGTAACACAATCATAGTAGTGGAATTTAACACCCCACTTTCACCAATGGACAGATCATCCAAAATGTAAATAAATAAGGAAACACAAGTTTTAAATGATACATTAAACAAGATGCAGTCAGTTGATATTTATAGGACATTCCATCCAAAAACAACAGAACAAACTTTCTTCTCAAGTGCTCATTGAATACTCTCAAGAATATATCATATCTTAGGTCATAAATCAAGCCTTGATAAATTTAAGAAAATTGAAATTGTATCAAGTATCTTTTTTGACCACAGCACTGTAAGACTAGATATCAATTACAGGAAAAAAAATCTGTAAAAAATACAAACACATGGAGGCTAACAATACACTACTTAATTACCAAGAGATCACTGAAGAAATCAAAGTGGAAATAAAAAAAAATACCTAGAAGCAAATGACAAGGAAAACACTACGACCCAAAACCTATGGGGTGCATAGGTTCTAAGAGGGAAGTTTATAGCAATATAATCCTACCTTAAGAAATAAGAAATATCTCAAAAAAAAAACTAACCTTACATCTATAGCAATTAGAGAAACAAGAACAAAAAAACCACAAAGCAGAAGGAAAGAAATCATAAAGATCAGATCAGAAATAAATGAAAAAGAAATGAAGGAAACAATAGCAAAGATCAATAAAACTAAAAGCTGGTTCTTTGAGAAGACAAACAAAATTGGTAAACCATTAGTCAGACTCACAAGAAAAAAAGAGAAAAGACTCAGATTAATAGAATTAAAATGAAAAAGGAGAAGAATTGACACTGCACAAAGGCAAAGGATCCTGAGAGACTGCTACAAGCAACTCTGCACCAATAAAATGGATAACCTGGAAGAAATGGGCAAATCCTTACAAAAGCACAACCTTCTGAGACTGAAACAGGAAGAAATAAAAAATATAAGCAGACCAATCAGAAGCACTGAAATTGAAACTGTGATTAAAAATCTTCCAAAAAACAAAAGCCCATAACAAGATGGCTTCACAGGCGAATTCTATCAAAAATTTAGAGAAGTGCTAACACCTATCCTTCTCAAACTCTTCCAAAATATAGCAGAGGGAGGAACACTCCCCAGCTCATTCTACGAGACCATGAACACCCTGATACCAAAACCAGACAAAGATGTCACAAAGAAAGAATACTCTAGACCAATATCACTGATGAAAATAGATGCAAAAATCCTCAACAAAATACTAGCAAGCAGAATCCAACAGCACATTAAAAGTATCATACATCTTGATCAAGTGGGGTTTATCTCAGGAATTCAAGGATTCTTCAATATACACAAATCAATCAATGTGATAAACCATATTAACAAACTGAAGGAGAAAAAACATATGATCATCTTAGTAGATGCAGAAAAAGCTTTCAACAAAATTCAACACCCATTTATGATAAAAACCCTCCAGAAAGTAGGCATAGAGGGAACTTAACTCAACATAATAAAGGTCATATATGACGAACCCACAGCCGACATCATCCTCAGTGGTGAAAAATTGAAACCATTTCCACTAAGATCAGGAAACAGACAAGGTTGCCCACTCTAACCACTCTTATTCAACATAGTTTTGGAAGTTTTAGCCACAGCAATCAGAGAAGAAAAGGAAATAAAAGGAATCCAAATCGGAAAAGAAGAAGTAAAGCTGTCACTGTTTGCAGATGACATGATACTATACATAGAGAATCCTAAAGATGCTACCAGAAAACTACTGAAGCTAATCACTAAATTTGGTAAAGTAGCAGGATATGAAATTAATGCACAGAAATCTCTTGCATTCCTATATGCAAATGATGAAAAATCTGAAAGTGAAATTAAGGAAACACTCCCATTTACCATTAAACAAAAAGAATAATATACCTAGGAATAAAACTACCTAAGGAGACAGAAGACCTGTATGCAGAAAATTATGACACTGATGAAAGAAATTAAAGATGTTACAAACAGATGGAGAGATATATCATGTTCTTGGATTTGAAGAATCAACATTGTGAAAATGACTCTACTACCCAAAGCAATCTACAGATTCAATGCAATCCCTATCAAAATACCACTGGCATTTTTCACAGAACTATACCAAAAACTTTCACAATTTGTATGGAAACAAAAAAGACCCCGAATAGCTAAAGCAATCTTGAGAAAGAAAAACGGAGCTGGAGGAATCTGGCTCCCTGACTTCAGACTATACTACAGAGCTACATTAATCAAGACAGTATGGTACTGGCACAAAAACAGAAATATAGATCAGTGGAATAGGTCAGAAATACCAGAGATAAACCCACGCACATATGGTTACCATATTATTTTTTGGGGGGGGCTGTATGCGGGTCTCTCACTTTTGTGGCCTCTCCTGTTGCGGAGCACAGGCTCCAGATGTGCAGGCTCAGCATCCATGGCTGACGTACCCAGCCGCTCTGCGGCATGTGGGATCTTCCCGGACCGGGGCATAAACCCATGTCCCCTGCATCAGCAGGCGGCCTCTCAACCACTGTGCCACCTGGGAAGCCCTGGTCACCTTATTTTTGATAAAGGAGGCAAGAATATACAATGGAGAAAAGACAGCCTCTTCAATAAGTGGTGCTGGGAAAACTGGACAGCTACATGTAAAAGAATGAAATTAGAACACTCCCTACAACCATACACAAAAATAAACGCAAAATGTGTTAAAGACCTAACTGTAAGGCCAGAAACTATCAAACACTTAGAGGAAAACATAGTCAGAACAGTCTATGACATAAATCAGAGCAAGATCCTTTTGACCCACCTCCTTGAGAAATGGAAATAAAAATAAACAAATGGGATCTAATGAAACTTAAAAGGTTTTGCACAGCAAAGGAAACCATAAACAATACCAAAAGACAATCCTCAAAGTGGGAGAAAATATTTGAAAATGAAGCAACTGACAAAATTTAATCTCCAAAATTTACAAACAGCTCATGCAGCTCAATATCAAAAAAACAAACAACCCAATCCAAAAATGGGCAGAGACCTAAATAGATATTTCTCCAAAGAAGATATACAGATCATCAATGAACCCATGAAACAATGCTCAACATCATTAATCATTAGAGAAATGTAAGTGAAAACTACAGTGAGATATCACGTCACACCAGTCAGAATGGTCATCATCAAAAAATCTACCAACAATAAATGCTGGAGAGGGTGTGGAGAAAAGGGAACCCTCTTCCACTGTTCGTGGGAATGTAAATTGGTACAGCCATATGGAGAACAGTATGGAGGTTCTTTAAAAAACTAAAAATAGAACTACAATATGACATAGCAATCCCACTACTGCGAATATAACCTGAGAAACCATAATTCAAAAAGAGTCATGTACCAAAATGTTCATTGCAGCTCTATTTACAATAGCCAGGACATGGAAGCAACTTAAGTGTCCATCGACAGATGATTGTAGAAAGAAGAGGGGGCACATATATATAATGGAATATTACTCAGCCATAAAAAGAAACGAAATTGAGTTATTTGTAGTGACGTGGATGGACCTAGAGTCTGTCATACAGAGTCAAGTAAGTCAGAAAGAGAAAAACAAATATCGTATGCTAACACATATATATGGAATCTAAAAAAAAACAAACAAAACAACAACAAAAAAAAAACGGTCATGAAGAACCTAGGGGCAGGACGGGAATAAAGATGCAGACCTACTAGAGAATGGACTTGAGGACACGGGGAGTGGGAAGGGTAAGCTGGGACAAAGTGAGAGAATAGCATGGACATATATACACTACCAAAAGTGAAACCAATAGCTAGTGGGAAGCAGCATCATAGCACAGGGAGATCAGCTCAGTGCTTTGTGACCACCTAGAGCGGTGGGATAGGGAGCGTGGGAGGGAGGGAGATGCAAGAGGGAAGAGATATGGGGATATAAGTATATGTATAGCTGACTCACTTTGTTATAAAGCAGAAACTGACACACCCTTGTAAAGCAATTATATTCCAATAAAGATGTAAAAAAAAAATTAAATTAAATTAAATTGAATTCTCCTAGATATGACTCCTTAAATAGAAACAACAGAACTTTTCCTCAATGTGAAACATTCAATCTGAAGTTCAAAGTCTACTGCTTTTTTCCTTTTCATCCTTCTGTCTGAGATGACATTATAAGATCAGGCAGACGTGTCTGGTCTCTAGAAAGTCAACAAATTTACAAACGTACATCACCAGAGCTAAACACAAGGTTGTTTATAATTCTTATCTCTCCTCACCTCACTGCACAATCAAGCACTGAAAAAATCTTATCCTCATCTTATCATCAAATTTTACCTTCCATTCTGCATCTCCTGGCAGCACATGCTTACACAGTCTGAATACCTGTCAAATCAGCAAGCTATCTCTCCCAAGTTATTTTTGGGTGCTACCCATGGTAGCACATGAAAATATGGTCACTCTTTTCTCTCCTTAGGGAAATACCAGAAAGTCAGTAGTGCTTCCTCAGAGGGATGAATTGCCACTCTGTCACAATTAAGGGCTCTACAAAAGTATGGGAAAACAGAAGCTTATGATTTCAGTCAGAAAACTTTTAACTCTGGTTTAGTAAAGATAAGGGTGAGAAGACAAATGGTCAATATGCATAAAATATTTTATACTGTAGAAGAACACAGCTTCTTTGCTGAATAACAGCATAATAACATCAAGATGAGTAATCTGAAGAAAGATTAAAGTACATTCAAGACAAACAAAAATTTTGCTAGATAAAATGTGTAGGAAGAGCAAATTCATGGCAAATGTGGACAGGAAATTTCTTTGTACATAAAAGAATTGGAATAAAACTATGAATAATAGAGAATAATCTTTTAACTACTATAATATGTAACAAACCTAAACCTTAAGGTTACTCCCAAGGAGGTTAACGAAGCTCCGTCACCCTGCTTCTTAGGAGAACTCTAAGAAATAGTTACTGAAAACCCGGCCTCTGTTCACTGGTGCTAAATAGGAACGTGGAAACAGAGTTTTGGAGGAGCAGAAAAGAGTAGCTTTATTACCTTGCCAAGCAAAGGAGGCCACAGCAGGCTAACACCCTCAAGACTGTGCCTCCCTTCCTGGGAAATAGGAAGGGGTCTTATAGTTTCACGGTGGAAAATAGAGCTGTAGGTAAGGATCCAGGCTGATATAGTCTTGCATTCTTCTTTCCTCCAAGAGACATTGAGGTCATTAGGGCTGGCATTAGGTGGTTCCGGAACAGGTTCTGGTGGTCCTCAAGGTTATCGTTCCATGACCTTCTTTCTGGAATGAAGAATGCTAGCAAAGGAAATGAGTGTTAGGAAGTGTTGTCTTGGAGACATAAATATCAGGTGCATAGTACAACTTTAACTAGAGGGCAATCATTTTCAGAGTGCAGTTAAGCAAGAAAGGGCAGGGGGGAAACATCTATAGGAGACCAGTTGAATAGGTGGAAAGAATACCAGTTGAATGGGCTGAATAAGGGCTAACATAATGTGGGTAGTTTCTGCTACAGCAATACTATTTGCAGCTTCAAGAACCATATTTAGATCAGACTCAATTGTTACAACTCCATGATCCAGCCATGTGAGGAGATGCTAAATTATATTTATCAGTTTATAAACATAAGGATTAAAAAAGAATCGATTTCAAGTCCAAACATTTGTGAACTCAACATGGAATGTTAGAAGCAGAGGCAAACAAGGCCTGGAAAAATAATAAAGAAACAAAATTAAACACTGCCTTAAAACAGCAGGTCATACACTTATAAACTCACTAGATCCATGTATTACTTCTTTATTGATGCTGTAACAAATTAAAGTACTACAAATTTAGTGAACTAAAACATCACAAATGTATTCTCTTACTGTTCTATAGGTCAGAAGTACCAAATTGGTTTTATTGGGGTAAAATCCAAGGGTCAACAAGGTTGGTTTGTTCTGGAGGATTTAATTAGAGAAGCTGTTTCCTTGCTTTTTTTAGCTTCTAGTCACTCTCTGTATTCCTTGGCTTGTAGTCCCATCTTCCATCTTCGAAGTGCATCAGTCCAATCTCTGTTTCTGACATTGCATACTTTCACCTCTGACTCTGATGCTCTTGCCTTGCTCCAAAATGGACCTTTGTGATTACATCAGTAATAGATTATCTCCCTATTTCAAGATGCTTGCCTTAATCGCATTTGCAAAGTCCTTTTCATGCCATATTAGATAACACTCACAGGTTCTCGGGATTATGATGTGCACATATTTTGTGACCAATTTTCCACTGCCTGCAACACCCCAGTATATAGAACAAGCATATATACACTAGCAGATACTCAAGTTCATATAATTTAATAACTTGTTGCAATTTCAGAATTTAATTATATTACTTACTAGGCCATTGCATTGAACCTGACTTTTTGAGGAAAAAATGCACACATATTTTCAAAATTTCAAGGTTAGAAAATGGCATTAATCATGAAATTCAGAAAGATGGATATATATTTTAGGAGGAAATTATAGTGACCTAGCATACTCCTAGAGTTAGCAGATACATTTTTATATTACACAACCTTGGAAAAGGAGTGGGGAAGCTTTTATTTATGTCTTTTTGTTTTTTTCAATGAATTTCAAGTTAAGGGGTCAGGAATTATCAGGATAAAGTCAGGCACCACAAGTGAAAATAGGCAGATTTTTCTCTATTATTTGCTAATGAATTCCTAAAAACTCTTCGAGAACAAATTGAAGAGAAAGCCATAGGGAAAATACTTCAGAGAATTCATCTGGGTTATCAACAGAATAGCTGATGAGGTCAAATTTTGGTTCACCATGAGGACACAGAAAGGACACTACCGATTCTCTCATAGCCAGAGTTTTTTTCAGATAGTTTAATAGAGGTGAATCGAGCTTGAATTAATTATTGCCAAGTTCTTTAGAAAAATGCTGTATTCATAATTTAATAGTATAAGGTTAGCAAATTCCTGAAAGAAGGAAGAAACATGCAAATAAAATAAAATCAACACCAAACTTTCTCTGTGTGACTACTTTGATATCCATTATCAGTTGACACTACAGAGCAACATAAAAATAACAAGAACAGCAAAAACAAGCCCTCATAAGACCACAGTGGCATAAACAATAAATTGTCTACTTATCTGGTGCAGTTATCTAGGTGCTAGTCTTAGCTGTGATTGAACAATGTGTCTGGCTGTCAGTGGATCTAAGCTGGCATTGGCTGGGACAACGGGGCAGCTTGACTCTGATATTTTCTACCTTGCCCTCCAGCAGACTAGACTGAGTGTGTTCTCAAGGTGACTGCAGAAGCACAAGAGAGCAAGCAGGAACATGCAAGTACTCTCCCAAGACTTTGCTGGCATTGAGTCTGCTAATATTCAATTTCCAAAGCAAGTCTCAAGATTAAACCTGGAGCCAGAGTGAGAGAATGCAACGAAGTTACAGGTCACTAATTCAGTTAACATAGGATATCTCAAATCCAAAAATAATTGATAATAAAAATTTGAATATTTGCTTTAATCAATTCATACAAGTAGGAATTTTTATAAAGCAAATATTCAAGGAAATGTTTTATAAGAACAAGCAAAAGAATAGTCTTTTACTGCTATACAATCTACATAGAATTCCGTGATATTTATTTTACTATTAATGCATGACACATAAATTGATAAAAATAAACTTTTCCCCCATCTCAGTTTAGCAAAGTGTTACCCACATGTTAAATCTAATGACATAGTTTCAAATTTAATAATTCCCTAATATGTTTGTTAATATTATAATGTCATGTGTATGTTGAGGCCATTAAAAAACCTGATAAATGAAAGACTTTTTGCTTGCCTGTTCGTTTGAAAACAAAATAAATTAATAAAATATTCATTATTTATTTCATTAAAAATTGAGGTATTGTTGATTATTTTTGTTTTGCAAATGTTTAAGGTTGCTGTGGTTGGTGTATTTAAGTAAAACCTTTCTCAAGGTTTTCAGAACTGCCTATCATGTAAAGTTCAGAGTTTAGTTTTCTGAGGTATTGCCTTTCCTTATTTCTTTCTGAAAACCTGTAGTATTTTCTATGATTTCTCAAAACAAGAGTAATATGGACCATGCACAATACTGAGCCCAATTACTGGCAGTATTTACAGGCAGTATCTCATTGTATAGAAATACGGGCTGGTTTCTGCTTTCTACCCTTTTTCTTTCATTCACCAAATATATATTAAATATGTGCTTGTTTTAGATTCTGGGCATACGGCAAAGAACAGAACAAAGTCCCTGCTCTTCTGGAGTTGATATCACAGGCTTCTTTCAATCTGTGGCCCTATTTATTTTGTCAGTCTTTATTTTTATTCTAGTTCTGAAATATTTTTCTATGTGTTTACATATGTGTACCTGTGAATATGTGCACGAGTTTGTGTATGTGTGTGTGTGTGTGTGTGTGTGTGCGTATGTATGTATGTTTATCTGTCTCTTTCCAAAGCCTGGCCTTAATTCAAAGTATATGTCTTTGAACTTGGTTTAATTAACTAAAATTATTTGATCTGGGTCTTAAATTTTACTTATTTTTCAGATACTACACACTGTTATGTTTGACAAATTGCAAAAAATAAATATTTCAACTTCATGAGTGTGTGTGTGTTTGTATTTATTGCTTTCTCACTTGAATGTTATAATAGTCAGAATCCCTTTGTAAGGTAGGAAGAAGCAAAAACAATTTCACTTTTTTGTGTGAAAAGCCTCAGTTTAAAATTAATATATTAGAATATTATGTACTTTCCTCAGGTAATACACTCCTTTTGTCCAGCTTGATATGTTGTATTTTATTGAATAAGGTTGAATAATACATTGCACTCAAGAAGGTTGTATTGTGGTAGAAACATTCTATTTTCAAATGCTTTTGTAATAGAATCTACTCAATTCTTCAAAAAGAAATGAGGAATGCATAGGAAGGGCAAGACCCCACGAAACTAAACTCTAAGGTCTCCATTATATAGTTATCCCTTGAACATTCCTAAAAGCTCAGAGAAGGACTTTATTTAAACATACAGGCTACAACCACCTTAGCTATTTGCAAAATAAGAATAATAAGAGAACTCATACCCATAGAGATGCTGGGAGATTGAATAAGAATATTCTCAATAATCTTTGTAAAAATTCCTTGAGTTCTTTGAAAAATAAAAGAGTACCATTTAAATTTGTGATGTTATTATGAAGGCTTGAGCTTGGGGAGCAGGTAACTGTATTTAGAAGGTAGTCCTTGTGAGTTAGTCCTTGAATTCATCTTTATCATCACAGTCTAAGCACTGGTAACACTTTTCCAAAGTAGTTTCTGTTTTGTGCCAAGGAGCTTTCAAAAGCAAGAAATATTAATTATACGTTTTTGGATATATATATATATATATATATATATATATATATATATATATATATATTTTTTTTTTCCGGTACGTGGACCTCTCACTGTTGTGGCCTCTCCCGTTGTGGAGCACAGGCTCCGGACGCGCAAGGCTCAGAGGCCATGGCTCACAGGCCCATCCGCTCCACAGTATGTGGGATCTTCCCGGACTGGGACACGAACCCGTGTCCCCTGCATCGGCAGGCGGACTCTCAACCACTGTGCCACCAGGGAAGCCCATTTCTGAATATTTTTAAGGGAAAAATATTTAAATATAACGACCCAAAGGACAGATCACAGTCCACTTTATATACATTATCTACCACTGTCAAGAGGGAGATTTTCATACAAATTTCAAGTGAAAGCATGGATAGCCAAAAACCATATTTTAACTCAAGTCTTCATATAATCTATTCTATTCCTAGCACAAAAGGACAATAATAAATCAACTGACCAGTATTTTCAGACACAAAATTTAAGGATATTCTCACAGGTCTCTGTAGCATACTATGATTAGATAGATCACGATCATATTTGGAAAGAGTGAAGTATAAGGCTAATGAGAGAGCAGGTTTGCTGATACAAATGAGAGTTAATTGTAACTCTGAAAAACAAGGGAGCGAGAGCTGTTAAAGTCTAAAAACAAAACCTAATAAGTAATAAAAGAATGCACATCCCTAAGATATTCATTGTGAAATATAGGACTAGTCAATTAATTTTGGCTTTCTAAAAATATAAACACTTAAAATAAAAATTTTAGTTAAATTCAAGACTTCCTTTAAAAAAAAAACCGAAGTTTTTCACATATTCAGGCATTTAAGCAGTTTTTCTTATTCAATTTTAAATATGCTGCTGTTGACTTTGGAAAAGTTATTCCATTAAGGAATCTAATATACTTAGAGTTGCAGTAATTATGTTTCTGTCAAAGTGTGCAAAAGATAGTGTTCTGAACAGTGTATTACTTTGCTTCATGCTAAGTGCAAGTCACAGAATGTCCAGCATAGCATCTTCTAGAAATATAGCATTTGTTAGACATAAAATTGATAACAAAAGAGAAATGAATACATATTCTCCTAGGGAATTAGGGCATCTGCAATACAGCCTGAGAGGCAAATAAACATTTTCAAAGCCTGACAAATTTTTTCTGACAAGTATATGATGAAATATAAGAAAGTTTGTTGAGGTCAAAAAGTCAATATCTCCCTCAACAAAACCAAACAGCACAGGAAATTAGATAGACTACCATTAACCTAAATTTATCTGATTAATCTTTGAATTTTGAAATCCAATTTAACAATCTCCTTGTCCCAGAGGTGAATTCTCAAGCACAGCTGATGTCAGATCCTAAGAACTCTTACAGTAATTCCTGGACATCATCCTAATCAGTTCAGAACTACTAAGCCTCTCAAGGTCATTCATGTTCTCTTACTAAATGTGGAGAATCTATGAATCTGGGAAAATATAGGTTGATTCGACCATTTTGAGCTTGATATCTAAGCTGACCTGTGTAATTTCTGCACAGAGCATCTCGATAACGTTGACTCAGTTTACCCATTTGATAAATCTCATGATCTCAGGAACTTTGAGGGCTTATGCTTCAATTCATGCAACACTGAAAAATGTTACATTTGGACAACTAGGTATTACTGATTACAAAGTTTTGCCAAGTATTCTACATATTAGTCATTTCATGATGAAATTTTTTTTTTTTTTTTTTTTTTTTACGGTATGCGGGCCTCTCACTGTTGTGGCCTCTCCTGTTGTGGAGCATAGGCTCCGGACATGCAGGCTCAGCAGCCATGGCTCATGGGCCTAGCCGCTCCACGGCATGTGGGATCTTCCCAGAGTGGGGCATGAACCCGTGTCCCTTGCATCGGCAAGCAGACTCTCAACCACTGTGCCACCAGGGAAGTGCCATGATGTAATTTTTAAAAAGGACAAATTGCAGAGGATTACAATTTATGTAGCAACATCCCCACTTGTATAGATTGTGAAGTTTAAGCCACTTACACTCTCTTGTGGGTTTTTATAAAATTTTTACCCATATTGAACAATATATCAAATATTACAATTCTTAGTGAAGTAGGACCTTAGCTGTGTTTGTGATCTGCATATTGTAATTAACATGTCAGTGGTTTGAGCTTTATATTGGTCATGTTTTTATATTCTGTTTATTTAGTCAAAATAAAAATCATTAGGGTGCAGTCTTCTTTCTGTGACTTCCCAAGGGCCTTTGTTTTGTGCGGTACACGGGCCTCACTGCTGTGGCCTCTCCCATTGCGGAGCACAGGCTCCGGACGTGCAGGCTCAGCGGCCATGGCTCACGGGCCCAGCTGCTCCGCGGCATGCGGGATCCTCGCGGACCGGGGCACGAACCCACGTCCCCTGCATTAGCAGACAGACTCTCAACCACTGCGCCACCAGGGAAGCCCCCACAACGGCCTTTAAGTAGATTGATATTCCTCACATTGGCCAAATTCATTTCTATTGAGGGGATTTTTATCTTTGTGATAATAGACAGTTGCTTCTAAGAATTACTTTTATTCAACCATAATTATTGCTGTTTACCTTCTTCTAGAATAGATATATAAGGACTTGAAATTAATAATCTAAAATGAAGTAAACAGACCATTTTCCAATTAAAATAGTACCATAGCACTCACTGATACACACGAGGCATATATACAAAAAGCAGTGCTTCTGAGTCATTGGGCACTTGTTTTTCAAAGCCTAGTTTTTAACTATGCTTTTCTTTTCTTTTTTTTTTTAACTTTTATAGGAATTCTCAGATTATTATCCTCACTGTTTCATCAACCTCATTTCTGAAACTGCAATTTTAATGTGTTAGAAACTCATTCTCCTGTACCTATTCCCCACATTTTCTCCCAATACTTATTCCTCTACTCTTATCTTAGTATTTACTTATATTGAAATTTGGTAGACTATATTTTAATTGATAGCATGGGTTTAATAAACCAATAAATACTATTCTTAACATATTATGAAAACTAAAGGCACTAACTTTGAACAACATCACCAAGCAGGAAAACATGATAATTCAGAAGAGTTTTTAGAAACACCTGTCACTACTTCCAAATTTCCATAATTTCCAGTGGTGTAAATAGCCTCTCAGTGGAAACTGATATTATAATGCTACTTCTCAGCAGTAGCTCTAGACTAATGATGTGAGAAAGACATAGAGTATGCAGAAACTACTTGAAGCCACTTTGGGATAAAATAGAAAAAGACCAAATAATAGAAGTCTTCTATTATGGACTTTGAAATACCTTTCAAAAGTATTCTGATATTTTCACTGCTTCTTTATAGATATTTAAAAATTATATATGAATTATTATTTAGAAGTGGTATAGCAAACGAATATATATGGAATCATACTTCCTATTCTTAATATCAAAGGTGCATTTCCAAAAATATGTTTCTATCTTCCAAAGCTGCTGGTCTGAATATACAATTAAAAACAAATTAGGCCAAAAAATTGTAAATATGTTCATTGACAGATGTTAACAAGACACTGTTAACTATTAGACTACAGTACTGTTAACTAGACATTTTGTGGTGATTAAATCATTATGTTGTACAACTGTAACTAATGTAATTTGTCAATTATACCTCAATAAAAAATAAAACAGAAGGCATGTAAAAAATAAAACAAAAACACAATTTAGGAAACTAAAGTTTTACCTCATGAAACACTCTAATTTTGCCAGCAGAAATACTAGCAACTTTGAACAGAACTGTAAATTATTTATTTACCATTTGACTATTCACTTTAACATATGAGTTACCTTCAATACCACTGTCAGTTCATATATACTCCATTACCTATTCTGCCCTACTATATCTCCTTATCCTGCTTCATTTAACTTCATATCAACATATATTACATTCCATATATTTATTTTCTGTATCCCTCCAATAGAATCAAAGTTCAAGAAAGCAGGCAATTTGTTGATAATTACTGTGTGTATCATGGTGTCCTGGGAATAATAATATTTGAATGAATGAATAGATTCTTTGGTGGAAGCAATTCATTCAGAAGTCAGTATTACAATCATTTCATATTATATTACTTTTGTACAAAAATGATGGGCTCTTTATCTTAAAAGTTAATTTTTTTTATGTAAAACTGTTATTTACTGCTAACTTTGAAGATTATTTTCCCTTTCCAAGTCATCAAAGACAATGTTGAAATAATAGGTATGACCCAAATAAAACAGATGGCCAAGCAGCACACACACCTTGCCACCTGGAGTGACATTCACTGGAGGAAACTTATGGACACAGGATCAGTAGCAGTTAACCCACTCTCGACCATAACAATCTGGCAAATCAAACAGGACTCTGGGAGAGTGATCTCAAACATTGAGATATATGCATCTTAAGTGGCATGATTGGGAAGCATTGGCTTTTCTTGCTGTTGAAAGCATGGGTAAGAATGCAAGAGAAATATGACCTGATAAAAACTTGGTTTTCCCCCATCCTGCATACTCAGTACATGACTGGTAATAGCAAGACTCTTGTGTTGTGATAAGGGGTTGTTGGTGTCTTGCAGATATTCTGACAAGATAGTGGTAGAATTTGCTACATCTCCTTATCTCCTGGCAAAATTAGAGATAACGTGTAGGGTAGAGGTACCAACATTCCTGTGTCATGGTTGGCAAGGACTAGATGGTTGCCTTGGTGCTTTTTAAGCTACTTGCTCCTTTCCTACAGAGGATGAATTTTAGAGAAATTAATCCTTATCACTCAGTAAAACATAAAATCAGTAGATGTTACTACCCAGGACACAGATAATGCAGGTTGTGAAAGATAGATGAGATTTGAAATAGAGGGAGTCAGAAAATAGAATATGGGATGTTTTTCCAAATATTACAGTCTATGTATGAAAGAAACTTTATACTTTTTCCAAACCTGCATAAGTCTTAACAATTTGCATTATTAATAATGTGTTGTGAGGATGAAAAATACTTTTCTAATTTACTACTAATAAAACTTTTTTTGATCATCCATGCTACAGGAAAATATGTTATGTGTCTCTTTTCTCTATAGATAATATAATATCTAATAACATTTTGTCAAAATAGTAAAAAAGTATTTTAGAGATATAGAAAGCTATTAAATAATTCATGTATCTTACTTTTATGGATTTTGTGAGGTTTATAGTATTTATTACCTTTTTACCATTTGTAATTTATGTCACTTCATTTTAAATATTCATATTTATATATACTTTTGTAATTTACATTTTGTATTTATTTTTCTTAAAGAGAACCTCCCCAAAACTGGTTTTCTCTGTTATTAAAAAGTTTTAAAAATAATGATTTCAGTACATCTATAGCTAAAATTGTTTCCAATTTGCATTTAACAAAACTTCTCTTTGTTAACACGAGTCAAATATCAGTAAACAAGGCCAGATGGACACATTATATTTTATTCAATAACTTTTTAATCTCTCTGTTTTCCAACAGAATGCAATATATCTTAATGCACAGTCACCTTGAAATTGAACCTGTAGTTTCCTATTTCATCTAAGATAAGGAATAGGGCTGTCATATATATCACCTTCAACCTGCCTTAGCATAAAGGATAAAGGTTATATCCTCTCGGAAATGAAAATGTCAAATATCAAAGTTAGGTTCAATTATCTCTGAAAAGAGATTTCGATAAATGGGCAATCTATAGTAGTGAAATTCACATAATAGAATTATAAACAGTTCTGGTTTTTAAATCATCACTGAAAAGGCATATAATACTGTATAAATTTCAGAAGAATAACATAGAAAAACAATACATGGAACTCATTAATATGGGAGCAATTTATTCAGAGAATCATCATTTAAAATACATGGACATGTCTTTCCTTCTTTAATATATACTTTCAGTTGAAAATGTAAGTATAAAAATGACTGACTACACAATAATTTGAATTTGAGATTAACAGAAAACTGTCAGTCATTGTTTATCTAAGACTTCTACGACAAACTGTAATCATTTTTCTGTTTTAATATTGAGTTAAGATTTTAGGAAATTAATGGATTTCTAGTTCACTTAAATCAGGTGTCTCCTTTGCTTCCTCTAACGGAGTCCTAGAAAATAAAGAGGTAGTGTCTGATGTCTGTGGGTACTCAATAACTTAGTTCCTTTGCTTTATTTGCCTTCCCAAAACATTGTATATTTATAGTGTCATCTTTCAATTAAGACAGTTATTTTGATACTCAGGAATCACTATATATTCAGATTAGCCAAAAAATTACCCTCATAGGGTCCCTGGGTATTTCAACATTTGATGAAAATAAATAGGATGAATAGGGATGTAGGAACTTTTCACCTCATGGATGCCACTGGAACAGTGTGCATTACTTAGAGTACCTGTAGTCTCGAACATCCCCCTGCCTAAGATTAGCTATAATTATGACTGTACTGTTAAGCCTGTTTTTTGTTGTTTTTTTCCTTGATTTAATTGCTTAAGCAACTGTGGAACTTTCAAATTCTTGTGGGGAATGGCTAATGAAGAAACCTTGTATTACTTACCATCTCAAACAGTTCAATTCAATAAATACATTATTGAACACATACTATATCTCTAGATGTGCAGTGAAGATTAAGAAAAAACATTGAGTGGGCATCTCTAGAAGTTTTGACTGTAGCCAAGAAAGTGAAGTATATCATTATTATTAATAAACTATATACAATATTAACACACAATACTAATAATATGAGCATACACAATATTCATAATGTAGTTAACATCTGAGTAGATGACAACAACACTTTGAATTATTGGAAAAAATCAGCCTGAGATGGGGGTAAAATAAAAAGAAACAAAAAAGTAAAGAAGTGAACAAAAAGTTGAGACAATATTATGTGCTTCATCTCTTCTGGCTTAATGTTATCTTCTAAATTATTATTATATATATATAAATATATATATCATTTACATATATCATTTCTGAAATGCCCCTTTTCAAAATGCATATTCAAACATTTAAATGCACTTGCAAGGAAATTAAGTAAGATTAAATATTGCTGATTTCCAGTTGTAACTTTCCAGTGGAATAACTAAAGAAGTCACTTGAGTTGATTAGGATACCTATAAATAATATTGCATAAAATGTATTACAAAGCTATTTAAACACAGTGCAGCTTATATAAGGTGAGAAAAATATAAATTTCCTAGAAAACATTTCTGAAGCATTGATCACATATACTAACCAAGGAATACTAAAGACCAATAGAGTTTTCTAAATGAACACACCAGATATCTAATTAAGAATGACATCTTCAAGTCTTTCTTACTTCACAATTTAATGAAAAATAAGACAATTTACTCCATTTTAAAGCACATTTATTACCTGAATTTCAAGTACAGCTGGAATAAAGAACACTATTTAAATTTGTTACTTGTTAAAATATTTACTGTATTTTTTTTCTTATGGCACATAAAAAATCTTATTTCCCCAAGCAGCATTACTTTATGAAATCAGACAATTTAATATTAAGACAGATTCCTTTTGGATTCCTCAAACTACTAACTGGAACTAATTCTTTACCAAAGATCAGAAGAGTATTAATTACTTGGCAAAAATGGCTAAACTAGAGGATTTCAGTCTTCAGAGATGTCCTGGGAATTAAACCTATGAGAGCATTCCAGGAGCTTCAGTAAGATGATTCTCTATCAGAAAACAACCTTAGACACTGAGTACATCAATAATTGCTAACATAAAGTATTCAAGTAAAAATTTTCTATGATGGTATTACTCAAACTGGTCTACAGAGGAGCAGGCTACTTTCACATTTACAAATTAAATTTCCAACAAAACTATTAATCTTATATGTTCATTTTATTCAGAAAATACTTATGTATAACTCATCTCAGACCCTTTAAATAAGTCATCTATTGCCCTAGAAATAAGGGTGGACTGATTCTTTGGTCATCTCAATTGACCATGATCCTAGAGATATGGAAGGGTGCCATCCTGAACTTTACAGAAAACATACTGTCTTTTCTTCAGTGAGTGTTTGTTGTTCTCCATATTTATTATTGGTGAAAATGTCTATCTCAAATATATCCCACAAAATTCTGTTTTACTTTAGTAATATGATAATTTAAGACATAAAACTTTTAAAGTAATTTTTATAGTTTGAAATAATTTTCCAGAATTTCATTAATATCAGAAAACTTTCAATCATAAAGAAGGGAAAATTATATATCAAAAACTTTCAATCACTACAGTAATGACAGAAAACTCTAACTCAATTACCACAGATAAGGGTTTGTAAACTTTTTAAAAGGGTCAAAGGTATTTTAGATTATTATTTTAGTATAAGGTCAATACACAGTTATGGATTTTCTATTTCCAAGAATATGTGTATTTGAATAAATATTTTCCAATTTAAATAACAGTTCCCATGTGAGTGATTGATAACTGAATTTATATTTTACTCAAAAACTCAATAAGGGAGGGAGATGTAGAAAAAGAAAATAAAAATATGGTAAATCAAAAACATTTCTGAAACAATATTTCAATTATGTCTCAACCTATTGGTTTAATTTCTCCTTGTAAATTATTGTTATTATTTTATTAATTAAATATACTCCTCTACAAAATATACATCTAATATATTCCTCTATAAAACATTAATTTTCCAAATGTAATATTAAATACATTGCAGGGAAATTTACTGGACTAAGATTTAATACTGGTAGATTCTAGTTCAAGTTTTTCAGTTGAAAGACTAAATGAGACACTGGACATGTATCTATTTAGAAAATTCAATAAAATGTCTTATGCAACCATTTACAATTAGGAAGCATCTACATAGCAACAAACATAATTTCTTAAATATTTCATATATATATCTATTAGTACTTGGATCCTAAAACACTTTGAATCTGTAAGTATCCTTCCTAGCCTCCAAGTAAATTGTGAAGCCCAGGGGAAGGAATATCCAGCAGATGGCTATGTAAACATAGCACTCAGATAGTTGAGTAGTTCCTTTACATTGCCATCTGCCATGTAATCCTCTCAGAAATTGAAATCTTTCAACTATAAAATGTTCTGCCAAGATTTCACAATGCCTAACAGCCCAACTAACAGGTAAGAAGAATTCTGCAATGGATGAAAAGTCTCTAAAACATTTCTTAGTATAAATTTTCAAGAAAAATTATTAATATATTTAAAATTAAGTGTGTCACTATGTCAAGCTTTAGTAGAATAACTATATTTACATTTACATAGCCATCTGCTAGTATTTGCATAGTCATACTTCCTGGGTTGCAAAAACTTACTGCACAAATATCACAGTGTTTCTCAGTACAGTGGCACACCTGTCAATCTGTTCTGGTCTCTAAATATCCAGAAAACAAAGGTAAGGGAGAGGAGAAATCAACTTACAGTTGTCTCAATTTACCAGAATTGATCAACAATTCCAGTCAATGGTAAAACAACATTTTAAATCCCTTATTACAGACTTTTTATTAATTTAAGACACTAAAACTGTTCCTAATTTTTGTTTCTACAGCTTTTTTTTTTTTTTTTTTTTTTTTGCGGTACGCAGGCCCCTCACTGTTGCGACCTCTCCCATTGCGGAGCACAGGCTCCATCCGGACGCGCAGGCTCAGCGGCCATGGCTCACTGGTCCAGCCGCTCCGCGGCATGTGGGATCCTCCCGGAACGGGGCATGAACCCGTGTCCCCTGCAACGGCAGGCAAACCCTCAACCACTGCGCCACCAGGGAAGCCCATCTACAGCTTTTTAAATGGAGAAAAAAATCACATTTCTTTTAGTGTGAATTAAGTATTAAGAAAAATTGATGATTGATATGAAAAACTGTTTTTGATATCTATTGTACTGTCTACTCAATATACATATAATTCTGTTTCCCTATAATGCAAGTATAAGTGTAAACATATGTCTTCATTTACTCTGTGGGACTAATCCAGGATATGATTTTGACTGTTCTAAAATTGCAACCTCCTAAACAACAGCACTATATTTAAATGTGTGTGTGTGTGTGTGTGTGTGTGTGTGTGTAAAATGCGAACACTGCCCAATAATCGTTTAATATTTATTTCCTGAGAACATAAATGATATAAGGAGAAAGAAGGATTTGCAATGGAAATGAGAAAATAGTTTCAATTAGTGCAATGTAGCTAAAGAAGTATTTATAAGTAAATTTAGAGCTTTGATTCCAGTATTTAAAATATAAGATTTCCAGTAGAAAATCAATGTAAAAAGGTGAAATAAAATAGCACATTAAAATCAAAGAAGGTAGGAGGAAGAAAAGGAAAGTAAACTTATAAGAAAAATCTGAGAAATTAAAAAGTTTATTCTTAAAAATAATAATAAAATAATAAACCCCCAGAAGATTGTTCAAGTTAAAAGAAAAAACAAAACAAAAAAAGAAAGAAAACACAGGCTATCAATATCAGGAATGAAAAAAGAGCCATCAAAATAGAGTCTCATGTTAAAAAGATGGTAAGAATATCTGATAAGCAACTCTGTTCAATAAATTTCACATTTTACATGAAAAGAACTAAGTCCTTAAAATTCCAACTTACCAAAATAGCACGTAAAGAAATAGAAAAACTGAATCGTTACATATCTTTTATAAAAATTTTATCTACATCTAAAAACTTTCTGCAAAGCAATTATAGGCACAGAAGGGTCAATTTTTCCTTAACCTTTTAGGACTAAATATTATCAATTTTATACAATCTCTTCTAGATAATAAATAAAAAGGGAGTAGTTTCTAGTTTATCTTATGAGACCACGCAAAATTCAGGCCTCATAAATCAAACTTGAAAAAGGACATTACAAAAGAATAAAATTATACGGCAATATCTTCCATAAACTAGCCGTAAAAGTTCAGAACAAAATAATTAAAAAATTAAATCCAGACATGTAGAATAATAATAAAAATGAATCAAGGCAATTAATCCCATCAATAGATAAATGAAAAAAAAAAGCACATTTCAATAGGTAAATAAACAGCTGACCAAAGTAAACACTTGTTCATAAAGAAAATGTAAGAATAGAGTGGTACGTCCTTAATTTAATAAAGAGAATAAATATAAAAGTAGCTTATACCAAATATCATACTTAGTTGTGAAATACTGAACTCTACCCCCTGAGTTCATGAACAAGACAAGATGTTGATTTTTATTACTTCTATTCAAATTATACTGAATGCCATAAAGGAGGAAGAAAAACACATAAAAAATGAAAAAGAAGAATGAGTATTTAGGCTTCCATTACAAATGAAATGATTTTGTAATAAAATAATTCAATAGAATCTACAAACTTTTAAAATTAATGTCAATTTAGCTAAGTCACTGAGCAGTATACAAAAATATTTGCCTTTCTTTATATTAAGAGCTAACAATTAGAAAGGTATCATTAATTTATAAAACTAACAAAAATGTGCTAGATCTCTACATTAAAACTACAAAGTATTGAGAAAAAATAAAGAAGGCCTAGAGAAATGGAGAGATATTGGATTTATATATTTATGCACTGGAAGATTAAAAATCTCTATTAATCAGGGTTCTCCAGAGAAATAGAAACAATAAGATATATGAATTTATATATGATACATAATATGTATATTTGTATATGTTATACATAATTTGAGAGAGAGAGATTTTAAGGAACTGACTCACATGATTATGGGAATTGGCAAGTCTGAAATCTGCAGAGCAGTTCGGCAGGCTAGAGATCCAAGAAAAGATGATGTCGCACCTCAAGTCTGATGGCAGTCTGGAGGGAGAATTTCCTCTTATAAGATTTGATTAGGAGTGTCCAATGGTAATATTTTGCATTTTTCTATTGCACATGACATCATGGACTATCAGCACTCTCCTTAATAATGGAAATAGAGTCATTACTGCATTTAAGTCTAAACAGATTATAGAACAATTCCAGGGACCCAGAATCAATTCAGAAAACTCATCCTAAGATTCTGTTCCTCTAGTACCACTTTCAGTAACAAGATGTCAACTCACCTCAGATGCAGAGTTAATATAAGTCCAAGTAGAATCTCAGAATGTTTTTTAGAAATAATTTGATCCTAAAATTAATGCGGAAAATATAAAAGACCCATAAAAGCCTAACAATCATAAAGAAAAACAAATTTGAGAACTCATGGTATCAGAGATCAATACATAATACAAAGATACAGCAATTAAGACACTATGGTTTTGGCATAAGATAAAGAAACATGTATACAGTGTGTACTCTGGATGTGAGTTTCAATAGAATTGTTTTAGAGATTAGAAGTTGAAAAAAATATGACATTTAACTTGAACCACATATTTTAACTTGAACCACAGCACTACTAAATGGAAATGAATAATCATGTGTATGAATCAGTTTTCCTTGATATATTGCATGGTAAACATACTTGAACTATTTGAGATTTGAAAACCAGACGTTGATAGCATGTGTGATGCATATAACATTTCTAACAAAAGTGAAGCAGAAACTACTTTAAATGTATAGACCTAGAAGGGTAGCAATACGTTTATTTGATGAAAACCTTGTAATTAAGTCGAAATAATATCAAGATTTATTTGCTTATTTATCTCAACTTTTTGGAATATCAGAATTAGAATATTCACAGTAGAAAATTTCAAAAATATATTTGACCATATCTAAATTATAAAAAAGATTAGTTTTATTAATTAAAATTCCAATGCACTTTATAAATGTTTATATATTTATAAAACCAATGTTTTTTCTCTGATTCACTGTAATTAATAATACTTTACTAAGAAAGCTTGAGAGAAATTTGGCTTTTGGAATGCTTTATTTTGGCATACTTTTTTTTCATTAAAGTTTTTTTAGACCAGTTTTAGGTTTACAACAAAGTTGAGAGGGAGGGACAGAAATTTCCCATATACTCCCTGCCCCTGCACATACATAACCTCCCCTACTATCAGCTTCACTCACCAGAGTTAGTAGACTGTTTTTTTTAGCAAGGACATTGACACATCATAATAACTCAAAGCTCATAGTTTACCTTAGGGTTAACTCCTGGTGTTGTACATTCTATGGGTTTGGACAAATGTATAATGACATATATCCATCACTATAATAACATAAAGAGTATTTTCACTGCCTTAAAAATCCTGTATGCTCTGCTGATTTATCTCTCCCTTCCCCTTACATATCTTTAAAATTCCCTGTTCTTCTTTAATTATTGTCTTCATTTTCTTTATTGAAACGGCTTTGTTTAAATGAGCTCTACTACAACTAATAAGGGCTAAAACAATCAAATGCTTTGCCCTTTATCCTAAAAATGTGCATGGAACTTTTATACTATGAGTTCAAATACTTCTCAGATAGGCTACACATTTTATTAAATATTTATTAGAACACATCGACCTACTGTTTACTTTTCCTTATTTATTTGTATAAACATTTTTGCTGCATTAGTATAAATTTTAAAATTTTGTAATCATTACAAATACTATTTCATTTATTTGATTTTTTTCTTAAAATTAGAACACTAGGAGTGTAATGGATTTCTCAAAATTTTGTTTTTTAGGAAAAATAAAGATTCTAATTAAACTTAAGAAAAATATGATTTTGGAATACATACATTAGATATTTATTTTTTGTTAAACATATTATAATAAAATTATAAAAAAAAGTTTTAGAATAAAAAGTTAATGTTCAGCATTATACCCAAATTACTTACAATTGAAGATAAACAAAAAGAAAATATCAAGTGCCCATAAAACAAGCTGAAATAACAGTGTCAAAATAAAATTTTAAAATATATATATGTTCTGGAGGAAGCTAAAAGAGATTATTATAACTGAGTTAGGAAAAATTATAGGGGGTGACAAACTGTGATTAAACAGATAATGAGCATTTGGAAAGGGATTTCATAGAAGAGGAAAATGGGAAGGTATAAACATTTTAGAAAAATGAAGAACAAAAGAGAAAAAGTCAGTTTGATCTAGGTCACAATGGAAGTTAAAACTGGATCAATATTATGTAGCCATCTAGAATGGGGATTGAGGTGTGCATGGTCCAACTTTTAAAATTTCAAATAAATTCAGTGAGCAATGCAGTACTGGTACGTACATTTCAGTGAAGAAAATATATCAGAAATCTACATTAAAAGCAAAAGGTAGCAGCATTGAGAATAAAAGACTGGAGTACGGAGAAAAAAGATATCAGGAAAATAGTAAGAGGCTATATTATCCCTATTCTGGTAAGACATAAGGAAATCTAAATCAGAGGTGACAAAGAGAATGGATGGAATTTATTGATCAGTTTGAAAAATATTGCTTATGAAGGACTTAAAAATTTTAAAACTGTGTGAATGTAGATAATGAGCAAAAAATATGAGTCAAATGTGTCTCATACATTTTGAGCTTTTCCAATTAGGATAATGGCTGTATACTTTCTAGGAGTCTAATTAGATATTTTCCCAGTTGAAGTAGGCAAAACTGTTATTATTCTACACTGCTTAGTTATTTTAATTATTACTGTTACAATCTCTGAATACTGAACTACAAAGTGAATATAAAACTGCATGAGATATCTATATCATTTTCCACATATGATTGTAAAAAAAAAAGAATGAATAACAAGGTGACATGGAAAAACATTATAAAGATAACAAAAATAAGTCCTCACCTTATTCTAACAATCAAAATAAATCCTATGATTAAACATTTAATTGTAATATAAAATTAAACTTCAAACTATTACAGAAAACTGTAATAAAAGGAATGACATTTGACATAATGATGCATCAACATTGATATGAAAGTATTTTTTAAAGAAAAAAGTAGGTAAACCAATCAGATCTTTTCTTCATGTTACACATCAGTAAACCTGAACTTTTTTTGAAGTAGTATGAGCTTTGGACATGTAATGCCATGGGATACATAACAAAGAAGAATAACAATTATGAATAAATGAAACTACATATAATTTAAGTTTCTAAATATTGAAAATATAATTAAAATACATCCAATAAAATAAAAAAATATTTTAATCAAATTAAGATAAAAGATTGATATTTTTAATACAATGGGTACATACAAATAAATTAGAAAAAGCATTTTGGCAAAAGACATGAACAGCCTATTCACTAAAAAAACAATATAGCTGAGTAATAATATTTGAAATATATTCAAAATACTAAAAGAAAAATAGTAATGCAAGTTTGCTCATTAGGAAATCTTTTGCAACTGATAGTTAAAACCACACATATTGCACAAAACAGGTATTCTTGTGTTTTTCTGTCAGAATAAAACATTTCATAAAAATATTTCCTCTTTTATAATAAAAATAAGAAATCTCCAAAATTTTCAACAAGACTTTATAGTACATATCTTGAGTATTAAAAAATATCTTGAGTCTATACTTAAAATTTTAAGTGAAGAATATATTTGCTTATGGAATGCTCTTTGCCAAGCCAAAAAATATAGATAGAGAAAAAAGTAATAGTAATGGAAATATTCAAACGTTATATCTAAGTACTGGAATTATGGTAAATCATATTGTATCTTGCTGTTATTGTAATTCTTGCATTGTTCTTTACCAAATTTACTAAGAACAGTATACCAGTTTGTCAGCTATTTTTGAAAATAATTTCATTTGATTTTCATAAATTTCATGCATGATATATATCATTCCCTGTTTTGAAAATGAGGAGCAGAAAGATTGAAAAATATTTTAATCTGACATTTATCTAGCTTCAAAACCCATGCCTTTTCTACTCTTCATCTCTGATGCTTTTTTCTTTCCTTTATTTACCAGCTATTCCTTATTGGTTCTATTAAAATACATAACTGTCTTTTGAATAACAAGCACCTACCAAGTGTTTCAAATGGTCCTAAATTTGGGGCTTCCCTGGTGGCGCAGTGATTGAGAGTCCGCCTGCTGATGCAGGGGACATGGGTTCGTGCCCCGGTCCGGGAAGATCCCACATGATGCAGAGCGGCTGGGCCCGTGAGCCATGGCTGCAGAGCCTGCACGTCTGGAGCCTGTGCTCCACAACAGTGAGAGGTCCGCGTACCGCAAAAAAAAAAAAAAAAAAAGGTCCTAAACTCTCAGCATATAGCAGTAAACAAAGAGATGCGAATGAACAATAAAAGAATAATAATAATAAAAAAACACTTGAAAAAAGGAAGTAAATGGAATGAAAAGGGACTCAGTGAGGAAGACAAGTGTTTGGAATGATGATGATGATGATGATGATTTATGAAAGTAAGTATCTAAAATAATAAAAAAATTGAAGAAATAAATGAGGGAACTTTTCTCATTAATGAGTTGCTATGGGCTCCTTTTGACTTACCTCTACATTCTTTCACTGATTAAAAAACAGCAGGAGTTAAACAGGATTATAATCGATCATTTCTTTAATAGCTCTTTAGCATAGAGCAGATGCTCACTGAACTGGATCCAAATATTTCGATTTTATTGATTCTGTAAGCAAATGTTATCATGTCCCATCAAAGAAAACGTTTCCATTGTGATAAAAAAATAAGAATTTTAATGAGAAAGACCTCCCTACAATGAGCTAATACAAATAAGTATGAGTCTTTCAAGAGAGAGAAAAAAAAAAAAAGTGTGATACAGGAAGCAGAAAAAGGGAGGAGGAGAAAGGATTGTTTACCTGCTAAGGACATTTTAATAAAATGACAATCAAACAGATAAAAAATAAAAAAAAAAATTATGCCTACAAACCTGAGCTGCTGTGGAAGATGATACTTCACTGTCCAGACTCAAGGTGGTCATTGCTGCAGTCTAAACAACCCTAAAATGTTAAAATCTTATTTGTATTGAATTTTCCTTGAGATCTGTCTTTGCAGAGAAAAAAAAAAAAAAAAACATAGGTAGGTAAGATCCATATGTACCCAATGGCAGTCTAAATGACTGCTCCTGAGCACAGGTACCCTCAGAATTTCTGCAGATGTTATGAAAATGTTCAAACACACAGCAAGAGGTCAGTATCAAGCAGTACATCAAGAAAACATGCCAACAAAATACAAAGATTTTGATGAACTTAGTTCCAATCATTGAACTTAAAATAAGCATATGTCAACCAGTAAAAATGACTTTGATTAATTAACATCATGGACCGTGTCCTAAAAACATTCTGATCTAAAATCAATCACTTTGATTACAGGGAAGGAACTTTGAATCTAAGCAAGTGAAAAGATTCAGATAAGGAATTTTGAAACTCAACACGAGACCCGCATTTATCTTAACTCCATGGTTTCCAAGAATTAGGATTCCAATACACTTCATAGCCTAGGATGAAGACTACCATCTTTATACATAGTCCTGCTTTGCTTTGACCCAATCAAAACACTGTTTCATTTCAATTTTACCTAAACCCCCCTTTTTCCCAAATCCAAACTCTTGTTTCTTCCTTTGTTTGGTTAGAGGCTGCACTTTTGTTTGTGTCTCTCCCTTGTCCAAGCAAGAATTCAATCCAGTTTTTGTTTTTAAGAGTGGGTTGACTTATGAATTGACAGTTTTAAGAGTCTATGTAGATATTAACTTGGAAATCTTTGCCAAATAGAACCTTGGGACTTCCTACATGACAGTATATATTCTAGAAGCCTTTTTTATTCATGGTTCAACTTCCCTTTGTCCCTTCATATCAAATAATTTGAATACCAATCAATATTTACACCTCCAAATACTAAATTTAGCAGAACTAATTTTGTTCACTGAGAATTAAGAAGACAGTTTTGAGATTATTTCTCTGATTTGGCTCTTTAGGGATCTCAATAGATGAGCCTCTGCTTTACTAACACTTTTTATCTTCCTTTATGTTCATTTTATATGATTAATTATCTTTTTGTTCTATATTTTGTCCTGATTGTCATAATCTTAATAAGGCTTAGACAATACCATTAAATCTATATCACCATTCTGCTATTCTCAGTGATATGGCAGGTATATGGGTTTTGTGAGAGTAGCATGTACTGTCTGAGGCAACCACTTTGCCCTGAGTCCATGTGGACAATTCTATTCTGACTGCCTAAAAGAGAGACCATTAGTGTGACTAACATAGGAAATCTTTGTTTCCATATTTCAGTGGTTAATATAGTTAGGGTTATTTCTTGGCTTTTATGGAATTGTCAAGAGCCTAAGACACTCTTCTAGTGTCAACTACCACTGGAAACTGGCTACAGTGATTCTCAACTTTGTGTAACAAAATTTTTCTGCAACTAAGCTTTCTCCCCTTCTTTCAAAGGAAATATAATTATCCTTTTACAGATCTTCCTCGACTTACAATAAGGTGACCTCTTGATAAAACCATCCAAAGTTGAAAATACCCTAGGTCAAAAATGCATTTAATACATCTAACCTATCAAATATCATAGCTTAGCCTAGCCTACCACAGACATGCAGAGAACACTTATATTAGTCTGCAGTTGGGCAAAGGCATCTAACACAAAGCTTATTTTATAATAAAGTGTTAAACACTTTATGTAATTTATTGAATGTTGTACTGAAAGTGACAGAATAGTCGTATGGGTTCAGAATGATTGTAAGTGTATTGGTTGCTTACCCTTGTGATTGCCTGAGATGCAGCTCAGCTGCTGCTGTCAAGCATCAAGAAAAAATATTCAACTGCAAATCCATAGCCCAGGAAAAGATCAAAATTCAAGATTCAAAGTACAGTTTCTACTGAATTCATATTGCTTTCACACTGTCATGAAGTCCAAAAACTATAAGTCAACTCATCTTAAGTTGGGGATGGTCTATACAGTGGGCTTTGACTTTTTGCAAATCTGTTTATAACAAGCTTCCTCCGTTACTCTTTCTCTTTGGAAACTTAGAGAGTAATTGCTTATAAGAAATATATATGTCATCATGTGTCCATATAGCAATATCTAGTCAAGATAATTTTACCCAACATAAAATAATCTTTCACATTATAAAAATCTCTTAAAATATTCAGATTATCTGCTAATTTATATATAGTAACTATTAAGCATTTCCCTAAATTTTATTTTATTTAAAAATAATTTTTCCTTCTAGTTTTATTGAGATATAATTGACGTAGAGCAGTACATGGGTTTAAGATATGCAACATAGTGATTTGATTTACGTGCAACATGAAATGATTACCACAGTAAGTTTAGTGAACATCCTTCATCCCATATAGATACAAAATAAATTTTAAAAATATATTTTCCTTATGATGAGAGCTCTTAGGATTTACTCTCTTAACAAATTTTATATATAACATACACAGTGTTAATTATATTAATCATGTTGTACATTACATCCCTAGTACATATTTTCCTTATAGCTGGAAGTTTGTAGCTTTTGACCCCTCACCTTCCTATCCCTGCCTCTAGTAATTACAAATCTAATCTATTTTCCTAAAGTTTGTTCCTTCATTTCCTTCTCTCTCTCTCTCTTTTTTTTTGAAGTATAACTGACCTACAACACTATGTAAATTCCTGGTGCACAACAGTTATTAGATATTTCAATACATTACAAAATGATCAGTAAAATAAGTCTAGTTATTACCATACAAAGATATAACATGATTATTGACCATATTTCCTACTCTGGACATTTCATCCCCATGACTCTTTTATTCTGTAACCAAAAGTTTATACCTTTTAATCTCTTTCACATATTTAAATCATCTCTCCATCCCGCTCCCCTCTGGCAATCACCTGTTCTGTATCTATGATGCTGTTTCCATTTTGTTATGTTTGTTTAGTTGTTTTGTTTTTACATTCCACATATAAGTGAAATCATAGGGTATCTGTGTTTCTCTGTCTGACTTATTTCACTTAGTCCATCCATGTTGTTACAAATGGAAAAATTTCATTCTTTTTTATGGCTGTGAGATGTATGTATCTCACATCTTCTTTATCCATTTATCTCTTGATGGGTACTTAGACTGCTTCCATATCTTGGCTATTGTAAATAATGTTGCAACGAATATAAGGGTGCACATATCTTTTTCAATTAGTGTTTTTATTTTCTTCGCAAAAACACCAAGAAGTGGAATTGCTGTATTGTATGGTAGTTCTATTTTTAATGTTTTGAGGAAATTCCATGCTGTTTTTCATAGAGGCTGCATTTCCATAAATTTTAAATTAAAAAATCAAAAATACCACCAGGTTTCAGCAACACCCAATATGTGTTAAATGATTTGGCTCTTCCAAAAAAATCTTCTGTTGTAGCTGAATCTCTAAGTTAAGTTTGTGGTTTTGGTTACTAAGTTACAAAATAAAAAGGAGAACAGTAATCTCAGCACTTCTTTAAAAAAATTAAGTCTTTAAAATTAAGTTTATAGATAAAGAGAAAACTGAGGGGTTCTAGTCTTAATATAATCACTGGACAAATTAGATTTCTCTGATAGCTTTGTAATTAGAAAAGCTAAGACATACTCTTATTTTTTCACACTTTCAGATATGATATATAAATTGTGTTTTATGTAAGAAGAGGAATATTTCCACTTAAACAATATTAAGTTTTCCATTCAAGATATCTTTCCACTCACTTAGATCTTTAATTTTGTTCAATAATGTTTTGTGTTTTTCAGTATACTTGCCTTGCAAATCTTTTGTTAAATTTATTCAAGTCAAATTTAATTATTTTTGATGCTATTATAAATTAGAGTATTTCAGTGTTAATCTTTAGAGTTCTGAAAAACAGTTCAAAGAACAAAAATGTTATTTGTCTATATAAATATTTTCAATTCTCTTGTCATTGTTTAATGTTTGTCTTTTACAATATTTGAAATAAAATTACCAGGATTATTTACTTCAGGAAGGAAAAATATTCTTAATGATAATTATGTTATCTTCTCTTTATTTCTGTTGAATGTTACACTGCCATGTTCATTATGAGGTAGCCAAGATAACTAATCTTTTTTTATTCCTGTAAAAAGTCTACTCTGATGATTTGTATTTAATTTGTCTTTTCAGATTTAAATCTGAATTCTGACAAAACAGTTAAAACCTCATTCACTTTCAAACTACATTCAGGTTTTCTGGAAAGTAACTGAGTAACATAAAATATTTATCACCTCACTCTATGCAAAAAAGTAATAGACACAATTAAGTTTGTGTGGAATTCTCCATATTTCAATTATCTCCAAACTATTATGAGGATACTTTTTGTGAAAATTATGAAAATTACCTGATATGTTGAAACAGATATGGTTTATTATTCAAAGTACTTTTACTGATAGAAATTGTTTCAATAATTATGTGTTTTTTTCAGTTTTAGAAGAGGTATACACATATTTGTGGCAAAAACTGGCATAATGATGGTTAACACATTGATTTTGTTTCCAACTTTCAAATTCCTTCAGTTAGAAACAATTATTGCTCATTTAATAGCATAAACCAAATGGCCCAGAAGGTTTCCAACATAACATTTTACTAGATTCTTACAGATTAAATTTCCATTGTAACTGAATAAAAGAGTCCAGTTTCTTCATTCCTTATTCTCTACAAGAAAAAAATTTAGTTATAGCTGTTCAGTTATTGTAACCAACAGGAATATTTTACCTTCCTTCTCCAGAAACATCATCATTTTCTGTGTGATCTTAGAAACAGGTTACTTGGGAAATCTACACTTGAAACTCATTTATTACTTAGCCATAAGAAAGAACAAAATAATGCCATTTGCAGAGACATGGATGGACCTAGAGATTGTCTCATACTGAGTGAAGTAAGTCAGAGAAAGACAAATATCATATGATATCGCTTATATGTGGAATCTAAAAAATGGTATAAAAAGTGGTACAAATGAACTTATTTACAAAATAGAAATAGAGTCACAGATGTAGAAAACAAATTTATGGTTACCAAGAGGGAAAGGGGGGACAGGGATAAATTGGGAGATGGAGATTGATATACACACACTACTATATAAAAATTAGATAACTAATAAGAACCTACTGTATAGCACAGGGAACTCTACTTAATACTCTCTAATGAACTATATGGGAACAGAATCTAAAAAATAGAGTGGATATATGTATATGTATAACTGATTCACTTTGCTGTACACCTGAAACTAACACAACGTTGTAAATCAACTATAGTCCAAAAATACCTCACCAGATACAGTTAACATTTAGTACAGCAATAAAATTCCAAGGGACTGCTCATGGTACAAGTGTTCTATATAAAATATCATATATTTTCTACAGTAAATAATTAGAAGAATGCTTGTATCCCTTACTTGTCCATGAAAGGATTAAGCCCATTTTTTAAATGTATTTTTAATTTTTTTAAATTTAATGATTTATGATTTCTTTAACATAGAGTTTTCTGATAGCTAATGCAAACAATGTGTATAAAAGTCTATTTAGCTCTCATTATTATCAATAATAATAAAACAAAATTTATCATTGAATTTGGAGAATGATGTGACAGACTAAATTCTAAATGAAATTTATAGTGTTATATCTATTTAAGTCATTTAAGACCAGATATAGAAAAAGACTAGAACAGCAATTTACAGTATATATTTACACTAATTGAAGGCTTCTTTGGAAAATATTTTTCATGAATTAATGCATTTCCTACTTAATATCTAAATGTATATTAACTATTAAGCATGTTAAAATTCTTCAATAAATAAACAAATGTAAGTTTAACTTAGAATGTTCCCAAATAATATGTAATGAAATAATTTTCTGGAGTGACATTTACTAATTTTTCTTCAAATACTTTGGAAAATAAAGTCCACTAGAATGTGGACTTAACACATTCTAGTGGGCTTATCACATTCTAAGATTATCTTTCTAAAACACAGTGAAGTGAAGTGACTTACTTTGTTTTGAATGTTTAAAGCACTGCTAACTGTTTGAAGTAATTTTTTTTCTCATTAGTTATCTATTTTATACATAGTATCAATAGTGTATATATGTCAATCACAGTCACCCAATTCATGTCATCCCCCCTTCCCCCCCTTGGTGTCCATATGTTTGTTCTCTACATCTGTGTCTCTATTTCTGCTTTGCAAATAAGATAATCTATACCATATTTTTAGATTCCACATATATGCATTGATATATGATATTTGTTTTTCTCTTTCTCACTTACTTTGCTATGTATGACTGTCTCTAGGTTCATCTACGTCTCTACAAATGAACCAATTTCATTCTTTTTTATGGCTGAGTAATATTCCATTGTATACTAAACTTTTTATTGAAGTATGAAGTATAACATATATATAAAAGTGTATAGTTAATACATGTATATATCTATGAATCTTCACAAAATAAATGCATTGTTTAATTCTACTCAGAACAACATCCAGCAACTGCTCCTGTGACCACCTGTAGTCACTAGCTCTGTAGTGTGCATAACAATGATTCAAAAGACTATGAAATAGTTTTTGAGCTTTATATAAGTTGAATATATTCAACATGCTACTTATTACTTTGTATCTGACTTTTATCAGTCCCCATTATGTTTGTGATATTCTTATATCCTATTGGGTAGCATTGCAGTTTTTTAAAATTCTAATTGTAATATGATATTAATTTCCATTGACTATATCATAATGCATTTATTCATTCAAAGTTCACATAGATTTGGTCTGTATATCTACATTTTGGCAAATTAGTGGTACAGTAAACATCCTTTTACATGTCATTTGGTGAATATATAAACTCAGTCTTATTAGGCATATATTAAGGAATGTAAATTTTAAGTCACATTCAGCTTTAGACATAGCCAAATAGTTCTACAGTGGCTGTATTAATTTATACTCTCACCATCAATCTGCAAGAATCTCATTTGTTTGGTATTTTAATTCTATTTAATTATTTTGATGTGTGTGCATGTTATGTTATTATGTTTTTTAATCAACTTTTTGATTTATATACAATGAAATGCACAATTTTAATTTTCTAGTTGAATTAGTTTTGAAAAAAATGCATATATCCATGTAATTACTCTCACAAGAAAGATTTTGTATATTTTGGGTATCTGCAAAAGTGTTCTCATGACGCATCCCAATCAATTCTTACACCCAAATCTCAGGGCCAGGCAATGTCTGATCTGCTTTGTACCACTATAGATATTTTTTTTTTCTTTTCTAGAGATTGATTTAAATGTAGTCATCTAGTATGTATTCTACTATTTATGGTTTCTTTCAGAGGTATAAAGGTGCAGATATTCATTTATATTGTTGTCTATATCAGTTGTCTGTTTCTTTTCCTTGCTGAGTACTATTTCAGTGTATGGACATTAAAAAAAATGGTTCATCCATTCAACAGGTGGCATGATTTTGGTTACTTATAGTTTTTGGTTATTACAAATATAAGCAAGCATTTAATATTTGGGCAGTAAGTTCGAACTTTGATTGTGGAATAAGATTTATATCTTAGATAAAGCTTTTAAAGGGTATACTCAAATTTTTAGATTGAAATATGGAGATACTTTTGTATTTCTCACTCTTTCTTCAAATTGATTTTGGTATACATAAAATATTTCATTAAGCAGGCATATATTGATTTCAGTGTTTAGAAAGTTTCATAGTCATGAATGAGAATACCATATATTTTAAAAATTTGTATTCCTTGAAGATATTAGATTTTGTCTCCAAATTCAAGTTAGGTGAATACTTTTCTAATTAATGTGCCATTAAAAACATCTCTTTAGAGTATTGCAATGAAAATATTTGGTGCTTAGGAGTGATCCTGACTCCCTCTTGCGAGAGCACTAGAATCACACCTAACTGCTGAACAGTTATCAACAGGAAGACACTGGAAATCACCAAAAAATATACCCCACATCCAAAGACAAAGAAAAAGCCACAATGAGATGGTAGGAGGGGATCAATCACAATAAAATCAAATTCCATAACTGCTGGGTGGGTGACTCACAAAACTGGAGAACACTTATACCAAAGAAGTCCACCCACTGGAGTGAAGGTTCTGAGAGCCATGTAAGGTTTTCCAACCTGGGGGTCTGGCAATAGGAGGTTGAATTCCTACAGATTCAGACGTTGAAGGCTAGCGGGATTTGATTACAGGACTTCAACAGGACTGGGGGAACCAGAGACACCACTCTTGGAGGACACACACAAAGTAGAGTGTGCATCAGGACCCAGGGGAAGGAGCAGTGACCCTATAGAAGACTGAACCAGACCTACCTGCTAGTGTTGGAGGGTCTCCTGCAGAGGCAGAGGGTGGCTATGTCTCACCATGAGGACAAGGACACTGGCAGCAGAAATTCTGGGAATTACTCCTTGGTGTGATCCCTCCCACAGTCCACCATTAGCCCCATCAAAGAGCTGGGTAGACTGCAGTATTAGTCAACCCAGGCCAAACAACCAACAGGGAGGGAACCCATCCCCACACATCAGCAGACAAGTGGATTAAACTTTTACTGAGCTCTGCTCACTAGAGCAACACCATGCTCTACCCTCCACCAGTCCCTCAAATCAGGAAACATGCATAAGCCTCTTAGATAGCCTCATCAACCAGAAGACAGACAGCAGAAGCAAGGAAAACTATAATCCTGCACCATGTGGAACCAAAACCACATTCACAGAAAGATAGACAAGATGAAAAGGCAGAGGGCTATGTACCAGATGAAGGAACAAGATAAAACCCCAGAAAAACAACTAAATGAAGTGAAGATAGGCAACGTTGCAGAAAAAGAATTCAGAATGATAGTGAAGATGATCCAGGAGCTTGGAAAAAGAATGGAGGTAAAGACTGAGAAGATGCAAGAAATGTTTAACAAAGACCTAGCCGAATTAAAGAACAAACACCTAGAAGAATTAAAGAACAAACAGAGATGAACAATACAATAACTGAAATGAAAAATATACTAGGAGGAATCAATAGTAGAATAATTGAGGCAGAAAAATGGATAAATGACCTGGAAGACAGAAAGGTGGAATTCACTGCCATGGAAAAGAATAAAGAATGAAAAGAAATGAAGACAGCCTAAGAGACCTCTGGGACAATATTAAAGGCAACAACATTCACATTATAGGGGTTCCAGAAGGAGAAGAGAGAGAGAAAGGACCCAAGAAAATATTTGAAGAAATTATAGTTGAAAACTTCCCTAACATGGGAAAATAAATAGCCACCCAAGTTGAGGAAGTGCAGAGAGTCCCAGGCAGGATAAACCCAAGAAGAAACATGCTGAGACACATAAAAATCAAATTGACAAAAATTAAAGACAAAGAAAAATTATTGAAAGCAACAAGGGAAAAATGACAAATACCATACAAGGGAACTCCCATAAGGTTAACAGCTGATTTCTCAACAGAAACTCTACAAGCCAGAAGAGAGTGGCATGATATATTTAAAGTAATGAAAGGGAAGAACCTACAACCAAGATTACTCTACCCAGCAAGGATCTCATTCAGATTTGACAGAGAAATCAAAAGCTTTACAGAAAAGCAAAAGCTAAGAGAATTCAGCACCACCAAACCAGCTCTCCAAAAATAGCTAAAGGAACTTCTCTAACTGGGAAACACAAGAGAAGAAAAGGACCTACAAAAACAAACCCATAACAATTAAAAAAATAGTAATAAGGACATACATATTGATGATTACCTTAAATGTGAATGGATTAAACCATTTGCTCCAACCAGAAGACACAGGCTTGCTGAATGGATACAAAAACAAGACCCATACATATGCTGTCTACAAGAGACACACTGCAGACCTAGGGACACATACAGACTGAAAGTGAGGGGATGGAGACAGATTTTCCATGCAAATGGAAAACAAGAGAAAGCTGGAGTAGCAATACTCATATCAGATAAAGTAGACTTTAAAATAAAGGATGTTACAAGAGACAAGGAAGGACATTACATAATGATCAAGGGATCAATCCAAGAAGAAGATGTAACAATTATAAATATATATGCACTGAACATAGGAGCATGACACTACATAAAACAAATACCAGCAGCTATAAAATAGGCAATCGACAGTTAGAAAATAATAACGGAGGCTTTTAACACCTCACGTACACCAATGGACAGATCATCCAGAAATAACATTAATAAGGAAACATAAGCTTGAAATGACACAATAGACCAGGGAGATTTAGTTGATATTTATAGGGCATTCTATTCGAAAACAACAGATTACACTTTCTTCTCAAGTGCACATGGCCCATTCTCCAGGATAGATCACATCTTGGGTCACAAATCAAGCCTCAGTAAATTTAAGAAAATTGAAATCATATCAAGCATCTTTCTTGACAACAACACTATGAGATTTGAAATCAATTACAGGAAAAAAAAACATAAAAATTGTAAACATATGGCGGCTAAATAATACATTATAAATAACTGAGAGATCACTGAAGAAATCAAAAAATACCTAGAGAAAAATGACAATGAAAGCATGACAATCCAAAACCTATGGGATGCAGCAAAAGCAGTTCTAAGAGGGAGGTTTATAGCAATATGAGCCTACCTCAAGAAAAAAGAAAAAGTTCAAATAAGCAATCTAAATTTAAACCTAAAGAAACTAGGGAACAAAGAACAAACACAACCTAAAGTTAGTAGGAGGAAAGAAATCATAAAGATAAGAGCAGAAATAAATGAAAGAGAAACAAAGAAAACAATAGCAAATATCAATAAATCTAAAAGCTGGTTCTTTGAGAAGATAAACAAAAGTGATAAACCTTTAGCCAGACTCATCAAGAAAAAAAGAGAGGACACAAATCAAAAAATTATTAATGAAAAAGGAGAAGTTACAATGGACACCTCAGAAATACAAAGCATCCTAAGAGACTGCTACAAGCAACTCTATGCCAATAAAATTGACAACTTGGAAGAAATGGACACATTCTTAGAAAGATATAACCTTCCAAGACTGAACCAGGAAGAAATAGAAAATATGAACAGAAAAATTGCGAGTAATGAAATTGAAACTGTGATTAATAATCTTCCAACAAACAGAAGTCCAGGACCAGATGGCTTCACAGGCGAATTCTATAACACATTTAGAGAAGAGCCAACACCCATCTTTCTCAAACTCTTCCAAAGAATTGCAGAGGAAGGAACACTCCTAAACTCATTCTATGAGGCCACCATCACCTTGATGCCAAAACTAGGCAAAGATACTTCAAAAAGAGAAAATTACAAACCAATATCACTGATGAATATAGATGCAAAAATCCTCAACAAAATACTAGCAATCAGAATCCAACAACACATTAAAAGGATCAAACACCATGATCAAGTGGAATTTATCCCAGGGATGCAAGGATTCTTCAGTATATGCAAATCAACCAATGTGATACACCACATTAACAACTTGAAGAGTAAAGACCATATGATCAACTCAATAGATGCAGAAAAAGCTTTTGACAAAATTCAACACTGATTTATGATAAAAACCTTCCAGAAAGTGGGCATAGAGGGAACCTACCTGAACATAATAAAGGTCATATATGACAAACCGAGAGCAAGTATCATTCTCAATGGTGAAAAACTGAAAGTATTTCCTCTAAGATCAGGAACAAGACAAGGATGTCCACTCTCACCACTATTATTCAACATAGTTTTGGAAGTCCTAGCCACGGCAATCAGAAAAGAAAAAGAAATAAAAGGAATTCAAATTGGAATAGAAGAAGTAAAACTGTTACTTTTATCATCAAAAGTATCATCACTTTGAAGATGACATGATACTATACATAGAGAATCCTAAAAATGCCACCAGAAAAATACTAGAGCTAATCAATGAATTTGGTAAAGTTGCAGGATATAAAATAAATGCACAGAAATATCTTGCATTCCTATATGCTAATGATGAAAAATCTGAAAGAGAATTTAAGGAAACACTCACATTTACCATTGCAACAAAATAATAAAATACCTAGGAATAAACCTACCTAAGGAGACGAAAGACCTGTATGCAGAAAATTATAAGACACTGATGAAAGAAATTAAAGATGATACAAACAGATGGAGAGATATACCATGTTCTTGGATTGGAAGAATCAATATTATGAGAATGACTATACTACCCAAAGTAATCTACAGATTCAACGCAATCCCTATCAAATTACCAATGGCATTTTTTACAGAACTAGAACAAAATATCTTATAATTTGTATGGAGACAAAAAAGACTCTGAAGAGCCAAAACAATCTTGAGGGAAAAAATTGGAGATGGAGGAATCAGACTCCCTGACTTCAGACTATGCTACAAAGTTGAAGTAATTAAGACAATATGGTATTGGTACAAAAACAGAAATATAGATCAATGGAACAGGACAGAAGCCCAGAGATCAACCCACGCACCTATGATCAACTAGTCTATGACAAAGGAAGCAAGGATATACAATGGAGAAAAGACAGTCTCTTCAATAAGTGGTGCTGGGAAAACTGGACAGCTACATGTAAAAGAATGAAATTAGAACACTCCCTAACACCATAAACAAAAATAAATGCAAAATTGATTAAAGACCTAAATGTAAGACCATACACTAAAAATCTCTTAGTGGAAAACCTAGGAAGAATGCTCTGACGTAAATCACAGCAAGATGTTTTTTGATCCACCTCCTAGAGTAATGGAAATAAAAGCAAAAATAAACAAATGGGACCTAGTGAAACTTAAAAGCTTTTGTACAGCAAAGGAAACCATAAATGAGATGAAAAGACAACCCTCAGAATGGGAGAAAATATTTGCAAACGAATCAATGGACAAAGGATTAATCTCCAAAATACATAAACAGCTCATGCAGCTCAATATTAAAAAGACGAACAACCCAATCAAAACATGGGCAGAAGACCTAAATAGACATTTCTCCAAAGAAGACATACAGATGGCCAAGAAGCACGTGAACATCACTAATTATTAGAGAAATGGAAATCAAAACTACAATGAGGTATCACCTCACACCAGTTAGAATAGACATCATCAAAAAATCTACAAGCAACAAATGCTGGAGAGAGTGTGGAGAAAAGGGAACCTTCTTGCACTCTTTGTGGGAATGTAAATTGATACAACCACTATGGAGAACAGTATGGAGGTTCCTTAAAAACTAAATATAGAATTACCATATGAGCCAGCAATCCCACTACTGGGCATATACCCAGGGAAAACCATAATTCAAAAATACACATGCACCCAATGTTAATTGCAACACTATTTACAATAGTGAGGTCATGGAAGCAACCTAAATGCCCATGGACAGATGAATGAATAAAGAAGATGTGGTACATATATACAATGGAATATTACTCAGCCATAAAAAGGAACAAAATTGGGTTATTTGTAGAGATGTAGATGGATCTAGAGACTGTCATATAGAGTGAAGTAAGTCAGAAAGAGAAAAACAAATATGTATATTAATGCATAAATGTGGAACCTAGAAAAATGGTATGGATGAATGGATTTGCAGGGCAGAATTGGAGACACAGATGTAGAAAACAAACTTATGGACACCAAGGAGGGAAAGTGGTGAGTGGCGGGGTGGGTGGTGATGTGATGAACTGGGAATTTGGGATTGACATATATATATATACTAATGTGTATAAAATGGATAACTAATAAGAACTTGCTGTATAAAATTATAAATTATATAAAATTCAAACAATAATGTCATCTTGTAATTATAGTTATCAGAAATAGAAAACACCAGCCCACAGTGAGAAAAACTGTTTTTAAAATGGCAGTTCACAAACCTACATAACTTAATTAAATTTTTCTCTAATCTTTCTTAACTTTATAAAAATAGGTTTTAAAACATTCTGTGAAGAAGCACATTGGTCCCCTGTGCTTTAACGTATGTAGTGTCTTCCCAGTGATGAGGATATGTTCTGTGGTGATGAGTCTCTGCTTCACTGTAATCTTTATGAAGTTGAAATTGTATAAATATAATATATTATAATGACTGGAAACATTTTGGGTGGAACTATGAAGTAGTATGTTGTACAGTTCCTGAGAAATATTTTCTTATATAAATACATATTCAAATAATTCTGGTTTCTTTAAATGCCATTATAATGCAAATCTTTTTAAAAGCAGTTATGTAAGAGCTAAGAGTAGTATGTACTATATATGTTTGCTAGAACTGGGGTATAGTGTCATGTATAGCATAAGCACTCATAAAATATTAACACAAAAATTATACTTACATATAAAATTATTGAAAATTTTGTTTGGAGCTAAGCAAATGCAAGCCAAATTATAGAATAATTTTTAGATTGATTTCCAATGGATAAAGTTCAGAAAATTTAAACGAAGTCTTTGGACTCAATATATATAACTGAAGAGAGCGTTCTTTCAGATCTTGGGCAGCGTTAGGGATCTAAGGTTTGAGTAGATGCGATGAACAATTTGTGCAATGTACCTGCTGTTATGGACCTCTTGTCGTGTGTGTGTGTGTGTGTGTGTGTGTGTGTGTGCAGAGATAGACAGTGACGGTAAAGAAGCAAACCAAAGACAAGGATATTGAATAGGAACATATGCATTGAAGGTAATTTGAAAAAAGAATGGCTGGATTAAAAAGTTCTTAAATTCACAGCTTATATTCACATTTAAGCTGAGACCTGACTGTCCAGACCTAGTAAAATGATATTTTAGGGAGAAGGAATGGCAAGTACAAAGGGTATAAACTGAGAACAAAGTAATTGGCAAATAAAGAATTTTAAGTGGGAGCAAGGAAACTACTCTATATTTTTCTGTAATGGTAGATACATATTATAAATCTGTCCAAACTTCTAGAAGATACAACACAGAGAGTGAACACTAATGTAAACTATGGATTTTGGGTGATAATAATATGCTGATACACGTTCAAGAATTTTAACAAATGTACCATTCTGGTGGAGGACGTTGATCATATAGAAAGTTATACATATGTGGAGGCAGAGGGCATATGGAAAATCCCTGAATCTTCTGCTCAGTTTTGCTGTGAATCTAAAATTTCTCTTAAAAATAAGTCTAAATAGGCACAGAATTCCAACAAGAAGAAAAAGAATGATGGATTTTACCTTAATAATTAGAAAGTATAAGAGATTGATCAAATGATAAATTACAAGATGCATGGTTTATGTGCCTGAGATCAGAAAATATTCAATATTAAAACCATGGAAACTCATTCAGAAAAAAAAAAAATCCTCTGAAAGCATAAAGAAGGACAAAAAATAAGCAATGCTTACTCATGTGGGTTGTTATACTTTTATTTTTTATTTTATTTTATTTATTTATTTTTTTTCAGTACATGGGCCTCTCACTGTTGTGGCCTCTCCCGTTGTGGAGCACAGGCTCCGGACACGCAGGCTCAGCGGCCATGGCTCACAGGCCTAGCTGCTCCGTGGTATGTGGGATCTTCCCAGACAGGGGCACGAACCCGTGTCCCCTGCATCGGCAGGCAGACTCTCAACCACTGCACCACCAGGGAAGCCTGGGTTGTTATACTTTTAAGGATCTTTTTCTAACTATTTGCATTAAACTTCAAGATTCCCATCAGACATCACTCTGCAACATTTTTCTGTTTGTTTTGTTTTTGTTTTTCTTACCTTTCACTCCTCCATGCAAACATGCCTCCTTCCTATAGTGGCATACCACTCTATGAATTATACTGCTGATATAGTCTGAAAACTTTTCAATTGTAGAGACCGTATTTTGACTATATTTCCTTTTCTAAGTATCCAGAAAGTGCCTGTCAGAATTTTAACAACCTATGAATATATATTGGATACTTTAAAAATATTCTATTAGCCATAAGAAGGAGAGAAAGCACAAAAAAACCCAACAAAAGACAGAAGAGAGCAATTGCATATTAAATCCAACCATCAATAGTTACATACTAAATACTTCAATTAAAAGGGAGAGGCACTGGGCTTCCCTGGTTGGTGCAGTGGTTGAGAGTTGGCCTGCCCAGGCAGGGGACACGGGTTCATGTCCCGGTCCGGGAAGATCCCACATGCCTCGGAGCAGCTGGCCCATGTGCCATTGCCTCTGAGTCTGTGCGTCTGGAGTCTGTGCTCTGTAACGGGAGAGGTCACAGCAGTGAGAGACCCGCGTACTGCAAAAAAAAAAAAAAAAAAAGAGAGAGACAGGGCTTCCCTGTTGGTGCAGTGGTTAAGAATCCGCCTGCAAGTGTAGGGGACGTGAGTTCGATCCCTGGTCTGGGAAGATGCCACATGCCGCAGAGCAACTAGGCCTATGCACCACAACTAATGAAGCCCGTGCATCACAACTACTGAAGCCCATGTGCCTAGAGTCCGTGCTCTGCAATGAGAAGTCCACACACTGCAATGAAGAGTAGTCCCTGCTCACTGCAACTAGAGAAAGCTTGTGCACAGCAGTGAAGACATGATGCAGCCAAAACTAAATTAATTAATTAATTAAAACAATAATAATAATAAAAGGGAGAGACAGTAATACTGAATAAATAAGGAAAACCCAAGCACATGACATATAAACAAAAGGATGTAAAAAGTAATAACATGTAAATGCTAATCATAAGAAAGTTGCACTTGTGTGAACCTGAAAGTGATTATCTTATTAAATTTTGTACCTTAGGTGCTTCATTGCCTCAGTCGAGCCCTAACCTTGTTCTGAAATCTCTTTCAAGTGACGAGATAGGAAATTATTCTTAACACTGGAGAGCCCCTGGTTTTCAGCACAGTGCAGGCTTTTCTCTTGAACAAATAAAATTTTTTAAAAGTTCTGGCTTGGAGAAAAATATATAGTTGCACTGCGTGTAGAGGAGAGAAATCAGTTTGGTGTTTGACTGATATTAATGTAGATTTTAAATTAATTCTACTTTTTTCATTCCCATGTATCACTCCTCATAGTTGGTATTTTAGTTCAGATACATCAGTCAGAATAACTTCATGTTTAATAGTATTTTTATCACAGTATATGCTGAGCTGTAGATTTCTCAATCCTATTTCAACTTTTACCTACTCCTCCTGTTTTCTATCTTACATTAATTTGTTAATATATATTCCTGTTTTCTTTTCCAGGTAGGTTTTATCATTTTAATCTCCTTATTTTAAAATTAAGTATAAGACGGTACAACTCTAAATCAATTTGTTCCGCATATGCCCTCCCAGTATATCCTCATCTTCAATAAATTCTACTAAAAGTCAAGAATGCTTTGATAACCAAACTTAGTGTGGAAACTAGGGAAGATGATGAGTCTGGGATTAAGTACCATTAGAGAAAATAAAAATGGTATATATATGACTTCAAAAGCAATAGTCAATGACAGCTCTAGTATTTGGATATTGACCTCAGGTGCAAATGAGCACCATGGCATATAACAAGCCTTACTTTTTTGCCCAGTGCATTTTTAGCTCCATGATGAAGAATACCACTATCTAATGAAGGTTACTCATATTGTCAAAATTGGATATTTGATGTGGTGGGAGACCATGGTGAGTTCCAGTTTGCCACCATTGATTCCAGTTTGTCCTTATTTAATCCTAGTTCAGGTCCACCTTTCCTATATATAATTTTTAAAGATAAACATGAATATATGCTATTTTTGCTTTATTCTGTAAATGTGATAAATTAGATCTATTGATATTTTAAAATATTTTAATAGAATAAATCCAATCTAGTCATGAGGTATTATATATATATAGTTAAATATTGTAAAAATTATAATGTATTAAATATTATCTAATATTTTTTCATGAGACTCATATATAATTCTTTTTTCCAGATATTCCTGTCAATTTTTTAAATCAATGCTGGTCTGGCCTCATAAAGGAAACAAGGGAGGGTTCCATATATTCTTCCTTATTTGGATATATTTGCATAACATTGACAATAATGAATTTTTACTCCTTTATAGAATTCATCAGTGAAACCACCTAGGCCTTATGTTTTCTTTGTGAAATATTTTCAATTTAATATTTCATTTTGAAATACACAGACATATTTATATTTTTATGTTGGTTTTGGTATTTCTCCAGTAATACATTCATTTAATCTGAATTTTCATTGATATTTACACAATTTTCCTTTAGTATTTTCATGTGGTCTTCTTAATATCAAAAAAAATATGTAGAAAGTCACCTTTTTTGTTTTTGATATTTTTCATTTATTCCCACTCTTTTTGTCAGCAGTTTCACTCACCAATTTTATTAGTGTTTTGAAAGTACTAACTTTTAGGTTTTTTGACTTTATTATATTGTCATATTCTCTTTCATTAATTTTTTGTATTATTCTCTTTCTTATATTATTCTAGTATTTTTTTATTTAGGTTAAATTTGCTCTTAATTCTTCTTGAGAGAATCATTAGTTTATTTCATTCTTTCAACATTAAAAAAAAATGTACATTTAGGGCTTCCTTGGTGGTGCAGTGGTTGAGAGTCCACCTGTCGATGCAGGGGATGCGGGTTTGTGCCCTGGTCTGGAAGGATCCCACGTACCGTGGAGCGACTTGGCCTGTGAGCCACGGCCGCTGAGCCTGTGCGTCCGGAGCCTGTGCTCCACAACGGGAGAAGCAACAGCAGTGAGAGGCCCGCGTACTGCAAAAAAAAAAAAAATGTACATTTAAGTGTATCAATTTTCCTCCAAGGTTAACTTTAGAAGGTATCATCAGCCTTTAAGAAAATATTTAACTGTCATTGGCCAAAATATTTTCTAATTCTCATTTTATTTCCTCACTGTGCCTGAATTTATGGCTTCATATTTTTCATATTTTTTAAAAAATTCTCAACTATTATCTCTTTGATCAGTTTTATTCTCTCATTTTTTTTTTTAGTCCACATGTTCTCTGAGTCTATTATTCACATATTTTCCATTTATTATATTCTGATTTGTACTTTTCATCTTTTTGTGTTTCTAGATTTTATTATGGTTATTTCCTTCTGATTTTTTCGAGTTCAATAATATTTTCTTCAGCCAGCTCTGCCTGGCTGTCAAACATGTTCACTGAATTCTTATATTTTCATTTCTAGAATTCTGTTTTACTCTTTCATAGATTTTAGTCCTCTACCAACTTTCTCAATCTTTTATATCCTTGAACATATTAACAACATTTCCTAAAGCCTCTGTCTCTGAATCTCTTTTATCTGTGAAATCTTTCTTTTTTATTCATACGATCTTTCTCTTCTTGGGCCTGGTTTGATTCCTTACCAGTTATGGTGTTAAAATTACAGATAAAATAGAGGTTTTTTATGATATTTTTATTTTAAAAATTTACATTTTTATGTTGCAAGTTGCTTAAGCACTGGTATTCAACATCACGTGAAAGCAGTTTCAGGATTGAAATTAATTGAAACAAGGTATTGGTCTCTCCATGAACTTCTCTATGTTTCCTTTGCCCTTGATACTAAGTTTTAGACTTAAGTTCTCTACTAGACATGGAGAGTTTCATAATTTTCCACATTTGGTGTTACTGTACTCCAGTTAATTTTATTCCTCCTATTCCTACAAGACTCTCAAAAGTTTCAAATATCTTCTTAGCATCTGGTCACCTTATTTTTGAATTGTTATAACCCCATATAAGAAACACAGACTCAATGCTACAAGTTCACCTTTGTGAGCCTATATATTTTTTCTAAATCCTGATATAATATTCTTCACTGCCTTCTTGACTTTCTGATTCCTTTGGTTAGATATTTTCAAAATCTTTATTAGCTTTTCCAGTTGTTGTCAGTGGGAGTTTTATTCAAGTTAACTAATACGATTATTAGGTAACAGAATTCCTGAAACACACATATTTTAGCTAATTTTCCCATCTTCTCTTCAGTATAGGTGATATCACATAACCACAGAGATGTATGAAGAAATGATTTGTGGGACTTCCAGGCTGTGTATTAAAATACAGATGTTCTCATCATAGTCCTTCCTTTTTTTATATCTTGCATGCTTGCAGTTATACAGGGCAGAAACAGAGCTTTGACCATGCACATGGGAATTACACTCCAGATGATTTTGAAGGAAACAGAGTCCTTATTTGATTGTGAAGCATAGTCTGATTGTTCACCTTTAGACTACAATGTGAGTAACAATAAACTTTATATACTTACACAACTCCATTTTGAGGTACCAACTATTACAAAAGTTTGGACTTTACTCAAAATAATACAAAACCTAGATAAAATATTGAGTAGGGGTTTAAACATATAAGTTAGGAGTTCAGTGGAGAGGTCTGAGCTGGAGATAAAAGTGCAAGAGCCATTCATATAGAGAGTTCATTTAATGCCAAAAAGCTAGATGATATCATTTAGAGAGTGTATCTAGATACAGAAGAGAACAAAGTATTGAGCCATGGGATGCATGACAGCTTTGACACATAAAGATTTCACTATAAATAAGCCATATATCTGAGAAAAAGAGGCAAGTGAGATTGAAGGAGGTACAAGATTGAGTGACAATCTCAGCATTCAAAGAAAGAAGAGGTATTTTTTAAAGGTATGTAAACAGTATCAAATGCTGCCAATAAATGAAGGGTTTATCATAAATTTAGCTTCTGAAGGTCATTAGTGATATTGACAAAAGTTGTTTTGATAGAATGGTGGGGTGAAAGCCTGATGGGTATTCATTGATAAAATAATGAGAATAAAGAAAATGGAGAGAACAATCATCGGTTGATACTATTCTTTTGAAAAATTTTAGTGCTAAGTTGAACAGAGGAAGAGGACAGATTTTGGGGGAGGAAGTAGTTTCAAGGAATGTTTTTATTTAAATGTGACTGATACCATGTTGTATAAGCTTATGGGAATAATACAGAAAAGGGGGAAACATTGAGGAGTAGGTTTTGGTTAAAATAAGGAACGTTCATTGCTTTAACAGAAGACAAGTATATGGGTGGCAGGCACAGGTATGCTGGTAGACTTAAAATTATGACAATATAGAGGCTTCCCTGGTGGCACAGTGGTTGAGAGTCTGCCTGCCGATGCAGGGGATGCGGGTTCGTGCCCCGGTCCAGGAAGATCCCACATGCCGCGGAGTGGCTGGGCCCGTGAGCCATGGCCGCTGAGCCTACGTGTCCGGAGCCTGTGCCCCGCAACGGGAGAGGCCACAACAGTGAGAGGCTCGCATACCAAAAAAAAAAAAAAAATGACAATATAGGAATAATGATAATTTCTACTTTTTATGATTTATTCTTTCTACTCTTTTAGTGAATCAAGAATAAAGGTAAATACTTGAGAGTAATCAGGGAAGATATATATTGGAGGCTGAAGGAGAATGAGGACTTTTTCAAGAGTCAGATAAAGGAGTAAAAGAACTTAGGAACTAGAAATATGAACAAACTTCTACTCTCTTAGCCTACTTGGGTATATTTAAGCATAAATTTCTATTAGACGTCAATAGGGATTTATATTTTTCTCTAGACCTGGATTAAGAGGAGTAATTTATTTAATTAGCTTGGGTTTTTTGACAGTTAAGTAAAATGTTTGAGCAACAGACAAAAAAGCTGTTGATTGAGTGATTATAATGATGGAAAGTGGAACCTAAACCAGTTAAAGAAAGCAGGGATTTGAGGAGCACGAGGAAGAGTAAAAAGTGGTATATACAAAAGATTGAATAGCTAGATCGCGTCAATAAGTAATTAGATTCAGAGTCACAGAACTAAATACAGTAAACAACAAAAAGAGGAGTGAGTCGTTAGAAAGGAACATCATTAACAGCATATGCTAGTGTCAGATGCCATGGGAGATTCAAATTTGAATTTATTTTTATCAGTAAAAATTCATCAATATTTCAAATGGATTCATTAACAGGCTATAATTTGGATGTTGTGATGAAGTTTTCATCTTCTGTTTCATTCCTTAAAGCATATATTTTAACTGACATTTAAATATGGTAAAAAATTTGACTTCTAAAGAGGTGACATCTTCACAAAGTAACCTTGTTCAATATTTATTTATTTATTTTTTTATAAAACATCACTGGTTCAGTTTTAGAGCATTGTTCCTTATCTTTTTAACTCTGTAATTTTCATTCAGATCTTTGTAGTTCTTTTTCTCTATAGAAGTTTTATAATTTATTTTTTACGTAAAGAATAAGTTCTTTATCTGCTCACTATGATATTTCAGGTAAATTAATTTGTATCATTCATTTGAGGATAACTTTTCTGTTCAAGCTGTATTTTTTATTACCTGAATTTGCCATGTTTCCATTCTTTGAGTTTGTTCTTATGTTAAACTGGATACAAGTAATATATATTATGGTGATATATAAATAAGGGAGTATCATAATCAAGAAGCCCTATAAATTTTTTTTTTAATTTTTTTTTTTTTTTTTTTTTTTGCGGTATGCGGACCTCTCACTGTTGTGGCTTCTCCCGTTGCGGAGCACAGACTCCGGACGTGCAGGCTCAGCGGCCATGGCTCACAGGCTTAGCCACTCCTCAGCATGTGGGATCCTCCCAGACGGGGGCACGAACCCGTGTCCCCTGCATCGGCAGGCAGACTGCCAACCACTGCGCCACCAGGGAAGCCCTATAAATTTTTTTAATACATGGTTTCCTTTAACAGATGAATGATGTGGAATTCTTTTCTCACAAAATGACTCAGCCTACCTTCTGACATATTTAGATATTTAAAACACTTTGTCACAGCATGCCTGCATTTGTATATCATATTACATTTTATATGAAAATTGTAATCAAGTCATTTGCAGCAAATAATTGCCCAAACTAGAAATGCAAAATATGCTTCAGATTATAAAGTTCCCTTTTTACTGCAAATGATTGGACAAGAGACAAGCTAGTCCTGTCACTACATTTCTTTATACCTGTCAGCCTTTAGATATCTAGCCAGTAATAAAAGTTTTATTTCTTCTCAAAGGAGAACTTTAATAATAGATTAGTGATAAGTTTTAATGCTGTTTGGTACTTTGCCTTTAATTTATTCATTCCATTTCATTTCATATCTCTTAGATTTCTTCCTATACCCATCATCATGTCAGTTAACTATTCTATTTCTACACTGTTTAAGTGTATTATTGAGGTTTTTGTATTTTCTTTTAATCAAAGACAGCATAATTAGTACAGATTTCACATTTTACATAATCTCTAAATTGTAGCTATAATTAAAATAAAAATACTGTTTTAAAGAAACCTTGTGATAATACATTTAAGGGTGCAAGATAACAAAATTTGTGAAAAAATAGTAGAATTTTATATTTCCTAAGTTTAGGAAAATGTAGTAACACAGATAATTGGGTTTGTCTTTCAGTGTCCTAATTACCAGTATGTTAAATGGAATTTTGTGACATCTGTGATGTGTGTGTAAGTGTGTGTTTGTATGTGTGTGTGTGATTGTGGTGGTGGGTCTCATCAAACAATTGTAAATACTGACTTGATTTGTGCTTAATCTCAATCTAAACTCCCCACATGATTAAACACATCTACTTAAAGATTACATTTTTTTGAATAGTTTTCATTTCTTTTGTTTCTTCCAAGATGGTAATTTTGTGTTTTTCAATTATATTAAAATTTATTGCTCTATCTTTTCAAAATAAAACATTTTCCAGGTTTTGTTACAACTATACATTTCATTAACATCCCATTTAGCTTTTAAACTATATAATTAGTAAAGTGTTAATACAATATCATCTATAAATGATCCAATCCTATTGTTTAGAGATATATCTATTGTTAGTCCATATGCTTTCCCACAGTTAAGTTTTAGAATAAGGCACATTAATTTTCAAATATTTTTTCCTAAATGTATTTTAAGAAGTTATTGAACCAATAATTTAATATGTTCCATGACAGATTCCCTTTGATCAATTTGCAGAGTGTTTTAAATACTGTTCTTTCAATTTCTATTTAACTACATTTATAATAGTTTCCTTTATTAAAATAAAGTGTTTTGTTGATTTGGAGTCAATTTTTTAAAGTTTCTTGTAGTTTAAGTCAACATAAGAATCTTGTTAGTATGTAATTACTATTTACACTAAGTAAGTTCCCCCTCCAATTTTTTAGTTCTTAACATTATATCTTTATAAGCATTAACATTATATTTTAAAAATTACATTATTCTATTTCACAAAAAATACAATAGGAGATTTCTTACCTGGCCTCCACTTAAATGTTTTGCCCTATTAACTGAATTTGTTTATAATTAATTTATTTAATTTATTTTTGGCTGCTTTGGGTCTTTGTTGCTGCGTGTGGGCTTTCTCTAGTTGTTGTGGGCGGGGGCTACTACTCTCTGTTGTGGTGTGCAGGCTTCTCATCACTGAGGCATCTCTTGTTGCAGAATATGGGCTCTAAGTCTGTAGGCTCAGTAGCTGTGGCACACAGGCTTAGTTGCTCTGCGGCATGTGGGATCTTCCCGGACCAGGGCTCAAACTCGTGTACCCTGCATTGGCAAGCAGATTCTTAACCACTGCATCACCAGGGAAGCTCCCCTATTAACTGATTATTACATTCCCTCTTTAAACTACTAACTAAAATGTAAGGTAAACACACTGATGGGAATTAGACTACTCTCTACTATAATTCACACTTCTACTCACACCTATTAGTTGTTACATACCAATAGTTGTATCTATTCCAAAAAATTGATTTTATCAGGCATACTGTTACTGTAATTACTTAATTCAAATAAATATTATGTAAATCCATTAAATATGAGTGTGAAGAGGAAGAGAACATTGGTTTTATGCAAACTTAGTTGAGTTCTTAGAAATGATTTACAAAGTTGAGAAGTTGGATAATATTCTGACATACTGAGTGTGAGTTCAAACATTAAGTGTTTGGGAAGGTAAATATTATAATTCAGATTTTTTTTTCCACTAAATTTGCTTTGTAAGTGTCAAGAACCATGAAGACCTACCTCCACTTTAAAGATCTAAACTAGAAATCAAGAATTAATGCATTTTAGGCTGCAGTTTATGCCAGAGAGACAATTCCTGTCAAAGAAACAATATTTGCAGAAAAGGTCTGGCCAGACCTACTCAGACACGACTGAGTAGCACATGGTTTTAATTACTTCACAAGTTGGCACTCTCCATACTGGCCACTACTCATATCACTAAGGTAGACTTTCCTCTGACAAGCGAGGTGTTTGGGACCTAAAAAGGTATTATTTGGGGTAAAATCTTAATGTTTTCAGTTTCAGCTGATGCTAACACTTACAGAAAGTAATCTTTATGATTTGAAGCTATTCTTCACACTATGAAAGTATTACAGATTTGGAAGTGATCTTACAGTAATTTAATCCAACTATATTCTCTATGCATATATCTAATTTAAGACTATCTTAAGAATAGTATTTGAAAGTTTAATGCTTCATTTTGTCTGTGAATATCTCAAATTTTTTGCATGAATTAACTATTGCTGACATACAGATTCCCTCAAAACTGTTGTCTTAAAACAAGAACAGTGGAATATTTCTCAAAATTATGTGGGTTGGCTGGCTGGCTGGATCCACTATTGAATGTGCTTAGACTCACTCATGTGGCTGCTGTCAGCAAGAGGAACAGCTTGTCTAGAATATCTGAGATGGTCCCACTCATAAATGTGCAGAGAGAGTGGCTGCCAGCTGTGACATGTTTGTTCTAATCCAAATCCCCAGTGACCTCTTAATCTGCAGTAAACAAGAGTAGCTCCTTTACTTTGTCAGTCTCAGTTCAATATCACATGAAAGTCAGGTGTGTAAGCTATAAGCCCTTTTTAAACCTAAGCTCTGGAACTTGCACAACATAATCTCTACCATATACTATGGCCAATGCAAATCACAAGGCCAGCATAGTTTCATAGTGTTGGGAAACAGAGTTCAACACTTCAGAAAGAGCTACAAAATACTGTAGATTTGTTTTTGAATCTATCACATTTTGAGGGTTTTTTTTTAATTAGACAGTGATTTTCTTTTAGGTCTTCACCAATTAACCTTTTACAACCTTTACTCGCATATCTACCTAATCTAATGTTCAACATGACAGTCCTGTGGGTATATAGACATGACTGTGTAGCTACCAGCTATGATCGCTCCTCAGATCCTTCACTTCCAATAACAGGGCTGTAATTCACATCAACATTTTATCCTCTGTCTTCTGTATGTATTTATCCATTCTCTTTTCATTTATTTTAAATAGTTGTCTCCAAAGTACTAAACTATCCCATTTTACTCAAGAATTATTCATTTCAATGACATATTTCTGAAATTCTCAACCACTGGAATGGACTGGCTTTTTCTTACATAAATTCTCTCTTCCTAAAAAACATCATGTATTCAAACACAGTCACTGATAATAAAGCAAAAGTATACTAGAAAAAAAGTAATAGTCTCTAAGAATTGTTACAGTAGTATTGCAACTTATGTACCATGTCAGTTCTTTTTAGAATATGTACTCATATTTTATTACTTTAGCAGAAAATATATATTAAATCACATAACAAAAAAACATGTTCATTAAGATATATTTTACTTCTTCAAATACTTATTTGTATATTTGTACCATTGTCTTTCATGAAAATGTCTTGTAAGTCATTATAAAACACCATCATATAAAATATTTTAAAATGAAACAATGTGATTAAAATAATAAAACTATATAAAATAAGGCCATGGATGATTGATCAGGCTAAAAGAGGAGTCTTGGATAATTTCAAGCACCATGACCAAGATAAAGATTAGAGAGTAAAAATGCAGTGCCTAGATCTTCCACATAGCTGAGGAAAGTGATTGCTGCTTAAAATCATTTATACACATATAAACTCTAAAAACAATAGACAAAAATAAGAAAAAAAATGAAATCATACAAAAGCATTTTCTCATCACAACCTGAACATAAAAATGCCCATACTTCAAATTACCTTTAAGTAAAAATTAAAATATATTGTAATATATAAAGAACAAATATTAGTGAGCTCTCTATTACATTTCCATGATAAACCTTTGTAGTGAGTGCCAAATAAGGACAGTTTGGGGGAAAAAATGCACAGAAGGGAGCAGAAGGAAGGCAGTAGCCTTTGAAAAATTACTATAAAGCTATTTCCCAAAAGAGAAAGTCCATACCAAAAAACATTATGGTAGATATACTGACCACAGTGAAGCAACTTAAAGCTAAGCACAATCCAAGGTTGCATCTTCTAAAGCCATTACTTCTGTAAGAGTAAACTTTAACCAGGAAGGATGAGACTACCTTTAGAAATTAAGTAGCAAATGAAAAAAATATTCTGTTTGTAAGAAATAGGATTCAAAAAGTCAGAGGACACAAAGCCTCTACCTCTACAGAAAAAAAAAACAAAAAACACACATACACACTGAGGCACTGAAGACATTGTATCTTGCTACTCAAAGAATAGAGTGCCATTCAACTAAGAATGTGGTCAACTGCTATAATGCCACACATACACACATACACACACACACACAATAAGTTTATACAATGCTACTATAAGAAGACAGAATATAACACTGAAAACACATTAGCTGATGATATTTCTTTTCCCTTCAAAATAATGTATTAAAAGAGAAATGTAATATGATATTCCAAAATAAAATACATAACCTCATTCACACAATTGGAGATAGTAAAAAAGAAGTGTAGTATATGTTCTAAAATTGAAACAAATGGACAAAAATATAAAATGAAAAGTGATTTTATTGAAATGAGAAAATAAGTGAAAAATATTACAATGTTTTCTCAGAAATGACGACTGACTTACAAAGTTCTCAGGGTTTTACTAACAAGAGTGTTATTTAGTAAGGAGCATTAAAGAAAAGAAAAAGCAGAAAAACAATGAAGGCAATGACAAAACATTGAAAATGTATCAGAAAGAAAACTGCTGAAAGAGAAGATAGGCAAAGAGGAAATAAGTGAAAAATATTTTTAAAAGTATGAAACAATTTATATATATATATATATATATATATATATATATATATATATATATATAAGCTTTCTCTAAGTAAAAGGCAGAAAATCTATATATTGAAGCTAAACAAAAGGTTCTTGACTTTGACACAGAATGATCAAATGTAAGACAAATTCTAGTAAGATTATTTTGCTTCAAAGATAAATAAATTACATAATGCTTCCAGGCAAAAAAGAAACAGTATTTTATATGGATAGAAGAATTTCACTAATATCAGAGTTCTCAAAAACAATGTAAAAAAACCGAAAAAATTGAATAACATTTTCAAAAGATTCAAAAAGAGGAAGTGTGAAACAAAGATTTTATATCCCTCCAAGCTGTTCATTAAGTATCAAAGCTATAGGAAAACAATGTTAAACATATAAGTTCTCAGGAAATTTGCTACTTTTGAGTCCTTCTTGAGGAATTCACTAGAGGACACTCTTCATCAAAAAAAAAAAAAAGACAGGGAAAATATGAGTAAATAAATTATGGGGACCATTTAATATTTTTAATTTTCTACCTAAGACTAAACAAACTGAGGACACAAGTGGAAGAATCATATGCAAATTTGTACATTCTGACAAAGTAGAAAAATTAATTAGATATGAGAACAGATGGCAGAAGGAAATGGGAAAGTAGAATTCATTTACTGCCTGTTAAATAGGTAAAATATGGGAGTCAGATGATACCACAGAAAGCTAGTAAACCAGATAGTAAAATGTTAAACAAGAAAATAGGAAAGTAATTGCACAGAAAAAGGAATGAGTACAAAGGTAAACAGTAAAATAAAATGCAAGTACTCCTTACAAAGTAAAATACAGTTGTAAATCAACCATACTTCAATTTAAAAAATGAAAAAAATAAAGGTAATTATTGCAGTAAACAAAAGTAAAATAAAGCAAAAGAAAAATGAAAATACATCATGGGGGCAAAAAATAGAAATATAATATAATATAAATATAATATATTATATAGAAATATAATATATCACATATGATTAAAATTATATGGCAGGTTAACTCCTTGATATTTTATTCTTTTTGATATAATAGTAAATGGGATTGTTTCCTTCATTACTTTTTCTGATATTTCATTGTTAGTATATAGAAATGCAACATATTTCTGTATATTAACTTTGATTCTGTAACTTTACTGAATTCATTGATCTCTAATAATTTTCTGGTAGCATCTTTAGGATTTTCTGTGTATAGAATCATGCAAACTGTGACAGTTTTACTTCTTTTCCAATTTGGATTCCTTTTATTTCTTTTTTCTTCTCTGATTATTGTGTCTAGGCCTTCCAAAATTATGTTGAGTAAAAGTGGAGAGAGCAGGCATCCTTGTCTTGTTAATGAACTTAGAGGAAAGCCTTCAGCTTTTCACCATTCTTTGAGTATGATGTTAGCTGTGGGTGTGTCATATATGACCATTATTATGTTGAGATATGTTCCCTCTATTTCCACTCTCTGGAGAGTTTCTACCATAAATGGATGTTGAATTTTATCAAAAGCTTTTTCTGCATCTATTGGGATGATCATATGGTTTTTATTCTTCAATTTGTTAATGTTGGTTAACACATTGATTGATTTGTGAATATTGAAAAATCCTTGCATCCCTGGGATAAATCCCACTTGATCATGGTGTATGATCCTTTTAACGTATTGTTGGAATAAAATACCTAGGAATAAACCTACCTAAGGAGGCAAAAGACTGGCACTCAGAAAACTGTAAGACACTGGTGAAAAAATAGAAGACGAACCAAACAGATGGAAAGATATATTGTGTTCTTGGATTGGGAGAATCAATATTGTTAAAATGGTCATCCCACCCAAGACAATCTACAGATTCATTGAAATCCCTATCAAATCACCAATGGCATTTTTCACAGAACAAGAACACAAATTTCTTAAATTTGTATGGAAACAAAAAAGATCATGAACCATGAACAGTGAAAACAATCTTGAGAAAGAAGAATGGAGCTGGAGGAATCATGTTCCCTGACTTCAGACTATACTACAAAGCTACAGTAATCAAAACATTATGGTGTGGCACAAAAACCAGACACATAGATCAACAGAACAGGAGAGAAAGGCGAAAAATAAACTCAAGCACTTGTGGCCAATTAATCTTGACAAAGGAGGCAAGAATATACAATGAAGAAAAGACAGTCCCTTCAATAAGTGGTTCTGAGAAAACTGGGCAGCTACAGTTAAAAGAATGAAATTAAAACATTCTCTAACACCATGCACAAAAGTAAACTCAGAATGGATTAAAGACCTAAATGTAACACCTGATACTCTAAGTGTTTTAGAGGAAAACATAGGCAGAAAACTCTTTGACACAAGTTGCAGCAATACCTTTGGGATCCATCTCCTAGAGTAACGGAAATAAAAACAAAAACAAAGAAATGGGACTTAAACTTAAAAGCTTTTGCTTTAGGAAACCATAAACAAAATGAAGAGACAACCTACAGAATGGAAGAAAATATTTGCAAATGAAACGACCAACAAAGGATTAATTTCCAAAATACACAAACAGTTCAACCGCTTTTATAATATCAGAAACATAAACCACCCATTCAAAAAATGAACTGAAGATCTAAATAGACATTTCTCCAAAGAATACATACAGATAGCCAACAGGCACATGAAAAAGATACTCAATATCACTAATTATTAGAGAGATGCAGATCAAAACTACAATGAAGTATCACCTCACACCAGTCAGAATGGCCATCACCAAGAAGTCTACAAATAATGAATGCCAGAGAGGGTTTGGAAAAAAAGGAACCCTCATACACTGTTGGTGAGAATGTAAATTGCTGCAGCCACTATGGAAGACAGTATGGAGGTTCCTTAAAAAACTAAAAGTAGAGTTATCCTGTGATTCTACAATCCCACTCCTGGACATATATCTACAGAAAACTCTAATTTGGGAAGATACATGGATCCCAATGCTCAGAGCAGCACTATTTACAATAGCCAAGACATGGAAGCAACCTAAATGTCCATCAACAGATGAATGGATAAAGAAGATGTGGTACATATATACAGTGAAATATTACTCAGCCATACAGAGAATGAAATAATGCCATTTGCAGCAATATGGATGGACCTAGAGATTATCATACTAGGCAAAGTAGGTCAGGCAAAGACAAATGTCATATGATGTCACTTATATGTGGGATCTAAAAAATGATACAAATAAACATATAACTTATATACAAAATAGAAACAGAACCACAGACATAGAAAACACACTTATGGTTACCAAAGGGGAAAGAGGGGGAGGGATAAATTAGGAGTTTGGGATTAGCAGATACAAACTACTATATATAAATATATAAACAACAAGGACCTACTGTATAGCACAGGGAACTATATTCAATATCTTGTAATAATCTATAATGGAGAGGATCTGAAAAAGAATATATATGTTACACATATACATATCTGAATCACTTTGCTGTATACCTGAAACTAGCACAACATTGTAAGTCAACTACAATTCAATTAGAAAAAGAAAATTATATGACAAAATTGAGACTAAACATAGCAGACATAATAAATGTGCAAGTCATCCATTTTAAGACAAATATTTCAAATTTGGTTGAGAAAAAAATGCAAATATCTGCTTTTTACGAGATACACTTAAAGTGATTAAGAGAGGGCTAAGAACAAAAAGGCTGCCAAAGACATACCAGAGAAATGGAAACAATAAAGATGCAGGGTTAGTTATCTTGTGCCAGACAAAGTGTAATTCAAATGGAAATAGCTTACTCATACAAAGGATACATATTTTAATGCTGAGAATAATAATTCACAATTTTGATGGTTATCCTTCCACCAAATGACACAGAATCCACCTCTACTAAGCAAAAGGAACTTCAAGGACTCTCACTACAAGACTGTTTAAGTAGACAAAATAATAATAAAACATAGAAGATGTATACAACATAAATAATATCAGGTCTTATGAATATAGAGACAGTATTATGCTTTCATAACAGAGAAAGTATCTTAAAAGTGGAATATCTAATCACTGTGAGAAATATAAACTTTTAAATATTGATGCTAAGACAACTGGACAGTGTTTTGGACAAATAGAAGATAATTAATAAAACCATATATCTCAAAAAACACATATATCTCACCATCCATAAGAATATATTCCAAATGTATGAGGTGCCTAATGTAAAAAACGAAATACTAAACAGAGAGAAAATTCAATGTGTTCTTCTATAGTCTTACTATATGACTCAAAATATTTTATAACCCACTGAATAAAATAAGAACAAATGTAATCATACAATTATGAATAATAAATTGTTGATAGATATATTAGATAGACAAATAGTTGGGTAGGTTAGAAGGAAAGACTAACTTATGACTAATTTCCAAGTAATAAATGTAAAAAAAAAGATGGAATTATAAAATTACCATTTGGCACTGTCATTATAATTTTTTAGGCAATATCATAATGAATATTCATAAATATTTCAGGCATTAATCATCTGTGTATTGTGGGCAAAGAATGATAAACATGAGAATATATTGTCAAAAATTATCTCCAAACAAGATACCTAAAAGGAAAAATAGTAACTTTACAATGGAGAAATCTAGCAGAAATCTACCTAACCCAAGTTATGAAGGTTAACATCATCAGTAATAGAATAAATCTTCATCATGAATTTTTTTTTTTTTTTAGCATCTTTATTGGGGTATAATTGCTTCACAATGGTGTGTTAGTTTCTGCTTTATAACAAAGTGAATCAGTTATACATATACATATGTTCCCATATCTCTTCCTTCGTGTCTCCCTCCCTCCCACCCTCCCTATCCCACCCCTCCAGGCGGTCACAAAGCACCGAGCTGATCTCCCTGTGCTATGCGGCTGCTTCCCACTAGCTATCTACATTACGTTTGGTAGTGTATATATGTCCATGCCTCTCTCTTGCTTTGTCACAGCTCACCCTTCCCCCTCCCCATATACTCAAGTCCATTCTCTAGTAGATCTGTGTCTTTATTCCTGTCTTAACCCTAGGTTCTTTGTGACATTTTTTTTTCTTAAATTCCATATATATGTGTTAGCATATGGTATTTATCTTTCTCTTTCTGACTTACTTCACTCTGTATGACAGACTCTAGGTCTATCCACCTCATTACAAATAGCACAATTTCGTTTCTTTTAATGGCTGAGTAATATTCCATTGTTTATATGTGCAACATCTTTATCCATTCATCTGTTGATGGGCACTTAGGTTGTTTCCATCTCCGAGCTATTGTAAATAGAGCTGCAATGAACATTTTGGTACATGACTCTTTTTGAATTATGGTTTTCTTAGGGTATATGCCAAGTAGTGGGATTGCTGGGTCATATGGTAGTTCTATTTGTAGTTTTTTAAGGAACCTCCATATTGTTCTCCATAGTGGCTGTATCAATTCACATTCCCACCAGCAGTGCAAGAGTGTTCCATCTTCTCCACATCCTCTCCAGCATTTATTGTTTCTAGATTTTTTGATGATGGCCATTTTGACTGGTGTGAGATGATATATCATTGTAGTTTTGATTTTCATTTCTCTAATTAATGATGTTGAGCATTCTTTCATATGTTTGTTGGCAGTCTGTATATCTTCTTTGGAGAACTGTCTATTTAGGTCTTCTGCCCATTTTTGGAGTTGGTTATTTGTTTTTTTGTTACTGAGCTGCATGAGCTGCTTGTAAATATTGGAGATTAATCCTTTGTCAGTTGCTTCATTTGCAAATATTTTCTCCCATTCGGAGGGTTATTTTTGGTCTTGTTTATAGTTTCCTTTGCTGTGCAAAAGCTTTGGAGTTTCATTAGGTCCCATTTGTTTACTTTGTTTTTATTTCCATTTCTCTAGGAGGTGGGTCAAAAAGGTTCTTGCTGTGATTTATGCCATAGAGTGTTCTGCCTATGTTTTCCTCTAAGAGTTTGATAGGTTCTGGCCTTACATTTAGCTCTTTAATCCATTTTGAGCTTATTTTTGTGTGTTGTGTTAGGGAGTGATCAAATCTCATGCTTTTACATGTACCTGTCCAGTTTTCCCAGCACCATTTATTGAAGAGGCTGTCCTTTCTTCACTATACATTCCTGCCTCCTTTATCAAAGATAAGGTGACCATATGTGCGTGGGTTTATCTCTGGGCTTTTTATCCTGTTCCATTGACCTATCTTCCTATTTTTGTGTCAGTACCATACTGTTTTGATTATGTAGCTTTGTAGTATAGACTGAAGTCAGGGAGCCTGATTCCTAAAGCTCCGTTTTTCATTCTCAAGTTTGTTTTGGCTATTCAGAGTCTTTAGTGTTGCCATACAAATTGCGAATGTTTTTGTTCTAGTTCTGTGAAAAATGCCAGTGGTAGTTTGATAGGGATTGCATTGAATCTGTAGATTGCTTTGGGTAGTAGAGTCATTTTCACAATGGTGATTATTCAAATCCAAGAACATGGTATATCTCTCCAACTATTTGTATCATCTTTAATTTCTCTCATCAGTGTCTTATAATTTTCTGCATACAGGTCTTTTGTCTCCTTAGGTAGGTTTATTCCTAGATATTTTATTCTTTCTGTTGCAATGGTAAATGGGAGTGTTTTCTTGATTTCACTTTCAGATTTTTCATCATTAGTGTATAGGAATGCAAGAGATTTCTGTGCATTTATTTTGTATCCTGAAACTTAACCAAATTCATTGTTTATCTCTAGTAGTTTTCTGGTAGCATCTTTAGGGTTCTCTATATATAGTATCATGTCATCTACAAACAGTGACAGCTTTACTTCTTCTTTTCCGATTTGGATTCCTTTTATTTCCTTTTCTACTCTGATTGCTGTGGCTAAAACTTCCAAAACTATGTTGAATAAGAGTGGTGAGAGTGGGCAACCTTGTCTTGTTCCTGATCTTTGTGGAAATGCTTTCAGCTTTTCACCATTGAGGATGACGTTGGCTGTGGGTTTGTCATATATGGTCTTTATTATGTTGAGGAAAGTTCCCTCTATGCTTACTTTCAGAAGGGTTTTTATCATAAATGGGTGTTGAATTTTGTCGAAAGCTTTCTCTGCATCTATTGAGATGATCATATGGTTTTTCTCCTTCAATTTGTTAATATGGTTTATCGCATTGATTGATTTGTGTATATTGAAGAATCCTTGCATTCCTGGAATAAACCCCACTTGATCATGGTGTATGGTCCTTTTAATGTGCTGTTGGATTCTGTTTGCTAGTATTTTGTTGAGGATTTTTGCATCTATGTTCATCAGTGATATTGGCCTGTAGTTTTCTTTCTTTGTGACATCCTTGTCTGGTTTTGGTATCAAGGTGATGGTGGCCTTGTAGAAACAATTTGGGAGTGTTCCTCTCTCTGCAATATTTTGGAAGAGGTTGAGAAGGATAGGTGTTAGCTCTTCTCTAAATGTTTGATAGAATTCGCCTGTGAAGCCATCTGGTCCTGAGCTTTGTTTGCTGGAAGATTTTTAATCACAGTTTCCATTTCAGTGCTTGTGATTGGTCTGTTCATATTTTCTATTTCTTTCTGACTCAGTCTTGGCAGGTTGTGCATTTCTAAGAATGTGTCCATTTCTTCCAGGTTGTCCATTTTATTGGCATAGAGTTGCTTGTACTAATCTCTCATGATCCTTTGTATTTGTGCAGTGTCAGTTGTTACTTCTCCTTTTTCATTTCTAATTCTATTGATTTGAGTCTTCTCCCTTTTTTTCTTTATGAGTCTGGCTAAAGATTTATGTATTTTGTTTGTCTCCTCAAAGAACCAGCTTTTAGTTTTATTGATCTTTGCTATTGTTTCCTTCATTTCTTTTTCATTTATTTCTGATCTGATTTTTATGTTTTCTTTCCTTCTGCTAACTTTAGATAATTTTTTTTCTTCTTTCTCTAATTGCTTTAGGTGCAAGGTTAGGTTGTTTATTCGAGATGTTTCCTGTTTCTTAATGTAGAATTGTATTGCTAAATACTTCCCTCTTAGAACTGCTTTTGCTGCATCCTATAGGTTTTGGGTCATCGTGTCTCCATCGTCATTTGTTTCTAGGTATTTTTTTATTTCTTTTTTGATTTCTCCAGTGATCACTTCATTATTAAGTAGTGTATTGTTTAGCCTCCATGTGTTTGTATTTTTTACAGATCTTTTCCTGTAATTGATATCTAGTCTCATAGCGTTGTGGTCAGAAAAGATACTTGATACAATTTCAATTTTCTAAAATTTACCAAGGCTTGATGTGTGACACAAGATATGATCTATCCTGGAGAATGTTCCATGAGCACTTGAGAAAAATGTGTATTCTGTTGTTTTGGAATGGAGTGTCCTATAAATATCAATTGAGCCCCTCTTGTTTAATGTATCACTTAAAGCTTGTGTTTCCTTATTTATTTTCATTTTGGATGATCTGTCCTTTGGTGAAAGTGGGGTGTTAATGTCCCCTACTATGAATGTGTTACTGTCCATTTCCCCTTTTATGGCTGTTAGTATTTGCCTTATGTATTGAGGTGCTCCTATGTTGGGTGTATACAAATTTACTATTGTTATATCTTCTTTAGGGTCTATCCCTTGATCATTATGTAGTGTCCTTCTTTGTCTCTTCTAATAGTCTTTATTTTAAAGTCTGTTTTGTCTGATATGAGATTTTCTACTCCAGCTTTCTTTTGGTTTCCATTTGCATGGAATATCTTTTTCCATCCCCTTACTTTCGGTCTGTATGTGTCTCTAGGTCTGAAGTGGGTCACTTGTAGACAGCATATATATGGGTCTTGTTTTTGTATCCATTCAGCCAATCTGTGTCTTTTGGTGGGAGCATTTAATCCATTCACATTTAAGGTAATTATTGATATGTGTGTTCCCATTCCCATTTTCTAAATTGTTTTGCGTTCATTATTGTAGGTCTTTTCTTTCTCTTGTGTTTCTTGTCTAGAGAAGTTCCTTTAGCATTTGTTGTAAAGCTGGTTTTGTGGTGCTGAACTCTCTCAGCTTTTGCTTGTCTGTAAAGCTTTTAATTTTGCCATCAAATCTGAATGAGTTCCTTGCTAGTTAGAGTAATTTGGTTGCAGGTTTTTCTCCTTCATCACTTTAAATATGTCCTGCCACTCCCTTCTGGCTTGCAGTGTTTCTGCTGAAAGATCAGCTGTTAACCTTCTGGGGATTGCCTTTTGTGTTATTTGTTGTTTTTCCCTTGCTGCTTTTAATATGCTTTCTTTGTATTTAATTTTTGACAGTTTGATTAATATGTGTCTTGGCATATTTCTCCTTGGATTTATCCTGTATGGGACTCTCTGTCATTCCTGGACTTGATTAACTATTTCCTTTCCCGTATTAGGGAAGTTTTCAACTATAATCTCTTCAAATATTTTCTCAGTCCCTTTCTTTTTCTCTTCTTCTTTTGGAACCCCTATAATTTGAAAGTTAGTGCATTTAATATTGTCCCAGATGTCTCTGAGACTGTCCACAGTTCTTTTCATTCTTTTCTCTTCATTCTGCTCTGCAGTAGTTATTTCCACTATTTTATCTTCCAGGTCACTTTTCCGTTCTTCTGCCTCAGTTATTTTGCTATTGATCCCATCTAGAGAATTTTTAATTTCATTTATTGTGTTGTTCATCATTGTTTGTTTGCTCTTCAGTTCTTCTTGGTCCTTGTTAAATATTTCTTGCATTTTGTCTATTCTACTTCCACGATTTTGGATCATCTTTACTATCATTATTCTGAATTCTTTTTCAGGTAGACTGCTGATTTCCTCTTCATTTGTTAGGTCTGGTGGGTTTTTATCTTGCTCCTTCATCTGCGGTGTGTTATTCTGTCTTCTCATTTTGCTTATCTTACTGTGCTGGGGGTTTCTTTTTTGCAGGCTGTAGGTTCATAGTTCCTGTTGTTTTTGGTGTGTGTCTCCAGTGGCTAAGTTTGGTTCAGTGGTTTATGTAGGTTTCCTGGTGGAGGGGACTAGTGCCTGTGTTCTGGTGGATGAGGCTGGACCTTGTCTCTCTGGTGGACAGGTCCACGTTTGGTGGTGTGTTTTTGGGGGTCTGTGGACTTATTATGATTTTAGGCAGCCTCTCTGCTAATGAGTGGTATTGTGTTCCTGTTTTGCTAGTTGTTTGGCATAGGGTGTCCAGCACTGTAACTTGCTGGTCGTTGAGTGAAGCTGGGTGCTGGAGTTGAGATGGAGATCTCTGGGAGATTTTCACCATTTTATATTATGTGGAGCTGGGAGGTCTCTTGTGGACCAGTGTCCTGAAGTTGGCTCTCCCACCTCAGAGGCACAACACTGACTCCTAGTTGCAGCACCAAGAGCCTTTCATCCACATGGCTCAGAATAAAAGGGAGAAAAGTAGAGAGAAAGAATTAGTAGAAGTAGGAAGAAAGAAAGAAAAAAAGAAAGAAAGGAAGAAAGGAAGGAAGGAAGGAAGAATTAAAGAAAGAAAGAAGGAAAGAAATAAAGAAAGGAGGGAGGGTGGGAATGATGGTGGGAGGAAGGAAGGAAGGAGGGAAGGAAGGAAAAAAGAAAGAAAGAAAGAAGGAAGATAAAGTAAAATATAATAAAATTATTAAATTAAAAAAATAATTATTAAGAAAAAGAATTATAAAAAAAAAAAAAAAACAGATGGATAGAACCCTAGGACAAATGGTGGAAGCAAAGCTATACAGAGAAAATCTCATACAGAAGTATACACATACACACTCACAAAAAGAGGAAAAGGGGAAAAAATCATAAATCTTGCTCTCAAAGTCTACCTCCTCAATTTGGGTTGATTTGTTGTCTAAAGGAGGAAAGGAAGGAAAAGAAAGAAAGAAAGAAAGAAAGAAAGAAAGAAAGAAAGAAAGAAAGAAAGAAAGAAAGAAAGAAAGAAAGAAAGAAAGAAAGAAAGAAAGAAAAAGAAAGAAAGAAGATAAAGTAAAATAAAATAAAGTTATTAAAATAAAAAATAATTATTAAGAAAAAAATTTAAAAAAAAACAAATGGTGGACAAATGGTGGAAGCAAAGCTATACAGACAAAATCTAACACAGAAGAAATACACACACACACATACACATACACACTCACAAAAAGAGGAAAAGGGGAAAAAAATCATAAACCTTGCTCTCAAAGTCCACCTCCTCAATTTGGGATGATTCGTTGTCTATTCATGTATTCCACAGATGCAGGGTACATCAAGCTGATTGTGGAGCTTTAATCCACTGCTTCTGAGGCTGCTGGGAGAGATTTCCCTTTCTCTTCTTTGTTCTCACAGCTCTCAGGGGCTCAGCTTTGGATTTGGCCCCGCCTCTGCATGTAGGTCGCCAGAGGGCGTCTGTTTTTCGCTCAGATGGTACGAGGTTAAAGGAGCCACTGATTCGGGGGCTCTGGCTCACTCAGGTCGGGTGGAGGGAGGGCCATGGAGTACAGGGCGAGCCTGCAGTGGCAGAGGCCAGAGTGACGTTGCCCCAGCCTGAGGCTCACCGTGCGTTCTCCCGGGGAAGTTGTCCCTGGATCCCGGGAACCTGGCAGCATCATGATGTTTTTTTAATGAATCTTTGCAAACAACAGTAATTCTATGAATTCCTCCCAGAAAATCATATGACGAATGTATAAGCATGATGATTACCAGATAAATACATATTATGGGACATTCTGTGTAATAATTGTCCTTTCCTCCTTGAAATACCAAGGTCTTAAAAGGCAAAGAAAAAACAAGAAATGTTTCCCTATTAGGGAGCTGAAAATATATATAACTAATACATCAGGTGATCCATGATTGGATTCTAGTAAATTAGTTCATTTCTAGTGGGACAACTGATGAAATTGTCAATAGATAACACAATTATTTTGTACTGATATTAATTTTCTGAGTTGACAATTACACTGTGACTGTATAAGGCATGTGTAACTTACTCATTCCAAAGCATACATGGTGAGATGAAGAACTAGACAGGGAGACAGAGAGTGTTAAAGTCAATGCAATTAAAAATGCTAACATATGTGAAATGTAGGTTAAGGTCATATGGGAAGTTTTCATATGTTTTTCACAACTCTTCTGTAAAATATGTACTTCAAAATAAAATTTTTTAAAGTGCACTGCAATATTTTTTCACTCAATTTTATTTCTTTCTATTCATTTTTTTTGAAGCAGAGGGTCATAGAGATAAGAGATGAAAGTTCGAGAACAAAGGCATGCAAAATCAATACAGGATTTAAAGCCCAAAATGAGTTTTAAACAGTAAAACATTAAGAAAAATGGGTAATGGATTAATTAGTGGAAAATAATAAGTAAAGAAAATTGAAATATAAAAGTCATAGAGGTTTTGGAGGTTTAGAAGGTAAGATTTTCATTCACATTAGTTTCAAAATTGTAAACTAATGTTCCTGTGAGAGCTGCAACTTAAACAGAGGCAAAATGTAACTCCACATTTTTCCCTACATGATTATACAACAAAATACCAAAGTAATTCATATATTCATGCAAGAAACTCTTAAACTAGAATTGATGTCCATATTGTTGGAGAAAGTGCACAAATTTGGGAGCCAGAGAGATCTGCATTTGAATCTTACTCTTCCAATTTCCAGCTTCTTGACAAATGTTAGTTCCCTTTTTATAAAAGAGAAAACTGGCTAATTTTGTTGCACTCCGTGAATTTTAAGATGAGTTGCAAAGAGCACAGAAGGAGTTTAAATCTGTAGTTTTTTAAGACACTAGCTAGTTTCATTCAGCAAGTTAAGGCTTTGCCAGAGCACGATCCATATTTATCTGCATAAAAATTTCTCCCCAGAAATTCTGCTTCATTGATGTGGAGGTGGTCCAAGAATCTGCATGTTTAACAAGCACCCACAGGTGATTCAGAAGTACATTACATTTTATGAATCACTGCTTTAGATGGAGAACCCCCAAATTACTGCATTAGGCTAAGCTTGCTCTGAAATATTAATATTATGAACTGATTTTCTGAAAAGTTATTTTACACACATTTGACTAAGAAAAATACATAAAGAAAACATTCTTAGATTATTTCTTCTTAATATCGGGTACATCTGAGTTAGGAAAAAGTAAAAGTTAACTATATATTTTTAAAATATATTGGTTATTAAAACAAAAAACCTTGCCACAGTGATGGCCACTTGCATTTTAAATCACAACAATGAGATTGGCAATAATCACGGATGAATTTTGAAATAGAAAGTAACCTGAGTTGGCCAATATTTGGGAGAAAAATAAATAAGAAAATAGAGAAAATGATTCATATTAATCAATGAACTTAAAGATACTTAAATTACACGAGAGATTATTTTCAGCAATAGCTATATTTAGAAAAGTAGAGAAGTATATTGATTGTGTGGTATTGTAAAGGGGTTGGATAGATAGATTCATTATTATATAACAGATATTTTTGGCGAGAACACAAAATGACATAACATATTTACCTCTCACAGGGATATTTCTAGATTTAACTACTGTTCCCATTATGATCTTATCAAGAATTATCAGGGAATTAAATTTAAATATATATTTATTCAATTTTCCCTCCTTACATTGGGAATAGCTACCCTTGATGAAAGAATATTGCCTTTATAGATAAAACTCTACAAATTGACATGCAAATGCCAACAAATTCTGTTAACAATACCCCAGAGAAAATGCCACACTTCCTCAGTTCAGTTGTCTAACTAATGTAATATTCTCTCCTTGACAGTGGCCAAAGTGACATTTTATAGATAAGCATGGCAGTTACCCTCCATGATCACATCTTTGAAAACTATAGCAGTTTTTTTTAGATGTGACACTGGTAGTGAACTCTAACTCTGTAAGCTCACCTTTCTTTCTTAATCTATTTTGTTCAGAGACTCTAATGATGCATATTTTGTCAATATAGTGACATATACATATAGATACATACACATATAGTTTATGTATCTTATGAGCTTTTCCTGAAGAATGTCCTAAAATATGAGGGAAATACTTTAAGCATCAAACAAAGAAAAATTAAAATTTATTCATTTATTTATGTTTAAAGTGTCACCAATTTTATTGTTGTAGATTGGGTTGGGTGAGCAGTGGCCTAACTAGTTAAGCAGACAATATCTATTTCATGAAAAATAAAAATAAAATGTTTCATTTGTTTAAGAGCATTTTTGGAAACATTGCTGTTGTCTGCTAAAATCATTGTAATTATTACATTAATTGTAATAATTATTAACAACTATTTCTTAATAATACAATTTTATTTTTACTCTTAAATTAAAATGCAAGTGATCAAGAAACTCTAGTTCATAATATAAAGATTTGGATATAAAATATACAGTAATATATGTTCAAGAAAAAAAATTAAGCTTAAAAATATAAGGGAAAAACAAATTAAGCATTTTTAACTGTAATTTGAAAGAAGAATTAATACAGTAGTATTAATAGTCTAGCTTGATATCTTAGATTTAAGGCATTGTGACTATTTTTAAATTTTAGAAAGCTAAAATAAAATGGACTCTTCTCCTGATATATCTGTTCAAATATGAACACAGAACTACATGTGTAAAATATAACTTAAAACTATTGTTTTAGGGACAGTAAAACCTGCTTTCACTGTTTCTGCATTGGTAAATAAATTACTTTATTTCTCATTTTCTCCTGCTTTGACTTTGTAGGCATGCCCTCATTACCATATTCAATTAATTAGTGCACAAAGGTAATATTCTAGTGCTCACAACTCATGGAGTTACATTATTGACTCCAAATAAATAGGGCAGATTTTTAATGCAGGGTGAGCATTCAGAGATCAGAAGGAACAAAGCAAAGAACTTTACACCTTTGTGAAAATACTAGTACTAAAAATTCATTACCTGACCAAGAAGACCTCTACAAGGACAAATAGCCAAAAGGAAAAATAAATAAATAAATAAATAAATAAAAGATAGAGCACATTAAAATTAAATATAAAAAATAAAGTTTCATTAATTTTTATCTCACCTTGACCTGAGCTGACTGAGTGGGATTAGAACACAAGTATTTTTTTAGAAACTTGCCTTCTCACATTCTGAGAGAAAAAAACAAACATTATGTTGGCTCTGTAATTTTTGTATTTATTATATTTGTACACCAGAGGCAAAAAGTATTTCAATCCATGATATTTTCTGTATGTTCAAATGTTTCTTAATTCCTTACTGAGCTAACACAGAAGGGTTTCACAGAGTGTTTTACATAGCTTTGTTGAAAAAAAAAATGCAAATACAAATGTGACTTAAGATTTTTAAATCTTATATTCTGTTCTGCCTTGCCAATAGAGTCATTTTAGCATGTAACTTGGAAATAGGTCCCTCTTAAGGACAAATTTTAAAGCAATGCCTTGTGTTTGATCTTTAAATATAGCCAAATTCCATTACCTGCGGCATAGGAGACATAATCCCCTAACAGCCACAGCAGCAGTATGTGTGATCAGCCACAGCCTCAGTTTCAGTCATGCAGATTTTCCCCTTTTTCCTCCGAAGATCAACTCTTCAACACCTTTCCTACACTGCTACTAACTTGAATGAACCTCTTAAGCTTGAGTAAAATAATAGCAATATAGCTTCAGGTAACACACGTACTTCAAAATGTCTCCTCACTGTATCCAGTTACAGACTCTTCTCATGATATGTTCACTCTAAAATGGAAAGCACTGGGAAGATAATGCAAATGACTCTCCTCCTTGTCTCTGCTGGGTTTTGTGTTCTCTCAACTTCCCTTGCCCTTCTTTTTCTGGCTCCAGGTACACTGCTGTTACCAGTAGAAATGTTTCTGCTTCCAAGTCCCTTACTTTCCTACAGGAATGTCCTCAAAATTTTTTATTTTAAGTCATTGAAAACTTAATTTACTGGTAAAATTGTCCAGAAGGAAGCACTTAAGCTTAAGGGATTGATTTTCAAGGACAAAAATGGTAAAATTATATGCAAGTTTTAAGGGGCATCAATACCTGCTTCTCTTGCTTAAAACACTGCCTTCCTTAAAATGTTTGCTACCTTACCCTTCCAAGGTTCAATCTTACTCTTTGTTATGTTCATATTCTTCACATCATTTCTTCCACTTCCCCCTTCTTTGAAATTATATTCCTTAATTTTCCCAGATCATTTTGTCCTTGTTGAATTTTAAAAGTTCTTAAAACTAATATTTTAATTAAGTTTCTGTTAGTTATCAATTTTGAAAGAAAGTTTGCCTTTTCAAATCAAATTACAGTGAATCAACAAGTTATTTCACTTGGCTCACATTTCAGATAACTTTATTTATTAGGGGACAAATTCTTTTACCTGGATCAATTTTAAAGGATGTTCTTGCTCAACACAAAGCAAACCATCTGCCCTAAGGCAACTCTGTTGAATTTTAATTAGTTGCATCAAGCGCTATATATAATATTTCAACATTATTTATGTTTTGACCCACATGTAGAAATTATATCTCATTAAAAACATATGACATTGCTCCAATAGCTAGAATATAAATTCTTTTGTGCATGTAGAAACTGGTTTGGGATATTCCTAGTTATTCCTAATTTTTTAAAGCAAAATTGTAAAAGTGATCTAATGGTTTTTAGATGATTACAACTTATTGCAAGTTTCAACTAATATTCTCACATTTTATTAGATTTAAAACTTTGAAAAAAATTGATTTTCAGTTGATTTTCAATGACTCAGTGTTTTTCCATTGTAAATAGACTAAGCTTGAGTTTTTTTATAATCATATTATCTTAACATATATTGATAGATTTGCTCATATAGATTTTACTGCAACAGAATTTTATGACAATTAATTCTACGGAACCTAACATGAAAAAATTAAGAATATATAATAATGCATAATGAGACACATATTCCTCTGAAGAATACTCTGAAAACTTTATGCAATTTTCAAATATTCTTGAAAATATCACCATCATCTCACAATTAGAAGAAACACATATCCAAGATATAATATAACCAATATGGAAATAAAAACATTGATATATAATAATGTAACATCTCTGAGAATTTTGCCTAAATTCACTGTGAATACTTAAAAACAAAACAAAATAAAACAAAAAGCCAAAACAGCATGAGAGACTGTAAAATTGGCATGGTTAAGACACAGATGTAGGTATGATTCATTATTCAATTACAGTAATAGTACAGTAGTTTTCCAAAATGTTATTCTAAATATGTAACTTTACTTGAAAACAGCTTATGCCATAGAAAATAAGTTTCCCTATATTCAAATTAGAGTAAAACACAGCAGATCAGGGGTAGAATAATTCTTTAATCACGAATGATTCTTGTCTAGACAATTCAAAACCAATAAAGCTATGAGTTTTAAATAGACATTTAAATGTCAGAAAATGGAAATGCATATTTTAATTATTCAGTACTTAAAAGCTCAAAGGCATATAAGGAGTCTCAGCATGGAAGTATAAGAATGCCACCTTGTGTAGCAGTGATACATATTTCCAAGTACTTTGCGGACACGAGAAGAAATAAGGTGGGGAGGTGGAAACTCTCTCTCATTGCTACTCTCTAATTTAAAATACTTGGAGAAAAGCTTAAGGAAATTTGTTACAATTTTCTTTTTTTTTCCCTGAATATCAGCTTGTGAAAGTGACATTGTGTTGTACGCAAGAACAGATCTTGTTTAAGAAATATTTCACTGTTATGTTCCCTCAGGCTGAGCGATCTCTTTCTCTCTCTCCTTGAATGGCTTGCATAAATTGAGCTTTCTGGCAATATGCATCCAACTGAAACAAATTAATAACTGCCCTCAATTGCACAGGAACATTGTTTTTGCACCATTCATTACTACATTAGTCCTTCAGTTATTTAGGACTTCCCTCTCATGTAAGGATTTGAAACAGTGACCAAATGTTTATGCCAGAGCTTCATTTTTTTGACAAAGGCAGTAGAAAACTGTCAACTGTTTCAAAAACTTCAATAGTGTGATTTTGGCTAGAAAATATGTACACACAGAGAATTCAGACAAGCTTATTCTTCAATAATAGGATTATCTTGTTGAGAGTCCTAACAGGCCATTCTTTTATGACACAAGCACCATCTCATTTTTCACTATGCTTATTCTACTCACAAAGATCATTTTTCAATTACTTCAATCCTATTTCAGTGTCCCTTTCATTTAAAAAAAAGAAATATGAAGTTCCTGTTCTTTCTGGCAAAGAAAATTTTATATTCCTTCACCTTATCTACAAGTCTAATATGAGATCCTTGAACAAAATTTTTAGTGAAATCACTGGGGAAAGAAAAAAGAAAAAATCTTCACATCAACATATCATTCATAAAAGAAAACAAAAGCATGTGTCAGTCACCCAGATAGGTTAAACAAAAGTCTCTCTCTGTAAAATTCATCATTTTCTTCTTACATTGATCAAAGTCATAAGTGGTGTTATAACCAGGATCAGCCTTAGAAAAGAACCATGGAAGAGATGAACGTCACCGTAGGAGCTCCTTAAGTGTCACTGCCATCTTCTTTCTTGTTCCTGTTACTGTGCCACTTTTTCCTTGTTTCTCTTTCTTGTTCTTTCCTCTCAATGGAAACATATCCCTCAACTTGACTGAAGCCCTGTGTGTAGCACTGGCTCTGCTTGGCAGGTATCTTGATTCCTACTCCTGGGTTGTCTTTAATATGATCATAAGTGAGTGTGATCATGAGTTAATTGAAATGAATAAATATTTTTCTAGATGGTTATAGTTATATACCCAAAGTGATTTAAAACATGAATTTCAAACAAGGCAAAATAAGGATATATACTATATTAACCTATGCCTCATCTTCTGCCTCTGTTTTTTCTAACTTCTCACAGCTGGGTGCAAAAAAAGACCAGGGAATTCCCATTCAGTGTGGAGCAAATTCAGTTGAGGCAGCAAAAGCTTAAGAATTTTTGCCCTTTCCCTCCCATTCATTTAAAGTATCTTTTGGTTTGTAAAAAATCTAGTACACCATATAAATAGTTTCCTTATAAGGAAAATCCAGAAATGTTCACTTACAATGTGATTTCATCAAAGACAAATTTATTTACACTGTAGAATGTTAACTTTAAATGTTGTAAAACTCCTGCAAATTGTATCCATACATCTAGATACTTTGTATGGAATGCAAAAGCCATATACAAAATTAACAAAAAGTAGCATTAATAATGAGAGTATAGGGATATTCTTAACCTATTTTACAGCTGCACACACACACAAGCTAAAAAATAAGTGTGCTTTAATATACAAGAAGAATGTAAAATACTGAATAAATACATAGATTCTAAAAGCCTTTATTTTATTCTTTGATTCTGGATGAATGACTTCTTTGCTTGGCATGTGGTTCTTCATTACCTAGCTTAATTAACTGATGACTGCAAAAGTTAATTAACTTACTTTTTATCTTATCTGATCTGTGGATCATTTACTCATAGGTAAGAATATAACATAGTATGGAATTTTTCATAGCATAGTTTTTATTCTTAATTCTCATTAGTGGATATAAAATAGGAAACTGATGTCACTTGTTTTATTATACATAATGCCATGTTATTATACATAAAGCATCACTTTTTATTAAGTATCAGATTTAGAAAATCAACTATTTCACACAAATGACTTGAAATCACTAGTGTCAGTTGTATATTATTTTAGTAATTGTATTATTGTTGTGTTTTTAATAATTTATATGTTGGGAATTATTCAAACTACCATTTATTATAAAAATAGAGATTTAAATGTGATTTACATTTAATTATGAAAGAAATTGGTAAAATGATTAACAATATGTGAAAAAAAATGTCTCATACAAGGTTATATAGGAGATAAATTTATCAATAAATAATCATAGCACCAAATTCATTAATGCTAGGAGAATTAATCCCTCCTATAATATTTACATAAGAACAAAAATGTCAACTACTGACATTTTCAAGAAATTAATTTTGACTACAAATTAATCATATCTGATATGATCTTGGAGTAAAATTTCCCGAAATACAGAAGTCTTGATACAATTCTGAATCCAAACAAAATGGGAGGCAACCTTATACAAGAGCATGAGCAAGGGTTTTGGACACAGATAGACCTAGTTTTAAATGTTCGGTAAACTATTTTCTATGACTATATAAATTCAAAAAGACATTTAATTTTTTAGCTTATGGTTCCCATCTGTAAAAAGGTGACCATTTTGGTGATGCAATATGTACACAATGGTTAACACTGAGTGTGCATATAGTAGATTTTCTTTTAGTATCAATTTAATATAACATTGCTATTAATGTTTTTTCCTGTATAATATCCAGGCCATCATCAGCTCTCTATGAACAAAATACAATAAATAGGAATCTCATTCAAGGCTTCAGCTTATCCATGATGACAATAACAGAAACAACTCATCCAAACAGAGGCACACTTGTCAAGCACCTGCCAAGCACTCTGTTAAATATTTTTAGTTATGTTATGCAATATTGACAAAAATCTCATAATATTTTGATTTTAATTGAAAACTATTTCCAAAAAATATAGTCATGCAGGTGTGAAGTGACAAGCAAAATTCAAATCCACTTTTCTATGATGTCAAGCCTATGTCTGATGAAATACTAAATTTAGTCACATTGTTTTTACTATATGTTTATGATAAAACTTTTTAAAAAGTTAAATAAAATGCATGGTTAAGGTTTTAAATGAAACACTGAAATAATTACATTCTTTCAAATAAAAAAAGGAAGTATAAATTGTGAAGTGAGAAATAAGTTTTGTTCACAGAGAGCTGGTGATAGAACTCAAGTTTCCCCCCATTAATTTATAAACTTCATCTTGCTATCTTTAATTTAAGAAGGAATTCTGTCAAAACTGGCCAAGCTGTTCTAACAAACTGGACACCATTTTGACAAACAAAGCACAGCACACCCAGAGGCATTACGGATCAAGACTTCCCAAAGATCATGTGTACTTTGGCTATCTGTGTATTTTAAATTTTTGAGAACATTAAATCTCATAAAATTGGATATTTTGTGCAGAATTTTACATGTATGCATGCCTTTAATAGAGTTGAATATTTTTATGAAACTGATGTATCCCTAAAATATTTTTGAAAATCAATTTTAGAAGATAGAATCTTATTTTCCCACCAGTTTCATTGTTTCACTTGACATGTATTTCACTTGATATATATCTAAAATATTTTTGTAAAACCGATTTCCAAATATAGGATCTTATTTCCCCCTGATTTTCTATCACTTGATATGTGTTCCTCTGAGAAACTAGTTAGAAATTCACTTTTAAAAGTATATAAAACTTACATTTAAGAATCTAGGCTTTGAATATATTGTGAATGTCAAAATAATAGTAATGTTCAAAAGAATTTGTAAATAGAAATGTAACTGATGGGCAAGTATTTTGGCTTTTGTATCAATTATAATTTAATATTCTAAGGAAATAGTAACAATTATGAGAAAATTGAAAATAAATGGAATAGTCTCAAATTTGCATGTATTAAAACCTTTTCTTCCACAAGATGTTATAGCAAATAATATACTAAATCTAATTTTAATAAACACTAATTAGGTCCTAGTCACTACTTTAATTACCTCTTTTAATCTCCATAATAGGATTTTAGGTACTGTACTCAATTTTTTAAACAAAAATCCATTTTAAAATAATTGTAGCAAAACTGATAATCAGAAAGGTTAACTAATGTGTCCATGGTTATAGTATTGATACATTGTGAAATCACCTCAAACCTGATTTACTCAAATCCAAAACTCATGGCCTTCACCACTTTGCTGCAATGACCCAATGTAATTCTCTGAGTGTGCTACATCCTGATTCCTACAAAATTGTAGAAGCTCTTGGCTTTTAGAAATGAAAATAAATTTCAGAGTTGAGTATGAACAATTAAACTTGTAAGAAAATTTGAAAGAACTGGAAATAGGGATAACATTAATATATTGTTCAACTAAACAAAAATAAACCTTACTTGTACAGAATTTTTTCAGGAGAATAATATGCGAATTTTAAAAATATTATTTATGAAGGTCCAGCCTGTTCAGATATCCATTTAAAATGTTGTCTTCCAAGGATTCTTTAACATAGGTTCAAAGGATATGTACATTAATCCAAGTATATAAATCTCAGAAGCAGTTTTTCATTGTATTCATATTCAATAATTAGGAAATTCAGATATTATATATATATATATATATATATATATATATATATATATATATATATATCAGTTCTCACCAATAAACAGATGGGACACTTTATTCAATAATAAATAAAGCAATGGTACCATCCCTGCCTTAAATGGCCTTTTCTTCAAGTTCTGAGTCAGAAGATATGGGATACTTTTAGAAAAATTAAAATAGAAACAGGAACAAAATATTAAAAAAAGTGAAACCTGTCTATGTCTGTCCTAGTAGTTGCTTAAGATGCACTTTTGAGTGGAGGTTGATTTACCACATATGTCACGTTCTGTTCATTATCTCTCAGCATTTGGGCTGCCTCCTAAATTATGTTTATTTTATTATATTTAGAAACATGACGCTAAAACATGATGCTATCATGACACATGTTATATCATGACATATGTTATATCATGACATATGACATGTATCATGACATATGATATATGTTTTGCAAAGATTATTAACACTTATAGGAATGCCAGAATGTTATAAGCACAATAACTCTTTCATCAGCACATGTTCATTACTCACTCTTCACATACCAACTATGGACCAGGATTGAGAGATTCAATAAAGAACACAACAATTTACATGCCCTCACCTTATGTTTTGTTTTGATCTGATATGATTTCAAATCCACTTTTTTGTTGCCATTGTTTTAATCTAAGAATGAAGTTGTTTTGTTCTAAGGGTGAAGCTGTTTACCTTGAGGAAGCTGTGTCAGGATGCCCTCATCCACATCTGTGGTTGTCAATAAGCACTCAGTAGCTCAGATTTTGATTAGCACTGCTGGGGTTATTGAGAAGAATGTGTGGAGGAGCAACTATGGTTATGGGATGTTTGTTTTAAATACCAATAGGTTTGACCTACAACTTAAGAGTGTTGGGTCTGGGGAAGAAGACTCTTGATCTAAGTGGCTCTCCAGAGACCTTAGGACATTAGCTCCTGCCTGGACAAAGTGACTCTGCAAGGTAGTGGTGAAAATCATACAGCTGCCCAGAGAAGCTCATCTTGCTGGCTAACACCTGTGTCCTCCTTCTCTAGCAACATGCTCTAGCAGCAAGGGACTTTTACCCCAGCAGCTGGACATCAGCTTCTCAGTGGCTGAGCCAAATCTCCAGACAACCAATTCATAGAAAGATTCGTCTCAACTAAATTTGTACTTTATTCTTTTCATCTCCTTGCCTGGAATAATGGTGTAATTAATCTATTATTGGTTTGGAGTATGCTATTTCTTTATTGGTTTATAAGAGATATTATCCTGTATGCTATTGGCTTGTGAAATTATTATAATTCTCACAGTGAACCTGTTTTAAATAGATTAATTGAAAAAGACAATCTCAGTCTCTGAGCATAATTTGACACTTCTGGAAACAAAACACCTTACATATATTTTACAAAGTTTTAATTTTATAAAGTGTTTATTAATCTTTATAAAGTTTAAATTTTAATATAATTTCAGATAATAAATTTGCTCTTTTTTTGTATTATTAACATTTTATGGAGCAAATGGGATATAAGCTAAACTGTGAAGTAGAGACATGACTTGAATATTTAGAAGACTTATAAAGCATCCTGGTTACAAGGAAAGTTGTGGAAAGAGAAAAGAAGGCCATGATATTATTGGGAGTGAAGACTTGGTAAAAAAAAAAAAAAAAAAAGGCCTAAATTTATTTTCTAACATATAAAGCCTGATTCTTCAGCTTACCTAACTTGTAGCATTGAGAATATTTAGTTAATTTAAGCAAATATTCCTAGGATACTACTTTGAAATGGTAGGTATTAATCAGAAGCTTGTCTTCTTTCTCCCATAGAATAGTACTCAGATTGCTAAAGGCATCTGGAATACTAGTCAAAAACTCCCTCTAAAAACAATATTGAAACTGTGTATGTTACTGACATTTGATAATTAAGACAGTAAGACTGATAGACACATGCCAAATGTATTGAAGCAGAAAGTTTGGTGTTCTGAATATAGATCCTGGGATGCGAATAGAATATACAGGGAGAGAGCTCTAGCATAACTTGTGAAAAGAGAATTATAAAACAATTCATACAGCAGGAATTAACAATAAAGAAATATCTGTGTTATATTGTGAAATCAATCTATAGTTACGGATTTATATATTTATTGTGATATATATTTATTGTGATATATACATAACTTGTATTAAAGTTTCTGAAAAAAACTTTATTTAAATACTTTTTTAAACTAATGCTTAAAATTATTTTCATATTTTACGGGATAACTATTTAAGGGCTTCAGACTAGGGGCACAATACATGCATGGTTAAACTAAATTTAGGCAGTTTTCTTTTCCTATCAAATTCAAGGCAACTTCTTCAAGGATGGCTTTCCAACTTAAAAATGTAAATGAAAGCTGGAGAAGAAAATTTATTAAGAAATATAATCTAACCCTCCCAGACTTCAGGCAGTACTACAAAGCTACAGTAATCAAAAGACTGTGGTATTGGCACAAAAACAGAGATATGAATCAATGGAACAGAGAAGAGAGACCAGAAATAAACCATACACTTATGGTCAATTAATCTTCAAAAAAGGAGGCAAGAATATACAATGGGGAAAGGACAGTCTCTTCAGCAAGTGATGTTGGGAAAGTTGGACAGTCTCATGCAAATCAATGAAGTTAGAACACACCCTCACACCATACACAAAAATAAACTAAAAATGGCTTGAAGACTTAAATAGGAAACATGACACCATAAAACTCCTATAAGAGAACATAGGCAAAACATTCTCTGACATTAATCATACCAGTGTTTTCTTAGGTCAATCTCCCAAGGCAATAGAAGTAAAAGAAAAAATAAATAAATGGACCTAATCAAACTCACAGACATAGAGAACAGATTTGTGATTGCCAAGGGGAAAGAAGGATGGGAGAGAGAAGGATTGGGAGTTTGGGATTAGCAGATGCAAACTTATATATATATATATATATATATATATATATATATATATATATATAGTTTATATAATATAATATATATTATATCATAATATAATATAGTTTATATATGTTATGTATAGTTTATAATATATATGTGGATAAACAATAAGGTCCTATTGTATAACACAACGAAGTATATTCAATATCTTGTGATAAACCATAATGGAAAAGAATATGAAAAAGTATATGTGTGTCTGTGTGTGTGTGTGTGTGTGTGTGTGCGTGTGTATAACTGAACCACTTTGCTGTACAGCAGAAATTAACACAGCATTGTAATTCAACTACATTTCAATAAATTTTTTTTAAAAGAAATATAATCTAAGAAGACAAAAATTATTTGAAGAAATACGGCAGCGGCCATTATTATTAAGGCATAACTACTGACTTACTTTCACAATTAGTGTGGCTTGCAGTTATCTGCCATCATTCATCTGGCTGGTCCCCCTCATGTGTCTGTTTGTAAAATTCTACAAATGTTATGACTTCACGCAGTGCTGCTATAGCAAAGAAGAAAGCATAGAGAGTTAGATATGAGGATGGAACACTGTATTTGGAATCAAAAATACTGAATTGGGTATTTGTTACCTATGTGAATATTGACAAGCCACTTAAATTCTTTTAAAATATTTTCTAATTTTAGATTTAAATGCAATATTTCATAGTATTATTCACTAATGTCACGTAAGACAATGGGACAATTTAAAATGTAAAATTTACTAAAAATATTATATTATCAATTCTGTTTTAAGTAAGGTTCCTTAACAAAGAAAATTGATATTCTTATAAATCAAATTACTACATAATGCATGATGTTTAACCTGAACACCTAAGTATATATATATATGTCAGGCACTGTGAACATAATCAATTCCTTTATTTTAAACATTTCAGAGTTCAAATTTATTTCTCAATAAATATGAAGCACCTGTAGGATGAACACTAAATTTTATGCTGGTCTCAAAATTCTAGAAGAGTTATGCACATCATTTATGTTAAATAAGCATAGAGAAAAAAATGTGAAAAAAAGTTATCTTCAAAATATAATTGCAAATATCTAATGGTAAATTTATATTAATTTTATATTAAAAAGGCATATTGCTGCCTAGAATATTTTCGTCAATATTCATGATATATACATCAAATTCAAATTAATCATTCAAAAGTTTAAATTATTTGTATCCCATCTTTCCAATCAAATATTATTTAAGGCTAGTCTATTACATGGATGTTGATTCTCTGTAACTTGGTTTCATAGGTTTATGTGAGCACTACTTTATTTTTACTTTTATTTTTTTTATTATTATATTTCCTGAAAAGAATTCTTAAATATGTTTGTGGGATTATTTCTAACAAGAGCAATTCTCAGCAAATAGTAAACCTAATCAGAAAAGAAACTCTTGCTATATTTTCCTAAGCTATATTGAAATACTCTGGCTTACTGCTTGGCTATATAATCCTCTTTCACCTGCATATCAAGGATATACTTCTCACAGAAGTATGAGGATTAATAAAAAAGTCATTAATAGAATCTTCTATATGCTTCCTTGTTCCAAAAGACTTCATAAGAGATATATTTTAGTACTTAGAAACTTTCCAAAAGGCATATAAGTAACAGCAATCTTAAAGATAAGAAAATTAATTCAAAGGGATTAAAACTTTACCAATATGATGTCAAATATTTGCTTGAAACATGAGAAGTCAAAATGTTCAGTTGGTTGTTATGTTGGGTCATCAGTAACAGGTAGGGAACAAGAAAGTCTTTGATAAATCATAATTGAGAAAAGAACTCTTCTTGGCGAAGTCTATTTTAAATGATTACATCACAGAATGACAACATATCACAGAAGCATAAAACATTAGAAATTGCAAGCCTTTCAGAGGTCATTGATTCATAGTGTAAATTTAAAAGGTCACTAGGGAAATGCAGTGTCTACTTTGGACATAAAGGATTGTGATTTTAATATCTCCATACCTACTGAACTTAGTAACGTTCATTACAATCAAGTAAATTTTTCACTCAGCATTTTTTCTTTCACACATATTAAAAGTTTTGATTTAGTATGACAGATTTTTCTTCTCAGAAATTATAATAATTCATTTATTCTCAGACACAGGCTATTGATTTCAGTGAAGACATTTTATAATATCTTTCTTCAGGGTTTACCTTCCTAATGTAAGGTCCTGAGCTAAATCATTCAGCATCTTCTGGTCGACTTTATTGGATTAACACAGAATCATAGAATTTTAGGACAAGAAGGAAAAATGCAGATTATCTTCTCCCACCACCTTCTATCTTCTCTATTTAATTGCAGAATTGTTTTACAAACTACTTTTGGGTATCTTCTAAGTAGAAAATTCCCCATTTACACAACTGTAATAGAGAAATATTTTTGATGTTGAGTGAAAATTTGTTTCTACATTCCATTTGTCATTTCTACTTCCTATCCTCAGTAAAGGAAAACAAATTAATAATTTTACTTGACATTCCTCAATATCTGAGTATTCCTGTATTGGCTTTCCTTCCCCAAATCTTACCTTTAGTTTATTTTTATTAATAAGGCATGCTTTTGAGTTGCATTACCACCCTTGTTACTGTGTGAATGCATTTGAATTTTCTACATTCTTCTTAAAATTTCCTACCAAAAATGTAACATAATTCTTCAAATAAGGTTAATGGCATTCTCAGAAGGCAGGCCTATCAGCTTTCTCATTCAGGATATATATGTCAAGGTAGATAAAAATAGCTTATTTCATGGTTATATTTCACTTTTAAATCACACAAAATTTATGATTAATTGAAAGTTTGATGCACATTTTCCAAATAGCTACTATAAATGAAGAACAGTTTCCCTCCTCCTCAAGTAGGAAAAATTGTATTTATATTCATGAAATTTAATCTTGTTATATTTTGACCATTGTTTCTAATTAGTTATGATCTTTTGGTTATTGGTACTGATATTAATGCATTTCTCCATTCTTATTTAACATAATTCAAAAATGCCAATGGCTTTGTCCACAGAACTAAAACAAAAAATTCTAAAATTTGTATGGAAACACATAAGACCTCAAATAGCTAAAACAATCTGAAAAAGAAGAACGAGCCTGGATGTATCATGCTCCCTGATTTCAAACTATACTACAAAGCTACAGTAATCAAAACAATATGGTATTGGCACCAAAACAGACACATAGATTAATAGAGCAGAACAGACAGCCCAACTAATGATATGGCCAATTAATCTATGACAAAGGAGGCAAAAATATACAATGGGGAAAAGACAGCTTCTTCAATAAATGGTGCTTGGAAAAATAAACAGCTACATGAAAAGGAATCAACTCTACTACTCAGCTCTCACACTATAAATAAAAATATATTCGAAATGGATTAAAGACATAAATGTAAGACCTGAAACTATAAAACTTCTAGAAGAAAACATGGGCAGTAAGCTCTTTGGTGTTAGTCTTAGTAATATTTTTTTGGATATGTCTCTTCAGTCAGGAGAAACAAAAACAAAATAAACAAATGGGACTACATCAAACTAAAAAGCTTTTGCACAGTGAAGGGAATTATCAATAAAACTAAAAGATCATCTACTGAATGGAAGAATATATTTGCAAATAATATCTCTGATAAGGGGTTAATATCCAAAACACGCAAAGAACTCATAAAATTCATCATCAAAAAAACAATCAACACAATTAAAAAAATGGGCAGAGAATCTGAATAAACATTTTTCCAAGGAAGACATATAAATGGTCAACAGGCACAGACAAAGATGCTCACCATCACTCTTCATCAGGGAAATGTAAATCAATACCATACTTGTCAGAATGGCTATTATCAAAAAGACAACATATAAGAAGCATTGAGAAAAGGGAACCGTCATGCACTGTTGGTGCAAATGTAAAGTGGAGTGGCCACAATGGAAAAAAAGGTATGGAGATTTCTCAAAAAATTAAAAATAGAACTACCATATGACCCAGCATTTCCACGCCTGGATATTTATCCAAAGAAAATGAAAACACTAATTAGAAGAGATATATGCACCTCTCTGTTCATTGCAGTATTATTTACAATACCCAAGATATGGAAGTAACCTAAGGGTCCATCAACAGATTAATGGATAAAGAACATGTCATACACACACACACACACACACACACACACACACGCACACACATGAACAATGGAATATTAGCCATAAAAAGAATAAAATCCTGCCATTTATAACAACAAGAATGGATCTATAGGGAATTACGATATGTTAAATAAGTCAGAGAAACACAAATATTGCATGACTTCACTTACATGTGGAATCTAAAAAAAAAAAAACAAATGAACAAACATAACAAAACAGAAACAGACTTATAGATACAAAGAAAAAATAGGTAGCTGCCAGAAGGGATGGGAGTGGAGGAAAAAAAATATAGGTGAGGAGATTAAGAGATACAAACTTGAAGTTTCAAAATAAATGAGTCATGGGTGTGAAATGTACACAGTGGGTAATATAGTCAATAACTATGTAAAAAATCATGAATGTGCTTTGTATTTCTTTAATGAGTTGTTGGTAAAATGTGGAATAGGAGAGGGGAGAGGGCACAGACTTTTACCAAGTTATTAAACATTGTCCTCCTAATGGAATGGGTAAAAACTCTATACCAGGCTTCCCTGGTGGTGCAGTGTTTGAGAGTCTGCCTGCCAATGCAGGCGACATGTGTTAGTGCCCCGGTCTGGGAAGATCCCACATGTCGCAGAACGGCTGGGCCCGTGAGCCATGGCTACTGAGCCTGTCCGTCCGGAGCCTGTGCTCCACAACGGAAGAGGCCACAACAGTGAGAAGCCCACATACCACAAGAAAAATAAATAAATAAATAAATAAACAAAACAAAAAAACCCCCTCTATACCAACATATCTGTCTCACCCAGAAGGAGAGTGGCTAGATTCACTTTTCTTTTTTCTTCCTAAAGTCAGTTCCATGATTTTTCAATCCACTAGAACTTGGATTCTACTCATTGTTCAGTGTTTTATTGCAGCCTGTCCTTTACTATGAGGCACTGGAGCACTCATGTGTCTCTAGGAGTCCATGATTGCTTTATATTTGCTCTTTTCTCTATTACACACATTAGTCATCAATTCATGGTTTTGATTCTCTCTGGCTATGTCATAACTGATTCAAAGAACTTGAAATTCTGCTACATGCTTATAATTATTGTAAATTTTTAATATTTCATATTTCTTTTTCCTCCCTATCTTTTTTTAAAAATTTTTATTGGAGTATAATTGATTTACAGTGTTGTGTTATTTTCAGGTGCATAGCAACATAGAAGCACCTCAATACATAAGGCAAATGCTAACAGCCATAACAGGGGAAAGCAACAACAGCACAATAATAGTGGGGAACTTTAACACCCCACTGACACCAATGGATAGATCATCCAGACAGAAAATTAAGAAAGAAACACAAGTCTTATATGACACATTAGACCAGATATACTTAATTGATACTTATAAGACATTCCATCCAAAAGCAGCAGAATACACTTTCTTCTCAAGGGCACGTGGAACATTCTCCAGGACAGAACACATCTTTGGTCACAAATCAAGCTTTAGTAAATTTAAGAAAATTGAAATCATGTCAAGCATCGTTTCCAACCACAACTCTATGAGATTAGAAATCAATTACGGAGAAAAAAAAAAACTGTAAAAAACACAAACATATGGAGGCTAAACAATAGGCTACTAAATAACCAATAGATCACTGAATAAATCAAAGAGGAAATAAAAAAAAAATACATAAAAACAAATGTCAACGAAAACACAATGATCCAAAACCTATGGGATTCAGCAAAAAGAGTTCTAAGAGGGAAGTTTATAGCAATACAATCTTACCTCAAGAAACAGGAAAACTCTCAAATAAACAACTTAAACTTACACTGAAAGCAACTAGAGAAAGAAGAACAAATAAAACCCAAAGTTAGTAGAAGGAAAGAAATCATAAAGATCAGGGCATTAATAAATGAAATAGAGATGAAGGAAACAATATGAAAGATCAATAAAACTAAAAGCTGCTTCTTTGAGAAGATAAACAAATTTGATAAACCTTTAGCCAGATCATCAAGAAAAAAAGGGAGAGGACTCAAATCAATAAAATTTCCTTTCTTTCTGATCTTTAATCTATTACAACTTTTTATAATTGTATACTTTATTAATATATACCTGTGGTACCTTTTTCATTTTTTTCATTCTGTTTTGCGATAATTTATACTCTCTGGTAAAGCATATTTCAGAGCTTTTTCATATTCTGTGTGAGCATAGAGAACACTTTAATTATAGGAATTCATAACATCTCATTTCTCTTTAGAAGCCATACATTACAAACATATTTTAGTCCAAAGTGACCCCTACAGCTCTTAGGTAGAGTACAAAAATGAAACCAATAGCTGTCTTTTTGTACTTCCCCTGGTAATTTCATTATAATGAATGCCACAGAAACCACCCTAGGTTTAGGTTGCCTTGGTTCTAGAGAGATGTGACTTGAACACCTATTTTCTGCTCTTAAGAAGTATATTTAATGTAGGGTGTGACATAATCATTTCATTATTAGCAAATTATCACTTATAAAATTTACCCAAGCCTCCAATAGCAAACAGCAAATGTGCAGAAAAACTTCTCAAGTATTTGAAAGAATTATCCCTCCCTTCCAATTTTTTGCCAGGGAGAGTCTTGGAAACCTGCCTCCTTAAGAGCACAGAATATTTATATTGTTGACATACTGCTATAATGGATCTTCATCATGATAACTAATAAAATGTGTGATTACCATGTGCCAGGTACTGTGCTAAGATTTTACATCAATAATCTCAGCTAAAGTCCAAATTAGTTGATGATTTGATTTCTATTTGTGTACACATCTTACAGCTCAAATTTAGAGGTGTCAGCTAGTTATCCAATGGAAACAAACTATCAAGTTTTAGAGCTGGATTTTGGATTTAGGATTTCTCTTGCCGGTTCTCTAGTTTTTGTTTACTCATTTCTGAGTGGAGTACTTTTAGGAAGTTCACAATTTTTCTGGGAATTGGGTATATGTATTCATCTTTCTTATCTTCTAGTCTTTCTGACTAAGAGTAATTTTATTCTTACGATTTTAGTGTTTCATTTAGTATTGTTCTATTTTAAATATTAAGGGCTTTAGGGAAAGTGCTTTTATCTTTATGAAAGCAATAGGTAAGTGTTTAAATAGATTTTAGGGTGGGGGAAGTGGTTGTCCACTGAACTTATCCCATGGTTTTTATTCAGTGTTTTTCAGAATTAATTACTTACAAAGCATATAGGCATACTTCGGTTTTGCAGAGCATCCTAAGAAAGATTAAACCATGTTTCATGTTAGCTAGGTAGTTTAATGACTTAAGAACATCAACATCCAGTTAGAAAGCAGAATCCTGTGTTCTTTACTCTCTACTCTGTCAATATTAAGAGCAGCATGATCCATGGATGCTGCATAATGTCTCCTTAAAGAGGTAGGAGAGAGGAATGTTGGAAAGTAAATGTGTTCAGTAAATTATGTATTAATCACAATTTCTTGTTTTGCATTTTAATCAGAATCCTTACTATGTTAACAGTGGACATGGATGAGATGAAAAACACATGATATGTTTCCATAATATATTTGACCACATCCTACTGAATACACTAGGGACATGCTGTTTTAGAGAAAAGGGTAGAATCATTCCTTCTTCTGTTCTAAAAATAAATGTGGTATAAGTCATGTTCCAAAGAAAGCAGGAAATTGTTTGAATTTGAAATGAACAAATACATCCTAGATTTAAAAATAAACTTAAAAAGTGAGAGTGAAAGTCGAAGAGAGTATAGCCATGATGGTCTGATTCCTGGATTAGACTGTGATACTTAATGGTATAGAGAAATATATAATTTCTGTGCATTGAGAGAGAAGACAGATGACTCAATCATATCAACCAAACTGATAAGTTATTTGAGAAAATGTCTGTGTATTATAAGCATTCTACATTGATTAAAATTAGTCAGATAGAAGAAATAAGTGCACTGGTGATAAGCAAAGAGATATTCAAAATAAATATAGATCTAAAATCTAATTAAAAGCACATGTGATTGTTGCTGACAAATTTCCCTGTCTGTTAATTTTGTCAAAGGTTAACCTCATTTGTCAAGCAAAACTTATATAATACTAACAGTATATTGGTAAGTAAATACTAATGTGATTTAAGAGAGTATCATTTAAAAATAATAATAGTCCCCTTCAATGCCAATACTCTGAACTCTCAAATTTCACAATGTACTCACTTAAAAGCAACACTAGTGAATTTTTAACATGTTATGTTTTGTAATATTTAATATTCTGTGACTATATACTTCTTCTTTGTTGAATGTCCGTGAATTGTTTCCTGAAAATCATTTTTTAGCTTAACTAGAATTCTTTTTAATAATCTAAATCACAGTTCAAATTTCCCTTCAAAAATATATGCTAGATTTCAATGTTTGAAAATAATTAGTGTGTCTCAAACTTAGCTCAGTTTTATTTGACAATGTTTTTATTAGATAGAAGATTTTTTTTTTCTGTTAGAACTTAAATAACCAATAAAATCTAAAATAAAAAAAGTACAGTGACCCAAATAGGTATAGTTTTCTAGTCAGCAGAACTAGGAAGGTACAAAAATAAAAAGAAGTTTTGTAATTAAAATTTCCCATTATCTATAAAGGTATGCAGATTGAACATAATTAACCATGAAGTTAAAATGTTGAAGAGTGGTAAAAGAAGAATGCATATCTATCAGTTTTCTGGTAGCTACCCTGATCCAGACTGAGCCTACATGCAAGGCAAACATAGAAATTCCATTCCAAATTGTCAAAGTAACTATTTGGCAAACAATTTCGATTAGTGTAAAATGATCCAATTAATGCACACCACAAAGGACTAAGAATAAATACCAATATCAAACATGGCTGCAGAAAGAAATCTTTGAAGTGGCTGTTTTGAACAGACTATTAACAACACGAAATTTAGCTGAAATGCAACCAACCAGATGCTAGTGCTTGAAAACAACAAATAAAAAATATTGCTTTACTATTAGAAAGGTAGCATAAATTTTTGCTCTACATCACTTAGTACAGCCAAGAGACTCAGAGAAGAAGATTCTGATTTTACTTGAGTCCTTTTAGTTATTCTTATTTTCTATGTTTGATTTTATTTGGTGGTACTCAGGGTGAATTTTGGGAGATGAAAAATTTCATTTCTAATGTTCATATAATTTAGGGCCATGAACTTACTGAAAATAAAAAGGAAATAAGAATGCAGTAACAAATGTACAGCTCTAGAAATTGCTTCTGTGGGAATAAGAAGTAAGGCTGTTTCTCTCCCTCTATTCAAGTAAATCTTTTTAGATATCTGCAGTAAAGACTTCACTTTGCAATCACTGGAAACATCTAGTTTAGAAATGAATCCTTGAGAACAGGGAAGTTTAGAAAAATAATGTAATGATGGATATGTGGCATTATACATTTGCCAAAACTCAGAATATAAATTGCAAAGACTGAACATTAATAAACTAGGAACCTTAGTTAATAATTATGTATCAGTATTGGCTAATCAATTGTAACAAATATGTCCATTGACTTAAAAAGATGCTAATAATACGGGGAAAATAGAGGGTGGTATACTGGAACTCTACTTTCTGCAAGCCTAAAACTGCTCAAAAAAATAAAGCCTATTCATTTAAAAAATTAATCCTTGTTAGTTGATATGCACTTTGGTCTACACGATATAGGCAGAGTCAATATATACTTTTGATTATGTGGCTTCATTGACTGTTGTACAGTTTAGAACTTCATGAATGTGGGCAATTCAGATCAAAAACACTCCAGGATTTTTCTCAGAAGTACTATATTTTGTTAGGTATTTCTACATTTATTTTCTTTATATTAAATTTCTAGATATAATTTTTCAAGGCAAAGTTGAAATTCTTATACATTTATAAGATACAGATTAACACTTGCTGTGAGCTAAACTGTGTCCCCCCAAAATTTATATGTTGAATCCCTGACCCTCAATGAGATGGGACTTTTGGGATGTAATCAAGTTTAGAGGTTTAGAGGAGATCATGAAAGTGGAACTCTCATGATGAGAAGAGATCCTAGAGAGATTGTTTTCTTTCTCTCTGCAACATGGGAACATAGCAAGAAGGCCTTGTGCCAATCAAGAGGAGGTATCTCACCACAAACTGACCATATTGGAAACCTGATCACAGACTTTCAGTCTCCAGAATTGTGAGGAAACCAACTTCTGTATTTTAAGTCACCCAACCTATAGTATTTTTTTAATGGCAGTCCAATCAGACTAAGACAACCGTTCATGGAGTTTAGGGTATATAGAAGAGGAAGTAGCGGAAAGAGCACTGAGTATGGATTTGACATATTTCTTGCACACAGACTCACCCTTTGAAATAAACCAACTCGGAACATAGTCATTTATAACATATTTTTAAACCTGAGTATTTCCATGTTCAAAATGAAAGGGTTACATTATCTGACCTATCACTATTCTTAGCCATTCAACTAAGGGTTGCCAGATAAAACATAAGACACTCAGTTAAATTTGAACTTCAGGTAAATAATTAATGAGATTTAGTATTAACATCACCCATGCCCTATGTGGGACATGCATATATTAAACATTATTTGCTGTTATTCTGAAAATCTAATCTAAGTGATTTTTGTTATTGTTGCTATTGTTCTCAGTTATTATTTTTTCCTTGCAACCCTAATTCAAGTACAATAGTAGTAGATTAGTGGCTCTACAAATTTAGCATGTATAAGAATGACCTGGAGAGCTTGATAAAACACAGATTGCTGAGACCCACCCTTAGAGTATCTGATTCACTAAATTTGGGGAGAAACTCAAGAATTTGGATTTCTATTAAGTTTCCAAGTAGTGTTGATCCTGAGAGAATCTGGATGACATTGGACTCATAAACCTTAATATTTCTTCAAACTTTTAAGAAGTTCCTCTATTAATTCATATTTTTCCACATGTGCATAATAGTTTATTATAATCATTAAATTACCATTTAAGAAAATTTCAATTTTTTAATCTTTAAATTTTTTCCTCAAAATATTTTAAAAAGAAACAACATTTTAGAATATTCTCAAAGTAATTATAATGACCTTGGCTTCAAAAGAGTACCATTAATATTCTGTACACATTCTTGCTAATATTTTCTCCATTAGTCCCCATGGAATATTAAACATGCTTTATAAATAAATGCAGTGTTATCTGTAACCTTGACACAATCTTTCTCCTTTGACTCCAAACTTCCTAATGAACTTTAGAGTTATATATCCTCTGCAGTTCAAATAACTCCTGAAGAAATAAATAGCTTTGGTGATAAAATAGCTGTAAGCTATTCTGACTTTTCAGTAGATTTGTATGTGGGAAATACAGTATGTCTATTGAAAAGTTTCTGTATTCCTTCCTGTTTCTCATCAAGTGTATAATTCAGGTCTTATCCTAACCCTTTACTTCACAGTCTTATCTAGGATATTCTTCTTGTTATGGACAAGTCCATGAGAAATGCATCTTGCATGCTGTGGCTGTCAATTTCTAACTCATGATCTTTTGTCTCTGTAGAAACATGTGAGACACAGGAAGAAGCTCTAATTTTCTTTATCCAGAAGAACATACTAATATTTTTATGTTTCTTTTCAGCTATAATTAGTATCTCTTATTCAGAACTCCCCATGCCCAATGAGGATCACAGATATAGGACATAATCAAATACTTCAATGTTAGGAACTACTTTCTCAAAATTATGCAACATCTGTATTAATAGAATTACTTTGCTCCTCCATTCAATATATATACATGATACCTAAATTTTCCTCTGTGAATCTTCAGGTTTTGCTTGCTAATTTTTACCTTTTGGAATTTCAGTTCTCCTGACCTCCTCTTCCTACAGTCCCCTACAGTCCCCTACAGTCTTCCTACAGTCTGTGCTCTCCCATGTTAATTTCCTCTCTTGTTATTTTTGAGCTACAACATCTGAAGATCCTTTCCAACCATAACTATAATTAGTTCCCCTAACTTCCATAATTTGTCTGGTTCCATCGTTTTTCAAATTTCCAGTAAAGCAGAGATCATATTAAAGTAGAAATCAATATATTTCTTATCATTGTCCTGTGGTTCACAATACGAGAAGCATTCACTTCCTTTACTAAATTAAATAGTTCTTCTCAGAAATTTTACATCTACCAATCCCTAAATACAGCCATGGGTGTCCAATATGGACTACTCATATTTGATTGTTTAAACTCTATCTGATTCTTTCAAGAATATTCATTCAAAACATTATTTTGGCATATAAATACATACATATATATACACACACATACTATATATGTGTATATACATATTTATATATTGCTTTATATAACAGTCTTTAGAAGATATAAGATATGATTAAAATATACAAAACTCGGTAATCCCATATGGATGTTGTTATAACCATGGGTAAATAGTTGACAATGGAGAAAGAAAAATACTTATGTATAATTTCTTTGAAATTCTAGTGGTTAATAAGTTACACTATGTGGGAGCTCCACTTCAAAAAGGTTGACTCCAAGTAAAATAAACTATATAATGTAGTAATGCATCACATATAGTTTTTCTTCTAAAATAGTTTTTATTTCTGTGGGAGAAAGTCAATGAGTTTAAGCACAGAGCAAAGAGTAACACTGGTACAATCATCCCAGGATGTCAGTAAAGAAGAAGAAGAATAAAAGTACTTCTATCAGAATAAAGTTAGCTTTTAGAAAGAAACGGGAAATGGCAGGAGAGAAAAAATTCTGAGAAATTACTTACCACATGAATTGGAAGACGGACATCAAGAGCTCAGCTTCTTCTTATGAATAACCAGACTATGGGGAAAAAAAGACAAAAATCCATCAGTAAGAGTACTAGGAAATTCATATTGTTTGTAGCCATTAACTGAATTGTTTAATAGCAATGATTTTCATTACTATCAAAGTTATGATATTTGTCAAAAAATGAATATATACTATGTGCATTATGTTGGTGCGCTCAAAAGAAAAGCAATCCAGAGGCAATGTTCACAATATACTTGAAAAAAAATACAGAAACTTAAAGATCTCAACGGTTTCATAAATATCAAAAATTATAAAATTTTAAATTATAAAACATTGTATAATTACTCACATATATTGAGTTCTGAACATAAACCAGGTACCAGAATAATTGATTTACAAACACTGCCTCATTTGATCCTCAGTGAGACCCTATGAGGAATGTCAAGTCTTAGCTTCACTTTCTAGATTACAAAAAAATTTAGAAAGGCTAATTAACTTGTTGGGAAAGAGGCACATATAATCTCAGAGTTTAGCTCTTGCCCCCTTAACTTCTATGCCAAACAGCCTAAATAGCAAGAGGTGAACCACTGCTTCAGAATATTGTAAGACAAACATTGTTAATGCATCCCTGGAAAATTCCTCCAATCTTCTGCTTAAATTAAGATGTGCATAGACCGAAAATTTTCTTCTGACCAGTTTTCCTTTTCCTTTTTATGCTATTTAATCACTATTTATTGGAACACAGAAGCATTTCTAAAGATACGTCAAGAAAACAAAATCCAACTCCCACCACCAGTAGCAAACCATAATGAATCTAACAACAGACTTTACCACTTAGTTTTAAAGGTCATTTGTGTGCTTGCAAAATACAAGTTTAAAAGGTTAGATTCCATGAGGCTTTAAATAGTGAATCAAAGTTTTGTTTGCATTAGCTTTATTCAGTGTCGTTTCCAATCTTCCATCTCACTATAAAACTATTCAGGAAATGTCTGCTTAGCTTTCTTTCGGAAGAAAGCCCAAGGCAAAGTACTAGAGAAATATTTAAAAATTCATTCATACTCTAAAGAAGAAAATAGGTTATCTGTGTACAGTCTAAGTCCATTTGTGGAAGTTTATGATAATCAATATTGCTGTACAAAACTGTCTGTTATCCAGAATATTCAAAAGTTATTAGCTCACATTATTGTTCTTAGTCTAAAATGCTATGAAATCCAAGATATTTTGCTTAGAGTTTTTTTCAAATTGATAGAACTGATTTTTCTCTTTTCCTATAAAATATTTTTTGTTGTTGAATTTATCAACACACAAGTTGATTGATTTCAAATTACTTTTCCTTTAGTTTTGAATTGAATATTGTGCTATAATTAAGGTAAACTTTTATTTAATTTCTGTGATAGATCTGTGTGGTTTCAGAAGGCCAAAAATATATTAGTTGTGATGGTGACAAGGCCAATTTCATCTCAGGTGTCAAAAATGAAATATATGGTCATTGCTTCATCACAATTAAAAATGGGGTGAGATTCCCTAAAGGAAAGAACTGAAAATATTCTTAGGAACCCAAATAATTCAGTTAAGAGAAACATAGGAGACAGGCAAGAACTGTAGGATGTGTAGGATGCTTATTTTTTATATGTTGTCTGTTCGCAGAACATGTGATGAAAAATGGTCTCAAAGGACAAAGTAGGATTCTAAGTTTTCAGCAAAACAGAAACAGCAGAAAATATGTAATATGATATGTGCCCAAGTGAATTTAAGAAAAACATAAAGGTTAGTCTCTTATCCTCTGCTGCACACTGGGAAAAAATTAAGACTGCAATTTTTAATAAAGAATGGCATGAAAAACTCTACAAAGCTATATGTGGACATCTCAGGACTAGGAAACAGAAAACAGTCCCAAACATTAACTTCAGTGAGTACTTTTTAGAAAAATGTCACTCACCTTTATAGATGTCAAAAAGATGATTGTTTTAGTTTTTTGTATCTTCAGGTCTTACAGACATTACACAAGATTAACCCTAAGGTACACTTTTCTAAAATGTGATATAAACCTGGATTCAGTATGGTGTAATTTCTCAGGGAATGAGGTAAATAAATGTAGTTCAACAAATATACTTCATCCCTTCAATCACTATGTAAAACAGGGGGGCATATGTAAGGTGTGAAATTTCAGTCTTTTAAGACTCATAATTCTGGGTTGATGGTGACTTGAATAGAAGTATCCAGTATAGATATATATTGTTTTATTTCATTAGTTGCACTATTTTCTTTGGTAAAAGTGACTTGAAAAGCAAACTGAAGGATAATATTAGAAAACACAGTTCAGCACGGTGGGCCTCAGACTGGTGCAACGTCATGCCGGCCTCTGTTGCCGCAGGTCCACCCCGCAAGCAGTGCCCGTCCCTCCCCCTGGCCTGAGTGCAACAGAGCCCCCGAATCAGCGGTTCCTTTAACCCCGTCCTGTCTGAGCGAAAAACAGAGCGCCCTCCAGCGACCAACACGCAGAGGCAGGACCAAATCCAAAGCTGAGCCCCTGTGAGCTGTGAGAACAAAGAAGAGAAAGGGAAATCTCTCCCAGCAGCCTCAGAAACAGCGGATTAAAGCTCCACAATCAACTTGATGTACCCTGCATCTGTGGAACACATGAATAGACGAGTCATCCCAAATTGAGGAGGTGGGCTTCGAGAGCAAGATCTATGATTTTTTCCCCTTTTCCTCTTTTTGTGAATGTGTATGTGTATGTTTCTGTGTGAGATCTTGTCTGTATAGTTTTGCTTCCACCATTTGTCCTAGGGTTCTATCCGTCCATTTTTTTTCTTTTTTAATTTTTTTTCTTAATAATTAATTTTAATAACTTTATTATACTTTACCTTCATTCTTTCTTTCTTTCTTTCTTTCTTTCTTTCTTTCTTTCTTTCTTTCTTTCCTTCCTTCCTTCCTTCCCTCCTTTAGACAACGAATCATCCCAAATTGAGGAGGTGGTCTCTGAGAGAAAGATTTATGATTTTTTCCCCTTTACCTCTTTTTGTGAGGGTGTATGTGTATGCTTCTGTGTAAGATTTTGTCTGTATAGCTTGACTTCCAACATTTGTCCTAAGGTTCTATCTGTCCCTTTTTTTTTTCTAAATATAGTTATTTAATTCAATAACTTTATTATACTTTATTTTATTTTACTGTATCTTCTTTCTTTCTGTCTTTTTTCCTTCCTTCCTTCCTTCCTTCCTCCCTCCCTCCCTCCTTTCTTTCCTTCTTGCCTTTGTTCCTTCTTTCTTTCTTTCTTTCTTTCTTCCTTCCTTCCTTCCTTCCCTCCCTTTTTTCTTTATTTTCCTTTCTTTCTTTATTTAAGTCTCTCTACTTTTTCTCCCTTTTATTCTGAGCCATGTAGATGAAAGGCTCTTGCTGCTCCAGCCAGGAGTCAGGGCTCTGCCTCTGAGGTGGGAGAGCCAACTTCAGGACACTGGTCAACAAGAGACCTCCCAGCTCCACATAATATCAAATGGCGAAAATCTCCCAGAGACCTCCATCTTAACACCAGCACCCAGCTTCACTCAGCAACCAACAAGCTAGAGTGCTGGACAACCTATGTCAAACAACTATCAAAACAGGAATAAAACCCCATCCATTAGCAGAGAGGTTGCCTAAAATCATAATAAGGCCACAGACACCCCAAAACACACAACCAGATGTGAACCCGCCAACTAGAGAGACAAGATCCAGCCTCATCCACCACAACACAGGCACTAGTCCCCTCCACCAGGAAGCCTACACAACCCACTGAAACAACATTAGCTACTGGAGACAGACATCAAAAACAACAGGAACTACAAGCCTGCAGCCTGCAAAAAGGAGACCCCAAAAACAGTAAGATAAGCAAAATGAGAAGACAGAAAAACACACGGCAGATAAAGGAGCAAGATAAAAATGCACCAGACCTAACAAATGGAGAAGAAATAGGCAGTCTACCTGAAAAAGAATTCAGAATAATGATAGTAAGGACGATCCAAAATCTTGGAAATAGAATGGACAAAATGCAAGATACAGTTAACAAGGACCTAGAAGAAACAAAGATGAAATAAGAAATGATGAACAATACAATAAATGAAATTAAATGTACTCTAGATGGGATCAATAGCAGAATAACTGAGGCAGAAGAACGGATAAGTGACCTGGAAGATAAAGTAGTGGAAATAACTAGTGCAGAGCAGAATAAAGAAAAAAGAATGAAAAGAACTGAGGACAGTCTCAGAGACCTCTGGGACAACATTAAATGCACCAACATTCGAATTATAGGGGTTCCAGAAGAAGAAGAGAAAAGAAAGGGACTGAGAAAATATTTGAAGAGATTATAGTTGAAAACTTCCCTTATATGGGAAAGGAAATAGTTAATCAAGTCCAGGAAGCACAGAGAGTCCCATACAGGATAAATACAAGGAGAAATACTCCAAGACACATATTAATCAAACTGTCAAAAATTAAATACAAAGAAAGCATATTAAAAACAGCAAGGGAAAAACAGCAAAAAACACACAAGGAAATCCCCATAAGGTTAACAGCTGATCTCTCAGCAGAAACCCGATAAACCAGAAGGGAGTGGCAGGACATACTGAAAATGATGAAGGAGAAAAACCTGCAACCAAGACTACTCTACCCAGCAAGGATCTCATTCAGATTTGATGGAGAAATTAAAACCTTTACAGACAAGCAAAAGCTGAGAGAGGTCAGCACCACCAAACCAGCTTTACAACAAATGCTAAAGGAACTTCTCTAGACAAGAAACACAAGAGAAGGAAAAGACCTATAATATTGAACCCAAAACAATTTAGAAAATGGGAATAGGAACATACATATCGATAATTACCTTAAATATAAATGGACTAAATGCTCCCACCAAAAGACACAGATTGGCTGAATAGATACAAAAACAAGACCCTTATATATGCTGCCTACAAGAGACCCACTTCAGACCTAGAGACACATACAGACTGAAAGCAAGGGGATGGAGAAAGATATTCTATGCAAATGGAAACCAAAAGAGAGCTGGAGTAGCAATTCTCATATCAAACAAAATAGACTTTAAAATAAGGACTATTAGAAGAGACAAAGAAGGACACTGCATAATGATCAAGGGATCGATCCAAGAAGATATAAGAATTGTAAATATTTATGCACCCAGCATAGGAGCACCTCAATACATAAGGCAAATACTAACAGCCATAAAAGGGGAAATGGACAGTAACACATTCATAGTAGGGGACATTAACACCCCAATTTCACCCATGGACAGATCATCCAAAATGAAAATAAATAAGGAAACACAAGCTTTAAGTGATACATTAAACAAGATGGACTTAATTGATATTGATAGGACACTCCATTCAAAAGCAACAGAATACACATTTTTCTCAAGTGCTCATAGAACATTCTCCAGGATAGATCATATCTTGGTTCACAAATCAAGCCTTGGTAAATTTAAGAAAATTGAAATTGTATCAAGTATCTTTTCCGACCACAACGCCATTAGCCTAGATATCAATTACAGGAAAAGATCTGTAAAATATACAAACACATGGAGGCTAAACAATACACTACTTAATAATGAAGTGATCACTGAAGAAATCAAAGAGGAAATAAAAAAATACCTAGAAACAAATGACAATGGAGACGCAGCGACCCAAAACCTATGGGATGCAGCAAAAGCAGTTCTAAGGGGGAAGTTTATAGCAATACAAGCCCACCTTAAGAAGCAAGAAACATCTCGAATAAACAACCTAAACTTGCACGTCAAGCAATTAGAGAAAGAAGAACAAAAAAACCCCAAAGCTAGCAGAAGGAAAGAAATCATAAAAATCAGATCAGAAATAAATGAAAAAGAAATGAAGGAAACAATAGCAAAGATCAATAAACTAAAAGCTGGTTCTTTGAGAAGATAAACAAAGTAGATAAACCACTAGCCAGACTCATCAAGCAAAAAAGGAAGAAGACTCAAATCAATAGAATTAGAAATGAAAAAGGAGAAGTAACAACTGACACTGCAGAAATAAAAAAGGTCATGAGAGATTACTACAAGCAACTCTATGCCAATAAAATGGACAATCTGGAAGAAATGGACAAATTCTTAGAAATGCACAACCTGCAAAGACTGAACCAGGAAGAAACAGAAAATATGAACAGACAAATCACAAGCACTGAAATGGAAACTGTGGTTAAAATTCTTCCAACAAACAAAAGCCCAGGACCAGATGGCTTCACAGGCGAATTTTATCAAACATTTAGAGAAGAGCTAACACCTATCCTTCTCAAACTCTTCCAAAATATAGCCAAGGGAGGAACACTCCCAAATTCCTTCTACGAGGTCACCATCACCTTGATACAAAAACCAGACAAGGATGTCACAAAGAAAGAAAACTACAGGCCAATATCACTGATGAACATAGATGCAAAAATCCTCAACAAAATACTAGCAAACAGAATCCAACAGCACATTAAAAGGATCATACACCATGATCAAGTGGGGTTTATTCCAGGAATGCAAGGATTCTTCAATATACGCAAATCTATCAATGTGATAAACCATATTAACAAATTGAAGGAGAAAAACAATATGATCATCTCAATAGATGCAGAGAAAGCTTTTGACAAAATTCAACACCAATTTATAATAAAAACCCCGCAGAAAGTAGGTATAGAGGGAACTTTCCTCAACATAATAAAGGCCATATATGACAAGCCCACAGCCAACATCATCCTCAATAGTGAAAAACTGAAAACATTTCCACTAAGATCAGGAACAAGACAAGGTTGCCCACTCTCACCACTCTTATTCAACAAAGTTTTGGAAGTTTTAGCCACAGCAATCAGAGAAGAAAAGGAAATAAAAGGAATCCATATCAGAAAAGAAGAAATAAAGCTGTCACTGTTTGCAGATGACATGATACTATACAGAGAGAATCCTAAAGATGCTACCAGAAAACTACTAGAGCTAATCAATGAATTTGGTAAAGTAGCAGGATACAAAATTAATGCCCAGAAATCTCTGATATTCCTATATACTAATGATGAAAAATCTGAAAGTGAAATCAAGAAAACACTCCCATTTACCATTGCAACAAAAGAATAAAATATCTAGGAATAAACCTACCAAAGGAGACAAAAGACCTGTATGCAGAAAATTATAAGACACTGATGAACGAAATTAAAGATGATACAAATAGATGGAGAGATATACCATGTTCTTGGATTGGAAGAATCAACATTGTGAAAATGACTCTACTATCCAAAGCAATCTATAGATTCAATGCAATCCCTATCAAACTACCACTGGCATTTTTCACAGAACTAGAACAAAAAAAAAATCGCAATTTGTATGGAAACACAAAAGACCCCGAATAGCTAAAGCAATCTTGAGAACGAAAAACGGAGCTTGAGGATTCAGGATCCCTGACTTCAGACTATACTATAAAGCTACAGTAATGAAGACAGTATGGTACTGGCACAAAAACAGAAAGATAGATCAATGGAACAAGATAGAAAGCCCAGAGGTAAACCCACACACATATGGACACCTTATCTTTGATAAAGGTGACAGGAATGTACAGTGGAGAAATGACAGCCTCATTAATAAGTGGTGCTGGGAAAACTGGACAGATACATGTAAAAGTATGAGATTAGATCACTCCCTAACACCATACACAAAAATAAGCTCAAAATGGATTAAAGAGCTAAATGTAAGGCCAGAAACTATCAAACTCTTAGAGGAAAACATAAGCAGAACACTCTATGGCATAAATCACAGCAAGATCCTTTCTGATCCACCTCTTAGAGTAATGGAAATAAAAACAAAAATAAACAAATGGTACCTAATAAAACTTCAAAGCTTTTGCACAGCAAAGGAAACCATAAACAGGACCAAAAGACACCCCTCAGAATAGGAGAAAATATTTGCAAATGAAGCAACTGACAAAGGATTAATCTCCAAAATTTACAAGCAGCTCATGCAGCTCAATAAGAAAAAAACAAACAACCCAATCCAAAAATGGGCAGAAGACCTAAATAGACATTTCTCCAAAGAAGATATACAGACTGCCAACCAACACATGAAAGAATGCTCAACATCATTAATCATTAGAGAAATGCAAATCAAAACTACAATGAGATATCATCTCACACCTGTCGGAATGGCCATCATCAAAAAATCTAGAAACAATAAATGCTGGAGAGGGTGTGGAGAAAAGGGAACACTCTTGCACTGCTGATGGGAATGTGAATTGGTTCAGCCACTATGGAGAACAATGTGGAGGTTCCTTAAAAAACTGCAAATAGCACTACCATATGACCCAGTAATCCCACTACTGGGCATATACCCTGAGAAAACCATAATTCAAAAAGAATCATGTACCAAAATGTTCATTGCAGCTCTATTTACAATAGCCTTGAGATGGAAACAACCTAAGTGACCATCATCGGATGAATGGATAAAGAAGATGTGGCACATATATACAATGGAATATTACTCAGCCATAAAAAGAAATGAAATTGAGCTATTTGTAATGAGGTGGATAGACCTAGAGTCTGTCATACAATGTGAAGTAAGTCAGAAAGAAAAAGACAAATACCGTATGCAAACACATATATATGGAATTTAAGAAAAAAAAATGTAATGAAGAACCTAGGGGTAAGACAGGAATAAAGACACAGACCTACTGGAGAACAGACTTGAGGATATAGGGAGGGGGAAGGGTGAGTTTTGACAGGGCGAGAGAGAGTCATGGACATATACACACTAACAAACCTAAGGTAGATAGCTAGTGGGAAGCAGCCGCATGGCACAGGGATATCAGCTTTGTGCTTTGTTACCGCCTGGAGGGGTGGGACATGGAGGGTGGGAGGGAGGGAGACACAAGAGGGAAGAGATATGGGAACATATGTATATATATATAACTGATTCACTTTGTTATAAAGCAGAAACTAACACACCATTGTAAAGCAATTATACCCCAATAAAGATGTTAAAAAAAAAAAAAGAAAGAAAGCAGAGTTCAGTAAAATTGCATTTTATTCACCAGTCTGCCCAAAAGATATGCCTAATTTTAAGACAATATAATAAAAATTAGCTATAAAGTAAAATACTAAATTAATGTAAAATTAATTTGATCACATATATAGTTGTGTCAAACAGATCTTTGGAGTAACATGAAGTTGTAGAGTAAGATTCAAATTACACACTGAAGGCTGCTTCTCTTGCAGATTTATCCCCTTACAGAGTTACCACAAGGCACTCTATAGTTTCCTAAATCATAAGTTTATCAGACTCCTTCATTCCTGAAAAATGTGTTTATAGTTTTCTCAACCAAAAGGAATTATTTACTGCTGAGACAGGCTAGATGTGTCAGCTATTCTTTGTTTTTGTTTTTCTTTTTTAACTGTGAAAAGTACCAAGAGTCTGAATTTTTAAAGTAGTCATGCAAACAAATTTAATGTGATCACTTATATTAAATATTTATGTCCAGACACTTGTCACCTATACAACCACATATAGACAAGTAGAGGAGTGGCTGCTGCCAAAGTCAGAGTTAAGACAAAACTAAAGTAGAAATTTCTATCGTAATTTTCTGGTTCATAAAACCTACACATTATGTATCTTCTCTTTCATATATCATTCAAATATTCACTAAATTTCAAAGGAAATATACATCACTGAAATTATAAATGGCTTTGTTTTGGGTTTCTCCAAGATCACTTAAAGAGGAATTGAGTGGGTGGACCTTCAAGATGGTGGAGGAGTAAGACATGGAGATCACCTTCCTCCCCATAAATACATCAAAAATACAACTACATGTGAACAACTTCTACAGGACCCCCACTGAATGCTGGCAGAAGACCTCAGACTTCCAAAAATGAAAGAAACTCCCCAGGTACCTGCCCATGTGGCTGACAGGGTCTTGGTGCTCTGGCCGGGTATCAGGATTGAGCCTATGTGGTGGGAGAGCCGAGTTCAGGACGCTGGACCACCAGAGACCTCCTGGCTCTACATAATATCAATCAGCAAGAGTTCTCCCAGAGATCTCCATCTCAATGCTAACACACAGCTACATTCAATGACCACTAGGCCCCAGTGCTGGACACCCCATGCCGAAAAGCTAGCAAACAAGAACACAAAACCATCCATTAGAAGAGAGGCTGACTAAAAGAATACTAACTTCACAGACACCCCAAACCACACCACAAACATGGTCCTGCCCACCACAAAGACAAGATCCAGCTTCATCCACAGGCACCTGTCCCCTCCACTAGGAAGCCTACACAACCCACTGAGCCAACATTACCAACTGAGGAAAGACACCAAAAACAATGGGAACTATGAACCTGTAGCCTGTGAAAAGCAGATCCCAAACTCAGTAAGCTAAGCAAAATGAGATGACAGAGAAATATGCAGCAGATGAAGGAACAAGGTAAAAATCCACCACACTAAACAAATGAAGTAGAAATAAGCAGTCTGCTTGAAAAAAAATTCAGAGTAATGATATTAAACATGACCCAAAATCTTGGAAATAGAATGTTTAATAAGGACCTAGAAGAACTAAAGAGCAAACAAACAATGATGAACAACAAAATAAATGAAACTAAAACTTCTCTAGAAGGAATCAATAGCAGAATAACTGAGGCAGAAAAACGCATAAGTGACCTGGAAGACAAAATAGGGAAAATAAATATCTCAGAGCAGAATAAAGAAAAAAGAATGAAAAAAAAAAAAAATGACAGTCTCAGAGAACTCTGGGACAACATTAAGCACACTAACATTCGAATTATAGGGGTCCCAGAAGAAAAATAGAAAAAGAAAGGGACTGAGAAAATATTTGAAATGATTATAGTTGAAAACTTCTGTAAGATGAGAAAGAAAATATTCAGTCAAGCCCAGGAAGTGCAGAGAGTCCCATACAGGATAAATCTAAGGAGAAACATGTCAAGACACACGTTAGTCAAAGAAAAATTAAATACAAAGAAAAAAATATTAAAAGCAACAATGGAAAAGCAACAAATAACCTACAAGGGAATCCCCAAAAGATTAACAGCTGATCTTTCAGCAGAAACTCTGCAAGCCAGAAGGGAGTGGCAGGACACATTTATAGTGATGAAGGGGAAAAACCTACAACCAAGATTACTTTACCCAGAGAGGATCTCATTCAGATTCAACAGAGAAATTAAAACCCTTACAGAAAAGCAAAAGTTAAGAGAATACAGCACCACCAAACCAGCTTTACAACAAACACCACAGGAACTTCTCTAGGCAGGAAACACAAGACAAAGAAAATACCTAAAAAACAAACCAAAAACAAGTAAGAAAATGGTAATAAGAACATACATATTGATAATTACCTTAAATGTAGATGGAATAAATGCTCCAACCAAAAGACATAGACTGGCTGAATGGATACAAAAACAAGACCCATATATATGCTGTCAACAAGAGAGCCATGTCAGACCTAGGGACACATACAGACTGAAAATGAGGGGATGGAAATAGATATTCCATGCAAATGGAAATCAAAAGAAAGCTGGAGTAACAATTCTCATATCAGACAAAATAGACTTTAAAATAAAGACTATTACAAGAGACAAAGAAGGGCACTACATAATGATCAAGTGATCAATCCAAGAAGAAGATATAGCAATTGTAAATATTTATGCACCCAACATACAAGCACCTCAATACATAAGGCAAATGCTAATAGCCATAAAAGAGGAAACTGACAGCAACACAATCATAGTAAGGCACTTTAAGACCCCACTTTCACCAATGGAGAGATCAACCAAAATGAAAATAAATAAGGAAACACAAGCTTTAAATGATACATTAAACAAGATGGACTTAATTGATATTTATAGGGCATTCCATCAACAAACAACAGAAAACACTTTTTTCTCAAATGGTCATGGAACATTCTCCAGGATAGATCATAACTTGGGTCACATATCAAGCCTTGATAAATTTAAGACCACTGAAATCATATCAAGTATCTTTTCTGACCACAACGCTAAGAGACTGGATATCAAGTACAGGAAAGAAACTGTAAAAAATACAAACATATGGAGGCTAAACAATACGTTACTAAATAACCAAGGGATCACTAAATAAATCAAAGAGGAAATCAAAAAATACTTAGAAACAAATGCCAAGGAAAACACGATGACCCAAAATCTATGGGATGCAGCAAAAGCCGTTCTAAGAGGGAAGTATAAAGCAATACAATCGTACTTCAAGAAACAAGAAATATCTCAAATAAACAACCTAACCTTACACCTAAAGCAATCAGAGAAAGAAGAACAACAACAACAACAAAAAAAACCCAGAGTTAGCAGAAGGAAAGAAATCATAAAGATCACATCAGAAATAAATGAAATAGAAATGAAGGAATAAAATTAAAAGGTGGTTCTTTGAGAAGATAAACAAAATTAGTAAACTGTTAATGAGACTCATCAAAAAAAAAAAAAGGAGAACACTCAACAGAATTAGAAATGTAAAGGGAGAAGTAACAACTGACACTCGAGAAATACAAAGGATTACGAGAGATAACTACAAGCAATTCTATGCCAATAAAATGGCTGTCGGGAAGAAATAGACAAATTCTTAGAAAAGCACATTCCAAGACTGAATCAGGAAGAAATAGAACATATAAACAGACCAATCACAAGCACTGAAATTGAGACTTTGGTTAAAAAACTTCGAACAAAAAAAAGCCCAGGACTAGATGGCTTCACCAGCGAATTCCATCAAACATTTAGAGAAGAAGTAACACCTATCCTTCTCAAACTCTTCAAAAATATAACATAAGGAGGAAACCTCCAAACTCATTCTACAAGGCCAACATCACCCTGATACCAAAGCCACACAAAGATGTCACAAAAAAGAAAACTACAGGCCCATATCAGTGATGAAATAGATGGAAAACTGTTCAACAACAGACTAGCCAAAAGAATCCTGCAGCACATTAAAGGGATCATACACCATGATCAAGTGGGGTTTATCCCAGGAATTCAAGGATTGTTTAATATACGTAAATCAATCAATGTGATATACCATATTAACAAACTGAAGGATAAAAAGCATATGATTATATCAATAGATGCAGAAAAAGCTTTCAACAAAATTCAACACACATTTATGACAAAAACCCTACAGAAAGTATACATGGAGGGAACTTACCCCAACATAATATAGGCCATATATGACACACCAACAGCCAACCTCGTTCTCAATGGTTAAAAACTTAGGCCATTTCCACTATGATCAGGAATAAGACAAGTTTGCCCACTTTCACCACTATTCTTCAACATAGTTTTGGAAGTTGTAGCCACAGCAATCAGAGACATGCTGTTTGAAGATGACATGATACTATACATAGAGAAGCCTAAAGATGCTACCAGAAAACTATTAGAGATAATCAATGAATTTGGTAAAGTAGCAGGATACAAAATTAATGCACATAAATCTCTTGCATCCCTATACACTAATGATGAAATATCTGAAAGAGAAATTAAAGAAACACTCCCATTTACCATTGCAACAAAAAGAATAAAATGCCTAGGAACAAACCTACCTAAGGAGACAAAAGACCTGTATGCAGAAAGCTATAAGACACTGATGCAAGAAATTAAAGATGATACAATCAGATGGAGAGATATACCATGCTCTTGGATTGGAAGAATCAACATTGTGAAAATGACTATACTACCCAAAACAATGTACAGATTCAATGCAATCTCTATCAAACTACCAATGGCTTTTTTCACAGAACTAGAACAAACATTTCACAATTTGTATGGAAACACAAAAGACCCGAATAGCCAAAGCAATCTTGAGAAAGAAAAGTGGAGCTGGAGGAATCAAGCTCCTGGACTTCAGAGTATACTACAAAGATACAGTATTCAAGACAGTATGATACTGGTACAAAAACAGAAATATAGATAAATGGAACAGGATAGAAAGCCCAGAGATAAACCCACACACATATGGTCACCTTAACTTTGATAAAGGAGGTAAGAATATACAATGGAGAATAGACAGCATCTTCAATAAGTGGTGCTGGGAAAATTGGACAGTTACATGTAAAAGAATGAGATTAGAACACTCCCTAAGACCATACACAAAAATAAACTCAAAATGGATTAAAGACCTAAATGTAATGCCAGACACTATAATAGTCTTAGAGGAAAGCAGACAGAATACTCCATGACATAAATCACAGCAAAATCCTTTTTGACCCACCTCCTAGAGAAATGGAAATAAAAATAAAAATAAACAAACGGGACCTAAGGAAACTTAAAATCTTTTGCACAAAAGAGGAAACCATTACCCAGATGAAAACCAAACTCTCAGAATGGGAGACAATACCTGTAGATCAAGCAACTGACAAAGGATTAATCTCCAAAATCTACAAGCAGTTAATGGAGTTCAACATCAAAAAAACAAAAAAGAACACTCCAAAAATGGGCAGAAGACCTAAATAGACATTTCTCCAAAGAAGATATACAGATTGCCAACAAACACATGAAAGGATGTTCAACATCACTAATCATTAGAGAAATGCAAATCAAAACTACAATAAGGTATCACCTCACACCAGTCAGAATGGCCATCATCAAAAAATCTACAAACAATAAGTGCTGGAGAGGGTGTGGAGAAAAGGGGACCCTCTTGCACTGTTGGTGGGAATGTAAATTGATACAGCCACTATGATGAATAGGATGGAGTTTCCTTAAAAAACTAGAAAATAGAACTACAATATGACCAAGCAATCCCACTACTGGGCATATTACCTGAGAAAACTATAATTCAAAAAGAGTCATGTATGAATATGTTCATTTCAGCACTATTTACAATAGTCAGGACATGGAAGCAACCTAAGTGTCCATCAACAGATGAATGGATGAAGAAGATGAGGCACATAATTCAATGGAATATTACTCAGCCATAAAAAAAATGAAATTGAGTTATCTGCAGTGAGCTGGATGGACATAGAGTCTGTCATACAGAGTGAAGTAAGTACAAAAGAGAAAAACAAATACCATATTCTAATGCATATATATGGAATAAAACAAACAAACAAATGGTTTTGAATAACCTAGGGGCAGAACAGGAATAAAGATGCAGACTTAGAGAATGGACTTGAGGACATGGGAAGGGGGAAGGGTAAGCTGGGACGAACTGAGAGAGTGGCATGGACATATATACACTACCAAATGTAAAATAGATAGCTAGTGGAAAGCAGCCGCATAGCACAGGGAAATCAGTGTGGTGCTTTGTGACCACCTAGAGAGGTGGGATAGGGAGGGTGAAAGTGAGATGCAAGAGAGAGGTGATATGGTGATATATGTATACATATAGCTGATTCACTTTATTATACAGCAGCAACAAGCACAGCAATGTAGAACAGTTATACTCCAATAAAGATGTTAAGGGCTTCCCTGGTGGCGCAGTGGTTGAGAGTCCGCCTGCCGATGCAGGGGACACGGGTTCGTGTCCTGGTCTGGGAAGATCCCCCATGCCGCTGAGTGGCTAGGCCCATGAGCCATGGCCACTGAGCCTGCACATCCGGAGCCTGTGCTCCGCAACAGGAGAGACCACAAGAGTGAGAGGCCCGCGTACAGCAAAAAAAAAAAAAAAAAAAAAAATGTTAAAAAAAGAAAAAAAAAAAACCTCAGGGCTCCCAGATTGCAGTGGATTTCTAGAAATCTCATTATGTTGTATTGTTATTTTTATTAAGTAATAATGTTACCACTCTGTAGAAGAAAAAGAAGGAGGAACTGTGTGAACACTCTAGTTTAGATGACATTAATTTAAAATTTTAATATAATAAAGATGTTAAAGGAACCAAAATAAACTTTGATACAATCTCTAAATATGTAAAATTGTACATATAAATCAAACATACAAAACAAATAACAACCGAGTGGCAGAATTAGTTCAGAATTCAGAATGCCTTAAAATAAATGCTATCAAAGTCCACTGTTGTTTTAAATAGCGCCAGATATTCAGAATTAAAATAAATTTGCTTTCTTCAGGGCTTTATTGTTCACAAGGTAAAAGGGATACTGAAGTCTGCTATTAAATGCCATCATATTCACTGCAGGAGATAAAACATTTACAAGAAGACCAAAAAAATGCATATGGTAGGATTCATACATGTACATATAAAGGAGATATTAGTCCTCCCTCAGCCCTCTCTTTTGCTTATTGTCCCACAGAATAAAAGTGCTCTACTATTTCTTATCTTTGGTCATTGTTCCCCTTATCCATCTCTGTGGGGCAAGAATATTTTGCTATATAACCAGAGTTAGTCCCCAGCTTTTATATTTCCCCTTTTGAATATAACAGTTCATGGTGGTATTTAGTACGTGTACAGAGTGGACAGTAGATATCTGGACAATTGAAGAAGTAGGAATAGAACTGTAAATGATCTGATGTAGAAGGGCTGCATCAGTAGTAATAAAACTTAGCCAGGAAACTCAGTAAACTGCAGTAAATCAACATATTAAAGGAGTTTTTGGAGTTGCAGTCTGGAGTAGTGAGAGTGTATTAGTCCACTCGGGCTGCCGTAACAAAATACCATAGACTGGGTGGCTTAAACAAAAGAAATTTATTTTACTCAAACTTCTGGAGGCTGGAAAGTCAAAGATCAAGGTTTCAGCAGGTTTTGGCTTCTGAAAAATACTCTTTTCCTGGTTTTCCAGTGGCTGTTTTCTCCCAAATGACCTTTCCTGGGCACATATACATGTAGAGAGAGTGCAAGCTCTCTGGTATCTCTTATAAAACACTAATCCTATGGCATCAGGGTCCCTCATTATGACCTTATTTAACCTTAATTACTTACTTTGAGACTCCATCTCCAAATACAGTCACACTGGGGGTAAGGGCTTCGACATATGAATCTGGCAGGACAGACACAAACCTTTAATGCATAACAAGGAGTAAAATTCTAGTAGCATCAGCAGACACAGTATAGGAAATACTGCCTAAAAAATACCCTAAAACTGGGCAAATGCATACCTTTCTCTCATTATTATTTCCTGGACATAGAGAGAGACTAAATAACAGCATGATTCTGAGTTTCAGAATAAGTCTTAGTCTACTTCTAAGAGGAAGGATGCTATTTCCTCCTTGCTTATTTGATTTTTTTTTCAACACTCTTATTCTCTACACTGTCTAGTAACTTCTATCATTGATTTTATGAGAAAGACTGAGTTAGAGACTTCAGAGCAGAGAGGAATGGAAAGGAAAACTGTCTGTTGAATTTATAATGCTTTTGTGGGGAAATCAGGAAAATGTCTATAAGAAAATATAAAAACAAAACAAACAAGCTTCATAACAAGGCATAGTGTCACAGTAATAAAAAGTTGAGGGAAAAAACTTCCCCACTTTTTATCCAAAATTTAATGATCATTCTACCTCCAGCCTTCTATTTAGTGATGCTGCCAAAGAGTCTTAATATATTTCATGCCTCTTCTCCCACATGATCACAAATACAATGTATGTTATTCTTCCTCTACTTCCACCATGGAATGTGGTTCTAAGTAAGTTTTGGTTCTTGAATTTTTTTGTAAATATCATCTGCGAATATGTTGTCCTAAATCAAGGGAGGGAGTCATACCCTAACTGAACAGTACAGATCACTTTAGAATGACATGTGCTGCTTGATTGTTTGGACCTCTATTTTATTGGAATATATTATACATGTTTCATATTGCACATTCCTTGTATTCAATTTCTTATGAAGGTGTCTGGGCAAAGCTGTCTGTCAAGATTTAGTATTTCTCACTAGAACAGTTAGAAGCTCAGTCTGCAGTATCAAATTCTTAGTATGATGCTTCACTGTAAGTCTTGTGTTCTTGGAGATTTTGGAAAACACTTAATGATATTTAACACAGTTCCTCTTGCCCTATTTTCTGGATATATTTTATTGAGTTGGTCATGATATTTTTGTTTTAGTATAATGGAATATGGTGACCACTTTTGTATGTTTATTAAAAGTGACAAAGTGACCTACTTTATGCATCAGGAAGGAAGGAAGGGAGGAAGGAAGGAAACAAGGAAGGAAGGAAAATGCATTGTTACTATTAAAGAGATTTGTTTTATTCAAAGCCTAGACTTTAAGAATTGAATTTCAGGAGATGCCATTGTCTTGCATTGAAATAATGTTATATTAGCATCTGGGATGATTTATGTTACTACTGGGTCTTCGATAGTTTTGTAGAAATGATGTAAGTATCAGCAATTTGCTGTCTCAAAAAAATAAAAATCAAACATTCTCCAGAAAATGCTAAATGAATTAGTGATAAATTTTTGAGGGGGACTTGACTTTTCCTTAAGAATATAGTTAGAACTATGATTCTTGGAAATGTCAGGGTGATATTTGATATATGTAAAAACCTTCACCAAATCATAAAGGATACCTGGCTTGGCTAGACACACAACTAGGTGCCACATCTGAATATCAGTTTTGTTTTGTTTTTTCTCAAACCCCAGAAAAAAAAAATAAAAATGTGCATCAAAACAAAACAGAATTTCCTACACAGATTTATGAATTAAAATATTCTTGATGTTTATGTACGGACCTCAAGGTAAGATTCGGTATTATAGGTCTATCTAGAAATAGAGACTTTGTGAGATAAAAATATATAAATGTTTTCACTATTTTATATCAAGTTTTTATATGACTAAAAATATGTTTTGCTGTTTCTGTTACTTTTTTATACCCACAAACATTAACATACACACACAAAGCCAATCTAAAGTATGAAACTATCACAAAACATCCACAAACATTTGGATCCACTAGAACACGGAAAGATTTAAGGAATTCTTAGCAAAATATTTTCATAACACCAATACTGTTGGGAAAAACAGTAAAAGCTTTTTTAATAAGTAATTTTAATGAGCTATGGTCCCTTTCTCACTCTGTATTTGTGTGTGTGTATGGATAACAACAACTTTTGCAGATTTTTTTTTAACCTCTAACTATCTATTAACAATCTAAGATGCTGAAATGTAGAATAATGTCTGTGTAGAGAAAAGAAAAAAAAAGAAAAAAAAAAGAAAATGTCTTAGAGATTTATTAGCTAAATTTTCTGTTTTTTGTTACATGTGTGCAAGCTTCCCATTAAATGTAATGAGTTATGAAAGTGCCATTGCCTTGTATTTGAAGTTTCTGTTGTGCTATTTTCTGTGTTGGAGTTACCAACATCAGCAATAACTGAGTAGATACTGCCTGAGTTAAAGCTAGCCAAAGTTGGAACTTTCATTATATGTATGCTATGCTACTAATTGTATATGTCATAGCAACAGAGCTATTTCTAACAAATTAAATGCTAAATTCAAAGTCACGTAAACATTTAAATAATTAAATTGTTTTCATTCTTTAGATCATAAGCATTTAGGATAAAATAAAATGTACTGCTCATAAAGCAGATCATACCTCTGAAACAATTCCAAGTGCTTAAATATTTCACTCAGTTACGAATGCAATAAAACCTTGTTAAAAGTATTAGATACTCTCCCCACATATGCATAGATATAATGAAAAAAAAATCCTCATTTAAAATTTTGAACATTCTTTTTTAATTTACCTTTCTGTATCTCCTTAAATGAAAATTAATACACAGTGCTTGAAACAAGAAGGAGACAGGAAAGAAGGAAGGAAGGAACGAACGAACGAATGAACAAATGAAGGAACAAAGGGAGGGAGGGAGGAAAAAAGAAAACAGGGGACAAAAGAGGTCAGACCTTAATTCTACCAGTTAGTTGATGTCCCACAAAAGATCATTACATTCAAAGATTCAGGATGTTTAGAGTTTTCCTCAAAATTAATGGCTTCTTTTATGAATATGCAACTATTTAGAAAACAAGTATTTGCATTTTTTGCTATAATAGATTTTCATGAAGAAAACGGTTTTTATTTTTCCAAGTTTTTTTTCTTTTTTTTCACTTTAAAATTTGTATTCATTCAAGAAAACAAGTATTAGATTGAGAACTGCTTAATCTTTCATTATTTGGCCTGTAATTAGGTATTTATGGTTTAAATTCCTCAGCATTTTTTAAACACCTACCTACTTAACACACACAGTTACACTACCAGCCCAACTAACAAATATTCATGGTTAAAACATATTTCTGTCACACCCTTCTCACAAGAAATTCATAGTACTACTCTAATGTAATTAACTCAGGGTTTGTCTCAAGACAGAAGAGAATATTCCTTTCTTTTCTAAAGCTAGTAAAGTTCTGTGGGAAAGCATGAGTAATGCACTGCAACTTCACTTATAGTTTGGGGAGTAAATATTCAACATGCCAATGACATATAAATGATATTAGAGATTGTGAATGGCAAATTTTATGTGTCAACTTGCTTAGGTTACAATACTCATATATTTCAAACACCAGTCTAGATATTTCTTGAAGTTATTTTTAGATGAGATTAACACTTAAATTGGTAGACTTTTAGTAAAGCAGATTACCCTTCATAATGTTGGTGTGTCTCATCCAATCAGCAGAAAAGAATGAAGTCCCTTGAGGAAGAGGCAGTTCTGCCTCTAGATGGCCTTCAGGTTTGAGCTCCAACGTCAACCCTTCCCTAGGTCTCCATCAACCCTTCGGCCTTACCCTGAAGATTTTGCATTTGCCAGCCTCTTTATTCATGTGAGCCAATTCTTCACAATAAATCTTTTACGTATATATACACATTCTATTGGTCCTGTTTCTCAGAAGAACTCTAAAACAAAAATACCCTCACATGTTCTGCTCAAGAAATTCATCTGGTAAATTCAAAATTCAAAAAATAGTAAAATAGGGCTTCCCAGGTGGCGCAGTGGTTGAGAGTCCGCCTGTCGATGCAGGGGACACGGGTTCGTGCCCCGGTCCGGGAAGATCCCACATGCCGCGGAGCGGCTGGGCCCGTGAGCCGTGGCCGCTGAGCCTGCGCATCCGGAGCCTGTGCTCCGCAACGGGAGAGGCCGCAACAGTGAGAGGCCCGCATACCGCAAAAAAAAAAAAAAAAAAAAAAATAGTAAAATAAAAATCAGAGGTCTAGATAGCATTTCAAATAATAAATTCAAAAAAATCCCCATGATTATTTTTCATATCAGTTATGTATTTTATGGCTTAAATATTTTTAGATACTCTTCTATATCAAATCGTTGTATATTACTCACTTTGTTTTATGTGACACAACATCCATATACTTTGCTACATAAAAATATAATAAAACAATGAATATTTATCCATAGGAATTCAACAAAATAAAAAGCAAAGCTGTTTTTTTCTCTGTTTTTTTCTTTTGAGGTAGAAGAATATTAACAGATACATTCATAAATTCAAAAATTTGAAATCTTTATATTTCAAAAATATAATATTATGGTTATTTATCTAAGATGAACTGCAAAACTTATGTCAGTATTAATTATCAGTGAATGAAACTGCATTTGTATTTAATAAATATGAAAACATTTTTAATTATATTTCACACCAGTTACCTAGTCTCAAGCACAATTTGATAGGGAGATGCATCTCTTTACTATTTAAAGCATAAAAATTATTGGTATTAAAGAATAAAAAATGAATAATTTTTAAAAATTATGTTTCTTAGTACTACTATGGAAATTTAACAGGACTCACAATATAGGACTCAACCAAATATGTTGAAAGAAAAATTTGTTCTATTAGAGGACATTCTTGAAAGAGCCTAATGAGTAAGATAATCGGAAAGTACTTATAAACTAAGAGTGCTATAGCATTCATGGTGATTAACATAATAAAAATCATTTTGCTTTTTAATCAATATCTGCCATTTTGAGATGAAATCCTTTTAAAAGAAGTAGAAAGAAAGAGACTAATGATTCATATAAAGAATTTCCTAATTTCCATGTCATAAATTCCAGGCGCTTTACTAACAATCTCCCCACATGTCATAAATTTTCCCTTTACTTTTGCTCTAAGAGAGTACAAATAAGATATTTCTTCATGTATTAAATCTTAATTTAGAAACCAAAGAAGTAATTGAATATTTTCATAGCTACCTTACCTCACTAATACGTCTAGCAAAGACTGCTAGGAACATACTTGGTTTACAATAAGGAAAGACACACACAGCACAGGAGCAACTGTTGGGCACCCCAGCAAGAACATATTAGAAAGGCCTCATTATAGGTTTTGGACTTGTGTTCTGTGATTTTAGGGACAGTTTATGTGGTGGAGTTTTGTTCTTGGATTGGATTGGTTTTACTGTAAGGAAGTGGAGGTAATTCTGTACCTTCTTATTTAGGAAGGCGGAAGACTAGAGGGAGGGTTAAACTGTAATTGGTAAAGAGGCAGTAGTAATTTATTTTAGTAAGGATAGCGAGATGTTTGGTCATTTTTATGCTTTAGATAATGTTCAAAGTCTGTGTTCAGACCTGAGTACAAAGTGATCTTGTTTTTATTTTGAACAATGTTGGTCAGAATGACTTTACTGATGTTGATATTCTATGAAATTGTTTATGTTCAACAGAAGAACAAAACCTAGCTGTCCTGTCCCAGATGTCAGGGATTGCTTTTATCTTTCTTACTAATGTGCATAAAATTTCTCTCAAACAATTTATATATTCCTCCACATTGTCAGTCTCCTAACTTATTTTCTGCTTTTAATTTTACTCTTTCCTCATCCAGTATTTATATTGATCTTAAAAAAAAAAACATTGTGAACATTTCTCTGCTCATAACCCTTTCAATTATATTTCTCTGCCTTCAGCACGAAGGCCAGCCTCCTCAGTGCCTTGGCCCAGCCTGTTTATCTGCAGATTTGGAAGAAGGCAAGCTAGAAAGACTCTACATCATTATTCCAACGGAGCCAACACTCTGATATAGAAAACTGGCATTAACTCATTTTATGAAAAGGGTGAAACGAATGCATTCTCAGGCTTCTCTTTCTGAACAGATTGCTGCTCCTAAACCTGTTCATCCAGTGAGACCTCCAATATAAATGATGGTGCACCTGTGTGTGCATACATGCATGCATACATACACACTACCACCCCACACTCCAACTATAATATAATTATTTTATTTCTTCTAATGTGACATTCTTTCTTTTGCCTCAGAGAATTAGCTCATGAGTTACACTGTATTAGAATACTTCACTGCTGTTACCCTTGTTTTATTGTTCCACCCCTCCTCAAAACTCTGTGGATATTCTGATTCATCATTCATAACTCAGTTTAGAAGTTACTCCCTTCTATTTATGGAAGGAAGAATTACTATAACAGGTCTCTCTCCCTAATTAATTTGGAAGCTCATTGAGAGCCCATAACATTTATACCTTTTCATTTCATATCCAGAACTGAATTTGATCTGTAGTATGTGTAGTTAACTTAATATTAGTAAGAAGTTAGAATATTTTAATGAAATTATTTTCATCTTTTTGCCAACCTATGGTTAACACGTTTCATGGAGGGATATACAATAATTATACTTTTAATTTCCTGACTTAACCTATCTATTCAATGTAACATTGAAATAGAGGATAATGTATCTGAGTATTGTTCTGCCTTCACACTCATCAATCATCATTAATCTTTTATATTTTCTGAGTTAATGATAATCACGGATCATGGCTCTTTAATTTTGCTCACATCATTTTCTTTCTTTTTGAAACATAAATATATAAACATATATTATAAAAAAGGGAGAATTAGGAGGAAAATCATCAGAGATTTTTCCCTTCAAGAGTGTTGTCTCTAAAGTATAGGAGAGATTTTTTATGGTCACTGAAAACATTATCCAAAATTTGAAATATAAAAAAAGATGTCTTTGGCACACTTACTGTCTTTCTGGTTTTTATTTTTTGATGAGAATATTATTTTTTCTAACTACATTCAGCACTAGCAATAGTTAATGTAAAATTATCCTGAATTCTACCAAAGAAATCAATTGACACAGAGATTGATCTTCCTAGTAAAAGTAGAGACAAGAGTGAAATATTTTTTTACCCTTTATTTTTGGTTCCACAGAAGTTTGTTAAAGTCATAATTATTGGAAGGAGAGTGATAGTGAATTTCAAAAACTACTTAAGCTTTTAGAAAATTATAGGGAATAAAAAGCCAAGTTTCTTGCCCTTAGCAATAGCAACATAGTCTTTGCAATTGTCTCTAAACAAACAAATGGACTTAGAAATGAAAGTCATTGGTTGTTGGGAAATTTAACACACATTATATATGTGGAATAAAGGTCTTCAAGCAAAATCACAGTACATACATACTTCAATATTTTATTTATTTCCCTTCATATATATATGTTTGGACAGTCTTGTGGGACTGGACCCTAAACACGTGGAATCTGATGCTTACTCTGGGTAGACAGTGTCATAATTGGTTTGAATTCCCAGACATCCTGCTGGTGTCCAATAATTGCTTTTTGGTGTGGGGAGACCCTCCTCCTAACACACACTTTGGAATTGCACCCAGGAACCCAAGATAGTGTTTGAGAACAACATGCTTTTCACCTGATAAGAATAAAAGTACACATGAGGGGAGCTTCCTAATGACAAATATTTATGTTGTCTGAGATATCAGTGTATAATTTACCATAGGAAAGAAGAACATTAGCTAATCCAGAAAGGTGTTAGGTGGACATTCACTAAGATACTCTCTATTGTTTCAATGCATGTTAAGAAGAAGTAGGAAATTACTTAAACTATTCTCAAATCTTTTCAAATATTTTACACATTCTATGAATAAGATGCATTTGAATATACAGATTAATAATTCTTATTAGAGGTTGCTTTAAGCAGAAATCTCAAGTATTTCTATATATTCTATGTATGTGAAAAATATATAACACTTTTAAATGTGTGATGAGCTGAATATTTTACAAAATTAATATCAAAACTCCCAGCTTATTAAAATATATAAGGATTTATTTTGTCTATTTTACAGAAAGTTCTGGTGTCTGCAAAAAGAAAATCTGAAGTTTAAAACATAATGGCAATTAAAATAATGCTTTATTATTAACTTTATCACCAAAGACATTGGCTGACACTAATATTCAAGCAATAGATCTCTCATTCTTGAATCAATGCATGCACAACTTTGTGCTGTATCTTTTTATATGTACTCCATACTTTTTACTGTAATTCAATAAATGATAGGAGCATGTCTCATTCATAATTGTATACTCATTGCAAAGATTATAGTCAGATATGTAGTAGGCATTTGATATACATTTTTTGAATGAATTGTAATAGTCAACCATTTAACTTAACATATATCAAAGACCCTAGATTTACATTTGAAGTCTGAAAGTTTGCAAAAGTTTGAAAAGGAGAGATTGTGGTCTATTTCCTTTGACTTTGTTACCATAATTACCTTCCTATTTCAGATCATATTTAGTACATTGCTTGGCATTGTGAAAATGAAGTGTTGGACTCAGTGATATTTACAAACATTTATGTCTCCAACATTCTATAGCACAAAATTTGTAAAATGAAGTGTTGGACTCACTGATATTTACAAATACAAACATTTATGTCTCCAACATTCCATAGCATGAAATTTACAGCACATTTCTCTCAACATTTCATACTTGGATTTAAATAATTTATTGGGGTTCATTTGTTTATTGATTTTTATTTTAGTTTTGGTTTCCTTTTGAGAGTGCCTGAAGACATGGAATCCTCTCTGTTATACTGGTTTCTCCCAGTCCTACTGTAGAAAGAGCAACTCAGTAAGAACCTTAAAAGCTAAAAGAACTGGATGTGCAATGTGGAATCTCAATATCCTGGGGGAAAAAAGAGAAGTTCTTAGCAGGAGAATCAATAAGGAACAAAAAAGTGTAAAATATTGTGAATACAGTCCCAGGGAGAGGAATCAAAGTGGCTCTCACAAAGACACAGCACTGACCATATTAAACAACTGGAAAAGGTTCAGAGAAAAGACTTCATGATTCTTATAATAAAGGTAGAAGTTCAGAAACAGCTTTAAGAAAATACTCTGAGGTTGGTTGATCTCCCAGAGGGCATAAGACAGCCAAATGTGGAAATGATCATAAAACAGAGATAAAACAGTCTGAAAGATCTCTCTACTGCACACTGACCCAACTTACCACCTTGGAAGTTTTCTTAGAACACTGATGTTTAAATAGTTAAGTAGAAAGAAAGAGCCATTTTATTAAGCTAAGTCTTCTAGAAAAAAACAAAACTACTGAGGCTGAGGAAGGTTCTTACAGCTATACCAAGATTTATTTCATAATTAGAGCTACATAGTAATACTCTATAGGATTGAAAGGCAAACCACACTCTTGAAATTCTAAAATAGTAAGAAGCTCTTTCTAATTGAAAAATATTATATCTTGCTCCTTTCCCAGGCCTAACAATGCCTTGAAATTCATGGAACCTAAAAAATGGAAAATAAGAACAAAAACAAACAAGCAAAGCATGATTTTTGCAACATTAAAGGAACATGATTGAAATATCTAAATTGTATGATCCATTTATTTAAAAAATTCAGACTAAGAACCACTAGGGAATCTATAAAAACAGACCTATTTTAAAGTAGGTAGATAGAGACAGACATGCAGAGATAAGAGAAGATTTAGTAAAACTCTAGGGAATGTTGTCTGTCTCTACTTTAAAAAGTATAAAATAATGCATCCCTTTTTAAAATTTACAGAATTTCCATTGTTTAAAAAGTTGAAGATTTACACTTGGCATTGAAAAAGAATGTGTGTGTGTGTGTGTGTGTGTGTGTGTGAGAGAGAGAGAGAGAGAGAGAGAAAGAGAGGATATCATCAGAGATTGATATGGGTATCCGGTGATGAACAGAAAGTAATATGGCAGATCTCCTACAAATAAAAATCTGTACTTCAAAAAGGATATTAATAATACAAAATTTAAAAAGTATTCTTATATTCTCCCAAACTTATCCTACAGGCATATTTTAAGAGTGGCCAGTTTAAATTTCCAACTTATCCAGTCCATAAGTAGTGTTTTGTCATGAATATTCAACAAAAATTAAGGTACATCTATTTTTAGTTTTTAAGGAACCTCCGTACTGTTCTCCATAGTGGCTGTACCAATTTACATTCCTACCAATGGTGCAGGAGGGCTCCTTTTTCTGCAAACCCTCTCCAGCATTTATTGTTCCTAGATTTTTTGATGAAGGCCATTCTGACCAGTGTGTGAGGTGATCCTCATTGTGGTTTTGATTTGTATTTCTCTAATGATTAGTGATGTTGAGCATCCTTTCATGTGTTTGTTGGAAATCTGTATGTCTTCTTTGGAGAAATGTCTATTTAGGTCTTCTGCCCATTTTTGGATTGGGTTGTTTGTGGTTTTTTTTTATATTGAGCTGCATGAGTTGCTTGTATATTTTGGAGATTAATCCTTTGCCAGTTACTTCATTTGCAAATATTTTCTCCCATTCTGAGGGTGGTCTTTTCATCTTGTTTATGGTTTCTTTTGCTGTGCAAAAACTAACCCTAAAAATAGAATTACCATATGACCCAACAATCCCTCTACTGGGCATATAACCTGAGAAAAACATAATTCAAAAAGAGGCATGTACCACAATGTTCATTGCAGAACTATTTACAATAGCCAGGACATAGAGGCAACCTAAGTGTCCATCAACAGATGAATGGATAAAAAAGATGTGGCACATGTATACAATGGAATATTACTCAACCATAAAAAGGACTGAAACTGAGTTATTTGGAATGAGGTAGATAGACCTAGAGCATTTCATATAGAGTAAAGTAAGTCAGAAAAAGAAGAAAACAAATACCATATGCTAACACATATATATAGAATCTAAGAAAAGCAGTACTAATGAACCTTGTGGCAGGGCAGGAATAAAGCCACAGACATAGATAACAGACTTGAGGACACGACCGGAAGGGGAAGGGGAAGCTGAGATGAAGTGAGAGAGTAGCACTGACATGTATACACTGCCAAATGTAAAATGGATGTCTAGCAGAAGCTGCTCCAAAGCACAGGAAGATCAGCTCAATGCTTTGTGATGACCTAGAGGGGTGGGATAGGAAGAGTGGGAGGGAGGCTCAAGAGGGAGGAGATATGGGAATATATGTATACATATAGCTGATTCACTTTGTTGTACAGCAGAAACTTAACATAACATTGTAAAACAATTTTACTCCAATACAGATGAAAAAAATTAAGGTACAATGTTTTTTTCAGTAAGAGTTACTATTTATTTTGCAGTAGAATCAAGCTTAGAGTGCTAACTTCTATAAACCTTAAAAAATTGCTATTTTCCACAATAGAATAAATAATGTAAGGATAAATATTAAATTGCATAGTTTCCACATTTCATACTGGAAATGTTGTACAAAGTAAAACATAATCTTGATACATGATTCTAATTATAAACAGTTTGAACACCCTTTAGATTTGAAAAAGGGAAAAATTATAGACATTTATTTACATTATATAAGGGATGAATAGCAGAATTAACTCACTGAGGTACAATTAAGTTGTCTTCAGAGAAAATGGCAATAAGAATTATAAATTGGCCTATGGATTTCACTCCACATGAATAGTTAGCTATGAGGTGTCATGAAGATGCCAAAAATTCTCAAAATATAATTCATTTTCATTGAAATAAATAATTCATTATGATGTATTTTTTAGAAGAAAGCAGGACAGTGTATCTAAACAGAGAAAGGGTATTACAGTGCTGGATATTAAAAAAAAATCAACAAATGATATTTACTTGAATTTGCACTTATTGTTTTATTTTGTTAAACAGGATCATAGGAGTCTATAGCTATTATATATACTTGGTGGATACATTTTTTTTTTTTAGTTGAAACACATGCTGAGTAGCTGAAGAGCAAAAATAGGTATAAAGAAAGGGTTTATTCTTGAACCTTGTATATTTTCTTGAACCATATCATCACAATCCTTACAAAGAGTGATTTTTAATACAGCAAAGTAATACACACTCCTTTTGTTGTTGTTCATTAAATAATTTTCAGGTTTTGCTTTTTAAGGAGTAATTTATTTTACATAATTCTCTTGCCAATAACTTAATGATAACCAAGGCATAATTTCCTGACAGATTTAATATTTGGCTGAACAAAATGACCATATAAATTATATGTTGCATAAGTCATTTTACTTAAGGAATTTTTTTTTTTTTTTCGTGGTACGTGGGCCTCTCACTGTTGTGGCCTCTCTCGTTGTGGAGCACAGGCTCTGTACACTCAGGCTTAGCGGCCATGGCTCACGGGCCCAGCCACTCCACGGCATGTGGGATCTTCCCACACCAGGGCACGAAGCCATGTCCCCTGCATTGGCAGGCGGACTCTCAACCACTGCACCACCAGGGAAGCCCCTGAAGGAATTCTTGATTGAATTTTGTTATTCCAAGATAATATAATACATATAATAAACCAAATATAGAAGTGACTAATGATAATTCAGGTACATTTTTACATAGCAATGAAGTTAGATTACCTCCTTTAATGATTCCAGAGAATCCTCTCAGAGCACACAACAGCTATGTTATTATTAAATTAATTGCCTAGTTCTAACTGGTTTTGAACATATTTTAAATAAGTAATATTTTGCCACTATACCCCATCATTCAATTAACAATATCCCATATATATTTTTTAAAATTTCTGGGTTAAATAGCTATTCATCTGTGCATTTTTTCAACTTCAATAAAGATCATTCTATTTGCCTATCAAATATACTTACACATAAATACTTGACTATTCATAAAGCAGCTACAATCATTTAACCTAGATAATAATGCAACAACAATTTTACTAGAGATCTAAGTTGTTACAGTTTCCCCTTTGGGATTACATTTGTAGAAATACTGGAAAAGAAAAAAGGGGTTGAAGGAGATTAAATCACAGTAAAATAGGAAAATATCTGGTGATGACTAGTAGGTTTATGAGACAGTGTTTGTGCAATTGCATTCAAATAGTGCACATGCTCTTTTCTCTCCTCCCGTCCTTTCCTCTTCCTTCCTCTCCCCTCCTTTTCCCTTCTCTCCTTTCCCCTGCCCTCCTTTCCTCTACCTCATCTGTCACACTCTCTCTCCTTCCAATCCATCAATCCATCTGCATATATATGTATGTATATATATATATATATACACATACACACATATGTGTATATATATAATCTATCTATCCATCAATCTATCTATCTATATATATATGGAAATTATTATTTCAGTACAACATAATCAAAAACCTTGGTTAATAAATCAAAACTGATTTCCAGCTTAAGTTGGAAATTTGCTTAAATATGGGACTTGACTGGAAGCTGACAAAATTATGCATCAGTGTTTATCATCAGTTACTACTTTATTTCTAAGACAGAAGTTCTTTAATTAAAATATGCACATACCCCAAACCACTGTAACACCTAAAAATTAATAATTCTAATATTAAATAGCCTGTCAGTGTTTGCATTTCCTCAGATTTCTTATGCCTTATAATTGCTTTTACAATTTGTTTCAATCAGGAAGCACAACAAGAAAGCCAGTAACTTGACATTTTTATTTCTCTTGAAAGTCCCTTAATTTATAATTGTCTCTGCCTCTACATTGATGACTTAACTTTTTTTTTTTTTTTAAGAAACAGGGCCATTCATCTTGTTTTATGATTTTGCTGAATATCTCCATGCAGTGTCTTTGAACGTATTGCTGTGTCACCTGTATTTTCCTTCAACTGAATGTTAATTCTAGAATCGTGGTCTGATTCTGTTTTGTTTGCTTTTTACTTTGTTTTTTCCAAGAATACTTCATAGGTGGTATACTCTTCCAGCAGGAAACATATAAATGATAATCACTATTTTTCCTATTCCATAATGAATGATAAATCTACCCAGTTCCATTTTTTTTTTTTGCAGTACATGGGCCTCTCACTGTTGCGGCCTCTCCTGTTGCAGAGCACAGGCTCCGGATGTGCAGGCTCAGCGGCCATGGCTCACAGGCCCAGCCGCTCCGCGACATGTGGGATCTTCCCGGACCGGGGCACGAATCCGTGTCCCCTGCATCGGCAGGCGGACTCTCAACCACTGTGCCACCAGGGAAGCCCCCAGTTCCATTGTTTTGACATGGATTGCAAAATGTTCAGATTCTATCAGCCCTTCTTCTCGTTTAGCTGTAATACTACACAAAACAACTTTCCCTTAAAGTTTGTTTGCTACTCTGAGGCAGAGCTTGTCCCTGGTAGAGAGATTAAAAATTTATTTCTCTTCATTTGCCAATATTCAGAATATGGAGTTGCTTTCCAGAATTTTTCAAAGGTGACCTATGTGTTATTAATATACATTTCTGAGTAACATAATATTCTGGATTCAAATTATTGGATATGTTTCAATATTTCACAATTATCATGCTTATTGATGCTCAAAATTGTCATATCTTTGGCCAGTAGGAGCAAATTCAGGACAACTTCTACACCTTCTTGACATGACCTCTATCTTTATCAGTTTCCTTCTTTCCTGACAAAGTATTTGCATATTTCTTGTAATAGAACTGGAATCAGTTATTTCTCCTCATTCATATTAGTGAGAAAGATATTGAGACAATAATCTGTCAATAGTGATATTCATTGGTCTTATCTTTTCCTTTTCAAGGGATAAAGCCAGAAAGTATATATATATATATATATATATATATATATATATATATATATATATATATATATATATATAAGAAAATAAATCATAAGTTCATTTTGATATTTCCAGATCATATGTAGGATTCTGGATGTTTACTTCTTTGATTTTATACTGATGTGTTTATCTGAAAAACTTCATTCATAATTATATTGTCATAATTAATAATTTTCTTTATCCTGTAGGCCATTTTCTGAATAAAAATACCAATATTACTATCAACAATTGAATAGTGAAAAGTTCATTTTTTTCTTTGCAGTTTTTTCTCTTTAAGACATATCCCATCAGTCATATTACTACATTTTAAAATCAATGAAGATATTTGCTCTATATGAGATATGCAAACAGCTTAATATAATTATATTCGTTTGTTTTATCTTACTTTCATTCTTTCGGATTTGCTCCTGTAATATAACTTTGTTTTATAATTACCAAAAAATGCATCCAAAGCTAATTGTACAAAACAGAGAACTGTGACTTTTCTTCGTGTGCTCTACTCACAGTATCATCCAACCTATTTTTTACTTAAGAATATATCCAAGAAAGCTATTAATATCAGTGTATATAGCATGTCTTCATTATTAATCCCTTGATTAATTGAAGGATAACTGGATTAAAAACAGTCTTTGACTATTGGTTTAAATTGTTGCTTTTTCTAGGATTATTCATTATATATTTAATGTCTTTTCATTTTTTGTTATTTATATCTTTAATATGACTAAAACATGCAAGATAAAAATGTATAAATAATATTTTGTGTTTTTGTTGATCTCTTTAATATAAATTTATTTACTATAAATCTTTCTCATAACTGCTATTTCATAATTCCAGTTGCTTTGTTTTCATTATCATTTCCAATATGTTCTGAAATTTCAGTCTGTAATTTCCCTTAGACCCAATAGTTGATTAATAAAATTTTGAAATTTCCAAGAAGAATGTGTTTTCAATTATTGATTTTGTCATGGAGTTCTAATTTTATTGTACTTTGGTCAGAGAATACTCTTTCTATTATATATATATATATATATATATATATATATATATATATATATTTTTTTTTTTTTTTTTTTTTTTTTTTTTCTTCTGCAGTGTGTGGGCCTCTCACTGTTGTGGCCTCTCCCGTTGAGGAGCACAGGCTCCGGACATGCAGGCTCAGCGGCCATGGCTCACAGGCCCAGCAACTCTGTGGCATGTGGGATCTTCCCGGACCAGGGCACGAACCCGTGTCCCCTGCATCGGCAGGCGGACTCTCAACCACTGCGCCACCAGGGAAGCCCTCTAATATTTTTAACTTATTACTGTGAATCTTTTTTGGTTGCCCTAGTGGTAGTCAAGCTTCATGCATATGCCACTTGTAATCAAATTCCCAAACAAGAGAGAACATCATCCTTACAGAAATTTCCTTCATGGCTCCTTTCTCTTTCAATTATTTTACTCATTTACCTATAGAAAACAATAATTCTGATTATTTTACAGCACATGTTAATCAGCCTTCTTCTAGAAATTCACCTAAATGAATCGGACAGGAAGAGTCTTTCGTGTAAGGATACAATTACCTTCAATATTTTTCTAATATAAAATTTAAGACTATAAATTTATCCCCCAGCTATTTTTATAGCTGTATCACATTTTTTGATATGTTATTCTCTCTAGTTCAAAATATTTTCATGTTGTGCATGTGTGTGCGTATGGTGTGTATGTATGTGTATGAGAAAGAGATTCTTCCTTGATCTCTGAATTATTTATGTGTATTGTTAATCTTCATAGAATTTATGGTTCCAGAGATATATAATTTATTACTATAATTGTATTTTATTCAAAAATTTAACTCTGTATAATACTGTCTTTTAATTATGCATTTATGTATCTATTTAAATATAGTCTATTTACAATATTATATCAGTTTCAGGTGTACAGCATGATGATTCAGTAATTTTACAGACTACATTCCAAGTTATAGTAAAATAACCACCATAATTCCCTGTGCTGTGCAACATATTTTTTTGCTTATCTATTTTATACATAGTAGTTTATATCTCTTAATCCCATGTACCTATCTTTCCCATCCTCCCTTCCCTCTCCCTACTGGTAATCAATAGTTTTCATGTGGAGTGAAATGTTTTCTGCCTCCCTGAGTCTGTTTCTGTTTTGTTATATACATTAGTTTGTTTTAGTTTTTAGATTCCACATGTAAATGACATCATGCAGTATTTGTCTTTCTCTGTCTGACTTATTTCACTAAGCCTAATATTCTCTAGGTCAATCCACTTTGTTGCAAATAGCAAAATTTCATTATTTTTTATGGCTAAGTAATATACCATTGTGTGTGTGTGTGTGTGTGTGTGTGTGTGTGTGTGTGTGTGTATAAAATGTCACATCTTCTTTATCCATTCATCTGTTGATGGACACTTGGGTTGCTTCTGTATCTTGGATATTGTAAATCATGTTACTATGAACATTGTGATGCATGTTATCTTTTCGAATTATTGTTTCTGCTTTTTCTGGATATATACCCAGGAGCGGAATTGCTAGATCATATGGTAGTTTTATTTTCAGTTTTTTGAGGAAACTCCATACTGTTTTCCACAGTGGCTGCACCAATTTACCTTCCCACCGACAATGTACAAGTGTTCCCTTTTCTCCACATCCTCGTCAATATTTATATGTAGACTTTTTGATGAAAGCCGTTTTGACAGTTGTGAGATATCTCTTGCTTTGATTTGCATTTCTCTAATATTTAGTGATGTTGAGCATCTTTTCATGTGCCTGTTAGCCATCAGTATGTCTTCTTTGCCAAAATGTCTATTCAGGTCTTCTGCCCATGTTTTGATCTGGTTGTTTGCTTTTTTTTGATATTGAGTTGTATTAGCTGTTTATATTTTTTTGGATATTAACCCCTTGGTGGTCATATCTTTTGCAGATATTTTCTCCCACTCAGTAGGTTGTCTTTCCATTTTGTCAATGGTTTCCTTTGTTATGCAAAAGGTTTTTTTAAGTTTAATTAGGTCCCATTTGTTTATTTTTTATTTATTTATTTTGCCTTAGGAGACAGATCCAAAAAAAGAAATACTGCTGCAATTTATGTGAAAGAGTGTTCTGCCTATGTTCTTTTCTAGGGGTTTTATAGTTTCAGGTCTTACATTTAGGTCTTTAATCCATTTTGAGTTTATTTTTTGTATATGGTGTGAGGAAATGTTCTAATCTCATTCTTTAACATGTAGCTGTCCAGTTTTCCCAGTACCACTTATTGAAGAGACTGTCTTTTCTCCATTCTTTCCTCCTTTGTCATAGATTAATTGACCATAGTTGTGTGGGTTTTTTCTCTATTCTGTTCCATTGATCTGTGTCTGTTTTTGTGCCAGTACCATGCTGTTTTGATTACTGTAGCTTTGTAGCATAGTTTGAAATTTGGGAAGGTGACACCTCCAGCTTTGTTGATTTCTCTCAAGATTGTTTTGGAAATTAGGGACTTTTGTGGTTCCATATAAATTCTAGAATTATTTGTTCTAGTTCTGTGAAAAATGTCATGGATATTTTGATAGAGATTGCCTTAAATCTGTAGATTGTTTTGGATATTATGGCCATTTAACAATATTAATTCTTCCAACCCAATAGCATGAGATATCTTTCATTTCTTTGTATCATCTTAAATTTTCTTCATCAGTGTTTTATATCTTTCAGAATATAGGTATTTCACCTCCTTGGTTATGATTTTTCCTAGGTATTTCACTATTTTTGATATGACATTAAACATGTTTTTAACTTTCTTTTTCTGATAGTTCATTATTAGTGTATAGAAAAGCAACAAATTTCTATATATTAATCTACTATCCTGCAACTTTACTGAATTCACTTATTAGTTCGAATATTTTTTTAGTGGAGACTTCAGTGCTTTCTACATAAAGTTTTATGTCATCTGCAAATAGTGACAGTTTTACTTCTTCCTTCAAATTTGGATTCTTTTTATTCCCTTTCCTTGTCTGATTGTTGTGACTAGGACTTCCAATACTATGTTAAATAGAAGTGGTGAGAATGGGTATCCTTGTCTTCTTCTTGAATTTAGAATTCCTGAGTATGATGCTAGCTGTTGGTTTGTTTGAGCCTTTTAAATTATTTGACATTTGTTTAAATTTCATCAAATGCTGTATCTTGTTGAATGTCCCATGTGCAATTGAAAAGAATGCATATTGTGGAGGTTTTAGGTTCAGTGTTCTATACATCACAACCAATTCCAGGTGATTGAGAGTGTTTTTTAAAACATCTATATCTTTATTAACATTTTTTCCTAGTTGTTTTTTATAAATTTCTGAAAGATAAGTTTAATGTTACACATTCAGGTTATCATGTAGTCTATTTCTTTATGTCTATCAATTCTTGTTTCATAAATTTAGAAGCTGTTATTTGATCATATATAAATTTTACATATGTTTTTAATATATGTCCAAAAATGAACATATATTTTTAACATATATATTTTTGATTGTTTGATTTTTCTGAATAATTCATCTTTCATAATTATGAAATACTACCCTTCATCTCTTGTGTTTATATTTGTCTTAAAATTTACTTTTTTCCCATATAAATTTAGCACACACAATCCACTTATTCTTCTTATGCTTTGAGTTGGTATTTTTCTGTTCAATTACTTTCAACATAACTATAACACTTTATATAAAAATATCATTTTTAGAATTAGTTTTCTCCATTCTGTCAATATCTTTCATTAAATTGGCATATTTAGTGCAATAATTAACATTTAGTGCAATTATTTTTAAAATTGAATTCTAGAATTTTATTTTAATTTATTGTTTATCTTCCTCTTTTTTATTTCTGTCTCTCTTTTCTTTTTTTTTTTTTTTTTTTTTTTTTTTGTGGTATGCAGACCTCTCACTGTTGTGGCCTCTCCCATTGCAGAACACAGGCTCTGGATGCACAGGCTCAGCGGCCATGGCTTACGGGCCCAGCTGCTCCACAGCATGTGGGATCTTCCCAGACCACGGCACGAACCCATATGCCCTGCATCAGCAGGCGCATTCTCAACCACTGCACCACCAGGGAAGCCCTGTCTCTCTTTTCTTGTTTTTTTTTTTTGGATTACTGGAATATTTCTAGACTTTTAGTTTATTTAATGACATTTTCAATCAGACTATTTGCACACATTCTCATTTCTTGTTCTAGCGATTAAAATGCACCTCTATAAAATTTCACAGTCTTCTAAAAATAACATATTTACACCTGACATAAAACGTAGAAAACTTGTGACTGCATATAACAATTTGTTCACTGCAAGTCCTTCATACTATATTTGCCATAGATACTACATTATGACTACATATGTTTTAAAACCCCAAAGACAATGATATATTATAATTTTCTTTTAAAATACTTATACATTGTTAAGAATATTATAAAGGAAAATATCCTTTTATTCATTGTTTTTTTTCTTTTCTTTGATTCCTCTTCCAGATTTAATATCTTCTAATACCATTTCATAACATTATCCTTCATTTCAAAGAAATTCTTTCCACATTTCTTGAAGTTCAGGTTTTCTGGCAAAAGATTCTCTTTGTTTCTTTTTTCTGAAAACATCTTTATATCAATTTCATTTTTAAAATATATTCTTAGTGGATGTAGAAATTAATTTTGGTGACACTTTAAAAATACTGTGTTCCATTGTCTTCAGACCTCCATTGTTTCTGAAAAGAAGTCCATGATCACTTAAATCATTATTCCTCTGTGCTTAGCATGCTGTTTTCTCCTGGTGGTTCTTATAAGATTAATGTAGATTTTCTCTTTATTTTTTGTTCTCAGTGGCTTGATGAGAAGTCTTGGTAATTTTCTTTGTTCTTATCCTATGTGGGTTTTGCTGGGTTCTTGAATCTGTAAATTTGTATCTACCACTACGTTTGCAAAAATTTCAGCCATTATTTCTTTAAATAATGTGTCTCTTTTTAAGACTCCAATTGCAAATATCTTAGAGTTTTTTGATATTTTTCCACATGACCCTAAAGGTCTGTTCCTTTATTTTTCAATCTTTTATCTATTCTTGAATTTCCACAGGAAAATACTCTATTAGTCTAGGTTTATGTAAGTAAATATTAAAGAATCAAATGTCATTTTTCATAGGATAGTATTATGTTTTAAACATTAAGATTTAGCAATAAAAATGGTGAAGTTTATTATAGTGTGTTAGTATATTCAGATAGCTTCATCCTGTCTACTGATTTATCCATTCACATGTCAATAATCTACAACAGAGGTTGATAAACTGTGGTCCATGCTCTGGCCTTCTGTTTTTCTAAATAAGTGCTTACTGGCTTACAGATAATTCCTTTTCTTTACATATTTTCTAAGACTTCTTTTGTACTACAATGCCAGAATTAAGTAATTGCAACAGAAATCATAAGAACCAGATGTCTAAAATATTATTATCTTGACTTTTAAAGAATAAGTTTGAGAACTCCTGATATTGAATATAGATAATTTAAAAATACAGCAAAATATCTCTATATTAATGAGCTTAAGAGATTAGGTTTTATAATTAGCAGCAAGTTATAAACCATTTTTGTGAGAATAATTTGTGGATAATTCATTAATAACATATCTAATGAATACATATGTCCCCACTGAGAAGCAAAGAATGATTTATTCATTATCTGGTTTTGAATACAAAACATATTAGCAACAATTTTTTCATATATGAAAAGAAAATCATCACTGATACTAATGACATAGTAATTATTTGAAAATCAATCTAGTGAAATCTCTATGTTCTAATTGTTGCTTAGAGAAGAAAAAATATATTTTATAATAACTTGACAAGAAGTAAGGTAATATACTAATACTTGTCACTAGTCTATTATCTGGACTAATGCACATTAAAAGTTAAATTTTTGTTATATAGTAAATATATATAAAATATTTATAAAAATACTTCTCCTAAAGCAAAAGCTAATGGGCATTAATGATCCTATCACTAAAAAAATTATACAAGAAATTGTTTCAAAATAAATCAAAATGAAAATACATAAGGTATTCTTATAAATAAGAATTCAGGATGCATCACTAGATTTCTAGGTACTGAATTTAATCATCACATAAAGATTATCAAGTATTTTAAAGGTATTAAGAGAGAGAGAGCCCAAGGCACATGTTATATGCAAATCAATTACAAATTAAATCAATGTATCATTTTATATTGAGTAAAGGGTAAAATTTTCCTGAGACTGTCCTAAAGTAGGACAGAAATGGGCTTCCCTGGTGGCGCAGTGGTTGAGAGTCCGCCTGCCGGTGCAGGGGACAGGGATTCGTGCCCCGGTCCGGGAAGATCTCACATGTCACGGAGCGGCTGGGCCTGTGAGCCATGGCTGCTGAGCCTGTGAGTCCGGAGCCTGTGCTCCGCAATGGGAGAGGCCACAGCAGTGAGAGGCCCGCGTACTGCAAAAAAAAAAAAAAAAAAAAAAAATGTAGGACAGAAATAACTATTGAAGAAACAAATGTTTGGCTAATTATCTTAGGAAAAGATCTGGGAAAATAGATGAATTCAGATCTGTGCCTGACAGGTACAAGGACAGAAACTTTATCACATCAACATGAAGGGAAATCCTAAAACAAAGAATCCTGGACTGAAAACTCAGTCCCCTCGTTAAGAGAGTGAATGAAAACTGCTGAATGGAAACTAGGGAAATTGGCCACAAGTCAACCAAAAATCACTTAAGATCATAGCAATGACTGACTGTACGTACATTTCTTTAACTAGTACTTGCTATATTAAAGTCATTCTTAAAGAATCTTACCTGTATATCAAATAAAGAAGACAATAAGAACTAATGTTTATGTAATGCTCAATCTGCTTCAGGCACTATTTTAAGTGCTTTAAAACATTAATTTATGTACTCTTCAGAAGACAGTTTCTCTATATCCACAGACTCACATTAACTGTCCTAGAAACCTGTTCTTAACTCCTGTTCTACCACAAAACCAAATTTTAAAGAGAAAATATTGAGTTCTGCAAAGTTTGGAGGTCCCTAAGACCATTCCCACTTCTCACACAAACTACAAGGCCAGGGGTCCCTAGGACCACCTTTCAGTTCAATAATTTACTCAAGACTCACAGAACTCATTGAAAGCTGTAATATCACAGTCACTGTTTACTAGAGTAAAAAGATATGGATTAAAATCATCCACAGGAACAGAGGCATGGGATAGAGTCTAGAAGACTTCCAAATTTGAAGATTCCAGTGAAACTGTGAACAACACTGATAGTTCTCAGCAATAATGTATAGCAACATTCATAGAGTATGGGCAACCAGGGAAGTCACCCAAGACCTGGTATCCAGAATTTTAGTGGGGTTTGGTCATGTGGATATGGCTGACTGCCCATGTGGCTGACCTCAGCCTCTAGCCTCTGCAGAGATCTAGGTGATACCTTCTGGTTCAAAGCTCCCATGATAAAGTATTGTCAGTATAGATTATCAGGCATGTCCCAAGGCCCCCTGGAAAACAAAGTCATTTTTTTCAAGTAGGATATTCCAAGAGATTAGAGATTAGCTCCCAGAAAATGAGGGCAAAGACCAGAACTCTTTTTGAGTAAGGTTAATTCTTTAAGTACACTAGTCTGTAGCTGTACTTTACCTTGATTGAGCTCTTTATGTTCATATAAATGTGGAAGGTACAGAGAAAATACCTTTTTTAGATATTTATTAAAGGAAATTGTACTGTAACTAAATGATAAACACAAAAATATATCTAGTTGTACAGTCCATCTTATCCAAATATGCTACTTCTCTAAATGGCACACTAAAATCCCTTTCAAATTATTGTTATATGACTTCAAAAGTATCCTGCATATTTTCCTTCACCTGACAAATGGAAAATATCTTTGGTAAGGAAATACATACTGAAAATGATTATTATAATTTGTTCCCCTCTTGTCATAGATACAAGAAATTTCTAAGAAAGATATAACCTAAAATACAGTAACAACTAAGTATGCTGCAATTTCATGTCTTGGGAAATTATCCTTTTCCCTAATTATGAATCAAACTCTTATTACCAAGATATTCAGAAAAGTTGTAAAGGACAAGTATAAACCCTTACTTTGTAGTCAACACAAGGTACAAGAATGACAAAGTAGGGAACTTACAGTGCAGTGTAGTTAAACTGTTTGTCACAATTTGAAATACTTTACATAAATATTTGTTCCCTGGCTTTATAAGTTGAAGTTAAAAAGTAAATATACCTTTAAATAAGCTTACTATGCTGAACTAAACATGGTAAACTCCATGTATCAGTAAAGAAATATGCCTATTTGTGTTATAGTATGAACATGTGTAAATCAGATACTTTGTTTTGAACACTATTCAGAAAGTGGTAATGTGAAATTACCTTTCAAAATTTTCAGTACAGCTATTAGAATATAGTAGCTGCTGGCATTCTGACTTCTAGCTATAATGACTGCTTGCACTGAAAATAAAATGCATCACTTTTGGACATTCATTTTCAATTTCATCTCCCAAGTAGAAAGTTATCATGTACAAGATCAATAGAGTGATCTGACCAAACACACAAATCAGATTACACTCTCCCTCTTCCACCATTAAAATTTAAACCTATAAAAGAACATAATACATCATTCAAAAGTTTCCAAAATTTTGCAACATTTTCTATAGCACACAAGAGAATTTCTTTTGGCAAGCTAATGAAATCCAACTAATTGGATATTTTATTTAATACAAGTTTCATTGAAGTCATGTTTATAATGTCATTAATCAACTTTCCCTTTTTTTATTAACTGATTCATGGCAAATAATGCACACTTTATTTTATATTTTCTATTTTGCACATTGAACATCCATTTAAAATACATTTATTTTTCAGAGGTGTCTCATAACATGTCTCCCAGCAGCGAATATTACCCAGAGGTCATTGTGTACCCAAATTCTTTGGCTAAACTCATAAACTATAATTTCTGTAAATTATAATTTACAGAATTTATAATTTATTTTTTATAAATTATAATTTATATAATTTTATAAATTATATAATTTATAATTTCATAAACTATAATTTATTAAGCCAAAATCTATTTTTAAAAGAGTATTGTGTTGAAGATTTATCTCGGAGGGAAACACTCTTTTACAAGGATATTTTTAGCTCCTGATAAAAACTGGTCATAAAAAAGGTGTTGAATAAAATTAATTTAGATATATGTTACAGGACTTCACTAAAGAGATATCTATGAGCTGCCACAGGCTACTGGAAAGTGTTAAACATTTCTCATAACTAATCTAATAACCACCCAATAATAAAATGAAATATTTCATCATAACTTATTAGTTCCCCTTCCTTTACCACAATTCATTCTGCTCACAGTTATCAAGGGACAACTATCAGATATGTGTAAGTCTCAATCTTTTCTTAAGCTAACAGTAAATACAAAATACAGGCCAAAGTAAAATGCAGACCACAGTTGATATTTCTACATGTGTTGCATGCGTATCAGAAAAGTACATAATTTTAAAACTATGAGAAGAAATTTGATTTAAGTAGCAATAGGATAATCATCATCTCAGAGATTTTTACTCTTATTTTTTAAGGGGGAAAGGGCACAGATGTATTCGTTTGTATAATCTGTACAGGCATAATCAGGCTGATTCAATAGCAGGGAAAATTCTTATTAGCAGCAAGTAATCAGTGAATAACGCAGCAGGAGAAAATGCTTTATTTTCTAATTTCTAATCTCTATTTTCTAATATATTAATTTATTTGCATGACTGTTTTCCACAAATATGACTGCTTAATACAGTTAAATAGGTGGAGGTATTTTTGTTTTTAAAAATGCCATACACTACACATTCATTTTTAAAAAATATTTAAAAATAGACTTATCTTTGAAATTCATAACCAATAAACCATCATTTTGTTATATAAATCATGTGAGATTTCATAAAATTACATATACCTATAATACTTTGATCTAAATTCAGGGTTTTTTTCAATTCCGATTTAATTAAATAATGAATTATAGTATAATATTCATAGTGAAACCCAACCGATCTCCATGCCTTCACATACACAAAATCTCCTACATTATAGATCAAAACAGTGTACCTTTATCTGAAGTCAACCCAAAATTGCTAGTGCTCATGTTTTTCCCATCAGTTTATCTAAATGAGTGATTACAAACAGCAACTAGCCTACTGCCCACTCCAGATTCTGTGTCATTATTCACTGGCCCATTTCTTCCCTCACTCCCAGAAACCACATATGGATTCTATTTTCTAAATGCCTCCTAATTTTTCTCCTACCAATTGTCACTAATTTGGTCATGCTATCATTAATTCTTCCCTGAATTTCTGTGAGTTATCATTGTTGCCTGACAAGCCACTGTTCTCTACCTTTTAGTCAAAGTATGTCATCCCCCTCCTTGAAAATATTCAACAATATCATTCTTACCAAATTACCACATTTCTCTTATTTGCTCCACTGACATCTTACATAATTCACCATGTAACTTATGAAAAACATTGTCTTTGCATATTTATTTTCTCTGTGTTTGTTTAGGTATTTAAAAACATCATCCCTTAAGATAGACTACTTTCTTAAGGTAGATGACTTCAAAAGTATCCTGAATATTTTCCTACACCTGAAAATTGAAAAATATATTTCATAATGAAAATATATTACATACTCCTTTTTATACATTTACTAGCTGTGTAATCTTGGTCAAGTTACTTAACCACTCTGTTGCTCAGTTTTCTCATCTGTTAGATGCAGATAACAATAGAATTTATCACACAGAATTGATGTAAACATTGCATACAATAATATGTTAAAGCACACAGAATAGTGCCAGAAGCACATTAAGCACTATATTAATATTAGCTATTATTTCTTAAGTAGTATATAAAAACAAAAAGTTTTCTATTCATCATTACCTAAGACAGTATTTCTTAGAGTTTATACTAAATTGTTATATGTTAAAGAATATATCTACCATTAATAAGTTAATTAATTCATGAATAAACTCAAAATGATTGTTAAATGAAGCGATAGATATTACTTTCCACTCAAAAGCTAGAGGATATGATGGAATTCTATATGCAGAATTGTTATCAAAAAAAGTTAAGTACACAATGTCAGTAATGATTACATGCTATAAATACACTATAATAAATAAAAAGTTTTTAATTTTCATCAATTCCATCACCTTGTTTAGAAAATAAACATAAGCAATTTATTTCTATCATTTTTATAATTGGTTGCATTCTTATTCAAGATAAGCAAACTACAATGGTATCCTATAACTAAAGGATACAAACATTTCTATCAATTCCCATTAAAATAATAATTAGTGTTGAATTCTTTCTCATTCTTTATTTTATAAGAAATAACCCAGTATTACTTTGAGATCAGAAGGCACCCTGTACATAACTAAGCTACATATATTAATGATACAATTATAGTGGTGCTTATATAAGTCCTTCTACAAGTAAGAACTCCACTATGAAAAAATTATGATGCAGATAGAGCCTAAAGTGTATTATACCTAGAAGCCTTCAAATATTTTTTGTGAGTTTATTTTACCAATCTCTTCTCAAAACATTATCTTAAAGCATCTTCTCTAAAAGAATGACAGCATTTATTATAATAAGATGGATAAGGAATAAATATTTTGAGTGTGAGGCATTTTCTAGCATAGGCTGTGTCCCATCAGTGTGGTTCCAGGTAGTCAGAGAGCAGCAATAGATATCAATACATATTAACATTTAAGAATTTCTCAGTTAGACATTTATTTTCCTTTTTAAAAGTGTAATTAATGAATAAGCTATATTAGTTTCTTGCAGCCCCAATACTATGCTGGCCAATCTCTGTTTAACTAAAGGTGTCACCTTGGGAAAGCTCATTTTGGAATCCCTTTCCTACTGCCCAAGCAACCCATGGGGTTCCCATTCCCACTGCTTCACTGGGGAAAATAGACTTACATTCTCTGTTAGGATTTATAATATACTTTCCATAGAAACCAGTTTTATAAGCCGTGGTTAATAATAATGAAAATGTTGCAATCAATAACATTCTTTTTAACATGATGGTAAATAGTACTTGTAAACTAACCTCGAGAACAAATCACCTTTTATGGTGTGATTTCTAAGAGGAATGAAAAAGAAAATCTGCATTTAAAAGCATTAAACTTCTTAGGCTGCAGCTTTTGGAATATAGCAAAAATGTAAGTCAGGGAATATTTCTAAATTTACATTCAATAATTAGAAGTTTTTACCACAGTATAATATTGACAACAATGCAGTAAACTATTTGTTAGTTTTAACTGCACTGAATTCAGTAACTGAGAAAATTATTGAGCTTGAGTGTTTACAACAGCTTTTAATTTCTGATTAGTCCCTCTCCAAAGAAGATACACAGATTGTCAACAAACACATGAAAGAATGTTCAACATCACTAATTATTAGATAAATGCAAATCAAAACTACAATGAGGTATCACCTCACACCAGTCAGAATGGCCATCATCAAAAAATCTACGAAGAATGAAGGCTGGAGAGGGTGTGGAGAAGAGGGAACCCTCTTGCAGTGTTGGTAGGAATGTAAATTGATACAGCCACTATGGAGAACAGTATGGAGGTTCCTTAGAAAACTAAAAATAGAAATATCATATGACCCAGCAATCCCACTACTGGGCATATACCCTGAGAAAACCATAATTCAAAAAGAGTCATGTACCACAATGTTCATTGCAGAACTATTTACAATAGCCAGGACATGGAAGCAACCTAAGTGTCCATCAAAAGATGAATGGATAAAGAAGATGTGGCACATATATACAGTCGAATATTACTCAGCCATAAAAAGAAACAAAATTGAGTTATTTGTAGTGAGGTGGATGGCCGTAGAGTCTGTCATACCGAGTGAAGTAAGTTAGAAAGAGAAAAACAAATACTGTATGCTAACACATATATATGGAATCTAAAAAAAAAAAAAAAAAATGGTTCTGAAGAACCTAGGGGCAGGACAGGAATAAAGACAGAGCCATAGAGAATGGACTTGAGGACGCGAGGAAGGGTAAGGGTAAGCTGAGACGAAGTGAGACAGTGGCATGGACTTATATACACTACCAAATGTAAAACCGATAGCTAGTGGGAAGCAGCCGCATAGCACAGGGAGATCAGCTCAGTGCTTTGTGACCACCAAGAGGGGTGGGATAGGGAGGGTGAGAGGAAGATGCAAGAGGGAGGAGATATAGGGATATATGTATAGCTGATTCACTTAGTTATAAAGCAGAAACTAACACACCATTGTAAAGAAATTGTACTCCAATAAAGATGTTAAATTGTTTTTTAATAAAAAAAATAAAGACACAGGAAGAATGAAATACATCAAATAATATTGTATGGGTATTGGCTAAAATATTAAAGGGGGAAATCTGAAACACCGAAACAATTTAACCAAATTTTCTATGATGTCTTGATTTAATTTACTGAAAATAACACAACAAATAACATAAATCATTAAAATACAACTAGTGAGGAGGATGAGTCAATCCATAAATCATTAAAGAATGAAGGGATATTGCATTTTACTTATCAGCAAATATCCATAAATTAAAAGACAAAGAAATTTGGCAAAAAAAATGCACATATTAAAAGATATTCACTAAAGTTCTTCCCATCACCCAAGAAGCACACTACAAATGCTTTACTATGACATCTCAAATATTGAAGTTTTATTAACTGTGAAATAAATACATTGGTATTATTGGTCAGAGATTGCCAATAATACCAATATATTTGGTTATTGGTATTATTATATCAATATTATAATCCACATCACTACATTTCTCATCAATCAAGAAATTGTCATTTTTTTCCCACAGAGTATATTGAAGTTCATATTGACTAAATGTCAGTGAGGAAGAGATTGAACTCTTTGGGATAGTGATCATGCACTTTCATTCTTGTCTTCATCACTTTCAACCATTTGACCAGATTTTGGCACTTTTCTTCTGGAAATGTGTGCACACATGTACTAGCAATAGAGGATTAAAGTGCTAGAGGCTTCTTTACATTCCAGAGATATGAAATCCTCAATGTGTTTCAAGCAGTGTCTTAAACAAAATAAACTCTTAAACAAAATAAACAAAATTAATTCATAGGAATAATTTAAAGAGTTTTCTTGGATCATTCTGATAGTTTTTATGTGGATAATTCAACCTTACATATTAAGAACATTAGTTAGCGTCTCTGTAGACAAAAGATGACTGCTTGTATTATGTGTAGTACACTCTTTTCATCCCAAGATTTCCCAAATAAGCCAAAGAGTTTCCTTACCACTTAACCAATAAGTTATATCTCTCAAACTTTTGTCCTAATTCAAGAATAGTGAAAACTATTTTTATATTTTATCATTGTTTCCTTGAATTCATTGATTTTTTTGAGTAAAATGCTAGAATTTTTGTGTATTGTATATACTACATCTATTCTTTGAAAATTCAAGTATTCATTGATATATCTTCTTTCTCTTTTTTATTTCACAGGAAACTTTATAATATACAATAACTTTGAAGGTTTGTCTAACTGCCTAACTACTATAAAATCTCCTACAAGCCTGTGAATTCCACGTTAACCATTTTATTAAAAATATAAATCTATACATGTATGTAGGTATGTATGTATACTTATACTTGTAAATGAAGACTTAATTTATTATATTGTTTAAGAAGGTAATCTATAATTTAATACATTTGTATGCATATGGAAAGTAGAAGGTTTTTTTTCATGATATTTAGTGCAAGAGTACAATGTGTTGGATTACTTTAGCACCTGCTGCCACATGTCAATCCATGCTCTCCTCATCACCCTTCACTTGCACAAACATCAAACAGAAGGGACATTGAGTAGGATGATTTCATTTGGAATAATTTCCTTATGAATTAACAGCATTGTAAGTCATGTATGAAACCTACTCAGATTTCTAGCTTTAGCTCATCTCCCACTTTCTTGATGGAACATTCCCAGATATTGATAATACCTATTCAGGTTTCATTTCTCAGAAATACAATGTTTTCAAGAATCAGTAAGCCCTCCAAATGTGTCAATCCTTAATTGTCCTTCAGTGTCTTTTTTGATTGTTTAATTCTAAAATGTTGACTCTGGTCATATCTGTTCCTTTTATCTGGTATTTTGAAGAACTTAACTGAAGTATTTCTCAACTACTTCACATACACTTTTTTCCAGTTTTATTGAGATATAATTGACATATATTTTGTAAGTTTAGGGTGTACAACGTGTTGATTTGATACACATGTATATGGCAAAATGATTACCGCCTTAGGTTTAGCTAACACCTTCATTCATCACATAATTACCATTTCTTTTTTTTGTGTTGAGAATATTTAAAATCTACTCTCTCAGTAACTTTCAAGTATATAGACAATATTGTTAATTATAGTCATCATACTGTGCATTAATTATACTCCCAGAATTTATTAGTCTTCTAATTGGCAGTTTGTAACTTTTGACTAATATCTGTTCATTTCCTTCACCCCACAGCCTCTGGTAACCAACATTCTACTCTCTGCTTCTACAAATTCAGCTGTTTAAAGATGCTGCACATAAATGATATCAGAGTGTTTTTCTTTCCCTGACTTATTTTGTTTAACACAATGCCCTCAAGTTTTATCCATGTTCTTTTAAATGTCAGGATTTCCTTTTTTTTCGTGGTTGAATAATATTCTATTTTATATAAATCTATGTAAATATAAAGTTATCTATATTTCACATCTTCATTATCCACTCACCTGTTGATAGTCACTAAGGTTATTCCATATCTTGGCTAAGTGAATAATGGAGCAATAAACATGGAAATGCAGATATCTCTTTGAGATCCTGTTTTCATTTCCTTTGGATATATACCCAAAAGTGGAATTACTGAATCATATGGTAGTTCTATTTTTAATGTTTTGAGAAACTTCCATACTGTTTTCCATAGTGGTTATACCAATTTACATTCCCACCAACAGTGCACTAGAATTTGTATGGAACTACCTAAGAAAAAAGAATATAGCTGGAAGTATCACACTTACTGATTTCTAACTATACTACAAATTTATAGTAATTCAAAAGAGTACAAGACTGGCATACAAATAGACACATTGATCAATGGAACAGAATAGAAAGCCCTGAAATAACCACCCCCCCCCCATACAGTTAACTTATATTTGACAAGGGCCCAAAATACTCAATGGGGAAAGATAGCCTTATCAACATATGGTTTTAGGAAAACTGGAACACAACATGCAGAAAAATGATATTGGACCCCTATCTTACACCAGTCACAAAAATTAACTTAAAGTAGATTAAAGACTTAAAAATAAAATTAGAAACTGTAAAACTCCTGAAGAAAACATAGGGAAAAATCTTCACGTTGGTCTTGGCAACAATTTTTTTGAATATGACACCAAAATCACAAGCAACAGAAGCAAAACTCACTAGGTGGTACACATCAAATTCAAAAACTTCTACTGAGCAAAATAAACAATCAACAAAATGAAAACAAGGACTCCCCTGGTGGCGCAGTGGTTAAGAATCCGCCTGCCAATTCAGGGGACACAGGTTCGATCCCTGGTCTAGGAAGATCCCACATGCCATGGAGCAACGAAGACCGTGTGCCACAGCTACAGAGTCTGCACTCTAGAGACCATGAGCCACAACTACGGAGCCCACGTGCCACAACTACTGAAACCCACACGCCTAGAGACCCTGCTCCACAACAAGAGAACCCACCGCAATGAGATGCCCACACACCGCAATGAAGAATAGCCCCCACTCGCCACAACTAGAAAAAGCCTGAGCACAGCAGCAAAGACCCAACACAGCCAAAAATAAAAAAAAAAAATAAGTTTTAAAAAATGTAAACAATAGAATAGTAGAAATATTTGCAAAGTGTATAGTTTGATAAGGGGCTAATATTCAAAATATATAAAGAACTCATACAAATCAATAAAAGAACCCAAACAATCTGATAAGTAAAAAATAAATAGAGGAACTGAATAAACATTTTTCCAAAGAAGGTATACAAATGGCTAAGAAGCACATGAAAAGATGCTCAACATCACTAATCATTGGGGAAACGCAAATCAAAACCACAGTGAGATACTATCTCACACCTGTTAAAATGGCTGTCATCAAAAAAACAAGAGATAGCAAGTGTTGGCAAAAATGTGGTGAAAAGAGACCTTTCAAATATACTTTGAGACAATGTCCAAGTGACACACTCCCAGTTAAGGTAACCCTGATTGTAGGAAATCATGTCCAGGTAAACAGATGTGAAGGAACTGGCCATACTTAGTCTGAAAAGAAGACCTAGAGGGCAATTTGATCATTACATGGTGTTCAACATGAATAAGAGACTAGATTTATTTTCTGTTGCTTTAGAGGGTAATAGATGAGACATTAATATCAACATACAATTACATTTTAGAGGAAGGAGAGGATAGCCTATTATCTAAGATCTAATTAGATCTATGGATAGCCTAGGAACTGAGCAGAGAGTGAACCAAATGAGAAAATGTATCAGGAAGGTATAAGGTCTAAAGACATAAGAAAATATATTTATTAGTCAATTAATTTGAGTCAATTCATCAATATTTCAGGAAATAAGTATGAACAATGCAAGAATACATGAATTTTCTCTTTTGCCCTTTATCACTGTTACTCTTAGCCATGCTTAATCACTTCTCCTCATTCTTTCAGAATAAATGAGATTTAAGAGCTCAGTGGAGAACAACGGAAGACCAAGTGAGTCCTGCTAGCAACAAGGCACATGGCCAATCAGTGGCTCATCTTCCTCACCTTGGCTCAGAAGCACAGTTGAGAGATGAAGCCATATTTTCTGGATTCAGAGACTTACCTCTCACCTCCACAGGGAATGCAGTTGTCAGTTGTCCTGAAAATGTCTATTCTAAGGTAAAACTCTAAAAGTACTTGGCTGAACAATCAATCCTGGCCGAAGAGGAAAAAATGCTTTAATTAACTTTGTCTTTCACAAACACACAAACACTAGTGTTTTTAAGTTACAAGCATCTGAAATTCACTTCAGTTGTAAAATTTGTGATATTTTATAAATAAATGAATTAAGAGTTTTAGGGAAGTAATTTATAAAGAAACAGAAATGCAGAAGAAACAATTTGGAAAGGGGGAGAAAAAAATGAACAAGGTCAGTGTAGTCTCATTATAGTCAAGATTTCACAGGTGAAATATTCTGAAAAGTAGAAAAATAGTAAATTATTCATGGAAATGTATAAAACCATTAATAAAATGTATCTTAGTATATAAATATACAAATAAAACATATCAAGGTAATTTAGGCAGCCTCTCTTTAGCATTGAACAAAGCAACAAATCTATTACATATCTAACCTTTCTCTTTCTTCCTCTCTCTCTCCCTCTCTCAAATAATGCAATTCATTGCTTTAACTGTTTATAATTTTAAAAAACAATACTTCTGTATTAAATATTTGTCCTTCCATTTTTTAAAATAAATAATTTCTTGTGTTTAAATAAATCAGCATGCTTGTGTACTCCTGTTATCTTCTAACTGAACATTACTTGTTGTTAATAAGATGTACAGATTGCAGACAAACACATAAAAATTGTTCAGTACAATTAGTTATTGTTACTCACTAGTATGGCTAAAATTTTCTAAAACCTGATGATACCAACTGTTGAAGAGAATGTGTAAGAACAAAAATTGTAGTAATTTGAAAGTTTAACAAAAATAAACAACTTGTTAAAGAGAATCAGGAAAAAAGAAAAAGAGAAAATAGAAAATGTATGAGGGGTTAGATATTACTTTAGACCCTACAGATATTAAAAAGATACAGTGAGAAATATTATGAACACCTTTTTGCAAATAAACTCAATAATTTGAATAAAACAGACAATTCCTACAAAACACAGTTTACTAAAATTTAAGAAATGGAAAATCTATATAGCTATATACATTAAAAAATGAATTCATAACCAAAATTTTCCCATAAAGAAAAAAAACTGATCCAGATGGTTATAAACTATATCAAACTTTTAAGGGAGAAATAGTTCAAATTTTATAAAAGCTCTTTCAGGATATAGAAGGGGAAAGATCAGAAGTTTATTACAAATACAATTGTGTCCTTTTCATCCACAAGAATAAGAATAAGCATGTGAGATGATAACATGATGTTTCTGCTTCAATGAAATGTCTTATCATGGCTTTAGAAACAGGTAATTTTCTGATATTTGTTGTAATAAGACACATTTAGAAGTATCAACTGTAGTCTGCATTATACATTGTCCTATATTTTGTATTTACTGTTATTTTTGAGAGATATACCTATCTGATAGCTACCTTTTATAACTTTGAGCAGAATAAATGTACGAAAGGAAGGGAAACTAATAGGTTGTGAAGAAATTTTTCATTCTATTGTTGGTGGTTATTAGATTAGTTATCATGAGAAATGTTCAACACTTTCCAGAAACCTGAGGCAGCCCATAGATATCTCTTTACCAAAGTCCTATAGCAGACAACTAAATTAATTTCATTCAAAATATATTCATTTGATAAATTTTGTATGAAGTTATCAAACTTACTGGGAACCAAAGATATCAATGAAAAATAATGATTCCTTCTCTTTGCCCCCAGTATCACAGATACTATTTAAGAGAAGCTTGAGAAATGATTTTTTTAAAAATACAACATATTTCTATAAATACTATAGCATCCACAAGGAAAAGGTAAATCACCTCATTCAGAGAGCATCAAGTCAAGATTCAAGTCAAGAGCTAGAATCCTGAAGAAAACACAATTTATTGTGAGTTTGGCTTTAATAGTTGTTGCATAAACATTTTTGAACAGTGGAAAAAATTTGAGTATGTCATGTTTTTGCATAATTTCATTTAGAAAGTACAGTTAATTTCTGCATAATATTAATGACCCTTTGCTAACAATGTTTTTAATGGCAGAATATTAACAAGAATGAGGAGTACCTCAGTTATTTGTTTTCAGCTCAATATTCTGATTGTTTTCAATTTTCCACTAAGAAATAATACTATAATTTATATGTCTATCCATAAACTCTTCCGAATTTCCCACTTCTTTGTGTTAATGTTCCAGAATAGGGTTAAGAACATTGCCAAGATTTAAAATTAACAAGATAACATTGCCAAGATTTAAAATTAACAAGATAAAGGGCATAACACATGGGGGGGGCAATGCATATTGCTAAAATACTTTCCTAGTAACTGTTACCAGTTTATAGTCCCTTCATCAAATTAATTGCATTCCTACCAACATTAAACATTTTTATTAAGAAATAATATTTTATAGTTTATATAATATGGAAAAAATATATATAATATTAAAAATAGGGACAACATTTTATCACAATAATGTGCTAACACAACAATAAGATTAAAAAGGTAGATATAGGATAGGGATGGAGAATTAGTAACTGCTGGGCTTCCCTGGTGGCGCAGTGGTTGAGAGTCCGCCTGCTGATGCAGGGGACACAGGTTTGTGCCCCAGTCCGGGAAGATCCTACATGCCGCGGAGCGGCTGGGCCCGTGAGCCATGGCCACTGAGCCTGCACGTCCGAAGCCTGTGCTCCACAACGGGAGAGGCCACAACAGCAAGAGGCCCACATACCGCCAAAAAAAAAAAAAAAAAAAAAAAAAATTAGTAACTGCTAGTTGTGTAGGGCTAAGAAAATTAATGCACACAACATCTCAACTTTTAAATAGATTACAGTCTATTGAATATATATTTATAAATCACTAAAATACAAGGTAGAAAGCAATATGTTTCATATGGTAAAAGATACATGATCACTGGCAAGGAGAGACTACTTCAAACTTGGACCATGAAAAGTTTTGTGGAAAAGATGAAATTTAACAAGACTTTGAAAACTTCATATGACTTTTCACTTTTAAACATTAAAGACTGAGAATCCATGATAAAAACATAGTAAATTTAAAAATAGTAATAGGATGCAGCAAATGTTTAGAGAGACATTGAATGTAGAAGTTAGTAGCACAGATTCTGAAGAGATACTCTCTTCAAACCCAACTCAATTAAATTCTATCTCTGTTACTTTGAGCAAGTTATTTACCTAATCTTTGCCTCAGTTTCCTCTTGCATGAAATGGAGGATATAAATAGTATCTGCCTATGTGTATTTGAATAAGGATTAAATTAAATGAGGATTAAATTGTTTGAATGAGGATTAAATTTAAATGATGATCAAAATTTAAATATGTGTAAGGAGCTCACAATAATGCCTGACAAATGTTATCTGTTATACATGGTTGGACATTATTATTACTATCATCATCATCATCATCACAATTATTACAAATAGATAATTTGTGAAAGTAAAATCAGAAGATATATTTTAACTTAATAGAGGGACTGAAATAGCAAATTAATTAATTTAAATTATCTTTTAGAGGTAATTGGGTAGGCATTAAAATGTTTTCAACAGAAATGTGACAACAAAAATTGGGTTTTTACAAGATGAATTTGGCAACGGTAAACAAAATAATTTAACAATAAATCAGAGTTAATTAGGGAAAAGATAAGGGTAGAAGTAATGGGGTAAAATGATGAATAAAAGAATGACAAGTTGTTCTCATTCATATTTTTCCTAGCATATGCTTTGAGTACAAACTACACAGCAGATATGGGGCACACAAAGGAGATAACCATCTCAGACTCAGTTCTTTTAGAAATAATAGGCATCTAAAAGTCCATAGAGACTTCAGGTCATAGAAGAAAAAGACGGAACCAACATACCTACTGTTTAAAATGTCAAAGCTCAAACACTAGCACTTTATAAACACTGCTGTTTCCAAGATGTAATACCTGGAAACTTCCTTCTCCAATTCTATGCCTATCTGTACAGCAACACTTAACAATCACTTTGATGCTCTTGAGACATCCTCCCTTTTTTATCCCTTTAAACAGATTTTTTTTTCATGGCATTTATACCTTTTTTTTGTTGTAGAATGTCTTTTAAAAATCCTGTAACCTTCCTGAGATGTAGGCACTGGAAGTAAAAGTCATAACTATTTTCCAAGAAAATTTTAAAAACCTTAGTTTTTTATGACAAAGTTGAGCACACCAAGACCATAATCAAATATGAATTTTTCTTTTGTTAGTTTTTGGGTCTGGAAAATAAGTATAAATTGGCAATATTCATATAGTCACCAATATCCATTAAAAACTGAGTAGGCTTTGGTCTGTTTTTGTGGCCCTTGTCTTTATTATTTCACAACAAACATGCAGCATATAACAGCTAAAAGTTCTCTTATAAAAAAGAAAACTAAGACATATAACTTTTTTTCTGGTAGACTGTAAAATTTTAAAACTCAAAAGAGCCTGTAAATTAAGTCAAATATAAAATCAATCTAACTAAAAAAATGTTTAGTTGGTCAAATTATAGCAAGTAAACAAAACAAGCAGATGACTTATATTTAAATTTTAATTACTCCAACTATTAAGCTGGCTATTTTGATATAAATAAAAATTCATTAATGTGATTTTTTTAGAATCTCCTTGTTAAAATGCAGTAAATTTAACCATATATATCATCATGACTTTATAATAATATATAATATTAATATTTGCAAAGATTATAACTTATTAAAGAAAAATTGTATTATTATTTACATAACAAGCTATTACAAGAAAAATAAAGAAATTACAAAGAAATATTTATAATATAACTTGAGGATACCATTAAATGTAAAAGTTTAAATCAGTTGGAGGACTTTTGCTTCTAAAAAGATGGCATAGACACACTTCCCTCTATTTTTTACACCAAGTACCACTAAAAATCCTTAATATTACCTACAAAACAAACAGAAGAAGATTCTGAAAGTGGAGAAAAGCAGCCAGATCAACTAAGGATTCTGAGACCAGAAAAACAACACAATAAGGAGTTCCTTGAATGTTACTTTTGCCTCATGTACCCCAGACATGGTGCTAAAGAAACCAGCAATTTAGAAATACTAATGGACCTAGAAATGTTCCCAATGAAAGCCTGTTCTCTATAACCAAAGGATGAAGAAAAGGGCATGTTAGCAAGAAAGAAAACTTTTAGACAATAAGCAATATACTCCTGCTGAACACCATAAAATCCATACCATACTACCCATTCCAGCAAAGGCCAAATGGGGAGCTTAGATTTCCACCTTTACAGGGATGTAATGAGGGACCTGAACACCCCCACCAGGATGGTGTCAGAGAAGGCTCAGTGAGAGTCTGGTCTTTCATCATTACCCAGAGGTAACAATGACAACCCCTATATGGTATCAGTGGAGAATACATGAGAAGACAGAAATTCCATTCCTGCCAAGCAACAATGAGGAGATCTACCATTTGGGGTATTAGCAGAGGCCAAGAAGTGAACCTGGACTTCTATGTCCACCTGAAAATATCAAGGTTGTGTTACCCTCCCTCATGCTGAATTAGTGTCAAATAGCTAACTAAAACAAAACAGCAAAAAATTAGATAAGATACAGTCTTATAATATCCAAAATGGCCTGATTTCAATAAAAAATAACGTGTTATATGAAGAAACAGGAAGATTTCAAACTGAATGCAAAAAAACAATCAATAGATGCCAACATTGAAGTGACTGAAATGCTAGAATTACTTGGTCTCTATTTTAAAGCAGCCATGATTAAAAATGCTTCAGTGAATAGTTATGAACATGTTTGAAAGAAATGTAAAAATAGAAAGCTTCATTAGAAAAAGAAAGATATAAAGGAGAACCAAATGTATATTTTAGAACTGGAAAATATAACAACAAAGATAAAAAGCTCAATGATGACCTTAACAAGAGAAGGAAGAAGGAAAGAGGAGAAAATCGATAAACTGAAAGATAGAGAAATAGAAATTAACCAATGTAAACAACAGAGAGAAAATTAAAATTTAAATAATGAACAGACTCAGGAACATGTGGGGTTATAACAACAACAAAATAAAAACAGAACATGTAGAAAGTTAGAGTTCCAGAAAGTGAAAAAGATGGTGGGTTCAAAAGTATTTGAAGAAAAAGTAACAGAACTGAGAATTTCCTATTTTGACAAGAGTCATAAAGCTACAGATTCAAGAACCTAAGAAGATTGATTACATTGGGCTACTTCCATTATGGAAGGGGCAGAACTTTGTTTTTAATGGAATAAACACTTAATCTGAATAGAGATTTGCATTTCCTGCAAGCAATGTTTCTGCAAAAGCTACCATCTGTGTACTTACAGAATGCCTTATCACTGTCATGGTGTTCCACTCAGCATTGCTTCTGATCAAGGAATTCTGTTCATATGCAGACTACTATATTTTAAAAAGATAACCAAGAAGGACCTACTGTATAGCACAGGGAACTCTGCTCAATATTCTGTAATAACCTAAAAAGGAAAAGAATTTGAAAAAGAATAGATATATGTATAATTGAAACACTTTGCTGTACACCTGAAACTAACACAGCACTGTTAAACAACTATACTCTGATATAAAATAAAAATTGAAGAAAAAAGAAGAAATTCTGTTCATAACAAATGAAGTGCAATAATGGGCCCATGTTCATGGACTTAACTGGCTTTACCATGTTCCACAGTATCCTGAAGCAGCTGGCTTGACAGAACAATGGAATGGCCTTTTGAAGACTCAATTACAGTGCCAGCTAAGTGGCAAACCTTGTAAGGCTGGGGCAAGGTTCTCCAGGAGATGGTAAATGCTTTGAATAAGCTTCCAATACATGGTACTGTTTCTGTAATATCTAGGATTCATGGGTCCAGGAATTAAGGGATAGAATGGGAATAGCACCACTCCTATTCCCCTAATAATCCCCTAGAAAATATTTAGCCTCCTGTTTTCATGACTTTATGCTCTACTGGTCTAGAGGTCGTAGTTCCAAAGGGAGGGACACTTCCAGTTGGAAACACAAGAATTCCATTGAACTGTATGTTCAGAATCCTACCTGATCACTTTAGGCTCCTCATAACTCTGAAACAACAGGCAAAGATACGAGTTACTATGCTGGCTGGGCTACTTGATCCTGATTACCACTGGAAAATAGACTGCTACTCTGCAATGAAGGTAATAAAAACTATCCATGGATACAGGAGATACCTTGTGCTGTCTCATAGTATCACTAAGCCCTGTGAATAAAGGCAATGGATAAATAAAACAAACCAATACAGGCAGAATTACTAACGGCCCAGACCCTTCAGGAATGAAGGTTTGGGTCATATTACCAGGTAAAGAACCACTAATTTGCATCATAGTTAAATATTGTTAATTTTATTTAAATATTGTTAAATATTTTTAATTTTATTTCATTGAATTTAAGTTAGCAGACATCAGGATAAAGGGTGAAAAAACTAACTCGTTGCATTTTCTTCTGGGGAAAGTCTTAATGTGCTTTAGTTATATGCGGGATAGTTGCATCATCTTAGGTGGAAGCATGACCTTATTGTCTTTATTTGGAGACTATTACAAGGAGCTGTATATGGATGTCAAATTGACAAGTGATGAATTTGTTATGGTTAATTTTATGTGTCAGTGTGGCTAAGGCACAGTATCCAGATCAAATAATAGTCTAAATACCTCTCTGAAGGTATTTTTTAGGTGAGATTAACATTTAAATCATTAGACTTTGAGTAAAGCTGATTACTCTTCATAACGTGGATGGGAGTAATCCAATCAGTAGAAGGCCGTAAGAGAAAAAAGACTGAGTTCCCCCCAGGGAGAGGGGATTCTGCCTTCCAGACTGCCTTTTTTTTTTTTTTTTTTTTTTTTTTTTTTGCTATACGCAGACTTCTCACTGCTGTGGCCTCTCCCATTGCGGAGCACAGGCTCAGCGGCCACGGCTCACGGGCCCAGCCGCTCCGCAGCATGTGGGATCCTCCCGGACCGGGTAACGAACCCGTGTCCCCTGCATCGACAGGCGGACTCTCAACCACTGCGCCACCAGGGAAGCCCCAGACTGCCTTTTGATTTGAGCTGCAATATCAGCTCTTCCCTGAGTCTTCAGGCTACTGGGCATTCTATTGTTCTGTGTTTCTGGAAAACCCTGAATAATACATCATATAAATAGAATCATATGAAATTTGTCTTTTTGTAACTGTTTAATTCTCTTAGCATAATCTCTTCAAGGTTCATCCATGTTGTAGCCTGTGTCAGAATTTCCTTTCATTTTAAGACTGAGTGATATTCCATTGCATGTATGCAACACCTTTTATCTAGTCAACTTTCAATGAATGGAAGTGATTTGAGTTGCCTCCCCTTTTTTGACTAATGTAAATAATGCTGCCATAGTGATGGGTGTACACATCTGCTTGAGTCTCTGATTTCAATTCTCTTGGATATACACCTAGGTATGGAACTGCTGGGTCATTGGTAACTTTCATTTTAACTTTTTGAGGAACTACCATATTGTTTTCTGTAGGAGCTGTACCATTATATCTTTCTATCAACAATACATGAGAGTTCCAATTTCTCCACATCCTTGTTAACATGTTATTTTTCTTTCTTTTCTTTTCCTTTTTATTTTAATAGTAACCATTCTAATGGATGTTAAGCAGTATCTCCTTGTGGTTTTGATTTGCATTCCCCTAATGATCAGTGATGTTGAGCATCGTTTCATGTCATTATTGGTCATTTACATATCTTATTTGTAGAAATGTCTATTCAAATTCTTTGCCTAATTTTTTACTGGGATTTTTTTTTTTTTTTTTTTTTTTAGTAATAGGAGTTTTTAATATTTTCTGGATTTCAATCCTTATCAAATAAGTTATTTACAAATATTTTTCCCCTTCTATGGGGAAAATACAGTTTGTGTTTTGATAACCTGACAGAGCATCAGGGAATTTTACTGAATGAAAAAAGACAATCCTTAAAGGTTTCATTGTGTATAATTCTATTTATATAATATTGTTGACTTGAAAAATTATAGAAATGGAAAACTTCTTAGTGGTTACATTGTTTAGAGTGGGTAGGGGTAGGTGGGAAGTGAGTGTGGTTATAAAGGGGAACGTGAGAGATCTTTTTGGTGATAGAAATATTTTGTATCTTGATTTATCACAATATCATTATCCTGGTTGTGATATTGCACTATAGTTTTGCAAGATAATACCATTGGAGGGAACTAGGTAAAAAGTGCAAGGGATCTCTCTGTATTATTTCTTGAAACTCCATGATGATCTATTATCTCAAAAAAAACCAGTTTAATTTAAAGAACAACTGCATGTTTGAAGTAGAGAGTAAGATGTCACCTATTGAAAACTATAAAAAGAGAAATATTTTTCAACATGAAAATGAGGTCAGTTAAGCATTCTTAACTTACTTGTTTTATATAAGAAGATAAAAAATAGAATGCCATATGGCTAAAGAAAGTAAATATCTTTGTTGTGGAAATGACCTATAAGGGAGAACAAAATATCAGAATTTCAAATTACTTACAAATGTCATTCCTTCATTTGATGACTAGAACATAAATATGATACAAAAAAATCTTGAAAACTGGAAACTTTCAAAACCAGAATAGAAGCAAACTGAACAAATTTGAAGCCCAATCTGCTTTCTTTCCTAGATTTTAACAGTATAAACATAAAATTATATTTATGGCCATAAAATAATCTGGCATTTAATTTAAAATTTATAGTTACACTCAGAAATCAACAAAATAATAAGTTTGAGACCACTACTTTAAAATTTGTATATACTTCATGAAATGATACCAAATATCATACAATGAAGACAGTATTTGTGTTTAAGTGATAGAAATGCAGATAGTACTATTTTAATTCTCTATTGTGGAAATTTTCTCTACTACCATCAAGCTAATATAATTTTTAAAAAATTCTAGGTGTTTTCCAATCTAATACTTTATGAAGTTAACATTAAAAGAAATAGTTTATTTCTGAAAATTGAAAAAAATCCAGTTTTACTCAGAGAATACCACTTATAACGTAGCACATATTCATAAACAGTGTATTAATTAACTCATGAATTTTTTGTTATTTAAAATGTATTTTCTGAAATCTAAGTATGATCTTGGTGATACTCAAGGTCCTGAGGAATTGAGCAGTGAAAACTCAAGTTCCTGTTCTCTAAAAGAGCACCATCGGGATAGGAATTTACAACCTCCTTTTTCTGAATCTGTAATATATCCAAACTGCTTAAAAAGACTTCTCTTACTCCAAAACATCAAACAAAACCAATTCAAGCTAAAAACTATTCCCAACAATTGAAACTATAAGGCTATTACATTTTCGTCTACAGTTTTCTTCTGCAGTAATTTTTCCCTCCCTTCCCTTCCTTCCTACCTTCCTTCCTTCCTTCCTTCCTTCCTTTCTTTCTTATCATTCCTTGTTGAATTGTGTCCCTAAAAAGCATATGTTAAATCCCAACCCCTCTACCTGTTAATGTGACCTTATTTGGGCATAAAGTCTTCGCAGATGGATTTAGTTAAGATGAGATCATACTGGATTAGGGTAGTCCTTATGTCTAATATGACTATGTCCTCATAAAAATAGGCAAAGAGACACACTGGGAGAAACATCATGTGACAAGGAAGGCAGAGATTGAAGTGTTGTGTCTATAAACTAAGGAATGCCAGATTGTTGGCGATTACCAGAACCTGAGAAGAGGCAAGGTGAAAGCCTCCCTTAGAGCCTTTAGAGAGAACTTGGCCCCACCAACACCTTAATTTCAGCTTTATAGTCTCCTGAACTGTGAGAAAACAAACATGTTGTTTTAAAACCAGCCAGTATATGGTAATTTGTTACAGAAGCCTAGGAAAACAATACACATATTTTTTGCATCTTTGGAGTTATTTACTATCTAAAGTCCACCAGAGCATTGTCAGGTCCTTGCCACTTGCACATACATACACATTTTTAATATTATTATCTACAATAAAAATTCAGAGCCTAACCAGAGAAAGTTAAGTTCTGTTCGGGAGTGCAAAAAGGTAAGAAGTGAAAAATAGGGACCTTAATTTGCAGTCTGCTTCTTATTATGTTGTGGAAAACCAACTTGATATTGTCAAGGTAAATTGGAAAGTATGCAGTAATACACTGTGAAACAAACTTTCAGAAATCACTGTCAATGCATATTATCTTTGAACTAGCCTACAAATATTTCGGCTTCTAATGTGGAAAAGATACTGTGCTAAATTTTCCTGGTCTAGAAATGGCCTCAGGCAAGGCTGAAACTTGGGCCTACTGAAGTCTGGAAGACCAGTGAAATTACCTTTGATTCACTCAGTTTCTAAGTAATTAATCAGGACTGAACAGGACCTGTGATCTGTTACTTAAACGTAGAAATGTGCAAGTATGTTGTCAGTATTCGAAACAGCAAGGAGAGGCAGAGAACTGTATAAAAATCCCTGGGAGGAGAATAAAAGCAAACTTCTTAATGGACATAACAAGATTCTCTTTCTGCTCAGGGATTACTAGAAGCACTGGGCAAATCTGTGGAGACTTGAAGGTCAGAGAAAATGGGTCTTATGAATGGTGTGTCCTGCTTTATATAACAACATCACCCAATATATTTCATATTTTTCACCTAGCCTTATGTCTTATTGTTTTTCTAGGTCTGTCGGCATGTTTCCAAAAGTCATGTTAAATATTTGAAAAAAAATGCAATGGAAACCAAAAAAGATTAGGCATAATGTCTCCTTCAACTGAGCTTGTATTCTATCTGGTGACTCAGAAACACCAGGCTTGCAAATTGACATGCAAAATTAAAAGTTCTGACTGTAGAGTGCTCACTTCTAACTGTCAAAGAAATTCTACAGGAGAAGGTAAGAATTCATCTGCTCCTAGCTGGTTTTAAGAGGAATTGTAGAGACAGGAGTGATAGAAATTTGCATGAAGAAATTCATAGGGTGAAAAATATAAGTTATGTCAGAGAAAAGAATTAGATCACTATGGATGGAATGAAAGGCCCATACTTTCTCTATCTCATCATTGATATGCAGTCTTTTAGTTGACTAACAACTGATGGTTCCTATACACTTCACTAAGTATAAATATAAACAAAATACATGCAAATATTTAACTAGAAATATATATTTTATTAGTTTAGGATCAAGGTTTTTTTCTTGAAATTTTTGAAATATCTATTTAAGTAGATGTTTAGCTTAAATGCCTATTCAACAGGTTTTTTTTAATACAATTAACATATATCTTTTTAAAACTACAGAATTCTGTATTGGTAAAAATATACTAGGAGCCATTAATTAACCTATTTTGCCAATATACTGCAATACTGAAATTGGTATTTTTCCTCAGAAACATTGAAAACTATCCCCTGTGTAAATACAATATGTAATACTTTTATATATCAATATAAATGTTAACATAATATTTAATATTATATATAAATATATTTAGTCTATTTATGAATGTAAACCAGTATATCATAGAAAGCAACTTGTTATCTTAAGCAACAAGGACATTTATTGTTAGGATATTGGGGAATCACAATACTGCAAAATCAATGCTACAGGAAAGACAGGTAGCACTCTTAGGAGTGACTGAATGTAAGCCAAAATGAAGGGCGGAAATGGCCAGCATGCCAAAGCTGTTGGTGTTATGAATTTGAGCCCTACTTTCCCTATTCACTGTTTCATATGCTAGAGCCCTTAAAGATTTTGAAGAGAGCATACAATTGGCTGAACCCAAATCACATGACTATTAGCTGGTTCTACCTACGTAGGTGGGAAAAGATAGCATAAAATGTTTTCCAAGAGTATACCAGCAAGGAATTTTCTACAAAATACATCTTTAGTTAATTGGAAGAAGACTTAAATGCCTGACAGTCAAAAATATTTTTTTTAAATAAAGATGCTTATAAAACTGGCAAAAATGTATACAATTTAGTCAATTGGTAAATCATATTAAGCACCAATTAGATATTCAGCACTGTGCTAGTACTCTAGGGACCATACCAGCAATATAAATTTTGGCTTTTCCCTAAGTAATCCTACTATCTTTTTGACTATAAAAGGGTGACATTAGTTCCCTATGTATCTATCTATCTAAATATCTATAATCTATCATCATAATCTCTATCCATTATCTACATAAAGGAAACAATGGGGATGCTCCAGCCTGACATATACACAATAGATCTAGATGTACTTGTGAGACTTGTTTTAAAAAATGCCTATTTTCTTAAATTATCAAGATACCTAGAGAATGAAATATAAATAAATCCTCATAGAATATAATCCCTGATATGGCTGAACTTCTTTGTACTTCAGCTTTCAAAACACTCTCCCCCTTTTACACTAAACTATATCCATACTATCCACAATTTCAGTGCTCAGATAGGTAAAGCTTGTTTTTGTTCTGACTAAAATGCATTTCCTCTTACCTCTTATATGTTTGCCTCCTTCTCAACATTTAGGATTATCTGCTCACCCCTTTATCATTGCATTGCTATATGTAAAACTCCTTGTTTATTTTCTGATTAGCTCTTTTCACAACATAAAATTATTTTATTTATTTCTGTGTTTACTTGTTTATTGCTTGACCTGATAATGGCATGAGTGTTTTAGTTTTTTTGGTCCTGACGAAGATGGTACATGGTATATAATACATGCTTATAAATTATTTGTGATTAGATGAATGCATGATGCTTCACCTTTTAGAAATCATGAGACTAGATCACTTGCCTGAAACTTAAATAGTGTAAAACTTTTCTTCCATTCCAGAAATAAAAGAGAATTATGGTAGATTTTCTAGAGCTTTATAGAGGATGAAGGTGCTTCTCATTCCTTAAAGAGTATGATATCCCCCGGTATGCAAATTCATGTTTTGCACAAGTTTGAAGAGTATAAAATGCTAATACTGAAAATAAATTTGTGTATGGTTATTTTCCCCAAATCAGTGAAGAAACATTTAAAAACTGGCTGAATTAATCCTCTGAAATATTACAGCTATAACAGTGTCAATAAAGAATGACATAGACAGCTGCTGGATGATTTCAAGGGCCAAGCATTTGATGTGCTCTGTGGTTCAAGATGTGATAATTCTTTGGTCACAGTACATGACAGCTTGAGGTTTTCATTTTCTGTGCGGGGAAAGTGGAGAGCATGGATGATCTCCATATCAAATTCTTAACTAATAATCCAAATGAAGGTGAAAAGGTCTCCAGTAATGTTCACAGCTTGGGGGAGAAAAATGGAACGACAAAAGCAATGACTAAGGGATAAATGCTTTTGGACCATGTGGACTGTGGTTTAGAAGAAGACTTTTACAAGGTGAGAAAATATAGTGAAACTTTAGAGGTAATGAAAAAGGTCTTATTTTCAATTATTCAATGTTGAAAAAAAAATAATCTATGAACACTAGTTACAGAGAAGCAAAGACAATCTGGTAAATATTCTATGCTTAGGTTGGATATTCAAAATGAGAATGTGGAAGAATTTGATGAGCAATCATACAATTTAATGGTGAAATCCAAGGTGTTGCCTATTTTTCTTTCTTTTTTTTTTTTTTTTTTACTTCATTTAACCTTGGGAAATTAGAGCCATAACACTAAAGAATATGAGAAAAGATCAACTGACTTTTGTTATTCTGAGGAATTAAATGTGCAATAACAAATTTCTCATATTTGAAAAATTGCTGCTGGGTATAAATACTGCCCCAGAGGGACTTCCCTGGTTGTCCAGTGGTTAAGACTTCATGCTTCCACTTGAGGGGAACTAAGTCCTCTGGCTGGGGAACTATATCCTGCATGCTTCGCAGTGCAGCCAATAAAAAACAAAACAAAACAAAAAACAACTGCCCGAGAACCTTAGAAAAGTGAAACTAAAAAGCACCAGAAAAGAAGAAAACTCTCCTGTCTCTTGCTTTATTGTGACAATTTAATACTTTTACCAACACAGTAGAGACTTTTACTGGAAAGATTTTAAAATATGAAGGAATCAGCTTTGGTTATCTTGTTCTGCAAAGAAATCACACTAAATAGCACTAAATAGAGTGGCTTAAAACAATAATTTGTTATCTTTCATCCTTCTGTGGGTTAACTGAACTCAACTATATGGTTCTCCCTTGGGTTATGTCAAGTGGTTGTGGCCAGAGACAGCAGTCATCTGATGGGTTCTCAGGAGTAGACACTAAAGAGAACTTACTAATTACTATAGTGGCAGTTGATGCTTATTATTGTCTGGAAACATTTGTGGTGCTGTCTATCAGAGTACTTATGAGATTTTGTCTATTGACAATATGGCAGCTGTTTTAAAAGGGATTGTCACAAAGTAAGTATTCTAAGGGACACTGCCACTCTCTTAAGAACTTGGAACAGATACATGCAGATGGTTACCTCAATATTCTGTTGCACTGAGCAATCACTAAATTTGCTTGATTTCAAAATGAAGTGGCAAAAAATCTCTCTCAATGGCAGAAATGTCAAAGAATTTGTGGTCTTTTCCATAATAACACTGTGTAGTGACTTTTAGGAACAATCACATTTTAATAAGCAATTAGAAGCAAAAATCTTGCTGACTTGGGAAGATATAGTTCTCTTTAGTCACAAAAACATAACATTGGTGTCAGTGACATGTCACATATCCATTTCCAAATCTTCCTCTGTGATGGAATAAATCAGCTACACTGATGTGTCCAACTCATTGCACCATTGCTGAAATTTCTTCTCATATATAACAAAGCAAAATCTATTTATATTGATTGCAAAATATTGTAAAAAGTAATGCCCAAAGCATCCTGACTTGACTTTCTAAAATTGGATTTTCCAGAACCAGCCATATGTTTTTTCCCTCTTTGTATAACAAATAACTTCAGTGTGAGAAAACATCATTTTCTGTATATCCTAAGACATTTGACTTCAGTGACTACACAGGACTTGTAAAATGAAAACCATGTCTGAGGACTAAACTTACTGTTATGTCTTCTTTGTCTTTGACTCAAGAAGGGGACTTAGAATGTACCCAGGGACAAGAGTTCATTATTCAACTACATTCTTGTGTTGTCTGAGAGAGATCTTCATGAGGGCTTTCAAATAATACATATTAATATATACACAGGACAAGGAAGACACTTTCTTTGTCTAGAAAATTCTACCAAAGATACACTACACGGCATTTTTAGAGCCAACTTATAAAACTTCCATTGATCTACATGAATGATATCTGTGAATTTGGGAAACCTGGAAGAACATGAGTTAGAAAAACACTTAGAGTATTGGATCAGGTGAAAATATTGTGTTAAAACATGTATTTTGAGGAACATTAATTGTTGTTTGTTTCATTTGGATAGTTTTTAGAGTTGACATATTTTGAATTTCAAAACGAGACCAGTTATTTTCAGAACGTGGACAGCATGGGACAAAAAAAGAAATAATTCAAGGATAAAGTCTTAAGTACAAATTAATTCAAGGAAGATATTAAAAGATGACCAGTTATTATAATAATTTTGGAGGTTATGAAAGTGAAATCATATTCTAAATTACACTAAGGTGATAACAAAAAACTTGTGGGAGTGAATGTAGCATATTTAAAAAAGGAAAAGAAAAAGCAGAATCTATATCCATTTAGTGGCTTTGTTCAGAATCTGTGAAAACCTATATAGTCTTTGAAAAACAGACACAAAAAAATATGTCATCTCTCACCTGAATGTAAACTTCATGATGGCAGAATATTTTCTTCTGTTGTTCATTCCTCAATATTTAATTCTTAGGACAGTGTCTGGCATATAGTAGGTTCTCAAAAAATACCTGTTGGAAAAATTTTGAGTGAACCTATGAATATGAAACAAAACATTTATGGCAAACCACACTCCTGAAAACAACCCATTTAACCTACTATGATTAATGCAGTAGTATTAATGTTACTCTTTTCACTATTATTTGTAAACTACTGGAAAGGATTTTAAAAGGAATAAAATATCCAGCTATTCATCAGAGATAGTCTTTGCTAATCTAAAATCAATCTACCTACCTATCAATCTTTCATCACTCTATCTACACACACAAACACAAAGGCTGATTTAATGAGGAAGAAATCCTTATACAATAAAATTTTATTTGTTAAAAACTGGATGCCTAGCCTCAAAATCATACAGAATGTTAGATGAGGACTGTATAGATTAAAGGCATTTGCATCAAATATATTCTCATCGTGTCTGCTTCAAGATTGCTAAATATCATGCATGATCTCCTTCTTTCAAGTCAAGCTTGGCCTGAGAGGTCTGGCTCCCAATATGGGTCAGAGAACCCTTCTGAGGTCTTAACAAATCAGAAGTCCTGTGAAGAAATAATTACTCTTGAAACCCAAAGACCTTTGTGCATATTTTTTGTCTTTTCATCTCTCTCCGTCTCTCATAATCTTTCTCTCCAATGTTATTACATATTCTGTGTGTGTGTGTCTCTTTTTCTTTATATTTTCCTGGATAACGACAGAATCTCCACTGTGAAGAAGTCTTTCAGGAGTACCAAAATCAAAGCTTTCTGGGGAGAGAAAACATTATTTTCTGGCTAATGGATTAGAAAAACTAGACATAAGTATCCTATCATATTAAGCTAAGTAAAATTAAATATAAATCAAACATAAGTCAAAGACTTAGATTTAAAAATAAGATATTTAGTGGAATATTAGTTCACTAAATTCATTCCATGAACTTCTACACAGATGCTATGCAGGGACCACAAATTTGTCTCTATGAATTCTACCACATAATACATATAAGTACATTACTTTTTGTAATACTGATTATTTATACTGTTGAAAAATAAATTTTAAAAATATATACAAAGGATAAATGGATTTTTGTGTTTGAGGAAGAAATAATTATCCATGATATGTTAACTCTTCCTAAAATAATGTTAAATATTTGAATTTCATAATGAAGCCTGTGTATGTCCATGCCCTCAGTGAAGAGGAAGGAGTTGAGCCTGCTTGATAATTGAGGCAAAACAGGTGAGATGGAAACAGCCTAATGACAACCACTATTCCTAGCCTTGGTGCCAGGTACCATACTCTCAAATCATTATGGTTGGTCTTTCTATAGTCTCAAGTACTGTCTTAGAAGCTTCTCGAGGTAGTAAGATGGGGCACTAGTGGTTCACTTATGTTGTTTCTTATATTCGTGGCTTATTCTCCTTCACTGCCTGATACTTACTGTCTTAAAAAACATTGTTTCACATATTTTGTCTCATTTTTTGTTTTGTATTTTTCTGTTTTTGTTTTTGTCTTTGCTTTGTTTTGTTTTGAGCTGTATAGTAAATTTGATCCTGTTGCTCCATGTTGGCTGAAAGCAGAAGTTTCTTTTATCTAAACTCTGTATACCTCAAGATAAAATAAGTGTAATTTTACTCTCTACCTCCTAGAAATGCTAAAAGCTTAAATTATATAATTATATAATTATAATTTATTATATTTATAATTTACTTTCAATTTATTAATTATAATTAAATAATTACTAACATAATTTTAATAGTATCTGAAACAGATTAAATATTCAATAAATATTATCTATCATTATGTTACTGATTCTAGGCCTTACTCTCAAGTACCCCACCCACTGACAAAGACTTACTCCTTGACCAAACTTTGGTTAGGTTCCTCTGAGCCTTTTTCTCAAGTAGGCCTTGACATTTGGTTTCTGCGTCCATCCTGGCCAGGTCCAGTTTTAGCAAGAGTCTTGCTAAGTTATTGTAGTGAGAACCCCCTGCTCTTTGATATGTCATTACCCTCAATATCTGATAAATTCTCATCCCCACCCTTGATATCTGGTCACCTTGGCCCACCTTCATCAAGAATCCTGCTAAATTGGCTTGGCAAGAATCCCCCCACTCTTGATGTCTCCATTAATTAATTATACACTCACTGACTTCCTCACTCTGCTCTTGGCTATAAATCTCCAGCTATCTTTACTGTATTCAGAGTTGACTCTGGTCTCTCTCTCCTATTATCATAATCTTATTGCAATAATACGGAACAAAGTCTTCCTTACTGTTTTAACAAGTGTCAGAATAGTTTTGGTTTTTTTTCTTAACATCACCATTATTTGTTCTTTTTCCCTCAATCCAGTAATCCAGTTCTCACTTGATGGTGCAGGCTATTTGCAGTATACTTTGGTTCCTACTCTTGCCTCTATTGAAAACATTTCCACCTAATCCTTTAGTAGATCTAGGGGCTGCTTTGTCCCTCTCAGTCTCCCATGCCTAACAGGCAACCTCTTATCTTATATGATAGACTGGATGTTTTGTCCAATGGTGGGATGTTTTTTCTCCCATGTTCATTTAACTTTAACTTCACTGAAAATCTGACCCCACTACCATGATGCACATGTATAATCCAAATACAACATTTTGTCACTGAAGTGACAAATATGTATTCAAGGCCTTTTAGTTCTGAGAATATCTATAAAAGTCAAGAAAAATTACTAAAATTAAACTTGTCATACATTTTATTTTCAATTTTACCACTCCTTGAAGCACATATCTTTGACTCCTTAGATTTTTTAAAAATCATATGTGTAATCATAAAAAACTATGCACAGCCTATAGACTTATTCCTATGATTAGAATCAAATTATAGGAGTGGAGCCAAGTTACAAAATAGCTTTATTTTATGACAATGACTTGGTCCCTTTATTTCTTGGTGTATATTAGTAACTTGGGTCTTTTTTATTTATTTGACTGTATAATACTTCAAAGTATAGCAAGATGATACTTAAGGTTTGAAATAATATCTTGGACTTAAGAAAGAGAAAAATACACCAATTATTTATAGGTCAAGGTTGTATTAGCAAATTCTGATATTAAACATATTGCATTCTTATTAGGAAAACTATTCCAACCTGTTGGAGACTTCTTTTCTCCATGGAGTATTCTCCTTTTGTCCTTTAAATAGTGCTATAACTTATACAAGCATCATTTGGATCCTGCCTTATAATCAGTGTATATTCAATATAAACATTTGCTTTGTGGTATATCAGTGTGACTTTTGTTGGGCCCTGGAGGAAGAAATAAAATAGTCTTATTTTTCAGTGCAGATAACCACATTCCAATTGAATGTTCCACATTTGTAGGCCATATTCATACCATATAATTATTGAATGATAGTTTTGTGTGTTTGATTTTCTTTTGTTTTTTTTAAGTTAACATTATTGTATAAAACAAAGAAAATAGACTTTCATTGACCTTGCATTGACTTATAATTTATGTGCATTTGTGTATTGAATTGAGACTGCCTTAATTAACATGTTCTTTTGTACTGAGCAATTCCAAGATCCACAGGAAGCCACTTTTGTACAACATTCAGTGGCACATACATTTATAGGATATGTTCTAAGGGTACATTCTGCTTTGTAATAATCAACCATTCATCATAACCCAAGAATAGATACTTTTCCTCAGAAAAGTTTACCAGATATTGAATTTTAGAAATGAAATCAAATCATACCTTATCTCTGAGAAGACCAGAGTATTGTTTTAGACAACAGGACCACAATTTTCAAGTCTCTCTGATAAACCATCATATCAATCAAATTTAATCAAGTTAAAATATCAACTATCTGATTTAGAATGTGGTGATTTTAAGTTGTTATGGCCAATATCTTCTCCATTCACCCCTAGCTGCCCAAAGAAAGAAAATAAAATATCTACAAAGTGGAAGCTGCTTTACAGGTAAGAAAACCGAATATTAGTTTCTTTTTTCCATTTGTATCACTCATACAATATCAATTTGCAGATTATTCTTTGTACTGCATACTTTCAAGGCAGAAGATGGATGAGAATCCAGGTGTCATTCTTTAAAAAGAAGAAAACTACAGATGGTGTCTTAGTTTCTGGGGCTGCCTTAACACAGTATCACAAACTAGGTGGCTTAGAACAACAAAAATTTATTTCTCACAGTTCTGGAGGCTAGAAGACTGAAACCAAGATACTGACAGGGTTGGTTCCTTCTGAGGTCTGTGAGGAAAAATCTGTTGCATGCCTCTCTCCTAGCTTCAGGTCACCTCAGTCATTTCCTGTCTTGTAGATGGCATTCTCCCTGTGTCTTCTCATCATCTTCCCTCAATGTACTTCTCTGTATTTATACTTACCCCTTTTATAAGGACATGATCATA